>NC_139042.1:174785766-177215164 GCF_965140915.1 Aythya marila | reverse complement strand
CCCCCACCGCCCATGACGGCCGTGCCGCCCCGCACGTCACCGCCCCGCGCATGCGCACCACCCCTCCCCGCCATCGCCCTGCCCTTTCCCCGCCTGGCACCGCCCCGCCCACCCTGGCCTCAGCCACTTCCGTCGGGCTGCGCACGGCGCATGCGCAGCGGCGCGGCCCAGCTGCTTCCTGCGCTGCCGCGGTGGGGGGCGGCCGGCGGGGGGGGAGGGGGCCGGGCCTGGCAGGAGCCCGGCGGGTCCGGCCTCGCTGCGAGGGGAGGGGTGAAAACAATAAATAAATAAACCCCGCTGCCCGCCCCGGGGGTGTACAGCAGCCCGGGACAACGTGGGTGAGGGAGCGCCGGGCTGGGCTGGGGCTGAGGTGGGCGACGGGGTGTGGGGCTGGGGCCTGAGGGGGCTCTGAGGGGCCTTAGAGGGGCCTGAGGGGGGTAAAGGCCGCGCCCAGCCTAACTGCGGTTCTGTACCGAAGGGTCGCGCAGGGAGCCGGTGCCCGCTCGGCCTCGGAGGAGTCCTTCATGGCAGTGTAATGTCATCGCCGCTTGGAAGGCTGTCTCTTGGCACGAGGTAAGGTGCCAAGGAGAGGTGCAGCTCGTTGGGAGGGCTGTCGAGCAGTTTGCTCTGTGCCACCAGGTGATTTTTAGCTTTCTGCTTACTGGGAGGACCAGCGAGCAGTTTGCGATATGCTAATAAGCGTTTTTGACAGCTGTTGCACCTTGAAGGTCTTTTCCAACCTTAATGAATCTGTGATTCCTCAAAATGAACATAAACTGGCCTTTTAGGGAGATTGTGTTAAAATTAAATAGCTGGAATGGTATTACCGAATGTCCTGGGCACTCGGTATTGCAAGATTACGTAATTTGAATGTTTGTCTGCCTTTATTGGAGCAATGAATAAGCTGTATCTACTTTAAACAACTCTGAGATTGCAGTGTAACTTGTTGCTGGTTTGGAGTTGCCATTGTTTAGTTTCTGCTTTATTTTGTTTTTGTTTTTGTTTTCCAGGTAACACCATGATATTGGACTTATTTATTGAAATATATTTTCTGGAATGAAGTAGACAAGCAACGTAGGAAAGGTGTAATTATTTATAAGTAATGACAGTTCATTTGTCTTTAGATACATATTTGTTCTTTGTGATTAACCCAAAAAGTCTTTGGTGGAAGCAAAGAACCAAGCACCTGTGTTTGTATAGACCTAAAGCCTTCTGGAGGATAAATCATGGAGTTCATCTTAGAGTTTTCCATACAAGCGAGCCTCAGTGTAAATGGGCCAGAAGCAGGACATTTTGGTATAACAAGCACATTTACAGCCATGACTTCTTATACTACAGAGTTTCTAAACTGTTGACTTCTTCTTCCAAAGGACTTACAAAAGTGAACAATCGCATGTCACGAATTAAGAATACCATAGAGTCTGTTTCAAAGGCAGTGTCTGGCACTCACAGTGAACTGATTTCGCGGATAGCTCGGTTAAAGTCACACTCAGGTACTCTAGGAAAAACAACTAAAAGTAATGCAGATGAAAATAACCTCAGTGCCAGTCTGGAAAATGGTAAACAAATTTCAGATGCCAGAACTCAGGAGGATTGCAACAGAGGCCTAGCTGCCAGGAAATGCACTGATGCAAACGAAAGCTTGGAGTCTATGCTAAAAAACTCAAGTGGCGCTCATCAAGATACTCCAGAAGATTCAGCCTCTAAAACCCAACTTTTTCACATAAGCTACCTTTCTACAAGTTTTGGAGAGACTTACAACTTTGTAGCTGACCATATCAACTGGTACTTCAGTAATAATTCCGTTATGGATCAAGAGAAAAAGAGGAATGCTTTGTTACAGGACTCTAAAAGTGAAGTGACAAATAAGCTTGGTTCATCAGAAAATACTGTAATTACTGAAGAAAAGACAGTGACTTCAACAGCTACTTTAGCTCCTGAAACAGAGACTCAGGATGCTGAAAAGACAAGTACTGCTCTTCCAGTTTCCACTAAGAAAAGTATTGCAAACTTTCTTTCTTATCCCAGTAACAGCGTACAAGCTTTTGTAGACAGTT
The DNA here is from genome assembly GCF_965140915.1 of Aythya marila. NCBI lineage: Eukaryota > Metazoa > Chordata > Aves > Anseriformes > Anatidae > Aythya > Aythya marila. The sequence goes on along the minus strand of NC_139042.1, from coordinate 177,213,107 downwards.
ACATTGGTGGGTTGGTGCCCAAGTTAAGGTCGGAAACAAAAGTTGCTGCACCAGAAAAGAGTAAACAGATAGAGCAAGAAGGGTCTGAGAAGGATGAGGAAGACAAAGCAAAAGAGAGTAAGACAGCAGAAGACCGGGAAAAGCATCTGTCCATTCAGAGAGAAAAGGCAAGTCTTTGTTTACTGTTTTTACATATATTATTTGTATGTATAGGTATATTTTATGTAAGAATGTGTCTGTATAGATGTATTTACATGTATATACATATAGTTCATATTTATATACATTGTAGCTCTAGTTGTTTTTTTTGGCTGCAGTGACAGTAACATCATACTGTTTCGTGGTCCAATCATTTTGGAGTTGCCCTGACAATTCTCCCAGTCAGAAATCCTGACGCCAATTTGTTTGGTGTCTGGTTGTTCTAAGAATTCTTTATTTATTTCCTTGTAAACAAGGCCTGCTTCTTTTTAAGACATGCTTGTACGACATGCTGTCCAGGACTTCTGTGAAATCTTAAAATAACCTTTTGGAATTAGTCTTGACAAATTGTATACATATTTTAGAGTAGCTTTATGTTCTTTGTATAACTCTTATCTGTTTTAGATCATTGCACGAGTGAGTATTGATAACAGGACTCGAGCTTTAGTTCAAGCCCTACGAAGATCCTCTAATCGAAGAATCTGTATCAGCAGGGTTGAAGAACTGACTTATCATCTTCTGGAATTTCCAGAGAGCAGAGGAGTTGCAATTAAGGTGCAAATAATCTTTATGCTTAGACGAGCAATAAATATCTGACAGAGGTATTCTTATAGAATGACATAAAACTTCTGTGATTTGTGGGCTAGGCATATTTTCTTCTTGTAAAGATTACGGTGTGGATATCTTTTAGCTTTTTATTTAGCTGGTTCAAGCAGATTCGTTATGCAAACTATCAGTAGTCTAGCCTAAGGCTGTTAAGATTGCTAAGTTTAATTTAGAAGCATACAGCATTGTCATGTGGGTAGATAATATAGCTTATTCTAGTGGTAGATGAAGGTCGTACGCTGTGTTCTCTTTCGCAATTGTCCAGACGGGAATGTACTGTACGGTTGATCTACATATGTGTAACAGTTTTGATGCTTCTTTGCATGCTCCCCTCAAAGAAAGGACAGGAGTGGAGTGTAGCAATCAAAGAACTTTACGTAATCTAGTTCTGTTCGTTCTCTTTCCTGCATGCAGTGAGGACAGGAGGTGGGTGGTAGGCTGTTCTAGCCCAATCAGGTGTTTGTCAGTTCCATGTGTTTTTCCACAAGATGTGACAGTTGGGTGACACGGATTGTAAAATTGCTGGATGGAGTTCAGGCCAGGAGAATTACCCTGGCTGGGCATTGGTCAGACGTGCACATGAATAGTTGTGAAATATTTTATTATGAGAGAGTGCACTCACTACTCCCATGTTGATTGTAATATATCTTTGTGATAATAATTCCAAATTTAACAGTCAGTGTGAAGAATTTTAAGTTTTGTTTTGATATTAATATACTTTGAAGGCACTTGCTACTTTGAATCAGTGTGATATTTATTCATTAAAATCTGTGCTTTGAGTTGTACTTCATGTTCTCAATACTGGAGTTTCTATTTGGGAAATGTGACATTAATGTCCACAAAACTAAACTGCTGGTTAAATAATTAAAAAAAACTAAAATAACAGTAAACTTAGCTTTTATAGTTATTAGAAGGATTTTAATTTCAGCTTGATTGATGAGTTGTGAGAGCTGGTTATCTTTAACAAAAACATACAACATAATATTGGAGTCATTTCTTCCCCTTGGTAGATATAGAGATGGGTAAACACAGGCTTAAAGAAGTTTTCTTGTAACTCATATACTACTTTAATTCTAAAATGTGAAACTAGTGAATATGAGTATGAATTCCTTTGGTATAAACATTTTGATAACTACAAAGATCTTTTATCATAACTATAGGAAAAAGTAATCCCATGCCTCCTGCGACTGAGACAAGCAAATGACGAAAGTCTTCAGGCTGCTGTTAGAGAGACTTTAGCAATAATTGGATATACAGACCCTGTGAAAGGCTGGGGAATTCGAGTCCTTGCTATTGATGGAGGAGGAACAAGGTAAAACTTGTTTTTAATAGATGCTTGTATATCTCTTCATAGTGTAACTGTAAATAGAATTTCAGTTCTTTGACAGTTCTGTGCCTAAACATGCAAAGTCTGATTTACAGTTCTGTTGCATTTGACTATTCAAGTCATAGGTACTTACTTCTGTATTCATTTTTACTTAAATTTCCATGGATTAATAGTCCTGGGACTCTGAAATTACTTTTAAAGTTGGCTACACGCATCAGTGCTTCTTGGACTGACCCTTTCTTGTTTTGGAAATGAGTAAATTAAATGGTCATTTTACTTAGTGCTCATCTCCATAATTCAAAATTGGCAGGAATTGCTGGTAGTATTTTGTACTTTAATGTTTATGTCAGCTTAATAAGACAAAACCTGTTCTTGTACCCTTCTGGAGGACAGTGTGCCTTAGCAGGACTAGTCACATGAAAGAATGAATAGGTTAATGGTGAAAACCCTTCTCGCAGAGCTTTTTGTTTATATTTCTTTACCTACTACCAACACCTGCTTTTATTAAATGGATGTATCACATGTCCTCAGTTACTTGCATGAATTTATTCACCTACCACAATTTGTAAAGAGTAGCAGCGAAAGCATATGCAGTGTTTAAAATCTGATATTTATTAAAAGCTATGTTTTCAGGCACATTTGAAGAAATCTTCTTGTCAAATGTTTACTGGTTCACAACTTTTTGTTGATAGAGAGTGGATTATGAAGTCATAACAGAAATAGTTTTGCTGACTTTGTTTCTCCATGGTATTTATTTACATCAAAATCAGTTGCCTTCAGTAAGGAGTAAGCATGTGACAATGTCAGCCTGGATGTTTCTGAAAGTTCAGTGTAGACTACAAAGTAAAAAAGAAAGATAGTTCACAGATAACAGCACAAGATCAAAGATGTTTTCTGTCACATAATTTCACTTAAAAGTGCAGGCTCATGTGAGCTGTAAAACTCAACGTTGGGCAAATAAGTAAATGCAGTTGATTATAATTATGCTTATGGCAGAAGTATAAAGCATGTTTGCTTGTTTACTTTTCAATAAAAATGTGAATGCTTGCCTACATGTATAAATAAAGTTGTAATGTTTCTGTTAGATTTCTAGGTCAGTGATATTATAAGGACTTTTTTTTCAATTTGCCTTCTTCGTGCTGTCATCCTGCCAACAAATAATTATGAAGTAGAGTTGCCTTCAAGCATTATATGATTTTCTCATTAATTGTAAATTTTTGTAAACCTGGTGTTTGCACTAGATAGCAGTATCTTAAACATATGGGGCTAGTATGTTAATACAATGTATAATTATCATAATATTTAAACTGTAAGTGCTTGTGGAAAAGTTTACAAGTTTAAACTTGTATTAAGGGAAATAATTTGTAGCAAGGAGGGGCTGATCTCAGCAGGATGTGTTGGCAAGGCAGTGCTTGGTTTGATGCAGCTTTAGCCGTACACAGCTCTTTAGCATAGGCCTGGAAAGTATTGATACCAATACTTTTTCATTCCCTGAAATATTCAGGCTTCTTGTTATTGCAGTTATCAGTTCTGATTAATCAAAGGGATGCGTAATTAAACCTACATAAGATAAAACTGCCATTATATGTATGTTTTTTTGTGTGTTTCAGGGGTTTAGTTGCACTACAAACGCTACGGAAACTAGAAGAACTTACTGGAAAGCCAGTTCATCATCTTTTTGACTACATTTGTGGTGTAAGCACAGGTAACTGTTAATCCTCAAGTTGGAATTTTGCTATAAATATAGCAAGAACATCTGAAGATAGATGTAGATTTTTCAATATTTGCCAGGTTTCTGACTTTGAGTGTAAGCTGGGAAAGTACAGGTGTAATTTTAAAGTTGTTTTTTTCTTGTAAGTTAAAACATTGGGTTATTCATGATATACTGGTTGCTTTTGATTGAAACTTCAAACAGATTTGTCACTTTTTCAGTGAATATAAAACCTTGATTTTTTGCACAGTTACAAATGTCTTAAGATGTTTATGGCATTTACAGAAAAATGTGATATTCCCTGTGGATTAATAGTGGGTCAGTAATGTTTCCTGTCTTAATTAACGACCTCGACAATGGCACAGAGTACATTTGTATGAAGAACATGGATGATACCATATTAGGGGGTCAATACAGTGATGGACACTGCCCAGATCAGCCTTCATAGGCTGGAGAAATGGTTTAACAGGAACTGCCTGAGGTTCAGCAAAGGCAAATACAGAGTCATCCATCTAGGGTGGAATAACCTCATCTAGTATACGTGCTGTGGGCTGACTGGCTAGAAAACAGCTCAGCAGAAAAAGACCTGGTCTGTTCGGAACAGGTTGAACATGAATCATCAGTGTGTCCTTGCAGCAAAAAAAGCCAATCACATATTAGCTTGTAATGTACCTAGCAGATTAAAGGTCTCTGGCCCCTTTATGTTTTCTTTCAGCTCCCCATTTGCAGATGTTGACATCCTGATTGTGTTTGACAGGCACACTTAGACCGTTGGGGGTCTGGAGGTCACAATGTGTGAGGAGAGGATGGAAGAACTGGGTTTGTTCAGCTTTAAGAAGAGAAGGCTAAGGGAGGCCTTATTGCTGTTTCAGCTAATGTGAAAATATAGAGAAGCTAGCCTATTCTTGAAGGTGCACAGTGGTAGGAAAAAAGCCAGCAGGCACAAGCTGCAGTACAGGAAACAACAATTAGGTACATGGAATCACATTTTCCTTGCAAGGATGGTCAGACACTGGGAAGAGTTGCCTGAACAGACTGGAATATCCATCCTTGGAGTCGCTTAAAACTTGGATGAACAAGTCCTGAGCAACCTGCTCTAGTTGAAACTCCTGTTTGACCAGGAGTTTGGACTGGACAATCTCTAGAGGTCCCTCCCAGCCTTAATTACTCAGTGACTCAATGATAAGTTGCTTCTCCGTCGGAAGTAGGAAACTGTAAACGTAAGTTTATTTTAGAAAGACTATCATTGCTTTTTAGATGTTATGCTAGGCCGGTGGCAGCAAATTACTGTTTAAAAATGTGAGGTATGCTCTAGTTCAATAACTCGGTTTCCTTTTGAAACCCAAATTCTTTTTTTCAATATACTTATTTTCCAGTACAATTCAGTTCTAAAATGTATTAAATGCAGATCACTGTGGGTAAATACATTGTCCATGTTTCCAAAGATGTGTTTAGTAGGTTCAAAATAGTAGAGAAGGGGTGAATGGTTAGGTCTACTAGACAGAATTTGTTTGCAGACACGCTATCGTTGCCTGGTTTACTTTTTTTTTTTTTTTTTTTGACAGTCTGAAAAAATTCTTGATAAATTTATTTAGCAGTGTGAGGGGTTATTTCTTTTGGAAGGTATTAGAAAAGTTCTGTTAGTGAAACTGTCATCTTCAATCACAATGAAGATGTTTTATCTTTGCTAGAGAAGCCCGGTGTTCTTACTCAATTCAATCCCACTTGTGATTAGAACTAACTTTATTCTGAATCCTTCTCACCAGATCTTGGGGTTTTTAACTGCTAATACTTAACTCTTTCTGTTAAGCTTTGTTTCCACAAGCAAGTTTTTGTCTGCACCAGTCCAACGTGCAATAGGTGACAGTACCTGACTGGGAGAGGATGTGCATGTTTGTCAGCACGTGCTAGCTGTGTACGTTACCACTGCAGTTTGTGTTGACAGCTCGTGTACCGATAGGATTTGCAGAAGCTTGCAGCTGGATGAATGATGGTTTACAGAAGTGTATTAAGTGATAAAAGCTATATCCCTTGTGCATTACAGTTCTTTTTTTTTTTTTTTTTTTTTTTTTTTTTCTGCTGTGCTTTTCACATCTCTTACAATCCTTTAGCTGTTTTGCCTTTGAGGTTAAGAAATCAGTGTGCTGTGACTTCAACATCAATCTGTCTTTGTCGTTAGTTTCTCTGTACTTCTCTACGCTGTTGGTCATAGGGTGTAAATGTGGCAGTCACACAGAAAGATCGCTGAAATGATGCCGTAATGAGCCCTGCACGCTTTGGTCACTTACCTCTGAGCACAATACCTGGGTAGGGAAGCACCAGAAAATCCACGAGCATGTGAAACAGAGATAGCCACTGAATGTTGTTCTATGGAGGAAAAGTAAATCCTGTGCAATGTAGAATTCACAAGAAAAACATGGGGCTGGTTCCCCTATGCATTCTCCCAGCCTTTAGTGATTTGCAAGTTAGGAGCCTCCTGGAACAAAGTTGGCACGTCTCTATATTAAAATCTCTTTTTTCCTCATATTTTCTTTCCAGTTTTGAAATGCTTTTTAAACACCTTTCTGACAGAAATCTAGTTTCAGGAAAACTCATAAATAAGTCAAGTCATGGTATTATAGAGCTGACATTGACCTTAGGCTATCTCATTTCCCAGGGGATGGATCAGCTATGAATGTTTCACTGCTGACAGTTGTCAGACTCTGAATCATAACAGATGTCTTCAGAAAACTTGTGCTCTGCTGTCTTTAGACAACAAAACTTCCAAATGTAATGTCAATCTACTGTTGCAGTTCAAATGTTTCTTCTTGTCCCAACTCCCCAGGGACATTGTTTTTCTTTCTCTTTGCATTAGCCTCTTATGTACATGAAGGCTTTTGCTATACCCAGTTTATTCAGGCTTTCCTTGTCAACAGACTTCTTGATGTGTGGTTGTGCTTTTTTTTGTGGATTTTTTTCAGTTTGTCCATTTGTTTTTTCAAGAACATCATGCAAGTCAACATAGAGCATTTCAGTTGAACTCTTATTAGTGTTGAATAAGGAAGAAATACTACTTCTTTCAGGTTATATTCTTATCTATCTTGTGTCTTATTAGTGACCCATGTCCTTCAAGATATGCTCCTTAGCCTCCCAGGCTTTAATTATTTATTTTTTTTTCCCTTGAAGTGTTGACAGTCAAGACTGAGAGTGTGAGCTGCTCTTTCACTAGGCCATCAGATAGAGCCTGGACTCTGATTTTAAGCTTGCTCTCCTGTGTGTGTCTTGTTACCATGCAGCAGGTTTCAGCAAAGCCCTTTATCGTGTAACTTGACTCTGATAATACCTACTGCCACTTGCATGCTGACACAGAGTGAGGGTTTTGGTGCTCTTTCTCAGGTGGTGGTGAGGAAAATGAGCTTGTATTTCGCATGAAGTTTGCCCTTCAGTTTGAAACTATTCATGAAAATAGTAAATACATGATATTGTAGAATTAGTGCTAGAGACTAAAGAGGAAAATAAGGTAGCAGAGAGCTTGCATGATTTTGGAAAACTTTCTTTGCTGATAGATGTTTGGTCTGAGTTGAATTTTGTGATATGACAGTCGAGTAAGTTTCTCTTGACACAAATTTAATGTGACAAGTAGCCCCAGGTTAAATTAAGGATGTGTGCTACACTTAAGAATTGGAGACTGTTGATACATTGACACTGCTATCATGATTGGGGGGTCTGTGAGAAGGGAAGAAGCTTGGAAGTGGTGTTTCCTTTAAAGCCATCTGTGGCTGTATGTAGTTCTTTCTGCATGTGTGTTTTATTCTTAATCCATTTCAAGAATTTACTTTTGAAATGAACTTTATTCAAATGTATTGCATTCATTTCCAAATTTGAAAGACCTTAGTCCTATTTTTTCTTAATGCTTTAGTTATATCTCAGCGTTGCACAATTAGATTCAGAGGTTGTACACACCCCTTTCAGTTTAACATTCCTAAGAATTTTAGCAATGTATTGATTATAAATTTCAAAAGTCTTTTTAATGATATTCTACGGTCTTGCTTTTTGGAAATTGTTTTGTTCCTACAGAGGTAGGTCATGCCTTTTTTAGGCACACACTAGATGGCAGTATGTATGAATAGAAAAAATCTTTTGGAAGGGACCTTCAAAGATCCAGTGCCTCTGCCTGAACACTTCAGGGCTAAACCAGAAGTTAAAGCCTATTATTGAGAGCATTCTCCAAATGTCTCTTGAACACTGACAGGCTTAGGGCAGCAACCACCTCTCTAGGAAGCCCATTACAGTGTCTGACCACCCTCATGGTAAGAAATTTTCCTAATACCTAGTCTGAACCTCCTCTGGCGCAGCTTTGTGCCATTCCTGCATATCCCATTGTTGGTTACGAGGGCAAAAAGACCGCCACCTGCCTCTGCACTTCCCCTCCTCAGCAAGTTGTAGGGCAACAAGGACGCCTCAGCCTCTAGAGTAGACAACCCAAGTGTTTTCAGCCTCTCCTCACAGCCTTGCAGCCCTTTTACCACCTTTGGTGCTCTCCTCTGGATGCTTTCAAGACCCTTAAAATGCTTTTTATATTGTGGAGACCAGAACTGTATGCAATCTTCAAGGTGGGGCCATGTTAATGCTACTTATAAGGGAGAATCACCTCATGGACTGGCTGGTCATGCTGTGCTTAAAGCATCCTAAAATGCGATTTACCCACTTGGCTGCCAGGGCACACTGCTGGCTCACGTTGAGCCTGCTGTCGACCAGCACCCCCAGATCCCTTTCTGCTGAGCTGCTTGCCAGCCGCTCATCTCCCAGCCTGTGTCTGTGGCTGGCATTGCTGTGTCTCAGGTGCAGAACCCAGCATTTTCCTTTGTTGAACTTCATTCTGTTGATGATCATTCAATGCTCCTAACTATCTAGATCCCTTTGCAAGGTCTCTCTGAGTGATTGATTGTAAATGTTTGCCACCAAACGTATTCAAGAACAGGCAAAATTCCTGTTGTCTCACAGAATTTTCCTAGATTTTTTCTTCAGTCAATCAAGGAGTTTGGAAGATTGCAAGCAATGCTCCAAATATTTTTAAATACTACAGCATAGATTATTCATCCTCATTTCTCTTTCCAAATAAAGCAGTGGAATTAATTTCATATCAGCCATGTATGTTTTTGCAATGATGAAATCTGCAAAACAAAATAATGTCATTTGTCAATTTCTCTACATTCTGTTTATGAAAGATATGTCCTTCTAAAGCACGGTTTATGATATTTGAACAGTAATTTGGTGATATAAACATCAGTTAATCTTCCCTTTTCAAGATAGATGTTCTGCTAACCTGTGAACTATGTTAATGGTAATCCATCATTGTAATCTTATTCCATGTTATATTTAACACTTCAAAATACTTCTTTTCAGGAGCTATATTAGCTTTTATGTTGGGGTTGTTCCATATTCCTCTGGATGATTGTGAAGAACTGTATCGCAAGTTAGGATCAGACGTTTTTAAGCAGAATGTAATTGTTGGAACAGTCAAAATGGGTTGGAGCCATGCCTTTTATGACAGCGATATCTGGGAAAAAATGCTCAAGTAAGTAAAAATAAATTATTTTTAACCTGATTTTTAATGCAAGTTTGAGAGCCTTCATTTTTGTTATTGTTTCCATGGTAAGCAAATTCTTAAAAACAAAGAAAAAGGATTAGCCTATATTCTCATTCTTCTGAAATAACTGTTTTCTATTTACCAAAACGTTTAAAGCCTTTAATGTAATGGTTTCTGTTTCTGGGGAATAAAGTAAGCTTTAGTGCACTGATTTCTGATTATATTCCTGTCTGTTTGCCAACTCTGCTTCATCTGACTCATTACAGATCTGCTACAGATTTTACTAGCCACATGCTGTGCCTTTTTATTTTTTAAGGAGACATAGCAAGAACTGAAATAATATGCTGTAGTAGGCACTTTTAATTTTAGATGCTCTATTGAGTTTTCTTGCCTGCTTTGAAAAGCGAAAAGAGCTGTAAGGACTGCAATGAAAAAATATCCAATTTGTTAGAGTTAGCAATAAGAAGATACTTGTTCAGAGATATGTGTACAGGTGTGTTAATGAATATATGGGGGGGGGAAAAATCAGTGGAAGAAATTGCTAATGCTTATTAAAACTTCTATTACTTTTATTTATTTGTATTCATGTTGATAGTTGCTGTGGTTTAATCCTGGCAGGCAGCTCAGCACCATGAAGCCACTTGTTCAGTTTCCCCAGGAATGATGGGGGAGAGATTCAGAAAGTTAAAAGTGAAAGAACTCCTGGGTTGAGATAAAGACAGTTTCCTAGGCAAAGCAAAAGCTGTGCAAGAGAGCAAAGCAAAACAAGGAATTTATTTGCTGCTTCCCATCAGCAGGCAGGTGTTCAGCCACTTCCAGGAAAGCAGGGCTCATCACACATAACGGTTTCTTGGAAAGACAAACACCATCACTCTGAATGTCCCTGTCTCCCTCCTTATTTACTCCAGCTTTTATTGCTGAGCACAGTACCACATGGTATGCGATGTTCCTGTAGCCAGTTTGGGTCAGCTGTCCTGGTTCTGTCCCTTGTGTACCCCCAGCCTCCTCACTGGCAGGGCAACACGAGAAGCTGCAAAGTCCTTGGCTCTGTGTAAGCCCTGCTCTGCAACAATTAAAAACATTGGTGTGTTATCACCAGTGCTTTCATCAAAAATCCAAAGCAATGTTGTGTGAGCCTCTACAAAGAAAATTAACTCCATCCTGGCCAGAGCCATGACAATAGCTCACTTATTTATAATTTTTAGTGGAAACTGACACTGATTCTGAAAGAACAGAAACAACTTACTCTGAGAGCAAATGTAAAATGGTAAAAAGCTTCTCTGGATAAGAAGTAACAGGTTTATTTGGAAATGTGGTTAATGCGTTTTATGGGATTGAAAGTGTTTCTTCTGGACATTAGTGACTTCTGCTGCCTGAGGTTTAAGAATATTGATGGCTTGTTGAAGTGAAGATAGGCTTCCAAGCACTTTTTCTTTGCGATTTTACAAATTTTTAGGAAAGTTAAATGTTAGTGATACCAATATCATGTATCTTTTCTTCTAAGATATCTGGAGTTCCTCTTTCTTCCAGAAAAGAGGCAAGGCAAATAAATACCTCTCTTCTTCCCCTGCCCAACTGGAACAGTCTTAGAAAGACCAGGATTACCTTGTTTGGAAGTATTTCGCATGCCTTTAATTGAAATGCTCTTATTCTCTGTAGCTGCATATAACACAAGGGAGGTAAAGTACTCTATTCATGGACAGTGGACAAAAGTGAGGCAATTATATTAATTCATAGATTAAAAATAAAATCTAGTGATTAACAGATTACTCTTTTTTGACCCAGTTCTGCAGTGTTGATGGGAGATGCTATACCTACACAACACTTCATTGAAACAGTAGGATTTCATGCTGGTTTCCTCACAGCCTAGAACTAAGAAAGAAATTGAAAGGTCTTATAGCATCTCTTTATGGAAATAAGCTCAGATCTAACTTTAAGTAATTGCATAGGAAAACTACTTTGTATTTTCTTTAAATATAAGTCTTAGCAATGCTGAGGTGATTTTTTTTTTTCTGTTTAAATGGTAGTTAGGTTTGTCAGAGTTGCTTGAAATAGAGTATAAATTTCCAATGAATAGACATGCAACTTACATTTAGCATTTGATGGGATTACTTCCAGGAGAAGTATTCTTGCTGAAAATAATTCAGCTAGTGTTGCATTAGGCTAAGGCTAATATTGAATTCATTCATGGGGTACATCATAAATTCCATTTCTGAAAATTACAACTAATTTTGTTTAACTTCTTATTCAGTGTATTAGGGAATTGATTGTCTTAGATATTATTGTAACTTATTTTAACATTTCTTATTGACTCCTGTTACAATTTGAAGAATGGTTTTAATCAGTTATCTTAATTACTTTGTGAACAAAACTATACCTACTGTATAATCTGTACATCAGTCTATGTAATGCTGTATTGAATTGCATTTACAAGGAGAATCTGGTGTATAGTACCAGTTTTTGTCTTCTCTTGTCTTTTCACATTTTTTCCTCTCATACTATCTTGACAAACAACTGGAGAAATTTAGTGTGAGTAGCTAGGAGGTGTTTTGTTTTTTTTTGTTTTGTTTTTTTTGAAAAGCTAACTAAAATCTCATACTGAGGAAAACAAAAAAACAAAACAAACAAACAAACAAACAAAAAAATGAAACTAACAAAAAAACTTGCTGATTTAAATGAAAGCCTCCTGAATTGTTATGGATGAGCACCCACTCTATAGGCTTTTATATCTTGATTCTAAGCAAATGGAAGTTGAAATAGATGCTGCTATGAGATTAACTAGTATGCTGATATTCTCCAGTGTCCTGCATTATGCAGGAGGGCTACCTTTTAATTAGTGATTAGAAAACTGAATAGGAAAAAATTCCACCTGAAAAACGAATACTAAATGTATATCGAATTATCATTACGGAAAATAAGCTTACAACTTTCTTCCAAATCATGCAGAACAGTGCATTTCTTTTATCTTTGCATAATGTAAAACAGTTCAGGAGAGTTACTTTCATTCCTGTAAAACTGCCTAATGAGGTTATTGATTTTTGGATTCTTAAATACTGCGAAGTACTTTACTGTCCTCTCATAAAGTAGTTGAGTAATGCAAAAATACACTGATTTTTTGTTTAAGTATGTAGCGAAGTGAGTAACTGAATCAAGACTTCAGTCACTCTTCAGACTTACTTCCAACAGCCTAGTAGGTATGAAGTACTGGTTAACTGAAGTTAACTTCATTAACTCTTTAAGCTTGTTGTGGAATTCTGATTGTTAAAGTGAAATCCAAGCATCGTTTCTTCTAAATGCAAAATTCTTAGAGAAGTTGGGGGTTATAAAAATGTATGTCTCTTGTTCATGCTAAGCTGATGGAGCACTTTCAATTTTTTACGTTTATTTGCAGAGAAAAAATGGGCTCAAATCTTTTGATTGAAACGGCAAGAAATTCCAAATGTCCGAAGGTACGTACAATGTTCTGAGGTCAATACAAACTGTATGCTTCACAAGTACTTAACAGGGTTTGAGTATTATCACTAGAAGAATATTGGATAAATACTAAGGGTATTGATAAGCTCTGCAAGCATCTGTATAAGATAACCTGTGCTAATAAAGAATAAAAATTAATTAGACACTTTAATTTCTTTAGCAATTTCTTATGGTTTTAGGTAACACTACAAGATAAAGTATGTTTCAGGTTTGTAAGCAGAGGGGTACTTAGGTCAGCCTCTTGAAGTTGTGCAAAATTTGTTTTTGGATACAAGAAAATTCTAGTATCTGGAGATCAAATGGAGATCTGGAGATCATGTCAAATGCAGTATCTTACTGTGTAGTAACAGGAAGGAGTCTCTTTTCAGTTTATCTGGACTACCAGGTTTTCTCCATTCACATTTGCAGGCCTTAAGTTCTCTATTCTTTCTGTATCATCTAAAAGGCACCATTTAGTTGGAGGGGTTTTATATTCAGCAGCAGCACAAGAGTGAAAGATGAGAAAGCATGGGTATTTTTGGTGAAGGGTAGGGTGTGAAGAAAGAAGGGAAATATAATAGCACATTTCAGAACAATCTGCAATTAACAGGTGTTTTGGTGTCATAGCAGTATATTCAATGCTTTACTGTTAAATGGAAGACATTCACATTTTTCTAAACATAGAAACATGTGCTTGACTGATCGCGTTCCTACTCCATGCCTAAAACAAGGACATGAAAAGGCTGGAGTGGTATGTTACTTTCTGAGAGAGAAGTTATTCTATGTTGACTTGAAAGTTATCTTTGAACTGGGATCTTTGGCTTCCTTCCATGTTCTTCAGTAATAAAACGTGAATATAAATAGAGTTGAAACTAGTTATTCACAGTAATCACTTTGTAGTGCTGGCACTCTTTGCAGGGCCAGTAAAATCAAAATACACAGTTGTGTGTTCTGTGATGCTGTTAAATTCAGGAAGAGATGGATTTTTCCAAAAGATGCCCAGCATTTTACAAGTTACACTTTTGCTTCAAGAAGCAGGGAATATGGATGTTACAAAAAAAAAAAAAAAAAGCATCAGTTTAGAAAATTTAATAGAAAACTTATCAAAGTGTTTCTTTCTGTAGTGATGAGAACCAGGCTTTTCTTTTGACAAAACAGGAAACTTTTTTCCCCATCAAATGATATAATATAAATCATGCACTCATTTTCCTTCTCATTTTCATTTAGAAGTTACACTTTTGTTTTCTTTTTTTATGGAGGTGAACTTGCTGTGTATTAAATTATTTTTATTATTTTAATTCAGCTACTTACGTAGCTGAATAATGGAAATGGATACAGCGATATCACAGCATCAGCTGCTAGTGTTGTTGAGTAATGTTTCACATACAAAAAAATATTCAGTAAAACAGTACACAAAATAGAATTGAACACCCACTTGTCTGCTATAGAGTATTGTTCTAAACAGGGCCAGGCAGTCTGGGTACATCCTCACAAAAAGGTCTTGCAAATTCTAACACTCACCCATAATTATAGGTACTCCCACCTCATGCATTTATATCTGTAAAATGTGCTGAATTCTGCAGTCATGCATTTTATGGAAATGCAGTTGTGGCCTTTCACTTAAACTTATGTATGTGGCTTAATGATGTTTACATGTCCTTACAAAAAATTTGAAAGAAAGTCTTTCAAAGATTTTCCCCCTTTTGAAAGAGATTTTTCCTGCAATCCTTTAACAGAGGTTGCAATGGTAAGTAATTGTTTCCTAGGAGAAAGAAATTGAATGATGTTTCTTACATATGTATTTAATACCTAAGTTACCATTTGCTTGTTACTGTGTGAGAATTGTGCAGGCCTACTTCTAGTGCACTTTTCACTTCCATTAGGATTTTTCTTTTAGAGCAGTTTGAATTACGTGGAGCTTGAAATAATAATTCAACAAAATAAATATGCAGGGATTATTTTTTATGTGTATCTAGCAAACAAAGAATTGGCTTTGTTTTCTAGTGTTAGCATTAACTGCTACTCATGAAGGTGGAACTTCTTTTAATTGCATATCATATATGACACTAGCTTTGTTTAAATGTCAGTGGATAGATACTAGTGGAAACAAAATAGTGGAAACAATATTAGGTTTAAAAAAGCTTTCTCTTTAGGGAGATTGTTGTTTGTTTTTTTTTTTTTAAGTTCTTAAAATTTAAATAAGTATTATAAAAAAGTTAATAAAATATGTACAAAGGATTCCAGAGACTCATTAAATGTATAAATTGAATTTCATAGTTTGTGAAATTGTCATTATCATATTATTATGTAATATAACTCAGTTTTGTTCCTTCTGACTCCCTAGGTAGCTGCAGTAAGCACCATTGTAAACAGAGGAACACCACTCAAAGCATTTGTTTTTAGAAACTACAATCACTTTCCTGGGGTTAAGTCTCATTATATTGGAGGCTGTCAATATAAACTATGGCAGGCCATCAGAGCATCATCTGCTGCACCAGGTTACTTCCAGGAATATGTCTTGGGCAATGATCTTCATCAGGTAAGTTGAAATCTCATCCTTTACTGGAAAATATTTACTATTATTTCTGGAAAAGAAAGTTGCCTGAGTTTCTGAATCAGAACTAAGCAAATCCCTTCATAGCAGAAAGAAAATCTAAGGTGGGTTAGGAGTAAGAAAGGAAACTTTTGATTTGCATAGCCCTTATAGAACTAGAAGGGTATTGGCATAAAAATCTTTATGGTATTAATGTGAACTTAAGTTCTTCTGCTGTTTCTTTCTTCTCTGCCTGGAAGGAAACTTTATATGGGTTGTAAATGCCTCTGACTTCCTGCTTACAACTGGTTTTTCATTGAGCATTATTTCACTAAACAGATGGTATGGCTTACTATCTAACGATACCGTAAGGTGTGAAAAATTCAAGTTGTGTGTTTCAGTGTTCCTTTTATTAGTGAATAACTTCTGTTTATGAGCTACTTTTAATTCCTTGTACTGATAGTTAAAGCTCTGCACTGATTCTGAGTTTAACAGCAAAAAGTAGGAGATGCTCTGGCAGTTAGATTAAAATCATAAGACAACTGCAAAAGAAATTCCCTTGAGGATAAAGCAATGTCTCCTGTTAATAGTGAATGGTTTCTTACTTTATTATAGCTCCTGTTGGTGACCCTGAGTGGTGAAGAGTGAGGCAAATTAACTTTACATACTAGATGTTTTTTAATCTTTCTGTTCTTGTCCTCCAGTGCCCCTTGATTGTTCCATAAGTCTGAGTTTAAAGGAATTGTTTTTACAATACATAACTTATTTAAAAATATTAGTGTTTATTTGCTAAAAGATAATTTCAGATCTGTGGCAGAAAGGACTGTAATAGATGACTGAACCCCAGACCTTCGACAAAGACAGCATAGGATTCTATCACTTAAATCTAAAGAAAACATCCATTACATTCCTATCATACTAATTCATATGATGGCATTAGCATTAACTAATGGGAAGCAATACTAGCATATTTTCAGTAATAAGTGTACCTGTATCACATCCACAGTTTCTCATGGTGTTCATTAAAAGGTTTTGTAATCTCATTAACATAGTAGTGTGCATAAGTATTACTGAAGTTTAGCAGATAAATAAGGAATGTAAATAAAAGTTTCATTATATTAACAGTCAATAAACAGAAGCGCCGATACAAAAGCAAAACAGGTAGAATTTAACCTGAAAAAAATCAGCATATCTGGGAGAACAGTTCTGCAAAACTTGTCTGCAATTGTCCTCTTAAAGTGAAAGCAAGTCTGCATATTTTCTGCCTAGACTGATAAAGCAAGAGAGCTAAATCGCCAGATGAGAGGGTAAAAATACTTTAAGGTGTAGGACACTGCTTTTAGACTCATAAGTAGCATGAGGCATGTATTTAATAGTCATACATCATACTAAGGTTTGAGGGTATCCAACATGTTATTTATATATTTTTTTTTTCCAGTGCTCAGTTTCTTTTTGTTCCATACATTGTTGCAGTTGCTGAGGTTTTTGGAAAGGATAACAAGAGAGCTTATTGTAGGCCTTTGTATGTTTCTTTTCATATAAGACAGCTTTTTACTATGTAATGTAGTTTTCTTAAATTACTCAGATTTGATGAATTTGTCTAGTTTTAAATGTTAATTAATGGAAACTGTTCATATGTTGGCAATTTTGTGTGTGCATTCCAAAAACATTAAATACTCATTAAACACCATGTTTGAAAACAGTAATTTCAAAAGTTAAGGTATATGTTGAATGAACCTCTAGAAGGAGATGGAATAATTGCATTCAGCTATGTAAAAAGTCTATACAACTTGTGGGTTCCCATGAAGGGCAGGATAGCTCTACTGCATCAACCAGATTGAGAGCACTTCCATTTTCTTCATATTCTCTTTTTCCATTCTGTTTAGAGCCCTTTTCTTTCTCTTTTTTCCACCTTGTTTAGAGCATTTTAATCAAATATGGCCTGAAAAAAGCAAATAAGTTGTTTTATTTTTGTAAAGCTAAACAGGGAGTTTCACACCCTCAAACATGGTTATCAGATACTCTCAGATACTCTGAAACCCTGAAATATGGTTATCTTCCATCTGTCCAAGCAGAACTAGAAAGGGAGCTGCTTTAGTCTTTGGAGTTGTTCCAAGCTGCTCCTTAACTGCTGGAATGGGTCAGGGTTAAGCTATGTGAGGCACTTTTCTTTCTCTTCTCACCCTTCTGCCTCCTCTTTCTTTGAATTGAGAGCACATCAAAGTTTGTGTGCTGCTATATGAAGAGGCAGTAAACAGTATGATGTTTAACTTCTACAGATTGCTTAGATAACTACTTGCTTTAATATTGTTTTTGAATTGCCAGACTTGTGAAATGCAATGAAGTAGATATTTGATACCACCTGTATTCACTTTAAGTCCAATTTACTACACCAGAGAACATCAAGTTATGATTAATGTTAGTAGAGGACAGGTACGGTATTCTTAGGTACACAGAGGTAGAAGGACATCTAGTTCACTTTTTCTTACTCGAGGTTCTGGACAAAGCCATTCCAAGCCTTACCAACACTGTTTTACAAGCTTGATGTTCTTTTGTTAAAACGCTATTTGATGTATTTTAATTGCTAGAGAACAGGGACTTAGGACCTGGTTAAATTAATTCTACAAAATTCACACCTATGAGTTCCCAAGGTTTTGTATTCCTCTTGAGGTGTTGCCCTTTTAGACTATAGAGAACTGAGTATGATTTCGGTATTAAACCTGCTTATTATAGTAGAACTATATGCTAAATTTTCTATTTAGTATCATCTGAAAAATTTATCTTCCACCTGAGCATGATATTTTAATGTGTTTGAATTCTTGTAGAGTCCAAAGGATGTCATCTTCCATGCCTTCTTGGGTTTGGTTCCTCAGATTGCATTTTTCTTAGCACATGGGATGTGCTTGTTTTTTAATGGGGGACAGGCTAGCAAGGTGCTTTACTACAATTTGCCACATAAGTTTGTGTGCAGATTTATATCTCAGATTTCATTTCCACCAGCGCACAATCAGGGTACCTTGAATTACTGTTTTTACCCTGGGGGAAGAGCTTCCATGCCTTTAGCAGACTGTTACACTTATGTTCTTGGATTTAATGGTACCTCAATAGAAAATATAAGTCAACCAAGGGTTTTATCTCTAATAAGAACCGAAGATGAATTGAAAAGAGTATGTATACATTCAATAGGTCACGTGGAAATACTTTTTTTGCACTACAGAGTAAAGGAAGCATACCTGTGTTAGGCATTCTCAATGGTACCATGACTCTTGTAACGTGCATCATCATAGTGTGCATTAATTGTATGCCAGAGGATTCAATGCTGTACTATGGTATCAGAAAGGTGATGGTACTTCTGTGGATTTTTTAATGGATTGGAAACTTGCATTAATTCATAAGAGTAATCTCTTCTGAATATAAACTATGCTAGTTCCTTATTAATCTATATATAATCTATTTCTGCCATGTTGATATTTCTACATATTTCAAAGAATAGAGGAAGGTAAAAATACTGGTAAAAGTCTGTGAAAACTCAGAATGGTAAATATGATGGGGTTTGTTTCTTACTTTGAAGATTGGGACTCTAAAGGATTTTATATGGACGCCAAGCTTTGTATTGACTTATCACTCAGTTGTATGTTTATATATGAATGAAAGGTACTGTGGCAGTTGACCTGACTCTTCAAATGTATGAAAATACTTACTTTGATAATGGGAACTAAGTAGATTATTTTTTTATGGTAAGTCTGCATATTCTCTTTTATGTTATCTAACTTTTGTTGAAATTGGTGTCCTTCCTGAAACTGCACAAAGAGGATGTGTAAGAGTTGTGTAGGGTTGAGATGCATCAACTCCTGAAGAACTAGTAACCAGCCGTGTATGCTGGAATCATGCCTGAGCTGAACTGTGGCTGTTCACTTTAACGCTGACGTTCCCATACCTATATATATTTATACATGCATGCGTATTTGTGTACGCACATGCATGCCCTTTCTCTGGGAACATTCCAGTCTGACGTCCTGTATCAGCCACTCTAAATGTTTGAGAGAATTCAGTGTTAATTTATTAATAAGTTAATTATCTCTATAACTGTTTGGATCTAATTGCTAAGAAATGCATTTCTAGGTGCCTAAACAGTCTTCTTGTTCATGCTGTTGAGAACCTGATGGCAAATTAGTTAAATTTCCACAACAAGTAAGCAGTTCGAAAAACAAATAGCAATATTTACATTCAGGTCAATCATGCCATGCTATCTTGTTCCACCCTGTCAAGAAGGAAAACCAGTGCAGCTGTTGGTAGATGAGGGGAGGAGGATTAATATTCTTTGTGGTTCAAAAGAGGAACACATTAGTATTCAAAGGGATTTAATCCCTGTAACATGCTTCTCCAGAAACTGTGCAAGTCAAGAGAGACCAAGTCATGATGTCACAGTATTGAAGCTGTATTGCCACATGTCAGCCTTTTTTATATTAAAATCTACTTAGGAAGTATTGAGGGAGTCTAAACCTCTCCCCAGTCCCATTAAAACCAGTCATTTTTTTCCCTACTTCTCACAGAGGGATGATGTTTCTTAGATTCCCCTTTTCTTCTGTAGTGTAAAAAGCACTTCCTTTTCAGCTATTCAATAGTGTCACTTCAGTAGACTGTGGTATGCTGAGCAAATTGCCAATTAATTAATAGAGCAGTTTTAACAAAATCATTATGCACACTTCATTTACTTGGTTTTACAGCAAAAACTAAATTTGCACTGCAGGATTAATTAAAAGGGCAATGAGGAGGAGGGGGAGGAATTTAACAAAGACATGTATTTCTCTGATAATAAAATATACTCAGTTTAACACAAACGACTTTTTCTTGGTGCGTTCCCATGATTTCATTGCTGCAATGCAATTCCATTTAATGAAACGCTGGTGTTGACTTACAGGAGTGTTCAAATAATCGCGTTTTCTGACCTTCGAGCAAACCGAATACTGAAGTGGTTAACAAATTGGCAGCTAGTCTGTTAGTGGAGCTGTAGTACAAGGGTAACAGTATGTATGGTGAGAATATGACCTACAAAAAAAATATATAAACACACACACACCCCCCCCAGATACAATGACATGTAACTAAAATTTCAAGTTTCGCCTTGTCTGAAAAATAAGCTGCATTTTTTCATCTTCCCCCCTCCTTTTATGAGATGGTAAATCTGCCAAGCCATTTCATCTTTGTAGCTTGTTACAGGAGAGGCTTCAAAAGTGATTCGCTTAGTGGATCCTGCCCTAATTGGTTTTACATGGTAGCTTTTAAAATTAGATTCAAGGGTACTTCCCAGGCTCTAAGAAGACATAGAATATAGGTCACATTGGAGTTCTTTTCATTCTTAGGATATGCCATGGTGATCAGTATGCACCAGAGCTTACACAGGCTGTGGTTTAATAGGTGTATCTTGTTCTCACAATGATAGAAACAAGTATTTCTTTGTTTCTCTGTCTACTTGTTGCCATACACATTTTCCTACAGCCTTTGAGGTAATATCTCCTACTGGTTAAGGATGGAGGAATTCACTGGAATGCGTTAGCTACATGGATACATGCAATTCTTCTTCTCTTACAGATTCTGTAGGGTTGGTTAGCAGCTCTTAGGGTGGATGCTGATGATGCAGTTTGCCAGCCTTCATGAAAATGCTGTTTACTGTGCCAGTGTTACTCTGCAGAGCAGACTCCCCACAGGATTCCCTGCAGGGACTTGCTAAGTGGCTTGGTTTTGGAAGATTTGTTTAGTGAAACAAAATTGAGAGGGTATTTCGTTTAGGCATTTAACTTGGAAGCATTGTAATTTTATTCTACCATGGTTCAGTGATACTTTGTTATTGTAAATGTAATTCTCAGAGTGCTTTTTAAAGAAATGACAGTCACTCCCAAAGAAGCTGTATTAGGTTTAAATATTTTTGTTTAAACTTTTGAGTCTATATACCTTTACTGACACAGTTTACCAGCTAACATTGACTGTACCTAAACCTTATAAAATCAGAGGAGACTGTTATAATGAAATACTAAGAGCTGAGTCAGTTCAGAAACTTGTCCAGTCAATTTAGGTTGCTCTTCGTAGTTCTGATGCTGCTGACCACCGTTTCTTAGGAGATCATACAAGACAACTTGCTGTCAGTTTTTATCACTTGTAGTTTTTACTTTGCCAGGCTGAATATTCATCTAATGCTGACTTGAAGGGGGGCGTATTTCCATCTGAAATAGCCTCCTGATAATCATTGAAAGGAAAGCCCGACAAGGTAATGTTACACGATAACTTCTTTCCTTACAGAAAGTTTGTTTATGATATATGATGCGTATTGCAAGCAATCACTTCATGCTTTGTAACTTGCCATGCGCTGTTATTTGCCTTCTGTAGAGTAGTTTAGGATACTGCCCTCTGATAGTCATGGGTGCAGGTCTTACCACTGTGATGGTGATAATTTGTAAAGTGTAGAAAATATGCATGAAGTTGGTCGATACCAAGTCCCTTTACATTAGCTGTGTGGGGTACCCAGAGCCCTATTTCCTGTGCTGAGTTTCTCTTCCATTGTAAGGATTAATCTGTAGTGCTAATTTTGCAAATCCCAAACTGGCTGGAAATCTCTTCAAAGATTGTTTATCTTCCAATCTTTTTTTTTTTTTTTTACTGGGTGTATTTATAAACACTGTTATTTTTAGTAGCATATATATATTTTAGATTTGGGGCTTCAGAACCCTTTAGATTTATTTCAGCTGGCATTTCCTCAGGAGGGAAAAAAAAAGATAAGAGTATAGAACAAAACAGTTTCCCTTGGGTCAAATCCAGCCCTCTGTCATAGTTGCCAAGTATATGGACTGCATTTGATGACTAGTTCATAAACATGTAAAGCTGTCTTTGCTGTTGATGCCCTAGCAGAAAGTTATTTAGAGAAGGATATTTCTTCATCTTTAAATGGCCAGCAAAATTCTGGTTTTCACTCTCTGTTCATAGCAAGTGTACACAAGTTCTCCTTGTGCCAGTACTGTTTTCCAGTTTAATTTACTGTTCTTTTAGTAGTATTTACACTTCTGATGTGTATATGGAAAGTTCTCTTATCCTTTTTTTTTATTTTGCTAGTCTATGTATGCCAAGCTGTCTCAGTCTTGCAAAATAGGCTCTATGTTCCCTTGATCATTCTCATAGTCCTTCATTGCACCTGCTGCAGTTGGGGTAATGTTTCTTGAAACTGGACTATTCAGTGTGTTTTGGCGTGACCTAAGACATACTGTGAAAAGTCGAATGATACACCAGATTCAAAATCAGCATTTTTAAACTAGAAGCAAAATTTAGAGAAGCTAATTTGATCAGCTGGAACACTCTATTCTAGGTGAAGTTTTAGCTGTGTCATGAAATTCTTCTTTTTCAAAGGAAGATAGAGCATAGAATTACAATTTAAGGTCCCAACTTAGTTCTGAAGAGCACAGCTTTGTGTTTATGAGCACTTTTCATTATGTGTCATCTCATTTGGGTTTTCCTAGACCTCAGAGTCATTCGGTATTTATTCTAAAGCCTTTGTATTTACAAAGCCTCTAATTTTGTAGTAGCAGACTTGATTAGTGGTTACGTGCTTCTGAGAAAACGGTGAAGAGGATGAGACCCAGACCAGCCTTTGAGTACTTCTGATAGAAAGCAGTCCCCAGCTAAAGAGTTCCTCACTCATGTAGACTCTTGTCTCATCTGGTTATTCTCCACTGTAGTCTCTTTAATCCTTTTACAGTGGTCTGGTATGTAAGGTGCTTGATAAAACAAGATTTTCTTAATTTAAAAATTCTGATTCTATTTTGGTATCAAGCCTTCAATGAATCCATGGTATATTTCGTCATTCAGGCATTTACTTCTTAATTTAGAGAGTAAATTTCTACAGGACTCAGGAAACTGTTGGTAGCTGCAAAAAAACTTCATTTAAAAAAGTATGGTATCATCCCTTTATTAATAGTGAACATAATACTTCCACAGCACAGGGAAGGAAAGTGACCCTTGCAAACACTCTCCAGCCTTTGCAACGTGCCCATCTCTATAGAAATGAATCAAGAAAAGAACAGTTGAAATAAATCAGCGTAGTGTGAATTATAGGCACTTTAAAATCATTCCCTGTTCTGTCTTTAGATTACTCATAAAAACTTCTCGATGTTTTTACAAGTTCTAACATGAATCTTTCAGTCCTTCTCATTTTCTGACCCTCAATACTTTCTTTCCCCTCTCCATAGGATTTCTCTGTGATTCTATTATTCAAAGGAGTTATTCCTTTGTTTGGGTGCAGAACCTTTCCTGCAGTTCTTTCTCCCTTCTCTCCCTCATTGGGGATACAAATACTGAGTAGTTGATATCCAAATCCTGATCCATCTCAATTATCTCCAATAATTAGTGCACTTTTCTTCTTAAATTTTGTACAGTTCAGGATCAAATCCTTTAGTTATGAACCTGCTTTGTTCCAGTTGCAATGAAATGAAATCTAATGTTTGAGTCAATGAAGAATAAAGTTGTATTAAATAAATATCTTGCATAGTTTTCTGTAATAAAATTACGGGAAACCCAATCTCAGTTTGGAGTTACATTATGAAAGGCAAAACTCATCTTGAACACTGCCTGTGCTTCTCAAGCTGGGGTATGTGTTTAAGGCTAGTATAGATTCAACCACAGGCCAGCTTTTTTTTCTCTTGGGTTGTATGATCCTCTGTTCATTGTTTGGGAACCAGTTTAAATACATACTATCCCAGTGACGTTGCTAAATTAGTACAATTAAACGTGGTACATGGCTTATGCTTTAATGAAATATCTGATTATTTTATTTCTTCTTTCATGATGTCTGCCAATATCTGGTAAATCTTCATCAGTGCAATGCAAGTACATTTTCTTTATCTGACACAAAAACATTAATTCAATAATGTTTTCAGCACAGCTGGTCACTTTCTGTGAATTAATGACTAGCTGGGATGAGTTAATAATTTAAGATAATCACCTAGTAGTCTCCCTCAGAAAACCATTTATTCCAAAGAAATGTCAAGAGCAAACGTGGGTAATGTAGGGGGAAAAACTGTACGATACATTAATAAATGTTTAGTGATGGCAATAGTACTGGTAGCTCTCAGAAGCATTTAGTATGACATTTGTCTGTATACAAAGTGTTGTCTGGCATTGATAATTTTTAGAAAAATGCATACCGTATGGGAGAACAGTTGTATCGAAAAGTAACCTTTTCAATAAACTTTCAATCTTTATTAGATATTTGTATATTTTATGTGATGTGATCTCTCAATCTAGGGTATTCTTTTTTTACGACTGGAGTAGTAAAAGTACAAATGAAGTTTTTAAATTCTTTTTAATTGTCAAAGAGCCATTTAACAATATAAATGCAAATGCATTTAATTTTAATTTTCTGTATGAGCACCTTCTAAAGATTTTTTCTATTAGCCAATTCAAGTGGAATAAGACATTTATTTGAGGAAATTTAAGAGATCATTTCTGCCTCTTCTTAAGTAATGGAATCTGTTCATTCTGAAATAGTTAGAAATTCGGTGTATAAGAGGAGTGCATTAAACATCCATCACCAAGCAAGGCCTCTGTTAGGAAGCAGCATTACGCAGAAGACATTATAAATTGTATACAGATGACCTAGTGGCATCTCTGTTAGCATGGCTATGAGGCAAGGGTGGTTCTTCTTAAATAAAGTGTGTGAGATATTCGTATAAAGAGCTAACGTTAGGTCATTGTGTGCTGTACAGGAGATAATCTGATTTATTTTAAAAACGTTTTCTCACTCATCTTTCATGCATGAAAGTAAACCAGACCCACCATTAGAAGGAACCTAAAACAAATTGTTCTGGTACACTGTATGTTTTAGAGATGTGTTAGATGTGATTGGCACTGCCTTCCATTGTTACCACCAAGATCGAAAGGAAACAGTGCTACTAATGCGCTGTTTGCTGCTTACAACAATATTTTTAGGGTCAAAATAGTTTGTGCAGGGACATAAAGATGTCCTGTGCTTTCTGCGAGTCATCCTCAGTAGTGCCATGACTGACTACTCACCAAAGGAAAGCCATAATACAAAAAGTTTGTGATATTAGATTAATGTTAACAAACCAGGGTAATCATGGAACTTTTGTATTGAGGAGTATTTGTATTCAGTATTTTGTACTGAACACTGTGGGAGCTGGCATATTGTCCAGCTAAATCTGATACACGCACTCTCCTTTTTCACAGTGTATATATTGAGAACTGTTATTTGGTAGCCCAGTGACCTTTGACTAAGCAAGCCCTGAAGCTCTGTCTAGTGTCATGCCAGCACTGGATGTCCAGTGCAATCAGAGGACTGACTGGGATCTGAATCTCAAAGATATTGGTATGGGAGATCTTACAAATAGTCAAACAAACCTCCTGTTTCTATCTCCTATTTTCTACTCTGGGAACGTTTGCTGCTGCTCATGTAAACACATTGAATTTGCTATTGCCTCAGCAAGATGTACCTTTTTATCTATGGAAACTCCAGTAAATGCTTTTGGAATATGTATTTTAATTTTTCAGCCAAGTAATCGCTTGCAAAAGTTCAGACTCTTCAAACTCCTTGTTTGAAACAATAAGCCCCACCCTTAATCTGTGTCTGTTCATGATTTTTATGTTGATTTTAAACATAGAGTTTGAAAAATACTTGTCAAAACTCTGTTGAGAATCTTTGCCTGTCTTGTCTTACCCTCTGATGGCTTTGTACTAATTCTGTCTCCAGTTCTTCCACAAATACAATGAACGTAAACAACAGAGCAAGTCTGTAAAAGTGAACTAAAATGCAAAGCATGTCTGCATAGGCAGTGAGGTGAAATGGTTACTATGGAGCCAACAAACTCAGCTTCCAAATATCAGACTTGGCTTTCCTAAGTCATATATCCTTCACCCAATGCTAAATTATTTTCTCCACAAAGCTTAACATCACTTAAGCGAAACTTCAGCACACAGGATGTTACACGGAGCAATTGCAAGGCACAACTTGAATCTGACACAATTAAGAAGTGTAATGATAGCTTATGAACATGAAGTGTATTCTGAACTTCAATTAAAGTCCATGGTAAAGTATGGTTCAAATTTTTTTCAACATCAGTTTAACAACTGGTTTAAATTATTGAAATAAATATCTGCGTGGTGATTTTATGTGCTTTCACCATACTTACTTATATGGGACAGGATTTTCAGCAGGTTCTGTGTTACCAGGCTCCAGGTGGTCTGGACCACTTGCTTTCTTTGAGACCTCCCTTCTGATTATGAAATAAATAAGGAAAATTTGACAGTATTTAACCAGGATTTTCCTTATCACTAGAACCGTGTAAGCCTTGTATCTTCAGCAAAGATATTTCAATGGAGCACATGCCTACAAAAAGTGAATTTTGGGGGCTTTAAATAATTGGATCTGGTAGACAAATGACAAGGGAGCCTTCCCTGGCTATTTTGTAACTTTAAATACTTGTAGAAAATATTAGCTATAGCTTTAGACTCCAGCTAACCAACGCTAGGCCCTAAAAATAAGATTATGTTTGCATTGGGCAAGTTCTAGAAAAATCTTTATGGGGCAGGGAAAACATTTCGTAAACTTCACTTAGGAATTACTTGATTAAAAGTTGAGTAAAGCATAACAATTGTATGTTTGCCGCTTGGAAAACCTTTGGCAAAAGACTGAAAGTAATGTCTGAGTGACTTTATTGCTTTGCTAGCACAAACAAGCTTGCTTATACATGTCTCTGTTTTAAGATTTTATTCTTAAATATTCCTCAATTATTTTTTACTGTATTTTTTAAAGCCTTCTCTACTGTTAACTGTCATTAGGAAAATTATAAACCCTTCTTCAGCACTTGCTTGCTGTGGCACTTTGTGCTCGGTGTGCTGCCAGCAAATGAAGTTGCCTTAAGCATGGATTGGTTTTGCAGAGTTCAGAACACGAAGAAGTGGACAGGAGATGCCAGCGCACTGACCGTAGCAGCACAGAACACAAAGGGAAGGGGTGACTCATGTATGTTTGGGAAGTGAAAAAGATTGCAATTACACTGAGAACTAATGAAACCGAGAGAAGACGGTGAAATGTAGTCAAGGACAGGCGATCTAAGAATGGGAGAACAAAGAGTGAGGCACTGCTCTACTCTGGCTGTTTGCCTAGCACATAGTCAGAACTTCAGATAATTGCACATTTTTGGGGATGTTGGTCAGCACTTCAGTCATTTAAAGAGTTCCTGTAAGTTTCAGTTCATTTCCAAACGAAGAGCAGCAAGTGGGAAAAGCATATTTGCATATATATTGTTTTTCTAAGACTTCTGATGGTACTGACAAAGTTCAATTTCTTGTAAGAATGGCTTTTAAAATGGGTTCATTTTACAGCTAAAATAACATGCCTTTACAATGTTTCGTGTACTATTTCTTTAAGTAGAGTAGAACTTCGGGAAAATCGAGAGGTTGAGGCCTCAGGAGGTAGTCTTGTCCAGCCTCCTGTTCCAAAGCAGGTAAACTTCACCTGTTAGGGCAGCTTTCTCAGGACAGGGCCTCACCCTGCTGAATTTTGAAAATATCCCAGAATGGAGATTCTACAGCTTTCTCTATCTGTGCTCTGTTCTGGACTTCTTAAAAAAGAGTCTGGCTGTGTATTCTCCCATTTTTAATAGTAAAAGACTGATTAGATTCTTCCTTGGCTTTCTCTTTTTCCAGGCAGAGCAAACCCATATTTCTGCCTATCTTCTCACTTATGTTCAGCCCCCAAAGCATCTTAGTGGTTCTTCACTGTCCACATTCCAGTTTCTCAGTGTCTTGTAATTGGGTGTCTAAAACTGGACGCAGTATTCCCAGTATGACCCCATGAGAACTTAATAAAAGGGAATAATCACTTCACTTGACCTACAGGTTATGCTTTTAACCTAACATGTCATTAATATTCATTCATGCAAATGTGTGTTGATAATATAGTATTGTGTCTAATAAACGGTTCATATTGTTTTTTCTATATGTACACAGATTACTGCTGTGGTATGGCTCTTATCTAGTAATGTAGGTAAAAGGGGCTCCACAGTACTTGGAAATGCTTTAGTCTGTCAAAAAGAAACCACATTTATTAGGAACTGAAAAGGTTTAGGGCCACACAAAGCATTGCTTTCTAGAACTGGAATTGCATCTGAAGCTTGTAGTGTAATTTAAACTATCACTTTATGTCAACAAGATTTTTGTGATGCTGTGTGTCGTATAAAAATCCTTTTTTATTTACTATATTTTATTTATATGTAGGCTTTAGGAGAGCAGAATTGTGCTATCCTAGCATGTATCCATTACATGTTTGCTCTTCCGCTATAAATAATGTTGTGAAAATATATTTCATTAAAAAAAGATAGTGGACACAAGGGATGCAACAATTTTCAGACACTTTGAAGGTTGCATTCTGTCAGTGCCTTTTGCATGTCTTACTAAGGTCAGCATTTGTTAATCGTCATACTTTCAAGTATTGTAAAATGCGTTATTTTGTAAACAGTTTCATTTGTGAAGAGTCGGGCACACAGAAGTTGTCATTCCATGACATATGCAGCTTGTCACTAGGATACCTACTTTCCCATATCTTTTCAGTGATTCATATTTTTTCCCCATAGCACATCACAACTACCCAGTTTGTAGAAAAACAACACAGTATTTTACTGATGTTTGGTTTGTGTGTTCCCCAGCCATGGCTGTCCTTCATCAATACATTTAAATGCCTCGGTGAAACTTCTTCCTTCTGGATTGCCATGCTTGGTTTGTCATTCCTCCCTGCTGCAGAAGCATGTTGTGTAGATCCTAGTTCTTCCATCCTACTGAGTAGAGCACTTAAATCTAAGCTTGAAAAATAGGCAGATTAAAGACGAGAGATAGTACCAAGAAAGTACAGCATTTGAAATGGAATCGACTCCCAAACTGAATTACTTCTTTCTGGAAACAGAGACAAGAATCAGATTTTGGCCAACAGGCACCTCGGTACCCATAGATAAGATAAACAAGGCCAATTTATTTTATCACTTATCTCCAGCTATTTAACTGTATGAAACTTTTCAAAGTGGCAAGAAAGCTCATAGAAAGTAATAATGGAAGAGGAAGCTATTGTGTTATTCAAGGGACATTGCATACTACTAGCAGTCACTCGGTCTCTTGGTTATACTGCACATTGGTTAACCAATCTTTAAAAAGCTAAGCACTTAAAATAGAAATGCTTTAATTGGTAAGTTATAAATAATTTATATCACTTCATATAAAATTATATAACTAATGAATAACTTAAATGGAATCAGGAAAAAAAAAGTAAAGATGCCAAATAAATCCAGTTGTTCTCCAAAATAAATTGATAGGCTGAACGCAGGGGAATTCCTGAGCAATGACTGGTGAAAATCCCGGTGATCTCAGTGTATCTTATATACGAAAGTGCAGACTGACTCACTTGGAATTGAATTCCAGTGTCCCAAGGATGAACATGAAGAATCACGTCATGATTTCTTTGCATTATTACTTTTTTAAGAATTAGATCTTTCATATTAATAGTCAATATCTTTCAATATCGATAGTCAATTTATTTCTCAGGGAAGAGTTTTTGTGCAATTTCATGAAGATCAAGAAAGCAAACAATTATTCAGAATCAAAAAAGTCACTTTTTTGTAGTTTGACCTGGATTTTTTGTTTGTTTACAGTTTTCCTCACAATTCACCTACATGTGAGATCACTGAAACCAATTTTACAACTTGTGCAATATTTTTTACATGAAGATTTCATTCCTTTGACATAATTTGTTCTAAGCTTTCTGGAGCTTTCTGAGATAAATTATTGAAGTATTTTCCTCATTGATTCCTCAGAAGTCCAGTTTATAGTAACATTATTTACTGCTTCAGTAGTCGATCATTGTAAGCAGAAAAGCAATGTGATAAACATCTTTGTTTAACAGACTAAGCTGATTTGAAGCACAATATTGATTATCAATTGTAATCTGTTTGCAGGTGAAGAAAAAGAAATCACTTCCTTATTGAGTCCTAACTTGCCAAAAATTACATATAGCTTTATAAATGCTTTAACTATATTAAAGGTGTCCAAAAAGTACTAGGAGTGGATATTTACTGTTAGTCCAACAAACCTAAATTGGAGAATGTTGAAGTATGGAAATAGTTGCATGAAGCTGGTAATGTCATCGTAGTGCACGTTTGATATGTGTAGTTTACATTCCTTTGGTCTTCTATTTGTCAAATTGACAAAAATGCAGTAATCTAGTATTAACTACATCATGTATTTTGATAACTCTAATCTTTCCCATGGTGGAAAAAATCATGTTTAATTAAATTATATTGACAAGATCAGTGGAAATTATTTGGTAAGCATTTTTTCATTTAGGATACAAAGAAAATACGCACCACAAAGATAAGTATTAAGATTTCAGATTAAGATTCATGGGGAATTTTATCAAGGACAAAAACATCCTTGTTTTTAGTTTTCTTCATCAAATCTAGTTTAAACATAAGGATAATAGGCACTGAAAAGACTATTCATTTTAGCAGTGTTTTGAGCAAAGTGGACAGTAGTCCAGAAGGAGTTCAAAGATCTTTTTGTAGTTTGAAATGGAAGCTTAATTAAAAAAAAAAAAAAAATCAAAGCTCAGTAGTCCTGTTTTTACTTATCTAGCACAGCTGTAGTTAAAAGGAGCTTCAGTAAAGCGTGTATTGACTCCAAAACAGTTTCTATTCCAAACTCTTCTTGAGCTAAGTTGGTTTGTTTATTTCCTTTTCTTGTAATGTGGTTGTCAGGTATAGGATGTAGGGAGTTCAGGGAGCTTTTGCATAATGCTTGTAGTAGTCATTCTTTCTCTTCTATATTTTGAATTTTTTTTTTTGCATAGATTTTTGAATAGCTAAAAAAAAAAATCTTAGTCTCTACTATTATTTACTACAGAAATTTTGAAACCAAAATCCTCTGCATGTACATGAGTAGTCGGCATGGCTGTACAAAGGGCATCTTGTGATTGACCAACCTGATAGCCTTCTACAATGACGTGACTAGCTTGATGGACAAGAGGAGAGCACTGGATATTGTTTACCTTAACGATAAAAAAAAAATAAAAGCCTTTGACATCATTTCCCATAACACTGTAGACAGTGAGGTGGAATGCAGATGAGCTGAATGGCCAGGCCAAGAGGTTTGTGTCTCAAAGGCCAGTTGAAAGCAAGTCACCAGAGATGTATCCCAGAGGCCAGTACCAGTGGCAGTAAGGTTTAACATCTTCAGTAATGACCTCGATGATGGAACAGAGTGCACCTGCAGGAAGCTTGCAGATCATGCATTACCTGGGTGGAGTCACTAGTACATCAGGTGGTTGTGCCTCTGCTCAGAGGGATCTCAGCAGGCTGGAGAATTCTCACGAAGTTCAAAAAGGAGAAACACAACCCTGTGTATGGAGTGGAATAGCCCCAGGCACCAACCCATGCTGGGACAGACTGGTTGTAAAGCAGCTGGGCAGAGGGACCTTGGGGTCCTACTGGACAAGCTGAACGTGAACCAGCAATGCACTCTTGTGGCAAAGAAGGCCAACAGCATCCTGGGCTGCATTAAGAACAGTGCTGCAAGCAGGTCAGGGGAGATGATCTTCACTTGCCACACTGGTGAGGCTGCATCTGGAGTACTGTATCCAGTTCCCCGGTACAACAGAAATAGAGCGCATACAGGAGCAAGTTCAGTGTGGGGCCACAAAGTTGATGAAGGGACTGGAGCATCTCTTACAGGAGGAGAGACTGAGAGAGCTGGGAACGTTCAGCCTAGAGAAGAGATGGCTTATGTGGGGTATCTTAGCCATGTGTACAAATAAAAGGGAGCCATGTTCTTCCCAGTAGTACCCTCTGAAAGGACATCAGGCAATGGCATAAATTAAAATACATTAAATTCCATCTGAACAGAAGAAGGCTGTTAGGGTGGTCAAACACTGGAACAGGTTGTCTGGAGAGGTTTGGACTCTCCACTTGTGGAGATGTTTAAAACCCAACTGGATGTGGCCCTCAGCAACATGCTCCAGCCGACCCTGCTTGAGAAGCAGGGTTGGACTAGGTGATCTCAATAGGTCCCTTCTAACCTAAACTGTTCTGTCATTTTTCCAAGTCTTAAATCTAGGCTATAGCATCCTATGTAATTACTGTGCCTATAGAGCATCCTTAGCTCTTGTCATTTATTTTTTTTTATTTTAGGATCTGCAGGTTTAGATTTTGTTAGAGAATATAACCTTGTAATAGAAGTAATAAACGTTTTCAGATGCAGACTTCTGGGTTGTTTAAAGAATTCTCTATAGCCTATCTGTCTTAGCTTAAAGATCTTCTGAAGACGAACTCATGACTTCATTCAGATCTTCCAGTGAATGCTACTGTTTCAACCTACCTCTTCCACACTACACTGACACCAGCAGAACTGACCAGAGACCTGAGAAGTGCTCCAGAAGCACAGGAAACCTGCTGCATAGCACAAACAGAACAGTTGCACGGAAGTTGGAAATCACTGCCTATTTCACTGACATAGTCTTGTATATTAATGCTATTGCAGGTTTAGTTTATCATTGTGATTTATTTCATGACTATGTATTACATATAATGCTAAACCTTTACTTTTAATTTACAGGATGGAGGTTTGCTTCTAAATAATCCTTCTGCACTGGCAGTTCACGAGTGCAAGTGTCTTTGGCCAAATGTTCCATTGCAGTGTCTGATATCGCTGGGTACTGGTCGATACGAAAGTGAAGGAAAGACAAATGTCACATACACCAGTCTGAAAGCCAAACTCACAAATGTTATCAGCAGTGCAACTGATACAGAAGGTTAGTGTCTTAAGGTGCATTTGTACTGTGATTTTTTTTTTTTTAAGATTCTTAGAATTATCATTCTCGATTATCGTAACTGAGGTTGTCTTAGAATACAAGATAAACATTTTCCAGAGAAAAAAACATGTATAGTGTTTGCAAACTTCTAATGAGAATGGTGTTTTTTTATGTTTTGTGGTTTTTTTTTTTTTTTATAAGACAATGGTGGAAAGATGTTTACTTAGCAAAGCAGTACATACTTAAAATCATTGTGTCACTCCAAAGCACTTGGTGTTCAGATTGTAGGACTGTGTCTCTCTCCTGTAAATGTAACAGTTTCATACATTTGTTTTAAATACAGAAGTTCACACCATGCTGGATGCACTGTTACCACCAGATACTTACTTCAGATTTAACCCTCTTATGAATGAAGACATACCTCTGGATGAAAGTCGGAAAGAGAAACTCAATCAGCTGCAGACAGATGGAATTCGCTATTTAGAACGAAATGAAGAAAAACTGAAAAAAGCTGCAAAAATATTAACACAAGAAAAATCGACTTTGCAGAAATTTCATGATTGGATAAGATTAAAGGCTGACATGTATGAAGGCCTTCCCTTTCTTTCCAAATTGTGAATATGTAATGCATGAAAGATTGTAAATGTAAATCCTATTCCAGAAAACTCCTCCAGTACTGTAAAGGAAGAATGTTTATTGTGGGTAAATAACATCTCTGGAAAGCTGTCCGTAGAGTTCTGGTGAAAGCAGTTCAGGATGGCTGTTTTGTGCACACTTAACTTGATATAAAGTTTTATGGTGTTAATTATTTTTTGAACTTTAGGGATCTTAATGTTGTTCTACTTAAATTTGTTAAAGTTGATAAAAACTGAAAATTATGAAAACAATTGTGCTGTACATTTTTCAATGTATGTACCATAATTATGGTGGCAGTGAGCCTTTATTCATCAACTACCAGGCTTGTTCAAAATTAACAAAAAATAAAATCTTCTTTCGCTTTAGAGTAGGCAATATACCTGTTGAGGCTCTTATGCAGCCAGTTAATATAAAGAAATGTAACATCTTGGAAACACTTTTCCTGTGTTAATTGCACTTTTACATTTGAAAGATAACATCTAAGTTCTTTTTTTATTATTTCCAATGTTTTTGTATATAACCGTATTCAGTAAGATGTTTAGATGACTATAAATGGCATATTAAATTATCAAAATTAACTGATGTTCTGGGGACTTGCTGCTTATTGTTTTTACTGGAATGACTTCACATTGGTTCATTCATTATTTGAAAATAATCCCAAGCCCCCAGACTTCATTTGAGCTGCTATTCCTGTCAGAGGATAAGGGAAATAACTAGTGAACTGTTTGAAAGTTTTATGCGAGTTGAGAAGCTTGTTATAGAAGCTTCAGTTTTGGATGCCAAACTTCACGTGTTTCTAGGCAAGAGAAATTTAGCAGTTGATACCTGAATAATAAATTATGCATTTCCTTTTATCTTTTAACTTTCATATGTGAATCCTCTTGAAGTTGTTCAAGTTGTGAAGTATTATTTACAGCATGCTACAATCTTACTACTCATTTCTGTGCAACTTCTTGCCTGTGTCAAGCAGAGGGGTGTGGTAAGCAATGGCAATACTGGACATCAGTAAAGCGACATTTTCAACAACAGGAAGGTACAAGTGAATTCTTAGAAACAATATCATAGGACAGACAAGAAGTGTCTGTGTTTAAATGAGGTGAAAATTCTGTGAAAAGATTTGGTTCATTTTAAAAGGCAAAAAACTGCCAATTTTTGTACATATTGCTGTCTTGAGGAAAGGGAAGGAGGTGCTTATTTCAGAGGAAGATCTGGATTTGCAATTACACTCTTTTTTTGTTAGAAACCCTTTTTCCTCTTGTTTATTGCTGTAACTACTTTTTCCTAGGTGTGGGGTTTTTTTACAAATACACATAGAATTGAGTTGAGCTACAGAGTAATTAATGCAGACTGTTTTAGGCCATGTTGTATAAATTCACAGGATGCATGTATCGAATCCTTTCAAACTAAACTCTTTGATCCTCAGCATTGCCAGTGCTGCACTATCAGGCACTAATTAGGAGTCTGTGCTCCCTTCAAAACCACTTTAAAATGCGCAGGCACAACAGATTTATCACTCTAACTGTAATTAGTTTTCAGTTACTTTAAAAATACCAGCAACTTGCGAGGATTCCCAACTATCACGGATGTGTTCCCTACAGCACAGAGTATAAAGTAAAATTATTTTCAGTAAGTTTATTGAGGCATTAGGTGTGGAGTCCCATGTGATACTCTAAAACAGAAGAAAATGAAATAGGGAAGTTGGAACTGGATAGACAAGGAAAAAATCTTTCAAATTGAGGGGGGGTGGGTTATTGATAGACAGCAGATGGTTTGGTTGTGGGTCAAATACTAGCATATTCTAAATAATCGATGGACTGAAGGACGTGATAATTAACAGGTGAATCTAGGAGGGATCATGAATATTTTGAATAATGGGAGTTCAGGGCAGCATGAATGCAAGCAGAAAACAGGCTAGAATGAAAAAAAAAATGCCCCTGAAGAATACAAATATAACAACAATGGAAGGAATAATAATATAATGCAGAAAATCAAGTTAAAGGAATCCTGCTTTGAAGAAGTACCCATGGGAATGATGTGTTCAGTTTCCAAACTGAAATTGAGTCAGCGAATTCACAGCTACAAAAATAAGTATGTGTATTGATGCACCACAGAAAATTCCACGGACAGGGAAATGGGAGCAAGCCTGAAAAATGAGGCATCAGAGTGAATTTGGAATCTAAAATTAAGAACATAAAAAATCACAAGATACTAGATAACCGTACCAGGTTACTCATTGCCAGAGAAGACAGCAAAGTTTGTCTGCCCAGGTGAATGTTCACATTTGAATGTGACAGGATTGCATGCTGGAAAAAAAAAAAAAAAAAGTTCATACTTTAATTTAGGAAGTGATAATGTCAGTCTTAGCAAAACTGGTGTCCTTGCTCTGATTTTAAAGGGCAAGAGGAAAGAGACCAGAAAATGAAAAAGTAAAGACAAAAAATAATCTATCTTTGTGCAATATCAAAAAGAAAACACCCCTATGCCATGTCTTAGTTTCTAATTATCTATGCAGAAGGAGATCTCAATTGAAAGATGATTCATTAGCAAAAGAAAGAAAATAAAACTTTTAAATGTTGTAATGCGAGGCATTGATTTTAAGGTATTTCCTGCCAGTGGCAATTCCAGTAGCAATCTGAAAATACCAATTCTTTTGCACAGGGCGCAGACAGCAACAGTTGAATATAATTATAGTTTTGGTCACTGCTGTTAGAGAAAGAGATATTCAGACTAAAACAGATGCAAAGGAGGGCTGCCAAAGGGAAGATGAAGAGAGCATGGTTTGTTTCATCACAGAAAACAAGGACTGGAAGGAGGATATGTGCTCTTGTTCAAAATACTTCAAGAAGGAAGAGGTGATAAACTAAGGGACAACACTTGCATAAAACCAAGGGTGTTTAAACTGCCCAGAATTAAATTTAGACAGAAAACAAAAAGGTTCCAAGAATTTTGCAGAGCTATGCAGAGAATTAATGGGGCAAAAGACACTGTATTAGTGTAAGTTTTAAAAACAATTCATGGATGGGGTTCTACAATGCAATATTAGAAGGGCTGTGGGCTCCGTGGCCAGCAGAAACTTTTAACCCTTGGGGTAGGAAAGAGCTCATTAACCCTTATATACAGCAGAATCCGTAGGCTAATGGAAGTGTGCGTGAGGGGGAAAGGTGTGCTGTACAGCTACCCTGTAAAGCCCAGAAAAAAGGGGCAGGAAGGGGAGGAATCACCTCCCTCTGGCTCCATTGTGCACCCACGCGCTGGGTGCTGTGGATGCGCTTAAAGCACAGCGGTAGCAAAGCCGATGGAGGGAGCCGTGCTTCCTTCGGCCTCTTCTAGCAGTTGTCCTGGGCTATATTCCCTTGTGCAAAAGCAGTTTAATGCCTAGACATTGAAAAGGCAATTAATTTTAGAAGAAGCAGCGCTGCCTAATAGAAAGAAGTAAATCTGGATGTTCTGCACCCTATATGCCTCCAAACTACTCTCTCAGAAAAGGCCCCTCAGCAGCTCCTTCTCATTAGGCCTAATAGGTGAGGATTACGTCTTATCTTTGATCCATCACTTACAGAGCATTTCATTTATCCTGCTTTCCCTGCCTCGCTGGTAAAGGGAGCTGACAGAGGCCGAAGAGGCTGACAAGGCACATGACAGGTGAAGGAAAAAATCTGGCAAGTGCTTATTACTGATTACCATCATTAATTTTTCATCAGAGATTAGAGTATTTACATGCTGCTGGGTCAACAAATAGTCCTGATTTTCTTCCATTAGAAACCTGTTCTCAAAATGACCAGTATTAATTATAAGCTTAATCTTCTGCAGGAGGAGCTGTGTTAAGGCTCCCTGTTCTTGCTAAGGGCTGGACTCCCAGGCACAGATGTGATACAAGCCTGGAGCCTTTCACATTCAACTAGATAAGGTACGAAGCAAAACAAAAACACTTTTTTTTTTTTCACTGCTGCCATTTGGCCACAAAAGTCAAAGTTTCAGACCTTGCAGCACTGCCCCATTTGAAGGACAGTTTAATGCCAAAATTAAGGTATATTCATAGTGCAATCACATCGTTTACAAAGAAAAATAAGCGTGCCAAGTCCCTCCTCCTTATACGCTGCAGAAGCAAGGTGAGCAGGTTCTTTCCTCACCCCAGCCCCACCAAAAGGCCACATCACTGAGGTGTGATCTCAGGGGGCTGCTGTCCCCTGAGAGTTTTTTAAAAAATGTCAGAAATAAACATCTTGGCTAATTAAATGCTACTGAAATCATATCCTAGAATCATGTCCTAGCTGTTTGCAGCTCAGCCTCCTCACCCCCAGCCTCCTCATTCCTGCACTTGCAGTCATGCATCTCCAGGTACGCACCTTTTAGTCCTTGTGTGCCACCTGGTCCAAAACCTTGCTGATGGCCTTCACTCTTTGCAGCTACTTGTGCAACAAAAGACTTTTTTTTTTTTTTTTTCCAAGCTTTTAATAGCTTTAATGAAGTCAATTCTATCATTTATTTTAATAAAGTTGGCA
The DNA here is from genome assembly GCF_965140915.1 of Aythya marila. Taxonomy (NCBI): domain Eukaryota; kingdom Metazoa; phylum Chordata; class Aves; order Anseriformes; family Anatidae; genus Aythya; species Aythya marila. The sequence goes on along the minus strand of NC_139042.1, from coordinate 177,174,724 downwards.
GACTTCACGAAGGGGAAACCACTAACATAAGATTTCAGCATAACAATATAAAAATAAAACAAGCGCTGTAACAGCCCAGTACTTATATCCCTGGTAATGTATATTTAATCTTTAGTAGTAACGCAATTTTGCTTTTTATTTATGGTTTCATTTAATTTAAGCAGTTTCTCCTAAGACTATCATCTCTGGCTATCTCACCACATAGTTGCAGTAGCAATAAAAATACACACCAATATCCCCAAATACTTATCTTTCAGGACGAAGCTGTAATACAGTATTTTCATATTAAACCATGAAAGCAGACTAAACAGATAACTGAGACCATTGAAATGCAATGCCTGAGCTCAGCAAACTTATGATTTTAACAATTAAAAGCTTCCTTGGTTTTCAAAACCTTGTAAATTGAAAAGGGAATAGCTTTTTGTGCTCACAGCATTATTTCATTATTGGGTGAGATTAAAATCATCACAGTAAGTGTTGTTGGTTAGCATGCTTCCAGAATGTCTCAAAATTTTGATAGCAAACTCCCCAAAGTAATTTCTTAAAAACCTGCTCTATGTCCACTCTCAGGCATAATCTCAGAAAAACTGCTATTGCTTCGTGCTTCCTTGCTGGCTGCTCTGTAGAAATCAGAAATATGTCCTGTCCTGCCTGGAAATCTGTTCTGTACGTACACTCAGTTGAATACTTTTCCAGGCAGGAAGACATGGAGTACTGTTAATAATAAAACAAGATGACAGATATTGTAGAGAAAAAAAAAAAATCACAAATGTTGGAGAGCTTAAAAATCAGGTAGGGAGTATTTCTTTCCCACTACAAGGAAAGGCAGATGTATCAAGTTCTGGTTAGATGTAGAGTCACAGGACAAAACCATGGTACTACTAAATCTAGCCCTAAAGGATTATTTTGCAGTTTACTGACATAAGCATGTCATAACTTCAAAACCTGAGCACTTTGTCCATTGTAGCTGATTTATTTCTTATTGCATATGTGACCTAAAGCCCTCACCAAGCAAATTGAACAAAGCTTTGAAAAATCTCTGGGTATAAATATAGCAGAAAAGACAATAAAATTTCTTTAGTAGACTGTGTTTTAATGAATTTACTCTAGATATGTCATAAATCCTTGGGAAGAGCTACAGATCAGTAGGAAAGCTTAGAAAAGATTAGTAGGAAGCAAGTGTGCTCTGAACAGCTGTTTATTGTGTGGGTTCATATACACACACATATATAAATGGTGGGGTATGTTAAAGAAAGTAAAGAAAAAAGCAAGATGAAATATTTCCAGCGTTGTTTGCTGTTTCTATGCACTTTACATCTAGCCTATATACTTCAATTGGTCTTTGAGGAAAGGAAAGCTTTCCCTCATCTATTATGCAGTGCTCAGCTCACTGCAGCTTCTCAGGTAAATGTCATCTCTCTTCAAACCAATTCAGCAGGCTCATCATATTTCAACTTAAAACAAACATTATTAAAAAGGAGAATAGTTTCCCCAACTGAAAATACCCAGCATGTATAAAGAGCAAAACTGAGGGGCTGCTACCATCTTTTGTCAGCAAACAGTGGGATTTTGCTGTAATGTACTCTCGCTGTGGCAGACCCAGAGAGCAGCATCACTTCCATGCAGTTTGTGCTGCGTGGTCACTCCGGGAACGGACGGGGGGCTGCGGTGGCTGTGCTCAGGCAGCAAACAGTTATTCAGCAGCTACTCCCTTCCTCCACATTAGAGTCGTAGCTACTTCGTATTAGTAGCCAGTCCTTTTAAAAAGCCAGCCATGCAGAAAAATATTATTCTCTTGCTTCTGGAGATAATGAGGAAGAAGACTAAGATCATTACTGTTCAGGACACAATGCCTTTGCTTTCCTTGCTCACAATAGCTACTTGTGAAGAAGCAGCTTTTGCAGCCAGGCCTCAGAAAACAATACTCCATGGTCAGAAGGCAGCTAAAAGCCACTAAAAGTACCAGAAAGGACAATTTCTCAGGTCCCCAAGCTAGTTTGAAATGTCTGGTTTCCAGTGCAGCTTAGACTGCCAAACTTTAAGGGCAATGCGAAAGACTGGCAGTGTCAAGAGATCCCTCTGCAGACGGTCCCCATGGTCAGTTCTCCATCACAAAAGCACTTCAGGAGTGCAGAGGCCCCAGAACAAATTAACCTCCAGCTGGCAGTAGGTACCTTATCCTGGTAACCTTATTCTACCAGGAGCACCCCTAACAGAGCTCATCCCTTGGCATCAAACGCCCAGCTGAGATGTAGGGCAAATGAGCAGAAAGTTACTTTGCATGGAGCTGGTGATGAGCCTTCTGCTTTCTGTCCTGGGCAGTTCAGGAGTAAAAGACTCCCGTGCCAACCTTCTGCCCTGGAGATACCTACTCTACAATGAGATAGCAAAGTTCCCCAGCTAGATTTAGCGTTGGGCTGGGGGATGTTAGAGTATGTTTTCAGGTGTGCTGAGGAGGAGAGTGTGTCCCCTGAGCAAGCCAAAAGAGAAGCATGGTGCTGCTCTGCTAAACCAACAAGCTCCTTGTATGACATCGGAGTGACATGGGGATAAGCCGGCTGCTATTCCAAACGTAACTAAATTTTCTATAGCACGAGAGGGCACTGTCCCCTTAGTAGTGGAAAAACATAACTGGTCACAAAATGTGCCTGTGTTGCCATGCTTATGCAGAGAGGGACTATCTGTGTGGGCAAAAGCATGCACCATAGAGGTGGTAGCATGGAATATGTGCTGGCAGTCTCAAAGCACTGTGGACCACAAGAGGAGATGACCTGCAAGGTGGTGTAAAAGTCCTATTCTGTGGAGAGCATGGTCCCAGGACATCAGCTGGGTCATTCTCCAGAACCACAAGTCTGTTTATGGCTGCTGCCAGTGCTAAGAGAAGACAACTTGTGTTCCTCATTGCAGAGAAGGACTCTGAAACTGCAAAGCAGATAGAGCCTGCACGAAGCAGCAAACAGAACTTCTAATTAGGTGCTCTTAGAGCTTTCTAAAATGCAGCTAAGAAGTACGTACTTTGTTTATCGTGACAGTTCCTGGACAGCTTTTCCTCCCCAGTTCCCTAAAACAAAACAAGAATAAAGAGTTTCTTCAGAAGGTAAGTCATCTTGTCAGACTATATTTGTAAAAGCAAACACACTGCATCTCATAAATCCCTTCTCCACAACAGTAAACAGCAGATTGGAAAACGACTGAATATTGCTCATTTTCTAATCAGATGCAGACATGCTCAAATAGCTTTATAGAGATACAGCACTGCAGCCTTCATTTAGCTTGCATTAAACAATACCTGCTAGTCTGTATTGTAGTGTTAGCCTCTTTTCTGCAGACTTTTCTTCATTTTGTGAAGGTCACAAAATCAGATCACAGAAGGTTCACTGCGAGTATCTTACGTCTCTGAGCTTCTATGCAGGTCTGTGTGTCAGATCTGTGCATCTAATCTTGACGTATGTGTCTCTATCATTACGAAAACAAGATGTCATGGCACATGGTGGCAAGTAGTCAGCTGTGCACTCAGCCGCATCTGCTCCTCCTCATCTCTGCAAAGGTGTCTGGGATCTCATGGGATTGCTCAGACAAATCATCTTGCCTTGTTGAAGGTGCGCTCACGTCTTGCTTTGAAGGTCCAGAACAATATTGGTTGTGAATCAGGGTGTAGGTTTACTCCCATAGGGACAAAATGTATAATAGCATTTCTGCGTGAGTTCCTACTAGATTTCTGCTTCAAGCTCTTCCCTTTCTCATTTCCATGAAAGATATATATATATATTTTTTCTGTTCCCCATTCTGAAAAGCTCCTATTTATTTATTTATTTATTTATTTTCTTTAGCTTTGCTCCAGGGGATGTCTGGTTTGACCTCTGACATTGCTGTACCTCTAATGCTGTGTATTTTAAAGCACTTTCATTAATGACCACATGCCTAATTTTGAAACCTAATGCCACTGTTATAGACAACAGTTAAATGGCTTATAGAACAGCCTTTGTGCTCATCCATTTCTCTGTTTATTTCTGGACAAGAGTGTACTAAGATAGCTCTCTTCATGTCACTTCTTGAATTTGTGCCATAGAATGAAGAATGATAAAAGTGTTACAACAACAACAACAAAAAGCACTAGCCTTGTCTCTCCTGCTCAAGAATGTCAGTACAGCATTTCTAAAACTTTGAGCTGAGCTCAAATGCTTCTCAGAACAACAGATGACTGGAGAACTGAGAAAATCATTATTACATTGCTAAAAGAATAGATCATTGATTGTGCCATGGGATTGCTTTTGGATGTGGTAAAAGGTTTCTCCCTAATCACAATAAAAAATAACTTCAGAAAATAAGGAAAGATCAGCAGAAACAAACAAACAAACAAACAAACACCTTTGATATGACAGGTAATATATACAGGAAGTTTCTGAACAGAAACCTAGATGACATGAATCTATTTGGCTTGAAAGCATTGGCTGAAACAGTAAGCCACAATTTCATTTGCGTATTGATTGCAGATATTCATGTATCAAATACGTAAATTATTATTGAATGTGCTAAATGAAATGGTTATGTAGCATATCTAAACAGCCCAGGAGACTCAGACTTAAACTCGTTTCTGTGATACATGGTAGTGGAAAATAGTGAAGAGGTGTGTGCACACATATAGACCAATCCTGTATGTATTCCTTACCCAGTTAAAAGTAAAGAGTACAGGCATTCTCCTGGCTCCATTCTAGGGACTGTGTTAGATGAAGAAGCCAGGGAGCTGGTGCCATAGATCCAGAGGTTTCCATCACCTCTCCAAAGGTTGGCAGACCCACCTTGCCTTCAGCTGCCGAGTCCCCTGCCAGACCAATGGAAGGTAGAGCCAGCCTGGGCCATATTGCTTGTAACCAGTTGGGATTTACAGCACCAAGGACCAACAAATTGCATTTTTTACCTTTTTAGGCTTGCTCCCACTCTGAATTTATTATCAAGGAAGTGAAAAATCCATGTGGTATTAGAGAGTTCAGGTAAACCAAGAACATTTCTTGACATCACTGTTGGTGCCCAAATATTGCATAGTCTATGCTCTGTCACTTCAACCATCTGATCTGAGAGCATAGAGCTGGTAACTACAGTCATCTCTTTCTGCAAGTCTTCAAAATATTCAAGGGAACCCTGAGCTGAGGAACCTGCTGGAGTCCAGAAGCAGTCCGCATCACAGCAAGCAGGTGAGCAGGCACCAGAGGAGGTGAATGATTATCCTTCAAGCTGAAGTCCTGCCCAAGCACTTTGGAAGGAGCACAGGTAGTTATAGAATGAAAGACTGACAATCTTAGAAACATGCACTGGAAAAGGGCTCATTTCCAGCGGGAGGAAAGTGTGAACACCAAGGATCACATGTCATTAAGTAAGGTTTTTCATTTATTTTAGTGAGAAGCAGCACATAGCTGGGAGATACCCAAACTTCACGGTAATTGCTGTATGTGATACTAGCTCTTCTTGTCTCTCTCATAAATAAAGAGACAGAGAAGACTCACTTCCAGTATTCTTCTCAGAAATTGTGTCATTTTCTTTCAGTTAGTGAAAGGAAAGTGCTCTTCCCAGAAAAGAATGGAAAATAAAGAAGCTCAGAGACTGTGCTGCAAAGGGCAGGGGTCTAGGGGAGATCAAGCAGCAGAGGACATAGCATTTGGTTGCTTTACCAAGAAGTGCTATGCTGGTATCATAAACTGAAAATGATCAAGCAAAATATAAAAATACAGGCCAGAAGCTCATCTGCTAATGACAGAATTGTAGAATTAAATAGCTGTGCTTGCTAGTTATGTATTAGTGTAACTTTCTGTGAGGAATGAGAGGATGAAAGAAACATATTCCTCCTGTTTATGCTGAGGTGCCCAATTGCACATGCAACAGGACCTTTGCAGCCTCACTGCACCTCAGCTTAATTTCCAAAGCAGGGATAGAGTTATTTCTACCAAGATGTGACCTGTCAGCATTCCGAACATCTCAGCATCTTTTCATTTTAAAACCCTTTTCCTTTGTTAAATGTGTATATACTTCTTGTGATGCTTGAATGCATTGGATTTAATGCATTTGTTGTGTTCCATGTTAAATATTTTGAGTAAATTTTTTTTTGTGTCCTTCAAAGTAATTCATCTGTCTGGTTCCTTGAACTCTTCTAAATTCCTAGCTCCTACCTGGAGGTTAATACAATTGCTCTTCACCAGAACATTCTGGGGGACCTTACCTCCTCTTCCAGGCATCCCAACAGGCTCATGATTAGCAATCGCAATTAGCGTTAGTGGGGATCATCACATCTTCTAAACACCATTTGCTTAGAGTATGACAGGCCCTATGAATTATTAACCAACCTTACTCCCAGTTACAGCTGAGAACACTCACTGCATTACAGTTGAGATTGGTACTGAGGTGATGGGCTGCGCAGGTGCTGCTTCTCCACCTATACTGGGTGCTTGGCCTGTGTGAACAGCACATCATCAGGGGCAGATTTTTTTATTTTTCCTTTTGTATTTTGGACTAACAAACACAAAGTGAGAAGTGAGAGTCCAAGTAATTATAGTTTTCTGGACCTTTAAAACTAAACAGCTTTCCTGATCTGATGACCAATGAAAGAAAATCTTTCAAATATGTTTGGTTATTCAGAAAAAAAATAATGCTGATTGTTCATTGTCATCTGCTTTCAGAAAGCTACAAGGACGATGAACTGCAATTCATTGATGTCTCTCCTCTGGGAACTTCACAGAGCCAGCAAATTTATCCAGAGATTTTCTCACTTAAGTTGCTTCAAGGAATCCAAACATAAGCCTTTAGGGCAACAGTGTGTTTGTAATTTAAAAGCAATCATCCTCAGAAGATACAAAAGACTTAAAGAACAAGGTGTATCTTAAGAAAGAAAGACTAGAAAAGCTATTTGGGAATTTTTCTAGTTCAAGACTAAATGATAACTTCAAAAAGACTTAATTGATGTAATTTTTCACTGAAGATTTTCCCTCTTTCTTTTCAGTTTCCCAGGAAAAACCTTTCCTTCGTTCTAAGCCTTACTACATGTGATCAAAATTCATATTAATGTGTTGGGAAATGGAGCAGACCTTACTCTTTCACCAGCCTTGCACCAGCAGCCTCTGCCACCTGGGAAAGCTTAAATACATGTTTGTGTGTGCGCACAAATCATTAAGTTTATTCATATTACATATATGCAAAATAAAGCGCGTGAACATTTGGTGGATTAGAATCAAGTTTCATTAGAGCAGCTATAGCTATAGTTCTAATAGTTGGTATTAACCATTTTCCAGAATCTTGGAATTGACTCCTAGCTCATTTCCACAGTGGAGAACTCCCCAGTGAACTCTCTGAACCCGTGAGACATCTAGCAGAAGGATGGAACAGGTTAAATCACAAGGTCAAGCTTAACTCTAAGCTCCTGGTTTTGAACACGGAGCTGCTTAGTATTCAGCCCTTTGGAAGTCCCTTGGATAAGCTGCCTGGTGTCTGTAGACTTTTGATCTTTGTGGAAGCAGCTTTTCAAGAATCGTGCACCATGAATTAGGCTTGTAAGATATTTTTCACAGGCTCAGCCAATCTCTTCTAATGGAAAAATGGGAACACCCATCATTCACTCAAACCATGTTTGGTGTTTTCATAAAGTTTAGTCTGTTCTGTGAAGGACTTCCCCCCTTTGTTTATATGCCAGATAAAATTGATCCTGTTGAAATCAATATCCAATTCCCATTGATTTGAGCCATTTCATCGTGTTGCCATTTCATCATTCAGCTGTCAAAAATGGCTGTAGTTTCTGTAGAAAGCTACAGATCACATTAAATATGTTTTTTATGTAATCCTTTCTCTCTCGAGTTCCTGACAAGTTCCAAAGGTCCTTTATGTCCCTTGAGATCATCTTTTGAGCATGGCCAAAAAAGTACTGTGGTCTGCATATTTTGGCATTTTTGGGTGTTCACCTCTCTTTTTCACAACCCTGAATTCCTCTGTTAAGCATTTTCAAAGCACTTCCATCTGATTGATTAAGCTGCACACTAAACCAAGGTGGTAATATCATCCTGTAATTACAACTGTCCAGGGTGTGTGAGAAATGCAGCAATGGCGACAACTGAACCTAGACTTCCTGCTTCATTCCTCAGCACTGTAAAGATCAAGCTAATGGAAGATGGGACAGGTGATAGCACTGGCAGCTCCTTCTCTCCATCTGCTCCTCAAAGAACGTGATCCTCTCCTTCCATTTTGCATTCAAACATCAAATTGCTGAAGAAAGTTTCAGCCCTGTGAATTTCTGGCACCAGCTTGGCAGCAATGAATTTTCACAGCAGCTTGGAATATCTGAAGTCCTAAAAAGGCAAGATTAAAAACACAGCATTTTGGTATGGTTGTCAATAACCAGGTCTTTACTTAGCCTGCTGACCTTCCTAGGTGCTAGAAGAACTCTGCATTTCTTGTGAGAGAAGACTAAATGATAGCTTATGTATCAGGCAGGGCAGTACAATTTGTAGTCACGAATCATCTTCTGAGAAAATAGTTCTGAAGCCTAAATTGAAGTATTATTTTTCAATTCTTGACAACATATCAGTACACTATTGTGCAATGTCTTTTCTGTATGATTCTCTTGCTAGCCTAGTTCTCAACATACTTTACATCAAAACACATCCTCCGTGAAGGCTGATTTTGTTACCATATACCAAGCAGCACAGCTTTTAACATTAGACATCTTTGCTTAACCTTTTGATGTTGTCTTTGGTCTCTTTTCTGCTTAGAAATATTCACATTTTATGCTACAATAGTAAAGAAGCACTAGCTTCCAAAAAGTAAAGTATTTGTCCAGCAGTAAGTGTATTTATTTTACTATTATGGTATAAGAAGGTCCTCTGAAAGAAACCTGAAACGCCAATAAATATATTAGAATCATTTCAAAAGCCATTCAATATACAACTGGGAAGGCCCCATAATCTACTGAACAAGATTAGCCTACATTTTCCTGACTTTCAATACATTCCATCAGGTATTTTTCTCCGCTTTACTTTGTGTAAAGTACTTGATGTGCCACACTGCGCTCCATTCACCATTGTAAAACCTAAGACCAAGTGGAACAGTGGCAGAACTCAAGTTAGAATCCCATGGGTGGCATTCAGCTTAGTAAATGTAGACTCTTGAAATGTAGACATTCACAGCCGAACGAGACACCCGCTGGTCCAGTTACAGTCAATGGAGAGAAAGAGGCATTTCTAGGATGCAGCTCAGCTCATCCTAGCGTAGACATCTAAAATAGGTTAGATGAATCATCCGCTAGAAGCGTCTATTTCTAGTTCCCTTTATGCTCAGTTGAGAGAGTGACTAGCTCAGATGCAGACACTGACATAGTAGACATCTAAAGTTAGGTGAGATGAACAACGCAAGATGTCTTTCCATATCCCTTTAAAAGGTCTGGTCTAAGAACAAAATGTCAAAGAATTCTTTTCAGCTAACGCTATAGTCTCCTCCACTCTACCAGCCCTCTGAATATTTGAGTTGCTATCTTCTTCCTAAAAACACTTTGCAAATGTCCAGATCATGCCTAACAGCTCCCTCAGACAAGTTTTTGATAGCTTTTCCTGTGTCACAGTACTGCAACCATGTGTATGTGTATCTGTTTTGTGTATTGATTAAATGACTGTGTCATGCACCCGATCGTTGTTTCCCTAATCAGAGACTACAACAAACTCAGCAGATGTTTTGTAATACAGAGGTTTTGTAATACAGGGTAGAAAGCTAAATGAATCAAGGTTGTTATTAATGTAACATCAGACTACTTTGGAAATGCTCATTCATGAATATAATTGCAGCAGGCAAACTAAGGAGAAATGCTACAAGAAGTAGTGTGATGACTCCAGAGATGATGCAAGGCAGCAGAGAATGACTCTTAAATGTAATATTCCTTCAGCCACACAACTTTTGCTTGCATTTTTATGGAACAAGCCCACCTGTTTCTTTTTTTGCTTGGTGCTACTGCCAGTATTGATGGCACTGGTCCACAGCAGTAGATGCTGTCGCCAGAAGAAATAGCTCCTAGCTTTGCAGTAGGTTGCATAAACCTTTGAATTTACTTGTTTACTGATAATCATATCTATGCCACCATTTGGAAAGTTATGGCTTATGCCACTGAATGTATGTATTTGTTTATCTCAGTAATATAAAAAATATGGAGTTCAAATTCTGTGGGGTATCATAAGTGTGTAATCATTACAGGTGCAACATTTCAGCTTCATCATACATCAATGTAGAGTTGTTTTCTCCCTTGCAACAGTGATATTTCTTTATTTATTTGGTTTCTGTGGTCTAACTTGCAGCAAGTGGTATGCCATAGCCCAGTTGGTTTGTGCTTATAAAAACCAACATAGGTGCTCTCCATCATCCAAATACGAACTGGATCTTAGCTTCTATATTTAAAATAAAATACACTTTCAACTCAAGTTGTTTCCCCTGAAGTTCCTCAGTACACCTCCTGAAGGTTTGACTCGCCATGTTCCCCTGGGAATCTGGCAAGGATGCAAAAAGACAGCTGTATAAGAAACCACGCTTCTCAGCATTTTATGCCCCCATTTTCTCAAAGCCAGGACTGGTTACATATTCTCCTTATGAAACACAGCACCTTGGAAGCAAAGTAAGACAATATCCTAGTATTTTAGGCTCTGTTTACACATTGCATAATGTTTACTTAAAACATATATATATATTTTGTATTTAAGGTTGAATAAATTAGTTGTGAATATGATAATTTGACAGTAAGAATAAATGTAAGCAAACAAAAAGAACATTCAGGGCTAGACAGTAAATTCAAGCACTTACTTCCCTCTCTTTATAAAAAGGATTTTCTTCACATCTATCTAATCTTCTTTACATATTCAGGTCTCAAACAATAATATCCTGGCATCAGATTGATAGGAGCTTGAATATCTCCAAAGTCTGAAGCAGTAGTGCCTGAGTTACTGTTTATCCCTTGGATATTTATATGCATGTGCTATATCATTTATAGAATCTGTTATTCATCCAGAGTGTTGTTTTCCAGTGGGTCAGCTGTTCAGCTTTAACTTGCCAGAGTTGAAATTGGGTTTCTGTGGAGATGCGGGATAAGGGCTTTTTGCTTAGCTTGGGCATTACGTTTCGCACTATTAAGTTATCACCACAGAGTTCACCTTGAGGGCTGCTTCCCAGAGCGCATAATAAAGAATTAACCGCTATCAAAGTCGCCACCTTGCACAAAAGGGTACCCCTAAAATGGCTGATAGCAAGTCCAGCAGTGGCAGATAATCACATTTAGGTGTTAAATGCAGACTTTGATTAATTTTGAGCAGCACTGAGCCTACAGAAGCCTCAGAGCGGTATTTAAAAGCCATCTGACTTTGCACATGAAATGAAGGGCAGGATGTGAAGGGGAAGCCAAGGTGTAGGTGTGTAATGCTTGGCCAAGGGAAGGCTGACGTGGAACAGTCCCCAAGAGACTCATCTCCAAGCAGCCTCACACAGCCTCTCCTTAACCAACCGCACCCAGGCGCCCAAATTCCTGCAGGAACCCTGTGAAACGCACATGGGGCAGCACTACCGAGCCCGAGAGGGTTTTCTCGAGCATCAAACGACACTTTATGTTCTTTAGCTTGGGAATTAGCCAAAACAGCCCCTTCAGAGGGGCACTGCCGGGCTGTGACAACGGCCACCGGCACCACAGCCCCACCGCCGCCCACCCACGGGCAGCCGGCGCCCAAGATGGCGGCCGCCGCCCGCCGCCTCAGGTGCGAGGGACCCGCTCCGCGGCCAGCCCCGCCGCGGCCCCGCCCCCGCCGCGCGCAAGCGCGCTCCTCCCCCTCCCCCCTCCCTCCGCGGGAGCGCGCCCCGCGGTACGGCGGGGGCGGGGGCGCGGGGAGGTGATAGGCGCGGGAGCGCGCCTGCTGCCGCTGCCACCGCCGCTCTTCTCGCCGGGCAGCCGGTGGAGGAGGAGGAGGAAGAGGAGGAGAAGGAGAAGGAGGGGGTCCAGCACGACCCCTGTCCCCGCGCGGAGGAGCCGCGGCTTCCCGTGAGTACCGGGCTGCCCGTCCCGACGGCCGGTGAACCGACGGTGGGCGAGGGAGCCGCCGGGGGTGCCGCCGCCTCTCCCGGCGCTGCGGCGGGGACGGAGCCGGGGGGTGCACGCGGGGAGGGAGGCACCTGCCGGGGACGCGGCGACAGCGGCGGTGGCCGCGGGGCTTTGTTGGTGGCCGCAGGTGCGGGTGGCGTCGCGGAGGGGCGCCGGCATCGTCCCTCCGCCGGGTCCATCCCATCGCATCCCATCCCGTGCCGTGCCGGTGCCGGCAGGTCGCCATTTCGCGCACGGCCGCCGGCCGGGAGCTGTCTGTGCTGAAGCGGAGCCGCAGCGGCCGCCCGGGCTCGCCCCCGCGCCCGTGCGCGGCCCCGCCGTGCGCGCGGCCCCGCACCTGGCTGCGGCGAGCCGGGGGGGCGGCGAGGGGCCGGGGGCTGCGCTGCCGCCGCCCGCTGCCCACCGGCGCAGAAAATGGCAACGAGAGCCTCGAGCTGCCAGTGCCCCTCGGTTTTTCGCTGAAGAAGCCCCAAAAGGGTAAACTTTTGGCGTGGATGCCTCAGTTTCCGGGGCTGAAACGCCCCAAAACCGGGTGTGCGCTGCCTGCTGCCGGGGTGCCCAGCCTGGGAAGTTGGCGAGGGGAGTGCGGCAGCCCCGGCGCTGGGGCTGTCCGGTGCAGGCACCTGGCAACAGGAGCGCTGCCCCTTAGCTGGCGTCTGGCTGGGTAAAATAACGGGAGATGCGATCCGTGACCCTACCGTGGGGTCTGCAGGTCGGAATAAGGAGTTCCTCTATCCCTAAATGTCCACCTCCTCGCTCTTTGTTCAACCCAGCCTCCTTCCCACTCGAGAAGCCGGTGTTAACTGCTTGGCTTTCCTTTTGTCTTTAACGTGCCCTGTCCATTTGTTTCACTGTTTCTGAATATTAAAGTACATTCTGACTAGATGTGCTATGGGAAACGTGGATGAAACCTGAAAAAAAAACCAACTTCATTGGCTCTAACAGGTGCAATATTTATCATTTCAATGTATTCCACGATTTAGCATAATCAATGTGTTAGTGTAGGGCTCATCAGTGCATGGGGCTGTGCATTGAGTAGGTCACTGTGCAACATCAGAAGGCATCTGGGCTTCAGGTTGAGTTGTAGAGCAGTCTATGTGCTAAAGCATGCACCTGGCAGGTATTTTTGGCAAGGGATGTCAGCTGGAAAGAGAAACTACAGCATTATACATGGACTCAAAGGACCTGCTAATTATAAAGCTGTGTATTTTCAGTATTTGTGTAATCTGTTTGATAACTCTTGTACGTATCCACTTCAGGCTTTTCTTTAGGTGATGGCTGTCTGTGTTTTTTAACATAAACTGCAAAGGAAGGCACCAGAGTTGCTAAAGAACTTGCTAACAAAGTCTGTGGAGAAGTCATTTATCTGCATTTAGAAGCACTTTGAAATTCTCCTGGGTGTTTAAAATTAGTTGTCAGACTGTATCAGTGTAGAGGTGGGAAAGTATGTTCTCAGAATGCTGAATGTAAAACCAAACGACAACAAAAAAAAACAACACAACAGCAAGTGGCTTGATGTTGACAGAACTCAGAATCCATTGAATGAATGTGTGTTCTGGATTGTGCAAAGGAGATTTAGCTCAAGGAAAACTGTACAGCTGTGTGTCAGTATTAGATGATGTGTCTGTGTGTACCAGCTGGTCTTAATGATGGAGCTAAAACCCTCTTCACAACTCACAGAATAAATCCACAATTAATTATACTTGTATTAGTGTCTCAGTTCTGTAATTAGTCTTATTGGTCGTGGTAAAAATACTAAAAAGTAATAATGCTTCTGGTGAATGGGATCACCAGAATCTGATCCTTAGTTATCATTCTTCATCTTTTCACCAAAAGCATAATATTTATCATATATACCACAGAGCTTATTTGTGAGGAAGGATTCTAGCCTGTAAATCCAACTTCCTAAAATGGTCTTTATTGTCAGGCATGAAATGAAATTACAAATCCAGTGGATATTTACTCATATCTACTAATAGCTTCTTGTGCTCTGGTCTTTTTCTCTGCTGCTCAAAGAGGTGACAGCAGAAGCATTAGTAACCGAATTACAGTTTCTTGGAGTTAATGAAGCGTGGCTCTAATTGATGGCTTTTATTGGTTTGAGGATTCCGATTTCAAGTCAGGAAAATGTAATATGAGTCTCCCCTTTCTTGTTTGCTTGAGTGAAATGCATCTCCATAGTATCTGGATATAAAACATACTGAGTATATTCGGGGTTTGAGATTTTGTTAACAGAGTGCTGCACAGCTCAGATGGCTCAGTCAGCCTAAAAACCAAATCTGTAATTTGCAGCTGTGAAATTGCTGTTCTCTCTAGTTTTATTCAGTTGTCCCAAATCACCTTGAACTGTAATTATTTACCTTCCATTATATCTGAAGAGTACAATAAACTGAATGTGCTATTCAGTTTTCACTGAGTATGTTAATTCTGTTATGCTTCATGAAGAGAGCTGGTAAAATGGGAAGCCATACAGAGACAGTACATCTCAGTAATGTAAGCTGAGGGAATGATGTAGGAGGTTGTCTGCTGGGCAATATGCAATGAATTTGATTTTGCCTTCCTGAGTGGGCTGATAGCATTCAAAAAATTCAGTTATACTTTCTCCACAGTGATAATTTGTTGCATTTTAAATTAGTATGTGTGTTTATTGCCTATTCAGTTTAGTATTAAAGATACTGTAACTTCATGCATTTTCCAAATTCCCGTAATATTTTTATTTAACAGACAATATTCATAAGAGTTCATCTTCCTTACTAAGGTTAATGTGATGAGCCCTAAGTTTTGTCGTAGTGCCCATTAAGCAGGAAAACATAGTTGCAAGCTGGCTATATTGCTTTCTTCTGAGCTACTGAAGGCTGGCTGAGCTTTCAGTTATTTACCTCAATAGAAAACTGGAAGGAAAAAAGTGAACAAAGGAGGTCTGTTTTGCCTGTCCCACTTGCTGGGCTGTTGTCTTTGCCCTTTTCAGTGAAGGAGGGGGTAGAGCTGGGTCAAAGTTGAAGAATACTGAAAAGGAATTCAAGTCTCATATTGAAATGTGAATGATAGCTTAGTTTGAGAGCCGAACGCGCTTGTTTGAACGGAGATTTTCCTATCTGTGGAAGCTGAAACTGACGGACGGTGATGGACTGGCGTATGGACTGGTAGAAGGTGCAGCTAGGTATGTGCTCAGAGCCTGATTAAGATGCTCAGTAAACAAGTCCATATCTGATGAGACTTTTAATACCGGAGATGCTGATGCTAGACAGCGTGCAACACACTAGACATTTGATTGTGAGTTAAGGGCAGGCCCCTGCAGCTGGCATACATTCAGGCTTGCTTGTCTAGCCTAATTGCATTGCAAATACTTCTCTGGATTGCTCTCTAGCTTCTCCCTTCTAGTAAATGTTGAATAAGTACAGAAATGTTCATCTGGATCCTCTATTAACTGGTGTAAGAGGCTTTTTTTTTTTTTTTTTTTTTTTGCTGTATGAATCAGGATAAATGTATCTTACTATTCATTTTGTGAATACACTGTTTTCCTACACTGTTTCGGTTTTGAAACGGCTCGATTCATAATGTGATTACAGCTTTCCCCTTGTTAACTTTTTAGTATGGAAGCATAACAGCTTGAATTATAAAATGTTTCTGTAAGAGCTCACAGTACCCCCATTCTACTTTAAGCAACAAAACTTTATATAAAAAGCAGCATTTCATGCAGAGCATCTCAGATGCACAAAAATAGCCAAGCAAGGAAAAAGGGCCAGTTCAACTTATAAGGACGTGATAACTTTAAAGAACAGACGCATTAGAAAGGAGCTGGCTGTCTAAATGGTCAATTAGAGCGGACAGAATTAGTATTGATGTAGTCTCCAAATTCTGTAAATCCTTGTGTGTGAGACTGCTGACTTTGGATGACGCCTAGTGGGAACGTGGGTGTCCCAGCGCTTAGTCTGCTCCATTAGGTATATGTGGCCTTTTAATTTCCCGGGGCTTGAAATGTGTAATTGCTACTGTTTAACAACTTGGTTGAGGAAAAGGGAATGATCCATGACTTCCTGGTGGTGTGAGGTGGTCTTTGGCCACTAATTAAGCTTTCCTGGACAGCCACCCAAGTATTACCATACCATGTTCCCTTACAGACTGCTACCTAAGTGTGGAGCTGTGAGTGTTTATACATGATTATGGATATTTTTTTGTCTTTCTGAACTGTAAGTCTCACTTCTAACTTCCCTTCTGCTGTTTTGAGTGTTGCTGCATTTGTCCAACTTCATTCTGAGAGCTCATATAAAGGAATTGCTTTTTCAGTACCACGAACCTGTGGGGCTCTGTGCGTGTGTATGCAAAGGCATTGCAGAGGGTCAGTGCAAAAGCCAACTGTTGTACGAGACCTGTGTTTGGGAAACAGTTCTACAGACGGAGAATAATACCATGGAGTAGACCAACCTGTGCATAGATACTGGCCAAGGGAAGTCTTCCAGCTGAATATTGTACTGTAGGGTAGTGGAAATGAACTAAATGCAAACCGGGAGGCTGAAGAAGATAATGAATTATGAATGAAATTCATGAGAAGGAGTGCTGTATGAGTAGAAGGATGAAGAACAAAATATTACAGGCTTTTGCATCAGAAAGAAGTGGTAGAAATGAGGGAGTTGGGAATGAAATCCTCTGGAAGTCTTAGAAGAAAGACAACAGCAGAATAGCTAGGGGACGTGCGTACAACTTGCGCACAAAAGCGTGTGGGATGAAGCAGGGGATAGCTCCTAGGTGTGAGGTGGGAAGTGCAAACAATCCAGAGGGAGGGAAGCATTTTGAAGAACATGTCAAAAGCAGGGAAATCAACTGCTTGAAGGGAACAGAAGAAAACTAAGAATTTTTTTTTCTTAGTATTGCTGATTCTTTTTTTCTAGAATATATCAAATCAAGTGTTTTGAAGGAAAACATTAAGTATGCCATATTTCCTGTCACTTACTAAAAGGGCTTTTCAAGAGTATTTATAAATGCAAGATTATTCAAGTTAATTTCACCAGTAGGCTCACAAGTTTCCCTTTGCAGCAGGATAGACAACCCTCCTCTTCTCTACTTCGAGAGGTAGTGTTTAGAAGGACTAAAAAGTGGGGCTGCCTACCCTGCTGCTGTTCACATATCCAGGAAAATACAGGAGATATCTGATATGTGTTCCTCATCACAATTTTCAAGGGATGTAAGGGAGAGGTGGGCTTGGCATGGGCTATTCTTCATGTGGGATAATGAGGTCTAGTGACTTGGTCAGTGTCACTTTGAGTAAGGTGGTATCTGTGGGTTCTTCCTCTCAGCCTCATTGCTTGTTGACCAGTGCTTTGGTCTCTGGATGAACTAAATGTAAGGAGATTAACCCCCTTGAGTTGCTGCTCTTCTCTTGAAAATGGAAGATTTTTTATTTATTTATTTATTTTTCTTTTTAATTCCTCAGCTTGGCTGAATTTGGTAATTTTGTTGCATGGCCACATATTATCAAAATCTGTTTCTCGCCTTGGGTGAGGTGAGATGAGATGAGGCTATGCTAACTATTTTGCTGGCTTTTAATCTGTTCTTATGGTATTTTTTTTTTTTTTACAGAAGCTCAGGAAACGGAACGTATTTCCCTTTTCTTTCCCTTTATTTAAAAATGTTATAGGACTTGAATGAGTTTCCAGCAAGGGAGATCTATGTTAAAAGAGAAGATAACAGAAATGGAGGTTTTTATATTTATATATAAATTTATTTATTTTTTACATGTAGCATGGGATAAACTGAGACTCCTTCTGTCTTGGAGTAGTGAGCTTTGTGTTCTGGGTCCAGCTGCTGTGATGAGCTGTGTTTGCTATGGATGGTGAGCCTTTTTCAATTGCCAACAGTTTAATGGTTTCAGTGTGATTAGGTTTGTTTGCTGTTGCTAAACAAGTTCAGGGCAAAACAGCAGCGTAGTTACAGATTGTGCGTTAAATTCTGAGTAAAACTAAAAGCCAGGGCAGGAATCTAGTGCCAGTGTCTGCACCATGATGTGTTGTGTGGTCTTGGGGTTACCAATTCTTGAGGAGGTTGTGGCTTTCTTTGGGGTGTGCGGGGAATCATTCCGGCATTGCAGTGATCGGGTCTGTAAGTCATGAAGACCAGAGTGTTGTCATCTGACAAGTTGGACAGGATACAGAGTTCTTGCCTGATATAGAAGATTCCTACTTCTGTGTACCACCCTACTTAATGATTACTGGTCTACACTGAAGTTCAGAGACCCTGAAAGACTGGACATATCTTGGCAATGAAGGTGGAAGGGGGAGATTGTGTTCTTAGGGTAGTTGCAGAGAGTCCATGGTCACTTTCTAGGCAAAAATAATATGGCATTTGCACTAGCATAGGTTTGGTTTGGATTGTAGGAGCTGATGAGGACAAATCACCACTCCTACAACAACCCAGTCCAAGTGATATCATAAGGATGTCTGGGGGTGTGTGAAGGAACCTGCTCTTCACATTGGAATTGGTTGTACCTTATCTATTGTTTGACTTGCTTTTGTCTTCTCATGAGTAGAGTTTTGGTTTGGTGCCTAAAACAACAAACAAAACTAATTTCAGTGGTTTGTGTTCTCCATACAAAATGTATTTTGAAGATTGTATGTGTGGTTTTTACCTTATCTAATGCCTTTAAAGGCGTGGAATAAAGAGGGAGAAAGAATACCACCTACTGCTTCTGTGAAGACAAAGGTTTAGAGCTGGGAAAAGTCTTCTCTAACTTTTAGCTGGATATATAATATTGTGTAAATGAAGAGTTTACAGGACTGCTCCTCTGTCACATGAATTAACGTATCTGTCAGAAGAGGAGTGTTAACGACTGGATGACAGACAATGAATTGTCCTTCTGAACTGAATGTTTCTGTCCACGTTGGTCTTGCATGATACGGAAACTTCTGTGACATAGCATATAGTGTAATTCTGACACCTTAATGTGCAAATCCTCTTTTAAATATCCCATCTTTTCTGTCAGAAGTGTTTCACATATTTATGGACCTTGGAATCTCATAGCTGTCACTGCATTGTATTACAGGGTATAATGTCTCCTAGACAATACCAAATATACAGTATCAGTAAAAATTGAAATTTGAGGTGTTATTATAGGGAAACATTGTAAGTTTTCCATTTTTCTGTAGTTTGTGTTTTAAAGTTGCCTAAACTTGATTCTAGATGCTGACAAAGCCAGGAACATCTTAAGTTGTGTGCTGTTTCTAAGTTGCGTGCTGAAGTTGAAATTCACACAATTATGTAACTAGAAAGCAAAGAAGCCCAAGGTGACTGAAAGCTAAACAGCCCGCTAGACTTTGTATATGGCAATTGTATAAAATTCACGTGTAACTTGGGAGGGGGAAAAAAGTGAAAATCTGGGGAAGTTAGGAAGGTGAGCTTGACCACCAGAGGGCAGACATATTGTTTTGAGTGCAAAACAAATGCTTAGACTGTGCATGTGAAAATACAGGCAAATAATGACTGAATAAATAATATAGGAAGATCCATGCATCTATACTAAATGTTAAATAATGTTACATTTTGTCAGAATAAGATGAAAAGAAATATATCTGCTTAAAACTGACCCGTGGCTGTGTATCCATTAAATGGAATCCAGGAGAACAGTTCATCATGTCATTGAATCCAGTAACTTTAATTCAAGTACATTTTCCAGGAACATGTCCATCTTCATTTGAAAATGAAAATTCCATCCCTTTCTTGATAGTTTTTTCTTCATGCAGTTAAAGAATAATTTAATCCTGTCTTAATTAACCTTCACATTATTACAAAGATCTCTCTAGCTTTTGCATGTTCTCCTACTCCCCTTTTTTTTTTTTTTATATTATTAACAGCACTTATGTCCTTTAGAGCATGTAAATTTGCTTCTGAGAGTATTATGGAAAAAAAATTAACGTGATAGGTCTAAGATTAAATACTTCGATAAAGGTAGCCTTTTTCAGGAATATTGAACTGCATTTTTTAGTGGAAGGTGATGTTCAGTCATTTTTATATAGTTTCCCCGCTAGGAATGCGGGTGCTTAATTAAAGCATGCCATATGTTGGCCTTTACCTCTCCTTGCACATTCTCAAGTTACAGTGATAGTTTCTTTTCATTGAATTATTTTCTTCTAAAAACTGCCTACATTTTTATAAGGAAAGTAGCAAGGGTCTTTTATCCCATGTCTCCAAAGTCACAGTATTCTTCAGAGGCAACTCTTAAGAGCTTTCCTTGCTCTCTGGGGTCTTGGTTCCACTCATTGCTGGAGTGAAGCATCATCAAGATAGCTGTAAATGCTGCCCCAGATTCCTGATTTCCCCACTGTCACTTCCTGCGCTCACATGTCCCTTAACAGCAGGATTTCTGGAAAGGTTCTTCCTAAGATAGTCTGCAGATATCATCCTCAAAACTTGAGCTGGAAGAGTTTCCCCAAATTAGATCTGAAGTTTTATGTACTTCTTCACAACTTTCTCCTCCACTTGGCATTGAAACATGGGAGTTGGCTTCTCGCAGCATCCAGAGAAATGTGCCAGCAGAATTGACAGCACCAAACACTCAGGAGTATCACTGGAATTCATGATTTATAAGACTCGCATCTTCATAGTTCACTTGGCTAATGCGTCCTAGCTTCTCTTTTTCTTTTGGCCTTTAGACTAGAAGCCTAGCAACATCCAAAAGCAAACCTGAGTTGCTTTGAATAATTGTTTGATTTTTCTTTCATTTGGGTTTTCAATAAATCGTTAAAGTTATGTGGTTTAATAACTCCACAAGGGCTATTTATTTATTTATTTATTTATTTATTGGTCCCTTTAATACAGTGACAGAACATCATCAGTGAGAACCCCTGCAATAGTTGTAATCTGCTGGAAGTGGTTGCCAGGACTAATGCAAGTGTTAGCATTAGTAGAAAGATTAGTCTCTATGTTAATTACATAATGTAGACAGTTACATTTGTTTTTTCTCATCTGCAATGCTGAGATATGACCCTAACAGCCAAGGATTTCTGTTTGTTTTCCCCCCATTAGTTTGAGAGACACACCTACAGCTAACCATTATGGTTAACCAGTGTTGTGACAAAAGTTTCACACAGCAAGGTAAAGTAAATAAATATCTGGCCTTTTATTATTTTATTTTTTAATTAGAAAATGTTTCACAACTAATATGTAGCTTCCAGGTTTGACTGATAACATAAAGACATGAACTGGAATGGAGGAGATGAGGATAAAGAGGTCCTGAAACAAAAGGTTTGGAAAATAGCAAAGTGAGGGGGGACAAAACAACAACAATAGATCTGTTTGGTTACTTGCAAATAGCTATTCACAGGAGAGGAGATGAGACCTTGTACTACCTATCTCCTATGAGTCTATATGCTGTTGTTTCTGTTGACCTGTCATTGGAGGCCACCAGGAGGCATTCGCTGTTGGAGCTCTTGCTCTCCAGCTTGCAGCTCGGGTTTGTACCATTTTGCAGTTGGTGGTTTGTGTGGTATGAGTGGAAGAGTCACCTCAGATAAGGCCAGATGGGATGGGTAGTTCCCAGGTGTGTAGCTGGCACACCTTTCTTTAGCTCATCAGCTGTAGAGGCCCAAGAGGTTATGAAGTAGCCTTAGAGGTTATGAAGACCAAGAAGGTGGGGATGAATACTAGTAATAAGCTGGGTGGCTGCGTCTGTAACTCATTACTTGGTCTCCCAAGCCAGTTACGTTATTCCAGTGGTTTTGTGTAGTTCTGTAGGCTGACCACCTCTCATACGTGATCGCAGCTGTTCTGTAGCTGGATGTCATGCAATGGTGAATTATATCAGTGTCAATGAGCTGGCTTTGTTCAGCAAAACCAAGATCTTTAGAGAGGTGTTGGAGGAGTACTGGTCGGGAAGGGACAGCAGGAGCAGCTGTTTTTGATGGTAGATGATTTCTGTCTCAAGGTAATGGTCTGAGAAAGGGAGGAGAAGTCAGGGCAAGATGTAGTGGAAGGTGAAGGAGTGCATTTTTTTCATGAGCTGGACTGTTGTATTCTATTCTGAGGTGCCAGTGCAAAAAGGCTGCATATGATAAATACAGCTCAGAACTAGAGAAAATACCGCGAATCATAGATATTAACTTGAGACTGAAGGAAATTGGGAGGAAATAGTGCGTTACAGACACAGACTGAGGGGCGAAATCACATTGTTTTAGCATTCAAATAGGAAAAGATGATTATCTTGAAATGAGACTCAATTGCCTAATTATGTATGAAAATAGTTAAATAGATCACAAACAATATTGGTTACTAAGAAGAAAACAACCTTTGCTAGAAAGTATAAAAGCTCTTAGCAGTCTGTCTTGTAAACTCAGTATAACGTGTATTTAAGATATTGTGACAATGCTGAAATGAACTGCAACTGAATAGAAGCACCCCTTTCTCTAAAGGTGCAGAATAATGCTGATCCCTGAGATTGTGTCAAATTTATCCCGGATGATGAAGGATGGAATGAGATGTCTGTTTCTGAAAGCATGTCTACAGAAGTTTTTGAATATTTACTTTCATTAGGGAGGGGTATTTTCTGTCATTACAGGGAGTAGCTTACGGTAGTCACTACAGTGAACTAATATACTATTTTGAACTAGTATTTTTTTTATTTTTCAAAACAATTCAGATTAGTGGAACTATGAATTTCCATTTTATAATGAATTATCTGTTTAGGTTTTTCCCCTCGGTTTCAATATTCATTTAGTTTGATAATTAATAAAAAGGGAACTAATTTGATATTGCGTTGGCCTTCCCTTGAAATGTGACTTGGAATATGAAACTTAATATATATTTTAAAAAATATTG
This sequence comes from Aythya marila, assembly GCF_965140915.1. Lineage (NCBI taxonomy): Eukaryota > Metazoa > Chordata > Aves > Anseriformes > Anatidae > Aythya > Aythya marila. The sequence continues at coordinate 177,151,824 of NC_139042.1, read as the reverse complement.
CTCTTTACCAATGGTTACATTCTGATGAGTAATACTTATTAATTTTTCAATGCTATATATCACTGGAAAAAATAACCCATCACTTTATTGAGAGAACACAAAACGTAACTTAACCTTTCCAATGTAATTCAATTTCTGAACACTAATCCTCAAACAAAGACTGGTGCAGCATCCAGAAAGAAACAATTGCAATTCTCAAAGTAGCACCCAAAAGAGCATTATTTTTGAGTTCCCATGTCTTCTTTTCCCTGTTTGTACCATCGCAAGATAGATTTTTTGTTTTAATTACCTTTTATTCTGGCATAGGCGAGTAATTAGTATGTAAATCTTACTTTGAGTACAATTGTGTAATAGTAAGCACAGAACTGTAAAACAAAACTTCAAGGTTCCTTTTAAGAAGACTTACATACTTAAATATAATTAGAAAGCCAGACTTTGAAGTACATATTTCAAAACCTTTGCTTGCTGTATGATGGCTTCAGTTTTCATATAAAGTGATTTTGCAAATTTCTATATGGTTATCTGTCTAGTACACTACCAGGCACAATGAGATGGTAATTTATGATTACAGCTCCTGGATACAATTAAGTACTATGCAGTATAGTTTTATAGCATTTGGCTTTAATGTTCTTTAAAAAGCTAGCTCTGTTAAATATGTTCACATGTTGTCGTTCTACTGTTCTGTACCAGAGTTTGAAAAACATCCTGAAGGAACATGTGGTTATCATGTTCTACTTTCAGAAGCATTACATGTAGTGTACCTAACTCGTCAAAAATTTTCTTTGCAGTAAAGAAGCTGGATTTTAGGTCCTTAACCTTACTGAGGATGTAGAGTGGAAGAGTTGTACCCAGATAGTTGAAGTCTGAATAGTGCTTCAGTACTGGGAAGCTAACAACTACATTGTAAAGCAAACATAACATCCCGCAGATGGCTTAGGGAGATGGCACCATTATACGGTTTGGAGAATGGCCAGATTATCTTCGCTGTCTTGATCATCATCATCGTGAACAAATGATATTCTGCTGCCTGTAATCAAATTATTAATACAGTTAACAAATAAGAAATCTGATGACGGGTGATGAGTTTTGACTTTATTTCATTACATTCTGCAGTGGGGGGTGGAAGAAGCTTCTCTTACACATCCAGTTAACTGTCCTGAGAATTGCTAATGGGTTTGATGTTTTGTTTGCAATTTGTAAGGTTAGAAGTAGCATTACGTTGTAGCTTTAAATAAAAGGCTTTCCATTATAGGTACTTCTGTTTATTCTCCAAGGTATGGCTTCTATTAGGGTTGATTTATTTGGGAACATGAGCATTTTTCTGGTTATGTATTAACCATACTATAAGTGTGGAAATGCCCAAACTGACTTCCCTGTGAGCAAGCTTAGGCCAGAGAGTGGGTTATTACTTTTATGCAGTATTGTCTGATTCTTAGACCAGTATTATTCAAGACATTGGCTCATAGTCAACAGTATAACGGTATGTATGACCTGTTTGGCATCGCTCTGAATGTTTTTCTGTAACGTAATGCATGTGTACATGTATTATCCCTGTTTTTTTCTTGATTATCCGACCACATATTGCGTTGGATAATTGGGAAGTAGCTGTGCTGCTAAAGGTTGGGGAAAGAAGATGGGAATGACACTTCACAAAGCAATTGTGTTGCACCTCAGCTTTGGCTCCCAGCGGCTCCCAGGGTGTAACCCCCATGTAGGGTATTCTGCCATCCATCACTAGTAATTCAAGACAGCCACAGTATAAAGGTTATATCTGAGGAACGCTGTTGGAATCACTTAACCTTGTGTATAAAAATAAAAAGCCGTCTTGTCTGTTGTGGTTAGCGTGTTTTTTGTTTTTTTTTTTTCTTGAAGCAAGAGTGGTGAAGCTGGCTAGACTTGGACTGATCTGAGAGATTGTAATGTAAGTGGTAGATGCAGCCTTCACTTGGGAAGTACTGCCTGGGTAGCATTTTAAAATATTTGCCAGGAGCACTGGTGATGCAATGAACCTCAAGTATTTTGAGGGGGAAAAAAAAAAAAAGAGAGAGAAATGTGCATTTTTTTTTTTTCCTCCATCTGGTGTCATTACTTAAAGACATTTTCATGTAATCATAAGGCCTTTTTCTGGTCTGCTTTATATGTAAATTGGAAGTAGTGCCTTTAGGATTAATCTGAAGATTGGATTGGATTTTTGGTCACTTTTTATCATTTAGTTTGGTGCAACTTTGACAAAACAAATATTTTGCTCTAGGTGATCCTGTTTGGCAGGGGGGTTGGACTAGATGATCTTCAGAGGTCCTTTCCAATCTCGTTGATTCTGTGATTTTTAGGTATTATGCCAAAATGTTAATCTGGAAGCCATTAGGGAAGCAATACAGATGGCAATGATGTAGGCTTAATGCAACTGTAAATGCTGGGAAGTGACTTGAGCATTTTTCTTGAAAAAGACAATGTAATCCTTTGTCTCCAAATAGCTTTCCTGATGTTGTTGCACTGTCAGACAGCTGTGTGTTTAGTCAGTAGGTGGGAAAAGTAAGTTGCTGGATTCTGCTGTGTAAGGTAACGCTCACCTGGGGGACCTAACCTTTCAAGCAGCGTGCAGTGGTCCTTTACTGGATGGTGGTGGGAGCCCCTTCGTCAGGATTAGGGGAGACTATACAAAGTGTTTGCTGTTCACGCATGGCCTGTTTCTGTTGGTTATGTGAAGCTTTGTACAGAATACTTCCCAGCTCTCTTGCTCCTATTCAGGGGACTGCTGTGTAACCAGGAGCAGTTTTGGCTGCCTTGGGGAATCTGTTGCATTTTCAGCCTGGGATGCTAGCTGGGCATTAAGGCATAGGAGCAACACCTCTCAGTTGGTCTGCACACAGCAGGAGTTGCCTGGGGAAACTCTGGGGCTGTCCACAGTTGTCACCAGGAGGGTCCTGTAGCCATTAGCCTGTGTCCTTGCTGTGAAGGTGGGCAGTGCACAGGTCAGGCTGACTCTGAGCAGCTCTTGGTCCACCCTGGTGAGCAAGTGCCCTGGGATGCACAGGGACACGGTTCTGATACCTAGGGCTCTATGCAAGCTTGAATTTCATCCATTTTACCACAATTATAACTTAAATTCCATAGGTTTTGCCACTACACACAGTACAGTTTTAAACCACAATGTGATAGTAAAAGTAAGATAAAGGATTTGATGCCCACTTGAAAAAGCTTCTGGAAAAAAAAATTGTGAAGATACATTTCATCAGGACAGTGTAGCAGTAGAACTAAGCAATAGAAAATGCAGTAAACCTCTGAGCTTTCCGTTGATGAAGACTGGGAAAATACTGCCATAAAGGTATCCTTCTCCCTTAGGCATCTGCTTTTAGCTGCTGTCCAATGAAAAATCTGTATTTAATTAAAAGCATTAAGGAATCATTATGATATTGTATCTGTCTCAGTGTGAATTTGATCCAGTGCTGAGCAGTGTGGGAGGCAACAGTTTAAGCTAGGTGACTTTCAGAAGTGATACATCTGTCTTTCCATTTTGGAGCAAGTCTGTTGTCTTCAATGGGAAGGTGTTTCAGAGGTATTAGTTTCACCTCCTCCTCCCCCCCCCCCCAAGTTATTAGGATTCCCAATGAAGAAGTGGCAGATATCTTGGTTCTCTTTTTTTGTTCTGTTTTGCTTTGTTTTGCTGGCCTTGGTAGGGTCTTGGTCACTCCTGATCTCGGAGCATGAACTGGCAGCACCCAGTGTGTGCCATGTTAACGTTTCCACCCACTGTAAGTCACCATGCAAGAGAGGAGGGCTGGGAGAGCTGGTGTGCCAGATCATGCTCTCCTGGTCTGCGTTCTCATGTACATCATCACGAGCCCTGCTCAACCAGCTCTCCTCACGTGGAGCCTGAGGTTGGATCTCCCATCCTTAGGTATGTGCTCTAACCACCAGACTGTGAGAAAGTGGGCAGGGTATGACTGTTCCTGCCTCTCACAGAAGTAGTGGGGATCCCCACGATGCCTGACTTCTCCAGTTCTTCTAGAAAGCTCAGGTAGACTTCAAGTGCTTAGCTGCATCTATTTAAAGAGCTATAGCACTTCAGGCAGAAGATTTTACCTAGCCAGAGCATGTGCCTCTGAGCACAGAGAGATGAATGAAGTCAACTCTTCATGAAAGTCTTAGGCTGAGTTGCAAGCTGTGCAGTGTGTTTAGGTACCTGCCTACAGCCTGGGACTACTTGATGCTAAAAACCAAATAATTGTTCAGAATTCAAGTGTGGTAAGGTGTGCTAGCATAAACTTAATATTATAACTACAGGTCTTCAGGTTAGAAAGTTTAATCTGCTTTATTGATGCCAAAGCTGTTACCATACTAACCCCCACAGATGTGAATAATTCACCAAAACAGAACATCAGGCCCTAATTTAATTTCATTGCATAAGTGATAGCTTTCTACTTTATATTTGTAGTAAAAGATTAAACTTCAGTTCATAGGACAGTACTGCTTATCTCTATCACTAACGCTACAGAAGGACTTCTCATAAAATAAAGACAAAAGTAATTTTACTGCTTGAGTGTAGCTCCTTCTTTGGGTGTTGCATGTGTGAATAGAAGACATTGATTTGATGTCACAAGTATTTTTAACAGGATTACAAAATGCAAATAGCATTATGTAAGACAGATTACCTATGGCTTTAATGCGGGGTTGTCTTTAAGCCAGTGGCTACATTTTGCTGGGTTATGTTTATTTGTTTATAACCGAGCACATTAGGATTAGGTTTAGCAGAATACCATTTTGCAAATCCTTGGTATTTTCAGGTTAGATCATCTCATCTTTTAATTTTGAACTATGAACTTCAAATCTGAAGTGATTTATTTTTTTCAGTACCTTTCAAGATGGCTAGCTTCTTAGGTTGTTTTTAATGATCCTGAACACAGTTGCATAGGTAAGACTGGAAACTGCTTCTTTTCTTCATACCCCATAACTTTTTTCCTAAGGGAGGGAGCCGCTTTGTTCCTTAGACGACACAAAAGACCCCATATGTTCTGCCGTACAGGAAACTCATGAAGACAAAATGTCATGTTTCACATCAGATCAGCGAAATGTTAGTTTTGTACTGAACCACAAGGATAATCTTACTAGCAGTTGAACTCCAAATAATTTATAAAAGGCCTCATACATACAGTACTGCAAGTTCTTGACCTTTTGGTGAATGAAATTTCAGGAAGCTTACACAGCTGGCACAGAATAGCTTCATGTGACTCTGCATTGTTGTCATTGCTTTATTCTCTGAATGCCTGAAATGTGCCACTCCCTGTTAGATGGACAGGAGAAAGAAAGTCTCTTACAAAGGTAATGTTTCCTTTTGGAAAGCTGAAATCTTTGATGTACTCAGCAGGCTCTGTTCCCTACCAAGAGATTTAACTGGAAGCCTTCTTTTTTCTAAAAAAAGTTTCAATTTTTGTTTCATTATGGCTTTTATTCAGTTTCATTCAAATATGCTGACATCTCCTAGTTTGAGCATCAAGATTTCTTCCAAGCCTTTTCTTTCCCTGGTATTTTCCCAGGGAGGAAACATTTTGCAATATTTCTTGTGACAAGGTGCATTTACTGTGTGGAAGGAAAAGTAGAAACTGAAGAAGGGATAAAAAGGTTTTAAGCAGCAGTGAAACGTTACATGCATATTCAAAAATAAACAAATAAAGCTTGCATTTAGTAAGCTTTATTTAGCAAGCTTGCATTTAGCAAGCTTTATTGCTGAATTCCCTCTATTTTAAAGAATAAAGGTTTTATTGTATTGTGACTTTTATTCACATCAGTTGTAATAACTAACTAGGTAGTTTTACCACTGGCTTAGTTTTCATTTCTCTGGAGGTCTGTTCTAGGAGTACTGAAATATGATTTCCAAATGCTACAAACAATTAGAAGTGTGAATGTTAGAGCTATTCAGTCTGCCTTTTTAGAAGATAAATTCTTGTAACATTCTCAATCTGCTTTTTCTAGGTGGCATTCAGATAGATACCAATAAGTTCTAGAGGAAGACAATCCTTATTTCTGATCCCTGATGAGAAGTGGGATGATGACTTGGAGGGTTTTTATGGTGGTAATAACTTCAGGTTAAAAAAAAAAAAAAAAAAAGTCTGGAGGACATCTTAAGAAAAGCTCCTTTTAAGTGATTGCGTATGAGTTATACCTCAAAGAGATAAAAATAAAATAGAGTTTGAAGGTTGTTCCTTAAATACCAAGGAAGCAGCTGGGAAAGCCCATGGCTTCCTGCTAAGCTCAATGCTCTCCGTACCCCTCAGTTTTAAGTGGATGGGAATTAGTCCTGGAGACATTGTGCACTTGGCTCTTAAATGACAATCTGATCAAGGACATAGCTGCGATTCGCATGGCTTTCACATCTCTGCTCTTGAACGTATGGGACTAGTGGGAGTAACATTTTCTTGTGCTTATGGTGTTCATTGTGGTCCTAAAGTGCTGAAACAAAAGTTTGGAATGGGAGAATGAAATCTCTGAAGTCATTTGTCAGCTTGCCTCAGGCGGTAGTGATGCGATCATTTCCTTTAGGTTAGAATGAAGTGCGGGTGTTCCCACTGAAACTGGGTTGTTCATATGGTGGCTGGCTGTATTTCTGTGACTCAGTCCTCTCAAATGAAAAGAAACTGCTTTTTTCTCCCTGTCCCTCCTATGCTCCCACACTAGCCACAGACCTTTTCTGTGCACTGTTTTAAGGGCGTTTGAGCAAACAGAATCCTTTTTGTAGGCTATGTGACAAATGCCATTAAAATAAGTGCTTAAAATTGTATTTTGAAGTGACAGTTTTGAAATGTCTCATACGTACATGCAATATAGGCTAACCAGACTCTGTGTCCCTTCTTGTTTGCTGTACTACACCTAGGAACTCATGGTCCATGCTAAGACCAAGCTGTTCATTTCTTCTTAACCTGACTGATTTAGGATCATTTAAGATGTTTAAACAAGCTTTATAATATAAACTGAAAGTGGGGGTGAGTAGTTACATGGTTCTGCAATACGGATGTTAACATCTTCATCTTTTTGCTGGATTATCATCGGTGTACTTGTTAAACATCACGAATGAAACTGTTTTCTGTGGTAAATCTTCCATGGGAGAAGGTGAAGTGGGAGGAAATACATCCAGTGCAAGTTCTTCTGTGTTCTTTCCCTCTTCCCACTGCATCCCCAGCTGTTCTGCATGGGGTGGGGAATGAACTTAGTGAAATGCCGATATTTTCTGTGGTGAGCCTACTGAGTTTGTAAAAGGTGAAAAGATAGGTGCTGATTGCTTGTGGACATAGAAATGGTTATTTCATTTCACAGACAACTTACGTACCTACTCCGGGCTTGAGTTGTAGTGAGTTATTTAAAATCATAGAATCATTCGGGTTGGAAAAGACCTCCAAGATCATGGTCCAACCTTTAACCTGGTACTAAAGTCCACCACTAAACCATGTTACCAAGTTCCAAGTCTACATGTTTCCTGAAGACCTCCAGGGATGATGACTCAACTACTCCCCTGGGCAGCCTGTTCCAGTGCCACACAACCCTTTTAAGTAAAGAAAGTTCTTCTAATATCCAACCTAAATGTCCTCTGGTGCAACTTGAGTGGGATGTCCTCTCATATTACCACTTGGAATTTGACATTTATTTTATGTGTTTGTGTTTATATACATATAAATACATGGGGGGAGTTTTTTGTTGGTTTGCTTCTATTCCTCTGGAATGTGTATCTTGCAGAATCCCTGGAATGGAGAAACCCTGTACTTAATAGGTTGAGAGAGAGTGAAATGTGCTACTTTCATCTTGTGAAAGCTGACCTCATTTTCTACAGAAGTTATCTCTAGCAGTTATTCATGTCTAGAACATTAAAATAAACTCTTCTGTAATGTAATAATAATTTATTTTTGAAAATGAAGAATTCAAAGGAAATAATCATATAACCTACAATTAGATTCTCTGATTATTTCCTTTGAATTCTTCATTTTCAGAATGAGGCCTATGAGTTTTGTCCTTATACATGCATCCTTCTAGGCACAGTGTTTTCACTGCAGTTGAAATAAAACTTATGTTCAATGTCATCCTTTTAAATCAGCAAATGTAGGTTGTCAAGTCCAGCATTACTCTAGGCCTCACTACAAGGATAGCTAAAACTACCATTTACGTTGATTCTGAATTAATCCATTCTGTAGTTTGATACAAGAAGCCAATGTTCTCATGGGATTGTAACCTCTTTCTTAATGAACTAATTATAACTGGAAACTTTTTCTATCAATCGTGTATGCATACATTTTTCCTGTGACATATGGGATAGAGATGAAGAGTCCTTTGTGTTATGAGGTTTTCCTAGCTCTTGCAATGAAGATGACATTAGCAGGCAAATACAGATATATTTAGTATCTGTACATATGGCTTGACATTTCCTGGTTTGAGTGCTTTCATCCATTGTCAAATTTAGCATTTATTAGTGAAATAAATTCGCTTTAGGATGTATTTATATGGTGGGGAGGGGGAAAATTTTGGATTTTAGATTTTTTTTCTTCCTTTTTTCTCAATCCTTTTTCTTAAGGATTCTTGTTGGTTTTGGTGTCTGGGTAATCTTGATGAATGAATGGAACACTCTGGATTTTGGAATAAAAGGTCTACTGGCATAACACAGCCCCAAACTTTTCATGAGTACTTCCATAGTTGACACAAAGTGCCTCTCTCCCCTTCTTGCCTGCAAAGGCAAAACACAGTGATGAATCCAAGGGTCAGATATGACGTTAGCCCTTGACTGCCACTGCTGGTTCTTGGCCTTTCTGCAGTGAGCCCTGAGCTGTATGCTAGGGGTGTGAAACATCGCTGAGATGGAGCAGCAGAATGTAAGTGGTGAGTGCTTCGTGTGGGGGAATACTGCTGCTGAAAGAAACGCTCCTTGCCTCTATTGCCTATGGATTCATTGAACTGTGTTGGTTTCTGTCTTGTTACTTTGTACAACTCGACTCCTCCTAACCCTGTGTGCTGTCTTTTGGTCTGGGTGATCCGCAGAGTGCCTGTGCCACAGGCATGCCTAGTATGAAGCACAGATGCAAGGAGGAGGCTTGACTTCCTCAAGTCAGGAATTCTTTCCCTTTCTTTCTTCGGACTGACACAGGGAGGGGGTCAACATAATAGATATAACTGTGGAGTGACACCTGTTGGTTTCCACCATGTCCTTACCCCATCAGCTCGTTTGAATGGCTGCCAGTAGTCTGGCAGCTCTAGAAAGATCAACTCCTAGAGCTGAATTTCATCTTCTTGGATGGATTTCATCATTCCTTGAAGAGGCTGATACGGTTCTCTGAACAAAAGGTCATGGGATTGTTTTATGCTGTGGCTGTGAGTATGTCAATGATCTGGCCTTGTTTCCAAAAGCTTTGCTAAACCAGTGTGACCCAGTTGACTGTTTACTCAGTCTGTTCAAGAATTCAAACAATTAGCTATAGATAATATCACCTAATTCCCCTGTGAAATGAAAGAATGGGTGGTGAAAAACCTCCTGATGAGCAGTTTTTGGGTAACATGAACGATGCATCTGAACGCAGTGAGCTAGGAGCTTTTCTCCCGTAGCCACAGGTCTTTGTTCCCATTTCTGACAGCCTGCACATCCTTTCACCATTGTGATTAGTGGAGCCGCTGCTGCAGTCGGTCTGAAATGTGAAGTGTGTGTTTGTGTGACACTGCTCGCTCTTGCGTGTAGGAAGTCGCCGCACAAGCAGGTTTAGCTGTTATTGTTCAAGCAAGATAATGGTCAGTAATAAGCTACTATAAATTGATCTGCAAATCACTGCTTACTCCAGTCCCTGTATCAGAAACATTGGGGAAAGCTAGGATCTCAGCATAATTCAGTGCTAAATGCATTGCAAGAGAGGAAGTACTTAGTAGAAAATCATATTTTTTCGGGGCAGGTAGTGTCTTTAGTATGATTACTGCCATAATCATTTTGAGAAAGCAGAAGTTGGTTTTCACAAGTTCATCATGTTTTCTGTGAATGTTACTGAGAAAGTAACAGCATCTTTAATTCAGTTTTGCAGGCCTGTCTATTTAAGAAGTCATCTATGAAGATTATTTCTCTTACTAGAAGTAACACAGTATAACGTTCTATATATGAGGAAAAAGACAAGACTGAAAGATAGCCTTCAAAAATATTTTTTCTAAACCTCTTCTCTCTAAATAAAGTATATCTGTTGAATGTTGTTGTAGTTTATTGAATTATCTCTAAATTATGATGTTAAAATATATTTTAAAACAAGTAGCAAGATGGTTTCTAAATTTGAACATAAAGTGTTAAACTCAATTTTGGTAAATAAAGAAACTGTTGGGTGATTGAAGTAATACTCATAAATATGTGAAATAAAGCCAAATACACTTAAGAAAAGTGTAAATTGAGATTATTTTAGCCTTCTTTCTCCCAAGCCTCAATTTTAGGCAATTTCCTTGCTGATTACTTGCTGATTAACATATGTGGAAGGGAGGTCCAGAAGGAAGGCAAGGGGAGATAAAGGCTGTTGCCTCCTCTTGCTCACAGCTGGGGTCATCCCTTTTGGAGAGCTCTGATAGCAACAGGCATGTGCTTTAATTGTCCTGTGAGACAAAAGGGCTAGGATGTTTGATCCTCATGAAGGGGGAAAAAAAACTCCTGCTCATTTTTTTTTTTTTTTTTAAATCTATTGCCCGCTAATTACAGTGATGCTCCATAATTTCTGTTTGGAAGAAGCAGAAAGTAGATGTTCTGGTGGTTCTCTGTGCTATCCAGGGCTCTGTAGTCTTGTCGGCAAATTTTCATGTGTTTTTGATCATCTGTGGTTTATCTTTTTCTAATATGGCTATTTTTTCCTGAATTTTGAGGGAGAAAAGAGTTTTTTGAGGAAAGGCAAAAAACATATGGAGAGTGCGGATGTATCATGGATTTCTACTGTACAATCATGTTATGTTTCTCTGTTTTCCTAATACTTTTTTTTTTTAAAGGCGATGAGGGTTGTGCTGACCTTTCTTAGAAACACTAACTGTAAACTAATATATCATTCTTGAATTTTTAACAATGAACTCTTGAGTCTTTGTTTGAATTGCTTATGCTATTTTATTGTCTGTTGACCTTCACACTGCATTTTTTTGTGCATTTACTTGCAGTCAGTCCTTGTCTTTATAGTCAGAATGACATAGGAACATGGGGAGCCTCAAAGTTTGGTCCTTCTTGAGAAAATTTTTAAATATAGTGGGCAGCATAAGCCTGAGGTAAGATTCTGGACAGACTCCCTTTGTACTATGACATGAGTACATAGTTTAAAATTTTAGTTACACCTGTTATAATAATCAGAATAAGTAATGAAAACTCTAACCTTGTACTTTTTCCTCTGTTATTTAATGCCTAGTCTGCATTTAGCAACTGGTGTTCAATAGCAATGAATGGTAGTGGATACTTCCTGTGTCCTTGTTGCTGCAGTTTAATTTGCTTAGGAGTTCTAAAATGCAGACTAGAGCAGAGGAATTACACACCAATAGCTCTGAGCTACTGAAACTTGGAACAGGGAATGGATAGAAGAAAGCACAGGAAATTACATGGGTGAGATCTTTATGTAGTAGCTTGCTGGGAGTAGTTTGGTTTAACATAGGTTTATGGTTGAAGATGAGATCATCCTACACTCTTCTATCAAATGTTACTTGCGTTTGCATCATAAGAGTAGAAAAACAAGTGTATATTATTATGAACTTGCAAAGTAGCAAGGCCAGGTGTCTCTGTGGAGTGTTGGTCTATCATTTGGGGTGTGTGAGCAGCTACCAGAAACGTGGCTGTGGAGTTGGTGGAAGCAGTGGCCTAGGCTGTGCGGAGAGCCTTCCACCAAGGAAATGGAGGATGGTTTGACTCAGTGCTCTCAGTAAGCGTTCTTGACTCTTAAATTATCTCCGACCTTTTATCAAAATAGCTGTAACTTTGGGGCAGCGTGACTACGCTGTCTTTGTATGTATTCATGCTGAGAAAGCCGACTGATTCAGACTTCAGTTTAAATAGTTGCATGTGTAGAAGCTCTTCTGTTTTTGCAGCGTGTCAGTGGTCAGACTGGCAGTATTTCTTGGTATAACGTAGTCTTTTGGTTTTGTACTTTTATTCTCTTATGATTCAAGTTTCCAGTAAATTGCAAAGAGGCATCTTTGTTCTTTATTTTCCCCTATTACTGTACTTAGTCACTGCAAGTGTAAGGGTTTCACTGGACAGGACAGTAAGAAAGAACAGACAATTGGAGGCAATCAGAAAATGAAACCTCAGAGCTCTCACGGGATGATAAGTGACTGGTAATGGCAAGATAACAAAAGATTTCTTTCAAAGAGTTGTGTGGAAGAAGCGGAACTCGAGAAGTGTTTTCAGCTGTTTTGAGAGAAGAAACTGCAGACTAGAAAAGCACAGTGGAAAAAAAAAGAGAGAAAAACCACGGGGAGGGAACTAGACTGTTTTAAGGAGAAAACTTACAATGAGAACAAGAAAATACCTTTTGTAGTGTAACTTTTTCCATATATTTGTATGATAATACAAACTTCTGTGTAAGTGGTCATGGGATTGCGAGCAGAGCATGTTGTGCTTAGCAATGTGCTATATTCCTTTTCATTTGAGTTGACTTCTGAATGTGCAAATTCTTTCCCTACAGAAAGATAAGATCAAATGGCAGTTTCAGTTTGGTCTTTTGTTATTGTAGACTGACATAGATCTGAATAGACACAGAGAGGAAGCAGCAGCCTAATCAAAGTGGAGTACGTGGATGGATTTTCAGTTTTGCTGTGTCTGGAGTTAAGATTAGAAAGGCAAAGGTTAGCTTATATTTAAGAAGAGATTGACAGTAGAATATGAAGCAGTTGATTTAGTACATTTAGACATCTGAACTACATGAAAAGATGCTTAAACATTGCCCAAAGCTTGAATTACAATGACCTTGTCAGCATCCTCTGGAAAAAGGCTGGGAAAGCGTGCTTACAGGTTAGCAGTGAGTTCTTACAGATGAGAAATTGTGTTAAAGATAAAGGGTAAAACTAAGAGATTGGATGTTGCTTTTGGACAAATATTGTCTGGAAATGATCTTTTTCTAGATGCAGCTTTTATTTTTTTTCTCCCCCCACCTCACTTGTTTTCCCTGAGGCTTTATGTAACACCATATCTCAATTAATCTTATCAACAGATGCCATGCTTGCTCTTAACCTGCTGTTACCAGAGTTTCCTTATTAACCAGGGCAGCCAATACTTTCACTGATGGCGTTAGCGTGCTAAATGTGCTTGAGGTCTGAGCACCGATGGATAACCACAGAGGAAGCAGTGGCCTCAATGATTCAACCCAACATCTCTCAACACCCCGACCCCAATTAGCTTGTGGGATTGGCTGTGCACGTGGTTCAGTTCTCCAGTCACCTCAGTGTGATGGGGGAAGATCCTAAGAAGCAATCAGTGGGCAAAACTACTTTTAGGCCTTCAACTGGAACTGGGTTTTCTAGCACTCTCAGCCTTCTGTAGAATATTTATTATCCCTGTCAAGTCAAGTTTCTGACTGTGCTTAAAATCTCCTGTTTTAGTCATTGTCCTCATGGGTATCTGTAGTCTGACAGAGATTGGGATCAATTTGGTCATGCATAGTTTGTATAAAAGCCTCAGTCCTTGCTTTAATAAAGTTTAGATAAAAATTGCCTTTGTGAATAAAAGAAGAGAAAGCTGTGCACATTTCTATTTTCTGAAAATTACCAGTGGTAATTGTTTATCTACTGCTTCTTGCTAGCTCATCCTTTGTATTTTTATCAGGCCCGTTTGCTTGGTTTCTCTTTCCATTTTTATGAAGCTGGCTCCAGTAATGTCTTTTCACATTAGTTAATGAGGCAACAGCTTTTTCCCGTAGTAAATCATTCCCTTATAAATGAGATAAGCATATAGAAAACATGCCTATTATTTCTGTGAGTGCTGATTCTTGTCCTAGTTAATATCAACAGGAGGTTTCTACAAAGCTGTCATACAACAAAGTTGTGAGGAACATAGGAGTAACTGTGGATGAGTTACTGTTCAATACATGTTTTATATTAACACAGCTTGAAATTGTCTAGGCTTGCCTGGCTCCTATGGCTTTCTTCACTTTGTTGGACTCCTGTCCTCAGGTTCACGTTTATATGGTTTGAAAGAAAATGTAAAGATTCCACACAGTCTCTAGGGCAGCAGCCTAATATGAGAGAGGTTTTTTCCTCCTCCTCCTTTTTCTTATCAAAGAGATAAGCAATTAAAACACAAAGGAAAATCCTCCTGTATTCTTTGCCTGGGTTGGATTCATTAAATGTGTAACAGGCTGTTGTAGCACCATCTCTGTGATCATAGACATGATGATAGAGAATAGACCTGGCAGATCAAGGCAGCGTGATGCACTGCTGAAGATAAATCTGTCCCACGTCTTTTTTTCCCACTTTCCCTGAGGCAGCTCTTCTCAGCACAGTAACCTATTTCAGTCTTACTAGGCTATATTGCAAATCTCATTAAAATACGATTAAAATGAAATGCAGCAAAACTTATAAGACAAACTTGATTAGAAGATGAGATATTAAATTCATGTTACCTCTAGGTACTACTTGATAATTATATATATATATATTTTTTTGTATTTGAAAGCAGTTATCTGTTATAACTAAAACTTGATTCCTTAAAAACATGTTCTTAAAATCGCAAGTTCTTGGAAGATTTAAAAATCTTAATTTCTTTGATAGTTGACTTATATTTTAAAATTTTTTACCACTCTTAAAACTGACTGTGCTTGGCTGCAGTTAGAAAATGTTGAATCTTTAGTTTATCTTTAAGGTCAATCTTGTACCTCTTGCAACGATGGTAATTTTTTGTTGATTGACTAAGTGGATTTATCGCAAATTAATCCCTTTCGAGGAACTTGTACCAGTTGTCTCATAAAACATAAGTGTATCTGATGGGGATGGCTGTGCAATTCTCTCCAGTAAAAAAAACTGTGAACTGCCTGGGGAGCCAAGCCTGGCCTTCCTGGACATGGAGAAGTTCAGTCGTGGGGAAATAACATTTTCATTTGGTTCTGCTCCAGAAAACAGGCTTGTGGCCTTTCTTCTTTGACTTTGCTACTCTCAGTGGGTTGTGTCCTACATCCTGTGTTACATCACATTTAAGTTTGATAAAGTATGTCTTGTCTGCCTCCTAGTTTACCATCTGTGGGCAGTAGTTGGGCCTGCTGTGGAAGGAGGAAGCCACAGTAAGAACTCCTCAGAAGGCCTCACTTGTTCTTTAGCTGCACAGGACCAGGTTCCCTCGGTTCGATGTGCTCTGATGGGGCTCTGTCTGTGGTATAAGGCACCAGAGCTGCTGTGAATTTGAGATGGGCAGCAAGCCACCCAAACTCCAGTTGGAGAATATCGTCCACTATTCTTGCGTAAATCTACCACCGTCCCTACCTCTGTAGCCATCTTTGCTGGACTGAAGATAAAGTTCAAATTGCTGTTTCCATCTCAGAAATCATTTAGTGGTCATATCCATCCATGCTGGTCACTTCTGAACTAGTTCTAGTGGTTACCTTGTTCTGGGTGGGGCCGAGGAGAATTTTGCTTGTTGTTTGTGAGGCAAGTGTGGTATGACTTATATCAGGTAATAAAGTATTCCTCATCTCCCACCCTTCCCATTCCTACCACATTCCCAACTTATGGCTTTTTTTTTTTTTGGTTGCTTCAGGGTGCTTGAGGATTGAGCAGATGTTTCTGAAGAGCTGTTACGTTGCCAAGATCTTATTTTTGGTAACAGTTTGCTTGGAACTTGTTAGCAAATCTGTTCATGGGCTGTGTCCCAGCGTGCATTTGTCTGGTCTTGCTGCAGTGAGTTTCATCTGCAGCCATATTATCCAGATGGTATTTTAACTGTCCTACTCTTCTCCATGGTTGGCCCTCAAACTGTGCAGCTCTGGGCCGTATCCTCAGCACTTCGTCTCACTCTTTGCTCACTTCTTCCTCCTTGTTTCAGGTGGTGACCGAATGCCTTCCTCCCTGGGAGTTCTGGCACAGATACAGTGGCCCTTCCTGGTTAGTGATGTTAACTGATCAGGTTTTAGGGCTTTCCCCCAGTCTGTTAGTCAGTTTCTTACCTTCCCATGGGGACCTCTGCAGGTCCCAGAGGGGTTTGGCTGAGGTTCACTGTTGGATCCAAGCCATCCTTATGCATTGTATATACAAGCTGACAAGCCCTTCTGGATTTTGGGGTGCTGGGTGTGCCTGAAAACCGTTACCAGTAGCCTGAGGTCCCACCACAAGTCTCAGACCTTGTCTGACTGCTCACAGCCCCTCGGGTCTGGCGGGACTCACTAGCCCATGGCTAGCACAGAGAAGCAGTCAGTTTGCTGTTTCTCTCAGGGTATCTGAAAAGTTGGTTATATATAAAGCAGCTCTGTGTAAAAGCTTACTGCTGTGATGTTGTTAGGCATACCTGTACCGTGCTACCTCTAGGGCTGGAAGCAGCAGCCTAGGCATCAGAAGAGGCCAGTTTGTTTCTTCTGGTGCTGTTGAAATTGGGACCTGTTTCCACACTGCTGAGCATGCCTGGCTTTTAACAAGAATGAAAGCAAGCACAGATGGCTTGTAAGAAACAAGGGCATGGGAAAGATAAAGTGAACAGGATTGTGTTCTTCTGTCAAGAGTTTCTCTGGTGAGGAAGGAGAGAATTGGGGTAAAGGGTATTTTGAACCCTGCACTGTTTGTGCCTTTCCTGTTGATATAAATTTGATAGAAATAAGTCAGGGGCTCAATTGTGTGATCTGTCCTCCAAGACATGTACTTCAGCCCTGCTTGGTGTCCCAGGCTGGAGCATCTGACATCTTCTGGAATAATAAATTGCTGCTTTTTAGAGCATGCAGTGACCTAACTACAAGAGGAGGAATTGAAAGCACTCTTAGACAGAATAAAGGCTTCCTGTGGCTCATACCAGTGCCCTGGGTATGGGAGCAGGATGGGGCTATACCAGGTCCAGGAGGAGTGAATGTTGGACCAGGAATGTAATGGCATTAGTGTGTGTGAGTATTGTTATCTCTACTGATTTTTGGACGCCAAATCGTTTTCTACCATCCTTTTTAGATGGAGAAATGCAGTTGGAACATCAAAACATGTATTTGTAGCTGAAGGCCAAGTATTGGAATGCTTAGCATAGAGAAAAAGGTATGGTGTCTCAGGGTGTGCTTTTTTCATAGAATCATAGAATAGCTTGGGTTAGAAGGGACCTTAAAGACCACCCAGTTCCAACCCCCCCGCCATGGGCAGGGATGCCACCCACTAGATCGGGTTGGCCAAGACCCCATCCAACCTGCTCCTGAATGCCTCCAGAGATGGGGCATCCATTTTTGCCCCATAATAATTTAAAACTTGCAAGTTCATTGAAGCATGGGAAGAAATGAAAAAGCAGAACTTGTGTGAGGCTCAGCAGTGATTCCTATGACTTCTTTCATTTTTCCTTCCATGCTTCTATGTAACTTCTGCATTTTGGGGCATGATTAGTGTGCCTGATAGGCATCCTAATTTGTTCATTAAGTAATCATGAATGAATAAACTTTTTTCCCTCTGCTTCAACTCATATGAGCTTTGTTAGGGAAAGATAAATAATTTTGTAGCCTTCAGCCTGTAATACTGAGTAATCATCGTTGTCCTGTATTAGATGTAGAGCTTAGGGATATGGTTTAGTGGGGACTGTTAGCGTTAGGTCAGAGGTTGGACTCGATGAACTTGAGGTCTCTTCCAACCTAGAAATTCTGTGATTCTGTGTGAATTCTAAGGCATAATATTGTTGCTGTTGCATATATTTCCTCTTTCCTGTGCAAAGCAGGCAAATGTGTTTCTAAAATATCTTTGTTAAAATAATCAATGAGGTTCAAGATGATTTATAGGAAGCAGTGGGTGACCTCTGTTTGTTGGAGCATCCTTCATTGTTCTGAGGACAGCAAGGCAGTGTGGCACAGCAGCGGGCTGTAAACAGCAAGGGTGTGTGCAGGGTGGTTCAAGTTGTAGTGAAATTGGATGATATCAAGAGAGGCTTTTCTGAGTCTGATATTAGGATGTAGGAAGTTTTGTTTCCCTGCAGATACAAACACGGTTGTGAGAATATGTCAAGTCTTTGTTAGAACAGATTTCACTTGAATTATTAAACCAGCTTGAGAAAGTTCTCGAGAGTGTCTGCTGCTTTCCCTTTTCATGGTAAATGCATTGCCTCATTTAAGTTTCTTGTAAAGAGTAAAGACCTTGGAAAGATTCTTGTGTATCACCAGACGGATGATGCATGTTGTAAATATAGCTTTTGGAACATCTTTAGTGTCTTTCTTGATGCAACCTGGACACAAAGATTGATGTTTTTAACTGGCTGGATTTCAATAGACTCACATCACTGTTTGAGCCTAAGATTGTGTGTACATATTTATTTATTGCTGTACTCTGCTTAGGTTTTTTTCAAAAGTTATGTATTGCAAGATATTGTAACTTATTTTTTTTTGATGCAGGCAAGAAAAGCACCGATGACATCTGAGTACTGGTTTCAGCATTTTTAGTACGCAGGAGCATGGGGACAATAACTTCCATTTCAGATAATGATTCCCAGTTAATCATTATTTGAGATGTATTCATTAATTCTTTCCTTTGTTCATGTATTAAAAATTCTGTTTTCCTGACGTTTTCTATTTATTTAATAGCTATTAAATTTGACTTGATCTGTCTATGCCTTGCTAGCACGTGATGCTTTAGAAGGTCTCATTAGCTGCCTGTATCTTCAATCATATTCCTTCCGTGTGCAACTGGATTGTAATTTAGTTCATTATACTTTCTAGAGATCAGTGATATTTGCTCAATTGTCAGATGTTGTTTAACTTAAATGAATTTCTCATCTCCCCCACATGACCTCTCAAGGAGCTTTAAACCTTCATTGCCTTCTACTACCTGACCTTTAAATTATTTTTGAGCACAGCGAAAAGCAGAATTCAGTCAAGGTGTAAGGAGAAGCATAATTGGTTTCCTTTTTACACAGAATACTTGTAGTGTCTTTACTGAAAAAAAATACCCCCCCCCCCCCCCCCAGTCTTTCATAGGATGGATTTATGCAGGATGGTACCAGTATTCTTCACAAGTTGCTCAAAAATGCTAATATAAAAAACTAAACATTGCAAGAACTGATATAGCAAGGGAGTGCGTGTGTACATATATGTGTATGTGCACATACCCACTTTTACCATAAGGAAATCCCTCTGTTCATATCACTAATATTTGACTTAGGAGCTCAAATGAACTTCATATGAAATACACTTGTAAAAGTTTGCATTCTGAAAGAATGCAGATTATGGATGTTAGTTCTCCATGTTTCTGTATTACTTTTCTGTTTAGTTGTGAATTGTCTGTGAATAACTTATTTTGCAGTTTCTTATTTTCTATTTATTTAAAATTCTTAAAGGAAATATATTTATATCAGCAGATAATTTGTTAAACCAGAAAGCGTAAGTAATTTGGTAAAAAGTATTTACCCAACAGTTTTTTAAATAGGCCATAATAACCACCTGAAGCCTGAACTGATTTCAGCACTTAAATATTTTAAGAAACTTCCTCAGATTACATCTGTCTAATGGTTTGGATTTGAGAGCTGTATAGCTTTATCCTGGTAATTACATTAATTTGGGAGGTGTGACAGACCTTCGAATTCTCCTCATTTATTTTTGAGCTGTTGACAGTGTGATTTTCAGCACTGTAAACTAATTGGAGTTCACTAATGATTTTCAATTCACCAGAAGTCTCACTAGTATATTTTTGTGGAGTGGAAGCAAGACAGTTATTGTCAACTATTTCAGAAATAAATAAAATCAAATGCTTGCTTTAATGTAATTAAGCATGTAAGGCTATGTTGATGTGTTTACAAATTCAGAGCCTGGCAGTTATGTTTGAAAGCTAGAAAAGAAGCTTGAAAAACCCACTCAATATGTAGTGATGAAAATGGTGTATATATGTGCCTTTTAAAATGATTTAGAATATTTCAATCCTGTTTGCTTATTACATCGTTAACAATTAATTATGAGAGTGCACTGTGTGGATATACTTGCACAGGCAGCAATTTACAGGTAATTCACTTTGTATGAAATACTCCAACCCTTATTGTGTAGTCCAAACGTGGATCTGCAGGTAACTGGTAGAAAAGCCATCTGAGAAATGCCTGGAAGAGATGGCCTTCTTCTCCTGGTAGCAGCGTGCTCAGTGGGCAGCTGTAGAAAGGTCTCTGCAGAGCAGGTAAACTGGCAGAAGGCTTAGCAAGGAAGACTGACCAAGAAAAGTGGAGGGTCTGTAAGCAGCTGGGTTTGTGGCTTTTAAATCTCATGCATCTAAACATGAGAACTTGAATCAGTGTTGAGTGCCTCATGCTCACAATTAGTGAGTTTCAAAGTACCTGGACACTTAGTGTTTATTTAAGGGTTTTTAATGTTCTAATTTTTTTTTTTTTTTTAAAAAAAGGTTGATTATTGGATTGAGATGTGTCTTTATCTAGAATGGGTTCATAGGCCCCATATAGATAAGCTAAAAGCAGTAGGAAATTCTCACTCTCTGAACTGTTCCCACTGAGTTAAATTTTTATTTTTCTTAAAATATAATTGAAATCAGCAATTGCGGGGAAAACATTACAGCAACACTTATTTAAGATACAAATCTCCATATATTCAAAGCCATCATTATATTAAAATGTGTTAAACACTCACTATGCCTAAATCACCAAATATTCAAGTGCCTATTTTTAAAGGCAGGAATGGGTTTATCACATAATTGAAAGAATCATATACTCCAGTGTCTAATTATGATCTATTAAATTTAATGACAAATGAGTGTATGTGGTATGTGCATGACTGCCTGGCTTGTGTGGCTTTGCTGAAGGGTGTGTATTGCAGAGTTCCTTAAAAATGTTGTGCTGTAGGTATATGGTGGAGGCTTGCTTTTGTTAAGGTCAGCCTCTTGGGAGTTCTCTATTTAGTGAATCATGTAGGTTGAGTAACGATTAGATGCCAAGTCACGATCTAGCACTTGGAGCTAATTTTACTTCCAGCGTGCTGCTTTTGAATCCAAAGCTGCTCTTGCTGGCACGGCTGTGCTGCAGCCAGGAGCCCTGCTTTAGCTGGGACAGCCTGCTCCTTGCTGTGGGGATGCTGCAAGGCTCTGAGCAGCGTGTGTGGGGCTGGGGCTGCAAGCTTCAGCCTCTGAGGGCCCCAGTGGCTTTAGGGGATGGCATGTATGTATGTAGTAAAGGATCAGCTGTTACCTGATGCTTATGATCGTTGCATTCCTGAATTGCTTGCTCTTCAAGGTGGGCTCCTAAGAATGTAGGAGCATCGAGACCAAAGTTTAGCATTGCTCGCTCTGCCCGGCACGGATGTCACTGAGCCATCTGAGCAAGCCCTGTGCTGCTCCAGGTCTGTTTGCAGGCTTTCCTCCGGTGGTTCCTAACAGTGGGTGAGGACAACTGGCACGCTGTAATACTTCAACACGTTGAAGAAAATCATACCTGAAGAAGCTGTTACACAAAGCTGATCTAAAATTAGAGCTCTCTTCAAAACTGGAGATGAGTTTTCATGTGTTTTCTTATTTCAACTCCTATCTAGAGTTATTTTAATTCATGTGGGACACATGATATATATATAGATATCAAATTGCTCAAAATAAATATAACTTGTAATGGTCAACCACGTCTCACCCTTTATTATTAAAGGAGGGAATGTTAGTGCTGTCTGCTTTTTAAAGCTGTTGCTAGCGCTTGCTGCAAGCTGTGTTTGTTTGAAAAACTTCAGCCCAAGTAATTCACTCTCTTCTGAAGATGATGACAGAGTAGAAGCCCATCTTTAAAAAGGGAAAGCTTTTTTTTTTTTATAAACCTTTTCCTTTTTTTTTTTTTCAAAGATTAGTATTTTACACTTGCCTATTATTGGCTGACTGAACTTTCTGTAAATTTCAGCTTGCCCATGTTGAGCAGTATCTCATAACTGAAACAAATACTGGGTCTGTGCTGAGTGCTTTCCAGCTCGTACCTGCAGGTGCCTGAGAAGTCTTTGTTGTAATTATAGTAATAAGATGCTGGGGGCTGGCCAAGTGTGGGGCTTGGCAAAAGAGCTGGTGGTTTGGAGGGGCTGGGAGGGAGAGAAGGGTGTTTCCCTTTGGGTTATAATACTGCTTGACAGAACTGTCTAGGGATGAACAGTGGGTAACATAACAGTGGGTAATGTGGAGAAGCAAGGAGAGTAAGCAAGAGGGTAAGTAGAGGGTCCAGGGACTGTGAGGAGCTGTGGAGCTGACAAAAATCATTTGAGAAGGGGGTCCTTGGCTTCTGGACAGAGCAGCACCAGGTGACTGACTCAGCACCACTAAGGGCTGCATTTTCTGGTGGCCTGGTCACAACCACACTGTGGCATTTGGCTCTGAGTCTCCTCTGGGTCCTACACAGTCATCCTGTGCCTTACATCAATGACAGTGTTTTGGGAGGAGGCAAGAAGGGTACAGTCCAATGTGTTAGATCTAATGGGAGGAGTGTGGTGCAGCTCACTGGGATGTTCTTGGCTGTGTGTGGTGTGTCCTGAGGCACATCAGAGCAGGTCTGAGGGTACAGGGAGTGCCTGAGATGGTGTTGGAGAGCTGTTTTGTTGAGGGAACGAGAACTAAAGCAGTCTTATTAATGCTGTCCAATGCAAACAGCCCTAGAGTGAAGCATTTTCATAAAAAGCTAGTTGAGGGGACCTGTGAGAGCTGTGTAGTGAGCTACCAAGCCATACAAGCAGTCTTACAGCTCAGTGCTTTATTAAGCCCCTGCTCATGCCGGTGTGAGCATGACAAGTGTTCAGTGAGAACAATTTGGCAAAGAGATCAGCTCCGGAAAGCTGAGGGATGGGGAGAAATGGATTAGCCTAAAGGACTGGAAGCCTATTTATGCGTGTGGATTTGGAGGAGGGAAAAGCAGAGTGGAACAGGTGAGAGTAAAACTGGGAAGAGAGGGGATACCAGGAGAAACCCCGAGGAACTAAAAGCTAAAGCTTGATTTGTAGAAAGCGTGACAGTATGTTAAGGAATGGCTGGACAAGAAGAGCTCTTTGTATGTCTCCCATCTCTAGGCTGAAATATGCTTCTGGACAGTGTGTTTTACATAGCTTCAAAGGCTGACTGCAGAATTTCAGGGTCATTGCTCCTACTGCTGTGTAATCTACTGAAGAAGCATAACTTGTCTCCTCTATAGTTGTTCTTTCACAAAATGAAATATGTTTTTTTGAGGTTTCTTTTCAGACAACTTGTGTAGAGGCTTACCATAGCAGACCTGAAGTTCCCAGGCCTGCTTTTAGGCTTTGGCATCACTGTAGTCATTTGTAAGGATACCAGATGATAGAAATTCTCCCTCCAAAACTTTCTCTGAAAACCTGCTAGGAAGATGTTGTTGAAAGACTATCATAAAGCTTGCCATATGAAGCACTCAGTCGAAACATTACAATAAATTTGCAAGTCTGATATAACTTTGGTCTTATAATGCATGGGCACTGTAATCATTACATGATAAGGCATGCTGACGTTGACGTAATAAATTATCTGTTTATATAAGGGGCAAGGATGAAATTGCTGCTGGAAAATTAGATTTTAATTATTTATATGGCTTTAAGATAACACTGTTCTGCCATATGCTGTTATGAAATATACATGGAATTGGGGATGGGGGAGGAGCGTGCATGCAAGGAGCTGACAGGCACACCCACAGCGTTGAATATCGAAATCTCCTGGAGAAACATCTTGCAGCAGCTCCCCTCTATCCTAGGGCTGAATTCCCTATTGTTTTTAGCATGAATGACTTGTATTTTCTGCATCCAGATAGCCACCAAGAGCTTTCTGAGTGTTTTTTCTCACTCCTGCCCACCTGAGTGGGGTTCTGCAGCCCCAGCCTCAGCCCATGGTGGGTGCTGTGGGTACACAGTCAGCTCTTCCCAACAGCCAGTGGGGTCTGATGTGCACAAATCCCCTGTCCTTTGGGAAGGTGTAGCACTTGGCAGCTTCTGTCACCTGCCAGCTCACAGAAACTTGCTGGGTTTTCCAGCCTTGGGGCCAGAAATCAGCTTTTGTGAATGTTTGGTTTTGTTCATGTTCCCCTCTCCACCTCCTGGGGCTAAAGCAATCCCCAGGTACCGCAAGCAGAGGAACATGGGGTTTATTTTCATCATCTTGTGTTATGCTTCCTGTTAGAGAAACCAGGTGGTTTCTGTGGATTGCTCACCTTCTCTACAGGTGGTGAAAATTAATTTGATACCCTGTAGCTTTGACAGGTGTTATCAATATATATACTTTGTATGAAAATACATGCACAAGCAAATGCAGATATCTTACTGCAACTTTACACAGGAAGCACTGCAGACTGTTTTGTTATCAGCTAGTCAGCCTCGCTCCTTTTTTCAGAGTGTCAATACCCAGGTTCCTGAATTAGCTGCATTAGTTCCGGGTCCAGATGCATTAGTTGCTTGCCTCTAATGAGTAATAAAGGGAAAGGATGTACTCTGCAGGGACATCAGTGGCTGCAAGGCGTTCTTCTTGAATGGGAGACGAATTTAGAGTGTCAGGTGTTCAGCAGAAAGTGCTTCTTAATACGGATACATTAGTGTTTGGCTTTTTTTTTTTTTAAGCAGGTCTTATACCTTGTGATTCTGGCCACTGGTGATAGCTAAAAATACTTACCTGGTCTGGGCAGTGGACTGGGAGCTCAGGATCAGAGGCAGCAGGCTGGGGCAGGGTGCTGAGTACTGGTAGGGAGACGAGAAGCAAATAAGCCTAGTAGGAATGTGCAGAACAGTGTAAAGAATGACTTTATGCTACCATGCTGTTGTCACCTACTTCTTTTTGTCTTTTGTAGCTTGTGTAATTGTCATACTGGAGTATATCATCTGCTGCTGCTTTGTAGCCCTAAGTCATTTCAGCTCTCAATATGATGTGTAAAATAAGAGCTGCTATTCCACTTTGCCATGTTAAATGGTGTATTGAAGCTATCAGTAAAAAGGCTTGTTGTAAAAGTCTTGTACTTAATCTATATTACTGAGAATTTTTAATTTTGATTTTGTGAATAGGTTAGTTGGACTTGCATTTAACATCTCATTGTGCGCATTTGATTAAGTGTCTTTATAGCACAGGCAGGATGAAGGAATATTTACTTGTTTTCGCCAGCACCATTTATCTGGTTGCATTGAGAAGGTCAGGGTCTTTGTAAAAAAAAAAAAAAAAAAAAAAAAAAAAAAAAAGACAATTTTTTTTTTTTTTTAAATAACAAAACTGGCCCCAGTGTCAGGTTCAGTTTAAACAAAACCAAAACTACCTTCTTAAATTATGAAGAAAGTAACCTAAAAGCTGTCAGTATTTTCCCATGATTGTTTTTACAAATTATCTTTTGAGTGATATCATCTTTTCTAAAGAGATCTTCCTTGAGTTGGCAGTGTTGAACTGTCAGCAAGGCAGAACTCTTCAAACGTCCTCAGGAAACTGGAAGTTGAAAGTTAAAGCGTTCAGTTCAAAAACTTGAATCTACCTCAAAAAAAAAAAAGTTCAAATGCTCTTTAATGTTTTGTTTTGATAAAATAGACACCTTGTCAGTGTTTAAAGTCAAAATAACATTAAATATTTAATAACACTGCAGCTTTATCTTGCTGTGTGTTTTAAAAGCTATCTCAGAACTTCGAAGTGTGTTGGTAGCTTGCTGTGTTAATCGATATATGCGTATAAGTCCTTTAAGGAACCTGCAGACACTATTTTTTTTTCCCCTTTTTTCTTTCTTGAGACTGTTTGAATGCCAGTTCCTGCACTGGGTTTGGCTTTATCAAAAATATACACTTCATCTCTTGCTGTTTGTAGCATTTTGAAGAGTAAAAGTATGTTTTTAAAATCACTTGCTGCTTGTTGTACTTGCCCAGTATTATTATTTTTCTGATAAGGGGGACCTGTGCATGCATACGAACACTGTCTGTGATGATGGATTATCCTAGACCACAACACCGTGGCAACAGTGGAAAAAGAATTTGATTTCCACTTGGAAAACAGTACCATAGCAACATTGGAATGAAGTAGACTTTTGGTATTATTTACTAGATTACTGTAGCATGACTTCAAGCTCCTGATCTTTGCTTTTACTTAATCATCCTTTAGGTATTTGTAGCTTTTATGCTCTACACCACAATTCTTACTGTTTTCAAAACTAAAAAGAAAAAATTGATACTTAGAGTGGTTGGGTTTAGGTTTAAGTATATCTTCAACACCCTACCCCCCAAAAAAAAAGAACTTAGCAAAGTAAAAAATATATTTGTAGAACTTTTGGATTTCAAAGAATTACTAAAAGAATTACTAAAAGCTTATTCATCATCTACCTGCATAATCATGTCTTATTTAAAATCAATACAAAATTATTTTCTAAGAACTGAAAATGTAATTTGGAATAGGCTAAACTTGCTGAAGGTAGTTTCCTAATACTTGTTAGGCTTTTGGGGGTTGCAGTAACATAGCATTTTGTCCAACACAGCCCCTGAACCACTATATTCCTTTATTCTTAAGGTCCACTTCTTCAGCTGGTGAAAGCCACTTATTTGTGGTGCTGCCTAAAAACAAGCTGAATAAATCAACTCAAGTATGTTGTAATTATTAGATAGCTGTGTTTTTAATTAAAAACAACAACAACAATGAAGTGTCTATATGAGCATTAAGCACTAGTGTGAATTCTCACCCTTTTCCTCCATGCAATATGCATTTTCCCTTGTTCTTAATTTCTTCTTAAAATCTGGTCTGTGAAGATATGAAGTAGTATTGTCTATCTTGACATATACTGGATACAATGCATTAAGGTGAGTAAATCAAAACCCTTTGTCAGCAAGAAAGGTTATATATACTCACTAACAATGCCATTATCTTCCTGATTACTGAAGAGGATTAATCTGTTTTCAAGAACATAATTCAGTTTTTCATCTATTTTGGATGAGATTTTTCCTTGACTTCAGGAGGCAGAAAAAGCCCTGATTAAAAAGCAGTGCTAAATCGTCGTGTGTAGTAGGTTAAAACGTGGGCCCTATGCCATGAGCCTAGCAGTAGCCAGGTCTGATAATGGGGTGACATCCCTGTATACCTGGGTATAACTTCAGGAAAGATGGATTAAATACATTTGTATTTAATCAACCCACACTAAAATAATTGTGATCAAAGGCTGACTTTTCCAGTCAATATTAGAGAAATATGTGAGGATCATTGGAAGGAAAGGCTGGCATAACTCATTGGAACTGGGCTGCTTTATTAATGGGTAGGGTTGTTCAATGCAGGTAGAAAAGTAAATTAGGGGACTGTGTGATGAGTGGCTGATAAAGCTTTAATGAGCTATTCAGACATCCCTTCTGTACCATGATTTTCTTTGTGTGACAAAATAGTGATTGATGTTAGTATATTGACTGAAGTTACACATCAATTTTAGTCATGCCCTTAAAAGTCCCAGAAAGGGAAGAAGAAAGAAAAAAAGCAAAACCCAACCCCACTGGTAAAATCATTTGATTACTGTATATTTTGTACCCTCATCAAACTTTGAGCCTTAAGGCTGCATTTGTTACATGCATGTCTGCCCTTTTGAAGGAGAGCATACTACACTTGTTATCTCGTCAACCTACTGGAAATACATTGATTGCCAGGGCTGCAGGCTCTCTTGTGCAGCCAAACCCAGCCTGTGTATGCAGAACTGTGCTGAGTTTGTAAGGCAGATAGCT
Source organism: Aythya marila (assembly GCF_965140915.1). Classification (NCBI taxonomy): domain Eukaryota; kingdom Metazoa; phylum Chordata; class Aves; order Anseriformes; family Anatidae; genus Aythya; species Aythya marila. The sequence goes on along the minus strand of NC_139042.1, from coordinate 177,124,057 downwards.
GATTTGCAATCCTATATATGGCATACAATTTGGTAGTCAAGTGCTTAAAAAGGATTATACTTAAATATAGAAATGATATGTAAATGAGATTCCTCCTCCTCCAAACAAAAGGCAAAGTAACGTGCGGATCCCCCCGGCAATGGCTGTGGGCCCACGTCAGTGCTCCTGACGGAAGGAGGAGGCCGCGTTCCTGCGGGCGGCGGCCTGGCTTCAGGAGCTCATCCAGCAAGCTGGTGGTCCCTGGTGGTGGTGACTGGTGTGGGGTCATCTCTCCAGCTGCTCCAGCTCTTTCTCTGTTCTTGCTGAGCTGGATCCAAATCAGCTTTGCTGTACTGTAGGCAAATCATATAGCTCCAGCCTCCGAGGGGCAAGAGTCATGCCAAACACCTTCCTTCTCAATCCACTGTGAAAGGAGAGTGGTACATCTGCTGCTTGTCACCTGGGGCAGGCTTTAAAAAACAAAATAAGAAATCTTTATGATAGCCTACCCTTCTTTGAGGTGGGAAGATGATGATTGCCTTTGTCTTGCTATTCTGTAAAGAAAAACACTCTAATGGTGGGTGTAATAAATGTCAAAGCAAAACTTGTAAGTAGTTAATTTGCTACTTCTGTGTATGTATTTAATAAGACAATGCTTTACTGAGTTTTGCTGCAGATTTCCACTTTTATTTTTGTGACATAAGCATCTGGGTTGATACCAGCAAAGATCAGATTCCTATGGAGACTTCTAGATTTTTATTTTATTTTTTTTTTTAGACTGTAAGAAGTCATTTGACAAATGTGTGAAGTAAGGAAAAAATTATAAAGGGAACAACTTCTCTGGCATTTTTAAACAGTGATAAAGCTCATTTTTGTGTCCATATTTCGTCTGTTACTGTACAGACTACAAAATGATGTAGTGCATGCAAATCAAAAACCTGCTGAGAGTTTGGGTGTGTGGGAAGTTGGCTGTAATGAATCTGATGTTAATTATTTTAATCATTCATATTAAAATGTTTTAATAATGATTTTATCTCTTAATGAATCAAACCCTCTTCTTTACTTTTAACTCTCCTTTTCTGTACTTTTATGTACCTGATACATCCTACAGCTTTTTTCTTCATCATTGCTAGTATTTGCATACTGCATTTTCTTGCTAAAACAATTTTTGGGGTGTGTGATTTTTTTTTTTTTTTTTTAATTATTCAATTCACCTCTGTTGCCATGTGGATTTACTGTCTTTAAGGAAAAACTGATAGTCCCAGTCCCATTTGGCGTTGCTGAAGTGAAGAAGCCACTGTTGTGGCTGCTGCTTGTTACTCTTTCAGTACATATTGTAAAAATGAAATATTTACTCTATATTCATGCAACACAAGTTCAGAGAAGTTAGTGGCTACACCAAGTAATTTCATAACCTACAGAATATTTATTAAGTGTACTCTTTGATACAAGGGGAGACACAGAGCCTCAGGCCAAATTTAAGGCACTACTGTATTTGGGTGCTTCCAGGTAACTCTTGAACAGCTCAAGCATCCCAAAAGGCTTTCTGCAACCAGAGAAGACTTGCTATATTTCCTTTTTTTTTTTTTTCTTTTTTTTTCCTTACCCTTGATCATGGACTAAAGACTGTATATTCAAGAATTTCCAGAATCTTTATTCTTTATGCATATATATATATATATATACATTTATGTATGTAATGTACAGCAAACGTATAATTTTTCCTTCCGAGAATCAAGATTCTAACCTCATTCTGTGGCTGTGATCTCCCTTCTTTTATCCTCTTTGCATTCTCCCTCTTACTTGATTCAATTCAATCTATTTCTGTGTAGTTGCTGTGAATTTATTCAGGCACTAGATGTGTTTAGGAGGGCTTTAGTTTGCAACAATAGAAGTCTGCAAATCTGTTCTGTTGCGGAAACTGTGGTTGTTTTTGTGGCTGCTGACAAATCCCCTCATCCTGTGGTTAGGAAGTGCATATTTGTGTACACATGTACTGTGTCTTGGCGTCCTATGTATTTAAACAACCTCCAGTTGTTTAAAGGCATCCAGTGGTCAAGGATGCTCCTTGTGCACAAAGAGGAGAAGTAAAACATTTTTTTCCCCCTCATGACAACGGATAGAGAATGCTACTGGAGAAAACCTTAGAAAAATTTAAGTCGATGCTGTGAATCTTGTTAAATAACTTCTTCATCAAATGTAGTATGAAAGCAGAAAAAGAAACACTTATTTTGCATCTCTCACAATACTAAGTGGTATGTTCTATAGCTGCTAAAATAAAGTGTTTGAACCTTGAGTTGCTTGAAGAGGACTCTTCTCAGTCTGGAGTCACTTCTGGGAAATTTCTTTGACAGCAACTCTTTGTGCTAAACAGATTGTTTGTGTGGGAGCAAGGTCTCACTCTGTTAGTGAAATCATAAAACCATAAAATGGTTTGGGTTGGAAGACACCTCAAAGACCACCTAGTTCCAACTCCCCTGCCCTTGGCAGGAACACCTCCTACTAGACTAAAAGCCCCATCCAGCCTGGCCTTGAACACTTCCAGGGATGGGGCATCCACAGCTTCTCTGGGCAACCTGTGCCAGCATCTCACCACCCTCACAGTAAAGAATTTCCTCCTTCCATCTAATTTAAAGCTGCCCTCTTTTAGCTTAAAAAGCATTATGCCCTGTCCTATCACTACAACCCCTGACAAAGACTCCCTCCCTAGCTTTCCCGGAGGCCCCTTTAGGCACTGGAAGGCTGCTGTGAGGTCTCCCTGGAGCCTTCTCTTCTCCAGGCTGAACAACCCCAACTCCCTCTGCCTGTTCCACTAGGAGAGAGGTGCTCCAGCCCTCTGATCATCCTTATGGCCCTCCTCTGGACTCATTCTAATACTTCCATGCCTTCCTTGTCCTGGGGGCCCCAGAGCTGAATGCAGTACTGCAGGTGGGATCTCACGAGAGCAGAGCAGAGGGGGAGAATCACCTACTGTGACTTGCTGGCTGTGCTTCTTTTGATGCAGCCCAATAATCAAGCCAGTAAGAGTCTACATCACTAAAGCATTTGATAAGTTATTTTTCTGTAACTGACAAGTTTGGCTTGTACAATAAGCATTAAGGAAATGGAGAAAGGAGAGAAAAAAAAATCAGGAATGATAAACAGGACATAAATACAAAGATGGAACAAAAGTAATGGGTTATTTGGGCCTAATTTAGAATTGCTTAACCTGCTCTGCTCACTTGTTTCTGATTACAGTAAGTAATGACTGGCTATGTATGCCATTACATCCTTTTGTATGTTTGAAGAAAAAATAAAAGGAATAAATTATTATTTATGAAGTGACAGCAGTGTGCTTAATAAATCCATGAGATCTTAGTTGTAAAAGCTGAAATTAGTAGAAGTTAGGATGATATTTTAAAGTAATTTTGTTACATAAGATGGCATCTTCCTTTTCATATGCCTTCATAAACTATCAGGTTTACAAGTTTACAATCTTTACAAGTTTGTCATAGAATATTTAATAACATTATTTACATAAAAGAAAAATAATGTTAATATTTTTTTAGCATATTTATTGTCTGTATTTCCTACGTATTTCCTAATACTTCTTTATAATGTCTTAGTTTTGACACAAAATAATCAGCCTTATAGTTTGTTGTTCATTTATGTTGAACATTGTGAAAACATATTTTACTCTGTTTTTATTGGAGAATCTTGATCTTCACGATTTACACTTCATAATATCACTTAATTCTTATTTGTCAAAATATTCATCTCCCTTCCCAAATATTTGGAATGCCTTTTGGGAAGAAGGATCTACAGTTCATAGTCTTTTTATGTCTTAAAATGCCTGGATAGATATGTTATGTCAACATGCTTCAACTGTCTTTAGGCTAGGTTATTGTTTCGTGTTAGATAATTCAAATCTGCCACTTCTTTTCTTCTTGGAATATTTTACAGTGGCCTTGGTGGGTGTAACTGCCTGTGTTTTTAGCATTTTGGGATCCTATGCCACATCCCTGGATATTTTTGAGTTACACTGTCTTATAGAGTTGTAGATCTCACACCTTTTAAACTGTAAAGCAAAGTTAACTACTGAGCTACTTGAAGATCTCAGCTGAGTATTAACACTAGCTAAATTTTGGTGTAGTATGACTGTAGCCTCAAGAAGTTTAAATGATTGGTGGCTTTTCCTGAGTACTGTCAGAAGTCTATGAAGTGTTGAGGCTATTCAGGACAAAAAAACAAAAATCCACAAAAAAGGAGATGGATGAGAAATCAGTATCATCAGGCAATTGGTAGATGTTTTTCAGAATATGAATTTTCTCTTCTTTTACCAGCAGGTTTCAAAGCAAGGAATTGTGCACTGTATGTGCACATCACAGGTATTTTCAGCATAATCAGTTCACTAGGTAAAAAAAGTGGTTTTGTTAATATTTTTAGTTAGTATTTGTTAATACTAATATTTTTTTCTTATATTCTATTCTTCTATTCTTCTATTTTATTTCCTAAATTGTGTAGGAAGATAATCCTAATGGCTATATTAGTATAAAGTCTTCCTTAGGCTAATAATGTGTAAATGATAATAGGTGATAATAAGGTGTAAAACAGGATGCTACGGGTAATATTACAGTTACTAAAAAGTGTGCATATCTCAGTGAGCATTTTTAGAGGCAGATATGATTATTTCTCTTGAAGAAAAACTAGCTGCTGTGACTGAAAAACTTTTCCTTATAAAAATGTATTGTGAAGTAAGAGACCCAGTTCACAGGGTTCTTTTTAAGTCTTCATCACAAAGACTGTTTTATTATGATAGCTGCCATCCTGACAAGCCAAGTGACAGATCTTGCTGTGGGTTTTAAGCTTTCCATTAAATATAGCATCCCCATTTTTTGAATGTTTTGAGTAGCCCACTGAGTAGCTACTGTCTGAAAAGTACGAGTCGCAGTAGGAGGCTGAAAGGGAATGGGCCTCCAGAGCATTTAGTGTTTAATGGCTCTACAGCTGTAGCGAAGCAGTGTGCAGAAATAATTCTGATTAGGCTTGGTCAATCAGACAACAAAATTGAACCTGCCCCTTTGTCATTCAGCTCTAAAATTCAGAAAATAACTTCTGCTTAAACCTAGTTAAACAGAAAAAGTCGGTTCAGTCGGTTATATTTTAGCTAGTTTCTTGATGAAGTGTGCTGTCAAAGACAAAGGGGAACAAGGAGCTGAGCTACTGCAGTGGCAAAGGTTGCCTTTTTTATGTGAGGACTTCATTTAGGAAGGAATGATCGAAGCTACGGAAATAATGATTTTTGAGAATTAAGCTTTCATTAGTGTTAAATGTTAGTAAATGCAAATAATAGATTAATACTGTAGCATGTTTGTGGTGTAGTAAATACCTGATTATTTACAGTTTAATGCCAGCTGTTGTCATTAGAATATAGAGTTGTAAATGTGCAATTAAAAAGCAATAACTTCGAGCAGCAAAGAAGCCAATTACCCTTAAACAAACTTTGAACAGTGTTGCCTAATAAACACTATATTATTTGATGATAAACCTTCAAATCAAAACCAAGTTGCCTGTAACTATAACTTCTGTTTTTCTAAGATATTTGCCTTCTCAGCTTAGTTCTCTGCACCTCCAGAAGCATGCCACATGTGGGAAGTGTGAGCTGAATGAAGATGCCCTGGTTCTGTGTCGTTAAGTTGAGGGGGTCAGGTGGCTGCCGTCATTACCAAACCTCATTGGCAACATGCTTTGATGGAGATTCTTCTGTGTCGTGCTTTTGTGAGGAACAGCATTGTTCTAAGCAAGCCTTGAAAGCTGAATAGGTTTCAAAGGAGCAGATGAAGTTATTGTTCAGAGCTAACGCCGGTGCTAATAAATGCTGACGGGATTCTGAGGCTGCTACCTAGGAATGGCTGCCACCTCCTTAAACTGGACTTAACAACAAACTAACCAACAAAAATGTCTGGCTTTGCAGAACTGAAATGAAAGGTTTTAATAGGGTTTCTTTCTTTAGGAATTGGAAAAAGCCACTGTTTTGTACCACTGTTGCTTCAAGGTAGTTTCTTGAAAAGCAAAGGTGGTTCAGAGACTGATATGATGTCTGAAATCGGTGGCTTCCTTGTAAAATGTTTTCATTTATTTCCTGGGATGTTTATATTTTCTTTGTTATGGAATTTCACCTGACAACATAAGTAGTAGCTTTTGCAAGGGTCTGCTTCTCAGATGCAATCAACGGAGAGCAGAGAGCTGCCCACTGGCAAGCCACTGGGTCCAAAGGACATAAAGGAAAGATGGAAGTAGGCAGCTCAATGGTAGCTATTGAGGGGGAAATCCCAGATAAGGTACGATCTGGATCCAAATCTTTGATTTTACTGGCTGCATTCTTTATACACTGTGTACACTGAAAAGGAATACATACATATATTTATATTCTGTAGATAGAAGAAGCCGTTTACTCTTGAACAGAATACCAGGCTACACTGAGCATCATTTTACTAAAAGGCTCATGCAGCTAAGCAGATTTAGCTCTGCTTTTAAATAAATACGGGGAAATGTTTAACCCCCATTGTATGGCCACAAAGCCCGTGCTGATCACACAGAAGCTTGGGAGGTCGAGGACAAAGCCATTGGCTGCTGGAAAGGGCTTTTTGTGCGTGCTTCTGCACAGCGCTGCGACAGCGGGGCTTAGCAGCCGACTCTTGTCAAGATTACAACGTGGAGGGGAGCGTGTAACAAATTCTTATCTCCTGCTAACAAAACAAAAGGGGGAAAAAAAAAAGCAAAACAGGAAGAGGACTATATAGCTATATGCACAAGGTAATGGCTGATTTCTCTTTTCTATTCAGATTCTTCTTGATCCCTTACGCAGCTGAGATTTGTGTACCTTGGTATCGGTTAGTCTGATTTATCTGAGTAGCGGGAGCATGGGGAAATGGAGCTTATACCTCTGAAAAGGAGAATAGACCTATCCTGTGTAACTTACTGAAACATTTAACTTTGGTTAGCAGTCTAGGTGTTGAAGTCAATACAATATAATTTATATCCATGGAGGAAGGTCGTGACTTTGCAACATATTAAATATTAGATCGAAAGTAAATTCTGTTTTGATGACTGTAATATAATGAACTCATTTATATAAAATGAGTCTGTTGCTCTAAAGGATATTAATAAAAACTAGCCTGAACTGCTTGTATTAGAATATGTGAGCATGTGTGTATGGAGAATGAAAAACTGAACAGTTATTTTTGGTGAATTTCCAGGATATATATTTTTTTCCATTATTACTTTGTCAGAATCATCTGGGGTTGAGCACTGCCAGGAATAAGATAGATATGACAGAAAGATGGATCACCGCCCTTATCAACCACCAGGGTAGTTTCTCCTCTTCTGAGGGCTCCTCATCACTCCTTAATTCTGAAAGAAGAAATGACAGGAGGGTGAATACTGGAGCTCTGCAGTATTGAATTGCATGAAACTATGCTTAAATGCACTAAGTATATTTTATATTTCATAAAGCAAATATTTTTCCAGGTCCCCCTTAAAATGTATTTCATTAAATATCTTTAAGTATTGTCAAAGTAAAAGGAAACTGTATTATATACATAGTGTGTATAGTATTAGTTTTAGGAGAAAGCTACGTGTTGTCTCATTTTACAGCTTTCTAAGGTTAGATTAATAACATTAGAACATTTTAACTTTTTAAATGAATATATTGAGTACATTTTATCTAAAACCATTTGGCCAATCTGATTATAAAATAGAAGTGGAATTTTGATATTACTATTTTTTACTTTTGAACTTCTTTGTATAGCTTTGTATTACAATGCACACTTTTTTATTCTAAATTGTACTTTCCTAGAGTCTATCAACACTATTAAATGTTTTTAAAGCAACGCTATATAAATTTTAGTTCACAAGTTTTTAAATGAATGAATACACAATAAACATAATGATCTAGTGTGTAGAAATAAAAACTGTTTTATATTTCTACAACATCGTTGCAGCCAGTTTTGTAAATAGAAAATGAGCAGTGTTACCCCCAAATGCATCTAATACATTAAAAAACATATTTCACTGAATCTGTAGACTTAATTATTAAAAAAAAAAACCTTGTTTAGAATGTTTTTAAAACATCTTTTCTGCCTACCTTTTATTTTTATTTATTTATTTTCAATTTATGTTAACTCCGTCACTTGTGACTGTTCTATAAGGGTACAAATGCTCCTCTTACTCTCGAAAGCAGACATCTGGTTATTTGTTCACATGCTCAGAAATGAGAGGTTTCTGGCTAGAATGAAATAAATGTCACTTCACCTGTTGAATCCCATAAGATGATGCCACCAAGCCATTCAAAATATCATCTTCATGCAGTTAGCATTGTGAATAACAATTCAAAGTTTTAGCTTAACTGTCAGGCAGGAAAAAGGAAAAAAAAATCATATTTGTAATCTGAGATTGCTTCTGTGCTTCATTACACCTGAGTTGACTTTTGGAGATGCAGGTGCTCCTCTGTGCACCTTTTAGAGAACTCCTCATGCTTATGAGTTCACTGGAGTTAGGAGCTTTTGTTAAGCTAAGCTCCCTTCTGAAAGAAAGTGAATCACATCACAGCAAAAGAATGTGATCCTGGACTGTAAATAGGTTACAGCCATGGATGCCAAAAAAGAACTATAGCAAATATTTATTTTTGGAGCAGAATGAGTGTAGTCCAGACATCCCAAGAGCCTGATATTCTGACCGTTTCATACACAACAGCTGAAAAAGTTTGACTGCTTGTAATACAGTTTCTTTTCTCTCACTAAAACACTGAAAACTGTAATGCTTTATAGTATGTCCCAAACAATATATATCATTAAGTAACAGTATCTAGCTCAGAGGAGTAAAGGGAACTGGTTGTTTTTTTCACCCCTTCTTTTGATGTGTGTTAGGGCTCTGGGAAGGATTATCAACTGTGTCAACATTGATCTGTGGCTCTGCAGAGCTTTTTTTTTTTTTTTTTTTTTTTTCTGTATGTGAAGTCTTACACAGAAGCTGCCCATCCTGGGTCTAACATCACACCTAACTTTTACACCTAGCCCTTGAGGCTGCAGCTTTTTTTAATGGTACTAACATCCAGACAGGGATAAACGGGATAAACTTCTGTCATTGCATAGACTAAAGTCTCTTATAAAACATGCTGGCCATGTTCACCCAACATGCTCTGAATTTCATCTGGGTACCGTGACGTCCCTGTGGCCCTAATACACAGGTAGTTCATGTTTGCAGTTCAGAGCATCTCAAGCAGGGAGAGCTGTATGGCAGCCCACCAAAGGGATGAGTCTGCAGCATGGTGTTACACATGTGGTGTGTGGGGGTATGGGGGTGTTTGTGCAGACAGTGCCTTGAAGGGACTGTCTCAAACAGAGGCTCTAAACTTGTGCAGTCCTGACAGTATGACCCTTCAGAAGTGGCCCTTGGGCTGGAGAGTTCCCTTACATGTCCTTGGGTTTCTACGTGGGGGAGTGAGTTGGTGGCCAAACCAGCCAGGAAGCAACGTGAGTGGTAGGGTAGATGAATCTTCACGTAGAAGTTGAATATGTCTGATTAGTGTCATACCTGAGCATTTTGGTCAGTTAGGAGCAGCATGCTTGTAGCAGTTCGGAAAGCAAGTTCACTGTTGCCTGTGGCTGATACAGGTCTGGTTGGGGAGCAAGCAGCTGTTCCCCCCAGAGAATATGGGTAGGGAGGGGTTTGAGTGCTTGAGTGAAGGTGAAGGCAATGAAGCGAATTTCACCCTGGTGAAATAAATGCTAGATATCAAACTTCCAACGTGACAAAGATAACATGTTCATTCCAGTGCTTTATTATGTAAGAGTAACAATATGATTTGAAAGAGCAGGGTGAAGAGCGATTTATGAGAAGAGTGCACTTTGCTACTGTAAGAAACAGTTATAAGAGAGTTTGTTCAACATTTAGGATTTTGCCAGGTTACAGAACAATTTAGCAATAAAAATGTTCTTTAAAATACTCTGAAAGAAACTTCGACAGGGTTATCAAATTAAACCAATCTTACTGGATCACTAAGTTTGCAGTCTCTTGTTTTATCCTACAAGATGGTGCTCATCTACAGATAAGAGTAAATGATAAGCTTTTCTGCAGATAAAATTTGTACTTTTATGTACACTAAATAAAATAACACGTGGCTTGACTGCAGCGATGCTAATCTGGTGCTTCACTTCGTCACTGGTTCACTGAAATAAAGACTGTAGGTGGCAAGCAGAGCTGAATTTGCAGATGATCAACATGTGCTGTAAAGCCAGAGGACTATCATGGGAATCCTCAGTTCTAAATTTTTTGTAGCTCACTGTCAAAATTTGTGATCCTACATGAACCATACTCACGTGTTCAACTCCACGTGTGCTTAACTGTGAAAAAATAAACAGCCTCTTTCTCAACGAAGCCTCACATATGTCTAAAATAGGGTGTTAAAGTAACAAAGACTTGATAGTGGTAGTGCATGCACAGTTCTCATGAATAAATGAGGAAGGTCACAGCTGAATTGAAGACAAGCCCTCACCTGCTGTTTCCTCTTTCCTTGTATTGTGCTTTTAATGTGGGGGGTTGGCTGGAGGGGGAAGGGTTGTCTGTCTCATCCCTCAATTAGGATTTAGGATATTCTCCTAGAAAGCATGAGATCAGGCAGTTTTTGAATAGGCTATAAACCCTGATCTCTTGCTTTCCAGGCACGTGCTGTGACCAGAAGCTTTTCCTGCAGAGGCTTGCTGTCAGTGCTGCTCTGACCTCTCCCAGCTGATTTCTAAGTAGAAGCTTGGGCATCTGTATCGCAAAGCACACTGCAGCATTTGGTCTTGAAGAGAGAGAGGTACCCCAACGTGCCTTAAGTTACTGAACTTCAAGAAGATGTTGTTAGTCTTTTCCAGTGGCTTGGTCAAGTCTTGGGAAGCACTGACTGTTTTTCACCGACACTATAAAAAACCTGTATACCTGTATGGGTGGCCTGGTTTGATTGGATGGGTCTGTTTTCGTTATTTTGGGGAGCTAAATGCAAAGTATAATTTTGAAACCTATGATGCTTCTTTTGTTCCTGATGCCTCTTATTTTTCCTTAAGCCCAACATATATAAATTAGTTCCTAGTAAAATGTCATTCCTCTTGACACCACTTAAACCATACCTGATTTAGCATTGCAGCTATATTATGAAGACATTTCTGAAGTATTTGTTGTAGTTTAATAGTGAGTGTAATTATTGACCTGTATGAAGATTTCAGGTTCTATATCACTTTTTTGCAGGCAAGACAGTAAGGTAAAGATCTGCCATACAACAAATAAGAAAGAAGGAAAAGTAATTATATAGACCATCTGTCTCAGAAGTTATTTTTACAAAGGTAAGATATTTTTTTTCTATTTAAATTTTAATTTCCCATGCCAAATATAGGGAAAAAAAGCTACTGGCATTAAGTTTTTCTTTATTAAGTTTCTTCTTTCTATAGCTTCTTTTAAGTACTATCAGGATAGTCATATTATGCTTTTAGCTGCATTTCCACATTTGTTTAGGTTAACAGCTTGTGATTAATATAAATTTTACAATATCATCACAGCTTTTACCTGAATAGCTCAAATCAAATACATTAACTAGGAGAGCAGCTATAAGTATTTCGTAGCTTCATATAAATAAAGGAAGGCTTCATCATCTCGGATGTGCCTTGCTGGAGAGGACAGGTGTCGGGACAAGTTAACTAGTAAACAAGTGGGTCTGAAAAACAGAATTTAGAAGGGACTTAAAATATTTCTGTACCAAAAGAGTTTTTTCTTCTATGATAGATCACAGATTTGGTGGTGGAGACATTCTGAACTCTTCAGTCTCATGGTTTAGATCCCAAGGTTAAAATGTCTGTTTTGGAAGTTTTGAAATAAGCTTTGATTTTTTTTTTTTTTTTTCAATTGCCCTCCAACCCCTTTGTGCTCTTGTATTTCAATTGAATAACTTTCAGTATAAGAACAGAGATAGCCTTACTCGAAGTCAGAAGTAACTGCTGAATAGTCATCTGTGTTTTAATATCTGAATCTTTTGAACAAAAAATCTGATTTTGGGGTCTTGAATACAGTATTGTATGCAGTCTGCTAAAACAGACTTCTTTCATAGTGCGTAGGCATGGATGGCTCCACAGTGGTTTATCTCTCATTTATGTGTTCAAACAGAAGGGACATCTGAAAGTGTCAATAATAGGTTTAAAATAGAGAAAGGAGAAGATAGACACTGAAAACTTTTGACTTTCGAACCGTTTGCTGGTGGTGTTTCTGAAAGTAAAACTTAGTCCATCTTTTCCCTCCAGCAAAGGTATTTTAATCTTTCAGGGATCTTTTCTGAAAGTGTTCTTGTGTTAGTCACTCAAGAGTTAAACGTAGCTTTGCATAACGAGGACTGTTACTGTAAGGTTTTGAAACTAGACTGCTCTGAAAAGATAACCATTGAAGATTCTGAAAGGCTTTTTGGATGGTAACCAAGTTAAGGAAGCTCTAAGGTTCTTTGGCTTTCCTGCTAGCTGCTTTCACTCACCAGGATCCTGGCACCCTATCCCTGTGCCCTCATTGCCTCCGTAGCTCCAGTTCTTCTGTCAGGGAATGCCACCATACAATAGGCCCCCTGGGGCTACTTGGATGAGTGACAACCAGCCAGCTCCAAAGTGACAAGTGTTTGAATGTCTAATTGGGTCAGTGCACAGGTGCCTGCTCCTCATGAGGGAGATGTTCTAGCTTTTCTCTGGGACTTTCTCTTGGTTCCCTTCGTTTTTCTTACAGCTGTAAAGCAAAACTGTCTATAGTTTATTGCAAGAGAACAAGCATTAGGAAGGAAGAAGGATGACCTCCCCCTAGACTGTTTTGGTTAAAATAACATTAGCACTTGAGTGCTGACTGGACGGGAGGCAAAAAAATCCATTGAGGAGATGGATGTATGCTGATAGAAATAGATGATATAGTAGATTATAATAAAGAAACTGGATTGGTGGAAAAAAAAAACAAACACAACACATTGTATTTGCTCATTGTATTTACATAGTTCTCATACTGGTTAGTGCTAGAGTCTTGTGCATAAGGGTTGTGTGGGAAAGACAAAAAAAATGGTTTAGCTATATTTGTACAGTGAGTCCATTCCCAAATCTAATAAACAACTTGTCTTCGTAGAATGCAATCAGATACAGGCAACTGATGTGCAAGGGAACAGTTTCAACTTACTGAAGGCATACTCTGAGCAAAGAAGACAACTGGCACTAAGTCCATGTTACTCAGGTGTTGTTGCTCCCGTTCCATCTCTCCCTCAAAGAACTATAGAATACTTGGGGTTGGAAGGGATGTGTAGAGATCATCTAGTCCAACAACACCTCTGCTGCACAGTCAACTAGAGCAGCTTGTTGTTTGGACAATTGGTTCAAATGTTTGACTGCCTTCAAAGTAGAAAAGTGCTTTCTTGTGTTCAGATGGAAGTTCATCTGTTTTAATTTGTACCCATTGCTTCTTGTCCTGCCTCAGAGCACCACTGAGAAATGTTCTTTAGCCCCGCCCCCATCAGATATTTATACACATGGTATAAATACATTATTCAAGATATCTTCAAGCATCCTCTTCTTCAGGCTAGAGTCACAGCTTTTTCAGTATCACCTCAGAGATCAGATGCTCCAATCCATTAATTGTTTTTATGGTTCTTCACTGGATTCACTCCAATATGCCTGCATCTCACTTGTACTGTGGAGCCCGTGAGTGGACACACCACTCTGAATATGTTTCACCAGTGCTGAGGAGAGGGGAAAGATGTCTTATTTTGACCTGCTGGCAACATTTTTACTAATGCAACCCAGGATACTGTTGGTCTTCTCTGCTTCAAGGGCACCCTGCTGGCTCATGGCCAACTCATATTCCACCAGGACCCCCAGGTGCTTTTCTGCCGAGCTGCTTTCCAGCTGGTCAGCCCCAGCCTGTGCTGCTGCCTGGGGTTGTTCTTCCCAGGTGGAGGAGTTTGTATTTCCTTTTGTTGAACCTCATGAGGTACCTGTTGGGCTGTTGTTCAGACTGTTGTTTAAAGCTTTAAACAAAGATGTTTAACAGTACAGGCCCCACTATCAATCAAAGCTTTGTTAAACGAAGAAATACTGAGTATTTCTTTTATGTTACATACATTATTGCAAATTTGAGGTGATTCCTGTGGCAGTCACGAGAACAACCAAAGTCATAAATGAACACTATACAACATTTTAAAAATAATTTTAATTGGGATGTGTCTTTGTTCTATTTTTGCTCTGAAAAGTTTTCTGAGCTTTCAGCTTCCTGCGAGAGAAACAATGGTGAAGGATCTTGAGAATATATTTGAATGCAGAATTCTTGTTCTGTGCTGCATATACATTCACTAAAATCCCATGAAGAGTGACTGTTAAACACAGAAAGCAGCAAATGCAAATATTAAGACCTGGGTTTATTACATCTCATCTTAGGTGCTTGGATACCTCAGATAAATTAACAGCATGGTTGTTTAAGGAAGAAAATTTTTGGTAGGCAACTTGAATTCTGACAATTGTCTCATCTGTCTACCTATGTGTAGAGTTGGTGTGTAAGTGCAAAGAGCAGAGAAGGTAGCAGTATGCAGAAAGGAGAGGGAATAGGAGATCAGTGAATCACTGATTTGTTAGTGGAACTTCAACCTATGTGTTTTGCAGCTGCTTTCTGCTGTTCTTCTTTCCAATTTGCTTAGTCAAGTTAGAATATTACTGCTCCTTTGAAAATTGTTTCACCCATTCCCACTGTTGGTGATCTATTTTAGAATATACTATTGTTAGTATGAAGTGCCCAGCTTTAAGAGAAATATTTGGTTGTTTTTGTTTCTTGATACTAAAAGAATAAAAGTAATGAAAAAGCTAGAACTCTCAGTAATAACTTTTTAGTTAGCTTTATTTATTTCCAAATGTTTTTGCTCTTGTAACAAAATGCATGGTTACAGAATCTCAAAATGGTTGAGGTCATCTTGTCCAAGTTCCTTGCTCAAGCATGGACACATAGAGCAGACTTTCCAGGACCATGTTCAGATGCCTTTTGAGCATCTCCAAGGATTGGGATTCCACCACTGCCACAGTTGAGCTTTTCCAGATCTCAGTCACCCTCAGAGTAAAAAAGTGTTTCCTGATGTTCAAGCAGAGCCTCCTGTTTTGCAATTTCTTTTGTGCCTGGATGATCTGTTAGTATGTCCAAATGATATCCAACCTTTGCTTTCCAGAGATCCATGACTGCACCTTTTCTATCTTTCAATGCTAGCTCTTAGGGGTGCTCTAATTCTGAAATTTTATTTAAAAATATTATACTGTTGAGTGTACAAACTGGGAAAGAAAATTACATATCAGATGCTCTTACTGAATGCTTGGATAAGCTCCAATAGCAGTAAAAAAAAAAAAAATCAACAAAACAACAATAACAACAGAAAAAACATACCTTCCAGAGCTTGGAAATATTTCACCCAAAATTTATTTATTTGCAACCTGGGAAGTCCTTTTCTGCATCATTACAAGGAATAATTTAAAACATTTTAAATGTTGGTAAAGCCATTATTTTAAAATTGGTGCACTCAAACATCATCTGTTGTAAGTATGTCAGTAGATATAACTAGAAGCCAAGATAAAGTACTGTCTTTAACATAAATGCTGTTTTCTTTTTTTCAGTAGATTCTTTTCCAGTGTCTAATGACACCCCCTGTAGCTAATCGTGTTTTGATTATAGAAGAGAAACTAGATTCCGTCTTAGGGTTTCTCAGTGAATGCATTTTGCATATCTCTGTTTTGTAAAGCAAAATGCAGGGGGAACAGGGGAGAGGAAATTATAACCATTTTTGCAGACCTGACAGAATAAAGCAAATGTTTAAGTAGACCAGTATTAAAAATAAATAAATAAATTTAAGTTCCAACTGAAGATTTTTTTTGTTAAGTGTGTCCGTGCAACTTTTAAGTGGCAACTTCATTGAGGCTTAATAGTGTGGTTAATAACGTTTTTCCCCTACAATTCCTCAGTGGAAGCTTAAGTGAGACTTATACAGGTGCTTTTACTTATCACAGCTACTTTGTCTGGCAAATATATATCATTTGATCTTCAAAGACTCTTCAGTCTATACAATTAATGGAATCATAGAATAATTTAGGTTTTAAGGTCTTCTGGTGGGCTTGGAAGTCATCTAGTCCAACCTCTTGTACAAAGACTTTAGTCAGACTGTAGTCAGAGCAGAACGTTCAGGGCTTAGTCTTATTTATTTTAGAAATCTCCAAAGGGTGGGGTTTCTACAGCCTCCTTGGACAACTTAGTCATATGCTTAACTGCTGTCCTTGGAGAGTTTTTTGTTCAGGTCCAGTTGGACTTCTTGCTTCACCTTGTAAGTTCTCAAGTTTCCTGGCCTTTCGTAGTGCACCTTGAAGAAGTCTACATTTTCTGAAACCTTGCTTTTGGAGTGGAAGACTGATTAGGTTCCTTATTGGCCTTCTTTTTTTTTCAGCTAAAACAAACTCAATTTTCTGAGCATCCTTGTACATTATGTGCTCCTTGAACATCAAAGCAGCTGTTCACTGGACTCCAAGTTCCTCAGTGTTTTGCAATTGAAGGACCCAAAACCAGACACAGTTTTCAAGATGAATAAATACCTCATGAATATCAAGTAGAGCAGTTGCATACTTTTCTTCAATCTGCTGACTATGCTTTTGTTCCTGCCCCCTCCTTCTCTTGCTGTGATTGGCACACATATGTGTGAAACTCTGTCTTCTCTTGTGATTGGGACTTCATGCTGCACATATATATAAATATAAAATGTACCCAGTTGTATCGAGCAAGGGCTGATTGTTTAGTTTAGTACTACTACCTCGTGTGAGGGGAAATAGTGGAAAGTTAAGAGACTAGAGCGAAAGATGCAGGCTGAAACAAGAAATATGAAAGTAAGAATTAAATAGTTTAATACTGCTTATTAGCTTTAAATAGAAAGTGTGGAAGACATTTATATGAAATCTTAAAGGAGCATCTATTGTAGAAAAAAATTTGGTGAACTACAGTGGTGGTTTTACCCTGCTGGGGAGCTGAACTGCATTGCAACTGCTCTCTAACTCCCCCTCCTCAAACGAAAAAGGAGAGAAAAACAAAGATGGAAAGAGCTCAAGGGCAATTATCATCATGGGCAAAACAGACTCAGCATAGGGAGATTAATATAATTTATTGCCTATCGCTAGCAGACTAGAACAGTCAGAAATTAAATCAAACTAAAAACACCTTCCCCCCTATTCACCCTCTTCCACCTCGTCCCCTCAACAGCACAGGGGAACAGGGAATGGGGGCTGCGGTCAGTCCCTGACACTTCATCTCTGCCACCTGCTCTCCTGCACTGACCTGGGGGTCTGCAGAGCTGCTTCTCACTCCTCTCTCCCCCAGCTGCTGTTGTGCAGCAGGTTTTCCCCCTTTCTTAAAACTGCTCTCCAAGATGCACAAACATTTCTTATTGACTCGGTTCTGGGTAGCAGCGGATCCCTTTGGAGCTGGCTGAAACTCACCCTTATCTAACATGGGGCAGCTGCTGGGCTCTGCACATAGAGGCCACCCCTACAGCCCCCCTGGGTTAGTTTTTCCTATACAGGAGATGGGAGTAAAATATTTTAGAATTATTCTTGAAATACAAGAATAAAGCAAATCAAACTAGCTGATAAATTTATAGTCTGTTTAGGCATAAATCCTAGAATTTCAGAGTTAAATTAAGCATAACAAAAAGCAATCACACCTAAAGGCAGGATTATTTTAACCTGGTGGTGCAGCCAAAGGCAAAAACAAGTGTCCAGACTTAATCTTTTTGTTATCATGCTTCAAACAGGTTTATACTCAACAGGACCTCTTATTTGTGAGGCTTAGAGTCTTGCAAAACATTCATCCACATGCTTTTCTTTTTTGTTCATCAGCCACATGGCAGTTATTCTTTCACACCCTCTTCCCTGTTTTGATTTCTCTTTGAGTCTAGGGCTCGGTATTGGGAATGTACAAAAGTAACACCAAATGAAGCCCTGACTTGATAGTTCATAAAAATACTAAGGTACTGTAGGGCAACATTATACTTATTTATTTAAAGTCTATTTGTTTATACCTCTTATTTGTTTAAAGTTTGTATCAGTAAATATCTTATGTAACACATTAACATGAGAAATGGGCAAAGAAACATAGTGCTGAAAGAGACTGCAGCATTGGGAAGAAAACCCCGAATACATCTTCTTCCTTTGGTCTGTCACAGGGAAGGCTTGACAGTGTTGAATTTGTTATAGAGTGGTTTCCCAGTGCATAAGCTCCTGCTCATATTTCCACGTGTATGAAGTAATAAACAAGGAATCTGAAACAAAGGATGTAATTAATTCAGATTTCAGAAAAACTTGTGATACTGTACAACACAGAAGATGAGCTTACAAAATCAATTAGGAAAAGACCACTGGAATGGATTACAGCAGGATATAAAGGGCAAAGGATAACAGCTCAATATGGACAGGGATAAACTGTTTTCTAAGTCACTATTTTTTATCACTATCTAAAATAATAAAAGAAGATTAAGTTTCTTGGTTTTATTACAGGTTTATAGAATAGTTAGTAAATGTAATGAACAGGCATTATTAGTGGATGAGCTGGAAAGATTTATGCATCAATAAAATGTAATGGATAATGAGTTAAGGCAGCAAATGTACATTTTAATATCTGAAGGGCTTCAGCCTTTGTTGAAGGATGATGTCCTTTTGCAGAGCAGTGCAGATAGCCCCTTAACTATCTGATTATTTTTTTTTGCAACAGGAGTGTATTATGTCTAAATATCTACAAATATTTAAGTGCTTGACATAATGTAACACTGTTATTTTTTTTCTATTTATTTCAAGGAAATCATATTCTAAAAGCTTTAAGACTTCAGATCATTTTTGTGCTATTGGTTGTGCTGCATGTTGATCTCTGAAACAAGATGTTCACGTTATCACTGTTAAAATTTGTTAGTAGATGAAGAGGTATCTAGAATGTATGGATTTATTTCTAAGAAGATAGGGATATGATGGGCTAACAAATCCAGATCTGTGCTTAACATAGAAAGAATAAAAGGCAAGTAGAGGCTTTTAACTCAATTCCCCCTTTTTTTTTCTTCCTCCCCCAAAATCTCCTTGTTAGTTCCACTATATCAGAATCAGGGAGTAACACCGAGGGAAGGCATAAAATGGACGGAAGATTATTGACTGCTGAAGTAATTACTCCGTTGAATGAGCTTTAGTTTCTGACTGCTACAGTCTTAAAAATCCTGGACAATATTTTGTTGTACTATCCCCAGGGAAAAATAATAATAATAAATAATAATAATATTTATATGTATATATTGTTCCATCCACTAGTATCCAAACGTTTTACATTTCCTGAGCCTCAGATGCTCCTTAGTAGAAAGAACCTTCTGAAATGTACAGAAATGTTAAGTAACAGCATTTGTGTATTTATTCCTCATGCCCTGCACTTCTCTCAACACAATGCTGTATGTACATCAACCAGAATTAATTTCTTGCCTACCTCTACTCTCTTAGGAAGAGGAGGCTGGTGCCCTATCTCAGGACAGTTGTCCAAGGGGCTCTTTTCTTCCTCTGTTAAGCAATCTGGCCTGTTTGCAATCAAGAGGCTCAGGAGGCTCATAAGAAAAGCAGCTTTAGTATCTCTTGCTCCTTTTGGCAACCTGAAGGAGCACTGTTGGGTTGCCCTGCCTTTTTCCCTCCAGATAAGTCCACATGTGCCTCTGCAAGCAAGTCAGGCCCAACTTCTAACCGTTTAGTTTCACTAGGGTTCTCATAACGTAATTTACTTTCTAAAATATGATATGCGCATGTGCTGAAATATGTCTTGTTCACAGCAGAGAGATGTAAAAAACCTTTGGCATCTGTCCCGTTCTTTCAGGCATAAAGTTCATTAAGAAAAATCTCTGTTAGACTGTTCTTGCATGGAAACCCAAACCATCTACACTGAACACATTACTTTTTGTTTATCTGAAACCTACAGATTTACATACCATGCCAGAACTCATTTCCAGAGTAGCATGGGTCAACTTTAATAGTCATAGCTTCTAAGGTAAATGATACTTTTTTTCCAGGCTATGATTTAAGACCCCTTCTTGATTTCTGTTCCCGTTCTTTATCCTACAAATGTACATATATTTCAGCATTGTAAAAAGTGATGGAAAATTCAGAGACAAATCTGGGGAATATAGAGGCATAGATTGGAGCTTCTAAAGTATTTTCAATTTCTGTTGTTTCTCTTAAATTATTTACCATATTTGTAGATCTTTAATGTCTGCTACTCGCCTGCTGTTTTATTTTATTTTTTTCCGAGCTTTTCTAGCTGTTGTGTTGCTAGGACATACCCAAGTAGCTACAAAGGTTATAAAGCATTCAATGGAAAAAGCTTTTCAATGAAGTATAGAAGCAGTACAATAATAAATTATATGAAGATTCTGAAATATAAAATTCGAAGCAATATCTTTATATTTGTAGAAGTATGAGTTTGTTTGCAAAAAGCTTGACTTTGATTAAAAATGAAATAACAGTTAGCCCTTTGTGTTCCAACACCCTGAATTGAGTATCTGGTGTTTACAAATCTTGATTTTTCTGAATTGGCAATTTAAAAAGTATTTACTAGAATATTCAAAAAATGTGTCAAGCATGATTAACAGTCTGTATTCTAGTGTGAACATCTTTTTTTTGTAGAGTTGTTTCTAAACTTCAAAAAATAAATAGATTATTCATACCACCCTAGGCACTGCTGCAATTCTGTATTATTTCAATTTACACTCTCCTGACAGATAATAGATTTTCCTGAATTACATGAGGTGCATAGTTTACAGTATTATGCAACAACATCAGCACTTTTAGGGTAGTTACTACAACTATTTGGCATTTTCTTTGAAAATAAATTGCTCGGTTTGGCTTTGCATCCCCTGCCTTGCAAGAATTTTGAGTCCTTTTACTTTATTATGGAAAACTAGTCATTTTGAGAAGTTACAAAACTGAGAATCTAAAATTCTTTCATGTAATAAAAAGCTAATTTACTAAACTAGTAACTAGTTATAACTTAGTAACTTATATATATTTATATTTTTATTAACTGGATGCTCCTCCCCGCTCTATTTCTTATGTTGTCATCATTTGAACCTTGACAACTTGATGGTAAACAGTCCATTTAGAGAACCTGCCAAGAATGAAAGAACTATGTAATGAAGTATAAATAAGGTAGATACTTGAATTGAGTAAGAAACACATTTTCAAATATGAAACCTTTTCAAATTTGAGTTGCAGTGCTTATGTAGCTGGATCCACAATTTATATGACTAAGCATCTCAGTTCTCAAAAGCACTGCTCAGGCATAACTTCGGACTGCATTCAGTGAGAACTGCCACCTCCTGTACCGGTCTGCATTTATCTTGGTGAGCCTTGTCCAGACAAAATTTGATTCTATGGCTGGAGGCCAGCAGGGCAGCTCTGCCCTCCCCACTGACCGTGGAAAGATGTGTAGGGCTTAGAGGCTGTTTGTTCCTTCCCTCTGGAGTCTCTCAGGGCTGGTCTACAACTTGAAAGTTTTGTTAGCAATTTAATAGGCAATTAAATTCTCAGGAAGTACTTCAAAGGAAAAATGGGTGTTTGGCTGGCAGGAATGGATGTTTTCCAGCCAGAGAAAAGAGAGGAAAAATGTTGCAAGGATGATTTAAGCCCTGTAGGTATTTTTTCAAATAACTTGCCATCAACTGTTTTATTTTCCTACTTTTGTTCAGGAAGTTTGTTCAGGCAAGTTTCTCCAGTCCTCTAACTGAAATAGTAGCTCTAAGGCCACACAGCTTTTGAAGGAATTGAAGCTTCTTCACATCTAGAAAAGCAGACTGCAGAAGGGCAGCGTGCGTCTGCTAGTTCATGTCATTCAAGCACTTGCACTGCAGTAGAGCTGTATCATTGACATACTTAAAGGGTAGCATTAGATGCACAGTATTTCCTATTGAAAGAGTAAATATAGTATTTTGGTGTCTTTGGGAGTTCACACTTTTTTTTTATTCTTTGGATGAGTGATGATCAGAGGGCTGGAGCACCTCTCCTATGGGGACAGGCTGAGGGAGTTGGGGTTGTTCAGCCTGGAGAAGAGAAGGGTCCAGGGAGACCTTACAGCATCCTGCCAGTGCCTAAAGGGGCCTACAGGAAAGCTGGGGAGGGACTCTTTGTCAGGGGTTGTAGTGATAGGACAAGGAGTAATGGATATAAACTAAAAGAGGGTAGATTTAGGTTAGATATGAGGAAGGAAGAAATTCTTCACGCAGAGGGTGGTGAGGCACCAGAACACCAGAGCGGCTGTGGGTGCCCCATCCCTGGAGGTGCTCAAGGCCAGGCTGGATGGGGCTTTGGGCAACCTGGTCTGGTGGGAGGTGTCCCTGCCCATGGCAGGGGGTTGGAGCTGGGTGGGCTTTGAGGTCCCTTCCAACCCAAACCGTTCTGTGATTCTATGCAAATACTTGCAATAACAATGAGATGGTTGAGGAACCTTGGAAAGTATAAGTTCTAGATGTACCACATCAGATCCTTGGTTAGTGAAATGTTCGTGAATTCTGTTAATATATAAAAAATGCTGGAAAGAAACAAAATATTCCTGCAGCCTGCAGATGTTAAAAGTGGAAGTGGGATTCAAAGGAAGCCATAAACTATTTTTTTTTTCTAAGTTAACAACTGAACCTTGTTCCTTGCTTTACACAGTTCACCCAAAACAATATCTAATGCGAAATACAGTTGTGATTCTCAGCATTTTCGTAGATTATGCTGCTATCAGTTTTTAACTTAAAAACTAAGCTTTTTGAGCTGTAAAATCAGTTTGCTCACTACAAAAGTTTTCTTTGTTTAGTCAGTTGAAAATTAACACAAGTTTAGAAAGTCGACAGGGCATTTTGATTTTTTGGCACTGCTACTGAAAAGTGATCAGTAACTCATGCTTAAACTATAAAGAAACTAGATCCACACCTATTATTTCCAAAACCCAAGTCGTTCTTTCATGGTGTTTTACACTTGCTCACTGGTTTCCCATAAGTAAGTTATGAAAAAGATTTTAAAAGCTTGATTCTTCATACTGTTGTTGCAAAAATCATGCTGGTAGCCTATGTGAAGGTGCTGGAGCACAGATACATAGGAAACAAAACTGGGAAGGGTTTAGCCTATATATTCTATAAAATATATTTTATATGTTCTATAGAAGCAGTCATACTAAAGGCTTACCACAAACAAATGTGCTATACTGACTTAAACAGCCGTCACCATCCTTGCCTTTTCCCAGCATTACTGCAACATTTAGATAATGCATCTTGAAACTGAAATGAGATCTAATGGCTAATTTAAAGCCTTATCTTTTGAGGAACTGGAAGGGCTGGTGGAGTGGGAGAGAATTTTATGTAATTGCATTTTGGTATAAGAGCTTTCCTGTAGTATATAAAAGGGGGATAACCACAAAAAAAGCTTCCTTAAACCTCTGAATTTTTATTGTGCCATATCAAAGTGAATAAAGGTATTTGTCGATGTAACTGTTTTACTTGAAAGACCCAAGGTGAATGCTGAGTTCTGTTCTTTCTCACAAACGTGCTGTAGCAGGATGTACTGTTTGCCAAATAGGGCTGAGCTGAGCATCAGAAGTAGCTTCCAGAAAGCATCAAGTGGTGTATCAGAGTATGGGCCTGCTATTCCAGGGAAGTCCTACAGAAGGGGATACCTAGATTTTGGAAGATACTATCCTGTTATTATTTACAGTTTATAATCTATAGATGCAGTTATTTGGGTTTCCTTGATTGCATAATGGCTCAACAACAGAAGAAATATAAATTCCTTAGAGTCTTGTGATTATGGCCCTTTACTAGCTTAAACCTGGACAGAAAAAAGCCTGGGATATAGGTTTCCTCCTACTTCATCATTGCATTGCTTTCAAGTACAACTACCTGAAAGAAAGTTGTGGGGAGCTGGGGGTCACCCTCTTCTCACAGGTAACTAGTGATACGACTAGAGAGAATGGCCTCAAGTTGCACCAGGGGAGGTTCAGGTTGGAAATTAGGAGAAATTTCTCTTCAGAAAGAGCAGTCAGGCATTGGCACAGGTTGCCCAGGGAGGTGGTGGAGTCACTGTCCCTGGGGGTGTTAAAGGAAAGGTTGGACGTGGTGCTCACAGACATGGTTTAATGGGTGACATTGGTGGTAGGGGAACGGCTGAACCAGATGATCTTGGAGGTCTTTTCCAACCCTAATGATTCTATATACTACTGTGCACAGTGTTACAACTTCCTTCTTCCATGCTCAGTCATACTGTAGTCTCATACTGTACAAGAGGTTTTCAGCTCTGGTTTCTGGTTTCATGCTGATATAACTGTACTTAAAACTCTCAGGAGAAAGAATTATTTTTTTTCCCAGTAGTTTCTGTTGGTTGTGCTAGGTATTTCCTCCCTGAGACTGTTGTGAGTACTGTGCACAAGTACTGTATCTGCCTCTTTTGTGTTGTGTTCACTGTAATGGGAGACGTAGATGCCCAGACCAGCGATGCGAAGCGCATACGTCCTTACTTTGTTCAGTGCTGGGAAGCCTGTGTCAGTTGTTTCTTGGTTTGGTCCTAAGTGTTCGAGTAGGATTCTGTGGCTTGTGCATACAGTATTTGAAATTCTGAGCTTGTTTATCATCACATTTGTCAGTGAATATCCCCAGAGTTGCATAGCTTTCAGCTGGTGGAATGACTTAACTGTTCAAAAACAATGTTTTCTTCCCTCCGAGAATGTAAGTAATCAAATGCTACAAACACTGAGTTGCAGATTGTGACAACAATCATAGCAACCTCAGTGGAGGACTCCTCTGTGGGCTATCGACCTTGCATTCAGGTCTGCAGGGCACCTTCAAGAAGGGATATCATGCAGAGAAGTGAGCATAGGAGAGAAGAGTTACAAAGAACACAAACTTAGGACACAACCAGACTGTAAGGTCGATATAGGTGTGGTGTGTGCATTCGTACCTTGACAAATGGCAGCGTTTATCTCTGTTACTCATGTGGCTGCCCTACTTGCCTGTTCAGCCAGCAGCTGCCTGTGAGATGCCCTATGAGTGACAGTCTCTTCCCAGGGGTGGGTGAGACAGGGTGTGCACGGCACCTTTGCTAGCAGGCACTCTCTTGCACCCTGCTCTCTTCTCACAGAAGTCAGGAAGATGGGTTGCTCTCCTGAGCTTAAAGCACGTCAGTATGGCGTGACCACCGTTTTGTTTCCTGGAGGCACTCATTCTGCAGCAGGGTCTGCAGCTCTTTGGTTCTTGTACCCAGTAGGTCCCTTATTTGATTTGAGAAGCATGTTTGGGTGCAATCCCCTCTAAGTGAACTCAGGAACAGAATTCCTGTTGACCTTACTTTAGTTAGGATATCATCTGTTATTATGGGCTGTCTGTGGTGAGATTGCATTCTCATCACATCATTGCATTCTGGTGGGTGTATGAAAACTGAGGGAATAAGCTTTAAATGATTTAATATACTTCCTTAGTTGATTTTTGTCAAGCTCATTGTATCTGTACTAGTCTATGTATGAGGAAGACCCACAAAGACCCAAGCAAAGATGTCTATGCTTTATTCAACTATATTTATTTGAAAGGTGAGTGGCTATGGCAGGACAGCAGAAGCCTTCTGTGATGCCTCACATAGCAAACACATCTGGCCCATTCTTGGACTTTGTCACTAAACAGCAGTTACAACACCATTGTTTTTACAGGTACAACAATTCCTTGCCATCCATTCACATTGGAAAATGACTGAAGCAGCACGCCATGCTGTGTTGGTGTAACGGTTGCTTTATAATATGGTGACTTCTCGACTAATCATGTAGCAGACCGGTGTAGAGAAGTCCTTCAAACTGCTGAGCCAACAGATCTTACTGCCAATCAGCCTGCCTGCCTTTCTCCGTGCCGGTGGGTGCTGCTGTCCTGTGAGAGCCATCTAAATCGCTCATTTGATCATTTACCTGCTTACATGTAAGTCTTGACGAGTCCTTTATTGAGCTGCCTGGAAGAAGACTTTTGTCTTTAACCTTACACTACCCATAGTTTGTTAGTGTTGAGGTTAAATTAAATTTGGCACAAACCTGCAGTAGTGGACCAGAAGCC
The DNA here is from genome assembly GCF_965140915.1 of Aythya marila. Taxonomy (NCBI): domain Eukaryota; kingdom Metazoa; phylum Chordata; class Aves; order Anseriformes; family Anatidae; genus Aythya; species Aythya marila. The sequence goes on along the minus strand of NC_139042.1, from coordinate 177,097,902 downwards.
AGTATAAGTTGCTGAGGAGTTGGGAATAATGGCTCTGGTTTTGTCATGTGGATTTGGGGAACACACGCTAGCATTATAAGTCTAAGTATGGAAAACTAAAAAGTTTGGCACCAAACTTAGATGGCAGAGGCAAGAAGAGCAACATCAGTTTTAAATAGAGCTGACCTAAAATCTCACTGACCTTATAGCTTGATGAGTAAAGTACTACATTGGTCTGTATGGGCACTGTCATCAGGGGGAAAGAAATGCTTATAGCATCACTTTGCATTCATTTGGGATCCCTATAAGAATGGTAAAATGTAGCAAGGGATTTCAGACTTCTAATTAAACACCAGGGATTGCATACCCTTTTTGTTGCAAGAGATGAAATCTAAAATTTGTAGTATGAAGATCATCCAAAAAAAAACAAAACAAAACACCTTATACTTTTTTTTCCAACCCATTTAAGCCCTTTGTGAAATAGACAAACTATTTTATTTGGAAAGGCACCAACACTTTCAGGCTTTTATTAAATGATTAATCTCTACAATTTGTGGATTCTGAAGCAGAAACGTTGTTACATAATGCATAATGAAGAATATGTCATCTCACATTTATTCCACAGAGGCTTTTGTTTTGGGATTCATGAAGCCTCGTGGATCTTCTAAAAATCAGCAGATGTGAGCACTGTAATGGCTCAGTAATGTCATCTGTCTGGTGTCAGGAGCCCTGTTTTGCAGTAGCTTAAGTGTCTTTTGATACATGCTGTGGTCTGGTAATGTTTTAAAGCTCTCTGGCTTTACTAAAGAGTAAATGGCTGAGTATCAGCAGTTTCTAAAGCCTTTTAATACTGCTGAAAGAACAGATAATGACAGTGTACAGTGCTAGAACAAGAAAACAAAGACTGGATATACAAATATTGATGGCCACTTAGTTTCTAAAATAATTGCAGTTCATGTGGTTTTGGCTTTTACAAGTTTGGAGTATAGTTCCTTTTTGTTGAATTTCTATGAAGTGTTATTCAGGAAACACATTTCTGCAAGAAAACTGTCAAATGTTTAGCCACAGAAAGTGAAAACAGTTCTTTGAAAGGTGTCACCCAGTCATCTGTCAGTGTATTCATTAGTTTTTGAAATGCCACCAAAATAGCCATGAATTAACAAGGAAAAAGTATTTTGAAAGAAGATACATCCTTCTCATGTTAAAAATTATACTAGGTTTTTATACTGACTTTATACAGAAAATTTATACTCACCTAACCTAGTGGCAAAATGAGAGAAGAAATTAAATATGCTGCCAGGCAAAATATAATAAAAATGGGTTCTGTGGATTATTCAGAAATTCTTTTATCCCCACTTGTTATATAATTTCCTTTAAAGCAAGTCGTGAGAGGCTGGAAAAGGGATGGACAAGCTCTCTGGGAACTAGAAAGGTCCTTTTGTGTCTGCCTACCGCAGCACTTAATCTCAGTCAAGTGGCAAATGGAAAGACTCTACCTACTCTCACTACCAAGGGAGTGCATTCACCTCTGTTCATAAAGTGTGCTTTCTTTCATTAAGAAAGGTTAATATCTTTTTCACTGAAATCTGTATGAAATAAAACCATGTGTAAAGAATTTAATTATGAATTTCTGAGCACAGCGTCTTTAAAATTACAACTGGGTTAGTAGAGCACTTCCTGCAAAAAATCTGGTGTCTGTCAACATCTTTCTATAATTGTTGGTAGCACTGCTGTTAGTTGTTTCACATTTAGGATAGCTGACTACCTTTAGAGTACAAAAAAAAAAAGCTTATTTGTTGCCTTCTGTTAAAGCCGTGTGATGCTGACAGCTGTAGCTACTGCTTTTTGTTTGTGACAAAGTTAAGGAGCTAAGCATCTTTCCACTCAAAATACCTTACCACTCAAAAAAAAAAGAAAAAAAAAAAAAAAAAAAAGAGGTATTCCTGCAAATTTTCAAATCAACTGAAGACAGCACCATGCTGAAAGGGAGGAAGAAGATTTGACAGAGGCTATTAAGTGTCACTACCTAGAAAGTGACCCTGGCAGAAATGGAGGAAGTGAGCTTCTTCTTAGGGTGCTGCACAAAAAGGCTATAAAGGCACAAAAGCAGCTTCTGATTTACTTTTGAAAGAATGTCACATCAGACTCTGAGATATAAATGAAATACATTTTCTTACATCTTTTTTTGGGAATAACCTACACACCAAGATGCCTCTTGGGCAGTGTTCATGCCAAAAGCAACATTGCTCTTATTCTACTGGACAGTGCTTTTAGAAATTTCTTTGGCTCTGCTCTAAGTTGTTTTCCTTGGCTTTGAAGAGTATTCTTCACCAGTGCTTCAGTGGGGAGAAATAGTCAACTTAGAGTGGGGATACTTCAGTAAGGCCCAGCTTGGTTCCATGAAGACTTACATGTAGGTTGAGGCTCTAGTTTCACATGATGTTTTGCTTCAGGTTGTCATTCAAAACATGACATCCAAAAGAAGATGTCATCCAAAGAGGTGGTCCTTTTTGGGTGATCTCTATCAGGTCGGAACCTTATGTTTTCTTACCTAGGTTTCTTTTTTCCTGAATCAATGAAGTTGAGGATGCTACAATTCCTAGATCAAATGTAAGGAGAAAGGGCAGGAAGTTGCAGTGAGGCACTGAAGAAGAGCTCAGCACCTCCCTATCTTCTTGGAAACTGCTTGTTATCAAATCAAAGCAAGCCTAGTGTGAAAATCTGCCCTGTTTTAAGTATCAACATTCTCACTCAAGAGAAAGGCAACGTTGGAGACAACTGTAAGGACCACTCTTACAAAAACAGGAGTGTAATCATTGAGTGGATAGCCCTAATTTCCCCTCTCTCTTCCCCTCAGTTTCTGTTTTATTTTGTGGAGATTAGCAAACTTTAATGCAGCAAAGCAGAGGAGGGTGGCTTTTAAGGAAGTAGTTGTTCTAGTGTACGTGAACCTCCCTTTTCATACCTGCAAGTGCATAGAATATGTGGAAGACAGAGTACTGAAATGTACCTTCGTTGAAGTGATGTACTTTGATGATCAGGAAGCTGCAGATTCAATTGCTGGCAGAAACTAGCCCTTATTCCGGCCCATAATGCTTTTATAGTAGCAAAGGGAATTGTATGGGCAACTTCATTTCTACTCCGTGATAAAGTTATTTTAGGTTTAATTGTATTTGTTTTCTTCACTGAGATTTCATTAGATGCTTTTTTTGGTACAGGTGTCTTGACCTAAAAACATGAGAATTTGTTCAATTTTAAACAATATTTAAACTATTATTCTTTCATTTTTAAATCTTTGAGTCTTTTCTTCCTCTTTCTGTTTTCCCCATGACATTCAATATCTCTGCTAAACCAGTGCAGTGACTTAGGTAAACTTTCTCTGATTAAACATGTGAGAAAGCATGTGTTTGAAGTTCTGAGTGTCTCAGTCATGCCAACTGTTGGCTTTATGTCTGGAAATACTGGTTTTTGATATTAAACAACAGGTATATCACACTTTTCCCAGCCTATACTCATGTGAATATATCTTGCAGTATTAAAAACAGCCAAGAGCTTAAGCTGTTAAAGAAGACGGGAATGTGGTTCAATTAAGCAGAAATTTTATTATCTTGCATGGCAGCTACCCAGCAGCAAGCATTATGTGTCGAAACACACATAATTTATTGGACCCAGCCAAAAGCTGGGAACCCACTATCAAGATTAAAGGAGAATGAGAAAAGGTCTTACTTCATCTTCACCATCTCTACAGTTTTGTAGGGGGTGCTTCCAGACAATCCCTTTCCACAGCATCAAGCTGCTGTTATAGATCCAACTATGAAGTTAAAAACGGGATGAGTGAATTCAGAGATCCCCTATGATGCACTAAAAAGCCTTAAAACGTGCATCTTAACAGAGACACAAACTCTTTTCCTTTTCTGCTATTTAGGGTTGTAAGAAAAGTATTCCTATGCCCTGTTGATGTGCCCTAAACATGTTGATGCCTGTTTTATGCTTTTTTCCTTCTGCTCGGAGAAGGAAAAAGCATAAAGCATGCTGATGCCTGTTCTATGCTTTTTCCTTCTGGCTGCAAGGGTTTTGTCATTGTGTCCAGTGAATGTTCTACAGGAACCAACTTGACATAACCCCTTACATAACCCCTTCCATGAGCTTGATCCAATTCCATCTAAAACAGTGTGAGAAGTCTGTTTCAGGACCTCAGATTAGAAGACAATTACACAGAAGCTAAGCAAAAAAGAAAAACAAAACAACAGCAAACAACAAACCAAACACAACCTCAATTTCTTTTAATATTTTAATGTATTGATATTAAAGACATTGTTTTCATGCACTTAGAGATGTAAGTTGATTTTCTGCTTCAAATTTTACTCTGATGATGAACAAATCTATTAGTTACAGTCTATATGTTCTCTGGACAAATTGAACCCAACTTAATTGTAGAATGATTATGAACTAATTTATCATGTGGTTTAGGATAGAAAATGGTGAACTACCAAATCTTTGTAGTGAAACAGCCTGAGTCAATGTACTACAAAAGAAGAAAGGAATACAAATTGTGAGAGGAGTGCTCCTAGAGGAATCACTAGCTATTATCAGCTTGTCTCAGCTGTTGAAACATCCCTCTTTAAGAGGGTATTTTATTATTAATTTAGTATTTTATTACTGAGAAAAGCCATATCTCAAAGCCTTTGCCTCCATATGGGGTATAGAGTGTTCTCATTTAAAGTCTGATTGATTTGTTCCTTGATGGACTTTATTTCCCAGGACCTTTCTTTGTAGAGGGCTACTCCCTCAGCAGCATGGCAAACTGCTCTTCCTCCAGTCTGGTGGTGTCCTGAACTAGCTTACAGCCTTCAGGAAGAAAGAAAAGGCAGCATCTGTCTGCCTTTGAGAAGAAAAGGAGCTTAGGAGAGATCAGGCTGGGAGAGGGAGACAAGACATACGTTCCCAACTGTTTGTCTTCAGGTCCTGCCTTGATTTGTTGCTTCTTTTCGTAAGGAGATACTCTGATCTTGTGGTGGGTGTGCACAACAGCAACCCTCGTAAACATCATGAAACTACATGCTGAGTAGGGTTGCCTTCCTCTTGCCCCATCCATCTGCTGTGTGAAGTGTTTCCCAAGAGCCCCGTGTAAGTCTTTAACTCTTTCCCATAGACCGTACAAAAACTACAAAAGTCCCTACGAGTTCTGCTTTCCACAAGTCTTGCTCCGAGATAGACACGATATTCTTCTGAGCAAATCTGAACTGGGAGTTGGAGTCGTAGAACCCTAGGGAATAACGCCGGAAGGGAAGTTAAAGGTGAGAATAAAACCCAGGCTGATGTGAGAGATTTAAGAACAGGAGATCAAAACTTAGATTCCTCCCAACGGTGCAGTAGTTCCTACATGTCCTTGCAGACCCAATTAAAATAACATTTGATTAAAATGAATAGAACAAAGCACTGTTTTAAGTGGTGCTAAGTCTCTGGATAAATTGAAAAACCAGCAAAATTTAATTTTATATTGAAGATTAAAGAATACTTTCTGGTCTTAGTTATATTATGGTTTCTCTGGTGTATAAGCAGTAAGGCAATTTAATGTAAAATTAAAAATCTGTGGACAACAGCATCTCTCCCAATATAAATTAGCATGGCTGAGAAAATCATTTTAGCCTTTAATGTTGATTTATAGCAATTTTGTATTCTTTATATGTTGAAATCCAGGACAGTATTATGCTAATACAGCTGTATCACCTGCAGGTGTTACTTGAGAGGCGGGCGAGCAGTTCTTTGTATTTTCTTTGAAAGATCAAAATTTCAAGATGTGCCATGAGAGGGGTCTGACTGACAAGCTGCCTTGATATACTGTTATTCTAACTATAATTGGGCTGACTGAAAATTCCCTCACAGACTCAGATAATTTATAAAAACTATAAAGCACAGACAATTGATGTAATCAAAGCTAATTAGGAAAATTATGTATTTTCACTTTTTAAATGTCTTGTTTTCCTGTTTATAGTTTCTTGGAGTTTATCCATCTGAAATGTTCCTATTTTGTCCTTTTTTCAATGAAAAATACACATTAGGTGTTACAACTGTGCAAAAATTAGAGCTGGCAGAATTTGTTTAAATATTTTTTAATAATTGTGCTATGAGAAATTACTATGGAGTGTGCCCATATTAATAGAGAGAAAGCTGGTTTTCATTTTCTGTGCACATCTAGAAACTTAGCAAATAACCTGGCTTAAGAAAAAAAATATTTTGTAGAAATAAAATGGATGCATATTATAAAACTTTGTGTTTTCCTGAGAATAAGAATTCTGTTGTGTACTAAAATCATGCTGCCTTGTTTCTGCGCATAGTTGTATTGTCAGAAAACACAGATGTTTCTTTTGATGCCTCATTGAATTATGTAGATTTTATACATGTAGATATGTTAACAAGCTATTTTATTTTTCATTGATTAAATATATTTATTCTCTAGTGTGGAAAAAATAATACACATCAATTTACCTACTATTAACAGTGAAAAGTATGGATTACAAATATAAGAGTTTACTTTTTGTAGTAACGTACATTTGCAGTACTATCAACTGAATTTCAGATTCTTTTTGGTAGTGATTTTGGGATTTCATAATATATTTTCCTCTTGCAGTGCTATTTTTACCTTGAAGAATCTTTCTTTCTTTAATTCAGTATTTATTTTTAATTTTGTGGAATGATACTTTTTGTCCTTAGAACAGTATTAGTGTAACAGAAAAACAGAATTTGAAAGAATGCATTGAATGGAAAAATAGTCTTGCCTCAGTCATTGATGTGACAGTGATTTTGATCAGTGAACTTGATTTAAATGAAATTAAAAATATTACTATTCTTGCAGTGTGTGTTGTTTGGATTTGAAATCTTGATTTAAAGGATAAATTAGTTGTAACAAGCCAAAGGAAACAGTAGTAAACATGGCATTATAAAAGAAATTTCTTTTATCTCCTCAGTGGTAATGTGAATGTGAAATTCAAATGAACCTCTGAACATTGTAAATTTTTACATCAAAGTGTAATGTTTACTTACATAATAGATATGAAGTCTTGGGTAAGTTTTTTTGTTTCATTAATGAATAGCGTACATGCATTAAAAATGCGAGGAAAGCTATTTCTGAGTTAGGCAACAAACCGGATTAACTTCTCGGTGAATAATGAGCTTTTTTTACCCTAAAGGTTTGAATTAATGATTTGTATATAATAGCTCACTCAGGCTCTAGTTACTAGTTTTGTCCTATTGCTGCTTTGTTAAACTGCACCTAAAATTGTGTTATTTCAGTGCTGTTAAGTGCCTTTCCTGATCCTTGTAAATAGCAAATCGAAAATATTTTTAACATATAAAATACATTTTAAATGAAAGGGCACCAGCATGGGGATGTAGGTTAGCACTTCTCATTTAGAAGCTTTCAGTTTTATAATGGTATTTTAAAAACTCTATTAGAAGTGGAAGATTTATTGTGACAATTAAGCTGCAGGGTTTTATTTTTGATACATTAAAATAAAAAATACATTAAATTAAAAAGCCATATTAATCCTTTACCTTTGTAATAGCAGAGAAATTTTCCACATTTACATAAACATGAAACACATAAAAATAAGTCCTTCATTCATATTTTGGAATTACTTTTTTTTTTTTTTTTTAATGTCGTTGACAATGCAGATATAAGAAGATGGCTAGGGAAGAGAATCAGCTGCAGTAAAGATTATAGAACAAATCTTGAGAGTTTTATTCAGGCCCAGTTCAGATGAAACCAGGGGCAGATCAGATTGAATACCACCAGCAAAATGTGGGGTTAATCCTAAAAAATATTAATTTTAGTACATTGTATCTGTTATTCCAAGTTGTCCCACTGAAATAAAATAACATCGGGTCTATCCATTTGTGTATTTGGATAAATAGATACTAATGAAAGGAGTAGACTTGGTAGTTGTTGTCAACAGTTAACACCAGTTGGAAATAACAGCAGGTGAAATGCTGGCTCATCCTCAATTTCATCTTTGTTTCCCATCATTTCATCCAAGGTGCTTCTCCTGCCCTGAACTCAAATCCTTCACTTGTATGTCAGGCTGGCCGTAGTGTTGACTGAAATGAAAGCAGCATGATGAGGAGGATACCCATAATTTGTGTTTCCGAGTCAAAGGGCAGGGCTTTGGAAGAGTCCCTTTGATGCAGTCCTGTGCTCCCATCTCTCTGTGTACTACACAGATGTCCTGGCATTTGCCTTGTAATGGATCCGGGGGGATCCACGACTTGTCTGAAGCCTCCAGGTGCTGGTGCTTTTTAATATTCTGTAATTACAGCAAGACTGTTTTTTTTTCACTTAGAATTCTTCTGTGGTTTTCGTATGAAATATAAAATTTATTTACCTACATCTATTTATCTACATCTGACCCTATGTATAAAGCTTTAACACATAGTTTCAACCTTAGTGCCTTTAAATATATGTATCCTTCTTGCCTTCCTCTCCTAGCAAGCCACAGACCATGCTATTTATTTGCCATCCCCAATCCCACTGCTCTGTTTTGCTGCCAGCTGCCTGTCCCGCTCCTTCACCCTCCTCTCCCCCCAGCTCCAAGCTCAGAGCAGCCCGGCCTCTCTCTGGGCCAATCTGCCACCTAACGGAGGACTGACATTACTGTTAATATTTTCAGACAAGACAATGCATCTGGGCCAGGGTGTGCCCTGTTATGAATGCAAGACATCCTGGCTGTGTAGCAAGGAGGAGTTTACCCCTTTGGTGGTGACCGTCCCTGCCTCTCTGTGTAAATTGTAAAATTGTAAATTGTCCGAAAATTGTAAAATTGGCTAGTTTTCTTTGACCATTGCTAGGACAGTGGTTATCCTTGCATATATGATCTGTGGCGTCACACCTGAGCGTGGTGACCTGGGTGTGAGATGTGGACAACGCTGGTGATATCTGCACATTTTGGGGAGTCGCTTGCTTTGTTCAGGCCTCACGTCTTTCTGCTGGGAAGAGCAGCAGCATGAATGAGTGCTGTGTAGAGCAGGGACAGACCTGATCCATGCAGCTATCATCACCGTGAATGTTACCAGCGTTTTCCAAGAGAAAGGCAGGCGTATTTGTAAAGCTTTGAAGTGTTTGGATCTGAGCTCGTGGTAAAATATTCATTTTGGTTTCTAATGCTGTGCAGAGATTCCAAGCTAACAGATGTCGTTGTAACTCCTTCAATAGAGCTAATTAAAATGGAAACAGCAAAAGTGCTAACTTTTGCCTGTTCAATAGATATGACGTATGGGCGGGCAGTTCCCAACCCCCATCTCCCAAAAATCTACCCGGGGAGCTGGTTGGAGCTTGAACAGTTTGTTCCCTCCACACTGTTTACCCTCCTTTGTTCGTGTACTTGTTAGGGTTTTAGATCTGACAGAATGCCTTTAGTCCTCAGTTTCTGGCACTGTCCCTGCTTCGAGTGACCTCCTCCCTAGCAGAACTATTCTGGCATTTCACGCTAATATTAGTGGTTTCTGCTCTACTTCCCAGAGGGAGGAGTTTCCCTATCTTTGAATCAGATTCTGCTCTTTTGCACAGTAAGCTTTTCACAGGAATATCTCCAGGATTGCAGGAACGCTTCTAGACAGATAGTGCTTTTGAGGTGAGCTGTGGGGATGTAACATCATGTAACAAGGTAATTAAGCAGAGCAATACAGCATGTGTTAGCTTCTCATCAGCAAGCTCTTCGAAGCCCCTGCTCTGGCTTCTCCTGGGTTTAAAAAAAAAAAAAAAAAAAAAAGAAACCCTTCATCATATCTCCTGGGCAAATAAATTAACATTTCAGGGAGCATTTCAGTTGAGCATCCCTTTCGCATATTTACAAGGAACGCACTATAGACACTGAGTTCAGAGCCTTTGCTCAGGATGATGGTGCATTTTCCTTTTGCCCACTCTGCAGTTTTCCTTCCTCTTCTGGTAGCACAGTACAGTATTACCATAACAGCAGTCTGATGATTCATAGACATTTTTCTCACAAGCATTTCTTTTCTCTGTTGCAAAACTTTCAGAGGGAGAGAGATGAGCTACTTGGATGCTTTGTCTGGCTGAAATTCAGTCTGAATTAGGCCCTCTGAAAGTGGATTTAATGAACAAAATTAGGTCATTTGTATCTTTAATGATGTTAAAGCATGGTCCGAAGAGCTGTCCTCACACTATCACGTGGGTACCTGTTTTTAACATCCAGGTGGCTGTAAAAATGGGTTTTCTTAATTTGTTTTCTTGCACTCACTCTGAATGATTTGTAACTGACTGGGAAATTTTATAATCAAGCTGAATTCTTTACTCTCCTTAATCACCATGTCTAGTGAGGCGCTTCAAGCCAAACTATGCTTTTTCTAAAACTCTGTGACTTACATTTTCACTCGCTCTGGTGTATTCCCACAGCCTTCAGCAGATTTGCAAAGCTGAACTCAATTCAAGCTCTTTAACCAAGTTCTTGAAAGAGCAAAGTATGCATACATGGAGAAGAGATTAAGCATGTTTGCGCAGTCTATAATGACCCTAAAGGACTACTGAAATAAATGTCATTCAGACATGATTTTCATGCTCTGTTCCATTTTCTGTTGTAAATGAGGAGGTAAAAAAGAAGATGAAAAAGAATCCAGTAGAGGATTTAGGACACTAGAAAGCTCCCAAGCAAAAATGAGTTGTCTGAGGTTAAATTTACACTCCAAAAATGCCATTCAGCTGCTGATTTGTCTCTGAAGGCTTCTAAACTTACAGGACTTACTAAGTTTACCTCCCTGTAAGAGAAGTATCTGTGGCTCTGTCATGTATGTAATCGCCCCAGTCAAAGCAGTTTATAATTTAATCTGAGCAGGATCTAGAAAGCAAATGCTCCTCTGTTTAAATCCTCGCAAGGGCCAAATCCAGCATAGGTCCTCAGGGAATACACAAGACAACTGTAAAAGGACAGCTCTGCCCTGCTCCACTTATTAAATAAACAAACAAACAAACAAACAAATAAATAAATAAATAAAATCTGAGTGGGTGCTTTCAAGACAAGATTAGAGGCCAAGGATCGTAACTGATTTTACATGCTTACCTGCAGCCCTTACTCAGACATCTGAACTTTGTGCTTATTTTTTTTCCACTCTGCATTTTTGGGCACTTCTAGGATGTGGCACTTGCACTTCTAGAGCAGACACATGAAACAAGACTTTGCTGAGCTGAACTCATAAGGACCTACATTCTTGCTCTTCTAACTGTATCCCAGTGCTTATCACATCCCAGTGCATCACAGTGGTTTGCCAGTGAGATGCAGTTAGCAGCTATAAAATGCTGTAGTGTTTGGGGAACAATAATATTAAAGAATAATATTAAAGAAGAAAAAGGGAGAAGTACTTGGATAGAAGAAGATAATGATAATAATAACAACAATAATAATAATAAGCAACCCAAACCAACAAGTAAATCAAGATCTAAATGGCCTATGCCTTGTAAAAATGTAGAACAGATCAAAGCTGAGGAATTGCCTTTTCCTAAACTCTAGACCCTGTTCAGCCCTGCCTGGGCTGGAGGACTGAACCTCGTGCGAGGCTGTGTCAGCTGGGAGAGCCTCAGCCCACATGGAGCAAACACAGCTCAGCGGCGATGCAAAATGGATGGAAAATGGAGCTGGTGTGGTGCTGGCTCAGCAGCTGGTGCTGCAGTTCCCCTAGAGGCAATTGGATCCTGTTGTGCTAGGGCTGTGTGGGTGCCTAATCAGCTCTGGTACTTGTGTGAAAGAGCTTCTGTTTGAATGGCAGATGTGTTGGCTATTGCCATGGGAGACATAAGTAGGCAAATACTAGGTTTATTTTTATAGGAACGAGTCTTAAGAAAAGAAACAGGAATAGCACTGTGTTGTGAGCTACTTCACAAACGTTTTCTTCTTTTACTGTTAATCTAAACTATTACAAGCAACATAATAACTTCGAAGAAAAAACACACATCACGTTAGGATGGAGAACTCTCATAGTCGCTAGCAGCCATTAATGGTTATTATACAGTAAGTATTGGAGATAGGTATTTTTAATCAGTGTGGTGGGTCTGCCTCTGAATTCTGAAAGAGATAGTGGAGGAGATTTTTAGTTCACAGGTTTTAATTTTTAATGCATTCCTTGAGACTGGAAGAAAGCTGGTGTTATGCCCAGATTCAGAGTAGACAAGCAGATTGAGCGGGGTAAATATAGCCTGATATAAATCACAGTGAACATATGGAAAAAGCTGATTGAGGATTCAGCTGATAGGGAATTAAAGGCCGTGAGTGAAATTAATTCTACTCAACATAATCTTATGGAAAGTAGGGCTTGTAAAACAAATAATTGATGAAAACTTGATTTTAATCTTTTAATATTTGATAAAACTACAAGTCTGATAAGACAATGCTATCGATGTAATAGACTTTGAAAAGCATTCACTTACTGTGATATGAAACTGATTATTAAACACAGAAATTGAACTGTATAATGAAACAGAGCAGACTTGAATGAACAGCAAACTGGCTAGCAGGTCTTAATATATGATTGTCAATAAAGAAGCATCAATGACTAAGTGGCTTTCCTGTAGCGTTCTCATGAGGAGCAATGCAAAGGCCAATCACATGTAACATTTTCTCTGCTGACTCTATCAGCTGTAATTTTACGCTTTGAAATTAGCAGGTGGTCTGAAGTTTGGCAGAACAGCAATAACCCTGAAGACAAGGCAATCATTAAGACAGATTGAGATGACTGAGTGAGACAGATTTTTGTTTTTAAATACTGTTAGATGCCAACAATCCATGTAAGAAGAAGGAAGCTATCAGTGTTGTGGTTTAACCGAGCATTTTACTAGTTTTTGGGGATTCTGCACTTGTTCAGGGGTAACGTTTCAAAACGTTGGAGGTGCCCACTGTTTTGGGTGCCTGCCCATACTGTCCTACACTCCCTGCTGCTCATAATTATTCAGCACTGGGGCAGATCTTGGGGTGGTATTCTTAAATAGTTGTTTAAAACCTGAAGTGCATTCAGGAGGCATAGCAATAGGAACATGTTGGTTTGCACATCCCAAGGATATTCAGAATTCTCAAGAGCTATTTTAAGTAGCCTGGAGGAGAACTGGGAGGTGGAGGAGAAAGGGAAGGTGAAGCAGCAGGGGAAATAACGGGCATAAGCTTGGTGAACAGGAGGTCAGGTAAGATAATTTAATATTCCTTGATGGCTTTAAATGGTGTATCTACATTAGACTGTGAAAAATGGTTATTTTGGAGGAAAACAAAGTTGTGTTTCTAATTTGGTGTATTTTAGAAAGTTTTGTAATTTTTTATGTGTACTCCTGTATTCTGTCACCCCAGAGCTATGCATCATACAGTGGGTAGTTTAAGAACATCTAGCTAGAAATTTGAAATTAGTTTTCTCTAAAATTTTAAGTCATATTGTTGTTACTTCACTGGTAACATAATTGTATAAGATACATAAGCCCTATAAAGGTAGGAATTTGATGAGGGAATTGCAGTTATCAAAAGCAGTCACTTCTTTGTGCTTTTTTCCATTAAAAATATTATCTAAATAAAATGTGCATATTATCAACACTTTTTTAATGTACAAATCATTAAATCCATTTACCTAATTTGAAATTGCTGTTCATGTTTCTATAGAGCTTTATATTAGGTGGCCTTGAAACTGTTTCCCTTGAAAACTGTTTATTTTTGCTGTATACTCTCTGTCAGAAAAAATACAGGTGTTAGACCAATGAAGCAGGGGAAATGACATTCATACAGATCTTTGTGTTTTAGTATAATCTAATTTAATAGAAAAATGCACAATCAGTTGTATCAAAACTCTGTAGATCAATGTTATGCCTAAAAATGCATTCATTGCACTAGGTGGAATTTCAGTAAATACACTCCCTTGCACCTCTTACATCCTCTTGAAGGATATTGTGGCTGCAGTTACGAGGAAATCAAGGATGCAGCGTGCTCTTGTGAAACACAATGTAAGTATGTTCCACCCCTGTTGGAGCTACAGAAGAAGGATGTGCCCTCTGTCAGCTGTGCCTTAATTGATTAAACTTTAAAATGTCCACCGAGAGTGTGTCTGTATTATTATCCTAATTAGTAATTAGCACTACTTAGTAGCAGTATACTGTTGTAAAGTGCAGCATACTGTGTGCATTTCATGATCATGCACTGTTCAGTTGTTACCATTCTCTTGGGCAGATTTTGACATGAGCCAACCATTGCACTCTGCCAGCTGATGCCTGGGTGTGATTCAGGGCATTGCACGGTTCAGTGACTGCTGCCATGGTGTAGGTGGTATGGGGGCTTCTTTGGAGGGGAAGGGAAGTAAGCTGTGACTTCTCATTAGCTCTTAAACTAAGGAGAAGGTTCCCAGCCAGTTTCACTTACAGTATGAAAAGAAGACTGAGATTCTGCCTCCCTTCCGTATGAGTGCTGTTTTTCCTAGCTCCTTCAGTGTTTTCAGAGCATCTGTTTTTGTCATTCTGTCCTTTTTTTCTGATCAAAAGTGTCCAGACGTGTGAGTCACAGCAAAGAGGCCACTGGCACCAAGCTGTGTTTTGTGCTGCTGCCAAATGTTCTACCTCGGGCTCGTGGGTGCTTCCATGCTCCCAGTCATTGTCTTTCTGTAGCCCCTCCTTGAAAAGAAATCATGTCCTTTTTATTTATTTTTTTTTTTAAAGGGGGTTGTTGGGGAATTAGATGTCTCTTACTTGATGCCGGCTCCTTTGTAATACATAAAAAGCTGTCCCTTTGAGATCTGATATGACACTTTGTGATGAAATATTGTTATACTTTGCTTATGTATTTGTATTTACCTTGACTCCTGTTGGCTACACCATGTTGTCTTCAACCTGTAGTCCATGCTTCAATATGTAGTCCAATGAGCATCTCAGCATGAAGCATAGGGGGCATAACTGATATTTTATGTACATAAGAGGTATGTCAGCACAGGGAATCTTATTTTGTACAAATAGAGTAGAATCCCATATGAGCTGTCAAAATCTGTGTGTTTTCCTATGAAAAAGGAAAGACAAAATATCTGAGTTTTATGAATATTATTAGGTAAATTAGCTTGAGGAAAATGTAGTCTGCTGTATAAATATTTCAGGTTTTGAAATTGAAGCATTTACATTGATCTGCATTTAGAAGTCTGGCCGTACTTCGTATCAGATAATATTATGTCAAAACAGCGTTTAGTTCCAGTCAGCAGCTGTTGCGTTCATACTGAATTATGTCAGATGTAATCAGGAATACGTTCAACAAGAGTGTGCAGTTGTGCTGACGAACCTAAAATCATTCTCAGTTGAATATGTTCTGTCACAAATCATCCGGGCACGTTGCCCCTGTGCAGAATGACAAGGTGGTGTGCGGGCTCAGCTTTGTAATTCCCGCCTGCTGAATCCTGAATCACGCCCAGGCATCGCAGCAGTGGACTCAAGAGGTGCCTTACTGGAATGTTGCAATAGCTGCAGTGGACGAGGTGAGGCATTTTCTCAAGGGTATTATTTTCACAACCATTTTAATTGCACATGCCCAATTCACCAAAGCTTGCGTATTCATTTGCACTTGTTCAAAGGGAATGCAGCTAATTCTAAAATACTCTCAAATTACTGCACTAGTCAATTTACACAATGAAAGAACAAGACATTGAAGTGAATAATCAGGTTCTCAGAGTTTCTTAAAGAGAACTGACATTTTTCTTGGAGAAGAAACAGTAAAAATCTTGGTCCACTTGTCAAACAGCACAAAGAGTGTCCTCTAAATCCCAGGTCAAACACCTTGTACAGAGAGAGCAGCTTGTAAATACAGATGCATAGTTCAGAGCTGAACTTGCAGTGAGGTAATGAAGTGGTCACATAAAGATCAGGAGGGCAGTTTGTGAAAACCTAGCCAAAGAAGAGCAGACAGCTGTAGTCAATGGGATGAAGTCAGCTCTTCTGGAGAGCACTTCAGTGCAGGGAACGTCCTGGAGTGCTCTGCATCATTCACAAGAGAAGCCTTTCTTCAGCTTACTGACTGCAGAGGGAACAGAGGACACCCACCAGATAGCTTTTGTACCAAAAAAATGGGATGGCAGAAGTGTTTCTTCCCTACCCTAGTTAAAAGCTCCAGCATTTTAGGGTGCTCAACCACTTACCAGGTAGTTTGGGGTTAGGCTGACCACCTTCTCTGCTCATGCAGTTCCAGTTTGTATAAATAATTATGCAAGGGCTAGAACTTAGTTGTTCTTGCTTCTGATGAGTTTTCTTATCACTCTATCAGCCATGACAAATGCTTAGTTATTTTGTTACGGTGTGCCATAGTGTAGATAGCTTTGAATGTGAACAAGCAATTTGCCCTCTCACATGGCGCCCTAGTCAGCAGTTCCTGAGAGCTTGAGGGAGCAATGTGGGTCTAGGAGTTTAACCTGCTGGGATGTTTTGATCTCAAAACAAACCCTGGTGTGACAGTAAGAATCAGAGAGTTTGATGTGCTAGGTCAGCAGAGGTTGAACTCTACACCTCAGTTCTGGTTTCCCATTCCAGTCTCTGATCAGAAGACCATACAACAAGAAAGCCCATTTATGGCAGCAAATCAGACACCTTTTTTTTTTTTTTTCTTTTTTTCTGTAAACTGAAGATTAGGGCAAATTCTTTGCATAGACTGGTTTAAGTAACTTCAGGAATCAATAAATCAGCTTCAGGAATTGCATTAGTATTTGTCAGGCAGCTGCTTCTCTGCAACTTTTGCTTCTTGTAGACTTGATAGCATTGTGGTTTCCATTTATATGCGTAGCTTGGGAAATGCTCTCTTCAAGATAAGTTCTTGCTGATCACTGTGAACTTTCTGGTCAGTCTGGCATATGAAAAGCGCTTTCTCAGTTGATGTCCAATTACTGCTGTTAGGTAAGCAACGTTTGGATTTCTAAGGCTGTATTCTTACAGCTCTTTGTAGGTCACCAACAATGATGATGGGGCTCACCAGCAGCTAGTTTTCAATCCTTCAACGTTCTTCTCAGTTAGAACATGGTAATGAATGCAGTGAAAGTAAGAAGGGAATAAGAATCATTCTTCTGCCTTGGTTTAATATGGTCGCTCATGTTTGGTTGAGGAGGAAGACAGTCCATTTGAAAAAAGATTTCCCTGGATTTTCATTTCTGCCACCTCCTCACATAGGAAAGAAGAGAGTTTCATAATGTGCTCATAGTTAATTAGATTTTGTCATTCATGCTAGATATGACAAGTATTTTTATATTACCTATTTTGGCTGGAATCAGAAATCCAGGGGTAGGAGCCTAGGTTCCTACATAGTATATAAGCCAGCACCTCAGCATGGCAATCTATAAAGTCTTCTGTATTCAGTCTACAGCTGTCTCAGAAACAGCTCAAAAAGGGGAGAACTAAGTTGTCTAACTTAGATCTCACAGTTTACTTAGCAAATCTGTGGCCAGAGATGTTTTCATTAGAGTAGACACCTAAAATAAGTCCTTCAAAGACTTATTCAGGGTATTAGAAAGAGAGACGAGGTGGGCATTCAGAGTTTTAATCTACCAAAATCTATTTCAGGTCACTATTATCTCTAATATATGCTGTTTTTTAACTAGGGCTGAAGGTTTATCCTTCTTAGAAAAGACATTTGTATTGCTACACAACAAAGTTATCAGCGTTCACTATCTTCCTTAGGAATTCCTGCAAGTATTCTGATCTAGGTGTCCTAAGAACTTCTGGATGTCTGCTTGGATTTCAGTAGAGCACATGGTGTAGCCAGGATCCATGGATATAATGAGTAGACTGATGGTATTTCATGTCAACTAACATAAAATCATTCAACTCTCCATAGTATCTACATGTTGTTATTCTCTTATTTTATCTACCAGGTTTCTTGTCTGTATTTTCATAACTGTTCCAAGCTACCTAATCTGATGAAGTTGGACTTCATTCTTCAAGTGTGACTTAACACAGCCTAAAATCATGATGAAAAAGAAGAGCATATCTGCAAGCAAAGCTTCACTGGTTTTCTTTCTGTGCCAAATGATTTCTGCACTGGATGTACCTCTTGACTGTAAGTATTAACTTGCTAAAAAAAAAATGCAGAATAATGGAAGATTAGTTAAATAATTTGAGTATAGGAGGATGAAGATAGCTCCAACATGGAACTGAACATGGAGTGTGTTTGCTCAATTCACTCAGGACATTATGATTATGAATATTTACTGAAGGTTTTCAAAAACTGCATATAAAATATCTTACATGATTCACTGGAGAAAGGTTAACAAAGGATTCTCAAATACACCACTGTAGTGTGTCGTTACTGAACGCTTTAGTCGATCAAAATGAAGAGGGGCAGAGAAGCCCAGCTAAACGCTAATTATCTGTGAAACTAAGATCAGATTGGCAATTTCAATTGACCTAAAGAGAGGGTGCAAAAAGGGTGGAGCCCTGCTCTTTTCAGTGGTGCCCAGTACCAGAACAAGAGGCACTGGGAACAAAACTGGAGCACAAGAGATTCTGTCTGAGCATCAGGAAGCACTTCTTTACTGAACAGGTGACAGAGAGCACTGGAACAGGCTGCCCAAAGGAATTGTGGATTCTTCCTCCTTGGAAATCTTCAAAAGCCATGCTCCTGGGTAACCTGCTCTGGGTGTCCCTGCTTGAGCAGTGGGGTTGGACCAGATGGCCTCCAGAAGGCCCTTCCAACCTCAGCCATTCTGTGATTATGTGTGAATTTGCTAAAAAAAAAAAAAAATAATAATAAAAATAATTAATAATAATAATAATAATAATAAGAAGAACAGGACAGCTCCTATTTGCTGTGAAACAATCACACTTACCTTCTTCATAAAAGGATTCCAGGAGATGATATGAGATCCAGTAAAAGATTCTAATACCCACACTGTTGAAGCATCTTGCTTTTTGATCCAGAAGAGTAAATTAACCTCTTATATTTCCTAAACATTGCCTGAAAAGAATTAAGTACCTAACTTTTACATAAGAGCATGTGTGCTGAGCAGGGAACTCTAGCTTTAACCAGTCAGGAAACATCTAGAAGGGGTGAAATCCCAGGATATGAAATTTTTGTGTCTTATTCTAGACTGTGATAGTGAGAGAACAGAAGGAGGAAAGTAAGCAATGATAACTGCCGTATTTTATAGCCCTAATAGCTAATACTGTGAATTTATTCATGCTTCAGGTTGTTATTTTCTTCTTAATATACACATGATCACATTTTCAGAATTCAGTGAACCGTGTTGCACCTCACATTGACTATTCATTTGTTAGATTAATTACCAGAGAAAAGTACATCAGGGCTGGCATTAAATTGATGAATTAATACATCAGTAAATTCACCTAGGATTCTGATCCTCATGGCTTTCCTTACCCCTGTGTTTTTGATACCTTCCTCCCTTCCATAAATGCATGTTTTTCTTTAATAATCATTGACATGAAGTGCAACTGCTTCAGTGTGTTTTCCCCCCATACATATTTCCAAGCCTCTCAAGCCAATGACCTTTATTTCTGTGACAAGATCAATATATATAAATGACAAGAGAATTGTAGCGCTGTGAATGCCTTTAGAACATTAAATTGTGGTTTATAGAGGGCTTTAAAAGTATGATGAACAGAAGTCTTAATTTTCTAAACTTAATTTTTCTCCACAAATGTTTTTGCAGGCTAGAAATATTGTTTTAACACCTTGTAGTTTAGAAACTAATGTAAATTGTGCATCATTCTAATATCTCCTGTGCAGAGTAGCACCTCAGCTTAAATTAACTGGGAATGCATTAGCAGACAAAAATGAGTAGCCCTTTTAGATGTATCACATTAACCCTCAATTAACATGGTCTGTACTACATATTTAGTAGCTGTGTTAGATCTGATAAAGTCACACATTTCAATTTTTAGCCAAAGATTATATTAACTGAAATTATGTCTATAATTATGTTAGTGTTTTCATATATAATGGTTAGAATGACATCTGGGAGAGCACCACAAGAGAAAGCCTGTGTTGTGTTTTCTGTGGGTCTTCCCCACACATCCACCACAGAAACCCAGTGGTAAGAAAATACTTGATTATTTGGACCCTAGGTTTCATCCGGGTTAGCAGTCTTTATGATGTTCAGTGTCTTGCTGTAGGTAAGTGATGACTGACAGTGTAGCTAACCAAAAGCAGTTTACTTTCTCTGAAATATTAATGATGAAGAGAGATACATGCAAAATATCTGAAGCAATGAAGATGTAAAATCCAAAATGACTTTTTCCTTTTAGTTATTTTTCAAACTAAAAGGGATTGCGTGTCTGTTGAGTAGAATTAAATGCTTTTGTTTTTGTAAGAGTAATTCTAGCCTGAAGCTTTCTCTTTGTTCTTCCGTTTGGTCATATGGGGAGATTGATTTTGATTGCAGCATGAGGGCAATGCACTCCATTAATTCTAATTTCCTCTCTCCTTAGTATCAGTGGTTTGTGTCCTTGGAAGGCCAAAATCACATACCACACTTGCCCTTAAAAAGCCAACACTTTAGAAAAGGTCCTTATGCCATGAACTTTGAGATAATTGTAGTAATTTCTGACACCACAGAAATCATTGCTGGAATTTAAGGCATCATGGGCCAGGTTACAATACTAGCAGTTTTCTTATTCATGGGGTCCAATGCACTTTTCAGACATACTTATCTTCCCTCTCAAAAATGCTAATTTTCTTTTAACTAACAAATGTTTCTCTTTAATCTCCATTTTCCATTCACCTGCTGATTCTGATGGGGGAATAAAAGCAAAACTTCTAGAAGAATGTAAGTTCCTGTCCACAAAAACTAGACTGTGTGCTGCTGAAAATTAATACTGATTGTGTTGCAAATTCAGTATGCAGTACAAAATGTGTGATTGTCTTTTTTTTATTATTATTTTGTTTTGCTGTGCCTAGATGCTTTGTGCATGCAGTGTACATAAAACTTCCTGGTATTTTGATCAAATGAGTGATATGATTTTTGATTGTATGCTATCTGAACATTAAAATTCTTAATATCAGCATGAGCAGTGTTTTTTTTTTTTTTGCTTGTTTGTTTTTTTAACTAATACTTTCAGGAGTAAATATACTTGATAAAAAATTCATTGGAATATATGTAGCACATGTAAAATATATGCTATTTTACATGTCTGAGTTGGACATATTTTTATGTCCTTAAAAAGAGTGTATACAGTTATTTAAACATACCTAATATTTTATGCGATCTTCTAACACAGCTCTAGTATCATGGTTAATTTAATGAGTTTTAAATTCAGTGCATAGCCTTCAGGTCATTGATGTGCATGCGAGGAATATACTGTATGTGGTACATTGCTCATGTCATGTCCCTTTTCAGAGTATGCTTGCTTTTCCCAAGGAAGCATCTGATTTGTACTGACCCTGTGAACTGCTTCTGAGAGGGAGAAGGACTATCACAGCTTCTCTAAACACACAAAAAGTCCTCATCATGTAGCAATGTTGCTTTCATTTTTTAATCACTCTCCTTTCTGCAGTGAGGAAGAAGAGCAAAAGCTAGCTCTGCATTGCCTGTTCTTTCCTGCTTAGCTGTTATATCTCATTGCAATGCCATGATATTAATTTTTTTTCTGGCCATTTCTTGAGGGAAGTGCTTTATAGACTACTACCTCTTCCTTCAGAATCCTTACTTCATTTATAATGGGAGGGAAGACTTAACCTAAAAATCCCAGTTTTACAATTTTAACTAGCTAGAGTGAGACATGGGAACACAGATAACTAATGATTGAAATGCTTTGGCTAGGAGCGACCCCAAAGTAGTAGCAGAGTGTAATACTGGACAATTTACAATATTTGCACAGGCATTTTCACAAGGATGTTATTAAACTAGTTCCTTTAGTTGACACTAAACTATAAACAGATTGATAATGCTGAGGAAGACACATTTCTCATTATCTTATTATCATAAACAGGATTTATCTATGAAAAATGTGCATAGATAATGCAATAGATTATAAATTACTTTAAATAGGTAGGCACCATCCACTTTATCAGGCAAATAAATTCTATTTTATGCTAATAATTCCAGAATGCTTGATAAATCAAATTTAAATGTTTGTTTCTCCTGGGGCAATTCACAAGATTAATTATATTTTTGTTATATGAGGAGAATCGGTCCTAGACTTTTCCTATATATTTACTCTATTTGGAAACTCTTAGTTACTATTTTTTGTCATCTTCTAACATTTTTTACTCCTGAAAAGTAGCTCCTAAAAGCATGCTTTGTAGATTAATTCAGTATGTTGAGCATGATAAATTTCTGAAAAGTTTACAACCACAGAGAATACGGAAGTACATCAAATCTTTAGAAGTAAAAAGTAATATACATTTTTCCTTCTGTGTGTTAAAAATGTTTTGTGTGGTTTTATATCTCACAACTGTTCATTTGAGATATGCTGGACTTAGAATTCAAGTGTCCTTTGGCTTCATGAAGGTCTATTGAAATCTGCTGTATAGAAATGATATCCAATAAGCTTCTTGACCAAGATTTTCCTCCACTGTAAACTGACATAGCTCACTTGTAAGTTATATAGCTACACTGATCTACAGGAGTAGAGGGATTCAGCCTCCAAATACAAAATATACTTTAATCCCAGTCTTTTGTTGATCATTTTGCTGCTAATTGTAGTTCTGCTTTCTCCATTTACGTAACTGTCTTGCTGATGCTTTGAAGATATTGTTGAATTCCTCTGTTTCTTATATTCCACAATGAAGTGTCCCAGCCTCCAACGATAACTCAGCAATCTCCAAAAGATTATATCGTTGACCCTCGAGAGAATATTGTAATACAGTGTGAAGCAAAAGGAAAACCACCTCCTAGGTCAGTAGCATCTTATTTTGCTTATGTTGGCCTAATAACATAAGAAAACTAGGAGAAAATAATGTAAATTTTGTAAACTAACATGTATTTTTTTATGTGTATGCTTGCAGACACAGAAACATGCATGCACTCCTACTGTTGAAATGTAAACAGCTGCCAGAAAGTGGCATATATATATATATATATATATATATATATATTTGACTATGCTTATCCTTGAGATTTAAACTTTTCTGTAGTCAGCAAGTAACTGTAATATTTTTTTTTTCTCCTCGAAGATCTAGCAACAAAATAATAGTAGATTGGTAAAGGAGCAGATAGGTAAGTATCTATGGAAAGCACTGAAAGGCATGCCCTACTGCATTGGAGCACATTTCAGATTTGGCATAGTGTCTAAGAAGAACGCGCATTGAATAAATTCAGAGTACATGAGTAAATTCGAATTCAGTGTCTTTTAAAAATACTCAGTTTTATGAGGTTTGTCTTGAAATATGTACGTATTTTGTTGGGAGTCCAGTATCAGTGTATCAGTCTATGGCTAAATGATCAGCAGCCTTGATTTACCAGGTGTATTTGCAAGCCTTTTGTTTTTAGCAAAAATGGCAACGATGTGTATAGTTTGGATTCCTGATAATCTTCTGTTTTAAGACCCTGCTTCAGTATCTTGAAATAAGGAGCTTCCAAATATTTTTGCTGAATACTGGCACTGGAATCTCAGGAGCAGTGGTGCATTCTGTCATTGCCAGTAACTACTTCTGATTTCCAAGACTGTAAACAGAAACGTGCATCGCTGTGTTCTCAGTAGTGTTACGCTACAATTTGTTAGCAGTGTCAGCCTATAATTGCTCCTCAGACACATACCAAGCTCATTAAATATACTTTGTATGAATAACTGATGTTTTTCTACATTATTCTTTCTGGTTGCCTTAGGATCATGGTCATTATCATGCTGAATGGTGAAGCAGAAGTGGAATGGTGAAGATGGAGATTTTCTGTGATTCTTTTTAGTGCTTTTTTTTTTTATATATATAATAGGAGTATCATAATGTTGCTCTTTTTATGAGCATTTTAATTTGACAGGCATAATGCCATGGCATTATGGCACAAAGCTGGCATAAAGTTTTATGGATGTTCTGCTACCTAGCACTTGAGCAGCAAAGGTTCTGACTTTTATGTATCTGAAGTTCATGGGTTTGTCACCTCTCATGTGAAGCTACATTTTACAGTTCCACACACTCTTCACAGTGTTACTGGTAGCTGAGGACTACAGAAACCCCACATTCTGCAGCTTTACCTGCAAAGACCTCAGAAAGAGTTTCACTATTCGATCATTGCACACACAGGTTCTCCCAAAACCACTACCATTGCAGTGCGAGGCAGCTGGTCAGGTCCAGTTCTTCTGTTCTCTCACACCACAAAGTGCAAATAGCATGTCTGGTCCTGTTCTGCTGTCCAGCTGCAGGAGGTCAGGGCATAATCTAAGTCAATTAAAGTTTGATCTTTTCCAGTACCATATACATATTGATACTTCCCGGTAGCATTCTAACCTGTAAGCATATACAGTGTTTGTGTTGAAGTTTATGAAGCAGAATTGTAACAAGTACAGAAACTGCTTTTCACAGCATTCAAAACTGAGTGCTCAAAACTTCCCAGGCATTGGTTTAGCTCTGTATAACTGTACTTTTGACCATTAACAAACCTTAATCGACAATTTAAAAAAATAATTAAAATTAAAGAATTGGTGTTTACAGTAGTATAAGTTGGATACTGCAAATATTTGCTTTTTTACACTTTTTAAATGAGTTCAAATAGTCTTTATTTCTAGTGGCTAGTTTTCAAAACATCCTTTCTTTTAGCACCAGTATAAAACTACTAGATTAATTAGGGACTATCAGACTGCAACATTTTATTTAATGGATCATAATTCTTTGTGTTAGAATAGCGAAAAGAAATCAAACTCACTACAGTCTTTAATTCATGTGCTGAACTTTAAAATGGCCAAACCAATTATGAGAAATGATTTCCTGCTGGGACCCGAGATGATGCATTTCAACCCAGAGCAAGTTTTTAAAGGCAGGTTTATAAAACCTTCCAACAATAGGTTTTAAAGTGGAAATGCTAATGCAGCTTTAGGAATATCTGTTCTAGCAGATGTTACTATATTACCTTTAGCAGAAAATAAATCAGTTCTTTTCCATGTGTGATTAACATCTGCATCTTTTATTGTAATTTTAAAAATAAAAATATTGACTTTGAAAAGAATTCCGTTAACAAGTTCAGCCAAGCCTTTTATCTTAAACTATTGGCAGATTTCTAATATTAAAAAAGTATTTCTTAATTTTCTATTTACTTTATTGATTAATTTAGTTTGGGAACAATTTTTACTTACCTGCTAAAGAATAATTGCCATGTATTATTGAAAATGACGTTTTTCATGGTTTTCTCCAGATAGTATACAAAAGGCAACTGCAGAAGCAACTTCTCTTTTCATTTTTATTATTTAGCTTCTCCTGGACACGCAATGGAACTCATTTTGATATAGATAAAGATGAACTGGTAACAATGAAACCAAATTCAGGAACCCTTGTCATAAATATTATGAATGGTGGGAAGGCAGAAGCATATGAAGGAGTATACCAGTGTACAGCAAGAAATGAACGAGGAGCAGCCATTTCCAACAATATTGTTATAAGGCCTTCTAGTAAGTGAAACTCCAACTAAAATATGAAAGAGATGTATTTGTTTTCTTATGGATGTTTTGCTTCATTTTCTTCTTTCCCTTTAAAAAAATACGTCATTAAAGTGATTGAAAGTGTAATTTCTGATATTAATAATATATTGCATGTCTCCCAAAATTTCTTAGAATATTTAATAACCAAAATGCTTTCCTAATTTTTGTCAGTACATCTGATGACCTGAGATGTTTAAAATTGGGTTGTATTTATGACATTACAATTGGGATAAACTGTTTAAAACTAAGGCACGGAATTGTTGAGGGCAATTCCGACTATCTTTCTGATGATTGTGTTCCATAGTTGTTATAATAGCTTTAATTCAGAACAGATTGAGACCAAAAAGATGATAAACCTCAAAAATTTTAATTAATGATAAACTGCTTCTATAGCTTTTTATGTGATTTTAATCTCAGAACAGTTTTTCAAGCTCCTCAGCTTAAAATTTGTCATTCTCATAAATTTTATCAGAACATATTATTTCAGGAAGGTCTAATTTTTTTAATTATTTTCTGTAGGATCCCCTTTGTGGACTAAAGAAAAACTAGAACCAAACCAGGTTAGAGAAGGTGATTCTCTAGTATTACACTGCAGACCTCCGGTTGGCTTACCACCACCGATAATATTTTGGATGGATAATGGTGAGTTTCTTTTGATGTAGTTTACTTTTCACAGTTTTTCTACATAGTTGATCATTACTTACCAAGAGTACAAAGAATTTCCAGTTCTGTAGAAATGAATAAGCAAACAGATATGCAGCCCAAAAACATGCATTCAAAAGCAGCTGAAGAGCTTAATGTATGTTGTAGATTCTGAGGAAGAATGGTAGGATAAGGGAGCTCTGCAAGAAACTTCTGAAGGTCTACATATTTACAAACCTACAGAAGATGTAATGGAATAAATGTGAAGTCTGCAAATCATAACAATGGAATATGTATGATAGTTGAAATAAATGTTTTCTTGTTTTTCCTCAGCTTTCCAAAGGCTGCCCCAGAGTGAAAGAGTTTCCCAAGGTCTAAATGGAGACCTTTACTTTTCTAATGTACAACCAGAAGACACCCGTGAGGACTATATCTGCTATGCAAGATTTAATCATACACAAACTATACAGCAGAAACAACCCATTTCTGTAAAAGTCTTTTCAAGTAGGTATTGCATTACCTAATTACATACTTACATACTTGCATAGTATTCATCCAGAAGTCTCAGGTGATTTGCCCAGCTTTAGTAGTTGTATGCTAGGGAATTGTGTTGTTTTAATTCTGAAGAAGCAATTGCATTGCTCTGTAAAACTTAAAACGTAATCTCCAGTTTTCTTTCTATATCTGTTTTAAATATCTGTATATATCTGTTTTAAAAGCTGTCTTTTCCCCCCTTAGTAGGTTTTGTCTCACAAAAAATGTTTTCTAAGATTTGGATTATTGAAAAAAATACAGTGTTAAAAAATATTTTTTAATGGTTTTCATGCTCAATAATATCAAGATATTGTTGCTGTAACTATTGAAATAAATTAATCAATCACTTGATTAACTCACCGTGGCCATATCATCACCTTGTGATTCCCAATACTTTGATTTATCCCTCTTTTATGCATTCTTCATGATATTCTGTTTATTTCAGTGGATTCATTGAATGACACTATAGCTGCTAATTTGAGTGACACTGATATTTATGGTGGTGAGTTATACTGGTCCCCACTGATACTCCCTGTTTCACAGTAGCATTTAGTTAACTAACTTTACCTCCATGGCTACTTAACCTTTAGCTCCCTTTTTGATTTCTAATAAAGGTATCTATTAGTACTGGTGATAATACATGCTTTAGAAAGGGATGGCACAGTGTGATCCTTTCAAATAGTTAACGTTTTAATGTTATTGTAACATATGCTTCATAAAAATACCAACTCTTAAAATAAGAGTCCTTTCACACTGATGCAGATTTTACCAGTTGTCAATTTGCTCCTATACTGTGCTTGTTTATATTCTTCCTCCAATTTTACTAGTAGTTTGATTTGTTCATTATCACTAGGACTATTCAATATCACATGCTGCATAATAAATAACAACAATTAAGCATTTAACAAACGCATTTCATATTTAATTCCTTGAATGTACCATTCATTTTTAATGTATTTCATGAATGTTGAGCTGAACTGAATTAATTAAAATCTAAACATTTTAATACTGTCTATATAAATAACCTTTTAGGGGAAAGGTGTGTTTTGTTTGTTTGGTGTTTGAGACTTTTCATTAATATATGTTGAATGGTCTTTTGTATATTGTGAATGAAATTCTCCTAAGCAGGTGTATGTGTGTTTAGCAAGGCTGACTTTGGGGTAAGATTCATACCATAGCAATTGAGCATCTAGTCTCACTACCTAATGTTGCGTGAGATAGTTATAAAATACATATTTGTTCTGATTTCTCTTTTTCCCTGTCAAGCTAGTCTTTGTATATACTACATTGTAATTTACTATAATCTGAAGTATATTGGGACACAGAATATTTTAATATTTTAATTCTCTGCATAAAAATAAGATCTCATTTAAGAACAAACAAGAAATATGTACCTGAACACAAAATAATGTGTTAACTACAGTTAATAAGGAAAACATTCAGCTGGCTTACAACTCAGAAATACCAGAGATAATTCTGTGGATTTTCATAGTTTTGCAAAATGAGACAGTGCTGAAACTGGGTAGTCTACTAATTGCCTGTAACTGTTGACTGTGTTCTTCACACTAGACCGCCCTTTTCTCCCAGCTTTAAGTTGTTCAGGTGTTAGTTTTTCAGGAGTTCATGGTACATACTGTATTAAAATTGTGTTCTGTTTATGTCAATCTATCAATAAATCCAACTAACTAATAAAGTAGTTTATTGTTTCTGCCCACGTTTAAAAAAAAAAAAGTTTACTGTAATGATTCAGATTACTATTGTGCTTTAGAGCAAGTTGATCCTATATTTTAAAATTGCTATAAAAGAACATTTACAGGATGCCTGCTATTATTCTGATCTCCATGAAGGCACATGAAATATCATAGTAGACTTCAGAAACTGTCACAATATAGTGTCAGAACTAGGTCTTACGGCTTTCTGTTTACTGCGGTAAACTTGCAGGTAATCAGTGGTTCATTACCAGACTGGGGAACAGTTTGAAATAAACTTAAGTATTTAGTGAGAGGAGAAGACAAGGTTAAATTTCCAGAGATGTCTCACATTGTCTAGAAAATATTGAACAAAGTGTACTTCAAAGTGGAGCATACCATGTGACACCTTGGATTATATTTTTGAATTTAATAACTTTGCTTTATTTGTGTTTTGATGGAAGCTTTTGGTAACATTCAGTCTTTCACTCATTCACCTAAGTAACCTTATACTCAGTATGCATCCATATATAGTTGCTTATGTAAGGACTACATATCAAATTTTTCCCCTCTTCAATAACAAATGTTTGCAGGTATGTGTTCAAAATTAGCATTAAACAAGTTGAGATATGATTATG
Source organism: Aythya marila (assembly GCF_965140915.1). Lineage (NCBI taxonomy): Eukaryota > Metazoa > Chordata > Aves > Anseriformes > Anatidae > Aythya > Aythya marila. The sequence goes on along the minus strand of NC_139042.1, from coordinate 177,068,851 downwards.
TTATGTCTGTCAAAAGCCTAATTTGTTGAACTATGTATGTATATATATGTATGTGTAACATGATAATTTTTAATTAAGTGGCCTGTGTGCATCAAAATCTCTGTCCAAAATGTGAGAATGGATGTATGAATTTGGTCAACATTAAAATAAAATATTGAAATTAATTACTTTATTTTTTCTTGTTCCAGCCAAGCCAGTTACAGAGAGGCCACCAATTCTTCTAACACCAACTGGTACCACAAGTAACAAAGTGGAACTCAGAGGAAATGTCCTTTTGTTGGAGTGCATTGCAGCAGGATTGTGAGTTACTTTTTAGACCGTGCTTTTCAAAATAAAAATGCAGAATCAGAGGGAAACATTTCAGAGATGCCTAAAATGTTACTGCTATGTATGCTTAAGTATTTTAAAGAAATAGAAATGTAAAATAGAAAGAGGACTTTTAAGGAAGTGTTCACCATTTTGGAAATCAGCATATTCTAAAACTGACTATGAACATAAATATTTTTCTCATGTATTAAACATATGAGAAGGCCTTTGTTTCAGGACACAAGCAAGAAATGTCATAGGATAACCTTGGACACATGTCTGCAGAATTGCACTTGGGAAATAAGTCTCTGTTTTTTTCCTAACTATATAGCCATTAAGCTCTCAAATAGTATATAAATAGATAAGAATCTGCTGGTATAATCTGAAAAAGCTGCTCACATATGCTAATTACTTAGTGCATCGCCTAGGTGGGAGTTGTTAGAACATACCTTCAGCTACTTACATCCAACTTCTCATTGTAATTGGGTTTAATTGGTACTTGTTTCTTCCATGTAATGCATGTTTGTCTTTGTTGCTAATTGTGCAAGTAGAAAATGACTAAAGAGCAATTTAACTTCATGAACTAGTTTGATCTTAAATCAATTTCATTCTCAGGAAGAAAGAGAATAGATTGGTTAGTGTGGAAGAAGAAAATCTTTAGTACCTATTTATTTCAGGAGCTATAAACATGTTGACAATGCACAAAAGCATAGAAGGCAGAGCACTCTGAAGTAGCAGTGAGGTAAGCCAGTAATTGCAAATGATGCAGCGCGGCATCATGCAGATGTATGCACTTGCATAAGCTCCACAGGGCACGCTCATGCACAGCTTGACACAGCTTGATACAAAGGTCAGTGCACTGTTTCTGCCTCAGCTGTGGTCTGTTCAGGTGTCCTTGCATCAGCACCACTAGCATAATCACAGTTGTGTGGGGGAGTAGAATATGCTTTTCAACAACCCTGCAATAAAAATAGTCAGAGGTCCAAACTCTAGAAAAATCACTGGATAAAAACGGGGAAAAAATAAAATGTTATCCATTATATGGATTTGTCTTTAAATGTCATGTATTTTTCTATTTTAATAATTCAATGAGGGAAGCTTACATAGTTCTCATCAGGAGGCCAGATTCAGTTTTTATTTAAAGAAACTACTCCTAATTACTAATACCATAATTAAAAATAAACTTTGCTAGTTGTTCCTGTTCTCATATTAGATTGCTAAATGAATATTTGCCCTGAATCATTAATATTTGAGAGAGGACATTCTACTGAGAAAGCAACACCTTTTAATTTGCTGTAATTTTAAAGGTATGTCTGCATGAGTTTGGACAACTTTCAGCCTCAGTAGCCAACATGGGACACAACCAGGATGCAATTACAAGTAGCTATACTTGACTCAGTACTGTCATTTTTTTCTTGATTTGTCATAGGAAAAATTTCTGTCTCCTACAGATCTGCTATAATATTTATGATGTGCATGAAGCATTACAATATTGCTCAAATGAAGGACAGTTGTAATCTTTATCTATCATTATCTAGAAGTTACCTTTTAAACCAGAATGAGCATCAATATAAAAGTATAAATACAGTAAGATTTAAAATACACTTGTATTCATTTATTAACCATTGAGGTTTTTAGATTAATCAGGAGACAAATGTATTCCATAATTATTAAACCTATGAACAGATGGCCATTGACAGTGTTAGTGAGGCTTGTCATTTCCTAGAAACAAATGCTGGCATATCCTGCACATTTGCTGGACATGCCCCAAAATCTGAGTAAAGGCTCTTAAAATAATTGGTGTAAAATTTATGTTCAAAACATTAACATATAGAACTCTCATCTTCCTTTTCAGTAGTCCATTAGTTTGATCTGTACGTTTGCTTTTCCAGACCCACACCAGTAATTCGCTGGATTAAAGAAGGTGGCGAATTGCCAGCCAACAGAACATTTTTTGAAAATTTTAAGAAAACGCTCAAGATTGTAGATGTTTCTGAAGCTGACTCTGGGAACTACAAATGCATAGCAAGAAATATATTAGGTTCTACTCATCATGTCATTTCAGTAACTGTGAAAGGTAATACTAAAATAATCGTTAATTTAATATTGTCGATGTCCAGAATGCAAGACTGAAGTATGCTTACCAGGATAATAAATTATAACTGAAAGGATGAATGATAATATTAAAAAATAACTGAGGATAGCTAAATCAACTGAATTCCGCCATCAGACAGACAGACTTGACTATCTCTAACTTTTGTTTCTCTTTTCATTATGTTGCTTTGTCAAGTAACAGGCTAAATTGAGACTTTATTGTATTACATTTAATACATTTAATTTATATCTTTAATACATTTAATACATATCTGTAATACATTTAATTTATATCTTTGATTAATTGTCATTAGTCTTTGTCCTTCCTTGTTCTGCGTTCCTCCCCATCCCTTGTCTTTATCTCCTTTTTATTTTCTGTCTTTTCTGCTCTCTATTCACATAGCCCAGATTTTTTCTCTTCCCTATTTTTCTATTCATCTTACGCTCTTTTTTCTCCCTTGATGAACATTTCTGTTTTTGTTTCCTGAGTCTTTTACCTGTGCTGTCTTACTAGTTTTAAAAACATTTAAAATGTGTTTGTCCAAATAGAAACTGTAAGAATATTTTGAATATCATGAAACAAACAAAAAAAAGGGATGACAGCTAATTAGTCATTTAAATAACCAAGTGTAGTGCTCCCTTTGCATACTAAAAACCTATTACTGTAGTCCACTATCACTCTATAGTCATATTCAACCTTCTTGTCAAGAGTTTTCTGTTTGCTTCTATCCATCAATCCAAAATCTGAAGTTTAATTGCAAAATGTGACAACATATACTATTTGTGGTTATTTATTGTAAAAAAAATAATAATAATAAAAAAGGTGACATAGATGAAGATCTTTTGGTGTGGACAGTATTCTGTCCATTTCAATCTCTGTGCATTTTCAACTGTCTTATAATTTCAAAGTAAAAAGCTATCCCCCATTCAATGCAGGAGGTAGCCAATAGCTCAGTTTAGCCAAAGTGTAATTTACCAGTTAATCATTGAATATAATGTATACAAAAATAAATTTTACCACACAACTGTATGTCTATACCTATACATATCTTGTTTGAATTATTTTATGGTTACCATGACTGTGCCTCATGATTTTCTGTAATCATGGTAATTTTGGAAAATGATTGCTGTGTTTCTCTTCCTAACCCCAGCTGCTCCATACTGGATAACAGCACCCAGAAACTTGGTCCTATCTCCTGGAGAAGATGGGTCATTGATCTGCAGAGCTAATGGCAACCCAAAACCTAGCATAAGCTGGTTATCAAATGGTGTTCCCATAGCAAGTAAGATTTTTAATTACCTCACAGGATGATGAATAAGGAAATATGAGCAATATCATTTAAAATGTATATTTATCTATATAAATGAAGAGCATGCATTTGTTTAATTTTGGCTGACAGGTTATAATAAATTATAAATTAGGTGGTTAAAAAACAGTGTTTTTTTTTTAACATCAAAATGTGCCTTTAAAGTGTTTGAGAGTGCATTTGTGCTATTTGTGAATGTATACCTGGTTATCCTGTCTGGTGCTCTCCTGGGGTAGCATCCTTACAGAGGCAGAGCCATAGCAGCAAAGCTGTGCCATGCCCTTTTGAGGGATATTACTGAGGTATAATTTCTGCCATTGTGTTGCTGTGGCAGTCATGTTTGCTGGGTCTCTCATTTGCTGCCCCAGAGCAGTACTAGTTTTTTCTAAGAATTGAAAAGTTGACACAAAAGGTCAAGTCGTCACTTCTGTGGGTGTTCAGAGCACTTTTGCAGGATACGCAGCTTAGAGGATGTTGGAGCCTTCCAGGCTTCAGCACTAAAAAGCAGCAGCAAAGCTGACTTGGTGCGTCAGCAACTGCCTGGAAAACAGCTTGTACAAAGTAGGTGTCAAAGAAAAGGAACCCCTGAGGCAGTGAAACAGCTGTTTCTCTGTGTATGGGTAAGAAAAGCAATCCAGAGTTGGTGGTAAGAAAAGCTACCTAGAGCCATTGACTGAGTCACTGAATTGTTGCAGTGCTATGACTGGCGATGCTGTATGACAGACACAAGATAGCTGCTGTATGAAGCATAAGTTTGCTTGGGTAGAACTTGCTGGAGAATGCTGCAGCATGTTGTCAGTTGTTTTTGTACTCAGCATGGCCTCTACATCACATCACACCTGGTTCTTCTACATTTGTCCTTCCTTTTTCATGAAACAGTACTATAAAAACAATCTTGTTTTTATTGCCTTGTGAGAGATAATCTATTCTAAAATATGGGTCTGGTCTGGCCTGTGGAATGTATGACTGTAACTTTTGGGAGTTCCAGGAGACATTTAAGTATGTTAATCAAAGTAAGTGTCACAGAGTTTGGGACATGGAGGAGAATTCTACACAGTGAGAATCTAGGAAACAGCAACAGGCAAACAAGAACGTTCGTTAGATATATTCAAAACATTTGGGATACAAGAGATCTGAAACTGAACTGAAAATGTGCAATTTCAAGGATAATTTAAGGGAAAAGTACTAACAGAAAGCATTCTATACAAGTTCTTCTAATTTTCCACATACAAGCTATCAGAGTATACTCTGTATGTACACTTTTTTTTTTTTTTCTTTAGGCAAAAGGGTAAAGTAAGGGAAAGTATTGAAACAAAAACATTTAGCAAAGTATCTGTTCCAGGAATCCTAAGTAAAAATAAGTTGAGATCTTTATCCTGAGATATAAAACCAGAAGTTTCTATTGGTTAAGTAAGTTATGTGAGCTGACATTAAGCACCATTTCAGAGAGGTGTTTGTCAGCTCACCAAAAAGTAGTAAGTATACAAGAAAAACAGGAAAATAATGTAATTTTGTATTGTATATGCTGTATGTACATATATCATGAAGTCTGCTTCATGCTTGAAGTTTAATACCTATCCTGTAGTTACCTTTCTGGCTTTTAAGTTGTCTCAACATACTTACTGTTCTTTATATAGTTGCCATTAGTCTTGTTTTTTGTTTTGTTTTGTTGAGATTTCTTTTCTTGCTAGTCTGATGGTTTAACTCTTCATCCATCCTGACTAAAAATCTGACTAAAAAAAAACAAACACTTGACTAAAACCTGACTAAAATCTTTTTAAAACCTGACTAAAATCTTTTGCAGCTGGTTAATGAGATGCACCTTTGCCTTCTACTGCTTCTTTGTCAAAGCTGTAGGACTGGCTATTCAAATGACAAACAACTACATTTTCCAGAAAAGCAACTATGTGTTCTGCATTTTTGCAGGATAGCAGTAAAACATTAAGAAATATAAAGTTTTTAGAGGCAGATACCACCAAACTTCGCAAGTATGAGGGCAGCATACATTGGATGGCCCAGAGGAATTAGTATACAGAGTCTTACTGAAGGAAACTCAGAAAAAAATTAAGAGACTTTAACAAAATTATCCACTCAAACTCAATAGGAGGAAAAAAAAAAAAAAAGACAAAAGAACACAGCAAATAATAACTGGGTAGCTCAGTTTTATGTTAAAGGTCACTTTCACTGCTGAGGAAGACAGAAGTTTTGCCACCTTAAATATTTAAGTGCAAGTTCACTGGATACTCGAGTACACTGAAACTGTCAGGGGATCCAAGAAAGAAAATTATCACGATCATAGAAAGTGCTGTTCTTAAGATTCTTGTGATTTTATATTATTCTGAGTTACCAAAAACAGGTCTGGAAACTACCAAGTACAGCATGCTCTTTTGTTCACTTCCTACCAAATAACAGAATTGAGCCCCTCTTCTTCCAGCTGAATGATTAGTAAATCACTGTAAAAGGAAACTAAAGCAGCTGTTTCAGCTTCAGGGCAGTGCTGAGAGAGCTACACCCATGGCAGGATTTCAAAGAAAAAGAGCTACATTTGAATTTCAAAGCCCTGCTGTCATCATATATCCCACAATGTGCCTCCTGTGGCCCTGTAATCTGTTTGCAATACTTTAATTTTCTATTGGAAACCACAACTGGGAGATGCTTAATTCTTCCGGTTTTGTTTTGCCATAATAGAGTCAGACAAGGAAGGGGAATGTTGAAGAAAGAACCATCCAGCTATATCTCAGTCAAAGGGTGAGGCTTAAATAACGGAAAGGGAAAGATGAAGATCAGCTTCATATCAAAATAATAATAATAAAAAGATTAATGTATGTTAAGCACCTATGAAAACAAGTGCAGTGGTGTAAATTTTGTTCTAGATTATATTAGCCAGCATAAAAAAGATACTTTTAAAGGAAGATTTTAAGCTTCTTTGAAATCTTTTCATTCATTTTCTTCAATGATAATGCTCTGAAGAAAAGCTCGCTTCCAATTTAAAGCAAGCTGTTTCAGGCATGCTGGAGCGATAAGAAGCGAACCTTGTAGTGTTTACTCACAGGAGTAATTTGAACCCACATGCACAGTCCCATTGAGGTCAATTAGAATTACTTTTGCAAGTAGCAATTGAAAGTTCAGGCCACGATTCTGCCTTGCCTTGCGCTTCAATTAACGCTCAAGGTCTGCATTATTTATACTGCTGCATAATCCGTTGTGTTTTGCTGCTCAGATATTCAGCATGGTTTTACAAAAGGGAAACCATGCATAAAGTATCTCAACTTCTAAAAAAGTAACAACCCGGATTAATTGGGAAGGGGAAGCACTTTCATAATTGGGCTTCAGAAGAGCATTGCAAATACTGCACAAAAGACTAATTTATTGGTTCAGTAGTTCATAGTTCATGATGAGCTATTAAATATTAAATACACACACTTAGATTTAGACAAAGTAGTGCACTGAAAGGCGCTGTTTATCTTCTGTCAACACGTGCTTCACTTGTTTATATTACGTCTCACATTGAATCTCACTTTTTAGTTAGTCTCCATTATTAATCACATTGAAGTTAAGGGGGAAACATTAGCCCTTACATTTCCTTCATGAAAGGCATTGATAATCCCTGGCTCACAGATTTGTCCTCCGTCGTGTTCTCTGTGAGCATACACACAAGCTGTTCATCGTGGCCATGGGAGGGTGGGATGAAATCTGCCGGGTCTCTGACACCCTGAAGAGCTGAGCCTCACAGAGGAGGGAAGTGCCAGGGCAGGCAGGCATCCACCACTTCTGCTGTCATGATGCTGGAACTGTGCATCTGGCCTAGGAGCTGTGGCAGACAGGAGAACCTCTGATAATCAGTTTTACTTATTGTGCACAAGATAGCCAAAGGACAGTTGTGGCTAGCCTGCCATCCCTTTGGAGTTAACAGCACTACCAAAATAAAAACATCTCACCCTGGAACAAGGATTGCAGGGGTCACAGGAAAATACTTTTCTGAGGAACAAGTGAGATGTTAGAAAAAGGAAAAGAGCACTTCTTCCATCTCTTGCCATCTCTTCCAGAATGAAGTCTTTGACTGTTGACTGTAGGGTGTAGGGTAAGGCAAAACTCAAGTTTCTTGTTTTCCTTGCTTAGTTTCAGTGTCAGTATGACCTTACAGGTTTTCAGGTCTGTCTGATGACTGTCCAGTCTTGCTATTTTACTATCAGCTTTTCTCCAGTTTATACTCATCTCTGAAAGTATCGTCAAGGCCTCTGCTTTGTCAGAACCCACAACCTTTCTGCACATACCACTGGAACTATATGTGTCTGTGCAGAAATACATCTATAGCTCTATGTGACTGTGAAAGTTCAGCCAAGTAAGGCAAAATATTGGTTAAAATCCCTGTCTTCTCCTTTCTTTGTCATCTGCCCTATCCCACGGGAAGAATGAGGGATTCTAGTTGCATAAGGTTCTCTAAATGCCTCATATAGTATTTAGGCAAAATGATGAGAGATCGGATAGAACAGGTCTGTCCTGCATAATGTCCCCTGATTTGGGTTCTCAAATGTTATGAGGCTAGTCAGCTGTAGCCAAAAGTATGTTAACTGGATGCTCATTCAGAGACCATATAATTTATAAAAAAAGCTGGGAGGTGCCTGCATAAGGGACGTGACTTCTTATCAGTACAGCTTGGTGACTACACACTGGAAGTCCCTCCTAGTTTTCTTGTTTGGTTGGTTGTTAATGTTAAGTCCTGGTTCTGTGACATTCTCCCGTTGTTATAGGTAATACATCAGAATATGAATGTCTAACCTTTTATAAATAATTCTTCAAAACTCCCATTTCAGTCACTCAAGTTATAGCTAAGATAGACCTTCCTCATTTTGAGACAGTTACTTTATTTATAAATTACTTGTGAACGTGACTTTTTGGAGGAATAAGCAGGTAAAGAAGAATGATAGGTTGCTTTTAGCAAATTTGCTGTAATACAGGAGATCCTGTGATCCTATCAGAACCTGAAAGGCATCATTATATAAGGACCACATGTCTAAATCCATATCAGAAAAAAATCCCTAGCCTTCTCTCTTTGCTTTTTTTTTTTTTTTTTTTAGGGTTTTTGAAAATCATGCCTTATGAGCCAGTAGTGTTCTCAGGCCCCACTTACATTCACTATTAATTGTGCATGAACTTGAGGACACAATTATAGTATGAAGCAGACCTGTATAGTATGAAGCAACAACAAATTTTCAGTATAATAATCTAAATCAAATAATTGTCTCAGATTCTCTGAGAAATTAATATTCTTCTACTGATGCAAAATGAAAAGTCAGCTTTACTAATAGTAGAGGTTAAAGAGTGACTGTGAACTATAACACTTAAACAATAATTTCTGTTCTTACATTGCTATCAATTTTTGCATTTCCTGCATAGTTCTCTACTCTGAAACCATCTTATTTGTGAATTAAAAAATAATAAAATTTGCGATGTGAAAGGTTTTTCAACAATCATATGTAGTGACTGCAAATGCATAGCAGTTATAATTATTTTTTATTCATAACTTTGATTTGCTTAAAAAATGGAGGCATCTGAAGACAGTCATTAATATCTCTATTCTTTTCTAAAGAGAAATTATCTGTTTGTACTGTGTTTTTATTTAACTTTTTACTGATCTGGATAAAATTAGCTCTTACACCTGCCAAAGGTGTATGTGTTGTGATTGATACAGGAAAATCAAAAAAGTTAGTTTCTGTCTTCTCCAGCTTGTTTTCAGCCAGAGGGAATCTCTACTACAACATCTGAAGACGACATCAACATTTTCATTATAGAATAGAAACAGTGCATATATCCTGAAAACTAAGGTTGTAATCTACACATGCCTCTGGGAAAAAATATATATATTACCTTAGGTTACATCATGCTTCTCAGGCAACAAGAAAAATATTCTTAATTCTGTGCCCCGTGGGACTTAGACTCTGAGTTAGCAAAGCTGAGAACATCTGATGTCAGCTAGATCGCATCCGCTGTTGTATTTCAGAATGTGGTACCAGTATAATAAACTCAGATGTCAGGGATTCTCGATTTCACATGAACCTTTTTGTGAACAACAGTAAATTACAGAATAGCAATCACAGGTATATACCTCCTTCTCAGTGAGTAATGCCTTATTGTCAGTCTATGTTTTTAATATTAAAATATTTAATTTTAAAATCACAACATCATAAAATAGTTGGAAGGAGGTAGAGTTCATCTGGTCCAATCTGCCTCCTCAAAGGAAGGTGTTATCAGCATCAGGTTGCTCATGACTGGCCATTTGCCGAGGCGATCGGCTCCGGGGCAGGCGCGTTCTGCAGCGGAGCGGGGGATCGGGCCAGGCAGGGCTAATTTTGTCCGGCATCGAGCCTACTAGAGGGAGCCGCCAGGACCCGGCAGCCCTCGTGAGGGAGGCTGACGAGGCGAAGGCGGAGCCAGCAGCGCCCCTTCCCCAGCCATTCAAAAGCAGCCCCTAGGGAGCGCGAGCGACCAGGAGCGCGGCGACCAGGGCGGGCAATCAGGGCGTGGCGCGTCAGAAGGGAGTGGCGCGGCAGTTCGCGCAGGAAGGGCGGAGCGCTCCCCCTACACACAAACAACACCTCGTTAACAACAGCCGTAGCTAGGCGATAATGGTCGCCACCAGGCACGGCGCGCTCTCCAGAAAGTCGGTACACACGCAGACCGACTACCCGTTAAAAAATGCCGCAGTTCAGGTCACCGGATGCAAGGAGTGTCTGAGCCTGTTGCTGCCATCGGCGGGAGGCAGAGAAACTGCGTGCGTGAGGTGCGAGCAGGTGGATGACCTGGTCCGCATGGTGGCGGAGCTCAAGGAGGAGGTGGAGAGGTTGAGGGCCATCAGGGAGTGTGAGCGGGAGATAGACTTCTGGAGTAACTCCCTGCAGGGCCTCAAGGGGAGGTGCCGAGGTGAGACTCCCCAAATGGGGGCGGACCCCCTGCCCTGTCCCCGTCGGGCAGAGGGAGGGGATCTGGGAGCTGAGGAGGAATGGAAACAGGTCCCTGCTCGACATCGCAGGCGATGCCCTCCCCTTCCGGCCCCACCTTCCCAGGTGCCCTTACACAACAGGTTTGAGGCCCTAGAGATTGAGAGGCCGGTGTGTGAGGAAGAGGTAGCAAATGTTCCCAGGAGGATGCCTGGAGCGAGGAGGTCGACTCCGCGCCTCAGGACTGCCTCCACCAAAAAAGACAGGAGGGTTATTGTTGTTGGTGACTCGATTCTTAGGGGAACAGAGGGCCCTATTTGTCGGCCGGACCCTACCCGTAGGGAAGTCTGCTGTCTCCCTGGGGCCAGGGTCAGGGACGTTGCCAGGAAGCTTCCTAACCTGGTACGCCCCTCTGACTATTACCCCCTTTTGATAGTCCAGGCGGGCAGTGATAACATCGAAGAGAGAAGCCTCAAGGCTATCAAAAGGGACTTTAGGGGGCTGGGTCGGTTAGTGGATGGAGCGGGAGTGCAGGTGGTGTTTTCGTCCATCCCTATGGTGGCAGGGAGGAGTTCAGAGAGGACACGGAAAGCCCACCTGTTAAACACGTGGCTCCGGGGCTGGTGCCAACGCAGAAATCTTGGGTTTTTTGATCATGGGGCACTTTACTCAGCACCTGGCCTGATGGCCGCAGACGGGTCCCTATCTTTTAGGGGAAAAAGGATCCTGGGCCAGGAACTGGCAGGGCTCATTGAGAGGGCTTTAAACTAGGTAGGAAGGGGGATGGGGCTGAGGCTAGGATTGTTGGGGCTGTGCCAGGGGGAACAATGGCAAGGCCGGAGGATAAGGCAATGGCCCAGCTGAAGTGCATCTACACCAATGCACGCAGCATGGGTAACAAACAGGAGGAGCTGGAAGCCATCGTGCGGCAGGCAGGCTACGACTTGGTTGCCATCACGGAGACGTGGTGGGACCAGTCTCATGACTGGAGTGCTGCAATGCCTGGCTATAAGCTCTATAGAAGGGACAGGCAGCATAGAAGGGGTGGTGGTGTGGCTCTCTATATTAGAGAGTCTTTCGAGGTTGTAGAACTCGAGGTTGGGAATGACAAGGTCGAGTCCCTTTGGGTTAGGATCGGCAGGGACAACAAGGCTAGTGTCCTGGTCGGGGTCTGCTATAGACCGCCGAACCAGGATGAGGAGACGGATGAGGAATTCTACAGGCAGCTGACAGAGGTTGCAAAATCATCAGCTCTTGTACTCGTGGGGGACTTCAACTTCCCTGACATATCCTGGAAGCACAACACAGCCCTGAGAAAGCAGTCTAGGAGGTTTCTGGAGAGCGTGGAAGATAGCTTCCTGACGCAGCTGGTTAGTGAGCCTACCAGGGGAGGTGCCCCGCTAGACCTTCTCTTCACAAACAGAGAAGGACTGGTGGAGGACGTGATCGTCGGGAGCTGTCTAGGGCAGAGTGACCACGCAATGGTGGAGTTCACTATCCTTGGCGAGGCCAGGAAGGGGACCAGTAAAACCGCTGTATTGGACTTTCGGAGGGCTGACTTTGAGCTGCTCAGGACACTGGTTGGTGGAGTCCCTTGGGAGGCGGTTCTGAAGGGCAGAGGGGTCCAGGAAGGCTGGGCGTTCTTCAAGAGGGAAGTCTTAATGGCGCAGGAACGGTCTGTTCCCACGTGCCCAAAGACGAGCTGGCGGGGAAGAAGACCGGCCTGGCTCAACAGAGAATTGTGGCTTGATCTTAGGAGGAAAAAGAGGGTTTATAAGCTTTGGAAAAGTGGGCAGGCCACTAAGGAGGACTTTAAAGAAGTAGCGAGGCTGTGCAGGGACAAAATTAGGAAGGCCAAAGCTCATCTGGAGCTCAATCTGGCTACTGCCGTTAAAGATAACAAAAAACGTTTCTATAAATACATCAACACAAAAAGGAGGAGTAAGGAGAATCTCCATCCTTTACTGGATGCGGGGGGAAACTTAGTTACAAGAGATGAGGAAAAGGCGGAGGTGCTCAATGCCTTCTTTGCCTCAGTCTTTAGCGGCAATACCGGATGTTCTCTGGATACCCAGTACCCTGAGCTGGTGGAAGGGGATGGGGAGCAGGATGTGGCCCTCATTATCCATGAAGAACTGGTTGGTGACCTACTACGACACTTAGATGTGCACAAGTCGATGGGGCCAGATGGGATCCACCCAAGGGTACTGAGGGAACTGGCAGAGGAGCTGGCCAAGCCACTATCCATCATTTATCAACAGTCCTGGCTATCGGGGGAGGTCCCAATCGACTGGCGGCTAGCAAACGTGACGCCCATCTACAAGAAGGGCCGGAGGGCTGACCCAGGAAACTACAGGCCTGTCAGTTTGACCTCAGTGCCAGGAAAGCTCATGGAGCAGATCCTCCTGAGAGTCATCATGCAGCACTTGAAGGGGAAGCAGGCGATCAGGCCCAGTCAGCATGGCTTTATGAAAGGCAGGTCATGCCTGACGAACCTGATCTCCTTCTATGACAGAGTGACGCGCTGGGTGGATGAGGGAAAGGCTGTGGATGTGGTCTACCTTGACTTCAGCAAGGCTTTTGACACCGTCTCCCACAGCATTCTCCTCAAGAAACTGGCTGCTCTTGGCTTGGACTGGCGCACGCTTCGTTGGGTTAGAAACTGGCTGGATAGCCGGGCCCAAAGAGTTGTGGTGAATGGAGCCAAGTCCAGTTGGAGGCCAGTCACTAGTGGCGTCCCCCAGGGCTCGGTGCTGGGGCCGGTCCTCTTTAATATCTTCATCGATGATCTGGACGAGGGCATCGAGTGCACCCTCAGTAAGTTCGCAGATGACACCAAGTTAGGTGCGTGTGTCGATCTGCTCGAGGGTAGGAAAGCTCTGCAGGAGGATCTGGATAGGCTGCACCGATGGGCTGAGGTCAACTGCATGAAGTTTAACAAGGCCAAGTGCCGGGTCCTGCACCTGGGGCGCAATAACCCCAAGCAGAGCTACAGGCTGGGAGAGGAATGGTTGGAAAGCTGCCAGGCAGAGAAGGACCTGGGAGTGATGGTGGACAGTCGGCTGAATATGAGCCAGCAGTGTGCTCAGGTGGCCAAGAAGGCCAACGGCATCCTGGCTTGTATTAGGAACAGCGTGACCAGCAGGGCTAGGGAGGTGATCGTCCCCCTGTACTCAGCTCTGGTGAGGCCGCACCTCGAGTACTGTGTTCAGTTTTGGGCCCCTCGCTACAAGAAGGACATCGAGGTGCTTGAGCGGGTGCAGAGAAGGGCGACGAAGCTGGTGAGGGGTCTGGAGAACAAGTCCTACGAGGAGCGGCTGAGGGAGCTGGGCTTGTTCAGCCTGGAGAAGAGGAGCCTCAGGGGCGACCTTATCGCTCTTTTTAGGTACCTCAAGGGAGGCTGTAGCGAGGTGGGGGTTGGCCTGTTCTCCCACGTGCCTGGTGACAGGACGAGGGGGAATGGGTTTAAGTTGAGCCAGGGGAGTTTTAGGCTGGATGTTAGGAAGAACTTCTTCACTGAAAGGGTTGTGAGGCATTGGAACAGGCTGCCCAGGGAAGTGGTGGAGTCACCATCCTTGGAAGTCTTCAAAAGACGTTTAGATGTAGAGCTTAGGGATATGGTTTAGTGGAGGGCTGTTAGCGTTAGGTTGGAGGTTGGACTCGATGACCTTGAGGTCTCTTCCAACCTAGAAAATTCTGTGATTCTGTGATTCTGTGTCCATTCAGATTCTGATCATCTCTACGAAAGAGACTGTATAACCTCCTTGGGCAACCTGTTCCAGGGTCTTACCACCCTCTTTGTTTTTTTTTTATACGTTTAAGCTTAAAAAACTAAACAAAACAAAAAAACTCCAAGTGATGGATTGTATGTTCCAATTTTGCAAAGATCTTAAAGACTTAAAGACTTAAAGCTAAAGAATTGTAAAATCAGTAAATATATTTCGTGATCTAATCATTTTCTGAAAAAAAATGCATTCTTTTCTTAGACTTCTTCAGGCTGTATCATTCATTTGGACTGATAATGTTATATTGTAGACTGCAGTTGACAGCTGTTCTGATCTTCATTTGTTTAGCTTCCTGAGAGTGCACAAATAAATACTGACCAGCAAGTAGAACTGATCAGGAAAATGAAATACTTTAATAGAAAAGGGTAAACAAATCTCAGCAAAATCTGGAGATTTTCTTCCCATTTTAAGTATAATCATGCATCTTAATTGTTTCTGTTAAGACAGCACATTTCATTCTGTCTTTTACACAGGAAAAAAAAAAAAAAAAGTGCCATAGTGGTTCTTTAAACATGCTAACAGAAGTAATTGCTGGGGCTGTCAAAAGCTTATGAAACAGAATGAGAATATGTATTCAGATGAACAGGCCTTGTTCAGAGTGCCAATAGCTGGCTGTGACAAGCGTATCTCCTAGAGGCTATACCTTGTCTGTGCAGAAATAGGCTGTATGTAGCTGTATAGTCAAGAAGCTGTCTTGTTATACAATGTGATGGAAAAATAATGTGAAGAAAGGCAATCAGGTCTTTGGGCAGAAACGATGTAAGCATGTTCTTACATTAAGGCTCAGTGATTTTGCAACTGAATGTTGATGTTACAGAACACATGCTCAACTCTCCATTACTACAGCAGAACCTTTATAGCAAATCCTCAACATTCATAATCCCAGTTGTGCACACCCATTTTTAGTATTACGTAATTCTTTGTTATTTTGCCTGTCAGCGCCAAATTTAGACCCATCAAACACATTGAAAGCATTTTCTCCTTTTCACACAGCCATCGTGTAAGGTGACCAGAGTCCTCATAAAAGCCAATGAGCAGTGTGTGAGCACAGCAGCAAAGCAGCTGGGTGCTGCAGTGGCTAACTTTTAGGGCTTGGCCCTGCAAGATGCAGTGTAATGCATGGACAAAGACCTGTGGGTTGTGTTTGTGTTGTGTGGGAGAATGAGATGTGTCACAAGACAGTATATTGAGTAGACACCGATCTCAAGATGATGCTCTTCAGCATGCAGGTAGCTAGACCAGACAAAAAAAAAAGATACTTCCTTCGTTTTTTGTTCTTGTTTTTTATTTTTCTCCTAGGACCCACAGATTTTTTTTTTAGAACAGGCACCCAGGTGCTGAAAAAATGGTTTGGGATTCAGAGGGGATGAGTGGAGGGATGCACAGAGAATGGAGCAGAGCAGCTCTGGGCAGACCTGCCTCCTGGGAGTGCGGTAGCATGTATTTTCCATTTAACCGTGATGTGTGTGCAGAAACAGACCGCTTCTCACAGATGACTGGCCTGCCTGCTGGGCTACTCACCTGCTCTGTCTATTTTCAGCCCATGAATCTTTTAATGAAAATGTCATTCACATGGGAACATGAAGAAATGTGTAACACAGAACACAATAGGAAGCAAATCCAAAAAGGAGAAAAATAAGTGCCAGCAATGCAGTAGCCCAGAGAATAGTAAAGCATTTGCAATTCTTGTTGTACCTTTTTCTTGATTTCAAAAAATTTTAATTTGTTGTATTGATCTTAACTTTGAGTGATTTAAGATAGGAGTTAAAAATGGAGTTGAGAATTGTTCTTGAGGTATCTGTTTGAAAATTGATGTCGTTACTTTATATACAAAGTAGCCTCAGAGTTCACCAACAATGGAAATGTCTTTAAGCAGGAGCTCAGAACTGGAGTCCCTGTCATCTGGTTTCTTCTCTCTTAGAGAATTCAGTAATCAATATTTCAATAGACCTGAGAAAATATAAGATAAATTTCTCTGTGCAGTTGAGTACTGAGATATAGTCAGAATCAAAAGGTTTTGTCACTTACAGAAAATATATATTAATTTATTTAATCGATCTTCTCTATGAATCCAAAGAAATCAGAAATAATTTTATATGAAAAAGTGTTCCACAAATATGTTTATTTTCTCAACCTTCAATTTTGACAATGCAACCATACTAAAATGTGTTCCTTAATTCATATATGCATTTATTTTACATATTAATATAACAGTAAACTTACCAGTACATTTAATTAACAATATGTTAATATATTTCTACTTTTTTTTTTAAATGAAAGTATAATTTGTCCATTTTTATGCAGTACAGCGTTACAAGCTGTTATTTTCTCTGTTGTACCCCTATAACTTCATCCAGTTGTATGATAACTGACAGCTATTATTCTTCAGCAATATCTCTGAATTTTATTTTCAGTTACGTTCTGAATTATTCTGGGATGCAGGAGCTGTTTGACAGCTCATGCTACTACAGAGTAGTTGAAGAAATAGCACTGTGTAATACTTATATCAGGGAAAGAGTGCCACCTACTGAACTGCTAACACAGCTATTGAGAAGACTATTGATTTTGTACAAAACAATTACTTGTGTTTCACTTTGAGGTAGTTTGCAACTAAGGCTGATTTTATACCTGGAGAATTATTTCTGTGTATAAAAACTGATACAACAAGCAGATGCTTTTAAATCATAGAGGCTGTAAAGTTTCAATGTAATTCTAACAAGTTTCTTTTGATGTTCAGAAATATTTATTTTTGTAGATATTGTCTGTATTTCTCCGAATCTTGTCATGTCACTGTTTTTCATGTTTATTGCATGCAAAATATGATCTTAACTTCACTTTTTTTTTTTTTTTTTGGGGGGGGGGAAGACAAAAATTTAACAATTAAATGTGTGTAGAACTGGAATAACTTCTTTAATCATACTGGAATTCACATTTTGCCCAGTGAACAGTCATGCATGAAAGTAGAACAAAGGGCATATTGGTCTTTCATTTTGTTTCTTCTTTTCAGAAGTATGAAACATGTTATGCAATGGCAGTTTAAGAAAAATTACTTTCTTTCTTTATACCAACAGTTGCCCCAGAAGATCCTAGCAGAAAGGTGGATGGTGATACCATTATTTTCTCAGCTGTGCAAGAAAGATCAAGTGCTGTCTATCAGTGCAATGCTTCTAATGAGTATGGATACTTGCTAGCAAATGCATTTGTGAATGTTCTGGGTAAGAAACACATTTTTGTATTTTTCAGTCTTCGTGGGTATTTAGTCGTCGTCTGCTACTATACAAATTGCATGCCCAAGCCTTGGTTGAGGTCTTTAATATGTGGGAATATACATATTTCCTGAGCTTTGTAAAAGCCCAGGGTATAGATATCTTGGGGTTGTTTTTGTAGGATACTCCTGAATTTCCCTTTCACTACTCCTAGGTAAGAAGGTTGGTTGTGGAAGCTGTTGGAAACTTGGCAGAAATTTTATCTCTTTTTAATTTTTTCTTAATGTAAATCATAACAAACATAAGCATAACAAATAAGGCAGGCATTAATATTCTTTAAGTTAGTATGTTTCAGTACACTTTCATTGATTGTTGGTGTTTTGGATCAGTTAAATATTTGTTCCACCTGAAAACTGCAGTATAGAACACATTCTAATTGTGCAGTGATCCTGGATTCAGATAATCCCTGGAAAAGACTCAGCTAAACCCCATCATAGAAAATATAATCTTTAAATTGCTATTGTGAGGGGACATGATTATACATTTGGCTTTAAGGCCTCCAAGGATGCATTTCAAGTTGTGAGATAATTGTGACCTCTCGATCTTCCCACTGAATTTAACAAAGTTAGTAGGAAAATCCAAGGCAGAATGGCCCCTGAAGACTATCCTGCAGGAATTGGCAGATCCTTTGAGTGACAGAGTGACAGTCTTTTAAAAGAGAGAACCTCATTTTGAGTCCATGATTCTGTTCAAAAATGGAGGTGTTTCACCAAATAGATCTTTCTGCCTAAAGGGTTTTTCAGAATTACTTAGTTCAGTCTGTTCCCATCAGTTTCTCTTTGTGAAGTATGTTCTGATTTAAATATTCCAAATTAAATAACCGGCTTTGGTATCCATTCCTGTTACTTGTAAATAGGGAAGAAACATTTACTTTTCACATGAAAATTCTGCTACATTAATGTTTCCTCAGGCTAATAGTAGTAAAACAAAGCTGAGATCAGAAACCACTTCAGAGAAGGATGTTAATGGATACTCTTTAGGCCCTACTTGATGCCTTCATATTTTGTATTTGTATCCTTGTATCTATATCCAGACATCTTTGTCTTTTCAGCTGAGCCACCAAGAATTCTAACTCCTGCTAATAAACTGTATCAAGTCATCTTAGATAGTCCTGCATTAATAGACTGTGCTTATTTTGGTTCACCTAAACCTGAGATTGAATGGTAAGTTACAGTTGTTGTGTTTAAATTATGTAAAAAGAGGCAGTTGCTTCTGTGGAAACAAACATTTAGACTCTATTTACAATTTAGAAACTGTATATCATCAAACTTAAGATAATTTCAATATGCTAATACAATATTAATTATACTTGATGTAGTAACATTTAAGCTACCCGTATAGAATCATGTTTAAATTTCATTATGTGATGCTGTCTGTAGTTGCTAATGTAGCAGTCCAAGTTTGTATTTCCTGTTAATAAAATATGATAGAATTTAAGTATGATGTTGGATAATAATATCTACCTTTTGTATAAAGGTTTAAGGGAGTGAAAGGCAGCATCCTGCGGGGAAATGAATACGTTTTCCATGATAATGGAACCTTGGAAATTCCAGTGGCTCAGAAGGATAGTAGTGGCACATACACATGCGTTGCAAGGAATGAATTAGGAAAGATACAAAATGAAGTACAATTGGAAGTTAAAGGTAAGAAATTAATCACTCTTTCATCACAGATTAATATAGAATTTAAGACTTTCTAAATATCTAATAGTCATTTTAAATTTCAGACCCAACGTTGATAATCAAACAGCCAGAATACAAAGTGATTCAGAGATATGGCCACGTTTCATTTGAGTGTATAATAAAACATGATTCTACCTTAATACCAACAGTTATATGGTTGAAGGACAATGACGAACTGCCAGATGATGAGAGGTATAGACAAACTATTTTGTCTGTATTTTTTATTTTCTCATTTCCTCCATGTACTCCTTTTCCTGTTCTTTTGAAAGTCACATAATGACCTATTGACAATTTCCAAACAAGACTGCTAAGTATCATCACTATCCCATATTTGATGACTAAAAGACTTGTCTAGTGTAGTGAAAATATTAAGATATAATTCAGAATAAAATGAGATTTAATTTATTTTAAATGTACATTAATAATGTATATAAATAGTAAGGATAAGATAATTGGCATAAGAAACTAAAGGGATAAAAGGAAGACAATTTTGCTGTAGATCACAGATAATTAAAAGTAATTTGAGCATATTTGGAAATAAAAATGCATTAGAAGAATAGGTAGTTACTGTGGGAAGATAGTTAAGAGCAATGTAGAAAAGGCTGACACGGTTCCATAGCCTACACTGTTGTCTAGATATTTGCTGAAATACACAAGTGTATGGGATTTGACAATATAACAGTTTCTTATAACAGTACCAGTTATTGATTCAGTGGCTGAACCTATTGTATTTACAGGTTTCTAGTTGGTAAAGACAACTTGACCATTATGAATGTAACTGATAAAGATGATGGAACATATACTTGCATAGTTAATACTACTCTGGACAGTGTTTCAGCAAGTGCTGTGCTTACTGTTGTTGGTAAGAATACTCTAAAACTTTATGATAGCAATACTGTGTTTAATTTCTGTTAAGTATAAAAACAGCATTAGATTTAAAATGAAAAGCACAAACATAATTTTGGTTGCTAGGACAGGAAAAAAGGAATTTCACCAAATTTTGTATGTGTTTCAGTTCGAAAATATAATAATCTTACCTGAAAATTTGCCTTTGAATCTTCTACTTACAAAAGGGTCCAACAGCTTCAGGACACATTCAGTTTCACGGTATAGGTTTCTATTTGTATCACACCTGAGCTAACACAGTAAATTGCATATTGCAGAATATTTGAACATGTTATTTCAGGAAACTCTTTTGCAGCTGAATTACTCTTCAGAAAGACTGAGCATGCTTGATTGTTTGACTTCTCAGTGACTTTGTTATTAAATTCCTTCACCTTGTTAACTTTCTATGAGTTCAGATTATTGTAAAATATGTTACTGTGCTCCTTCTCCCAGTTTGTAAGAAGGTCCTAAGTAGATGTCCCGTATTATTCTTACCTGGTGAAGTTAGGTTGGACAAGTTCAAGCTGAAAGCTTGTGTTTTAAAATTGTGTTGTAATCTTACGCCTATCCAGGAATGACATATAGTACTTAACAAGCATCTAGTACTTTTAAAAAGTTTTTTTAATGTTTGTTTTCTTGATCCATTCATATTAAAAAAAAAAAAAAAAGAAAAAGAAATTATTGTAGAATACTTCTATCACTTTTCATTGAAAAATCAAGGTATTATTTATACCCAACTATTTACTGTAAGTTAACTTTTCTTTCTCTCTAATTATTACAGTCTATAACTACTTACTATACTCTGTGCCTTTGGCTACTAACTGATTAAATCCTCTATATTAATGTTCTTTTCAGCTGCTCCCCCAACTCCAGCTATCATTTACGGTAAACTAATACAAAGTTCCCTTCCGACATCATCTGCCTGATATACTTCTCATTTGCCTGTTGGAAAGTGCAACATCTTCCTCCCTCCCCCTCTTTTTTTTTTTCTGTGTTTTTGTATGTGTATGTGTGTTTGTTTTGTGGTTTCATCCCATTTTACCAAATGCTTCATTATTGGAAGGCTGGACTTTGGAATTTCACAGTGCAGGGTGCTTTGTATTTTAGGGAATAAATGATTTTAAGATATAAATTACTTTTAAATC
The DNA here is from genome assembly GCF_965140915.1 of Aythya marila. Classification (NCBI taxonomy): domain Eukaryota; kingdom Metazoa; phylum Chordata; class Aves; order Anseriformes; family Anatidae; genus Aythya; species Aythya marila. The sequence goes on along the minus strand of NC_139042.1, from coordinate 177,047,443 downwards.
AGGTTATAGTGTGATAATGTTTTTCTCATCATGAATATTGTAATACAAATCAGTTATAATAATACATGAAAGGTTTAAAAGATAAATCCAGCAGTTCATTGAAAGCTAATTCACTATCAAAGAATTTGCACCAACTACCAACTTTCTAGGCATGGAGTACTTTATTTCATAGTTTGTCTTCATTTTACCTCACTCATAAAATTGGTAGAATCTTATTGGCCAGTTTTGTTAATGATTGATGAAACTGCTAATACAGATTGTGAAATTAAAGTTAAAATACCCTCAAAATCTGTCAGTCGTACAGTCTTAAACTGGACACCATGCACCCATTAATTTGATAGCAATTTTTTTCCTGAATTTGGGTGTTTAAATGCTATATAATATGCCCAAAACACTTTTAAATATTAGCAATGAGCACATTTATGTAAGTCCTATCAAGTTTTGAGAAAATGTTTATGCATTCTTAAGTGAACTTACTCATTAGTCTTAATTTTTGTGTAACAATTCGTATAACAAATTCAGCAATTTGAAATGGATATTTACATCTTCATGCATTATGTGGATGTATATTACCAGATTGATGTTTCAGGTTTTCTAAAAAGTACAACAAAAACAAATGTCTTAGAAACTCACAATTAGTTTCCATTTACACTATACTTGCTTTGAATTCACATGCAAAATATTTGTGGTGATTCTAGAAAATCTTCTTTGATGTGAGTTCTTTATTTTCCATCCTGTTAAATATTTTTAGTTACAATACAATACCACTCATATTCATTCATAGATAAACTAAACGTGCATTTCATATTTCTGTACTTTTCATTACATTTTTGTATCACATTTTATATCACAATCAGATGGGGATAAAATCAAATATAGATTGATGTTAATGTATGGAAGTTCCCAGATATATCAGTTCTCCATTTTGTATCTGTTTTGTGAAAACTGCATGCTAATAGTCATTACTGCTGTATCTGTGGAATTCTTTTGATTGGAATGTAAGGATTTTTTCACAGATGAAACTCCATATTCTATTGTGATTATTTTCTTTGTGTTCATTTGATTTACAGCTCGGCCAAATCCACCCTTTGACTTGGAATTGACAGGTCAGCTAGAAAGAAGCATTGAACTCTCATGGATACCAGGAGACGAAAATAACAGTCCTATTACAAGTATGTTTGTCTGTATCTATTGTAACAGAATTACCTTAACTCTTCTTAGATCCCCAAAAGTTCTAATATAAATTTTGTGTGCAGCATGGAAGAATGGCAAATTCACTTGCTAAAATTTGAAGGTCTCTGCCAACCTTAAGGATTCTGTGATTGTGTGAATTGCCATTTATTTACATAACAAAAATTCATTCGTTATCCTCTACTTCACTGCCAAGCTGAAATACTTATTTAATGCCCTAAAGAGCTGGGCTTTTGTTACAAAAACCTGTGCTAGTTAACACAGAAGATGATACTGGTTTGAGCTCTGTATGATTATGTCCAGTCTTATGAATATGCAGAGAGCAGACTTGTTCATTAGTTGAATGAGTAGAAAGTGCATCTTAAATAGAAATCTACTAACATTTTCAGTACTTCCCATGAATTTGAGATAGCATCAGTACCAGTATCTTTAGGGGGATTATCCATGACTACCAGTGACAGAAGCCTGTGCTTAATGAAAATACAGACCAGAAGGTTGTGGTTTTTTTTTTTTGTTTGTTTGTTTGATTGTTTGGGAGGGGGTTTATGTTTGTTTTTTGTCTGGCTTTTTTTTAAGATTCATATAAATAGTTGAATTGCATTTAAGTTATAGCTTATTCGTATACTCTTGTGTCAGTGCATTGATTGTTTTCCAGACCAGATGACAAAGTCTGGCTTTTCTATTGAAAAGCATTCACACTGTCTCAAAAGAGATTATACTAGCTTGTGGCTTGTATCAGTTTTTCTGCTGCATACGGTCTGATACTGGAAATTGAACTCTTCCAAATAAATAATGCTGGGTTTAATTACAATACAATTTAAATTCTCATGTTGTCCACTGAGAGCTTGCAAAATAAGACATTATAAGACATTTGCTTCATAAGTAAGCCTGTTAATGCTGCTGCTATCACTTAAAAAAAAAAAAAAAAGGCTCAAAGATTACACTTCATTATAAAAGATCCTTTTACACAAGTAATATGATTCACACACTAGAATCTCTTTTCTGGCAGTTTGACAGCTGAAGATAAATGGTCCTTTTGTTTCTGGTAATGAAAATGATTTTCTTTTTGGAGTTCTACAAATCTATTTATACCTGAGGTTGTGTACACCGTAGGGTCTTGCTGCAATCATATTCACACAGAGAACCCTCAAGTAATTTAGCTTCTGTACATGAATTCCATGGCTTAATTTAAAGGTACTGAAAAGTGCACTCAAAAATCTTCTTTAAGTATTGGTTCTTGACTTTAAATAGTTTTTCACTAAGACAGTTTCACTGGGGAAAATGGACTACTCTCATTTAAAATTGTATAGGCGCTGCTTTATTGTCAGCTTGATACAACTAGGAGCAACGTATTTGTTTGCCAAATACTCCTTTTATATCAAAATTCCAATCTTGTCTCACTTTCTTGCTGTGATAGTTCAAGGGTTCCTGTTATATTAAAATCCAGCACCTGACAGAGAGCTCTTGTAATAATGTGTTGCCTGACAACTGCATTAGTAATATGAAATAATGAAAGAGTGTTTCTCTTACATTTCTATCTATGTAGTACCTTTCAGAACCACCTTGTATACATATGTCCTATGTACTTCCGTTTTTTTTAAAAACGTTAGTTGGATTGCTCAGTTTTGATTAGCTTGTTCAAAAACGGCTACACTGATCTAGGAAGGTGTTGCAAGTTTTGACATAAAATTGGATTCAATTCCTGTTTGCAGGCTTTGTGATTGAATATGAAGATGGACTGCATGAGCCAGGGGTATGGCATTACCAGACGGAAGTTCCTGGATCTCAGACAACAGTACAGTTGAAGTTGTCTCCATATGTCAACTACTCGTTCCGTGTGATAGCTGTCAATGAAATTGGTAGAAGTCAGCCAAGTGAACCATCTGAGCAGTACCTGACAAAATCTGCAAGTAAATAAGTATTTCTGCTTACTAGTGATTGATTTATGCTATGAATAGCATCAAATTTGCTTGGAATGGAAGTAGCAGTCATTCTTGTTCATGTGTAAATATTTTGTTTTCAGACCCTGATGAAAATCCTTCTAATGTACAAGGGATAGGCTCAGAACCTGATAATTTGGTAATAACATGGGAGGTAAGTTTGGGGATTTAGGAGGTTTCATTTGCTTGTTTTCATCTCTGTGAGTAGCATTTTTGTAGAATGTTTTTGTTTTTAGAGAAATAACAATGATCTACCTGAGAACACCCTGTGAAATAATATATGTGTTGTGTGTTTATGATATTCTTGAAAGAGAACAAATGTAGACATTTCCTATTCTTCACTTTCAAGGAAAAGCTGCGTGTGTTATCAAAGAAAAATCTTTTTTCAAAGTGCCTTGTTTTCCTTACTGATTTCTCTAAGATAATCCACTAATTTGGTAATGCGGCATGTTTTGCTGCCAATATAGAAAAACTTGAGATAAATCACAATTTACATATTTAAGTAGATTGTTATTTTTAGGACATATTCTAAAGAGGATTAATTCTACCCTCAGCTTCTGTGATAAGCTGAATTGTTGTGCACTCTTCCACTAAAAAACTTTTATGTCTCTATTATGCCCTTAACATTACGACAGGAGCTCTGGAGAGCCATGTAAAACCAACTTCCCATCCTAGGCAAGAAACATTCTCTAGGGAAAACAGTTTATAGGGAGCTGGTGCAAATCTACTTCTCTTTCCACTTCTAAAAAATACTTGAAAACAAAAAATGTGTATAGAAATCCCAATGAATGGTTGTATGATAATTAGCCAGTCTTTTATTGACGAGACTCAATGTAAATTTTACTATTAAATGAGAAGCAACTGAACTGACCTCATGTAAGAAATAAATTACAATGCTTGGAAATTTCAGCATTGCTGCATCCCTGTCACAGAACACAGTGATAAATTTTCAGTAAAATTGTAAATTGATAACTTTGTGACTCTAGTTTTTTTTTTGAGATGCTTCTGAATATTTAAAAAACAGTTTGATTTACTCTTTTTATTTCAGTCTTTGAAAGGTTTTCAGTCTAACGGACCAGGACTTCAGTACAAAGTCAGCTGGCGTCAGAAAGATGTTGATGATGAATGGACATCTGTTGTAGTTGCAAATGTGTCTAAATATATCGTGTCTGGTACACCAACTTTTGTTCCCTATGAAATAAAAGTACAGGCTTTAAATGACCTGGGATATGCACCAGAACCATCAGAGGTGATTGGACATTCAGGGGAAGACTGTAAGTTTCCTAGTTTGAGTCAGTGGTACTAATTAAAAGTGACTAAATGTGTAACCTAAATGGGAATTCAAAATATTAAAGTATTAAAAAGTATATAGTATAGTAGATATTTTAAAAATTAAAATTAAGTAAGGTGGGGATAATAAGGGTTCATAAAACTCTGTAGTATTAGTGTTGAGGTCAGCTTTTTAACACACAGGATCAGTTTTTTAACCTACTCTTTGAAAGGAATGCAAAGAGTAAATCCAAAAATGTTCATGTGGTGTCTGATTCTAACTAGGTACTTGTTACATCTTTTTTTTCCTCACAGTGCCAATGGTTGCACCAGGCAATGTGCAGGTTCATGTTATTAACAGCACATTGGCAAAGGTGCACTGGGACCCAGTTCCACTAAAAAGTGTCCGAGGACATCTTCAAGGGTACAAAGTAAGTACAGTCAAAAGCTTTCTATCCCTCATTTAATGTAAGAGATCACTCTTCCTACATGAGATTGTATCCAGATTGAAGTAACTGATGTGTAAGAGGATTCTTGCTTTTCAGTGAGCTCACAAGTTTTGCTGACAAGAGCAACAGCATTCAAATGACTCATTTAAAATTCGGCAGGGTTCCAGCCTTTTAGTATTAGTCTCTTGTGACATTGTCCTCAAAAAAAAATTGGATGTGCTAGCAATTAAGCTTGCACACATTACATAGATTTTAAAAATATATAATAGTTTTACAGATTTTTTTTTTTTTTTCTGGAAGGATACCTAGAGGATGAGGAGAAATAGTTTCTGTTGGAGTCTCTTTTAGGTCTAATAATATTGAAAACTGTTTTGTGATTGCTCATCTTCTACCATAGCATGATTAGTCACGTAATTCTAACTAGCCAATTACTAGCTTGGAGTTGTGTCTTTAGAGGTCGGCAAAAAGCTCAGTTTAGAGAGAGTAGAAAAGGTGGATGGTTTGGAGTACGCATATAACTGAAGGAAGTTTAATGTAAGGTAATGCACTGGATTTGGTGATGACTGAGAAGTCTTTGTTGGAAACAAAAGACTGCTTTTAATAGAGAATGGGAGACAGAAGGACTTCAGGGTAAGAAACTGGGGCAACATCAGCAGATGAGGGAAAATCAGATCACAAAAGTTGCTTCAGAGGTCGCACTAGAAACACAGAAGAAACCTGGACCTGCAGAAGCATGGTGGACTAGTTGGGCAGAGGAGGGTGGAGTGAGAGGATACATTGACCTCCTGTGCAACAATAGAAGAAAGTAACAAGTAATTACTCCTCTACTCTTTTGCAACTATAGGAATAAATGTTCTATCAGAACAGAGTAGTTGCACAGCCTGAACTAGGTTTACTTTGTAAGACAGACTAATTTGAACTACTTTTTAAATGAAAGGAGGAAAAGAAATATTGGGAAAAAAAAATGAAAGGAGGAACATATTTGGAGGAAAAGAAATGCATGTAATACTTGTAAAATGGAGGGCTAACATTCAAGAGCATTGAATCCAAACTTCTCTGTGTTACAGCTTGTTGAGTTCCTGTTATGTGGATGTGACTTATCTGGCACAAAATACCACTGGCTGGAGAGACTTAAACTAGTCCTATAATGAGCTAACATAAGTATTTGTAGTTGTTCTGGTGCTTTGACCTAGGTAATAAAACTGGCTGAGGAGCAGGACTTACTAGTTCATATCACTATCTGCTAGATTATAGTCTCATGTCAACCTGGTATTTCACAAGCAAATGGGAGACCAAAAAACATTATGTGACAATTAGAATTTAGTGAAGTTAATGCTTGATGTTAATCTTGTTGCCACAGTGCTAATGACCATAACCCAAATCACCACATTTCTGTGAAAGATCAGTATTAATGCAAAAAAGCAGTAGACAGAAATGTTTACCAGTGCATCCAGTATTCTCACACTACAAAGGCATAGTTACTGAGAGTTATCATCATCCCAGGTTTATTTTCTCTCCTGTATTTAGTAATGGGTTGCACTCTTGCCTCTCCAGTTACCTAATGAGTTAGTCATGCCATGGTAACTTGTCTAGTCTGGTAGTCTTCTCTATATATTGTACATTTTTTTAGCTTTTTTTAAAAAAATCGGGAGAGGGGGATATTGTGTGGGGAAAAGAACCACACAATTACACAAAGCTAAGCAATTTTGAAGCTAAAATAAGTTAGGCAATAAACATAAATAAAACAAGCTCAAGACTGCAAAATTAACAACTAACATGACCACTGAATATTTTTGCTCTTGCAGCTAGGACAAATGAGACAATGGTATATCCTTGAATAAGTTGCAGATGCAGCAGAACTTTCTTAACTAATTTTTGCAGATACAGCTAAATCAAGCTAAAACTAGACAAGGAATGACACATCCTAAGACCTAGTAGATAGTTATTGTTATAAAGCTTTCTCTGAAGTCAAGCTGAAAACTTTTAATGGAAGCAGAATATGCTTTAAGTGTCTTACTGACATAGCACATGACAATCCCTTTTCAGACACATCAGCAAAATCCTGCTAGCAAATGCAGGCTTTGTTAAGTAATAACATTATTTCAGATGGTAGCCCAATATATAGTATTGAATTAAGGGTGCATTTCTTAGTAAAGGGAAGCGTATTTCTCTAAAGATTCATATCATGAAGACAAATGTATAAACAAACCAGAAGGACATCTATCTAGTAACGGTCTATACCCCATATCACTTATATTTTGTTTTTATATTAATTAGTTATTAGTGGATATACTTTGGTACTATGAAGCATTCCAAACCTAAGAAGAAACTTAAAAAAAAAATGTTTTCGCAGTTACTACTGCCATTTTTTCTTGTTATTCATATAATGTCAGTGGTTATTCAATAAGCAAAAAATGTAATGCAATCTCTTACTGTCATATTCGTCTTTGAGATTCCTGCTTATCAAACCTAGCTTAATAAAGCTCTCCTTCTTTCAGCCTGGCTATGGACAAGTGATGACCCAACTATAATAATGTGCTTTTGAAAGGAACTATACCCGATGAGTTTCAATACAAATATCAATTCAAGTTTTTCTTAACTTATAAATGGCTTTTTACACTAGTTGGTAGGATGAGAATTACAGGATGACAGCTGATAGTGTTGAAAAACATTAACTCAAGCAATGTAAAACACAGTGGCAGTTAGCAATTGGAGTGAAATGATGCACAGCAATAGGAAGCTGGTGTTAGTGTATTTCTTTATAAGCGACCTAGCTGGGCTTTGTAAGTCCTAAAAATGCACTTTTTTGAATTCACACGTGAAATCCTAGTATTCTTAAGTAGGTGTTTTACAGTTGGCATAAACAGAGTTTTAGCAATTTACATTGCTTTATCAGTTTTAGTGTCTGATAATACATGCATGAAAATTTTGCCATGTAAAACGAACAATGATGCATATGAATGTGATAGTCAGAGGATTAACACAAGTCTTTGTAGGGGCAAGTGTTAACATCTTTCCAGAAATTGTGGTAGAGACACAGTGCAGTCAAGGAGATTCCAGTAATTACCTGTGACGCTCTGTAATTTCTTTGAAAGAAAATCAGCAGAATGGACATCAGAATTAGCTTTGTGCTCTGATCTTTTTATCACATAAATGGAGGAATATTTCTCCTATGACCATATGTGGAGAACATTGCAGGACAGTATCCTAAGAGGCCTTTCATGACATGTGTGTTTTTGTGTTTTTCCAGCCTAGTTGTTTTTTTTTTTTTTTTTTTTTGTTTGTTTGTTTGTTTTTCCATTAAAAAAAAAATCTATTTGGCCTCCACATCACAGGGAATATACATGTATCTTGTGTAGTCAGGTGAAAGGCATCTATAAATAGGTGCCAAGTTTGCTTTGGAAGCTGTGTAGACATATTACTGCAAGTATAGATGGTTTATACGATCTTCCCACTCAGATGCTAATATGAGAATTGTCAGACACAAATGCAGTTCCAAAACAGAACTTGTGTCAAAGTGTCTTTGAGCATAAACAGAACTGGCAAATGGTAGGTAGTCCTCACCAAGTCATGCAGACGTGACTGTGTCTAGACAAGGAGGAAACCTTTATGGTGCTCATTAAAACTGCAGTTATTCCTACCTATAATTTATGGATACACATGGGAAAGCTTAAGAGTTTGCAAAATCAGAACACCTCGATGCTCACTATAGATTTTATTTTTTCTTTAGGTTTACTACTGGAAAGTACAGAGTCTATCCAGAAGGAGTAAGCGGCATATAGAGAAAAAGATCTTGACTTTCAGGGGTAACAAGACTTTTGGAATGTTGCCAGGGCTGGAGCCCTATAGTTCTTACAAGCTGAATGTTAGAGTTGTCAATGGCAAAGGAGAAGGACCAGCAAGCCCAGACAAAGTATTTAAGACACCTGAAGGAGGTATGAAATGAGAAACTTAGGAATTAAGTTAGATGTGGTGTATTCAAAATGAGTATACTAAGGATGCAATTGCTGAATTTGCATCTTGGACATCATAAAATAATAATCTGGCTCAATATGGTAATAATCCATGATCTTAATAATTCATTAGCTGTTTTAAGCTCATCTACTTTGTATTTACCATATATTCTTCTTAAAAGTTCCTAGCTCACCCTCCTTTTTGAAGATCACTAACCCAACATTGGATTCTCTGACTCTGGAGTGGGGTTCACCTATCCATCCAAATGGTATTTTGATATCATACATACTGAAGTTTCAACCAAGTAAGTTAATTATGAATATTTATACCTTTTACAATATGTTTGCTGAATAGTAATTCATTTATTGAATGCTAAATTTGTAATGTACAAAAGATATAATTGCACTGTAGAAGTCAAGTTTGCAAAAGATTATTATATCTGACCCTATTTAGAAAATTCCACTTGCTCAAGTGCAAGGTTAACATTTTTCCATTACTTTTGGTTATTCAAACCCTAATTGTCAGCCAAGGTAGAGGCACTTATAAATCCTGTATTCTGACTGCAGAGAAAATATCATTAGCAGTAGATCAAAATACATCCAATTATATTGTTGTCTGCTTCTTCAGTTTTTATTCTAAAATGAAAATACCATCTCTATGCCATTCATTTATGTCAGAGTTATACTGGCTTTAAATTAAACTGCTCATTATTTCCATTCAGCCAGTCACTTCCTTAGGATCCACATGCTACTGCCTACTTGCCCAGAAATTGATCAGCAATGGCACTGGCAATTAGGAGTTTAGGCATATGCCTGGAACAGATGAAGGCAGTTTGTTTTACAAGATTCCACTGTTCCTTGGTGTTAGATAGAAGTCATTTCAGTATTTTTATTCCTAAGCATACTGAATTTATTCTGAAGCAGTTAGTTCAGAGATACAGAGAGCTGAATGATCAAAGTTTCAAAAGTGTGTACGTTCAGTTGGTTTGATGTGGAATTAGTACCTTAGATTCAGATACTTATGAGAATGGACCTTGAGCTTAAGAAACTTGTAGATGTTCCTTATCTCCCCTCTGAATTTTTGTCCCTCTCCTTTTTATATAAAAGTGATTTTCTTTGGAAACAGTAGGTTATCATTTAAGTGACTGGAAATGAACGATGCAGCAGACAAATACAGAAAAATGAAGTCTGTTTTAATATAATGAAAACATATGCAATTTTCCTAAGTAACTGTGGTTTTGTTTGTTTGTTTGTTTGTTTTTTCTTGTAATAACAGTTAACAACACACATGAATTAGGTCCCTTGGTAGAGATAAGAATACCCGCCAACGAGAGCAGCTTGATATTAAAGAATTTAAATTACAGCACACGATACAAGTTTTACTTTAATGCACAAACATCAGTTGGATCAGGAAGTCAGATAACTGAGGAGGCAGTAACAATTATGGATGAAGGTAAGATGGGTATGTATAAAGAAAACCCACTGAGTTTAAAAAAGACTACCAGTTTTATTAAAAATATTACTACTACTTCCTTCCATTAAGAAAATAGTCCCTGATAAAAAAATCTCAAGGGCTTTTTCAACTCTATTATATACTGTTAAAATATTTTAAATAGTTTTTAGGAAAAGATGTGCAAAGTTTTTCTACTGTAGCAGAAGCCCCATAATGAGAGTAAAGTCTATCTTTTTGATATAAACTCACAAGACCTAATTCATTGGCTTTTTTTGGCTTCAAAATTTAACGTAACTTTACATTTTAAGTGCTATTCCATTCCAGAGAGTAATACATAATTACAGAGAATAATACTGAAATGATGCAGCTCTATGCCACAGAGGTCTAAACTTGTCCCACAGAGCTGGCAAAAAAATACATCTTCAAAAAAGATGCCAAAAAAAATATCTAATTTGTGACCACAAGTAACTGGTGACATTGTATATTTAAATAACCTTATTTATAGTGTTTGATCCTGTCACTATTGATTTTTACATTTGTAACAATTCTAAATCTAGGATATTGGCAGTTCTTTTGTTGAAGATGCTATTTATTTAATTATGAAAGCTCAAAAAATAAGAGTAATTTCAAACAAAAGGGAAGTATAGGGGGAAAGCCTTTTATGATTTTGCACATCTTAATATTAAAGGTCTATCTTGATACCATCTTTTCATGTATTTTTATGATTACTGAAATTACAGTTTTATTTCAGTTGATATAGATGAGTTGGTATGCAATGCAATTTTTCTAATCGTGTATTAAGGTTGCATATAAACTGCATTTATTTTAAACCGTGTCTTAACAAGCATGACCAAAAAAATTTAGCAAGTGCATGTATATTAATTTCTGTCTTGTAGTAGTCTGTCGGTGTTCAGCATAACTAGATTGTTTCTAATTTATTTGAATTAATACATTTTATCTAGTCTGCATGCTTTTCTGGTTTAAAGTGAAATTATTTATACGTATGTTCCCTTTGGTGTTGTATCTAATTATATAGTGTTCCTATTCTTGTTTTCCTCCATTAAAGCTGGTATTCCTCGTCCTGCTGTAGGTGCAGGCAAAGGTAAAATAAAACTGCATGATTTGTTAATGTGTGGATTTTGCAGTGTTGCAAATGGGGAAATTGCAGTGGTAAGGACAGAGAATCTTGGACTACACATTACTATACAAAGTATTAATCAGTGCTGGAATAAAACATTTACATTTAAAAAAAAAAAAAAAAAAGGGAATACAGAATGCTTATTAATACCTTTCATCTGTTTATTTTGCCAGAGTTCCTGGGGAATTCATTAGCTTTGCTTCAGCAAAGTCTAATTATTTCTGAACATTTAACAGATGTATCTCACTGTCATAAATATTCAGGGTCCAGGTGCACTAGCACTGATGAGCTGGAGTAGAAAAAGCAGCAGTTTCACAAAGATTTTTTACTGCCTGTGCCATGCGCGTTTTTTCTTTCAAAAAAGTAGGTGTGCCTTTGTTCTCGCTGCTGATTAACGCTACCCATTTGATCACATTTATTTCATTTGCGACCAACTGTGCATAGGAGACAGATGACTGACAATACCCTCTGTATACTTCCTAGTTCAAGTATCAGATGGAATATAGAGGCAGATGACTTCCTGCTCTCTTAGGTTCGCAAATCTTGTGGGCGATCACTTGAAGATATTTCAGTGAGTGGAGCATATTGTGAACCTTGTTCTTGCATTCAGCAATATTAGATTCTTTATAATGAAGTTCTTCTGTCGAACAATGTATTCTTCACACAGTTTTTTTATGAATTTTGATACCTTTACTGCCAGAAGCAAAGATTATCCTGAGAGATTTCAGAGAGCTGAGTCAGAAAGTTGTCTCTATACCCATGTGTGATTTTATCACAGAGGTATCATTAACACTTACCAACATCGGATTTTCAGATTCTCAGGCCATAAAAATCCCATGTCAAAATCACTACATGAAAGTATCCATTATTTTTTACAAACTCGGAAGAGACAAAATAAATTGTTTCACATATATTTATTTTCCACTTGATGATCAGGTGTTTTGATAATTATATGGCTATAATACTAGCCATGCTATTCACCCACTTAGACTGGTGGAGAAGTCAGACCGTGTAAGCATACTTTTGTGTATATAAGTGCATTCCAATATCAAACACATTTCTGGTAACTGTATGGAGTACTGGGTTTATTTTAATGCTAAGTCTTTATTACTGTGTTTTAGTCAAGTTGTAGCTGGGATGTCAGCTCAGATTGGAACAACAGAACTGGCGTATAGTCCTGGATGTAGCAGCAGAAATGTAAATTAAGTTCTCATTATTTATAGCTGAGTATAAAAACTCATGCAAGGAAAAATGGATTCTCTGTGTGAAACTGCAGCCTAATTATAGCTGTATCACAGTCTAGGGCTAGCAGAAAGCATCTTATTTGTAAGATCAGCTGGAGCAGCTCACATTTCAGAGCTGTCATCTCAGATTCTCTGAAAACGTAAGCAGATGTCTTCGTTTGGTTCCATGCCGTTTATGGTTTCAAAGTTTTCACATATTCCTGTTGCATCTAGCTCTTACAATCGTAAAGAAAACTTTGGAACTGCAAACAGGACGGTGCTAAAGCCATGACATCTGCTATGACATCTGAGTTGCTGCAGCTCTGAGATGAAGGTTCTCAGTGGTTACTTGCATTAACATGATTAACTATTTCCCTACTGATCCTGGACTATAAGAAAGGAAAAAGAGGATCATATTAGCAAGTGCCAAATTATTTGGTCCCATGAGTGGGTGGATTTGGGAGACAGAAATACTCAGCCCACTCAAGAAGAAACCATGCCCAGCAGTGAATTTTTACTCCTCCTCCCTCCTGCAGGACAGCCGTTGAGTAGATACAGGTCTCATTAATGTGGACCCAAAGCCAAACTGAGAAGGATATGAAATTTTGATATCCTCAACTGTGTTCTGATCCATCAAAAGCAACAGCCCAGTGTTTCATTTTGAAGGGCAGGAGTTATCAGAAAAATACATATATCCTTTCTTTTGCAATTTGAGATTAATATCTTGGAAGTTAACAAGACAGTAGATGTCAGATTCAGAAAGAATAAAACTCAGTGAAATTTTGGTAGTGTGTTTTCTACTGGCTAGCTGCTTCCGAAGGCCTGTAGCTGGTTAATCAGAAACATTGGGCACAAGGTCTTGGGGGAATTGAAAGCATCTAAACCTGGGCGAGGTGTACAACCTGAGATATATTTCACTTCTCAGAGTAAAACTGTATTTTAAAGTGCTGAGGGAAATAATGCTAGTGTTAATGCCAAGGATCTTATAGTGTCTTAATGTTTTTATTGTAGACCTGAAATATATTTGCTGTCCTGAAATATATACATGTGGTCCTTTGGCACCATGTGACTTTTGCAGTCTATCTATGCAGGCATGGACCCTTCATTGTACTGTAGTCTTTCATTAGTTTAAAATCAAGGAAAGCAACCAAAGACTGCTTACTGACACACTTAACAATTTTAACATTCATCTCAGTTGAGTTTGTTTGATCATAATGACTGCACTGGTGTCAAGTAGTTGTTGTAAAGATACCCAGATCAATCAGTAAAGAAACAAGCCTTTTTGCCTTTTCTCCTTTAATAGTAACTTTAGATGAAAGTAAGTTCAAGGATAAGAAATTTGGATAAAGATTTTTTTCCCCTTATTCCTTTAGTAAAGATAGACATATTCTGATTGAATAGAACATAGAAGGACAGAATGCTGCAACAAATGGGGGACAGTATAAAGAGGAAATAATTGTCTCGCAGCAAAAGAGACCCATACTAATCAAAATGCTCTTTCGGCAACTGATGTCATTGCATCAGATAGCCAAAATGCAATGGATTTTGTCTGATTACAAGACCTGAGGTTTTGTTCTCCTCTGAGGAAATTTAACTGGGAGATTCATGTCAACGTTGCACAACCCCACATGAGTAAATCATGATAGAAATGGTTTTATTGTGGATGGGCAAGCTACCCTGTTATACTGTTTATAATCCAATTTGACTTGCACTATATTTTTTCATTTCTAATTACTGTTGTACTATGCATGATATATTTAATCAAGATAAAGAATTAGATAAAGAATAAAGTATTTGATAAGCCGCATGCATTGCCGTTGGCATCTGGGTATTGACATCAACGTCTACATCTACCAACAGACATGGGGTAACAGAGGTGTGAGAAGAAATTAGGGATTAAGAACCTGATGACCTGTGAAGTAATTATAGAAGCAGCTGGAAACTGACTCTGGTGATCACTGGAGTCAAGTCTTTCCTACCCTCTTTGATGAGAATTTTAAAATAAATAGACTACAGAAGAAAGAAAAGAATACAGATTAGACCAGTGGTAGAAGTGAAAGTTGCTGATTAACATCAACAGTCACAGGGGCTTGTAATGGTCTTTGTTGTAAGTTGAAGTGGAGGGAGTCATGCCATGTAATTATGCGTGTCTCTACATTTAGCAAGCCTTCTTGTCACTTTTCTGATTCTTTTTGATATAGTCCACATTTCTAATTTAAAAGCAAGTTCTTGTAGTCTTTATGCACACGGACACTCATAACTGGCAGATCTGACCTGCAAAGCTAGTAAGATTGGGAGCTTTAATTGAAACTAACACTTGCTGTCAATGCAGTACTTCAGTATGTCTTGTGTTCTTCATATGAACTTCACATCTCAAGAACTGATGGAAATACTTTTGTTGCAATGGAAAAATACAAGCAGTCGAGCCTCTGAGTCTGAAACTTTTATTTTTTTCTGGCTGAATCTCCAATGTATTGTTCTTCACTCAAGGCTAGAGTGAAGCATTCTCACCTCAGTTCGTATTTCTGATCTATTTGGAAAGGATAGGATCATCTTAATATTCTTCATTCCATACAGAATGCTGTTGTTTAAACCATTTTTCCCTGCCCACCATCTGTTTTACCTCCCTTTCTGAATCATTTCACATCATGTCTCCATATTTTTCTCTAACAAGTTCAAGCTGCTTTTTCTCTTCTGGTTAATTATAGTATTTCTGTACTGATCCTTAAGCCACTCTCTCTCTGTGGACTTCTCTGTGATACATTTATGTGGTTCTTTCAGTACAGCCTGCTAAAAAAAACCTTCAGTTTTTTCCTCTTTTAAGTCTACCATGAAAAATGTTGATGCTTTGGATGCGTAAGAAAATGATGATCATTTCAATGTAAAACTTCCTGCAAATACATTCTGCTTTTTAGACTTCACACAAAATCTATGCCATGCTAAATGTTTATCAGTGAAACTATTTCTTGCCTTTTTTCATTGTCTTCTGTATTTCTTGAACTATAGGAAGACTCTTGCAGTGGTTTAGATAATCTCAGAAGTGAGATCTCTCAATGCCAGAAAAGGAATTTGCTCCTATTGTTATACTAAGGCTTGAATTTCCTACTGTAAAAGTTTGGGGTTAAAAAGCAAATTAAAGCAAACCCCTAATTTGTCATATGCCTAGTTCTCTGTGATATATCGCTTTATATTTTTCTTCCATTTGACATGAGTCATCAGATGTGTGTTTATCACATAGCTGCCAGTTCTTGCTGGAGATTTGATGAATTCCCTGAAACTTCGTAAAGCTTAATCACTTTGGGGATTATTTAATTTACTGTTCTGCTACACTAAATCTTGAGAAAGAGTAGCTATTCTATTAAGATACTTTCATATCTTATGTCACAAATTACTGAATTCTGTTGAGTCTGCCGTCCAAGTATAATTGTGCAGGAGCTCTGTTCTTGAAAAGTTAGAAGATTAAATACTCCTCTACCAAAAAGAAAAAAAAAAAAAAGCAAAAAAAACAACCATCACCGAAAAACAAACAAACAACAACAACAAACAAACAAACAAACGAAAAAACAACCAAACAGAACAATGACAGCAACAAAAAACAATATTGAAATTAATTTGAAAAGAAAGGAAAATACTGCTTTGAGCCTATGCCTCTTTCTCAACAGTTGACAAATTCTTTAATACCATATCTCACTACAGTACTCAGAGATGTCAGCAAAACTTTGCATTGCACAGCATGGTTAGAATGGCTTAATTTACTGGAGGTAGCTGAATTAAAAGTCAGTCTGTATGAAAAGCATAACTTAATTATCAGTCCAATCCCATCATTTTTGAAGTGACTCTTGTTATTGGTGGTGCACAGCATTATGTGTGGCTGTAAATCACAAGAACACGGTGTTCCTCTGCTCAAAAAGCACTTCTCCCTGAGACAAAGCTTTCTAGCCCTGCTCTTTTCACCAACTGCCACTTGCATGCTTTGAGAGTTTCTGCCAGCTGACAATTACACATTTTGCATTTGTGAACAGTGCTAGGAAGCATATTGAAGTACTAAGAGGTTAATTATAATTAGAGGTGTGGTGATTTAGAAGAGTCTGGGTAGATTGGAGACAAGCTCTGAATCTTGTACCAACCTAGACATCAGGCTTTCATCACCTTAGAATCCATCAGCCATCTTTTATTTTACCTACATGTATACCCATTTTGCAAATATGGCAGAGTTGAAAGATTTAACTAACAATTTCCAGGCCTGCTGGAATTATTAGAACAACTAGTAGTGAAAAAGAGGAAGAATAACAGAAGTAATAATTTTGAAAATAAATACGCTACTGAATGAATTTGTTGGTGTGTTGTGTTCAATAAGAAAAAACAGAACTTAAAACTGACCAAATACTACACAATGATCAAACTGTACAAGCAACCATTGGTAAAAATCAGAAAAGAGGACGTCTGGGAAATGTCAGCATTAGTCAGTCACTTGAGAGAATTTAGAAACTAAAAGACCAAAAGAATGAAGATAATTTTCTGAGCCAATTTCACTGTTATGTGCAATCATATGAACAGAAAGCAATTTACTCAATTCTAGGTCTTTAATCTAGCAAACAGCCATTTAGTCGGGGCAGAAACTAGAAATCAAAGATTTAAAAAACAAAGCCCCAAACAAACAAACACAAGAACACAAGAAAAGATGCACATTTTACAGGAAAGGTAATTATCTAATTAGCCTAGTGATACAGAGGCTGGCTGTCATCTGGAGTCTTTCACACAGGGTGAGACTCTTTACTTCATCCACGAGCGCCCAGGCATCAGGAGGGAAAAGCCAGATGTAGTTCTGTGGCATCTCTTTGCAGGAGAAACAGATTATTGCTTATAGTTTCTTCTGACCTTGACATCAGTGACAAATGTCATCCATACAGTTCTGCTGCTAATTAGACATCTTTGGTAGAACAGCAAAATCCAGGAAAATATAGGTGTGAGAAAATATGATTTAATGAAACAAAACAGAATAAATTATATTTAGAGTACTAACCGGTAGCTTTCTTGGCAAAGAACAAATACTAAGATGCTGATTGTAATTTACACCTGTTCCCATGTGCAAATGAGGCAAGATGTTTATATATCCTATCCACAGTCTCAGACTCTGAATGTTTCTAAATTTAGACCTTGCTATTCTTTCTTCTTGCTACCTTAAAGTGGCACAGAGGAGCAGAACGTAATCCCCTTGCATTACTATAGTGGATGTGATTACAGACCAGATTTCCCATACCAGAATCCTGGCTCTGGTATTTCTTAGTGGTTTTGTTGTTGATTTAGTAACCTAGATGGCTTTTTTTAAAAATCTTGTTCTTTCTGATTTTAAGTTGATTCTAGAGAATAGATATATTCTTTATCTCTTAAACAAATATGTTCCCTATTTTTGGTTGGTGAAAGAAGTGTTGTATTAAATGCGTAAGCACAACAACCTACAAAGACATCAAATATAGCAGTAATAGGTTTAATACAGACTGAAGTTGAATGAGAATTCTACTAATGAAGTAGAATTAAGAAAAGAATGGTACAAATATGGAGATAAAAAGCCTGATAGTGTGAAAATTTGTAACGAGGATACATTTTCAGAAGAATTGATGGAATTTGCATCATTTAGGTCTTTTTAAAAAAGACTCTCAGGAGCTATAGATTTCTAGTCGCAGTACTCATTTAGTCTGTCTATACAGATTTATTTATTTTACTGTGCCAAAGCAAGCCATTTTTTCTTTGAATCTAATTTGGAACTACTTCTAGTCAGCTGTATGGACAAGCCCATCCTGTTCTGAGGAGGAAATAAGTATGTGAATAAAATCTCCGCAGCACTTCTTGCCTTGAGAACAGGCCTTTGCTCATTTTATTTTCTGATATAGGCAAAGTTGCTGGAATTTTGTCATTGTCTTTCCTGAGACTAAGATTTCACCTCTGGTGTTCCATGATACTTTTGGAAGTATTTTTGATGTTTTAGCAGGATCAAAATGTCAGTGGCAAACAGAGTAAGGCATTTTTGTTCAAAACCTTTTGGATCTGCACTAAATAATATAATTTATTTTTATTAATATTAAGCAAACAAACATGCTGAAGTTTTTGTCCATTTTTAACAGATGTAATTGGAGAACAGAATTAAGAAATGAGCAGAGATGTGGCTAATTACAAGATGCTGAAGAGAAAAGGACTTATTTGCATAGGGGACTTTGTGCATATCTGTGCAACACACTTGTGTCTGAGGAGAGTTATGATAGGACTCAGTATCTTAAAATCCGTAGTATTGTTTTGTTTTGTTATTCTTTGCTTTCCAGTGACTCGAGTGCTTCACACCAGAATATTTTGATATTGGCTCTCCATAACATTGGGAATGTTATGGAAATGTTTAAAGTTGCAATGAATCCATAATGGCAAGGAAGCTGATTTAATAAATGTTCTGTAAAAATGAAGGTTTCAGTAAAAATATACTCCTGTTCATTTTCAAATATGTGTGTATCATTTAGCCCTTTCATATTTTAACAAGTAAAACTAATTGAATTTTGCATGAATGTAGAGTGTGCATGCATTATTCGTTTAGCAGGTAAGGCTTTTCTGCATTATTTAAATGATAACTTTTGATGTAAAGTGTTTTTACTGTTTATTTTTTCTTTCCCACTACCTCTGATGGTGAAGGATATTCAGAAACCCTTTTTGCAACCTCCCCAGTCATGCATACTGTCCGTCCAACTTTCTATAAGGGTATTGTGTTCCTTTTTTATCATTATCAATGCAATAGAGACACAGTCCTATAGAGGGCTTGCAGTTGAGGCATTTACAGTCCATTCAGTGACATGTGGAATAAAGGGAGGTGTGTGCCACCTTCATACCTCTGTTCTCTCCATTTCCCATTCCCCTGGACAATGTACTCACTTCTCCACTATGTTCATTTTACTTCTGGATGAATAGAAACAATGTTTTCTGGGATTTTGGCAATTAAGCATTTTTAGGTATTTGGCAGTTTCAGCGTTATAGGGCATGCTCACTAGAGTACATAGATTTCACTTTCTAATTTCATGGTGTAGTAACTGCTTAGGATTCAATTACCAAGCATGCTAATTTAGTCACTAATTTCCTGTAATGGAAACAATGACAAATACTTTCCCTGTATGTGATCTAAATTAGCATAGTACCTTCCTTTTTTTTTTTTTTTTTTTTTTTTTTTTTTTTTAATGTATGAAGTCACAATTTCATATTCTGCTTTGTTTTTCTATTGTGTATTCAGTGCAACCACTTTATCCAAGGATCAGAAATGTTACAACAGCTGCTGCTGAGACCTATGCCAATATCAGTTGGGAGTATGAGGGACCAGATCATGCGAACTTTTATGTTGAATATGGTGTAGCAGGCAGTAAGAAGTCATTTCATTAAATTATATTAAGTGTTCAGATATATTTTCAAACATTTTTAAACATGGTCCTAAGTTGACCCAGTGTTAATGATAGCTTTTAAATGTTTGGAAAAAACATTTTTTAACTTGATCTGGAGATCAAATAATTTTCATTATAGTAAACATCAATGTGTAGTAGGTTTTTGATGCTTAGATAGAAAATCAGCCTTTGTTCCTTTGTATTATCTTATAAATTATTGTGAACATGAACTTCTAAAATGTAGATCACTTAAAGCTGATCGCTTAAATGCATTGATTACATATGTAAAAATATGATTACATACATTAAAATGGGATTTAACAGTTCTCCTAAATTATATCCAAATCAGGAAAATAAAACAGTCAGCAAAAACTATTTTGTTTGTTAAATTAAACCTTAAAACAAGGTATTGACCAACTTGCATACTTTTCTTGGCATGAAAATAGGTTTTAATCTTTGATAATACAAGTAATAACTGTAACACAGATAGATAGCTAATAAAACCATGATATTTAAATACTTTATCCTCCTAAAGTTATGACTAAAGATGATATATCTGAAAATTGGAATATAAATCATTTTTTCTGGATATTAGTCGAAGAAGCATCTGTCCTAGAAAAAGAAGATAATGATCAGGAAATATGATCTGTTCAGATTGCAAAATAGAATTTCTCGACTAAAGTAAATATTAACTGAAACTAAAAAAGTATAGTCTAATTAAATGATTAAAATCTATTTTAATGTATTTGATAATTGCAATTTCAGTAAGTCTTTAAAGAAAATAAATTAAAATAGTATTTTTACAGTACAATGGAACAAATGTTTAAAATAGTTTCATAATTAATGTGTAATAGTGTATTCTTCAATATATTGCATGCAATATATTATTTGCAGTCGTAATTTTATATGGTTTTATTTTTTGAAATAATAGTTGTTGTTTTTTTCAGCCAATCCATAGTTTAGTCAAGTAACTGTTGATAATATTCTGTCTAGAAACTTTCAGTAACACGTAGACAATTAAAATTCCAATATGTTGTTTTCCTAAAACTTTTGTAGGCAAAGAAGATTGGAAAAAAGAAATTGTAAATGGTTCTCGAAGCTTCTTTGTGTTAAAGGGTTTAACACCAGGAACAGCATATAAAGTCCGGGTTGGTGCTGAGGGCCTGTCTGGTTTTAGGAGTTCAGAGGATGTGTTTGAGACAGGTCCAGGTGAGGCACACCGTACCAATTCTGTATCATAGTCAGAATTGCGAGAGACCACATGCTGAAATGTTGAACTGCTTCTAGCTAAAAGATGTTGTAGCTAGCATCTTTGTATCTTTGTATGTTCCTTTTTTTTTTTTTTTTAGAGCAATGTTGAATTATTTTTTAAACTCCTAGATATGCTAGCACATTTCTTATGTAGATTATGAATGTTTTCATCATTTCAATTGATTCTACTTGTCTGTTGTTTATGTTAGGGGCAAGATACTGCTCACACTCCATCTGTGTGCTGTGCATTGAAGATGACCTATTTAATTTATTTCTAATTAATATAACTAGGCTTCTATATTTACATAACGTCTACTTTAATAGAGTCAAGTACGTATTTTTAAAGCTAACAATCTGCATATCATCCTATTTAATACAAAAAATCAGAGCTAAAATGTATGTGTAATCAGAAGTGCAGATTGAATCTGAAGACTCATGTAATCTATATATACCACTATTAAGAGATTTCTACTTATGTTTCTTTTCCTATTATTATATTGGTTATGTAAATATTTTGATTTCACAAATGGTCCTGTGAATCAGTAAGGCTGTTTAAGTTCTGTATGTATATATTTTCAGTCATTTAAAGAAAGGTGCAGCAGTCATTTTTTTCATAAGCAAATCAGTAATGCTCGTTCATTTAACTCAAAGGTAGAGCTTTATTGGAAGTTTTTTTGATGTTATGCTGATTATGTTGTTACCATCACAGTATGATGTTGGTCAGCTATTATTATCTGTTTGTATATGATAGCCACTTCTGCTCATTCCAAGCATTTTGGTCCATGCATAGTTATTTAGAAGGCACTTCACCAAATCCAGAATGTTATGATTTAAGAAAGTAGTTTAAATATGAAAATATGCTTGAACAATATGTAATATTTATCAGACAACAAAATAAATTATGAATGTACCAGTTGGAAAGTGAGTGCTTTCTAAAATCATAACTTTTTGCTTTTTTTTGTTCCATTTCTGTTGACAATTTGTCATGTTGCAGCAAAATTTTGAAAGCATGGTGCTGAATAACAGTGCCAAGCAAATGTATATGGGCTAAGCAGAGAGGTTGTTTATGCCAGAGAAAGCGAATGGTATAAATGCCAATAGGTAAAATTTTATGCAAATACACAAAAACTCAAAGCCTAAAGCAGCAGTAAAGAAAGGATCAAGATCGTAGTATAATTCAAGATTGTAGTATCATTCAAAACAAGCAGAACAGAAATCTTCCCAAAAGTATCTCTCTGAACAAAAAATATCAAACCAGTAGATAAGGAATCTTGTACATAACTGTGAATGAACCTTGGCTGATATCTTTGACTAGTCAAGGAAGAAGGGAATTTAAATAGAATTTAAAGACTCCCTTTTATGCTTTTTGATCAAGGAAACGCTCCGTGTATAGTATTACTCATCATTCTTAATCTAATGATATAGCACATTTTTTAGAAAAGAAAAATGTTATGTCATACTGTCTTGAGTCTAGATTAAAGCTTTTAAACATTGCAAAAAATCAAGTGGGCAAAGGGAAAATTATTGGAATATGGAATGCTTTCCAATGCTTCCAATTTGGAAAGAAACTGCAATGTTTGACATAATGAAGCTTTTGCCTAATTTTTTTCTTAAGCAAGCATTCCTATAGAACATCTTAGTAGTGTGTGGTTTCATCTTTTGAGCATACCAGTACAGTGTGTCGCATTGACTTTTGCATTAGCAGTTCAACAAGAGTAAATAAATGTCTTTCTGCCTGAGGCAGATAATTTGCTCAGAGTACACAGGAAATTCTGTGCCATTTTTAAAGTTGCACTGAGGTCTAGAAACCTTTTCCTACTGGATATACAATAAGTTAAGGAAGCTGCATAAGTAAGTTTTCACCTTTATTTCTTCCCATCTATCTTGCATATTTTTATGCATGAGTTGTTTTGCTTGTTGCTATTTCTTACTACGTTTGAATGTTAAATGTGCTTTTGCATTTTGCTACGGTATTTATTATACAACCTTTAATGCCTTATTCTAAATGCATATATACAAAACTCAAAATACTTTTAACCTTTATATGGGAACAAAATTTATATAAATTTGGTTTACAATTCAGAGGAAGATTACCTTTGTGATTTTGTTTTTTAAGATTGCCACTTTTGTTTACATATTTATATGTAGTATATAAAGTATAAATATATATATTTATATAAAGGCTGTATATACACATACAACTTAGACATTTCAATGCAAAAATTGTTTAAATAGTACTCAGAGGTACTTACAGTTTTCATGCAGTCAGTGGAAGACCCTCAGGAATCTAGGACCGTATAGCACGGATGTTTGCAAGCTAGCTGTCTCAGCCTCTGTCTTAACTAATAAATAACATTGAGACATGGGCTTGAATTCTGGCCTATGACTGAATACTGTTACATTTTGTTGTAAGCGTGCTTGCCAGTCCAGTGCAGTCTCTCATCAGCTAGCTGTCTGCCAAAGAAGGCTGCGGCATTGCTTGAAGGACAGCACCAGCACAGGACTCTTCCCAGTTGGCATTCTCCATGTCTTGTAAGGAGAAAAGAGTTGGTGCTGTATCACCTGGACAATCCAAGCTCAATGAGCTTGGACAGTAAATGCTCCACTGAAAAAAAAAAACAAAACAGGTTGTCTGTGATGTCCTTTTATAAGCCTTCCCTTAAAGACATATCTTCTCGAAGGAGAGGTGAAAATCTTTTGCAGGCTCTGGGATTTTCACATTTCTCTGTGTAAAGCTATTTATGCATTGTGTCCTCCACTTCAGTGGAAGCAAGAGTTCAATGGATGTCCTTCTTCATCCCCTTCATGTTTTCTTCTATAGCCCACATTCCCAACTCCTATCACCTTTCCCACTTTCTTCCAGCAGCAAATTCTAAGGCCAGTTGCCTGTAGTGTTTCCAAATACTTTGTTGGAGACAAGTAGGAGGGTTCCAGCCACCAAACCACACAGATAATTCCTGCCCTCTCTCGTGGCTGTAGTGTTTCCTGTGTGGTTTGCCTATTATTTACATCATTTTCCAGATAGAGTTGGCAATTGGAGAGAAACGGTGCCAAGGAAAGGCCTCCCAATTGCCTTGTGTTAAGTCCTCACTAATGCTAAATTATGGCAATCATGATAAATTGTAGCATGAGGTACAGGTCTGAGGAGAGGAAGAAAACATTATGCTTAATAAGGCTTTAAAGGATGCTTCATTGTTGATTTTTAGTTGGAATTTAATATTAGGGCCTTGAATGACCCATCTGTTTCCCTGTTTCAGACTAATGGGTGTGCATTAGCTAATGAGTATTGGCTTTTTATTCATTTTGATAATGCAATCTAAGTGTTTGTGTGAATTATAATTTGCAATTTCATTTCAGACATTTAATTAATGTAAAGTGGTTGAGAATAGTTTTGAGATTTGTGAAAAGTAATATAATATGTGTACGTGTTCTGCAATAGTTCTTAAGTCAAAATGTTGAAGAAAGTTGGCAGAATTCTTATATTTTCAAAAGTAAGTTCTGTGTGCTTGTACTTGGAAACATTTTAAATATGAAAATATTCATAGTATCACTGTTTTTCTTAATGCTAATTTTCACAATGAGTGTTATTCCTTAATTAATAAATGTTGTGTACAGTATTATTTATTTTAATTAATATAACAGTGCAGGAAAGCATCTCATAATATTTTTTCTTCTGTTCTCTAGCAATGGCAAGTCGGCAGGTTGACATTGCTACTCAAGGATGGTTCATTGGTCTTATGTGTGCTGTTGCTCTTCTTATCTTGATTTTACTGATTGTTTGCTTCATCAGGAGGAATAAGGGTGGCAAATATCCAGGTATGATATATAACAACAAGAATAAAAATTATCTAGTAGTAATCCATTTAAGACAGATCTGAGGTTTACTGGAGAATTTACATTTGCTGCTGGTTAGCATTTACATTGTGTATATAGGAGATCAGTCCTATCATTTGGTAGGCTTGTTGGGAGCAATCTGCCCATTGGTAGAAAACTTCAATCCTTTTAAGCATATGAAGAGCATCTTCTTCATCCCTGGAGGGTCAAATAACTACATGATCACGTTAGAGAAGGTTGAGCTTTGATTGATGTACTTGGTCATACTACCAGTACTGCATGCCCCTTTCTATGAAGTCTAATGCAAATGTGTTTTAACCCACTGAAATGAGCTGAGTTAGAATTTAATTGGAGAAGGTATGGAAACATATACCGTATCATAGCTGCCATGTTACTTAAATGTCTCAGGAGTGCAGCATTTCATACGATAGATCCCTTAATACAGTTACTTTTTTTTCAAATATTTTATCCTCCTTCTCAGAATCTATGTCTTCTTCAGCCTCAGTATTTTTGCATCTAAATTTCAAATATCACCCTCCAGCTAGGCTGGTTTTTTGTTTGTTTGTTTGGTTGTTTTGTTTTGTGTAACTTTTTATTCATAAGAGTTTTTCTTTTTCTTCTTTTATTTTTTAGTATTAGACTAGCAATGGCCAAATATATTTTATAATTTGTAACAAAAAAATTGGAACTATACAATGTACCTCTTCTATCCCCTGAGACATTATAGAAGACATAAATTTGTTATATATCCATGTGTGTATATATGTTTTATGTATATTTCTTCCCAGTCTAATATTTGTGTCTGTGTAGCAGCTCTGTAGACTAAAACCCTGTAGAAAACAGACACTGAGTGACATCGAGTTTGCCTATAATAGTAGTGACAGGATCTCAGAGCAGGAGTGAGGTATGAGTGAATATAAATGGACTTCAGGAGGGCATCAAAGGGTAACTTGAGAGAACTTGGAGTGAGCCACCATCCAGAAGAGGGTAAAACAGTAAAAGTGTAGGAGACAGTTGGGTGCTAAGGATGCCATTACTTTGTGGAGGTCTTTGCTATGCCCTTTTTTTCTGGGCTTCTGCAGATTTGTGACATGGAAGGTATTAACTCTTTTATGTATGCATAAATATATATACACACTTATATGGATATAGCCAATGACTAGATATGGCAGACCTTAACTGTATAAGCACACTGACAACGTACTCATGGTTATAACAGTGACTCTAGAGCTAATTGTATTTCCTCTGGAGCTAATTTTATTTCCGGTGTCATTGGAAATGCAATGTTCCACCAATGAAGTGACAAATGCAAAGCACGGTTAATAATTCTTTTTTTGTCTTAATTTTAGCATGTCATCTTGAGATTACCAGTTGTCATAAAAAAGTGGTAAATTATTTCAGTATGAAATTATAGCAGACAGATTTCAAGGTGTTACATATGATCATAATTATAGATTACTGTCAGAAATGATTCATATCATCTTAAATAAGAGTGTATAAACTAATGATGTACAAATCAAGTGTGGAAATTACCAGAATAAAAGATAAGAGATTGTATATTGGATTATGTAACTATCTGCTAAACAAGGGAAGGTTTTGAATAGCCACAGTGCCAGAAAGGAAAAAAGAAAAGGGAAGAAGGATAATGAAGATTTTTTTTTTTTGAAGCCAGTATATTGTTTTATTCTGTCAACAATCTTAATTTATAGGAATATATGTCTTCTATAAAGATCTGTTTCCTCAGGTACTAGCAGGTTTCTGTATCTAAGAACACAGTGCTACATACTTGTATAGGGACAGGTTACATGCAAAGAATAATGCAAGATTCCTCCATTCTTACCAGTGAACGATGACAAGATTACTAAGCCTACAACAAGGATGTGCAAGAAATATAATTGTGTTAAATTTAGCTTCCACTCTAGGTGTTTTTGCCTTGCTTTTCATCATGCTATAGAAAAGAAGGAATGAACAGACCAAACCTACTTTTTTTTTTTTTTTTTCTAATATTAATATATGTTAAATGCTATTTAAAATTCCCTGGAGATTGTTGCAATACCTTGACTGCATTGTTAGTGCATGACATGAAAGCAGATGGAAGCTAACAGTGAACATAAGTGAACTTGATTCAGTGTTATCAATCAGTATGGGAGCAATATTGAGCGGCAATATGGAGCATGCATAAGTAAAACTAAATTGTTCAGATTTCATTAAACAATAGCTCTAATAATATCATAAGTAGGGAAAGTTTTTACTAATTTTTTTAGCAAATCTTTAGTTGGAAATGAAAGGAATAAAAAGTTTTACTAATGCAGTATTTTGTACTTGAATAAGATTCTATAACTAATAAACATTTTTTTTTCTTTAAAAGAAAACATGTATCTGAGACCATAGCTCAAACAATGATTTCTATTCAAACCACTTTCCTGCCAAATGCGATCAATTTGAGAAATTAGGGTCTTGAGGTTTCTAGTGTTGCAGTTTAATGATAAAAATTACTATTTCAAATATTTTAGTGAAGGAAAAGGAGGATGCACATGCTGATCCAGAAATACAGCCTATGAAGGAAGATGATGGAACATTTGGTGAATACAGGTGAGCAGCTGATGTGGTTTGTAATGTTCACTGTTCATATCACACGTCCTTTATATGTCACACTTACTAATTCACAACTAACTTTTTTTCAGTGTTGAGAAAGATTCTGCATCCAGTGTTTTGTAGAACTATAGACAGCATTTTAACTACACTGTTAGGAAAAAAATGAAACACACACAAATTAGGAATTGAGAGTTTAGAGTAAGCCACCAATACAAATCCTTTCAGTTAGGGCATATCTCACATTATGGTTTTTGAAAATAAATTTCTAATTGAAATTTAATAAAGACAATCTTGTGTTCCATTGACTTGAAAATGAATGCATTTAAGATGGCACCCAATACTAATACCTAATCCAATAACAAGGAGGCAGTGTTGAACATGGAGGTGAGAGAATGTCCTACAGGAAAAAGCAGATCTTGGTTTCATGTATTTCAGTGCAAAAAATCAAGAAAGAAGCTTCAAAGCATGTGACGCAGCTTTTATTCATTTATTTTAAATGTAGGCAAGCTGAATCTCCTGACATTGCAAAAAGCACACACTTTGATAAGTCTGTTCACATAATACTTAGTATAGGGTTTTGTTGTGTTTTTTTTTTTGTTTGTTTTTTAAGCATTTTGTTTGATGGTTTTTAACTAATACAGGAAATAATGTTCTTAGTTTCTAAGTATAACAATACTGCTATATTTAACCTGAGTGTTATAATGCATTTCACAGTGTATTCCTATGTAAAAAATATTGTAAACACCCTTTATTATTTTGAAGATGTGCAATTTAATGTACAAAGCAAAACCATTTTTTAAAGAAGGATTCACTCTGTTGTTGTAGCTTCCTGTTATACGGGTAATGTGCATTTGGATCTGACTGGAATAGATTTCCAATTCTGAATGCCAAAGAGCAGTTTCTGTTCATTCTTCCTGGATTTAAAAAAAAATAAAAATAAAAATAAAAGGCAAACATTCTACTTTTTTCTTAGCTTAATCCTTTTAGTGTAGCATATTATTAGAGCATTATGTGTATATGTATCGATGAAATTTGGCTGATAAAATAAATAATGTAAAGCAGTGTTTGGAAGCAGATGTAAATAAGTATTGCATAGACTTTCCTAACCAGTCCAGTTTGCATTCTCGTTTAATAGCTCCTCTGCTTTTCTGTACTTAGAACTTTCCCTTTGTACAGAATTGTACAAATGATGTGACTTCAATATGCTTTTTCTCAGATCTAGACTAAGACTATTTAAGTCTGCTTTCATGTGTGACCTGTAGCAAGACTTGAATTTATGTTGCCATATTTAAGTGGCTTGAGTTAATCTAAAGAACCATCTAGTTCTGTATTAAAGGATTTTATAATGCATTTATCAGCCTCTTATCTGGTAAAAATGGACAGTTGCATGCCTTGCTTTCAGACTTATTCATATGCTCATCCTATTTTTACTATGCAAAAACTCCTTTCTAAAATGTATTTCTGTGTAATTAGTCTATATTGGGCTTTCCTCTTTTTTCCTTAGAGAAAGGGCAGCAGCAGCAACCAGTCAGATTACAGAAGATATCTTGGCACCCTCTCTGCAGCCCAACATCCCTGCAGTCTCTCAATTCCCAGTTTGTCTGCCTCATATGGCACTGGCCATGATGCAGTGCTTCTTTGAGGAAAAAGGGTATAGGGTTTCCCTTGAACAGAAAAGTAATTTTTGAAAAGTCTAGAAATTCGAGTATTTTGAACTTTTTTCATCACTTCAGGTCCATGTCTGCTTGGACAGGAAGGAAAATGGACAAGCAAAAGAAAAGAAAAGGTAGCTGTGCCAATTCTCCTGAAGCAGACCCTGTCTTTACCAAAGCAAAGTCTGTGAGATCTGACAGATCCAACTTCTTCAAAAGGTCAGGGGATCAATACTCCAGCACCAAATCAGAGGCCTCCTACACCAGGAGGAGGGCTAGGCAGTCTTCAGAGCTCACAGGGGTTAGTTCTGTCTCTGCTTCCCTCTGCCAAGAGGAAAAGAGGTCAGACGAATGGAAGTACAGGCATGACTCTAGACATCATGCTTCTGAGCAACAGATAATGGGTTCGGAGGAGGGCTCAGATTCTCAGGCAGGACAGCCACCCCCTTTCCAGCAACCCCTCAGCTGCAACTCAGTTCGTGGCTCAGTGGCAAGGCAGCATTCTTCTCTCCAGCACTGGTTCACCCAGACCCCAGACTACAGCTCAGATTCAGAAGACACTCAGAGCTCCTACCACAGGAAGGTAAGACCTTCTACTACTCATTTCTCTGAATCTGAAAAGAATTCATTAATGAAATCTGTATTTTTGCCTGAGCTAGCTACTGTCTTAAAGGATGCACTGTCAGCAGCCAGACAAAGTATAACTTCTGTGGCACAGGCTAGGTCCCACTCAGTAAAGCACCCCAGGGTACCAATTACAGAAGTTCCAGTGGTTCCTCTACTAGCAACTGGGACCAGTTCCCAAACTTTTGAAACTGACCCTGAGGACAGTTTAAAAGACCAAATAGCTTCTGTGAAGGAGAAAGCTGAGGCTGGCAAGGCTTTGGAGGTTGAATCAACCCCTGAAGACGGGGAAATGTCATCTGAATGCCCTACAGAAGACCAAGAAGGACCAGATGCTGTGCGTAGGTTTGACATGGAGGATCAGAATTATCTGTTCAAGCACATTAAAAGAGCGTTAATGCTGAAAACTTCCAGATGTAAACACCCTTCAAAAGAACTGCCTATCTCATCTGAAGAAGGCAAGGGAGATAATGCACTTCCTATCCATTCAGCAGTGGAAAATCTTGTCTGTAGGATTTGGGGTAATCCTGAGGCAAAACATGAAGCCCCAGCAATACTACGTAAGCTGTATCCTCTTCCAGTGGATAAAGCTGCTTTGTGGGGGACCTTGCCTAAGGTAGACAGGGCGTTGGTTACTGGTGATTCTGTACTTTCGATGCCTGCTAATGGGGATGCTCTCCCTAAAGATCCTACTGATAGAAAGATTGAGGAAGCAATTAAAAGATCTTTCAAGCTGGTTGCAGCCCAGCTTGGAGTATCTATCTACTGCACTTATGCTTCTAGAGCGTTACTCATATGGCTGGAGGAAGAACGAGCCAGAGTCAAAATAAAACGGATCCCACCTGGTGCCATACGAAGGAAACGCAGGCTATTTAAACTTGCAGCTAATTTTATCCATGATGCAGCTGAGGATTCTCTTAGACTCACAATTAAAAATATGGCATGCCTCACAGTAGCCTGGAGAGCTATATGGCTACGTCCCTGGACCTCATCACTAGATCTCAAATGTCAACTGCTGTCTTTACCATACACTGGTGGCAAGCTATTTGGTGAATCCTTGGTCCAGATCATGAAGGACTTTGCAGAACACAAACATTCCTTACAACAGCCGAAAAAAAAAAGCTCTCTTAGAAGCTCTTCATTTTCTTATCCTCGCAAGTCTCTGAGTTACTTCCATTCTCCTCCAAAGTTTAAAGGAGGGAAAAGAAAGTATAAGTTCTCACATTCATTCCATGCCAACTATGAAAGGACATCTCATTTTCAGCGAGACGCCAGACCATCAAAAGGAACTTTCTAAGAACATAGGCCGGCTTCGTTTCTCAGGAACTGGGAAGAGTGAAAGATTCAGAAATTTATACTGAATAGACTTCAATATTTCTAGACAATGCTTAATTGCTAATGCTGATACTTAGAAAATTTGTTGTTTCAAAATTAGATTTAACTGATTAAATGACTTAAATCTTAATGATTAATTATGATTTTCTAGAGAAATTATAGATTTAGGGGAGTTTTTTGTCACATTCAGTTTGTAGGCTTCTCAGTATTCTTGAGATTGCTCGGACTTTGAAGTTTTGCACTCTTCCACTGGGTTTCTTCTAGGAGCAGGTATCTGCAGAACCTGCCAACATCGGATTTTTCTGCAGTCTAAAGAGGAAGTAATGTTCTAAGAAACCTAGGTGTTTCAGGAACCACAGAATGACTGGGTATGCACTGTTTGTATAACTGGTGGTATTCCTGCATCTTTACATAGCAAAGGAAAAGAGTGCCTCTAGAAGTCGTTTTTATAGCAAGCTGATTTCACTACAGCCCCAGTGGTTTCCTCAGTTAGAGAAGACACTGAATTGTGGACAGTCAATGCCCACGTCAATAAACTGCAAGACATACAACAAATAGTGAAAATGTATGTTTTTTTTTAATTTAAAGTATAGACTATGCAGAGCACCTGTCCTGGTCAGCGCAGATATATAAATAAGTCTAAATTTCCATCCTGGGCCATAAAGCAAGAGAAATAAAGAATTTATGGCATCTATAGACCTCAGGGGAGGGGTGGGAGGAGTATGAAAGCATGCATTTCTAAGTTAGCTTTACAGGGAGTATGAAAGTATAGCTTTTCACCTCTCTTCTTACATGATATCCAAGTGTATTTGTCCTCTTGTACTCTGTAAAATCTTAGGAAGATCAAAGATCAAGGCATCTACAGCAGCAGGACTGCTACTATGGTTACACAATATGTTCACACATTTTGTTGAATTCTTTTGCCTCTTGTCTTCAACATTTTGTCACAAACTATTTTCCAAGACATTCCTAGCTATGCTATGAAAGACTTTCTGGAAATGATGGGTGAACAGTTCTTTGATTGTCAGGTAATCTATTAGTCTTCCTTCTTTCTGTAGGTTGATTATCAATGAGGATGTAGTTTGTAACTACAACAGTATTTTTTTTCTGCTGTACTTACAAAGATTTATTGCAGCCTAGGTTTGTTTCCAGGTGTACCTAGCAATGATTTTTGCCTTACCACAATAATTCTAAGGTCAATCCCTTCTAGCACAAGCTGTGATGTCAGCAGACTGCCAGGAGGATTTTAGTCTCTGAATAGATTGGATTTGGCAGTGATCTTACTGTGTCCTCATTCACACACACATGCTTTCTTTGATGGTTCTTATTTTAATTCTTGAGCATCTCTGTCACCTGATTTTTTAAATCATTGCTTTGATTTCAGTTTGAACATTTTTCCTCCAGAAATAGCAAAGGTTTGCTTAAATTTATCTCAAGCAGATTTTTCTTTAAGATACTTACTACGAGTAGGTCAGATTCTTTGGCTAACAACAACTTTTTCAACTTGTTGCCATTTAAAGCCAGAGCTTAATCTCCCAGTTTTTGTGGCTTCTTCCAAGATTGAAGATCAAATATTAGATGTGCTAAAGAAAACCTACTCAGAAAAATAAGTTATTTTGTCTTAGCAAGGTTGGAAATAGTAAAAAGTTTTGAAATCTGAATTGATACAGGTGCTTACGTGTATAGGGAAAGAATTATTTACCTGTACAGTCCTTGGTATCCCAGTCAATTTAGGAGTGTGAGCAGAAACCCATTAGGTATTGGGGCAGAAGTTCTCTGGGTGTCTACAGGAAAGCCACAGTACAAGGTCCTGTAAGCCTTCTGTGGCGTCATGTGGCTGCTTATACTTAAACGTTTCTGGGCTGTTGACATGAAGGCACAGAAAAAGAAATTTACTACCAACAAATTCCATCCTCAGCATCCTCTTTCTGCCCAGAAGATAGCCCAGAATGCTTTACCCATTTTGTTTGTTTTATGTTGCCTTTCATCTGACAGTTGTGTTATGAGGAAAAGTAGTATATTGCTAACCATATATTGAGTTGTTTTGCATGTCCATGAATGTGGCAAAGTTTAGTGGGAACTAGTTGCCTGCTGGACTGCAGAGGCATCGTAATACTGTCCTCCCCATTCTGACTGGTTGCTGCATGTACCCATATCTAAGGAAGAAAAATTGAAAAGTTGAAAGAAGAAAGGAGATTTCAAGGTACATATTTCTTTCAATAACTGATGAGCTTGTGAAATGGAAATACTTTTTTAAACAAAAAAAAAGTTTGTACTTTGTATTTATACATCATTATTGTTACCTCCATACTTCTTCATCTCTCTTAATCATTAGGTACAAGTTTGCTGTATGTTTCATTAAACAAAGGGAAAAGATACATGTATTCATATATTAGCAATCATTTATGAAAAATATTTAAAGCTTTTAGAGTCTGCTTTAATACTAAATGCACTGTCCTTGAAGGAGCAAGAAATGCCTGGTACATATTAGTACATACAAAAATTACTGGTGCGTCTTTATTAACAAACTTTCATCCTTAAAAAGCTAGTGGCATGGAAATTATTTCTAAGAAAACAAATTGTAAAAGTATCCCTAAGCTTAGCTGTCATGGTCATCTGAGCTAAATATAAAATTCTTACACATTCTCACCTCTTGTTTTGTTCTTTTTCAGTACTTACTGTCTCAGTCTTAATTGAAGGCACTGCATACATGATGCATTTCTAAATACTTCTTAAATTTTCCAACTGTAATTTTAGGTAACCCAATTTGTACCTTATTTTTCATTTCAGGGTATTGCACTAGATAATTTTAAAGTCAGCAAGCAAAACCACAAACAAAAACTAAAAGATCTATTTTAATAGATCTTGATATATTCTGTTTGTATTTTGGAATAGTTTTATGAACAATCAGAAACAAGATTAGCAAATCTTGCAGATGCTGTATCAAAAGTTCTGACTTTAACGTTTTTGCAATATAATTTTATATGTTCTAAAGCATAAAGTGTTTTATAGCTCTTAGGGCATCAATATTCATAATGGGACAACTCAGCGACTTTTGTAGATTGCTTCTTGGCAGCACACAGAAAACCCATTCATTTCCCCAGAGCACCAGGCTCCCTTCTTTGTTTTGCACCCCCACGGGTACAAAAGTGCTGTCCAAAATGTTGATGTTTTCACTTTTTTGCTCTCTCCTGTTTTGTCTTTTATCCTCTGTTTCTTTCCCTTACAACCAAAACATTGTATTAATCTAACACAAGTGTTTATAATCCAGCTTGAATCAAGGTACCATGCAATATGTTTTCTTTTCCTGAGCAAGGAGTGGAAAGCACCTTGGGTAATCCCATTTCTTTTTTCACTGCCAGAGTCTGGGCAGAACTTCTTTCTGGACTTTTCTGGTGCAAAAACAGAGTGAATACCCAGGTTCAGATTTGATTTTGCATCTGCTGTAACTATGCTCTTATACCAGTGCCCACCTCCATTCAGGTGCATCAGCAGTTTTGTCTATTTGTTTTTAATTAGACAGTAGAATCTGCATCCTTGCTAAAACAGAAAAAACAGACACAATACAACCAGCTGTGTAAGTATTTCTTCACTGTTTTGCATGTAAATACATTTGGTTTACAAAAATACAGACAAAAAGCCCTAAGAGCAACACAAAGCAAAAAATTCTTCTATTCAGATTTATCTGTTACCAATTAAAATCGTTGAACTTCTTATTGGATTAAACACAGAAATGTCTGATATTTTTTCATACGGTGGTGGTGTATTATTTATTTACTGTGTATTTCCAGCCTAATGAATTATGCTGGATAGGATCACACTTTAGAACATTTGCACAGAGTTTCTTGACCAGTTTGAATAGGGTACAAATGCAGTTTTTAATTTGTTTTCATTCCTACATGTTACAGTGTAATGTTCTTCACTAAACGCTCTTACCTTGAAGTCATAAACACTTCAGGTCATTCTTTGAAATTATAACCTGATACTATTTCAAAGTGAGAGTCTTGTCTTCAGTGCTTGTGTAGCCTATTTTAATGACTCTAATGCCCTCAGATGGGGGCAATGAAGAAAGTACCTTGCTATCTGATGAGGAGACATGCAATTTTAAAATACTGTGTTCTTTCTTTAGCATTTTTCACACAG
This sequence comes from Aythya marila, assembly GCF_965140915.1. Classification (NCBI taxonomy): domain Eukaryota; kingdom Metazoa; phylum Chordata; class Aves; order Anseriformes; family Anatidae; genus Aythya; species Aythya marila. Next base: position 177,011,984 of record NC_139042.1, on the reverse strand, counting down.
GTTCCTTCCAAAACAATCTCCAAATGAGTGATGTCTTTGTAATCTGCTCATGTTTGCAGTGTCATAAACATTTGCACTTTGCTGCTGGATGATTGACATTTTCAACTAGAATTCATTTAAGTGTTAACAACCTAAATGTTCGCATTATCAATGGGCACAGAAGATCAGTGATATTTATCCTCATGCCATGTACACAGCAATAGCTTAAAACAAAGTTAAGCCAATATGATCAAGTTTAGAGTTTTGGCCTTCGTGCATTTTAATTTTAACATGAAGCTTTTCTTACATGTTGGTAAGATAGGTGTTCCTACCACTTCTGTGTATGCACAGAAAAATAAAATCTCTGATATGCAGTTTTAAAAAATGATATGCATGGTAGAGGTGTACTTCTTTTAAAATATGAAAACTTGAAATCTTCCAAAGCCAAAAACAGATGAGGAGATGAGGGGTACCAGCTTGGTGGAAAATTGATATACTGTTGTTTTGCAATAGTGAAATGCTTCTCGATAGGGTATATATTAGCTAACAGTATAACCTGTGAGACCTTGTACGTACTTTATTGCTTTGATTCCATCTAACAATGTGGATATTGTAAATATATTTTTATTTACTTGACACTCTATACATTTCTTTATATTTTCCATGAGTTGAAAGTCAGTAAATAAAAAAATAATAATTTGTTCTTTGGTACATATATAAAGTCCTGTGTTTCATTTAAGACAATTTCACCCATAAGTGCAATTGTAGCGTTTTTTAATTAGAAGTGGTTTGGAGCTGCTGCTGAAATCTTCACCTTGAAACTGAAGTTCAGTTTTAAGTATTCAGAAATAGACCAACTAGATCTATTTCATAAAATACAGGCTTACCACAGCTACAAATCTGTTCAAGGTTGCTGATGGCACTGCAGCTTTTCCACCAACGAGGGAGAAACTGCAGTGCTTTGCTAAAGGGATCTTTCTTCCCTGCCTTTCTTTCCTTTCTTTGTTTCTGTTGTGCTCCAGATTATCATCATCATTGTCAGAACATGTTATTATTTATGGATTAAGATAGAGAGGTTGATCTGACAAGTAATGAAAAAAAACTAACCATGCTCTTAACTACTCAGTTCTGGCTGCTGTAAGCTGAATTATTGCTTTACCTGTATAGAGTTTTAACAATTTTAAAAGCAACTTATTATTGATAAAATACTGATCACTATCAGGATATGGACTTTGCTTTTCTTCTTAGGCTATTTTCATTTGTTTCTTCTGCACCCTTTTAATGGAATATATAGGTCTCTTGAAAGGTAAGGCTGAAAATTGCAAGTCTGGCCTGCATTATGTAACAAATTATTTGAAATGCAGCATTTTATTTTCTTTGTACAAGTAAAGAAAACCAGTATATCCCATTTAACTAAGTTCATTCTTCATTCGTGTTGAAGGAGTCAAAGAAAATAAATTTAACAGACTAACTTCACAGCACATCATAAGCTTGTTACTCTGAGGAACAGATAATTATTATTTTTTTAACTTTACAACCCACTTTTTAATGCTTGCAGTTGCATCTAAATTGCTTCCAAGCCAAGGGCACGAGTCTTATGCCCTTGTATAAGTCATGCACGATGAAAAAAAAAAAAAGAAAACCACAAAAAAAACGTCCTCCACTGAAGACATTCGCTGTTTAAACCATTACTACACCATGTATTCATGTCAACTGCATCATATTGACTTGTCTCTCCAATGTGATGTGGGTTTACTAAAGGATTATAGGGCTGCTCACATGCTTTTTATAAACTCTGCATGCATGGCTGATTTTGCCTTAACGAATCGTACATCAGTTAATTCATTTTGTTTGTTTGTTTGTGTCTCCAGTGATGCAGAGGACCATAAACCTCTAAAAAAAGGAAGCCGGACACCTTCAGACAGAACTGTGAAAAAAGAAGACAGTGATGATAGTTTAGTTGACTATGGAGAAGGTGTAAATGGTCAGTTCAATGAGGATGGCTCCTTTATTGGACAATACAGTGGTAAAAAAGAGAAAGAACCTGCAGAAGGAAATGAAAGTTCTGAGGCTCCTTCTCCTGTAAATGCCATGAATTCATTTGTGTAATCAAAGAACTCGATCCCCTTGTGTCTTCTGTTTGTTTAAAGCGCTTGTACATCCTCCTTCTCATACTATGAACATGCAGGTAACAAAGCTCCTCACCTCAAAACGTTTATGCTATGAGAACATGCCAGTCAATACAATTACTCAGTATGGTGACACATCAAGTGGTATGTTAGTATGAATCAAAATACAAAATTCAAATTTTGTTTGAAACTTGTTTTTTCTTACTTTTTTTAAAAGGAACTGACACTAAAAATTGACTTCTAATTTTGTTTTCTGTTGAAAATATGGTATAATGCATGAAAAAAAATGCTACACAATTCACAATCTCGTGTACACTATAAAAACATGGTTGGACAATTTGTTATGCAATCCTTGGCTGAATCCCTGGATATGAATTCCGTTTTCATTGTCAGAGTGTTATAGTAGTATTATATAGAACTTCAATGTCTTTGTGGACATTGTTGTGAAATTGGTGACTTAATGTCTAGCTATCATATGTCTTTTTGCAAGACAGTTAGGAACAGTATGTACAGTATATAATTGCTAAATGATTTAAGTATGACACTTGCATTTGCTGATGCTTAATGAGACCCTACTATCTGCTCTTTGCTCCTATTACTTTATAGCCTTTTTAATCTATCAAGTATTACAGCAGTACAGTGTTCTATTTTTACATCAAAACACATTGGATTGATTTTAGGGCATAAAAGATACGCATTGCAATGCATTTTGGAATTTGTACAGTCACTGAAAGAAAAATTTTAAAATGACAGAAAATATTCCAGAAAAGACAGGGCAAAATACATTCAGTGCCTTTATACAATATGCATTCCATAATGCACTGTACTATGAAGTCAGTTGCTGCAGTAAACTGTGATTAGTGGACAACTATTGTTGCCAAATAAAGTAAAAATGTAAAATAAAATAAAATAAAATTTTAAAAAAGTGTTATGAAACTGTTGTGCTAAAAATGGAAGGTTTAAAATGTTTGAAATTACACAAAGGAAAGTATGGTTTTTTTTTCCTTTAATAAAAAGAACACTTCCTAGACAGTTACAGCACAACATGTTTTCATGGCCTTAAAAGATATATTTAGGAAAATAATAAAACAAGCAATCAAACAAACAAACAAAAAAAAACCCACACACACATGACAAACAACCAGAATTAAATTATTTACTAACACAGCAAGGTATAAGCTCTTGTAAAATAAACAGCTAAAAAACAAGCTAGCCAACTACACCAGCAAGAGTGCATTTCCCTCTGTGTCCTGGCCTGCTCGGTGTGGCAGCTTTGGAATTATCTACACCCCAAAGCACTGTGGGGTTACCACTCACAACCGCAGAATTCAATCTGACAAGTGCTCGTATGGTTTAGTGGTAAAGGATTACCATTATCAGTTACAAAATTATTTTCTCACATACTATATCAATCAAGTGTTTACCTCCAAATATAAATTTTTATAACAACCTATGGTTGAAGGAATGCTCAGTTTCATTTGCCAATAAATTGGTTTTTCATAACTTGCATCAAGTTTAATTTTAAGTAAGCTTTTTATATGTAGATATTTTGTTGAATTTGTAAATACACTTAAAGCGTAGGTGCTATATGCTTCTAGGTGTTACAAACAAATAAAACAAGAAAGCTTATGTTGTACTGTGTAAGAAGTACTATAGCCAATGGTGTGCATGGTATTTTAAAGCATCTACTTAAATATATATATATATTTTTTTTTGCTGTGAAAACAAAATAGTGAACTGTTCTGCTTTTTTACTGCAGATTCCTAATTGAACCATTCAGAGCTTTTGCCAGTGCATTACATCAGACCATAGTACACGTCACAGCTTTCATGTATATATTGTAGGTAAAGCACAACCGAAGTGATCATAAATGTACGCTAGCTGTAATAAGCTTCTTTCGCACCTTTGAGCTTTTCATTCACCAGTTTTCTTAATGGGAATCGAAATAAGAAATGAATTATACAAACATTGACTACAAAGCACAAAGAGAACATTTCTTAATAAGATTTTACCAATGGTTTTGGTAAAAGAGAAGTATAATTTTATTTAATTGTAGATGCTGAATTATCTGTGCATGTGGGGGTAAACATACAGGCTCACTTCTGTAATAGTGCAACAGATTTTGTATTAAAAATAAATGTGGTTTTAAAATTTCACTGTTTGTTCTGTTTACACTAGCAGTAAAAGTCAGATCTGATTCACCATGTAATTAAGGATTCAAATTGGAAAAAGCATGAAACAACTCTTATCAGAAGCTGTTCCCACGTTGTTACAGGACTTTATGTACCGCAACCAAATTACTTATGGACTATTGCCTATCTTTACATACCACCATTTGAAAACGATATGAATTTGTCTGACCATTTCCCATTGAAATCTGCTGCTGTTTACACTTTACTTCCATGGATGCTTTATTTAGTTGTATTTCTGCAGTCATGTCCATACCTGTAAGCGTGAATAAGAGAAAATAAGAATGTCCATTCAAAATTAAGGGCCTTCAGATAAGATCCCAAATAAGGATTTTGTGTCCTAAAGGACATACAAAATTCTGAGTATTCATTTCTAAACATGATATTTAACAGTACATGAAGTGAGGTGAGTTTAACACCTTTCACAGTACACAAAATCCATTGCAATGCTCTTTTCACACCCTGTCTGTTCTTTGTATGAATGGAAACGCGCTGGGCAGGAGGGCAGTTGCTCCACAGAGAAGGCTGCAGGAGAGTCATGGATTCCAAGAGGTGCGGACGCTTCAGGAAGTACGTCAGAAGGTTGATGTTTGTGATGCCCAAAAGAGGGATTTTATCACTGAAGCCATTCTGTCTGCCCTCCGAGCCACCTATATACTGGACCCCTTTGGCTATTCTCACTTCTGTCACCTGTGTAGTCACAACAGTTGCATCCTCAGACATGGGGCTGTCTTTCTCTGTGCAGGCATCTATTGATTTTTCCAGCAATGTACATTGACTGGGAGATATGAAATACAACTGTTTCTATTTTGATTAAAGATAATTCCTAGAAAGAGGGATCTGAGTTCCCTAGGCTTTGTTGGGACAAAAGATTTCACATGATAACTGTTTTTGGAGACACACTTCTGTTCATCTGTTCCTGTTTCCCAAAGTGCATTAATACATACAGTCACTACATTTTCCTTTTAGTGATTTACTTTTGCTTTTGGTTTTATTCTCACTGAAGTGATTGTATAAATCCAGAGGGAATTAAAGAGGATACCCCATCAGTAGTTTTTCTTGTAATCTTCTATTCTCACATTGTTCCTAGGAAAATAGAGTTTCCTTGTGGATCTGCATAGCAGAGGCAAAGTGGCAAAGTGAACCAAATTCTTTTCATGTGCTGTCTGGCCCGTTTCGAGACGGAATTTGGAGAAATAATAAATGAAGCAATATTTTCTACAGTACAGAAGTGGGCTTTTTGTTGTTATTGTTGTTTTCTCTGAAAGAAGGATTAGGGATAAAAGCAGGAAGATGTTGAGATGTTGAGAATTGTCCTTTGTTGTGTGTAATTGGAAAGTAATTGTCCTTTGTTGTGTGTTTCTGTCTCTCTTCCTCTCCTGGCCTTCCCTCTTCTGCTATCTTAGGAAAGAACACTTCAGAGAGCTGGCAGAAGGAGCGACTGATGTCATGGGAAGATGGAAATAAGTGAATATGCTACTGTAGGGGTCTACCCCCAAATAATGCTTTCTGGGGTGCAAATTAACTCCATCTGGTCATCATTTTTAATCTCTGAGGGGATTCATGTTTTCTCTTGCTGCTCTTTGTGCACATGAAGTGGAAACTTTAGACCAAGCTGTCAAGATAAGTGCATGTCAACAGGACGTTGACTGACAGTAGATGTGATACATCGTGACTGTAAGCAAACAAATAAATTCTCATCCTTGTGGTCTCACAACTTCCGGCAACAAAAATATATGCAAACTTTCTTACTGTACTCAAATGTAGGTGATCCAGTAACAAATCCAAATCCTGTTTAGTATCTTAAAAAATGAACCCTTCATTTGAGAGCTGGAGCAGTATACCCAACTGTGCATTTGGCAGCACTTGCTTTGTCCCCTGGGGAAGCACTGCAGGATAAAATTAGAGCAAGCTTGCTAGCAATGGGATTGCATATGTTCCATGCTGAGAAATGAGGCAGGGCAGGGGATGGCTTCTGTCAGCAGGTCCCCTCCAGCCTGTTGTCCTCCCTGACCCTGAGGTACCCAAGTAGAATAAAGAAGTTCAAAAGATGGTGTTTCCCCATATGCTGGGGAAATAAATAAATAAATAAATAAATAAATATATGTAAGCTGAATCTCTAAATAGGAGTTAATTCTGCCTGGATTTCTGTTATGTTTTGGATATTAGTGAAGAGGAGGAAAAATTCAAGGTCCCCAGTTTTTCAAGTTGTACAATTATATGGTCCAGGGTTTCAGACCTAATCCTAACTCTAGCCTGACTTCTGGGAAATTACTCACTCATGCTGTATTAAGGAACAAACTATATTTATTTCCAACAGTAAACTATACTTGATCCATATCTTCCAGAGGATGCTGCCCTATTTCCCAGTCCAAAGGCCTCTAAAAAGGGATGCTTTGATCTTGAAACCCATCACCTTATCTGACAGGTGATAGCCATTTTTGTACATTGCTCTGCCATTACTCCGTGTTTGCACAGATCTCAAGGACTTTGAGTCTTCATAGGACTAAGGGGACAAATTAGGTTTTCCTAATTCTGGTATTCCAAATATATTCCAAATAGATGGTCTGGAATATATGAGCTGTAGTGAGGGAGTCCTTGTGGACATGCCAGTATGAAAAGGTTTTTTGTTTATGTAGTGTTGCGTTTCTATTTATGCATATATTGTTTCGAGATACTTACAAGAACTTATCAGTCTTAGAGACTTTTCTCATATTTAATTGAAAACAGCCAATAAATTTGCATGCTTTGGATGGGAAAAGTACTGTAACAGATGGACAAACACTCAAGGCAATTGCTTAATTTTCTTTACTTTTTGAAGCAAGCTGGGATTTTGCTTGGAAAGCAACTGCTTTTTGTAAGTATAGGTCAAGGCCAGCTGAAATTCCCTTAGCTTGGGAATTTGACTGGTTTTGTTCTAATAAGATGAGGAAAGAGGGAATTTTCCAAGCCCTTTAGATAAGGAAGATACAAAGAAGCCACGTAGTGAAGACTCCAAACTTGGAATGCCAGCTTCAATGTTTTTGAAAAACTTAAGGGAAAAAAAAAAAAAAAAAAAAAAAAAAAAAAAGAAGTGGGAAGAGGACAGCTAATTGAAACAATTTTTGGCAAATCGGAGGACAGAGTGAATGTAGGTGAAGTGGACATCAGCTGGAATATTTTGATTTTCATTAAAGAGAGAAAAAATGTCCTTTGCTAAGCCATCTGGCAGCCTCTGGGTACAAACGCAACATAAGGAAGCACTAGAAAAAGCATTTAGACTGCTTCTAAGGGAATACTGTACATTTAAGTTGGTAGGCGTTGACAAACCATAGTTTTATGTGTAAATACATAACTCAATCAATCAATCAGTGAGCCAATGATCAGGCCAGAAATTTGATGCCACTGAGGTTATTGTTTGTTCCTGGCTGTCTTACAACAATGAACTCTTGGTTCAATTTTTTTTTTATTTTTTTTTTTCAGCTTTAGTAAGAAACCAGACTCAGCTGTTTTATTAAAATTAGTCAGTGACCATAAACTTTATCAAAAGGAAGGTTTTTGAATTTTCCTAAAATGAATTTTGTTTAATTCAATAGCCCAGTTTTAAAGCTTTAAAAATAGCAATTGACCACTAGGGGGAAGTCACAGTTGTTTGTTAGCAGAAGCCCATGAAAACAGCGATCCAAAACGATGCATCAAAGTTCATATCACATGTGAAAGCATATATTTATATATAATATGCATATATAAAATACTGCTGTAAGACACAAGTTCATAATAATTTTCCTGTTTTGAAAAAAAATATATATGTTTTTTAATTGTTTCTCTGAGTACTGTTGCCAGCTTCTGCCTTTCCCCTGCGGAGGGTGCTGCTGGGTTACAGAGGGAACAAGGAGTCTGCCTTTTTGAGCCATGAAAACCCCACGGGACCATAAAAGCAAAGAGTTGAATGCATGATCAGATGTTACCATGCTGCTCTGGTCACGTTGAGCTGCATAGGATATTAGGTGCAGGATGCTATTCATTTAATTACCTGTGGCTATGAAAGCAACAGCTGCTCTGGAAAGCTGGTGGTCTCAAGACCAGCTGAAGTAGCCAGGAACAGTCCACAATAGTTCTCAAATGTTTGTGAATCATTTAACAGAGTGCTTGTTGGCCAGCAAGCACTCTGCATGGTGCTTGTTGGCCCATGCAAGGCACTGTTTTAACAACAGAGTGGGTGACTGGGATGTAATGGTTAGAAATTTTTCCAGATGCTGCTTATTCTGCTCTTACAGACATAGACAGAGGACACCATGTTGTCTCCCAGACACAAATTCAGGCCTCTGCGCAGGATGAGACCACTACATTTTTTTTCTCCTTATTTCCCCCACTACAGGGTCATGTAACTCCAGCATAGACAAACCCTGAGCAGCAAACAGATGAACACTCACTGAGATGAGTCAGACTTTAAAAAACATTATAGGGTTGAGCTCATCATTTTGCAGGAACTCCCTAGTGCATACAAGAGGCTTTTCTCTTGTATATGTGCATATTTGAAGATGAGGAAGCACGAGCTATGTGTGTGTGAGAGACACAGTAGGAAGATGGGGGAAAAGGTACTAAAATTAGATCCCCTTGAAGTTGAGTCTGTATTGTATCTGCAGTTTAATTTGGTGCTGTATATGCAATTATATTAATGATCTTATTCTAATGTGCACATTTGTTATCATGACCATAAATTACAAGGACATGTTGTGCAGAATTGCTGTTTGTAAAGTAGATTGGTAAGAACAGTGGGGCAGGGATGCTTAGTCCGAAATTCAGCATCCATCCCTGTCCCAAAGGCAGACAGAAATAGCAATTTTTGAAGATGTAGGCAGAATCAGAAATCAGCCAAACACCTTGCTATTTTGTCAACTCCTAAGTCAGTGTATGTAGCCACCAGTGCTTGGCAGCTATAAAATAATAAAGGTTTTCATAAAGATAGTGTTGATTTGGCTTATTTGTAGCCAATTGGCTCAGATTTTTGTGAGTCATTTGAAAGGGCAGCATGCTGCTCCTGGCTGAATTTACGAAAGCAAAAGGGACACTCAACCCATGAAAAGGCCACACTGGGTAATCTGTAGGCCAGTAGCTACCCAGTCTCACTGAGACAGGATGCTTATCGGGTTTGAGTTTGTCAGGATTGCCCTTAATCTCCATGTCAAAGAAGAAAGGCTTAAGGTCTTGACGCATGCAGGTGAGATGAGCTCCTCACGCAGCAGATTGTGCTAGGCTGGGCCAGTGTCACTGTGGCAGGGAGCAACTCGGTGCTGGGCTCATTTCTTCTGACATTTGTGCAAGCAATCCCTCTTCGGGTATGACCAAGTGTCGTGGTTCCGCTCGAGTGGGCAGCCGAGCTCCACCACAGCCGCTCTCTCACTCCCCCTCCTCAAAGAGGAATGGGGAGAAAATATGTGAAAAGGGCTCAAGGATTGAGATAAGGACGAGAAAATCACGCAATAATTATTGTAACGGGCAAAACAGACTCAGCATAAGGAGATAGTAAGATTTATTGCCTACAACTAACAAGCGAGAGAAGTGAGAAAACAAAGGAAAAAAAAACCAAAAGCACCTTCCCCCCCCCCATCCACCCTCTTCCACCTCCTCCCCCCGAGCGGCGCAGGGGAACGGGGAATGGGGGTTATGGTCAGTCTACAGCACTTCTTCTCTGCCGCTCCTTCTCGGTCACTCGTCCCCTGTGCTGTGGGGTCCCACCCACGGGATGCAGTCCTTGATGAACTGATCCGGCGTGGGCTTCCCACAGGCAGCAGCTCTTTCAGAACTGCTCCAGATATGGGTCCGTACCACGGGGTCCATCCCTCAGGAGAAAACTGCTCCAACCTGGCTCCCCTGCGGGCAGCAGCTCCTGCCAGGTCACCTGCTCCTGCATGGGCTCCTCTCCACGGGCTACAGGTCCGGCCCGGAATCTGCTCCAGCAGGGGTCTTCCACAGGCGGCAGCCTCCGTCGGTGCAGGGCCACCTGCTCCACCGTGGTCTCCTCCACGGGCTGCAGCGTGGAACCCTGCTCCACCGTGGTACTCCATGGGCTGCAGGGGGACATCCTGCTTCACCATGGTCCTCACCACAGGCCGCAGGGGACTTCTGCTCCGGCGCCTGGAGCACCTCTCCCCCTCCTTCTACACTGACCTTGGTGCAAGGCTGTTCTCTCACTCCCTTGACTCTCCCGGCTGCTGTGTGGCGCAGCGTTTTTTCCCTGTCTTAAATATGCTCTCACGGAGGCGCAAACAACATCGCTTATTGGCTCGGATCTGGAAAACAATGGGGCCCTTCCCAAACATGGGGCAGCTTCTAGATCTTTCTCACAGAAACCACCCCTATAGCCCCCTGCTACCAAAACCTTGCCACGTAAACCCACTACACCAAGTCAGTCACAGTGATTAACCCCATGGATCAGGACAGCAGATTATCTCCCAGGCACAAAGAACCATAGAATGGTTTGGGTTGGAAAGGACCTCAAAGACCACCCAGTTCCAGCTGCCTGCCATGGGCAGGGACACCTCCCACCAGACCAGGTTACCCAAAGCCCCATCCAGCCTGGCCTTGAGCACTTCCAGGGATGGGGCACCCACAGCTGCTCTGGGCAGCCTGTTCCAGTGCCTCACCACACTCACAGCAAAAAATTTATTCCGAATATCTAATCTAAACCTACCCTCATTCACCTTAAAGCCGTTACTCCTTGTCCTATCAATCACTACACCCCCTGACAAAGGGTCCCTTCCCCAGCTTTCCTGTAGGCCCTCTTTAGGCACTGGAAGGCCGCTGAGAGGTCACCCTGGAGCCTCCTCTTCTCCAGGCTGAACACCCCCAACTTCCCCAGCTTGTCTTCATAGGAGAAGTGCTCCAGCCCCTTGATCATTGTCATGGCCCTCCTCTGGACTCATTCTAATATTTCCATGTCCTTCTTGTCCTGGAGGCCCCAAAGGTGAATGCAGCACTCCAGGTGGGGGCTGCTTCTTGGGGTGAGCACTGTGACATCTGTGCAACAGCACCCAGAGGTGGCAGGAGGAGGAACCTGCAGGATGTGCACAGCTTTGTAGCAAGACATCTGCTGCATAGAGTGAGGCTGTGGAGTAAAGCAAGAAAGCCTGGGATGCTCAGAAAATAAGGTGTTAAAAACACCACTTAAAGATCTAAATCAAACAAAATAGAAAAAGCATTGTGTGTTAGCCTCCCATGAAAACATCAGTACAAGAATTTTGGGGTTAGAGAATGGAACATAGCCAGAGGTCCCTGATTAAAAATGAAGAAAATCTGGGAAATTGTTTCTTCTTGCTGTTGGTGGTGAGAGTGGAGTTGCTGACACTGGAGCTGGGACAGATTTTTCAGCCAGAGCAGGCAACCGCTGCCCTGCCAAAGCCATCAAGGCTGCGTCAATTTACACCAGCTGAGACCTCTGCTTGTGGCATTTTATGCAGGTCTTTGGGCAGAGGTTTTCATAATGAATTTTATTTTTTTTTTTAGTGAATAACCATCTAATAAAGTGTCAGGGTTTCTCCACTAATGACAGCAGCCTCCAGCAGGGACACTACAGCCCCAGCCAGCTTACATGTTAGAGACAGCCACATGGCTGGAGACTGATCTTTCTTTTCTAAATTACGTATTTCAGGCTGCAACTGAAAAATGTTCTGCTGCAAATAATAATAATAATAATAAAGCAAACAGATTTAATTATGTAGTTAAATTTTGGTGTGATTATTGCAAATTGGTAACTCAAGATCCGTAATAATGAAAATAAAGTAAAAGGACCTCTGGAGAGGCATAGTCCATGTTTTCAAGAGGCTGACTCTCAAAGTATAGATCTTAATTCTACACACAAAAGCTTCAGAAGAATCATTGCAACATCTTTCTTAATTGTAGATAAGATTTTCTGTTTTTAATGGCTGCAATTTGATGTTTCTTGTAAAAGATATCAAGACAAATTTGCCTTGTCACCCATCTAAAGCTTGTCTGCAGGTTTGGTTCTGTTTTTTGTTTGCTGTCAGGCATTTATTTTTTCTTAATATATCAAATAGGATAGGTTTCAAAGATTATTCATATCCATCATCACTGGATGATGAGTTTTTCAGCAAGATGTTCAGAGAAAAATTGCTGTATACCATAAGAAAATGTCTGTCAAAAATCAGATACAACAATTAATGCAGCCTAGTCCTGCATTTAGACGTAGTCTTTCCTCTTGACTTAGTTTTTAATTTCAAGCAAGCTTTCTGTGTGAGACCTGAACTGATATAAAAACACACAGGTATTGAATCTGAAATGTTCAACTACTTCAGCTGACAAAATGTAGGCTAATGTATGAAACATACGGATTTCTTTATTTTAAGGCAAATGAAGATGGTAAATTTGGGGGAGAGAGGGGATGGGGGTTGGTTTCTGTTGAAGATAATGCAATGTGAAGCCTATAGGAGCAGAAATGACAACCTTGCTAAAAATGCTGTCATTAATTCACGTCTCACAGCAAAAATCGTTTTCTCTTCCCTTGCTTCCCTGTCCGAAGCCCAGGGAAGACATTTCTTCTCTGAGCATCTCTGGGTGCTGCAGGGTGATTTGCAGTGGCACGGTCTCATCCAGTGCTGGATCCCACAGCTGGCAGCACATTCAAAGGGGAAACAATTATAGCAAGGGGGAAATATTAAATAGAGGCTAATGCTTAAAGTGCATATTCTTTTCCTTCCTATGAAGGTGCTAGGTAAATGTCACACTCCCAAGCTGGCCACACACTGGAAGTGGTTCCTAAAAACAGGGCTGCTGCATCTACTTAACTTGTTTTTAACAAATATTTCATCACACATTTAAGGTAGTTTGGTATCTTTATAAAGACCTGACAAGTCTATAATTAGCAAACATTATTTCCAAACACCTTTTACTCAGGCCAGCAAATTCAAATAATAGACCAGTGTGTTATTAGATACCAACTCAAAGATACCTTGAAAGTACCCACCAGTAAGTCAGAAGGATCACCCTTTTCCCTGAACAAGGCAGATGCGTGCATCATCACCGCATACACAAAGATTTATCAAGGCTATCAGTTATCATGTTTTAATCTTCACTGCCTGCAGATGGGCAAAACCAGATCATTCTCCAGGCCTCCCCCTATGAAAATCAAAGAAAGTCTTGTGTTTATTTCCATTGAATTACCTGTGGTACTATTTCCAGCATGGGAACAGACTGCCTGATCAGAAGACAGAGGGAACCAGGGGCACCCAGTGCCCTGTCCAGGTGTGCTCTCATCCTCCTGGGCCACTGCCATGCTGCTGGTGGTGGTCAAGATTTTGCCATGGCAAGTGTCCATCCATTTAGGTCCTGGCCAAAGCAGGACTTAGCCAGAACTGTGGGCCTAAATACCTACTCATTGCTGGGAATGATTAGAAGTGACTGAGCTAATGACAAAGAGTGGGTGACGGGGACACTCCATGGCTGTCTAGGTAGGGCATGCCCTGGTGGCAGAGCCAGCTGTCATTCTCAGTATTGCTTATGCATTTTCACAGTGGTAGATTTTGACCCCTCACTTAAGTGCTTACTTTTGGAAAAAAGTCACTAGATATTGTGCTTTACTACTAATTCAGATTGTTACGTGAAATAAATTCTTGACATGTTATCTACTGGTAGGGCAGATAATCAAACCATGTGCTGAAAACCCCTTGAATATATTGTGCCAGCATCCATTAGGAGCTGTTAACGACCTGATGAGACACTGATGATGACTTACAGCGTGCTACTTGGTTGTGCTGTTACCTCACAGCAACAGTCTTAAACAGTGCTATTCTATTTAATTTTGACTTTCTAAATTCTGATAAAGACACAGTAGACATGCACAAATGACTAGTAATTTAGATGGCCACAAGGATTTTTTAAGCAAGTTCACTGCAGTATATCTTCACCTGCAAACTATCCTCCAGAAACAAATGCAACATTATTTTACATAAAACAAAATCATGTAGGATTATTATTTTATTCTCACTGCATAAAACATCCATACAGCTAAATCCTGACAAAGGTTTTGTTGTATAGGAAGCACAAAATCAGTGTGTATTCCTGAGAGGCAGCCAGTTGGCCTTGTTTATAGTCTGTGAATCACACATCTCTGCACAGAAGTGATATTTACCTCTCCATGTCTCGTTGTTCCTAGCAAACAATGGACAGCAAAATGAAAATGAGGTGTTTTTTTATAGGTTGTCTGGATTAATATGGTCATTGAAAGTTTCATGCCCACATTCAATAACCCCAGGCATTCTGCCTCAGTTCTGGTGCAGGTCCATGCATCATCCTTGCAGGTAGCATTGTCAACTTCATTAAACTGCGCACTATTGATTTTTTCACCTAAGATCCTTATAAGCTGTACACATGCCTAACCCTGAAGTGATATCCCAAATCAAATTTGAGGAGCTGTGTTCTTGAATGAAACCACAGATAACTTTGAAATATAACTTGATTAAAGTAAATGTCAAATGGCCTAGCTGAGTGTGACCAGGTGATAGTAATGTGATATTTCAATTACCTCTCACACTCCTACAACAACAGGTGTGCTGCAACAGCCTGCAGAATGTATATATACTTACACTAAAACATACCCAGATATTTTTAGTCATGATTTCTCAGAAAGCTTAGACAACTGCTGAAGCCTCTTCTTGGTTCCCATCCAAGGCTTAATGTAACTCCAAAATGTGTTAGTTTTCCTAATGTTGAATTTTGCAAACAACTGAAGTTTTCCAAGTCCTAATGCAAACATGTGTGTGGTTTTATCTCATTTGAATTCATCAAATATTTCTTTACCAAAAATTTCTTTGTAGTGTCGTTGACTCTGCAATGGTCTCAGTGGGTTTCTCTCCATTGCTAATTAGAGGCTGGGCTCACAGGCATCGCTGTTAGCTCATTACTGGGCTGTTTTGAAGGGTTGTGTTAGGGATTTGTAGGACCTCAGAGGTACCTAGCTCCCAAAAGGCAGTGAGGACAGGACTCCAGCAGCTCCGTCTCTGCTCTCTGCAGCTCTTCAGCACCATCTCTGCATGGTCAGTGCACTGCACAGCTAAGGTATCCAACACTTCAAATCTTTGCACCTGGGAAGGGGAAAGGGCTGCAGAGGTGCCACCTGGCCATCAAAGGGCAAAGCCTACAAAGGGTAGTCATAGAATGGTCTGTGTTCCTTGGTCTTGGGGCCACTAGTCCTGTGGTCCTTTTATTTGAGAGCACGTATGTTGCTTCTCTGCTTAGCTCTATGCATTGACTGCCTATGACAACTGTGATACCCTGGAAAGATGGAGGGGGCTGAAGGGGAGAGGACAGCCCTCAAACAAAACTTAATTTATGTATTTTCAGGCCAAACCAGTGACTATACTTACCAAAAGGCGAGATAGGCAATCCCACAGAGCTCATGGGAGTGTAAGATATTATCACAAGTGGTAATCAAGGAGGATATGCTGCTTTTCTCTGAGATATTGGAGACTCTCCACAGCTACAGGAGGTGCTAATGATGTTAATTGATCTCATGTGGATGATGTATCTTACTGCTGTGCTCAGCTTTTTCTCTGTTTGTAATCATAAATGAATTTTACCTTAAGTTATATTGTCAAAGACTGAAAGACCACTTTTTTCCCCCCCCTCCTCTCTGTCTCGTATGGCATGATCTGCTTAAGACAATATGCCATTAAATTCCTTTATTTGCTTGAGGCATAAGAAATCATCATTGTTAAATATAGATGTGATTGGACAGCATGCTAGATGAGCTCCTTTTTCCCATGGAAGGTTGGATGTAATGATCTTTTGAGGTCCCTTCCAACCTGGGCTATTCAATGATTCTATAATATGTTTATTTGAAGTGTTTCTCAAGGAGGGCACAAACATCTGTCTAATGATACCAAGCTTGGGTATTTCATGCAAACAACATATTTTTTTTTAAAAAAATATGTGAATTAACAGAACCAATGAACAGGAAAAAGCATATAGGTGAAAGGACATGAATGTATTATATGCATATGGGCTGTCTGGTATATATGATGTAGTTATGCTAGATGTAAAGTACGTTTCATGTAGACATTCATTCAATCACTAATGACTCAATGGAATTCAGGGTAAGTGCCAAACTAAAAGGTGCAGGAAGAACAAGGTCGGTGGGAAATTAGGTAACAGGGGGAAAAAAAAAAGGCAAAGAGATAAGAAAAATGTAAGTGATGCCACTGTGACTCTTCTACCACAGATGTAATTGCTTTGGAAGAAATTAATCTGCAAGATCTCCACATTGTGTTTATGTGAATAGGCAAGAACAAATCCATCTAAAAAAACCTCCTTGCCACAAAAACATGATGAAAGAAGAACTAACCTTGAGGGAACAAAAAGCAGAGATGGATGGCTAATTGCCCAAACCTAAAATGAGACTTCCTGCCCACTGCCACATGTACGTTTGCGTGATGCTTTAAAATGTTTTTGTTGGAGGGGGAAAAAACAATTTTGGAGCCAAGTAATTGCCACTCTTTTATTGAATGGTAGTTAATAAGACATCCGGGGAGAACTGGGTTGATTTAAATTCTTTATTCTAGAGGGTATTCAGCAATCATGTTCCAACTAAATGGATAATCAAATAAGTCACACTCTCCATTTAAAAATGTGGTCATTGTTAATGGACCTAACATCTGAAAGCACAGTTTCGTCACTGAGTCCAAGCATGGGTGCAGTTAAAAGCACAGTCCCTCTGAGCCCTTGACCCACACTACTTCTGACACCATCTCTGAGCCCAAGAGAAGCTGAGAAAAATTCTGCAAACATTTTGGATAGTCAAGTTACAGGTGGCAGACTACAGATATTTATGCTCAGTTTCAAAATGAGTGATTTCCTGCAGTTAATAATCTTAACCATAAATTGATCCCAGTTAGACCTTGAAATTTATGTGGCAGTGAAGTGAGTAGAAATAAAATTGGATTCTCACTATTCTCACCATAAACTTTGCTGTTTTTTTTTTTTTTTGTTTTGTTTTTTTTTTTTTTTTTTTTCCCTGTGGGTTCAGTTTCTTTTATGGTGCCTTTTTGGCTCCCGTGGACGTGAGTAGACTAGACTGATTTGAAATAGCCAGGTCCTAACACTTTTTATTTTTTAATGAGGAATCTTCACTGTCAGAATCCAGGCAACTTTGAAAAGTGATCTTAAAATAATTCAATATGTTTCTTTTTCATGCTCTTTAACAACTTTTTTTTTCTTTTTTCTTTTTTTTTTTTGTGAGATCAGATCCATCACCAGAAGGAATTAGTTATTGTGGTTGCTCTTATTTATGTTACAACAGTACAAAGAGGCTTTGGGAGATTCCAGTGTGTTAAGTAATATTAAAAAATTTAGTCAATCTATTCAAACTTGTTTGTAAAGAAATTAAATGAAAATAGTTTTCCAAAACTAAAAGAACTTTAAAACTCTAAATGACCAAATAGGTAAACACCTTTCTTATTCAAGGTTCCAGCATGCCACAGATGAAACAGAGTAAACAGCAAATGATGGTGGATCTGGGTAATGAGTTTTATATAAGAACTAGCAAGGGTTGAGCTTTTGTGCTACTTGACCGCCTTGCCTTCACATGCACCCCTCAGTTTTATGCTGGCTTGGTCTTGACTTCTTGGATCCACAGGGAGATCACTGCTGGTCCAGGAAGGTTGGGCAGAAAGTTAGGTTGGTTCCTGGTGTGCTGTTGCTTAAAGCTACAAGTCTTGGGCATTACCAGCATTTGTCTCCATCCATCTACTTGATCTCCAGGATAATCACCCACTTCCAGGATTTTTCCTCCAGCAAAGATCTTCTTTCTGGGGTCACCCAGAGCCAATACAGTGTTTCTGTGTGCAGAAACACAATGCATAATTATCCCCCCTAACTGGTGGTTCTGTCTCATGTGTCTTTATTAAAGGCATGAAGCTTTTATTTAGTCCAGGTGTTCCTGCCTGGGAACAACACAACCAGGTTCTCACCATATTTCTCCTTTTATCTCTTACTCTCATTTTACACTTCTGTCCTTCCCCACAATTAACTCCTTTTCTTCACACTTTGCCAAAGAAGTCCTGCTGCAAAGCAGCTGGTAGTAGTACCTGGTAGACTGGAAACAGAAGTCTTGCACAGATGTTGGCAGTATGTAAGCAGGTACCACATACTGTCAGGCATTGCCCTCATAACATCATACACATAAAACTCAGGAACTGGTTTAATGAAATTTGTTTTATTCTGAACATTAGATTTAAGACTAAGAAGGTGATTTAGCAGCTCTGGTTAGTAAACTAGTTAAAAAGTCACACTCCAGAAAATTAATGCAGCAAAAGATGAGTTTTAACAACAAATTCTAGATGGTTTAGATTATGAATAGTTACTGAAATCAATGGTATTTACAGGCTGTAAACTATCATAGAGCTTGGCTGTAAGTTGAAATAATTAGCAATCTGAACCTATGAGTTTCATCAGAAAACTCATGAAGTGGGCAAGTTCATCAAAAAAAAGGAGGACAAATGGGAAATCACACAAAAGAATGACTCTTGTTTTTGAATCAGAGATTCTATAGGAAATCAAATCTCTGTCCTTGAAGGAAGTGAGAGATATTTTAGTCTGTTAAATCCCAGCAAGGGCAACTTGAATCAGTCATGTCAGAAGTATAGTCATACCACTGGAAGAACTCCAGGAAAGAGATTAGCAGTTGTTCAAGTAGGAAGTAATAAAAGCAATCCAGCCGCCGCCTCCAGGGGAAGGTAATACCACACCAATATGATGCTCCTGTGATAATGGAGCATTAGGCTAGTGAGTGAGTTTATGTCATTGATAAAAGATAGGCTGGAAACCATGATTACTCCAGTGAAGTAAGTTTCACTCTAACAGAAAGGGTATAAATCATGCCTAAATAACAGCCTGGCAGTATTTTAAATAGCGACAAATGTACCTGGATATAATACAAATGTTCTGAAGATTTTATTGACAGTGATATTCCACCTCCTGGCATTTTAGGTATCAAGTGGGAACCTATAGGTCCCATAAGAAATCAGTGAATTATGGACAGCAAACAGCATTCATAAAACTTCCAATTGCCAACACAACTACCAAACAAAAAGCTGAATGCTGACCCTGTGGCTCCTTCAGAGACCAGTTTTGCTGTGCTTTGACACCTCCAAGAGGTGAGGTCACATAGCCCTCTCCCACACTGGCTCCACAGCTACTAGCAATACTGTTCCATAGTGCTGCACCTTGATGAATGGCTGTAGATACGAGCAAGGACATGCCCCAGCCTCCTGCTGGTCATGTCAGTTTAGAAAGGTATTTCAAGAAAACTCATTATATATTTTTACGTTATAATTCCTTAGAGAACACAGAAAGAAACTGAGCCAGCCAGACACAAAGATAAATGCAAACTACAAGTAAAAACACTGATGGCATTTGGCAAACTGATGAGTACTGGAGAGACCAAGGAGGGATGATAATGAATGGGAACTATTTTTCCAGGCACTGAATACAGCCACTGTGAATCAGATTTGGATGCTGTTTAGAGGTCTTAGAAGAAAATGTTATTCAGACTCTAGTTCTGAGCAGATCCTACATAACCCCAGTGGGTCGATGACACAGCTAGCTGCCTAACTGGAATGCTTTCATGGAAATATAAAATAGTTTCAAGGAAGATGGAGATAAACCATCTATCTTTGTTTATGGACTATCTGTATTCAGACCATGTACTATGACAAGGGTGTTCTTGTGGCTCTAATTTCAAAGTGTATGATTTAGTGTAGATGTACTTTACTCCATGACTGGCAGTCTTTTTCTCTGCTTTTTTTTTTTAAAAAAAAAAAAAAAAAAAGGACATTCTTTACTGACCCTTCAAAATATATGAACAAAATGCCTCAAAGAACTCCAGCTACTTTAAAAAAAAAAAAAAAAAAAAAAAAAAAGAGAGAGAGAGAGACAGAGAGAGAGATATGACTTTTCTTCCATAAGTGACAGAGAGAAAAATTTGACAGAAGAACTAGAAATATTTGGACAGAGGTAAAGTAAGAAGGAAAACTCAAATACAACTGCCAAGTTATGGAAGTGTTAGGGGGAGTGCAGTAAAATTTTGAATTGTGTGAAAGAAAAAAGATCATGATAAGAAAGATGATAGAGATTCTGGAACTCTGTCCAAGACAAGGCAGAGAGGTAGGCTGAGATACAAGTCTGAACAGAGAGAGACAACAAGCAAAGGGCTGGATCTGCAAGGGGCCAGGCTGAAAGCTCTGGCTGACACTGAGTAACCACAACCACATAAACCAAGTAAGCACAGGAAGAAAACAGAACTGAAGTGTAAAAGAGGAGTCACAAAGGAGAAGCAGATACTAAAGAGGGAACAAAAAATATCAGGATGGGTTATCAAGAAAGAAAACACTGGCTGTTGCACAGAAAGCAGAAGAGACATTAAGTTGCATGACATGATATTTCTTCTTTCAAAAAAGTTGTAAAGCAGAGACAGCTCAAAAGGAAGGCTGAATCAAACTAAATGCAAGCAAGGAAAGAGCTGGGCAGAGGAGCTCAGCACAGCAGTCATAGAAGGCTCTTTTGATAGAACTATAAAGGATAAAAAGGGGAGAAACATGGAGCATGCTGGTAACTGCTCTTTTGCAACAAAGAAATTAGATAGCAAAATGGCATTTACTTCAGTTTTTCTATTTTATAAATATATAGTGACATTTCTTTGTGAGGTTATATGATAAAAACAGCACACAAACATTTAAAATGAGATAAGAAGCATATTTCAGAATTATCTATTTAATAACAGTTTCTGCATTTTGTAAGTATGAAGGATGCAATGTAATTAAGTGGCTATAACAACCAAGTAGATATCATAGTCAGATAAAACCTATTGAAGGGAAATGCAATTGAACTTGCCCCATATAATTAACAACCAACCTTCAGCTTGCTCAGCCCCTGCAGAGATGTGTTTTCATTAGCCTGAACTGGCTATTGATATCTTCCCACATTTCCAACATCCCCTGGAGCATGGGACAGCCTTTTGCACATGTATGTGGTCAGGACTGGTTGGGCAGATGTGGGGAAAGACTGCTAGGGGCCAGCCGGGGTAATGATTTTTAGCAGCTGAACGACAGGATCTGAGGCAATTATATAAAATGAATTCAGCTTGAATACAGCTAAAAATGTTTTTTAGAATCATGAGAAAGCAATGCTTTTTACTGTAATTATAGAAATCTATTTATACTTTTTTTTTTTTCTTCACCAGAATGACAAATGTTTAAGGAATGCAGGTCTGCATTATCAGAAGTTTTCAAACATTGTAGGAGTTGTGCAGGTCTGAAAGCTCAACACTGGTCAAGTGAGAAAGGAGTATGAGCAAGTTCCCCCACAAAGCTAGGACCTGGATCAGGCTTTTGATCTAATGGCACCAGGAGCTACTGAACTTCTGTAGTTGAAGAGATTCTCACCACTGAAGAAGCAGTTCATTGTTTAATCATTTTAGGCTGCCCATTTAAACTGGTTCATAGACACAAGTTTGAAAGTAAATGAGTGCAGCTTTTGTGGATGTGCAGAAGTAACTCCCAGTGACTGTGCGATTGCAATTTTTTGGCATTTGTCTGACAAACATGACCACAAATTCTGATCTAGCATGTTAATATTATAAAAATATGATCAAATAAGCCTTTAGTAATCCACCTGTGTAATTATTTTTTTATTTTATTGCTGTATGTGATATTGTATATCTTTTATATTATCAACATGGCACAGCAAATTAAATAAATCAAAAACATTTAAAAGAATCTCATTCAAAATTGCTATGAAGTATACTGTTTCCTAAATCCTTATATGGAGGAGGACAAGTTTAACATCTCAGTTCATAGCCAACCTTGGCAATCTCAATTTACATGTCTTTTCTTCAGGTGAAGGAGAAGTGTTGCAGGAAGAGAGATTCTTCAGAGCCAAGACATATTTTATTTTCAGATAGGGTAGCCAATCTGCCTTTGTTGTGTGGGGTGACTGCTCTGACGAGGTAGTGATGAGATGATAATTGAAGTACAATTGTGCACTTTTCAGTGTTGGGAATAACCAGATGATTAAAGTACATCTGAAAAGGACCAGTTGCTTGTTGTGGTATTTAATTCACAATTTCTATTAATCTGTTTGGATTTCTGACTCTTGCTGCCTGACAGCACAGCCACAGTTGCTACACATAGGGTAGGTAGAAGATCCATGCAGCCATGGTCCCTCATCTTGATTAAGTTTCTAAGTCTCTTCTTCCAGATATCTCTTTAATGTTGGTGTTCCATAATCACTCAAAATCTTGCATTACATCTCAATATTTCCAGGTCTTTTTCAATGTGTTTTCACAGTCCTTATCGGCCCTGACAGCCTTGACCCTGTACTTAGCCTACAAGGCTCAAACTGCTTCCAGACAGGGAGCACAGAAAATGTTTGACAAAACATGGTCAAGCAGTTGGTAGTGGGAAAATTGCAAGAACCCATAGACAGGCTTGAGGAACATTATGCTTGTGTTGTACAATAATTCTGAAAACTAAAACAGTCAAAACCCTTATATATATAAGGGTTCCAAGACTGAAACTTTATGTTAGTATGTGGACTTACTTTGCTCCTTAATGTTTTCATAACATCATGTGCCCTCCTGTGCTGAGGAGACGCTAAGGGTTTTTGCCTCTGCAAGGGATGAATAGGGGTGAGAGATGGAAGGAATCTAACATTCATGACTGAGCTGCCCTCAGCTTTGTTGGATTTGGTGAAAATGTTGGTGGGAACTCAGCCCTTCCATGTCTGCCTCATGTCAGCCATGTCAGTGAGCTTCAGTAACTGTCAGATGATGAGAAATACCAGCTAGTCTGCCTTCTACCATCTCCCAGTGCAGGGCTCTTAGCCCACCCACTGGGACATAAGGTACCAAATATCTCCTTCCAAATTATCCAAACTGTGGACAATATTCCTCCTGCTCTGCTTGTTTAAATGACACTGAACCCATGGCAGGGGGAACGCAGAGAGGGATAAACATGTGCAGAGTAATCCTTGGCTTGGTTTGCATTTCTCCACCATTTTTCCTCTATATGGTTATGTATGTGGTTATAGATACACATACAGAGTATCAAACATCCTGTCATCCATGGTGCTTCCTTTGGCTGGCAGAGGGTGAGGGTGCCATTTGTTTTGAGTCATGGTGTGGACACCTGAGCTGTGCTCCGGTTTGGATAGGACTCTGGGCACCTAGCCCAGTCAGTTGCAGCTCTGGATCCTGGCATCTAGGCACTGCAGAGCTGCATGTCACTGTGTCCCAGGCCCTGTGCTGAATATCTGTACTCTTCTGGCTTTGTTAAGTGGTCAGCCTGGTGAGATAAAGAAGGGAATACCTCGTTATATGTCTATAGACAAGAATTTAGGTGTTACAGAGATGGCAAAGAAGCTCATTTAGGTAATACAGCATACACAATTCAGTGTGCTCCAAGGGGAGATAATTTCTGGAGACTACTGCCAAAAATATATGGTTAAAAATTTAGTAGCTTTTGGGGATAAAAATTTGACTTGAGAAGCTATAAGGATGATTAGCTCCCTAAATCTCTTCTGTGAATCCTATTAAATGCAACTTCTACAACCTGAAGAGCTTTTGTCCCCCCTTTTGCTAACTCCATAGATGAAGGGAATGTGCTGTGCTGGACTAAATATTACCCTAAGAGAAGGCTTTGTACATAAGAAAAGCTGGAAAAACACACATTAAATCCCAGAATTGCATGGAAATCATTTCTGTGTGCAGGCACCTTTCTTGATCTGTTGCTGAACCAATTTTGTCTCCTTTTCTTTACCGACCTGCAGAGTTGCTCATGAATACTTAATGGCTATTGAACTTCCTACACAACTTCAGGGAAAAAAAAAAAAAAAAGAAAAAAACAAAAAGAAAAAAACAAGGAGACTGTTTAGAAATGCTCTATTTCCAGATATGTCTTTGTTGTTGTCTCTTTGTGTGGAAACAAAGAGAACTACAACCTAAAATTATCCTCTTTTTTGGACTTAAAAATATTGCAATACTGTACAATGGTACAGATGGTGAGATACAGGCCCTGTTGCTGAGAATATCAGTTCCCTTTCATTAAAGCTGTGAATTCACTGTGACCCCATCATCCCGTCTATGTTTAGCTGAGCTATGTGGACCCAATAGACAGTCTGAAATCTGGACTGTGTCCAAGATGTCCCTGTGTACATTCAGATTGCCCTGGTAGGTGACCTGAAATCAGGGATGCAGTTTCTCTCTGTGCTCGTGTAATCCAGAACATGCAGTGAATGCTAACCCTCCAAGCCCCCATGAACCT
This sequence comes from Aythya marila, assembly GCF_965140915.1. Lineage (NCBI taxonomy): Eukaryota > Metazoa > Chordata > Aves > Anseriformes > Anatidae > Aythya > Aythya marila. Next base: position 176,987,378 of record NC_139042.1, on the reverse strand, counting down.
GCACCTGTAGAGCTATCCCTCATCCCTTTGGGTAAAAAGGATTGATACTTCAGTCTGCATTTAGGGCCCAAATTTTAAGAGATGCTGAAGAGGCACCTAACAATGGGCAAGCCCATATACATAGGGCCTGGGCCACATTTAAAAGGACATGGAGAGATGGGACAGTAGGGTCATGAATGTATCAGGAGGCTTGACTCAAAAAAAAAAAAAAAAAAAAAAAAAAAAAAAAAAAAGGACGCTTAAAAAAAGGCAAAAAACAAACTCCTTTTAAAATATTGATATAAATTGCTTGAATGATTACCAATTCTACTAGTTACAGCTGATATTTATTGGGAGCATTTCTCACAAATAAACAGTCGTATAATAGCACACAGTTTGTCTAATTGCTTCCTTAATGAGCATGTGGTCACAGTTCATTTTGAATTTTAATACTAATTGTGACCATTTTTGTCCATCCTCAAAACAAGCACACTTCCCAAATCCCAGTACTTGTCATCTATGAATCCAAACATCATACACCATTGGACTGCCAGCCAAACTCATGTTGGTCCACGTGCATTTTAGGCAGACAGCAGACTAAGGTGTCCAAATGATTCAAGGAGAATAAAGGTCAGGAGACAGCGGTGGTGCCTGCTGCCAGTGATATGAATGTGTGTCCTCACAGTGGCGCTGCACTTTCATTGGCTCTAAAATGTAACAAAGAGTATATGGAGTAATGGAGAGTGTGCAGTGTGTTCTTGGGAGATGAAAGAACGGATTATATTAGTCAGGAAGTGTCTGGATTTGCCTCATGATATGTGCATGGATAATTGAATTCTTATGGGCTTGGTCACTTGCATTATAAGATACTGAAATAATTACTGTATGCCAGATGTGACAAAAAATGTAATCATCCTGATTTTGACCTAATTTTTAATCTTGTGTTAGCTTTTTTTTTTTTTTTTTTTTTTTTTTTTTTTAAAGATATATTAATGACCAATGTCAAACAAGTGGATTTTATACTGGTGTGACAGAATGAGCACATATTGTGCTGCCAAATCTTCTAAGTAGAATACAGGGCCAAATGAATACATTAAACTTAATGTAAGCTCTGTATTAAAAGGTTGTTTCCTTTTAAGTCTCCATGTCTGACCTATTATCTGTGAATATTTCATATATCCCTGCTGTAAAAAGAAGGTTAGATTATATTAATTAGTTTATAGTACAGCTGATTTAGTCAACATTTTAGAGAGGTCCAAATGTCATTTGTACTTTCTGAGCACATTAGAGATCATCTCTTGTGTTTCCATATCTTAAACCTTGTGAAGTTTTGAACTGATTTGACCAAAAAATTGTTTTTCAACCATTTGACTATTGTTTTTTCAATGTTAAAGCAAACCACTGTTCAGCAGCTCATTACTGTGACTATGGTTTAGTAACATTAACAGATATACATATTCCATCATCCCAAAATTCTACATGAAGGATGGTCTCTGGCAATTTTACGAAGAAGCAAAGGTGTTTATTTAACTGCAAATATTGTTAGATAAGTTTTCTATTTCTAAATGGCATTGCCTAGAGATTTTTGGTTTGCCATAGCACCCAAGATGTTCATGGCATCTCTGTACAGAGAAAGAATAAATACATTTGCATACATTTTATCTTAAAAGACAAACCAGAAGCTCTTTTTTAAAAGTACCCTAATATGTTGGAAAGACAAACACTAAAAAGCTACGAGGTGGTCAAGTCAAGCCTTTTTGTTCAACCTTAATTTGCCTTTTTTAGGCATGTATTATAATAGGCATGTTATAATATCTGAATTATGATATATAATTATAATTTATTATATGGCCACAGATTATTTTTTCCACCACGATGATGAGCATGCTCTCACTGAGCATGCAGAGTAGCATCACGGAGCTACTCTGGGAATGGGTTGGTGCTAGATAATAGGGAATGCAGCTCACTAGACCTCAACCTGTTGTGTCCACCTGATGCGGGCTCCCCTACCTGGACATTCCTCATCTCTCCAGCAGCTCCAGACACGGTGTTCCCATGTCTTCTTTTGCTTTCTCTGGTCCATCACCACCTTGCTCAGCACACCAAATCCAGCAGGCACCAAGTCAGGCTGCTTTTAGCACAACGCCAGGACCTCAGGTGGGGAGAAAGGTTTTCTAAGGTTGGTCAAAAGGAGCCATTTCAAGGAAAGTCCAGCTTTCCACTGGCAAGTCTGGGCCAACTTGTATGGTCAGTACAGTTCACACAGCCCAGTTGTGTTCAGGAACAGTGAGAGTATGAAGTGCACTTGTACATGAAGATGACACATGGGATAAGGAACTGTGTGGTTAAAGCTATACCAATAAATTAAAGGTGATGACATTGTTTTGTCCTTGTCCAGCTAACATTCTCACAAATTATTCACTGGCACAGCTTGGAAATTAGCCCAGCCAGGGACCTTTCCTAGCAGACAGTTGCAATGAAGTCCCCCTGCTGTAAGGAGCAAGATAATATAATAATGACATGAGCAATGCCAGGCTGGCTGGTCTCTGTACCAGGGATCAGGCACATTTTAGTTTATTTGCCTGAATATATTCCTATAGTCTCATTCATTGCATCCTGACACATTGCACTTATAAAATATCAGCTGTCTTTATTCACTTGGGCAGCCAGTTTGCCTGAGTTTGAGGCAACAGGACAGGATTAACAGTGCAAAAACTATGGTCCTGTTAAATGACAAGTCCTTGTCTAAGCGGTGGAGTCCTAATGTTTCTTAAAGAGAAACATCAACATGTAAGGGATTCATCAAAGTCTGCATTCTGGGCATTTGGGCATGGAAAATGTCAATCCATATACCTGGAAAGAAAAAAAAAAAAAAAAAAAAAAGAGTTTTGAAAATTGTGAACAAAATTTCCTAATGGAAAGTATAAGGTGACATTTCTAACAAAGTCAGTCCACTAGCCACACCTGTAAAAAGGGTAAGTGTTACTGCACAGGGAGCAGTATGCTGCAGCGATTGGATTTACTTTTCTCTGTTCCAGTAGCAGAGCCACACTGAGGCTGCTTATTTCTTTTTGGGGTACAGTGATTGCTTTAGGCAATTTCCAGCATTTTTACCTGCCTCTTGGTCAAGCAGGAAACAAGGCATTCCTTCCCTGTTATCTCCCTGAAAGGTCAGATCACCAGGTGCAGCCTCTGGAAAGCAGCAAGAGTAGTGTGTGGGCTGCCACATGAGGTGTGTGCAGCTGGGGTTTAGCAGCTGCAAGCTGAAAATTCTTACCTTATTTTGCTCAATTTTTTTTTTCTAGCTTTGCTATCGGTATAGAGATCAGAAAAGATTGTTGCCAAACCCTCATTTTATTGGACTTTTTTTTTTTTTTTGGCTTGGCTTGGCTTGGCTTTTTACTTGTTTTATATATATTCAAACTCTTCTAATTTGCTATGCAGTCACTGCTGGCAATTCCATCTTTTAGTGTTTACTGGATTCAGGTTTGGAAGGAGCCTTTCTGGGGTACAGCTGCAACTTTTTGGGTCTGTTGAAAACTATTGCTTAACAGCATGATGGTGCCACTGCCGCCATCTGAAACCTAGCCTCACACATTTAAAAGCCCTCAGTGCAGTTGTGGCAGACACACAGCACCTACTGTTGCGTCCCTTTCTGATTTGCATTCATTCTTTTCTCTGATCTTTTATTTGTTTTGTTTTGCTAACATATTTCTACTGCATTATGAGTATCTCATAGCTATTTGTATTCTCTGCCATGGAGGACCTGTTTCTTTGTAGAAGACAATTTACATCACGCATCTTCATCCAAGGTGAACTCCAGAGAGTGATAACCACGTAGAATTCCTGAATCTGCTTATTTACCCACCTGGGCACTTAGCTTTTTGTGTCTATATGGTTTATTTATAATGCAATTTCAAGGAATACAATCTGGAATACACCAGTTATGTGGAGGTCACAGAAAATCAGTAAATATGCATGTAAAATATTGATGAAACATTTTTGCTATGTTATTTAAAATGCTAAAGAGGAAATTAAGAGCTTGATCCAGTAAACTTCTCCATGTTTCATTGACTGCGTCAGTGATAGCAGGCCTTTGTTTGTAAGAGCTTTTTCAATCCGTCTCTGGGTGACAATGACAGGAAGGTGACTTAGAAATAATAAATTTCTCTAGGAATTTCCTGCATTTTGGTGCTTAGCAGTTTATTTTAAGGAAAACTAACATGTTAATTTGCGATGCATTTCAGCAGTACACACTCAGCTTTATACTGTTTAAAATAAGCTGATGACGTTCAGTGAATGTAGCAATGTAATGGTCCAGCCCAAATGCAACAGCATTGCATGCCATATTTACAAACACTCCACAGTGCAAATTGTTCATTTATTTATTTATTTATTTATTTATTTATTTATTTATTTATTTTACAAAGCATCATGTTTATAAATTTTTTCCCACTTGAGCAAGAATATTGGGTTTACCTTTGAAGATCTATGGAAACTTTTGCTGGGCATTCAAAATGTCATGGTTGAGGACGGGGATGTTTTTAGTTGTTGTAAAAGGAGTGGAATTAACTAATAACTCTTTTTCCATTTACAGTCTTTTTCTGCCTCACCACATTGGGCTCCATTGGGCTATTAAAAAACATGCTCATAATGAAGCTCTAGGGACTGCTGCATAATCCCTGCTATTCAGAGAAATGTTCCCGAGCTTGATTTTTCAGAGCTTCAATGTATCTGAGTAACATTGAATTCTCAGAAATCTTGTAATCCCTAGTTGCTTCATCAGGGCACTTGTTCTGTTTTATATGCAAACTAGTGTGTAAACAATGGATTTTGTGGAAAGCTTAAAGAAATGCAGTCTGATGCTGTGTATATTTTCAGGGTCCATGGAGAACATGTCTAGCGGATGGTCTTTGGAAGCACTGACCTGCTTTTGCATTCAGAATCTTCAAATAATCAAACAAAAATAGATCATTTATGCACTTGAGAAAACTTTGTCTCTAGAAACCCCAGAGCTAAGTGTTTTCTTCTATTTTTCTCCTGCAAGTGATTGTCTGAGGGTGACAGCTCTATGGAAAGAAACTTTCACAATAGAAACTGAAAATTAAATGCTTCTGCTAATTGGGTTCATGCACTGCGGCCATTCGCATGGGGTCTGACTGTCATAGGCAATCCTGGAACAGAAAACTATAGTAGATATAAGGAGGCTGAAATAAAATGGGGTAAAATGTTGAAGAGGGAGGAGGTAAGAAGAGGAGAGAGAGGCAAGGTGGAAGAACCAGAGACTACTGAACCAGTCAGGATGCCAGGCCCTTCTAAGGAGGCACTGGTAATACCATGTATATATTCGGTAAGACTTCAATTTTATTTTACTTAACTCTGAGGCCAGAAGAAAAGAAGAAAAGTCCAAAAAATGGGGCTAGAGCATGAATTCTACTCATTTTCAACTACAAAATACAGTTTTACTGAATATACTGGAATAGGAAAGGCTACTATTTTTTAGCTGCAAGTGAGATGAAGTGCTCCTACCTTTTAATATATATTTTTTTAATGAATGAAAGTATAATAATCTGATAATGAGTATTTAACCCTAGACATAGAATGAACCTGATCTTTCATTTCATCTGGAGTGCCAAAGGGAAGAAATACTGAGTTTTTCAGTGGGAGTGGTAGTTCTAATCTAAAATAAACATCACTGCACTGCAGTCATGTACAAAGCAATTTTAATCAATAGGCTCTTCAGCTAAAAGATATTGGCCCTGATTTTACATAATAATTCTCTATTTTTAACATAATTTGCATGATCGTGCTTCTTTCCCACCTCCTAGTTTTATCTGCTGTTAACAGTTATAGGATTTAATTGAGAGATGTGGTGAAGTCTTCCCCCTTCTACGTTCTATTTCAAAAAGCTGTCAGCACTGTTGTGTATCTTGTAGTTTGATGTGGATACTGGTGCACTCTGAAACTGACACACCAGGTAGAGTTTATCTGAGAAGATAAGGATATTTGCCATGCAGATTTCCCTGTTTGAGCTATTCATCCAGCCTGCCTGTGTCTAATCAGAGGAGAGAAAGAAGCACTTCTGTTCATCTCACCTTAATAAAGACATTTAAAGCAAGTCAAATAAATTGCATCCTAAAATTGCCTGGTTCTCTCTGTTCACTATGAATGGAGATCAGCATGAGTGGTGTAGTTGTAGATGTTCATACTGGAGGCATGGGAAGGTGAGATGAACCTGGCCACTGCCTTTCAATTTTCAGTAGTTCCCTCTGTTTCATAATTGGCAAATCATGCTACAGCTGTACAGGTCCAAGGAAGAGCAATAAATGAAGCAAACACTGCCTACATTGCAATACTTTCTTACTGGAAGCAGCAAGTATTTCCATTATCATCCAGTTAATGCAAAATAATATAGGCACAATCATTTTTACAGCTTCAGGAAACAATACTATTATGGTCTGGATAACCTAAAAAAATACTGAAGACATTCAAGACTAAGTTTTGCTATTATTTGAGGTCTTTACTACATGAAACCAGTCTAGATTTAGAACCAGTCTTGATTTAGACATCAATAAACCAATCACAGGACTGAAGGGGCTTTAAAGAAATCACCTAGTGCAGCCAAATTCCTAAGGTAAGATCATCTTTAGTGAGATTATTTTTGCTTTTAAAAAGTTCCCAAGTTGGAGACTTCAAACCACAAGTACCTAAGCTGCCACTTGCTTGTTATAATTTACAACCATTATTTTTTGTCTTCTCTGCTATGGACTTGAAAAGCAGATGAACCTCTTTCTCTTTATTTACTTGATTGCTATCATGTGACCATCTAGTTCCCTTTCCTCTAGGCTAAACAACCTTGTTTTGTCCAATTTTTCCATATGGCACTGTGACTTTTCTCAGCACGCATTTCATTTCTGTCCAAATTTGCTCCACATCCTTCTGCTGTCATGTCCAAAACTGGACACAATATTGTAGCAAGGCTTTGCCAGACCTGAGTAAGGTGCATGGACCAGCTCACGCATTCTGCAGCTTTATCTCACTCTTTTTAAGTGATGGGCTGAAATTTGTTGTTCTTGCAGAAATGCAACACTTGAGAATCATCCGGGGTAACCTATGTTAATCCTTTCCTACAGGACAGCTTCTGAGCCAGTGTCAGTGTGTGTGTGGGAGGGAAGGAATGATATGCATATCACTCTCAAAAGAGAAACAGCAATATGATTTATTGATAGCAAAGCTTAACCAAGGTCAATGATGGCAAAACACACCTGATTATAATTGGAAGATACACTCAATTACACACTGTATAAGAGATTTTATATACTACTCAAAGAGCAGAAGACATTATATACTACATAGAGACTACATAAGAAGCTGGGTTAGGTGACATTACATTAAGGAAACACTCTTGTTGATTGGCAAGGTTCAAGGATGCTCTTGCTTTCCAAACCCCTTGAACTGAGGAGGTAAAGAGCCTAGGTGTGAATGAATCTATTCCCAGACCCAGACTTGGTCAACAGTTTATGTCTAAAGGATTATAAGCATTACACTAATCCTTTATGCTACTTAGTTGAGATTATAAAGTGTGATCACAGAGCACCATTACAGCACATTAACGTGCTGTTTCTTTCCCAGTGTGCTTACCTGTATTAACAAGGGTCTTCTCAATCTCCAGAGGTAATGCTGGGAGGGTCCCTGCCCAAGGGGAGGTCACAGAGTGCAGCCCACTGTTGTGTTGGGAGATCTCAAAGGGCTCCTGAACTGCTCACTATTTATGGCATAAAATGATTGAGTTATGATCACATTTGCATACAGATGTTAGTTGCTTCTCAGTTTGGCTTGAGTTGGACTTTCTTCCAAACTTGGCCATTGCTGTGGTTGCTGTGTTTGTGTGTGTGCATGCATTGCTCAAATTAGCCCTTGGCTATTTGTCTTCTGTCTCCCCTGAATGCAGGCCGGAGCCATCACAGCCAGACACATCCTTCCTGACTGCCAGTGATGGTTATCTGCTTAGATTGGATGCTCTGCTTAAGCAGGGAAGTTGGGGAGAGGATTACACCATCACAGCCCATCAGTTTCCTTTTCTGCATTTATGTACTAGTGTGCATTTGTCAGTGTGCTGTACCCTTCTCAGATTGAATCTCCACTTGTCAAGACTCCCTTTTAAACTAAAACTCATCCCCTGGCAAGCTAGCTCCCTTCCATCTAGACTGTCTTGGAACTGAGTAAGCCATGTGGTCTCCTCTATCACCCCATCAACAACACAGATATTGAACCGTACCATTCCAGGACAGGCCCTTGATAAACATCTCTCAGAGCAACTCTCCATTTTGACCCCGAGTCGGTGCCAATTACCCCAAATATGCCTTGGCAACCATATTTTTTTAGTTTGAGAATAGCATTTTTATCTAAGCCATCTTTCCCAATTTGCTCTAGGTCTGTTATGTGAAACCTTAAAAATTCCTAGTATTTGACATCTGCTGTCTTTTATCTGCTAGGTTGTTGTGCAAGAGATTAGCCTGGTCTGATACAATTTGTTCTTGACGTATCTACAGAGAAGCAGACAGGTAGCTTAACAAAAGGACTTAAGTGCCATGTAACTCATTTCAGAGTTAGGTGCAAGGACCAGAGGTGCCCTAGACCCATGTCCTCAAAACTCATACCTTTTTACTGAATCCGAATAATATACGTTCCTTGGCTTTTAAGTTTTCTCTAGGAAGTACATATTTTATCAAATCTAGTCTGCACTCCAGTTACATTCAGTACTTAAATCCCAGCAGGATTAAGAGTCTCTAACCAAAGCTCTGCAGAAATAAATGAAGATTTAATGGGAGAGATATGAAGAAGAAGAAATTATGTCACTCATCCAAGACTGAGACCTTCAAGTTCTGGTCACGGTATAGAACTCTTTCTGTATTTTCCAACAGAGTGTCACTGGATGAAAAAACGCAGATGGATATTAGGCTGAACTTAATTTAGAAATTTCTTTTTCTAAACGAGCCTTTTAATGGAGGAATTGCATGCACTGCAGTGTAATTATTGTTGTGTTTAGTTACTAAAATGTTAGGAACTAAAAACTAAAGAGGCGTTAATTATAAACTGTAATTGTCATTTTTTTTCCTCCCCTGAGGTACAGCATCTGTTAAACAGAAAACATATCAAACCACCAAGAAACAAATAATAACCTCACAGAGCTGTAACATCTGACTTCACTTATCTTTACAGCTTTGGTGAAATTAAATGAAATATTATAAAGATAACACTGAATTTGTCATAGAATTTTTGTTTCTGTTGTGTTTTTATTGTCTTTGATCTGTCAGGGTTAACTGTTAATCAAGAATAAAAGCATACAAGCAGCAGCATGTAAGCACAAAACCAGGTAGTGGTGGAGAGAATCTCAGATATGAATTTGGCATGGTTTATGCACCGAGCAGACTGGACCTTATAAAACTAGGCTGTTGTCCCCATATTTCACTCCATGAAATATCTCAGTATTGAAGTAGTTCCACTCTAATCCTACAGCATTTGAGGCAGAATTCCCTTTGGGATACGTTTAACAGGTTATCCTGGAAGCAGCTTATACGTCCCTTGAGCTGCAGGCAACACTTCTCCTAATGCAGCCCCAGATGCTGTTGGCCCTCTTTGTTGCAAAGGCATACTGCTGGCTCCTAACAGTTGTGTCATTTTTCCTGGTGGAAAACCTGGCAGCTCTATCTTCTACCACTGAAAATGGGGAAATATTTTAACATGCTAACATTAAAACATATGAAACTTGAAAATTTGGAGCACACCATGCAAAACAGATCACAACTGTTACGACAGTAGTTTCAGAAAGAGCTTTATAAATGTCAATTAAATTTTCACGTAATCAAAGTTTTTAAGAACTTTTCATTTCAGTATCTTTCTCAACAGTAATCTTTACTGATTCACAGGTAACATTTCTCATGGGATTAAAAAGTTACCTCTCATAGATGTCTACAGGTAATAGGTAACTTCCAGGGGGCAAGTCATCCTGTCCTAAAATAATTTGAACTTGGGACAAGGGGATGTCATTTGTTCTTTGAAGGCCTCCCTCTCCCACCCCAGTAAACCCAAACACCACATGCATAAAAGAGCTTGCTTCTAAGTTTTAATTTGATGAAATTTAATAAAATTAAGCTATCAACAAAGAGGTTGAGCTACTGCTGGATGGATGGCTTGTCTGATTTGGGACAACAGTTCATAAATCCTGTTCAAAATGTGTTAGTAGTTAAGTCATATATATATATATATATATATATATACACACATATTATAAATGCATATATATATGAGCAAATGAAGCCCAATAATATTCCAAATGCTGGAACTGAGAAACAGAATATTCAAATCTGAGTTAGCTATATTCATCCCAGACAACAAGTAAAAGAAGTGGGTTTGAAGGACAGGAATTAGTTGATTGCCCACAATGTTTTCTCATTACTAGTTATTTCTGTCTCTTCGAGTCTTCAATTACTGATGTGTTTTTGTTGTTTTTTTGTTGTTTTTTTTTTTTTTTTTTAATCTGAGTTAATTACTTAAAATAAATTCAGCAAAATTATTTGTAAATGTATTGGAAATACATTTTTTTCAAGAGGGTGAAGAAATTTTAAAAAATAGATGAGCCTTTTAAAGTATGCATGTTTTTACATCTGCCTGTCTTTATTTCTTTACTTTTGTGTCCTTTAACATCTTGCTTGAAAAAGCTGGAGTGAAAAATGTATAATCTTTTGATGTGGAAGTTCCTGGTCTTTGTAGTTTAAAGATTAGCCTTTCTAGATGATCTTGACTGCTGGGCAACCAATTTATGTCAGTCTCATGAGAATTCTTTAAATTAAGTTTAGCTACACATTGCCGAGAAGATTAAAGACTGTACTGGATGAAAAATAGGACACAGACTTTTTTTTAGCTTTTATTTTTTATTAAATCAGTTCTAAATTAATTTGTCCATAGCGGTATGCATGTATGTATGTGTGTGCCTGTGTCTAATTTATCTGATCTATATCCACACACAGTTAAGGTGAGGCACACATACAGATTTCACCCATGGAGGATTTTAGCATTGCCATTAGCACTAGTAGGTATGTGGCAAATTCCTGCATCACTTTGGTTGTAGCTGTAGGACTCAAGCACGCATTGGAGAAGGTATATCGATCACATAAAAACATGCTAAGGCATTCACACAATGTACACTCTTATCAGGACAGAAGGAAGAAAAATTGTACTAGGTGTAGGACAAGTGATGAACCTCAGATTAGGTCACCTAGGTGAGGATACTAAAAAAAAAAAAAAAAGATATAGATAGAGAGTTATGCTTAAATTGTGTTATTCTGCTCATTAAATAGGAATAAAAATATGAATGATTATTATATTAGTGTTAAGGGACATATTTTGATGCTACTCTAAATACCTTAACACCAGTATATTCTTCTGATACAGCCTAACTCCTCTACTGATGATCATCAGGCAAATATGTTAGGGTCATGCTTGCAGGCAGTGAACCTGGCCTCATCTTTAACCACCAACCTGATATTGTAGTTTTTTATAACAACTCTGAATCTTCTCACAGGGGCTCTGCAAGCACTGTGAGAACAATATTCCAGCCCCAACATGGACATGTCAATATTCCCAGCTGAAGACAAGGGCAGTAACGACAAGAAAGCCAGTAAACACTGACCTTGATGGCAAACAACAGAACAGATGAAGGTAGCCATAGGATTTTTAGCATTAACCTTTTTCTCCCATAATCAGGGACTGTCTGCTTCTGTACCTTGTCTTGTCAGACTGATTTCAGGTTATATTTAGGAAAACAGAGAGGTTAAACCTTATGTTGCTGATATGTGATGACTAGCAGGCTAATGAGAGTAAAATAAATGTGCTGAAAGGTGTCTGCCACACCTTAATGGGAAGTACCTAACAGCAAATGCTAAGTAGCTAATATCCAAATATTAGCTACTGTGATTGAGAGTCTTCTCCCACCAGAAATGCTCCTTCAAAAAGAGCTTCTGAAAATATCATCAAAGAATAGTTCAATGATCTGCAGAAATCTGAAGCATCTTGCAGCCTTTACAGGTATGTTGAACCCTACTGCACAGCAGTTCTCCTTTGAAGTAAATTAATATTTTCTTTTTGTATCCAATTAATACTTTATTACAAAAACAAGTAAAAAGTAGCATACAGATATGTGTTACATAATTCCCTAAAAATGTTGCTGAAAGAACAGCAATATTTCCTACTTGTGTTATTGCAATAAAAGTTTTAATTGGCAAACAATAGAAAAAAATATCAAACAGATGTTGTATATGTTCACCTTGTGCACTAAATGAGACAGGAATTTGTAGAAAAAAATACTGAGTTCAAGTGAAGACTCGGGAAAAGCATAAGAAAAGGGTGATAAAGCTAAGGTAACACTAATTCTTCAAGTGTTTGACTTGCAACTTCAGTAATTACTATCCTTTTTGTATAGTATTTATGCATACAGATGTATATATACCTGAGGAAAACTGAAATCTTTTCTGAATGTGTAGGGCTGTCAGGAACTTAACTTAAGAATTTTATATTCATGATTGTCTCTCACTTGGGCTAAATTAGTAACTGTTGGCATTAATAGGTATGTACTTTAAGGAGAAAAACAGCCAATATAGGGTCACTTTTTTTTTTTTTTTTTTTTTTTTTTTTTAATTTTGTGATTCTCCTTTGTTTTAGTATGGAAATGCTGTAGTATGTGAGTGTAAGCAGCAATATGCATCTAGCTACATGCATCAATGGAATATGGACTGATGAGAGATTGTATTTTTGACTCTGGCAAGACTCAGGGCAACTTCTGCTTCTCTGAAGGGGCATGATTCACTGTCTCCTGTGCTACAAACTTGTAATCCTGGTAATAGCTTATAGAGAAACAATTTTATGGAGAAATTAAACATAGTAATCCATGGAGCTAGATTCAAGGGAAAGTACAAACAGCTCATTTTATATGCATCCGATCTGATGTGACTGGTTCTCAGCAAAACCCCAGCGTACTGCACAGTAACCTGAAGTCCAAAAGGAATGGCATCTAGAGCTCACCGTACCAGTCAGCAATCAAGAGGGTAACTGTGCTCTCAGGTCATCCTCTCATCCTCTGAATTTCCCTCCTCTTCCACTTCTTCATTAGATAAAAATATTTTTGTTTGTATAGGAAATTCTGTCTGAGCTCCAACCTACTCTTTTTTTTTTTTTTTTTATTTTTTTTTGACAGATCTCAAGTCCCTGCTATAGCTCCTGTGGAGGGATATAGGGATAGTATTCCCATTGAAAGACATGGTTAAATTAGTGGTTTCTCATTAAAGTTACCTAATTTTGTCCTTTCACATCCTCAAAACTGTCTGAATCATTTTCCAGAAACATTTAAGTCACAGAAGATATCAAGCACAGGACATAATAGCCTGAATTATTACAGCAAAAGGCATTGAAAATAGATACAGAAGCTATCTTGAAGTGTAGGTTTTGCCATATGCTGTATTTTAAAGCCTATAAATAAAATTACCTTTCTGACATCATTCACTTTGGAGAGTTTGGAATTCAACAAGAGTATTGTTCAGCTCAGTGGTGGCTGACTAAAGTTTTTACTTTCATTTGAAAAATTTTAATACCATGGGAAGTATTTTGCACCATTTGGGAGCAATGAAAAGGAACTTGCATGATCAGTTTTATGGGCAATAGGCTTAGATGTGGTCAGAGTTCAAATTATCTCTGCAAATATACATCTGAAATTCAATAAGGAAAAAAAAAAAAAGTGAATAACCGCAGATTTTTGGATGTATTACACTGTTAGCCTTCGTAGCTGTGGCAAGGTATTTCTAAGAGACCACTCTTAAGACATTTTTAATGCACTACCTTCAACTGCCCCACAGCAGCATAGTCAAAGGGCAAATTAATTGTTCCTTTTTGTAAAATTGCCAGTTGGGATATGATTTGTTTGTTTGTTTTGCTTTTAGTAGTAGTCCAAGGCAGCACTGCAGCATGGAGCAGCATATGGTCATTTCTGTATGTTTACAAGAAAAGCCCTTTTTGAAATAAACAGCCATTAGCAAAACAATAGGAGCTTCTAATCTTATTAATCCTCTAAAAGATTGCTGAGACTGGGTAGGGGTGCACAAAGCTCATGCTGGCCTGTGTCTCCTTTTTATTGTAATAACGGAAAGCTGTTGTCCTTGCTTCATATTCCCCCGCCACCCCTTCCTCTCATGGTGAATGCCATGAGTGTTTGCTGCAGGATACATGAAGTGAGGTCAGTGGCTGCTGTTCCTCCGTGGGAGCTGCTGGCTCCATCTATGCCTCTGTCTTGCGGACGGTTGGATCCTAAATGACTTCTGCCTCTTTTCAGGAAGCAAATTCCTCTCAGGAATCAGCCATCCAGGGATGAAGGTACGTGTATGAGCTACAGATATAAACTTATTGTAGGAACAGAGCAACTGGCAGCTGATGATTACAAACGCACCGGGTGCTGAATCCACAATGTTTCTGCTTTTCGCATGTTTTCTGTTCCTGCTCTGCGTTGCTGAGTGCCTGGCGCTAGCGAGGGATGTTGGAATCGAGCAAGGGGAGAGGCAGGGATGTTCTGTGCAGTGCAGAGACACCCACTGGTATATTTAAGCAAAAAATTACCCTGGCTCAAAATGTGTACGACAGCCATCTTAACTTCTGGCAGTGAAATCAGAAACTAAATTTACTGAGTGTTATGGAATAACGTCCTTCAGAGGGTATGGTAAATATTAAATGCACTGCTGCAGTATGGAGCTGCCTGTGTCGTACATCTGCAAGGACATGCAGAGCAGCCCAGCGCTCCTTTCAGCAAATCTTCATCCTAAAGTTGACTTTCATGTTTTAGTGCTCATAGCTGCAAAATGCACCCTGAGGCAGTTTTGGAACCGTGCACTGTTCGGAGCAGTCCTGAGACTGCTCTAAACTGTGCCAGGGGCTGAAATGGTTTTACGGTCCTCACCGTAAGGAAGCAGCTAAGGCATCTAAAATACATGGTTCGGATCAAGTCTCTGCCAGTTTCAAGCTTATTAATATTTTAAATGCCTTCTGTTCTCCTACTATATACTGTTTGCCAATACGTATAATTCAACCTGTTTCCCTGCTATATTTCCCATTTTTTTCTGTACCTTTGTACCACCCTGGTTGCTCTTTGGCATGCACATTTTACCACTGTCCCTGTTGCTTTCAGAGCACACCCCCAGTGATAGCTCTCCTCCTCTTTGCATGTTTGCGTACGCATCCAGTGCTCAGCACTGGATTAAGACACAGGAATTAAAGACCAGGCCTAAATCTCCAATGCTGGAATGATTAAATGAGAATCTATTTTTTTTTTTTTCTTTTTTTTTTTTTTATGATCTATCGTTTTGTTCATTGAACAACAAGCTTCTGCCCCCTATGCTTGTGAGAGTGTGATCTCATTTTAATTGTCATAATGATGTTTGCTGTAATCTGCAGACTGTAAGGCCATAAGGTCAGTGGTATCTTCTGCTTTAGGGGATTGAGTTCAAATCCTTTCAGACATGCAGTAACCAGCTGAGAGGATGGCTGCGAGTGAAGTGTTCCTGCCTTAATTTCTCTGGCACCTCTTTACCTCTAGCTGCACAAAAACACAAAACAAACAAACAAACAAACAAAAAAACAACTCCTCCATATGCCTCGCTACTGCAGAGACCTGGTTTCTTCCTAGGGCAGAACAGATGCCCTTTGGTGTCTGTCCCAACAGAAAGGGCTATTCATGGAGCAGTGGGGGGCTCAGGTGAATTTGTCCACTCTCTGGTCCTTACTGCCACATGGGTGGGATATTGTGGTCAAGCGCTGCTTCTGCTCTTTCAGCTGGAGCCTGGGTGTTAAATGCCACTCTCTGCAGATACCTAAGGGGCCAGTTTCAGCCGCAGCTCCCTCCAGAAGCTGTTTCATGCACCCTGGGAACTGGTGCCTCCTGCTGCTGCAGGTACTCTGTAACATCCCTCCCGAGCCCTTCCTGCAGGGTTGTCACAAAATTCGCCGCTTCCCCATCTCAGGGGGTCATCTTTGCCCCGTCCTCCACCATGCAGCAAGCCCCGCACTTATTTCGGGACAGAGCACCCTGGGGTCCCCGCAATTTCCCTGAGGGGGGAAGCTCCGATTTCTGCATCAGCTCGGGGGGGGGCTGTGGGGACAGGCAGCCCCTTCAGGAACACCTCTGCCATAAAAAAAAAATATACAGAAATGAAGACGGAGGAGCTCCAGCAAACGCACGCCATTTCATGGCACGGCGGTGGTGTGTGGGGGGAGAGGTGGGCAGGTTGGGGGGGGACACGGGTGTGTGAGGAGGGGACACGGGTGGGGGGGCTGAAGGGTGACACGGGTGGGTGTGAGGGGGACACGGGTGTGTGAGGAGTGCACACGGGTGGCTGTGAGGAGGGGACAGGGGTGGCCGTGAGGGGGACACGGGCGGGGGGGCCACGGCTGAGGTGAGGTGGGGAGCGCCCCCCCCGCGCGCTCCCGCCCGAGTGACATCACCCGCGGCCAATCAGCCGCCGCCGCTCCCCGCGCCCCGCTCGGCCCCGGCTGGGGGGGCGGCGGCTGTCAGGCGGGCTCCGAGCCGAGCCGAGCCGGGCCGAGCCGAGCCGAGCCGGGCCGAGCGCAGCCCCCCCGGGACGCCCCCGGGCGACGTCCCGGCTGTCAGGTAGGGCACGGCCCGGCCGGCGGGGCCGGGAGTGATGCTGCGGGAGGGGGTCCCCAGGGCTGTCACCTGGCGGGGTGCGGGGGTGCCGCAGCCGCGGGGTGCCGCAGGGAGGCTCCGCTCCAGCCCTGCTGCTGCTGCTGCTGCAGGGGTCGTGTCTCAGGGCTGGCGGGTGTGTGCGGCGGGTTGACGTGTATTTTTTTTTTTTTCTCCTCGTTGCGCCTTCCTGCAGTAAAAAAAAAAAAAAATGGTGATAACGTGCTGCTTAATTGTGCGGTTCTCCTTGCGAAACGCTCGCGCTGCGCCTTTTCTGTGTCACTTCGCTGCAAATGGCAGCGATGCAGCAGCCGGCGGCGGGGCCGGGAGCGCCGCTCGCGGGTGCTGCCGGTGCTGGGCTCCCCAAAATATCCCCCCGGGGGCCGAGCTGCAGCTCCGGGGTCCTGGACCCCCGAGGAGCACCCTCCTGGGTCCCAACCTGTCCCCCAAAACGCCCCCCCCCCCGCTGGGACACCCACCTGCCCAGGTAACCGCCCCTGCACCATGCGGTAATGAAAATAAACCACGGCCCGTGCAGGAAGAACAGTTTTATGGGTCATTATGCTAAGGGCCGTAAAGATATTTAATGAGAGCCTTAGGGTTTGGACGACAATCCCATATGTAATTACAGGTGTGCGTACAGCTTGGGCAATGAAAAACCCCGAAACGCAGCCACCTGTGCAGAGATACACGTTACTTCGCGTCAGTCTGTTGTATGAAATTACTCTTAAAACAGTAAAAATAACAAACAGAGGACCTGAGACTGCATAAGCACAAGGGAAAGCATGCTGAAATGACTCAAAGTTTAAATAATTCTCTGTTTTTATAATTAGTAGCTTTTCACGTCTCTCTTGTACAAATCTCTATGTCCAGGTGAGCTTTGGCCCATTTTGTGTAAATAACGAAGGACCAAAAGTTCTCTAACAAGAAGTTTCCGTAATACTGCAGAAGCCTGTTGGCATTATGGAGCTTTTGTATGTTAGTCTCTGAATATATATTATTTACATGTATTAGCATCAGTTGCTTAAATCTTGTATTTGTGTTTCATGGTAGTTGACAGTGTATCAGAATATACCTTATCCATCCCTAAATTTTGCAAAAGGTAAAAATAAGTAGTTAAGCAAAAGACTTCTGACCTTACCCATGCTGTATTCTCTACTGTGCTGTTCAAAACCAGCATGAGATTTTCAGTTTTACTTCAGACAGACACCGAAAAGTGTCACAACCTCAACACAGCTGCATGGTTATGCAAGAACTTGGTTTCACAGGACCTCAAATCAAGGATCTTACATACCTTCTGAAGAAGAAACTCTACACTTTTAACAACAAAAGCACTTAAAAGCGGCTTTTTGAGCATGTCTCTCTGATACGGTCTTAACTACATGGTCACATACTGTTTTTTCTTCTGCAGGAACCCTGCCTCATTCAGTGCACAGGATGGATGGAGCTCACTTAACACAAATTCAGTATTTTGCTTTTGGTTTTCTTTCTCTTTGATCGATACGTGAGCCCATAATTTTTTCGTCTTTACATATCTCAACTCTGCTTTGAATTCAGAACTGATAACAACCGTATGGGCTTTGCTAAAGTGCTTATCATTATGTGATCAGAATGCCTCACAGACAGTTTTAACTTTATCAAATGCTACTTAAGGTGAGACAAGACTTTTACAAATGGTGAACACAGAGAGGGTTAGGTTAAAAGCATTCACTCATTTTTGGTGTCTGATTTAAAGCTTCCACCATTGTAAATAGCAGTATTTCTGTATTTTCTCAAGTTACAAGGGCTACTGTGTTTAGTAACAGTCCTGAGTGCTCCACATATATTTGAATGTGTCTGCAGAGTGGATGGGAAAAAGGGAAATCACAGTTAATTACAAACTGGGGAATCTTGGCTTAAATTGTGTGTGTGTGATGGTAGGAGGGATGGAGGAGGCTACAACATGAAGGACTTTAACTGCCAGTGCATTTATGGCAGTATAGTCTCTCTCCTTTTTCTTTCTGCAAGCCCTCTGCATTCACTACACACATACCTGTCTCTTCAATAGGTAACAAGAGTCCTGCCTACACTAGGTCCTGTTTCATCTTCTGTGCACGTTTATCCTGTGCACTGGTTGAGGCAAGGTAACTTTGAAGAAACCATATGTGTTTATTTAAATATTGTATTAAAGTGTTCACGCTCAAAGGAAATGAGTTAAGGTTGCACAGGCAACATGTTTGTCACTTTATGACTTTTTGAGTGTTTGAGTAACATTCATAATATTCTTTCATGTCTTAAAATAAGAAAATTAAATGTAAGCAAATAAAAATAAATAATATTAATAATAAAAAAAACACAACTATAAACTTTTCAGCTTTCAAAGTAAATCTCTTCTTTTTTTACTGTATTGGACCACAGTGATTATCAACAGGATAGGAGAATTTGGATCTCCTATTTTGCTTTTCTAAGAGCAAAGGCTCTTAGCTAAGAATTATATCATTATGAAAGTGCATTTCCCTTTAAATGCATCAGTAATAAAGCAGAATGGGTTAATTTGTCACAGGTTTCTACAGGTATTTCTAATTGTGGAGAAGGTGTGAAAAACTTGAGTCCTTCATTCAATTCTGATCTTCAGAGAGAATCTGTAATAGGGGATGAAGGCTCTTTTGCCAGTCCTCTGCAAGCACAGTCCTTCTCATGTCGTCCTTTATACATGTTTCTTAGTCACATTATCCTTCTGGAGCCAGTCAAAATCTCAATTGTTAGTTACTGCTGGTCTTGACTGTTCCAAATATGTCATTTATTTATTTATTTATTTTCCATCAGTCAGTCCCTTCTCTCCTTGCTTTTTTCTTGTCAGCATTCTTTCGACATGTTTTTTTATTCTCCGAAGCTTCCTCTTCTTGATTTCCTAAATCAGTCCAGTGTCTTCAGTGTGCAGGCACCTTTTCAGCATTTTTACCAGGTATTGGTCTCAACTTTTACTCTTCTTTGTAGCCCATAGTGTTTCTTATGTTCTTCTACACAGTACTTTCCTCTTAGAAGTTGGTTAATTTTTGGTCCATTTTTAGAGATGCAGGAAAAAATGCATTAATTCAATGCCTACCTTGATGGCTTCAAAACATACTAAGTTTTTTGAAGTGTTTTAGGCTCTTTAATGTAAAGAAAGGAAGAAAGAAGATAGTTTATTATTATTTTTTTTCCATTGTTTCCCTTTAAAATTGAACTTCTCAACATATTTTTCAATGAAGTTTATAGTATGCGTTGTGCTTGTGTATAAGCATTAGCAAAAAGCAAAGATGACAGACAGGACAGTTACTTTACCAAAGTTGTAAGTAACAGTAAACATTAGAAATGTCTATTAAATTAAATAGTCCTGATTATAAAGATACATCAGCAATTCTGTCTGTATCATATATGGAATTTTTATTTTTTTTAGGAAATTACTCTACTCTACTCTACTCTACTCTACTCTACTCTACTCTACTCACCCTGCTAAGTTTTGTGGGTTTCTGGGCTGGCAAATGAAATGTCTGATGAGTTGGATTGGTTTATGATTATACTTATGTGTTTGGTTTTTTTATATATATATATATATAACTTTTTTATAACTATTTTTGTTTGATGTTAATTTTCTATGGTTACTGCTCTTTTAGAGATACTTAGAAAAATAAGATGTAAGGCTCTTGGTGAACTGAGATCTGAATAAAACTGTGACTAGTGGAGTTACCACTGCACCATAATATCTTGTTTACATAAGCTAGTCCTTTTGATGTTATGAAAATAACATTTGCAGTAATTTAGTAGTGTGGTGTCTGAAATGGGGAACATGGAGGAGTTGTGGTTTGCATCACAAACTGAATATTGCAATTCATGTATAAAAACAGTTTCATACATACAGAGTGTATAAAAACAGTTTAGTACATACAGAATCTTCCTAAAAGCGTGTATGGGCAGAGTGGTGTGGGAATTCAGGACTTAACCATAGCTGGGAAAGAAGTAATTCTTAACTTCTGTGTTCTGTAAACCCAATGATTTGTTGGAGTGCCTATTTACAATTTAAGCAATATGTGATATAGTAATGTATGTGCTATTTTTTGCAGACTGTTTTGATGCTAAGACTAACATATTCACCCTTTTCACATGTAGTTTTGTTTTTCTCTGTGACTACTCTTTAGGCTTTTCATCTTCAAGCCTAATCAGAGCTTAGGATAAAAAATATTTTTTTCTTGTGTGCAAAAAGATAAACAGCTTTTTATGTCTTAACAAAGATTTCATTTGAGATAAGTTTTGAAGTTTTTCAAACTAGTATGAGTTCTTTGAAACAAGAACTAAAGCTGGCTTTGTTTTGATAGAGGCAGTCATCTACTCACTGGTAAAATCTAAAATAAAGTTGAAAAGAAGCAAAATACCTTGAAGTGTTGAATATCAACTCTGTATTTTCCTTTACCAACCATTATTGATGAACTTCTTACAGTGTCCAGTAGGATAGTTTGTTGGTAAGGCTTAGTGTTTCTAGGAGTTAGAAGACTCAGTGTTACTGCTGTTGCTAGTAATACTTTTAGCTAAAGTATAGCTGAAGTATAGCGTTTTCCCTTATGAAAAATTTTGAGCAAAGCAAAAGGAAAATAATGATTAAGATAGATGAGAAAGAGCAGCTAGAAATGTACATTTTGGTTTGTTTGTTTTCTGAATCTCTTCTTGAGAAGGGTAAGCGCATTACTCTTTTGAACTATAGCAAGAGGCCAAGCTTCTCTTTCATCAGCTGTCTACAGTTCATTTCTTTTATGAAAATCAACTTTGGAATATTGAACGGTTCCCACTTCAGATTTTTATTATAAAGGAACTCCAACAGGTGCCAGCTGCTGTTGAAACAGGTTTTGTGAAGGCAGGCGTTCTGAAACACTATTTTCCCTGTGTTCTTGTCATTTCTTGAACTCTGCCTCTCTTTGCTCTTTATCTTTAATATACTTTCTCCTTCTGACCTTTTCTGGCCCTGTAACTTCTCATTTCTTTAAACAAATTATGTTTTGAAGAAGTATCCACCATTAACTTGAGATGTTGCAATGGTATCTCAGAAAAGGTGTAACAAGGCTGTCACAATGGCAAAAGTAGCCAGCTGCTTGACTGCTACGGGTTGTTTTTGAAAGTCGTAAACTGAAGTCAGCGTTTGATGCATACATTCAATGTTAGCTGAGCATAAAAAAACTCTGTATGCATTTTTTTGATTACTTTCATTTCTTTCTTGACTCTCTACATAGCACATAAGAAATGTGTCCGCTATTGCAAAAATACCAGTAAAGAGCTGCCAAGGCAAGAAGTGCCAATGCTGACTACTCTTCTAAATAACTGGGGTGACAGCTCAGTTACACTTGGTTGTTTAAGCATCTCCCATTTTCATTTTGCCTCAGGTCTTGCCAGATGGATACAGTATTTTTTATTTTTTTTTTTTAAGTCAATGTACGGGAAAAGGCTTATACTCAGAGTTATGGAGGGAATGCTGAACAAGATTCTCAGTTCCTTGGTTCATTATCATAGTTCATTGCTTCTTTCATTTCTTGATGTTCATCAGCCCTATTCAGGAGCACATTTTTGCAAAACTTATTGATGCATTAACTGAAAAATTACAATATATGTCAGTTGGTTTACATCACAACCTATTTCTGTCGATATTCCTGCCTCAGTAGAAACTGTTTATCTGTGTAAGCATAGAATTAGTGGTTTAGATGAAGAATTAACTTCCTTCTAAGCTTGCAAAATGAGAATTGGGAAAGCATAAACAAAAAATTAATATTATTTGAAATTGCATAATGGAAAAAATATGTAATTTCCACATATGATACATTGATCTAGCTTTACGCAGTCATTGTTACATTAGCACAAAAATATCTATATAGATTTATTTTCCAATGCACTTCTATTTGTCTGGAGGTAGTGGCCTGAAGAAGAAAGTTACATCTAATAAATACCCCTAAATTAAAGAAAGAGAAACAGATAATCTTAAGTATCTGTGTTTTATTAGTTAAGAATACTCAAGATGACTAAAGGGTTTTGAATGAAAAAGATTTGATTGCATTTTCATTACCAGTGATTTATCAGTTAATTTATTAGGCTTTCAGAGCATGATTTTGGGGCCTAGAGGAAAGTGGTATGCCTGAGAAGAAAGATTAATTTGCGCTTGGTTGTACAGAACAGATACAGGAAAAGATAAATCTCACTAAACCAAGTATTTTGCTGTGGAAATGGCAGCTGTGAATCTGCTGCTCAGAATGACATGGAGTCCTACAGAAACATACAGACATAAAGAAAGTTTTGTCATAAAAAACAGTCGCAGGTTTTATAAATAAAGCACAAATTTATAAATACATGTAACGCATGAATTTATAAATAAAGCACAGCTGTTCCCATTTCCGCTCACATTCCTGTATTGTAATAGGTTTTGTGGCTACTCTACAGACCAGCTGACCCAGTCTTAAATGTGGCTGAACCATAAAACCTGTTTTGTCCTATTTCTATGAGATCTTATTTAAAGCCTTCAAAAGATATAAAGACTTTTTTTTTCTTTTTTCTTCAGAGTGATTAACTCCACTCAAATGTGATGTTCATATCTGTAGTTACAACAGCTAAGTGTCATTCAGACCTTGCCTGTGCATGTACTGGAGACACAGGGGGTTAGGATTTTATTTATTTATTTAAGCCAGAACAACTCTGAAATAACTGCACTTAAGTGTATTACCATATATTTATATACTCAATTTTATTTACATTCATGTGGGATGCTTTGCTGGCCTGCTGAATGTTTTGTAGAAGATTTTATCCTTGGCAATGTTGCTAGCTGACACTATTTATACTGACAGTGATTAGATAAAGCTTGCAAAGAGTTGCTGAGGTTTTCCCTGTGCACGTTTTTTTGTTTGTTTGTTTTTACACCAAGCACTCTTTTCTGCATCTATACTTTAATGGTACTGAAGTGACAGGAGAAGAAAGGAAAATGTGGAAGCAATATATTTGCCTTTTTGGTTGCTGTCAAAAGAATTTTAATGTTGCATAAAGCAATGAGAACTGGTCAGAAGTTACTTTTGTGCTATTATTTAGGTATCTATGCACCCACAGTATTTTATGTTACTGAACTAGTCAGGTCACAGGCATTCTTCTACCAGACCAGTACAAGGAAAGATTTTGCTACTGGTGGATTGATGTAAATACAGCGAAGGATATGCAGCACCTTGAAATGAAATTTTTGGTTCAGCAGTTTGGTGCCTATCCCTTGTTGTTCACAACTCCTCTAGGCAGAACTATTCTGACACTTCCTTGTGACTGTCGGAAATAAAGCACTCCAAACATTTAGGATATTCTTGGTCTGACTTCCAGGAATTTCCCTAGTTAATGTGTTACTAATCTCTTTTTTACAGAGGTCTTTTTATAAAAAGGGAAATATTTATTGTGTGGCTGCTAGGTAGATACTGTGCTATGGAATGGGGTGTACAACCAGCCACATAGCAGTTATTTGGCTGTTAGACTTGGAGACATTGTAATCTGAAATAATAAAATAATTCAAAGGAAAATCTGTTAAAGGAAAGTATGATTACCTGAGTAGGTAATAAGCTACACTTTGGAAATTTTGTTTTACTGGGAAGGTAGTTCCTGTTCAGCTTCATAAATCACAGGCAGCATTCTGGTGAATCTGGGACCAAGTTCTTGCCTGCCCCAGGAGAATCAGCTGTGCCCAGCTGTTGCTTGTCGCTTTTCTGTCAGCCATAAACATGTATGTCTTTTTTGCCAGAACACAAAATTCAGTAAGTGCTTTTCAGAAATAAATAGAGGGGCATTTAAAAGAGAAGGCTTTTATTAGCTGTTAGGATTAGGCCTTTGAACTTTACCATCCACTTCATTCTCATTTGAGTTTTTTCCCTGGGAATCCCTTTAGTACATGTGGGAAAAAATGGCAGTGGGTGAATTTGGGAGAATATTTAAAAACATTATGTAATCTTTCTGAAAACTAGTACTGTTCTCATGCTTGTCTCTGAATCCATGGCCCGTTAAAACTTGGCAGGCCTGGCTATTGGCCTGCGTGGTTCTCTCATCTTCCCTGGGAGTGCTCTTGGTGGTCCCAAGAGAGCCTCACGGGCTCTCCTGGTTGGTCTCACTCCTAGGGGCAGAGTGATGAGAAGCTGGGACAGAGGAGGGAAGAGGTAGTAAGTGCTAACACATGCTTCTTAATTGGCCTGTTCTGTCCTGCACCTCACTCTAAAGATATCTGCATGAGTTTAATTTGAAATAGATAGTGTGCTTTTCCCCTGGACTGGTTAAAGACTGCTCACAAGTTTAACAGACATCTGCAGCTGATTTCAAAGCTGCAGGAGTGCGGCCCTGCAGTTGCCGTGCTAGGCCCTTCCAAATCCCTCTGGCTCGGACCACGATTACCCGTGAAGTTGTGTGTCTGCTTGCTGGCAGGTGGCTTTCAAGGTCTGTGTTCACATCAAGGGCAAAGTTCAGTGACTGCAGACACCCAAGAACTGGAGGACCTGGCCATTTCTGGAAGTCTGTGTGTGGGCATGCTGACTGTTAGGTGAAATGTGAATTTAAGAACAACAGCATCTTGCAAGGTTTGCCAGCCCAAGATAAGGTTTCACCTGATCTCAGCAAGTAATGTGGAAACCTGATACCCAATTCATAATTTGAACTGTAAGCCTGTCGTCTCTCAAAATGTCTGGAGAAATTAACAATGAAAGATTAAGACTGTGATACTGGATAAAGGCAAATTTTCCTGTATTAAGTACAAGAGCATATAACCAAATCAATGATGCAAATTAAAATAGCAGGATTATTATTTTTAACCATTATGTGAAGATTCAATAAAAATAATCTGAAAATTTAATTCAAGCTAAACAGAAGCTGCTTGATGAATTAATGTTCTCAAAGTATGTACTACATTTTTGTTAAAACCTTTCGCTTTTGTAAGCACAAAATGCCTTGTTTTCTAAATGTTTGTAGTAGAGTAGTTGCTGTTATATTTTAAACACTTTTGTTGCTTTTTGTATACTGATACATTATGTTTCCAAATAAAGATAATCTTTCCTATTTGGCATACTACACACATTTTGGCATGCATTTGTGACTTACTGTATATCATTAAACGACTTCTGAGGGAGGAATCATGGTCTGACAATTAATTTATATTTCCCTTGGTTTGTGGGAGGATATGGACATTCACAATGATGAGCTTTTTAGTTGCAGTTATTGCATGTAGATGAGGAGAAACATCTGTATTCTTGTTTTTCTGTTAGTCAGACCTAGAAGGATGCCTTGGAAGACAGTTGAAAGCAATGAAGGAATCCATTGTAGATCAGTTTCTTCTATTGCTCTCCCAGAGTTTTGGGCTTAAATCTTTGCTGACTTCAATGTGATATAAAAGCAGAGATGCTCCTTGTCAGACTTTTAGAAACATTCTCTTGTGGTTTTACAGACAATTGCAAATAGTGCTTTCTTGTGTTAATTCTGACTGCAGAAGTGTGTATATATACATTATTGTTTCTCTTTTTTCCTCTGTTGACGTGGTGACAGTTGGCAGGTGCTAGCTTCCAATAACCGAGAGCTGTAAACTGCACAGCTTGGTAATTGGCATAGAAGTTGGGTAAGGAAATTGCCTCCTTCTCTCATGCTACAATATAGTCTTTTAAGGCAAGTTCTTTTCCTTTTCCAGAGAAAATCAGCAATTATCCAGTCTTGTCAAAGAAAGTGCATACATATAAGCAGCATGAGGAAGATGTACTTGTCCTCAGAAAAGCTTGCATTTTGCTGAACCAACTATGGGTTGACAGCTCAGTATCACCAATAGTTTTTGAAAACTAGTCTAAGAATGCCTGAAAGTTAAAGTGGATGCCAGTTGGAAATACTTTAGGTGTATATGTGTGAAAAGAGTAGCAAAAGTTAATCCTGTCAAAGAAAAAAAAAAATCAGCTTTCAGTTATTCAGAAAGTGGGTCCTTTTTTCCCCTCCATTAAAAACAACCCGTCTGTACAGTGCATCTGAAAATGATTCCTTGCTCCTTATTTTTGTTACCTGCTTACTAAAAAATCAGGGAAAAAAAAAAGTTCTCTTTCCAAATTAGAGGAAAGGATCTTATCATGAGATTCTGTTTTAACTTACTCCATTTTTAAGATGATTCCTTAGGAATATGCTTATAAATTAATTTTCACTGGAGCAGCTCTTTGTGTCTCACAAGCAGCCTGGTGCACAAACACACTTTGTATGAACAGTAATAATGAGGTCAAGTAAGAAGATGCAGCGATCTGATGAATGACCTGAAAGTGAAAATGGTACAGTTAGAAACATCAAGGCACGTGTGAAAAGCATAGGAATATCTTGGTGTATTCCACATCAAACACAACACCTCCTTCTTTAAATTCATGGTACAAGGAATTTTCTTTCAAGAAACATAGGATTCTTTGGACCGACGAACAACTGTTCTTTGTATAATATTTATGTTTGAAACCTTTTAGGAAATTCTAATGGAACTCGATTTCTTTGTCAATGCATTACTTGTTTAGGAACCTTGCCAGTTCAGTCCTCAGATGTTAACTATGAGGTTTATGTAACGTGTTACTTTAAAAAAAAAAAAAAAATTAAAAATGATGGAGCAATATTGGAGTTAAGGGTGAGTGGTTTTTTGCAGGATCGTATTGCTGAAAGGCATGAAAAGGTGTCTTTTGCTGTTAACATTATTGAAGATCGCATAAAGTATTGGTGGGTATAAATTACAGTGCACTTCAAGCCAGAATTACAGAATTTGCAGAAATCTGGCAGTCCATGAACCTAGAGGAGTCCCTTAATACAAGATCTGAGCTGATAATGTCTTGGTGTTTGTAGTGTCTTTTCTTCTAAGTCTTAATAAAATAATTATTTGAGCATGCTACCTGAGATGACTGAAACTGTCTGAAGAACAAAACCATGTGTTGAAAAAGGAAACCTTATTCTGCAGGTAGTGTAATGCATGTCTGGGTGTGTAGGGGGTAGAGGTAGGGTCCTGATCTCATTTAGGGGATCCATACTCAGTTGTAAAGTCTCTTTTCCCTGGTAGGGAAGCACAACAGGGAGAGGCAGATGACAGGGAAAATCTCTTAGAACAGGTTTTATTAATCAAGCCTTTATTATGAACAGGATCAAATGATTAGTAAAAGCAGATAACTGTCCCCAGGGTACACTTGCTTATTCTCTCCCCCTGCCCTCATGGCCCCGAGTGGGCACAGAGCCACCGCTGTCACCTCAGGTGCGGCCTGGCTCACGCAGCCCTCTGTCAGAGCTGGTGTGGCTGCTGGCTGCACCTGTGCTCAGCAGGCTCTGGGGCTTCTTCCACTTCTTGCAGGTGTAGCAGAGCCATGAGTCTCTGGAGCTCATCAGCGTGTGGTATGCTTTCAGATGTTCCCTCTCACCACGTACTGTTGCTCTTTCGAGCCTGATGTGTTCTGGTGACTGGTTCATCCGCACCCATAGAGTCCATTTTGTAGCAGCTCACACCAGCAGGGCTTTAATGACAACACAACTTTAGGACAACTAGTTCAGTAGCATGAAACTGCAATGGGAAGTGACTGACTTGTGAAACATTTTCCTCAGCCTTCTTTCAGTCTTAGTTGTTTGTTTTTTTTTTTTTTTTTTTTTTTTTTTGGAATTGGAGTCAGTTCACAGATCACATTACAGATCACTGCAACCAGTTTGAATTTTCGGTTTTCTTTTTGTATTCTGCTGTACTTCTATGGAATTTTTGGTATTTGTTCCATTGGGATCAAGTTCAATCCCATTTTCCAATTCTTATAAAAATAGTGCTGAAAAACTTGTCACATCAAGTGCATTTCATGACAGTTTTCTCTGACTTCTTAACCTATGTGTCAAATGGCACCAGCAAATGTATTTATTTCCAGGTGCACTATTTCTATACTAGTCATCTTTATTTCAATATTGTCCTTCCTCTTTCTCAATCACAAACATTAATTTTTTATTGCATCTTACCAAACTTGTATAATTCAGAATTCTACCCTCGAAACTTGTGTTACTGTGCAATTTTCCAGCTGCTACTGAAAAAAAAGTCAATGTAGTGTTTGGCCCTGGCTTAAAGTACATTGCAACCTCTGCAGGCCTTCTTATAATTCCTAGAAAGGAACAGGAACAACTGTATGGTTTTCTATTGTGATTAGCAAGTTATTATGTCTGACATTAATCACACGTGGAAGTGCATTGGAAATAATTTAACTGACGTCAAGGGAGTGGCACTGACATAAAAGCTAATTTTAATGAGCCTGACTGCAGAGAACCTTGAAGATGAGAAGTAATTTACATAACATCTTATTTTGCCCACAAAAAAAAAAAAAAAAAAAAAAAAAAGTAAATTAATTCATCTTTTTAGCTGCTATTAATTGGACAGCTCTCAAAGTACTGTTTGTTCACTGCAAGTAAGACAAAAAGGTCTGATCTGGAAACAAGAGCTCTACAATTACTGTCCTTCAATAAACTGCTCTCTAAATACTATACCCTTGCAGTCCTATCAACTGCCTTTAATACATAAAATTGTAGATTCTTGAGCAATATTGGCATTAGATTATACATAACTTGCAATGGTTGTACCCCATTGGATGATCTCTGAATTTTCTCTTGTAGTACCATATTGCTTTCCATGGGTAGCTACGCAGAACAAGGATACAAATTAAATTTGACTTTATGACTTTGCAAAAGCCATTTCCCTAGCTTTGTTTTGAATGTTGATTTTGTGGTAAATGGAATAACAATATATTTGAAGAAAAGGGTTTAATTGCTGCTTCTGATTTAATGCATTTCATTTCTGATGTTTGCTAAGGGCAGCTTGATTGCTTCAGCATGTGAATAAATTTGGGCTGTGCTTTTCACATCTGAAAAAAAATTGAATCTCTTGTGAATGTTGCCATTAGACGTCAAACTGTTTGGATTTACCGTTGTACGAGTCACGTAGGTTATTTCTGTGTGGGTGTTCAGCATTTCATATATCCTTTAGATATAGATTGCAACAGTTATGCTTTAATTTCATTTCAAGACTCTTAATTACCTGAACATTTCATTTGTCACTAATATGTACCTTCGAGCATATTGGCTGTGTAGTGTTTTCTTGATGGATTCACTATATGGGGTTGTCAATTTTAGGTGATGGATAGCTCAGTAATTATAGAAGCATTCTATATTTTCTAGTGAATTGTGTATTACAGTCAGTGCTGAAAAAGCTAATTCAGGTTCTGTAGGAATCGTTCAACTCCATTTTAAATAGCACTTTTATATCTCTATCTGGAGTTTGAGACAATTTTATTTTTGCCTGCAAGTAAATTAGACAATTAGTTGTAAATAAAATTAACTAAAACCTGCATTCTTGTGGGAAATTAATATCTTCTTGTTGCTTGTTTCCTTCCATTTTTGTTCAGAATGATTTTATGGCAATATAATAAAGTGATCTGAATGTGTCACCACTGTTATTATTGACATGTATATAAATATTTGAATTTGTGATTCAAATATTTGAGTTTGTAATAAGTAAAATTGAGTTTATCATCCTATAGGCTACCAAAGGGCTATGTATGTAACACTATCAGAAATTGTTAACTAAGACTGCTGTGACATTAAAAAAAACACAAGGTTGTTATTTTGTGACAGCTGCTTTGTTTGTAACAGTTCCTGGATTTCTAAATAGGTAAAAAATTAACATTTATTCAAAATACCGTGAGTAGAGACCATACTTTAAAGTGTTTCAGTCATTTTTACATTGTTACTGCTTGGTGTCAGTAAAGGAGAGTAGCATCTGTCAGATAGTGGAGAGTAGCTGCACCCCTATTCCGCTAAATTTCGTTAGGACAATGTGCAAAAAGGTATTTGGAAGCGGGGAGGGAAGAGAGTTTTTGGTAGCATTCAACTTTTGGGTAGTTTTTCAGGATTTTTGAGCTTCAATTTCTAATAAGGCAGTTCCTCATTTTAATGTAGTCATTCTGCTTTCCTCTAGGTTTTCATGTGAGTACTGTTATGAATCCTAAAGACTGTTATTATTACTGTTGTTGTTGTTATTATTATTATTATTAAGATGTAGAAATTGAATTTACCCAAAGATCCACCAATGTGTTTTCAAATTTCATGCTCAGATTTGTTCATCTGGAATGGAATTGAATATGTTGTTCATAAATGACTGCGGTTTGCGGATGAAAAAGTGTTTTCAGCTCACGTTTGAATACCTATTTCAGAGCTCTCTGAGTTTTAGTTTGAGTATTGAATTATGTGGATAGTTCAAGGGAAGGAATGATATCATAAGTGATTTCATCTGTTGCTTGCTACAAATACATTTTAGCAAAAAGCAGAGAGAAAATACACACTTTCAGTGGAAGAGCTCCTGAAAAATGTAAAAGTTGTCTCCCACTTAAAAAGTCAAACAAGTCACCCTATGATATTTTGGCTTTATTAAATAGCTGTGGGTTAGGGCAGGATTTCTAAAACTCCTGTAGTGATCAGTTACTCAAAGTAATAACATAAGGGCAAGTAGAAGACCAAGGTGACAAGGACTAGCGTTTAGGTATCCCTCTGCCGGAGGTGATTTTTTATTGCTTTTGAGTGTCTTAGGTCTTCTAAGTGTGTGAGAACAGACTTGACCTTGCAATCTTTTTTTTTTTTTTTTTTCTGAAAATGCCTACTGAATGTTTCTGGTTTTTCCTTCCCTATTTTAATGTATGTACCTGATTGCACCATTTATTTTGGAAGAACTCTGAGTCCTTGGCTGGAAAAAAAGAAAACGCACTCAGGAGAGTTGGGAAGAACACACTGACCCCACAACTATTGTCTGAACAGTGAAAATCTCAATGGTCCTTTAGAAGCAAGTTCCTTAAACTATTTGCCAGTGCCATTTATCTCTTGCCTCTGTAGCTTAGTATAGCTCACAGCCTTGCAGATAATCCCCCAAAGACACCACTTGTATTTGTTATCTTTCTGGGCATAGTGTTTTATCTTCAGTGAACCTATTTGGTACGGGTTTCTGTGTCCTCATATGAGTGATTATGCCCAGTAACACCCTTAGACATTTGGACAGAGGACTGTGAGTATGCTGTTTTCGTAATGTGCTGGATTTTAGTCTTAATTTATTTATTGATTTTTACTTCATTGCTTAAAGTTATTGAAAGGTGTAAGCAAAATGAATAGTTATTGTAAATGCAAAGGAGCAAGAACTCTACTGCATTTCATTGTGTGCAAGATCTATTTCTGTTTCAATTGACAGGTAATGCTATTACTTTTTTTTTTTTTTTTTTTCCCTAATGCAATAGGCTGTTAGTCTTAAAATACTCGTTTAATTTTGAATAAGTTTTATGTTCTGCTTCAAGATTTTGTTGTGTTGAAATACAAGCATTCTCTATTGACACGTTTGGACAGACGGTTGTGCTGCACAATATGTGCAAGGATGTTCTTCTCTCAGGGACTGATATTCTGCTTTGACTGTTCAGAGTTGGGAATTATGTTCATTTTTGCTCTCTGATTCAGGCCCTGGAAAATAGTCTTCAGGTTATCATTAGAGATACTACTATCTCTGATGAAAACTCTAAGATGGGAGAAGGAGGTCTTTTATTTTTACATTCTGTTTTTGAGTTTATGACTAAATGGAGCAATAGAAAAGACGATACATATTGAAACCTCAGGCATTATTTGCTAGTGCTGATACTGTCATGAGGTGGAGTCTGACAAGTCCCTGATTAAATATTTGCATGATTGGATTTCATGAGTAAAGAGGTGGTGATGGCATTTCCATTTGCATTTGTGTGTGATTCAAACAGAAGAAGGTTTTTTTTTTTTTTTTTTTTTTTTTTTTTTTCCCCTGTGTAGATGTGGAATTGATTTTAGTGTATTTCTGTCTGAAGAATTTATTTTTTGAAAGAGATAGCCTT
The DNA here is from genome assembly GCF_965140915.1 of Aythya marila. Lineage (NCBI taxonomy): Eukaryota > Metazoa > Chordata > Aves > Anseriformes > Anatidae > Aythya > Aythya marila. The sequence goes on along the minus strand of NC_139042.1, from coordinate 176,954,753 downwards.
TTTAAAGGATCAGTAACTTCTAGGAAGACCACATTAGAAATCATTTAAAATAACTGTCACTTATTACATCTTTTAATCAAAAACCTCCTTTTGCTTCTCAGTGGGATACCTCTTACAGTAACAAAAAAACATCTTCCCAGAATGCTTAAATTATTTTTATTGACACAAATAAATTTGAGTGAGTGATCTAAATAACCGACAGATTTCCAGGTTCTGAGGCACAAAACATTTCCTATTGAATCAAAATGGATGCATATAATGTTATAAAACTAAAACACTGAATTCTATGTTCCTTTTAATTTTTTGCATGAAAGATTTAGAAATTTATTCAACCTGTGTTTTTTAATAAAAGGGATGCTATTTCAACTACCTAAATACATTCCTGTCCTACTGAGCACTCAGAAATTAAACTTCATTTAGAGACATTGTTTGTGGTTGCCCATGAGATTTAGCAAGAGGCACCAAAACATTATCAAACAACAGATTCATAAAAGTTAGTTGGCTGAACAAATAATTCATTATTTCCATCCTCATCATAGGGATAGTTTATAGCTCACTGTCATTGCTAAGACAAAAGTAGAAGGAAATATAGAAGAGTTTTTGACAAATATGCTTTCACATGCTGAATTTATAGGTGAACAAAAGATGCTAATCATTCATCTGCTCATTGTAAATAAACAAACATGAATACATATTATCCAAGATTTATTTTTTCAGTCATTCCCATTTTTATAATTGATAACTTTTAAATATTTTGGTTTGACATTCTCCATCTGCTGATGCAGGTAGCAATCACGTTACATGAACAGATGTGTTTTCACCTAGCAACAAGAGAGTTTTCTAAACACAGTGATATCAGCTATTGTTTTATCCCATCCTCCAAAGTGATCTTAGAATCTAAAAGAGAATGATGGAAGGTTGACGTTTGAATAAGGGAAAAAAAAAAAGGAATTTTAAGGTTTTTGTTGTTGTTGTTGTTTTTCCTATTAATTTTGTATATTAATATGCTGCTAATCTTATATTCCAGTATGGAGAGTACACAAACATGGATGGCTTAATTCACCTGCTATAAACCAATCTAAGGCAGTGTGGGAGCGATGTTGTTTTGTTTTCTTGTAGTTAGTTTTTTTTCCTTTTTTTTTTTTTTTTTTGTAGATATAACTAACAGTTTCACCAGGCAAACTGTGGTGAGATTTTTTGGTGATACTTGATAGATATGTACCTATAATAATTAGTGCTAGTATTTGTGAACTGCCATTACCATCCTTAATTGTAAGTTAGTGTATCTAATTTACCATTTTATGCATATTGTAAAATGATTGCTTTTTTCATAGTGTTGTGTTCAAAATTCTATCAATCAGTAATAGTAACATAGTGGTTGCGTCACACTCAAGAACAGAAATTCAATATTTTAACGTGCGTAGATGGCAAGAGATTAAGTTTTCCCCCTCACAAATTCACATACTTCACAATGAACTCTAAGACTGTGAGCATGATACCAGGCCTTTCTCAGAGCTGTTCTGAATAGCTGTGGAAAAGAATCCCTTAATATCATTTGCTTTCTTTTTTTAACAGAATAATAGGATTACAGGTTAAAAACTCATGTTGCTGATATACATTTTTTTTCCTCTTCAATCGAAAATAGTTATGATTTTTAGTTATGATTTCTATTTCATAATGAAACTGTTCATCTCCCTCAGAAAATGGAAGAGTGCAGACTGTGCAGGTTTGTTAAATATTGCTTTTCCATCTGCAAGCATCGCAGCTATCTTTAATAAGTAGCCCTGTCACTCAGCCTTTCTCGCAGAGTATCTGATGAACCAAATATTTCACATTTTCCTTGGGAAATGTTTAGTTTTAGATCAACAATATAGAATAATGACCTGGATTTTTTTTTTTTTGGTCTGATGGTGGGTGTTGGTAGATAGCCTGGACCTGCCTCTTGCCCCAGTGGCCATTCAGGCTCTGGAAGGCAGTGGGAAAGCTTGCAGGAGGTTGGGTGACATGGTCCAGTAGGGGCAGTACTGCTATGATGGAAGAATTCCTTCAGGGTGAAAACTCTTCTCTAATGGTTACCATGGAAATGGAGAACTTAGCGATTATATAAATTAGTATCTCAGTTACATGTAAATGCTCTGCAACCTTTTTCTTTTGCGTTATCATTTAGGAGGACCATTGATTCTGAATCACTGGGCCATTAGTGCTTTCAAGTCCATTACAGATAAGATTTGGGCCAAATATGTAATGCAGAAAAAGAGGTACCTATAAGTGGTATATAAGTGGTTTGGTTTCATGGAGTTCTCTTACCTGTTTAAGATTTTATCTAGCAAAGTTGTTCTTCTGTTGTAGCACAATGTACATTTTGTAGTTTAATTTCATATAATCAATGCTTCAAATACTGGCCCAATATCCAGGGAATATTACTACTTTTTTCCCCTTTTCATTCCCCCAATGACATTTCTAGCAAAAAAAAGACTAGAATGCTCAAAAAGACCGTTCAAATGGAGCTGTAATGCAGGAGATGTGTATAAATTGATCATAATTGACTCAATGTGCTGCTTATACATGTATATATGGAGACAAATTACTCTAATGATTTCTGGTCAGGTAGATGAGTCACAGTGCAGTGTTGGAATGTCATATTCCTCCATCCAAGACAACATTAAACTTTGTTTAGAAAAATGCCATATTAAACTGGAATTACATACTGTCAATTGGTTTGTCTTTAATAAAAGTAAATATTGTATTTATTTATTTATTTATTTTTCCCCAGTGTGGTATGATTCCATAATGCTAGGAGCACAATACTGATCTTTTTCACGTCTTTCCCCATTTCTCCTCTCCAACAGGACTGTAGTGAGTGAGTCTCAATGGTTTGGAAACTATTTTCAGTTTGAGGAAAGTACTCAAGAATTTTCTATTATTTTATTCTGCTTTGCTGGTAACTGAAGGTATAGTTTGACCCATACTCTTCTTATTATAGCATGAATAAGTCTTTAATTCTTATAGTGATTCTACTTTCTAACATCCACGCTACAACCCCAGCTCCCTCAGGCACTCCTCACAGGACTTGTGTTTCCGGCCCTTCACCAGCTTTGTAGCCCTTCTCTGGACATGCTCCAGGGCCTCAATGTCCTTCTTGTACTGAGGGGCCCAGAGCTGAACATAGCACTTGAGGTGCAGCCTCACCAGAGTAGAGTACAGGGGGATGATATCTCCTTGGTCCTGCTGGCTACACTATTCCTGATACAAGCCAGGATGCCATTGGCATCTAACTCTAGATGTTGGATCTAGATGTGTAGTTCTTATTTGATAATGTTCTTAATATGAAAAGACATTGCAGTCAGTAGTTCACATGTCAGCTTCTTTCTCATATGAGCTCAGAATTCATATTGTCACTCTGTGCGTATATGTTCATATTGCTCATATGAAACTTGCCTGCTTTTTCTTTCCACATACTCTATAGTGTTAAGACAGTCTCAGCACTGTCAGCAAGTGCATCTCCCTTCCCAAGTGTACAGAGGCAAGGGGGCTGTTCCACAAACTCAGCATCTATATGCTGAGAACACATTGGAGAGGTGATGTTCAAAATTATAATGGGCTTTATAGGTCAGGAGAAGCTTCTCTGTATGGTTACACTTGCTGTGAATCTGAAATTGTGTGTGCCATAAGAACACAATGTGTTCTTATTGTCTGTGCATCACAGCAAGATGAGCATTTAAATATTACAGATGAGATTAGAAAAACAACTGAATAACCACAGAAAAAGCATATTTTTGAATGGAGTAGTGTGATTTTCACAAATAGCATCTAGATATTTAAACTCTAGTTGCTACCAATATTTGGTTAGAATCAGAAGCTGCAAACTGCACAATTTTAAAAATACTGCTTCCAAAGAGTTTGTATGAATAATGTTCAGTGTACATACCTCTTGCTCAAGCTGATATTAGGGACGCTTGCATAGCCCCTGTACTAACGACCAGAGAATATTCTTGTGCGCAGGAGCTCAGCTGCCTGTCCTGCTAACTTGTTAGCTGGGACACCCAGAAGCAATGCTGAGCCTAATTCAGGAATTAATATTTTCCTGGAACCATTTTCAAGGAGACAGTTTGAATGTGGCCATTCTGCCCTAGTGTATAAAGGATTGTGATGGTGTGGATATGGACTATTCAACAGTAGTTTACTTCTGTGTCAAGTAATACAGTTCAGGGCATCTTTAATTTCCTGGTGTAGACAGCCATAATAATGTAGGGTGACCTGAAGGACATGCTAAGGTTAAGCAACTGCTGAATATTTTATTGATTAGCCAGAGCTATAGGAAATGTGACAGGCTTGTTTGAAGGTCTGAAAATCTTATTCTACCAGTGTTCCTTTCCCATCCCTCTGAATGGTATTTTATATTAGTGTTTCTCATCTTTCACTCTGGAAAAAGTTTCACCGGTAACTGGGTCCTGTGTTATTCCAAAACTGGCATCAATTTGGCATCACTGACTTACAAAGACATTTTGAATATATTAGGCCACCTGTGTCTGCTCCAAGTCAAGGGTTGAAGTAGAGTTTTACTTTCTCTGATTTCAGCTAAAATGCTTATGCCCAGGCAAGTGTGGGTTCATTGGTGCCAACAACCTGCTAATCATGTTCCTCTTTAAGATCTTCTTGTGAAGCTGAAGAAAGCTGTGGTGACTCACCATGGACTGACGCTTCCCTAGCACTTCATCTTTCCCAAGGCCGATTTTCCTGTGCATGTGGAACTCTGTTTCTGATTCAGAGAGAGGAAGGCTTCTTGATGAAGAAGTTTTTTTGACTAGTACCTGTGCTTCTGATATAACCACCTTTTTAATTACTTAGTGGCACTTACAAACTGATTTTCAGGGCCAGAAAATGTGAGTGTGATATCAAAGTATGCATCAAACTCAAAACCCAGATCACACAGATAGTCACACTGACATGTTGAGATGAGTGTTAGAGTTAGAATGCTGGGGGAACTGCTTTGCATACAAGAGAACGCTCCAAGAGCAGTCCTTTGTAAGAAAAAAGGAGTGGCAATTGATACAAAAGAGCAGACTCAGAGGCTGACATATGAGGCATAATATATATGGGTAAATACAACTGTACTGATCTTGTTACTTTTAGTGTTTAGATTCAGTGGGATTGATGGCCAAAGCCCAGACCTTCAAAGAGGATTCTTATGTAAGCTTCTTTTTTGTAATAATCCAAACTGTGAGGACAGGGAATAGCCACCTTCTGATCTGCATGGACCACATCTTTTCTCAGCACAGTCCTGACTGCATGAAGCATCCTTAATATTCTCCAACTTGGGTGCAATGTAGCTCATTGTCCACATGCTGGTCATAGGTTTTTTGAATGTATTTGTGGATAAAATATGGTTGTACTCAGTCATTTAATTTCACTTCAGTTTCTTGTTCTTCTTTTTCTTCACCTAGTTCTCTATTTAGTAATTTATTTCAAAGTCAGTCACTCACTGTCTGGGGCTTACTATCCTGTGTGTGTGTAGCTCCTAGAGAGTATAGGTGGTGATCTGCTGTTGATATATCAAGTTGCCATCCTCATACTGGGAAAAAGTTTCAAAGCAACCTAAATCCCACAGAAACATAGAACAATATTGGTGCATAACAACAGATACCTATTCCACCATCAGAAGCATTACTATTTACATTTGTTAATGTGCATGAACTAAATTTATACTCACTTAATTAGGTTAATTGCTAAGAAGGCAAGCTAAGAGAATGGGGCTCAACAATGGCTGCAAAGTGTTCATGGGGTTCTGGGCAAATTCTCAAGCAATTAACCAACAATTTCTCCTCTGCTGCCACACTGATGCTACTGTCAACAGTGGACCTAGATAGCATAAATATGCTGTAATTATAATTTTGCATAAATCACATAAATAATTTTAGAAACAGTACCATAAGATCAAAGCATTGGTTTGTTGTGAAAGATCTGTCAGGGAAAGCAGAATGTTGTTTTTGCTGTAAACTTAGGGTTTTGTTTTGTCTTCATCTTCAGGATAAGAACTCCAGTAACTAGGGCAGTGCCACATATGGATTTTGGTGGTGCACTAATAGACAGAGGAGACAAATCTTGGTAGTCTTCAGAATTGTGCTGAAGAAAAAATACTCAGAAGCTACAAATGAACTGCTTGGAAAAATGGGGTTCTAGGCTGTTTCATTATTTCATCCATACCTCATTTACCCAATAACACACCTCTCATTTGCATGTCTGTGGAATATGGGGTGTGGTTGTGTGTTTTTTTTTTCCACATTCAGTTCAGGGTAAATAATTCCCATATCCCATTAACTGTTCAGCTGTGTCATTAATCTTATGAATTAGATGTTCATATGAAAGCAATGTCAGCATACAAGTATTTTAAAGTAGGTCACACCAACTTTTCACTTTCTTAGGGTAAAAAGATTCCTTAAAGCAATGACCTTGACCAATATGTTTGAATGAAGACTACTCAGGAAGGCTAAATGTAACTGATACTACAGAAAAAAAACCATCCTGTTTGGTCCTGGGGAAATTGTTCCAGAACATAATGTTTGTCCTAAGTGTAAGTGCTAGCATTTAAAACAGGTTAAAGCAGTGGAATATAAAGTGTGCATCCCTGATTAAATTAAAGCCACTTGCTTAAAACAGGTATTGGAAGTAAAATGGGAAAAGAGAAAATGCAAAGAGGATAAGAAAGTACACAGTCAACAAAGAGGGATATTTTTGGTATATTAGTTCCCGTTAATTTCATCACCAGCTGTATTTGATGTCCTGGTTTATTGTTGGAATGACAATATTGGCTTCTTTGGTGAACTGGTTGATGTTTGTGTCTTTTGAATTCAGAAGTATCATGAACTACTTTAGCCTTGGTAGGATTTTTGTTTGTGTACCATTTATTGGTGTCTCTGCAGAGATAAATGCCATAGTAAAGTGGAACATTAGATTACCTAATTAAGCATTTCAGAGGGATATGTGCTAAAAATAAAACTGATAAATGATAGCAATTCACTGTTCTTAATAGTTATGAATGTGTAAAATTCAGAACATAACTTCAGCCCTAGGGTTGAATAGGGTTTATTTTAAGACCTTTATTTACAGCCTGCATCATCATGGGGAGGCTTTCAGTGATTTCTTTCTGACTTGGATCAAGCCCAATGACAACTGAACCACTTAGAATCTCCCAACACTTTAATTGCCAATTATCTCATTTTTTATGTGGCCTTCAGTCTTTAGTAGGGTACTTTATACAACAACAGGCCTGGGAGCAGTAGTTAACCCTTCCAGAAATAGGACTTCCAGGGTTCCACATGCAGCCGTCACAGCACAGCGTGGCTCTCTGAGGGCTCTGTGACATTTGTTTGCCAGCAATGATAATACTACCCATTGTAGTTTTTCTGACAATCAGCAAAGTGATTATGAATTTTTCTAGTACTGTAGGATTGCGTGGCACATGACTGACAGCTGCAAAAGTGATTTAATTTGGACTCTATACAAAGATACAGCTAAGTGCTTATTAATAAAGCAACATTTATAAGTAAATATTATGATGACTTAATGCGCTCACAAAAGTGTGAATCATGTTTCTCATGAGAATGAATGGTGAATTATGAATTTTGTCACATGACAGTATTAGAAAAGAATAAGATAGGTAGAGGAACATGACTAATGCTTTTGTTGATTTTATACAATTTAAAGTTTGCTAATCCTGTGAAAACGCGATTCTCTTTCTTTAACTAAAGAGAGCTCTGTCAATGGCATTTAATGCTCCATAAATCTATTAAATAAAAGAACCTTAGGATTACCTTGACAGAGAAGTACTGTGCTGTGTGTTAAAATATAGTATAATGTAATGTAATTAGTAGCAGTAATTGCAAACGTTAAACCATTAAATGGGCAATGTTAAATGAGAAGAGTGCGTGTTAGGGAGTCTATATTCATGGGACGTTAATCAAAATGTCACAGCATTTGTTTGACAGTTTTTTGTAATAAGTGCTGAAAGTTAATCCCAAGAAAATCAGATAAATGATTTGATATTTTTGGTCAAAAATAATAAAATAATTTGATTTAAAAGGCAGATTGTGTGTGTGTGCATGTGCACTTTTGTAAAACGACATATTCAGTGTAACTGGAAGTCAAATCTGTTATTTGCAAAAAAAAAAAAAAAATTAGTAATAAAAGCAGACCTGTAACCTGTGAGGCTTCAGGTTGAGTTTTGCAAATTGGAAAGGTATGTAGCTTCTAGATTTTCCTACTTAGCCCTGATTCTGTGTAGACAGGCAGCTGAAGGAGGCTGTGAACAACCCCTTGATACTCTCCTTTCACCCAGACCTTGGGTAAATAATTCACAGTAGATTTCACAGATAGGGGGAAAAAAAATAATTAGTTGAGGTGCTTCATAATTTTTTCAAGCAGAGAATAATTTTCACAGGTTAGTAGTTCCTTTATGAAATGATCAGTCTACCTGATGGCATTGGGCCAGTGAAATGCCTGTTAGTCAATTATTGCATCTTAAGAAATTTTTGATGATCTGGTTAAGCAGATTACCTGGCACCTGTATCTTTTCATTGGAGAAATATAATTCATAGACTCACACTACTCTATGAGTGCCTTTGATCACTGATTTCACAAGGTATTCCATCAGTATTCTTTTTCAAGTGTAATTAAAGTATGCAGACCATTCCTTTGGAAGTTTTAACAGTATTTATAACTATCCTGAGATTATTTGAAATATAGTTGAGGTGAAGTTTATTCAACATTTTGAACAGAAAATGGGGGAAGACAGTTTTAACTGAAAATATTTGTACTGAAGCTGGAAGATTCTCAAATGACTATTCCATGTATATCCTGAACCTTTTACGAGAATCATATAACTCCATTTAATGCAGATGGCGAGATTGCATATGGTTGTATAATGAGCTGACAGCAGGCTGTTATCAGTGTAAGAATTTCAGGTCACTAGAAGCAAGGAGAAGTGCTGGACTGGAAATTCTCTCTGTTTATTTCCATTGCTGTCTTCCTTGTTTGGTTGTATAGGAATTAACCTCTAAAACAAATGTGCTAATCTTCATATCTATACCACTCAGATGGGTGAAGAAAAAGGTCCCATGAGATGCATCTTAATCAATTTTTTTCTCGTTTTGGGGATTGATTCCTGCTGTTAGTAGCTGCTCCTGTAAGTGATCCTGTCTCACCCAAATCAGAGATGTGTTTTACATTAGTGGCTTTATTTTCTTCTCAGAGTCAAGAGCTGTTGGGTTGGTGTTAATCACAAAAATTACCAAGAAAGGAACAAATATTTGTTTCTATGTAGTGATTAATATTAAAATATGTTAGAAAAAAAATGCCAACAGCAATAATAGCCATAATTACTGCTGAATTCCTAAAACTGTCAATAAGCTTATTACAATATAAAATAATGTTTGAGAAAACAAAGGCAAAGAAAAGTCACAGCTTTTGGTTGAAGTACCCTCAGTACATTTATTAAGAACTATTTAAAATAATAATAATAAACTTTTAATGTTTTTCCTTATTTTCTGAGGGAATATTTTTGTTTCCTTGCATAAAAATATCCCTTGATAGATGCCAGGTGTCTTTTCTTATTATGATATGTTCTTTTGCCTCTAATTCATTTTTCACATAACTTGCCAAAGTTACAGCTTGTGTAAGCATGTGTAAGTATTTACTGATTACAGGTTAGTTAGTGCCTTAATTTCTACACTCATGGGTGTTATACTTGTAAATGATGGAAATTTTGATTTTATTTATTTATTTATTTTCCCCCCTAGTCTCTTGGTCTTTGCTTTAAAATGGACTGGAGAACTTTAAAATAGTGCATCTCACATGTCTGTGTCCAGCTCCTGAATAATTTCAGAAATTAGGAATTTAATTCAGAAATGAAAGAAGTTAAATGCTACTGGAAGGAGAGGCACATATTTTTTCCTAGTTTTTCCTAGCCCATCCTTATGGGCTAGGAAATCCATCCATAAGGATGACAGTTGGGAAATCCTTTTAGGAATTTCTTCTAGGCAAAAAAACTTACTATAAAGGTGATATATTTTTCTGTGACAACATTAATGGTATGCGTTGGCTGTTTCTGTAACCCAGACAAAAGTTCTGTGAGTTAATAATATATGCATTATATGTAACAGTAAATGTTAACGATATCAAAAAATGATGTGGGCATTTTGTTTCAATTCCGTCACATATTCAAGATGTTTATAGCTTATAGAAAAGGCAAACGAACTGGAGATTGGAAGGACTGATGGTTTGCTGTTTCTTCCCTTTCTTGCAGTAAACAGAGCTGAAGGCACCGAGTTCATTACAGGAATGCTTCATGGTCTAACAAACATGCCTTGCCATAACAGACTTAAGGAGCTCTGTTTGTTTAATTTGTAGAGAGAAGTTCATAGGTGACTCTAATGATTGTAAATACCTGCACTGGAAGAGAGAACTGCTGCTAGAGAGCCCTTTAATTAGGCAGACATAGATAGATCTGGACCAAAACGATGAAATCTGGTAATGCGAATAATTACATTAAAAATACAGTAAAGACTTTTTTAAGGCAAGGGTTAACCTTAACCAAGATGGCCTCTTTCATAAAAGCTGTGTTTTGTGTAATTCTTTAATAACAAGGTGGTCCCTGGAAGTGTTCAAGGCCAGGTTGGATGAGAATTTGAGCAGCCTGGTCTGGTGGGAGGTGTCCCTGCAGGGGAGCTGGAACTGGGTGGCCTTTAAGGTGCCTTCCAACCCAAACCATGCTGTGATTCTGTGATTCAACTTGGTACAAGAATTACTGGTAATGGTTCATGAAACGTATTTTACAGGGGATCAGACTAAGCTATTACTATGGCCTTTTTTTGGTCACAAAATCATGTCAAGTGCATGTCCTAATTATAAATACTTTGTTTTGATATCTGCAGAAAGCTGAAAGTATGAGTTACCATTTACTGTCCTTAAGAGTTAACTGCATTCCGTATCACTGAACGTCTCTTTCTTTGGCCATGGCATATGTGGCTTCCTGCAATATATTACATGTGTATGTGTGCATATATATATATATATATATATATATATATGTATATCTATCTATATATAATATATATATATATAAAGAAAATAGCAAAATTTTTAAATGACATTTTTTTCTCCCATTATATAGAAAAAGAAAACTCACCAAACAACCCATGTATTTTCTTGACTAGAGTATTTTAAATCCATTGTAATGTCTTAGTTTACAACATTTCTGTTGTTTGTTTACCATATGCTTGTTTTCTTTCCTTCCAAGGTTGGCATGAAGTGTCATAAATATTGGCAAAAAGCTCTGAGATCCTTAGGTATAAGAGGCTACAGAACAATACAGATGAAGTGTTAGATAGAGGTGCTGCTCAAGAGTCATATGGAAAGCAAATTTTCCTCTGAGGAAGCTACTTGATTAAAACAATTTCCCATTTTTCTTTCTACTGGCTATTTTCCAGTGGTTAAACAAACAGTGACAGTATGCACTGTCCTCAGCATAGTACAATCAGTTTGTACTATGTAGCTCTAAAAATCCGAATAAAAGTTAATAATTTAACAATAGCTAGACAAAGCCTCTAACATGTTCTTTAAAGTTTTCTTCTTGGCGTCACTTGTAGCTCTTGAAAAGTTTTCAAAATACTGTCAGGTGAATTCATAAATTATGCTTGAGTTCTTGGAGGAACATTAGACTCCTTTAGAGCTGAAGTACCTAATTCTGTAATCTAATGAGCTAGAAAAAGCATCCGTGCCATAAGAATTACTAAATAAGGTACATGAATCCCAATCAAGTTTCTCTTATGTTGCAGTGTAATGATTTCACTTGACTGAGTAAGAATGCCTTCTGTAGTATTCATTGACCTCCAACTTTCCCTGCCTGTTAAATCTTTTCATATGCTTGATTGCTAGAGAACTACACTGTCAAGTACCTTCAGAACGAATATAAGAGCTTGCTTGCTTTCCTTTTATGTTTATTCCTTTTCCTCCTAGACATAGCCTTGCTCATTAAATGTAATCTCTTGAGAATCTCTCTGTAAAGAGTTTGGAAACTACTTTTGTTAGTTCCCTGGAAATGTTGTGAAGTATCTTTACTATGGCTAACTGGGAAAGTAAGAAAAGGTAACTATCAAGAATTATACAGAGATTACTTTCCATAATTAGTTCACTTAGCTTGATTTCATCTTCCTTTTAACAGAGAGTTACATCAGCTGAATCCCAAATGCAACGGATTTTCTTTTCATTAGGAGCTTGGAATCAAAAAATCAGGACAGTGTTCACAGTATGAAGCCGTCCCTGCTAACTTTCCACTGCTCATGGCAGCCAGCTCCTGTGCAGTGACATTCTCAGGTCTTGTGAAGTGAGAGGAAGTTTCAGACATTTTCACGATACATCAGAATGCATTCTTATTTATTTTGGTGAGATTCATCTGAATTAATTTAGGCATCTAAAAGTTAGATATTTCTGCCAATAATCAATAATTCTGAGTTATTCTCAGAAACAGACATTTTACCACAAAGATCCATTTAACCTCGTTTTTCTCTCCTCTGAACATGAAGTGAGTCTAAGGTGCCCAGGTCAGACCCAGGTACTTAAAAAAAGCTAGACATTAAAGACTAGGCAAGGTGGTTTCACACTGATAGCTGGCTGAACTCCATCACACCACTTCTGTACTTCCTCTCCACAAAATAACAGAAAAAGGTATCGTGGGTTGAGATAAGGACAGGGAGATCACTCAACTATTCCAGACAGAGAAGACTCAGCATAGGGAGACTTATGTAATTTATTGCCTATTACTAATAGACTAGAGCAGTGAGAATCTAAAGCAAACTAAAACATGAATGGCACAGGGCAATGGGGGCCGCGGTCAGTCCCTGATGCTTCGCCTCTGCTGCTCCTTCACGGTCACTCTCTGCCCTTGCTCCACGTGGGGTCCCTCCCACGGGATTCCGTCCTTCCCAAACTGAGCCTGCGGACAGGCTCTTTGGGTTCTCTTCAAGAGCTCCTCCCACACGGCTCCATACCATGGGGTCCATCCATCCCCCAGGAGCAAACTGCTCCAGCACGGGTCCCCCATGGGCGGCAGCTCCCCCCAGACCCCCTGTTTCTGCGTGGGCTCCTCTCCAAGGGCTGCAACTCCAGCCTGGGGCCTGCTCCTGTGGGGGCTCTCCATGGGCCGCGACCTCCTCCAGGCCACATCCACCAGCTCCACCGGGGGCTCCTCCACAGGCTGCAGCGTGGAGATCTGCTCCATGTTGGTCCCATGGGCTGCAGGGGGACAGCCTGCTCCACCAGGGGCCTCTCCACAGGCCGCCGGGGAACTGCTGCTGTGTGCCTGGAGCACCTCCTGCCCTCCTGCTGCACTGACCTTGGGGGCTGCAGGGCTGCTTCTCTCACATTTTCTCACTCCTCTCTCCCAGCTGTTATTGCACAGCAGTATTTTTTTCCCCTTTCTTATCTCTGCTCTCCCAGAGGCCCAACCAGCATTGCTCACTGGCTCAGCTCTGGCCAGCAGCAGGTCCCTTTTGGAGCCATCTGGAGCTGGCTCTGATCTGACATGGGGCTGATCCCGGGCTCTGCTCACAGAGGCCACCCCTGCAGCCCCCCTGCTACCAAGCCCTTGCCATGTAAACCCAATACAGTCAAGGGGAAAAGAAACCTGTTTTTTACCCTCGTATTTTGATGTCATCATCTCTCTCAAGCTACAGAAAGTGAGGAAGTGTAATAACAATATTTATGTTACCCAAATTTTGCCTGCATTTGCCATAGAAGTTAGTTAGCTTGGTGATAACCCTTATCTCCCCACTGTTGTCATAGGGAGAGAGAGGGACTACACCAATGTCATTTAGAATAAGCATCTGAACTGAAAACAACCTTTATTCAAAAAAAGGGTTGTTTAAGGAAACAAGTTAGTAATAGGTGATAAATGTGCTTAAGTATTCCAACATATTACTTAATTTTTTCCATTTATTCAGAGTTTTTGTTAGGCTGAGAGTATTCAGAAAGGCTTCCAAAGTGCCAGTGGTGCAGTATTGGGAATGACGTGCAGCAGGGAAGGCATGCTCAGCAGGCTGGAAGTACCCTGTTGGTGTTGTGGGTGTCTCTACATATGTAGAAGGTCATTCCAAACTTGTCTTGCTAGAAAGAACTTATAGACAGAATTGATTGTGCTCTTAGCTCTGTTGTGGAGTATAGTAGGTTTCCGCTTTGCTATATTTTCCATTTTGCTACGTTTTATAAATGTTACTATATTTTTCGTAATTTCCCCCACCCATAAAACAAACAAACAAACCAAAAAACTTTTCTCAGAATCCCTATGGCAGCACAATCAAAGTAAAAATTTTAAGTACAGAAAAATAAATGTGTTTAATTTACTTTAAACATTCAGGAAACATTCAATATGGATACATGAAATGAAAAAGAAACATCAATAGTATGGCCATATGAAGAAATGTTTCTGGAATGGTATGCTGAAAATAGATGTAAATGGAGTATAGATTTTTACATACTGATATTGCATACCAGATCTATTTCAGCATTAAAAATTTAATATAGTCTTTTTTTCTCCTCTGAAAACTGTTTGTACTATTGAAAATTACTAAGTTCAATTCCAGTGCCCAAGCAAGATCAAAAATGATCAGTAGATAAAATATATCTGAAAGCATTAGATAACACTTTCTTTTTCTTTTTCTTTTTTTTTTTTTTGTACTCAGAGTAATGAATCTGAAGCTAATTCTGTAACCGTGAGGTATAAGCAGCAGAGACCACATCACCACATCATCAAATATTTTCAGCTTGACAGAAAACCCATCTTCCCATTGCTTCATAGAGGAGAACAATTGTAGCAGCCAGCTAGATTTGCTGGTGTGAATCTAGGCTCTTCTCACCCTATGGGGCCCAGCGGAGGAGAGCCCAGCTCACTGGGCTGCTGTGTTGTGCTTATAGATGTGTATGGGACATCTTTCTCCAGCCCTCTGGTCTGGTGCTCTTCCTGCTGAAACAAAGGGCTGGGCTAGAGACAGATTACGCTTTCTTTGTATGCGAACCTTAGTGATAACTGAAGCAGAGCAGTACTGAAACCCTTTGTTACTCTGACATCACAAATCTCCTGCATCCATTTTTTTCATTTCCAATGTTAAATGTGTTTTCCAAATAAAAGGCAGTCATTAAACTCTTTTCCTGTTGATGTCATAGCAGTATAAATAAGCAGTCACATTTTTCCTATCTTCTGAACTGATATTATCATAAGTCAAGTAAATGTTTGTTTTCATTTTTGCCCTTTTCAAAGAAAGTTCCGTATCATTCAGCATCATCCCAATGATTCAGAACAACGAAGCAGTTTGAACTTTATTCTTTTTGATATTGATACAAAGTCCCTCAATTAGAAGCTCCAAACTTTGAAGCCTCTGTTCAGCTAAACCCCATGAAGTTTTATACTTACATGTGCTTTTAGCTGAGTTTTCTGTGTTGAAACTTCTGTGACAACTGCTTCAGAGCAAGAACAAAGATATCACTATGTTCCTTGTCACATGTTTGGGAATGATGAGCTGCTGGGGCCGGTGCTGGCTTTGTTTTATGTTTATTGGTCCATGCTGTAGTGCTGCTGAGCTTGTCCTGAATTTACTCCACTGGTTCAGAGGAACGTGGTGTAAAGGAGAGAATTCTGCTTGACCAACTTCAGGGGTGAAAACTGCTTTCGGCTCACTGCAGAGAGCTCAGCAGGAAAACGTAACTTTTCATCTTTAAGTCCGAGCATACTAAATGTTCTCATCTTGCTTTGTGTAGTGTTTCCAGATGCCATGCTATTGCTGAAATAGTCCCAAACTTGATGGGGGAGGCTCAGGCAGTGTGACACTGGCACGGTCTTTCCCCACAGTCTGAAGTTTCGTTGCTGCTCTTCTCCTTGTGTGGGTTTTCCATTCCAGGCTCTTGGCTGAAGTTTTCAGTTAATCCAAATGCTATATAACTAGTGGTGTCCTTTATAAGAAATACACACTTTACCAATGATCATTGCTCACCGTCTTTCTTTATGCTGTATGGGTCTTGAAGTATAAAATAGGATTTGACAAAAAAAAGATTTTCTGATATTTTTCTCTGTGGCCAGTTGAAACACATCCTTGCTGCTTTTGTGTGTGCATATGAGGCTGCAGGTGATTAAGGTTCCATTTTGAATGTACTTCATGCTTATTTTTAATTTTAAGCATAAAGGAAATAGAAATCAAAATTGTAAAATTCTTAGTAATTTCTTTGCATACAAAACTTTGCAAGTTTTCTCGTGAAAGTTTTTGACCAGTTTCTACAGAGTGCTTTGTGGTAAATGTGTATTGAATCTACTACAATGTGCTATGTTTTAAAAGTAGATACCTGCATATTACAAGAAATTCAGTATGCACAAAAATACAGTGTTTTATTAGAAGTACTTTAACAGTAAGGTAATTTCTCATTTTAAAGGAAATATCGAGAAGAATTAGATATGAAAAACAGTCTTGTCAGAGCCCTTGAACTCTTTGCTTTTTCTCTCTTCTTTGTAGGTGAATTTAAATTTATTAGTACATAAATTTGACTTGTTTGTCTTAGTGCACTGATGATCCAGAGTTTCAAGCCAATTAACTACTTTTTAAGTAAATACAAATAATTCAGATAATTTAATTAAGAGTTTGAGATTCAATCTGAATTTTCAGTTACACAGTATATTGTTTTGCTGCTGAAAGAGGTCAAGTTAAAATGTTTTTGCAATTCTAATTCTAATTTTTTTTTCTTACTCTACTTTTTGGATTTTTCTATTTGAAGCTTAAAAAAAAAAAAACACAACAAAAACAAGATCAAATAGCAACGAGTTAGGGCTTTTTGTCTAAAAATGTAAATAAACATTTTTAGACAAAATTTAGCCAAACATTTTAGACAAAATGTTTGTCTATGTTTAGACAAAATTTCTAAAAATGTAGACAAACATGCATTATACTATGTGTGCTATCTGGTAAAAATGTTTAGTAGTAGGAATTTGTTTAGAGTAATAAGTGGGTTATGACCAGATATTATATTTTTCCTCATCATTGGGTTCTTATGTTGAATGAACAAAAAGCACACACCTCTGGGTGAAGCTGATGCAAATATCAGATGCATTGGATTAAATATTAAATACAAATGTACATTATGAGCACATATAACACTGTAGAAGTGTTTTTACTTGTTAGTTTACTAAAGGAAGCTAAAAGAGTACAATAGAACTCACATTTTTGTGCTAATGCTTGATATGAGCTGCTATTTGTATCTATATAGCTGCTTCATAGCTGCTATATCATCTATTTTTGTCCATACATTAAATAAAGAGGATAATGGTAGGATAGCATTCTCTTTGAAATGTGTTGTCTCTGCTCAAAGAGATTATTAGATAGTGTTAAAAATCTCTACAATTCAGTTTGTGATCCAAAGATACAATGTCATCACTATATGTTCAATAAGGCCATTACGATTTATTGTGAATTAATTACAGTCTAAAAACAGCCTACTGTAATTTTAAATTATGACTTTACTCAATATAAAACCCTAATCAATTGACAAATGAATATTTTTTTATAAGAAAATGATTTTTCTACCCAGTTTATTTTTGTTTTGTGTCACAAGAATTGGTAAAGGATGTGAACAGGATATAGATTGCTTTCACTCTTATTTTAGCACTAGGCACAGGAGTGGAAAAATCATTCATATGTAGCTTCTCTCTTCTGGAAGTAACAGCTAAAATTAGGTATTTTACGATTTAGCTAATTAAGCTTCCAGCCCACAACCACTCAGCTAGTGGTGAGCGAAGTGTATTGTATTGCTATTTTTTAAGTACAGCAGATGCTATGGAGATTGAGTACTCAGTTATTGCAGATATTTTAGTAATTGATCAATCGTGAAAATTAATCAATACTTTTTCATATATTATTAATGCATTTACAGTATTACCAGATGAAGGAAATAGAGTATGCTTTTTTAGTGGTGTGAGGGCTTGGTGTAATGACCTTTCTCCCCAGCAATCAGCTTGTGTGCAACCAGATTTTTGCTATAATACATTTTGTCACCCACATGATGGCATAAAAGAGTCTGGAATCTCTTACTTTAAGAAAACCATTAATTAAGGAAAGCCTCAGAATGAAATGGAGAAGGTTAAATTGGGGGCAAAAGTAGCAGCTTCTCTGCAGTTTGATCATCCCTGACATATAGCTGCTTGCTAGCACAGGAGATATGGATGTATCTCCGAGCTCCTCTGGCACTGTTGGTTGCCCTTTGGCACTTTGGAGTAGGATGAATATACCCTTCATTTTATTTGTGCAGGAAGGTAATAAATCATTGTGTAGAGCTGAAAGTAAAAGCCTAGACTCCAGTGATGGAAGGTAGCATGGGGCCGATGGGGGCTGGGCTGGTGCATGACTTTTTTGGTCCCTGAGGAGGTGGGTGGGTAGTTGTATTTCTGTGGGAAAGGAACTATGGGTTGTGGGAGGAGAGGCTGTGCCCCCAGGAAGATGAGGAATTGCTTTCTTTGCCTTTCTAGCCTAGGAAGCTTGTGATCAAATGGAGAGCAGAAGAAGAAGAGAATTAAGTGCTGTAACTGAGGAACTGGAGGATTACACCAGCACCTGTATGTTTGCCATTGAGCTCTCTTTGTTAAGGAAGCTACCTTGTGTTTATTGCTTGTTTTTCCTCACTTCAGTTGAGGATCAGGATACTGAGCCTAGAGGATCTTTATTTTTGGACGTCCTTTGGAGACAGAGTAATTCCTAGAATAAATTGTATTTTGTCAGCAGTGGTATGGCATAGACTGCCATTCCCACCATCCTAGTGATTCCTTAGGGGTTCCTTAGGCTCTGGCTATTTTAAAACACAACCTAAGTGTAACTGATGCCATCATGTTTGCTAAGCATTCGAAACTGGGTCTGTAAAACTGCCTCAGCAGCCTTTCTGAGGATGTTGGCTCCATTGCCATTCTGGTCACCCTTTTGTCTGTTTTTTTCTGCTTCAAGTGGGAATAAAGGAGAGTGTTTCCTGTGCGGATCCAGCAAAGTCTTCATGCTTCTCCGATGCCCCATTTTTCTACTTGGAGGTGGTGGACTTTCTTTGCCCAGTTTTTAAAGACTAAAAACAAAGCCTGTCTCATGTGAAGGGTTCAGAGAGAGTCAGTCGTATCTACCATCTGAAGTTTGGTGTCTAGTTTTTAGCACTGGCTGTTGGGGCACATGAGCTAGTTTGCAGAATCCAGAGCACTGTTTTCCTGGCTGTGGCTTCCAGCGTCCATCTTTACAGCTGGCCCTGCTGTCCTGCTTGCCACCATGGGCAATGCTGGGGCCATGGGCTGCTGCTGGAGCTCTGGTGTACAAAACCTTCACTGGCTGCAGTCAGCCGGTCCACACGGTGTTTGTGGTCCCACATGTCCCTGGGACTGGCCTTGTTCATCTCTGGTCAGCAACGTAACCTGCTTTGTCGGGGGATTTGTCACAGAAGCTTCTTTATCCAGGATGAGTTGGCAGCGTAACACTAAGTACCCACCGCTGAAGAGCCACTCGGGAGGGCCGAGCTGGCTAGCAGCGTAAATCCGGGCTGTGATTCTCCTTTATGTACATTTGGATCGGTTCATTACGTACTGGATTACGCACCACCTGCCAGTTAGTGTCTTGGTGCAGTGTATTTTCAACTGGTTAATTACTTTTCCCATAAAACAATTATGTGTAGACACTATAGACGTAAGCAATGTTTTCAGTTGTGTGTCTTTAAGAGCTATGTTTGGACTATAGCACCTATGTCTTCTGTAGCATTTTCAATCTTTGCATTGTAAACACTCTATTCACCAGCCAAATAAATATTATTTATCAGCTAAACTCACTGTTAGGGCAGTTGCACAAACCTTTTCAAGCCTTCATAGCACTGCCTAGCCTGTTAACAGCTTTCCCTGCCACCTATCCTTTTTCCTCACCCCACAGGGCATAACCATTTGAGATGCTGGCTCAGAACAGGGTCAGGGATTGCACTGTAAGCTGTTTAATACATGCTTGGGATGTTGCCAGTTCCCATTCAGCTGTGGTTCGTGAGGAATCTTCTTGTTGGCACCTTTTGCTTCTGTTGTGTTGCTGTTAGCCCTGTGCCAGTTGCTTTTTGCACCAGTTTTGTTGCTGTTTATAAGCAGTTCAGATTTCACAATTTCTTTAGAGTATCATTAAATATTTCAAAGTGTATTCTGCTTTTTATTTATGAAATGGCAGAGGAAAAGACCTCACAGAATTTCATTACACCTGTTGTAACTTCATAAGGCTGTGTATTCAATGGTGCTGTTAATTCAGTTTGGTCTTCTCTTTGGATCTATGTTCCATGTATCTAATATTGGTGATTTCTTGAACGGTAGAGTTGAGATATAGACTTCTTTTTGACCGGAAAACAGTAATGTGTAAGAGTAACAAGGGTGTAAGCACATGTCTATCATTGATTAGAAATTTATTCAGTGACTATTCAAAGCTGCCAGTGGCTGTGACTGAATTTCACCATTGAATTTCACCATTCATGCAGTAGCCATTACCTTGTGGAATCAACCTACGTAACAATCAAGTTAAATCGTGGGAGTTTGCTGATTATGATTTGGCATGCAGTACTGTTTTGTAGTGTTAGTAAATTAGCTAAAATAAACATCAGAGAAGTTAACTGCTAGAAATAACACTAAGAAGGAGAATTTTCCAAGTGGTAATATTACTCAGTGAGCTCTCTACTTGCACAGTCAAAAAGGATTTCTGCTCTAAAAACACACTGAGAGAAGAAGGGCATCCTTTGTACTGTGAGAAACGATTTTCTTTATTCTGCTATAAATCTGCCCTGCCACTAAAATAGAAGACCTGGCATCCTCCTTACTCTGAGCTGGGTCTTCTTGTCCTCCGTCTCTTGTTGGTATTAGCATTTGGAAGCTCTCACAGTGACCTGGATCATTGAACTGGTGCAGTTAAAAAGGGGTCAGGAAAAACCCGAGATGCTTGTGGCCACCAATGACTCATCCAGAAGTTTAAGCACAGATGAGGTGTCCTCTTGCTACCCTTAGTCATCTGGAGCTCTGTGTCCGCTTAAACTATTGATCTGTGCTTTCTCTGTAGCTGATGATGAGAAGGAGGCTCTGCCAGAGAGGAGCCATTCCTCCAAGTTTTGATCAGTGCATATAAAAATAATACAGATGACTAATTTGAATGACTAATCCAACATTGAGACATCAAAATTTAGATAAGAGCCTTGTTGTGTCTCACCCTTTCAGTCCTGATCCTTGCATATTTTTAATAATTACTATCTCAAGGGATTCTAATTTTGACTTTATAAATCTCATTTAACTCATTCAATTGATCAACAGGTGGCAGGAAAAAGAAATTTGTTAACAAATTCCCAAGGAACAGTTTAAAGAAGAAGGTAAATTCTGCCTGTTGAGCTATCACTCTGTTTTAGAGAGAGTGTTCTGAAAGCACTGAGCACAAGTGTATCCTAGCTGAGCTAATTAAATTTAATGTTTTGATTAGTGACTACCTAGATATTACTGCTAGGTACGTATTTGTCATGTTTTGAGAAAAAATAATGAACTGATGTGGAGTGTGCATTCTAGTGTTTCAGTCCGCAAGTGTGTAATCAGAATGATTTATGAACTGAAAAAAAAAAAAAAAAAAGGATTAATAATTCATGCTTAGGAACTATTCATGGATTTCTGCTCTGGAATCTTTGCGCGAGTCATCATTTGTCAGCATTACATATATTGTTCAGCGTAGAGGAGGTTATTATCTTATGGTTGAGTAAGAGCATATTTTGCCTGTAATTTTTAATACTTAACAGCATTTCTGTAGATAGTTGACTTAACAAAAATTCAAGGAGGCTGCAGGTAGTCAGAAACAATTTTATTGTTAAAAGTCCTAACTGATGTGTTGTTAAAGTTTTACTCTCTCTTAAAATTATACTCTGGAATTCTCTGATTCCACTTTAATGGTCTGTGACTCAAAGTTATTATTGCATTAAGTATCTGTCATTATTCATAACTTCTAAAGAAGAATTTAAAAGTGGTGGTTGCATTTTGCAAATGTTTTGGGGAATAATAAATATTAATTTAGTAGTAAGGAGACCATGGATAACAGGCAGAATAAGATGTTCCAGTTTTGATATTTATCCTCAAAACTTTAAAGGCTTAGCACAGACGGTGTTAGGAATTTTTATCTGCATATCAGGGTAATAAACTGGTTAATTTTAATGTTATTTTATTTCTTATTCTTTTAAATTGTCTTTAAAAATAGGTAAAGAAAGATCCAAATAAGAGCTTTGCCTAAGACAGAGCTTCGGCTGACCTTAGATACTTGAGTCCAAAACCCCAGAAAATCTGTGGCATTGACCACTTTAGTTGGAGGTTTCTAATACAGTGGACTTTTCTCTTTTTGACTAATATTTTCCCAGGTTCCTACATTGATTTTGTTCCATCCTCAAATGTTTCCATTCCCAGCAGCTAGATACGTACCTGTTGTGTGAATCACAGGCTGAAGGTGCTTCTCTCTCTCCATGGTTTACATGAGGAGCTGACATGGATGGAGCAGTTGTGCTTGTAGCTTGGACCCCCCTGTGAAATACTACAATTAGGTGGGATAAGTCTTGGCTTATGTATTGCTTCACTTAAATCCTCTGAAGAATTCAGTCTCATAGAAGTGTCCTGCAAATGAACGTCTTATAAAGCCACATACGAACAGACCTGTGGCAAAATCCTGGATTCTCTCAGTTGTTTCTTCTTAAGATACAGTCAGAGGAGGGGGTACATATCTTTTTATGTAGAGCCAAGAAATGGAGAACCTGATTGTAAGCCCAATGCAAATGCAGGTGCGGTGTTTTTTGTTGTTGTTGTTGTTGTTGTTTTTATTGTTATTATTATTTTTTTAGCTTCTCAGAGAAGTTCCCTATCTGCTATGGTGTAAGCTAAGTTGTGAGGGTAGTGAGGGGGAGGAGGATGACTGATGTTGTTTTGAAGACATTATGTCAAAAATAGTCCCTTTGAAAGAATATATGAGCCCCTGCTCTGTCTCTTCAAACAATGAGGGTATTCATTCCTTGTACAGGAGTATATAGTACTGCAACGTGGCACTGCAGATTAATTTCTGGGTAATACTGTGAAGTTCCCGTAGCAAGTTTCACGCTTAAAGAGGATGGAATATAAACTGTGAGAAGTTCTCACTGTTAGGCAAGTGTATTCTGTGCAGAGAGGGGGTTCAGATCTGTGAACTAAATTATAGAGATGACAGGAGAACACAGGGTGATTCTAACTTTTAAACATTTAATCCTGCTTTAATTTCTTACTTCTTTCATACAATCACAGTCTGATTTAATGGAAATAGCGCTTGCTCTCAGCCAGAAGTCAAGAAGTCAGTCGATGATTCATGCTGCTTGACAGGCATTCAGAACAGGGCAAACCCTGCATTCCAGAGGAGGAAGTGAACTTGCACGAAGTTGCCATCACCTTCACAGGCTCACTGAGAACAGCAGGAACAGTCCTGAGCACTTTTGATGCCAGTCAGGTGCCCTTAACTCTTTTTTTATAGAGTCAAATTTGTGCACAGAGGGAATTACAAGTACACTCAATGGTAGAGTGCCAGATGGATCCAACACAGAGAGCTGGATTACCAACCTTCTACAGTGGTGCGTGGTGTGGTGGGACTGCTTCACCCATTAAAGTACAAGTGGAAGTTGTAGCCTAACAAAGACAGTTAGATGTCTACATTTAGACACTTAGATCAAATGTTTAAATGGCATTAATTGGATAATACTGATCCTAAGAAATCACTTGAATGATTCATCTCTATGACTCCATTCACATTTATAAACAGATAATGTGCTAATTACTGGTGAACGCTGAGGTACACCATGGAAAAAATCTGCATGTATAAATAGCAGCCACCAAGGCTTTCTGTGGGCTTGATAACTGCAGTGATTGCTTTTTTGTCTGATACTGTAAATAATGCAGGAAATAACAATGGGAACAAGATTTCAGCATATCACTGCTTTTGTGTGTTTCTACTGAGATTTACCCTCTCCCACGTGGGCTCCGTGCCATCTCTGCCCAAAGCAACTTTGGACTTACTGGATGTTTTCGTGAAACCTCCATTTCTCTTATTTGATCACAAGTGAGAGTTACCTCCCTTTTCCAATTATGCTGGCTGTTTTTCAGTCTCCTCTCCCAATGAACTATCCAAGAGTCCATTAGACAGTAAAACTATTGCTTCTTTTCACTGCTGCTTACCACGATCAGTCTTATTTCCTGTTTCTTAAAACCAGGTCCAAGTCATTTTTATCTGTTTCTGTACCAAATGCCGATATTCCTTGCTGTAGTAAAAACATCTTTGCAGGAGCACGTCTCTTGCTACATCTTTGAAGATGCTTGTCCACAGCAGAATCAAGGTCTTTATGTGTGAAAATAGAGGTAGGTGAGTTTTACAGAGTTACTGAGAGTGTTCAGAGGGGAAGGGACCAGCCCATGGCATAGTGTTGGCATAGTGGCAGTGCAGGACATGGTTCAGATATTTCTTCAGTGCTGTCTAGGTTGTGGCCAAACTGCTGTGGGGGATAGTAACAAACAGGATTTTGATGGCAGCATTCCACAACATCCTAGAAACACATTGTACATCCAGCTCAGTGCATCCAAAACGTAAATCTACCTAGAAAAGAATTTTCACCTTTCTGCTGTGCTTTATGTCTTGCAGCCTTCAGTTTTTCATCTAGGTGCAGGAAGGTTCACTGGCCCTGCATTCATACCTGGACAATGAGCCATGAGTAATATAAAACAAAGGTTTAATAGCTACCAAAGCACTTGGTTCAATACCTCTTCAGACTATTTAAGCAAGGCAGAGATGATATAATGCTAATGAAGATAACAAATAGCAGTAGAAAGGGTAGTGTTTTTATCTCTTGCTTCTCATAACTGTAATAGAAGGAATAGTCACAGAAAACTACAAATCAGAAGATTAAAAATTATGAAAATTATGAAAAACATTCACCTTTGAAACTGGAGTACAATGAACTGGCAAAACTGAGTGACACAAATAGCACTGAAGGAAAGAATATCATGTAATAAATAATGACTAGTAATACTACCTGACATTTACAGTAATGAGGCTGAAGACATGGAGGGTAGAACTGTTGAAGAACTAACACCCTAGTTAGTAAGTAATGGCCTTGGATTGGAGGGTAAGTCCCAGCAGTGCATCAGTGATGAGTTATCAAGTTTAAGAGCTCATCGTAATCCAAAACGTTAAATCAGTTAACGTGGAGCACAGCCTCATCCCGTATGGTTACCATTTTTACATGAAGTACAGGAATGGTCTGGAGAAATGAGTCCTAGGAAGGCCCAGAAGCAGGCACGTATCTATGGCATGGCAAGATGCCTGGAGATAGGCAATCTGTCCTGAGGAATCACAGCTGAAGCATTATGCCCTCTCTCCGGGAGGAGCATTTTTGGGGGCAGTTAGCAGCAGCTGCCAAATGAATAATTTCAGTGTTTCAGTTTTAAGAAAATTAGAGTAAGGACTGTGCAGTTTTTGCAGTTTTTCCAAATCCTTTGCTGTCTGTAAGTAAAACTTCATAAAGTCTTTTTTTTTTTTTTTTTGGACTGCTGTATCTGCACAACCCTTAAATGCTGTTCTCAGTTCTGCCCTTGAAATGTGTACTGTGCATCGCTAGCAACATGCTTTTTTCTTGTCAGCCACTTAAATGGCTTCAGCAATTTTAGACATTTGAAAAAACTATTGTTCCTCATAAGGTTGTCACAGGAGTCTCCTGCTTTCAGATTCAGTTCTCAGAAGGGGGCAGAGACTGGTTTAAATTTGCAGCTCTGGCAACAGATTTATAATGACTGCTTGATGAAAAGATTTAGCACACGTGGTTGCTGCAGTCTACAGAGAAAAGTATAGCTGTGTGGTCTTCCTACGTAGTTATAGTGAACCAAAAATTACACGTGAAGTTTCTCAAATGTGGACTAGGGATCAAAAGACATAAGCTGCTGATCAACGAGGGTTGAAGTTTAAGTGGAACAAATTATTTGTGGAGGAAAACCTGCAGCTTTAACTACACGTTGGAAAGCCCCATCATGCCTCCAAATGCTGTGGTCTCCATTTTTGCCAGTACATGGTGTGAAACAGGCCCAAATCGGTGACCTTCAGGAGACCTTTCCAGATCCATCTTGTTTGGGTAATGATACTGAAGGAAGGCGACACATTGCTTGCAGTTCTGCTCCAACATTGCTTTTTACTTCTTTCAATAAACAGATTGTCTTCTTACAATTCTGGATTATTTTTTTTCTGTTAATCAAAAGGAAATTTGAAGCATTACTCATTAATAAATCACATTTGAGAGGGTTTGGCTTTTGTTAATTTACATGTCACAAATCTGATGAAGCTCCGTATTTGTTTTTCTTACTCCCCCTACTTCTTTCCCAGGCTAAGTGTCTTTCACTTTGAGATTTATTTTTTTTTTTCTTAAGGACACTGCAGCACATCTACCAGAATACACCTGTGTGTGTGTGTGTGTAAATATAAAACCTGTATTTATACAAGGCTTTGTTTCTGACAGTCAGTTTATCTTTTTCAGAAAAGATAAACACTTCAAATATTTAAACTGTGACTTGTAATCTTTTGGGGATGCTCAGAATCTCAGACTGGCTGAGGCTGGCAGGCCCTCAGGAGCCCACATGCTCCAGCCCCTGCCCAAGCAGGGACACCTAGAGCAGGCTACCCAGGGCCACATCCAGGTGGGTTTTGAAGATCCCCCAAGGAGGAGACCCCACAGCCTCTCCGGGCAGCCTGTGTCAATGCTCAGGCACCCACCCAACACAGCAGTGCTACCTGGTACTCAGGGGGTGCCTCCTGTGCTCCAGTTTGTGCCTGTTGCCTCTTGTCCTGCCACTGAGCACCACTGAAAAAGCCTGGCTCAGTGTTCTTTGAACCCTCCCTTCAGGTATCAATGTATGCTGATAAGATCCCCCCCAGGCCTCCTCTTTTCCAGGCTAAACAACCCCAGCTCTCTCAGCCTTCGAGATTGGAGTGGGGCTATAGTCCTTTGATCATCTTGGTGGTCCTGCATTGGACTCCAAGATGTCCGTGTCTCTTGTACTGGGGGACACAAAAGCGGGCACGGTACTCCAGGTGTGGCTTCACCAATGCTGAGTAGAGGAGAAGGAACACTGCCCTCAGCCCTCTGGTGATACTTTGCCTAATGCAGCTAGGCCTCCTTTGCAGAAAGGGCACATTGCTGGCTCATGTTCAGGACTCCAGTGATCTTTTGTCCTTGTGGGGAAGCTCAGGAAATAGTTAAAGGTCAGTAGCTCTAGTTAAAGTTTTTTTGTTTGTTCATTTTAACTTTCCTGAATATTTCTCTTTCAAAACAAACAAACAAACAAACAAAAAACAATACCAATGCATTGTCTGCATGCTGTTCAGAACAGTAGCACCTTCTGACAGTCACTGTGTAGATCTGCTTTTTTTTATAATGATAGCTACTCTTTGTTTTAACCATCCTTAATTACTAAGCCATATCCTCAATGGCATGGTTTCTATTGAACTAGAACTTATCTCAGCACACTAAGTGATGTGTTTGCCTTTACAGTGTACAGTGTAAATACAGTGTAATTGTAGTACAGTTTTTATAATTTCTTAGTATTTCTGATTTCATCTTGATGAACCAAAGAAATGCAATTTTAAAGTTAAAAATTCCTACTTTCACATGCTGATGTGTGTATTTTCCATTAGATTGTTGTTAAATACTTCAATTCTCTTAGTTGTTTTTTGAATTAGATGTATCTTTTTCTTGCTTGTGAGAGACCAATAGCTTTTGAAATTTGATGAACAATTGCCTGTGACTATCGAAAATCATCAGTGCTTGGAGATGGCATTCATCTTTTCCTGTTCTTAACCACATCAGATCATTTCTGTGTCTGACTTCCCAATATGTGAAATGGAAATACTGATGCTTCTCCTTTTCTAAAGTGCTTTGATATTGCTGATGGAAAGCACTACATAAAAGCTCAATACTAATACCATTGTGTCATGCAAGGTACTGCCAGGTTTAATTATTACTAGATGTTATTCTGATTCACGCAGAGGACTGTAGTCATGATTTTATTTATAAATATTTCTACTGCAGATGATGTTATTATCACCCTGATCTCCCTGCTCTCATTAAGACCTTTTTTTTTTTTTTTTTTCTTGATGTAGTTAGACCAAGAGAAAATATATTGACTTCTCTGTGGCACTCGTTTAAGACATGTTTAGAATACTGGTCATGAGCTAAAGTTAGCATTTGTTAATGAGCTAAATGTATACATGGTAGTATGGGTTACTTCCTCTGTATCACTTTGATACTTTGTTTTACTGCAGGTGGAAGTCAGAAATCTTAGGACATTCCTTCAATGGTATGTTTCATCAGTTTAACAGTTTTTCTGTTATCTTTACTCTTTTGATACGTTTACTGACATTGTTTCATCCACTTGTCTTTGATACCAGGACTGTGCTAATTCTTTTCATCTGAGTTATCCTCAGATCCTCAGGCTTCTGAGGTATTTGGTATCTGAATTCTCTAAATCACTCTATCCAGTTACATCCAGTAATTTCTAAGCTTTGGTGAATGTAGTTTTTATGTGCAAAATTACAGCTTAATTGTATTTCCAATATTTCTTAGGTATTTGCTGGATTTCAATAACAGGTCCTTTTTTTTTTTTTTTTTTTTTTTTTTTTCTTCCCCTTCTTTTTTAAACATTAGTTTCTGATTGCTTGTTTTATTCCTCCTTTGGCCTCTTATAGATGAATTATACTGCTTTAATAATTCCAGAATCTGCAGCAAGCAATCTATCAATGAAAGTTATTGAATAAGCACTAAATAAAGTCACTTTGTTCATTGCTAATAGTAAACATTCAGGGCATGAGTGACTGCTTTTTTTAGTTCACCTTTTTGTTAAAACAGATAAAGGTTATTTTCATCTCTAGCATTTGCTGGCTGATCACTGTGTTCCGTGTCAAAGAGAGGCTTGAATAATCTCTTTGAAGGCAGTATTGAGGCAGAGAATTAGCATTCTCTCCAGCTGGACTCCACTGCACACAGGTTGGTTTCTCATTTGTCGTGGCAGAGTTTTCATTAGGTCAGCTGAAAAACTGCCCTTCTCTCCTTCAGAATGCAAAACGAGAAGGGAAGAGAAGGAATAGAATTATAGAAATAAACATTAGATAATATGTATTGATTAACCATGAAGGCATTGACATTTTAATCTCATACAAGTTTTAACAATTTGCATGTGCATGAAGAAAAAACTATTAACTGCGTTGAGCGTTCTTACGTTTAAATGAGGGCAGTGTGCATCTCACCATGTTCAAGTAAGACTGCTTTCACTAAACCAAACTTAAGCTTTGCTTTTAAATGTGTGGATTCAAAATGGAAATTGTTGAGTTTAGAGATTCCGTTCATGAGTTTGCAAAATTGCCTAGCATTAGAGGCATTCCTAGTTATTTTGTAAATTGATTGCTGTAGCTATTTCTTCCTTGTGTCTTCCAAACCTAGAGCTCTGACCTTTGAGATGTGTATTACAGTTTTATTAAAGTTTCTTCAGTTTTGAAAGAATGCCTTAAGAGGTGTTTCCCACTTAAACAGTGGAACTGCTAGTCCCAAATACTGCATCAGTATCTGTATAAATGATTTGAGAGTTGAGATGTTATCATCTAAGTTGCCTATGTTTTCGACAGTTATTGCTCTTCACCTCCTTAAAGTGCAGAAAAGCACGACGTGTATGTGCATACCTCTACCTACAGCATCTATACCTAAATAGATGTATCTGTATCTACATAGATATGTTTGGAGATGCATTCCTTAACCTTACTGAAGTCAGAGGGGAAAATTCGCATGCATTTAACAATTAAAATTCGCTTTGGGTAGTAGGCAGGAAAGCAAGTGTTTTGTATTGAATTTACTGTTTACCCCCTTTTTACTACAGAAGATAAGGACAGGTTCTCTATACACAGTGAGGTTAGACAGCAAAATAGATAAGGAAAGAAGAAGTTTTCCCCCTCTCTATATTCTCTCCTCCTCTAAAGTTGCTAGATAAATGGTCAGATTTTAAAACATGGAAATTTGGCAGAAATTTCGGTAGGACTATACAGAAAAGTAAATAATAAAGCTGTAGTATTTTCTGGCACAATGGTAGTTTAAACATTCATTGCAAATATTAACTTCACTCTAATTCAAATAGAAATACTGAAATACTATTTTTAAAGTTAAAAATGACAATTATGGGAAGACTGCATTTTTTTTTTTCTTCTGAATATACAAGTGGTAATATCCTTATTTAGCAGATCTACACTTAAAAAGTTCAGTTAGAATCTACCATTTCATGACTTTTTTGGGATTGTTTCAGTTTGAAAATTAATACTATATTCACAGAAAAAAAAAAAAAAAAGTATAGAAAAGCATAACAACAATGACATGTGACTAAGAAAGATCAGGCAAAATAAGAAATCTACAATGTGTTTATATAGAAAGACTTTTCTTATTATTTTGTCTTAATATAAAACTGTTACTTCCAGTGCTTCCTGAGATGTCATTTTCAGTAGAACAATCAGTTGGTAGAAATACAACAAAATAGAATTTTTCCATCAGTATTTGGAAAAAAAAAATGCATCTTGGTCTAGTCTATGCTTTGGATCTCTTCAAGCACAAACAGATCTCCAGCACATGCTGGATTTTAATAGCTTAAATACTTCAGACTTCTAAATTACATAAATAGTACAGGCAGTTGTCAGCCTTGGAAATAACTCCTACATGCAGCTGGTGGACATGAAGAAGCTATTTATTTTGGGTGATACAATTCCCATAATGGAGAAAAAAATACTGTTTTGCTGTCTTGTTTTGATGTCACTGATCAATTCTCTTTGCACATAAAAATATGGTTTAGTTTCAGATTTCCGATGGGTTTTGTTGACGAGTCTCTTCAAGGTGAAACGGAAAAGTTCTTTGTAGTTATTGTTACAACCTTGCGAGCTACCTATATGGTTTCATATTCTTGCTATTTATTTATACCCAGTTTCTGGATTGGGATCCTAACTAAACAGATGCCCTGAAAGCAGAAAATTCAGCATTTGGGACTGGCAGTGCAGCAGGCTACATAACATTTGGGTTGGCCTTTACTGACAGCTGGTTTTGCCCTTGCTGTGAAAATGGCGCTGGAAATGTGGACCAAGAAGTGCAGTGGGATATTTCTAAAGCACTTAGAGCAAGAGACCCCATGTTCTTCCCTTTCTGATGAGAGAGATAGCACGGATGGAAATAATCTATTCTCATCAAAAAAACAGTGCCTTAGAGATCTGTAAAATCTGCTGTTCTGATCTTGCTGTAGAGTGAAACAAACACATTCTGCAGTCCTTGGTCAGGCTTTGTGTTTGCTCAGGTTTCAGTATTTGTGTGCCTGAGGAAGTAATCTCTCCTGTACACAAACATGTGAAAACCCCATCATTTTGCAAAAATAAAATATATCCGATTGCGTTTTGAAGATGCTGGAGACTTTGCATTTAATAGTAGTCTATTCTAACACTTGCTGGTTTCCCCAGGTCATTTCTCAGGCACCAGCACTAGGTGGAGGGAAGCAGTTTCCCTGTTCTACTGCCAATGGAAACCTGGTGATTCTGGCATCAGTTGAATGCCAACAAAATCTTTATCACCAAATAACTGACTGCACCAGCAATTACAAAGGAACGAAAGGCTTTAGCTATTTAGAAAGAGAAAGAGAAATTGCTTGTGGTTGTAACTTCTCACCATAAATTACCATTTATGCTACCCTGAGGTTTCCAGTAACCTGTGGATTGTTGTAAAGACCTTTCAGGCCATATTAAAGTGGAAGAGAATATTCACATTTTTTTTCTAGCCAACTAAGTCATTGGGCTTTATGGTTACAGGTGTTGTCAGAGAATATGTTTGGCTGCAAGTCATGTTCCAGACTGGTGGTTTTTGTGAATGCTAAGACTAGCAAACAATCAAATACTCCAGACATGTAGAGATGACTGAGAAGGTCTGAGACCTGAATTCCCAAAGAGCTTAAGAAATGCTTCAGTTAAGATGTCCTGGATTTTTTTTTGGACTGCAGTAACCAAATATCACATTTAAAGTTTCATATGAAAAGGAAAAATACATGACAAAAAATGAAATCACTGGTTTTATACAGTGTGTGTATGCATATACATGTATGTATATTTTTTTATTCATGTTTCCATGGTTAGCACACTCTTGGTGATGACTGATAATCACAAAGTTTGGATGAGGTTTGTTTCCTTCTGAAAACATAGCCTTCAATTTGATACGTAGACTTCAGAAGTACCACATACATGCTATATAAAATTAAAATATTGCAGCACTACAGTCACAAGATTCTTGCAACTGAGCAGTGCTGGGCTGCTATGTATAATTTGGCTGATGTCTTCCTTCTCATTTGTTTTATTGCTTTTTTTTTTTAATTTTGTTTTGACATGTCAAAGCCTTGCAAGATACTGTGGTGTCATCTCCATTTGCAGGCTGCAGTTTCCTGCTTATTTTGAATCATTCACAGCATGTATTAACCTCATTCAAGGACCTGACATCTAGTTGCTTTTCAAGGAAGAGGGTGGTTTACAGAAATATAAACCAACATGTTTATGTGCTTTTTTTGTTGCTCATGTTTCCATCTCCTTTCTTCAGTGTGTTCGGGAAGAAGAGTGAAACACCAAATGTAGGCCAAATTTGCTACATGGAAAATAGAGCCTGCCACACAGTGAGAGAGAAATTGTCCATTTCAAGGCATAACTGGAATAAATCTGAAAGCTGTGAAATGTTGTTTTAAATGAGCTTTTTTTCCCTTACTGATAGTAAAGAGTGATAGAAATTAAAAAAAAAAAAAAAAAAAGGAGAGGAAAAAGCAAGACTGAAATGTAAATGGGAGATAACACCCAACAGTACAATCTTTACAATGTCATATTGGTAGGGAAGTGGAAGCAGTCAGTGGCAGTCCTGAAAGATTTGACTTAATACAATTAGCTTTCCTCATTAAAAGAGATTCTTCACTTTTAAGTATGGCATCATTTTCTTGTTTTTCCTGTTGCTTTATATGGTTTTCTTCTTTCTTTATTCCCTCTTTTTGTCTGTTTGTATAAAACCACCATAAAAAACATTTTGATATCATCCTTGTAATACAGCTGGTGTACCTCAGGGCATAGCTGGTCCCTGCATGGCAGAAGTGTCACAGTGAGTGCTGTCGGGTGAGTCAGGCAGTGGGCTGGGGATGAAGAGACAGGGCTATTCCCAGTGCTGTTCTCTCAGTCTCACTGTGTAACTTCAGGAGTGTTCTTTTTTCTTTTTTCAGTTTATTATACTTCACTGCCTTTATATGCCTGAGGTTCACAATGGTGTAAGACAGAAAGAGCAAGAGAGATGTGTTGATTATTTCTTATCTGAAGCTAAAATTAAGATTTAAAACAAGTATTGCACGTTGTGTATTTAGATTCTATATATACTGGCTGGATATCCATCCAGAGATGAGGGAATGCCCAGATGCTGCAGTGTAACCCATGAGATGCTGCCATGGAGCTATACTCTGGAGGAAATCAGCCCCTTTGAGATACTGTGTGCATAGGTTGGCTTGGTGCGGTGCCTGCGACTGGAGCTATTGTATCCATATATTCTGCACTGAGAGCCCCTCACAGAGCTGCAGCAGCCTATGGAGAGCCAGGGGCACCAGCACTAGCAATGTGCTGCGTCGTGACATTTTCATTTATTCCTTAGGCGCTGCTGGCTCCTGTCTCCTACACGAAGAAACTGTTGAGGTAGGCTGTTTGTGTTGGGCAGGCGATTAGTGGGCATACCCAGTCTGGGTGGCACAGCCACTCTTCTCTGTTCCAGTGTGATAAAGGAGCTTGGATGCTGTGGTAAGTGATTTATCAGTCATCTGAACTACATCTTACACTGGTCTCTGATGTAGGCACTGTATTAAGAGATGTGAAAATAATTCCTGCCCTGCTGCTCTTGTAGGATGGTAGCAGAGGAGATAGAAGGGGCTGCAGTGTGGAAGCAGAGTGTGTTGGCAAATGTGATGCTATCTTCTTGCAGCATATTTTGAATGTCCTAAGAAGATAACATACTAGAGCCATGAATGTATAAACAGAAAGGGAGGGAAAATAATTTGGGGTGGGCGAAGAATGGAATGAAACTGAAAACAAACAACAAATCTGAAGAAAATAGTTCTTGTGGCAGAGAAGGAATAATTGTAAATGCAGTCTTGATTCATGCTGCCTATATCTCTTTTCTGCTACTTTATTTTAGTTTAATAGAATACAAAATTAATCACTTACAGATCAACATTTTTCCTGTCCTTTAATTTTGAAGTCTGTAGAATTAATTAAAAAAATAGATAACTTTAAGAGGATGCATTATTATCAGCATGCCTTTCTAACTCCACATGATGAAGGCCAAAATCACTCATTTCTAGAGAAACGTACAAAAATAAATGCAGCTGATAATGCAGAAAATAAGTACAAAAATCAAAGTAGGTTTTGTAAGTAGATAGGAGGCAGATATATTTCAAAAATCTACCTAGAACACATAAAATAGAGCAGATGTTTTCAACTGCATTACGTATCCTTGTGGTGATGTCAAATAGCTTGGCAATGTCCTTTTAAAAAGGCCATTTCTACACTGCCAAGTTCAATAAGATACTGGTATTTTCCACGAGTTAGAATGCTGACAACTCTATCAGCAACGTGTATCCTAAAAATGACTGCAAAGTGTATTGGGTGCAATACATGAAATATATAGATATTCTTGTGTAAACAAATGTTTGTTGCCATATGCTGTGATCTGGAGCAGTTTTCACATCTGGAATGAAGTTGTGTAACAAATTTCACCCTGCATTTGCACTGCAGCTTGCTCCACAGCGAGGAGAGGAAGCACCAGCTATGGTTCAAGTCCCATATCTTCACAGTCTTGCAGATGGAAGTCAGTGATGAGCAGGCCTGGGGAAAGTTTTGTTGTTGTGTCCTAAATTGAGCAAACTGAAAAGTTTCCTGTAGATTTTCAGAATCCACAGATTGAGTTGGCTGTGGCTCCTCTCTCTTCAGCGATGAAGATGCTTAAAGTATCTTGTACACCTTACAATGTGCCAAGCAGACGTTGTGCACCCTTTAAACTGGACAGCTGGTGGTCTGGCCTCAATAGTCTCCTCCAGGTGTGAATAGCTGTATAGAGTTGGTACAGGCAACATGGACTTTCCTTCATTCAATCTTCACATAAAATTCCATTCTCTGTCCTTTTTTCTTTAAAAAATCATTTTTTTAACGAAACTGACAGTTATTATTTTTAGATTGTTTGAATGTGAAGTATAATCTTCACTTTGATGAGCAACCAGACGTAAAAACGTATTAATAAATAGCAAGAGTGATGCAGGTCAGATACTCCCCCCCTCACCTCCCTTAGTATATTTTTGACAGAAAATGTGGATAACTGTCATGTTATCACATAGAATCTCATTATAGGAAAGTATATATTCAAATAAACTGTATATTGAAGATTTAATTGAAAGTATAAGGCAGAAAATGACATGTTAAAACAGAGCTTAGCATTTTAAAACCTCAGTATAGGAAAATAAAAACAAAAGTAGAGGAAATGCATTTTTCTCCATTTCGAGATGAAAATATGCATACAGGTCAAACTCTTAAAATGCATTTGCTATTAAAGAACATATGAAGGTAAATCTTAGAGCCCCTGGCAGCCTGTGGAGCCCAGCAGGTTACAGAGGTCACTGTATGTGAGAAACTGATGGTGTGATGAGCAATAAGCTGAGCAATAAACTCCTTTCCTCCTTGCCTCTCTCAAACTTGCTACTGTGTTTTGAGAAAATGGTCCAGTGGACTTCATTTTTGTGTGTGCAGTCATCTGCAGTAACAGCAAGTAGCCAAGCATCATTTTGATTGTGTAATTTCAAGGTATTTAATGTAAAAAAAAAAAAAAAAAAAAAAAGAAGAAGAAGAAAAAAAGAGTATTTAGTTATTTTGTTCATATTTTCCTTCTACATGCCTTGGTATGGTTTTACTGTAATGAAACAGTAGTGCAGCCACCAGAACCAGTCCTGGAATCAGCCTATTGGTGTCCATAATGCACATTTAGTCAGGGCTAGTTTGGGCAATGGTATCAAATGTAGTCCTATAAGAAAAGCCTGACACTGTGGAAGCACAAGATAGCTATAGGAGCACTGGCATAGCACTCGCTGCTCTAGAGAACAGTAAAAAATAGCTCAAATGCCAGTTTGTTCCCACTTTGATGTGAAAGGGAAGTGGTGGAAGGACCTTCACCCCTCAAGTGTGATTCAGTATCATGGCATCCTTTACATGTGTCTGTTAGTAAAGCTGGCTGCAAAAGTGATGGTAATCCTGCCCCTGGAGAGGTACCTGTGCTGTTTCTCCAGTGTCCAGGGCTATGTAGAGCTCCTGCTGCACATCCACCATGCTCTGCCTGTCTGCTGTGAGGGGCCCTTCCTCCTCTCCACAAACCAGAAAGACTTTAGAAATGTAGCAGCCATCCCGGAATCTTTATAAGCCATTCTCTCCATGTTGTAAGTTATTTTGCATTAGATCATTTTCTGCACACTGAAGTTGTTATTGAACTATTAAACTTCTACATAAATAAAAGTCTTTATGTGAGGGGAGGTATTATGCTGCCAACATCTGCTGCAAGCCGGGCTCTGCTTATGGGCTATTTATCCCATAGAGTCCTGGGAATACTTCACTTGGGGAGGGTTTGGAAAAGCAGCTGTTGAAAAAGCAACTAAATGAAACTTTAGTTTTTTTTCTTTACATCAGAAATGCAGTTTTTAACTCTTGTTTGTCAGAATTTGGAGAGAGATGATGTGTTCCTATTTGGAATATCAGCAGTTCTTTTCAACAATTAACACTGCTGTTCTGGCTGTGTTCTCATTACTGTTTATTCCCAGCATTCATGGGTGTTTTTGCACAGTAATGTCATACACTCTAAAATAGGAAGCTTTTCTTCAGCAGTTTCCAAATTGATGCAGCAGTCAAAGAAGCTGCAGAACAATCATTCCTGTAGAAAACATCGAGGGCAAATTACACAGTCTCTCATGACAAGTAAGCATCTGTTTTTCCATTTTCATTAAGAGACATTGCAAAGTGATAGGAGATATTTTCATATCCTTTAGTAAAAATGCTGTTGGAAGGTACTGCTCTGCTTCTCCCTAGGTTCTGCTCCTTTCTCTTGGCACTCAGTAATGCCAGGGTGCCTGTCATCAGTTTGCTTTGAAGGCCTACA
This sequence comes from Aythya marila, assembly GCF_965140915.1. Classification (NCBI taxonomy): domain Eukaryota; kingdom Metazoa; phylum Chordata; class Aves; order Anseriformes; family Anatidae; genus Aythya; species Aythya marila. Next base: position 176,917,397 of record NC_139042.1, on the reverse strand, counting down.
TAAACACAAGCAAAACATACAGCCAACATACCACAAGATGATTTTGTGAAAATAAGTAAGGATCCAGAGAGTAAGTAGAAATTATAGTTATGGGTAGTTTTTATTGACTTTTTATTGGTACTGTTTCTTCTTCTAGTCAGGAAAGAAATTGAAAGTATTCAGACAAAAGCCCATGGTTAGTAACTGAGAAGAATGGTGTAATGGTTTCTGCTCTTTCAGTTGGAAGATAAATAGCAGAAGGTTTCTCTTGCAAAGTAAATAATACCAAAAGGAAAAAGAAAATCACCCAAAGAGATGTTAAACTTGGAGAGGAGTTAAAATTCAGACTGTTCAGGATGGCCAAGAGATTGTAATTAAAAGGTTTGAGAAATAATTTTGCATGTATTGGGAAATTTTATGACAGCAATTGCTATAAAATACAGGACACTTTATATATGACTTTTTGAAGGGTCAGGGCAGCAGCTATGCTAGTTAAACACTCTGCAGTTAGAAGTGGAAATCTCTTTTCAAGAGCATTCGAGAACACACATAGAGAAGTGTGTCAAAAGACATTTGGGGATATAAAAACTTTCTTTTCAGACATCAGTAGCTTGCTAGTTTCACAGGTGTGTATAACTGAAGATCTGCTGCAAAGACTTATATTGGTCCTTAGTGTTCATGGATGCTTTTAGATGTTTAGGTAGATCTGTCAAGAATGCAAAACAGTCCAGCTCCCATCTACAACTACGGTCTCTCAAGGGGAACTTTTAAGACAGACTTCGGTATAAGCAATGCTTGAGGTGAGGGAAAAAAGGATGAAGATTTTTTGAGAGTAAAGTGACTTAGAAGTGTATTCAGATATTTTTCTTAATCAGCTCCAAATCAGACATGGTAAGCATAAGAAATGCTGACTGGGGGCAGAATTTGGGGTTAGAAAGCTAAGAGCAAAGTGATGATTTTATCTGTAGCAGCAGTGGCTTGCTTTGAGGTGCTCAGGGGCCACCTAGCATTGTAGCCAATTATTCAGGCCAAATAATGCAGTGTTGTGATCAACTGAGTGTTTTCTAGGGAAGCATGAAAGGAAATAATCCATGCAATAGAGACCCATAATCATTTTTAAGTGGATGGGCAGGCCAGGAAGTAACATGCAGGCATACTGTCAAAGCTAGCTGTATCAGGACAAATTAATTTTGACTCATCGCTGATCCAGTGAGGCTAATGAGGGTAACTCCAGCAGAACCACTTAGATGTCTCTGTACAGGTAAGAGGAAGCATGTGCTGATTTGCTAATAAGGATGCACACATTGACTTTTTTGGAATTTAACAAGTACTTGGCCTGTTTTGTTTCCAGGTATTCCTTCAGTCCTTCCTTTTCTTAGGGTTACACAAAATATTGAAACTCTGCTTTTGCTATTTGTCTTTACAACTGTAGGCAGTAGAAAGTCGGGACCCTGTCTGCTGCTTGAGCTGGTCTAAAGCATCAAACTAAAATACCTACCTTTAGCATATCTGCTTCCTAGCCAGGTAACAGTTTGCTTAGTGTGTTTCCTAATTTGAAAGTAAAAGCATAATTTTGAAATAGCTTTGATTTTGAAAGATTAGATATATTTTGGAATCAAAGAGGTAACAATGTTTATAGTTTAAAGATCAGAAATTTGGGATTTCCTTCGTTTGGATACAAAAGCAGCAGAGCTAATCAAAACAGGATTCTAACCTTAAAAGGATGAAAATTCATGAAATGCTAATGTCTTTCTTGGATGGCATCCCATATCCAGAACTGAGCTCCAAATTTGTCAATTAAATGTGTATGACGTGTCAATTAAAACTGAATGTAGCATTTAGTCGGTTTCTGATTTTTGCTGGTTCCCAGCTGTCATTGAGTCCCACTTATTTGAATAGACTTAACTGTGAAAAAATTCTATTAAAAGCATTCCCAGTTTGAATTTGCCCTACTTTTAGCAATGAATCTGTCACCGTGTCCATCTGAATCTCAGCAAGTTTTTTCTCCTATTTGTTTTCTTCTAAGTGTAGCTTTCTTGAGAATTATTTAATTGTGTGAATTTCAGAAATGTAGTTTACATGCTAAGGAGCACTGCAGTCTAGCAAAATAAGTTTCTGGTCACAATTCTCTTAAAACTATACTGCGTAGTGATGGGAATTGGGGAATTATTTCCCTCCCTAATTTTCCAGGATTTGAAAAAGAGAAAGCTCAGCAGAAACTAGTTTGAGGAAAAACATGGCCCTCTGGGTTTGATTTTTGGGTTTCTCTGGTAAAGAAAAAAAGGAACAACAACAACAACAACAACAAACAAGCAGATAGGGCCATGCAGAAAAATGGAAACCAGCTTTTCTTGGGGAACCGAGAAATCCTCAACAGCCTTCTCTGTAATCGTTGTTAATGAATTGAAATGTAAACCTTTGAACAGTATGAATTGACTTTTTTTTTTTTTCATAAGATAAAAAATACATAACTACAAGAAGTAAACAAGGAAAGAAAACCATGAACATTTCTTAAACAACCCTAAAATAAGCAAGCAAAGACATACAAACAGCCTGTAGAGATCTTGCTGTGTTGGTTTTGTAGCAGGCAAAACCTGCTACTTCATAAACCATTTTAATCTTCTAGAAATTCTCATCCACATAAAATTATTATCATCTTCATTAGTGGTCCATTCTCCCACTGCAGATGGTTACATTTTTATTACAGGAAATTACTTCTATTGGACACTCCATGGAGTAGTTGATAGAGTAAATGTGTAACATACAGGATTAATTAATTTCATAAAACTTGAATTTACTGACTGTCAAAAAGTTGCTACTTCTTGAAGCTCATTCTTGAAAGGATATTTTTTTCAAGGGATTTGGTGCTAAGTTTCACTGCACTTCCTAGGCAAGTGCTGACTTGTTAAGGGCTGTTATAGAAAGCACTGCAAAACTCATATGAGATTTTGAATTTTCATCACCTGATTTATTTTGGAGGGTTCAAAACCAAATGTAAAGAGTAAACCACAGCGTAAGAAATGAATGTATGGTCTAGTAATGAAGGGTCTAAAATGAAATGAGAGAACTGGTTTTTATTTGCAGGAAGAACAATTTCCTGACTACAAAGATTTTTCCGGTGTATTAGTGGTGCAAAGGGGCTTTGGTATGATTAATATGTAGTAATACTTTAAGGAAATTAGTTTTTGGAACGTATAAACATGTATCAAAGTCTAACAAGCTCTAGAAGACTAGAAGTCCACTTAATGAACCACTTATGATTTTCTTTTCTGAGGGTGTTTTTGGCTACAAGCTTGAGCAGCTCCAGTGCCAGATTTCATAATCCATTCAGGAGGCATTAAAGTTTACCAGGCATGGTTGAGCCAGTCATGAGGTATAACTCAGCCCTGAGTACCAACAGAATTGGAGTTTGACAGTGTTGTAAAGGGAGATATGTTGTCTTTTGGTGGTAAAAGTGAAATGATAACTTTCCTATATGGTAAATCCATCATCATGATAAATCAGGTATAGACGTTGCACATCACTTAATCCATCAGCTTTGCAGTGCAGAACAAACCTCTGCTCTCTGCTTTCAAGGGTCTATGCTGGTGATGACAAGGTTCAGAGCACCGACCGCTCTCAGGAGGACACAATTTTCCTAATCCACCTGCATCTGTTCTTGTAGTTCTTTGGGGTATGGGAAGATGAATGGCCTTCTCTGGGTTCATAAAATAAGGGGAAAGCTAGAAAGAGGTGGTCACTGCTGAGGTCAGAGATCAGAACTACAATTAGTACATGATGCTGTGTCCAGTTTGATTAGTGAAAATTTTGTCAGAGGCTTCAGTCAGAGCAGAATTTGGCTAATTATTCTGGAAGCTCTTACCAGGGGCCAGATGGAAGTGATTTCTTTACTGGCACAGGCTTTCTAGAAATAACTAGACAAGCAGACAAGAACCTTGTAACTTATAAATAGCATCACATAATGAAACCAGCATTTATTTTTCCTAATTTTGATTTCTGATGCTATTTAAGTACCAGAAGACTTTCAAGCAATGTATTTGTTTTAGGGCCATGGAAAGGCACTTGAATATCTATAGCAAAGGCTTGGAAGAAGAATTGGGGCCAGGAATCTGTTTTTCTCCCCATCAAGGAGAGTAAGTGATGTTTGATCTCCACAGAGGTAGGAGGGAATCAGTGCAGCTTAGAGGAGCCCCAGTCTCACTTGACTCTCAGGAATCCAACATAAGATACATAATGCCAACCAGGAAGGCTCTCAGAGAGTTTTATCAACAATCCTAATCTTGTATTCCATTATATGGGTCCCTCTATATCCCTGAGGAATTCTCTTTCTCCTCTTCCCTGTCCATTGAGGTAATCCAAAACCTTTTTTTTTTTTTTCTCATTTATTTTTGCCAATAAAGAAATCTATTTTTTATGAGCCATAGAAATGGGAAACGTGATCAGAACTTCAGCACAATTAGCATCCCGCACTTACAGTCCTGTAGCTAACTTCATTGTGCTTACATTGGCATCCTTCTCACTCTCCTCCATTTTGGGGAAATTGTGGTGGTGTCTGTGACCAATATAGAAGAAAAGATGCTTTCTCTCCAAAAAGAAGACTCTCTTGGACTCTCCAAAGAGAACTTCTCCAAGAGAACTTCTCCAAAAAGAAGTTCTCTTGGACTTTTCATTTCTGTCCATCTGCACTAAACCATTTTCTTCCTTTGAGGTAAGCAAGTCTAAAGGTATTATCTAGTTCATCCTGGGAGATGGGCCAGTCTCTTTGCCAGAGAATTGGAAGGTTATTCTGGATCTTATCTTGTTATTACTAAGCTAAGCATAAATCCACATCTATTTACCACACCATTAAGATACATATTTTGATGCTTTTATTGTATTGTTCAGAATGGAGATGACTCCCTGGTAGTGTAATATATCCTCTAATGGATCCAGGAGGTCAGACTACTGTATAGGTTTGATTTGGCTACCTGCCTCATATATGGATTTGTTTCCTAAAACTTTTGCGTTTTAAGCTGAGGATGTAGGCTTAATAGAAAAATGAGGAGATGGATTGTTTGGGATGCTGTGGTAAACAGAGTTAGTGTTTTCTTGGCCTAGAATGCTGATTCTGCCAAACCATGTGAAATGATACCTACTGGCTTTACAAAGGAGATTTTGGTTCACTAGGCATCAAGATAAAAATCATTAAATTAAATCATTCAATGTGGAACAGAGCTGGTATCTCATAAATTGGGCTGTAAGGAAAGAAAGCAAACAAGCATTTATTATTTATGACATTTTAGACTTAGTGGAAATATTATTTTTTTTGTGCATTTGTTGGTGGTGTTTTTGTTTAAACATCAAAAATTGCCTCTGTGGAAGGCCAGTTTGATCAGGGAGCGTGTAATGGAACAGGACTGGTTTTAATATTAGTTCAGATTGAATCCAACCCAAGTGATCAGTATCTTAACAGGATGAATATCTGACATTTAGAGATGGTAATTCATGTGACAGGAACTGATGGTTTAGTTCAGTTCTCAGTGAGCTAATTTTGCATCAAAATAGTATTTTCACTAATTGATTCATTTCAGATAAATGAAAAAAAATGTGGTAAATTGGCCATATTATCCCAGGAGAAGCTGATATACACCATCTATGTGTAAATGTGATATTTATATTAATGGCACGGCAAAGAAAGACCATGACATGCTAAGGGTATCTAGTTTTCCAGACAAGTATTTAATCAAAAAATAATCCTGCATATTGTTTAGCCTATATGTAAAGAAAAGAGACTTATGCCATTGTCCTTTGTGAGTTCATCGGTGTTTCCTGATAACTTTTGTAGGTAAAGTTACAGGAGATGTATGTGTAAGGCTTCTTCAGTTGTCTGTTTGTGCAGCAGCTTATGTCATTAAAGGCATTAAAGAACTGCAAAGAAAAATTGCCAAGTGCTCTACACAAAGCTGAATTGGTAAGCAATATGGAAATACAAGTCAGATATAAAAATGCATTTATTTGCTAGTATAGCCATAAGTGTACGTTTTTCTTGTCCAGGTGCTTTTTCTTAATAAAGATGATAAACGTCTTTTCAGTATTTCACAAATAAAAATGAAATGCCTTTAGTGTATCATCTTTTTAGAGGCTCTGTTCAGTGCCATGCACAATAAATAAAGACTAATAACCAAATACTTTTTTATATAGTTATTTTATTGTATACCAGTTGAATAGTAGTATATTTGTTCCTGAAGCTTTATACTTGTGAATGTGGTATTTTGCATATGTCACCTGATTTTGTCAGAGAAACAAATTAGCACCTTGATTGCAGAATTATTAGTGATTTTTCATTTCATCCTCCAGTTAAAGCTCTCGGACTGGATAAGTTATTTATCATCCTGCTACCTGACAGAAAGTTTAAGGCAATCCTACCCCATTTATACCCAAGGCATGACTAAAACTTGTTTGGTTGTTCCCAAGGAGCAGATACAATGTGCTTTCTGGTTTCATTAGTATGGCTAAATCCAGATCCCTTTGTAGTTCTTGAGCATGCACTGACTAGCTGGAAATCCTGTAATGAAGAATCACATAATTCGTTTAATTGGTGTTCTACATGATAGAAGCAAGGGCAGATGCAACTCCTTGCTCTCCCCAGTAAATCCAGGGTTGTGGAACATACTTTGAAGTAGTGACAGTTTTATGTCCTCTGGAGTAGAAATGAATTACTCTTCCTACATCAGATGAATTAGGGTTTAGAAGGTAATGTAGTCTGCCTATGTAGCCTAGAAGTCAGCAATCAAAAAACTTAAATGATGTAGAACTAGTAATTTTCTGCAATCTTTCTTTCTATCGATTCCAGTGATAATTAAATGTGAACCTTTTGGCAGTTTTTGGAACATTTTAATCATTAAATTCTATGGTGGCAGATTGAAGGTCTGCATGTCCAGAGGTGAAAAGGGTTTTTATCATTACTTTGCCTGAGTGGGTTGAATATGCTTGCTGACATTATTCTCGAGGGTAAAAGATGATTTCTTTCTTTTACTGACAGAAATATTATACAGGCCCCTGACAAACCGGAACTCAGCAGTTCTTGATATATCACTTAAACTTGGTCCACTCTGGCAAAACTTCCTGATTTGATATTTTTATTTTAGCAAATGCTTCTATTGTAGCCTTTCATTCAAACTGTCAAATTATCTTTCTGAGCAAGTACAATAGTGCTAAAATACATGGAAATCAATCAATAAACACTTGATTTTTATTTTTATTTTATCTCTCTGAAATGTTTTGTCTGAAATAGGAAAGCAATTTTCATATCTAGCCTTAACCAAGTTAGCAATTGCTCTGGTCAATGTCGAAGAACATCCTTTTTAATGACTTCTGTAATACCACTGTTAACTAAAATACTGACACCTCACTGAAATACCACAGAATCACAGAATCACAGAATTTCTAGGTTGGAAGAGACCTCAAGATCGAGTCCAACCTCTGACCTAACGTTAGCAGTCCCCACTAAACCATATCCCTAAGCTCTACATCTAAACGTCTTTTGAAGACTTCCAGGGATGGTGACTCCACCACTTCCCTGGGCAGCCTGTTCCAATGCCTCACAACCCTTTCAGTGAAGAAGTTCTTCCTAACATCTAACCTAAAACTCCCCTGGCTCAACTTAAGCCCATTCCCCCTCGTCCTGTCACCAGGCACGTGGGAGAACACCACCTAATTCTTCATTGGTATATAGCTATAATGACCTAGTATGCAAGATGATGTCTCTTGTCTAGCTCTTACTGCTTATGTGAATGAAATCCACTTGTTCACACAAGTCCAAGTCATTTGGGATTATGACCTGTTGCAGGAAGCACGGCCGAAATCATGACAGACACCAGTATGGTCAGATCATGCTCCATCTTATTGCCCAAATAGCCTAACTTTTATAGTGAACTTAACAGGGGCAGATAGTGTCTCACACAAGATTATTGGTCAAAAGCACTCAGACAAACAACTACAAGAAAACAACCCCTTTGTGATTAGCAGTCACGTAGACCTTGTCCTTGAAGCCAGCTGCTGGTAACAATATTTTTCTAAATTCTTCAATTGGGCGATGTGGGAACACTGTCATGGGAACTTCTCATAGTTGCCCTGGTAGCTTGGTTTGCTCAGCTGCAGCAAGCCATGGGATTTTTGCTGTTTCAAAAAATCCCTCAACAATGACCAAACCTAAATATCGCTAGAGAAGGTGGTACTGGTATTGTAGTACAAAATTTGCTGTTTCTAATGCTCAAAATATAGTGTATGGTTTATAGGCAAAATCTGTTTACAGTATGAACATGCTCCTTGTATCACTGAAATCTAGTCATGATCTGTTTTGTCCTTCATTGAATTGGGTTTTTAAAGACACACAAACATTAGTGAAGTCAGAGCATGAAAATGCTAATGAATGGCATACAGGGAAATTCTTCGTGTTCAGTGTGGAATAAAATTTACCAATTCCTTCAAAATATTGGTTGCTACTTCAATATCCCAATCTTTATTAGAGAAGCTTGTTTAATTGCTCAATTTATTGTTATGCAGGTGGTGAAGGTAGCTATGAAATGGATGACTTTTTTGTTTTTTGATGTTTGCTCTGCACTAAAGTAATGTAGAAATTGGGGGAGTTTGCAGTTAAGAGTGCTGCTAACCTGATGTCTGTAAGACATTTTCTGGAATATTACATATAAAACAGGCAGTTGCAAAGAGACTTTTTTACGTTTTCTAGTGCTACAGCGTGTGGTAGGATTGTGACTTATATTGCTAATACTTATTTTATTATGTGGTTTCCAGAACAACCAACTTGAAGATATTCTTCAAATTGCTTCATAGGATGGCAAGCATCCTTGTCTTTCCCTTTTTTAGCTTTTCTTTTTAGCCCCCCTCCCCCTTTTTTTTTTCAACTTTAAAGTTTATATCAACTGAATAGGTATACTTAGATTGCAAGAGGGAGATTTTTTTGACCTTGACAGAATCGATTTCCCTCTCACTTCAGGAATGGTTTAAATTGTACAGGGAGGTTTTGAACTGAATGTCATACTCTCTGCTGGATAATATCATTGCCTGTGGACTGGTAAATTAGAGATTTCTCTAAGACATGGAGAGCATCTCCTGTTATATTTCTGGACTAGTCAATATGCTGTTCAAAATCAAATTGTGTATATTATTTTAATAATTATAATATTTTAATATATTAGTAATTCTCTTAGCAACACTACAGCTAAATTAGTGATATAAAGTGAATGACTTGCTTTTGGAAGTGGAGGCTTTATCTGTGTGCTGTTCTTACAGGCTCAGTCTCTAAAGACTAAATAAGATCCCAGGCCTGCAGGATTACTTGTGTGAATAGATTTCCTTCCATGTATATCTTCTCAGGATAAAGCCTTTGTTTGTAATTTCTAGGGCAGGAACCATATCTGTCTGTTTGCTTTGTGATGCGCCTCTACTGTGAATGCATAACTAATAATGTTCAATTTTAATTCCTCGTGAAAGCAGCTCTTCCAGCTATGGCCAACAGCAGTTTTTTTCTATGAGCTAAATCCAGAATAAATGGGGATCAAGTGTTACAGAGGCTCCTAGCAGATAAATTGCATCTTCTTTTGCCCTGTGGTTGCCTTGTTTACAGCCTGGCTTCACAACGGACTCTCTTGTTAAGAAATCAACTGCTTGGATCTCTACTGCCTCCAAATCATGCTCCCCCTGGTCACAGGCTTCTGTATCTAATGAAGCAGCATGCAGCTAGTAGATGATTAACCAAAGCAATTGTGAAAAATCTCTTTCCCTTGTAACTCAGTGGTGGCAGCTGGAAATGCTTTTCTTGTCTGTTGCTCTGGTCCATGTAGGGCTCTGGTGCCAGGCCTGGGGCCACAGGTTACAGGCAGAAGGAAACTGTTAGATATTGAGCTCCAAATTCAGTTTTAGCCTAACTGAAGTCTTAACTTTCTAGTCACAATACTGCATTTACATTATTCCATCTCTGTGATTATGGTTATTAATCAGTTAAGACAGGTTTTCTGGTAGGTGTTCCCTTCTTTAGTGCTAGGCCCACCCTTCTTCCAGCAGCCTGGGCCCCCAGGTTGGGGGTGGCTGTGCTCCCAAGGACTGATGGGGGGTGAGGTCCTGAGGGAGTCAGTGGTACTATGGCATGAGGAGCAACTTCGTGTTAGTAGTGGGGGTCCCTTACTACCTCCTAATAACTCCACTTGCAGTTCTTTTTATAGATTTTCTACTGCAGTTGGCTTGCACATTCTTCATTGATTCCTCTTTCCACATTACACTTTCTTTTCTGTTTGTTACCATTAAAACTGGTTTTACTTGACTCATTCCTTTATATTTTGATTTGTATTTACAAGGTGACGTCTGTGCTATTTTCTTGTACCTGTACCGTGCTACACTTTGGTTTTATTCTAGGGCTATATATAGGTTTGTGATTTGCCATGATCCTACAGTTAATAGTTCACACAAAAGTTCAGGTTTTGTTTTCATAAGCCTTAGAAATAGGAAGGAAATTTGGAATGAAAGAGCTTTCTAAATATTGAGGTTGCATCTGATTAACTGATTTTTTTTTTTTTTTTATACCAGTACAGGCTTTCATGTGAATGCACTGTGTTACTTATTTTTAGATCAGTCTATGCCTGGCATCCAGTAAATGAGCTTAGTTAACTGCACTGCATAAAGAAATCTGGTGGGACTTTTCCTGAAGGAGACAATGAGGTCTTCCTGCCCAGCAGGCATACTGCAGTCACTTCTGTAAGAGGGTTTTGAACAACCGCCGTTTTGCATACAGCTGGGATAGACTGAACAGCCAGGAAAGGCAAATGCACCACAACAGTTGAGGGAGTGTCTCCTAGTGATGGCCTGTGTTTTATGTTGCATGACAAGGAGCCAGTATCAAGCGTTCTCTATCATCTTAAAGATCTGTTCAAACTAGAGCATATCCATAGTAAATTCACATCAAACAGTGGTACCATCTGTGAATGGTACAGAAGGCAAAGTGCGTACCCTCAGATCCAGGTGTGTGCCTGAATCACAAGCCTTGGAGGAGAGAAACTAAACTTAAAACCAGATTTTTCCCATTGCTCCATGACACTGATGAAAAACTCTTCCTGGAGTAAAGATTAAAAGTAACACCCTGGTTTCCAAAGTTGAAAGACGGCTGGTGATTTAAATGTCAAGTTTGTTCACTTTTACTGTTGATTATTTCCATCAAAATATCCACTGTACTGTTTTTGCTTGTTAGAGATGCATGTTATAGGAATGGTAGCTTGAAAATGCTTACCAAAGCAAGCAGTCCATTCCTTTGCTCATGCAAATTTTCCCCGGCGAGATAATACGTTAAAACTTCAGTGATCATCATTATAGTAACATCTTTGTTAAAATAAGCTCTCTGAAGATTTACATGAACAATTGGTTCAATAAATCATATTTTGTTTGTCAGGTCATATTTCTAGATTTGGTAAGCTCATCCTTGATGTATTTGCATGTTTTTCCTTTTAAATTTTTTTTTTTTTTTTTTTTATGCTTTCTCAGTGTTGGTTTGTAAAGTTTTTCTCTCTTTAATAGTAAGTACATGAAAGTTTGAAATCATACCCATCAAAAGAGGCCTCTTACACAACTGTTAAGTTTGAGGAACTGTTTTTTGAAGCTTTCAGGCATTAAAGCAATAGTTCCCTTTTTAAACTGGTGAAGCTAATTTATTTATGCTCACATTTATTATAAGTGAATGGGGCATTCAGTATGAGAGATTTCACATCATACTTGTGTGCATAATTATCAAAATGTCATTTCAGACATTTTACAAGACCATGTGGATATTTAATGTTAGAAGAGATTTTCTAAGAAACAGAAGTTTCTAGAACTTCTGAATGAGGCTGAATGAGGTCTGTGGAAGGAGTTTGGTCGAATTTCCTGTCTTGCTCACCTCTCCAACTTGTCTGTTTTCCTGAAAGAATTGACGCTTGCTTGTTCTAAAGAAACCCCCCACACAAGAAATCCTGCCATCAGTGAAGTAATTTGTAGGTTGATTTCTTTTGGCAGGGCCAAAAGATAGTTCTTACTTTCTCGTTTGTATTGTTCCTCAGCAAATTCTGAAAAATGTGTTTTAAGTTGCACAGCCTCCATGGAGTAGTATTGCAAAAGGTCATTTTCATTGTTATGACAGGTGTGTGTGCTACCATTATAAATACAACTGAAAGACTCACTAGTCTTCAGTAAAAAGCTAAATTCAGGTAGAAAAAATTAGCACATGAGAAATTACTTGCAAAAGTACCATGTTAGAAGAAGGTAATTTAAGCAGCAGGGCAAGGCACTTAGAAAGCATCAGCTGCAGTGGCCTGTGTTGTAGCAATGAATAGCCAGAAGTGTTGTTTCCAAGATGCTTGGGCTCTGGCTCCTGCAGCCCAGTGCAGTGCTGTCCCTCACCCACTGCCTCCCTGTGCTAAGTCAGATAAGCTCTCCAAAACCAAGGAGAGGCTGGAGAAGGAGGAGGGAGAAGGTGGACAAGTGCTTGGGGCAAGTGCTGTCTGGGCAAGGTGTGCCTCAGTGGGTTATTCAGTCTCCTAGTCTCCAGCCCAAGCACTTCCAGATTGCCGTCTGGCTGTCCTGCTTCTGGAGACTGGGTTGGACCATGATAGAGTGCTCTGGTAGAGGTTTGTAGGTGGTCAGCCTGATGGGAAAAGAACTGCTTTTGGTTTTTGACTTATGTGGGATTACTGGGAAAGATCATAGATAGGAGGGATCTGTGTGGTCTGTATTTATATATATAAAGTAGAAAGTTTTTGTTAAAGCAATTTCCTGACACCTGAATTATTAAAAAAATAAATAAATAAAATTAAATGAAAGAAAAAGAAAATGAGAAAGAATTAAAAAAAGGAATAAGCTCTGGGCTTTCATTACAAATTGCTTGAAGGATGGGAACTCTAGTTAGACAGGTGATGTAAAATTCAATTAGCATCTAAAGCAACCATTTAACCAACCATTTAATTTATAATTTTCCAACAATGTGAGATGAATTTACATGTGGTTTTGACTGGCATCTTTCTGATGCAGCATCTATGATGTTTCAGGTGTATCTTTGGTGCTATTACCCAGGCTGAAATATAAGAGGACAAAAGAGATTTCTTAAATAAAGCTCAGTTTCTCTTTTAATGCCACAATGCTGGATCTCTGATCTAGTATTTTGTACCATTGTCGTGTTGGTTATGCTGTTTTTATCTCCTGCTTTATACTACAACTATATTCTTGCTGGAACTGTGAAACTAAGTTCTTTTTTATTGCCTGCGTAGGTCAAAGAATGCCCATTCAGGCTTCTGTTTTTTTTTTTTTTTCTTTCTTTCTTTTTTTTTTTTTAGAATTGCCTAAACAGTACAATTTATTATTATTATTATTATTATTATTATTATTATTATTATTATTATTTAAGATATGGAAAGACTTTTATATATATATATTTTTTTAACACAACTTCTTGTTCACAGTATTTTTTGAGCATTTGTTTGCTTCATTTCTTATATTCTTTCAATTTTCTTAGGGTAAAAGTGATAAGAGCAAGTTGAATTTTCTAGCTATTATAATAACAGATTACAGAAATAGTTAAGCTACATAATCTTTTTTTTTCAGATTTCAGGTGATTTTTTTGTGAAGGACTTTGTGGGAAAGGCTGCATGTGTCAGAACATGAAAGCAGATACTTAAAAGGATTAGGTGAAAAAGCAGAGGAAGGCTTTATGGAAAGGAAGCAAATTATCACTAACAGCTTTGACAAAAGGTACTCGAAAAATGTCAGAAGTCTTTGCCATTCTGAGTCAGAGCTAAAACCTGAATACAGTTTATGCGTTTAGAAGTGCTTTCTCTAACAGTTGATAACAAAGATATTTTTAAGTGTTACAAATAACTTATATACTGGCTTTCAGTCAGAACTTGATTACTCTAGACAGATAACAACTTTATATCTCTTTGTACCTTGGAATATCCAAGTGCTTTGACATACGTAAAAAGCATTACATTTTGTATTTTTGCAGGACTGTACATGCTGTATTTTCATCCAGAAGCCATTCCTAAGTAGATTCAGATAGATAAGCAGGTACAAAAAAACAAATTATCTGTCAGTTAGCTAAAGATATTTATTTTATGTTTCTTTTTCATGGATGATGTTTTGAGTGACATAATTCTCAGATAGTGTCCTCTGCAATGGAGTCATCAAAAGCTTATTAAGTATTACAAAAAAGCTTTTTTTTTTTTTTTTTTTTTTTTGAGTGGAGGTTAATTTATAATGACCCATTGGTGTGCACATCAAATGCCTTGTGATGAACTGATTGGTCCTACTGATTAGTGAAGACTGAAAGTGGCTTTTTCAAGAGCTAATCATGGCTTAGACATTATTGAGTTCAGCAGTAATCTGTCTGCATCACACTTCTCTCTCTTGCCTCACACTGTGATTTAGGCTGAAGAAGTGAATTTAGATCTGCCAAGATGATCTAAAATGCTGAGTGTTTTTTCATAAATATAGATGTATGGAGATTCAAGCAAATTACTTAACTATCTTTTACCAGCCACTGTGAAAAGAAGTAGGATAAAATTGGAGAAAAAAATATCATAGAATTATAGAATCATGTATGTTGGAAAAAGACCTTCAAGATCATCAGGTCCAACCACCATCCTGGCCTACCAAGTCCCATCACTAAACCATGTCCTTTAGTCTACATGTCTCTTAAATACCTCTAGGGATTGGTACTCCACCACCTCCCTGGGCAGCCTGTTCCAATGCTTGAACACCCTCTCAATGAAGAAATTCTTACTGACATCTAGCCTAAGCCTCCCCTGATGCAACTTGAGACTGTTTCCTCATGCCCTATCATTTGTACCTGAGAAAAGAGACCGACATCCTCCTCGCTGCAGCCTCCTTTCACGTAGGTGTAGAGAGCAATGAGATCTCACTTCAGTTTCCTCCAGACTAAACAACCCCAATCCCCTCGGGCATCCCTCGTAACACTTGTTTTTCAGTCCCCTCACCAGCTTTGTTGCTCTTCTCTGCACACACTTGAACACCTCGATGGCCTTCTTATAGTGAGGGGCCCAAAACTGGTATGTTTTACTGATGTGTTTTTAATGATTTTTTTTTTTTTTGTCTTTCACATTTAAGTCATAAAGAATAGAACAGAGGAAGAATAATTCATCCTAGTCCCTATATTCTGTTTATAAGCATCAAGTAGTTGCCATTATCCAAGTCAATATACTGAGCTAGATAGACCCCTCCTCTTGCCCTGTGCCCATGTGTTCTGTATTCTTCACCAAACTAGCTTAAAAACTGTGATGATCCTCCTCTTGCATAAATGGAGAAGTTTTATGTTCTGTTCTAAACTTGCAAGGACAAACATTCAATTGGCAGTTTCCCAGACTACCCTGGGATATTTCTTCCCCCCAAGTAACAGCACCACTTTAGATACTCTGTTTTGTTGTTAATCAACATTACGCATTTCTATAGCTTAGATTTTTTCTGTAGACCTCCTACATTTTACCAATGGAAAATGCATTTTTAGTTGTCTGATATGTGCAGTCTGTTTTATTTTAGCAGCTGCCTGAAGGTTTGACAAGGTTTTCCATAATGCAGTGCTTAACAAAGGTAAAACATAGAGGTGAAATACTCACAAATGACGGATTAGTAATATTCAGAATTGCTGATGAAAGGGAAAGAAAGTGTAACATTTATCACAATTTACTTCTAACCAAGTATTGCTCTGTTAAAGATTAAATTAATGTCTGCTGATTTCTGTCACGTTGCGTTTTCTTCTTATGGTGTACAGCAGTGGCAAGTTTCAGTTGAAGGAAACGAACCTAAAGCTATTATCAAAAAGTACAGAATTTAGTATAACACAAATGGATCTTTGAAAATAATGTAAGGAAAGTTACAGGAAGAATACGGGGGGAAACAAAACTGAGGCGAGTGGCTGGTTTGCCTGAGAGCCATGCAGCCATTCTGTCTGGAAGGGTGAGCTGACAAGAATCTCATGAAATTCAACAAAAAGAAGTGCACCAAGACATGCTGGGAGACACCTGTGTGGAAACCAGCTCTGCAGAAAAGAACCTTGCAGTCCTGGTGCCACCAAGTTAAACGTGAGTTAGCAATGTGCTCTTGACACTTAGACAGCCAACAGTATTGCCCACAAGGAAAAAAGGTCATTGGAGTCCTGAACATGAGTCAGCAATGTGACCTTGCTGCAAAGAAGGTATTCCTGGCTGCATTAGGCAAAGTACCACCAGCGGGCTGAGAGCAGTGATCCTTCCCCTCTACTCAGCATTGGTAAAGCTGCACCTGGAGTATTGTGTCCAGTTTTGGGTCCCCCAGTACAAGAGACATGGGCATACTGGAGAGAGTCCCATGTAGGGACACCAAGATGATCAAAGGACTGGAGACCCACTCCTACAGGGACAGGCTGAGAGAGCTGGAGCTGTTCAGCCTGGAGAAGAGGAGGCCTGGGGGGATCTTATCAGCATATATTGATACCTGAAGGGAGGGTGCAAAGAACACAGAGCTGGGCCTGTGGTGCCCAGTGGCACGACAAGAGGCAACAGGCACAAACTGGAGTGCAGGAGGCTCCCCTGAGCACCAGGCAGCACTTCTGTGCTGGGTGGGTGCCTGAGCACTGGCACAGGCTGCCCAGAGAGGCTGTGGGATCTCCTCCTTGGGGGTCTTCCAAAGCCACCTGGACATGGTCCTGGGTAGCCTGCTCTGTGTGTCCCTGCTTGGGCAGAAGCTGGAGCAGGTGGGCTCCTTGAGGGCCTGACAGCCTCAGCCATTCTCGGGTTCTGTGAATAATGTATTTTAATGTAAGGATGTTTCATTGAATATGGTAGGAAATACTTCTCAAGCCTTTACTTCAGAAAAAAAAAGTATGTTCTTAACCAAGGGAACTCAGTTAGTGTTCTTTAAATGCTTGTAATTTTATAAAACTGTTCAGAACCTTAAGGTTGTTCTTTCTGCATTTTTGTTTATTTTCCATCCCAGCTAATAAATTACAAAGCAAACATTTAAACCTTCCTGTTAAGTGTTGGAAGAAGGATAGAATATATTGTATTATTCTGATAATGTACTGTAGTTGTTACCCCAGGAACTTCCTACTCAAGATAAATGTGTTGCTTGGAAATCGGTTTTCAAAGTTATTAAGATTTATGAACATGCAAATATGTACTTAGCAAGGGAGTGATTGAAGAATAAAATTTACTTATGACAGAATAAGTCCTTTTGTGTATGTGGTTCTGTAAGATTAGTTTAAATTGCTTTTGTCCATGGACTCTTGTGAATAGTTTACAAGGAAGTAGAAATAATGGAAATGTTCTTTATAGGTGGAATTATTCTGGTATTCTGTCCAGGTCAGCAGCAGCAGAAGGATTAAAACACAATATATATGAACATGAACACCTACTTAATTTATAAGACGTTGAAGGGATGAGCCTGAAAATGCATTAATTATTTTTCTTCTCCTCTCAGCATAGTGGAATGCTTGTGACATTAAACTTTTAGAGATAACATGCCATTTAATGATAGTGTTGCTGAGGCCATGGGAATATTGTGTCAGTTTACATAGACACGTGGTACATGGAAAGAAGTGGAATGCACCACTTAATGAAGCCTTCAGAGAAATTATTACATTGCTAATTTTGTAAAGTGTCCTTGGGACAACGAAGACAAGTCGGATTTTGTGTTGCAATAAATCAGAGCACACTAGAAACAAACCGAGTTTTGAGTCTGCTTTGAAGAAGCTAACTACAAAGTAGTACAGCTTTGGAGCCTGGGTGCTGGTTGAATTATCTGTCACCCATGGAATTAGCAGTTGGGCCTTATATATCTAAAAGATTCCTTAGCTCACATTTACCAACCTAAATTATGGTCCATTTGACAATTAGCACAACTTAGAAATCTTCATGCAGTTGCAGTGAACTACAGTTACAAAAGGAAATGCAGGCATGGGTGTGAGGTGTAAAACTGTTAGTTTATGTAGCCAACTTCTGAAGTGAGTACTCTGCAGTTATTTGTTTAGGTTGTACTAGATCTTGGAAGCAGTTGAAAATTTGCAAGTAGTGCCAGTGTTGTGTAGTTACCACCTTGAACCCAGCAATCCAAACATTTCAGGGATATTACACCCAAACTGCTAAAAGAAGAAATGCAGATTTGGAAGTAGGTGGATGGTATCTGCAGCTGTGAATCAGAGAATGTTTGAAGAAATCAAAACACAATTTGAATAAAGATTTTTGAACCATTCTGGAAGGGCAGCAAAATTTACTGGGTGGAGACAAGTATAGGGAGGGATCAGAAAGCATACTATAAAGGGAAGAATTAAATGCGTTAGAGAAAGCAGGAGTTTGGTGATAATAACTGATAATGTATCTGAGCTGACATCTCAGTGCTTTACTGCAGGAGAAAGCTTTCAGATCTAGTTTTTGTGTTAAGGGTTAATGACTTTAAAAAATAGCTAAATGTGCATCTTAATTTATTTTCAAAGGCGATCTGTAATAGCTTGTATACCAAGTAATCAGGAAAAATAAAACCATACAAGTATTAAATAGGTTAAGTCTCTTAAAGTTTAATTTTGCTAGGATTTTATTAATATGTCTTAGCTTTATGCAAGACAGTGACTAACTGAAACCCATATGTTTATGAATGCCAGAAAACATCTGGGAAAAGCTGATTGGAAGAGCATGTTATGGAAGTATGCATAACAAATTATAACATAACCAGCAAATTGAAAAATTAACTTAAGTGTCAAGCAACCAGACTGAACTCTGTCTTTCTTCAATCCTAGACACTGCTTCTGGATCTGCACTGAAACAGACTGCTTTATTAAAGGTTGGTGGGTTCTCTTTTTTTTCCCCAGTATCCATATTCGATTAAGTTTAAGTAATGAAGTGGAAGATAGGATCTTTTTATTAACCTCATTATTTATTAATCTTGATGCAGTGAAAAATGTGGTAAAAACACTGCTAATTCAGAGATTTATGCTGGAGTAATATGCAGAAGCAGTATTTTTGGCCTTAATGTGATTATTTTTTAAATGTTAGCTATATCAAGATACAACATTTTGACATCAGGTCTGCATGCAAGGCTTTTTGATTCAAAGACTTCACTGGTTTGAATTGATATTTGATATGTATATCTATAATTTCCTACTTGAAGGTTGGAGTAGAGATGGGATCTACCATGAAAGCCACACCAAAGAACTTTTCGTACATATACCACAGAGGCATGGGACCTGATCTGTACTTCTGTTGATTATTCAGAAATGACCTATTAGGCTCTACAAAATATGTTTTAAAAATATAAGGTGGTACCTGGTGTTCAGATTACAGCAGGATAAAGCCCCTCCTGACCAGTCTGTCAAGAAGATATTGCTGGGCAATAGGAAACCCATAGCTTGGTGATGACTGTATTCACTATATGAAGTTAGACTAATGTTGAGCTATCTATAAAATCATGTTACACTGCAGTAACACGAGTTACTTATGCAGTAACATTACATGTCTCTGACAAAGCTACTCTGGTAAGACAGACACTGAAATAACAGTGGCAGCTCAGCAGGGTATAGGAGTGTGCTTAGATTTTCAGTAGAGGTAGGCAGGTGTGATTTTTTCCCCTTTATATCACTTAAAGATTGCATTAAGTTAATGTAATATTCCTAAAAGAGTCATTCAAGGAAGAAAATGAACAAGAGACATTTTAATACAAATTTGGAAACAGTTTTCAGAACAAGCTTGAAGTGAAATCCACTCTCCCGTAATAGGACGGGACCAGAGGAAGTCATGGCTCCTAATGACAAAACACACTTTGTTAGCTTAGGGTTACTTAGTGCTGACATTTTAAACTTTGGCATCTTTTACCTTCTCTAACATCATTAGATTATGCTGTTGGACAAAGAAAACATGAGTGTAGGGTAGTGCTGTGATGAATCCTGAAAGTACATACCTCCAACCCGAATCCTTTTGGGAGTCTGAACCTTGGTGATATATTGACAGATGTTTCTGTTGGGCATTTGTATAGTACTGAAGCCAGCGGATCTATACAATATGCACAAATAACACTAATTCTCCTTACATGTTTCTTTTTTTATTTTGTGAAATACCTTCTTGCTTTTCTATTTCACACACTGCTCCAGTTAACTTTACTATAATGAACAAATTTGTGTGGGTGACACATGACATGACTTTCATAGCAGTTCTGCCCTCTGCACTTATAAATACTTATAAATATACCTTATTCTATCTTTGTCTGCCTTGTCCATGGGACAGGTGTTTGAGGGACAGATCCTTCATTCCTGAATTCCTGAGATGAAGTCCATCAAATCTCATGCCTCTGTTTGAGAAAGGTGTGGCCAGCTTTGTTGCAGTGTTGCTCACGCTCAGTTGTTCCATGTATGTGTCATCAGACCTTCCTTACCAGCAACCCCGTAATTGGCTCTGTGCATGCTGTTATTCTTATTAAGGCACAACCATTCCTGTGCTTATTGTTCTGTATGAATGAGCTTGTGATCCCAGGAGCAGCTGGATATACCTGGCGCTTTTTGTCTTCACTCAGAATGGCCACCATCTCCTGCTGTTTCTAATTTATAACTGCCATCAGTATAGATGAATATTACTTTTATTCTGTGGCTGAAAAAGAAACAAAATGAAGGATGAAAGTTCTTATAGAGGAGTGGGAGGTGGAAATGGAGGATCCTTCACCTCAGGGCACCTACCTGCTGGTCCCTCAGGTCATGGTGCAGGCCTGGGTTGCTGCAGCATGCCTGCAGGTCAGGTGCAGTGTCTGGTGTGTGGGTCCCTTTGGGTGCTTTTCCCCAGGGAAGGAAGCAGCTGGGATTACGTGGCTGGTGTCCTTCAGGGCTCTTCCCTCAGCCTGCAGAGAGGGAGCAGGCCGTGTGGTAAGCATACCGCTTGGGTGGCCGGCTTTTTGACAGAGTCATGTAAGGCAGCAGAGCAGCTGGGGAAGGGCAGCACAGCCGTAATGCACCATCATCGCAGCCTGCCTTTTGCTTTGTGAACTGATGGGATCAGACAGCCTCCTGTAGGACCTGCCAGGCGTCTGTGCCAGGCTCAGACCCGGAGAAGTTCGGAGCTGTGCTGAGCTGTGGCAGCGGATTGCTGTCTGGTGGGGCTCACTGGCTGGCTGCAGGCAGTGTGAGGTGCCCGACGAGCACCTTGGCCGCAGGCTGAGGCAGAGATGTGACTCAGTGATACGACTAGGCAGGTTGGCCCTCATCTGTTCAAAGGGAAAGTTGAGAGGCAAGTACACTGTCTGGTGGGTATTCAGTAAGAGTTATAGGGCTGTGTTCTGTTTTCTTAATCGCTGTATCAGCCGTAGAATCACATCCAACAAAGCTTTTTGAAAGATGCTATCAGCTAATAAAATATCCAAAGGGAATGCTTTCAATATACCTGTGTTACTATGGTGTAGTATGGTCTCTTTCTTTTAAAATCAAGAAGTGTAATGTCTGAGAAGTATGAAAGAATTAGATCTGTGTGCAGATGTAACCATTGCTTCACACAAAACACTTCTTGACAATCTTGCAGAATTCAATTTGAATATGCTCAAATGAGTAGAAGCAGTTTGAATCAACATTTTCCTGGAAAGGCCTTCACAGGATGCGTTCTGCTTATTATACATTAATTTCTATATCTGTGCAGCTGCCTTTTATATAATAAGCATTATATTTATATTACTGAATTATTTGAAGAGCGATGCTCTTAGTAAGGCACAAACAAAGTACAAAGGCCGGTCTGTTTTCCACATAGTAGATTGTTGTTGAAGAGTTTGTGCCAGCCAGTACAGAGAGTGCAATCGTGTCTTACTCCTCTGAAGAGTGATGAATTACTCAACTGCCTCAGCTCCTGCTGCTCTACATTCTTACCCTTGAATTGCATTGTTGAAGTGGCCTGCTACTCCTCACTGAAAAGAGAATATTCTTCTACAGCAACTGGCAGAAATATAAATGTATAGCACTGTCTTCATGGAAGTTCTTCACCTGTGAGCTGTTTTGGATCTGTACCAGCTTTTCCAACAGTGTAGTTAATTGTGCCCTTTTTTTTTTTTTTTTTTTTTTAAGAAAACAGATTTTTTAACAGCTCATTTTCAGCAAATGGCACTATGCATAGCAGTGTCTATTGAAACTCTCATGAATCTGTTCTGGCCATTGAAACATTTTGATACTCCACATAATTTGTCTTGCCATTTTTCTATTCAGAAAATTTAAATTCAGAAAATCTAATGCTGTCATTTCCTCTGTTGGTTGATACAATAGGGACTGGAAAAGACAAGATATTTCCAACTAAGATCACTTGATTCAAGTGTATTCCTGTCTTCAAGTCATTTTACTGTGAAGTAAGTAGCACTATGGGCCTTGTACAATCAATCTTCTTAAAGTGTTTGTGTCTGCAGATAAGCAGGTGTTTTAACGTGGTTTCCACTGCAGTTTCTTAACATGCCTCAGTACTGTTGCAATTCAGGGTTGACCCCATTGGGGTTAAAATATGACTGATGTGCTACTGAAAGGCACCTGCTGAGTGCCACTGCCACTGGCAATGAATCCCTTTGATTTTCGTAGGAATGATATTGAACCATATATGTAGCTATAGAGAAGCATTGGATAGAATCATTATCAAAGCAGCAGTAATTACAGAGAGTCCAGCATACACGTCTTAATCAGGGGAGTGCAGAGAAGTCTTTTCTAGGCTGAGTTACAAAAAACGATACCTCAGAGGAAAAAAAGTACCTGGAATGACAGACTGTATGCAAGTCCCTGAAATAATCTATAGCCCTTCATTTGTGAAGGGAAAATAAGCTGGTGTCTTGCTCAGAGGAAGAACTTGTCAGATAAACATAATTTGTTGTAGATAAGGAGATGGATCTCTACAGATGATCAGAAGTTTCTCTTGTTAACCTCTCATCACTCTGTGCTCCCTAGGCAGAGCCAGCTGAAGAAAGATGATCCAAATATTTGTTTTACCAACTTCTAGTGTTAATGATGGGGTTGCTTAACAGATATAACCTCTTATTCTTGAGGAAGGAAGGATCTGTATTGGGCACTTACATCAGAGATGTGTTGAAACCTATTTGAATCAAGGCAAGAATTTAAGGCAGTTATTTCAATGTGTTGCCAACATTTCCAAATAAATAAGAAGAGATTCATATGGCTGAAAATGGAGACACCAGAGAAGTTATTTTTTGCGTCAACATTGAGGGGCATCCCAGTGCTGTCTCCTGCAACAGAGAAACAAAATCAAACCCAAAATGATAGGTTCTTATTAATCTTACAAAGGGGTAGTCTCATCTCTTTCACTGTATCTGTAGCCAAAGATCAGGATACTATGCATTACCACATTAAATGTCTATAATAAAGATGCTTTCCCTGTTGCATTAAGGTATTCATTTGTCTTAATTTTCCCATCTGCTTTTTCTTCTGATGCATGGATTTGGAGCACAAAGTATAAATTAGTTGTGTAGCTGGAAAGGAGCAAACCCACAGAAGCTATTCCTTTAGAATAATCCAGAACTTTTTGATTTTGTTGAACTACAGCTGTTTCCTTTTATCCTTTTTCTAGCTATGCCCATAATACTTCAGTAGTAGGCTGGGCTCCACATCTTGTGGAGTGTATGTGGCATGTACCAAACGGCCTTGCAGGACTTGAACATTTTAGATATGTGTGTTTTTCATTAAAAAGAGACTAACTGTGCAAAATTGCTTACTAGAGTTTCCTAGAATTATACAAAACAGTAGTTATTTGTGTATTTTAAGGCACAAAAGCAATCCCTAAGCAACACAAACCACAATACTTTGCCCAGTAATTTTTGCAGATACAGACTTTGATTTGAACGGCATGTTTTTTTTTAATGACATCTCAGTAAGATGCTCTAGTTGTTGATTCTTGCACTACTAAAAATGCTCATTAACTATAGAGGGACTCTAGGTGAAGAGATCAGAGATTAAAATTTACACTACAGACTTTTAAAAATGATGTTAGATGAATCCCAATCTGTGTTAAAATATATTAAAAAAATAAACATTAAAACATTATTGATAATATGAAAACTATTTTTGTCTGCAGGTGCTTGTGGAACATGCTGTTTTATCTTAGCATCCTTTTGTATAAACCAATAGGCTGAAGTTTTTGATATCGTGCCTGAGGCAAATTTCAAGAACGTGACTCTCTAATGTCTCTAAATATTCTTTAGTCTTTAGCATCCTCTGGAGGTGTTGAACCAAGTACCAAATGCAGAATACTAGTAATGACTTCACTAACGTCATGTACTGGTCCTAATTATACCAAATACAAAGACAGCTTCCATATAATTCTGAGGATAATTATATATTAGTATGTAATTCTCCTACTTGTGTCTCCAGGTATGACAGTCACTATTTGTGCTAAAACTTGACACCAAAAGCATATGTTCAGCTAATTTCCTGATCCGTATTCAGTTTCCTTCAGGACTTTTTTGTGATATAACTCTCCATTTTATGAGACACATTAGCACATTTTTTGTGCTAATTCTTTAAAATAGTACCTTTCTAAAATTAAGAAAGTTTAGCAGAAACATATCTCTTAGTAACTGGTTAAAATTTCATCCAAATATGTATTATAAATGATTTGCTAAGGCCCACCTGATAAAGTATAACAGTTGCTGTTACAAGTGCTCTTCTACACTGTGCCAGTGCCTCATCACTCCCTGAGTAAAGAATTTCTTCCTAAATCTAATCTAAATCTATGCTATTTTATTTTGAAGCATTCCCCCTTGTCCTGTCACCACACTCCCTGAGAGAATCCCTCTCCATCTGTCCTGCAGGCCCCCTTTAGGCACCGGCAGGCTGCTGTAAGGTCTCCCTCGAGCCTTCTCTTCTCCACGCTGAACAACCCCAGCTCCCTTAGCTTGTCCCCATAGCAAAAGTGCTCCAGCCCTCTGACCATCCTTGTGGCCCTCCTCTGGAATTGTTCTAATACTTCTATGTCCTTCTTGTGCTGGGGGCCCCAGAGATGAGGATTTTGGTGGTAAC
The DNA here is from genome assembly GCF_965140915.1 of Aythya marila. Classification (NCBI taxonomy): domain Eukaryota; kingdom Metazoa; phylum Chordata; class Aves; order Anseriformes; family Anatidae; genus Aythya; species Aythya marila. The sequence continues at coordinate 176,892,388 of NC_139042.1, read as the reverse complement.
TTCTGCAAATTAGATTAGGGTTCACTGTGCTGCTACTGAAGTAAGCCAGAAAAATCTAATATTAGTAGGAAAAATAATGTTACAAGTTCAGCTTCTTGATACCCATCAGGAGAGAGGCCATCTGCTGTCTGCTCTTTGCTGTTCTCATGGTGGGAAGAACTGTATTGGTAGCTGATGGGAAAAGAGGTGACTGAGTTTTGGCAGCAGTCGGGTCAGCTGCTACTTAATGAGTCAAAAAGGCATTTTTTTCATCTATAGGTGAGACTTGCATTTGGTGGATTTTCTGATGTTCTTAATGGTCCACATCATCTAACTCTAAAGCTGGACACACTTCTCATCTCAGTAGTGGCAAAGAAAATCTGTTTAGCCAAAGAAATGTTGTTAGCAGTTGTCTTTTCACTGCAGAGGCATGAGGTTCAGCAGCATGCAGGGAAAGCTTGCTTTTACTAGAGACAACTTCATTTTGAAACTTAAATTTATTTTTAAAACTGTCAAAAATAGATACAGAGTATGAAACGGTTCAGGATGATTTATGTATACTGCTTTCAGGGACAGACATCTAGATGGTGCAAGTGTTTGCTATCTCCATTTTTCTCTTGGGGATTTTTTCTTCTTGCTCCTCCTTTCCATAGCCCCCAGTTTGTCTTAGCCTTTTTTTTTTTTTTTTTTTTTTTTTTTTTTTTCTCTGCTATTTCATTCCTTTTGGAGTAATTAGGTCCACTGCAATCCAGTGGTCATTAACCTCACATTAGAAACAGGATTTTAGCCAGGATCTTTATTGTGTTTCCAGCTAGCTTCTTAGGCTTGGTTAAGAAGGAAAAAAAGAGGCCTTTTTTCAGGAAAGCTCTTTTACCACATCTGCCTCTTACAGTTTTTATGGATTCCTACCAGCCTGTTCATAACTGTAGCAAAAAGTGCCTAGCTCAGTAATCCTATAACCAGGGAGTAATCTTCCTGTGCAAATGACTTGAGCAAAGCAGTGGCGATGGCAGGCCCACTATTTATTTACCACATCTCTTGACTAGGTCAGCATAGGAAAAAGAGACAATGGCAGCAAATTTCCACAGTCCATATTTCCTTTGTAAAAATGTTCCTCCTTCTGTTTTGTGACAGAACTTGAGGATGAAAATATTTCTCTAAATGAAAATATTCTTCTGTAGCCACAATGCGCGTTTGAGTCAATAAAAGATTTAATTTTAATTTAAACGGTAATAGAAAACATACGCTGGAAAAGTGGTGTATGTTTCATTTTATGGGATTTCATTTTTAGGGGATTCAGCTTTATTTGTCATTTAAATATATTATGAAGCTTAAACTTACACAAAAGCTGTGGCGTATGGTTGGAGTCTACCTATAGCTTAAGCTATTGAACTGTGCTCCCATTTTCTAGCTGTGCCCATGTGTTGTTCATATTCTGTGTAGATGTGTATGTGTGTGCACTTTTCTTTCTGGGCTTCATGAAATTCCTTTTATCAGTTTCTGTAGTATAATTCAACCAGTTAGTATTGGACCAAAGCTTCTCCTTGTGTGGAGAAGTCCTTGAGGAGTAGAAGATATGTCACTGAGATTTCAGGCCTACTGTCAATAAATAAATAAATAAATAAAATCAAGTATTAAAATACCACATTGACTTAGGTGATTTGGTGAGTTACTTCACTACAGATAACCAGTTCTCTCAAAAATTGTTTGGAGAATCATATTTAAGGTGTGAGAAACAACCTGTGTGTTTCTGAGCTATCTTCCTCTTTTACTCTATAAAATGATGGAAAAATAAACTTTTTAAAGTAAGTGATGTTTTTGCAGGTCGGGAGTGTAAAATTGGTGTTGGTTCTGTGAGCATCATCTTTATCACAACCTCTGTTTTGACAGGAGACTTTAATTTAGCTTTGTACGTTCATTTCATGAAAGGAATTTGCATGTAATAGCCAAAGTGCATCTGGGAAATTGTGACAGGAGCAATCACACAGTGAGTGACTTTATGGGAAAAACAAGCTGCTCATTCCCAGCAGTATTGCTCAACTTTTCAGAGAAGGACTGGGCCAGGGAACATGGAAATGTCCCGTGAGAGGTGCTGGGAGGAGAATAGTGTCAGAGGGCTTCTGGAGAGAGGTTTTCCCTGACTGTGTGCCAAACAAAGTAGACAAGGAGAGCTGTCTGGCCAAAGTGCTGAGGTCAAACCCTGGACCTCGGGGGTATAACTAAGGATGGAATAAGCTTTCAAGTGGGGTATAATAGGAAAATATTTCCTCTGGATTTTAAACATGAAGATTTCAGACATTTGTGATTCAAGACCAAAGCAGTCCACCTTTGGGGAACACATGAAAAAGACAACATCCTTATCTTAGGATGGTTAAGATAGGAATCCTGTTCGGCCTTTACTTTCCATACAGACTAAAACTTAACTTATTTATATTCATGATAAAATTTAAGAACGTAGTGAGAGCCATGAAGAGTCTATAGAGTAACTAATAACATGGGTCTCTTGGCTGGCTTCTGAGGTGCTGATGTTCTTTGGTCTCTGTTGTGCCCATACATATCTATGTAGAAGCAGCACTCAATTTTTATGCAAACTGCTGAGTCCCAGAAGCATGTGAACATTAGAAGTTCACAAAATGATAAGAATCTAATCACCCACATAGACTGGTTCCAATTTAGATGAGGGTCTAGAGTTATATACATATATATTTATATATCAGTACAATTCAAATACTTTCTTTTTGGGCTTTATTTCATGCTTTGTGTATAGTTATATATAATACATGTACGTGTATGTAAAAAAAAAAAAAAAGTATATAAGATATATATATAATTCAAAATACAGAACCACAGAATCATAGAATGGGTTGGGTTGGAAAGCACCTTAGAGACCACCCAGCTCCAATCCCCCTGCCATGGGCAGGGACACCTCCCACCAGACCAGGTTGCTCAAAGCCCCATCCAGCCTGGCCTTGAGCACCTCCAGGGATGGGGCATCCACAGATTCTCTGGGCAATCTTTTCCAGTGTCTCACCACTCTCTGAGTAATGGATTTCTTCCTTATATCTAATCTAAATCTCTATTCTTTTAGTTTAAAGCCATTACTCCTTGTCCTGTCACCACATTCCCTGACAAAGAGTCCCTTCTCAGCTTTTCTGGAGACCCCCTTTAGGCACTGGAAAGCCACTATCAGGTCTCCCTGGAGCGTTCTCTTCTCAACTCCAACTCTAACTTCCCCAGCCTGTATTCATAGGAAAGGTGCTCCAGCCCTTTGATCATCTTTGTGGCCCTCCTCTGGACTCGTTCTAATGCTTCCATGTCCTTCTTTTGCTGGGGGCCCCAGAGCTGAACATTCATTCTAAAATACGCTTTCAATTTATTTTAATTATATTGAGCCAGGTATTTATGTTACATACATCAATAAATTTGATAAGCTGTTAAACTTTTCATAGACGTGTTGTCAGCACCATTAATGCAATGTAGCTTTAATTCAGTGTAACATTTTAGCTTGTTTCCTAAGGAAACAAGGATTATGCAGTCACTTTCTGTCTGTCAGTCTGCTTTGTAGTTTGAACTGCTGTTCTAGCTCCTGCAACATGGGAAGGAAGTATGCCAATCTTGAAGATAATTAAGTTCTTACAAGTTTCAATATATCTGTAGCTAAGTAAAGAGGAAAAATCCAAATCAGTGTCCTACTGAGTGGAAAGCTGTTATATATTCTCTTTGGCAGCAATCAATATATACATACCTCCAGGCTAAGCACAGCAGGTGCTGTCTCCTGCCCAGAAGAGATGTCAGAAAGTATATGTGGTGAGAAGAGAGGCTGAAATTATTTTGGTTAAGGGGTGTGAGTGAGCTGGGATTCAAATCTGTAGGAAATCATGTTTCGTTTCTGTCAGTTACAGAACAACTCAAAATCTTTTTTTCAGTTCACCATTCATATTTCCGTTTCAAGTAATGTAATTACCGAATTCACCAAATACGCAGTTTTAGAGATAAGATGCCTCTGAGATGAGAATGAGTGGGATATTGAGAGTCTTTGTACAGTATGCTTAACACAGCTAAAGCTATTTTGCTTCATACTTTATCTTTACAATTATTAGCTATGAGCCATTTTTTGGTTTTGTTCTCTGACACTAGTCTGACTTGCAGCTTCAGAAATCTTTTTCATTGGTCTTTAAACAGATTTGTGTTAGTGCTCACTGAAATAAGTGAAGCATGTCACTCTAGAAGACCATTTCCAAAAAATCAGATTTCACTATGCTGTCACACAGTGTTCAAATATTTAGCTATTAGTACCATTCTAAGAACTAATAATTTAAGTTTATATTTCCATTAATATCAATATATTTATTTACAGTATAGTAACAAAAGGATTTGGTACTGTGAATAGTTTCTAAGAACATGCAAATAATAAAATTAGTTCATAAGTCTTGCTTTTATAAAACATTGAGCGTGAAGCTGAGATAAACAAAGAACAATGAAAAAGAAAAATCAAATAATGTGCCTTCTACAGGCTGGAAATCTGCAATGTGGTCAGCATAAGTGTATATATGTGTATAAAGTTTCACTTATCCTTTAAAATAATATTTAAAAATAAGTAATGTGGTAGCAGAATTACAAAATAAATAATTTAAAATTAGCAAAAGGAAACCTATTTTACTTCATAAATTATTTATGGAAGTCATCACTGCAGTATATTATATCTAAAAAGGTTAATAAAATTCCAGAAGACATTCAATGAATATTCTCTTGAAGAGGCTGAAAGTGATGCATTTATTTGTTTCAGGGCATGAGCTTGGAGAAGGGTGGGGACAGAGGTGTTCATTAAGAATATCCAAACGCTTTCCTGTTCAGTCTCCTGCTTGCTGCTGTGAAATAGGAGATTGAAGTAGGTGAAGCTAAGTTCTGGACGCCTGCAGGACGAGTGCCATCACCCTATAATGCTGATCTTGGGATGTTTGTGCACTCCAACAGCCCTTATCTCCTAGCCTTTTATGTTAGTGGATCTCATTAAATACCGCACAGCTTCTTCTCAGGCTTCATTTGAAAGGAAACTGGTACACACTGAGAAGAGAGAGGAGAGGGAAGCAGAAGAGAAAGGATTTTCCATATTATGTGGCTATGCGGATATTAAATACCATATTCCAGCTACATCCTGATTTGAGATGAGACCTGGATGATATCTCCTATGTGTCATCTAATTGCTGCAACACTTTTCTTTTGTTACACCCATTCTGTCCTCATCTCTTGCTTCCCTGCTCTATTCCTTTATAGCTTGTATTGCATGAGCCAGCCTCTGCAGTACCGTGGCATGGTAGAGGGTCTGATATGTTTGTGCCCCCAGTTCAGACATCAGAAGGACTGTTAGGTATAAGGCTGGGTACAGTTCTACTCCTGCTGGTGTTAGAGCTAGCTGAGCATCTCTGCACAATCCTGCACACATGGCATATAGATAGACTTTATAAAATAAACTGTCACCCTATTTTTCTCTGTAAAGTGTTTGCTCCAGGTTTGGGAGCATGCAGAAGTGCATATAGCTAATGAAATATTCTTAAGTGGTGTCATGGGGATTTTTTGCTCATTCTTATGTTTGGTTTTTGAAACCTCTGAGGATTAACCTTCAGCCTGAATGAGTCAGGCAATCCATTTAAGTCCCACCAGCAGTGCACTCTCCTTTCAGTAACTCAAATATAATCTGTTTTAATACAGTTAATGATATTTCAGTCATTTTTTTTCTGGTACTGAGTTGTACTTAATAGAGTCAAAACATCAGGCAACACATAAATGATAAAATGGCCCTTACATCTTCCCTCATTTTTTTGAGTCCATCATATAATACTCTTTTGTTTTCATTGTCTTGCACGCTCCTTCAGATAAACAGCAGACAGGAGAAGGAGGTATGATATGAGATTAAATTTTATAGGTATTTAATGTTGAAACCCACAGGTATTACTTTAGGAATGCTAATAATTTGAGCATAAAGATAATCTTCAAGGTTAATTAAAAGATACTTTGTATAAATGTGCAGTGGGTGTAGAAAAGGGAAACGGGTGTCTGTCAGAATGGCTGTGTGCTCTGCGGTAGGATGTGGTGTTCATTGGCATTTCAGGGAGAGGAGAGGTAAGAACCTATGCTAAGAATATGGTAGGTTACAATATAAAAGCATCTGGAATGTGGACAGAATATTTGAAATATGATTTATGTGAAAATCATTGTCTTGTTTTATTCTGCATTGTTCTGAATTCATTTGGAAGGAAAAATCTCTGCATTGTGGAAGTAACAGCTAAGTAGTGTAGACAGAGGTTTTATTATCAGTTGCTGGTGATGAGTTTGCTGGATCAATATATGTAAAATGAAATACTTCAAATATCTGTACAGATAAAAAAAACTGTTCTGAAATAAGAACAAAAACAAAAAATTAAAAGGAGAACATGATCAGATGTAGAATGAAAAGACAGCAGATGATTCATATTGTTATCAAAAACTGCTGAAGATCAATTTATTTGTGTTCAGAATTCATTCTGCTGCAGCCTAACCTTGTTTAATTATATTCCAGAAAGTCAAAGAAACTCTTCCTTGACCACTAATGTTTTTATGATTAATGGAAAAAAATATAGGAAGATATATGCTTCCATAAAGCCTTGTCTGCGTTTCATGCTGAATACCATTTTTTATTTTATTTATTTTATTTATTTTATTTTATTTATTTATTTATTTATTTATTAATATTCGGTGAACTGAAGAAAGTCTTTGGTAAAAACAGAACATATTTCCCTAAGGGATTCTAAAGAGGGGCACTGCTTCTTTCAGGCAGATGGGTAGATAACTTTTGGGAGTCCAGACAAGCTGTGACATCTCACAGCCATAGAGAAAGCCTCTCTTCATCAGGTAAGATAAAAGGGAGTGGAGCCAGATGCAATCTTCTCCAGAAAGATTACAGAATCTGGGCAGTTTTTGTCCATAACTACTATGATGAGCTCCTACCTGCACAGACAAAAATCACACAAATGAACCATAAAATGTGCTCCTGTATTTATTCCTTTTCTTCTGAAAATTACAACTGAACACCCATACACCTAGCCCAAGCCTGTCCCTTTGGACAAAAAACCTGCTTAGATTCTGTGATCTTTCTGGAAGGGATTCTGCCTGCATCCAGTTCTGTTCTCTTTTATCTTACTGAAGAATATGAACAAAGAAGAAAACGCATTGCAAATTCAGATGTGGAAGACCAGGTTCAGGTCAAACACTTGAACTTCGGCCTTCCATACCAGATATCAATTTTGTGATCATCTGTATTTTTTTATATATTGGGTTTAAATGTGCTTGGGTCTGCAATATTTTTTTCCCCCAAATCAGTTTCTATAAGAGGTCTCACATTTACTTGGGAGTCTCCCAGGGGAAAGCAGCCCCTTGGAGAATGTCTGATAATGGCATAGCATTGAGGCAAACTTCTGGCAGGATTTCATGGATTACTCTTATAATGCTTCTAGTTGATCTTCCCATTACAGGCTTAAAAAGCCAAGATTATCTTAACTTAGGCATGTCAGTCCTGTTTGAATCCAGGCCGTAATATTTTCATGATGAAAATTAACATTTTTAAGTGCTTTGCTGGATCAGGGCCCAGACGATTGTTACCTCTTTCAAATGAGTGCTTTAAAGCTTCCTTAATCATAATAATAAGGGAATTTTACCAATAATTATTAATGAATAGTATTACTCTGAAAATTCCCCTATGAATCTAACTGCATATAAGAATTAGAGCATTAGTTCCAGTATTTCAAAAATGTACTTTAGCAATCTTAATGCAATTTATTTACTTTCTTGCCCACTGATAATACATTTCTTTTATTACTGTTTCTGTTAAGGACAAATCCTTTGTGACTAGAAGGTCACATTAGATAATGACATTTCCAAACTGTCTGTGTTGAGAAAAAGAAGACAACACAATCTGAGTTGATTTTTGAAAATTAACTTTTAACGAGGTAAAATCTCTTCATTTTTAAATCTAGGGAGAAAAGCCGTGGCAACTGAGAAGTTAGAGACCTGAGAAAGGACCTTGGATCTAGATCTTTGTGTCAGTAAATAAGAGAATTTTAATACAAGGATGACTTTAGTAAGTGACAAAACCAAACCCTGGACATTTTGGCAAGCTTTTCCTAATTTTCTGTAAGCATTTCTTCACCTCTTAGAGTTGAAGGGTAGCACTAAGGCCGCTGATGTATAGACTGAAGTGGGCAGAGAGTAGGAAACCATGGAAATCATAGGCGCTACAAGATTTTTATTTGTATTTTTTGCATCAGAATATTAGAATCCGAATTTTTACAGGAAAGATCAGGGAAGTGACTTGATTTCATTGAAGGGCGAAGGCTGCCACAGAGCTTTTTATATTGTATGAGCTATTTTTATATTTTTATACTATTTTTATGCTGTATGAGCTATTTATATTGCTGCATGTACAGACAGGTTTTTCAAGCATTCTGTAACAATTAGCATTATAGGTACTTTTCAGCAACCTTGCATCATTGTACAGAGTGTCAAAGACTCTCCAGTTTCTCTGGTGTTTTTGTTCTTTGGTTTTCCTCCTGTTGTAACAAATAAAATCATGGTCTGTACCCTCTTTCTGACAAGTCCAACACTGCAGAACACTTTGATACTGTATATTGATTTCCTCTAATATGACTTTCATACTTCTTCTCTTGGTGAGACTAACTATATATCAACCTTAACAAGCCATCAAGCATGCTTATTTCTAAGGAACGTTCCTTAGTAACAAAGAGATGGACTGAGAAGTCAGAGGCTTTTTTTGTAATGTGTGTGTAATGTATATGATGAGCTTCTGTTTGTTTAGAAAATGGAGGTAATAGCTTTATCTTTTTCCTATGTAACAGCATATTCAAATGTACCAGAAGGTATTTGTAAGATAGGTTTCATTAAGACACAAATCAATAAACTGGAACAGGTATATCACTAAATAGGAAAAAAACGCAGGTGGAACACATTAAAGTAAAAGGATTAAGATAAAAGCCTTTGAAAAGAAAGCCTTGCCTTTGTGTGAGCCTTGCAAAGCTAGCTCTTTCCTCCAGAGTTGCTTGTAAGGTGGAGCAAAATGCATACAGTCCCTTCCAGTAGTCCCTACTTTTGTAACCACTGAGGGTTGTTTGCAGATCTGCCCCTTACTGCGAGCGAGTCCCTGATCCTCTCAGGGGGTTCCTGCATAACCCAGAGCTATCGGGTCCAGCTTCCTGCACCCTTCCTACCAGGTAAGGTCTCACAGACCCAACAAGTTGCTTCTGCGTTGGTGAAACCCTGGGAGAGAGACGTCCCTGGGCACACAGATGACACACCATGTCATCTAACTCAGCTTGGGAAGCCACAGTTAAAGTCATAATTTTTTTTTTTATTTTTTTTTTTTATTTTTTTAAATAAACGTGGCATTCATTGATATCTCAACTTGTGTTTATGGTGATAGCAGATGTCTTTGCATGTCTCTGTGATGAACATAACTAATTACTAAGAAACAGAAACTTGAACAACAGTGCAGGCTTGCTGGAATTAATAGAAACCGCCTATGTCCTTAAGACAGGATTGGAACCTGTAGGTAAAAAGTGATTTTTCAAACCTTGACCAGAGTTTATAAACTTGCATAGGTCATTTAAATGTCACTAATTTGTACTCTGTGCTTTGTGCAGCATAGCAGCAATTTTATTTTATATTAGGAAATGAGATGAACACTCCATTAAGAGACATCTAGCAAATTCTGTGCTGCTATCACAAGATTGCCAGCTTTTAAAGAGGTGATAACATATCAGTAGTCTGGAAATAACCTGGTAAGATCATAATTGAATTGCCCAGAAGATTCCTGCCCATTTTTGTTGTTAGGTTATCTTAGGACATTACTCAATCTGATAGGGACAAAACCTTTTACATGGTTTTTGGCAGAAAATATACTTGAAAACAGGGTAAAGAGATGGAACATGGCCAATTGCACTCTTGAGAGTTCGAGACTTATTTAATTTTTTTCCTCTTTAGAGAGCACTAAATGCATTTATATTTCATACTGTAATGGATAAATTCTGTTCTTTATTTTTAAAGCTGTATGCCTGCAGTTCTCGTATTTTAGGACTTTGTCATGCTTGAACAGATTAATACTTTATATGTGAAATTTGCTGAAGCTTCTATGTAATGAAGCTGCTACTGAACAGTTGGGCTGTATCAATCAGCTTTAGTCAAATCTTAAGTGCCAGATGGTATATTTGCAATTGTATTTCAGGATATGATCACAGATTCATTATTTGTCAGTTCCCTTAGCTTATACTGCTGCTTTAAGTAAAAGCTTTGTGTACAGAAAGGAGTCCATCACTCGATGTAAACCCTAAAAATTGTAACCCAAGGTATGCAAGTAAGCTAACATACAAAACAGCATCTTATAATATTCCCCAGAAGTTAAAATCTTCACCTGGGATAACTGAAAGACTTGTTTTATGGGGCATTTTGATACAGATTGTACTTTTTACTAGTGTTGCTACATATCTGTGCAGGCATGCCATGGTGGATTCCCATAGACATCTGTTAAGCTACTTATCACAGCTTCCTTTTCTCTGGAAGATATTGTGCTTTTTCTATTGAAGAACTAGAGTCCATTGCTTGTTAATACTTCACCTGCACAATAAGGAGATACAGGTTAACTTCTATGAGCTCAAAGGCCGACACGGTTAATTTTCAGATATTTACCTGGCTAGTCAGATGGAGAGCTATAAAGGTATTATTGCAGGGGCTATTTTTTTGCTGTCTTTTAGCTCGTGTATCCCATGAGGCACAGTATTTAGTCTTAAATTGTATTACAGCTTATATGGAACATATTCCCTGTATTTGCCAAGGAGCTGCTGCTACTTTTTGCAGACATTAGTAAATGAAAGCAGAACTCTCTGGAAGTTTTCTTTATTTACCCTTCATAGGACCATCCACACTGCAGGGAAGCTCTGTGAGGGTCTCCACAGGCAGTGGGAGAATGTTGCAGTCCTTCAGCCTTCCCATCATTTGCAGCCCACCCCAAAAAAACAGCAGCAAAAAGTTTAATCTTGAAACTGTAGCAGAGAAAAGAACTTGCCAGTTATCAGAAATACTTAATCTACCTTAAATTGCATGGATATTTCTTTATGTATGTCAAATGGTTAGCTTAGTTTTTGTATATTAAAAAAGCTGGTAAACATTTAAATTTGTGTACATAAGATGTATATGATACTATGTATATCGTTTAGATGTATTATGCCTTTTTGCTTTTTTTTTCTTTTGATTTCTACTGCTAAAATCATGTGAACCGTGATGTTAGTCACTCGACAAAAAAGTATTATTCTTTCAGAAACAATTGACATATATTCAAAGGTTTCCTTCATTTTTAAGTATTCATTTCCAGTATTTATTCATTTCAAAACAGTGTTTCCTCAGTGTATCCTTTACATGGCAACATTTCTCTTTGGGTCTTGAAATTGAGCTCCTGTTTCCTCAAAGGTGACTAGTTGTAGTCCCAGTTAGGATTATTTTATTATTATTATTATTAGCATTGTTGTTACTTCTTTTAAAACATGCAAAACAGCTTAGTTAGTCTATGTGATGTTTAAGGTCCTTCATGGCTTGCAGTCCATATCATACGTTGAATTTGTTGGGAAGCATTGCCTACTACTCTTTTATCTGTTACAACACAATTTTAGATATTAGTCTGTTCTCTCAGTTTCTATGTGTTGATGAAATCTGCCTTTTTCTGGGTAAAAATAAAAATTAAAAAAAAAAAAGGAGAATTAGTTTGAGGAGGAGGGAGTAATTCAAAAAGCTGTGTAAACCAATTACACTCATATAGGCTAGAGAAGAATTAAAGGAAAGAGTGATCCACATTTTAAGCATCTTACAATCCAGGTTTGGTTTAGTTTTGTTTTTTCCCCCAAAGCAGTAAAATTTATAGATTTAATTGATTTCTCACTGAATTCTCACTGGCAACTGAGGGTTTTCTACTTCCATTAATTTCTACGTTCTTCTGCCTACAATATATTATGCATATTTAGAACTGCTCATTTTATATTATCTATGTGTTTGCAGTCAGTAATTTCTGAGAGATCATTTCTAAAGAGAGAGTGGAGGATTAAAAACATGATTGCTCTTGGACCCAGGAACAGATATTAATGTAGGGTGGATCCTTCCTAGGAGAACCTGAATATCTGCTCTGGTTTGTATTTGGGGAAACATAGTTGATAAAAGCTAAAAAGAACCGCTTCAGCCATTTGTATTTGTGTGTTTGTTTTCTCTCCGGTCAGATAGGACGAATGGTGTGTGTTGTATGGTAGAGCATCTGTTGATTCAGAGAACTGTGAACAAATGGAAATGACAAAGTCAAAAGCCACGCTCTGGTGAAGATGAGCAGGGGCTGCACGCTGGTGGTGGGTAGCAGAGGATGATTGTCACTGACAACGCAGGCTGTTGGTGTCAGCAAAGTAGGAGGCATTCGGTTTATTTATGTCACTTTTACTTCTTTACTGACAAGCTGCTGATCTAAGCTGACCTGCATTTGAAAACACTGGGTGGTACTGACTGGCAAGTATGTTTGACACGAGGATGAAAATTAAATACTGGCCTCCCACCTCAGTTTTCCTGTCATTTGCATGCAGCCAAATGTTGTGCCATGCTGCATATCGGGGAGCACACTGACATTTTCTTCATACAAATGTGCAGTGTGACAAGCAGAGCTAGCAGGGATCGGTGGGTTGTTCTGGGAGAAAGCACCCTTGTTTCCTCTGTCAGTGCAAGAGGGCTGATAGCAGCCCGTTCTGGAACGTAGCTGCTCAAGAGGCCCCTCACAAGCAGTTTGCAGACAAAACTAGGCAAAAATCCAAAGGCAGGTTGGGCACTGGGGCTACAGGGCTGTGGGTGGGAGCTGTCAGGCAGCAGGGTCACCCATGGTGGGCAGAGTGGGCATGTCTGTGCTGTGCTGCCCTCAGCCTCTCCTTCCTGACACGTGCTGCTCTACAGGGATGTCAGCATTTCACAGGTGAAAAAATTCACCACCTCCTTTGTCTGGATTCAGGCAGAATAAAATTAACTGCATGACAGGCAGCTCTGCTGCCTTGAATCCTCGCTCCTCTCCTCCGCCTCAGCCACCCCATTTTAAGTCCGCTGATTGCTCTCAGACCAGCGAGTTAAATCCAGGCTGCCACTGAGTGTCTCCTGCTACTCACTCCCACCTATTTTATCTCACCTGCCTCCCTGTGTTCTCACTGCGCTGCTCATCCTTACCTTCCTTTCGCTGTTCTTCTGATGCCACTGACATGTTTGATAGCCTTTTCAATTTCATACTCTTTCCATAACTTCTGTTCCTACTGCTTAGACCAAACCTCATATCTTTTTTGCATATTTCTCCTTATTGCGTTTTTTTTTTTTTTTTTCCCTTTTACCTCACCATCTTCATGAAAAATCTCATTTCTCACTCCTGCTTGCAGCAGGCACCAAGGAGTGTACCCTGGGGTTCCTTCCCTCTCCTAGGAGTTGGCTTCTGGTGCTCAGGACCATTTCTGAAAATGCTGGACTCTGTAACCCAGGATCAGATTTGTATGAGAGCTGTGAGAAGCCTTTACAGGGTACTCCACCTTTCCTCTGCCATTTGTAGGGCAGACCCTGCCCTGGTCCTTGCCTGAGCTGTGCTTCATCTCTGCTTATGCCCCTGCCCAAGCTCTGCCATCTCCTTGGCAGGACATGGGACCTATACCATCATTATGGCCTAGTCCAGTGATCCAGGTCTGTGGCCACCCCTGCTTGCCCTCAGCCTGGTGCCCTACTACTTGTCCAGGAGCCATGGGCTTGTGCCCTGGGGCTGAAGGGCTGCCCTGCCTGCCCCTGCCCTCCCCCAGCAGCCTCCCTCCTGCCCAACCCTTTCCAGAATAACCCCAATAAGATCTGTGGACGCTGCAGTGTGCCTCTTGTTTGCATGGCAAACTGCTTGTAGTGAAAGCATTTCAGTCAAGTGGAAACATTCGCTGGCTTGAACTGCATGCTGACAGAGCTGGCAGCCGTAACGTGTTGCTATGTGCAGGCAATGGGCTTGGATTTCTGCTTATACTGATGGATATTTGGCTTTTTCACTTCTCACCAAAACACATAATTCAATTGGTTCCTGCAGTGTTTCTTGCACTTTTGTGGATCTTTGGATAGGAATTTCAGAAAGGCCTGGCTTTAAAGCCAGACAAGCCAACAGGGAGTTGCTACTGGGTCAAGTATAAGGGCTTTCTTTGTTTATCCAGTAATGTAAGTTGTTAGGGTGATGAATGAGAACCAATAAACTTTGGTGTGGAGGAAACTGAAAGAGAGTTCTTGACTAATGACAGATAGGAAAATCAATCCAGAGGTCAGAAACTTCTTAGAGGAAGCACACACAGTGGAGTGCAAAACCAGCAGTAATGTGCATGTAGGAAAAGATCCTATCAAACCAATTTTTTGCTAAGCACAAGAGCTCAAAATGTGTGCAGAGGTTTAGTGCTGTAGTGAGCTTGGGCTGTAGGCCCAAGGAGGATGATGTGATCGGAGAATCAGGTGAAGAGAAGAACAAAAAAGCAGACTTTTCCAATCAATATTATGGCAACTGTGCATAAGTATATATATACCTTACGTCATGCTGCACTTTATGCTAGTGTCAGAGCAGTAGCAATTGGAAGTAAATCAATGTGCAAGTGTGGTAAGGTCTGGGGAGGAGTTTTTCATGTTATCTTGGATACAACCTTTTTTGTTGTTGCAACCAAAGCCCTTCAGGAGCATGAAAGTAGTACTCTCTCCAGCTCTGTATGTGTAGCTGCTACTTGAAAGGCAGCTGACATGCTGAGTAACAACTGCCTTGTAGATCCCCACAGACGCAGAAAAATTGCTTAGGCTTCACACAGAACATGTGAACATGCAACGCGTAGAATTTCCTCAGTGTAAACAGGCTCTCTTAACTAAAAAATGGCATATATATAGTAGACTGTAGTCTATTGTGATAACTACAGTAACATATTTTGTTATAGAATATCAAGTATATTTTAAAACTGAGCTATATAACATAATACAGAATAGTATATGGAGTGTATTGGGTTTACATGGAAAGGTTTTGGTAGCAGAAGGCTCCAGAGGTGGCCTCTGTGAGCAGAGCCCAGCAGCTGTCCCATGTCAGATCAGAGCCAGCTCCTGCTGGCTCCAAAAGGGACCCACTGCTGGCCAGAGCTGAGCCAGTGAGTGATGCTGGGTGGATCTCTGGAAGAGCAGCGATGACGGGAAAAACAAAACAAAACAAAAACAAACAAACAAACAAAACACTGTGCAACAGGAATGAGAAAATGTGAGAGAAGCAGCCCTGCAGCCCCCAAGCTCAGTGCAGCAGGAGGGCAGGAGGTGCTCCAGGCAGGCAGCAGCAGTTCCCCTGCGGCCTGTGGAGAGGCCCCTGGTGGAGCAGGCTGTCCCCCTGCAGCCCATGGGTCCCACACGGAGCAGATCTCCACGCTGCAGCCCCCCCATGGGTGGAGGAGCCCCCGGTGGAGCAGGTGGCTGTGGCCTGGAGGAGGCTGCGGCCCATGGAGAGCCCCCACAGGAGCAGGCCCTGGGCCGGAGCTGCAGCCCATGGAGAGGAGCCCACGCAGGAGCGGGAGGTCTGGGGGAAACTGCCGCCCATGGGGGACCCATGCTGGAGCAGTTTGCTCCTGGGGGATGGATGCCATGGTACAGAACCATGTGGGAGCAGTTCTTGGAGAGCTGCTGCCTGTGGGCAGCCTCCGCAGGCTCAGTTTGGGAAGGACGGCATCCTGTGGGAGGGACCCCAAGGGGAGAGGGACCGTGAAGGAGCGGCAGAGATGAAGCATCAGGGACTGACCACAGCCCCCATTCCCTGCTCCCCTGCAGTGGTCAAGGGGAGGAGTTAGAAGAGGGCAGATGAGGGGAAGGTGTTTTTAGTTTGTTTGGTATTACTTCTCACTGTTCTAGCTTGTTAGTAACAGGTAATAAATTACATTAATCTCCATATGTTAAGTCTATTTTACCTGTGATGATAATTGTTGAGTGATCTCTCTGTCCTTATCTCAACCCTTGAGCCCTTTGCATTGTATTTTCTCCCCTTTTCCTTTTGAGGAGGGGAAGTGAGAGAGCAGTTGTGGAGGAGCTCAGCTGTCCAGCTGAATAAAACTACCATGTATGGTGAAAAGAAAATTATATAATTTTTATCATACTATAAAATATTTTTGTTGTTCCAAAACAATTATTAAAGAAGGCGTTTCAATGTTAATTAGTATCTTTGATATCTCAGAACACTCGATTAATCAGAATATGCAGTCGTTCTATTGATGAACATGTTTAGCTATTGATAGCAAACTGCTTCATACAGGAAAAATAAATTATGTTTCCAGCGTAAGCAATTGAAGTAGCATCCTCGATTTCTCTCAGCCTTGTACAACTCCTCAGCAGGAAACGTGGGCCAGCTCCAATTCTATTCCTGATGCCCTGGGTTTTGTTAGATACACCCTCGTTAGATTCTCAGTCTGAGTGCTGTATGCCCTCCGGTAATGTTGATTAGTGTAGTAGTGAAAAGCCACAGCCATCAACCAGAGACCCCTTTGAACAAACAAAACAAAAAGTCTGTCCCTCTCCCAGTGAGAATTACTCATAAGTAATTATGAGTGAAAGTGTAACATAAAAGACAAAGACAGATGGGGAATTGCAAAGGAATGGTGAAAAAAAAATCAGCCATGAGGATAGATAGTGGTCTCAGCTTTCCTGAGCAGCCTACGTGCTGTCAGGTTTTTTTTTTTGTAATTATCATAGCAAATGAGATTTAAGAAAGGATTTGAAGGAGAGCAATGAAATGACTTTGCAGGTGTTGCAGAGGGTTCTTCCAAAGTATGAAGTGTAATGGAAGGAAGCACAGAAGTGCTTGACTGAAAACTTAACAAGGGGCTAATGAAAAATAACTTACAGATTAATTGTAAGTTGGCTGTTCAGTACCGACTGGGAATAATAATGAGAGCAGTCCATGGAAGTGAACGTGAGGCTCCTTGTGTTTGATATACTAAGGCAGAGAATGGTGGGATGCAAGGAGAGAGGTCACGCAGTCAGGGTGATGCTCTGGAAGCATCTTTGAAGCAGCACACTGATTAGGTGCTGTGTCTGTCCAGGTCAGAGAAAAACATTTTTTAACTAATCTGGTCTGCAGATTATGAGGGTCTGGAGAAGGGTATTAATTAAGTGCATGTTAAAAGATTATATATAAGCAATATTGTACAGAAAGGTTCTGCAAGACTTGGTGTGGATTTGATAACCTGAAAAATTATCTGAATCAGCATTCAGGCACGTGTCTTAAATGGTGGGCTATATGGTGCCACCGTACACAGTGATTCAGGAAGGATCTGTCAGCATGAGTCTGTGGAGGTGGGTAATAAGAATTTGGCTATGTTGAGATCAGGCTGATGCCTGAATAGAAATATCAGAAATCAGTATCAGAAATATTGGCTGAGATACCAATTTGAAAGGAGGAGTTGGTAGTTGGCACTGCGTTTACAGGAGAGATTACACCTGAGTGCTATTTCAAGAGGTAAGAAGACCAAAAAAAGTCTGTATAACCTGGAAGTAAGCTTGAAGTTGTTCCTCAGAAAGACATCTAGAGCAGCAGTTACAGAGATCAGGATAGGACTGTGTCAAGGAAGTCCTAACTTCAAAAATAAAAACTTAGGCCTCCTAACTATAAAAAACAGTTGGCATGTCAGGAAGAATGAAGAATGAGTCCAGTTCCTCAAGCATGGGTAAGTGCCAATGCTAGAGATTTCAAGACTTGCTCCATTTGAATGCAAAAGATAAAAGCCAGCATGAAAGGAACAGAAGAACTTCATGCAGTAGAATTAAAGCTATGTAACATCAAAGGAAAGGAGGCAGATGTAAGGGTGACTGCGAAAGCAAATGAAGTTAAGGGAAAGACGGGAATTTTTGCTTTGTGAAAGGAAAACTGATAGGAATGGGAGGAGAATGAAAGCAGATGTGATGGGGAAATGAGATTTTGAAGGAAATCACAGAACTGGGGAAGATGGCTGTGGCTCTTCAGAAAGTGGAACATACAGCAGGTCTGAGCACAAGTGGTTTTTGTGTTTTCAAGGATGAGGCAGAGAAAGGAGGGAAAAAAGAAGAAAAAGTCAAGTTGATGTTAGATTTCTGTTGGAGAAATAGGCATGTAAAGAGAAAAATAAAGCCAGTAGAATTTAAGAGCTAGAGTTGAGCAGGTGACAGTCATTGTGGATGTGATAAATAGATAACAGAATAAGTTGTTTACCTAGGAAAGGTGAAGGAGGACAGAATTAATTTCTTGTGGAAAAATAGAGCTTTTTCTCAGTGTAAGAAGAGGAAGAGAAGAGGAAGATGATGATGAACCAAGGCTAGGATTAGACCTTAGTAAGGGAGAATAACAAAAGAAAAGAGGTACGTGAACTGGGGATTTATGCAACTACTGACTGAAATAAAATTAAGATCTGTGAAACATCTGTGTGAAATGGCTGTGCTAAATGGCTGCATTGTGCTCTTTTAAAAATAGGCTCCTATGATTGAGAGTACCTGACAGTCTGCTGTATAGCACATCCTAAAACCTTCCAGACTTCCCCATTTCAAACTGGGCAGAAGGTTTCCAAGTCTGCAGTTTCTCTTTTGAAAGGGTAATGTGCTGGGAGGCTAGGTGTAGTGTGCTGAAACTGGTGGTCGTCTTTGTGTTTATGCCTGTAAGCTTCTGATTTTTGCTTAGAAATCAGTAGAAATGTAGTAAGAGCATGAACACCTGATATGTTCTTTTATATGAGGAACAACCAGAGTAATAAAGCAAGGAGAGTAGGGTG
Organism: Aythya marila; assembly: GCF_965140915.1. NCBI lineage: Eukaryota > Metazoa > Chordata > Aves > Anseriformes > Anatidae > Aythya > Aythya marila. Next base: position 176,873,540 of record NC_139042.1, on the reverse strand, counting down.
TTTTCATTACATGATTTTCAGCACTGGCAAATCGGGCAATGTTAAAAAATACAGAAATACATGTATATGCATACAAGGCTAATGTTTATCAGCATGGATTGTCAGCTTTCTCTGGGGTATGTGCCTAACACAGTGGATCCATAGGCAGTACTTCAGTGTAATAAAATATGTTTATATTTGCAGTCATATATGTTTCCTAATACCAGTAACTTCAACAAAACACTCATTTATTCTGTTTTTAGACCTTACCCATCTGAACGTTAAAACCCTTTTTTATCTTTGTGATCTTCCAAAGACAGTGGCACCAATTTCCCTTCTTACTGTCTGTGCTTCTTCTGAAGATCTGTAATGGAGGGAAGACCTACTGACTTTTACTACTGACTTTTTATTCCCTAAAGCTTCTAGTCTTGCTTTGAGGAGCTCATGTGAATTCCAAAATACCAGGCAGGCTTTGCAGAAATTCTAAGAGTTTTTTGTTTTGTTTTGTTTTTGTTTTTCTACATAAGAATATCTAACAATGATTTAATACAGAAAAAAAATGACATCCACATGGAGATATTTTCCATTTCTAATAGGAGTATTAACTCATCATTTAATGTGTAATTTACCTTTAGCTCTTCATAAGATGTAGAAATCAAGGTTCTTTTTGAACCAGTAATCAAAATTTGCTTTCTGGACACACATGTCTGAAATGGCACCAATGTCATGGCGTTTACATATGAAATCAGTTTTAGGCAATTGCTCAAAAGCTCCAAGTTATCCCAAACATAGGTAGAGCAGAGAGAGTAGGAGATGACAAAGTATACTTAACTGCCCCAAATTACCATGTCTCCTGCCCTGTGCCTCAGGAAATATTATGTTAAACTATATGCAGGGTGTTTACAGTGCTAGATCTAGGTGTCTAAATTGAGGGGTCTACATGTTGATATCTTTATGGGGCCTACATGTTCACAATCCAATCATCATCAGTAGAAATCCTGTCACTACAGTCAATGGACATGAGAATGCCTCAACTCACCCTTAACTAGCCAGCAAGATCTGCCCAGTTGAGCAGATTTTATGAATTTTCTGACAGAGGATAGGCATCTTGTTTGCATCTAGCTAGCTATCCAAATTTAGCCATTTTATCTGGAGCAGTCTCAATATAGCAGCACATGGCAGATGCCCACTGCAATGGAGAGCGTAGGTTGAGTTGGTCTGCAGTGCTTTATATGAGCTTTTTTTGCCTAGTACGTTTCCCACTTAGAACTGATTAGAGTAAGATCAGAGTGAGCTCGTGGGGATCGTATGACCTGGGGCATGAATCTCATCTCTGTGAGATTTCTTCCTGTTCTAATCTGATTAATTAGGCAGACAGGTTCACAGCATCATGTTTTCTAATATGGCTTGTAACTCCTGGTTTAATGCTTGTCAGAGATGATCATGACCCCTCGCTCTGGATATAGCAATGGCTGAAGATGTTTTTGCTTCTCTTTTTGCTTTATCACAAAGTAGAGTTTAGCTGCAGCATTATAGCCCTTGTAATTGTTAGGAAAGAACATACCAGAAATGCATGTGGTAATTGCCTGGTGACACCTTTGCCATCTCACTGAAATGTATGGGGATGCTTTAGCATGAGGGAAAGCAGTAGATACGAGACATACTGAAAGGCCATTGCTTTGGTGAGAGACAAACCAAGCAAAACTTCTCCCTGATTTTCCTCTGAACAAGCCTCTATTCATTCTTGTTTCCAAATAGTAAGCCAAGTCCTGCTACTCCAGACAATTTTCCATTAGCTTACTTGGGAGGAGTCTGAATGCATAACAATTCAACAGAAGAGGTAGGTTAGCCCAACTTCAGGTTTTCATCAGCATGTGCCATGTTCATACTGCAGTCCTATCAAGATTTTTTGTTTTAGCCAATTGTGCCCTATTTAGTCCCAGGAAGAAGGTCTTAATAACCTCTTGAATTTCTTTTCAAATAAACTTCACTAACAGTTCTTTATTTTAGTCTTAATGATGCATTTTAGTGTTAAAAGATCAGACCCAATCTCCATCAATGCTAAGGAATAATTCCATCGATTTGAGGAAAGTACAGATTTGTGTGGTACAAACATTGGTGACAGTGCTGTTTGTCAGCACAAGGGTGACTATGAAGATTCCTGTTGTTTTATAGTTCAGTATTATTTTGGAGCTTCACCTCAGTCCTGTCTTTCGTGTTTTCCTTATGTCTGTCTCTCTCATCTTTTTCTTCTGAAACTGAGTGAGACGTTTTTTTTTTTTTTCCTGTGTCTGGAGGGAGAAGCACGTGACAGTCCAAGGGTGGGGTTGCTGAGAAGCTGCTGAAGACAGTGGCTGGAGATGGAGTTGCTGAACTGTTGATGAAGCTTGTTTAAATGGTGGGGGGGCAAGAAAAGGGAGTGTGCTGAAAAAGCTGGAGGATGTTCAGATCTGTGGGAAGAAGCAGAAACTCTGGGACTTGTCTTGTTTTAATTGATCTGTCAGATACAAATTATGTGACTTGTGCTAGACAAAAATGATGCATATGTGCATCCCTGTCCAGACTGAAGAGAGTATATATGCTGTACTAAAGGGACTCAGTGTGAGTTGTTTAATCCCTTGGTACAAACAGGCAGGTGTATGTAGGTCAAAGACTGCATCATTGAAAGCAGAAAGGTTTTAAATTTGCTCTCTGCTTTTGGAGGTTGACTGTGCTTTGAACAAGGAGTTCGGAGATCATAGTCACTTCTTGTGCTGCATAGAGTTAAAAGGAGAAGCAGGCTGCAGGACACACAGCCTTCCAATAAAAGGCTCAGATAATGCAGCATTTTCCGAAGGTCAAAGAAATGCAGAGTCCAGATTAAACACTCTGCAATATGTAAATGCCACGCCACGTATGTTGGAGTTGCGCTTGAGTGCTGCAGGGTGGAAAGCCTGTGTCTGCATCCCATTTGTTTGTTGCAGCAAGCCAATTGCCTAGCCCAATTGTTTTAGCGATGAGCTGATCAATATCCCATTACTGGATGTAACAGTTCCTGCAGGAAGTGCACAGAAGATTTTAATGCATGAATTATGCATGCTGTGCTCATTCTTTAGTCTCAGAGTGGTGACAGAGATTGTAAAGATGACTGGGATAGTTTCTTGCAGAAAGTGACTGCAGTGAAATGCTTCATATTTTCATGCACACAAGCAGCATTGAGTGGGACGGCCTATTTACGAAGATATAAATCCCTGAGCTTACAGCACAGAATGCTTGATTTGAAAGCATTGCAGCCATGTACAGAGCTAGTTTTCCTGCTGTCTAACCTGCTTTCTGCCGAAGGTTGGCTGAGGGATGCTAACGGCTGTGCTTTGCTCTGAGGTCACAGCTTGAAGTCTTTTTTTTTTTTTTTTTTTGTAATTTGCTTTCTGCCGCAGGAGAGGATCTGTGAAGTTTATTGGTGCAACCATCCCTGTATTTTTTGCAAAGATACAAACTTGGAATAGTTATTATGAACAAAAGGACAAGAAAAGATTCACCACCTAAGGTAAAACGGGGTATTTTTTCTTTGTAGATCTGTGTGCAGAAGAGGGAATATGCTGAGGCAGGATTATGATGATGCAGTGTGGTTACATTGACTCAGATATCTGTGCTGGAATGCAGCGTCAGGATTCTCGGTCGGGTATGGCTGCATGGATCCTGCCAGCATGGGTGTTGTAAAATGGTTGTTTAAATATTGCTGAGAATAAATACTGCTATACTTTTTCAAATCCTGCAGCTTGTGCAGGAGTTTGCATTTCTGATCAATTTTTTGTCTGCTATAGATGACTGCATTGTGGGGAGGGGCAGGGCAGTCACTGAGCTTAATCAATATAATAACATGATCCATTTCATTAGAGGTCCTAAGCAAATAATGGCAATGGAATTTCATTGACTTTTATTCCTCTGTTTGTAAATCCTCTGTAACATTTGCAAGCTACAGTGAAATTTGTGGCAAACAAGGTCCCAGAATCTATTGCTTGACTGTCCTGTAAATAACTGTGATCAAACTGCTTCGTTTTGGGTAAAAGACTGAGCTGACAAGGGAGGAGACAAACCTGTCCTTATTGTCCTTCAGAAAACTAAGTACTGCCTGAGATTTTACATACAAGGGTCGCTATTCCTAATTGTCATTTGCTGGAAAATAAAAAGAGGCAGAGGGAGAAAATTTAAAAGCATTTATATTCTTTTCATTTGCACATTTGACAGCTTAGGATATATTCAAGAAAATTGTTGTCTAACCAATGTAGGTATACAGTAAATATACCACCTTTTAAAAGAGCAGTTCAGTTATATAATTCTTGCTTATTAAATGATTTAACAGAATAAATGATTAAAAATGTATATATCATTAATATTTTGTGTATATGAAAAATCATGTCTTAGAAGGCACTGTAGTTTGGAATATAGAGCAGAAATACTTTACATACTGTGTTCAGCAGCTTGAAGGTATATCCGTACTTTCAGATAGACATATTGTCACAGAGCACTGAGAAACAGTTAGTTTAATAAGGCTGAAAGCTGTTTGCTCTGTGATCTGAATTACCAAGGTGCTACCAGTAGGTATCACAGACGGTCACAACAGGAATGCCATGTGCTACCCTTCCCTGGGTAGCTGCCTCTTTTCTTCGAATTTACGTTGTTATCTGACATTTGCATTTAATAACACCTGATGGTCTGGTTAGGATGCCAGTCCTTATGTCACACCGTACAGAGACACGTAAGGACTCCTGCCTCAAGGAACAGCTTGAGGTGGGTTATTAATTACCTGGTAAAGGTCCGTAAGGAATATATGAGGAACTGAATAATCAGCTGGGAAAATGCTGCACCAGAAGTCCGCTAGTGCTCATATTGCCCATTTCAGAAGAGAGGACATTAATATTACATACTCGTGTTCCACTAACAAACCATCAAGCAGTTGTCAGCCTGAAGTGGCATGTTTGAAGCCCTCTGCGTGGGAATGCACACGTCGTTGGGCAGCCCCCCAGCTTAGCAGTTTCCCTGCTGCTTGTGCAAGCTGTATCCTGCCTGCTCTTGCGCAGGGCCACATCCTCGCATCCTCTGCCCTTCCTGAGCTGGGGGAAGCAGGCAGTGGATGAGGGGTGAGGGGTATGTTGAGCCCATGGTTTCTGGGCTCCTGAAGGCCTCCTGGATGCTGAGTCACGGAGCAGGTTGGAGAGGTGCTCACCAGCCCCCGCCTGTAGGCACATCAGCTGTTGCAGCCAGATGAAGCCTGTGGAAGACAAACGCACAGCTAGGGACAGGGAGCGATGAGCGAGGGGGAAGCATTACAAATCCTCACTGGCAAACACTGCATCGCGAGTGTGGTGAGTGCAAACGCATTGCCGGGCGTGCAAACTCCAGGCTGGAAACCCTTGGAGGGGGGAGGGGGGAAATAACAGTGACAGAAGTGAAGAGCTCACACAGTAGTAACAAGAAGGATGTATCTGTTACTGGACCGCTTGCAAATGTGCTAGTCATTCTGCATTTGCTATGGAGGATTGATTGTATTTTCTCTGTCTTTGCCATTTAACATTTAATATCACCTGAAATGCAGAATTTGCAGATAAGCCAGACTTTCAACAGAGAAAAGAGATACAAAAAGAATAACTAATAGGAGGAAAAAACTTTGGAAACTCCTCTCATTTGGTTAATTAGGGAATATCTAACACTGTATCATAGTAACCGAGCAAAATAATGGAGACGATTTCCATGAGAGAGAATGATAAGTATATAACTGAGTGTTGCATATTCAAATACTGAGTTCAGAGCATATATTGCTTACTGAAATAAGGCTCAGCTGTTTCAGTGCTTTATTAGTTTTTCCAGATGTATCAGTGAATAAACATGTTACTTCTGTTCTTTGACTATCATATATAAAAAGCCACTACAGCTACAGTCACAGTGATGCAGACTAATTTTAATCTTCTAACAGCCTCATTTTTTCTGTCCTCATTTTTTTACCCATTCAAACAGAGGTACTTAAATTATCTATGTTTTAAAGGGAAACAGATATATTAATAAGTGGTAAAAAAAAAAAAAAAAAGAAAAAAAAAGTGGAGATACTAATTTTCTGTAAAAAATAATGGCTAGAATTTTTCAAGGCATTTGAAACAGTTAGATAGTCGGGGTCCATTGAAATTCGCTAGGGAACATGATCTTAAATCCCTTAGGCTGAGATTTTCAGAGAAGTATATATAAATATTTTAGTGACTACAGAGAAAACAGCTTGAATAAGAAGCAAGGAAAACAAAGGCAGGCCAAAAACTCGTTGCTATTAAAAAAGGTAATTAGAGGAAGATCAGTTTTTCTTTCCCCCCTCTTTTTTTTTTTTTTTTTTTTTTTTTTTTTTTACTTCTCCCCTATTTCCTCTCCTCAGATAACTAGATAACCGTGTAATTATATCATTAAAAATATTAAGAAATAATCCAGGGTATTATACAGAGAGAAGGGTTAAGAAGGATGATCTTGCAAGTATCTTATTAGTAAGGGATATTGTTGGAAAAACACAGTTTAATGGGGGCAAAAGTCTCCTTTGTTAACTTGTTGGAATATTCTCTGTCTCATTCTCATTATAACGTCAAAGACTGAATAACAGAATGTGGTTTTCTCAAGTCCTGACTTTGCATATTTTAAATAATATAGACCTAATTCTGGAAAATTGTCTTGTTATAAATACATCTGCAATCTGAGAATTGATGCTTGCTACCAGAGCTTATCGATTTTGTTCTTGCTCTGGGCTGCAGAGCAGACCCACTCAGTACAGTTAATAACTGAAGGGGTGACTATTTATGAAAATCAGAAGCTTCAAGAACTGATGCTCAGGCAGCAAGTGAATGCTGATGAACACACATCGGTTCTCAGTGCCAGTTGTAGTGAAGTGGCATTGCTGTACTTTTGAGATAAGCCCCTATGAGAAACAAAATGAAAGGTTTTCTCCTCTGTCTTAAAATGGTTTTTGTTTGTTGTAGTTGAGAGAAAGCAGGAGAGAAGGTACTGGCAAAAAGTGTCAGGAATTAATGCATATTAGGTGATCGCATAGTAAGAATTGTTGAAAAAAATAGTAGCAAAATAGTACATTAGCAATTAAAGAATGTATTTTCCATCAGAAGAATGTATGTAAGGTAACAGTAACATGGTAAATGTTTTTTTTTTGTTTTTTGTTTTTTTTTTGCATGTGTGTCCGTTATATACACTCTTACTAGTCACTGATTTATTTTTGCATTTCCTACTGTAGTAGGGAAGAGGCACTGAGAATAATCAGATTGTTTATGACTGAACACATCCTCAGAGATGTAAAAATTGGTAATTACATATAATCATTTTAAGCAAGTAACCTATGAATATGTAATCAGTGCTTATTAATGGAAAAGTATGTCTATACAGAAATGTACGTGTGTATATACGTATGTGTGTATACCTGTGCGTGCTACCTACTTACTTAACAAATATGTTCCCTTACCTCTAGTTTTTCAGCAGCAACTAGGAATATCTACTTTCTACTCCTGTTAGCATTTTCCTATAAATAACACAGAAGGGATGACTGAGGTGAGTTCTGATAAATATCACTCACTGATAGCCCTGAAAACACATTCAACTAGGTTGAGCAGCAAGAGAACTGAAACCTCTTTATCCCATTTGCCAAAGACATTAATCAAAGTACAGTAACATTTCAGTGTGTTGGAAACAAGCTCTTTAATCTCAGTATGCTGGAAACAAGCTCTTTAATCTCTTAGGAGAAACTGCAAAGAGGAACCAGTGCCTTAGGATTTTTGCAGGTAACAATGTTTGTACTAAAAAAAGTGCTGGCACACTAAAGATTACTCTGTAAAATAATTATTCTCCTCCCTTTTGAGATGGAAGTTTCATTGATTAATGTAGGTCAGTCAAGCTGTATAGAGTTTTTCAGACTAGCTTTTTGAGCCACATCTCTTTCCTCAGCTTAAAAATTGGCTTAGTGTCTTAAAACATAGATTTGGAACAGATATTCCTTGTGCCTCCAACAGCAGCTGTGCAGAAGGGTCATGTTAACTGGTGGCACAATGTGGCTGAAAATAAAACAGTCATAGACACCAAAATCTGTTCCTCAGGGTTCAGTGTTTATAGCAGATATAAGACATAATTGAAGAGACATTTGCAGACCTTTAGTATGGACCTGTTCAAGCACAGGCTTTTTGGTAGGTTGTGGGAATCCTACCTGACCACAGCTCTCTTCCCTTTTTGGGCCAGCATCTCACTTCCTATCCCAAGTCTTTCTTCAAAGGGGAACGGAAGGATGGTCTCATACATTAGCTATAAGGCTGTTGCCATCTCACCCTTTTGCAGGGTGAAATTATCTTGAGGCTGTTTGCTTGTTTCCTTGTGGAGACACCAAGCAATCTCAAAAAATCTTGCAAATGCTCTTGATGTCAGATGAATACCAGTAGCTTGACATTTTTGTGTCACAAGGCTTCATACTAGTAGTTACTGACAGGTAAGTGATGTTAGAAATCAATTACAAAACTTGATTGAATTAACCAATGGAAACAAAGAATTGTTTTAATAAGTGTGCATGCCTGGTCACAGTAATAATGATTGCTTTCATATCCCAGCAGTCACTTTGGGAAAGCATAGGCCATATTTCCTTATCTTTCCTTGTTTTCTGTAGGAACACACTGAAATCTGTATAACTTGAATTATTTAACTGAGTTGAGGAACAAAACAATTGGCTCATTGTTAGAGATCATCATCACAAAGTGCTTTACAAACCAGAACAAGTTGTATCCAACCCATATCAAATTCTAGTCTAAGCTCTGTAAGGGAGGTTCAGATGTCTTTAGGGACTGAAGTATGTAGTCTTTTGTGGTGAGGTTGGAGATGAACTCTTCCTGAACATGCTCTTGATTTAAGTTTCTATGTTTTGAAGACTGGGACATTTAAAACATATCGAGAGAGGGTGACGAGCAGGATTTCATAGCTGCAGGTAACAACTGCAGAGCAGTCACAAGTTTGTCCAGTCTTTGTCCTCCTCCTGGGAGGACATACTGTTCGCTCTCTGTCTTTGATGAGAAAACTTCAGAGAGAGGCATGGGGAGAAGTCTCACTGAGAGAGCTGGAGTTCAGCAGGAGAATGGCCAAGGGCTGTGAGCTGGGAACTGCCAGACTGTTTTCTTGTACCATATGGGAGAGAGGTATCAGAAGTCTTTCTTCTTGACTTTATTTTTCTTTCTTCTTTCAGGAAAGCTGTTTATTAGAGTGACTCAAGTTGAGTCCTGTCTGCTACATTCACACGTAATTTAGTGGGAAAGAAACCGAAGAAGTTTCCATTGACACTGTTTCTGCAGTGACTTTCAGTGGGATGCAGGAAGTAGAGAGTATGGGATGGAGAAAGGGAACTCTTGAGAGGAAAAGTAAGAGCTCCTCCAGACTCCTCAGCATCCTGCCAGGGAGCAGTCTGTTTGGAGTGCCTGGAGGATTATTTACATTGACATAGATTTTGGAGCTCTCGTAAGGAGCCTTGCAGTATCTGGTTATAGTGAGGGTCATTTAACCACAGTCTTGCCGTCTTCTCATAGTAATTTATGATTCTAAATGAGGAGGGCATCAGCTTACTGATAGTATTGATTAGGATTTGATGCTGCTGATCAGATATTTGGTTATGCAGAATCAAATTTATATGAACAGTGATTTGACTAAGCAAACCAAGCAATCATACCCTATATGAATATTACATCTCATCTGATATAGTAACTTCAGAAGGAAGTTCAGTATGAATGGAAATAGTGGGATGGAAGTGTCATCTCCTCTGCTTCCCTGCACCTGAATTTGTGGGGCTTGTTATCAGCTAGCACTGGCAGCCTCAACCCAACCTGTTGGTTGTTTCTTGCATAGCTAAGGTTTCAGATAACCTGGAAATCACATTGTAAGTATAATCCTTTAGCTGTGCATAGGAGCTATATCTGAACTGTTTATGAATTACACACAGCTCAGGAACTTCACATTGGCTACTGCTGCCAGCACTGTAGTTGCTAGTGTCTTTTCTTACCTGCAGTAACACCATATGTTGAGTTATGCAGGTTGTCTCACAAAAGATTAGAATTGCTGATGTTAACTTGCATAAATAAATGCTTTTCATATTTTTCACCCAAGGAATTCCTCCGCTAGCTTTTTAAGCTATCTTTTTTTCCTCTCCTGAACAACTACACGGCAAAAAAGAGAGAAGGACAAATCATCTGAACTTGTGAGTCATTACTGCATTCATAGAAAATGTGCATAAGTTTTAAGCTTTCTGCCCTTTCTGCATTTCTTGGCACTGTCACAGAATTTTAAACATATAAGTTCATCCAAATTTGTATTACAGACTCCTGAATATTTTTTTACCACATAAGAGCTAGGAATTCCTATAATTAAAATTGTGATAGAAATGTAGCATTGTATTAATTGTGAATACATTTCTAGTTACTTCTGTAGTTTGGTTTCATACTCAGCTTGAAGCAATGAAAGCCATGCTGGAAATGAAATATGTTGTTTTGTTCATGGTACAGAATAAAACAATACTTTTGCTGGCTGGGTACAAATACTTTGTCTTTTTCCAGAAATGCACACTGCAATTGAAGTAGAATTGCTCTACTATTTTAGAACTTTTATCTTTTAGAGCTTCAAACGTAGACCTGTTTGCTTTCCTGACTGTTCCCTTACCTGAGGTGAAAGATGCAGTTGAAAAGTATCTGAAGAAGGAAGAAAGGACATTAGTGCTGCTAGTGTTAGAGAAATGTGTTTTAGTTATTTTTTATCTTCATGACTAGATATGTGCAATACCAGATCACTTTGGAACAAAGTGTTTATGCAAGCAAGGGGTGTGTGAACTCCTGTGGTGGTATTGTTTTTTCCCCTCCATTTTACACCACTCAGTGCTCAGTGCTTTCCAGCAGGGTATTTGTGGGTTTGTTCCATTTAACCTGCTGAGACACATTATTTACTGCACCTCGAGTACTGTGTTCAGTCTTGGGCCCGTCACTACAAGGAGAACATTGAGGTGCTGGAGCGTGTCCAGAGAAGGGCTACGAAGCTGGTGAAGGGTCTAGAAGATAAGTTTTATGTGGAGTGGCTGAGGGAACTGGGGTTGTTTAGCTTGGAGAAGAGAAAGCTCAAGGGAGACCTTATTATACTTTACAATTACATTAAAGGAGTTTCTAGCGAGGTGGGGATTGCTCTCTTCTCCCAAGCATCAAGTGATAAGACAAGTTGCACCAGGGGAGGGTTAAGTTGGATATTAGGAGAACTTTCTTCACTGTAAGAGTTGTGTGGCACTGGATTAGGCTGCCCAGGGAAGTGGTGGAGTCACCATCCCTGGAGGTCTTCAAGAAACATATAAACTTACAACTTAGTAGCATGGTTTAGTGATGGAGTTTGGTACTGGGTTAAAGGTTGGAGCAGATGAGCTTAGAGGTCTTTTCCAACCTGAACAATTCTCTGATTCCATGAAGTCTATCCGTCCCATTGTGGGGATGGAAGTATGCTCCAACATAGATAGATCTCCAGGAAAAAAAGGGTGCATGAGTTCCCTGGTGAGTTTCTCATCTCTCCTTCCTTCCTCCTCCTCCTCTCTCAAGTCCCAGTCAGCCCAAGAACCATCTTTAGCCCAGAAGCTGGGCTCCTCAAACATTAGGAAGGCCTTGGTAAGGATGGAAATATACATGAAAGCTGTCCATATATCTTTATTTTACTGATAGAGGTGCTGCAGTAGTTCCTACTCTAAATATCCTGTCATCCTTGTAATGCACTAGCTAGCTGAAGAGCTAGCTGACTCTCTCTGCATTTTGCCTCTTTGACTTGCCTGTTCCAGGGGTCAAGTAGCATCACCTCACCTAAGTGTCCAAAGTGCCCCACATTTTCATTACTGGGCCTAGGGCCCATCTCCACTTTCACCAAGAAATTTCAACACGAGCTTGAGGACTTCATCCTCTTATTAGTCAGATTCAACACAGTGGGATAAGAGAAGTGGGATACCCTCTTTTCACCTCCTTTCCTCCTAGCCTGCTGACTTGCTCTGAAACCTACAAGTAGCGTTCATATCAGATAAGTTAGTGTTAGCTAATTAATAGTTTGACGCCAATGACATATAACACCGTCCTGTGTATTTTCTCATTGTGATTTTGGTGGTAAGAATCATGGGAAAATCCATAAAATAAATCTAGCATTCAGTCTGTTTTTGGCCTCCCAAGGGTTTGTCATATACTGTAGGAAATTGCATTTTATTGATTAATTCACTAAATACGGGAGAACAGGTTCTCATCCTGATGGGAAAGTCAGTCAGGCCTCAATATTTACATCCCTTGAAAGGATAATACTGTGTATCATTGTCAGTAATGGCAGGATGGCAACACATCAGAGCAAGCTCTTCTTAAAAGCATGGGGCTGCAACCTGATGGCAATGACACAAGTGGCTGCAACTCATAACACAGCTTCAAAATGGAGAAAGGTAATTTATGAGAAAATCCATGTAAAGAAAGTTTTTCTGTGGAGGCTTATATGTCTTTTCATGAGTCTAGGAAAGCAAGAGAATACATCATTTTTCTTTGGGAGGAATGATTCATTACTAGATATTTCTGTCTTCCAAGAGAAGGATACTTTTAGGTGCTGAACTTCCCCAGTTCTCTTAGCAGGATTTGCGCAGGACCTGCGGAGGTGGGGACAGGATCTGCCTCAAAAATTGCAGCTCATTGCTGAGTGCAAGACACTGAATTCAGCCTTTTTCAGCTATTCTTTGGGTAAGTCCTCCAGAATTTTTGATTCCCATCTGGGGCTAAAACACATAGCAGAGGAGCATGCATATGTGTACATTTTACAAAAAGAGACATAATTTTAGTGTTAGTGGACATTTGGTGTTTTTGAGTAGGTACATTGTCCGCATGATTTAAATTTCTGGCTCTTGTGCACCATAGCACTTTCCTCCTGTGTTTTACCCATATAGGGATATCATTCTCTTTTTGCTTGTAGAGTGTTTCAGTGGCCATCTGCTTACAGATGGCAAGCATCAAAAAGAAATATATGCTTGATTCATAGTGTATCATTTTCTGTATTCTAGTTGTTCATATCTAGCCTGATTAGTTCTTTGGTACTGCTGAAAAGAGAAAGTCTGATGTGACATTGCAGGAAGTAAGAAAATTGAAGAATTTTCTTGTGAAATGTATTATCCAGACTCTACAAAACTTAGGAGATAATGTAGATGTACTGTACACTTCTTTAGCCTTGGAAAGAGATGTTTTAGTGGAGTGAGGATAAAGATATAATAGAGCTCTATGAAGTTATGAAGGGCATGCAGAAGGTGAATTGGAATGACTGTTCACTTTTTATTATAAAGATTTTATTTGAAGCTCCCCTTTTTTTGAGAAAAGGTTCGGAGTAAAAGAAGGACTGTATTTTTCATGTAATGAATGGTTAAACTGTTGCCCTTATTGCTTCGGGATATATAGGTGCAAAAAGTTCTCACTCACTTCTCGCTCAAAAAGCGATGAGAAAAATTTACAGAAGTGCAATCCATCAAGGCAGAAGGGTGTTACCTCTGATTCAAGAAGTCCCCAGATCCCAAATTCTAGAAGAAAAGGGTGTTCCAGGGAAACGACAGGACTGTAGCATCTTGGGCACTGCCGGAGGCAGGACTACCAGACAAGGCATGTCGTGGTCTTAATCTGTATGGTTGTTCTCAGGTTTTAATGTACAGGTTGTGCCAAATGTGAGTCCCATACTGGAGGCTCTGGGCAGAATAGCTGTCCATATGCAGGTCATCACAGGCTTCTGGGACATAGCCAGACCCCTCAGGGTTTTCTGGGTTGTGCCATGAGCCAATACTACTGCCCCAGATCAGGAGGTTTCTATCCCTGGCCATGGCAATAGTTTCTTCAGAGGGGTCATACCTTCTGTTACTTATTCAGTGGAATTACAATGTAGGTACGTTTATTTTTATTTATTTATTGCCACTCTGTTTGCTATAATCTTAATGATTTTAAAATAAGTAATAAAAATACTTTTAGATGCATATATGTATAAAATAAATTGACACATTTTCACACAGAGGGTCAGATAAACTAACATAAATTGGCAACGACACACACAGACACACTTGTGCGTGGAAGTATATTTACGTATATTAGAGAAACTCTAATAAATCTGTGTCAACCACAGCATACTAAGGAGGTGGAAATACCCCTTCCTTCGCCTTCCCCCCCAAACATCTGCTACTGTGGATCCCCATTTGGGACACATTTAAAAATAAAACAGGCTACATTAATTTTCACCTGAAGTGCTATCAATAATGAGCTAACACATTAAAGACAGAGTTGTCAGATAGTTGGGTACCATCTGGCATAAAATATAAACCTTTTACCTGTTATTTGTGTTAGAAAGATCTGCATGGGCAACAGCAACCAGAAGATTCATTGGTGGCCTGGTAACCATCCAGACCACAAAGAATTTTCTTTAATGGGCTTTTGTAGAGAAAAAACAGAATCATAATTTTCTGGAGGCTGGTAAAGAACCTTTTTCCAAGGGCTGGGTGCAAGTAAGTATTTAGTATTATTCAGAGAACTGGTGGTACTGGGCTACTTTGCTGTCCTGCTTCCTGTCAAACATCTCATGTAGCTCATCTACTCAGAAAAGTATGCTCTCACTGTGTCTTCTTGCCCTATGTGTTTGAGGGGCCCAGGACTGGCATGCAGTGCATGGTAATTGGTGTGAAAGTGGATATGGTGCAGAGTCGTTGCATGACATAATGGAGGGCCATAAGGAAAGCCACTCTGAACCAAACCTAGTCCAGCCTCCTGCCTCGAACAGCCACTTACAGTAAATGCTTCCCCTGCCTCACCTTCCAAACTTCAAGCCTTCAGCTGGTTATTGAGCTCCTGACTTGGAGCCAGCTGGTGGGTATTTAATAGCCACTGATTAACCTGTCCACTAGGAATTTGTTTCGTCTCTTTCTGAACTGTTTTATCTCTTCAACTGCTCATGAAAGTGTTTTCATGCCAGTCATCTCTGTACTTGTAGCATGTTCTCTTTTTCAGCCCAATGGGAGTATAGACAATCATGTCAAAACTTTGTCAAGGAAGGAAAGCAAGACGATAAAAGAATTTATAAACTAAAATATGTGCTTTCACCGAGAAACTTCATTCTCTTAACTACCACTGTGTGTATTGGAAGCTGTAATGTGTTTCCTCTTTGTTCCCTGCTGTGAAGATGAATGCTGTACCTCAGTACTTTTCAAGGTGACTCTTTTAAGAGTTCTTCTCTTTTATTGTATCTCTGCTGTGTCTGCAGAGGCTTCACAGGTGACTCTTTTCCTTCTTCTGGTGTGCATCTTATCATGAGTTATAGAAACCCTTATACTGCCAGATATTTAAAATAGAGTCCAGGAAAAAGAGAGAGATTAAATGTATGCTGTACATTTCTATACTTGCCATGTTTATTTTCTTTCTTAGTACAATGAAAGGCTGTAATCATTTATTTATTAGATTCTATTATTGTGGAAGGTTTGCTGTGTAGATACGATGGGATGTAGAAGAGGGATGTTCTATTCTTGCTTGTGCCATGGTCTTTTTTGTGACCTTGGAAAAAACAATAAAGATTGCTTTTTCAGGGGTGAAAGGAAAAATGAAATACAGTAGCTTGCACTCAGAGTTCCCTTTTTATCCCAAGCGTGATCTTTGTGCACATCCAAATCTTTCACTTCTATTAAATGAATTTTCAGGCGAAACTTCTGATGGAGCAGTCACCTTGAGTAATTAATAGCAGCGGGGCTAGAGCTACCATCAAACAGAATGCCACAGCTAAGGTTACAAGAAGTTATCACCTGCAAAACTAGACACATTGCTCACCCAGTTGCCTGCTGATGGGAATCGAGCCATTTGACATGGCTGCCATGTGGCTGTGCAGCGTGATTGCTCTTTCCTGAGCAAGGCAATGTCATGTGGAGGAAATACAATGAATGAGTTTTGCAGTGAAGGCCAAATCATAAAGGCAAAGGATCTTATTTTAGATGAATTCATCATGTTTAATGTGAGAATAACAATGCTGCATACTTCCCACGTTTACTTGTCTTGTTTATTTGGAATATAAATTCTTTGGGAACACTATTGTATTTTTGTTGCACCCAGAGCAGCGGCTTCTGAGACTTGGTTAAGACTTCCATGTAGCATAGATGATAACAGTGTCTGTGACTTTAATGACTTTCTCCAGAATGGAAGATGTCAGGAACCTGTCTGTGGATATTCTGTATATCTTTGTCAATATTTCTGGCTGCATAGAGCTCAGCTGGCGATGGCAGCATATAAGCCACTCACTGTGCCTGATTATTTAGAGAGATTTCTGCAGTAATGTCTGTGCTGGAGTGTACCTGACAGAGTATATGAACCACAGGTTCAGGTGCAGTGGTTTACAGAAGCCTGAAGACCAAGGAATAAGTTAAAGGCATCACAGAATTAGAGGAAAGTGGTGGTTTCTTTGGGCAGCAGGCTGAGATGAGGTTCTAGGCTGAACTGAAACTTGAAATTGAGGATTAATTTTTGAGTCTGGACGTTCTTGCAGATTTTTGTTCTTATCATAAGTGAATAGTTATTACTTTGATTTGAAGAAAACAATCCATTGAATCACTTTATTTTCATCCAGTAGCCACAGGCCAGTTTTGCAATTTGCAGAGTTGTTGCGATGTGCTATGTAATCACAGCTGGCCAGCAGTGTGTCCAGTGATGTGGTCCATGACTGAGTGAATTGAGGAATACGAGCACAGTCAGAAATAATCAGACTCTGCAATGTGATGGGATTAAAGTCCTGTTCATCCTCTAAGTATATATGTACCTGTATAGGATTTTTGAGTGATCAAAACCAAAATTCACTTTCAAGTTGTGTTTATTTGATTTATTTTCCTTGAAAAGGTAACTAGAAATTCTAAATAGTTGGGAGCTGAAAGTAGCGGGGTGCAGGGTCCTTGTCATTTAAAAAGGTGGATGCCTTTTAGGCAAATTCTATAAGAAAGTCTGATGCGAATTGCTTCATCTAAGATTTTCTTGTATGTTCCATTCAGATTTTGTTGTTGCTTTTATGAGTTCATAACATTTAAGAACAGCCCCAAAACAGAAATTTTTGAATGTTTTCCTTTGAAAATTCAGAAACATTTCAAATTGGATGATAATTTGTTATTGTTGATTACCAATACTTTGATAGTTTTGTGTAAATTCAGTGTAAAACTCTAAGAGTAGTGTTATCTGCTAATTTCTACAGAAAGTATTCTTACTATATGAAGCATCCATACAATGTTCATCAGTCTACTTAAAAATAACAATGTGCTGATTTATGATGAAGCTGTAAGTAATGAACATCTTCAAGGCTTTATACCAACAGAATCACTATTGTGCTCTATTAATTTCTTTTTGATGTATGGCTACTTAAACTTGGGTTGATTTTGTATTCAGCAATCAATTCTCTTTTTTCTCTCCCCAAAAAAGGATGAAGGATGGAATTTATGTACTATGCTTCATTTAGATATCCTGTTCTCCAGCACTTAATTTTGCAACATTGTTTAGATTATAAATTTAGCTGTTTTTAATTAAAAAACAAAAAAACCAAAAACAACAACAGTTAAGATCTTGAAAATAAATTTTGTCTAAGGGCCAAATAAAAATAAAATTGGGCTGAATTATTACTATTTTTTCTGGGATGAGGTTAGCTACAAATATTGTTATTTTCTCAGCTCTGATTGTACTTTCTGGAAGAGGAATAGCTCTAGGTCAATTAATTAACAAGTCCCACTCATGAACCATCACAATTACTTTGCAGTGGACTAGTATGTCACCTACATAAATTTTCTGACTTTATGCTATGGTTGTCCTGCTCACTTGCTTTAATTAAGATAGATTAGTTCCTTAGAAGATGTTCCAGCATATTGGCTGTGTCCAATATACTTTATATTGCACCAGTATGTTGAGAAAGCAACCCAAAATATTAAGCTCAAAGTAGAGATGTATATGTAGAGTGGTATAATGACTCTTTTATTTTTTATTTCTATTTTTATTTTTATTTTTATTTATTTATCAACAGGTAATCTTGATTATGCTAAATATTATGGGAAATTTTTCTGCGCCAGTATTTCTGTATGTCTGCACCTTATTAACATATGCCAGAAGCATCTCTGGTGGCTGCATGTGGGCTCTGCAGCCAGGATGGTGAAGCAGTAGACTAGCCACGGAGAGGACTTGAAGCAGAAATCCATGTTGGTGCATAGCTCTGATACTCAGAAGACAATTTTTGTACCCATTTGCTTGCTTTCTGGACTGATCCTCCCACAGTGAGATTCTTTGTGAGAACACACCCAGTGGTAAACCTTACAGACATTTCTGTGTCCTCTATTCAGAGTCTTCAAGTTTTACTGCAGGAAGGCACAGTCAGTTCTCATGGTTAATCTTTCATTATGATTATCTGAAAAATGATAGCATTACATTTCATTATAATATGAATAATTTCCTTAAGCCTCCCAAACCTTTAATGCATGACAAGCTCATCTTAATCTGAAATTGAACACCTCCATGCAACTGCGCGCATAGCAGGTAAGGATGGAGTTGGATGCAGTGATCCAGAAAACACGGGGTGCCTGTGTAAGGGCTAAGAGTAATCAAAGCCCAAAAACATAAAACACTTCTGCTGTCTGAAATCATTGTTTTCTTCAACTTTGTTCATAAATATCTCCATTTTAAAAAACGGTTGTTTGTTCCCACTCCTTCTTTGCATCCCCCGATGCCTATAAATTTTATTCTAGGTAAAGCTGATTTATTTTTCCAAAATCAACTTTTCTGAATAGATATCTATGAAAAGTGATTTCTAACAACCACCCCTGTTCTTTTCAAATGCTTGTGTGCATTTCATTGCCTGGTTGCCATTTATCAGATGCCCAGGGGTAGAAATCTTGCTGCTCTTTGATTTTTTTTAATACCTCTGTACATTAAATCAGAGACATAAAAATGTAACATGCCAGACATTATGCCAGGTCTTTTTTTCTGTTTATTCTCTCAGACTTAATTATTCTCTCAGACTTAATGACATTTTCTTCAGATACTTCTGTGGTTGTGCAGTATGCACATGCACTGCACACACAGGTTGAGTGTATTCTTATACTTGGTTGTTTTTTGTGCAGTTTGGTGCAGTGTGACAAGTTTAGTAACTGGGACTTTCTTTAAGTCCTTTCCTCGCCCTTTTAACCCTGTCCCTTTATGGGAGTCTACAGGGAAATTTATTAGGGAGAGCACATCTTTAAAGATTTCAGTTAAGAAAGCTGTAAGTAACCTTTCAGTCCCACCTTTATTTGTCCAGATCTGATGTAACTCAGCTGAAGTCCTTAGAGTTTTGTCAGTATAAAACTAGCATCTCTTCTTGCCTTTTCAATTTGCTATCACAGATCTTGGGCCTTGTTTAATCATTTACTTTAAAGCAGAAGCAGGGACGAGTCTGACTTCTGCCTGTTGCTCTCCTAGTACACGGTTGAGGGACAGCAGGTGGTGAAATGCTCCATGGTAATCTCAGGTCAACAAAATATCTTCAAGATGGTGATGTCAGCTAGAGTATTAGCCAGGCTTAATGTGAGTAAATTTCAGTAAACCATCTTATGGGATACTTCTTGTTAAGCTGTTTCTGTTGAGGTTCATCTGACCCCAGTGACATTAGGCAGATATCAGTGGAGAGGTTTGTGCGAACCTACTGAGTGTCTCATGGCTTTGAAGGCATTTAGCAACAGATAGGCAAAAAACATCTGCTAGCAGCCTCTCTGCAGTATTTTGCTTTGTTGCAGTTCTGGGGTTCAGTACAGAGGGCACCAGAAAGTGACCTCCAGCATCTGAGCTGGAAAACAATTAAAATCCCTTGGGCTAGAGATTTCTCTGGAGGCTCTAAGTCTAGGACAATCTTAAAAAGTCTTTCTTGTTTTATTCCTTCAGAACTGAGCGAGCCAGTCCATCTTGTTTTTTCCAGAGCCTCAAACCACACGGTGCTGGCCTCTTTTTCTCTTTCAGTTTACTTGCTTCACTCAACCTCCTGAAGATTTCTGTGAATGAATGCAAGCACAGTTGTATCCTTTCCTGGTGCCCGGCTTATTCAACAGTGGTTCAATTGTGAAAACTAAGGAAGCCATCCTTTGATTGAACTGTTTGCTTTGTGAGGCTAACCAGTTTCTTCTAAAAATCCAGATTTTGTTGCACAACCTTCTTAAGAAAAAACAGTTTTGGATTTATATAGAATTAGTTCAGTTCTGGTGGCCTCCTAGGCTGGGCAGTGATAAAATGAGTGGGGCAAGAAACCAGTCGCACTTGGTTGTTCTTCTGCAGGATGCAGAATCTGCTCTTCATCCGAGGCTCTTGCAAATGAGTTTGGCAAGACCCTTTAGTAAGATTTCTCAGGTTCTCAGGTCTGCTGGCATGGCCAAGCCATAACAGAAATACATTCTGTTGTGGCTGCAGTGGCAATAATTGTATTTTGTAGAAGCACATGAAGCCTGGAAGAAAAGAACAATAACGAAATTGAATCCACCTTCATCTTTGAGCTACTTGTTATTAGAATTTACATAGAAAAAAAAGATTAAGAATATAAACAGGAGATAATTCAACTTTATTCTTTCTTGAAATGGAAAATGTGAACTGGGAGGACTGGAAGAGGTTGCAAAGGAAGATACTGGGGAATACACCACAGCATACAGACGGAATTTATTCTGCATTTCAGTTTTCTAAAAAACATGGGAAAATAAAATTAAACTGAACTTCAATACTTTTTATTACATGTATTTATCTTTAAAGTATTTCTGTTTTGATGCTAGGTCTATAAACCTTAAATTTCTGCAGACAGAAAAGCTTTTTTTGTGGTAACTTCTGTGCATAATTAAACATTAATAGAAATATTTATTTATGCTAATGATACAAACTTCTATATTAATCAGGCTTCAGATGACGAATATCCAATGAATCAGAATGGTTGGACTAGGTTATCTTGGAGGTCTTTTCCAACCTAGATCATTCTGTGATTCTGTGAGAATCAGAGAATAGTCGAGGTGCTATTTTTTAATTTTTTATAGTCATCTTCTACACTTGCATTACTGAAGTGTATACACACTGCACATGCATATACACATACATATAAAGAGTTTAGGGACTTTCATTCATTTTGTATATAATTTTTTAATGAACAATTCTGTTTTACTTTATTTTTTTTAAGGAAGTTCCAAGAGCTATAAAATTATCTTGAGATATAGGAATACAATCTTTAGGGATTGGATAATTTTATTTGAGAGGGGTTTTGTAGCAAGTTTTAGTACAAAAGAGGGTAACAGAAATTAATCTATCATAGAAAGTGCTGCTAAAAAATTCTCCATAGACCACACATTAATAAATATTGTTATAGACCAAATCCAGCTGGCCTTACTCAAGCAGATTCACTGGTGAGGACTCATAGGGACAACAGGCACTACACATGTGCAGAGTCACAAGCAGAACATGGAAAAAAAAATGGGTAGGGCAGGAGCAAAGAGAAATTTAATTCAAAACAAATGAAAACATTACAATGCAGCTGCCAGATACTCCATACAGGAGCAGGATGAGGCAAAAGAAAAGAGCTTCAGGCATTTGGAACCTCCTCCAATCCATCTGTTTTCTATGAATATTAGCTGGTGCTCAGACATTAAGTATTTAGGGCATGTCTACACCACACATCACCAAATGGCCTAACAATATACAGAAGCAAGCTAACAAGAAGTTGAGCTCAAGCTGAGTTTTAGTGGTAATCCAGTCAAACGGGGCTCTAAGTTCAAGGCAGGCAATGTTGGTCAGTGGGTTTGATGTAGCAATAATGTGCAGTGTCTGTGCACACAGTGCACTTCCAGCTCTCACTGCTACTCCCTGCTGTACCCTGTGTAGGTTCTCTAGGCTCAAGTCCAGAGTGGCTGCATCACAAAATTGCAGATTTATACTACTGACAGAGCCTCAAGTGATTATATGCATGTACAGGTTAGGATGTTTTCCTCCCTGATCTCAAATTATATAGTGCATCAATATATTATTTTCAGAATTGCAGGCTGGGTGGGTTATAAATTGCTCATAAGACTAATCTATGCATAGTCTTGATGATAAAACTTTGGGGAATTATAATGTTACAGAACTTAAATAACTCAAAATTGTTCCTGCTTTAAAATTATAAGTTAAATATTCATTTTCTTAGTTACACACAAATCTAACAACATTGCCAAAACTGCATAGTAAAATATGAGACATCATTAGAAAATTGATAGGCTAGAAGAAGTGGTAAATACAAAATGGAAGCCTTACAGTGATGCATATCTGATGTAAATGAATTACTCTGTCACCTTTAGACCTCTAGAGATTTAAACAGTGTATGTGAGATTGCATTTGGAACTAATTTTGTTTTACAAAAGCATGAGCTACATGTTATACCTGATGCTGGATCATTTGTGAGCTCTACTGCTAGGGCAATGCAAGCATTCCCACCTTTCCAGCCCCCTGATGTTTCCTTTCATGAATTCCTTTTATGCAAATATATTTGCCTATGGTCTTCATTCAAAGCTGAAATAAGTTTGTCATTCTTTGATAATTGGGAAACTAAAATAATAATAATAAATAAAAACAAAACATATTTTTCTTCCTACAAAAATATGGCAGAGTGCTAAATCTTCTACAGGTAGAAGAATTCTGGTGTCCTGAAGTCATTTGATTGATTTTGAAATTACCAGAGCAAATAACATTCTTTTTTTTTTTTCTTTTTTTTTTTTTTTTTTCTTCCTCCAACAGACAAAATGCGTATCTTAGAAAGATGTTGTCTATACATGGCTAATTTCACTGTAAAAGGTGTACTGAAGGCACGTCCTTAATCAAGGGCATACTGTGCACCTTCAAATAAGCCTCACGCAGCCAAAGAATAATTGCAATTGCTTTACAATATATGGCACCGTTTGAGACACTGTATGCAGCCATCATTATTCCTATTTTAATGCAGAAGTACTCAGAGTTCCCTGGTGGAGTTGATGCCCTATTGTTCTCTTCCTGATACTTTTTTTTTTTTTTTTTTTTTCCCAGAGAGCTCATGTAATCAAATTTTAAAAAATCCTGTAACAGGCATGAGTTCCTGAGAGATGAAAAACAATGCTGCATGCCTGACATTTTGTCACGATGCTCGATGTTTAAGCCTCTGATGAATACAGAAGAGTGGATAGAGTTAAGTTGATTTTGTCATTGTAGCACACAGTGACCAGTGGGAGAGTATAACAGTATTCTGTGTTGAAAGGCAGTTGTCTCCGGAAGACGGTCTTTGAGTTGTCAGGGTAGAGGAATATATTCCACTCTGACTGTGGCTAAACCAAGATGCCTGATTATCCAAACTTTGTCCGACATTGACATTTTGGTTGTTTTACTGTATTTTACAACTTTACTGTTTGTTTTTTTTTTTTTTTTTTTTTTTTTTATAAAATGTATATTACAGTAGCTAATATTTATGCAGTACTTGAGAACATTCATCCCTCTGGGTAAGTAAGATGGCAGTGCTACAGGAGAAATTAAAATCAAAGAAGCTTCCAAGAAAGCTCATATTTTGTAATAGGAAGAAGAGAGGAGATGGTAACAGAAAGCTACTGCTCATTTCTTTTGTATGCAAAGGGGTGTGCATATAAGATTTACTAGTTTGCAAGTGGTGAGAACACAAAAATAAGCAAAATTCTGAGCACAAATAGAAATTGCACTTATAATTTTAAGAATGGTCCATCTGGCCATTTTGTCTGCAGGAGTTTCAAACATTTACTGAAGAAATAGTATAAGAAGAGGGAAAAGATAGCGTAGTATACTCCTACGATGTTCTGTCTGTCCCTAGCTATTTGTTACTTGGGAATTCCAAAATCACAGCTGCCATCTTTGTGCTTAATAGAATTTTAAAGATTTCTGTGTTGCATTTTTGTATAATTGTTTTAGAAGTCATTCAAAAAATGTTGACATCCTTATTACCATCATTAGTGTTAAGATCATAGTAAGTGGTAAGTGCACGTGTTGCTGTCATGGAGTGAGCTTTCAGTGCAGCTCCCCAGATTTTCCCCTTTTACTGCAAAGCTGCAGGGATCACACAAACTCAATTTCTTTTGATGAAGCTAAAGTGGAACTTGAGCTCTACATACATCTTTGTTTTTAATGAAACCTCTCATTGGAACATGTTGCTTGAGCAACCTGGTCCTCAAGAGATTCTGTGAGCAGTATATACGCAATGAAGGAATATGAAGCATTATTTAATATATGCAATATATAGGACTAAAAAGCTACAAGCTACCACTCTGAAAAAGATGTTCCATGTGTCCTGCTGTTCCACAGCAGGTGCCAGCCACACAGGGAAGTGATTAATCTCCCTTTTCACTTGGATCAGAATGATCCTCAATGTTGCTGAGTAGCCATCTTCTGATTCCTGCTTTTTTATCTTCTGGGTTTAAACAATTCAGTATCATCGCTTTTCCCCTTGAACCACTGAGCTGCTGTCTTTTACCTTCTCAACAATTACGCTTCTGTCTGTGCTTTACTTCTCTTACCTCACATAGTTTTAGGGCACATACTGTTTGACACCTCTGAACACTCTGAATACAGATGAGCTCTGGTCCACAGCCAGGCTCTGGTCGTACAACCAGGTCTTCCCTCATGGAGAGCTGAATCCCTGGGCTGCAGGAGGCACTGACAACGAGTGCTCAGTTCTGGCACCACATGAAAGCTAGCTGGGAATAAAACACCCAAAGTGCCCACTGTCTGTCTTCCAGGGCTTCTGTGCCTGCTCTTCCTCACCACTTGAGTGTAGACCCAGATTCTGGCACTGGTTCCTTTCCACCTACATAGTCTTTGAGAGGAGGGGAATGAAAAGAGCAGACCTGATCACGATGCTCAGGATGGGGACTTCAGGCATCTAAGGAATGGCACTGCGACATTTGCTGCTGTGTTCTGTTTATTTCTGAGTAACACTTAGCAATTTTTTTCCACTGTTAATGAGCACTGAGTTGACATTCTTGTTGGCTCCTTCAAAGGACTCCAGCAGAGCTGGGAGGTGGAGGCATGATTTCCTGTTAAAAAAACAACAACTAACCTTCACTGATATATCACACCACAAATTACAAGAATGTATATATCACACCTAAAAAATTACAAGCATATATATTCAGTTTTGAGTTAGTATTCCATAACAGATTTCATTTTTAAAAGAAAAATCACTGCTTTTTCTCAGAACATACATCAGTACCTTAATTTGTTTAGGATTTTTGAAGAAAAAATACTATGTATTTTTTCTTTTTGAAGAAAAATACACTGTGTATTCATTCCTATTAATTAATTTACTGTTACTAAAGATGCAGTGTCAATGTCTGCAAAAGAATATAGAATACATAAGGACTAAAAAAAAAGTATATATTTTAAGTCTGTGCACAAAGAAATGCTATAAAGAAGTCTCTCACAGTATATCTCAGTTGTGGCTTAACTACTACTATGATACAGAAGAATATATTTTAATGTATTTGTATTAATTTTTTATGGTAAATTTATTAGACATAATACATATAAATGAACTATGGTGTATGAAATCAATTAGTATTCTTAATCATAAGTCTCAAGTTATTTATTCTGAGCCTACAAGCAATGCAGTAGGTTTTGAGGAGTATTTTTTAAAACTGCAGTGGTTTGGGGGCAACATTTACAAGTTACTAGAGAAAACCTTAAAAAAAAAAATCAAAGTAGCTTTCAAATTATTAATTGAACTGTCAGTGGAATTAAATGCATAAAACTTAGGTGAAAAGCAATAAAAACATTATATTTTTTTCTTCCCTCTCTTACTTCCTGGGACAGAAACAGATGTAATTACTTTATGCAAGCATTTAATATGCCAGGAAAAATCTAAATACATGTAATTGAGAGCAAAAACTCAGTTGCTTAAGTGAAGAGAAAGAGTGCTTGTGCACTCAGTAATTGCAGCCAGTTTTCACTTCCAATCTGTAGCAAGTGACCTCGCTATGGCAGAGGTGAGCAATAGCCATTCCTTTGTTGAAGTGGTAGAAAACAAATACCTCTGAAAAATGTCAAAATTACAGAAATTGGAGTAACCATTTGCCAAATAAGCAAGCAGAAGGTGGTGTCACTACAGTCTTAGCAATATATGTCTCTCTGTGCATGCTGAGTTTTCCTGTAGCCTGTCGTCCATCTGAAAAAACCTGAAGGAGTGTGAATTACAGGGAGGATGTTCGTTGTATGGCACCTTCTGCTTGTATTACAAGATACAGCAAATACTCATTCTCTTCATTTTCTCTGCATCATTCACAAGGTGAAGGACTTCCTAATGTTCTCAATCAGTTCTTTTATGAAAGATGAAATACAGGTTTATGTAGTACGTGTGTGGAAGATGTTCCACACCTCTAGTCCTCTTCTTTATGATTTCTGTTTTTTTTTTTCCCCCCTTTGAGAAAGAATGGCCATAATGACACCTGTATAAAAAGCGTGGGCACAGAACAGACTTACCAAGGAGCATAATGATTTTTTTCTGTCATTAGATCTTTTCATAATAATTCCTGAATTAGAAATCTCAGTCTTAGAAACTAAATGCAAGCTGAGAACAGTTGTTTTGAGTTCAAATTTGGTGTTTAAATCAATTAGACTAATATGGGGGAAAAGAACTCTCACCTGTGGTATAAGGTGGAAGTACTTAACAAAAAAAAAAAAAAAAGTGATGAGATCATTGGTTGTTATGGTAAAGAGGGGTGTATTACTGCTTCAAGAACATGGTAGAGTTTGCTAGCTGAGAATTTAATATAGCCCAAGAAGCCAATAACCCTATTGAGTCCAAGACATTCTGTGTATGATTTTTTTTACCTGAGGTTTAACATCAGAGTACGTCTGGCAGATCTCAGATTGTCAATGCTGGGACATAGAGGAGAAACAGTTCTTTTGTAAGGTGTGCTTTCCCATTGATGACTAGGTGTTTCTATCTTTTATCAGGAACAGGTTTGTTCTTTTGAATCATGGTAGTTTAGTGTCAGCAGTGTAGGCACATGTGGTAAGGTTTGGTACATCGCACCAAGTGTATCACGTTGTGTGAAGGGCCTTTCTTTGTTTGTTTGTATGTTTTCTGGCTGATTGGTTGTGAAGATGGCCATCAAGCTTTGCATTTGTGTCTCAGCATGAGCTGGTTCCAGTGGCAGCAGATGTTTGTGTGGGGGAGAACCTGATCCAAATGAGGAGCTTAACCAAGCTGAGGGACCACTTGAGCAACAGGAGCAGATGTTCTGGGGAAAAAAAAAATACATGAGTTAGAATCATTTTTCCGTGTGGGTTGTTACTCTTAAGTGATTTTTCTTTATAGCCATCCTGGGAAGGCTGTATGTGGCATCTGTGGATATAAGACAGTGTCAGGCTTCTTTCTACATCAAAGCAAGTTCATACGCGGCATTCAGAAAGCTCATTTAAAGCTGTCCATTAAAGGTAGCATACTTAACACCCCCTATCTGCTCGCCATGGTTTAACTGCATGACATAGTTAAGTTGAACTCAAAATGATTGTTCTCAGCTTGTAGTAAGCTTTGAAAAATGCTGCTGCTGCTAAGAGCCAAAGGAGAGTTAGAGAGTCTGAAAGCTTGTTAGTTTTTTCCACCGATGTGATGTATCGCTCATTTTGGAACTGCTGTTGCCTTTGTCAAGAAGTCATTGCAGCTACAACAACATGACCCAAGTTATAGTTGCCGTTTTGACCACTGAAAGCTGGCTGGGTATTTTCAGAGGATTTACTCATGCTAGAACATACTTTGAGTGGAAATGACTAATTTACTCTCTATTTTTCTGTATATACAATCATTTTTCCCAATGTTTGTCACTTTCTATTATCAGTAGTGAGTTGCATCTGCTGTTTTACCATTTTACCTTCAGTTGCTTAGTACCGTGATATCCTTTTGTAATTCTTCACAGACAGCTTAGGTTTTACTGCCTTGAGCAGTGTATCTTCAGTAGTCTTCCTCATTTCAGTATGCTCT
This sequence comes from Aythya marila, assembly GCF_965140915.1. Lineage (NCBI taxonomy): Eukaryota > Metazoa > Chordata > Aves > Anseriformes > Anatidae > Aythya > Aythya marila. The sequence goes on along the minus strand of NC_139042.1, from coordinate 176,845,502 downwards.
TCAATTCCATTCCACTCATGGATAGTTAAAAAGCAAAACACCTGAGGGATCTACTGGTAGCCTTGTTCTGTTGTGAAAACCAACCCATTATTTCTAAAGTTTATTTCTCTTCTTTTAATGCTTCTTAATCTACAAAATCTCCAAGAAGAAAAGCTGAGAGGAGGGAATATTTGGAAATGAGACCTGCAGTGTTTGGACAGAGGATGCATGCAGATCTCTCATATCCATTGCTTTGTTAGTGGTGTTTTGTTGTTGTTGTTGGCTTTTTTTTTTTTTTTCTTCCCTTACAGAACTACAGTCAGCAGAGAAGGATGCTTCAGTACAGTTAGACTTTTTTTCCTTCTTTCTAGATTTGCCACTGGACTGAAGTAAATAATCTGATCAATATTTAAATTTCATTTTCATTATAGCTATATCCTTGTAGGTAAAAGTAAGGCTATATAATGACCGAGTTCTGAAATAAGATACTTTATTGTTGATGGTTTTCAGCCTCAGCTATTGGAATACATCTATTGCAGAAACTTGCTAATAGATTTATAGTAAATGTGCATCCTGTTTTGACTGGCCAATGGTATTTTAAAACATGAAGATGATATCATACAACAATGAAATTTTCAACTGGTACTGAGTAGACACAAGTAAACGTTAAAGATGTTATTCCAGAGTATATTCCGGGTATATTCAGAGTATATTCCAATATATTCTACTTTAAAGCAAAACAGAACATGGTTTTAAGATTAGGATAACTGCAGTGGTTGCTGGCTGTAAAATTACTTTTTCTTCCTTCACTTCTTCAGGTGTTACTGAGTCTTACAGAACTTTTTCAACTTGTGAAGTTAAGTTGGACAGATGATAAAAGTGAAGAGCAGGCTAAAGACGTGTTAGCATGAGAGTATTTATAATTCTCAATACTGCCTTTTTTTTTTTTTCTTATGCTTCTTCATAAAAGAGGTAATCTGTGCAGCCTGATAAATGTTTGTGCAGTGGCTTTTTTCAAGCAGCAGTGACATCCGGCGGTGACACCCAGTTAGACAATCCCAAATTTGTTAATTCGTAGATTATCCACAGGTTTTTAATACTCAGCCATTTTAAGTTGGCAACTCAGGATTGTTTTACTTCCTAACCCAATTCAGCTTATCTTTGTTTTATTGTTTTCATTTTAGTTGAACAGAATTTTTTCTATTGCTGAATTGACAATGAGGTTCAATGAAGCCTCCAGCTGGCATTGGCTTTTTTGTTGCTCTGCATGATATCTAATTGACACAGTATTCTGGAATCTGCTTGAGATTACAAGCTGTATACTTCAGAAAAAGACTCTAGGATCATTAAGATTGTATGGTTGACTTCCTGCAGTGCTTATTAGGAATGAATTCATGTTTATTTGTACTGTTGACAAAAAAAAAAAAAAAAGCTGAAACCATGTATCCTTCCACTTTGTTTCATTTTTAACACTTTATTGTGACGTAAAATTATCTGAGAACTGTAGCAAGTAAAATAATATGTAACAGAGTTCTTAAATCTCAGTTGGTTACAAGGTGTTCTTCCAATCAGGTTTGTAACAGGTTGTGCTCAATGTTGTTTCTTGGTAGTGTCAGCACTAGCACAAGACAAATGTGTTAAGAATGTTAATTTTCACAAATACTAGAAGATATATTCATGGCAGTAACACCTGTCTGCCATTTAGCTGCCCTCTAGATGTGTTATAGCAATTAGAAAGACTGACTCATTTTTAAATTGCATACACTTAAAAAATAATAATAATAATAATAATTTAGTGGTTGTGAGGTTGGTCTTTCCTGCTGGTGAAGTAAATGAGCAGAATTATTTTAGTTAAATGCTAGATTATTCTCCCAGAAGTTTAGTGTTAGGTCTGTATACTTGAAGCAGTAGAACTGAGAATATTGTTTTCTATAGGGTTTTTCATTACAGGAATCAAACAAAACAACAAAAACAAAAACTGGAAGTGGCAGCTACAACAGGAATTACAGAATTTTATTTGTGTTTTCCTCTGAGATGTATTTTTCTGAGATATTCATGAAGCAGCAGTCATGCAAAATGAGATGCAGTATCTTTATTCCCATTTTTCAACATCACTGTTTTGCTGAATGTCATCTTCTTTTCTGAGGCTATGCAGCACCCATAGCTGAGACTGTAAAAAGGTACTAAGTAAATGAGATACAGTTTTAGAGATATGCTTTTTATAAGTACTTTGTCTTACTCTTAGCGGGCTTACTCCTATAAAGCAATAGAAGGTACAGATGTCACTGTTAATGCAGCAAGATGGTAAGAGCCAGGGCCCAGGCTTGTCACATCTGACTAGACATTTAAGTGAGGTGCATGAGCTAGGTGTAAATTCAGCTTTTCTGCTCTAAGATGGGGCAAGTGAAAGAAGAAGTCAGGTACCCACTAAGAGGTTTTAGGTCTTAGGTAGACTGACCTGTTTTCTAGATAGGCAGATTTCTGTCTTCCAGCTATAGAAGGTGTCTTGAATGTTTGTGCTCCTAGGTTCGTCATATCATGGCTTCAGGATGTGCTTCAGAGTATTGGCCTCTTTTTCTAGATTATGCAACCATAAAAATAGATGTATTCAAAAAATTATCCATTAAAGTGTGATTTCCCAGTCATTAACTTGATTAGTTCATAAAACAAACAAACAAAATAACCCACATTTAGCACCATTAACTGTTTTTAATTACATTTTCAAACTACTTGATTGATTGTCTTGAATAGATATTTTAATATAGTGCAGCTTTTTTTTTTGTTTGTTTTGTTTTGTTTTGTTTTGTTTTGTTTTGTTTTTTCTTCACTAAATTCATAGAGCCGGCAAATTGCTACTATATCACTAGGACATTACGACTTCTGTAGCAAGTCTTGTGGTTTGTACTTATTGTTTATACCACGATTACAGTGATAGCCAGTGTCCTATGTATTTTCTAATGAAGCAGAGCAAGCATTTCCTGACTAAGCAAACCTCAGGTGTAAAAACCACAAACTAAGGCCTTATAACAATTTAGGTACATTTCTAAATTACCCAACTGTTAGTGTTGTTTTCTTTGATGATTCTGTTAGATTCAGTTGTCTTCATGGTAACAGATAAATTTAGTGGAGGAGTGTAAAAAATGTGAAAAGAAAGTAAAAAGTAAAGTAAAAAGAAAATATGCATATGTAAATTTTAATTCTAAGGAAAAATAAAAGCACTAGATTCACCAGCATAGTCTCTATGATTATGATTCCTTTCACTTCTTAGATCAGCTAAATGTATTCCCTAAAATTCCTTAAAATGTATTCCTTAAAATACAATTTACTATAGCATTTACTCTGTAGTTTCATTCATTATTCAAAAGCACATGTTATAACAAGACACATTAAAAAGAAAGCAATCAGATCATTTGCAGTGACAAAGGACTACTTAAAAGGTGTTGAACATCTGTAACTACTACTGACACCATAGGAATGAAATGCCATATTATGAGCATCATTGGAAGTTGCAGTTTGGTAGGAATGGTTGGTGTTCAGCCCCTCTCTGGATTAAGTCAATTTCAGGAAAAATTGCAATTCTGTGTTCATTTATTAAGTAATGTTCAGTACATACAGTTTGTATGGTGTACGCTATGCTTTCTTCCTCACTGACCCTTATGGAAATTTCCATTTTGTAATAGTTAATTATTGAAATACCTTATGCTATTCTTCAGACTCATCTCTCTCAAACATTCTCAAATGCTTCTTCATAAAAGAGGTAATTGCCTAACAGCTACACTCTACTGAAATTACTGTTTCCACCAAAATTATTTACAAGAGTACATGAATGAGTTATTGGATGCTGCTGAGCAATGACACTAATACTGAAAATAAAAGTAGGAATGGAATGGACTCTCTGCTCCACTTCTGGAGCTGTTCATCCTCCGGCTTAAACGAACAAGGCCCTATTCAGATCAGTTTAGCTATGACTCAGTGTTCAAATTCAGTCTAAACGATTATGAATAAAGATCACTGTAAGGTGCCAATTTCATCTAGCTGTGCCAGTGATAATAAAATAAAATAGAAGTCCGAATGTGAACAGTTCTGAATAATTGAGGGAAATAAAGCTGAGACAGGGAAAGATTAGAGATTCTTTTATCTATGTTGTGAAATTTGATACCATTTGCAGCAGTACATTAATCTGTACCATAGAAATGGAAGTGTCCCATTCCAGAAAACACCATCACAATTACCTGATGTTTTTGACCACAGCAGAAAGCACACTTTGGTCATGTTTTTCTCTTCTTCAGGAGATGTTAAGAGAGAATTAGGGCAGAATTGCCACCAGTGTTCCCTCTACTATGTCTAACCCACTGAGGACTTTGGTTTCTAGTGTGAACTAACATTAATGTACTTGTAATTGGCATTGCTTTGAGGGCTGTAGGTCCACCAAACCACAGAAGGTTGACACAGGCAGACTTTTGTCTGTGCAACTCAACAGAGTAAACTGGAGAAGTGTGAACTCTACTGGAGTGTCTGATAGACTTATCCTTAAGATCCCGTAAACAGATCATCATGGCCTCAGGTTGTGCCAGGGGAGGTTTAGGTTGGAAATTAGAAGAAATTTATTCTCAGAAAGAAAGGCACTGGGACGGGTTGCCCAGGGAGGTGGTAGAGTCACCATCCCTCGGAGTGTTTAAGGAAAAGTTGGACATGGTGCTTAGGCACATGGTTTAGTGGGTGACATTGGTGGTTGGGGTGCGGTTGGACCACATGATCTTGGAGGGCTTTTCCAACTTTAATGATTCTATGACTACCATAACTGATGAACCACTATAGAGAAGAAGTGGGTTGTAAAAACATCACAACTATCCCCCTATGGAAAAAGAGAGGTTATACTGCAACAAGTGTATAAGGTATGTCTTGTCTCATCTTGGATGCCCAGCCCCCTGGGCTTTCTTCCTTTAGAAAATGACCTTTCGTGACAAAGCCCTATATTGGCTTCTGACTGCCACAATCAATTCCTGGCAGAACAGTGAGAATTGGTCCTTTGGAAATGAAGTATTTGAAGCAGGCACTGGCTTGTCAGGGCTTGGCAGCTACAATAGGGTAAGTCAGGTTACTTCATTCTGGAGCTTGTGCTGGTGGTGGGTTAAGGAAATATTTTATCTTTCTTATTGCTGGAGACCAGAACAAAACAGGCTGTAAGATCTAGCTGCCATCCCTAATATATTTTTTCTATTTGTTTGGGGTTTGTTTTGGCATTTGCAATGCAGATGATCATCCTGAACAGAATTTTAATTCATCTCTACAAAAATTACAACTTGCTTTGTTGAGGCAATGTGTGGGTTCATGTGAATCTGTCACACTTTCATTGCACTGAAGAAAGATATATGTCCTAAGGCAGTTTATCTTTAGGGAATTTTGTGACCTTGTACAGTGCATGAAATGGATAGAGTTCTGATTTAATTTCATGAAGGTATTATATTTTCAGTTGTAGAGATGAACCTTTTTATTGTGCTTTTTCAAAATAAGCAGTTACTCTTCTGAGACATTTGAAAAGGTATGTGCATGGGAAATCCTTCACTACAGAGTGGATGGAAAAGTTAGAGGCTCAAGAGAGAACTAAAAGGCCTTGTATTAATTATCTACACAGCAATTTTTATATATTTAATATTTATATAATATTTAATAATAATTTATAATATTTTATTATTATTTAATAATTATATAATATTTATATATTATGTTTTATTTAGTTTTATTTATTTTATTTAACCAGGACACTGGTTGGTGGAGTCCCTTGGGAGGCGGTTCTGAAGGGCAGAGGGGTCCAGGAAGGCTGGGCGCTCTTCAAGAGGGAAGTCTTAATGGCGCAGGAACGGTCTGTTCCCACGTGCCCAAAGACGAGCTGGCGGGGAAGAAGACCGGCCTGGCTCAACAGAGAATTGTGGCTTGATCTTAGGAGGAAAAAGAGGGTTTATAAGCTTTGGAAAAGTGGGCAGGCCACTAAGGAGGACTTTAAAGAAGTAGCGAGGCTGTGCAGGGACAAAATTAGGAAGGCCAAAGCTCATCTGGAGCTCAATCTGGCTACTGCCGTTAAAGATAACAAAAAACGTTTCTATAAATACATCAACACAAAAAGGAGGACTAAGGAGAATCTCCATCCTTTACTGGATGCGGGGGGAAACTTAGTTACAAGAGATGAGGAAAAGGCGGAGGTGCTCAATGCCTTCTTTGCCTCAGTCTTTAGCGGCAATACCGGATGTTCTCTGGATACCCAGTACCCTGAGCTGGTGGAAGGGGATGGGGAGCAGGATGTGGCCCTCATTATCCATGAAGAACTGGTTGGTGACCTACTACGGCACTTAGATGTGCACAAGTCGATGGGGCCAGATGGGATCCACCCAAGGGTACTGAGGGAACTCGCAGAGGAGCTGGCCAAGCCGCTGTCCATCATTTATCAACAGTCCTGGCTATCGGGGGAGGTCCCAATCGACTGGCGGCTAGCAAACGTGACGCCCATCTACAAGAAGGGCCGGAGGGCTGACCCAGGAAACTACAGGCCTGTCAGTTTGACCTCAGTGCCAGGAAAGCTCATGGAGCAGATCCTCCTGAGAGTCATCATGCAGCACTTGAAGGGGAAGCAGGCGATCAGGCCCAGTCAGCATAGCTTTATGAAAGGCAGGTCATGCCTGACGAACCTGATCTCCTTCTATGACAGAGTGACGCGCTGGGTGGATGAGGGAAAGGCTGTGGATGTGGTCTACCTTGACTTCAGCAAGGCTTTTGACACCGTCTCCCACAGCATTCTCCTCAAGAAACTGGCTGCTCTTGGCTTGGACTGGCGCACGCTTCGTTGGGTTAGAAACTGGCTGGATAGCCGGGCCCAAAGAGTCGTGGTGAATGGAGCCAAGTCCAGTTGGAGGCCAGTCACTAGTGGCGTCCCCCAGGGCTCGGTGCTGGGGCCGGTCCTCTTTAATATCTTCATCGATGATCTGGACGAGGGCATCGAGTGCACCCTCAGTAAGTTCGCAGATGACACCAAGTTAGGTGCGTGTGTCGATCTGCTTGAGGGTAGGAAAGCTCTGCAGGAGGATCTGGATAGGCTGGACCGATGGGCTGAGGTCAACTGCATGAAGTTTAACAAGGCCAAGTGCCGGGTCCTGCACCTGGGGCGCAATAACCCCAAGCAGAGCTACAGGCTGGGAGAGGAATGGTTGGAAAGCTGCCAGGCAGAGAAGGACCTGGGAGTGATGGTGGACAGTCGGCTGAATATGAGCCAGCAGTGTGCTCAGGTGGCCAAGAAGGCCAACGGCATCCTGGCTTGTATTAGGAACAGCGTGACCAGCAGGGCTAGGGAGGTGATCGTCCCCCTGTACTCAGCTCTGGTGAGGCCGCACCTCGAGTACTGTGTTCAGTTTTGGGCCCCTCGCTACAAGAAGGACATCGAGGTGCTTGAGCGGGTGCAGAGAAGGGCGACGAAGCTGGTGAGGGGCCTGGAGAACAAGTCCTACGAGGAGCGGCTGAGGGAGCTGGGCTTGTTCAGCCTGGAGAAGAGGAGGCTCAGGGGCGACCTTATCGCTCTTTTTAGGTACCTCAAGGGAGGCTGTAGCGAGGTGGGGGTTGGCCTGTTCTCCCACGTGCCTGGTGACAGGACGAGGGGGAATGGGTTTAAGTTGAGCCAGGGGAGTTTTAGGCTAGATGTTAGGAAGAACTTCACTGAAAGGGTTGTGAGGCATTGGAACAGGCTGCCCAGGGAAGTGGTGGAGTCACCATCCCTGGAAGTCTTCAAAAGACGTTTAGATGTAGAGCTTAGGGATATGGTTTAGTGGAGGGCTGTTAGCGTTAGGTTGGAGGTTGGACTCGATGACCTTGAGGTCTCTTCCAACCTAGAAAATTCTGTGATTCTGTGATTCTGTGATTTATATATTATAATATATCATATTATAATGTTACTATATTATTCTATATTATTATTTATTCTATTCTACTTCTATGCTTAGCCAGTCTGATATGGTGTTAAATAAGGGATGTAATGTTGATGCAGATATGTAGGATGATAATACAAAGAACCACAAGAAGCAGAACCACGTGTGCTGAATTCTCAGTTATCCCTGACAAGGTAGGGGCTGTAGCAGAATTTTTAAAATGACATGACATTTTGGAGCAAAACATACCAAAGAACTTTATGAAGATTTTCAGTCAGCCTAGGCCACACTGAAAACTTAAGCTTCAGAAGCAAGAAGCAGCAGGACTGTTAAATGAATCAATATCGCTGTGGATGCACTGAATGAATGTCACTGTGGACACATATTTATTTCTTGAACTAAGCACTACAGATACTTATAATAATGACAATTGTGTACGTGGCGACATATCACATAAAAGGTGATGTTCAAAGGTTGGACTACATGATATTAGAGGTCTTTTCCAACTTGAATGATTCTAAAAGAGGATAGTCTTCTCCATCATTGTTTTCCCTTAAGTTTTTTAGACTTGTAAGAAAAGAATATTTCTGCCTGTTAGTATGAGCAAAGATAGAATATTTCTAAGACTATTTGACATTATATCATCAAATATAATGATGGAATTTTACAAGCAAGTTAGATATTGAATAGACAAAACAAATATTTTTCTTGGGAATGTTTTATTATCTCTATATACATTACTTTTGCAGGTGGTTCAGCAGTAGGGGTATTGCAGAATGTCTTGCAGACTAGTAGTAGACAATATCAAGTGATGGATGTCCCTAAAATTTACTTTTAAGCAACGACCTTTGTGATGAAAGCCATTTTCACACAAAATGGTTGGTAGGTCAACACAGGCTTTTCCAATGCAGAAAGCTATGTCTGTGTCTGCTTAATTTCACTGTAACTTACTGAAACTGGGACAAACAATCTTGGCATTAGGGTGTTTGGAACTGAGCAGTCCCCAGCTGCTTTCACGACATAGGAAATTTGCCACCAGACTACAAAAGCATGCATAATTCCTCAGCGATTGTCCTGGAGTTTGTCTCTGGCTTTGCAAATGGAACTTGAAGTTCGTCTGGCAATAAACCTTGCTGGACACAGAGCACAACAAGGTTTTAAACTCTTCATTTAATTTTATTCCCTGGAGACATGCACAGAATGGTAGTGTCTCTTCAAAGTGAGAATTAGCATTTTTCTTCAGAAAATGCCATCTTAAATGTACTAAACTTTTGGATGCAATTCATTCAGAATGACTCTCAATTACCTCATTGTATGTGATGTAAATTGTTATGGTCTCCAAAAATTACCTATTCTGAGTCTTCTTTCCGTTGTGTACACGCTCAGCAATTTGTTTCCTTTTAGAGGGAGGTTGTGCAATCTGTTGGCCCACAAGAGCAAGCTGCTCCACAGGGCACGCCAGGGCAGATGTATTGAGTGTCCTCCCAACCACCACCACCACCAGACCACTGGGTTCAGACCATTTCCCAAGCATGGGCACACACACACACAGACTCATGATGGTCCCAGTTCACACGCACAGCGTGCCACAACAACGCACTTACATTTCATACGTAAACATACAAACCCTTTTGTTTCTTCACTGCCAATCCATTCTTATGTTTGTGAGTACATGCACATAGACATATACCTCCATAAGTGGAGAAGAAATAAGTTGAGTCCTCAGGGGAGACTTCTCACAACCCTTTCTCTTACCTTGATTGTTTTCCTAGCAGTGTGATCCAAGGCCACACGCCTGCCTGCAGTCAGAATCGATGTTAAGCACAGAGCCAAACTCCTAAGTCAAGGGTAAGAAATTGCAGATATTTATGGAGAAAAATGGTTGTAGACTGGCTAGGGCAACTGGAGTGTGATACACTCAGGACCCTTACACAGTCTGGCTGATCTCAGCCTGCATCCGCCTGCAGGACCCTATGAACTGCTGCGTGAATACACATGCAGAATACAGATTAAGAGCAGCATAAATTACTTTTACAAAGGGCATTCGTACTCTGTAGTAGATCTCTAATTTTAGTTTGGCATGAAATCTCTGTGTAGCACTTAACACTTTGCCCTCAGCTTCTTAAAGGTAAACCTGGCACTGTAGCCATCTACTGATGCCTGTGTTTTATGAGGTGAGTCCTAGACTCCAAATAAAAATCTTCTATGTGTAAACTTTGTTTTGAGGTTTAAGAGTGAATATAGTTCTAGTTTCCTTCAAAATTAATATTAGTACATTTTTGGAAGTGTAATATACACTGATAAAATGAAATCTTGCATCTTAATATTCTAGTTGAAATCAGGTGAATTTTAGAGGTCATCTTCTGTATAGGCCCAATTTTTGAAGCTAAAAAATGTTTGGCTTCTTTCCAAGTAACCTGCAGCCATATGATGAGAACATAATTAGTACTTTTAAGACCAAGTTCAGGTACGATCTTATATGAAAAATTATATTTATAATAAAAATAAATTATAACAAATTATTAATTTGATAATTAATAATTAATTTAAATTAATAATTACTTTAAAATATTAAATTATATTTATATTAAAAATTACATTTTAAGCTAGATACTTTTGTATTATTATACTCAACTTAGTACTTATTAGACTTTGAAGCAGTATAGTTATTTATTTCTTCTTTGAAGTATTTATAAAGTGCAATTAAAGCAACATGTTTAAAAATCTGCAGTGTTCCTCTTCTGTGATACAGGTTCTAACTGAATGTATAAATGGCATTAAAAAAAAGTTTTCTTTGAATGATAACGATACTCTGAGGATACATGGTTTCACTACTGAAACCCATGAAGACGATGTTGCTCATCTACATCATTAATGTGGATTTAGCTAAAAGTTCATCTATTAATGCAGAGCAAAATAAAGTTTAAATAGGTAATTAATATAAATATTTTTTTTTCAAGATATATTCAAAACAATTTTGTATACTTCTATATAAATTTCCTGGAAATGTAGTCTCAGGCTAAGCAGAAAAAGTCTGCAATTATAAATTTGGAAAGAATCTTATGCTATTTTGTTCTAACGCTGAGATTTTTCTGAATGCACTGCCTGCTGCTTGTCTTTGTAGCGCACAGGTATGAACCTAGCATGGGGCTGGGCCTGGTACAGTAGAGAGAGCAATATTTCATCATCAAATTCATTATCCTGTGAAGTATGGTGAACCAGAAGTTTTGTGAGCAGCAGAACTTATCAAACATGGTTTCCTGGAGCTTTGTGTGCTGTGTTGCTGTGTGATCTGACCTGTGCTGGAGCACCAGCCCGAAATTAACTTTCACATGGCTGAGACATCCCTGAGTGAGCTCTTCTTCGTGCAGGCTCTTTGTTTCCATGGTTGTATGCTGTTTCCACCTTTCCCTTAGGTGCTATAAGGCCTGCCTCTGACTAGGTAGACATTGTCAAGACACTTCTAGTAAATTAACTACAGATTTTTGTCAAATCTGTTTGAAGTGGGTCAAGGAAGGTAAAAGATTTTTAGGAAAAGGAAACTGTTGGTTGGACAGAGAGAGGCTCACATAAATGCAGCATGATTTCTAAAATATCATATTTATGGAATTTTATAGGAAACAAGTCTAAAAGGAAGACAGTATTTTTACAAAGATTAATAAAACTTTTTTGACAGATTTTCTAGCCAGAGGCTGGTGTAAGGGGTCAGCACTTGCTGTAGTCTGAGAACATGTGAGAACATGGGGCAAAAAAGGTAAAAAGCTTGGCTAAGAATCCAAACAGTTCACAGAATCACAGAATCACAGAATCACAGAATTTCTAGGTTGGAAGAGACCTCAAGGTCATCGAGTCCAACCTTCAACCTAACGCTAACAGCCCTCCACTAAACCATATCCCTAAGCTCTACATCTAAACGTCTTTTGAAGACTTCCAGGGATGGTGACTCCACCACTTCCCTGGGCAGCCTGTTCCAGTTCCCTCATGAATGGGATGAGGGAGAACAGGGATTTATGGTAGCAGTACCTGGCATGGTGAGCGGTGCAGGAAGTACCAAGACCTTACAGAAACCATAAAGGAAGCATTTTCATGGTGCCTTGCAAGCAGAATTTTGTGATTTTTATTTTATTTTTTTTTTCTCTCTTTGTCCTTTTTTTGTTTGTTTGGTTTGTTCTTTAGGCAAGAGGTTTCCTGAGCACTTGGAATTGGGGGCTTGCTTGCTTGCTTGCTTTAATAAGCTCTATTTTTCATGATCTTATTTGGTACCAACTCTTTTTTTACCTGTAATAATTTTCTGCATGAATTGTTCCAGAGAGCAGACGGAACATCCTTGAAGTGCTTCTATATTTCAGATAATTTTAGATAATGTCACTTCTCCCAGTTTGTGACAATAAATAAATGCCAGTTCCATGTTTCTTGTGCTAAAGAATACTGATGTAAACTTCTCTTTTCACCTGAAATTAAGTTTTTAAATTTAAGCTTTTTAAAAACATTTTGAGACAGGGAGTGGTTTATTTTTATTTTTAATTTTTATCTCTATTTATTTTTATTTTTATTTTATTTTATTTCTAGTGGTGTATTTTGTAAAAAGTCAGTAAATTTCTGTGCGGTGCAAAGCAGTCTATCAGACATTTTGGGAGCTGTGAACATTTAAAGTTGCCTGAGGATTTGCTTCTGGGTGATCTGTGTAATATAAGCTGCTCTTTCCTGATATTTGTATCATGAATCCCCAAATCTGCTATTATTCACTGTCAACTGCAAAGGTAGGAAACTCATTGTGATGCAGGTTTAAGAATAGGATCCAAAGGAGACGATGAACATGCTGTCAGAGTTGTCCATTATCTGCCTCTTGCATATGCTAGTCTCAAGTAGCGTCAGGCATTCTGATTCCCAAAGGGCTCAGATTTTGTATGCATTACAACAAGAAGATAAGCAGTTGACAGAAAATTGGTGATTTTCAATTATATTTCTCCCCACTACGTTTTTACATATAGACCAATTCCTATCAAATGCCTTATGCTATAAATTACAGAACCAACAACACCATATGTACTGCTGTGTTTTCTGCAAACTCTGAAGGAAAAAACATGTAAGTATTGCATTAGGGCTGCCACTCATTATACAGTCAGTAAGTTTGTTTGCTGTAAGCTGTTACACGTGGTAGAACTGCATCTGTCGGACAGACCTTTGTCATCTGCCTGTCATTATTCACACAGCTGAGGTACTGGGGGGGGGGGGGGGGGGAGTTTATGAACAAGCTCCAGAGTGGGAGATGCCACTTGCTGTGGTTCACCTTCAGAACTGTGCTCTTGTCAGCTTTGCTCTAAAACTGTATCCTTTTAGTGAAACCACGTTTATGGAATAGCGAGAACCAACTTTCTCATTTGGCACAAGACAGTGTAAAGCAAGGCTTGGGAAACCTTTACAGGAAATGAGATGCATCTAATCCAGTTTGATATAGTAGGCAGCATATTATTAAGCTAAATCACCATGTTTATCCCTTTTTTCTTGTCCCTGAGGCCAGCACTCTTCCCTCATACAGGCAAGTTGTGGAAGGTTTTATAATTGGAGGGGAAACTAAGCATTCCCTTTGCCCACTCCCCTTTTCCACTCTTACTGCCTCCCAGGTTAATGCCAATAGCTCCTGCTGAATAAGATGAGCATGCCGTTAAAACCCAGCTCACTTAAATAATGAACTGGAATAACTAGCCAGGAGCAAAGTGTGTTTTGTTAAGATACCAGCTAAGATCTGTAAACCCAGTCCGCAGAGCTCTAGTCTTTGCATTTACTCCCATCAAATGCAAAAGTAAAGAAAGGAAAATAAAACAACTATTAGAAGGCTATCCTAATTTTATTTTGAGGATTCTCTTATTGCTATTTGTTTTCGGTCATGTTCTGTCATGTTTTTTCTTTCTTCTCAAGTGTTGCTGGTCAGCTGAAATGCTAATCAGCTCTCTGTCAGGCCAGCTCAAGGATTTTCAATTTATTTTTGCCTGCCACCTGTTGAAAAAAGACTGGATATTCTTTTTCTGCCAGCAGAGGAATCCATTAGTATCACAAAAGCAGCAGCTGCATCACTGCAGGGATGCACAATAGTTACATACATCAGTTACTCTTTATCTGCTTCAAGACATTAGGACAGATTGTTCCCTTTAATTCTCTACCTGGAAGAAAAGAGCCAGAGTCCATACAGTGTTTAAAATAAGCTCTCTGTTTTAACTCCTGAAATAGCATTTCCAATACCACAGCACCCTCTTGAAAAATGATTTAAAAAAAAATAAAAATGAACAAACCAAACCAAAACAACCAACAAATATTAAAACTGTACCAGCTAGCACTGGATTAAGACTATGTTCTGCATTACTTCATTTTAAAGTATAAAACCTCATGCAGAAGGTATACATGTAGTAATACAGTGGTAAATCAGGCAGCTTCTCTAGACACTTTTGAAATCTGAGATTCACTTAGGCTGACTTGGCTGAGAATTCAGGTTATGGTCTGAAGCCATAATGGTCTTATTGATGCAGAAAAAGAAGAAACAGCCAACATACTGGTCCTTTCTTTTCTTATCCTCTGCTTGTTATATTGCAGTTAGAAACACTGCAAATATAAATGATTGCATTGCATTTCAGTCCTCATTAAAAGGAGGGAAAAACATTAAAATAAAAGCTGTAAGGTTTATAAGTTGACTACAACCAAGAAGTCTGAAGAATGCTGTTGTCATTTTTAGGCTTTTTTCATTACACTCTTTCTATGCAGCATCACTCTGACCTTGGCAGGACATCCCCTATTGAGACAGTGTTTTTGCGATCTGTTAGCCTTCTTTAGTCTTTGCCAAGTGCTGGTAGTGATGGGTTTTCAAACACTCCTTCCAGTGATGGAATTTCATATACCCTTTTCCCTAGCTTTTACTCCTTTCAGTAGTACTTTCTTTCCTGGTTACCTGGTAACATCAGCAGTGCATGCAATGTGGTATGTTGAACTAATTGCCAATTAAATAAGAGGGAAGGCCAAGATCTAACAGAAAATCATTGTGCACAGTTCATTAACTGCATTTCACAGAACCCAAATCGTGCCACAAGATTTTTAAAAACATTTAAGGGATGAATGTTTTTTTTTTCCATAATACTGAATAGATACAAAGCAGAGCAGAATGGAGAGATATTCAAAGTAGCAGTTTCTGGGTTTTTCATCCCTTCCCCACCTGAGGGCAGATGTCTGTACAGGTCAGTCATTTCTGCGGGTTAGTTTATCTTCTCCTTGCGATGAATGACTTTAGAAAAGACATAGGTAGTGTAGGAGATTAACAGTATTCCAGCACTATGTATAAAAAAATGGCCTGCCTGGTGTCTAATGATAATAAACTAGGGAATACTAAATAAGACTGAGGAAAACTCTGCAGATGTCTTTCAGGCAGATTTTAAACTATTTGAGTGGCTTCAAAGAAAAACCATGAGAATAATGAAAGTATACAAAAACATGCTTCATGGTAAAGGTTCTTTACCATGAAGTATTTAGCTTACCATTCAGCATTTAACTTACAAAGATTCAGCTAATACTTGCAAACAATGATGAAGTACTATAAGACAAATCTTTTGTTTATCAATTAAAGGTGTAACAAGGCTGTTTCTGGATATTACTGACTCTTGATAAACTTGGGCAAGAAATGGAGTGACTGCATGCATATATCTGAATGTAGATAAAATGGCCAAAAATATAAAAAGAGACATGAGAAGTTATTTGTGTTTGTGGAATCAGTGGAAGCATAGAAGGTTGGAGGGTGAGCAGCATTTCATCTAGAGCAATGGGGTTTAAAGCATTTTAAGTGCTAATTGGTGGGAATGGGTAAAATACTTAAGAAAAAAGTATTGGGGAGCACCCAAAATAACATTTCAAATGCTGGTCCATCTGATAATTTCTGACTTCATAACTTGTAGTCAGAATTGTTAATCAAATGCATAGACCATCAAAAATGAATACCTGTAGTTAATGCCAAATTAATTAGTTAATGCCAAATTATACTGTCAGTTATATGCATAATTTCTTTTGACTGTAGTGGGAGTTGCAAACACACAGCTGGGAACAAAATTTGTCCCTTTAACCCTGCAATTTCAACTCTGTCTCCTCAGCTGAAGTATGTATTTCTCTGCGTGACTCTCTGCTGCTCAGCTAATGTTTACAAAACACGACTACATATATTCTAGTCTACCTAGTGGATACACAAAAATCTCCTTATAACATTATCTTTTTCTTTAAATTTTCACCTTTCTCAATTTTCTCTTTTTTTTTTTTTTCCAGTTTTTCTCCTTGAACTTTACACATTTTGTAGCAGAATCCATATCATCAGCCAGCACACTGTGAGCATAGTTATGTGCATCCTACATGCATATAGAAAAAGATTGGAGTTTTGGGTGGTCTACATTTGTCGTTCTGCTAAATAAGCTATGGATTTTAGATAATAAATGAAATTTAAGGAAAAAATGAATTTTGATAATAAATTAGTGTCTGCGGGAATACAGAACATATCTAAATGCTTGAATTATTTTTTTACAGACTATAAGACAATCTTGAAAATCTTTACTTCTTATGTTTGAATTATCAAGATGAAAAATTCTCTAAATAAGATGTTTGATATATGATCTATTGCATAAGCTTAAAATTTATCATCATATTTGCTTTTTAAGAGAGAAGCAGTGGCATATAGCCATAATACCTTGAGATCTATTTTTAATATCATTGCTGATTGAATGCTGAATAGCTGCCAGTTATAAAGAATTTGTTTTCATGCAGTTAGTTTTTATTACTGTGTGAACTGAACTTTTAAAAATATAGTTCATAACATATTATCATCTCAAGACCTTTTGTTGCTGAAACAGCTATATCAAAAAAAATTTTTTTTTACAGTCATTTCTCTCTGTATTTTTGGTCACAGCCTTGTTTGCAGTTGCCACCATCGTTTTTAGTATTCAAACACAAAGCAGGTTGGAGGGTTTTTTTTGCTTCTTAGGAGCAATTAAAAATGCTCTTATTGATTTACTTTGAACCTTACTGTAGCCTAGCAATTTAATCTGTGGTCTAATGGTGACCTTTCTTGAATGCACTGAAAGATGATGCTATAAAATGGAGTAGTTAAAATCTCAAAACCTGACTTTTACAGGCTAAAGGAACAAGTGCTTAAGTCAACAGTCCTTTTGAAAAAGTCTGGAGATCCTGGCTTCTGGATCAAGGCTTGCCAGTGTGAAAACATAGCATCCCGCTCTAGGGAAGCACTGTGCCAGGACATCATCTCCTGGCTCCTTACTGTAGCTCCAGTTCTTAAAACATTGTGAGAGCTCCGAGGCAGGCCAGTAAATTCCACCCAGCTGCCTCAGTTCTTAGCCCAGTACTCTATGCTTTGCTAAAATGTACCTTACAAGAGAGATTTTAATATCTATTTGAAGACCTCAAGAACTGGGGATGTCACTATATTCTTTGCTAAAATTTTTCCATACATCCAGTTTAGGTCACTCAATGTTCACTTTGCTTTTTTTATTATGCTTTCCTCTAATAGAATAAAGGACTTATTTTTGTAACCAATATTTTCAGTCCATACTAATGTGCTGTAGTCAGGATATTCCGGAGTCGTCATTTTGGTATGCTAAACAGGCTGAACAAGGAAAATGCTTGCAATAAGGCATTTTCTCCACTACGCTTGTATATATATGAATATAAAAGATCTCTCCACACACTTTTTCTCTTTTAATAAATATCATCCAGCATTATAATTATTTACAGTGTTCTGAGTTACACTAGTTCCATCTAAGGAGCAAATTCACATAATAACTGCACTTCTTAGTCACTTAATATCTAAGAGATACACAGTCCTTTTAGCCACAGCATTGTCCTGGAAATCCAACTTAAATTGCTTTTCCCCTGTGTCCCCTAGATGTTTTTCAGAGTTGCTATTGTCCACAGTGCACCCAGTCGGCCTTAATAATTTATTCCTTACTGCACTGAACGCTAGTTTTCTAAGCATTGTAGAATACTGTGAGCACTTTGTTCTTATTGTTAACTTTCTTAACTTTTTTTTTTTTTTTTTTTTTTTTTTTTAATCTGCTAATGTAACAGGAGTGATTTTGTATTTATTTCTAAATAACAAATATTATCAAGCTGAACTGGTCAAAACCTCCTGTGGAATGCAATTTCCTCTTCTGTTTCCTTCCCTATGTTTTATTAGGTGGGAAATACTCAAGACATGTAAGCTTTGATTTGAGACCTGTCAGAATGAACATCAATAAAGTTCTGAAAGGAAAGATGTCAGAAGGGAAGTTTCTGATGTTAAAGTGACCCTAATATATGATCTCACAAAGATACTCTTTAAAGTGTCTTCTTGAACTGAAGGAAAATTTTACAATGTCTGCTGTAGGATGCTAACAAGAGCTGTCAGACTTCTACTTGTGTGTTCTTTTCAGATCTATCATATGTCTGCTGGGATTTAGGAAGAGGGAATGGTTATATACTACACAAAAAATGAAAAATGAATCAAAATCTGCAAAAACTGTAACAAGTTTGTGGTTTAAGCACTAAATAACCCTTTAGAACCATTTTCAAGATAAAAATTCCATTGATTTGAGCTGAATTCATTAAATTGATTCTGGTAAAATCACTTCCACATAACCCTTCTTGAAATTCAAAAGATTTTTTTACTTGATAATGTGATGCCAATGTGAAGACTTAGCGGATTTGGTATATTAAGTCTAATTATGATACTAATGTGTATGTATCTTTGATTTGCAAATATAGTGCTTTGCTTTTAGTTAATTTAGTATTAATAACGGTGGATTGCTATGTTTTTACCTTTTGCTTTAGTTAAGTAGTTTAAATCAAATTTATGAGACATAGGATGAGTCACAATTTTATTTCAGAACATAAGGGAGACTCAGAATTGCTGATATTGGTCACTTAGACTATTATCTATTTCTTTTTACATGTAATTGAAATGCATTTGGTTTTTATTGTAGACACATACTCTTTGCAGGATAAATACAAATTGCTAAGTGTGGCCATTTTTAATAAAAAATATTAATGATCTGTAAGAACAAATAATATTTAGATGTGCAATGAAGCATAAAATAATGGTACTAAAAATATAAACACTTAGGGAAAGCATCTGACCCATTATATGTTATAGCCCAGTACTATTTTGTCAGGAGTAAACTTGTGCATTTGTTACTGGGTTCTTCAAACAATATACCACAAAACACACATCAAGACAGAGGGAGATCAATGGTAAACAAGGATAGAAAATCTGCTTACTTTGATTTTTCTTTTCAGTCTTCTGAATAGAAGTTTCTCTTCTGATAAGATGTGAAGGCAAGTACGCGATATATTCTTCATATAATTCACTTATATAATCTCTTTGTAATCTCGAGTGACAAATATGGTAGCATAGATGAAGAAAGTTTTTTTTTTTTTTTTTTTTTTTTGCCTATATCAATAAATCAATTCTTGACAATGCTACAGTAGTTACAGGCAAAGTGTTTTTTACCCACGTCAAATGGGAGAAATTTAGAGTTTATTCAATTATAATGTGCAACAAAGAGGTAAATTCAGGTACATTATTTATTACTGCATTGCTGATGCTTGGGCTGTCATTTGCTCTTTTCCATCCACAATAAATGGCCATAGAGTTCAGTTTATAGACTGAACTACTGGGTACTCTGCTAGCACCAAGCACATATGCACTTAAGTATAGCAAAAAGCAGGGACGATGCTTCATTGTCAAGGTGGATATTAAAGTGGTCTTTGCTATGTACTCTGTTAGGGGAGCTGATGACTCCTGTAATTAATGTTTCTGCATTTCTTCTGAATTTAATCTTACCATGAAAACTGGGTAAGATTTATCCCCACAGAATACCTAACACAAGTTCCATCTCAGACAATTAGCTTTCACTATTTTTCATGTCCTTAAATCTGATCTTAATTCTGTTTCTACTCTAAGAAAGTAGAAAACTGGAGTTAATTTTTGAAAGGAACAACTTTGAAATGTACAAGTCAAAATGATCACCCAGAAATTATTCCTAATTTCCTGGTTCTGGAGTCTTAAGCCATCATACTATTTCCTTTGTACCACTGTGTTTAAATCCTTCAGTACCCATATGCTTTACTGAATGACAAGGGACTATATGCTTCTGTCTCTCCTCAGTATCTTATTTCTGCTTAAGAGTGCAAAAAATGATCTGCAAAAGTTTGAGTGTTAGATCCTGTGATAGCTCACAACTAATGAAATTTTAGCTCTTAAAAATTGTCAGTGCATTTCTGTGATTGCTATAAAAGAAAAGCCAGATTGCAGCATTAAAATAAACCACTGAATCTGAAACTGTAATGTAAGATATCATCTCTTGATTAAGAAAGCAAGCCATGCTGACTTACTGTCAAATTTTAATATCTTAGAAAAGTAGTTTTCAGTTATACCTGAAATAGAAGCTATCAAAAATTGCCTATGTGACCTAGAGCTACTCTGTGTTAAAAAAAAAAAAAAAAAAAAAAGAAAAATGTGATACATAAAACTGTGTTGCAAAATGCATGGTGAGTTTGATGATGTATATCAGATTTTGCAGGTAAAGAGCTAAATGTGTTGCTCACATTAAAAGTTCTTTTTTCTTTCAATATTGTTGGTACTGTCATGAGAATTATATATTTTTTTATGAACATTTCAGGACATAAAGCATATTATAATACACATGTATGTTTTAATATATATATTTTTATTGTAATATTTTGAGAAACAGAAAGACCAAATGACCTAATATGTGTTGCCATAATGATTCATTTGACAGATGCATTAGCAGACCACAGAATGTGATACACAGCAGGTTTTGGTAGTTATAAATAGCAGCATCTTTCACATTGCCTTTTTAGATGACTAATTATGCATACTGGAGTATGTTGTCATTGTGTTTCCATCAGTACCAAAGCACAGAGAAGCCAATGAAAGTAATGATGCTATTTCAATTTCTGATATTGACTATTATGTGTAACATTTTGTCTGTTCTTCTCTTCTAATTTCATCTGTACATCAGGGAGATTATTTTTTTTTTCTGAAAAAATAATAAGGTAATGTGAAAGGTACCTTACATGCTTCACCTGTTAAAGTAGTTCAACTGAATATTTGAAGTATTTATAAAAACATGAACACATCGGGGACTAAAGAGGTCAGGGTGGAAGGAAAACAAGCACAGAAGAATGTGTGTGCAAAAGTTCATAAATTAAAGCACTTTCAAATGATTTTATATAAAGAAGTTAATGTGTGGATATTCTTGATTTGTAAATGTACCAATACATCCCCTAAGATATCAGATAGCATTTTCAGGATAGAAAAATATGTGTGCAGGGACTGTAGGTAGATGTTTAATGGAGTCTGTAGTAATTCCCTTTTGCTGCTTGGAAGAAGCTAGAGTTGCTGCAAGATGTTATGGTATTACTTTGCAATCAACTCCTTCTAAATGAGACGGTTATTTTGAGTTCTTGGCATATTGCCATACTAAAATAACATCTGTGAAAGAATACACTTGTATGTTACATTCAACAGAATAATTATCACCTAAAATATATGTAATTATTTGAAATTAGCCTATTGGAATTAGAATTACTTACTAATGTGACTTTGATAACTATAAAGAAATGTCTTTTTTTTTGTGTCTGACTTGCCTAATCTGTATTTATCTACATATCAAAATGTATTTTTTGCCACAACAATGTGAAAATTGGAACAAGATCTTTAAAATACAGTTTTCTAGACTTCACTCCTGCAAACAGATAAGTGCCTCCTGTGATTTTGCTCTATGTGTTCATCTTATACTTAAGTGTATTCTTAAGTGTATTTCAGACATTTTGATAGAACAGACCTTTAGCTCTCAATTGTCTGTTGTTTTCTTTTGTTTGTTTGTTTTGTTTATTTATTTTTTCCTTTGTATTTAAGGAAAAAAAAAAGCAAAGCAGAATGATTTGTTTATGTAAATTCAAGTGCTTCTCTCTTTTGCACTTGTTTGTAGATATATTAATTGCTTAGATGTGCTCTGAAGTGGTTCTCTGGACTTGATGCCCACTGGCGATCGCTCACTGGTATATGCACCCACACTGTATTTGTGTTCCAGCTTCTGCGGTGTCCCACACAAGTCCCTCCAGTTACTGCCACCATGGACACCTGGGCCCTTCAGGCTCATGGTCCTACTTCAGGCTGGTACACACACACACACACACACACACACACATGCACACAGGCTAGAAAGCCTCTCACCCAGGAAAATAGTTAGAGATGGAATTTATTAAGAAAACAGAAAACGCTTTGCTAATCAGGGAAGGGCATGGCCAGACGAGCATACTCACCAGCCCACTCTTTACATACAACCAGACACTTTTATCCCATTATGCATTTATTTTCCCACATTAAGTCCTCCCCATTTCACCTCAAAGTGATTCAAGGTTATTTTTTTTCATGAACAAGACTTTAAATCTTCAAGGAGCTTGGAAAAAGATTTTATCTAAGCGTGGCGTAAACATATCTAAGTAAACATGGCTAAACATATCTAAGTAATGGCATCAGTATTCTTTCATTGCCATGTGAAGATCTGATTTATGGTATTTCTCAGATCTAGTAGTTTTGACCCTGGGATTCATCCAAAGGCTGTTCTAATCATAGAACCGTAGAATGGTTTGAGTTGGAAGGGACCTTAAAGACCATCTAGTCCCAACAGGTCTGCCAACAGCACCTTCCGCTAGATGAGATTGCTCAAAATCCCATTCATCCCAGCCTTGAACACATCCAGAAATGGGGTATCCACAACTTCTCTGGGCAACTTGGAAGAATTTCTTCCTTGTATCTAATCTAAATCTACGCTCTTTCAGTTTAAAGCCATTCCCCCTTGTCCTATCACTGCATGCCCTTTTAAAAAGTCTCTCTACAGCCTTCTTGTAGGCCCCCTCTAGGTACTGGAGTGCTATCATATGGTCTTCCCAGAGCCTTCCAAGCTGCACAACTCCAACCTCTCAGCCTGCCTTCACAGGAGAGGTGCTCCAGCCCTCTGATCATCCTCATGGCCTTCTGGACTTGCTCCAATATGTCCATGTCCTTTTTGTGCCTGGGGCCCCAGGCCTGGTTACAGTGCTCAGGTGGAGTCTCACAAGACCAGAGTAGAGGGGGACAATCACCTCCTGCAACCTGCTGGCCATGCTTCTTTAGATGTAGCCCAGGATACAGTTGGCTTTATGGGCTGCAAGTACACACTGCTGGATTAAGTTGTACTTCTTGTCAAGCAACACCCTCAGGTCCTTCTCCTCAGGGCTGCTCTCAATCTATTATCCACCAAGAGTGTATCTGTGCTTAGGATTGCCCCAACCCAGATGCAGGACCTTGCACTTGACCTTGTTGAACTTCCTGAGGTTCACACAGGTTTGCTTCTCAAAGTCCCTCTGGATGGCATCCCTTCCCTCCAGCATGTTGACTACACCACACAGCTTGGTGGAATCAGCAAACTTGATGAGGGTACACTTGATCTCACTGTCCATGTTGTCAACAAAGATGTTAAACAGCACTGGTCCCTATACCCACCCCCGAGGAATACCACTCATTATTGGTCTCCACTTGGACACTGAGCCATTGACCCCAACTTTTTGAGTGCAACCATCCAGCCAATTTCTTACTCACTGTCAAATCCATGTCTCTTCAAAGACAAGGATGCCATGCAGGACAGTGTCAAATGATTTGCACGAGTCCAGGTAGATGACATCAGCTGCTCTTTCCTTGTCCACCAATGTTATAACACCATCATAGAAGCCTACCAAATTTGTCAGGCATGATCTTCCCTTAGTGAAGCCATGTTGGCTGTCACCAATCACCTCTTTATTTTCTATGTGCCTTAGTGTAGTTTCCAGGAGGATTTGCTCCCTGATCTTGCAAGGCACAGAGGTGAGACTGACTAGCCTGTAGTTCCCTGGGTCTTCCTTTTTTCCCTTTTTAAAAATGGGGGTTGTGTTTTCCTTCTTCCAGTCAGTGGGAACTTCACCGGGCTGCCATGATTTCTCAAATATGATGGACAGTGGCTTAGCAATTTCATCCGCCTGTTCCCTCGGGACCCCTGAATGCATCTCAACAGGTCTCATGAACTTGTTCACCTTCAGGTTCCTTAGAAGGTCTCAAACCTAGGGTGGTTCTTCATTCTCCCAGTCTCCTGCCTTTGCTTTTTGTGACCTGAGTGCAGGGTGCACTCTTGACAGCAAAGACTGGGGAAAAAGGTTGTTGAGTACCTCAGCCTTTGCTACATGTATATCCCAGGTAATCAGGTCTCCCATCTCCTTCCAGATAGGGTCCACAATTTCCCTAGTCTTCCTTTAATCGCCAACATACCTATAGATGTTTTTCTCGATGCCCTTGATGTCTCTGGCCAGATTTAATTCTATTAGGATGTTAAGTGATCTAACCTGATCCCTGTCTGCTTGGACGATTTCTCTGTATTTCTCCCAGGTTACCTGTCCTTGCTTCCACCCTCTGTAGGCCCCCTTTTTGTGTTTGAGTTTGGCCAGGAGCTCCTCATTCATCCATGCACGCCTCCTGTCATTTTTGCCTGACTTCACTTTGTTGGGGTGCATTTCTTCTGAGTTTGGTGGAGGTGATCCTTGAATATTCACCGGTTTTCTTGGACAGCTATTCCTTCCAAAGTTTTATGTCACAGTACTCTATCAAGCAGAATCCTGAAGAGGCCAAAGCCTGTTCTCCTGAAACCCAGGGTAGTGAGCTTGCTGTGTGGTACATGTCAATGCATGTCCTCAGCTGATGAAGCATTAAGAGAGAGTTCTATTTATTCTGTGTGCCTCTGGGGCTATGTTGTGGTTGATGGAGAATATATACGTGAAAATTATCAACTGATAATTAGCAGATGAAAAACTAAGTTTTCCCAAAAACTGTGTTCATCTGAAAACTATGGAAACAATGCTTTTGTTGTAGGTAATGAAAAGTATGATAATAGTCATTTATCTTCTGAAATATTCAGTCTACCTCATGAGTAAGCATTCTTGAAAAGCAGTCTTTAAAACTTAGAAAACATTCAAAATTGTGTATGGTAGCTCAAATATGTAAAAAATGACAATGGATCTCACCAATAGCTATTATGAAATGTGTAATCTTAAGCCAAAATGCACAAATAACATATTATTCCAAAATGCAGTAGCAAGTTCTTGTAAACATTGAATTGATTTTCCTTTTTTCTCCTGTTTGCAGCTGCTAGTCTGATTCGAATTGTTTATTCACAGGATGAAAGAGATGTTTTTAAGCATTCTCAACAGTTGCAAGTGATTGATGTAAATTTAAAAAAAAAAAAAAAAAAAAAAAAGCTACTCTGTTTTAAAGAGAGTTGCTAGGAAACATGCAGTTTGAAGATGAAATCTCCCACTGAGCTTCTCTTTGGCTGTAGAATAGGAAATATGTTATAGGGTGTCCTGAGTTACCAATTACGTGGATAAACTGTTAAATTTTTATAAATATAAATACATCTGCCATGAACTTATTGAATACACGATTCATTCCCATATCTTCATTTAGTTATGAATTACAAGGTATTACTAAACTTGAGAAAATGTGAAAATCAGATAGAAAATGCCAAAAGAGCTATGAATGTTTTCATAATGTTATTTCATTTTCTGAAACATCAAATGAATTTTTTCTTAGATATGGATCTAATGTATTTGAGATTTAATTTCAAGATGATCTTCTGAGTACTCAAAGCAATCAGCATACCCATTCTTTTATTTTTTAAACTTAAAATCGAAACTGCAAGGATAACAACAATTATTGTGTTAATTTTATTGGAGAAGTATATTTTGCCCCTTGAAAGTTGTCAGATGAAGTAACCAAAATATTCTCTTTATCATATGAAAGAGTGCATACTTTTAGTAATTGATATTTATTTGTATTCATGGTGACTTTTTTTCATGCTATTTTTAGAGCAATGGGTGTGTTCAATTATCTTGGATGCAAGGGTAAATTATTTGGGCTTTAAGACACAAATGGGAGCTAGTATAGGAACAGAGCAATGTGCTGTTCTCTGTGATACTCTGTGTTTGGCAGGGGTTTATTGATTTTTGTTAGCTGAAAATTTCTACCAGGCAATCTATAAGCAACATAGCCCTTGCAGCATACTTTCAGAAAAGCATGAGCAATGTCTGTGAAGAACAGCAGTAAGTGATCTTTTTCTTATTTATTACCTTAGAAGAAAGAACAGCCAGTTGCTGATAGAGCAAAACTTGTGAATAGGGACTTGGAGAACTGGCTGCCTGGCCCTTTGCTACTGACATGTTGATTAAGGACAGTGCTTCAGTACAGCTGAGCAACACTGTTATCTGAAGGTATCTGAAAACAAAACCTTTTTGCAGCTCAATGACTCATGAAAAGAAACTAAGCTGTATTAATAATTAATAGCAAAGCTGAGTTGTTGATCTTGCTACAAATTAGGATATGCCTAACCTTTCTAAAAAATATGTTTGTAATAGCAGTCAGTACTAAATGACAGAGTCATTGATTAACTGCAACATGAGATAGGCATGTGACCACTTGTAGGGAAAAGAATCCCTTGTAGGGAAAAGAATCTTTATTTATAATGAATTGTGAATGCAAATAAGACATCTTATTAGTTGCATGAGCTGTTTGAGAGGACCAACTAACAGAAAGTCCAAACAAAGAATGAAAAAAAAAAAAAAAAAGAAAATGGAAGGGATGAGGTTGCAGGCAAGCAAAGTCCCATAAGGCTCCTTAATTGCTTAATCAAAAAGCAAGAGTACCTACTGAGCAACCAACTGAAGAAATTACTGAGTCTTGAAGTCTGATTCTTAGATGTGTAAATACAAAAGAAGCAGGAGGGTTAAATCCACAGTGTGAATAACTACCAGCATGTTTTCCTATGTTAAAAAATAGTGCATTAGAAAATTACAATGAAAAACAGCTTGTACCAATGAGGTTGCAATTCAAGTATGTGTTATCTTCTGTACTTTACGTCAGTCTTCTGCAATAACATATTTTTGTTTCTTCTTATTGGCTTTCTGTTTTCTTGATGCCTTGATAAGGTGCTATGACTTTCAAGTGCAAAAGGCACAGCTCTAACACGTCTAGAGAAGGAATTTATTATCTTCTTTATGCTTGGTTATTTGTGCTTATTAATTTAGCCTAAGTATATTAATGAACAGAAGCATTTATTTATTTATTTACTTAACAATATGGAAAATATAGAAGATCATCTTATTTATGGGCCATCAAGTTGAAGGGTTTCTTAGCTGGCTTTTGTTCATGTGAAGTAAAGAAAGCAGCTATACTCTTTTTAAAGAGTGGTATAGAAAATACTAGAAGCACACTTCTGTTGGTGACTCACTGTTTGGACCAATGGTCAACTACTGAAGGCAGCAGCATGAGTTTTGAAAGGCAGAAATTTGAAATTGCATTTACATTTGAACAAATCTGGCAAAAATGTAGAGTATAATTATAGGAATCAAAGGTGATCAAAAGGAAATAAAGCATTTTTATACAAGCCTTTCTGAAGCGAATTAAGGCCACTTATTGACTCTAAGAGATAGACAGCTGTCATCTAAAATCTTTTGTAGACACAACAGTGCTATAAGAGCAGAGCTGACTTGGAAGTTTACTTACAGTAATCCCAGAGCACTGTAATGAGATAAATCTGTGTAGTGGGAAGGAGCTTAGCTGTCATGACTTTTCTGGTAATAGAGAAGAGCAGGAAACACTAGTGGTTAAAGTATTGGTTTCAGAATTAGATCGAAGGTTTGGGGATAGTGTTTGAGAAGACAGACTTTTGAATAAGATGTAATTCACCTCCTAATATCACAGTCTAACCTAAAATTCAAAAGCTTGACTGATTACAAAATTAAATTGCAAAGACCAAAATAGTAGATGACCATGGGTGATACAATAAATAGTATATGATGTGCATCATTATTTTATTTAACTTCAAAGGTTTGATGGTAATTCTAAATACTACGTAAGTAATAAAATTTTTGAGGAGCTACTAATCATAGCAAAAAAAATGCAACCTCTTCTAAGAAAATCAGGATAACAAGCAGTTAAATGCTTACTAAAATCAGTAAAAGAGCCTGAAATAATAATAATAATAAAATACAAAACACTGATTAGGTTGAAGTATTGTGTTGCTCCTAAAAAGCTTTGATTATAAGTTTCCACTGTGTTAATTTACTAGTAAATTATTGCAATTATGTATATTCATGTTTTGAAAAAGGGTGGAGAACCCGAGATTTCCTCTAGATTTTTGTATTTATTTATAGTCTAATCTGGACGGAATTTCTACCAATTCTAAAACCTGAATGTGTGTAATTATAATGATATAGCAGGAAATGAGAACTGCAACAAGAATCTTGATTTACCTCTCTTAGCTGTGTGTACCAAGCCAGAGCTCCTAAACACTTTCCTTTGCCCCCTCTCCATCAGTTCTGTGCTAGGGATTCCTAAGGGGGAGCTCTGAGGAGATGCCAGGGGCTGATGCAGCTCCCATGCTGAAAGCCTAAGGAAAGGAAGATCTCATTATGGTAAAAGCCGAGATTTACTAACACACACAATTTGATGACATTTCTTCTTCCACACTCTTCCAGTCTTGAGATATCTATTGTTAATTTTCTAGTATACAGCTGTGAGCTGATTCTCTGTTTTTCCCAGCTCCTCCCTTTTCACTTTGTGGTAGTCTAGCTGATACACAACAGATTAAATAATCTCCCCCATCTGTATCATATCTTTTCCTTCAGTCTTTTGGTCTCTTGCTGTGGGTAGTACAAACTCCTTATCCTCACGTATCTTCATCTACCTTCATTTCCTTCTCCATTGCTTTTCCTCTATATCTTTCTTTCTGACTGCCCCTTTGGCTTAGTTTATTATTTCTATCCTCCCACACTTCAGTTACATGTCCCGCTTAATGTTCCTTCCCTCTGTGATGCTGACTTCAGTTTCTTTGCTTACTCTTCATCCCCTTAACATCCCCACTCTTGCTTGCATTTTCACAGTAGACCTCTATCCCTCTGTATATCCCCACTCTATCTTAATTTCATATCTAGTAGTTCCTGTAGTTTAGTGGCACTGCTTTAGATCTCCTGATCTTTATTCATCTGACTGGTTTACCTGCTCTTTTGCCTTTGCCTTTGCTTTTGTGATTAGATTATATTACACTTTATATTCTTGCAAAGTGATGATGTCATCTACAGGTTTACATTAAGTAGGGAAATGATGTCAAACCATCTATTTCATAGCTGTAAAGCAAGTGGTTTTGCTTCTTAATGAAGGCAAGAGTAAGCAGTGAAGACCTGAAGAAAGCTACACAGAATAAGGAAGAAAATGCAGACATTTTCCTAAAAGTTTTTTGTTGTTGTTGTTGTGTTTGTTTGCTTGTTTGTTTTTGAGAGAGAGAGATTAAAGAATCATTGTGATTTGGTAGTATAAAGAGGCAGGTCTTTCCTTTTGTCCTGGGAGCACCCAGATCATAATGAAGCATCATGAGACACTGCAAGTCTCCAGAGCAGTTCTAGGAGGTCCCCATGCTCAAAATTGAATGTGCTTTCTATTCAGCAGCCAATGTCCCAGTTTTTCCCCACTTCCTCTGGGAGGACCACATTCCAGACAGCTATCCAGGAGTTTTCTTGAATCTAACAAGGCAAAGGCCCTGTAGTCATGTTTTGGGAAACTGAACTGAAGAAAGGATATAAATGTGCCAATGAACATTAGATAGTAATTAAAGTGTACACATTTGCAGTTAAGTGCTTGCTCATTTTATTTTATATTTTTAAAATCTCTTACTCATTTGCTAAAATTATGATGCTTTGTTGTTAGAAAAAGAGGATAGTATACTGTGCAGGTTAAATGGTGTAGAACCAGACAAGCAATCATTCTCTCCTTTTACAGGGCAGAAAAGTGAGTCATACTAATGACTTCTTTTGTTAGGGAATGATTTTTACTTAGCCAACAATAGCCTTCTCTCTCTGCAAGGAAAGAAAAGATGAGAGCTATAAAGGAAAAAAGGCAATGGATGACACCACATGAGCATTGCAGCTCACAGTGCTGCTTCCACTGGGAGTGCTGCTCCCTCAAATTCTCCTGGGTTCACACTTGGGTAGCTGGGTAGTAGCATCACATACAGTCACGCTGCTTCAGGCATACAGAGGATAACTCCTGTGCTGTCTCATCTAATAGCAGGCAGTTCTGCTGGAATTCACCAGAGCAGTGTGAAGCAGTCTGACTTCTCATCCACAAGCTGAGATAAATCAGCAGAGATGTGCTGTATACGCAGAACTCACCCAGCTGAAATAAGTGAGAGCAAGGAAAGAATTTTAATCCTGGCAGGGGGGATATTTTTATATCTGAATAAAATGAGGTATTTATAGCATTCACTGACACAATTTTTATTTACTGAAATTTGAAGCAGTGCTCAGACTACATCTTCTGAGCCACCAGAAAGGCATTTTCAGAGAGCTAGAGATAAGAGTAGCTTTCCAGAAAGAACTTGAGTTCTGCAAAAGAGAGGGAGGAGGCATATTCTGTCTGCAGTAGTGCCTATAACGTCAGAGAGAGTGCACAGGTTTACTCTTAGTAGTTTCATCTGTTAATACATTTGAACACAGCTATTATCACCCTGAGTTACTGTGTAATTATTACTGTTCCCAACGGAGTTACTGTTTCGTTGCTGTTTAATTATGTGCATTATTTCAGAGGGACTGTGCAATTTAATTCATGTCATTGAAATATGTGTTCCAGGAGAGGCAGTGTCATACCATGAGAACCTTCATAGTCAGGATCTAGATACTGGACACGTATACAAAATTGTTTGTTGATGTAACGTACCTCTGAGGAGTCATACAGACACAGCATTTCATACCTCTCCCATTTTAAGATGGATGCCTAAAATAGCTGTGAATATCCTTTGTTTAGTAGAGAAAAGGATAATACTGGAGTCTAAAGAAAGTTCAGAAGCAAGAGAGTAACATTGGTTGAATTCTGCCACTTGGATCTGCCTACAGTATGCATACGTATTTGTTGCCAATGTGAGAGTTTTTTTCCAGGGAATATTTCTAAATCAATCCTACCTTTTGGGATCACTGTACAGGTCTTGTTTTGCTGAATAATGTTTTCATGTAACAGCCATGATTTTCACAACTATTAGTACAGTTTAGACATGCTTGTTAAAAATATTTCAACTTTACAAGAGAACAAGAGTCCAGGTAAAAGGTAGAAGCCGTGGTCAGAGTCATCAATACCTGTAATGGGCAACTGGAAATCAGTAGCATCAAGACTGCATCCCACAAAAAGTGACAAAGGCATATTAACATGTGCTAGAGTACTGTACTGAAGGGTATTTAACTACACGTGAGCATATTCATGTAATGAAATAGTAACAAAATTTATAAACTTATTAGAGCAGGTAATATTTTCACATACCCAATATATGACAATATTCTGTCAGGGATGGAAGCCTTTCTTTGTGTGAAGGCCATAACTTAAACAGTGATACAATAGAACCAATCAAGAGAAGACAGGAGGAGTATGAACAAGATATGATGGATATAAAAGGGTTATATATGTGTTTTTATTTATGCATGGCAAGAAATCCATTAAAGAAAAAGGAAAATTACACACTTCAAAAAAGTTAACACATTGCCCTAAAGAAACAGATAACAACCACCATACAGAAGGCAAAGCTAGCAAAAAATTGCTTGAGAGAAGTAAAAAGTGTTAAGTATTTAGGAAAATGGTATCTAAAATCTCAAAATATTCAAAAGAAGCTGCATGTTCCTGTAGTTTCAATTTAGTATACATACAGGAAGAATTTCTCTCATTGGGAGAAAATAAAGCTTTAAATATGACATTACAATAATCATTATGTTCAGCAATGAAAAGGAAATGCATAAAAACGAATACTGCCTTTCCATAAGATCATAAATTGTATGCTAAAAGTTTTAAAGGAATGATATACTAGACAACTTAAATGAATCCTTAAAAAGATTCATATACTTTGGTTTCACTGTATTTTTTTTTCTTGCAGACTTTGAAATCATTAATTATAGTGTAGTATTTACTGAGACTGGGGAGGACAGAATCTGCGTGTTCCTTATGTTGTTGCAAACTACAGAATACTTCAACATATCTAACACTGTAAAGTGTTGTCACAGAAACGATCTAGATCCCATGCAAGGCATACTTCTGATTTAGGAAGATTGATTTAATAAAGGATGTTCAGTACTGACAATTGCTATATTACTTACTATCACCAGGAAACCTGAGTATCCTTCAAGAGCATGCTGTCTGAATAGAAGAGATCATTATTTTAATCCAGAAAATTTGATAGTGCGTTTAGTGCATTTATTATCCAAAATAATCTATCCTTTAGTATTCTGTTTAGACAGATATTATGGCAAGCTGAATGTGATATGAGATAAAACCTTGTTTCAGAATTATTTACTCCTTTTTATTTCTCTCTCATCAGGTGGTTTTAGTTCTCTGAATACTGGTGTTGCACGGCAGAATTCCTTTTAAGATAATCTCAGAATAGAAGATAACCATGTGGTTCTTCATCGGTCACCTTATTACATTCTGTTTCATCTTCTGTGAGAGCGGTCATCTTCACGGTAAGATGACCTTCCATGTTAATTCATTTAACTGTTTTAAGCTGTGTTCATTCCAAGGTCAATTATGCTATTTGTATGGCTTTAGTTCATTTGTGTAGATACAATGAAATACTAAATGTGATTAAGGAAGCTGTAAGGAAGCATACTTCCTACAATGGAAGACATAATTAAAAGCTTGCAAAAATGAGATCTGAACTTTAAATTTGTTCTTGTTTATTCTCAGTTGGCATACAGAATTATTTTTTTCTCTATAGTCATCCAAGATTATAAAAAATGTATCAACCATCTAGTTGTGCACAGATAATCAACACATTTGGAAGAATGGAAATATGCCCACAAGAAGACACAATAAACAGAAAATTCTATAATGTAGACGTTATCTAAAATTCACAAAATCTGGATTTCCTGTCAGCACAGCATAGTGGTAGTTTTCAAAACATATGGGGCAAAAACTTGGGGCAATACTACATGTGCTGACTTTAATCTGAAATTATAAACAGTAAAACTTTTCATAAATACAGATGCAGCCATAAACATTAAAAATTGCAGGAGCTATGTCTCTAATATCTGAAACTACAGAGGTGTTTGCAACTCAAATTTTGGTTTAGCTCTAAAAGATAGAAGGATCTTTTTGGAAAGTTAAAATTAAAGATTAAAAACTAGTTTTTGTTCCAATCCTTCCAAACAACTTGAAATTTGTAAATCCTGTTTCAGACATCCTTGTCAATTTAAATGATGCTGGGTTTTAGTTGCCATTATGAATTGGATTGTCAACATAAATAGAGCTCTCCTCAAGAAAGAGAATGTTTTACTTATGTACAGACTGCATGGATTAAGATCAGAGCATGTAAAAAGCAAAATAATGAAGTTGTGCATACACAAAATGATGACTGAGATTTGAGAAGTGCAATTATTGTGTAGTAATGATGCAGTTGTTTTCTAATGCATGTGAAGGTAGGCTGTAGACCATTCCCTACTTTGTGAGGAAAGTTATTCATAAAACTAGTTTTACTGCATGTCATAAAGCATACTGATATGTTTTTTGTTTTGTTTTCTTGTGGGTGGTGGCTGTTACATAATTATGTATTGAGTCTGTAATTGAAACAAGCACTTCATGATCTTGTTTAATCTGGCCTACCATTTCAGGTATCAACTCAACAATATCATAAGACCATATTGTTTGTATTACTGAGTCCAAAAATATGTTTAATATTTGATGTAAGCACACTACATTTAGGAAGTTACTATGTAGATCACAGGAGTGCTTATTCACTTAGTGAAAACACTATTTTATTCTATGAAGGGTTTAAACTTGGTTCTTTACTCCAAGTCTGAGTTTGCTGGACGATATACTTACACCTAATAAAAATCAAGACCTTTAAAATCTTGTTATCTCTTAAAACATATTTATTAGGTGTTTTAAGAGTTTTGTCCTTGTTAAGATAAGAGGGTTATTGATGGCACCAAAATAAAAAACTAAAATTCACAACTTTAATTTAATACTGGGCTTTTCCTGAAAAAAGTCTGTCAGCTATCACCAGTAACATGAGGTGTGATTTCATTTTAACAAAACTAGCCAAAGAAGTGCTGGAAATTGACTGATTAAAAAAAGGTGTGTGGGTCAACCACTGACAAAAAACATCTAGTTAATCTCTTGATGGTCAGCTATGAATGATCAACTAATGATGAATGCTATTGTGTATTATGTACATTACAGTTGTGCCCATAAGCCAGAGATCACAGAATCATAGAATGGTTTGGGTTGGATTGGAAAGGACCTTAAAGAAGATCATTTAGTTTCAACCTCCCTTGCTATGGCAGGGCCACCTCCCACTAGACTAGGTTGCTCAAAGCCCCATACAACCTCTGGGGCTTGGCATCAGAAGGTACCTCATGCCAGGTGCCTTAGAATGACATTGGAAGATGGTGTGCTATGAGTGTCACTAGCAAGTGACATAGAAAGAACAAAGATGAGTCTGATGATGTTGAATGTAGTTTGAGTGTGCACTGATATGGCAATATGCATTTTATCTTTCATTTGACTGTAATTGGCTTTGGTAGGTTCATGTGAGAAAAATAGAAGGCATTGGTGTGAAGAGTTTTGAATATGAGGAGGTTCTAATAGTGCTGGTTGTAGAAGGCTTTTCAAGTTCAAAGAAAATTCCTAACTTATCTTTTGGTAAGGAGTAAATCCGGGACTTGCATACATTTTTCATCTAAAGTCAAAGATAAAACTTACTGCCACCATTAAGGACTACAGCACCATGCTCCAATGTGGAGGATTCATAGTCTTGTACAATCACAGGGAGTTCGTTATCTCTAATGCATTATTAAAAGGCTGAGTAGCACACACACACTCAGCTGTTGGACCAGCTCTACTTTGCATAAATAATTAAATACCTATTTGAGTTAAGTCTGCTGCTGTCATCTGGGAATTTTAGCGTCCTTTTAGATTACATAAATATGAATCTGCAGTCTTTGCTCTGCCCTAGGACTTGAATCTTGCTAGAGGATTTCTCATTTCATATGAGTGCTAGAGCTGCTGGTAGTCTTAGCAAATTTTCTCTTTCAATGTATTTCTTGGCAATGTCATGGAAACCAGAAAATGCATAGCTACAGTAATCAAGATGAAATAAAAGGGGTTGCTTGAAAATGTCACAGGATGGTTACAAAGAGAAAAATAGCTACTGTAGAGAAAGAAAGAGCACAATTAGGGTGATCAGGTCAAGTTTTAGGAGGTATTCTTCTACATGTGATGCCATTGAGGGGAATGCATTGTCAATAGTAATGGAGAATATGGAAATTGAGGGCAGTTTATGAGTAAAGATCAAAAGTTTTCATTTCAGTGACAAGATAAATCAAGGATCATGGTGAATAGACAAGTTAGCAGTAAAAAGATTGCTTCAACATTTTTTAAGAAAACATGGGCTTTCCTTTGAAGTATTTTTGGCTCAAGTTGTCTCCTGTAGTCCCAGATGCACCGTTCTAAGGTGATTCTACATGAGTTGCCTTAGGGCAAACTGATCCATGACCAGAATCACCAGATAAGGATTTTGCAACCCATGGCTCCTAAACAGACCTACTATATGAACTGCTCTAGGGTCAGGAAACACGTACTTTTCAGAGTCAATGTCTAACTATACGGTCTGTCTCGAGTACAAAGACAGCTGCCAAAAAGGTTTAAAGCATTAAGAATTCATGCTTTGGATAAAACCATGGAAGCTTCCAAGCATAAGTACTGGAAGTATCTTGGAAGCATGGAGGTAGGAAGCTGAAAACCAGAATGCTACCCTGACTTGAAATTTTCAGAATTTGGCCTGAAAGGATCACAGTTATTTTGGCACTCTGTAAGCCAAGGATTGTGACCTATTTTCAAACAAATCTTTTTCCTACTACAAGAAATTTACATTTTGTTGTTGTTGTTGTTGCTCCAAAACCAAAATACATGCCTTTTTAGAATTTTGGAGTTTTCTCTGGAACAACACCCCCGACTTCTATTTTATGATAATCAAAGGCCGAAGTTAAAAATTGTTTTAATTACAAGCCATTACCCATTAGAGTAGAATGTGCAGTTTCTTGAATGAAGTGAAGCAAACATTACATGAATAAGTGGATCAGAAGTTTAGACAGAAATCATCTTCTGCTATGAGACAGGAGGAATTTTTATTTTCCAGGTAAATTAATGTTTGAAATGTAGCCTTGCAGATATAAGTTGATGAAAAAGCCGTAAGTAATTTGGTCTTTCGCTTACTGATATAACAGACAGTTATAGTAAGGGTTGCTTTTCTGAGTACATTTGAGCAGTGTAAGGCATAGAAAGCAGCAAATCACTCCTCAGGGAACATCGAGATGACTGTCAGTCCACTGCCAAAAAAGTTATTTCACGCCTATTACTGCTAATATTTGACTCTTCTTCTCTTTCCTCTGACATGTGGGTTCTCTTCAACATATTCCTCAGAGGCCTTTGATTTCTTGTTATATTCATATCCTATTGACAAGTCTGGATTTTAGACTTTGCTTTCATCTGTCATATCCCATATGAATCAATGAACTAAACTGTATCTTCACGTGGGATAATAAATTGGGCCAAAAGAATTAAGAGTCTGATCCAAAATCATGCATGTTTTATTCTATTTTTTTCTCAAAAAAAAAAAACAAACTGCAGAGGGCTTACATTTTGTTGTGCTTAGTGAGTACTCAATTACATTTGTCTGTAGGAGGAATCAACAGCAAAAAACATTACACTGTCCAATATTTTATTTCTAATCAAACTTTCTGACTTGAGACTTCATGGTGCCAAGTCAGGCAGTATTTGATTTTGGGTCAGATCAAGACTCAAAATGCAGGTTTCTATTCTAGGAACTATTTTAGTTTGTGTAAAATGAGTTGATAGTCCAAGGGCAAAAATGTCAAAAGCACTTCTGTTATTTAGGGAACCTTATGCCTTATTTTCAAAAGTCACTAGGACCCCAAGCGAACGGGTAAGACGTAAGGGACATAAGGCTTCTCAATACAAGACAGTTGTGTTGATGTATAAATGGGGCTATGATTAGGCAACATGTTGAATTTTTAAGTACGTTGTTGGTATTTCTTATGCACTTGGAAGGCTTGTGTGAGGAGATTGTGCAGAGTAGCTACCACACTCTAAATACATTTCTAATTTGCTGAGCACTAGCTTTCCCAAAAGACCAAGCTGTTAGGTTCTTAAGTAACTTTTGAAATAGCACTTGTGTTTCTAAGGAGGAATCACCTAAATGACTTAAGAATCTGATAGTCAAATTTGAGCATGCTGAAAAGTACTTTAATTGGTATTTGTTGGCATTCCTACTGGAAGCGTGAGAAGAGAAGCAAACTTTATCATTTCATTCGTAGGCATAAGGATAAAATTGCTTTGCCAAGGGTTGGAGATTTTCATACTAGAAACTTGCTATAAAAGAAAAACTACATAATAAACTACATGGCTCATTAAGGACTTCATTGACACATGTGAGAAGGCTTAAGATAAGAGTAATTCCCCTGCCTTTGTCAGTCTGGATAAGTAGAGGAAGCCCTCCCAAAGACAATCTAACCCTTTCTTATAATATGAAGTGGCACTATGTGACTGGCTACTTTTTCTGTTTAAGTGCTGACTGGCTCTTGGTGATTGATGTCCCTTTAACATCTTGCTGGCTTTCATTGGTACCTCTTCTCCGTCAGGATAACAGAATCTTCTTTCTAGACTGCTAAATGCTGCATCATGAGTTTTATGGACTTGAACATGTTTGGCTTCAGCACATAAGCTACCCATAAATGCCAAGTGTAATTTTTCCCACCTGATTATTAGAGAAGTAAAAAAATAAATAAATAAAAACCAGCCCCAAACCTTAAATTTTATATGGCTTGGGTTTTCTCTAGCATAGGAGGTTCAAATACATGTCGTGAACTGAGGTCTGAACTGTACATTGTTTAAAGATCTTTACCACAACATTTGGCATTATCCACAATTGCTAAAGAGAGATCTCTCTTTTTTTTTTTTTTTTTCCTAATTAGTTCACTTAATACCCATTTGTCTGCTATGTCTCTGCTTGGGTGTTAGAAGATCATTTAATGCTACAGAAGGGCGTTTGACATTTGTAGATACATAATCATAACATGCTCTGTGGTCATAATGCTCAGAAACCTGAAAGTGCCTTTTTTACCTTCCTGCAAGCCTGGTAGAAATATTTTGGCTCATTCCCAGATCGACTTGGTCCTGAGCATGAGCTTCTCTTTCCTGTGACTTATTGAAAACGGTACAAGATATACTTCTAAATATCAAATGGTTTCTAGGCTTACAATGATGATATGGAACCTGATGAGTTAGTGATAGTTAAGATAATGAATGAATCCATTGCATTTATATATCCATTAACATTCAAGGTTAATCTAGCCATGTGCTGTGTCAACAGATCTTCATCCCTCTCTCATGTGAAAATATGTAATGGGATTCTACAGTGTCAGATCAATACTGATGATAGTGATACTGAATGACTGTCTCGAGCAGACACATTTAGCAATGCTAAATGCCAGAGAAATAGAGAAGTGTACAGGAAGCAGGAGCAGAAGGAGAAGACATTCAATAGAATGATAGAATAAAGTTGCTAATGAAAATAATTTTATATTGGTTTTCAGTGGGAGTGATGGGATTTCACTTCTTTTAGCTTCATTCTGGCATTGACCTCTGCAAAATATTTTACTGTAATTTGTTATCTATACTCATGTCACAATTTGCATTGGTTTTAGAATCAAGTTGATTCTTATCCAGCACAAGACTTGAACATGTGCTTAACATTACATTCACAAGCAATCTTGTTTATTTGGATCAACTTAGGTTCTTAAATTTTGTGATGAATTATGTTGCTGAAATAACGAGAGGCCTTTAATGAACTTTTATTGTTGTCTTATTATTATTGGCCTCCCATTATTATTTGCCAATATTATTATTTTACCCTTTCTAAAGATGAAGTTAAAGACCTTAATTTTTCCAGGAGTAGCTCTTGCAGACATCCCTTAGTAAAACTATATGCCATCTTTTGTTAAGAATATGTTTTCATGACAGTGAAATTAGGCATTTATTCATCAAAAAACTACTTGCTAACCTTCTTACAGCTATCTTCAAAAGTAACTGTTTTATGAACAGTCATTCTAAAAGAAAAATTAATATTTCTTTACATACTTGTGTTTGTTTTTTTTTTTTTAAGCAAAATGATTTTTTGCTGAAGTATGCAATCCATAGGTTAAAAAAAAAACATTCAAATTTTTCTCCCTTTATTTTTCAGCAGTCTCTGTTAGTACCTGGCATTTTGGTCTTACTGTCTTAGAGTCTGATATTTTTCTACTATGCAACTGAATGATTATATTAAAGAAAAGCATGCACTGTCCAGAAGTATTTGGAGGATTAGGGACTTAGGATAGTTTCTGAACTGTAGTTTCTGAACATAAGGATTCGTATATATATATACGAATAGTATATAGTATAGAGTGTAGCACTTCATGTTTTGCTATCTTCCCTTCACTACATTTCAGTAATGTCTGTCATCATTTCCTCTTTCTTTTACATTTGGTACCTTACACGTTAATGTTTTTCTCTTTGACATGTGCAAGTTGTTCTTCCTGGATAAAGCGCCTTGTCAGTGGTGCCACATCTGGGAGCTGTTCCAGAAGCCTAAGTGCCCTAAAAACAGGAAATGCCTGCACCATTTTGTATCTGTTTTGTAGCTGTTTCCCCTATCAAGAACCAGTTACTTCTCTGTTATTTGTTTGTTTGTTTGTTTTTGTTTTGTTTTGTGTGTGTGTGTTTTAATTTAAGGATTTAGCAAGATTAAAGACACTGTAGAACAACTAAGGCAGATATGCAAATAGATACCCATTAAAATCACCATTGCATCATGTGAAGCATTTGGGTGAAGTAACTTAATCTTACATTTAACATCACATTTAGTCTACTTTGTATTTATTTGCCATATAACTACATATCCACCATTTCTGATCAACCCTTTAAATATACAACTTTTTAAAAATTTGTGTGGTAATACTGTCTACCAGTCATGACAATTCTGTTCTGAAAGTAAATTTGGGTCATTTTGTACATTCCAGAAATACAAAGCATTTATAACTTTGTGGACAAGGAAAAATATTTTTTAAAAATAGTTTTACTTCTAAATTAAGAATATTTCACAGCTTCTGAATGAAACGTGGGTTATAACTAGCCTGTAAGCCATCATGAAAAGGCGTATCTTGTAAAAAAATGTAGAAAATTAAGATGTGCTTGAAATCTCTCACAGTATGATATCAAATTCAAAAATGAGAGTAAATGTTAATTGTAAATGTTAATTATTTGCTTATTATCATACTAACAACCTGAAGGTGCACTGATAAGCTGGTGTCTTAACATGGTTTAGTGCCCTATCTTTGAACGAGAACCATTCAAGAAAATCATAGAAGACTAACTGTAAAATTACAATGTACTTTTCCCCTTGAGAATTGTTGGTTTTCTTCCACGTTTCTGTATTTAGATTAGATAGAGAATTGATTTCACAAAATGTGAAAATGAAGAAAGGAAAAGACAGGCAGAAGTCTGTACAAAGTTATTAAACGAGTAAATTTCAGGTTCCTTACAAAAGTGTCTCAGATCATATAGAAAGTAGCTCTCTGTGTACCTGTGGCAACTGGCCCTGAGCAGAAGAAAACAGATTATTTGGATGATGGTGGCTATTATATGTTAACTGTAAAATAATGTGCAATTATTAGCAGCAGCATCTACCAGCGGTCTTTGTTTCCCATTTTCCAAATTTTCTTCCATGTGATCCAAAAGTCATGATTAAGATCACTAGCTTTTTGCTACTCTTCCTGTGTGATATGTATCATGATTTCTAAAACTATCAACAAATTTACTTTAGGCAATTTACTCTAGGCATTTTGCTGTACTTGAACTTACTCCTTTAACTACTACTGCCATGGAAAACAATGCACCAGAGGCTAAGTCTCGTCTCATCAGTGCCAATTCAGAAAATTCCCGAGTCTGAAATTATCCAAGTGATACAGAAAAAAAACAAACAAACAAACATGATTGAACCTAGGAAGAGTCATTAAAAATTGATTTGGCTCTGTAAAACTCAGTACAGAGCAGGAGTAGGATCCTGTATTTCAGCCATGCTGTGCCAGATGCTCGGGGTTGCCATTTTCTCAGGTCTGTGAAGCATGATGAGGTTGCTGGGATAGGTTGTTGTAGACAGTTAATTTCTGCAGAAAAATGATTTGTTTATGGGAAACTAGTTTGTAGTTGGCAGTGTTGCCTATCCATGCTATTTATACTTCATATTGCTAAAGTCTCTCAATTTTGTGACTAATTGAAGATATTAACATGTCCATTACCATATTGTGATTCAGGAGAAGCAGTAGCATGGGCCAATCTCTCTCTCATTCCCTGGGCTGGAATTTAGCCAGTTAGAATTTTCTGAGAAATAAACATACCCTGACATGCTGAAGTAGCCTTTTTCATATCTATTGTCATATTTAATACAAAAACTAAATTCTGCATTAGAAATGGATTTGGGAAAGCCCTACAGACCTTACAGTCTCCTAAATGGCAGATACCCAGAGAGATGGTAACTTTACCCCAAGGGACTTTATAGATTAAAACTATACTTCAAGATTTATTATTTATAGATCCAAATACAGTATCTTTGCAGGCAATAAATGATACATAGACATATTGCATCAAAAAAAGTGTTTGGAAAGATTGGAAGTGGATTTGATAAATTATCTGGTATGTTAGAAATTATATTCCTATATATATTGATAAGATCACTATTTCAATACATTTCTGCTTAGGGTTTGTTGGAAAAAAAAAGAAAAAAAAAGAAAGAAAAAAAAAGGATATTTGTATGGCTTCCATTAGAGATTATTATTTGTTTGCTAAGAAGGAACAGATAAACTGTTATATATCTGAATATGTGATGGTGTAAGTACAATGTTGCCTCTTCATGCTTGACCTTCTCCATGTTCTTTGGGTGTTTGAGGCCTGCAGAACAAACAAGAAGCAGAAAGTACAGTTGCACTTCTGGTGCTGCACTGGAGTGGAAGCATAATTTCTTTAGGGTAAAGACTGTTATTGTATTACAGTATTAATGTACTGCCTGACCATCTGTTCCCTGATCTTCTATTGAGTTTTCTAGATGCTGCTGCAAAACAAGTAAAGCCAACCGTATAACAACATGTGTAGGGGTGGGCCATGCCATTGTTGTCCCCTGTTTCCTGAGTCTTCTTAACACTTGAAGACATGAGAGATGAATTGTCGTTAGCTGTTGTTGGTAGTGATAGTGCTGCAGCAACTTCAGACTATTCAGTTCCAGGAGGAGGCTTTATTTCTGGGTTCAGTGCCTGCAGGCTTTCCTGGGAGACTCCAGGTCACGTTGCACAGCTACAGTCAAGTAAATCCAGACTCTGCTATGGGAAGTTTCATAGCACTTTATTTTAACCATAGGTATGTGATATAAGTTCTCTCTGATGTTGATGAAGAGAGAATTACTTGCTGGAAATGCTTATCTAGCCTCCCTAAAGAAAATAAGTATATGACTACTTTGGATGAAATCCCCATCTTTCAAAATTTTGTAAGATAAATTCCAAACATCAAGAATCTCGCTTTGAATTTGCTACAGTACACAAGCAAATTGACTGAGTAGAAAGAAAAATGAAAAAAAGAATACTTATTCTTGCTATCACTTCATTTCTCAAACTTTATCTCCTCTGTATCATATCATTAAGGTTGCATACATGGAAGTGCTGCAAACCCAGAGTATCCATAAGAAAAGCCTTTTATGTTCCTTGCCACACAGATTAGAAAATAACCCCTAAAAATATAGGTGATTTGAGCAATTCATAGCTGAGAACAAGACAAAAATAAGCAATTAGGTTTTATTTATTTCCCCAATATTTTCATATTGGTGAAAAAAATAATCTGCTGTTAAAAAGCTGTTTTATTCTGTGAAATAAAGGTCACAGTGGTCTTTAATAAACTACATATTTTAACTTCCTTTTCTGGTTGTACTCACTCACGCACAGCAGTTTCCATAATTATCATCAGCTTTGCTTCATGACATTATCCTTAATCTGTGAGTAAAATCGATTTTCAAAATAAATTAGAACCTTGAAGGGACTGAATTAGCTGATAATAAAATTAATTGACTTGCCTGAAAGTGATTTGGATGCTCTCTCTCAACAGAGAAATTATTTGCTATATACTCTAACCTACTGAAATTGATGTTTTGAGTTCAAGATTATATATTGTCTTTGATAGCAGGTTTCTTAATACTATGCAGAATGCAAATAGGAGGCTTCCATTGTACATGAAGAACAACATGAGCAGTTGTGAACAAGTGCTCTTGATGCAGTTTTTTCTTCATTATTTCATAGTTACAAGAGGAAAGACTGAAGAGGTAGGTAAAATAACAGAAAGTGAAACTCAGATCTAATATCAGAATTTTCAGTAAAATTAGGAAGTTCAACAAACAGGTCCAAAACTTAAAGACCTTTAGATATTAAAATTTAAATATATCTATATATGTTTATTTTAAGCATCATTAGACTTCAGAATGGAAATACTAAAAAAAAATTGAAGTCTTACTCAAATGCTAAAAAAAAAATTGAAGTCTTACTCATAGAGTTGCTTTGTTTTGTTTTGTTTTGTTTTGTTTTGTTTTCTCAAAAATACATCTTTTGGCATCATTTGCTATGGTAGATTTGGTAGGACCTACCAAGATCAGATAGAAATATCAGGTAATCAGTCACCTTTTTATATATATATAATAAAATAAAAATGGATCATTTGCTGTTTTTAAAAGGTTTGAAGTTCATACACTGGGAAAATCAAAGTGAAAAATCAAAGGCATGTTGCACTGAATATGAGGAGT
Organism: Aythya marila; assembly: GCF_965140915.1. Taxonomy (NCBI): domain Eukaryota; kingdom Metazoa; phylum Chordata; class Aves; order Anseriformes; family Anatidae; genus Aythya; species Aythya marila. The sequence continues at coordinate 176,801,530 of NC_139042.1, read as the reverse complement.
CTGTACATCTTGCATCAGATCTAGAGCAGACTGGGACACAGTCATGGAAATTCATAGTAATGAGTCATTTCACAAAATATGTTGTCCCAAGGGTGATTTAAAAATAAAAACAAAAATAAAATAAAATAATAATAATTAAAAAAAAAAAAAAAAAGGAATAAGGGATTGTTTGAAAAACAAATAAAATAATTCAAATATTATTTTAATTCTTACCATGTATCTTTTCCACCTCTCACGCTCCTGGTGCTCAAATCCCAAGATTTCCCAAGTGTCCATACTTCTCCCCATCCATAATCAACCTTTTGCCTGTCTGCAGCAGCAGGCCCACAGATAAAAGAGATAAAGATAAAGAGACCCTCTAGTGAACAGTTCTTCCACAAGTGTATTATTAAATGAAGACCTGTAAGCTAAGTTTAAAAGTTACTTGGATAATTTAGGGTATTTTTAATGGACAGTAACTCCATTCATCTTTTAAAAATCTAGTCAAAATTTATCTGCTACGTTGTTAAATGTATGCCAAATTTGTACCTGACATGAGTAATTTAGTGTCAGTGTAGTTACAACAGTACATAGAATTAGTAAATTTACATAAATTACTTTATGAAAATAAATACTGAACTAATGAAATATGTTCTCTAGCAACAACAGACAGTGATTAGACTATTGGAAATAAAGCACAAAGCATGGAAGTATGTGGTGGCTGTATTTAAAAATTTCCAATACCTTTACAGTTAGTAACTTTAAGCATAATTTCCGTATCAAAGAGGAGATGGACATGAGAGATAGGGGAGAAATGGGAGCATAGAGCTGAGAGACTGTAAGGCCATTTGAGTGGGCAAGTGGTTAGGACATGAGGAAGGATATGAGGTGAAGAGAGATACAAGAAGGACTGACATGAATGATCAGCTACTGATTTATTTTCTGTTGTTCTTTCCATGACCTAAGTAAAACAACAGGAGTATATGTAAGCTGGAAAAACTATTTGTTTCTCCATTCTTATGTTGATGTATATCATGCAAAATTAAGCCATTCGAAAGTTAGTTTGTTTTAAAAATAGTAATATGGAAAAAAAATGACATTTCCTAAATTAAATATATAAAGAATTTGGATACACTGAGCAGGCCTTTTTATTGTGTCTTCCCTTTCCTACTTCAGATGAAATTACATGAGGTGACTTGAAAATTACTACCTTAGGTTGTTGCTGATTGTTATTTTCAGGTATCTTTTTGTTATCTTTTTCTGAGTGCTGGATGTTTTATATTACAATTATTCACAGGCTTGTGCAACGAGGTAAAGATGTACTAACACAATTTTGTAACTGATCTTGTAGTGGTCTTTCAGATGTATGTCTTATTGAAGCAGCAGTCCTTTCAGGTGTTTTGAAAAATAAGACAACTTTTCTTACTCAGAAGGTGGAATACCCCTGCTCACTGCACAGCTAGACAGTATTGCTTGGAGAAGGAGGCCAGGGACATCTTCCAGTAGCATCAGTACCTATATTGGATCCATGATCTCATCAGTTACTTAGAGTTTTTCTTGATCTTCATAAAAGACCCTGTAATACCTTTTAGCCTTGTTGAAAATTTGAACCTCATTTACAGAACTCACCAAAGAATGCCTTGAATATTCAGAACTGGATGGTAGCTTTTGCTCCGATTTAAAATATAATCATAATATTATATTTTATTAATATATATATATTACAATTATATTTTAATAATTATTTAGAGTATTATATTTTATTTATATATATATATGTATTCAGAAAAATAGGTCAGTAAGGGTCTTTGAGAGGTCATGTAGTCTATCCTCTTGTCTAACGCAGGACCAGAACAGGTAAAATATGCTTTACTTCTCACCCCCAATTTATCTAGTGCATATATTTCCTTATTCTTTTCCCTATTCTTTTTTTTTTTTTTTTTTTTTCTAATTTCCCTGTTTTTTTTTCCTTATTCTTTTCCCTACTTTTATTTTCCTCCTTTTTCTTGTAGGCATAACATCAATCAACTGGTCTTTTCCCTTGTCCTCTTAGTGTCCTCTTTGGTCCCAAACTCCATCACATAGGCATGTTTCTCCACTAAAGTTAGAAAATTTCTTGCTGTTCATTTTTTTCTCTTCTTCCTCATGTTGTGTACATACTACTGCTCTGCATGCAACTTTTGATTGAGAATGAAGGGTTTATTGGTTGCCACACCTGGCATGCATACAGTCTGCTCATCTTTTTATGTTCAGCCTATCTGAAACTCAATTCATAATAGATGGCAACAGAAGTGCCGTTACAAAGCATATTTGATAGGTGTGAGAAACAGACATTCACTCAATATAATTAATAGTGCTGGAAGCATTAAAAATGCATGCCATGAAATGCCTAAGTGCTCTGTAGCACCATTTGAGTCCTATGGCAGAAACAGTCAGCTGCATATGATACGGCTATGTGCTGCCAGAGGCCATTGTTATTCTATATTCATATTTAAGAACTGCACAGAAACTGCTGTCAGGGTTGTGGCTCAGTCATTCAAGGTTCTAAGCAAATACACGATTTCTGCCTTTAGAGTCTGAATTGACTTCTTTTGATCTAGCAATACATAGATTTTTACATAGTGTTGTGCTTTAAAATATCAAAGAAAGCAAACCATTTTTCAAAAGCTCTGCATTTCATTCTGGTTGCTCTTCTTTCCTTCTTTCAAAGCTTTCTCTTCTCATTAAATTAATTTGTTTTAAAAATGAAGTTGCATGACTATACCTATCACTGCATAGGAGTGCCTTTGAATCTGTTCCTGTCCCCAGGGGAAACAATGCTTTTACCCAGAATTGAACTGGAAAGGGAAGTTAATTTTTATGCAATAGCAGTTTTCTGCTAGTTCTGTAATCTGGAATCTCTCTATGAATGTGAACTTACAAACAAGAAAATACATGCATAAGGATTGTTTTATGCATATTAAAAAGTTAAAACAATTCAAAAAAAAAAAAAAAAAGTTAAAGTTTCAAATATCTCTACAGATAATTTTAGGAAAACTATATTTATTTCTTTTATCTTACGAGATTTTTCCTGTCATCTTTCAGAAGGTATTCTGGCATTTCCAGGATTTGGAACAGGGCTCTGAACTGGAGTGAAAAGCGAGCCTGGAAGTAGACATGTACTGCAATGGTTTTCCCATGTGTTTGGCTTGCAAATGTCCAAATTGTAAATTTAGTCTCAGCAGAGACCTGTGAGAATGACAGCTCTGTTGTCTAAAACTTATATCTACTTATATCTATACTGAGCAGGGACCATCTTCTCCTAGTGCCATTCTATACCAAGAATGCATATTTGCTGTTTTCACAGAAAAAAAAAAAAAAAAAAAAAAAAAAAAAAAAAAAAGAACACAGTTACATCCTGGATTTGCTGAGCAGAATTTTCCTGGAGTTTTCCCGCCTCTGCTTTTGCTTTTACAGACCCCAAAGAGCAGCAGCCTTATACACTGGGAGGAGACAAAGGAGAAGGGAATGCAGCAGGAGGTGGCAGAGCCTGCAATCTTTACAACAGCACCATCAAATGGAGGATAAAGTTTAAAAAAAAAAAAAGTTTGTTGCCAAATCTGTTTGACACTCACTCACCTTTAACTGCTTAATTTTACAAACTTTAATTATTTTTGGCACGGGATATTTGTTTATTTTTTGGAGGGAAAGGAGTTAACATACATACCTGAGCCTGAAAGGAAGGACAGAATTACATTCTGGAAACAATGCAGTTGTTTCTCAGCTGTGATCTCCAAGATTAGTTTGTCTTTGTATGTATTTACATACTTTGTGTGTATTCTTCCAAATATATGAAACAAGTGGAGCTGATTAGGTTGTAAGATGAGGGACACTTAATGTTTAGATTGCTGATCTGGACCTGTTTGATGAGAATTTGTTGGCCTCTGTGAAATAAGCTGGTCTGACTTGCATTTCTAAAGGGTATATCTTCAATTCGTAATTATCTCCATCGAGTCTGGCAAAACTATGAAAAATAATGATGATGCCAGCACAGAAGAAATGGAAGGTAGTTTCAGAGGAACATAGTCTAATTTACTTTTGTTCTCAGAGGACAGTATTGAAGAAGAAGTCAGTGAAGGAAGGTCAACACTACTGTTATCCACACTGTTCTGTTTTTCCAGATGCATATAAAACTTGATTTTGTGGTGCTCACTGTTTCGCCTTTGCATTTTGAACACAGTAGTTGTGTTGTAAATTCCTTTTCAGTTTGACTACTAATAAATAAGTGATTAACTTTCAAACTACCTGTTTTTCAGAGGAAGGAAACAAAGGTTATGGACCCGTTTTTGAGGAGCAACCCATTGATACCATATATCCAGAAGAATCTTCAGATGGACAAGTTTCAATGAACTGCAGAGCTCGAGCAATTCCATTTCCTACTTACAGGTAATCTCTCGTATTTTGATTATCAGGTCTTATTGTGTTTTTTACTCTGTGTTTCATTTTTTTGTATTAAATGATTGATCGTCTTAACAGGAGAAAATTGGTAGACTTGCTATTTTTTCAGTAAGAATCAACCTGGATTCAATTTGCCAAAATGTCTAGACAGTCTTGAAAATATTACAGTCCTGTTGTTTTAAATGTTTTCAGCTTTTGAAAGGAATAGTGATCCAAATGCAAAACATAAAAAAGCGACCTTTAAAAAGCACTTAAGAAGCAATCTCTCTATCTTAAGTTAGGAATGCCTAGAGTTCAAGTCCTTGTTCTTCATGAATCAGAATAGCTTTTTGATCCTATTTTACTCTGAAAGAAGGACCGGTGTTGAACCTGAATATTTTACATCTTATGTTGCTCATCTTATGTTGCTTCTTTATCCACCATGTTGTAAAGAGACTGTCATGAATGTATAAAATTCACACATATGAACTCTTTCATGATAATTATGTTGTAATTAACAGAGCATTTCTGCTTCATTGTGAGATCTCAGGCCAATAAGCTCAATTATCTGCTCTAGCTGTATGTATAGAGAAATGTATATTTCTCTATATAATATATATAGAATATATATATAATATATATATAGAATATATATAATAATCAAATACTAATGTGATTTATGCTTTTCATTGCAACATAAGCTGTACTCCTTAAAGTTATTCCTAGCTATTTCTGCACTCTGCACAGGGGATTTATTATTTGTAATTAATCTGACTAATTCACAACCTAATCATGGGCAGATAACTGCTGTCATCAAACTAAGGTCAGACACAATGTCTTGTCAGCAAAAAAGATACTTTTCCTTAAATTATCCTATGTTTGGTCCTGAACTTATTTGTCTTCCTGAAATTTGTCTTCCTGAAACATAAATTTTGGTGTTCTTCTTTATCTGTTATCAGTTCTGGGAAACCTAAATGAATAAAGTCACTCTGGAACAATTGTCTTGCATCTCCAGAACTCTTCTATTTAGGATCATAGAATCAAAGAATGTCCTGAGTTGAAAGAGCCCAGTAAAGATCATTGAGTCCAACTCCTCGCTCTACACAGGACCACCCAAAAATCAGACCATGTGTCTGAGAGCACTGTCCAAACACTTCTTGAAATTTCACAGGCTCAGTGCTGTGACTACTGCCCTGAGGAGCCTGTCCCAGTGCCCAACCACCCTCTGGGTACAGAACATTTCCCTAACACCCAGCCTGACCCTTCCCTGTCCCAGCTCCATGCAGTTCCCTCGGGTCCTGTCGCTGTCCCCAGAGAGCAGTCCACCATGAGGCCTCCCCTCAGCCTCCACATATCTAAGTGGATGTGACAATTATTGCTGATAGCTGTTGTGAAAATAATTGCAATGCAAGACAAGGTTACTTTATTTTTTTTTCATGATGCCATTATTTGTCTGCATTGAATGCATTGTCTTCATTTCTTAGCCCTTAGTCCAATAGCTTTTCAGCCAAAATATGCTGTTTTGGAGGTATATAAGTCCTTCCTGACACTTCTGTTGTTTCTGACCATTCATCTTCTTAGTCTTCTTTTAGACATTTTTTAATTTACATTTTTTCTTAAGCTTTCGTCCACTCTTCTTTCAGTATCTGATGGCCCTTTCCCCTTGCTAAAGATCAAATACTAATGTGATTTATGCTTTTCATTGCAACATAAGCTGTACTCCTTAAAGTTATTCCTAGCTATTTCTGCACTCTGCACAGGGGATTTATTATTTGTAATACAGATGTGTAGAATATCTCACAGGATTGAAGAGTGATACCCCGAAAATTGTATCAAAGCTAAATACTATTTATTGCATCTTGAAAAGCCTGCCATTCAATTATTTAATTAATTAATTTGGTGGTTTCCTTCAGCTTCCAAATGAGTATTCTGTATATTTTGGTACAATTTTTCAGTAAGGAAGGAACATATAGTCCGCGTGCTCTCTTTTTCAGAAAGCAGTGCCTATGCTTCACTTAGTACAAAAAGCAATCCACACTGCAAGACTTTTATGATCACGAATGTTGCAGCTTTTCGTATTTGTGCTCAGTAAATGTGTAATTCCTTTCAAAGAAGATTGTGGGCCCCCCCTTGTGGAAACAGTAATGGATACAAGTTCTTGCATACTGGTTCACACTCATTGTACTGTAATTTTCTTGAAATCAATAGAATTTGTTAAGGGCCAGACTTCATCGACCAAGTTTCTCTTGTAGTCTGAAGGGAAAGTTACAGCAACTCCGGAAACCCACTGCAGAATTTTACAGTGATTAAGATGAGAGCGTCTAGCAATTTTCTGAATACAGAAGCAGCTCTTAAATCTGGTGTGACACAATTATTGTGCTGACTTCACTAGCAGTTTAGGCTTTATGAAACATTTTCATCCCCTATAGTAATTGTGCAAAAAAGTCTTGAAAATTTCACCTTCAAGGGTGCTGAGGAAGTATATCCTTAGCCAGTTTGGCCTTACGTAGCTGTTTGACAATATGTTTATAGTCCCAGCGCTTGATCACTAGCTAGTTCATCAGTAGGCAGCTCAAGTGTCTGGTACTACATGGATCAAGTTTTAATGTATGTCCCATCTATGAGAGGTCTGAAGCAGACTGAGGCTGTTATATTTAAAACACCTATAAAGTTCACTAAATCTGTGGCTCTTGCTGAGGAAAAACTGAAAGCATACATAATAGTGTATTAATAACTTCCTGTATAGTTTATCACAATTTAGGAATTATTTTTCAAATCCTTTTGCTTACTAGGTTTGGTTTTGGATGCCAAATCTTACATCTGGCTTTTCTTTTTTAATAGGTGGAAACTCAACAACTGGGATATCGATTTAACAAAGGATCGCTACAGTATGGTGGGAGGCAGACTTGTTATTAATAATCCAGAGAAATCAAGGGATGCTGGAAAATATGTCTGTGTAGTATCGAATATCTTTGGAACTGTCAGAAGCAGTGAAGCAACTCTGAGTTTTGGATGTAAGCCAATGTTTACATCAAAACATAGAAATGTTACAGTTACCTCAAAATACCCAATGTTTTACACCGCAGTGTTTTCTGCTTGCATGTGCTGTAGCTTTATTACTCTGTAAAGAAGTCTTAAGTGCCTTAGTCTGCAGAGAATAACACAGAATAAGTTTTATCAACATTTTATGTTGCTTAGCATTCAGCTGGCATTCCAACCTTCTCAGTGAATTATTATTAAATTACTAGTTGAACTGACTCACAGAACCAGATATTGAGATAATAATGCCCAGACTCTTTTTAAATTATAGTAGAACCAAAAGGGAAATTGTCACTAAAGAACAACACCAGTAGTGGCATGAAGTGATCAGGTGCCGCTGCAGTGAAAGTACAAATGAGATGCTTGCAGGATGAGGGTATGGCACTCGGTAGTAAAGTGTGCTTGCTGACTGCTGGGCTGGGTGAAGACCCTGCTGGGGGACATTTCTGTCAACTTCAGATAATCATGAACAAGTGTTGTGAATGCCTGGATATGTACAGACATACACAATGGATGCATTGTAAAGAACTGAAGCACTGCATGAAAATTAATGGAAAATTTTACAGAAGACAGTTTGGGATTTTTTTATTATTACTATTTTGCCTTAAAGTGCTTTTTATTCTGGAAATATTTTTTCATAAGACAAAAAAGGAACCCACTCTCATCTGGTGACAATTCTCAAAGCCCCATGTGCCCTTTAATTATGACATTAAGTGCTTAGTGCCCCTTGTCTTTCAGCAGTCTCCATCAGCAGAACAGTTTCACTCCTTATGGTGTTTCACTTCTTACTGTGATCAGAGATGAAGTGAAAAGTTCTGTGTCTGCCACTAATTGTAATACTGTGGGACTTCATATCTCAAGGAAGGTCAGGGGCTGTAAATAGTTGATCTAATCTTAGTCTGTATTTTAGCTGGAGTATATCCTACTGTGAATAGAAGACGAGGTTGTTATTTCCCTCTAATGGGGATAACATAAAAAAATATTACAGAATATTTTTTGCTGTATTCAGTGATAGAGATACATGGTGTTCTACAAAGCAGGCATCAGTGGTGCCAGTCCTGAACAACCAGTAGGATAAGAGCTATGACAATAGCTGCAGCTATTGCAGAAAAGCAAACAAATACATATAATAGATGAAATGAGTAGAATCAAAACAGTCCAGGGCATGTTTTTATGACTAGCTGCTCAGAAATTGCATGAGGTGAACACTGATAGTTATTGTACCGGACAATTATATTGAACAGAACCCTAATATCCAATATTTAAATATTCAAATAATAACAGGGCAAAGAGGGAAAGAATAGAAAAAAAAAAAAAAAAAGATACCTGGAAACTGATAAATACCAGTTTAAAAATGGTACTGTAATTCTTCTTTACACTGTTGTTTATTCCTTTCTCCTTTTTATGATCATTTGTAAAGAAAAATATTTACTTTGATAATCATTGTGATAGTTTCAAAAGAATTAAATATAGAGTTTCTATAGCTAATATGGGAAATAATCTTTAATAGATTTTTTGTTCTTTTGCTTGTGCAAACTGACTGAAAAACAGAAACAAACATTTAGAGGAGTTCCAGAAAATCTTAACCATCTGTAAATGAGCAAGATCTTTTATTTTTGTCTTACTTTGCTGAAATTATGGAGCAAAAGTCACACTCTCATAAGCTTTATGTCAATTAACCCATCTGGGAATACTGTGTAGTAGATCTGGATTGGCCTCCAGGAAGAAAAGAAACAATTCCTTTTATCTCCAATGTTTTTTTTAACCATTAAAATCTGTTTTTACTGTTACATATGTATTCCTGAAGGAAGGAATTTTATCCTACAGGAATATTTAGTGGCTTTTTAGTGTGTGCTGAGCAAAATCACAAGCTGAAATACCATTCTATTTGCTGAAAAACACTTTCAGAAGAGTAAAATATAGCAATTTCATAGCAGGGAGGCTTCAAGAATGACAACAAAGAGAAATTTTCATACTCTCTAGATGTTAGCTATATGCTTCTAAGAGTGCAATGATTATGCTAATTCTTTCATTCTAACTAAAAATGAATGTCTTCCAATTAAGAGTTCATGGAATCAGGGTTATTATAATTATTGAATAATAACCAAGTAATGCTTATGCAAAGAAGACATCAAGACCCAATCAGAGTTGAGAGCATTTCATAAGTGGGAAGAAGGTATACAATTACATCTCGATAATTGTATGACATTCCTGCACCTGGCATAGACCATTCTATTTCTGTACCAACAGACATATATTTTACATATACAAATTGCCTAGCCTATCTGCTATATTTAAATTTCTGGTGACTGTCCTAAAGTCTCAAAGGTTAGTCAAAGAACATTGTAAACAAAATGTCTAGATTTGAAATGTAAATTGCAAATAGCTAAAATAAGTAAAATGCAGTGAAAGCTCTTCCTTTCATCAAACCCCATGCTCTCTAAATGCAAAGTATCAAATTAACAGAGGTTTCTTTCTAATGATTGTCATTTACAATTTTTTCCTATTTCTGCAACATTTTAAAAACCAATCTGCTCTAATGAAAGTAGAAATTAATAATAGTGGTAAGTTTACAAGATGATGAAAAGATCTGCAACAAGGAAATACATGCCCGTAGAAGAGATTAGTCAATATTTTGAAGAGAGGAGTAGTTGTGTAGTAAGGTCCATGCTGAAAAATGGAATGGGAATATGCTCAAACTACTATAGGTATTGTATGAATATAGTTATCCCAGTCTATGGGAAGAGCTTCTTTGGCTTTGCTTACAAAACCTGTCTGGTAAAATTGCTAATTCTTACTAAGTCAGTCTGATATACTTAATTTCTTCTTTAACAAAGAATAATATTTCAAATAAATTGGGAGCCACTTGTGGGGAACTGAATACATTGTGCTAAAATACAGGGTAAAATTATATTAAATAATCATCAGAAGTCCTTAGAATGGCCCATAACAGTGCCTACCTTGTATTGTCTAATAAAAAGATCCAGACAGTCACTGGAAAGATGATATCATCTTCTGGTCAGTTTGAGCAGAAGAAAGATGAGCATTTCAGAAGCTGGGAGAGGTGTCTTTCCATAGATACTTATGTAAAACTCCTTGATTTTTTTTTTCCATGCATTTGATAAAGCATAATATTATGCTTTAATTATAATATATATATATATATATATTATATGTATGTGTAATTATAATCTATTATGTATATTATACTATAATATTATAATATAATTAGGATTTTTACAACTTCGCTGCAGTTGGTGACATAGAAATCGTTCACAAGAGGCATTGTCTTCTTCAAGGTCTTTATAGTTTACTTTGAGATTGGATACAGAAAATGAGAGTGGTAAGAAGAAGCAAAGTACAGTTATTGACCTAGTTAAAGGCTGTGAGGCAGCTCTTTGTCTTATCATTCCAGATAGCATTACTGTTCTCCCATGGTCTGTGGGGTGATAGGTAGCTCCACAAAGGATGTGTTTCCTTATCCTTTTACAACAGTCCCTTTACTCATGCTGCAGTTGGTTTAAAAAGTGTCAGCTAAGGTTTCTCCTGAGATCTGAACCACTTCTGTCACAAAGTTCTGGCACAAAAGATTTCTCTGCACCAACTGTTACCAGTCCTTGTCTGCTGGAGTTGTCATGGAGGGCAGTCAAGGTATTTTAGGGAAGCCACGTTAACTGGTTTCAGTATTAAACTCACATTTTGAAAATCCAATTAAATGGTAACCTACAAACCTTTTTATTTATTTTCCTGGGATTCCTTCTTCCAATGTACCTCACTTGGCTACTATTAGAGGTACAATATGCACCATTTCTTTCTAGAATTTCTGGTTGTGATGAATAAAATACTGTAAAAAATTCATTGCACTTAGTGACAGAGTTAAAATTAGTAAAACTGGCATAATTGCATCCACAGATACCTATCTGCCAGATATTGTTGTATTTCTGTATTTATCTCTACAGGCTGAAAATAATAATAATAATAATAATAATAATAAACTACAGTTTTATTGTAGTGAAAAACGCAGTTTTCCTTTCCCACCTTGTTTTAAACTAGATCTTGATCCCTTTCCGCCTGAGGAACGCTATGAAGTTAAAGTGCGAGAAGGTGTTGGAGCAGTGCTTCTTTGTGAGCCCCCTTACCACTACCCAGGTAACTCAGCAATGATTCATTTTCTGTTGCTTAAGAATAGAAGACAAAAGAATATTTATTTGTAAAAGCTTCCTTTATGTTTCCTTAAACAGTAACTTTTATGCAGCTTGAGAATCACTGTTTTGGTTAGGTTTTTATTTTGGATATATGCTTGTACATATGTAAAGGACATGGTTGAATTTTCAGACAGTTTTTATTATTGCAAATAATATGAGTCAAACTAATCTGGATAATGGAAAGTAGCCTTGGCCTACCACTCAGAGGATCTGAGTACATGTCAATGTGTTGTTGTGTCATCCCAGACTTGCTGTTGGCCTTGGACAAAGCCCAGCTACATTCCACCTAATGAACTCACCTCAACAGAAATGATCATGGCTCCTGTTAAGATCATGGAACAGCAGTAGGCACCCTCAGAAAGTCAGAGATGAGATAATTTAAGCTCTGGAAATGCCTTTCTCTCAGCGTTAGCTGCTGAAGAGCTCTACAGGGATTATGCCTGTATCCTCAAGCATTTGCAATTCCATCATGAGGGATGAATTTGGCTGCTAGCATCTCTGTTACTGTATGTTGCTTGTCAAACAGGATACAATTTCAGTTTTCATACTGTGTCTAAGTACTGCAAGGAGCTGAAGAACTGAGACATATTTCTAGTTAAAATATCCTTGGGTTTTGTCCAAATGACAAACAAACAAAAGCTTCCCAGCTTCTCAGATGGGTCAGGGCAAGACAGCTTCACATCTCCTCTCCACCTCATTCCAACTCCAGTGGAAAGGTTAGGTCCAAGGGGACCAGGTGCCCAGTGGTCTGGACTCAAGGGAACAGCACCCTGATGTCCAGTAACAGCTGGCTACTGAGACATGAGTATGAGTAAACACTCTTCTATAGCTGCCTTTCGCAAATAAAAGATGTGTTGGCTAGAAATCAGAGAAATTCATATGCAGAGAGCATTCCACAGTTTAAGTAGCTGATATTATTGTTTTTTAATATTAACTAGAAAATGTTTTCCTCAGATGACCTCAGTTATCGCTGGCTTCTAAATGAGTTCCCAGTATTCATCGCTTTGGACAAACGACGATTTGTGTCCCAGACAAATGGCAATCTCTACATTGCAAATGTAGAAGCATCAGATAAGGGAAATTATTCATGTTTTGTGTCCAGCCCTTCCATAACAAAGAGTGTATTCAGTAAATTTATTCCACTTATTCCACAGACTGACCGTAAGTATTTATTGTAAATACTATGTACATACAGTGTTCAATTTGTATTTTAATTTTGCTCATTCATAACTATTTTCAGCTCTGTGAGAAGAATTACATGGCAAGTCCTTATGGCTACTGTACATATGTTATTTGGTTTTCCACATATAGATGTCCAAATCATTGCTGTCCACAATGAGAACTCTGTGCAAGAAATCTCCCTGGATTCATTCACAAAATTCCTTTCATATACTTGAGAACAGAGTTTTATCCATCTCTTTTATGTGATAAGCCCCTGTACTCATCTCAAAATCTTTAATATCTTTTATAGTCTTGGCAATGGTTCAAAAGGGTATGACTGGAAAGAAGAAACTATGTAGATGCTGATACACAGTTTCATGATTGTTTTTTGTTTCCAACAAATCTCCCATGAAAATGGAAAACCCTTCGGGCTGTTAAGATCTTCTATTGAATGGTGACCTAAGGGACCTGCATCTCACCATCCAATCTACCTATTCAGTTTTGGTACTAGATTAGCCTCTGCCATTCCATGAAAACTGCATATTTTTCAAGTGGTAACCAGGTTCTCTTTTGCCACTTTAGACTGTCAGTCACTAGAGTCTTATAAACTGATCATCAGGATTTCAGTGCCTCTTTTATTTGTTAGATATTACAGTGAAGAACTATGATTGAATTTGGGTTATTACAAATCAGTGATCTTTGTCCAAATTTTCCATGGCCAATACTCACACTGAGATCTTCATCTAGAATTGCAAAAGGAGTCCCACAGAGATCACCAGTAGGTAGATTTGATTACACTACATACATGTGTCTTCATTAAGCTGTAGATTTTGCTGTCTGCAGCATCTTTGTGCCATTAGTAAGAGAATACTGAGCTTAAATTCACAATAATTCAGAATATTCCATCCAGTAAAAGTATCTGTGAAAAACAGAGGCTCAGGTTTTTGTCTGCACCCAAATACACATCATCACGCTCCAAATGCTAATAAATGAGTTTTTGTTGAAATATTGTTCTATAAAAAAATGTTAGACATTACTGTCCAGAGACAATTAGTTGCTGAATAAAACAATTCTGCCTTACTATGTGCTGCATCAGACTTCATAGACAGCACATGCACTCTAATGAAGACTTTTGTCTGGAATTCTAAAATGGATTTTCTTGAACTGTTGAAGTTTTAATACATATGTTTGTTTCTACCATGCATTTTCTGAGAATCTGTTATTTTCATGTCAGGTGCTAAAGTGTATCCTGCTGATATCAAGGTGAAGTTCAAGGACACGTATGCTCTCCTGGGGCAAAATGTGACACTGGAGTGTTTTGCTCTTGGGAAGTAAGTATGTACTAAAGTTATTGTAGAGCACTGTTTGCTTTCATATTTCAGGGAATAAAAATATATGTTTCATCAAATACTTTTTTGTAGTCTGCAATTTAACAGACACTTCTAGAACATGCTGATTTGTACTTTACTGTACCTTTTCAAGTCCGGTTCCTGAACTCAGATGGAGTAAATACCTTGAACCTATGCCAGCCACTGCTGAGATAAGCATGTCTGGTGCAGTTCTTAAGATCTTTAATATTCAGTATGAAGATGAAGGACTTTATGAGTGTGAGGCTGAAAACTATAAAGGAAAAGATAAACATCAAGCAAGAGTTTATGTGCAAGGTAGGTAGAAAAATTTTATTCTTCATGATCTATGTTGGTTTTAATTATTTTGGAAGTATCTGTGTTTTCACATGTGATGTCAGTGCTGACTCATTGCATCATCCTGACCCACTGCTACTTGAGTTAATAAAACAAAGTCAAAGCCTGTGCATTGAATGTCAAGCGTAAAATTCATGTATTAATTGAACAACTGCTCAATTTGCCTGGTTATGGTAGCTGCATGTACACCTTGACAGCAATGTGCGTTCATATTGATATAATTATGCGTAATGGGAATTAATTAATAGATTTAGAGTAATTGAAGTGAAAGAACTGCCAGGAAGAAAAATAGACCATTAGGTTTGTTATGCTTCTTGTTTTTCCATTTTGTTTGTTCTATCTATCTTAGCTCTGTCTCATATTAGCTACAGTCAATTATTTGTTCCTCCTCTGTCCCCTCCCCTCATGCATTTGGTTAAAGGAGGGACAAAAAATTTATCTTACATCTATAGTGGAAACATCTCAAGTATCCAGACTCCTTGACTGAGACTTACACCACAATTTGTGGCATGAAAATGTTCTGTATAACATCTGAATTCACTTCAGAAGAATTCTGTCTCATTTCACAGGCAATAAAGAACATCACCTGAGTTAAGATCCTCAGTTAAGCACTTGAACTTCATTGGGATAAATCAAAATTGGCATAGGAAGATTGTTACTGCTTGTTTTAAGTTGATAAATTAATTCATTTTCTTAGCAAGAGCAAAAATAATGGGAAATTTTCCATATTATTAAGTATATTTTCTGAGCCAAGAGAATATTTCCTAGAAAACCTTTCAGTATCTAACTGTCTTTGCTCAATTTCATGTCATTTAAGTATCATTTTATGGCATTACTGAATAATTTACATGTTGTATAATCCACAGGTCACTGTAACCGGTAACATATCTCTTGGACATTTGTGAACCATTATTACAATTTCATATTCTATGCTAATTAAACAATGAGTTGTAGTTATTTTGGTTCTACGTGATAAAAGAAAAACACCTTCACTTCATTCTTTCTAGTGTTGGTATATTGATGCATTACTGAGTTATAATTATGCCAGTTAAGTATCATGGGAAAAGCAGTGGAATTAGTAGATCATAATTCTAGTTAAGTACAGATCTGCTGTATTTACAAGGCATCATCTTTTGTTTCATTTTTGTGTTTTATTTATTCTTCAGCCTCTCCAGAGTGGGTAGAACATATCAATGACACAGAGAAGGATATAGGCAGTGACCTCTACTGGCCTTGTGTAGCTACAGGCAAGCCTATTCCAACAATTAGATGGTTGAAGAACGGTGCCTCGGTAAGTATACTGCCATAGGTAATGCAGGATTGATTGGCTAGCTGATGGAAATGATTTTTTGAAGCATGCATTATTAAGGACTAAAAGAAATTGAATTATAATGATACAAATTTCTGCTGCTTCCATATGCATTAAGAATTGAAATCTATTTTTGAAAGTTTTATGTCAGTCTTCTCATCAGTTTTGAAATGCATTTTTTCTCACTATTTAGTATTCAGCTCTGAATTCTGACCTTGTCTTTTGACCACATATTTGGGGGAGAAGGGAGAGGTGTGTTTTCCTTTTTTCTCTAGTCCTTTATAAATAAATGCTATTTTCTTCTCTCTAGATGAAAAATGTCATCAGCTTCTCTCTAAAAATAATCTTTTTACCATATTAAACATAAATGCATGTTTAAAAAATGTAAGATGGAATGGAGTCAGTGCAGACAAGGAGATAGAATGATTTTACAACGATCAGTGGTATTCCTATATCATGCACTTTTACACATTTTTTCTAGTCACAGAACATTGCAAAATTCCATTCTTTTAGGTGATATGAAGTGTAAGTGAGTACTGTTTGATAATTTCAGTTTATTGCTCTAGATTTTTTTTTAACAAAGTAGATTTTCAGTCCAGGCATTTCAATATGTATTTAATATCCCTTGCTGATACTGTGAGATGAGCTACTAAACAACACAGTAGAAGACTGCATCCATTGAGCTGTGGTGACACTGGCCTTGGTATGCAAACAAAAGAAGAAAATGAGGCAGAGTTTCTTTGGCTGTATATTGTAAGAAAAAAAATATGAGGTTGGAGGAAAAATAAGGATATCACCATCTGCCATATGGAGATGGCCTAAACCAGAAAAAAACTATGCTTCTGCAGTTATTACAAACAAGTAATTTAACAAGCAAATTACCTGACACTACATTTGAGTTTCACTGACAAAATCTACATACTGGATTGCAGAAAGCAACGTGTAATTCTCCAGTAATATACCAGAAGATTATGCTGTTCCATTTCAAAATGGAAAATAACAAAAATATTTAAATTACATTGAGAAAATAGCTTGTTTCTGAATCATATATATTTAATTAGGTATTTCATTTAGCACAAAACAAATTTCTTGTAAAAAACCTGATCTCTATGTATTTAAATTAAACAGTATAAGAAATATGAGTCCTTTAATCTATTATTTTTTCAGATAAATGTTATTCCTTTCCACTACTCTATGCACTTCAAGTGATTCTTACACAAATTTAATGCATTTCAAAAGAATTTTCACAAGAAAAAGAATTTTTAACATGGTCTTCAAAAAACAATTGACATCTATTTATAATGTACAAAATATCCCACCTCATTTTGAGCATTTTTATACACATTTTTTTTTAGAAATAGATCAAGTACTTCATTTTGGTTTACAAAATTTTCTTTTTATATAAAAATAGAGTAACATAGAATGATTTATATGGTCTCCTAGAAGAATATTTGGAAGAAGTCCTGTCTATTTAGGACTTGCTCTGACCTCTTACTGTTGTAAAAAAATATACATTCATCATAACATTCTGAACACTTGCCATGGTGAAACAAGACTTACGTGTATAAAACATTTAATTTCTAGTTTCTTATTTCTGTATCAGTAGTGTTTGAATTGGTTTGGTAACAAAGGACTGACGAACAGATATGTCCACCTAGTGCCACTTAGCTATGATTTTTCCAGAAAAATACTGACACTGATTCTTTCTTTCTTTAGAATTAAGAAGGTGAATGTACACAAAGATGGAAATGTACAGGGATGGAAATGTAGCAAGGATAAAAAGAAAGTCTCATCAGTGCCTTAATGTTATGTGAGGGACTCTCTTCTGAATGCAGTCACTAAAAAAAAAGTAAAGAAATGGGGATAGGTGTGAATTCTTCAGTATATGTTGTATATATGAATATCTTGTTGTTTTATTGATTCTGTGTTTTAGTTCCGGAAAGGTGAACTAAGAATTCAAAGTCTGACCTTTGAAGATGCTGGCATGTATCAGTGTATAGCAGAAAACACACATGGAATTATTTATGCAAATGCTGAACTGAAGATTGTGGGTCAGTGAGATTATTTGCTCTATATACTACTTCAGATTTGAGTCTTATTTGCAGGAATTGCTTGGTAACAAATTACTGTGAGCATGAGGGGAAAGAACACTCACTGAAAAAAAAAAAAAACTGTTGTTAAAACTAGTAAATTTTTAATATGAGCAATCAAGATACTAATTTATGGAAATTGTTTATTACTGTATTTTTTTTCTGATATTTGCT
The DNA here is from genome assembly GCF_965140915.1 of Aythya marila. Taxonomy (NCBI): domain Eukaryota; kingdom Metazoa; phylum Chordata; class Aves; order Anseriformes; family Anatidae; genus Aythya; species Aythya marila. Next base: position 176,783,454 of record NC_139042.1, on the reverse strand, counting down.
TGCTGCTATTACCACACATAGGAAATGATAGTGCAGAAATTATATGAAGTGCATAGAGTCACTGTCAAGCTTGCAAAACATATTGAATAGTGTTTTCTTTTTTGCTCACCTACACTCACTCCTCTGTTGGGCAAAATTTGCTTTTTTAGGAGCTGTGTTTTCAGGCATCAGGCCTTTGAAAATCTTCCTCTTCACTCTTCCCTTTGCTTTTGCCTTCTATAGCCCATTAAGATCAGTTGCAATATTTGTGTGTGACATAGCTGTCCCATTTGAAGGCTGGATATAGTTATTAATCCATTGAATTTTCCAAATCACTTTCAGATTCAGAGTGCACAGGCTTAAAATAATTTCTGACCTTTTCACTGATGACATTACAGCAGATGCACTGGCTATTTGACGTGGCTTCCATAGAAGATTTCCTTGTAGTAGTTACCCTGTGTTCTTTCCATCTCAAACTCACATCCAGACTTTCCCAAGAGCTATATTTGACCTCCCCAACCCATTTCACAGTACTTCATCCTTTACTGTTTCTCCATAGTGATTTACTCACTGCCAGCCTGGATTACCCAGAAATGAGCACTTTTTGCATGAGCGTTTTCACATCATTGTTGGTAAGATGTGGATGTTTAAGCAGACTTCTCTGTACTTCTATAGTTAACTAAAAGCCATATTTCCCCAAGCTGTGCACATATTTGCTGGCATGGTTAATAGTAATGGTACACTGAAATACACAGTAATTAAAAGTATTTCTTTCTCATATTTAGTTATAAATAAAGGAAAAAATAGTAAGCAAAAGTCTGACATCAGGTACATAAGTGTGATGCTTGCTACAGTCATCTCTAATTACAGTTGTACATCTCAGGAAGCACTTAAAGATAGCTGGCCAAACAGAAAACTAGAAAGAGAGAGAAGGGAGTAACCTTAAAGTTGCTAGATAAGAGTTTAAAACCACCAAAAAGTAAAACAACATACAATTTGAAGGTGTAATTGACTGAGCAACTTCTTACAGAAGTTGGGCTCTTGGAATCTAAATTTTATTAGGACTGATCAAAAGGCCTTTGAAAAGGAATAACTTTCTATTGATTTCAGTGGGCTTTGATCTTCTTAGAGTAAACTTAGATGGAAGTTTAGAAATGAACAAAAAGAAACTTCTGCTGTAACACAGTATATAACTACACAATTATCTTCGCTGTTTCTTTTAGATCACCATCTGCTTCTCACCACATCTTTGTATCATTAATATTTTTCTCACTGGTCTGAATAATGTACATTTGTATACAATTCAATATTTTGATATATTTTTTTTTAATGTTGCAAACAAATTGTGTTCTTCAGAAAAGTCACTACAAGCAGTACTTGTGTTAATTTTTGCTTTCAGCTTCACCTCCTACTTTTGAACTGAACCCTATGAAGAAGAAAATCCTAGCAGCTAAAGGGGGGCGTGTAATCATTGAATGCAAACCTAAAGCTGCTCCTAAGCCAAAATTCTCCTGGAGCAAAGGAACTGAATTGCTTGTAAATGGGAGCCGGTTAGTATTGACTGTTAATGGGCACTATGAATCTTAAAATTGCTGTCTTATGTTTCTATTTAACATGCAGGCTAGTCCTCATTTTTGAAGAGTTCATGGGCAGGAGAATGTGTAATTTCAGGAAAATGATATGCCAAAATGTTACTAACAGCATGGATCCGTAGAGCTAGCAGAGTGTGCAGCTTTAGCCAGTCTGCTTGGTGTTGTTCACATTTCAGAATTGAATTGTATTACAAAAATGTAAGAAAAATATTTAAGTGCTTACTAGTAAATAGAAATATACTCTCTTGCTCCAGCAATGTGAGGCATCTAATCATGCCACAATCTATTTAAATATTTTTGGATTATAGGGGTGTTTATAAATGCTGTCAGGGATTTATAAACTGCTGTTAGGGATGAGCTTCCAAGAGATGAGTGTGGTGTCTTTTAACTTACTACAATTCCAACTGAAATTATTTCTTTCTGATCTAAATGCTTTATTTCCCTTGCTGTAATTTGAAAACTTTCAATAGCATACGCATCTGGGATGATGGGAGCCTGGAGATTATCAATATCACAAAGCTGGATGAAGGTCGCTACACCTGTTTTGCAGAAAATAACCGAGGAAAAGCTAATAGCACTGGTGTTCTAGAAATGACAGGTAAACCTCTAAATTGCATTAGTTTGCTTCAGGTTTGCTTCCCACAATTAAAAAACACTATTTTTTGTCCCAGCATTGCAGTACTTTTGCAAGCCACTTCATATCTTTTATTTCTAATTTAGTTGCTCTTTTAAAAATGTATTGCACCTTTTAAAATGTATTGCACAGTAGAAACTGGTTACATGTGCACCATTTCAGAAATTGCATCTCAGTTTTCAGGGCTTATTAAGTCCAGTCTGTTAAATTAACACATTCTGATGCACTCATTCAACTTGGTAGCTTAGCTCAAGCACAAATGTAGGATCATGACTGGAAGAGAGAAATGGGACTCATATTGACCATCTTTAACTTTTTTTTTTTTTTTCCTCTGGTGAGGTGAACAAGACTGAAAGAGCATTTCAGTTAAATAAACATGCATTACATTTGTGAGGTAGAAGTGTATAGCCATATAGTTGCACTACTAAATTCCTTTCCCTTACAGATATTAGTATTTACTGGCTGAACACTGATTGAATATCCACAACAGTGTATTTTAAATCTGATGTCAAGTAAAAAATAGCTGTAGAATTAAGACAGGAAATATGACATTCATGAACAGTTATGTCTACCAAGTCTTACTGATTGTAGAAAAGTAATTTATTAAATACATTTTTTAATGTCTGTTCCAGAAGTCATACTGAATGTGGCAGCTCAATAACACAACACTGATGTACTAATGTAAGAATTAATCTGTATCATCAGATCTGTATCATCAAAAGCATTTTTACAGCTGATTTATTGTACTATGAGGAAGATAGATCCAGTTGTAGGCTAGTTACTTGTGGTGTTCCCCCAGTATTGGGGCCAGTTCTCTTCAATATCTTTATCAATGATCTGGATGAGGGGATCAAGTGCACTCTCAGTAAGTTCTCAGATGGCACCAGGTTATGTGTGTTCATCTGCTCCAGGGTAGGAAAGCTTTGCAGAGGGATCTGTATAGGCTGGACTGATGGGCTGAAGCCAACTGTATGAGGTTCAACAAGGCAAAGTGCTGGGTCCTGCGCTTGGAGCACAACAACCCCAAGCAATGCTACAGGCTGGGGGATGAGTGGCTGAAAAGCTGCCCGGTGGAAAGGGATGCAGAGGTATTGGTTGAATATGAGCCAGCCATGTGCTCAGATGGCCAAGAAGGCTAACAGCATCCTGGCTTGTGTCAGAAATAGTGTGGCCAGCAGGATTAGGGAAATGATTGTCCTTCTGTACTCAGCTTTAGTGAGGCTGTACCTTGAGTACTGTGTTCAGTTTTGGGCCCCTCACTACAAGAAGGACATGTTTGGAGTGTGTCCAAAGAATGGCAGTAAACCTGCTGAAGGATCTGGAACACAGGTCTGTGTGTTCCAGAGTGGCTGAGGGAGCTGGAGTTTTTTACCATAGAGAAAAGGTGTCTCAGGGGAAACCTTATCGGTCCCCAATTACCTTACAGGAGGCTATAGTGAGGTGGGGATTGGGCTTTTCTCCCAAGCTCCAAGTGATAAGACAAGGGGAAATGGCCTCAGGTTGTGCTAGGGGAGGTTTAGGATGGATATTAGGAAAAAATTATTCACTGAAAGGGTTATGGAGCATTACAACAGGCTGCCAGGGAAGTGATTGAGTCACCATCCCTGGAGGCATTCAAAAGATGAGTAGATGCGGTGCTTAGGGACATGGGTTAGTGGTGGACTTGGCAGTGCTAGGTTAACTGTTGGACATGATAAACTTAGAAGTCTTCTCCAACCTGTGATTCTATGCTATTGTAAGTCTTTATTTTGATTAATCAGATCTTTTCAATGTTTGCAGTTACTTTTGATCATCTTCTGCAATTTTACGTGTCCTAGTATTACCCTCAGCCATTTAATTATCTTGAAAGGTTATGTAAATAGCCAGCCCCTTTATAATCCAGTCATACTTTCTAAAATCAAGATGAACATTTGCATAGTAAATCTACACAGTGAAACAATTAAACCATAGCTTTATAAACTCTATAAAATAGGTATAAAATGTTCTAAATTTTGGAGTATTCTGCTCTGATTCATCTAAAAAGGGATACCGAAGGACTAAGATGCCTCCCTTACGTGACAGCAGAAACAGAATATTCAGATGATGTATTTCAAAATTATTTTCACATTGTGGACAATGATGAGTGTTGACTAAGAATGCTTTGAAAATGGCATTTCCAAGCACTTTGTGTGGCTCATAAAACTTTTCAGATATTGATTACGACTACAAGAAATATAAAAGTTAAACTGAAGTTGATAGGCACTGTGAAGTCTGATGGCGTTTCCCACATGCTATTTTTACATTGCTTCCGGACCACTTTTTCAGCAACTTCTTAGACTGGTAGTTCTTTATGTAAACATTTAGTAACTCACTAATAGTAGAACCAAACACTGAATGTACAAGCATAATATTAGAGTTCATCAGTTATCCTAAAGCGTGTCTATAGTAAGGGTTTTAGAGATAAATATTAACAGCTTTCTCCAAGCACTGAGATACTCCATTCTGAGATACTGAGTAGTTGTGCCATACTCATAGTCTCAGGATTAGGCACTTTTTGGATTAGTAGAGTAGGATCTGGATAAAAGTTTCTCTCCCAGACAGTGTGACAAGAAATGTTAAGTTTATTAGAGATACTTTGCAGTTACATGTATAATAGGGTGTAGTGTGTCCTTTGGAGCACACTGAAACCTGGATCTTGACTCGTGGCAATAGCTCTTATGACTATCGTCTTCCAGGATTTGGTACCCACTCTTATAGTTGTGAGAAGTTATTATATGCTGTGGTGTGAGGAGCAAATATTCAGTGGCTTTTTGTTTCATGATTGTATCTGAGAGAAAAGAAACAAGTATCACAAGTATCCAGTGAGTTTCTTCCATGATTCTGTCACTGATTTGCCATAAATTTGATGCATGTACCAAGATCTCTAGCAAGCATTTAACTCTCTGCCTTTTTCTGTTTCTGTAATGATAAGAGGCATTGCTGAGGGGTGTACAGCTTTCTTCCTTTTTTTTTGTATTTATTTTCTTTCCACGTGTAGTTATATGTATAGTTTGTTATACATCCCTTATATTGTTTCTCAGCAGAGAAATTAAGATCTCAGTTCCTGCAAAACTGTAATGGAAATTTGATTCAGCCTGACAACTGAGTAGAATTTTCTGTTCGTGAAAGAGACAGGTTTTTAAACATAAGAAATACTATAATTAAAACAAGAAATACACAAATACAACACAGGTCACAAAAGATTCTTAACACGTCTTCTCTCTACCTGGGATATAGTGAAAGAATAAAAATAGCTTTGAATAGTTAGTAATATGATTCAGAGACAGAACCATAACCATTTTCAAAGGACAGCTAAATACAAGTTAGGCATTTCAGTTGTTGAAGTTTTCCTTTGTTCTGTTTAATTTGGTTCTTTCAAATGTAGCTGTGTGAATAACATGTAAACTAGAATTGAGGGCGTGGTTTCATGCATAATCAGTTACAGAGCTGAGCTTATATTTGCATAAACTCTTACTGGAATTTTCCATGTGTGCTGTTAACTTCACAGAAGCTACAAGGATTACTTTAGCGCCGCTGAATGTTGATGTCACCGTTGGAGAGAATGCTACCATGCAATGCATTGCATCCCATGATCCCACATTAGACCTGACATTTATTTGGTCTCTAAATGGCTTTGTAATAGATTTTGAGAAAGAACACGAGCATTATGAAAGGAATGTTATGGTAAGATACTACAGATCTTTATTTAATATGTGAAATACTAGTTTTCTTTATCACAAATTGTCCTTTGTGTTTTACTTTTTCTATTGTGGTGGTTCAAGTCTGTATAAATACAGTAGAATAAAAACATAATATAAAATTACTTTAGACACCATACAGACATGTAGACACTTGCAGGTAGATACCTGAATTCAGATATCTAAATTGATGTAAGTATTTTGATATTTCAGTTAAATCCCACTCTGATGAAGAGTGAATACAACTAGTAAGTAGGTAGTTTGATAGTAAACAGGGTGCAGATTATCTTGGAAAAGCATGCATATACATTCACTTTAACTTGCCCATGTTTTTCTCATCAACATTTCTGGAATTTGGCACAAGACTGGGCCAGATGGTGGGTAGGAGTCAAACAGTCTGTAAACACTGAGCAAGAAGAGTTTGTGTGAAGTCTAAACAAGTTAATACAAAGACACTTATTTTGGCACATAGAAAGAGGAATTATAGACCTTTTGTGTTTGCGTGTATGGTTATCTCTTTAAAGTCTTCTGTCAGGCTTATTCAAAATTAATACCTTAAGCCGAAATCCTTTCTGGCTGTGTCTAATGATAATTTATGTAATATTCAACCACAACCTCAGAGTGTGTGTATATTTATTCTGTTGTTCTGAGTTTAAATGATGTAAAAATACTCAAATTTAGATAGAGATTCTGTTCATGCTCCCAAGAGAAACTTGTGTGTGGAGAGAAAAGGTTGCTAACAGTGCCTGTGAAATCAAGAACTCCAGGGCTTGGGGTCAGTTTCAGCTGTCTTCAAACTTATCTGCCTTCTAACAGTAGCTCCTACAGAGTCTTTGCCCTAAACCACCAACATTATTTAATTTTCCATTGACCAAGGGATTATTTTTTCTGATGTTATTTTTGAATATCTGTTTATCTCGAAGTGAGAAGATATTTCAAGCATAGCTACTTTAGTCTGATTTGGAACAAACCAGTCCTTCAAAGGCCCAGAGCTTACTTAGCCTGCTCATTTGCTGAGTTGTAAGCACCCCTAAGAAGTCACCATGCTCTCTTTCAGTAAGAGAATGTCTTTGTCCAAAAAGACAGTAGAACTATACGATGGTCGGCTAGAAAACATTGAAACCCAAAGACATAAATCTCTTTCTGAAATAAAGCTCCTGAAAGTCTATGTCCAAATTCAGTAGCAGAGTACTAAGGAATTAGAAAAGTGTTATCTTATGTTCTGCTTATGTTATGTTTATATCTACAAACTATGTAGATTTACACTAATACTCCAGCATCATCCAAAAAAATTGCTGCATGTGGCTGTTAGGCCACACTTTTGATGTCTTTATTTCCACATAGGTACTGATCAGTACATAGCAGTACCTTGGAGAAGCTTGAATCACCTCCTAACAACATTAATTTTTCCCCAGATAAATGCCAGAATGAGTCTGCGTGTTGGTCAAAATAAAAGCTTAAAGAATAAAGCTTCTATTGAACGTATTCTGTGTAAAAGGAATCCTTGTAAAAAGAACCGTTCCTCATTTCGTACATTCTCTTTTAGTTGCTTGTTTTTAACCACTTGACAGAAGTCATACAAAGAAGTTGTGTTACATTAAACAGCAAATCTGACTAAAAGAATAGATGAAACAATGATTTTGGTGCAGAAGAAAGGTGAAACTGCCTTTACCAAGGACTTTGTAATGTAAAGCCTGAACTTTCTCCATCCATTTTTCATGCATTGAAGAAAAGTTCTTATATCATGGACATTCACCCCTGAGTTGTCCTTTTAACAATGAAAATAGAAGGAAATACATATATATATATTTAGGAATTTTATTCTGAAATTTAATCACAATTTTAGGACACTTTCTACCAAAACATGTCTACAGAATGAGTCTGGGGCCAAATACAGGCTTCAGCAAGTGTGTAGGGCATAAATCTCTCTGAAGTTTGACTTAGTATTTAGGTTTCCAGCCAGCTGCTTCATCTTTCAGAGATAGCTGGTGGTCCTTCATCTTCTGATCCCAAATTCTTCCCAACTCTGCAATATTATAGCTGATTTACTGAAGTAATTGATTTTAAAAACCAAATTAACCTGTCTGGAGACAGAGAGAGAGGTGTTTCACTTCATGTAGGTGATGAATCTTGTGCTAGATGTAACTTGGCTCTTTGAATAGATTATAGAGATGCTTAATCCATAGTATGCAGAAGTAGCTGAGGCGTGACTAACTATTAATTCATTTAGACTGTTAAAGTTAAGTAGCTTAGAACCAAACATCAATTAATTTGTCAGAGTGTAACGTTTTTTCCTGAGGGATGATTCTTAGTTTGTTATGTTCCTTTTGCACTTGATCAATACAGGTATAAATAATTGAAGCTGGAGAAGATTGTTGGTTTGTATTTCTGAGCCTTATTTTTGCTTTCAAATGCAAAGTAAGTGCAGATCATTTCTATTGCTCTTCCACAAGCAACTCGTTCTTCATCACTGAGGACAGAGGGGGCACTAGGATTGCATTCCAAGTCTGTAGCTGAGATTTGTAGTTATTTCAGGATTCAGCACTTAATATAGGATAATTTTTTAAAATGTAAGGGATTAAATATAAATGTTTATATAGGGTGTAATTGAAAGAAATATGTACTTTCAACATTTCTGTTTCATTTGTTATCATTTTCTTACATAAAGGTGTTATGTCCCCTCTCTCCCCCTTTTTAATATGAGTAAAGGGATTTTCTCCTGCCTACTGCTTGCATCTCTTTTGCAATTCTCATCTGAAGTCACTGGGTGGCAGGTTTGCTCAGGCTTTCTCGGATGCAAAGGCATGAGCTGTTGCGTGTGCAGCAGCCCTAACTCCCATACTGCCACGCAACTCTTCACAAACATAAAAAAATATATATTCCATCATGAATATTGCAATTACTGGCCATATGATGCATGCCCTCTGCTATAATTTCCTGTTGTTGAAGGATCCTACTTTATCTTTCTGATAATATCACTATTAATTTGTGTTGACAATGCAGATCAACATGTGGAAACTTGATACAGCCACAATATTTCAATTCTGAACATAATATTAACATTGTTGTCACATACATATAATTGAATGCTAATGAAATTCATGTAAATACCTGCATACGTCTCTTTTTCTTTAAATGGAAGCATTAGTAACTTCATCATTTGCTAAAGGCAAAGCTAATTTGCATTACATTAGTACTAAAACTCATTTATCAAAACAACGTTTGTCAGTACTGTTTTGATTTCACATGACCAAGTATGACAGTGATATTTAGAATGACAAATATACATACTATTTGGTTAACTTTCGAAGTGTTAAATGGAGTCTACAAAATCTTACTATTAAATTTCTTGCTTTTGAATTTATGTTCTTATTTAATTGAGAAAGTAGACATTAACATTTCCTTTCAAATCCTGTGCAGATATAGCACTTCAAGTAATCAGGAAACATCTGATGTTTGGTCATTTGTTATTTATGGATCTCGATTTTGTCATGTATATTTAAAGACTGAAAGGCTTACTTTTAATTCATATTTTAAATTACATACGCTATCCAAATAAATTTTGTTATTACTAAACATTCTCTTTTATATGTGAAAGTAAAGGTGTATAATTCTATTTTTAATGTATATTTGAAACACTATAGTTATTTTGTACAGATAGTCAGAAAGAGTAATTTGGCTGGTTCCAGTCAGAAATTTGACCCTTCCCTTCCCTTCCCTTCCCTTCCCTTCCCTTCCCTTCCCTTCCCTTCCCTTCCCTTCCCTTCCCTTCCCTTCCCTTCCCTTCCCTTCCCTTCCCTTCCCTTCCCTTCCCTTCCCTTCCCTTCCCTTCCCTTCCCTTCCCTTCCCTTCCCTTCCCTTCCCTTCCCTTCCCTTCCCTTCCCTTCCCTTCCCTTCCCTTCCCTTCCCTTCCCTTCCCTTCCCTTCCCTTCCCTTCCCTTCCCTTCCCTTCCCTTCCCTTCCCTTCCCTTCCCTTCCCTTCCCTTCATTTTTGTTAGGCTGTTCCTAGGCCAAGAAAGGTGTCATTTGGGACATTGTGTAGCATTGCAACCAAGTAAGAAGATCTCCCAGAACGAGGAGCACTCTTTGAGATGGTGCTGACACACCCCATTGTCATGAGTGCTACTAAGCAGGAATTAAGATGTACTGAATCCATGCTGGCTCTGAAGTCAGGCCTTTGCATTGTGCTTTCCAGTGTTCACAGAGACATGACACAAAGGTGACAAAACACGTTTGGCACAGAACTTGCAGGACTTGTTGCTCAGGCTCTATTTGGCTTTGAAGTCATTTCTGAATCCAAGCTGTCTGTGCATAATTGTGCAGCAGTGTGGACTGAACATCACTGCATTCTCAAAAGCCTTTTTGTTTTGTTTTGTTTTGTTTTTAGTTCTATATTCAAATACTATTCATCTTACCTTACCCCTCTCCAAAGTGCAGAAAACTTTGCAGTCTTCAAGGACTACATTCATAATGCTCTGAAGATGTGTGGCCAGACAGCTACTTTTCATTAAAGTAAATCACAGGTGGAAGGGCCTGTTTCTTTGCTTTGACTGCAAAAGGTGTTTAGTTCAGATACCAAAATCCACACTATAGATGTCTGAAATAGGTGAGATGATTTCTAGATTGGAGACAGCATTTGCCAAAACAGAAAGTTCTCCAAAACAGATGTTTTTGTAAACCACAGAGAGTAAGTTGGACTGTAAAATCCTATTGGAGAAGTATAGCTTAATACCTGCTTGGGTTTTGTAAGTCATAGATGGAAAAGAATGATGATTCCTTGTTTGGATGTGGTAGACAAAAATATATTGCTGTGTGTTCCCACTTTAACAGATTACTGAACAGTTTTACTGTATAAATCTCTCTTCTACACTCCACAGTCTTCTGCAGCAGAAAAGATACAAAGATGTTTGTTTTAATTTTTCTTCACTGCTTCCCATGGTAATCTTCCTTGCAGAGTGTTGAGTCTATGTACAGCTAAATGACAGGAAATCAATAGAAAGTTCACCAGGAGAACTGAAGAATTAGAGGAAAATATTTAGATAGGGAAGCTCAGTTACCTACTGATGAGGAAAAAGCAGCTTGGTGTGGGCTGGAACGAAACCTGGGAGTCAGAGGCATAGCGAGCTCGTTCAATACAGTTTATTGAATATATTGAGGGGATAGATGGTTGTTCATGAAGCATGGCCAACCAAATCATTTGAGCTTCTACTTTTTCTGAAAGAGACACGGGACTCTCCAAAGACACTGTCTCGATACATTGCTTTCAGTGCCCTAATGCATTAGGGAGAGACTTTAGACATGAGTGAGTTTGAAGTCACATATTTTGGCTAGATTTTGGGAAAGAGACTTAATAGCAATGTAGCAAGCATGGAATGAGATGGATGGAGTCAGTGGTTAAAAGCAAGGAGGAGCAGGAAAGCAAAAGACAGAGATGAGCGTGAAGCCAAAAAGCAGTTAGCTCTGACTGAAGGCATTGAGGAAACCTATTATTAATCTGCAGTGCTATTTCCAGCACAAAGAAATATAGTCTATTTAAAGGGATCAAGATATGCCAACTTCTGTTCTAGAACTAAAAAAAAAAAAAAAAATAACTACAAAATCAGTTGACCTGTAACCTTATGTGCTTGTGAGTCTTCACAAACTGCCAAAATCCATGTATCATCCCTATTTAGCTAAACAGGACCTGAAAAAGCCACATGGGTTCAGCACTACACGTAGAAATATAGTCGGCAGTTTATTCTGAATTTTCATCATCAACCATAAGGCTGTGAGCCATGAGTGCAAGTGAACAAATATCTAGTCTTTTCTTTTTCCTCTTAGAAGTAAAATAACAGGGCATATTACCACAGGATGCTGGTACAAAGCATACTATCCTGAGGCAGTCGCAGTGGTATGCTGAATGGGGAAGAATAATATATCTGTTGGAAATATTTTCCAGTCCACATTTCAGGGGTAGAATTAGCACTGTACTTCCTTTACATATAAATATAGTTCACTGAAGGAAGAGATTCTTTAGTGGGAATGGCCCTGTCATCATTATCCTGCTGTTTTGTGTTGTTTTTTTTATTTACCCGTAACTTTTATGACAGCTGTAGCTTATAAAGCAAAGTGAGATGAGCTTTTCTGTGAATGGAATTGAGACACTAGAACTGCATTGATGTTGTTGTCCCCATGTCATCTCTGATCTCAATATCAAGAAAGTAGCTACAATCACATTTACATTAACATTCATCAACAGCTGTTGGATTTTCTGTACTGGAACAAAATAATTCAGGCGAACTCATTTAAAGTTCATAGTTAAACATTTTTTTAAAATACCTATAAGTTATCACTAGCTTTGGAAAAAAAGCTGATCTCATCTCCAAGAATCCCATCTCTTCCAAATTACTTCTTAATGATTGTTTTATTATCATACCTCCACTGTGTATTAAAACACATGTGAAGGTTTGTGTTTGTAAACCTGACTTAAAAGATCTCTGCTTATCAGATTCTTATGTAGTTTTGTTATTACAAAGGGCTCGTTAGCTTCATAGTAACATAAGGTCCTTTATTGTTGCTGAGGTTGTAACAGAAGTGATACTCCTTTCAAACAGAAGACTAGGCACTTGTAAATGATTTTCCATCATGTAGGGTCATATTCTGATGGCATTTAGTGCACTGGCAAAGGTGATTGTTAGAAGGGAACAGTGAATCTCAGAAATAGAGCATACAGTACTATTTTTGACATCACTATTAAAGCATAAATATAGGGTTCATATGATGAAAGTCTTTGCTTGAAACTTGGTAAATATCTGAGTGGTGAACCACAGATACACTTGGAACATCCTTGAATACTGCTGTCACAATTTCCAGTCTGTGATTCATTTTTTCCTGTATTAAGGAAGGCATTTTTTAACTTAGCCAAGCTGAGGTTTTTGAAATGAAAACATACAGTGCATTCATATCTAATTTGTGGACAGAATCTGCTGATGCCCGTGCTCCTTATGTGCTTTGTAAGCTCTTCTTTTACCACCAAGAACTTGGGCTTCTTCTGAAGCATGGAAAGCTTTATCACCAACCGTATAAAGCTGTGATTCAGGAGAACTTCTGAACCAACATGGTGTGATACCATATCTATGGGTTGATGAATTTTTAATTACATTATGTTTTTCCATGTTTTCTGTCACTTAGATTTTAAAACCAAGTGCCCATAGGGGAAATTATTATTAGAGTGAGTATATGGGTACATCATTAATAAATACAGTACAGTATGTTAATTTGTTAACATAAGAATTAAGGAGTACTAAGATTTAAGAATTTGTAATCATTTGTATGAAATAATAATATGATTATGATAATTCTTAATATATACAGTTTTTGTGAACGTTATTGGACTGGACAAACTGCATGAGTTTCTTTGCAGATCAAAGTGCAAGCAATAGAGACTCACAGGCAGTATGGTCCTCTCTAGGATGATATTTAGTGTTAATATGCTACAGGTTTATATAGAGTACTAAAATAGAGGACTATTTATCTCTTTAAAAAATAAAAAATAAAAACACACACAGAAACTCAAGGGGTTTGAAATTCTGCAACTTCTTTGTTGTAATTTTTGGAGGTCAGAAGAACAGGTAGCTGCCCTTCTCTACTCCCACAGCAGTACTGACACTCCCAGTGATTTTTCTTCCTGAAAGCTGTTGACAGCATTGCGTAGCCCACTGTAGACAAAAAAGGCTTACCTGTGGTTAGTCAGGCAGCCAGCCAACATTCGTTTATGCAGTGATCCCCACAGATTTTCAAAGGCTGCTGTCCTTGAAAGCAATACCCCTGGAATTCTCATGAATTAACTAGGGGGCAGCCATACAGAAATGCCATCATTCCAGACTCACCTCATGTCTGGATCCTACTTGCACTTTGGAAAATTGTTGTATTAGTTATGACATATTAGTTAAGACCTGTCATATTAGTTATGTGTGGAAAGTGCAAATATGTATATACATACATGTATGTATGTATATCTTAACATGGGTATAGTTTAATAATATCTAAAAATAAAATGAGCAAAAATAACCTATGGTTGGGGGGGGCGTAGGGGGTGGAACTAGATGATTTTTAAGGTGCCTTCCAACCCAAGCCATTCTATGATTCTATGATAAACAAAGAAAATAAGCATTCATATACGGGATTTTTCAGTGATCCAGTTGATCTGTGTAATCACTGCTAAGAACTCTTGTGTGACCTGGAACTTAGAAAGGACAGTGTAACCTGTATTTCTGTATGACCCTACATCCCTACATGGCAATCAAGAAGTATTTCTAGCCAGAATTAAGCATTCTCTTTTATATGTTCTCAATTCTAGTTTTTATCAGTTGCAACTGTTTACCTCAATAATTTCTTAAAAAAAAAAAAAAAAAGTGGTGTTAACTGATTTAATTTTTTGCTGGAATTTTAAGTGATCAGAATTTTAAACTGGCATCCAAAATCCTCACTAGAGTTTGGAAAGGAAAAGGATAGTTTTATCTGGCTATTTTAATCTCCCTAAATATGAACTGAACCGGCATTCTACTTTCAGAACATTTGGAAAATATTTAACCTTTTTTTTTTTTTTTTTTCTTTCCTTCTCATTTTCAGACAGGAAACAAAAAGTTGATGACATAACTTTATGTCATTTATTCAAAATGTCTAATACAGGGACACTAATGACAGCCCATCATATTTTAGATTGTACTGAAGGTCTTTGTTGTTCCCTAGAACCATCCAGTGATGATAACATCATTTCTTACGCCTAAATATTTAGCAATTTCTTTCTTACATACCATTTTGCATCTGAATTCTTTTTGTTGCTGCCTGTGAAGGTTTCAGGATTGCAGGGTTTGTTTTTTATAACAAAATGAGATTTCTGAGCAGTCTGAATGTTGCCCCTTCCAGTTTGTGTGATATAAATCCATTTGTTAATCTTTTGTAACATTTTGACTTTCATGAAAACAGCCAGATATATTTTGGAGAGATTTTTTTTTTTCTTTTCTGAAATGCCTTAAAGACTACCACATGTATAACCATGTGATTTAGCTTAGTAATCTTTTTTTTTTTTTTTTTTTGAGGGGGGATAAAGTACAGAATAAGAAAAATATTTCAAATTGATTATTTAAAAAACATATAGATAGAAATGTATTTCTTAACATAAAGTGTGTTTTTCATTCAGAGTAGCTGTGATATGTAGAGTGTTCTCTGTTCTGCTCCTTGTTTTACAGGTGTTCATCTAGTTACCAAGTGGGTTCAGAGAAATGTCATAAGACAAATATATTTTATTCATTCATTTATTCATTTATTTATTTATTTATTCATTTTTGCATATCTGTTCAAGCACAGGTAGCTGAAGATAACAAACCTTATAGCCATCTGAAAATATGGCTATATATTTTCCCCAAATATAGCCATTCAGACATCATAAAGATTAGCACTTTGCATCCTAGAGATTTTCTTCAGAATGTGTAATTTGTAGGTTTGTCAGAGTTTCACCCAAATCAAAGGACTTTTTCCAAAACACAAGATGACAGTAGTCATTATGGGTTGTCCAAAGGCCACAAGGTAATGAAGTATTATATAAGCTTCTAAGAGAACTGGAGAAAATTTGCAAAGACTGCATAGATCATCTCTTGAATCACGTAACGTGGTAATAAAACAATTAAGGCCTCTAGGCCTATCAGTCTGACCTCAGTACTGGGGAAGCTCGTGGAGCAGATTAGGTTGAGTGCCACCACACAGCACCTACAGGGCAACTTGGTGATCAGGCCAAGTCAGCACGGGTTTATCAAAGGCTCTGGTGAGGCTGCACCTTGAATACTGTTTTCAGTTCTGGGCCCCTCAGTACAAGAAGGACATCAAGGCCCTGGAACATGTCCAGAGAACGGCAACAAAGCTGGTCCTAAGACCAGTTCTAGACCCCGAAAAAGGGTCTAGAAAATAAGTCTTATGAGAAGTGGCTGAGGGAACTGGGGTTGTTTAGCTTGGAGAAGAGAAGGCTCAAGGGAGACCTTATTGTACTTTACATTTACCTTTACATTTACCTTAGAGGAGGCCATAGCGAGGTGGGGATTGGTCTCTTCTCCCAAGCACCAAGAGATGAGGGGAAATGGGCTAAAGTTGCACCAGGGGAGGTTTAGGTTGGACATTAGGAGAACTTTCTTTGCTGAAAGAGTTGTGCAGCATTGGAACAGGCTGCCCAGGGAAGTGATTGAGTCACCATCCCAGAGGTCTTCAAGAAACATGTAGACTTAGAACTTAGTAGCATGGTTTAGTGATGGAGTTTAGTACTAGGTTAAAGGTTGGACTAGATGATCATAGTGGTCTTTTCCAACCTGAATGATTCTACGATTCTGTATTACTAAGGATTTCATCTTTGCATTAGACTCCTGTGTTTGAGAAATTCCTTTTGTACTGCAGTGTTCATTCTATAATGCTGAATCCCATCACTATATTTATATGAATGCAGGTAATACTGACACCTAGTGTACTATATCCCTCTAAGTTAGTTATTTTTATTGTTTCCATTTTAAATACTATATTCTGTATATCTGTTAAATCATGTTTTATTCTCTTTATATATTACATATTAAAAGTCTGCTAGAAATTCTGATTGAAATTTTAAAACATCATACAGAAATACTTAGACATTATAAACTCTTATGTTATATTCTGATTAGAACCAACAGATTTTAAATCTTTGACAACGGAGATATACTTTCTCTGTTAATTTGCTAAAATAACTAATTTGCTAATTTCTCTGTAAATTTGCTAGGTGGAAACACCTTCAACACACCCAAAAAAAAACCAACCAACCCAAAAAATCAGAACAAAACCCAACAAGTGTCTTTTATTAGGCAAGTTAAAAACAGTCAGCTTCTTCTTGATATATCTAGCTACCTGGGCTAAAACTTCTCCAAAGGGAATTCAAAAAGAGTCAGATTTCCAAAGCATTATGTGAAGAAATCTGAGTTGTTGTTGGGTTTTTATTATTTTATTTTATTTTATTTTATTTTATTTTATTTTATTTTATTTTATTTTATTTATTTTATTTTATTTTATTTTATTTTATTTTATTTTATTTTATTTTATTTTATTTTATTTTATTTTATTTTATTTTATTTTATTATTTTAATGTTCCAACTTGATTTTCATTCAAGTAAATAGAAATTACACTGAAAAGGTAAAAGGTTGAAGATATCCAACAATGTGACAGTGAAGCAAGTGTAGTATGTATATTGAGTATGGTGCAAATACACCTGGCAGCAGTGGTTGCCAGCAGATATTTTGGAGAAGTCAATGGAAAGAGAGTTGCCTCAGTTCCTTTTATCTGGCTCTGAGGTCAGCTGGTACACGAAGGTGAAATTTGCCAAACTTTCTACTTTTGCAAACCAGTGTGGAGCAAACTGTGTTTCCAGGGATCTCTTGTGTGTGAGGTGCCATGTGTTGGCTGGGGTTCCTTTTGGCATGGTCCAAAATTGTGCATGGTAAGCATGCCAGAAATTAAACAGCATACACAGGTATTTCTGCAGCATAAATGGCATTTCATAATGGAACAGCTCTCCTGTAGGAACTTGAGAAGTCTAAAGTGGAGTCAGCTGTTTTGTTATTGGTGCTGGAGGTTTTCAGATCCTTGTGTTAGCCTATTGCTTGTCAATTTAAAGTGGATAGCCTGTGAGACGGAATTCATGAGTCTGAAGTTAGACATTGCAGTCTCACACTGATGAAAAGTCTTGGGGAAGGATTAGGGTCTGTGATGATGAGAAGGAAAAGGAGGAGGACAAGGAGGAGGAGGAGTCTGTGAGCCTCACTGAATGGTAAATTGCTTCCCTGAAACCCTTTGCCATGGCACTGTGGAGGCTGAGGCAAGGGGGGACAGCATGGCTGGCCCTTGCTTGCCCCAAGTGGGGCAGGTCCAGTAGCAGCAGCCAGCGCTGTGCTGTGCACAGGACCAGGGCAGGTCCATAGAGAGAAAGCCAGGCCAAGGTCAGGCTAGGATGGCAGCTGGCCACTCAGGGATGACTAGGCCAAGCCATAATGTAGTGAGAGCTGTAGCTGGGCTTTGCTTGTAACCTCTCTGTGATAAAAACATTTGTGCTGTTTTAGGTTTGTAAAGGAAGAGCCACACAGCATTGGTGGCTCTCTTAGTAGGTCTCCATGACACTGTTATCATATGAACATGCATAAATAACATGTAATGGTATAGAGGAATCATCTGATTGCTGTTT
Source organism: Aythya marila (assembly GCF_965140915.1). Lineage (NCBI taxonomy): Eukaryota > Metazoa > Chordata > Aves > Anseriformes > Anatidae > Aythya > Aythya marila. Next base: position 176,765,303 of record NC_139042.1, on the reverse strand, counting down.
AAGAAAAAAAATAGGCCTGACTAAATCTAATGTTCAGATGTGGTCTTAAAATAGTAGAAAATAGGCAATGTCAGCTTCTGAAGAAACACCTACTTAACAGACCTCTTAAGAAAGACATTTGTTTTTTCATATGTAGTAAAGATCAGAAGCTCTTCAAGAAACACAGGACACTTTCAACAGCTGTCATATAAATTAAATATATCTTTGAGAGTGATCTGATCTTGAAGTAAGTACTCATTTCTTGGAAATAACAACCACTGTATATCAGTTGGGAGGTATGTGTAGATAGGTATCAGTTATACAGGGATGTTTACCAGCTTCATTAAGTACTGTTTTTTAACAGATTAAATCCAATGGTGAACTGCTTATTAAAAGCGTCCAGCTGCGGCATGCAGGAAGATACACGTGCACCGCACAGACAATTGTTGACAATTCTTCAGCTTCAGCTGACCTTGTTGTAAGAGGTAAGGTTCTCCAGGTAAAAGAGAAATGTTTCTGTTTTTCATCTAGATAAGCAGAATGTGAAGTCCTTAAAGTACTGCTCAGGGTACTTATTCTTTTCCAGACACTTAAATATCTAACTCAATGTGTGTTTTCCTGGAAATCAATAAAAAAAAATTATTATGTATACTTTTCTTCTGTTTAAGTAATTTTTAGATACTTTAATTTGGTGTTTATTATTAAATAGCAAAGTAGATTGCAAGTATCATTTCAATATACTTAATTTATAACATTTTAAGAAGACATTTCTGTTTTCTCATAATGCGTTTTTGATTACATTAATGTGTGTAACACTAAGCCTACATTAAAAGGATTCCTGGTTTTCAAATGACAGAAAAACGGAGTCAAGGTTATCACTCCATTGTTAACTTATTCTTCTATCTGTAAGATTTACTGCAGTCTCAAAATGCTGTACGTGCTCATATGGTACGTACCCTACAAAGTATGTTTCCATGCATGGTTTCAGGAGCATGAGTTAGTTCATGTCCTTTAGGCTTTTTACTTCATTTTGTGCCTCCAGATAAATCTTCTAAAGTGCTAATGCTTTGTAATGCTGACAATTTGAATCAGATATAACTTGTACTTGGGTCTATGCAGCTATCATGTTTTGATCCCATTCCAGTTGTACTATACATCTGGATAGTAACTGGAGTATAGCTTGTGCCTTGATTCTGAGTTTTTGCCATCTATGGATGTTGTGCACTTCAATATTTCTGTATTTATTTTTCACTGGGTGTTAACAAACAGTGAAATGTCATCAGTATGGGGTGAAATGTCAAAGCAAATGTGATATATGGTGAAATTGCAGAATAAATTGCAGAAAACTGTAAAGAAAAAGAGAAGAGTTTGTTCATGTGCCTTAGTACGTAAGCAAATCCTTTTACAAAACAAAAAGAGAGATCATCTGCCTTATCAACCTTCTGATAATCCTGTTAACCCAGTAATTATAAATAGAATCATAACTCTTAGCATATGTTGTTGAAGAAATCCACATTTGTTTTATGCTCAACTTTCAGGTTTTAATATTATGAACACAATCCTACTTAGCGGTGAGAACTTCTTGCTACTATTTTTGTCAGTGAAAGACTTGGTATTTTACAGGCTCAGGGTTAAATACCCATATCTGATGAAATATGACAAAAGTGACATTATAATTTCACTCTGTTGATAGTAAAAGGCAACAGCAAAGTCTGGAAACACAGAGTTAGGTTCCAGAGCACCTCAAGGATAGACACTGTTCATGCAGACGTGTGAAGATATTTTCTCTGTCAACAGGACACTGTAATGGTTCGTATGGATTGTCCTTTGTGACATTGGAGTATTAAAATTGGTGTGTTCAGGAGAATTGATAGTGGTAGTAGTGCACAGAAAACCGAGCTGTCAGTCCCCTAAGTATACCAACAGGCCTTAATGGCTGTGATCACCCTCATCTAGGACACCCACCATGGTGGGCCCACAAGACCTATTTAAGCTCAGCCCTTGGCTTTCAGTCCTGGCCTGAGCTATATAACAGATGTGCCTGCTCCAGCTCTGTCTCTGGAGTCTGGGTGGAGTTCAGACCTATGCACTCTTGGATGTATGCTATAGCTTGTCACCTGAATGCCTGTGGTATCCAGGACTGCCTTACCAGCACCCAGCTCTTCCCACCAGATTCTAACCCTACAGGACTGATCCCCATTGTTGAAGACACAGACAACCTGCTGGGGGGGGGGGGTTGCACTTTCCTGAAGGTCCTTGGCGTTTCTTGACACATGCCATTTACGGAAACTTTCACAGTGAGGTGAGAAGCTGTAGGAGATCTCTCTCATAGAAGGCAGGAAAAGACCGTGGTACTGATGAGCATTTCCATACTCTTGTTTCAGTTCATTTCATTTGATTCCTTTTTCTTCAGTTTTATGGAGAAAGTAAAGAACTCAAGACCCAAAGATACGTTTGGCACATGTATTTAGATGTGGTGTAGGAATCTCATTCCATTCTTATTGTTGAGTTGTTTTGTTTTGGTTTTCTGTGTTTTCCCTGTACATGGTGCAGATAAATGTATCCTGTTATTTCTTGTTTGGTTGTTGTTCTTTTTTAATGTGCTCTGAGACTTGTTCAATCAGATTGTTGAGTAATTACCTGAGTCATGTTGGCATGTTGTTATCTCTGAAAGTGGAATCAGAAACTACTTCTCAATAGTTCTCATTCATTGTCTCTGTTTTGACACGATTGGTAATGCATATCACATAACCGTGTATCATATCAAACAGATGGATAATAACAGAACCAGAACAGTCAATATGAAAAGAATAATCTGAAAACATCTGTAGGCTAGTTTTTAAGTAGGTATTAAGCTTTCAGTTGGAGAATTACTGTAAGTTTGGATGTTGTTTCTTAGCACAGCTTACTGAATGTTGTGGCATCTTTTACAGATCAGGATTCCAACACTCACAGATGCATGTGCCTGCACCACTCTCTGCTCTCTAATGAACTTAAAGCAAATATGGATCGAGAATAACTGCTGTTATTTTAACATGGCTATTTTAATGAGTTGTTATGAGCAGAAATGGTATTTGATACTTGAAGAGCATAAGGATGAGACTGTAAACTGGTTTAGGACAAGTAACTTTTACCTAGAAGGTTTTAGCTGGCTGTTGGGAAGATAGCAATATGCCATAAAACAAACACATATATTTAGTTCATGAAGTTCACATATATTTAGTTCATATATTCATTAGAACTACAGATTTGATTTTGAAATTCATCTTTTCAGGTATCAGCCTTTTGAAGAAAAAGAAATTATTCTTTGAAAATATTTTATAGACACTTCTTGATACTCAAGGCTGGAAGAGACAGTTTTGTGCAAAATATTTTCTTTGACAGCTTCTGTTCTTTGTTGGTGGTCTTCATAGATGTATTCTGTTATACACAGTTTGTTTGATTTCACCCTTAAAGTTCAAAAGACTGCTTTGGGGCCATTGGGTGGAATGGATTCCACATTTTGGCATTGATTTTGAGGTTCTTGTTATGGGAAGACTTTAGTAGGTATTTAGTGAGACAGTGACTACTTTTTCTTTCACTCAGTTTATATTGGTTCATAGGAAGTTCAAATCTCATGGTGGGCTTACCCAGTATGGGGTAAGATGAGGGTCCAAGAGAAATGTGAAAAGGTTTATAGAAATGTTTTTTCAAGGTATGACTTATCTCCAGTATAAGTCTCAAGATTTTCCGTATATATTGCAGTTCAGACCAAAACTGAACAAGCTGAAGTATAGATTAAGGTTTCTAAAAGGTTATCATTAGGTGGTATTTATAAAGGAAGGTTTTATGTTTTTGGTTTTGCTTTTTTTTTTCATTTTTTTTTTCTGAGTTCATCGTTGTTCAAAGAAGAGCAACAACAGTTGTAAAGTATCCCTTTTTCACTTAAGAAATTCTGTTCTCGGTATTACTAGTTAGGCAGGAATCATGGAAGTTTCATTTGGTAGTTTTCTGATGCAAGAACAGTTATCCTCTGAATCACTCTGTACAATATTAAAATATGTATAAATACATTTTCTATCTGTTCTTACATAGAAAGTGAGACATGAAAGCCTCATACCTAATAAATGCAAACAGGAAAATTAATAAACTTTCATTTTTTAATATATTTAATCTGTGAATTGAATTTTTTCTCAGGTCCTCCAGGCCCTCCCGGAGGTATAAGAGTAGAAGAAATTAGAGACACTGCTGTAGCACTTACGTGGAGTCGTGGAACAGACAATCATAGCCCTATTTCTAAATACACTATCCAGTCAAAAACTTTTCTTTCTGAAGAGTGGAAAGATGCCAAAACGGGTAAGAGTAATGCCATAAATAATAAAGCCAATAGGTTATTAAATGTTTGATTGTTAATCAGAAAACAGCCATTATAAAAGGAAAACGAGGATGCTATTAATGTCTGCTACAGAGTTTGGGAGCAGGTACTGTCCTATCAGTGTACTGTCAACATTTTTATTCCCAGCACTAGGAAGTTAATATCAAGGCATACAGAAAACAGGCCAGGCTGGTGTTTTTTTTTTTTTTGTTTGCTTGTTTGTTTTTCTTTCCTGTTTGTTTGTTTGTTTTGTCTCTTTCCTTGCTGCTTGTAATATTTCACATCAGCTACTGGAATTTAAAATATATATATATTTTCAGGGTACTTTGGATGAAAAAGTTATGTCCTAACTTCTGTATTTGTTATGCAGTAAGTTGGCTGAAATTGTCTACTTTTTCCTGTGAACAGACTACTTACCATTTGCACTAAAACTGGCACCCCTAGAGAAAACATAGCTAAGATTATCCTTCTAACCACTGGATGTCATCAGTGTGCAACATAATTGTAGTTGAGGAAACACCTGAACATAGGATGTGCTGACATATATAGTATTTATTTACAAGAGCTAACAAAATACATACATTGTGAAAATATTTTAATAACACCAGTATCTTTGAATGCTTTATGGTGGACAGCATTGCTACAAGCTATATGGAGTGTATTTATCAATACGATTCATTATGACACTGATAAATTATAGCTTCAGTTCTTTCCTGTGAAATTAGGGCATTACACACTCAGGATTTCTTAATATTATTAAGAAAATTAATGGTTTCAGCTTTTTTTCTTTTAATTAAGTAGTCCTTTGAAACTGCAGAGATATATATGTCTAAGAAATAGACATTGACATATTAATCTCAAAATCTCTGTTACGTTAGTGAGAATTTCTTAGATAAAAAGGTTAAAAAAAATAGACCTATTGCCTTAAATCATATTTATCTTCTAGAATGTGTAGTATATATAGTTTCATTGTATATAATTAACTTCAACAGCTAGCACTAGTCTATTGGTTATGGTAAAGTAGTTTGGAAAATAAAACTAGGAGGTCCTCCAATTCCTTTCTATCTCTGGTATCTTGTTTAATAATTTATGTAGAGTAGATTTCTTTGAATTTTTACTATAAATAATATAAAAATTAGAGTTGTTCAAGTAATTGGTTATGTATTTCAGTGACTGTTTGCAGGAGGGAGGATCCATTTGGATCAGCCTCCATTTTTTCAGGATAAATTATATTTTATTTTCTGTTTTCTTTTTTTTTTTTTTTAAATAAAAAATATGCTCTTGGGGAGAGGATAGGTTATAGGAAGATAAAAGCTAAAGACGGTAAAAGATAAAGAGGGGGTGGCAGCTCTGATATTGTGCTACATGTTACTGGAACTAGAAACGTTTGTGCAGGAGATAGAAGTGCAGGTTTCAGATCTTTACTCTGGTTCAGAGCAGACACTTCTGCTCAAAAAACTCACTTCTCAGGAATATTCCTTATTTGCAGTGTTATAGGCATGACAGGATGCATGTCTCTGCATCTCTGAAGTTATTCTGCTTTGTGTAATTAACGATATAGTCACTGAGACATACAGTCAGAATGTTATCCTGCAGCATGTTGAATGGGATTCGCATCTTTGGACAGGGAGGAACCCAGATTCTTAAATTTATTTTTTAGGAAGCTAGCATGAAAGATAGAAATGTTTCATTTCTGAAAAGTTGAAATTAACTATTCCAGTGTTTTCAAAATCATTACTTTTTCATTTGAACAACACTGACTAATTTTGTTCTATAGATTCCTTCAAAAAAATAGCTGAAATCACCATAGTAACCATCACTGGAACCACTGCAAGCCAGTGCATTGCTTAATTTCTGGGCTCCTCCCAGTTTGACTCAGTGTTCACTTTTGTATGTAAAAAAAACACACAACGATCAGTCCAAATTGATCTCTCATCAGCATTTAGGCTGCCATTTAATGTTGTTAATTTTCAACGTGTGAAACAAACAAACAAAAATGTACTTTGGCATTGCACTTTGAAAATATTGTTATTATTACTGCTACTACCATCCTTCCCAAGCCAAATAATTCATCTCAGGTTGCATAATACCAAGTGTGTTTTATGAAAGAAGTATGTTCTACTTCACAGTATGGAAATATGTGTAAATAGGTTGTGTAACATTGCTATTCCTGTTTTTTTGCAGCCATTGCGCTTATATTGTAATTCCAAATTAGCCACCTTTCCAGTGCAGAATATGTAATTTCTCATCTCCCTCTGAACTCGAGACTCTAGTTTGACAAAGAAACTCTTGGCCTGCATAAGAAATGAAAATCCTCTTACTATATCTGCAGACAGCTACAGAAACAACCACTACTGTCTGTGAATTATAGACAGAAAGATAGTCATGTCTTATGCCTCTCATGTATGGTAAAGAAACTAGTCCTTATGACAACAGTACATCTTTTTCACAGAAATTATAAGAACACTGATCCTTGTTAAATCAGAACTAGGTAGCAGGTTGTAACACACTCACTTGTAAGGTGCACCAAAATATGCCCACATTTTTATAAACCACTCTATCAATTGATCAGTCCCTGTATTTACACTTGTGCGGCACTTGTCTATATCATGATTTTTTATTTTATTATTTGTGCATTACAGATTTCTCCTTGAATTATTCTGTAGGTAAAATGAATTTCTACAACAGTAATATGTAATTAATAAGAATGCCTTCATAATTAAATGCACTTCTTTTGCTAGTTCACACTCACCTAAAACTTACAAGTCTGTAAGGGTTTATCCAAGATAGTGTCATAGTTTCCAAGTTTCCAGTGATCACCAGGAATGTACATAAAATGTGGTATCCCTCATGTATAACATTCCTTCAGTTGGCTATTTGTGGTTGCAGAATAGTGGCAGTTTGTGGATTTAAAAACTTCATTGATGTCTGACCTCATTGTAAAATGCTGTTTTCTAAAGCAATTTCTCATTTCTTTTAGATCCATCAGATATTGAAGGAAATATGGAGTCTGCTAGAGTGATTGATTTAATTCCTTGGATGGAATATGAGTTCCGAATAATAGCAACAAACACTTTGGGAGTAGGAGAACCTAGTATGCCGTCACAGAGAATTAGAACTGAAGGCGCTCGTACGTAAACAGAAAATGTCATTTTTTTAGTGTGCTTTTTATTTTCACATTTTCCTATCAATTTTGTAATTTTATTTGGTAAAACAAAATAAAAAAAAATCATAAGATGCAAATCCAGAATATATTTTTAGTCACCAGCTACTGTAGATTTTAGTGAGGAAACACCAAACTATCTATATATCCTAGCATTACATCAGACAGGAGAGAAACATCCTGATAAAAACAGAAAATTTGTCTCCATTCATACAGTCATACTGTATCTTTTAGAGGTACCCCCACCTCTGTCCTTGAGCTGGTGTACATAAATGAATGCACTTGCCTCGTTTGCAATGGGATTCAGGGCTTAGGGGAAAAAAAAAAAAAAAAAGCATTTTTTGACAAGAAAAATGTCCTTTTTTCTATTTGGTTTATATTATAACTAAAAGATACATGACAGTATGTGTGTCTTACAGTATAACACTATTTTTCTGTGATGGAAGGTTTGGTCTTGTGTCTTCTTATTCCACGTGAGAGGTGTGACATTATCTGACATAACACGTGCCCTTATCAGTCTAATTGCTTAGTGTTAAAATCTCTGAGCATATTCAAGAATATCCTTCAGTCTTGGGCAGGTCCTTTTAAAATGGATTCTTAAGAATAAAGAATTAGATGTAATTATACAAGATAATACGTTCTGTTTGGACTGTACAAAGGAGATAACAACAGTGCTCTAGGAAGTAATGTATTGCTGCTACAAGATTGTATACAACAAGTATACAACAAGAATGCTACAAGATTGTATACAACCAGTATATCATTCTCAATGCGTATTAGCACCCATGTGCAGCCTTGATATATTTATAGTTTTTAAAAAGCTGTTGTCCCATAGCTTGAGGTTGCAAACTCAAAGTACAAATTGAAAGTGAAAAAATTAAATTTTGCAATTATACCTGCTAGGTCATTGCTTTGATTAGGTAGCATTTTCAAAATAAAATACATTTGCATTGCAAATATCAAAACATTTATTAGTAAAGAGCCGCATCTGGTCCATTAAAAATGTGTTGCTTAGGGAGGAAGGAAATACAGATTGGTTACATTAATCTAGACAGGGAAAGAAAATCCACAGAACTTTAACACTTAAATTAAAAGGAAATTACTGTCTATAAAATTGACTATTAGCATCGTACGTTTTCTGACTCAACAGCTGTACTTGAACATGGCCCAGGCTTCTAAATGAGAAACCTGGGCATGCTTCTTGGAGTGCTGGGTACACAGCAGACATTTCTGAAATGTCGGAAAGGAGACAGAAAGGTTGTGGGGAGGTTGGGGGCTCTGAAGTAATGCTCACAGGTAGTGAGCACAGTAGCGTCCTGCAGTTTGCAGTGCCACATTCATGGAGTTTGTTTTAGACTCCTTCCACACACACCCAAAATGGCGTATCTGCCGCTTTTATAGCAGGTTGCAATGCTTCTGCAAGATGTAGTCTGTTTTGTCTGTTGCCTCATTCCCAGTGTACAGCACCATCGTCAGCTCTGGCAGACTGTGATAGACACTTTTGGTGAAATGAAGCAAAATGTTAGCATAGGCTTCCTAAACATCAGACAGGACTTCTTGCAATGCCAAAATAAAGCATAAATCTGTAAGAGTTTGCAGATAAACTTCTGAGCCCAAGAGTGTTTCCTGCCAGGAGCTGGAATTTGTTACAAACACCAACAGTAGCATTCAGGTTGCAATATCAACTTCCAGAGTGCTACAGAACCAGTACTTTCCATTTTCGTGTAAACCTGAAGAAGTTAAATATTTTATTGTGTAAACAACAATCAATTTCCATACGTTACAGTTATTTTTAACATTTGTTCTGTGTTAAACAGCAGCAAGCAATGCAGTATCTCTGTATGCTCTACTATGTGACCGATCCAATGGTGTCTGTTAAACTCTAATGTTGTCAATGTCTTTTCCAGTTCTGAAGTCTCTCTTCTTGTAGAACTTTAATTTCGCTAGCATTCTTTGTTAGCATGACATGAATATGTCCTATGGGAGGAAAAAAAAAAAAAAAGATACTTTTCCTAATAAATTCTACTTGTTCAGTCAATAACACCCATTATTTCACAGAGATTTCTTGAAATTCAGTTGATCAAAGGCTGCTTTTATGTACTTTAGCTTCTGGATGCATTACAGTAATTTTCTAAGTATTGCTGTCTAAATTCATAACCTGCTATTAATGAAGGGAGAAACCTGCTTTTAATGGAGAAAGAATGAGGGCGCTCTCCTGAAGAAGGTTATTTTTCTCTCTGGCAGCTCGTGTATGTTCTTTGACTACCTAAGCATTTTAGCAAACCTCTGCTTCTAACTTAGCTATAGAGCCATATACTTATAATAAGACAGTGCAACTGCTGTCTATTTCAGTAATAACAAGGTCAGGTAATAAGTTAATAATTCCAAGAAAAGCTTCCCTTGCAATTACCAGGATATGTATATTTGGCCTCATTCTCCACTGATTCGTTTTCTGGAAGGCCAGAAAAAAATAATATAAACCATGCACCAAATGCAAAACCATTTCATTTTCAATTTTATTTTACATTTTTTTTCCTTTATAAAAACATTAATTCTTTTCTGCTTTCCTGTTTCTTCCTAACTGACCCAAATACAAGGCCTCAGCAAACATCTTACTTAAATAGTTGGAGAGCATCCTTGTGAGTCCCTTCCTTGTGAGTCCTCAGGGTATTCTATAATCCGTGATCTTCTGACTTTTGCTGATTAGTAGGAAAAATGCCTGACCATGTAAGAATGTCTTAACACAAAGAACATGTTAATGTTATTAGAACATGCAGCTAATGCATGATCACCAAAGGCATCTTTAATGTACAATAAATAGGATTAAACATTATTTCCTGAGCTTGCAGTAGTACTGTGTGTGTCCTTAGTATTCAGAGATACCAAATAAATACACACACACCAAAGAGAATTGCAATCATTACATTTAGTGGGAAAAAGAAAAGTCTTTAATTAATTAGAAGGTTCGTGACAATTGTTTTTTATGTATCAGTGTAGAGACTAATTTTGGAGAAATATCTTTTCCAAAGAGAAAATTTAGTTTTCAGCTGCTTGCTGTAGTTAAGAGACTTTAGGTAGTATAAGAGTCTTACAGAAATGAAAATATAGGAATGACTTGTAATGGAGCTCTTCATAGTATCTTACCTTACCACTCAGCACTGCATCAGTGACAACACATTATTGTGTCCTACAGAACATCAGTGTGAAATGCAATTAGTTAGTAAATGACTGAAGTACTAGGTCAGCTTCAGTTCTGAATATCTACCCATGCCAATCAAGAAGACATTTGCCACTCATCTGAACTAGAATAGGAGTAGGATGACAATGCTTCAAAGATGTAACCGTGGGTTTAACATTACACATTGTAGGCAAATCCATTGAAATGGATGGAACTAATCACAGTCTGTTAGGGTATGTTCATGTTCATGCCCTGGGTGCTTAAGCCCTTGGAATATCAGCATCTGAAGAAACACAAGAACAAAACACTGTGTTTCTCTTACGGCCTACAAGGAGTGTTGCATTTCTAAATACTAAATTAAATATTTATAGAGAGTATGGTTAAAAAGAAGAATGATTGATTGCTAACTACGGTTAGAACTGGTATGTTTCCTGTAGCAGTAGCTATACATTAGTCTTGGCAAGACCACAGACTCACAGTTATTACAGGCTATCATTATTTTAATTGTGTGGGGCATGTGTGCTCATTGGCTTTGCTGATAAAAAGAGAAGTAAATAATATTGTTGGTGGTTTTTTTGTTTGTTTGTTTGTTTTGGTTTTTAATGACTGCATACTCTGTATTCATTTTTGTTGTCTTTTCTGTTTTTCTAGCTCCTAATGTTGCTCCTTCTGATGTTGGAGGAGGAGGTGGAAGCAATCGAGAGCTGACAATAACATGGATGGTAAGTAATGCACTGAGATGGAATGAAGCATATGCCTCCTTAGGTCTGACCTTGCTGCTCCTGAGACCCACAGAAGGTTTGTCATTGGCTCCTGTGAGAGCAGGATTTGTATACACTCTGTGGGTTTTCAGACTTTTCTCATAAAAATACGTAAAAAGAAATGAGTATGATGTTCATGTATTGGACATTTCTAAAATACGGCCTAAAACACTCTCTAAATATGTTTTGAAGAGACTGAAACACAAGAAGTACTGGCTATGATAATGCATTGATGTAACTGCATTTGAAAATTCTACATATATCTCTCTGAGGCCTCCCTGAGGCTTTTTTCTAAGTTGCAGTCTAAATAGCATGCAGATTCTCAAAAAATTAGGTGTAACATCTTAGTTGTGACTTTAATGTGCTGTGTATAGATGCATAGGCTTTATGAAACAAAAAAAGGCATTACCATTCTGTAAACCAGCCCATCATAATTAATAACTGGATTTTTAAGGAAACTCTTCTATATTTTATGTTTCTTTTATGCTAACGTGACCAGTAACACAAAACAGTTTTGCCTCATGCGACAATTTAGCCATTTATTGATATCCACAAAGTGATATCTTTGTTCTTTTATTACAAGCCGTTCATTTTTCTGTAATGATTATGTATTAAGCAAAATAAAGAAAGGGAAAAGGGACAGAGATAAAACATTAAACACCAAAATAACTGAATAAAATGTTCAAAAAATTAAGATGTTTTCTAAAATCTTTTACAAGCTAAGTTTAGCTGAGAAAGATTTCTAAGCTAATTCAAGTTTTCTGAAAAAGTGAGATCTATATTGCTGTTAAAGTATATTGAAAAGTTTATTTCTTAGTTCCATTAATAATAGGTCAAGATGTAGATGTGTCTAAATTATTGCATTTTGGGTAAAGACCCCTGCCATTGTGAGTACAATGAAAAATTGGCTGTGACCAAATGAAAAAAATGAAAACTATAACCAGGAGGAGAGTGACTAATGCAAGAAGTACAAGATCATTTCAGTCCTTCCTATACGCAAAAGTAGATTTATATTCCAATTGTTTCTCTTACCTAATGTCATGATTTTACATGTGTTCTATAATGAGTAACTCATTTAGCTAGACAGTTTAAGCGTGGCTTCAAACATTTACTTTCCAAACATCTTCTACTACTATGCCTAGCAAGTGTTTTTGAATGGAGGCGTTAGATTTACAGCACCTGTCTGATACAGGATGGACGGAAACCAATCTGTCTGTAAGGCTAAGATAAAGCTATATATTGATTCCCCAAAATGTGCTAACATTTGCATTTACTACTTAAAGTAGTCTTTAATTAAGAAGAGAAGAACAAAATGTATGGTAGATTCATATGTTGCTGCCAACCCCCTTTCAGCTTTTGCTATGACTCATAAGCCCAAGTTGAATGAGGCAGCCAGAGATGCAATCAAAGCTCTTCTAAGACTTGTTTGGGAAGAAGAACCAAGAAAGAGCTAGGAGTGGCATGTCCATTCCTCATTTTTTCCCTGCTTGCCTTTCCCTCTTCTATTTCATTTTTCAAAGTTATTAGTGAATACTTCAAACTCTTCAGCTACTTATACCTTATTGTGTGAAGTATTTGACTCATTCAAATTTTCAAGACTTTCTAGAACATAATTTTAAAATGTCAGTCTTGGCTTTCTAAAGTTTGCTCTGGGTGAAAATCATTCTAGGGCCACTTATCCAGGCTGCTTACTTTGGATAGGATTCTGTTTGAATTTAGGCAGCTGCACACAATGATAATTTTGGAAAACCAGCTATCAAAAGTGACCCAGTATTTGAAATCTTCTACCTTTTGAATTGCAAGGTTGTCTGTGAATCTAAATTTAGATGACATGTGGTTAGCATCACGACTAGACACCAAATATCCATCTCCCTTTTGGCATGCCAGGTTTCTCGAATTTTATCTGAAGTGCTACACAAGTAACCAAACAACTTAAGGACAATAGTTAGTATCTGTTATACTGCTCCAGGATCTTTGCCTTAAGATGAGCTAATTCATCTCTGCAAGGTTAACAGGATGGGAAAATGTAATGCAGGAGGTCTGTTTTGAAAGGATACTTTCAGTCAGTCTTCAGGTGCACTACTGACATGATTTTGGCCATGCTATCTGGTAGTTTTGGTTAAGGCTGCACGTACTAAGGCTGAGGAGTAATCACTGAATATAGAGCTTTGGTAAATGAAGGAGTTTTGTTTTATAGCAGATGGTCTTCTGTTATTTTGTATTACAGTATTTCTGCATGTAGGAAATCAATTGTAGTTTCAAGAAACATCTTTGAATAGACCTTTAATGGTCATGCTGAAAGTGGAAGTCATTTTTACTTAAACTTTTAGCAATTAGAAGTTAGATAGATAGTCTAAACCAGCTAACTGTACCCCCTCCATCATCACTAAAAAGAGGTAAGATTAATCATTCCTTTATTAGTCTCTTCATCAACTGTACAGGTGGCCTAGATGACCAACTTTAGCTTAATGAATATAATTTAGACCAGCTACTTGAATTTTCTCTCTGTCTTGTGCAGGTGTCTTTACATGTGTGGATGGACCCAGATGCTTGCATACTGTGTCTGTGTTTCATATCCTCTCTCAGTTATTCCTTAAGAAAGCCTTTTTTCCTAGCCGCAGATGACAGTGGTTTTAGTACATAATTGTTCTTGGTTTCTTTCTGTAGGCAATAACTTTATATGTCTTATAGTGAGTATGGATGAGTACTGTACTCATTCATATATATACTAGTAGCAAATGTACTGTTACTACAGACCTGGATAATGAAGGTGGCATGGTTTTAAAGGGGATGGGAGTAAACCATAGAAGTAAAACAGAAGAAAATTGAACTTTGGTTCTTTGGTTGTTTGTTTGTTTGTTTTACAGCACACTTACTGATGCTTTCTGTATTATTTGTTTTTCTTTAGAGATCTATCTGTTTGATTGTCTACAATAATCAATGTTGTATCTTTTGCCTCTTTAGCCTTTGTCAAGAGAATACCACTATGGCAATAACTTTGGTTACATAGTGGCTTTCAAGCCATTTGGTGAGAAAGAATGGAGAAGAGTTACAGTTACTAATCCTGAAATTGGACGGTATGTCCACAAAGATGAATCGATGCCACCTTCGACGCAGTATCAAGTAAAAGTGAAAGCTTTTAACAACAAAGGGGATGGACCATTCAGTCTCACTGCTGTAATTTATTCAGCTCAAGATGGTGAGTAAAGTTCCAATCAATTTTCACACTGAGGGCCCAAATCAGTGCTACCAACATCATTAGACAAATCCAGGTCCCTATCACTGATGAATATACCAACTATCCTTCATCAAGGAGGGTATATCTCACTCACAAAACACTTGCAGGTCATAACCTCAAACTCTACTTTCTGTACAGTGGAGAACACTTGGTTGTACTTGCTGTCTTAATGAGCAATATGAAGAAGCATTCAAGATTTTTCACACTTCTTGTTAAAAGATTTAAGAATCTTTTAAAAAATAAATTCTCATCTTCATATCTTTTACCTAAAACATTTACGTCATTATCTATCAATTTTGTCTCTGTGATCTTAATACATGTGGTTGACATATATATGTTGTTTGGTTTTGTTTTTTTCTTTTAACAGACCACACTAAAGCCTATTATTCTAGTAGGTCAGTATCAGAATTTAGCCCAAAAATTCTGAATTAATGATGGCTCAGTTCTATTTATTTTTTTATATTTGAAAAAAAAAATATTTTTTTTTATTTGAAGTGTGTTTAAAGTCTAATATAAATTAGCCCTGCCACATTCTTTACTGTGGTTTGGATGCTCGAGTTACCGAGTGAATAATTTAATGAAAACCTTTTTGACATTTCACTAAAATCTTTTTCTTAGTTCTTGCTGGAATTATTTCACATGCTGTGATCTTTACTATTGAAGTTTAAATGACATTTCTGAACTTAGCAAGAGAGGGAAAGCACTGGAAGAAGGTTTACCTTAAATCAGAAGAAGTATATACAATATCTTAATTGCAACATAATCACTGAAGCCTGTTTTTAAAAGAATACAGTTTATTAATTTCTTCCAAAACCCCAAATAATTGCTCATATTTTTCTTTCTGTAGAACAGACCCTCTTTCAGAAAGTCAGCAGATCCAGACCAAAGAGCCAAGAGGAGGGATATGATAACAAGGCCACATTCTCACACTACCAACTCTATTCTTTACTCTGTGTACTTTACGGGAGATTTATGTTCATGCTTCCCATTAGGACTAATGGGAACTTTGCACACAGATCGCCCACACACAGAGAAAAGATAAAGTAGTCCTTTTGTTTCTTATGATAATTCAGGATTCAAGCTAGTAACACCTTTATGAAGTGATTAATATTAATCCTTTTTATCAGAAAAGCATACCTTAGAATATCATCTTCAAGAGCTGCTTCAGCAAAGAATGATTCTTTTTGCAATTGTCTAAGTAAGTTAATAAATTGCTATGGTGTAATAAAAGCCATATCTGACAAATAACATTTCAGTATCCATCCCTTCTCAGAGACATTATCGACAGCTGACTGATAAGCTCCCATATGTTTATGTTAGGCTTATACTAACCATGTTATGCATGGGAGTGTGTTTGTACAGCTTTTTAAGTTCAGAGACATGGCAGAGCCTAGTAGTTCCAAAAGGAAGAAGAATGGGCAGTAGTGCCAGTTTCCAGATAAAGAAATCACTTCAGTGGTTGCTGATATTTTAGCACAGAGTTTAGCAAAGTTCACAGAATTGTCTAGGTTGGAAGAGACCTCCAAGATCACCTAGTCCAACCTCTGACCTAACACTAACCATGTCACTAAGCTCTACATCTAAATGTCATTTAAAGAGCTCCAGGGATGGTGACACAACCACTTCCCTGGGCAGCCCATTCCAATGCCTAACAACCCTTTTGGTAAAGAAGTTTTTCCTAATATCCAACCTAAACCACCCCTGGTGCAACTTTAGCCCATTCCCCCTCATCCTGTCACCAGGCACAGACACTTAATTGATAGAATCACTTGTGCACAAGTAATGCCAGATACAGGAAGCAAAAGCAATAGAAGCTCATTGAATCTTCTTCTTTAATTTCAACCACAAGAAGCACCAAAGCTGTCAGATTCATGGTGCTCTAAACCTTACTTGTAATGCTAACAGCTCTTACACAGAGCTATGACTTTCTTTAAGGACTGTATCAAACACAGGAACTACAGAACAAGTTAGAAAGATTTTTTCCAATAGGTATAATGAAAGTTAATCCAAACAACATTTTGTAGTTTTCTGCTGGCATCAGGACTTGCACAAAGTCACTTCAGTACCTTGTAGCATGCTTGCTGGCTTCCAGCTTTAACTTTGTAAAATTATACTTTTAGAAGAAAATTGTGCAATGATCACTACTTTACAGTGAAGAGAACATACTGGAAGGCACACTTTAATATTTTTTTTACTGGTAGAATTGCTGAATTAGAAAACTGAAGAAAAGCAACTGATGTCATCTTTCTGGCTCAGAAAAGCCTGCAAAATATTTGTAGAACATAAATGCCAAATATGGGTATAAATTACATAGAGTTAATAAATAAGCATAAGCAGATGAGTTACTGTCTAGAGTATTGTATCAGCAAAATCCCTGTCAGTTGGAACTTTTCAAAATGAAACATTTTGGCAAATTCTGTAATTAAAACAATAAAGAGTCTGACACTGATTTGGAACTGGATGAGATGATCACATCTATTCCACCTGTACCTTTGTACCTCTGAATCAGCAAGGGATTTTACTACTGTCAGAAATCACAACCTCTCAAAGGCAGTAGTGGGATTTAAAATAAATACACAGTATTCCATACTGATATGTATAAATATGCATACATACTTATATATAACAACAGCATTTCTATTAAACAGTGTATTTTGTAATGTATCTGTGTCTAGTTATAATTGTAGACATCTTTATTCACTTTCGTGACAATGGAATTTCTGCATTTCCACATATTTTAAGCCAAGTTCCATGTCTGACAACTACTAGTCATACCTTCCATTGCAGAGTAATGATTGCTAGCAGTGAGTGCACAGACCTCTTGCTTATCTAAATGCCTGTCATTGTGAAAACAATTTTGCAATAATGTATCATTTTTAATTATACATTTGCATTATTAACAGACAATGAAAGACAATTACAAAAGGTAACTTTGCATATAAGATTATTTTGTTGCCCAGGATAATTTTCTTAAGAGATGTAGCTGATTTTTTCTTAACAGTGGCTGTTTTGATGCATAGTTGACTTGATGCCCGGTTAGAAGATTAAGTATATGAAAGCTTTCCTCAGCTCAAGCTGCCATGCCTGTCTGTTGCAACTTGTTTCAAAAGATTCGCAAAAGAGAATTGTTCTTAGCTTGGAAAACTTTCTCCTTTGTAGACATTGCTAAGTTTATGAATTTTCAAATTCCTTATCTTACTTAAAAAGAAAGCAGCAGTGAAATTAACACCTTTGTATAATTAACCTAGAGCTTAATTTTCTGAGCCCTGAATAAAAGTATGTCACATTATACTGATCTGTGTTCTGCATTGGCTGTTGTCCAAAAGTAAGAAAACAAACAAAATCAACTGTCTGATGAATGGCTGATGGAAGGGTGCTCTTGGATTATTTCACACATATGTTCAGATTTATATGCCCCACTAGCCAACTCTGTATCTAATATCTAGTTTCATAAAAACTTTGTGTCATTGTGATTAAATGATATACACATGAATATTTGTGTGTAGCTAGCTTAAAAATATTTTATATATATGTTTTAATCTGTCAACTGCTGTCCAATTTAGTAAAAGATCACTGGATGCTTCAATCAGTTCTTTATCAAAGCCAGGTTTTAATTTACACAAATTTCAGAATGGAATCTGTTGAAGCATAAAAATACATAGTCTGAGCCAAGTAATAGGATCATTGCTTTGTTTTTATAGAGTCCTTTCCCATACAGATCATCAATGAATTTGAAATTTACTCGTGTAAAAGCAGATTGAAGACTAACACACTGATATCAAGAAAATAATACAAAGACCTGAAGTGAGAGAAGCCCCTCAAAGTGAACATAACAATATCACTGGATGAGATTGGATATTTAACATGTTTTGTCTTCCAGCTCCAACTGAGGTACCCACAGATGTGAGTGTAAAAGTTTTGTCATCTTCTGAAATTTCTGTTTCTTGGCACCATGTTTCTGAGAAATCTGTGGAAGGATATCAGGTGAGTTTAGAGGTGACACTGCCTGTTTCCTCATTAATTGAATTTCAGTGGTTAAATGCAACAATAATTCCTATTGTAACATTCTAGCTCTTAGAGTTCACTTCTATTTAGTTATTGTTTGCTGTGCAGATTTCACATCTTGAGAAACAGATTATTTTTGGTGCTATGTACTTCATTACTAAGACATTAACTGGTGTGTACCCACTGATCAACTGAAAAAAAGTCATCATTATTTCACAAACAAATGTTGTCAGTTTATCTTACACAATTGAATGCCTATCTTTGCCTTCTCAAAACAATGAAATTAAGTTTTGGGTGTAATTGTCAACACGGACATGAAATTGTAAGTCATGGCCCATATAAATTATCAGCAGTTATTAATATAATTCACCCACAATGTCACCTAGTAAGTGGACTAGGTGACAAATGCCCAGAATCCAATAAAACAATACAATGCTATTGTGCAAGACAATGTTTTGTTCATGGTTTCTATTCTCCACATCAGAAAGAGCTTCAAGGCATGTTTTTCTGGTCCAGAACTACTGGTAAAAACTATTGGTACCACTGGTAAAAATTGTTCACGTCCTTGTACAAAGATGAAAACAGCCACAGGGTGGGTGCAACTAGAAACAGCCATGTAGCTCTCCAGCAGGGAAGTCTTACATTATCCATGCACAGCGGATGCTGATGAACTCTGCAGTGTACAGCCGACTTACTTTGGCTGCATTCCAGAAAAGGGATTTGGGCATTAGTTTGTTAGTGATTTGCTTTGATATTTAAGTTGTCATCTTCTTGATGGTAGAGTCCGTGTTCCAAAATGAACATAGACAAACACAGAGTAACCTCACAAAATGTAACTTAGTGACAGAAGTATATGAATAAATGTTCTTTTACTAGTACTCAGTTCCATATTTCACTATATATATTTTTGTCTCCATTAAATATATGTAATAGTTTGGGGTTATTGTCACAAGATACAGATCATAGTGAAGATCTCAATACGAACTAGTACAGTGTCCCATATAAAACGTGATTCTACATAGTGCACACATAATGCTTAAAATTATAAGCAGAGGACACTGGGGTTTGTAATAAAGCCACTGACATCAATGGTAACTCTTAATTTAGTAAAGTGGTTTGGTGTTACATATGGGTCATGCAAGTAGGATCTAAAAGTCATGGCTGTAATTGAGAGCAGGGTGGAGAACATAGTTTTGTGCACTCAGACCAGCTAGTCATGCAGCAGTGGTGCACTTCCAAGTTGGACAGTATTTGCAGAAAGTAGGCAAGAAGCTTTGGTGCCAGGAATAACTGGAACAGACATTGGGCAGGCACTCACCAGGGGACTTGTGGAAGTGTGGAGAGAGCAGCAGCAAGGAGGGCTGGGAGAACACTGGAAAGGCTGAGGTTGCAGTAGTGATACAGCATGGCAATGAATGTTGAGGGTTGTGATGGGGAGTGACGCATGCTGAGGATGAACGGGGAATGAACATGGTGGGAGAACATTCTCGTATGTTTTTTTTGGCCACATTTTTATTTTACATTATTTTACCTAAAGTCATCTGAATTGCTGTCAGGGTAGGTCAGAGAAAGAAGAGAGGGAAGAGTGTTCATTGGGAAAGAATGGGATGCAGGGGAAAGTGAATAGAATGGCAGTGGGAAAGAAGCATGGAGGACCTTTGGCTTAGAAAGAGGATAACTGCACTTCTGAAGAAAGGTGGGATAGAAGGTGAGAATGGGTGGAGAGTTCTGTTACAGAGAATACAGATGTAAGGGACGTGACCTTAATTTGATAGCTGGAGTACTTGTTCATCCACTCATTCCTAGAAAAGTATTACACTTCCATAAATCCAGTGTGAGCTGATTGCTTGAATATGTACAATGAACAGTGGTATTAGACTCCTGAGTTTCTTCTCTTTTTTTTTTTTTTTCTCTTTTTCTAAAGTAGTTTTTCCTAGTTATCATGACTGTGGAAAAAAAAAAAAAAAGTTAATATCTGATACAGCAATAAGCAGACTAATAGGCATGAATTACTGTCCCATGGAGTAATGTGTTCTCTAGAACAATAATAAGCCTCATTCTAGCAGAGGGCAGAGAAGCAAAGGAGGAGCCTGTGCTTCAAGAGCAAAAAAAAGTCTTACGTTCCTGAAGATCAGATATGCCATCCCCATCAGCCCTGAAGGAACAGGGCTGCCATTGTACAGGGCAGAAATAGAGAAGGCTCTTCTGGAAGGTCAAGGCTGTAGGTTACCTTTGTGAAGTTACAATTAGAGTTGTGGAGAAAAGAGCACAGATTAGGTCAAACTGCATTACAAAATTCAAATGAATATGTCTGGAAGACTCTATCCATATAGACATAAGGAATTTTTTCAATACTTATTTTCTAATTATTGCTCAGCTCTAACACTTGTTAGCAAAGTCCCTCATTCACCAGAATGCTTTCTCAGTTTCACTTTGGACTTTATTATTACCTGAAAATGGCATAACTTACCTCTTAAATGGTAGAGTTTAGGAGGTGGGAGTATTCTGAGCAAAATGTCTGGAGGTATTTCACCTGTGACATGATGCTTTTCACACTAGGAGGAGTCAGATTTTTTTGACACTAATGCATACAGTTAGAATGACTGCCCTCGTGGTGATGAGTGTGAGCTGATGCATTTTGCCATTACAGGGGAGTATCCTCAGCTCACACTTAAAGAAGGGATAAAATACGAAAACTATCTCCATCCATACAGAGAATTTCAGATTTATGAGTTCTTGCAATATCCCGCTAAAAGCCATGGCTCTTCAGTGCATGCAATACCAAAGACACTGTATATTTCCTGCTATTTCTATGCAACAGATGTTTATTTTACTAAACACATTTATGGCTATTCACCGCCATTGTTCCTCTTACTTAAATATGTCATTAGCATTCTCTCTTATTATGAGTGTCTCTTTTATGTCCCTCTTATGTAAAACTTCCATGAATATGAAAGATGTTGTTCCATGACACTTACAGAAACACTTTCTGATGTATTTCAGTATATTAAAATTTGAATAAAGAAGAGGGTAATGTAGGATAGTGGTTTTTCCCCTGATGTCAACACAGGCAGCAGCTCAAACTCACGATGTCTGAGGCATTCCGTTTCCACAGATCACTGTGTGACACCTTTGTTGGTTTTGGCCTAACCTCCTCAACAAACTGTAGAGCTGGGGTGAAATACTCTCACATGTCCCCTGAGGATTCATGGGCTACCCTAACAAGGTAAATGCAGAGCACCAGAAAAAAGCAGACTGTTTGTGATTCTTATCCAAGCTCTGAAATAAATACATAAATAAATAAATAAAGAGAGCGAGCAAAGTGGGAAAATGTGGATTCTTTTAGCAATGGGGCATGTCATTCTAGATACCACTTCCAAAGAGGCAAGAGAGTGAAAGGGAGATTTCTAAGTACTTTAAGAAACTTCCAAAGTATATGTGAAGAAAAGCAACCTCAGAATATCGTAAAGAAGGCAGTATTTTTCTTAGCTATCAAGAGAATCATCTTATTTCAATTCTTTGATTTTCCAAGATTAGTTACAATAATCCAAACAGATCTGATTCACACTCTAGGAGTACTTAAGTCCACGATATCACAGCCAAGAACAATAGTATTTGGGATTTATATTTAATTTATATTACTTCTGCCTGAAATGTAATATGCTCTCGGTGTAATTTACATTTTCATTCATTGTTCTCACTTGTCTTGTTTGATTCTGTACATTACTTATTATGTCATTGGCATTACTGTAGTGTAAATGAACAGGAGGATTATAGGAAGTTTCGTAAGTCTGACATATTCAAAGGCCTCCAGCATAAGCTCTATGTTTAACAAAAGTTTCTCATATAGGGTGTATATAGCGGGGTGTATATAGCGTTGCCATCTTTAGGTAAAGCAAATAATTAAATGGGATAGAACATACTGAAAATGAATGAATTAGACTTCAATGACCAGTTAATATCTACAGCAAAGCTGCCATTGCTCTTATTGTAACTAATGAATTTTTGGCTACCTAGAACTTTACAGATATTCCTTTGCTTGTTTGAACTTTGAGGCAGAGATAGACCTAATGTCCTCTAGTTCTTGCTGTACAGACCCTCTAGTGTTTGAGTCACTTAAAGTTAATAGCTAATGGCACACAGCTGTTGCTTTCAACAACAGCAATTTATCTACAACAGTTTGTTAATTATAATCATATAAAAACAATTCTGAGTTGAAGATCATAGTCAGGCTTTCAGCTAAAATGACTGTGATGGTTTATGGTCCCATGCTAGTTTCAAACCATTCATCAAAAACAGAGGTTACCAGCCTTCCAGAGAAACTTCCAGAATGGAGTGGAGACACGTTCCTCGCTCACTTCAGGGCAAAATCTGTTTCCTCAGTAAGAAAGCCACCTTGTTAAGTAGGAATTTCATGAATGAGAGTGCCTAAGTTACAATAAACTGAAATTTTCGATGCTAATGGATTACATTTCCAAAACACTGTGCAGGACATATATTTGCAGAGCTAAAAATTACCTGCTCGTATCTGCTCAAAGGCAGATCTGCATGCCATATTTAAAAATGGGAGCCAATTATAGTTATCACAGTATGAATAATTTCTAACGGTGTTGGGCAAGACTAAGGCAACAAACACTGACAAGAGATTCTAGTATTTGAATGAGAGTAACCTCTGTTTAGTGATAGTGGCTGTTACAGTATCCAGCACAGCAGTTTTACAGTAGGGGAAGAGAAATCCTCTACTGCACTTCTCCTCATTCAGCTACAATACACACTCTGAGGTAAAACAAAGAAATAGTTTTATTAAACATTTAAATTTAAATAAGCAAAAATAAAGACTTGTCAAATAAAAGTTGTACCCCTACTTTTTAAAGAGAACTGCAGTACTAACGCCTTGACAACCTATCTGCTCTTCTAACATATACCTCAACTGAAGTTTCCAAGGAGAAAACTAACATCAGCAAAATAGAAGATTAAAGCAGTTGCTATTCAAAAGACAAAATGTCAGGATACCTGATGTCACTAATCAAATCTTACAAAGCAAAATTTTTCCTAGAGCCTGAAATTACCAACAGTATTACCCTCTTCATAAGAAAAATTTTAAAGGTTCTCATATAGCATACTTTAAAATCATTATGAAGACAGGCAGAGCAGAGCAGGAATTCTGAGAACAAAATACTCAAAACCAAAATATAATGGGCACCTGTTTAGTCTCTAAGGTTAGTTTAATAATTTATTCTTATGCCTACAGTTATAAAAAAGGCAAAGCCCAGAAGGTACAGTGTTTTACTCTCATTTGCATCTCATAAGGCTATGCAGAATAGAACCCCATATATGTGGCAGTCTATGTGGAATGGCATCACTTCTTTAGTAATTTTTTTGTTTTAAATTTCTGTTTTGTAATTGTGTCTGAAATCTAAGCCTAGATATTTATATCAGTAGCTTGCAAAGATGTGCGTTTTAGGTGTTGGATCAATATTGCTTATGAAAACCAAGGTTCCTTTTTTTGTCTATTTCAATATAGATTTAAAAAGCTAACCTCAAATAACAACTTGTGAAACTGTGGTCAAAAATGAGTCCAAAAAGATTCAATATGGCCTGTTCTTTGGTTCAATCTTTGTGTTTATATCTGTCAAGGTTATTTTCATGCAATATACCTGAGGCAACATACAGCTTTTTTAAGAGAAAATACTTAATTTCAGGGATAATACCACATCTACTTTCTAGGTTATTTTGTTTTGTTTTGTTTTATTTATTTATTTATTTTAATCTCTCATTTTAATCTTTGTGGCCAAGCCAAAGTGCTCTCATATATTGATAAAAGCATATTTTTTAAGGTACCCTTACAGTTCTGTAAAAATATTTTTTACTAAAAAGAAAATAACTTTTGATGTAGTATATGATAAAACTTTGAAGTCTATGAGCCAATTTGGCAGAAGAGCTGCTCTGCACATAGCTCACAGAGGAAAAGGTAAGAAATAGGTATCAGTTCAGGTTCAATTATTTTTGAAGCAAGGCTTCTTTGTAAATCTTAATCATTGGAAGAAACAGAAGAAAATGTGTTTATTCATTAGAATCTGTCTTAGTTATGCTTCTTGGATACACACACACATAACATGATTGACTTATTTTCATTTTTCTAGATATAAGTACAAAAGGAATAGATTTATTAGAAATTTTACACAAAATATCATGAAATCAATAGCAGAGTGTAGTCTACTCATCCGTGTAGAAAAACAATGTTAAAGTTCAAAGTCAAATGCTCAAAAAACAACTTAGCAAGAAAATAGACACATTCTCAGAAGGTATTAGCCATTTCCCAGACTTGTAATGACTTTGCTGAAAATAAGTTAAGCCACTGTGAGGAAAAGCTTCAAAATACAGTCTGACTTAGTTGCTGTTTCTTTATGTCTGTATACAGCTTGGTTAAAATCATAGCCTGGAGAAGAAGTTCCATGCTGTTGCTGTTAAATGTCTTTTAGCTCACTTACTACCCAGAGTATGTTGTGTAGAAATATCCAGCACACATCATTTTTGATAAATTTTCCTTATAACAAAATATGCTAAGTTTAATCATTCAATTTGATTGCTTACAGATTCGTTACTGGGCTGCTCATGATAAAGAAGCAGCTGCACAGCGGGTACAAGTAAGCAATCAAGAATATTCAACCAAACTGGAAAACCTGAAGCCGAATACACGCTACCATGTAGATGTTTCTGCCTTCAATAGTGCAGGCTACGGACCTCCCAGTAGAACCATTGATATTATTACTAGGAAAGCACGTAAGTAAATGGAGAAATAGGTTATTTATAATGTTGTGTACTTAATTGTTGCATGTTGTATCATGTCTCTCATGTCCTCAAACTTGGTTTCTCACTCATACTCCTTGTGTTCTTCCTTGATGTGGTATTGGTTCTTGGTGTGAAAATTTCTACCAAGGCTCTCCTTCCTCACTTTTGTTTCCATGTACAATGTGGCTATCTTACAAAAGGAAGTAAGGAGACACAGGCTTTAAACTCAAAGGATAATTCAGGGTGGAAGTGACTCAGAAGGTCCAACCTCCTGCTCAGAGCACGGTCAGCCACAAGCTTAGACCAGGGTGCAGAGGGCTGGGTCTTGAAAATATATAGAGACAGGGACTGCAGAACTCTGCAGATTATCAGTCTTTCTTGTACTGGGGGGCTCAAAGCTGGGCATGATATTCCAAGTTTCCCCTTAGTGTGAGCTGGGGTGGCAGGACAAGGGGTACTGGTTCTAAGTTGAAAGAGGGTAGATTTAGGTTGGATGTAAGGAAGAAATTTTTCACCATGGGAGTGGTGAAACAATGGAGCAGGTTGCTCAGAGAAGTTTTGGGTGTCCCATGTTCAAAGTCAGGTTGGACAGGATTTTGAGCAGCCTGGTCTTGTGAAAGATGTCCCTGCCCATGGCAGGGGGTTGGAGTAGATGATCTTTAAGGCCCCTTCCGACCCAAACCATTCTGTGGTTCTAAGGGGTGAACATTCAAACCAAACTTGGGCAGCTACACTCTGGCTTTCTGTTTAATCAGCAGGGGGAAGTATTGTATTCTGATTATTAAATTATGACTAATTGCCTGTTTCATTAATGGTATCAATAGCCAGTAATAGGCACTTTTGAAAACTGGGTGATCTGAATCATAGTCTTGAATGTACATGCCAGGTTTCTGATTATAGCTCCTGATTTATTAATAATACCTAGCACTAACATATTCTGAGCCATGCTCAATAAATCCATCTTGTGTATTTAAAACACATATAGAGGCTAAAAATATGTATAACTAATTTGAGGATTTCTGTCAGTAAATAGTATACTAAGCAACTTGGACCTTTGGGGTTCACTTGTGTTGAATAAGAAGACTGCATTTTATAAACTTATTGTGTAAAATATGATTAATGGTTTCTGCAGTGAGGTACTTTGATTACTACTGAGTTAAATGTTTTAGAACTGCCTTTAAATGGTTAATTAAACATTAGATGTCCATGAATAAATATGACTTAAGCTACATTTCAGGGAGGTTCTGAACGTAGTTGCATGCCAGCAGGCACACATGGTCAGCAACATAGTAAAAGGTCATGCTGGCCACTTCATTCTGACACCACAGAAAAGCAAACCCACAAAGCAGCCACTGCACAAGCCATACAAAAATTGCCTGCATGGAGCTGCAGCAGTTTGTTCCAGGAAGGAGACTACCCTTTAGCTGTATTAAGATTGATCATAATTTTAATTTTTACGTTTTTATATATTAATACAAATATAATTGAAGGTTTATGAAATCTCATTTATGTGCACATTATAAATATGTTGCTTTTCAGCTCCAAGCCAACGTCCAAGAATTATCAGTTCTGTAAGATCTGGTTCAAGGTACATCATCACCTGGGATCATGTGAAGGCAAAGTCAAATGAATCTGCGGTTGAAGGATACAAAGTATGATCTATGAAAATAATTTCTATCTTTGTGTATCCTATGTGAACTGTATTTTGTAAACAGTGATGCATTTTGATACCTAATTGGACTTAAACATATTTGCATGCTAAAGATGACAGCACTGTGCTCAAAGATCACAAATAGTAGTCTTAAAGCCAGTGGGCCTAGCCAATGTGATAAGAAAAACAATGTGGCACTGACATGTATTTGGGCAGTGAGCCATGTTATGGAAAAGTTTAGCTATTTTGTGACAGCAAGAACCTGATTTCCCATATTATACTTGATTATATTATATTTTTGCAGATTATATTTAGTCTATTGGCTAAACAGAATGATTAAAAAAACTACACTTTAATAGTTTCTCCTTATAACAGCTGCATTGGCCCAGCTTTCCTTTCCCATTTCTATGGGAACTACAGTTCCTGGAACATGAGCTCATTAATGTCAGGGAAAGGAGAAATGAAAGGACACTTAACCTTATAAGATTCAATTACTGTGTAACTAGAGCAAGTGTGTATACTAACTATAGAGTGTACAGAAAGTTTCAAAAATTAATTCCTGTTTAAGATTGCTCTTTGCTTAGAAGTAAGAAAATTAGTATAATATTCTACATGTACAAATTTTCCTTGAAGGGTTGAATTACTTCCTGGGAATTGCCAAAAGTGTTTCCCAGAGATGATTCAAGAAAGAATGATCTTTTCTAAAGGTCCCACAAGACATACTGTCACATTCAGTTTAACAGCACTGAGAATAGATAACAGAATTGTTTCATTTATAAAAATGATAATAAATTTTATGTCAGAAAACCCAACTGAGAGGTGAGATTTTTATTTGATGTTCTTGGCCCCCCCTTTATTATTATATTCCATTATTCAAGTACGCATTCTGAATGGAGAGGCTGAAACTATTTTTCAATAGGTGATGTAATTTTATAATAGAGAAAGCAATGAGAAAACATCCTGTCTAGATTCACCTTATGTAAAAATGGAAAAGGTAGTATTTGCCACTGTGTCTTGAAATATATAGGTTTCATTCATAAATAAAAACCTGAAACATTTTAATTCACTCACTGTGCATATATAACTGTGTTTTTGTGGAAATGTAGCATTTCAGTAACTATAATTACTCTGACTTTCCTAGGTGTTATATAGGCCAGATGGACAACATGAAGGCAAGTTGTTTTCAACTGGAAAACACACAATAGAGGTCCCAGTCCCCAGTGATGGTGAATATGTTGTTGAGGTCCGAGCACACAGTGAAGGAGGAGATGGAGAAGTAGCTCAGATTAAAATTTCAGGTGAGCTGAAAGGGATGAAAGAATTTCCTTTTTTCTTCCCATGCTCCTTGGAAATCTCGGAATAAATACTTTCTTCTTGTACATTATCCAGAGATAAGCACACCAACTCATCAACGATGATGACTGACTGCCCTGATAATTATGGTTTATCTTAAAATCTTGCTGACAACTGATAATACACACAAGATGCTTCAGCAGAAGCCCAGCTCAATCCTGGATGCACTGCCAGTCTTCCAAATATCACTGTTTCTACTGGTGCCACCAGTTAGGCTGCCAGTTTTAGTAACGTACTGCAAGCACAACTACCCAGTGCAGGCCTCAGACTTGAGAAATCTGCTTGCAATAATCCTATAGCTCCTAGTGTCTGTTAACCTCTGCATCTCATTCCTTTGTCAACTGCCTTGAAGAGGAGAGAAAGTAACAGAAAAGTAAGAGGTCCACAGTTGTCCACAGACCACTTGCTAGGGGAATTCCACTTCTCAGGGAAGAAGGGAAGCTGTAACACATACAGTTGAATAAGCAATGAGAAATGCAAAGTGCTTAACTTTGGAGTGGTTCGGATGATTAGTAAAGATGGTGGATGAGGCTGATTCAACTTGCACTCAGTATTGACTAAATACAAGGTCAGACATGGTCTGCACATCTCTTTCCTGTTACTTTTGCAATTTAAGTAGTGCCTTAGCACAGGTTACAGGTCAATAATTGGGTTTTGAAATTTGCTGGTGAGTGAATTCTTAATCCATTTAGCATATGCTCTACTAATTGTATCATTTCTTCATGAAAATGTCAACTACTTTACAAAAGCCATAATAAATTGCATTATATTATCATACTCCTTGGGAATCACTTCACATTTTAAGAGTTATAAAAAAGTTGAAGCAGCTGTTATCTTTTGGACATGTATTATTAGGTCATCTTTGTATCACACATATATTATTATCTACTGTTAGTGTGGTGCAAAGACCTCGTAGGTTGCAAACTGGAAGCAGAACTGTAACGCCAGCACATGCTGAGGCCAAACTATTAAGTATTGACAGTAAGGCCTGCCCCAAACCCAGAGATACAGAGATAGCACCTCTCCTTTGTTAGCACCTCTAGAAGAGTTAGTGCTCTACAAACACAAGTTTTGCATTACTCTGTGTTCCACACTGCAGACAAGTTTTGAGATGCAACTTCTCCTATACGCCAGATAGATAGGGAAGGACAGTACCTGAGAGGGCAGTATTCCCTGGAGTCAATTTAGGAAAGACGACTGAAAAGAAGACAAAAGACAGGGCAGTCTCTTTAGTATATGCATTTTATAGAGAACTGGGTGAAAATTTCATGCTATTTCTGTAATCAAACCATGCTTTTTCTAAAGAGCAGAGAGAAGTGCAGCTTTAATACCTACACGTGGGAAATTCTGTCTGCTAATTTTTATTAGCAGGCAATTTTCTAGTAGCATGAGATGGTTTAGAATAATTACCCAAAAAGGATAATTATTGAGAACTATGTTACAAAATGGTGAGAAGATTTTAAGTAATCATGATTTTTCTTGGAAACTTGCGGAGGAGAAGACCTGGTTTCCTAGAAATGTGTGTTCTGTTGGTCAGCAGGACAGAATGGAACTTAAATATTTAGGGAAAGCAAAGGATAAGGCATCTTATCTAATTCAGAAAGGACTACTGCCTTCAGGCATCCGATTCCAAAATTTACAAGCCAAATTAATTTCATATATAAGTGACTGGGGAGAATTATGAAACTATTCAAAATAGCCTGGATGCTGACCAGGACTGACCAAATCCTAAGCAAACCGTAAGCATGCACTGAAGAGAGAGGAATGTCTAGAATGTTTGTGTGTCTTCCAAATTGGAGTTTTGCTGCTATTCATTTTGTATCAAATCCAAAGTAATCCACCTCGTACATGTGAGTTAGTTATCTATGTTTCCATTAAATCAGTTGTCATCTATGGTGTCATTCAGATGTTTAAACATTCAGAAACTTAAACAAAGCTTTTAGCATTTGACGTGCCCTAAATTACCAAGGACAACCACATAATGCTGGCAGGCATTACAGGATCTACAGGAGACCTAGGTCTAGAGAAGGTCTACAGAAAAAGTAGAAGATCTGCATCTTATGGATCAGCAACTGGAGGCAAGGCAGAAGGTTATAAGGCATTTTTTGCCTGTATTTCAGGCATGCGAATTGCACTTTTTATGCAAACCAATGCCATGTTCTTGGTTTTTGTGGCTGCTATTGCTATGCTAGGCTAAAGCATTGTCAATTTGCTGTAGATGTGCAATTCTAAGCACCTGCTGAGTTACATCTTTCACTGGTTTAAGTACAATAACATCTATTTCAAGAACCCTAACTGGCCCTAAGGCCTAAATTTAGTTATTAAAACTACAGAACTTTTTAACAAATGTAAGTTAAATTTGAAAATCAAATATAAAAGAATTTAGAAGTGTGTTATTTCTAGCTCCTTGTCCAAGGCAGAAACTTTTTTTTTTTTTTTTTTTTATGTTTTCCTCCTCTTTCTCATAGAAAACCTAGGCACAGGCTGAAGAGGGAGGTAAAACATCCTGACAACTTCGCTCTCATATAGCCAGTCACCCACCTTCCTAAGGGATACACAGTTTATGTTGAGTGTGATATGAAGGAAGTTCATCAACCACAGCCATTCTTACAAGCATTTATTTTTATTGAGCATCTTGAAAAGGAAGTGCTTATCATGAAATTACTCACTGCATTTATGCTGAGCTGCATTTTGTCATATCACTGTAATCACTGTGAACTAGTAGCATTTTACTAGTAGTAGTCATATTTTATTGACCAGTGCCAGTTGTACAGTTAGGGGTATGGAGATACTTTTCAAGACCATTATAATAAATTCATGAGTTACACAATTTTAGATTCATTCTTGAGATACCACAACCAGCTGAAGATTGGAACTACTTGTTTAACCAAAGGAGTCAGTTCCAATGGCTAATAATAGGCTCATCTGTTTTCTCTGAAACAAATGAATGGCTGAGATTTTTTTTTGTCCCTTTTATGCTTTTTGGATTGCAGTGCTTTCTCATAATGCTAGTATTAATGCAATCAAAGCAATCTTGCAGTCAGTCAGAACTAAAACCATAGGGTACTTTGTTCTTTTCTCACTTCACTTGTGTAACTGCACTGGCCTCAGTAATTAACTAGCAGTTAATTTATGCCGGGGAAAGGAAAAATAGAAGCAAGCTCTCAAATTTTAAAATTTCATCCATGAGGGAGGAGGGTAACTTCTTATATACGAAAATACTGTGAAGAAAAATGAAGACACCATGAACTTTCACCTTCAAATATGAAATCAGGCTAATGTTTCATTTTAAATAGCAACATGGACAAAATATTATTTATATATTGTATATGCTTGCAGCAAGAAAACAAAATTACAGCCTCTCTCTTTATACTACTTACATATAAATATATATATGTATATGTATATATGAATAGTATTTGCCAGAGGCATATTTTATGATCCTGGAAAAATATTTACTTTGAAGTATGCAGCTTTTTCAAAACAAAATGCAAAATTTTTACCCACAGTAACTCACACAAACATTTAAATTATTGTATCTTTTCATTTCTTTTTATTATTATTATGCTTTATAGGGGATATTATTTATTGCACATATTGTTATCAAGTAAATAAGGTAATCATTCATTTTTCATGCAGAACAGTCAAAATCTGTTGATCATAATTTGAAAATGTCCCTCTGTTGCAAAGATGGTTGCAGTAATAAGAAAACTAAGAGGAGAAAACAGGTAAAAATCATGAGAAATGCTTATGAAAAGAGGCCTCTAACAAGCAGCAGATTGCATGACAGTGCTGTGTTACCATCTTGGAACTGTTATGCATAAGGTTCTACTAAGCTAAGAATATACATCCAAAAGAACTCTCCATGAGAATTATAATTTTCACAGTGCACTTGACAGTTTTCTCATGACTGAAAATTAAGTAGAAAATACTCAGAACAACCTCTAACATGGTACATAAATCTGCCTAAAGCAACTTGCTTGGTTTTCTTTTCTTTCTCTTGATTTTCCTTCATCATGACATTTCATTTCATTACAGTTCTAATTTATTAGTGGGGCCCAGTTTCAAACCTTACTCTAAGAATTAAGAATTGGTAACTTCATGTGTTACAATATATTGAGTGCTAGAACAAATATCAGAACAAGCCATATTTTCCTTAATTTATTTGCTTTTTCTTGTATTTAAACTCAACAGTAGGCAGACTGTGAAAATGTTTTCTTATCTGGTTATATTTTTAGTATGCATGATCCTGTGATAATCTCAATGCTGTTATTTTTTTCATTTATGTTTATTTACATGAGAATGTCTGGATGCTTGGGAAGTGTGAGCATAACAAAATTTCATTTTCAGTTGTAATGCTCAGAACTAAGCTGTGCAGTGGTAGTTGAAAGGCTTTATAACTAGAAATTAGATGTGTGTACAGAGATTTAAAACTCAACAGAGTTTCTAGAGAACACACGAAACAAAAGCAGTATAGGTTATTCATTATCAGAATCATGCTAAAAAGACAGTAGTGTTATATACCAGAAAACAGAAAAAGTGGCTACTGTCTTTTAAAGGACCTTGCAACTTCCTCCCATGCATTTCTTTCATCTTCAGTCTGAGTTGCTACATGCCCAACTGTGAGCTTGGGAACTGCCTGCAAATTCCCAACTGATGGCTATTTCTTGGTCACGTGTGCTTGGGAACTCTGTAATGCCTTTCAACATTAGCAAAAAAAGAAATTTACCTCAACTTGAGACACTTAGTTATGTTTTAACTCATTACAGGTCAGAGATTTTTCTAGCAAGAATGCTATAGAAAGATGTAACTGTCACAGAAAACATATATTTTTAAACTGTTGTTGGATCTCAAAAAGTAAAGCTTCTAAAGATTCCAAAAGATGTTTGAGAAAGATACTAAAAAACTACAGAGAAAGTCAAGTGAGGGTACCTCACAGGATGAGGAGTGCAAGAGAGGCAAGGAATCTTCAGGCAGGCTAAGGATGGTAAGGTAGTCATGAATAGTAAGGAAAGTAAGTAGGAAAATATTATTCACTTTTCTTCACAGTGTGAGAACAAAGGTACTCAGTGAAAGCAAGCAGCAGGTTGAAAACTATCCAAGTAATACTCTTTTACATGGCACAAAATTAAATTGTGCAACATCCTGTGCCAGGATGTTGCCCAGGACAGACTTGATAGATACTTGCTCCATCACTGCTTTATTTAAAACAATGTCCTATATCCAACCTTTGACTGAGGAGCTACTGACTGACAGAAGTAGCAGTGAATATGAGATGAAAGTTGTATTCCGCGTGCAATGAATTCATTTTTCTTTCTGCTGCATTTGTTGCAGACCACTGTTGGAGTCCTGAATGGGACAGGCCTTTCTTCTGACTCACTGAGGCTGACCCTATAATCCCAGCTTCAGTAAAGTGTACTATGAAATGCCTGAATAATATTTAGTTGACAGACAAAGGATTAGTTCTTCTTTAGAAATCCTTTCATACTCTTTTTGCTGTTTTCCACACTTTGGATGTTACTCACCAATCAATGTCTGACTTCTAAAATGAAAAGAAGAAAAGTAAATTGAGCTTCACTGTGCAGTTAGGAATAACTTTTCTGAAAAAAAATGGCAAGATTTTGGCTGCTACTGTTTCACTAGGGCCATCAATTCATCAATGAATTAAAGATGTAGCATTCAAATTCATTTTGGCAGAGTTTTTCTTCTTCATTATTTTATTTCCTTATTGAGATATATCATATGGGTATTTTAAGCTTTCTCATTAGAACTACACAGGAACACTATACTCCATCTCTTTTATGAAACAAATTGCTTGTTATTTTACATTTGATTTGCCATTAGAAGAAGATGGAGGAAATGTGAAAGTTCCATATGTATTTTAACTCTTTTTCCTTAAATGTAGCAATATAGCAAAAGGCAGAAATCACAGAAAAAATCACATAGCCCATAGAGTGAATGCCAAGATTAGTATTTTGCTTTAATATAGTAATTCCTTTGATGCATAATGATTTAATTTTATACAAATGCATATTCTACTTCTACTTCTTCGTAGGGCAACTATTGAACTATATTTATACAGTATTTTTAATTGCTTTGAGAAATCAAAGGTAGCCAACTGGTGTTTGGAGTGGTTTAAAGTAATCTTTGGAGAAGTCATCTCATTATTTTTTCCCCTTAATAATCTAGACAGGATAGCAGAGGTGATCACAGGTATGAAGGGATGAAGAAGGGAATGCCTTCTAGCCATAACCAATTCTTACATGTTTTAATTTTTAGTAGTAAGCAGTGGAACTGCGTTATTCAAGTCCTTGTGGTATTTTTTAAGTTCAGTGGTTAACAGTGTTCACAAACTTCACAAAACACAAACTTCTCAGTTTTGTGCACCTAACCTAGACAGACTACTTTTTTTTTTTCTCAGTGAGGAGAATGATCCAGAAGTCCTAGGCTAGACATCATCTCTAACACATTTTTTGTTAAAACCTCTCTTGTATGACAGAAACCAGTGATTTTCTGACAGATGCCATTAGTGATCTTTTTTTCTAGTTACTTCACTGGCAAAGTCCAACTGACTTCAGAAAACCTTTTTGGTAATAAGGAAGGCACACATCTCTTTAGTTTATTATTAAGGAAGTATTACTGAGTCCAGTTCCTTTAATAAACACTAAGGTTATGTAGTTTGGTGGCAAGAGGCAATCTAACAGTGCATAATGGTATAAAGAACAAAGATTATAGATCCAAGGTCTAGATAATGTCAGATGATATCACATAGGGCAGTGGCCTGAAATTATAATTTGGGAAGTTTAGACTAGACTTCAAGAAAAAATTCACCAAGAAGTGAAATTTCAGCACTGAGACAGGTCACCAAAGAGCATGTGCTTTTTTCATCTTTGCAGATTTTTGTGTCTCAGCTAGGCAAAGCTGTGACTGGGGACATCCAATGTTGGTGACAGGCCTGAAGTGGGAAGTCAGACTAGATGGCCCCAGGAGCACCGTCCAAGCAGCCATTTTGTGCTTCTATGAACTGTATAACTTCTGAACTTTGATGGTACATTTCATTATATTTCATTAGAAGCACAGTTTGTTCTGTGATTATTTGGCAGCATTGAATTCATGTAGATAGATTTGTTGCTATGGGTATAAAGCATAGATAAAAGCCATATATTTGCTAAGTCAAACTTATCTTTTAAGTACTGGTGACCATATGGGAAATATTTTTGTGTATTTTTGCCTCTCTTTCATAGCTGTATTAAGTAGTACGTCTTATTACATATTGAAATGCTCCATGTCTTTTTCAGAATACTTGAAGGACTTAGATGTTAATGCCATATATTAGGACTTAGATGTTAATACCATATATTTCACTTTCACCATGCTCTAAAGCCTGTTTGATGACTGGATAGCATATGGCCAAATTCATGAGCGTCATACCTGCGCCATGTGCGAGTCTTGTTGCACTACGAGGAGGGATGTGCAGGGAGGCCTCTCCCTGCCATGAGGCAAGCGCTGTCATCCAGCCCACTGAGACTGGGCCTGGCTGCTTTTGTAGAGGCTGAGAGCACCACTCTTCCTCTTGTGATATGTAAGCATGGCTTCCAGGCTGAAAGGTGAAGACTTCTAAGACAGGTTTTAAAAGTAGCTCAGAATTTATACATTATATCTGTTTCCAAGAACACAGAAAATTCAAAAACTGGAGTATTTTCCCATCAATTCACCACCATTTTGCATCTGAAGTTCCTGCTGTTCACCCATTTTACTATGTGGTTGTAAAAATGTGAGCTATTTGCAAGTGAAAAGGAGTGACTTATCTGGTATATACTTGGAACACATTTACTTGTAAAAGCATTCACAAGTCCTTGTTTTCTTGAATAAGGAGGAGCAGGTTTCTCACTCAGAAATTCCCAGACATACCAGTTCACCAAAGATCTGCCCTTTTTCTTCTTTTCAGGGCTACAATGAAACTCTCTTTTGGCTTCCTTTTTTTTTTTTTTTTTTTTTTATTATTATTATTATTATTATTATTATTATTATTATTATTCTTTCCTGAAATGTTATCCCTTTCTGATTAAAAACCTGTCACAAGGCACTCAGAGGAAGATCAATTTCCTTAGTGGTTATCAACCATAATTTCTGAGGCAGTGCAGAATGTATCCATGTGGAACATTCACGGCCAAGTGTTTTGCCACACCAGACAATTGGTGTAATTACAAATGAGCTTTTCTATATGGACAAGCTATGAAAACTTGTTCCAGGCTCCTCTTGCTGCTTCAGC
The DNA here is from genome assembly GCF_965140915.1 of Aythya marila. Taxonomy (NCBI): domain Eukaryota; kingdom Metazoa; phylum Chordata; class Aves; order Anseriformes; family Anatidae; genus Aythya; species Aythya marila. The sequence goes on along the minus strand of NC_139042.1, from coordinate 176,728,557 downwards.
AGTTTCCAGCAGCAAACACTTCTTCTTAGCCGAACACATGATTCAGCCTTACTTGGACTGGCAGTAATGCTGGTGCTTCTTGTGAGCCAATTTGTCAGGAGTGATTGCTCGCAGTGAAGAGACAGAGCAGATGCTGAGCCTTTATGACAGGCTTTATGTCACAAGCCTGTATGACAAGCCTTTATGTCACAGAAACTGTTGTGAAACTCACAAAATGTGCATAAACTACAAATACAACTTTTGCCTGGGTCACAAATGGGCCTCCATGGATTTTTCTTGTTATTATTTGCTGAGTGTACCACTTTAAAAATACTTTTTTTAATAATGCTACCTGTGGTCTTCTACTTAACTATCCATGCAAAATAGTCTGTAATGAGCATTACAGATGTGAAAGGGAAGAGGACTGATAAATAATTCACATTTATTGAAATTTACTAATAGTCTGCCAACTGAATATTATCTCATTTTGCTCAGAGTCTAATGCATCTTTTCATGTTGGCAGACCAGGTCTCCAGCAGGGCCAGAGTCAATAGAAAAGAAGCCCGTGCAGCTGCCAGTGGGCACTGGCAGCAAGTCAGATGCCATTGCCAGAGCAAAACAAAAAAGTTCACTTGGCTCTGGGATATGGGTTCTCAAGTAGAAGAAAAAAGACTAACACAGTGGGTGGACAAACCACCCAGACCACCAGTAGTCCTTTAAACATGTTTGTAATGCTCTGTCTCTTGTTCTTGTAGTAGTATTAAAACTGTTCTAGAGCTACACAGAAAACATTAGCACAGCACAAAGCACAGGCAAATGCACAGACAGAATTATTGCCAGCATACACATCTACTCTGCTGCAAAACTGTGATTCACAGGGCTGTGAATTACTCTGTAGAGCCTTTCTTGAAGTGTTCATGGCATAGACAAGAGGAAAATTTCCTCATACCTAAACAAAGGTATTCCTAGACAAGGGAAAGTTGGACTTATGACTTAGCAATGCTGCCACTGATGCTAGATAAACTTATTCTAATTAGTTCAGTTACTTTCCATTTCCATGATTAGGGATAGAAGAATTTTAACCATGCCTGCTGATATTTCCTATTTCTGTTGCGGTTGCCTTTCATGAAGACACAGTTTCTGTCTGGGACAAGTGGAATTTCTTTTCAGAAGGCAGTTCACAGATCAACAAACCCACACACTTATTTTATGCAATTTAACCTAAAAAAATGTATTTTCTCCCTTCCCAGTTTACTGTCCTGCCTGGATAAATATGAAAACACTCAAAAAACAGATATTGATGAAGCCTAGTAGGTAAATTAATGACAGTTTTCAGAAGATCTGAGCAGGCAAAAATCCCCTATTTTTTCTAGTTGGCTGAGTTATTTCTCAGAGAAATGGACATGCTTAGTTGCAAGCAAGGAGAAACAGAATATGAGAAGGATTTTAATTTACCTTTCTTAAAGTAAAAAGGGGAAATATAGAAACAGATCATTCTGATGGACAATGCATCTTGGGCATCTTCTCCAAAAGGAGAATATTATTTACAGGAAAATTGACAGGAGTTCTTTCAAAAAGAAAGAATTTTGCAGAACAGGCACAAAGGCACACTCATTTCTTAAATATCAAGAATAAAACTTTGTTGTGCTACAAACTTAATTATGAATTACGATAAAATATCAGTTATGATAAGAAACATTTCTTTTTTCTCACTCACTCAATAAATTTATGGTAGTTTCTGTCATGTTGCACCTACTGTATCATTCAGATAGTCAGTCTGCGTCTATGTGAACAGCTGAGATACTCACAGAATTCACACTCCTTAAACTAGAACAGTCATGCAGACATTCCCAGTGATGCTCAATTCCTGGAAACTAAGAAAACCGACGTAATTTAATGCAAATTAAGTCTTGAACAATCATTCCTGACAACAAAAGGGGAGAAAGAGTTTTGCCACAACAGGATCAGCTTATTATTAGCCAAGGAACAGCTTGAAGTTTGTGTACATTGGCAGGACAGACACTTTCTCACTGAGAAAGAGAAGTTATTTATGTATGACAGTTTCACAGATGACCAGTAACTAATTTCCTGGTTTGCAGACCTGATGAAAGTAAGATTTCTAAATAGTCCTGTAAATTTTTTTACAGTCCAGTATAAGAAGAATACTAATGTTGGGAAAAGGACCAAAAATGCCTTATCTTTAAGATAAGTAACATTTAAAGAAAATAATAACATATTTTTAATATCAAGTCATTGCAAAGTCTTGGGAAATATATAGATGTCTGAATTGTTTTAATGCTTGTTTCATTTAGGCATTAATTTCATTCCTTTTGAATATAATTGAAAACATGTTGCCTATTGTTCAAGATGTCAGTAAAATTTGAGATGTCCATTCATGTCTAAAATTTCATCCTAGACTTTATATAATTGAGATGGCAATGCAGAATATAAAATACAAATGGAAAGCTGTGGATTAGTGGGACTTTACTGGGAGTTCCTGTGATATGTAAAGGTCTTGCTGAAGGCAGACCAGTCCAGTGGTAGTTCCCTTCATTTGCTCAGGTAAACAGCCATTCATGAGAAAGTTATCCCTAAAGGCTGCTGAGAACAGAAGGCAGGAAAATAGTTATGGTAACTGCATGCATCACAAACAAATTGTATTCAATTTTAAGCTATGTTCTTGGTATATAGTTTAGTCCTAGGCTTAAAAATATCAACTACAGGAACTCTATAGCAGACAGTAGTAAGGCCTTCATGGGAATATAGAAAGAAAAGATTTCACAGCAAATGTTTAAGGTGGCTAGAAAAAAAAATTGCATTTAAGGTATGTGATTCATGTTTATTTGAAAGAAATGAGGAATCTTAATCTGATGTCCACACATAGTGAGTTATTAGGAATGGTAATTAGGTCATGTAATACTCCTTCAGTTTTGTCCCCTATTTTGGTGGCTGTAACTTGCACGCAGGCTGGAGACATGATACTGGTTGAGAGTACAGAACAAACATGACTGTTTGAAGAATGAAGAAGGAGAATGAAGCTTTACATGCTAAATATATCCAGCTCATACCTGGCTAGACTTCAGGAGATGTTCAATAATTATTCTGTTTTAATTTACATCCACATGTTTATATCTGCATATTCACTGTGTGGCATTTCTGGCATTTCTCTATTTTTTAAAAGATTGTTAAAACTGACAGATTACAACTGCTTTACTCTATTGCACAGAATTAAATCCTATGGTTTTTACTCAAGCAAAACTTGCATTAATTTCCACTCATGAGCTACAGGAATATATGGGCCTTCATGCAGTGGTGAATAATATTTCAAGTAAAGTATGGCTCCTGACATGTGGGTCCATAATCTAACAAGAAGGAAAAAAAAAATTAAAAAAAAAAAAAAAGAGAGAAGAAAAAGAGAAAAATTTAATGTGGATAAATTTAATGTGCATTTATTGTCCTAATGTTCTGCTGATGAGTTGTCTGAGGGTAGGATTTGCTTCACTGTGGAAAGCTGTTGTAAGCATCTGTGCACCAGTGCCTAAACCTTGAAGAAACTGCTGCAATGAGGTAAACTGCTAGCTCTCAATTCCAGAGCCAGTTAATGCATCTCAGAGGAAGACTTATTATTCCTTTCTCTTTGTAGAATAGTTACATGCAAATAGAAATTTCCTCATACTTGCTCATCATTGAGCTTCACTCAGAAAACTTTTCTTCATTTTTTCTTTCATCAGAAGCATTCAAAATGGGACTTTAGTTGTGTCTTCCCAACTGCATTTTCCTGTTCTGACAAAGACAGAATACATTTTTGTGGATATTTTTAGATCCAGAATCTAGAACATATTTTCTGTGGCTATTATTTATTAATTATAAATTGATATTTGTGTATAGAGACTACAAAAAATATTCACGTCTTGTAAATCACTAAAAGTACGAATAAATATACTTTCACAATTGCCAAAATATAATAGTTGTTATGTATGAGAATACATTTGAACATAAGTTTATATATGTCTTAAGTATAAACTTCCTCCATTTATGGATACTTACAAAAGCAATCTTTCAATACTTTCTTTCATTTACCTTTTACTAAGCTGTACTGTGTACAGCTGATTTGAGGCAATGGAGAATGATTTGTTGGTCTCTTGTCTTGTTTTCCAAATGCTTGGATATCAGAAAGTACTTCAGAAGAAATGCTGACTTCAGAAAGCAACCCTACAGTATTAGGGGAAACAGTGGGAGTGGGAGCAGAGTTTTTAGAGGTCAGAAGCAAAAGAAAGCTGAGGGTGGAGTTTAGTAGTGGGGACAGAAAAGAGAGAGAAGCAGCAGAATGTCATCATTTGAGTGAGTAGCAGAGTCAGGAGGAGTTAGATAGTAGACTTGGAGGGTGGAGAAGAAGAGGAATACAGCTGAAGTTGAAAATAAATTATCTGGGGAAAGCCCTAAAATCCTGGATTCATGGCGGAGATACTGTGGAGTTTCTTCCTGGCTGGACAATAGAGAAACCAGGATGATGTAAAAATACTTGTTCCCACATCCTGTGGCAGGAAAAAAAAAAAAGAGGGGGAATAGTTGGCTCCATCTCTGAGGCTGTTTTCTGAGTAGATCTCTGATGCAGTTTGCATAGAGCTTCAGCCATGGGTCAGGCCTTTCAGTCTGCCTTTCTAGTAGCACTTAAATTCACTGCTGAAGGCCTCCTGTAAACAGGTTAGGCCTTCCACTTGCTAGCGGCTTATGGTCCCCTTTCTGTTAAATGACTTGCACCATGAATCTTGCATATCTTGTGTGGTATTTGGCCACCTCATAAGTATCCTTCCATTCCTGGGGTGGGGAGGGTGCACATAGATTTTGGCTGAAAGGTGTCTTTAGACCCAGCTCTTTCCAGCAGTACACATATACTATGTATATCTGGTGGAACATAACTATTCTCACCATACCAATGCTCAGGAATTAGTTGGGAAGAACTGTATTTAATAAGTCAGTTGTAAGGAAAGAAGAATAAGTGTTCTAGTTTGAGATATGATCCCAACTGTCTTTCCAAAGAATTGCCTGGGAAAAAAAAAAATGTTTGGAGCCAAATGAGGACAGGAAATAGTGCTATGAACATGGGCAACTTGCAAATAGTACAAGTATTGTACATCACAGAAAACACTGAGTAGAAGGAAGTCAAACATACACTGTGTTGAGACATTTCATGAAAACCCCATCAGAAACAAAATCCCTGCAATTATGCATGTAGGAACCACAAATGAATAATATCACTTTCATATACCTACAACTGACTGCTGAGCTGGTGAATCCAGGAGTTTTCTCTTTTGGACTTGGCCCACATACTTTATGAAAATTGTTTTTGTTATCAGTCAGTTTCATTTCCATCTAGTTTCCTTACTTTCTCCTTATTATTGTGGGTAGGAAATACTGCGAGAAATAAATGCTTGAGGGAATTTACTGGTATTTATTTGGCCAAATTCACACTTCAAAACAGCATTTTTTTCACACTTTATCTTGTTTTGCTAATTTATAATTAGTAAAGTGCTTTACTAATAGGAAGTTTGAGAATGAAGAATTAAGCTCTTTACTTATACTGAAAGATGCAAATACTTCTCAGGCAGCTACATAAAACCTACAGATCTGTCTTTCTGGAAGCCTGCATAAAGTTGGAGAAAATGATGTGATTTATGTGGCCGTGCAGGATGTGAATGCTATTTTGGGACTTTCTATAAAAGAATGCTTGAAATTTAATGTATTGTGCTTGTCGTTAGCTACATTAGGACTACCTGCTGAAATCTGTGCTGCTTGTTTCACGTGGTAGCTTTTCAGTCTGTTTTTGTCCTCATTCAGAGGAACATTGGCTAAGGAGCCATCCAGCAGATAGGTTCCAGCGGTGCCTCAGGATTGTTGCCACCAGTTGCAAACTCCTTAGTGTGTGTTCAACAGCAACATGAGCAGTAGTAAGCTAGGTCCCACCTTTCTGGGATGACAGAATAGCCCATTCTCCAAAACCTTTGGCCAATCTCCAGGACTAACAGCCAGGCTCACATTCATTATCAATTTGGCTGGGTTATTTTGTCACATACATGCTTCTTGATGAAGAGCTGGTCCACAGCAACACAAGACATTTAACATAATAGCAATTCTTATGCCTGATTACCAGAGCAAGTCAAGTAAAGCTTGTAAGCTGTCAATTAATATTTTTTGTCTTAAAATATTTGTTTAAGAAAGACCCTTGTGACTTTAACAGACATCAATGTGTAAATGCCACACTGCTAGAAGTCAGCCATCTGGACTTTGTAATCTAGCTGGTAAACAAATGGACCAGGCTCTTTGACATCTCTCAGATTATTGCTGATCATAATAACATTAACATTTCCAAAGGTGTCTCTTTGCTTTGTCACATTTCAAAGACTCCATTAATTTTGTTTTCAAGTGTTTAAATATTTATTTTGACCTTTTACCTCCTGGTATAACCTCCTGGCTTGTTGGACCATCCAAATCAAAATACACTGATGTGTTCTGAATGGCTTTGCTGCTTGTATAAACACACTGCATAAACAACTCTTGCAGAACAAAAGACCAAGTCCTCGGCTGTACTGAGAAAGTCTCTTTGTCCATTTCAGATTATGCATACAGGTAGGAGCTGTGTTGAGATACGCCAGCTGGTTTTCTGGCCTTCATACCCTGCATTCTTGCTTGCATCCAAGGTTGTTTCTCCACACTGAGAGTAATGCTGAAGTAAAATAACAATGTGCTGTTATCTGTTCGATGTGCAGGTGCCACTGCTGGAGTACCGACTCTGCTTCTGGGCCTGGTGCTGCCTACCCTCGGTGTCCTTGCCTACTCGGGATTCTGAATGTAGCTGGATTTATCTTGTCCTCAACCGAACGCAAGGAACTCCCCTTGAAGATGAGGACTGTGACTCTCGATTCCTGTGGCACCATCCTAAGCCAAATAAATTACACTTTAAAATAAATCACCCTACCAATTTCTTATGAACTTTAAGAGGACTGAGGCATCCAGGAACTCCTTCATTAAGTAAATCAACTTTTGAAAGGATAAGAGATATTTTTAACTTGTTCCAATATGCCTTATAAAACACTTATGCTGATCTGTGACAGTTGCATGATTCGGTCCAATGGGGCAAGTTACAGTGTTAAAACCCAATAACATAGGCTGTACAGTGAAAGTAAAATCACCATACGTAGGTGCTTTAACTTGAATAACAAATTGTGAAATATAATAGAGATTGAAATGTTGATTGTATGTGATAAATGTAAGAGTACTACGTCTGTCTGTACTATCCTATATGTTTTGTGTACTGCATATTTTTGAATGGCCCCATCATCATTTATTGGGATTACTGGTTTTTAGAGAGACAGTCAAAGCAAAAACATTTTGTTTATTTTTACAGCTATATTTCTTGAGGCTATTGGATACAATTTGAAGGACCTGAAATAAAAGTCAGTTACAAGGAATTTTTTTAATATGTTCAGAATACCTGAGGCACTTGTAGTATGCTCAACTTAAAGGAATTTACCTGTACTTTACTGACACTGGATTTACCATATTCTTTTTTTTTTAAATAATTCTGTTGAAAATTCTGTTATGGTCATTGTTCCTGATTTTAGGAGTGAAATGTCAGCTTTCAGGGAAGCAGCATAATATGTTGGTTTTGATTTAGTATTATTATATTATTATTAAGGTAGCAATATAACAGTTAGGAGACTGAAGATGGAGTCCACGCTAAAATCAGCTAAATGGACCATTAAATGGTAGGAAACTTATGTTATTTTTTAAATGAAAAGATTTAAAATAGAAAAAATAAAAAGATATACAGTAAGTGGCAAAAACGGAGTAGCACAGTAAAAAAAATATATTTACATTTCTATGCTGCAGATACCAGATGTTATCTTCCTGTAGTGAAGCGTACATTTGGGAGAATTATATGCTTTTTCAAGAATTTGATATTATTCTAATGTTCATAGTGTTGTAAATAAGAGTTTTAAAGTTCTGAGACTGTTCCCCTATTTGGTAGAGTACTGAATGATCCAACTGTGTGTTAATACATGAGTCAGATCCCAACTGTTAGTTGAATTTAAATGTTTACTATGGCCTTTGTGAAATGGGAGCTCTATTAGAGATGGAGAATGTTTTTGTTCTGACTGTATCCAGGGTGTTTCAGTAGTTTTTTGTTTTGTTTTGTTTTGTTTGTTTTTAAAGAAATGCACATTCCTTACATTTTCCATGGTGTGCTGGGAATTAGAGTGTGAATGTTGAAGAAACACAGTGATATTGAATCAGCTGGCTCAAGTAATAGTGCAATGTCTGATGCTTCGAGAATTATAAGCTTTGAATCATATTTTATTAGCACAACCTTGCTGGCTACTTAGAAATAGATTTTATCTTTTTAGAACTGATACTGTAGAGGTCCATAATAATAATATTTACATGAAGCAAGAGTAGGTCTATTAATAATTTACACCCCTTTCTTTAATTTGTATAATTTTGTACTATATATTTACATGTAAAAGTGTAGAGTCTTCATTAAGGAATATCAATAATATTGTTTTAGTTTAATTTTAAATATTTGTTACAAGATGAAAATTTTTTAAATAGGTGAAAGTGACAACTTCCCTATAGAGGAATGTCAAAGTGTCAAGCACTACTGAGTTTCGTAAATTGTATAATTATTTGAAAGAGAAATGAGCTGTCTTCATACATGAATAACTAATACGCTGTAAGCCTTCTGTACAAAAAAAAAAAAATGCGTTTTATTGTATTTCATTTGGTTTGGTTCTTTTGCAGTATGACTCATTTTTATATTATCTACAACCACAACTAAATCTTTTGCCAAATGCATGATTGCCTTTTACTTTTCTAATACATCGTGTAAAAAGCAGCAGTGGTTAGTTTTTGCATGAAAATGACCTGAGAGGGAAATACACTTTTTTTTTTTTTTTAAATCAGCAACATAGATGAGGTAGGTCTCACATACTGATCAGGTAGTTCTTCATTGTTTCACATAATTGTATAAATTTGACTGGGATCTTCAGTTTCAAATTGTTGTCAAGAAAAACTAACTGATGTATCACCTGCTTTAAAATGCAAGGTTCTTAATTAAAGTTTATATAGATAGACATATTTGTTGTTTCTTTATATTTCAGGAAACTTGATATTACTATCATTTGATACTGATGAATATTGAACTGTTTTTTAGTTACTTTTTATCTTTTTTTTTTGTTTTTTTTTTTTTTTTCAAAAGAGTAGAGCAGGACTGTGCTTTGTCCTTTTTATGAATGAAAAGTAAATTACAATTAAATAAATGTATCAATGTTACTCAAGATATAATAACTGTCTTTTGAATTGGAGCTTTCTAATTTTATAATAATGTCATCTGTAACAGTAAAGGTCTGGATGGGATAAGATCCTGTGTATCTCTCCCCTGCCTTCTTGTGAATTTTGCAGGAGATATGAGCCTTTCTGGAGTAAGGGTAGCTGTTTTATTATAGGTGATACAGAAAGATTTTCCTGACTTAAGTGGCTGAGAGTCTCCTGAGAGCTTTTCAGCATTTTTGGAAGGAAGAGTTAAACAAGCAGAGTACTTTTTCAGGTCATGTTTTCAACTTCAGTAGATATATTACAAAGAAAAGTGCCTGAAATGGGAAAATTTTGTATTGATTCGTGCTTTGTGCAATCACAATTTCCAAGAGCTCATACATGTACCAAAAATAACTGGCTGAGAGACTGATAGCCTTTGAGGGATCATCTTCATGTCCTAAACTGTAGAAAATGTACCATGATAGAAGTTTATCTCTTAGTGAAGCTGACGATCATACTGCAGAACTTGGTTGCATTTACCTTCAGACATACCAAATGAGAAGCGTTGATAGCAGAATGTGTTTCATAGAATCACGGAATTGTTTAGGTTGGAAAAGACCTTCATGCTCTGCACCTACAAGATCGTCTAGTCAACTAGAGCAGACATCAGACATGGGGAAGAAAGACGTTGTAAGTGGTTTGTTTAGCTATGTTTTGGATTTTTGTTCTTGGTCTCCAAGAGAAATAAGGTTTTGATTCTCTATCTACCTACTAATAATGCTGAACCTATTGGAGAGTGGTGGACGACTTAAACAGCTATCATAAAGAAATTCATAGTCTGAGTAGAAGACAGAGACTTAAATTAGAACTTTGCATCAAAAGGGTCTGCAGCTGAAGCTGGCATTACCTGTTCTGTCTGGCCTGCTGGAAGCCCAGCCAGCAAACACCTCACTGTGAGGTAGGGCTCAGCTCGCCTTGCTCCTGGCAGAGGAAAACTGAGATCACTGCAGTGCTTGGGCAAGAAGGGGAAGAATGGGGCACAGAACAAACATCCGTAAGAGAAAAGGCTTCATTATTTCCACTCTTCAAAGAACAACTTTTGTTTGTTTATGAGACTTCTTTGTTTCCAGACTTTGGAGCCTCTAGCTACAGAAGATTATAAGAAATATGCCTTTAAATATTAGATATCTGGCTGAAGACCAGATCTTCCAGTCTTGATTTGCCCCATCATTATATTAAGTTACATTTCCTATTGGAATTAAAATAACAAACATCAGGTAATACCCAAATATGTATTGGTACAGAACTTGAAGTAGTTCCAAATGCTATTGTTTGGAGATTTTGTTTATTGAAATACGTCACTAAATGTCAATCTTTCAGGTTATGACAGTACAATATAGATTAAGCAAATTCTGTTGGCAGCAGCATGCATTTCATAGCTTTTAGCACTTGTGTATGCTCCATCTTTACATATAATGTCCAGTGGAAAATTTTTACCATGTTAGGATATTGGCAGTGCCAATGTCCTAACCTGCCTTCCAGCCACCTGCCTTCCACACAGAGCAGAGACATTTTCAGAGAAATATTTCCCCTCCCTGTTTCTTTCAGATATGATTAATTTAACTTTTCTGCCAGTAGTTTCTTTTGCTTTGTCATTTTAGCATTCCTCTTATTCACAAGAACAAAGAAAGGACAGAAAGCATGAAAATCCACATGAATAGAAAATCAAAAGTAATGTTCAAGCACAACTGCCTTTTCTTTCCTTGACAGGCTAATAAGCTTTTTTTTTTTTTTTTTAATTTATTTTATTTTATTTTCTTCCCCTTAACCTGGATGCAGATTAACCAAGTCTATTCTAACAGATGTCTTGAAAAAAAACAAAAACATATGAAAAGCATCTCCTTCACCTTAGTTGACCTTGACTCTTGTCTATTATCTTGATTAATGTCTGGCATACATGCAGCTCTGCTGACATATGGTTAGCTAGTGTTATGTGGGAAAGTAGAATAATTACGCTGGCAAAATGTCTGTAACAAGTGCTCTATACCCACTAGGAGGAGACATTAAACTACGTGGCAGCAAAGGCACAATGTTGAAGATGGGTTCCCATCAGGAGGTGGGAACACCTTGAGATGGTTGGGATCTAACCTGCTAATCCAACTGCAGCCATGCCAGGTGCCCTGGAGTATATTCTGCCCTGGACCTTGCTAATGGATGAGTGCAGAAAGGAGAAAATTAAAGGCCTGCTTGACTTCTCTCTCATCCCCATCCTACTCCACATTCAGCACTGGTAATGGTTTTCAAAGACAACTCTTCCCTGCAACCACATAAAGCATCTTACATTTATAGCAGAGTTATCTTATCTTACATTAGATGAGTAAATAGGTCAGACAAATGATTCCCCTGCCCACTGACTATTGAGACCTAGCTCTAAATCATAGCTATCTAATTCTGGAGAAGATAAACCCCACCCCAGCCACATTAAAATGTGCAGTGTCAGCCACTGGTAAAAAGGCAATGCTTGACAGGGAATACAAAGACTGCTTATTTCTGATTCCTATGGGGAGAAAGATATAAAAGCATGGAGTCTCCAGAGAAATTCAGACCAGGGGATTGTTTTTGCTCGATCAGCTCCCTGCTAGCAGCCCATCTGCAGTGCCAGTTGCTGGGGCACACTTATGGACACAGTGACTGCTGCATGCTACTAAATGTAATGCCTGGGACTGCTCTCCAGCATTGAGCATGTTAGGCTTTGCCCCCTGACTGAGCTGCTTGCACATCCTAAGTGGGTCACCAATGGGACGGTTCGACTTCATGCAGCATGGTAAAACCTCCAAGAGGTAGGGGGACGTGCACGTGGCTTTAAGGCATGGCCCTGTGTGACAAGACCTTTGCTGATCCACGTCTTACACCTTGTGATTAAATCCCTGTCATTTGTCTCGTGAGTTCACATTTAGCCAATAATATTAATGAAATCATATATAGCATTCTCTCCTGTTTTCATCAGCGTAGGAAGTTTTTGCCATAAAAGTTGAGGCATATGCTTCTGTCAGACCTCCTCAGTGACAGCACTCTGAAGCAATTAATTACAGGCCTTAATTTAACTGTATTCTGGCAGAACACGCTAATGTGTAACAGACTCCCTGTGGATTGACCTGTAGCTCAAAGAGCTGTTGAAAAGCAGCACACTCACCACAAAGCTCCTCTCTGCCTGCCCTGCCAGAACACCACACTACCTCTGCAGGCCTCCAAGATGTGTGCTAAGGCCAAGATGATGTCTCTTCTGGCGCCAAGCTCCAAGGCACATCAGCCAAATTCAGTCTGGTTTGATTTCCAGTGAAGAGTAGGTGATGGAATGATGCAAAAGGTTATATTTGTAAACGTGAGATTTGTACAGGTACATAAATGCATGCACTGAGATTGTAACAGGATCTGACAAATGTGTGCAAAAACACACATGCAAACAAACACAAAAAGCTCTGCAGTTTTTGTGGCAGCTTTCATATGTACAGCTTAAACTTTATGGTGCCAGAGCCAAGAAAAAGCATGCAAAATTATTTCACTTAGTTCTGCTCTGCAGTTATCTATCATCAGCTTACAACACCAACTTTTCTGTGGTGTTGTGGATGTGATGACTTAGCCAGTGGAACAGGAGAAAACAGGGGACAATGGGAGAAATCAATAATTCAAACTCTTAAGATTGAGCCAAACATGCGCTAATACAAATGACCTAGAAAACAGCATAGATACTCTCTTTCAGTAACTGTGTTAGCATACAGCACAATAACACTCCCCTTTGGGGGTTACTAATTCCAGGATGTAGGAGAACAGGATTTATTTATAGAAAGAGCATAATTGCTGACTTGGTCTTTTTTTTAGTCAGTAAACTGAGCAAGCTACATGCCTTCACTGTGACAGAAACACAGGGTCACAAAGGGCATGAACTCAGTTAACAGAGTTTATTTCCCTACCTCAGTTGTTCCGGAATATCCTTGCTGAGCTGTGATAACCTGATGGCTTCTGACCAGTGTTCTCTCCTGCACTCCTCAGGCAAATACAGACTAAAATGAGTATTCCCAAGATCAGAAGTACTGGGACTCCTTGCCTTTGTTTCTTAGTCTCTCTTTCTTAGTCTGTCTTCCATTTTCTCCTTGTTTCTCTCTTCTTCTAGGAACTAGGAACTTTAAGAGTGGTAGCATAAAGTTTTCAGCAAAGAATACCATCCCTGGTAAAACAAAGTCTTTTTTTTTTTTTTTTTTTTTTTTCCAATAAAACAAAGTCATTTACTAGTTGTATATTCAAGAGATTTTGCAAAGCACTCAATTTCCCAGAAAGTTCTGACACAAAAACAAGGTAAAAACAGTGTAACTTTTATTTTTGTCAAGCACTACATAGGCTTCTTCCAAGAGCTTTGAATCAGATTTGGAGGATCAAGGATATATTCCAGTGCTTTAAAAAGACTTGGCATCGGAATCATGGCTGTCTTAAAAGATTTGAAACAACGTGCTTTGAAAGTTAAATAAAAATTTATGTGTTTTGCATTATGTGGTGACTAACACAATTTCTCATCAAATTTCATGGTGTAACTGATATATTGCAGGATGCCAGCATTTATTCTGACATATAGCATAGCAAAACAGGGGGAAAATACATAAATCTGGCTTCACTTTGGATGACAGGCTATTTCATTCATGAAGGATTTGCTCACCACAGCCAACTTTACTCCAGCCCATCTCAGTACCTCCTTTACTGATACCATGGGAAACAAGCCATGCATCCTTCAAAGAGCTGTTCAGCCTTCAAACAGTCTGATCACCTCCTGCTGATCCCTGTTGCTCTCCACTGAGAGTGAAGTTCACCTAGCAGAGCTGTATTCCTATCTGAACCTAGGTAGGATCCATCTGGGCCACTGCTGACCAGATGAGGTCTCCCTAGAGAAGACCATTGCCATCTTCATTGGGAGTGGAGTTATTCTGACATTTATGGAATCCCTCCTTCAGAAGTCTCCATCTCCAACTGTGCAATAACTAGAAAATTGGGTATTTTACAAGGTAACTCCATATTATATGAGTTGCTGGTAAAGGTTTTCAAAAAATGAGAAAACTGAACTGGAGATAATGGTCACACATATTCCTGTAGGAATGAATTTCTTTTCCTGTCAGAGCATCTACTCAGAAACTAACTTCAGTGAGCATGCAAGTATTTTATCTGACCATGATCACTGCTGGGTGTCTGTACTTGTTACTTGTCATTACACAGTTATCAGGGCTATGCTCCTTCCAACTGAATTTGATGTGAGAATGTAGGTTGGGTGACTCCTACAAATTGTGGCCCAGTTGAGTGTCTCTGCCTCCAGTGGGAGCCTAAGGGAGAGCAGCAGCCTAAGAAAGGTGGCCAACATACAGGCTTCTGTGTGAGATTTTGAAATGCTGAAAAACATATTAAATACCAGTGAAATCATGGGGGATGTCTATTCAAGAGAAATTGAGTTTGAATCACCCTCACCCAGATGAAACTCAGGGCAACCAAAGCGAAGGAGTTAGTACTGTGAAATATGCCACTGGAGAAATAACAGAGAAGTAGAAAGATTATTTCTAATGCTATCATTAAAATCAAAGTGTTGTTGACAGTATTAGCTTCTCAGGAATTAATGAACTAGAACCTACTGTGAGAATAATTGCATATAAAGTACAATAATATTGATGTTATTCCAGAAGCTGTGATGTCTACTGAGAATTCGTTTACAAAATCAAAACTGGAAGGAAGTCAACTCCATTTATGACCTCTAAAAAATGCAAGTAAATACAGGATGCAAAAATCTCATGAGAAAGTACACTTGTAAAGCTACATGTACAACCTAGAGTCTAGAAGATCCTTTCCTAAGATTACAAATATATGATAGGTACTTGAGGCATTTCCCTCCTCGTGTTTATTTCTGAAAGGTGCTGATACGGTTTTTGATTTCCATATTTCTGGCCTACTATTAATTTTTCATCAGTCTAGGGTTCTCTGATGATTTCTTGGAATAAATATGAAAAAGAAGTTATCTCCTTGTGTAGTTGTTCCCATGACAGGATTCTCCATGAATACATCAACAAAGGACCAGGAATACATACAAGGACCAGGGCAACCCCAGCAAGGCTGCAGCAGGGCTGTGCCCCAGCTCGCCACAGCCCTGCCCTGCACACCCATGGGCCCCACTCATCTAGGCCCACCCATGGACCCAGAGCCCGACCTAGCCCCATCCCCAGGGAGGTGCCAGGCAGCTGGCCCGGGGCTGCGCCAGTGCTCCCCACTGCCCTGCTCCCTGCCTGACTGGGAAATAGCGGTACTGTGCCTTGTATAACAGTGACACAGCACAGGGAGCGAAGAGCTCCATGAAAACATGAAAATGAAATCTGTCTGACTGCCTAACGAGTGGCTTTTTTTTTTTTTTTTTTAATTGTGGATGGATTTAATTGAACAGGAGACTTTGGAAGAATGACAGGTGGGAAAGAAGAGCATATCTCAAGATAGCCATCTCTCAGCAAACTCTGCAGACTTGTTCAGAAACGTGCTAGATCTATTTCCTTTGAAGATTTCGCCTCTTTTCTTGAGCCAATCTCTACAGGGAAGGATCAAAGAAGAAAATGCAGAGTGAGCCATTCCCAGTCCAGAAAGGACTTTTCTTCGTAGTGGGCCATAGCTGGTTGGGAAGGGATCCAGGGATCTGCTGAGGCTGTCAAACCAGGCATTGCACAGTACCACTGCCCTAGGGCTTAGGGCAAGAGCAGGCAGCCTTGCCATACTAAGCCTGGATAATTGTATGGCTGCTCTTGTGATCACAGGCATGGGAGAAAGCTCTTCAGTACATCATGCCTGCTATGTGTTTTCTGATGGTGATGCTGTGAACGACGTGAGAAAGCAGTAACAAATACTTCTGAAAGATATTATTCCCTTCTGCATCAAAACTAGTTCTATGAATTAAGCTTGCAAAGCTGCAAAAAATCAGGAGAGAGCAGGCCCTAGCCTTTCCCAAACAGGACTGCTGGGTTCAGATGTGTTGATGCAGCCAACGCTGGGCAGCTGGGCAGTCCCTTCAGCTGGTCTGCGTTCAGCACAATTAACCATGTATCATAGGGGGTGGGTGGCAATTATAATTAAGGGGCTATATTAAGGCTGTGGATGTGGTCTACCTTGATTTCAGTAAGGCCTTTAACACTATTTCCCACAACATTCTCATCAAGAAACTGGCTGCTTGTAGCTTGGACTGGTGTATGCTTCATTGGGTTAAAAACTGGCTGGATAACTGGGTCCAAAGAGTTGTGGTGAATGGAGTCAAATCCAGTCACTAGTGGTGTTCCCCAGGGCTCGGTATTGGGGCCAGTCATCTTTAATATCTTTATTGATGATCTGGATGAGGGGATCGAGTGCACCCTCAGTAAGTTTGCAGATGACACCAAGTTAGGTGTGCTTGTCGATCTGCTCGAGGGTAGGAAGGCTCTGCAGGAGGATCTGGATAGGCTGGACCAATAGGCTGAGGCCAACTGTATGAAGTTCAACAAGGCCAAGTGCCGGGTCCTGCACCTGGGGTGCAATAACCCCAAGCAGAGCTACAGGCTGGGAGATGAGTGGTTGGAAAGCTGCCTGGCAGAAAAGGTCCTGGGAGTATTGGTTGCTAGTCGGCTGAATATGAGCCAGCAGTGTGCTCAGGTGGCCAAGAAGGCCAATAGCATCCTGGCTTGCATAAGTGTGGCCAGCAGGGCTAGGGAAGTGATTGTCCCCCTTTACTTGGCTCTGGTGAGGCTGCACCTTGAGTACCGTGTTCATTTTTGGGCCCCTCGCTACAAGAAAGACATCGAGGTGCTTGAGCGAGTCCAGAGAAGGGCAACAAAGCTGGTGAGGGGTCTGAAGAATAAGTCCTACGAGGAGCGGCTGAGGGAGCTGGGCTTGTTCATCCTGGAGAAGAGGAGGCTCAGGGGTGACCTTATCACTCTTTATGAGTACGTTAAAGGAGGCTGTAGTGAGGTGGGGGTTGGTCTATTCTCCCATGTGCCTGGTGACAGGATGAAGGGGAATGGGCTAAAGTTACGCCAGGTGTGTTTTAGGTTGGAAATTAGGAAGAACTTCTTTTCTGAGAGGGTTGTGAGGCGTTGGAATAGGCTGCCCAGGGAAGTGGTGGAGTCACCATCCCTGGAGGTCTTTAAAAGACATTTAGATGTAGAGCTTAGTGATATGGTTTAGTGAAGAACTTGTTAGTGTTAGGTCAGAGGATGGACTCGATGATCTTGAGGTCTCTTCCAACATAGACAATTCTGTGATATCAATCAGATATTTATCTGAATTGCCAGTGGCTGGTGTTCTGACCCTCTTTTTCAATATCTAGTTACTTGTCTCTGGCTCCTAGACTCCTATAATACATGTCAACAGGACCTGTAAGTTTTATGTAGTAACAAAAACCATGAAGCAGTCCAAGAATATCAGCTAAAGAGATTATGACTTTTTGCAGGGAGCGAGCTCAGTTAAGGGGACTCTGCTCCCAGGTTTGTTGCAGAGCTCCTATAGACCTTGCTCTTCCATGAGCTGTTCATACATGACCTTCTTAGGATTGCCAAATTTATTGATTGTGTCAAGTTTCAGATCATAAGCCTAAAATGGCTTGTTTGTGTCTGTGTACCCCAAGTCGTTGTTTTTAAAAATGCATTTTGTGGGAGCAATTATGAAGAGGTTTAAACAAACAGTAATATTTATGGTCTCAGCTACGGTGTCCCCTTGCTTCTGGCTTTGTAACAGAGAAAGGAATTGTGCTGTCAACACACATCCTAGGATAACTTCCTGCTGGGATCATGTCATCATAATGTGGTTTCTAGCAAAATTCATCCGGGCTTTACTTAGTTCTTCATTCAAATACAAAATTATCTTATTTAAGAAGAATATGATTACTGTATTTCTGTTGTTGTTATTATTCAGCTTGGAAACACATTTCTTTATCACAGGCTGAGCTTTTATCATTCTTTTCATCAAAATTTTACTCATTGGGTTATTCACTTATTACCTCATTCAATTTCAAACTTACCTGCTCAGGTTCATCAGCATAATGTGATGCAGTGAGTGTCTTTTCTCTTAGTTCTTCATAATGTCTCTCTACATTTTCTGTGTGGTGTCCACTTCACACTTTATCACTTGAAAAAATGAGAATGCATTTTTGGCATTTTTATCATTTTCTACATACGCCTATTGCTGTTTTAACATCTTTGTGATTTTGGTTAGTTTGCTTCAATGATTATGTATGTACTCCACCATCTCCAGGATACTAGTGTCTCCTTTTGGTCATAGACTTTGAAATGAGACTCTAAAGACTCTTTCGGAGTCTTTAGGTGTTTTGAAGATGTGACTGTCCTGTAGAAAACTACCAAATATATATTATATATACATATATAATATATATATATATATATATAATATATATATATATTTGCATCAGAGCAGTTGATGCTATTTCTACTGGTTTTATTAACTACAAGGTGAATTCTTCTGTAGTCTAGAAATGGGGGTTGCTCTTCACTTTATGTAGTGTTCAAAAACTGAGAGTTTCTGTGTGTTCAATTTGCTTAAAGAGCTGTGTAAAGGGCTTAAATGGTAGTTGTTCCGAGTCTGCAATTATTCAGCTTCTCTATGGCATAACTGCAAGCAAAATCTAGATAATGCAAATGCACACATGATTAAGGGCACATGAAAAACACATTACATGGATTTGTGAAGATAACTATTAAAGTATTCATTTGTTAGGTTTTTTGACTTCCTTTGGCTCATAACAGGAAGCCCCCATTAATTTCCTTTATAAAGTGTGTGCTCAACAAGAAATTAAAAGTAATTCATGTTAAACAACAAAACAACAAAAAAAAAAAAAAACACATGAAAACAAGTAATATATGCAGAATGAAGATTTTTTTTATTTTTTTTTTTTTAAAAAAAAAACAGCCTTCAATTATGGTGCTAATGTTTCAGTCCATTAAGAATCAAAAATTAATTTTCTGGAATGGATGTATTAAAATTATCTCTCATTAGAAGCTGATGATTGCCAGATGTTAATAAACTATTCCTAAATGATTATCATTAGGTATAATAATGACTAAACTCACAAAGTGTTTTGCATGTGCCTGTAAACCACAGTATGGAGAGCAATGTCTTTATCTTTTATAAATGATAATGTATGATGTAAAAAACAGTAGCTTTCTACTAGTTAGTAAGAGGAAAAAAACCCTCACTTCAGTCCAGAATATCCCAAGAGCTATAATGCTCTTTTTGCTGTACTTTGTGGTCAGTGTTCCACCTACAGGTAGATTCATTTAATGGCTAAGCCTATAGCCACTATTTACTCAATCACTGCCTCTATGCTAGATCAACTGACAAAAAGATCAAGCTTTGTATTCAGTGCTGAACAACACACATTTTTTATATTTTTAATTATATTATCTATGTTAAAAATTCCCCAGGACAACACAAAACCTGATCTTGCCTAAAGGTATTTATTACAGGTGCTGACTGTAATGACTAGTAATCATGTATTACAGACTCAAGCTGAGAAGATTATTTCTGGCGAATGCCTACCGCAGAGGTATAAAAGAATTACTTTCCCCACTAAAATATTTGTTTTCTAAATGTTGTGATGTTTTTATATATCTCCTGCCTTCTGTTCCTCATTACAGTAATGTCTCAATTTGTGCACTCAAAGCACTTGCTGGGTAACATTAAAAGCCACAAAGGAGTTCCTAAGC
Source organism: Aythya marila (assembly GCF_965140915.1). Taxonomy (NCBI): domain Eukaryota; kingdom Metazoa; phylum Chordata; class Aves; order Anseriformes; family Anatidae; genus Aythya; species Aythya marila. Next base: position 176,708,509 of record NC_139042.1, on the reverse strand, counting down.
TTTCATTTGTCTTGTAGTAAGTGCTGTACTCCTCAATAATATGGAGGGGTAGAATACCCTGAACTAGCTTCCTCTCCAGTAACGTGTGTTAGGGGAGTTTATTTGTCAAATCCTTGTCTACCTGAAATTTCATTGAACTCCGTAAAGCAGGCTTTCATTCCAGGTGGATTAAATCTACCCAACAGCCAAGGGAATTGTGATCCCAGTTGAAATCTCATGGAGTCTTCATGCAGAAATCTGCAGGGCTGCAGGAAGCCTTTGCCCTCCCAGACAGAGTTGAGATTTGCTGTGTAACTCTTCTGTGCCTCCCTGGCTACAATTTAGTAGAAAGCGAAAGGCTAGGACTGCACAGCAAGGAATGAGATAAGAGTGAAACGTCAAGTTGCTATTGCTAGTGAGGGAGAATAGGGTTGGTTTATCATCTTTTTGTACAGATAGGGAAAGGCACAGCTCTCCTGGAAAAGGTCTATGTCTAATCCCCTTGGGAACTCTTCCTCAAAGAAACCAGGGTCACTCCATGGGGTTGTGTAGGCAAAGGAGCCTACAAAGTAAGAAATTCTGTATTTTCACAGGAGGAGAAATGAGTTCTAGGTCCTGATTTCACCTCACTGGGGCTACTATCCCCCCAACACATCATGCACCAGAGACAGCTCTGCACATCTACAAGGACACTGACCTTAGGGAATGACTTTCACCAGCTCAAAACCTCCTTATCTTGGCAGTTCAGTGCCTTTGAGTTGTGCTTAGAGATCTTCACTTCTCTTATGCATGATTCATGGGATTTAGCAACTACTCATTGTTATGGTAAGCGTTAAAGCATGTACGGAAAAAATAATTTTCTCTACCACTTAGGTTGGTTTGCAGTGTTTTAAATCAACTAACAGTAAGTTTTTAGCTGGACGAATTTCTTAAACCACTAAATTAATTTCAATGCTATATTTTCTGTTTACTTCTCTCTTGCCATGTAAAATTTCTTCCCTTATTCTTTCTTTGGATGAAGTACAACTGGCTGGGCTTAGCACATATGCTAAACACCTGAGCAACTTGACCAACTTGTTTAAATCCAGTCCTCAACGTCTAAAACTCCGAACAGTCTAAAAGCATCATGCTTCCACCAGAGAAAACTGGGACAGTAACAGCAAAATGTGGAGGTAGTTCCCTATGCTAGTCCCCTTGGAGGTGGCTTTTCCCCTCCAAGGAGGCTTAGAGGGTGTCCTGCCCTGGTACTAGCTAAAAGAGCTACTTTTCCTGCATGATTCTTTCCCTCCTCTTTGTCGTTTCTCCAAATATCCCCTTCTACTGTAATTCTCTGCTACCTAATTGAATATACGGGATTTAATTAGTGGTCCAGACAACTGAGAAATGGGAAGAAAACTTCCCAGCTGAGAAAGGAGCTGCCAGGAGCCAAAGTTCTTGTGAAAAGACAGTACTTTCCTCAGCTAAAAATGCTCACTTTCCTCTAGCTAGGCAGACAGGTCCTCTGCACCTCAGGGTCCTATTAGCTAAAAGCCAGCTTTCCCTGACCTGACACGTTGGGGACCCGGGAGTTTGAACAAGGCCGCCAAGTGGCTCATTAGCTCGAGGGATGATGTCAGCAGCCTTCTGTTCATGCCTACTGACAGAAACTAGACATCTCCTGACTGAAGTAACAGCTGAGCAATGTTTTTTTGAAGATATCAGTGGCGCCTAACTGGTGGGATCAGGCACCTACATACCTTTGAGGTACATGGCCAAGGAGATTAAGTGACTTGCCCACGGTCACACAGGAAATCTATGGCAGAGCCAGGAACTGAAACCACCTCTCAAATGACTTAACCACAAGATTATCATTCTTCCATGTATAAAATTATTAATTCTGATGCTTGTCAGGAAGCCTGGGGCACAGGATGGGTACTTATTAATTGGAGCCAGACACATAAACATTCGCATTGATTTATGTATTCATATATTTTAAACTGGATGAAAGAATTATCTGGTATCTCATTTTGGATCTTACTTTAGTCACTCTCCTCCTGGTTTACATAGAGTTGAGGGTGCGCTGGAAAGTGACCAGATTTCCCCCATATATGGAACACTTGCCCATGGGTTTATACATGCAGTAGGACTCATTATGAGTTGGGAAGGTTGGTTTCACTATGTATCATCCCAGTCCATCTTTCAGATATAGACATTGTTGTCACACATTCCTGGCCAGGGCTTGTTTCTTCATTAAGCCAATGTGCCAACAGTGTATTTTTGCTAGTCTGAGTTTAGTTCAATTGCTCATAATACCTGCGGTTCTTTCATTGTTTTTTGTTCCCTTGAGAAATGAAAAAAAAAAAAAAAAGAAAATATCCAGGGAAGATGGGAGACACTGACACTGCCAAGGTTGAGATACTGGACTGGGATGCCTATGTTAGGAAATGAGTCTCCCTATCCTTCTTTCATATCCTCCTTTCAGAGTTGGTGGAAGAGGGTAACTTCTCTGGGGGTGACTCAGAGAGGAGCCTAGTTTATGGGCTCTGACTTGCCCGCTGGGGGAGACACTCTGTCTGCACTGACTATCAGGAGAGTCCAGGAAGGCAAGGCTGGCAAATGTAGACATTTAGGCATTTAAATTCATGTGTTTTGAATACATTCCTCACACCCTGCACACCTCCTACTTATGCCTGAGGTGCAGTGGGGAGGACCATGGAAACTGGCTGTTATACTCTGAGCTAATACGTTGCCAGAGGAGGGATAAGCAAGCATGATTAAACTCACCTGTAATGATGCTAATGTGAATAACCAAAGGTATATTCTAGTTCTGGTGTCAAGAACAGGAAGATGGCCAAGGCCTTTGCAGCATCTAAGCAGAGCTTTCCTGATCGAGTCCCAGCAGGCAAACCAGACGAGCCCACCAATACACTGGTCAGGGGAAGGTGGTGGTGTTGGTAGGGGCATTGCCGAGTCAGAAAGCTTTGAGGAAAGCAAACTCCAGGAATGGTGGGACCAGAGCTTAATTTACAGCTTAGACTACAGGGACCGTAAACCTCTGTCAGCAGCATTTAGGTGTGTTATATACACCCTCTGTACAACTACTCTGTAGTTGTGCCTAACCACATGGAAAACATCTGACCAGCCATGAGGAGTTTTAAGTAGTCTATAAGTAACATCTGTCACTAAAATATCCTGGGGCAAAATATTTTGGTCAGATTATAATAATCAGATAAGTAGTCTTTGTAAACCAGGTTGGTGTTTTAACTCTTGTAACTTGATAACCGGCTACATATCTGGGTATTTCTTATTAGTGTAGTATGTGGGCACTTCCCCACGTGCAGTGTATTTCACCCTGCAACAATTCAGTGGTGTATGGAAATAGTATTATTACTGTGATATGAGCCTGGAAGACTTAAGCACTGGAAGGCACTGGAATGGGTTTCCCAGAGAAGCTGTGGATGCCCCATTCCTGGAAGCATTCAAGACCAGGCTGGATGGGACTTTGAGCCCTGGTCTGGTAGGAGTTGTCCCTGCCCATGGCGGGGAGCTGGAACTGGGTGGTTTAAGGTCCCTTCCAACCCAAACCATTCTACGATTCTACAACTTAGATGCAACCAAACAAAAGCATGCAAGATTGTTCTTCTTCACTACACAGAAGGCTAAGCTGTGAAAAAGTGCCCCCTATATATGTACTGCTCTGTGCATATAGTCTTTCTTCTATCTGCAGGTTATTACTGTCCCTTCTGAAATTTAGGCTACTTACATAGCATCCTAGCTTTTGATTTCTGTTATAGACATGTTTTCATCTACCTGTTTTGTGACGCTGCCTGCATACACCTATGTTTTCAGATGACAAAAGTACACCTAGATACCCAACCTTACTGAAACATATTTTGGTGCTAGCAGTGGAGCTGTCTTATAGCCATTGTTGTTTTTTTCCCCCACCAAGTTTTCCCCATTTCTCAAATAGAGTAAGTCCCACACTTAAGTGGTGTGACCAGATTAGCTGATATTTGGCAGTATGCATTCTGTGGGGCCTTGTGCTTTGAGGCAGTATCTCTACAACCCTCACTTTTGGAGAAGTTTCTAAATGAGCTGTTCGGAAGGGTGGGGAGGGTAAAGATATTAATTAGGAAACTATTTCTGAAGTTGAAAAGCCCAGTAGTTAATGGTGAACTTGGAGGCTAGCTTCAGAAATATGAAGAGATGGGCTCAGTCCATGAGAGATGGGATGGAGAGAAGCATTAGGTTATGGTTTAGGGGTTTAGCAGCAACACCATGGGACAGAAAGAAGCTGAAGTACTGGAGAAGTGGACAATGTCCATTGGGGAAGGGCACAGGCAAAGGTGTCCTTTTCTGTTCAGAGTAACTTTAACCTTGTTCAGGACCTTGAATGTCTAAACACACCTTCTCTCAACCTGATATTGAAATCATTTTATTCTAGGTCTCCTTCTTAACCAATCTATCCAGCTCGGGGACTACATACTTTTTTGAAATACCCTCCTCATTTCCTGATCTATTTGCACAGTCTTTTTTTTTTTTTTTTTTCCCTGTGTGTTTGTGCATGTGTCTTTTCTTTTTTTCCTTGCCTTTTTTTTCCTCCTCCATTTCTTTTATTTCCCTTATAAGCATCAACACTCTGTGCTTATCCTTGCTTGGCTGCTGCCCAAGATGCTGCCATCAGAATACAATTGTAGAATAAGTGGTGATTTTTTTCTTAAAGGAATGTAAACAGTCAGTAAGTTGTTATGGGTTTTGCCCACAGAATCCAAGCAGTTTATTGTTCATACTTGTTTTATTTTATTTAATTTGTTGTTGGAAATGTTTTGGGTTTGTTTGTTTTTGCAGATAACTACTGTGAGCCCCAGAGAATGAGTATGACAATGTGAGAAACAGTTTTGGGCTACTTCAGGCAAAACTCCAGGGCTGCTGAGGAAGTCCTGAAGATGGAAAACAAGTCAAGGCAGGCTGACCACTTCACTGTAGCTGCCCACAAAGGTGTCACAACAGCCTCAGGCATGTGGATAGAATAAGAGGTATGGTGTATTCTTCCACAGAGATTTCCATGCACTTGAGTAAGTCTGCTACCATGGACTGTATTAATGATGGAAAAAATGGCTTGCCTACTCAAAAGGTGCCAAATAAGGAAAAAAAAATCCTTAAATTCTGCTATTGGTGTCTACTACAAAAGGGCGATTGCAGGTTCCCTGTGAGGAGAGGAGCAGAAGGTAGGGAGGGAAGCAGAGACACTGTATGGGCTTTGGCCACAACCTTATTCTTAATCCAAAGGAATCATTTGTGCTGCTGTGGGTGCTCCAGTTTTGTTCAGCTTCTAGAAACAAAACAAAACAAGTGTGCAATCTCTTGCTGTGATTTTTGAGCTGTAAGGATGGCTCAAGGGCTGTACATCATAGCATGGCAACACAACTGAACCTTTGCACAGGCTGTCCACACTAAAATATATTATCATTTAGAGCTGCAGCTGTAAATGATATGGTCACCTGGCCTGGAGTGTCAAAGAGAAGCAGCCGAAGGCCAGCCGTGTCATCCACAGTATGCCAGTGGCTTCAGAAAATGCCTGGTTAATGACAGTGGTCTGAAGGCTGGACTGGGCTTCGACACTGATACCACAATTGACAGCACACTACTCAGTCCATGCTGAGTCCCCTGCATGCATGCAGAGTAATCCTCCCACCACCTACAGCTGTGAGCCTTCAAGTGTTCTTTACAGAATATACTTTCCTGGCTAATTGAAAATACTTTTGCATGAGAATCAAACAAGAAGAACTTCTGTGGGAAACTGCTCTCTTCTATCTTAACAATGTTGTTTGTAGGGCTTGGATAATTGATAATTATGGAGAGTGGGGTGGTGTTATGTCTTTTCTCAGAGACACTTAGGGTAGGACTGGGAATAAATGCCCACAGAGAACAGTCGATTAGAAAACTATGAGAAGAATTTTGCTCTGCTGTAGCTACAGCCATACCCTTCTAGGAGAAGAGCCAATTCCTTAAATTTCTGTTGACAAGTTGGGGAAATATAGATGTGTAATTTAGTGCTTTGGGTAATACATTGAAATGCAGGAAAAGTGGGGAAGAGAACCCTCCAAAATATGCATGAAGGTCAAACTTGCTACAGGTCTTTCTTCTCCCTGACAAGAAATAATGTTGTGTTAGGAATATGTTTGTTTCCAACTTGTTGTCGACATAGAACTTGATTATTTTACTTTTGCTGGTGCCTTAGGGCAAGTCAAAGATTGCAACACATCAGGTAGACAGCAAAAACAGGCAGTGACTAAACAAGGAGGTATCTAGACCTCTAGACTAAAGAAAGAGGAAAATCTAGACCACCTCAGGAAGGCATTTACATTTCCTACTCAAAGAAGGATTCCTGCCTTCAAACATTCATGCTTTACTTCTTAAGTCTTACATTTCAAGTAAAGTTCATTGGGAGGGAGCAAACCTTTAGTACATGGTAGGCATAGAGGTGCACCTGAATCTCTGCCACCTTTTGGCCCTGGAGGGCCTGCTTCAGGGCTGCCTTCAACTCCTTTATCCACAGCGCAGGGAGACCTTCATGGTCACAACAGGGGCAGTGGTCTGCTACAGAGCTAAAAGTGCTGAGGCTGTCTCCATGCTGGTGGTACAAGCTTGTTCCTCAGACAGGATAAAGAGCTTCAGCCTCCCTTAGAAGGTGTGTCTGGATAATCCCTGTCTCCCGAGGGAGCAGTTTAACCACCAGCCAGTAACATATCCCCAAGATGAGGTCTGGGAAGAAGACGTGTCTCAGTCCTCCTGTCAAACCCCAGCCCTGCCTGACAGGAACTCAGGAGCTGTGGGGCAGGAAAAGCAAGTGAAATGATGCTTGGTCCTGTAGCTAGAGAGCCTGGTGGGGGGCAGCCTTCCAGACAGGGCTCAGGCAGTTGTACTCCTCTCATGGGGATCTCCTTCCACTGCAGAGGAGTGGGCAGGCACCCAGTTGGCAGTGGACTCAGTTTTATAGCTCCTTTCTGCAGGAGCTGCACACGAGGGAAACTGGCAGCAAGAGCCCACTTCTCCTGGCCCACAGCACAAAACGGTAATTACAGAGTGGAAAGAGCTGCTCTTCACACGTGGCCAGTGCCAAACCTATTTCCTACTACATCAGGGAGCTCCCCAAGAGAGACTTGTGCTCTCCTCCACACCCAGCCAAGCCCAGATCATTGAGAAATTTTCCATGCAGCCAGAGAGCACCTGCAGAGCTGCACGATTCTTCCCGGAAAGGCTATTTGCCTGGATTGGGTCCGATAGTGGGGCCAGGCCAGAACATTGCACAGGTGAGTAACTCTGTGACAAAGAGAGGGGTCAGAAGGGGTGGCCCCAAGTGCTCTGTCATTTCTGTCCCTAAGGAGCTGTGCTGTCCTGAGATGACCTCTGAACAGTTTCTGATCTCTGCTCGCAGATGGGTTGTCAGACATCTTTTCTGGGGGGTGCCATAGCTCCTGTGGGCTTTGTAGAGTCATGGGCCATCCTGCTTTTCTGCTAGCTGGGGCAGGTGGGGGAGGCAGGTGTGGAGTAGGGGGGCTGGGTGCCCAAGGACATGTTTTTGCAGCTGAGCAGGCAGAAGCTGCATGTCTGCAGTGCTTCCCGAGCAATTAAATGGTGTAATATGTCCTCATATGCTTGAGCAGTATTTGGGCTGCCCTGTGCCTCCTTGCTGTCACAAGCTCTGCCGCCTCTAGGTGGACCTGGGCTGCCCAGCAAGCTTTTCTTGCTTAATATCCAGGCACTGGGCCAGCCTGAGCCTCAGTGGGGTGGGCTCATAAGAAGCCGAGGGGGACTCAGCACCACTACTCTTGTGCTGCTGTCACTGTGGATACAATCTGAAAGGCAATATTTCAGCTTGTACGATGCAGTTTATCAGAACTACATTTTCCCTGTCCAACATTTGAGTATTTGCAGTTTCAGATTGATGGCTTTCTCAGCTGGATGGTGCGCATGACTGATTGCCTAGGCAGAAAAGAAGAGAGAGCTTAAAAAAGGAGGAAAAAATAAAGATATCAGTGCATTGTATTTAATACTCTACATTATTTACTAGTGAAAGATGACTGTCAGACAGAAGGATGTCAGACATTGTACAGGACTTGTAAAGAGATCTGCTTCCCCTGACAGCGCATCGAGTGGTTAAAATCAAAAAATGAAATGCAGTGGATATGGTACTGAGTTCAAGCAGTAGCAGCAACCTAACAACTCCCCCTCCTGGGGTCTAACCTGCCTGGAAATAGAAATAATCTGAAATAATCACCGGTTAATTTAATCTGCACCTGGGTGGTAGGTGCTTCAGCTTCAGATTTGCCTCTGATGCCTTTTGAACTTGCAGGTCACTATTTCTCTTCTTAAACAATTCTCCTTAAACACTTGCTTAAACACTACCAAAATGTATACTAAAACCTCTACAGAGCAATGTCCATAAGGTGTTTTTTTGTTTGTTTGTTTGTTTGTTTGTTTTTTTAATTCAGTTCAGGAATATTTTTTTCTTACTTGTCTTGGTAGGGTTGGGCCCACAGGCATTACAGAAATGTAGTTTACTCAGGTAAATGGACTCCTTCAGACATATTTATGAAGACCATCCATCTTGAAAGAATTTCAAAGTATTTTCAGCACTACGTTTAGTTTCCAGTTGGCAATATGAAAAATGTGATATGCCATAATTTTTCTAAGCCATTCTTCATTTTCATTCTTGTGGTTTCAGGATCTGTGTATAATATGACACTTGTTACTGTGATTTATGGCTTTAGGTGAACAATATGCTGTATGTGGTGTTAATTGCACTGGATGCAATCCAGAGACATTAAAATGCTCATCTTCCCTCCTTTGTGCTAATAAGCTTTGATTTCTAACCTGTCAGCAGGGATTATTTATTAGGGAATCGTGTTTGTGATTCTACACAGTAGCTCAAGTGTCAACACTGTCATCCTAGAAACCTTTATTCCCTCCTCCCCAGCAGTTTTGACACAAAATAAAAGTTACTGTGTGCTGACTTGGCTTAGGCACCATCTGAATGCATGCTTTGGGCGGTAAGGGTATCATGGAAATAAATACAAGAGTTTAGATATTAAAAAATATCTGTTTAGATATTAAAAAATATCTGTTTATTCACAGATATTTAAAAAAAAAAACCAACCAGTCAACTTTCTGAAACTCATAATAATACTCTTGGTCACAGAGTGAGATATTAAGTATTTTATTTGGAGTAGATGGAGTCATTTTGACTAAAGATTTGAGCAGAGGTAAGAAATCCAGAGCTCCTGATATCTAACATTAGTGCTAAAAGAGTTTCCTTGTTTTTGCAGTAGTCAATTAATCTCCCTACAAAGGTTTCCCATTTCCTAAGTAGGGCTAAATGCTTCTTTTTTGTCTCAGATAAGAATAGGCTAATTGGTTAACATCCACACAAGAATAGTACTATATAAAGCTAAGTACTGCCTTTCATGAGAATTCTGCATTTTGTTGTTGATTATTTATAAAAATAAATAGCTTTGACTTTTTCTGATCAATTTGGCCATTAACTAACAAAACTCTACCTAATGCTTATGAGTACAAAAATCTATCAAATAGCAAAACAAGAAAATACACTCTCTGAGCAGAAACTAAACTTTAATATGTTAATGTGGTAACATTTAAAAAACAAGATGATAAGCAGACAGGGCATGTAGGAAATGTAACAAATGTAAATTCAGCTGTGAAGTGCTTCATGTGACAGGCTTTTGGTATCACCAAATGCAGTATGTTCTGCTACAGATTTAACTGGAAAGGCAAGAATAAAAGTGTGAATAATCAAGGCAGCTGCATCAGTGTTACATCTGGGTCCTTATATTGTAGCTGGTATAATTTTTTATTTATTTTTAATTATCTAGTTAATCTGGTAAGTCTTCCCATTTTTGGAAACCCTTAATGTTTATGTTTCCTATGTGTTTTCATTTTTTAAACTACGTAGTTATAATGTTGTATTGATACTTTTTTTTTTTTTTTTTTTTTTTTTTTTAATTTAATTGCCATGTTTGTTTGGAATTAAAACTAACCTGTCTGGACTTAATAACACAAACAATTAAATATTCTCAGTAAGATTCTCACTACGCCAGCTGAGCATCCTCAGAAGATTTTTTTTTTTAATTGCTTTGTATGTTACTTTTAATTACATTCCTTTCCCAAGCGATTATAACCTCATATAGGCCCCATTCCTGCAAGCTATCCTGGCACAGAAGCAGAGGCGGAAAAGTGCTGGGAAGGACTGCCGGGAAAAAAAGGCATAACCTTTCAGTCAAAACAGAGGGATGCCAGGAAAGCTGTAGGTCTTGTAAAGGGTTCTTTTTAGTGAAAAAGCCAGAGAAATAGTCAAGTAGTTTTGGAGACATGAGGAAGCAGTAGCCTGTAGCTACAGACCTGGAGAATGCTGGGAGTTGGCAAGAGAATCGTCTGGAGCATCAGAATGAGGTATAAAGTACAGAAAGGGTCTTCCTTTTGGAAGAAAAACCATAGTGTGCCTTGGGGCTGGGCCACCCGAATTCCTCTTTTAGCACTGCAGGGTTTGAGCTTGAGTGTTGCTCGAGGAGAGAAGTACATGGTGCCACCAGGGGAGACTTTTCAGAGAGGAGCTGTAATCCTCAGGAAGCGCTGGTGCACGACCGATGCCAGATGCAAGGCCATGGTCTGGGGAGGAAGAGAAGTTGGTAGGGAAAAGTCCAACACTGGTCACCCAGAAAGAGGTTTCCATCTTTTAGGAAGGAAGAAGACTTATGAAGGAATACATTTCCCACCCACAAAGTAAAATGCCTCTTATAGTGGGAAGGAGAGTTTACACCAAATTTCAGCAACTAAAGGAGCAATTTGTGAAAAAACTGAGTCCCATTCCATGGCAGGACTACAAGTTCTATGAAACTTTGAAGGCATGGCTTAGGAGAAATAAGACAGAATTTTGGAGTTCTGGCCTCCAAAGCACTTACTTTTAATGATCTCCCTCATGCAGGCCTCAAGCACAGTACAGCTGTAGTGTCTTAGTGTGCAACAAAACATTTTAGGTTACAAGAGTTCGGAGACATAGCTGTAACTATAGCCAACATCTGCAAATGTTGATTGATTAACAACCAACACAGATGATGAACGTATGCTGTGCTGCTGACTGTAGCTAATAAACTAAACATAGACAGCTTTAAAACTAGATTTTCTTTACCAAGTGATAAAATGGCCTCAAGTTGCACTGGGGGTGGTTTAAGTTGGATGTTAGGAGAATTTTCTTTACTGAAAGAGTTGTGTGGCATTTGAGTAGGCTGCCCAGGGAAGTGGTTGAGTTACCATCCCTGGAGGTCTTCAAGAAACGTGTAAACTTAGAATTTAGTAGCATGGTTTAGTGATGAACTTTAGTACTAGGTTAAAAGTTGGGCTAGATGATCTTAGAGGTCTTTTCAAACCTGAATGACTCTATGATTCTATAATTTCAGAGTTAGGTGGGACTGTCCCAACTTACTGGCTGTCTACATACATAGGCCAAACTACTTCAGCACGCCTTTCCTGCACTAGTCTTCATTTCTCCAGCTAGAACTGAAGATTGAAACACCTTCAGTGGAAAAACTGTGCATCTTACTTGATATCTGAGTGTCTTAATTTTAGTTACTCAATCTTGTTATATATCTACCATCTAAAATGCAAATGCTTCTATTATCTTTTTTGGTGTAATAATGGGTCCAAGCATGAGGTTTTATTAAAAATACTTATTTGGATGTCCTTGAATGTACAGTGTTCATGTTTTTAATTTTTTTTTTTCTTTTTCCCTAGCGATCAGAAGCAGACAGCAATATCTCATAGAGTTGTTTCATTTTAAGGAAATTTGCATTTCTGACAAGATTTCATGATTCTGTGATGCCAGGCCTTATCAAAATGAATTGTGTAATAAAATCATAGATATAAATGAAATGATAATTGACTATAATTATTGTTTGAAACAATATATTATTTTTAATAATTCCAGTTGGCATTTCTACTAATTTCAGTTAAACATTGGCAACTTGAAGAGTTAATTTCACATTCAGCACAAATACAGTGATGGAATCAGGATCAGCCTCACATTAGGAATGCATGATTAGTAAGTAATATGGTAATATGACCCTTAAATCCTTGGTTATTGATTTCCAAAATACAGTCACCCCTTCTATAACAGTAATTTAAATTTTTTATGCCAAGGTTAATGACATTACATCAGCTGTACACAAGCGCATATTGTTCAAATGAACGCAGCTATCATGCAATCCAGATTGCTCCCAAGTGTCACCTCCTTTTTTTAACAGTAACAGTCATAACTGATTACTTCTGTAATATTTTTGAAGAAAAGATACCTTAGAGCTTAGCTGAATGTATATATAGTAAAGAACATAAAAGAGGAAATTATACATATTTCAATTCTGTGTTTCTTTAATTCTTCCTTTGACTTTTAACAGATGAAAAATTGCTTTTACAAGGTGAGATGGTGTTGCCTTTATGGAAATAATTCTTGGAGGACCTCTTTGGAGTAATTTGGCCACATTTAATCAAGTTTTTCAAGGTGTGCTGCCAGCATTGTGATCTCCACCTCAGGTCTAATGGTAAAAAGAAACAGAAATGAGCTGTCTTTTCTCCTTCTGCAGCAGCTTTCCCTCTCCAAAGGGAAAGTCCCACTGCTGTCGCTTCAGTGAAGAGGCTGATGTTTGGCAGTTTTTGATTTCTTCATGGACTCGGTGCATCTCCTACAGGAAAGATTAACAAAAGTAAGTGCAGAGCTGCTGTACAATATTAGAAATGGGGAAACGAATTTTATTTCTTATAAGTGCTTGCCATGAGAAACAACAGTAGCACATGAACCTAGCTGTGTTCATAGGACACTCTAAGCAATCTAGCTCTGAAAATTGAGGCAATTACACCTGTTTCTATATCGAAAGGAGAGGGATTGCTTAAGATCCCATCATGGGAGCAGGATGTGAGGGCCGAGGGTCTTGTAATAAAGATTCGTTGTTTTTCTGGATGAGTGAACACCAATAGACTGATGAGATAGAGGAGAATTGTCCTTACCACAAGATGTTTCATAGAATGAATATTGAAATCTGTCTTCTCCTTAAGTGTTGCTGTAACACTGGCACAAGAATGCATTACTAGTTTTTTTCTTATAATATACTAATACATCTTAAAACCAAATTGCTTGACTGGGCATAGATGAAAAGTGTAGGTATGAACAAAGGTATCTGTATTATGCAATTAGCAGCATATGTATACCTACAGAGAAGCTCTTTATCTGTTCTCACCATTCATTTTACCCTTCATTGCTACTAGATATGTGTGCTCTACACAGCAATATGAGGAGGAAAGGTGCTGAGTCATTGCACCCTGCAGGTTTGTGCTGCTGCAAGCTCAAAAATGAAAATAATAAAAGTGTAGTGTAATATTGCATACAGGCAGCAGAAGCATGAAAGCCATTATGTGCCAAAAAAAATCACAGTAGTAACTAATTCAGAGAGCAAGTTAAGTTTCTGTGTCAAATCATGTATTTAGCATACATTAATGTGAAGAGAGACAAAGCAAAGAAAAGCAAGTCCACCTGCATCCACTTGTGTATGAGTTATTTTTGTGATCTTCTGAATATAAATGTCCTTTACCCACATAAAAAAAAAAAAAAAAAAAAAAAAGGATGGAAGATCTTAGGTTTACAGCATTTGCTCTGTGCAGTAGTTTAGATTTTTAATTTTCCTCATTTGACTAAGACTCCCAGACTGAAAAATTTTCCCCTTGTAAATAATTCACGTTCTCTTCCTGTGACTGCAAAACAAGCCTGCTTTTCCACCTGCCAGCACTGATGTGTAAAGCACAGTATGTAAAATAGTGCCCAAATGAAAAGATTTATTAAAATTATTGCTATGAGAAACCTGAAATACTGTGGGTACCATTTCTTTGTTGTAAATGGCCTTCCACAACTTGATTTTGAAGACACTTTTCTTCCAATACAGGTTGTCCTAAAGTTCATTAAAAGAGCACAGAACACATGAAAAATGTGAATAATTTTGACCAGTAATTTAAACTCAATGGGAGTGGAGTATTTGCACAAGTTTATGCTTTTTTTTTTTTTTTTTTTATCATTTCTGAAGCCAGTTCTATCCATACCCTTGTTGAATGTACTTTGTCCCAGAATACTTTTCCCCAGAATATCATATCTGCCTCTGCCTTGCACAATGCAGAGTGCCCATGGGAACGCTGCTACACAGCCCAGTTGTACCACTCTCCCAGCCAAGCCCCACTAGTGTCCATCTGTCACACACATCCCATAAGCTACCATGCAGCCTACACAAGAGTTATGCCCTGATGCTGTCTTTCTAGTTATCTGGCATTATTCAGAGAGGAAATCAACAGACTCCAATGGTGCGGAACCCCCAAAAAGGGCACTTGGCAGTGGAGTTGCAGGGAGTGGTGTATTGCTTTGTGGGGTGGGGGCATTCCCAGTCAGCCCTAGAGAGTCCCGTGAAGGCATCTCGGGTTGTGTGTGTTCACAGCTCCCCTGGCTATGCAACCAGCCCTGCTCCAGCTCTTGCTCTCATATGGGAACTGAGGGGATGGAAGATGCTGCAGAGGGGACCTGATGGATGTTATAGATGCAACCTCTGAATCAACACTGAAAAGCATTTGAAATTTCTCAAGTGATCAAAATCACTTGAAGGAACTCTTACTGAGGACCTGTCAGAGAGAAGGGGGAGATGACTGGATAAATCAAGGCTTGAGTGTGTGTCTTTTTACTGTGTAAAACAAAAAGAGAACGGGGAAAAAAAAAAAAACTTTCACTAAATATTCAGGAAACTAGTGCATTGGTTGGTATCTGATAACCTGTAAACAAGAGAAATGTCTCCAAGTCTACAAAACACCACATGATAGTAAAAAAGGGCATCTCCAATGCCAACTTTTAGCACCTTCACCTTGTGGAAGGAGCAAGTCCTACAGCATGTGAGCAGGCAGAAGTGCTGTAGAGTTGCTGTGAAGGTCACAGGTTGGTGAGCAATGGGTTATTGCAGTGAGGATATAGCAGCAGCAAAATTTGGAGAAGCAGTGGCAGTAGCACTGCAGGGATGGATGGTATGTGATGAAGTAGCAACAGAGCAGTGGTTTGGTGTTGGCATGTTGGAGGGAAGGATTGTCATCCAGAGACTCCTGGACAGGCTTGAGAGGTGGGTCTGTATGAAAAACACAGTTAAACAAGGCCAAGTGCAAAGTCCTGCACAACATAATCCCAAACATGGATACAGGCTGGGTGACTAATGGATTGAGAGCAGCCTTGTAGAGAAGGGCTTGGGGATATTGGTGGATGAAGAACTGTCAACATGTGTTCATAGCCCAGAGATCCATCTATATCCTGGTCAACATCAAAAGAAACGTGACCAGCAGGTCAAGGGAGGTGATTCTTCCCCTCTTCTCTGCTCTCGTGAGACCCTAACTGCAGTACTGTGTTCAGCTCTGGAACCTTCAATATAAGAAGGACAGGGACCTGGTGGAGTAGGTCCAGAGGAAGGCCATGAGGATGATCAGAGGGCTGGAGCACCTTTCCTATGAAAAAAAAGCTGAGAAAGGTGGGGTTATTTAACCTAGAGTACAGAAGGCTGTAGGGACACCATATAGTGGTCTACCAGCAACTAAAGGGGTCCTACAGGAAAACTGGGGAGGGATTCTGTCAGGGAGTGGAGTGATAGGACAAGGTGTAATGCCTTTAAACTATTAGAGAGTAGATCTAGATTAGATGTAACAAAGAAATTATTCATTATGAGGGTGTTGAGGCCCTGGCACAGGCTGCCTAGAGAAGCTGTGGATGCCCCATCCCTGGAAGTGTTCCAGGCCCGACTGGATAGGGCTTTGAACAACCTGGTCTGGTGGACTGTGTCCCTGCCCATGGCAGGGGGTTGGAACTGGGTGGTCTTACAGTCCCTTCCAATCCAAACCATTCTATGATTCTAAGTAACAGACCTCACATTTTTCATATGCTTAGAAAAAGAGAACTACTTGCTAATCCTCCAGGCCCAGGCAGTTTACTGTGAGTGGTGTATAGGCAGGTAAGCTAGCTACCTCCTCAGTCAGCTGAAAGAAGCATTTCAGGACTTTTGCCAACACACCTTGAGACAGCAGTAGTTTCATCTGGTGCAAGTTGTTCAGATTTTCTAAGCTGATTTTAAAATTATTATTCTTCTCCAACTTCCATGGGGAAAAAGAAAAAAAAAAAAAAAAGACTGTTTGCTTAAACCTTTCTTTCTAAATCCATTATTTGCCACCCTGAAAATATAGCTTGCTCTTGAGCCCCCTAATTTGATTTGTTTCCTACATTTGAGCAGAGAGAGGAAGCACTTCAGTGTTTTCAATGAGTCTCTAGCAAAATGAACCAGGCGCATTTGCTCTCTGCCACTGCCTGCCATACTTTCAGCAGCAAGCATATGAAAGCTTTTATCCTTGTGCTTGCAAAAGTAGACCCCAGCCATACATTTAACTCTGAGTAGACAGGGATTTGCCCACATGCAGTTATTGGGAAAAACTGGGGCATACATTATAACAGATCTCTGACAAGACCTCCAATGCTGATGTTAATTGAATGTTTTTTTTAGGATATATTTTCAATCTTGTTTCTCTCCACTTGTCCAACTTTCAATACTCCTGAGAACAGAGAGATGACAAGAATTAATGCCTGTTTGCATTAACCCTAACTTTATTGTCACTTAATTAAGCATGATTAATGTCAGGAGGCAAAGGAGAAACGTCAAGCTATTTTCAACAGCTCTGTACTGATGAGTTCAGAAAAACAAGTAGTGGCATTACAGTGCTGATTATAATAAAATCCAGCCAAGAGATGCATTGTTTTGATTGCAAGGTTTATTCTTCAGCCTCTGACAGCATCCTGGTAAACTGCCAGTGACTGTAACCCCTAGAAACCTCACTTAAGAAGCATGAACCAAAAATACAAATGCTACCTCTGAAAGTTAAAAACAAAGGAGAAAATACTATTCTGAATTACTCAATAGTTGTGAATCTGTGTAAACTGTATTTGGGTAGTATTTTCTCAGCTATTTTAGGGAAACAGAACTGTCCAGTTTTATATTTTCACTATTCTTTATTAATCTCCCAAATTGAATACACAGTTCTGATCCACTGCCAAAAGTAAATCCATAGACTGATTAGGATTCCTGCTAGGTCTAGCAAAGCAGACCCAACATCTGTAGGCTAGTGGGAAGAGCAATAGATGTGGCAGGCTTCGCATTTTAGCTAAGTTACTAGAAATAGCTAAGCTCTCTAAGACCTCTTTTTCAAATCATTACAAGGGGAAAAAGTGAAAGAAATGAAAACCAAATTAAGATTGGTATTGTAACTTTCTTGACTTCTTCACTGGGAAATGTAGGACTTAAGACAGCAGTGTGACTTTGTGGTGGTTGTATGTGTCAGGTGATGATCTAACCCAAAGAATTAGGGTAAGGGAGTGATTTGAAAATAGATGGAAAAAAGATGAATTATTTTCTCCAATGGATGTGACTGTATAATCTTTCTAAAGGTTGAAGTGAAAACATATACATCTGTTCATTTTTTGCTAGAAGGGAAAGTTTGTTTTATTTTCGTGTTGTCCCTGTGATCTGGGAGCTCCATGAAGCATCTCTTACACCCTTCTCCTCACATACCATCGGGGGGAAAAAAAAAAAAAAAGTAAGAATTTCTAAGAAGTGAGCACATGCAAGTAGCACAAGGCAATGGTTGGGTGGGATTCTTCCCACTTCCCCCTCCTTCCTAAAAGAGACTTTGCCTTTGTATGTGCTCCTCCCTTCCATGGCAGGGAGGAGACCTTAGCTCATAGCTCCTGACTAGCAAAGGAGGAATGGAAAATATGACACAAACTGGAGGAGCTGCCAATGAAAAAGAGGAGGGAAAGTGACCTAGGGAGAAGAAGAAAGGGGCATATTGAATACTGGAGGACAGATGGGTACTGGTATAGGGAAAGGCAAAATAATTATAGGGAAAAGTAAATGAAACCATTAAAACCAAGAAATAAGGACAGAAAAATAGAAAATAAATAGGAAAAGTTTGAGTAAAGGAAAATAGATTTGTAGGTCTCGTTTCTGGATCTGTGATTCTTCATTTTTGTACTTTGAAAATATATCCTCTCTCTCTCTCTCTCTCTCTTTTTTTTTTTTTTTTTTTTTCTTTCTTTTTCACCTTGCTTTTTGAGGATTCTCTAGGTGGTCTTGCAGTGTATTAAGAACTGACTTTTCGAAAACAATTTTTGTTTACGGAGAAGACATTTTTACACACACATAGTACAGCTGAATTTTCATTTTATAGATAATCAAGGCAGCAAAAACAGACAAACTAATCAGGAAGGCTGATGTGGTCTAGCCAGCAAAACCAGCAGTTTGTGCTCTTCTTTTGTTCTTATTTGGTCAAATTATTTCATATAAAAAGGAATACTGTTCTGCTGAAGACCTACATGGAGAACAGTATTCCTGCCATGAATATGTCCTTCGAGGAATTTTCTTGTTTACTCAAGAGCTCTAGCTTTCGAAAAGCTTTCCCCTGCCTATTCATTTCAAGTAAGGAGTTTCTTGTAAGGAAATGAAACCTTTTATGCCACAGTTGAAGTGATAGGAAACAGCTGAGGAAAGAAAACTGTCATGGGTGACCACTAACTGACATCACTCTCCTGAAGCATTCAGCTGAACAGTCATTTTAGGGAGCAACAATTTGCAAGCAGCACCATGTTTTCACTGGACTCCAACCTTGCCATTTGTAATATCTAGCTATGGTCTTTGGTTGTGAAGTTTAGTGCCCTTGGTGGGTTACAGTGGAGTCCATTAGGCTAGTTACATAGGCCTTAAGAGCATTTCAATCTCAGCCACATAATTATAATGTGCTTTGTCATCTAGCCAGCCTGGGGAGACTATTTAGTGTGAGTCATGAATTAGAACTTGATATTTCATACTATCATTGGTGGTTTTCAAACAAATTTTTCCCTCTCCCTCTTTCTCTTTTTCTCTTCAAATACATTGTCAACTGTTTTCTGTTTTTTCTGAAGTGAAGGAGATAAAGCAGTCTGTCATCCCCCTCTCAATCCCCATTCTGGATGTGGAAATCATTGCACAACATGGTAGAGGAGTGAAAAGGTGTCACTGAAGTATGTGATGTGTCTGTGTGCAATGGTTAAATGCAAAAGAGTGACATTTTACTGCTTACTTAGCATGTATTTAACTATTTCTAAAGCTATATCCTGGGTAAAATGATTTCTGATTTAATGACAGGAATGGTATAAAATTTTAAGCATGAATTTTAAACAATTATGTTGCTGTAAAAATGCCCTTTCTTTCTTCAGTAAGTGACATAAATTAAATATTGTGCATTCAAGTGTCTGAAATAACAAAAAGAGATCTAAAATCTAAAATTTAGCTCTAGATAAGAAGTGAAATTATTTCCATTGCTAATTTTATTCTGCAGAGCAAATCTCCCCAACATATTCACAGCCTCATCCTCATTTTTATTTCCAAAATAAATCAAACCCTGTTCTCAAGAATCCTAGAGCCATATGGTCAGTCACACCACTGACCAACAAAGACAGCAGGCTGGATTTCATTGAGGGCTAATAAGCATAGTGGAAGATAAAGTGTAATGCAAGCTCTGTCATAACAGGTCTGCATCTAAACCGACCTGAAATGTGACATAGTGAAATGGAGAATACCACTTTAGGTTTTCTGTTTCACCTTCCAAACTTATATATGTGAAACTTCCAAACTTCCATATGTGAACCGTATTGAAAAAAGTACAATGCTTCCTCTGGGATCTCTGAATATTTATTTTAGTCTACTGCCAAAGCAGGACCTGTCATGAAGGTTCTCAGAGTGGTTATTATGAGGGGCGGGAACAACAGTTGTGAACTGGCACACAATTGACCACTGGTTGAAGACACATAGATACCTAAATATGGAAGATGGGACTACATCTTCCTGACTGGGCAAAGCAATCCTCTGATCCAGTGTACTTAATTTTTATTCTGCGGCAATTAAATTTAAATTTTTGTAGCAGTTCATTATCCTAGAAGCATGTTAGGGAGATGATCAGGTGTACCAGGAAAGGAGAGAGAAGTTATAAACTGCTGAGGGTTTGCAATTATTGAAACCCAATTGAAATATAAAGTATTGGTCAAATGCCAAGCATAATAGATGTACTATTGCTTGCAGGGCTCATCTCAGATGTATAACCTTGATCCTGAAGATTTTCTTTTAATTTCTGATTCCTAATTTTTTTTTTCCTATCTCAAGCTTCCTTAAATGGAAATCAGTGAACTGGATTTAACATGAATGAATACAATTACTATACTTGTTCCTTTGACTGTATGAATACTATTTATTTCTGCTTCATGGTCCACTCTACATAGCTCCCCACAAGTTCTTTGTTTCTGATTCAGACTGTGCCTTTATCAAAACTGTCTGCCATATAAAAATGTGGCTTTTTACTGGGCCTCATCCAAAGGCCACTGAAGTCAAAGGGTTCATGAAAGGTTCAGAGCCAATTATCCTTACTGCTATGGCCAGCCATGTTCTTTTCATGTAGCATGTTCTACACTTATAGTGCTGTTTTCTTTTGCCAATATTAAAACAAAAGCTCCATCACACTGCAGTGAAATATGTTTAAAATTCAGACTTTGATTTTCCTTTTTATAAATAACAGTTTTTTAATGGCATTCCTTATCTTGCTGGGATGGTATGTGAATCCAATGAGTCTAATGATAAATTGTGGAGCGTAAATGGAACATTAGTTCTCTATGTCAATGAGCAATGTTTTGCTGCTTAAATAAATATTAGTGAAATGTATCCTTGATTTACTGAGTTTGTAGTTAAATAGATGACTGGTGTTGTTCTGACAGTGTAAAAAATGGCCAAAGCATTTTCTTGTGTGGCATGTGGGAAACTGGCAGAGTGGCATTTAGGGCAAATAGTTAAATATGCTTGGTTCATCCTCACCATTAGATTTCATTTTTTGAAACAGAATTCTAAAAACATTGATTTAAACTTCTTTGAATCAGTAAAGTGAGATCTCCCATGCAAGATTAATTCTTGTCTCTTTATGCTTTGCATTTAAGCCTAAAAACACAATCTGCTGAATTTTGGGTTGCCGTTGAAGCTCCCTATTCATCTTTGCACTCTT
Organism: Aythya marila; assembly: GCF_965140915.1. Classification (NCBI taxonomy): domain Eukaryota; kingdom Metazoa; phylum Chordata; class Aves; order Anseriformes; family Anatidae; genus Aythya; species Aythya marila. Next base: position 176,687,350 of record NC_139042.1, on the reverse strand, counting down.
CAGCTCCCATATGTTACAAGCCATCGTTTAAAAAAAAACATATGTCCTTAATAAATTAAACAAATGGACTGTGCTTCCCACTGCTGCATGTGAAAGGAGCCCTTCAAGCTTCTCCAAATCACTCGTATTCCACACTGGCTTAAAAGTTTATGGGAAATAGTAGGACTAAGAAATAGTAGCTCTGAATGTTGCCACACCAGATATCCAGGGGATACCAGTTCTGCAGCACAGTATCACCAGCTGCTGTGAGTTTGCCAGAAACAGCAAGCAGAGGACATCCAAAAGTCTGATCTGCCTGGGGACCAGAGATCTCCACATGCTTAACCTGGGTTTGCCTGTATATCCTTGGGCTCCCACTAAAGTCTTCCCCTTTTAAACAAACAGAAATACCACCAGTTCAAAGATTTGACATTTTGAAAACATTTTCATCCTTTTTCTGTAGAAGTCTATAAACCCCCAAACAGTTTAATCTGCTTACTAGCCTTTAATTACACTAACTGCCAATATATTCTATTACTAGTCCAAAGAAAATAGTGGCTGTTGTGTATTTTTTAACTGTGATTGATGAAGCATATTTGTGTAACATTAGGTCATATTTGTCAGAGTCTAACTTTTTAGTTGGCAACTACACCATTAATTAGCAATATTGCTGATAACCTCTATTTTGTATAACCAGCAAGTTGTTTTTCCGTACAAGCTGGCAGTGGAAAATAAGAAAAGGATATTTTCATGGTGCCACAAGTCTGGAGTCAGAATAATCACAGAAATACACACTACAACATTCTCTGTGATTGCTATCTGTAAACCAGGCTTTATTTCTTGATAGGCATTATTTTCTTAGGTGTTCTTATTGTGGCTTCCTTCCTTTTCAGTCTTACAGTAGTCTACTTTACATCTCTGTTTTGGATGCTGTCTGAGTCCATAGTCAGGCCAGCAGCATATTCCTGAGCTTGCACATTTCCTACTATTTACTGTAATGCCCTGTTTTCAGCTTCTTACAGCTCTTCCAAACTTTCTCTATTTGCAATGAAATTCCATCTAATTACTATTTTGCTAAATAATATTTCAGCTAAAGCTCTGCTGCTGTCTTTGAGCATGAGGTATAGGATAATATGCACTCAAAACTGCATAGCATCTTTTATTTTAAATACTGTAGTGTTTTAACTGCTGGAGCTGGGACATGAAGTTTCACAAAAGGAAAAATCTTCTATCAGGACCATCTCGTTTACAGTCACTATGAAAATTCACATTTGGCAATATGACATCCCTTTGAAAAACTGTAGTTCAAAAACTCTCAGTAGAAACTGGTTTGCTGTCACCAATTAAAGTTTCCAGAGATGAGACTTCTTGCCCAAGCTCCCCGAGCACACCCATGGACCTTGCAGCTCTAAGGGTGCATATGCTGCCTGACTTGGTATTAGTCATTCTGAACTGCATTTCCAAACCTGAAACATGGAAAAAATACAAAGTCCATGTCTCAGAGGAGCTGTGTGAAACTAGGTCACAAAAGCCTGTGAAGCATGTATGTGCTGCAGTGATAGTCACTGAAATACAGCTCTTGAGAACGTGGATAATCCTACCTTTAGAGTACAGCTTAATCTGTGGAGAAGAAAGACAGCTTGGGCTGTAAAAAGAAAAATGAAGAAAATAAAATAATGTGTTGTTACTCATTAATTGAGTACATTGAGTTGTTTGTTTGGTTGTTTGGTTGTTTGTTTTTTACTGAGAAAGGGCCTGTGAGAAGAAAAAGAGGACATAAGCATGTAATGAAAGATGGCATTCTTGGGCACATGCACTGCCTTGTTGCCCAAAAGTTGTGTGGATATTAAGTCACGCATTTTCTAACTCCTGTGCTCTCAATCTCTCAATAATGGCATTTAACCTAATCTCTGTTGTATATCCTGCAACTGATACGTGGGGAAGGATGTCTTTGTAGTTGAGTGCTGACCTGGGACCTGGGAACATCAAACTCATTTCCAGATTCCACCACATATTTTCTGTAGAAACCAAATTGGTAAAATGAGCATAATAATAATAATAATAATAATAATAAATAATATAAAAAAAAATCAGTTATTTGCCCGTTATCTATCACATCTATTTGATGTTTTTCTTCTCAAAACATTTGGAGAAGTTCTTGTCTCTTACTCAGTATTTGCCAGTCTCAGGTGAGGCCTCTAACTGTCATTTTAAGAGAAATAATGACTTGGTAAGAGCTGTACAGAGCTTGCTGAAACTAAACAAATCTTTTCCAGTAGCATTTGTGGTGGCTGTGGGACTTTCTCTCTGAACAAACTCCTAAGAACTGCATCTCTTAGAACTGCTAAAAAACACATGAACGTGAAAGGCTTGTCTTTTTATCTCAAGATGTATTTAACAGGTTTGAAGTAAATGAGACATGCAGTCATCAGTGGCTTGATAGAATCTTCTGAGAGGCAAAATATGCTCACGACATTTGCAAGGGGCTTCAAGGTTTGGCTGCAAACCCTTGTGATCCTGCCTTCCCTTCAGTGAGAGACAGGTGAGGTACCAGGTGGGATGTGGTAGGCTATGCAAGTGGGGTTTAGGCAGCTGAACTGGGCTCTGTGTTTCTAAGATAGGACCAATAGCTTCTAATACAGATTTAATATGCAATAGCATTTAATATGGATTGTTTTGTGTATTTCCATTGTGATATTTACCAATGCAGTACTCTGAGTGCATTTTACCTACAAATGCAATAAAATGATAAGAGATCATGAAATGAAAGACAATGTTAAATACTTCTTTGCATTTATTACATTTTTTATACAGTATGATGTAGAAACTAATGGAACTGTCAGTAATTGTCATTGACAGGCAGTTCTTATTAGCTCTAAATGCATCTTTGTATTTTATCCAAGAATTATAGATCATTTTAGTAGCAGAAATGTATGTTCAATTTCTGCATATATTCTTCTCAATACGAGGTACATCTAAGAGGATTCAAAATATCTAGTCCTTCTAAACAGTGAGTGAGCTCTGAGTGAGCACTGCAAACTAATGGACATATTGCTTCAGGTTTAAGGAATTAACACAGTACCATACTAATGTACAATCTAATCTGTGATATAGCAGTAACTGTAGACTTTTGTCAGTAAAAATCCTTCAGAAAACGACTGCAGTCCTGGAGAAAAATGGATTATGAAACCTCTCAAATTTAAGGTTGGAGACCTAAATGAAGCAGAAGTTTCTTCTCAGTTAATAAGTATTTTTCTAATGTCTACCAAAATCCCAACTTCACCAATTCTAGTTGTGAAAGTTAGAGCAGATGGACAACAGAACAAGAGCAGTGTGGACAATGCAAGAACTGTTATGCAGAGATCCATATTACTCTGTTTTGCTTTTCAGCAAAATTCCCCAGTAATTTCATCTTGTGCTTGGAACTCAGACTTCTGACAGACAGACACATCAGAAAGGCTTTCTTGTAACTTGCAGCACAACGGTTACTTTGTAGGATACTTTTTTACCTAAAAGCAATCATATTAAATCACTGAACAAAGAGAGGGAAATATGTTTTGATTAGGTACACAGCATTCCTCTGGCAGATTTCAGAACCTGTAGTCTAACAGATGACACTGTAATGAACACAATCATCTTTCTCTTAGGCTGCCTGAGGAATTCTATGTCCTTGTTTTTGGCCACATGACGTTTTCATGAACTACTGTTTTCTTTGTCTTAGGGATTTCTTTTCTTAACTAGTCTTACAAGTGTTTCTTTATTTTTCCTCAGGTACATGGCCAGGAAACCACCATCAGCTCTCCTGGTGAGGCAGAGAGAGAGCAGGTGGTGGCCAGGGTGGCAGGCAGGAGGCTCCACAGAGGCACTGCCAAGGTGGGTGGCATTGCTCCATCCCAGCTGGAGCTCCTCCAGCCCCAGAGCTCACACTGGCTCTGCAATGCGGTGCATGACTCCCCGTAGGCATTTCAGTGTGTTCTGGTAGCAGCACCTATGTGCTTAGCATGGTGGAGAAAATGCCTGTAGATGGCTGATGATTTGTTGGTTTTCTCTGCTTTTTGTCAAATGATCTTTGAACTTTGAGACAAAACTTATTTTAGGCTAATGCAGAGGAGAATACCATCTACATCTTATACTATTTTGTTTTTTTCAGCAACTAAGAAACATATTTAAGATGCAGTTGATGCTCAGAAGGCCTTTGATCGGCTGCTATAAATGGTAGATTTAACTGATGTGAACTGTTTTTAAAAATAGTAGATCCTTTTCAAAATGTTTAGCAGGAGAAAGTGCAGAGGTGTGCCTATAACAAGAAAAGCTAATACACAGAAATTCTCTCCATGACCTAGAATATAAGCAAAAAGGAAAGTTTAGCCTGAGGTTCTAGTATGGAGGTAGATTCCGTCCAAGTAAATAATGCCATACTTTCTGTTGCAGAAGTGTTTTTGTTTGTTTGTTTGTTTTGTTGCTTGTTTTTGTTGTTGTTGTTGTTTTATGATTTTATTGTAAACATTTATTTCAAAAAAAAAAAAAAAAAAGAAATACATTTGAAACAGGACACCCTTTTTGGGATATATATATATAGTACAGTAAAGAGAGTGATCCATAGGAAATGGGAAACATAAACTGCCAGTCATGGTGTATCTGTTAAATGCACTGCAAATATGTTCCCTTGCATGGAAGTCACAGCAATACTTTGGACTACAGGATGAAAAAATATTAGGCCATATCTTATCCTTGATTTTTAGTATACTATTCAGTACTGGTGACAGGAGTTCTCTTTCTTATAATAAAAAATATGTGTTCTTTGTTATTCTTAGACTGAATTACAGCAGCAATGTAGTTTAATGCATTGATGACAAAAGGTCTCTGATGAGAGGGAGTCAACCCTGATACACATACAGACTGGGGAATGAGAGGCTGGAGAGCAGCCCTGCAGAAAGGGATCTGGGGGTTTTGGTCAGCAAAGAGCTGAGTATGAGCCGGCTGTGTGCCCTGGAAGCCAAAATGGCCAAATGTACTCTGGGGTGCATCAAGCATGGCACTGCTATCTGGTTGAGGGAGGCGTTGGTCCCGATCTGTGCTGGTGAGGCCTCACCATGAGTAAGTACTGTGTGCAGTTCTGGGCACCACAGTATAAAAAGGACATAAAACTATCAGAGGTATCCAAAGGAGGGCTACAAAGATGATGCAGGGTCTGGAGGGGAAGACCTGTGAGGAGTGGCTGAGGTCCCTTAGTCTGTTCAGCCAAGAGCAGAGCAGGCTGAGGGGAGGCCTCATGGCAGCCTGCAGCTCACTTATGAGGGGAGCTGAGGAGCAGGCACTGAGCTCTGCTCTCTGGGGAAAGCGACAGGACCCGAGGGAACGGCATGGAGCTGGGACAGGGGAGGGTCAGGCTGGGGGTTAGGGAAAGGTTCTGCACCCATAGGGTGGTTGGGCACACAGACAGGTTCCTTGGGGCAGTGGTCACAGCACTGAGCCTGCTGGAGTTCAAGTAGTGTTTGGACAGTGCTCTCAGACATCGGGTCTGATTTTTGGGTGGTCCTGTGTGGAGCCAGGAGTTAGACTTGATGATCCTTCTTGGCCCCTTTGAACTTGGGATATTCCGTGGTTCTATGAGAAACATTGCTCTGTTGCTCCACTCGGGATTGCTCTGGATGCATGGAGTCCTGTTGACTTCAGCAATGAGCAATCTCATACCTCCATGTCAGGTGATTTTCTACTGGGACTTGGCTGTGCTGAGACACCTCCCGTAAGCCCTTCTGAGGGTTTCTCACGCTGTAAACCTCCAGACATACCTCCTCCTCCTGCATTCACTTTCTGCTTTATGTAAGCTGCTTTTGTAGGAGTAAAAGGGGCAGAAAGGAGGAGGTTTGCCAGCACAAACAGCAGCCCGTCTTTCATCTTTCAGGGCACAGCCCTTGGGGGGAGCAGCAGGGCGGTGTGCCATGCCAACAGAGCCCCAGGAGGGATTACGTTTTGGGGAGAAAGCATGCCTCCGTCGTTCCCCAGTGCAAAGGAGGGGCACACAGGTTCCCTCTCCCTTGATCTTGGGGACAGCCTGGGCCTGCCTGCTTCCTGCCATAGCTGATTTTCCACTTGCACTGCTCAGCCTGGAGCCACACGTTCCCCTTTAAAGCCTTCTGCCCCCAGGGCATGCCAAGGAAGCCCTCCCTGATACCTGCAAGCCTGCAAGGGCTCCTGAGCAGGGAGAGATACATGTGGGGAGGACAGAAAGGGCTCTTTTTCCATCCACCTCCACCCAAAGGGCAGGAGCACATCAGGCTGACGTTCCTAAATACCTCATTGAAATTCTACATTAAATCTTCAAGAAACTAAGAAGCCCAGACTTGCTCCCAACAAAATCAAGGGTAAGTCCCTACAAATGGTAAAAGGAAAAACAGCAATCCCTAAACAGGTGTCCATTTTGATTTCCCAAATGAATCTAAAGGTGCAAACTACATTTGACAGTTTTTCAACTGCAACTAATATTCACTTCAGCTTATGTCTGAATTATTTAAAATGCGATAACATTCCTTTGCTCTATTGTATTCAGACATTCAAAATCCCTGCAAAATATTTATTTTGGATAGTCCCTATATCCAATTCCTCTTTTTATCAATAGAACAATATTTATGGAGGTCAGGCTGCCAACTTTGCCAGACAGACGCCCTTTGCATTCAAAAGAAAACATGATTCATCAGAGGATCAGGATTTCAGCTGCAAATTAAACTTTTCTTTGATAGGCTGAGAGATACAAGTCAATAAAGGAAAACTTTTGATAGCTGGAAAGGAATGCATACTTTGAGGCTGCCAATATTCAGTTCTGATCACTAATACCTTACCTGATGGAAGAAATTTTTTTTCTTTGCTTTATCTAATTATATCCCAGGGGCAATATTTACAAAGAAATGGAAAGAGAATTATAACCAGTTGTGCTGTGTAAAGGTGTCAGCTTATTTTTGTTCTCTTGTTGAGATCATGACTATCTTTTAAAGTACTTTTGCAGCACACAGGACAAAAATGCTCTGATCAAAAATTATAATTCTCTAGATAATGCATACAATTAGTATAAAGCATATTAAGAACAATAATAATGATGATGACAAAAGCAGTGATAAACTTATTGTGGCTTGTTAGCTTTCAATGCACAAGCCTATCACATGTGAAAATAGACTCACTCTAACAGCTGCAGTACCCAGCACAGTAGGAAAAAGGAAGTTCTATGCTGGGAGAAGAAACCATAATATCCAATGGTCCTTATTTTTCAAAGCTGTTACTCTTAGTATTTGCTGCAGATATCCCACAAAGTTATTTCTTGTGTCTAAGTAGTACCATTGAAAGTACGTAATGTATTTTTCATCACGTACCCTTTTAATGGTAATTAAATATCACAACCCTACCTTGCAACTAATTGCAATGGCCTTGTTATTTTTGGTTTTGCCTGACTATGATTTCAAACCAATGATCATTAGTAACAATAATAGTCCTCTACCCTTTTATCATGCCTTACATCTGTGGGACTCCATGTTAAGCATTACTGTGTGCATTACACCAGTGCTTACACTGAGTCACAGAGGTTAATTAACTAATTAAAGTTCTCAAGGCACATCAGTGGCAGAATCAGGAATAACGACTGACAGTCCTGAGTGCTGCTTTCCCTGGACTGGATGTTCAGACAGTTCTTGCTAAAGGGTTAGCCAGACTTTAAAATGCCATTAATCATTAAAAGCTGGACTTCTTTATCAGAGGATTATTTGTGTGGGAAGGGAAGGAGGGACTCATTTCATTGCTAAAATGAAGCTGAATGTGAGGCTAATGGAAAGAAAAGCTCCTGCTTGTCTGAATCACACTGCTTGAAGGCAGTGGGTGTTGCAGAGGACTGGTAGTATTTGTTAAGGAATCTCAGAATGTTTTGTTTACAAAACCAGCCTGGACAGTTATGTCCTGAAATTCAAAGTTCCCAAACAGTACAAAATCAGGTCCAATGGCATTTTACTAATCTCACAGATGTCCTCTGAAAAGAAATTGGGAATAGAGCAGCTCTTAATAAGCTGGTTGCAAAAAGATCATGTTCATCGAACTTTTGCCTCAGATGAGAATGCCACTTTTGGACCTTGCTATAGTCAGCAGTGAATGGCTGCTTGCCTAAATACACAGCCATGTAAGTTCTGCTGTTGTACAAATCAAGAAAACTTGGAAGTTTAAAAGTACAATTACCACAGAAAAAAAAAAAAAAAGGTATTTTCTGTGTCTCTATTCTTCCCCACCACCGTGCCATTTTATTTTAACATAAGAGCCTTGGACAGGAGCTGTTTATGCTGGTTCATATTCTCATGGGATGGAGACCAGCATCAGTGAATTTAAATTGGCATTTTATGCCGATGGTATATTAATATGTATAATCTAGCAGGGACTTCGGTTTTTATTACAGCTTGAATCATTATTAATTTTGGTAAATTTTCTGGCTTTAATATGAACTGTAATAAATTTGAAGCCATGTCTCTGCATAGACCAGATAACACGCTTGCCGTATAGATTTTCCCATTTAAGCTGGTAGGCTAAATTCTCCCAAACCTCAGCTTATGTATCCCCTGTTTCTATTTAAAAAGAAAACCCTGATAGTAAAATATCAGGTTAATATATAACATTTTGCTGTGTCTTGATCCATTTTAATACACAATCAAGGGCCAAATCCAGCTTATCTCACTTAGGTGGGAAGCCCCTTAGCAGTTAATAACAGACTTATACACTAAATTATATGTTATTGATCTGATTCTTCTGTGACACAAGCAGAACCTGATGCAGCTGTAATACAACCAGAGGGTGAAGGGAGGTACCATAAGTACATGGTACCATAAGTACCATAAGAGTGTGCTGAATGGGACTATACCAGCAGGCATGAAGAAAGAACACATTCATCCTTTCTAAAAGCACAGCTGATTCTGAGGACTTTTATCTGATGTCACTGAAGCATCTGGCTGCTCAGCAGTTCTAAAACTCAGGCTTCTTTCTTGAAAATCAGTGTATATTAAAAAAAAAGGTAATGATGAGGCAATACAGCAGGTAGGAGCTATATTAACATTTTGACAAAACACCCTGTAACAAGACTATCAGGCTGTACACGTCAATCCTCAGTGCAGGAGTAGGTAGTCATTAGAAAGTTGGGTTAGTACAGCAGAATTAATGTTCATGAATCCGTGATGATAGGCAGCTTAGGAACATGTAGATTTGACTTGTCCAAATAGGCTTTAATGGTGTCATCTCTGATCTTTCAGGTCTGAGTCTCTCACAAAACTAATGAGTAGAAAATGTTGGTCAAATTCAAAATATAACAAAAGTTTCCCAGCATCAGAAAGTTAATTCTCTTTTTCTTTCCCATTGTGGCTTCATTAGGACTGGAACTATTAAACCATGAAGTAGCAATCTGTTAATTCAGCACTTTTGGCTCTTCCAGGAACAGGAGAAATTGACATCTCTGAACAGTGTCCCATGAGGTGTTAAGCTGGACTGCACTCCCTCAAATGCTGAGACAAATAGACAAAGGAGCTTCACTGTGCCTTTTTCTGTATAGTTTTAGCAGGGGTATTAAACCTATCTCTCAGTTTGGTCTTCTGAGGAAAGGAGATGTGGCATCCGTGAATCGCATACAAATACAAGGTGAAAAATCACAAACTGGAGCAGGTTCTGTCTGTTTTTAGTGGGCCTGGTGAATGACAGAAGCTGATAAAAAGGATAATATACTAAATATGTTTTTAGAATACCTGGTCAAGGTGGTCCTTCACACTAGACAAGTATAATAAATTTTAATTATAAATAAAATAAAATACAAGCCATTCGGATGGTTTAAGTTTACTTCTGGAATAAGGAATTGTATTTATTTTAATTCAGGCCTATTAGTAAGTAGTTTGTGAGAATGTAGCTTTAGGAAAATAGGACTGAGGAAAAATAAGGCAAAACAAATCCTAGACTGGAAAAATTACAAAATCCAACAGCATGTTTTCTCACTACTCATAATATTTGCCTCTATATTATGTTGGTATTTTTAAAGATTTACTACTGTGAATTGTTATTCCATCTTATTCGTACTGTCAAATACAAACACAAGACATTAATGTTGTAAGTCTCTAATGGAGGAAGTGAAGTGTATCTAGGAATTGCGTTTGGTAGAGCACTAAAATATTTCATTATATGAGGAAATATTATATGAGGAAATATTTCTATTTTAGCAGTTCATTCTTTGTGTTAACATAAATTAAGTCTCAGAGGGACTGGCCTTGAGGTGAATTAAATATTTGGAATGAGTATCTCAAATTTCCAATGTGAGCAAGACTGATAAAGTAAAGAGTTCCTCGGCCATTGTTTAACCTGTTTTGTACATGGGGACAACAGACACGAGGTTTGAAGAGGACACTCCAAACCTGCATTTTCCAAGTACATAAAGGACAGTAAGTGTAACAAAGAAATGGATGACATGAAAGAAGCATAAGCATACTCTTTTCTTATAAGCTCCTTTAAAGCTCCATATGAACAGTGAGGTATTAATTGTTCATTTCCCTTCAGTTTCTATTGCTTCCATATTTCCAATCTGCTTTTTGTACTGCATCTGATAGGAGGCTAGTAACACTAAAACAGTGCATGGATTCCTTTCTTCCCATGCACTGATTATAATTATATTTTAGCTACAATTTAAAATGGTCTCTTTCATTATTTGCTTGTTTTCTTTGAATTACTAATAGCTTTTTCCAGTCTATGTCTTGTCAAAATGCATAAAGTATCGTGAATTCTCTGCACACATTTCTCAGGCTGCTCACCTGGCTTAGACTAAGGCCAGCCACGTTCTGGTGGCAATGGTATTTAAATTTAATTTCAAAGGCTTAAATTCATGGATTTACATAAGAGTTCAGAAAATCCTGCCAAAAAAAATCCTACATTTTTTCTCTTCAGATGGTCATATTTCACTCTGAGCTTTTCATATATGCTTTTGAACATGGTTTATGTTCCTCCTTTACCAGTATAAGTGCAAGCTAATACTACAAAATGTATAGGTAAAGGAAGTTTTCTGTGCAATATAACACTGGCAAAGGACATGCAGAAGTCAGAAGGGTGGCAATACCCTGAAGTATTTCTACTGATTTGAACAGCTATCAAAGCTTTCACTGAAGCTGAGGTTAGGAACTGAGGTTCTGCTTCTTTCTCAGTTTACAACATACCTGATTTTACTGACATTGGGCAAGGTGACTGTTTTTCCATCTTTGATTTGTAAGCTGTTTCCCTGCTTGCAAAGGAAGCTCTAGGGACAGTTATCATGTGTTTGATTGTTGACCGAGTACTGCCTGTGTGACAGTAGGAGGACTTAACCCTGCTCTGGAGGTACCAGCATTGAGAAGCTGATTCCCTTCTAAATCAGTTTGGGCTGTGTTGTCTCATCTGAGTCTGACAACCGTGAGTGAGTGGTTTTGCCCAGTGCTGATAGCTGCTGTGGTTTTGTAATATGAAAAGTCATCCACTTGGATTTTTTTGTGAGCTATTGGATGCTAAAATAGACAGAAAGTGTCTGGTGTCTGCATACCCTTAAGGAGTATCTCTGTGCTGAGAGAAGGTGTCTGCAGCAGGTGAGTGGATTGTGGATTGGCTCTGCAGGGACAAATTTAGAAACTGGGACATCTTGGGCTTGCAGCAGTTGGGCTGGGAAAGGGAGATTAGGTAGAAATGCATAAGGCAAGACTCCCATGTTCCTTTACATTTATCCCCACTGATACCTCCTTCTGCTTAGGCTCCTGCTGTGGTTTGAAGGACAGCACGTGCAACACAGAGCCTGGACTGGGCAGCAAGCGGTCTGCATTAAGCTTTTTACCAGACAGCTAACCGACAACCCAGCTGGGTGCAGAAATGCATTACAGGCCTGACAAATGTGAGGTTAACACACTGGCAGACCTGTTTTCTGTCAGTCTGGGTCTCAGCTCTTCTTGCTGCTTCTTTCCTTCTTTCTTGCCTTATTAAAAAAAAAAAAAATGCTTTCCTTTAACACTGAAGAAGGGGGAAAAAGAGAGAGAGAGAGTACTAAGGAAAAGCACTATGACAATCCTAGAGCAAGTGTACTGGTCTATTTTGTCCTATAGGTTAAGTGTGGGGTCTTGTCCTACCTTTGCTAGTGGAGTTTGCAGTTCAAGATTTAAAGAACTACATATCCCCATATGCTCCAGCAATCTGGACCCTTGATTCCCACTGCCCAACCACCATGGGGGCAGAATGCTGCTCTCTGCTTCCCCTTTGCTCCCCCAGCTGGAGCAGCTGCCTGCTCTCACTGCTGGCTTTCAGCTTAGGAGAAGGCCTTGCCTTGTCAATAGTCTCCTAAAGGGAAGGAGACCCCAATTCCCTGCTCTGACACTTCCTATTTATGTGAACCATTTTGACTCAGTTTTCTACCTCTTTGTCTGTAAAATAGAGGTAACAACACTTACCTCCCTCACAGAGGTTTAGTGTTTAACTGTCCTGTTTAGAACGTGTGGAAAAGCCACCTTGCAGTGCCCATGTAGTCTTTGTAATGATGAACTCTGAACAAAAATCTGCTGCTCAAAAACAACTGTTCAGCTTCTGGAGATGTTCCTCCTCCTTAACTCTCTACAGTTAAGTTCTCAAACTGCTTAATAGGCATGCTCAGGAATATTTGGCTTTTATAGCAGCAGGCAGCTTGACTTTTACATCACGAACAGTCCCGCTGCTGCCCATCTCCCACCCTCTGCAAGGCTCAGTCCTCAGGGGGCAACCTCAGAGCAAATCCATGGAGTGAAGGATTTCCTTCCAGGTCCTGTCTTGGAAGATGCAGACTATTGTTTTGCCTGCCCTAAGCAGTGGAGCCTTAACACGGTGGCTTTGCTAGAGAACTGCATTAGACAGGGAGTTGAGTCAAATGAATTCTGCAGGGCAGCATTAGCAGCAAGTGAAGTGAAAAGTGAACAGTAGTTACCTGCATTGCTTAAGGCCATGCAGTGGATAAAAGAGGCATGTCCAACATCCAGACCTCCCACTTCATGCTTTTTAAGTCCTGCTCTCATTTTTCTAGTGGTCAAAGTTGATTGGTGACACATTTGATGTCAAACGTAATTAAAAATAGACTGTATAGTCTTTCTGCCAATGAACAATAATAGATCACATGTTTTCTGTGTAAAAACTTCCTTACTAGATGTCTGCAGGATTGTTTTTTTTTTTGTTGTTTGTTTGTTTGTTTGTTTGTTTGTTTTGAAGTTTCTCTCCTTGGCTGATGAATAACAGGCTTTGGGAAAAAAATGAAAAAAAAAAAAAGTGAGCTTTCAGACTCAATTTGCCCTCTCATCTTAAGGACACTTCCTCAAACTCTCTTAACATGCTGCAGTGATAGACTGTGGTGCAGAAAAATTGCTTGCTAACCTGAAAATAAAGAAAAACATTACCTTCTGAGGTGTTTCTCTGTAATCAAATATGAATATATGAACTAACTAACTATATGCTTATAATCTTTTCTCTAAAGTGCAATGACATTCATTCTTTCCAGACTCCAGATGATAACAGGTTTTAATAGCAAATGGTCAGGTCTAAATCGTGCCCTCAGAGTGATGTTGCTGAGTCCTCCTGGCAATTAATGTAGTTACAGGGTGTTTTTTTAGCATGAATGGGAAAAGAATCTTCCTTTGAAATCCTACAGATGAATAATAGGGCAAAATGATTATGAAAATGATGGGGGGAAAAAAGCTAAAATGTATGCCTTATTCCCACATATCTGACTTGAAAGTTTTTCTCCATTGAGTTCAACAGTCAGGAGTCTTCCAGCCTACCTTCAGGATTTCAGAGCAATAATTCTTATCTCGGGATTCTTTCATCAGAAGATTTGGAAGCAGCTGTACACTTTAAACTGCAGATCCTCTTAGGATGAGGCAGGAACTATGAGCTGAAACAACCCTTGATTTTATACTTGAAATAGCTCTTCCTCCTCTCTCTCTGATGCCCAGGAGCAGCAGGCAATCCATGCTGATAAAGGGCTCTTACCCTACCAAATCCTTTCTCAAAATGTGTGTGCATGTGGGTGTGTGCTTGTGCCCAACTACATGTGACTAGGAGAGCAAGTGATTTCATATTTCAGATGGCTTTTGCTGCTTTGCCCGATAGAGCAGAGGGGTGGAAACTGCTGGAGGAGCACGTAGTTGAAAGAAACTGAAAGGCTGGTGTATCTGTTATTATTTGTGCATCTTGAAAGCAGAACTGTGACTGCCCTGGAGACAAGCCTCTGCACAAGGTTTATTTTATCCATGCCTGGGTGCAGTCCCAGGGTGAACAGCGGAGCTGTGCAGAGCTGCCACAGCTGTGGGCAATGTCTCTGAAGCATCGCTGTTCCCGTGCTCCTCAACCTCTCCCCATCTCAGGAAATCTGCATTTCCCTCTTGGACGGTCATAGCCCAGCCAGGACTGGAACGGCTGTATAAAACCTGTAGTGTTGGGTGCTGAGACCTCGGATGAGCAGACAAGGTTATAATTAAGTGTTCTATTTGAGTGCAGTTTAGAAAAGTATGGGTTTGCGTTTTCATTTCCTGATTACACGGGAACTAATAGGACTAAGCGTAGCAACAATCCCATGTAAGCGCATCAGTAATGTTTGTACATATTCACCCATGTGTACCCATTTCTGTGGAGGTCTGGTATGCAGGCAGCTGTAACCTTTAGATGGGTTTTTTACATTTGTCTGTATTACAGGTTGCTGCAGTGGAAAATTACTTTTGATATAAACCCAGTCGCCTGTGCTGTCATCTGTGCTGACATCTTGGCAAAGAAAGATAGTTTCTTACTCCAGCACGAACAGAGAAAGGTCATAACCACTTGAAACTGTTTTACCAGCATGCTGACATTTCACCAATGCCCAGTGTGAGCTAGTAAGGATGGGATTTTTTTAAAAACATGGGCATCCTAAATCTTCATTTATTTAATCACCTAAGTGAAAAGAAATCTTAGGGCTGGGAGGCTCAAATCTGGCTCTGCAACTTTGGCTGTATTTGTACTGGTGAAAAAAACAGGCCAGGGACAGGGAAGGGCTCACATGCTCACTCCTGAGCTCTCAGCCCCGAAGCAGGGTGGTCACCCCATAACTATCTGCTGGGCTCAACCCCAACAGTGTCTGAGCCACGTGTGCCTGAGCGCTGAGCGTACATGCTGCTGCCTCTGTACAGACCCGAGACTCTGAGCCACATGAAAGGAGATTAAGAAAATGTATCGGGACATTTGGAAAGTAGGGATGGTATAAACAAATACTGAGTGCAAACATTCAATTGCAAAGACAGATGAAGAAAGTACTATTTTTCGGTCATTTTCTCCAACATTCATAATGAGTCTGATTCTGACCCTGTGAGAAATGCAATTAAAATCAATGGAAATACTAGGTCATCAAAAGCTATGAATAGCTTAATTAGTTACTCAAAGTGTCTGATTTCCTTCTTTGCGTCAGAGGCAATTCTGATCTGCAGTGAAATGCTGTATAATGTGTATAAATGTTGTATAATGTGATGGAGTGCATTTTCCCCGAGCTGAGACTATTCGGTGGTGCCATTTATTTATTTGACAGCCATGGTAAAATGCAAGTGGAACTGTAGGTTTGTGTGTGGCAGGTCAGAAACAGTAGGTTGCTGCTTAGAAATGTTTGGGTCTGAAGATGTTCTTTGAGGTATTGCCAGTTGTTGCTGTTTAAAATTGCTGAGAAACAGCAATTTTAAACAGCAGTTAAGCAAATTACGGGTAGGTATAGCTGAGATCCGTGGTCCCGGGTAGGGTGCTAGGGGCAAGGATGTGCAGGGATTTCCTTCCTTCTTGGGGACAGAGGATGAGTGCTTGCCTCTTGCCTTGCCCCGTGTTGTCCTCTCAGTCATGGAAGAGAGCCATTCATGACTGGTATGCAGAGCCACCCCCCCAAACTTTGCTGGAGGGATGCTCCCAGGGGCCAGAGCTGGAGGCAGGAATTGCAGAGCTGGTGAGGGCACACCCTGGCTCTGCCTCAGTAGTCCTCAGGTCCAGAAAATACCCGATGGCCTGGGCCTGGGCAGGTGTCTGCAGGCCGAGCCTACTGTCCTCTCCAACAGGGACAGTGCCTGACCTGCACGTGAAGGATCCTGGTGAAGAAGCGCCCCAAAGACCCTGTCCCGCTCTCTGCTGGGAGGTTTGCCACGGAGCTGGGGGGCAGCAACCCGGCCCTGTGTTTTCAATAGTGGAGTTATGTGGGGAATGCGTTAGGGGTTTCATGTTTCAGTGTATGTTGTGGGCTGTGCGGCAACGAAGGGGTAGGATCCAGCCTGGCTATTGATCCTGACTATGCGTTTCCAGATTTTGCTGTGTTTTAGCTTTTCCTAGGATGAAAGTGTTGCTTACACATATGTTGTTGTTTAAGGGAGTTCCACAAGCAATTTTCTTATCCTGACCGTATTTTTTTTCGGTGCGGTAACAAAGAGAGCACTCGTACGGGGGGGACTTGTGCTTCCTGTGCCCTCCTGCGTATCCCAAACCAGGAGCACAGAAGAGAAGCGAGCGGGAGAAATGCGATAGAGACCCGGCCGCACGTACACCGGTAAAAGAGCCGGAGCGACTCCAGGCTTTGGCAGCTCCCTGCCCGACCCAACCTACAGCGACCCGCGGGGGGATGCGGGTGGGGATGCGGGTGCGGGTCCGGGTGCGGGTCCCCGCATCCTCCCTCCCCGTGCCCCGCCGGCCGGGATGCGCGGAGGTGGCGGGGCGGCAGCGGCGGGGAGCGGGAGGCGAGGCGGGGGGACGCGGGGGGAGCCTCGGGCGAGCCTCGCTGGGCGCTGCCGCCCTCCTCCCCCGGCACGGCCCCGCTCCTCCGCCCGCCCCTCGCCGCCGCCGCCCGCCCGCCCGCCCGCCGGGAGCGGCTCCAGCGCCGCCGGGGCCGCCCCGGCGAAAGTTGGCGGCGGCCGGGACTCGCCATGGGCTTCGACCCGGAGCGCTTCGCGGCGCCGGTGGCGGCGGAGCTGCAGTGCAAGCTGTGCGGCAGGGTGCTGGAGGAGCCGCTGGCCACGCCGTGCGGCCACGTCTTCTGCGCCGGCTGCCTGCTGCCCTGGGCGGCGCGGCGGGGGCGCTGCCCGCTGCGCTGCCGCCCGCTGGCGCCCGCCGACCTGCGCCCGGTGCTGCCGCTCCGCAGCCTGGTGCAGAAGCTGGAGGTCAAGTGCGACTACAGCCCGCGGGGCTGCCGCCGCGTCCTGCGGCTGCGGGAGCTGCCCGCACACCTCGCGGCGTGCCGCTACGGGCCCCCGGCTGCGCGGCCCCCCGGCCCGGAGGAGGGCGGCTCCCCCGGGACCCCCCGGCCGGGCGAGGGGCACCGGCGCCCGCGGGCGCTGCGGGGAGGCGGCCCGGAGCCGGGGCCGGGGCCGGAGCCGAGGAGGGAGGCCGTGAGCTGGAGCAGGAGGGAGAAGGCGCTGCTGGCGCAGCTGTGGGCGCTGCAGAGCGAGGTGCGGCTCACGGCGCTGCGCTACCAGGCGAAGTTCGGCCAGTACATGAGCCACATCAGCAGCATCACCCGCGACCTGACGGGCGGCCGGCGCGGCGGGGTGAGTGCCGACCCGACCCTCCCGGCCCCCCTCCGGCAGCGGGGCTCGCCCCGTGCTCAGTTTCGCCCAGCCCGATCCCCCGACGGGGATGCGGGCGACCGGGTGCCAGGACGAGCCCTGGGTGTCCCCTGCTGCCCGCGGGGATGGAGCCCCCAGCCCCGAGCCGGCCACGCTTCTGCCCGGGGGCAGCGGTGGGAGCAGCCCCGGAGCGGTGCCGGGCAGCGGCGGCTGTCGCCTGGGGGAAACGGGAGGGAGAGGAGGAGGATGGGGTTTGGCTCCTCGGCTGGCAGCTCGCAGGCACGGCTGCGGGCTTCACCTGCACCCGTAGCGGGCCACGACCCCCCCCGCCTCGGGGGAGCCGGTGGCCGCTCAGCTGGCTTCGGCTGGGGCGCGGAGCCGGCTCGGGACTTCTGCTGGAGCAGCCGAGAAGTCTCCTAAAAAATGGAGGATAAAATCCTTGGAAACTTCGGAAAAGACAGGGAAAGGACAGCAAAGTGTGTTTCGTGTGGGGAGAAGCGGATTGCGGGGAAGAGCTCAGTGCCTGGCGTTTGCCATCACTCCGGTGGCACTGCTCAGGCTAAAGGTGGGGAGGGGGTGTTTGTGGGACACCTGCGGGGCTAGAAACACGGCTCGTGGCATCGACACACCTGAAGACCTCAACCCTTAAATCCTTTTTTCCCCTGATTTCCCCGGGGTACGTTATCGCAGGTGTGCTTCGTCACCGGGAGGATGCGCCAAGGTCACACGAAGGGGGCAGCAGGGGCCGCTAAGGAGTGTGCGGAAAAGCAGCGAGTGCAGAAAGACGAGGGGGGATTATTGGGGTGTCTGGAGGAGGGCTGGCAGGGGGCTGCTCCCTCCGGGTCGCCGCCGAGCATCTCTCTGCCATCGCTGGGCACCGCCGGCAGGGGCCGCTGCCCGCACTGCGTCTCGGAGCCCGGCCGGGGGCGAGGGCAGGGGGCGTCCGGGGATGCTGGCAGCAGGGTCCCGGTGTGGGGCAGATGCATGCTGCTGCCACAAAACGCCTCGCCGTTAATAAAACTCGGCCTTCAGTGTCAGGTGTTGTGTTCTGATGTTTGTTTGGATGGGTACCGTCATTTAGGTGTCACAGCTGTGTCATTTAGGGACCAGCAAACCTGTCAGTGCTGGGTGAATACACCCTTTTCATGGGGAATATGGCTCCTAAAATATAACTATTATCATATGTGAACTACATAAAATAACCTAACTTGTCATGCTGAACCCTCCCCCCCCCCTTTTTTTTTTCGCTTACTCTTTTTAGAAGAGTTTTTAATCCGTTCCACTGAAGGAAAGGGCTTCATTCTCCTTTTCATTTTGAACTTTGACTCCATTACTGGTTTTGATCACTTTATATTTTACACCTTGTTTACCAAAACCAAACCCCTTTTTACACTTTTTTTTTTTTTTTTTTTTTTTTGATTCTTCCTTTTGGGAGAAAAGTGAGAAGCTAGGATAAAAAGTTGGGCTTCATTTTCTGTGTATATTTTTCCTGAAAGCTGCAAGAAAACTGTACTGATCTGGCTGGCTTTTGAGTCTGAAAATTATCATGTTGAGGATGTTAATCTATATAAACACATATAGGGATAAACACATGTAGAGACTGTAGACGTTTGGAGTACTGGATTTCTTTTTAGTGGTGCAGAGCATTCCTCCCATCCAAAGCCTGCACTTTTTTTCTGTTCAGCACTTAAAATAGTCAGGTGCTTTGACTACCTGTTACACTTCAATGGTGCATGTCTTCCCTTTGCTTTTTTTTTCCAGTGTCTTTTGTTCTCTTTTCAGCTGAATTTGCTTTTGAGCCCTATCTTATATGTTCTCCAACTAAAAATCTTTGCACATTAATGCTTTCATTTATTTATTTTTTTAATACAATATGATTTAACAGTTTTTCACCTTTTTCTTCTTAGGCAGGAGAACCCAAACCATTAACGATCATGCTACACAGAGAAAATGATACTTTGGGATTCAATATTATAGGAGGACGACCCAATCAGGTAATGAGAAAAGTAAATGTGGGTTACTTTTTGACCACATTTTCTGTTGTTATGTACGCTATTAGTCACAAAAAAAAGTCACTTTCAATGACAGTAGGTGTGGAATCAACTCCATAGATATAAGTACTGTGTATTATCAGGTATAATTAGTTTCATTGTTTAGAAGACGTAATCTTGTGAGAATTGGATTATTCTCACTTTCAGGAAAGGTGTTCCCATTGTTCTTGCCTTTAGACTTTAGGCTGATCTGCACTAAATTCCCATGTGAGTAATATGTATTCATGGAAACTGTTGAATGGAAATCTCTGGGACTACTTACAAGAGTAATTGTTGCAGGATTAAGCCATTGGAATTTTTGGAAACTGCTAGCTTTTTTTCATTTAAAGGAGAGATGAAGATTTGATTCTGTAGCTCAGATAGTTTAAGCACATGTCCTGCTCTCACATGCCTGCTTTCAATTTTTCTTTCTTTGTGAACTGAAATATAGTTTTCATCGATCTCATATCTTAAATGAATCTGGTCTCTCACAAATCATCAGTCTAGTTTTAGAAGGTTCATTAAAAACTGTAAAATATGAACAAGGATCACTACCCCTCCCTTTCCCCCTCCCTCCACGAATATGCATAAGAATATGCAGGGATTTTTTTAACTTCATCCTTCCAAAAGCATTAATCAGGACTGTCATTACATATGAAGGGTATAGAAACCTGTTAAACTGGAAAATTAATAGTTGATTAAAAGGGTCAGGTAATAATTATGCACTGATCAGGTTCTCGTTAAGTGGGAGAACTATAACCTGCTGCTATTATTGGGGAGGGGAATGGGACCCTGTATATTAGTTTGGCAATCTTTTGCTCTCAAACTATATTTAGCGGTGCCGAAGAGTCTGTTCCCAGTAGCCTAAGAAGTTCAGTCTGCACTGCAGAAATGCTGTTCCTTGTGGGTAAATGCACTTATCAAATGTGTGTTACAAAGAAATCCAATGCAAGAGTTTCTTAGATTTTCTAATGGAAGGATCAAACAACAGGTGCTATAAGATAAAATACACATGCTTAGATTATATTCATACTTTCAATATACCAGTAACAAAGTCCAGACAATCTTTGGATAGTTTTGGATTGACTTCTGTTATCTAGAGTGGGAAAACTGTAGGGAAAAGGGAGCATGGTGTTCAGCTTTCTTGGGATGTCAGCTGAGTTTCTCTGAAGTACTCATGTGCAAACAATGCATACTGGAAATGTTCTTGATATTACAAACTGTTAGGCTTTATGAATGAGTATTATGAATATTCTGAAAGTTTAAGGAGTAAATGATAACTGTATGAGGGTTCCTAGTGCTGTTCTGGAGAGTGTGGCTGACTGTAGAGAAGAAAGTGGTCATGCTCTACCATTAACTAACACCAATAATTGGAGACAGAGAAGGTGGTGGAGCTGTGAGGCAGAGCTGAGTCTCAGGGTTTGCTGGATCATCTGATGTCGAATTCACAAGTTCTGATTTGTTTTCATTGTGGTAAGTGTGAATACTACATGTGGTTGATTGGTAGGTATCAGTATAAGCTCTGATTTGTCATGGCTGGAGCCAAAGGAAATAACAGGAAGAAAGGGTCGAGTAGGCTCAAATAATGAAAATAAAAATCTCTGCTCAAAAAACAGACAAACAAAAAACCACAAAACCAACCAACCAACCAAAAACCAAAACAAACAAAATCCCACCTGGATCAGGATTTGTTTAGTAACAAGACAACAAGAGTTTATGAAGGCAATATGTATATTGAAATTGTTCAGGGAAAAAGTGTTGGTAAAACCTTGGCTTGTGTAGGGGAAGAGCAGAACACTGGTGTTGTTGCATTAGTCCTGTAGGTGGGAGTTTTCACCACATGTTATTGGTGTTTTAAATATACAATGCAGATTTTTCTGTCTGGAAACAGGTGACTCTTGGTGACTTGGTACATACATGTACATGCTTTGTTTCATTTAAGTCCATTGTAGGTTTCCCCACTGTTCACCTTCTGCCTGAAGGGCAAGAGGAGAGGAAAGGAAAAACTCACCACAAGCTTGTCTTATTTTAACAGAAAAGGTCTTATTTCACACGTGTATGTGTTTCTGGAAGGTGGTTCATTATTCTGATGGAACAAGGCTACTTTGAGGCCTGCTTTTGTCCTGGGCCTAGCTTTGGCTGGCAGAGGCTGGTCTTCTGAGGACACCTTGGCAAAGCCACGCAGACATGACTGCAGGCACCTGCAGTAGCCCAGGGACTGAGCTAAAGGGCAGATACACCAGTAGCCTCTGTATCTTCCCCAAGCCCCTGCCTTGCAGCCTGTGAGCTGTGTGAGGAGGTACCGAAGCATGGTATACCTTGTGGGGTATTTTCTCTTGTAGGTAACAGTGTGTACTAACAATGGGGAACACAAGTAAGACTGAAATATCCTTTTTCTTACCAGGTCATACACTGATCTCTAAAAGGGCAGTGAAACATAAAACACACACACAATTTTATGTGGGTGGAGGTACTGTAATCTGGCCTTCCATTTTCTAAAGTAAGAAACAGACCCTACCTTTTGTACATTTTGGCTAATGGCTTTTATGCTTCTTTTGTCTCACTGCTTACTTGGGAACTCAGTGGAGCTCTGTTGCTCCACCATTACAAAATATTTCTGGAACTGTTAAAAATTTCCCGTTTGCATCTTACCTAATGCCTATGAGTCTCAGTGACCAAGGAAAATAATTAGGAGTTTATGAAATCATAGTCTGACCAGCATCATGTTGAACAAATATCTGTTAACCTGAAATCTACTTGGATTGAGTCTCCATGGGACAGCTGTAAAGCATATTTTACAGTGGTTCCATATTTTGTAATGGATTTGCCAGTTTTCTTAATGGAAAAGATAGGGTTTTTTTGTTTGTTTGTTTTTGTTCTGCTTTTGTTTTTCCCCACAAGTGTATAGGACCTAGTCCTAGAAACTTATACACATATGAATCATACTGGTGGTCAGGGATTCACTAGTGACAGAAGGAAAATAAACATCATATCAACTGCTGTCCAAAGCATAAATGATTTGAAAGATTCCTTTATTGCTGACTACGTTATTATTTGTATGAATACCTTAAAATACTTATAGTAAGTAGCATCTGCTTTGAATTATTCTTGTATTGACATTGACTTAAAACAATACTTTAAAAATGTTTTAATCTCTTATGAGATGAAATTAAATAATTTTAGCCTGTGCAACAATATCAGGTATACTTCAGCCATAGGAAATAATGTATCTGCTTCAAATTTGACCTTCATGTCAGTTGTACTTAGAAATGTGTAGAGATCAACTGGAAGTGGGTTCTCTTTTTGTCCACAGCTGATCTGTATAGATTTCACAGCTGAGCAAGTTCTCAGTCTCCCATGTGAATAGGATTTATGAGGTTAACCATTTCCAACCAAATCCTATCACTGTTACATGCCAGCTAACTAATGTCACTTTGTTCCTTGGGGCTTATTTCCAAATGCAGGAAAACATTTACAGGCAGCAGTACTGCAGGATCACTTTCCTTCCTGACAGAAACACTTGGGCATCCTTTTTAATGAATAGCTTCCTCTGTGCATTTACATAATAGTCTCTGTCTGCTGTGAAGTGAAAGGTCTGCTTTAAATATTTTAGCTAGGATCTGATTACTCTTGCACCCCATGTCTCATTTAGACTAAAATAACCAGAAGTAAATGGATAATCTTATAAAAAATGCTGGAATACTTCATTAATTCTGTCCTTTTGATTAATGACTATTTCGTGTTAAGCAAGTTTAAAAAAAAATCCCAAGGAGCTTAATTCTCAGCTAGAAAAGTGAGTCGCATATTTCAGGTGGATTTGCATTGTTCATTACTGCTGGTTGTAGTACATCTCATTTCTTGTACTAATGTGGTCCTTTTTTCCAACTTCCGTATTGCCTGGCACAGAACAATCAGGAGGAATCTGCTGAGGGAATTTATGTGTCAAAAATTTTGGAAAATGGACCTGCAGACAAAGCAGAAGGCCTGCAAATTCATGACAAGATTATTGAGGTAAGAAAAAACCAAAACTGGTGGATTAGTCTGTTATATTATCAGATTAATCACAGATTTGATGTTTTTCACACTAAGTATGCTGTAAGTTTGTTCTTTTGCCATGTCTAAATGTGATTCGTATACACTGAACTGCTCACACGTTTGCCAGATGTGAAGACTCATGGGTTTTCCTAACAACTAATACATGTGTTGGTCTCAGGATTAAACCGATATAAGTGAGGCAGAGGTATAGACACTGAAATAGCAAGCAGGAGAGGCAATTTGCATTTATTTTAGGTAACTTGAGAAAAAAGGCTAAACGACTCTGTGTAAATTCACAGTTTTAGTGAAATTGGTTTTGCTTTTTTTTTGGGGGGGGGGGGGGGTTACTGTTGTGACTATGCGACTCTTTACAGAAGCTGCACTGAGGAGCAGTGTTGTGAAACTTCTTGAGCAATTAGAGAAAGTTCTTCCTGCTATATGATCATAAGTAGATCATCTGTGGTTCTCACAAAGACCAATATAGCCGTTTCCCAGCATGTAATATGCCGGCATGGAAATTTGAAAGTCTATTCTTGTGCTGTACACAGTTTTTCACATAAAAGAAAAATAATTATCATTAAAAAAAAAAAAAATCAGTCTGAAGAAAAGGCTTCTGACTAGCCTACATCTGTAACCATAATTAGCCTTGTAAAAGGCGTTAAAAGAGCAGTTTGAAGTAGTGACCAAAATAGATTCCTTCTAGTGCTGTCAAACCGGCATTTCACATCTCAACTCTAATACAACTCTCTTAATGACAGCATGTAACAGTAGCTGCTAGGTTTGTTTAAGATACACCACTTTAGCCTTGGGTTTAGAGGAGGCTTAGAAGTGTTGTGTGAACTTGCCAGTTGGACGGGGTTCCAAACAAAGGTACGTGAAACAAGTGGATTGGAGACAAATGCAGAGTGCTGCTGCTGGCATCTGGCATTATTTCATTGTTAAGGCCTAGAAACAGCAGCCAAGATTGTTTGAATGCTGGCTTTGCTTTTAATTTTGGGAGCCTGAAGCAGTTTGTTAAACCAAATTATTCCATTTTCTTGGAAAAAGAAGCTCATGCTCTTCACTGGCAGATATATGCATCTCTAGTAGAAACCAAATTGGCTGAGCATTACTGAACTTGCAATCTAATTCCTATCTCCCTGAGATAGACAAAAAGCTTAGCATCCATTTTTTGGTAACAACAGCCCTATGCTGAAAAAAATGTTTCTTCTGACACTACCGTTTCACTTAACCACACTGTAAGTTCCAGAAACTGACCTAAAACAGAGTTTTATGCATTTCCTCATCATTTCCTGCCTTCGTGTATTATTTCTTTATAGTTTCTTGCTTTTTAAAACAAAGTTGAATGGTTTTGGAGGAAGGAAAAATAAATTTACTATTTATTGTTTACCAGCATTTATTAAACTTAATGTCATTTCTCAAAATGTCACTACATGCTTGATTTTTATTTGTTTGATATTTGGTTGCATAAAATCATGTTGATATTTAGATTGCTACTGAGAGCATATAGATTTTATTTCCATGTGAAACTGCAGACCCAATGTAACATTTGTATTCATACAGCACTGAACTGGTCATAATTTTCACCATATTAATATACAGCATCTTTGTATATACTTTTTTTGTATTTAGGCAAGCATTTAAAAGTGTTCAGGGTTAGGTCAAACATTTTAATAAATGTTTTATTGCTTCAAAATTTACTAAACTAAACTAAAAAATATATATATATATTAAAAAAAAAATGAAGGGGAAGGGCAACATTAAGACTTTCTAAATGAAATGCAAACAAATAACTATTCTTTCATGCTAGATCTAGGCCAGTGTAAGCAGCTGGAGTCAAAAGGTTGCATTTTACCTGGTCCATACATAGCTGCTGATGCCTTCTTGCACCAGAATGCCCTGTCAGCCCTGCTGTGGTTTGTTGGGAAGAATCAATATGAATGCTTCTGTTGTGAGGAAATAAGTTGGACAGATGGTGTAACTGTTTCAGAAATGTTGGCAGACACACATAATATGAGTTTTGGTGAGACAAAACGTGTGTCAGCTTGGGTTTGAAAAGTTGATAGGAAGTGGGACTTATCATTGCTTTCGCTTCACTCATTTGGTGATCTGATCTAATGGGTGATATTTAGTGAGACTATTTCTTGGTAATCAAGAGCAGAAGGAACCGACATTGTTGGAAGAGCCTTTGATAGCTGCAGTCAGCAGTGTGATGCCCTGGGTGTTTCTAGTAATGCGTAACTAATGGGATAATGGTCAGAACTATCCCATTAGACTGGGAGAAAATCTGTTCTCAAGGCATGTTGCTAAATAAAGAAGGTAATTTGTTTCAGTGCTTTATCAGATGTTGAACAAATGTTAACTGCACATGGTTGACAAGAGTGAGTTGTGCGCATTTAAGATGACCATCTTGTGGGTAACCTAGTGCAGCAAATGACTCTGGCAGCTGGACTTCTGAGCAAAGTCTGGCAGATACAAGCATTGTGATCTTTTACTTCATATACATCATTACCTACTCCGGCAGCTTTGCCAAATAATTGTTATGATATGCCAAATAATTGTTATTTGAAGGGGTGCCAAGGACAGAAATCAGATTTCTTCCTTAAGGTATTTGTTGAAAGTGTAAAAATGCATGACCTGAGTTCATGGAGGTTTTTGAGGTCCAGAATATCAGCAGTAGAGTCTCTTTGATGCATTCATCTGAAAAATGTTGGTGCTTGCATGGACTTTACTTTCAGGTGAGCATATTTTGTGCTTGAGGACCTGAACGCTGGACCAGATGCCTGTGGGATGGCAGGTTGGTGGTGGGTGAGGGTGACAGAGGTGAAGGGCGACATCCCTAGGTAGCCTGTGTTAAGGGGCTGCAGCTTTTCACAGGGTGCTGTCACAGGACCCTCACTGATCATTTTCACTGTTCTGCTGAGGAACCGAGGATTTCAGTCCTCAGCACAGCTTTTTTCTCTTTACTCAAGGCTAGCTCTTCTGTGAGAAGAGACTTGTTTACACTGTGTAAAGTTGGCCTGGGACAGTGACATGCACCAGCAGCACTTGGGAGATGTTTTCTTTCAGGAACCTCCTTACACATAAAAAACGATAATTACTTGTTCATTGAGGACAAACTTTACTCACTAATTACTTTCATATAGCAGGTTCCCCCAGATGTTAGGGTATTCTGCTGCTTTCAAAAGTTTTTATCCAAAAACTAGTTCCCTAAATTAATAAGGTGCATCATGTGTTCCAGGACTAAATCCTGATCACACGCTATAAAAAGAATCTCATAAAACACGATGCAGCATTGATATCTGTGACTCCCAACATGAAAGCCTCAATTATGAGCAGTGATATAATGCCAGCAGACCTCTGTCTTTTAGACCCCTTTGTCTTCTTCCATTCCACCCTGCCAAGAGGAGGGGAGAAGCAGCAAGCCATGCACGAGACTGTCTATTAGTCTCTGCTGGTTCAAAGAGTTCTGGTTGCTGCTGTAAGAAAATAAAAAAGCACCCTTCTCTCTCTTGGAATTTTAGGATGGATCACAGTTATACAGCTGTGCATCATTTCATCTCCCCCTCACTTTATGCAAATCTTTCCTACTGAGTAAGTTCACTGCTCATCTTTGCTAATGCTAGTAGCCACCTCAAGGCAATGCAAAGCAGTTATGATCCTTGGCAAAGTTGCTGATACACAGAAGTGTTTTACCTGATGTTTTTATTATATATATTTATAGATCTGAGCAGTAAAACTGGAACTGACTCTTTCTGAATGGAGGAAAATTTTACTCTCTCACTTTGCTTCACATAAGTTCAGTTTCACATAAGAACGGTGCCACTTGGCCGGAGCTCCAAGTACATTGATGTCCTGTGGGTAGTCACTAGTTAATGCCTTTGGAAGAGCATCAGAAAAGTGCAGGCACTGAGTGATGATTTCCCTGGGGAGCTTACAGTCATGTGAAAGCTTCTGTTCAGAGCTAGTTCTTTACACTTGGTATTGCCTTTTTTTTTTTTTTTTTTTTTAGCTATATATATAATATTACATCTTATAGAAACTGATATGTAGTCTCTGGTTTTGAGCCCAGCTTTAGAAAAAAACAGCGACTGATTTTCTGAAATCCTCTTTCATTGTGCAAGTTACAGTGTCTTGCAAAATACCATTGTGTTACTAAAGGGAGGCATGCTGATATTTTATCTTTTCACATCAGTGTTGCACAAAAAATACATGACCAGGACAGAATTTGCAACCCAGATGGAATTCCTGAATTTGTAAACAAACAAACAGTATTTCATGAATTTGAGGGAAAAAAGCCACTCTTAATTCACACTGTGTAGGAGACAAAGCCCCATAGTCATGGCTGAACTTTCTGTTGTAAGTTTGCCAAATAACAAAACAGCAGTGAAAAACCTGTGTGCATGTAAGAGGGGCTTAGGCTGAAGACCAAACTATTTATACAAGGAACTATAAGCACATCATCATCTGGAACACTTGAGATTTTTTTTTTTGTTCTGTTCCTTGCACTGTAAGGCAAAGGCTTCTGTTATTGTACTCTCCAATGAAATGAGAACATTGGCCCTTTTGCATTTTAGTCAGTTGATTCTTATTAATTCCTTGACTGAGAAACAGGCATGATGGAAAAGAGGGGGGAAAAAAAAGAAACATTTTTAGTCTGTGATTTTTAAGTCTTTTTGAAAAGTGAAATGGATGCGTATGTATTATGACTATATTTTGTTTATGCAGCCTGAGCTCCATAAGTGTATAATAAATTAGGCTTCATCTCTTATTCCATGTTTGCCTTTGTTCTTTAACTTTTTTGGGGAGTACACACACAATGGCTTTCAAGCGCATGTCAGCAAAGCCAGTTTCAATAAAGACGAAGTCTTGAGGCTTATCCTGGCAGAAGCAGCTTACATCTGCAAAGCGCCTACACAGAAACTTTTTAACTATTGCCAGACTGCTGACTGTGCTGTGTGTCAGCCGTGTGATGTTTTATCTTCTGCATGTTTCTGTCATTACACTCACTATGTTGCTCAAGCAAAATCTTTGATACTAGCCATGTTTATTTAGCTAGGAATCTCCACTCTCAGATTATGTCTGTAGAAGTAGTGAGCTTAGAAACTGTCTTGCTGGGATCAGAGCTCGTAGATTGGGGATGGCATTGAACCAAAGATGCACATAATGTGACCAGGAAGATCTGGGTGGTAGCTGAGGAGCATTTCACATAGATGATTTCAGCATATCTAAATATGCCAACGTGGCCTTAGGTATGTCAAATTCTCTTAAATCCTTAACAAATTCATGATGTCTGGCACCTACCTTCATTAGATGCCTACTAATTAGTCTGAAAGATCCCTGGCATAATAAATCAGTGTATCAAGGCATAAAAACGCCTGTAGCTTCTTCTCACCTCTCCCTCACCTGTTGAAATAGAGGTTTTTGGACACCTGAATTAATTCAGCTGTGAGTACTTCTCCAAGAAATGGGAGATCTGGGTCATGGGCTCTGCCCTGCTTGAAAAGGACTGAACTTCCATACCCAGGTCATTACCCTCATTAACAGGGCAGAGGCTATCCTGTGCAAGGCCAGCCCCTGCCCAGCCCTTCAAACTGAGCTAGGTGCTGACAGGCATTTGTGAGCTAGGGTTATCCAGTGATAATCTAGTAAGAAATGGCTGCTTGTTCCAGAGAGCTGTATCTGGAATACTGGCTCTGCCCTTCTCTAGGGGAGTGCTGGTAAATGAGAGTTTGCCTCTGTCTTGTGTGATGCCAGGTTTGTGGCTTAAGTGGCATTTTCTTGAATGATACAAGCATTTCTGATCTCACAGTATCTTCTTTTTGAGAAGAGAAGGTAGCAAATGATGTTAACCAGGCTGTTCTTCAGTTATGACACTCCTAGTCGTGGACGATTTGGGTTCCATGACTGAATGAATACCAGACTTTGGGTCTTTGATGCAGTCAGTCTCTTTTCAGTTGTGCCCAGTGACAAGACGAGAGGCAATGGGTGCAAACTGAAGGACAGAAAGTTTCAACTGAATATGAGAGGGCACTTTACTACAAGGGTGACAGAGCACTGCAACAGGTTTCCCAGAGAGACTGTGGAGTCTCCTTCTCTGGAAATATTCAAAATCCTCCTGAATGTGATCCCATTCAATGTGTCATAGGTAACCCTGCTTGACAGGGGGCTGGATTGGATGATCTTCAGAAGTTCTGTCCAGCCTCAACCATTCTGTGATTCTGTTTTGTGTTCAGATATTCATGTTCTCATACATGTTCTCATACTGCTTTTATCTAAAAAAGAAGAAGTGAAAGTGCCAAACATGGTTGGAATGTGACAACTAGACAAACTCTTCAGAAAGTTATTGGCAGAATTGGTGTATCCAATGTGCCGTATCATCGTTTTCAGGAAGTCTCTTCAGCCAATGGTTTGTGAGTCTTAGCTACTTTGAGATGCAGGTAGCTGGTGTGCTGCACCTTTGTATGTGCTTAGATACTTCCCTGCAAGGGGCTCCCAGTAAACAAAGAAAAGGAGATACCGGGGTGGCTGGAACATGACAAGGGGCAGAACGACATGGAATATTTTTGCAATGTGACTTGGTATGAAAGGGGACAAGAGCAAACTAAGGGGAAGCTGTGAACATCATTATTTACTTTTTTTTTTTGGGTATGGGGAGCACTACTTCTACCATGTTGGGCCTTGGTCTAGGTGGCTTAAACATGATAGAAAGGCTTTGGGAGTTTGCATGCACATGAGCTTGCCTAACTCGCTGTCTTGGGCTGATTGTGGTGGGTCTCTGCAGCAGCTGGATGACCACATGAGCAGAAGAAGAATAATGAAGAAGAGTACACATGGAAGAAGAAGAACAGGAAAAAGTGAGCATTACAATTACAGAGGACAAAGCAGCAAACTTACGTTTCCACAAGAGTACTTTTGAGTGCCTGCCCATAAATAGGCAGTGGGCAAGAAGTGAAGGGGATATGGAAAAAGTGGTTAACCAACTTGTGGAGTAAGACCACGTATACATGTATGTGCACCCACAGTCTGACAGGGAAATAAGGTGGAACAGTGCTGGAGCAAAAATGCCAACTGTACTGTGTCTGCAGAGTGAGGCAGAAGCCAAATTGGCAAGTCAGCTGTGCTATTTAGGTAGGAAGGATTCTGTTTAACCTGTGGAAGAGCTGACTAATATAACACCATCTATGGGATCTTGCTGCCATGCACAATAGATCCGTAGGCATTGTGTGAAAGCCTGTTCACACCCATCTTCTTCATAAAGTGTCTAATCCCACCCTGAGGGATGATGTGTCAGAAACTTGGCAAGTTGAAACTCAGCATTTTCCTAGATGTCCTGTTTGAGCTTGTCTTTCCTGCACGTCATCTCTCTCTTCCTTCCCATGATTTTTTTTTTTTTAAGTTTTAAGGTAAATCTTCCAAAACAATTGATATTTAACATACTACCTCACTCAGTAGCAGCAGCAATGTAGTTTTATAGTCAGCTGGGGTAGTAGGTTTAGAGTAAATTCTTGTGTATATGAGGTATTAGAGGTGTTCATGACCACTTTCAGGAATGCATTAAACAACACAACTAAAATCTGTCATGTGCTGTTGCTTTCATCCTCTTCCCAGGAAGAGAAGGGAATGTGCAGAGAAGTTTTTTGTTTAGAAATTTTTCAAATGATTGCATATACACACATGTTGGTGTCTATTTATGTTAGGGAAGACAAGGTCATAAAAATGTATCTTTACATTTGTTCCTGAAGGTGCAAGGTTTTCTGATGAAGTCTAGTCGTTTTTTGTCTTTGCTCTGGGCATGATCTTGGACAAGTCCTGAAGAAAGTACTTTCCCTTCCATTGGCAAGTTGTATCTCTGTAACAGGCAGTCAATTGGGCTTCAGGTGTGATTGTGGATTGTTGCATTGGTCTTGGACCTTTAGCATGTCTTGTAGATATAGTGGATTTGACTCTTGATGTGGAGCTGAAATATCATAGCCTGATGAACTCCATCTAGAAGGCTTCAGAGGGTGATGGGCATTTTCTGGTAACTTTTATTAAATGTGTTAATTGTGTGAAGAAGACAAAAAGTCAGAAGTTTCAGAGCACTTCAGGATGGATCAGAGGGGGCTAGCCCTTTGACACTTGTATGTTGAGTACTAGTTGGAACAATTGATGGTAAGCCAAGCTATGAAAAGCTCTAAAGTTTGAGATCATGCTGAGTTTCTTGCTTAGAACTGAAGGAAGTGTAAGGAAGCCGTGCCTCCCACAGCACATTCTGCTGGCACCCCAGAAGCTCTTGATATTTTTCAGAAAGTGAAAAGAGCTTTCTTTAGCCTTTCATAAAGGTTGTTCTTTATTGTGGTTGAGACAACAGTTAGAGGAGATGACAGCTTACATATGTCATATGAATGCAGTGTTTTATCCTCTTAAGTCACTGAATTGATAGTTGAAATCCAAAGGCTATATGCTCCAAGAGCTTTGATCTCATCTGCCCTTTTTCTTAATCAGCTAATTATATTTGTAGGGAGTTGCTAATCACTGTTCTCTGTAATTGGAGGCTGAGTGAGAAAAGCCATTAGTATTTGCTAGTGCAGAAATGTTCAAAATGAAGTCATTATTCATGGCTTCACTTAAAATTAATAACCTAATTTTTAAGGAGCTGTGAAATGGGAGCATGCTCCTCCTTAGAACTTGTGAAAAGGAGTAGTTGGAGGCGTGTACAGCATTGTGCTTTCCAAATGCTTTGAAAATTGGAGTGACAATGTAAAGAAGGCTCTTGTTTGGAAGCTGCTTCTCTCCAAAATGCAAAATTCTGTCGCATTTAAGACAGTAATAGAAAAACTAATTTTCGAGTTGGCAAGAGCAGATGTGGTCTCTTCACCATCAAAGACAATGCTAAGTAAAATCAAATATATTAAGCTAAGTACATTTGTTACTAATACACAGACATTTTACTAAATGTTTGTCTTGTCTGGGATTGCAAATCTAATGTAGTTTTATGACTTTACATGTAGACCCAACTTGATTGAATCACTGCTTCAGGAAAGGAGTGTAGAATGACTCAACACTGCTTCTTTGTTCCAAATAATTTTGGAAGGCATTTTCTTTATAAAATGTTGTTGACAAAATAAGTCATGGCTGCTGTGTTTATTTACATAGCAAGTCTACATATTATTTACAGAACGATATGATTTACATAATGTCTTCTTTAAGTAATGGTTTTTGTTTTTTTTTTTTTTTTTTCCCAATCTTGTTACTTGAAAAGACAAATGGTAGGATGAAGGCGGAAATTGTGGAAAATTTAAAAACGAATATCAGGATGTCAAAAGTTAAGAACAAGAGTATGAAAACCTAATTTGAAAATTGCTGTATTCTGCACCTATCAAATAGTTCAGCTTCTCTAAAATATGAATTTCTGTCTACATGTGGTTATCTAATGTAGGAGAAAATCCAAAATAGGTTGATGCAAAATGTGAGTTTTTCCCTTGATCTATCGCTTTCTAACTATTTGGAGCATCCACATTTTGAGGGATGTGGTAGCTCAGAGCTCTCCCATCTGTTTCTGAGTAGAGTCTTTCAATCTTGCATTAGTTTCTTTAAGCGTGCTGATCAAGTGGGTTAGTATCTGAAGTCCTTCCAGCAGCTTGCAGGAAGAAGGCATGCTATTTTAAACGGAAGGGATTTGCTGTCTTGCATGAATTAAAACATCTGGATCCCTACATTTCTCTGTTACAGTTAGATTGTGTTGGGCTAGTCTTTGGCACATGGCAAGTATGGAGCCATATGGTCTTCGTGCTGTCAGCAAGCCTTTTCAGCACATACCTTAGCTTACCCCCCAGCCTTCTCTGAATGGTAGCTGCTACTGCAGCTGGAAAGATAAATGTTCCAAGAGCTTTCAGGCTGTTGTGCCATTCTTCTTGGAATGGATTAGTTACATTTTTGAGTGGTATAATGTACAAGTCTAGAGCAGAAAGCTGGCTCCTTCATTTCCCATGCAGTGGTCAGAGCCCTAATCCAAATTGGACACCTAGTGTTAATGCCAGATGTGTAGCAGCCCTTTCTGATTTACACTTCTTGTCCGTTGCATCTTGTTTTCTTGTCTCTGTGAAATCTCTGAGTGCTTGGCACAACTTTTAAATATGCTCTAGATGTGTACTTAAATGGAAAGCCAACTGTTTTGGGAATTGTCTTAACTGGAATTTACTTTCTGGTGACCAACAGAAGGATGTTAAAATCACACTAACTTGCTAGTGGATTCTTTTTTTTTTTTGAGTGTTAAGCAGGAACCTTTCCTTATGAGAGTATGTATGATTTATTCTAAAAATACAAGAAATACAAGGATTTTTCCTATCTACTTCTATTATCAAGTATTTCAGAATACTTAAGGAGTTATGTTTTTTAATGTTTAATATTTTTAATGATTTTTCTCTGTTTCTTGATTTCATAGAAGAGTAGGAAGAGTATGAGAGACTCAGAACATCTCTATTTTGGGGTCATAAAAAAACATTTTAAAAACATTTTTTTTTTTTTTTTAATGTTGTAGAAGAAATAACTCATTATTGCTGGAGTTTCTCATTAAATGAATTTTGACCATTATTTTCAGCCTTCTTTTCTGAGTGACAAGTACTGTATCATTTTATTAAAGTGCGGGTTTTTGTTATTGCTGTATTTTTTTTCCCTTCTCACTGCTATGAAGTAACGGAAATCTAAAGAAGTAGTATTCACCACTTAATCTACAGGTTTTATCTTTTAATTATCACAGATCATGGACAATATTAGAAAGATTAAAGAAAACATTGACATTTCAAAACAAATCAGAAAATGAAGTATTCAGAAAATGCTGTTGATAACTTAGCAGAGCAATTTAAGAGCAAAGTTTAAATGTGATTGCCTACTCACTCCTGTCTTATGCCAGCTGGAGTCCTGGTGTACGTTCGTGGCATCAGAAGAGTGGCAGTAATAAACACTTTAGGGAGTTTCAGTACAAAATGAAGAACTGTATACATTAAAGTGACTCTTTTCTATTTATGATTGTAGTGTTTTTTTGTTTGTTTGTATTTTTTTCCCATCTGCATTTGTCTTTCACCTTTATGTTATGCTTGTTGTGATTTTTTTATTTTTTTTAAGTTCTGTAGTTCAAGCATCTACCTCAGTGCATGCTTAGAAGAGCATGTTTTATAGGAAACAGTTTATACTAGCCATTGAAGTTATTAATGCAAAAACCATCGAGTTATTGTTAGAATGGTTAATGTGAATGCTTTGCTTTGAGTTTTGAGATCTGGTTGACTTTAGTGATAGGTTTCCTTCTTACATGAAAGATTTGGGAAAAACTTGTTGGGCTTAGTCCAGATGACCTCACATCTACCTGGAACCCTTGTGCCACTATTTCCTACTGGCTGGCTTTGTGGTGGACTTGTAATCCTTCCTAATGAGCTTGTTGAAATGAAAGCTTTTAGGCTTTCTTTCAATTGTGATTTGCAGTTACCTTTACAGCATAAGAATTGGGGGTGGGAAGGAATCAGATTGTCGATGTTAGTATTTTCAATTAGATAAATGCTGATGAAACATAAACCATTAGGTTAATGGGAAATTTGTGTGTTTTAATGTAGATCTTTTATTGGAAGAAAAAAAATAGTTCAATCCCTTTTCCAGAGGTGTTTGTTTTTCACAAACAAAAATTTTAGATGTGTAGGCTTCAGATGGCTATCCTAGTCACTTTATCAATGGGGCAGAGACACGGGCAGAGGACAATTTGAGTTATTTTTAGCTGCTGTGCACAGAACGTTTTCCTTTCCTCTTCACTTACATACTTTAGAAAAAAATTCTCCTTCTGCTTTCTTGCCAGAGTTGCTACTCTGTGTGCAAGCTCCAGCACCTTGCTTCTCTGTCACCTCAAGGTACCTGTTGCCTGGCTGTGCTACATCAAGCTATTATGTATCTGCTCTGAAAGGAGAAACCTAAATTCCATATCCAGCTGCTAAGCTGTTCCTTTGTTTCAGCCACTTAACCTCTAACAGCTCATTTTATCTCTAATGGAGTGGATAGTGAAAATGTGTGCTAGACTCTTACAAAATAGTGGGCTCTAAATATATGTACTATCATTGATTTTTTTTTTCCTGATTTTAAGTGAGCTGAGTATTCCCCAAGTTCATGTATTATACATTTTTATCAGTAAGTGTCTGGCTAAGGCAAACATTGTGCTCAGTGTTCTTTTGAGACAGTGTCTTCACAATATTTCGCTGCTGCTACAGAGGTTTCTGGTCAGAACTAACCCAATGCTGCATAATGATGAATTCATGTTATTAAGTAGGAGAACAATAAAAAGTGATGTAAACATGCCTGTGCCAAGCCAGTTGCCTGATATTTACTTTTTTTTTTTTTTTTTTTTTTTTTTTTTTAATACTGATCATGCATTTAGCAGCATACAGAGCCCAGAAAAAAAGAAATGCCAATCTGCTGTCGGAGAATCTAGAGCCCAAGGGAGCATTTAAGATGGGATTCATCTTGCCTAATGCTAAATCTCTATCTCTAAAAGCTTTCTCATTCTGTAAATATTAAAGATGAATTAGGCACATATTTTTAGCAAAGGTGATTAGTTCAGTCAGAGGTACTTTACATATAGACAGGTGAGTTAGGATGAGGTTCATCTGACTCTTCAAAGAAGAAAGTGGTAGTAGCACATCTTCAGCACTTCAGCAGTTTCCTATGAATCAACTTTTTCCATTTTTGAGTTTGGATCATTGGGATAAAAGGCCACTTTGTGCAGAGTTCTTCACTGTAATGCCAGAACAAAGCTTATTGAATCTTGTGTTACACAAGAATTAATAGAATTTAAGAAGAAAGAAGGTAGTATGTCTCATTCACCTTCTTACATTACATTTCACATAGGTCCAATATTCTGTTCTTCTGGAATTATGTACTCCACTAATTTAAGCGGGAGCTGGAATGTACAAGAAATTGGCTTCCATATTCATAATATGGAAAATGCCAGCTTAAGTAAAAAAAAAAAAAAAAAAAGTACAAAACTGCTTGGAATCTCACAATCATGCTGTGATACTCCTATCTGATATGGCCTCTCCAATTCTATAGTCTTACTGACTCTCTAGAAGTTGTATTTTTCATCCAAAGAACAAAACAAAATACGCATACAACAATAAACCTTATTCCATGTTCCAGGTACTTTGAATGTTGTTACTTTATCTGTTTATCTGCCAGAAATTATCATGAGAAAAGATTCAACTTTAAATGCCCCAGTAAGGCCTGGCTATATAGAAACTAGTTTTGAAATCATTTAACATATGGTTTCATGTCATGTCCAGTCTCATTAATCTCTGTATCTTTTGGCTTGGAGTAAAGTAAACTCAAGTGTTAAAATGCAATCTGTATCCCCAAAGACAGTGGTCAGTGTACCACTGGTTTAGTGGAAGAAATAATGCAAACAGCTGTGTCAGCTGAGAGACTTGCCTAGATCTCAATTTCTTTTTAGAGTTCAGTGAACCATGATTTTGGCAGTTTCTGGAAGAATATGAGTAGCTGTTCTTGGAACCTGAATGATGAGTTTTAGCAAGTGAAGATACAGATGTGTGTTTGAGATGGTGTAGCCATCCATCCATCCAAGCAATGGAGCACTGTTCCAGTTTTCTTCATTCTTCAGAGATGTGTAGTTTGTTCAGAGAAACAGACCATACAAAGATTGAGAAGCTGGGGAAGCTCTTCTGGCTGTAACAGCATGAATTATCTCATTGCTCAAAGAAATAATTTTTAATCTGCACTTTTGTTGCTTATGGGTGTAGTGATTTGTATGGGGAACATAAGGGAAGGCAGGCAGTATCT
Organism: Aythya marila; assembly: GCF_965140915.1. NCBI lineage: Eukaryota > Metazoa > Chordata > Aves > Anseriformes > Anatidae > Aythya > Aythya marila. The sequence continues at coordinate 176,649,906 of NC_139042.1, read as the reverse complement.
TTTATCAAACAAAGATGGTTGTGAAAGATGGGCAAGATGTGCTCTCAATAAATCTGGCATAAGGGGGTTGGAAATAAAAACTTGTGAGCTGGGTGTTTGTTTGGTTGGTTTTTGATTGTTTATCTGTTAATTTACCAGATCTGGTTCAAAATAAAGAGTTGGAGGGATTCTTTTCTGTGAAATGTTCTTTTCCCCTGGACATCATCTTGGCCATCTTTATTGATATATGTACGAGTTCATTCTGATTCTTCCTGGTTGGGTGTTTCCACTCACAAGGACATTTGTGCATTAGATGAGCATATCAGGTTTTAGGATGCACACATGTGAGATGCATTCATTCGAAGGATGCCTCTGTGGGAGGCATTAAAAGCTGCAGTTGGAAGGATATGTTGGCTGTAGAAATACCTTGAAGGCTTTTACTTTTGAATCTGAGGTGTTTTTAAGTCTCCATTTGGTATTTATTGGTCTACGGCAGGCTTACGTCTGGTTCTGAGTCTGGTGAAGTTTGGGAGATGGGGTGCTGTTTAAATGCTAGCAGGGGGATTTTTTTTTCTAAGATATATATAAAATAGGTGGTTAGCTCTTAGAAAGCTATTGTTCTTTTGCCTACATCAAGTGTAGAAAAGTGCTTCTAGAAAAAAAAAAACAAAAAAAAAAACACAACTTATTCCTATCAAATTATTCTCTTGCCTGTACTTATAAAATTTAAAAAATTGAAAGGTTCTGTATGCCTGCTGTGTACGACTGTAGTGTATCCATTTCTCTTGCCACTAATAATGAACTAGTGCTGAGAGGCTACAATGGAGATAGGAAGCATCGTTGCAGCAGATGTACAAATACCAGTTTAAAGCATAATCCTTACTTCGTGAACTAACAATCTAAATAAATGAGTCAGACTAAAGGAAAGTGACAAACATCTGATATTCAGAATGGTGGTTTTCAAATGCTATTTGAAATCCTGAATTTCTTACAAAACTTTCCACCAATAAGTATTTTATTATTTTATTTCATACAGTGAAAATAATAATACACTAGCACATCAGGCACAAAGGAATAGTGTAAAAAGAACATCTGAAGTTCTATCTATTCAACAGACTTTTCCAGTCTTTTTTTTTTTTTTTTTTTTTTTTTTTTTCTCCCAGGGTTTTTTGAATTATGCACTCTGGATATTACTTAACTTTCCCTTGCAGCAGTTTTCCAACTTTGGATATTATGTGACCATAAAACTGTGCTTTTGGGATGAGATTTTAAGTTTTTCTTATAATTTGTGAGCTGTGTCTTCCTGTGTTCAGAAAGCAGTTAGCATAGTTTGAGAAACTATTGCTTTACATTTGAGGATTTGGAAGTGATTAAGCAATAAAAGCTGCTGTAAGAAACAAACTAGTCTCTTTTCTCATGGTCTAAAACTGTGATCACTTAGAGGGAATTTTTTCAAATGCAGATTGTTTCTATGACTACTACAACACATCTTTCAATCTCCAGCTAAGGCACTGTAAATTATCCTTGCATTAAGGTCATTCATCAAGGTGAAGAACGTGAAGGATGACTGTTTTTTTCCTCCCTTGCTCTGAACTGCATGACACAGGATATTGTTAAGGCATGGTAGGAAAAATGCAAAAGCAGGCTTCTGTTTGCCTGCAGAAGTGCTTCAAGCAGTTGTGAGCTCTTTAAACTAATGTGTAGGATTCTGGTAAATCAAAATTTGAGATCTTATTGCTCAAAAATAAGTGTGGTGATTGATTTTGCATGTTGTTTTTGGTTTTTTTTTGGTGGTGGTGGTTGGCTGTTGGTGGTGGTGTTTCTTTTTTTTCAGATATCCAAGGGACTGATGTTGAAAAGGGTAGTCATTGTCCATACAAATAGTGAACACGTTTTTTTTTTCATGCATATGACTCAACTCATGTAGAAGAGCAATAAACGGTAGGAATCAATGGTATTAGATTAGGGACACAACTGCAACATTAGATCCATATCAAGGTTCTGAGGCCGTCCACTGCTTTTGCTTTGGGTGCACTGGGGCAGATAAGACTTGGTGTGGCAGAGTGAATACAGCCATGTTGCTGCGGCGATTGTATGAGCTCCCAGAAGCTCTTCTAGGAGGGAATGGTGTTTCCTTTCTGTCCTGGTTCCATGTGCTCCCTTCTTCTGATGTTTGTCCTGTCAAGGAAACAGTAGTACCTGTGCTGTGACTGCCACATATCAGTATGTGCTGGGATGTGTGAAGAGGCAAAGTGCAGTGGAGGTTTATGTCCATGATGAATCAAGAATAACCCTGGTCTTCAGAAGCCATTGACTGACCAGACAAACTTGATATTAAATAAGAATACTGTGCTTGTCAGAATACAGGTGGTTCATGGATCTGTGTGCATGTGTTCTGTGATTGTAAAGGGCTTCTTTGAAGAAGCTGCTCTTAATTAGGCTTAGTAACATTATAGACATCCCTTAAATGTATGCTTGAATGATCTAAACTGAAGCTGTTCTCAATAATGGCTTGTTGAAAGGAAAGGGTAATCCCTGAAGACCTGTCCCAGTATGCTTAGCTGGGAACTGCACACAAAAAGCCCAATTGATTTCAGTGCTGTGCACAGCCCATGTACAGAGGGTGCATGCAGTTTCCTAAGGCTACAGGTCAGTACTGATCTATGGAAAATTTTGCTAGAGTATCTCTGTAAGTTTTGGTGTTTGGGACTCAGACAGCAAAGCAAACAACAGTAATGTCAGTAGCAAGTACGTATCTTGAAGTAAATCATACACATTTTTAACTTTATTTAAAGAATTCATGTATATTCCTTTAATGATATCTGAATATATGGTAAATAGCTGCTTGTATTGCTTTCCAAAATCGCTTCTGAACTGATCAAGTTCAGTCAGGTGTAAATGTTCACATGTAGTTCTAAAGTTTATGAGGAAAAAGCTTCTGAGTCAGATTTGCATAATAGGTCAGTTAAAAAAAAAAAAAAAAAGTTGGTGCATTATCTCAAGTAATATTATTCAGTTAAACACAAATGTTCAATACTAATTGAATTCCTTGAGCAAAAGCAAAGAATGGGCTTGTATTGTGTACTTGTGTACTGATTCAGCCATCACTAACTGCATAGTCACAGCTGGGAGACATATTTTACAACAATTGAAAATACAAGAAAGAAAACAAAAAAAATAAATGCCTACTGGTTTCAACTGTATCCAAGAAATTGAGTTTACAGTGAGTTTTTCCAGGTTTACTCATCTTTTCAAACAGTTAGGTTTCAAAGGTATATTGGCCCCTCAACAGGTGTATAATCATTGCTCTGCACACTGATAGCAGCATTTGTAAATGAGATGAAAATCACATAGTTCATCTGCATCTGTACTGTGCCAAATATAGCTCAAGATTATCATTGTGTTTGGTGGGGTTGGGTGTGGTAACAGCTCTTATTCTGTCCTTAGAATTGCATTTTTCAGAGGCTATGCTTGTCTCTTCTTTGAAGGAGCAGGACTGAGGGTAAGTTCTGGACAGAGGAAACACTCCACTAGCCTCAGCAGTTAATGGGAAGTTGGTGGAAGGACTTATAGCCTGGAAGAGGATGGGAGGTGAGGTGGGAGCAGGCTAATCTTAAGGAGCTGAAATAGCAGGTATGGAGTCTTTACTATGTGGGGCCTGCAAAAGAAGAGAAATGATGTGGGTTAACAAGACTCAAGCGGTAAATGAGTAGAAAAACTGGGGTAGAAGAACTTGGGGCACTGGAGTTTCTTCTGACAACAATTTTGTAAATTTTTTGTGTTAAGTATTTTTGAATTTCAATTTCAAATATGTTTTGATTTTTTCTATACTAGTGAATTTTTGTTTTTTCCAGCCATAAGTTAGTTAATACCTGAGCTAAAGGCATGTCTACTAGTATTTTAAAGTTGTAGATTTTTGTTGAATAAACATATTATGCTTTTGTAAATGTAAGTACTTTTAGCCAATAGAACTATAGACTACCACTCTGTAGGGTCACATTTGGCTCTCTTCATGACAAGCAGGCTACATATTTTTGTCCCTCTTCACATACTCACAATTTGCAGGAGAAAACAAAACTTGGGCTTTCCTGTCTCTCCAACAAGGAAGGTATTGCTGAGCAGATAAGACTTTTGGAAGATCTTTCAACTACTGCAATATAAAAGGAAGTCAAAAAAGTGTGCGTGCATGGTTGTTTTTGTTTTGTTTTGTTTTTCTTTCTTTCTTCCTTGCCCGTCTGTATTTTAACTCAGGACAGCTAAGCAAGAACACTTTTGCTAATTCAGTATCAAGGGTGCCAGTGATCTCACACATGAGAAAAATCCACAAGTTGTTTCATACAAGTGACTCAAAGAATTGTAAAAGTTCTGAAGCGCGATATATGGCATAGGGAGTAGTTTCTATGGAATGTAACTTTTAAACGAATGTGTCAGGAACTCAGTTCATTGATTACAGTTGTACTGAGAAGGCACAACCAACTGGATTCACTTGGGTTCTACAGCTCTTCTCAAAATCTGGGTATCTTGGAACAATGGTTGGCAAAACAAATATAAACTAGTGAAGTCAGTGAGCACTGAATTTAGTAAGCTAAATTTCTGGATAGAAACATTTTCCTTCGTACCTCACACTTTTATCTGAAATCTTACTCCAGGAAATACTTACTTGATTTTTGAGGATACAGAAAACATTTTCATTATTTCCTTGTAAGATCATGCTGCAAAAATTTTGAGATCTTGATGTTCTTTTTACACATCTGCAATCACTCGTGTTTTTTTTTTCATACAGTTCTCAGATCACTGCCTACTAATGACAGTTAGTTGAACTAAAGAAATAGTGACACTTTAATTGTATCTGCTTTCATCTCCTGGAAGTTAACTGTTCTCCACCACCCTGCTCATGCATCTTGCATCTCTTCTCATGTTCTTGATGCAGGAGCCTTCTGCTCTGCACAGCTGCGTGGGGTCATCTGAAAGCAATCAGTCTTTTCTTTTGATGTTGGGAGTTTTTTTATTTTATTTTATTTTCTACTGTTTGATAATGCTGTTCAAGGAGATACTAAACATTAAAGGAAGAGTAAAGACAGAAGAACAACATCTTGTGTGAAGACTGGAGAAGGTAGCAGGGACTGTGCTGGGCCTGCAGTGGAGTGAGGAATGCCTGTGGACTGGAACAGTTGGGCATTCTGCACTTCTGTTATCTGCAGCTTTTATGCAGTGAATTAATGAGTTTAATTCTTGTCATCTGCTTATCTTCTGTTAGCTTAATTGCTTCGCAAGGGCTTTTGTTTTACTCCATATTAACTGCTGTCGGGGGTTTGCATTGCAAACATTACATTTATTAATGTTTTACATTATTAATTTGTTTTGTCCCCAGTCTCATAAGCTAAGTTGAAGCATAAGAAGCAAAAAGGGCTTTATAACACTGCCAGGTTGAGTTATCTTAGTTACTGATAACATTTGAGTATTACTCTTAGCATAAAGGCAAATTGGAAGAAAACATCATAGCCTGTTTCCTGTAAACTAATTTACAGATTATTCCTCTGAAGAAAACCTGACTGAAAGGGTTACGTGCGCTCACAGTTGGAGCTGATAAGTGGTGGTTTTGCCATTTTATATACTTTGTGACACAAAAGTCCAGATGATCCACAAAAATAAGTCTAAAGTATTTATTAGCATTGCAGATGTCTGTATCTTCAAAATGACAATTTATAAGATCCCGCTAATTAGAAGCATAATTTAAAATCTATGAAAATGACCAGCATAGTATGGTTTGAACTGTTTTCTTCTTCTTACTGTAAATTTGCATGCAAAACAATTAAGATACAATCATGGCCAAGGGCATTTACAAGTGCCTTCAGGTCATAATGTCCCTTGGGTATGAATGAGTTGATATCTCCCAGTTTATACAACTGGGAAATATTGAAGTACAATAAGCTAGAGCTGAGAAAAGCTGTCTAACGTGAAAGATGGGGAATGTAAAACTGAGGTCTGCCGTCTTGTAAGTGGGAGTGAACAGCATGTCATCCGTGAGGCCTCAGGGATGTCAGGTCCTCATGGTAGAGGTTTTCATACAGACCCTCTCCACTGTTAAGAAGTCTGTTAGTTCAATACTGTTGTGTGCTTCACAAAGGCGAAGGAATGGGCTTACTACTGGCCTGCTATGCCCAGGCATGGAGTACAGTTCACATGGTAAACCTACACATGGGAATGCCAAAATGGCATGGGAGATAATGATATGACTTAAGCTGTCCTGAGACTGCTGCTGATTAAATATTGCTAATCTTCATCAGAGCTTTCACTGCATGCATTTTGTCCTTGAAGACCTTAGAGAGTTTTCTGCAACAAGATATACACGTTATGATGCACTGCTCTAATTCATCATGATCATGACTTGCCCATAATGCAGGCATGCCTCCCTACCTCCTTGTTTTTTGTTTGTTTTGTTTTGTTTGTTCACTAATGCTAGCTGTTGGTGATGTTTAACGATGCTTAATTACTTTTTGTTGATCCTGTCAGGAAGTTTCCTTGGGCTAGTGCAGACATTTCTAATCCAACTATTTAATACTGGCTCTTGGCAGAAAGATATTGAAAATATTGGAACAGTATGGAGAATCCAAGTAATAATACATAACAGTTTTAATGCTTACATTTTGAAGATATTGGAAGAGGATGGAAATTCAAGTAATAATACGTAATAGTTTTAATGCTTAATCAAGCTGTGCATTTTAATTTACATATATTACCTGAAAAGCTAATGTAGGCTGACACTGACTGGCAATGACAAAAATTAGGTTCAGTTCCTAGAGGTCCTCTGAAAATTGTTGAATAGCTGACTTCTCTGGGTAGGGACATCTGAAATTCTGGGAGAAAAAGCTATGATGTTTCTATGTGATCAGTGAATCAGATTTATCCACTGATTAAAAATGGGTTAGTAAACGGGTTTTAACAGAACAGTTTATGGAGCACAGAGCAGGAGAACTAATGCTGGTGAGGCAAGAGCAATTCCCAGGTTACATCAGCTGCTTCCTCTCCCACTCCTGTCTGTGTCAGTATTGGGTCTCCTGGGGCAGTACCTCCAGCATCTATATGGCTTGCCTGAAATTATTTTTCATTCCCAGGCTGTTGTGGAGCACAGGAATCCCACTGGTTGGCAGGCTGATCTGTTGCCCCTGTTGATCTGTTGCTGTCAGTTCTGGGGACTATGCAGTTTATCCCAGCTTTAAATAGCTGCTCTCAGTCTGCAGAGGAGACTGGGCAGTTAGCTGTTGCCTACTGCCCCTTAAACTTGCCTGTGGTTGAGGCATATACTGCTTTTGGACTTGGACGTAAGCTGTAGCAATTCCCAGGATCCTTACCCACAAAAAAAAAAAAAAAAATGTCTTGAATGATTCTTTTTATTTATTTACTTATTTATTTTGAAAAAGAAACAACAACAACAACAAAACTTCTTGGAGTCTGTCCATCCAGGTTGACTTGCTTATCTTAGCCTTGATGTTTACAGGTGCATTGCCTACACATTTTGCAGTGTAATCAAAACATTTATGTTTATACCAACCTTTAAACTTAGATAACCTTAACAGATATGCTTCCCAAATTTCACAGCTCATTCATGTCAAGAAAACCTGTTTAGGCCTGAGTAATTAATTGTTTCTGTCCAGTTAACTCTTATTCACCAGCAAATACTGACAAAATGACTGTTCTCCTTTGAACCTAACTGCTTGGCATTATATTATCAAGGCGGAACAGCTTTGCCTTTGGCTGCAAACAATATATAATTTTTAAAACATTTTCTTTACTTTCTTTTTCAGAGAAATTACAAGAATTTTATGGTCTTTTGTAGTTTTGTAGGAAAATACACGTTCATATATGAAATATTATACACATATACCCCTCTTGCATGCCCTGTGTTATGTACATATGCATACACATTCTGTAGTATATATTCACATGGATATCTCAAGTGAAACGACTGCAAAAGCTATGCAAGATAAATCATATCACTGTTCATTGCTTATATTCTGGCCTGACAATGGGGATGAGTTTTAACACTGACTGTGGCTGCTGTGAGGCTTCACTGTGTGTGCTTAGCATCACATTTGGTGGCACACCTCTAATCTTGTACACATGTAACTCTTATAGCCAAGTAAGTGTAGTTACAGTCTTAGGATACGAACAATCTCAGTCTTAAGTAGTTCTATGCAGTTGTTGGTTTATTTATTTTTTTATCTTCCTCACAAAATTGGAGCCCCAATCATCAGGAATACAAATGATTTTGTAATGATGTATTATCTTAAAAATAGAAGAATGAAGAAGAATGAAGGGAAAAAAAATTATAAATCTGTGAAAACCAATAAGGACCAAAGTAAAAGCTTTCATTCAAAATCAAATATGAATATCCATTCTTTCAATTTAGAAACAGAAGCATCTAGTTCTTTCTCCTGTGTATTGGAAAACTGGAAGTGTTATAGACTTCCCCCAGTTTTCACTTGAAGTATATGTTTTTTACCTGTACTACTTCTTGGTCAGTTTATCAAGGCTTTGAGTCAAGTAGATATTAATTAAAAATATTTCTGGAAATAAATAATAATACAAAAAATCCTCTTAAGCAATTTAATCTGAATACATTATAGTTTCATAGTTGATTGCAAAATACATTGAGCAAAACCAGCCAGAAAAGAGCTGGTATAGTATATTTAAGGTATATAAGAAAGTAGCATACAGAAAAATCTCATCATATATATCTTCTTTATTGATGAGAAAGAGAGAATAGTAGATCGAACTCTTTAGCTGCAATGTGGTTTTACATATTTAAGTGATTAAGCTTCTAGCTACTGTGATTAAGCCTTACCTCTCTATATTAATCATCATAGTGAGAGAAACGATTTTTATTAAAATAATTTAAATAGAAATTAGTATCAGCCTTTTGTTGGGGGGATCATTTATAACATATTTATTGACTTTCATAATTATAACTTATTTAAAGGTTTTATAATGTTGTGAACAATTCAGAGGGCTATTAATGGTCCTGTTGTCTTGTAAAATGAGCATCTGAAATGTTTTCTTTTTTCCTTTTAAAATGTCACGAGAATACACAATAGGCTGGACTGAAGCAATAACACAGCCTGGAGCCAGACAGACGGAATCCTGTGTTTAAGGATAAAACTAAAGTTTATTGTCCACCTTATCCTTGCTCTTCCTGTACCGGAGAGCACAGATAAGACATTTCGAAGCCCTCTTCAATCTATCGAAAGGTGGCAGCCATTCATCAGGATCTTACCTTTTATTTGTCACAATAATGATCTTGTGATACAGTAAGGAAACTCATAGTTTGATGCTTGTGCATTTGGGTTGACTTTAATTAACTGTGCCAGATTGCTGGGTCAAAAGTTAGAGTGCCTGCATACTTTTCTGTAAACCTAAGATAATGTCATTCTGATCTTTCTTTTTGTGTTATCTGAATAGCGTGATTAATTTTCTGATAATGCAACAAAGGGAAAATGCTGGAATCTTTTACACGGAATGACATCTTGTAGCTGCCTGCAAGTAAGAATGTGGTTTGAGTTAAGTTCCTAATTAACACACAAAAAATCTGTTTTTCTCCTGGAATATCTCTTCTTTCATCTAAATATGTGTGGAGGCTGCCTTTATCAAGGCAAGGAAGTTTCCGTTTCATGACTTATTTGTGAGGATAAGGCCCTTGTTGTCAGCAGGGAAGCCCAAAACTTTGCTTTTATTAAAGTGTTTCTCAAACTCAAGTCCTTCAAAGAAAATATTGTTTCACTGTGCAGCTAATGGAGTAGTCAGCAACATATTTCAGATTGAAATAATAGCTACTAGAGTTAATATTTCAGAATTTTCTCTGTTTTGGAATGGACAAAGCATCTACAGGCACACTAAAATGTTACTTAAATTTATTTGCTTGGAAAAAAATACACTCAACTTCTAGGCAGTTATATTTAAACTGACAGATATGATTGTAACCCAGGTGAAATGAGTTGTGGGCTACTCCTGTTTGTCAGTGGTTGTTGAATTCATGTTTTGAAATGCAAAATTTGGTCTGTGCTCCACACCTGTATTTTAAGGACAAATGTCTCTGTGTAGTAAACAATATAAAATACTTCCCAGTAATCCCGCAGTTGAGTAAAACAGGATGACTGGGTTTTAGTAAGGGAAGTCTGTGGAGATTTTGGATTTTGCAAATTCAAGTCTCTGATTCTTTCCTTATCATTGTCTCATTGCTATCTTTCTCTTGCTGTATTTCTGGAGAAAGGCTATGAACACTTCTGCCTGTCCTCAGACAACTTTGTAATGAATGGACAGAGTGTTTGAAAATCTGCTGTCTACAGGTCAAATGAGTTATCTCTCTGCCAGAATTTGCTTGTGTTTGAGATGTATATTCTTGATGGCAGAAGGATTTCCTCTCTTCCTTGATACTGTCTAACTTTGCCTTTTGTCTTTGATCAGTGGTTTTAGGGGAGGTGTCTTTTTTTTTTTTTTTTTTTCCCTAGTCTGGAAAGATAAATTTTCTTCAAGCTCACTATTAATCTGGTGCTTTCAGGATGGAGGAGGCATGGTCTTTGAAATCACCCTTCATAAATGAAACCTTAAAAGCTCATAAATATAAGCATTAGTCACAATTGGATCCAAATTCTAGTTTGGACAGACTATTTTTTATCTGTGTTATTTTTCCCTGGGTGCAGAGTTCTTCCCTGTTTCCCCACACTGCATTGTTTTGGGGAGCCACGTAATCTGTTGAGTGATGAAAATTTTGAATTTCTACACCAACCTATAAAATTTTGTTAGCGTATCACCTAATATAAAAGATTGTTTATGCTTTGTCTCCCTCAGTTCTTGACTATTGAAGTGGATTTGTTTACATGTTTAAATTTCTTACACACACAGCTCTACTCATCCTGTTCCAAATATCTTCCTCAAAGTCACACTTTCTTTTTCAGAACATAAATGAAAACTGCTTTATTCTCATTTCCTTCATTAAGATACTTCTTACATATTGCAAAGGAAGGTGCGAATTTCAGCTAAAATTAAAATAGTTTATTATTTTTTCTTTAATCTATAGCAGTTTGTTTTGCAAATGGTGACTAATTATATTCACCTCCTTAACAGAATTCCCTAATAAGATAGAAAAAGGAGGGAAAAAATCAATTCATTGACTTGCTTCTCATTTAGTGGCACATTCATCTAAACATATGATTAGTAAAGATTAGTTTTGGGTGAGGATAAAAGAAATTCTCAAGTTAACATGGAACTGAGAGCTCCTTCAAGAAAGGGATTGTTTTATCATGTAATTCCCTACCACTTTGTCCCTTCCCTTAATATTCTTGGTAAGTGTTAAGAAACATTCAAAACCTTATTTTCTTGGTAGTCATGCCTGGTGCTCCTTTCTGAAGAGCACTGTTCAATTACCGTGTTTTATTGTCAGAATTCCAAAAAGCTCATTTGTGGTTTAGGTTTTAGTTCCTACATAGGTAATGGGGTGTATGCCATAGGTAGGGGTGTCACTTGACTGTCAAAACAATGAAAGACTACTATGGACAGGTTACTTTTTTTTTTTTTTTTTTGCCATAAACTAGCAAAGATCACATGGGGTTCAATCCTGATTTCACTGATGCTAATGCCAAAGGCTAGACATTAGAATATGACCAAAGTTACATTCCAGCACTGTGTGTAACCATCATCGTGAAAAGACTTAGTATATTTAATTTCACTTGATGCAAATTAAAAACAACAGATTAATGGATTTAGGATTTACATTCCTTCAAAGACTGTAAATTCCATGGTGAGTCTCTCCCCGGTAGAAGCTGGGAGGATGTATTGAGGAAAGTAAGCCTTTGCTTTTCTCCTGCCTTCTTCCTTCAGCTCTGGGTACTGATCAGTTGCAGCAAGGATGTTGAGATTGATGGACCTTTGGCTTCAATCAACTCTTTTTTTTTTTTTTTTTTTTTTTTTGTGGGACAGCTTTGTGTTTGGTAGGGTTTTGGGTAAATCACAGTCTGTAGCAGTCAACCTCCTACTGATGACCAGGGTGATGACCATCCGTTCCTGACATCCTACTGCAGCAGCCTGACTTCCTGCTCCAGCTTTTCCTCAACTGTGTTGGCATATTTAAACCCAAAAATCTGTTTTCATTCTGTAACCTTATGATAACCTTGAAACGAATGGTTTTTCTGTAAGCCACTGTTTCCAGTGCCAAAGGATTAAATTTTCCTTGTTAACCTCACAGGATGTCTAGGTGGGTGTGTTTTTTTTTCTGTTTTGTTTTCATATGGGCTTAAAAAAAATCAATTTTATTTCTTGGGAAAATACTCAAAAGTATTAACAGTTCTTGTTCTCTTCCTTGCTACCATGTTTGATGTAGACTGCTTTTTAAGGTTCAATAGTGAAGATAACCTATTCTAAGGGTTATTTTTTCTGGATGAGGCTCCTGTTTTGCATAGTGTCTGTTTTGTATTTAAATAGTGTTTAAAGCCTATTTCAGATAAAATCAGGTACGGTGACTTCCTTTGATTGGAAAGGCTACGTGCAAATTATCCGTTATGTTCAGCTAAGCCCAATGTGCCTGTACAAAGAGTTTTGAAATGTAAGAGCTCTTATATCTCTCCAGCTCAACTTTGACTGCTGCTACTGGTATTGAAGTGGACTGTTTAGTCAACACAAAGGAATTTTGCCTGGCAATAACTGGAGAATGATAAGCAGCAACAAAGATTTTATTATATATTAGATTTGTTGTAAAGATTTTATTTTATATTAGATTTGTTGTTTAGAAGCCAACTTTGAAAGAATTCTAGTGGATTTTGTTCAGTGTTTGCTAACTTCAGTACTTTCATTAAGGCTGATGTTTCACTGATGTCACTCTCCAGAATTATATCAGACAGAGATAAGCCAACGGGACTGTCATGATACAGTGTTAGCCATTATGGAAGATGCACCAGAAAAGTTTTTCAATGCCCAGCATCTGTAGAAGTAGTGCATTTTACTTGCATAGCTGGCTTCTTGTTAATTCTCTTACAGAAAATGATAGCGAAGAAGTAATGGCACCAATTAGAGATGAAGCTGATTTGACTTAGTGTCTTGTCACTCTACTTAAAATACAAAAAAAAAAATCCTCCAAAGTTGTTTATAAACCATGCTTTTTTATTCGTTGAAAATATTCTCCATTCCAAAAACATGAATGCCTGTTAAATTATTCTCCCAGTTCACATACTAGGTTAGAAATTGCCACATACAGTACAGTGAAATGTTAATATCAAGATCAAGATGGATGACGGGATGTCTGAATTACAGAAGCAGGAGTATTGTTTGTCTATATTGGGATATCTGAGCTGTCATGTCCTGTTAATTGATGTATGAAAGATGGTCTGATGGGCAAGTACCTAGAGCAGAAACAGCAAAACATAATTAAGAGAGAAGTGGATAGTTTTAGGGGTGTATATCATAGTTCACTAGACTGTTACTATGAACATCTGTTAGAGATTTCAGCATTGCCTTCTGTAGGCTTTCAGAATGGCTAGGTAGCCAAATATGCTACCAGATTTATAATGTTTTCTGAAGCTTTAAAACACTATATTGACACATTTTAGGTCATAATGAATAACAACCTACATATATTGAAGGGTGCTCCAGCTTTCTTTTCTTAAAATAAATTTTATTTTTTAAGAAGATAACGCTTACTATATGAAGATGCAGTGAAGATATGGTCTATTTTATTGAATCTCAAGCTAAATTCTATTTGCCTTCAATTGGAAAAGGGACCAGTTTTTCTTTGGGAGCCTGGGGGGAAGCTTCTTGAAAATCTTCATCGGTTTAGAGCTGTATTTCGCAGTTCATAGAATCTACTGAAATCAGAGATGGTTACTTTAACCCTATGACAGATGGAGCCAGGATGTCTGTGCCATCAAAGAGAGCAAAAATGAAATGTGAGTGAGCACAGAAGTCAGTAAATATGAGAGTAATTGGAATGGGCATGCTGAGAGGGTAAGGAAGGATACGTTGCTGTCACTTTTTTCAGCCATCAGCTTTGAAGCCAGCTACTGGTCTGTGTAAGTGACCTCTCCAGCCTAAGCTGGAAAAGGTTAGAGGGTTATATAAATGCACTGCTCTATATAAACCTTTAAGGGACGCCTCTCCAGAGTGTTTTTCATGATGACAGGACAGATATGCTCCTTGCAGAGGATGGACTAGATGATTTGAATTGATCTCTACTTCTGAAGATATTTTTACAGCTTGACCTTGGTTATGAGATGGAGTTTGCAATCTACTTCAAGTGTTTCCTCTCTCTTCTGCTATTAAGTACAGTCAACTGGGTAAAAAAAAAAAAAAAAAAAGGCTTGATAAAATACATCATTAAATTCTGCATCTTTGAAAGGCTGAATATTACTCATTGTTAGAAAGACAAGACAGTTAAGATGGTGATGGACAGAACTAAGGCTGTCAGGTTATAAGATCCTTCTCCAATAGTTAAAAGGATATTAAACCTAATTACCTAGTCTGTGATACTCCCATTACAAAGCTGTTCCAGAGATAGCCTTCTAGTTTCCCAACTAAGTTACTTTATAGCCCTTCTGTCATCATTATCCTTTGGCTTAAATAACTTGTCTTTCTAGGATTTATTGCTGCAAAGTGTTTTTTTTTTTAACCCTCGGAGTTTTTGTTTTGTTCAGTAAGTCAAACAAGGCAAGTTTGCTTGTTGTTTTTTTTTGTTTGTTTGTTTTGTTTTTTGTTTTTGTGTGTGTGTTTTTGTTTTGTTTTGTTTTTTCTTGCAAAACTGAGAACTTGGGCCAGGTCTCTCTAGGTAAGGAAACTGTACTAAGATAAAGTAGTGATGGATTAGAAAAATCAGAAACTAGAACAAGCTGAATGAGGTGTACTGGAGACTGTCTTGTAGGTAGCAAGTAAAAGCTGCCATATGATCTACTCCACCTTTCCTTCATACAGGTGTAGCACTGAAGGTGGGGTGTATGCCAGCCACCATCAACAGGTGTCAGTGCACTGGATCTATGCGTTAGAGTCAAATGTTTCCAGTTGCAGCAAATAAGTTGGCTCACTTTCCTTTGTGTGCAGGAGCTGCATGAATAGATGGTGATGTTTGTGGAGAATGAAAAGGCAAATTGCTTAGAGAGATCAGATCTGGTAAAGGAGGAACATGACTGGCAGCAAGCAAGAGGTTAGGCTACCTGGAAATACTTGCTAAGGAAAATTTTTCTCCCTCCCTGACATCAGATATTAAAGATATGCAGTGAACATATGCCTGTCCCTGTCCACATCCTCAGTCCTTCCCAGCATAAGAATGTGCTTAGCAATGTAGGTCCCCTCCCAGGCCTCTCCCCTCCTGCTCTGAGGACTAGAAGTACTAACAGGACTCATCAGGCAGGCTCTCCATGCTGCAGCTGGATTTCAGCTGTCCATTTGCACTTGTTTGGCTGCTGCCAGCAATATCTTGATTAATATATGAGTGCTGGCTAAAATTACAGCTTCCACATTTAATTAAAATTGATTACTGCTTTAAGAGCTATTTAATAAGAGAAGCAAAAAAAAAAAAAAAAAAAAAGGGAGGGAGGGGGCTAGAAGGTTTGGCTCAACTACATGGGTTTCATATATACAGCCTTGCTCATGATGAGCAGAGACATTGTTCCCTGTAGGCTGGAGCTTGAGGGTTTTATTTTTCTTTTCAGCCTATCAGTTTTGAACCTTTAAAGTTAGACTGAACGAATGTTTATTTTTCTTATAGAACTTCACATCTCTTGTACTAAACAAACATATTAAACTTGAGGCTATTTCACATGGTGAACTTCTTGAATTATCAGCAGAACAGTATGAAAGATCTCCACTCCTGTCCTGATAACAGTGATAGATGTGAGACCCTAATGAAATGCCAGCTATCTATCTTCCTCTTTGTGTCAAGGAAACAGAATGCCCCAGGTCAATTCTGAAAGTTAAGAACAAAGCAAAAAGTAATTAACTATTCATTACTTGTGCTTGAAAAAATAATTTGTGATATTTTTTGACAGAAGAAAAATGTATTTAAAAACAATGCTCAGGATACAAGACCAGTTGCCATATATTATATTAATTGTTTTGGGTGAGGGAACTGAGGGGGAATATAAACTTGTTTTTTGTGCGTGTCTGTATGAGTACAGTTATTTTACATTTTACAGAAAGATATATTGCCATGTACTTTTCCATGAATCTTCATAGATTTATTAAAAAAAAAATAAAGTTTGATTGCCGAAAGAGCAGTGAAGTGAAGAACTGACTATTGAATTCATTACAGTTTGTACTAGAAGACTTATTAAGAAACAGCTAGTGTATCTCTATAAATTCAGTGCAAAGCTATTGGTTTTATACCCACAGTAACAGCATGTTGAAAAAAGCATTACTTGGCTGGATTTTTAGCTTAAGGTAACAAACTGTGTTCATGCATAACAACAATAATAACATAATAACAATAGCACTACAGAACTCTTGAGTTTTCCTCTATCCTTTACATGCTATAATCTGCCTGTTGTTTTTTGATGGAACTGTGAAATTTATTCCCCAAATCCATTTTGATTCAGTTCCAAATAAGAGATTTTGAAAACTGAAGGATAAGCAGTATCATCTTTCAACCTCCTTCATTCTGTGGATCTCTCAAAGACCAAAATGATGTGAGAATAAATGCATTAAGAGGGACCTATTTAAATAATACATAGCTGTGCTGAACTCTTAAAAAGCTAGAGGTGCTTGTGAAAGAAATGTTCCCCTGAAGTGATTTGCTACATATACTGTCTAGTGTATGTTTATCTATTTTCCCCTATCAAGATCATTTCTTCATCTCTGAATCCATTTTATCACAGCTAACCATTACAAAACTGGAGTTTTTATGAAAATGAGGTATGATAATCTGGTTCACAAGGACCAGGTGAGACCACACCTTCTGAATGTAAAGAACTAATAACTTGTATAGGGATACACTGATAAAAGGCAAACATGCCTTTACGTGTTTAGATTTAAGGGTATGGATGGTATTTGAACTCTGAACATTTCCCACCACCTGAGCTGGCTGCTACCTCTCCTCAGTTGAAATGTGGCAAAATAAGACTAAAGATGGCTTGAATTAACTAATTCTACTTTGTGTTGTAACCCAGCAGGCAACTCTTGTGTCTCAGCTCTGTGTTAAACTGTTCTGCAACAGCCAGACTGTACCAGAGGAAAGGCATGAATATGTCCTATTTAAGCAGTGAGTGATTTTTAGAGGCCTTTAGTTTGCTGTGGACAATAGAAGCTTCAACAGTTACCTGGCAGGCTTTGTTGTCTATTGTAATGATTGTTACTTTTATTTTCCTTACATGAGCTCCTTAAGTCATTTTATGCATAATTGTGAAGACAACTTCAGTTGTTAAAGTGGGGAGCTCCAAATGGAGCTACTCCGAAACAGATAAAAACATCACTGGTATTCCAGTCTTACTGAGTGTTGGAAGAAATCTCCTTCAGGAGTCCGATGTGGATTAGTGTTGTGGATCTGCCCCTGAAGAGGAGAGAGGCTTTATGTCTTGCAGTGTCTGAGGGAGCTCTGCCAAACATTCAGACGGTGTCACTTTGCAGTCTATTATTGTGTTGCTTCACATTTGATAACTGTGAGGGCAAGGGGGGAAGAGTCGTGGACTCACAAAGCTTCAATAGCTTTAGCAGCATGAAAAAGTTGGAATTTAAATTTTTGAGACAGTTCTAACTCTTCTGAAGCTCTGCCCCTGTAATAAAGATTACTCTGTTGGGGAATTCTGCGTATTGCATTCACACATCTTTAAGTCAGTTCGGCAGTACTGCAGCTGTGTCTGAGGAACTCTGAAGGTGAAACTAAGTCCTTTTCTGTCTGAAATCTTAGGTGTGTCGGGCTTCCATTTCCCATAGATGCAAGAACAACTTTCCTTTCCCTGGTGACAAAATTATGACATCCTAGATGTGTAGATGTGTGTTTGTTTGTTTGTTTGTTTCTGTTTTTTTTTTTTTTTTTTTTTTGTGGGATGGTATTTAAAGTAAAACTTTGTGCCTATGGTACAGTACTAAAGAGAGGGTTCCCAGGAAGGGAGCATAACTTCACTAGATATAAAGTGCTGTAAAGGACACTTTCACAAAACTTCCCCTGATCTGGGTAGCACACAAACTGTAATTCCAACCAACAGATGAATCCCTTGGATACTGTTGTGGCATGCACAACATTACATAAATACACCACCTAATAAATTGGGTGTGGGAATAAGATCTGGAGAGAAAAAAAATCTGAATTCACAGGGGGAGGGGATGTGGAGATAGGTTATTTGACATACAAGCAATGTGCTAACGAGGAGCTAAAATCTCCATAGGTTCTGCCCCTTCTTTCTACTAGTGAATTCATGCCTGTGGCAATAATTTGAGAGATCCTGGGATCTTAGCCTGAGAGTGAGCTGCCTTTTCCTGTTCTCTCATTACTGACTCTATTTGTGTGCCCTTTGCCATAAGGGGGGTGAGGTGCCCTGCTGTATCTTGGATCTTTCCACAGATTGGTTTTGTACGTGGATGTTGTCAAAGTATTCTGCTATTTTGGCAACATCCTCATAACCCAGTGGCCAATTCTTCTTCAGCTCTGATTGCATGGGTAATCAGTTTATTGGTGCACCTATAGAAAAGTGTGAATTTATATCTTTTGGAGTTGATCACTGACCACTTTTTTCCTTAGGACTAATCCAGTTCTTTAATCACTTGCCAGAGGATGTTTTAGGCACTCGTCATGCCAATTTTTAATAACACCCTTATTCTTTACTTGCGACAGCAAGTATGTCGATCTTTATTAGTCATGAAAAAGTTAGGAACATCCTAGCAATTAATTCTTACTAATATACATCCTCTCTGAGTGTACATACTCGGTCTAAATACTATACAAGCTGAAAAAAGACATCAGGAAATTTATAACCCAGTAGCACGGAGTTGTAACCAAAGCCTATCTAGAAATAAGTGGGTTTGTTGGTTATTTTTGTAGCATTGTCAGCATAACAATCCTGTACCACCACTACCTTTAGTGTTATTTAAATCCAGCAGTCTCCTATGCTGTTGTTCCAATTGATGAACAAGATGAGAGGCAAACAAAAGATTTTGTACCAAGAAAACAAACATGTACATCCATATCTTTGCTCAAACTACATGAGGGCTTGGATAAATTCCCTCTCACTATTACAAAATCATGACTCTATCAATTTATTTTCAACTCTTGAAGTAATGAGTTGAAAAATGTCTTTGCTGTTCTTAAATCACTTTTTATGTGTGTGTGCAAACAATTTCTTTTGTTGCAGTCCAAAAAAGAAAAGGGGGGGAAGGAACTAGATTCATGAAGTGTAGCAGTCAAAAGTCCAGTCTCTGCACTATGGCTAAAGGAGCTTAAAGCTCAGCTTACAGGTACCACTGCACAGAGGAGTAATGGTTTGAATACAAAAGGAATTTGTAATAAAAGTAATAAAGAGTGGAAAAGAGCCCACATAGTCAGCAGTGACATAGCACTTGCACATTCCTCATACTGAACCTGTCCTAAATTCAGAAAGTACATTGTTTCTTGTTTACTCCATACCTTTTGCAGGAATTCCTAATCAAACTTTTTTTTTTTTTTTTTTTTTTTTTTTTTTTTAAACTTCTGCTAGTGACATTAGCTAAATCTGAAGTACAGCTGGTTCACCTTCCATCATTGCTCTGAATCTTTCCATGCAAAAAAACTTCCAGGTAAAGACAGTGATATGTTTCTCTGTTTTAGCCACAAAAAGTGCTTTCCAACTTGGAATGATGAAAAATGGCACCTATGACTTTCTGTTATTGTTCAAAAATTAGGAGATATCTGCAGGTGCTTGAAGTCTGCTGCGGTTTGTTGGTTTTCTCATTTTCCTAAGCCTAGGAGCTTTAGCAGAGTGTTTGTCCTCCAGGACTTTGACCCTGCCCTGCACCATCCTCCCTCCTGTTGCTTCATTTAATACCTGTTACTTCATTCTCTTCAATAATGCCAGTACCATAATGTTATTTTCTGTAGTATTCTGACCTCATACTGGAAAAAGTCTATTAATCTCTTAGTTATTATGTCGTACCAGCTGCTAAGCCACTGCAATTTAGGATCTTGTTAAGCCCTGATGCTTTACACTCCCTCTGGACTCTATTGTCTCACTGACCTCTTTTGAAGGTGCTGGCTTCTTTCCCACTCCTCCCTCTTTAGATGGCCTGTCATCAATCATCCTTATTCTTCTTACTGCTAGTAACATAGATACATTTTGACATTATTTTAAAAAAGCAATTGCTACATCTGTGTCAGAAATCTGAAGATCTGCAGAGTATGTTAGCCTGCGTGCTGTGTTTGTGTTGATTTTGTTTGGTTTCCACTGCAATATATAGTGGCACCTCCAATGTGGTAGGTATCCCACAGCTAGGTGCATGAAGCAGTGTTTCTGCCTGTTCATGGGCAAGGAGTCTTTTTTCCTTTTGTATTTTTTTCAAGATGTTCCCGGTAGTTTTTCAACACCCACTAATTAAACAGCTTAACTTTTACTGAGTGTTGTAGGGGAGTGATGAAAGAGTACCCCAAGATGTGAGCAAATAGGAACTCTTGGAGCTGTGGGAACAACTGCATGGTTTTGCCCACTTTAAGGCCTACAGTCAGACTGTATGTGCTTGTGAGACATACAAGTACATAGCGGTAGTGCAAGTGATCCTAGCTGGAATGTGTCAGTTCATGATGCCCTCCTGGTGTGGAAATGGATGAGATTTTCCATCTCTGGTCTATTGTTAGGAGCCATTAGTTGCTTCTTCCCCCAAACTGGTGAGTAGGGGGAAAGTTGTACAATCAGTCCCTGGGCTTAGTTGGGAAAAATGACAGCTATCAGCTGACAGACAATTAAAGCCACCTCCTAGATGCAGTTGTGGTCTGTACCTTCATATCATTGCTAGAAGGATGTGTTCTTCTCTTATGTGACAGACCTCAAAGTGAGACAGGAACAAGATGAAAAGAGTCCATCCATGAAGTGAAGTTATTTTTAATCTCATCAGTTCATGGTTTGGCTGTGGTGAAAAGAAAATATGTATATACTTGCACAGTAAAGGAGTGCCAAAGACAGAGCTAGGATGTGCTGAAGATCCGTGGTGGTGGGTATTTAAAACATACAAACAAAACAAGCCCCAACCTTTTCATGTACTTGAATATGGGCAGGCACTGTGTCAGTAGTGTGATAGCCAGTCACGGTGATGCTTCTCTTTCCTGTGAGGCCAAGGCTGAGGTGACCATCAGGCAGGTATCACAGCAAGGTGGGCAGGGTCACTTCTGTGACTGTGGCTGAGGGAGCTGTTTCCCCTGGGTGAGTGGAATGGGCTGGAGCCAGGCTCCTCATGGTGGAGGCACCTGGGCGGTTTGAGAGGAGCCTGAGGGTAGCAACAGGAAGGGTTACTGAGGACAAGACAGCTCACATTGCAGAGCACGTATGTGTGGCTGCATCTGTCCATATAGCACAGAATTCAGAATATTTTTAGAAGTAATTTCTGTTTGTGAAATTATTCATATGGCCACAGGAACATGACATACTTCTTTCTCCTATCCTCTCCATGTGCCATTGGTCCCTGGCCACAGCCCCAGTGGCGAGCGTTCCAGGTACTGATGGCTGTGGGATGAGAGAATGGGATGTGGCAGGAGTACAGGGTCAAATCTGACCCCTTCTCCTCACTGGATGACATCTGTGTGTTCATTTTCAGTACATAACCACATGCAGAAGTCTAAATGCTCTTGAGCATTTGAGCCTCTTCTGCTGCTGCTTCCTGCCTGTTCCCCGTTCTGTTTTTCAGACCAGTCCTTTGGAATAGGACTGCTCGGATACTGTAGAAGGGGACATGAACTGACAAGAAAGATCGAAGATTTCCATAGCATTTTTGACCTTTCAGGTTATTCTTGGTTGAACCTACCTACCTCTGTCTTCTAAGGGCCTACCTACCCACCCCCATTATTGCCCATAGCTCAGTGCTAATCCAACGTCCTATCATCCTTCTCACCCTTTCACAAAAAAAGCTTACTGAATTTTAGGAAACACAAACTAAAATCTTTTCTTTTCTTTTATTATTTATTTTTTTTTAATCCAGTTTTCATCTTATGACTTATTATTCTTTTCCCTTTAAAGCCTTTTGAAGTTGATAGGGGTGATCATGAAAATAAATTCTTTCTACTTGCAGTGACCTGCTTTTTCCCAAAATCTTGCTGAACTGCTTAAATGTTATTCCCCAGAAAAATATAGCAATAAATCTTCCACTTCTTCAGCATCTACCAGGCAAAATTCTCATTGTGCTTGAATGAAATAATAAAAGGTCCTTGCACAACAAGTCACTATTTTTTCTCCTGGTATGGTTTGGAGACAGACAAACAGGATGCAGGGGACTTGCTTTCTTCAGCAAATGTGCAAAACAAAGCTGCTAGACTGTTCATGAGAGAACAGCTCTTCTCACAAGTTTTACTTCCCAGACAGCCTTCTGAGGGAGGATTGTGGTGTTTAGGCTGGGGACAGCAGGGCCGCAGCTCCAGGCTGTGGTTGAGAGGCCTCTCCATTGAGCTGTGGGCCTCCAACCAACAATGGCCTTTTCTCTGTGCTGGATCTGGCCTGTGAAGGGCTGCTGGTTGGCCAACATGGGAGGTCAGGGCTACGGGAGGGAGGCAAAATGGTATGCTGTATGCCAGAAAGCCTATGCTTTTAGGGGCCAGACAGGCAAGAGCTGCTCTGCTCAAGCTGCCTTGACTTGGAATGAATGTGGGTAAACGTTAGGCTTTGTGTAACCTAGGTCACGTCACTTGGCAATGAAATAGCTGAGCATTCACGTTTTCTGCAATGCTGTCCTGTGCTTTAATCGTTTTGCATCATCCTTCCTTTCATTACTGGCCAAATCTGTAGCTTAATTCCCTCTTGCAGTATTTCTAGTTCACTTTTAATAACTTTTTTTTTCCCCTGTGAGTGTGAATCAATGGCCTTGTAGAGGCTTTAAGGCTCTTGCTGCAGTCATCTTAAAACTTAAATGATTATCCCTGCTACTACATCTATGTATGTTTTTAGTCATATGTTGTGCAATGTGCCCAAGTCCTTCACATACGTGCTAAGTCCTGTATGTGGTATAATGCTCCCCTTATTGACCAGAACAGCAGTGGTCTGGGCCCTGGTGAAAGCCTCTGGCAAGCATCAGGTTCAGTAATATGTCTTCATCTTCTCCCCTCCCATACTTTGCTTGCTGGCACTGCTGTAACTTCTTCCTGGGTTATCTTTTGAACTATTCAAATTTGGTTGCCTTATGAAAACCTGTTTCTTACTCTTATCACCATGATACTTCACAGAGGTGGGTATACAAAAACAACCCAAATAAGAATAAAATAAATGTTTATAAATGCTCTTTCTAATAGAAGTCTTTAAGGATCAATGTCTTTTTTTTTTTTTTTTTTTTAAGAAAACAGTGTATAATGAAAGTTGTGAAATTGGAATTTTTTAACATAATTAACTTGGAGGCTTGTCTGAGTGTAATTTTACTTTTTTGATCCCAATGATCCCAAATCATTTTGCAGCTAATAGTATTGACTTCTATATACTCATGGGTTGAAAGAAGGGAAGAAGTGCCATAATCTGTATAAATAAATTGAAAAAAAACATAGGCCATTTAGAGGGAGAAATGGTAAATCCTGTGTTCGCAGAAGCTCGCCCAGAAACTCTGTGTCTTGAAACCCACGGAGGAGCACAGGCTGTGGCTCACAACACTGATTGCTCAGACAGTCTCTGCATATGTCAGCTGCGTGAGAAGCTGGCGCTGGTCCATTTGCTGAAAGATTTTACAGATGTGAGCAGTGCAGGACTGTTGTTTTAGGCAGCCAGTGTGAAACAGGAAATGACCTGTGTGGAGCAGGCGGTTAATGAAGAAAGATGCGAGTGAGTTGCGCCTCTCCGGGACAGCGGATGGGATGTCCTTCTGAAAGCTGACCTTGTATTGTTCTGTTCTGGCAGATCGTCACATCTGGCGTTTACATACAATACAACTGAATTCTTGCTAAAAGCCTTTGAACATTGTCGTAAGTGTGACTTCTGGCTGGCTGGGGAAGGCCAGATGATGTCATAGCATTTTGATAAGGGATCCAGGAATCTTTCTGCAGACTGCGATGTGATATGTCTGCACGTTCTTTACTGAAAGGGTTGTTAGGCATTGGAACAGGCTGCCCAGGGAAGTGGTGGAGTCACCATCCCTGGAAGTCTTCAAAAGACGTTTAGATGTAGAGCTTAGGGATATGGTTTAGTGGGGACTGTTAGCGTTAGGTCAGAGGTTGGACTCAATGATCTTGAGGTCTCTTCCAACCTAGAAATTCTGTGATTCTGTGTGTGATTCTGTATTGTGGTTTACTTATGGTGTAGTGAAAGTTGGACTGTGGTACTACTAGCCTTGACTGACTAGTATTGGTACAGCTTTTACAAACTCTGAAAATATTGTTGCACATGTATTTAAAGCTTCAGGTTGGAACAGAGAAAACTATGTATGTGTAGCAAATGATATAGTGTAGATTAAAATTAAACGTAATGACTAATTTAAGATTGAATCTACCACTTTAGACAATCTTATTTGCTATTTTATACTGTCAAGTACATAAGGGTGATTAAGGTAATTTGCATTAATGAGTGCAAGGTGCCCATTTTTGATGACTGAAGTGGGTTATAACACATTTGATAAGCGATAATTAGCTAAAGATGCCAACATATGTATGTTGACAGAAAGACATAGCATAAACAAAGCAAAGACCACCATGTTATTGCAGGATAGGTGTATGTCTCTGCTCGGGGTGAAAGAGTTTTGGAAAATTAGCATAAGTGATTAATGTGGCATAAAATGATCCTCTGCAAGGTGATCTATATCACAGCAGAAGTAACCCTAACCTGGACATTAATCGGGAAATGGGCAGGAGGTGTTTATGTGTCACAGCTTAAATACAAAACATGTGAGTTTACTTAATCTCTATTAATATTTTGAAACATTTGTTTGAAGTTGTATTGAAGTAAAAATGCAGTTTTGCTATAGAATTGCTTTTCCAGCAATTCATATTTTTGTCTTGGATGGCAAATCTTCCTTTTTACGTATTTGACACCAGTAAAAGTGATCTGCTCCAGAAGACCTGATGAGATGAAATTCCATCTTTGTAGCATTTGCAATGCAATGCAGCTAGTTTTCACCTTTGTTCAGCACATTGCTAATGAGAAAAGTGATTAATGAGAGCATCAAGGCCACAAAAATGATGTCACATGGAGCGCATAAAGCAATGTTAGTTGTTTTAACCTGCAAATTTGCATTTCCAGGTCTAACAGTCTCTGTTGCCATCCTTTTGGTTCTCTTATGTTTCAGTACTTAAGCTGATCTGGTTCTATGATTTATATACCCATTTTATTGCTTGTCTCCTTCTTGCCTTTTTTTTCTCTTACAGGAAAAAGAAAAGTTATCTAAATTAGAACTTAAAATTCCTATTTAAAATATATCAGAATAGAAGTTCAAAATAATAATTTGCAAAATATGAAGACTAACTAGATATTTTTCTGTTAAGCAGGTAGCAAGTTTTATGCCTTTTTATTCAGGAATGCAAAGTAAACAACATATGTGCTACTCCACCTGCATAAATTAAATTAAATTAGCAAATCAAGAGTGAGCCAAACTCCCCATACCAGCTCTAGGGATGCTTTCAGACTTCAGTAACTGCTTTTCTAGAAAACCTCATGTGCTATTTGCTCCTGCTGCAAGGCTTCACTTGGCTGAAATGTGTCTACCTCATCATTATCTATGTGCCCCAGTCAGTTTTTTTGTTGTTGGGCCTTCATTCCTGAATTAAATTGCTTCCCTAGATACAGGGCCACACAAGGTCGGGATTTGCACAACATGATGGCAGCTGCCAGAGTGTGGCTTACTATTAGTCCTCTTACCCATGTTATGTTTTCAGACTAATGGCAGTAGATTAGTTAAAGTATGCTTGTTAAGTAGCTTGAGGAAATGTATCCGGTGTGGCTTTAACTCAGAAGCCATAGTGATAATTCTTCTGGTTTTATGAGGACTGATGTAGAAGTGCACTGGGAAGACAGCAATAAATTAAACATGGTTAGCTTACAACTTACATTTTGGTCATTCACTTTTATTAACTTATTTTATGCATTTACTCTAGAAAAAAAATGTTGTGATCCAAATGTGTTATGAGCAATTTAAACAGTGTTATTTGCCCAGAATTGTTAAGCAGTCTGAATTCACCAAAGACCTTAATCCTTTTTTGGCTGGAGTTTTTGATGTGGTGTCTCTTTTCACACATTCTCAGTAGAGAATTGCTCTCAATTATTAAAAGCAATTGGAGTTTATTGTAGCAAACTTCTTCCAACTGTACGAAAGAAATAACACACTTGAGTCTTACAGAATCCTATCCACATCAAGGGGCTCTGTTTGTCACTGGAGTTTTGTATTTCTGGTATTCAAAGGAAAATGCAGTGCATCAAATGCTAGATTTCTGACTTAGATCTGCTGTGTTTGATTTCCATCAGTATTCATGGTTATATCATTCCAATGGCACAGTTTCCTACAGCTATTGCATATTTTCCCAATATTCAGTAATCACAGTGCCAGTGGAGGTCAGCTGATGAGCTTTTACTTCTGTTCCTTGAGGCTGGGAAACAAGGGAAAGCATTTTTTTTTTTTCCACTGGAATTAGAACTGCAAGAGATGAATAAAACTGAGATAATTGCTTTAACTTTCGCAAGAATACATTAAATGAGTTATGCATTATTTTATAAGCTTAATTATGGGATTTGTCTATTTTTTTTATTTTTTTTTTGAGATATTCATGGCTATGATTTTGTAGATCTAGGCAAAATACTTTAAGAGGGTAGAAGTCAGGGCCTTCTTGGGTAGTAACCTTTATGGCCCCATGGTTGGGATGCAGGAGCTGGACTTAGCTGCCAGGCTATATTTAAGTGGTAGGCTCCTGCATATTATTAATTCTCTCCTTAATACTATAGAAGGCTCTCACCATTACAAAGTGTTGCAAAATCCGACATGATTCTTTTTCAAGTGTTGCTGAGGCCCAAAAATATAACATTCAAATTACAATACTGAAATGCAGAATGCGAAGAAGCATATTTTTTGATTTTAAAAACTGCTCCATTTGTAATATTATGTACTGTATACACACTCACTGTTTTTTCTCATACTTTTCTTCTCTGAAACCAATGGTTTTGTGCTCAGAAGCTTCTGATTGTCTCCCCCCACACACACACACCCCTCCATCTGAATTATTTTCTAACATGTCCTTCCACATATTAATCGCAGCATGTCTGAAATTCCTGGAGTGATTGGAGGGTTAAGGCATGGTCAACATAAACAAACTTGCTGCCTCTTCAGTCTCACAGCTATAACTCATTTTGCCAGTTGTCTTATCTGCTATCTGAACTCACTCACTCTTTTTTGCATATGTTGTCAGAGCAAGGGCTCATATTCATGGCCAGGAATTGAAGCTGACACAGTTAGTAAAGAAGCAGCAATACAAACCAGGATAAGACTCTGTAATTTGCTGTGTTTGTCAATACTGTATTTGAATGAAATATTTTGCAGCACGATGATATGGATGATAAATGACTTTGTTGCATTGTACTGCATGATCTTGATGAACTGACGCATTACTGGGAATTTGTAGCCTCGAGGCAAGCTGCTAAGGAAAATAAAGTTGTTGAACGAATGTGCTCTAGACAGTCAAGACAGTCAAGTCTTTTTATATGTAATTTGAAGGTGTACTAGAAGTGCTGACAAAAACGTGATAAAGTGACTGCTGTGTCTCAGTGTTAGTGTTAAATGGGTGTGTCTAGACAGAGTTATTTCCAAGAGCGTCTGAGGGTGGGACTAATTACTGCTGTTATGCTAGCTGATTTCATCACAGAAAAGCTAATGATATGAATTCATGGCCAAGTCATCTGAAGTCATTACTGCCAACAGGAGATAACCTATATTAAGAAGCTACAATGAGTAATGGTACTGTACAGTCAGAATCCAGCAACAGGGCACCTGATCTTTTGGCAGTGAGACCAACTTGGTGTAAGTTGGAAGTTATTCTTTGGCAGTGAGACCTTACTTGGTGTAGGGTCACTTTTACTTAATAGATGCAACTTTTTCATTTCTTCATTTCAGTGTGTTAATATTTTTATTAATAATTACAATAATTCTGGTATAGTCAAGGACACCATCATACAAAAAGTGTCTGGGTGAACTTAATCAGTATTTGCCAATTGATCCTTTTCCACTTTGGGGGAAAAAACAGCTTGGTTTATCAAGTGAATCCCTCAATGTTAAACAAAATTGATTTTGTTGAGTTACTGCCATTGGCTTTCAAGATCAGAGGTCTGCAACAACTTGAAATACTGAGAAAATGTTAGTAGACAAATCTTTTGGAGGAGGGTAGGACATGGTCCTCAGAGTAACAGAGGGGAGTAGATCTCTGGCTGTGGTTAAGGTTAAACTGGCATAGGTAGTTGCTCAAGATTCAAGTTTGTGTTGTCTGTATGATGCTTTGTTGAGCAAAGCAGTCTTTTCTCTGTTGTGAAGAATACTTTCTAAATACTTTTTTTTTTTTTTGATAATTAAAGGGAAGCATTTTTCTGATTTAGTAAAGTTGTGAGAATTTTGACTAGAGTTTACTCAGATTCTCCTCAAATCTCTAGCTAATCAGCACTTTGGTTCACAGGGTCAAAACCGGCTGGCATCTTCCTTCTTGCACCCCCCCCCCCCCCCCCCCCCCCTTTGCAATGCCTCCAGCAACACTTTTAAACATACAGCTCACATCAAAAAACAATCATCTCATTGCTTATGGCTGGTCAAGTAATCATCAAACCTGTGCTTCTTTGTCTCATGAGAATTCTGAGCACCTTTTCTTCTCAAAAAAATAGGCAGGCCTTAAATCTATCATGTCAACTTTAACTATTAACAGAAGAAAACATTAATAGAAAGCTGATGGTTTTTACTGTAGGAAATACTGGAGCATACACACCTTAAATACTGTTGACACTTTCAGGGATAATAAATATATTAACACTTCTTCATAGTCGATAACAAAACAAACCTGCTCAGGCACATCACAGCTTGCGAGCCCTAAAGCACCTTTACTGGGAGGATGAAGTATATTGAGTTGGAGAGACTTATTTTGGTAGCCATGATTTTTCCATCAAATGTGTCTGCTTTCTATTTGCTTCCTTCATATTTAATTGGGTTAAAGACAAAAAAAATTTTTTGCACAATACAGTTTAACTTGGTAGAAGTGAAGTTACATATTTCTTTGTATGTATTCTTCTCTATACAGCAGTAGTTGAATTTCAGAAAACATGTCACCTACTTGGAAACGCAGCAGGCAGGTAAATGAGACTGATACCATGGCTAGTTAGAAACATCTTGTTTGATGCAAAACATGTTTTTGTAAAAAGATGGATCAGAAAGCTAAAGGAACAAGCTTGAAAGTAGTGTTCAGCCACATTCTGTGTGGATGTGAATGGGAAGATGTTGCAATTACTGCTGTGTCTCTGTTTTTCCTCCTGTCCCCTTTGACAAGCACACTGTGTATGCTATCACACTGGCAGAAAGAGGATAGTGTTATGCTGGAGTTTTCATGCAAAATGCATCTGTGACACTTGAATATTTTTTGCATTTACATTTATATAGTGAAAATTTGGGGGGTGAATGGGCATGGAAGAGAAAAAGGGAGCTAGAGGAATGGGAATGGAGGAGAACATGATGATAAAAAGAGAAGATGATAGGTAAGACTTGATTTTTTTAACCAGAATTAAAAAAAAAAAAATACATGGGAAAAGTAGAGAAAGGGGCAAGACTCTTAGTGTACATGTGCCGTATATGGAAGGGGCAGAAAACAGGTGAGTGCCCTGAGTTCTGCATGAAGAAAGGCGGTGAGGACAGAGTTCCCATACGAAGTAGAGCACGCACTCATTTTGATGTATGCTATTTGATGGTTCTAGAGTTCAAAGAACTTATGCTTTTGCAATCTGGTTTTGAAAAACAAACAAGCAAACTTTTTCATTATAAATATTGAAGTCCTGAAGCTGTAATAAGTCTTTAAAATCTTATAGCTTCAGAAATGAGACTTCACATTTAATACAGATCTACCTAGAGAAGACTTTTTTCAAAGCTGCTTTCTCACCAGCACCTTCCACTACTTCGCCCCACCTTACAAATAAGCATATATATGTTTGATTACCTGGCAACTCTTTACAGGTATATAACTTCTCTTGGCTCTCTTTTCTTTTCCTCTCATTTATCTTTCATCACTCAATGATGTAGCTTTGCATCTTTAACTGAGACTTGCATGAATATTGCCAGAACCAACAGTTGTTCCTTCCTGTTCTGATCCATTTAAACAATTTCCCTTTAGCTCCTTGGAATCAAGTCTGAAATATAACTTCCCATGTCTGATGTTTACCTGTCCTGTAAAGATTCTCCAACCTTCTCAACTGATTGACTAGATAGTCCTTTCTCTTCACCAGTCAGAAGACAGTGACTGAGATTAAAGTCAATTAGAGACTTGCTTCTAGAGTAAGCATTTCTTCTAAAGCACCCTCTTATGTCATTACCAGATTTACATACAGGAATGCTGAAGCAATCTATGATGTCAGGCTGGTGGTTTTTTTTTTTTTTTTTTTTTTTTCTTTTTTTTTTCTTAGTAGAACGATTAGATATGATCTAGAAATGAGGTAAAAGAAGTAGAGGAATGCATTTCTAACAGGAGAAAATGAATGCAACTCAAATGAAGTCTTGGAGATGGTATCTTCCACCTACATGTGATACAATTAGTAGTCTATTTGAACACCTAGTTACTCTGCAGAGTATTTGGTTTTTCTGGTAGAGGTTGGTGAGGAGTGCATATTGCTACTCATGAGATTAGCCTGTGGGGTGTTTTTTTTTTGTTTTGTTTTGTTTTGTTTTTTTTTTTCTGAGTTACAGTTTACATCCTTAAGGCATTAGACTACTTGTGATTAAAACATCCAGTCCTTCCATGTCTTGTTAATACTTGAGAATTCTGTTTGCCTTGTTTTAAAGAGGAAATCGACTATATAATTAATTTATATTTTTGTTACTAATGTCAGCAAGCACTAAACATGCAATAACTTCAGATAAGTACCTGTTGTGCAACAAAATCTTTTAATGGTCTTAATTCTTTTAGATAAACCAGGGGCATTCACAGGTGGCTTGTATGGGCTGTAGCATATGGATGTGCTGTCTGTAAAATATGTATACGATGATGTAGCAGGGTCTCACTGAAGGTGGCAGATGCTGTTTTAAGGGTGTGGTGGTTTTACTTAGGTGGGCGGCCGAGCACCACCACAACCGCTCTCTCACTCCCCCTCCTCAAAGAGGAACAGGGAGAATACAATGAAAAGGGCTCAAGGGTTGAGATAAGGATGAGGAGATAGATAGTGCAGTAATTATCGTGACAGGCAAAACACTCAGCATGGGGAGATAGTAAGATTTATTGCTTATTACTAACAAGCTAGAGAAGTGAGAAACAAAGAAAAGAAATCTAAAGCACCTTCCCCCCGATCCACCCTCTTCCACCTCCTCCTGCCGAGTGGCGCAGGGGAATGGGGGTTATGGTCAGTATACAGCATTTCTTCTCCACCACTCCTTCTCAATCATTCTCGTCCCCTGTGCTGTGGGGTCCCTCCCATGGGATGCAGTCCTTGCTTAACTGATCCAGCATGGATTTCCCACAGACAGCAGCTCTTCAAGAACTGCTCCAGATATGGGTCTGTACCATGGACCCTCAGGTCCATCCCTCAGGAGCAAACTGCTCCAACCTGGATCCCCCATGGGTAGTGACCTGCTCCTGCCAGGTCACCTGCTCCTGCGTCGTCTCCTCTCCAGTGGCTACAGGTCTGGCCCGGAATCTGCTCTGGCAGGGGTCTTCCACAGGCTGCAGCCTCCATCGGTGCAGGTCCGCCTGTTCCACTGTGGTCTCCTCCACAGGCTGCAGCGTAGAATCCTGCTCCACTGTGGTACTCCACGGTACTCCATTGTGTTGGTTGACTTCATGGAAAAGAGGAAGTCAAGTAGTTCTACTCTTCATCTTTGGTGAGAATTAATGACCCTTTGGGAATTTCTGGTTCTTCTAGAGACAGATGTTCAGGTGAACTGTCCCCCACACAGTCCTGGACTCCTGCTATTATCAGTAAGGGTTGCAGCAAGGATCTTTGTCCCAGTTTTTCTCAGAATGAGCATGATATGGAATTGACTGGAGTTCATTCAGAGATGCTAATGGCTTACATTTTGTGTTTCACTGAGCCCTAGCTGTTTATTTGTGTGGAGAAAAATTGCCTGAGGCTTAATTCAACATTTACATAGATAAAATGAATATATGGTTTTTTGTTGGTTTTTTTTTTTTTTTTTGTCCTCTCAAACCTGAACCACATTCCACAGTAGTTCATAACGATTTCAAAAGTTCTCTTCTTGATGTAAAAGAAACTTAAAATATTATCAGGAGTAGAGTATTCTGCTGCTTAGAAATAAGACAAAAGATGCTATAAACGTAAGAGCATGGAGGGAAAACAAACTCTCTCTCAATCTGTTTACGTTTTTTGCAAGTACTTCTCATGTAATCCGTTTCATGATTTCCCCTGGAGTCAGTTTTCCCTACTGTTTGTGGAATAAACATTTCTGCTTCCTATTGATCTGTTAAAGACCTATATAATTATTTATTTATTTTTTTTGTCTCTAATAACAAGAAGGCTCAGGCAGAAGCATCATGTGAAGCCACTCTTGAAACCAAAGCCCCTGAAGAATCCTTCTTGACTACTAAAACCTTTAAAACAAAGATAAAGTGTCTGAGTCTCATGTCATGGATCAGAATTATGTATTTTCCTTCATTGTCTTGAAACTTCATTTTGCCTTATAATGACTCTTGTCCCAGAGGCCTTTCTACAATCTTTGTAGCAGATCATCTAACCTTCCCTGCTTTGTGGGCTTCTGAGACAAAGCCACAGGATTGTCACACTGGTTACTATTGCAATGCTTCTGCAGCCTTTTATTGCACTTCCCAACCCTAAATGGTGTTTGTACCAAATAATATTTTTGATATGATCATCACTGTCCTTATACTTCTAGTTGATAGTGAGCAGTCTATTTGGAGGCTGAAGCAGGATATTAAATGCTGTTAGTGTCTCGCTTCTGTGTGTTCTAGAGTTCCCTCCTTCATACAGAGTTTGCTGTTCTCATTCTCAAATCTTTGAAGGTAACTGTATGTAACCGAAAGTCAGCATTTACGATCTTTCATTTACACAAATTGTTCTTCTGTGCTTGACAACATTTTCTTTCATCCTTTGAATTTATTTGAAGAGTTTCAGGGAGGAAAATAAAGTTTTGTTGATTCATTAATTCATTTTCAATTCTTCTCCTTGTTTCTTAGAAAGAATAGTATTTTTTTAGCTCCATTTTTTTTATCGGTCTGAGATTTTTGTTATTTTTTTAAATACTTTTTACAATAAGCTGCTTTGTATTAGTTAACTGGCTTGTTTAGTTATACCTTAGTCATTTTAGAAACTGTTCCATTACTTTTAGTTATAACTTACTTTAGTTATAACTTCAAGAGAAGGACAAAGGAAGAAATAGCTTTTCTGAAATATACTTTTGGGGCAGTAATTTGGTTTCACTCAGGTAATTCCACTT
The DNA here is from genome assembly GCF_965140915.1 of Aythya marila. Classification (NCBI taxonomy): domain Eukaryota; kingdom Metazoa; phylum Chordata; class Aves; order Anseriformes; family Anatidae; genus Aythya; species Aythya marila. The sequence goes on along the minus strand of NC_139042.1, from coordinate 176,616,192 downwards.
TAATGTGGAAATGTATATCATCTTTGGTAGTCTTTGTTTCTGTCTTAATCAGACAGCAAGATTCTGGGTGGTCTGGGTGTAAAAACCTCTTCTGAGCACAAGTGCCAAAAGTCATTATATTCAGGAGTACAGGCTAGACTTAGTTTTATGGGTGAAAATGTAGCCAGCTTACTAGATTTCTCTTTCATTTTAGTTTGTTTTAAATATAATAGCTCAAATCTCAGTTCAACCACAACAGGACAAGAATTGATACTTGAAACTACGTAACTTTTCTGGAGATGTTTTAACCTCTACAAGCTTTAGAGAACAACTCCCGAAGATAGTCGTTATGGCTTTAGCTAGAAAACTGTTTCATGGTATGCTGGCTGGATATTATTGAAAAAGATTATTTGTTTTGTTTGTTTGTACATATGAGTTTTCTGACTTAATTAGCTTGCATCTCATTACATGAAGAAAAGAACAAAATGTAATTTTCTTCGATATCATCAAAAGCAAATGACTCTTGCAGCAAATGAAACATGATTACCCAAACATCTTTAATCCGTAGTTTTTGCTACAACTTGTTTTAGCTTCATGATGTAAATCCAAGCTGGTTTCTTGTTCTTCCCCTGCTGGATGATGGCACTTGTCTGTATTTTGTTAATACTTAATGAATTTAGCAATCCAGAAATTCCTGTTGTCTCTTCTTCCTTGAAACATCTTCCTTGTCTTCCTCCCAGGAAGAACTTTGATTGTGTAGTAATGTATGTTTTCAGAGGTTCAAATCTCCACTTTGTTCATATTCACAGATCTTATTCCTCATAGTTTGTAAATAGAATACATTTTATCTTTCAATGGTGATCATGGTGGTTTTCAGGATAAAGCTACAGGATGATTAATGCAATAATTAAACTTGTACTCTCTTGCTCTTTTAATATGTTAAATACCGTATTAAGTGGAAATTTGTTCACTGTTTACTGTATTTAATGAAATATACACATTGGGTGTTTAGCATGTTAAGATCTAAGATAAATTAAAACTGGAGTAGTGTTAAAATGCATTTAAAAATGCCTTTTGCTTATAGCTGTATACATATATTTTAGATCTGAGAGGTCTCAGAGCATCTTTGTTAAAGTGAAGCATGGTGGCAGAGAAATCCTAGCAGCATGTGCCAATAAAGATCAGTGTGGATGGCTCTTCGGAGGCAACACAGCAATGGCCACAGAGGGCTGACTCGCTGCAGGTGTGGGCTATACCTCTAACGGTGCCCAAGCAGCGCCCTGGTACAGATGTGGACCTACTGAGCTCCAGGGTGGGATGATCTTCACTTGCCTGGGCTGCTGGAGGTGCTTCACTAACTCCTCTGTGTGCGGGACTGATGCCCTATCCACATTCACCACAAGGTCTGTGCATAATATGGAGTGAGGAAACTGAGTTGTGAAGGAAGAAATTGATTTATTTGTTTAATAAAAGCTCTTTGTACTTTATCAGACGGGATACCTCTGAGGTGGTCAGTTCCTCCTTGCTTCTAAGCAATAAGCTACACAGGAGGGTAGGGGAGTGTATGTTTTCATTAAAATGTTTGAAGCTTTTTTTTTTTTTTTTTTTTTTTTGAGCCACACTAATATTTTATTTTGTGTATCTTGGCTGGGAGTAGTGAAATCTTCAGTTCAACCACTTTTTAAAGTGTAAGAAGAGAATCTCTTCAAGTAGTTGTGTAATGCCAATCCACATATCCTTTGTGTTTACTAGGATGTCAAGTTTATATTATTATTTTTTTTGGAAAACATAGTTGTTTCCCACTTGAAAGAGAGCACTTCTGCTACAGGGGAGAAAAAAGAAAAGGGGAAAAAGGGGAGAAAGGAAAGTGGATATGCTGGCTGTCATCTTGCTGACAAGAAGGAACAGTGGTGAAGTTGGCAAGTTTAGTTTCCAGTTCTAAGAAGGTGACTGAATGCAAAAGTTGAGTTGGAGTCTCTTGATTTGAGAGAAATCCTTTGCTGGCTCAGCTTCTACTTCAGTATTTTATAAGCAGCTTTCTGACTATTTATAGGTTTCAAATTTGGTTTGCGGTCTGAGATGATTTAAAAACTGGAATGTGCAGCATGTTGCCACAGAATACAGTGCAATGAATAACTTGACCTCCATTTAAATCTAAAAGGATGCTTAATGAATAGAAACAAACTAACAGGAATTTTCCCACTTTTCGTGCAACCTTGCGTACTTAAACAGAGCTTTTAACAGCAAACACTTTATGGTGCAATTGTCCAGGTAATCCATTAGAGGGCAATATAATATTGCTCTGTACTTCGAAAAGAAGTCATCCATGAGGGAAAGGAGACAGAGCAACGTATAGACAATAGGTACAACAATTTTGATAATAAGGTTCAATTTGTTCTTCCATTTCTAACTTAGCTGTTTGAATTGCAAAGTGTATGTTATATCAGTAGTAGAACAAAGAATCATAGAATCAAAGGAAAAAATAACTTTCATTTTTGTTTTGACATTTGAGTAAATGTAACAGAATTGTTTGTATTTATTTATTTATTTATTTATTTATTGTAGTTTAGAGAAATGACAGTGGGATTTGGAAAATCAAATTCCATCTTCCCCTTCTGGAGTTTATTAACTGTCTAGCTGTGGCCAGGTTTCGTGGGCAAAAGTTTTGTAATCTTTTTGAGGAAAGGCTAAGCATGTAAATTCTCTTTAAATAACTAGATTAGTGCAAAAATTGCACTGAAATCAAATCACTTATATGCATTTTCAAGAACCCAGACTCCTAGTATCTTCATTCTCTCAGGCTTTAGAAAGGTAGTAAATCATAAAAACCTCAGACTGATGTTTCCAATTTTAACATTTGAACAAAACATTATTTCATAAGGATACTGCTATAAATATAGTGTCACTGTAGAAGGAAATGTTTGCTAAACTTTATACGTTTTGATCATTCTACAATCTCACGATAGCTGCTATAAGTGTGAGAAGGTATGCCAGCAAAAACATTGCTTCATATTTGCTACATTTCTTAAGCATGTGTCTTAGCAAATACTGCTGAAAAGAGAATGCTGACTTGGACCTACTTTTGGTCTGACATGATATTGATGACTCTTTCACAGGGATAGGCAAACAAAATTTATGTTTCATATTTTATTAAGAACCTGTGTTATTGTTCCTTGACAGAAAGGAAAGCAATTTACTTTGATTAAAGTCAGTGTCTTGGGAAGGTTCCTATAAAGGGTTCAGAAGTGTAGATGCGATTACCAGACTTCAAAGAAACAGTTCTGGAAAAGTTTTAGGTTGATAAATTTCCTAAGTGTGAATGTGAACATTGAAAGTGATTTGCAAAGCATCTATTCTGAAGGAGCATGCCATGCAGAAAGTATGGCGCTCATTGGGGTACCAGTCAATGACAATCATATCACTTAATATTTCTTTTTTTCTTAATATAAGTTAAGAAAGTTAGCCAATTTATTTGTTATTGCTTAAATTCATAATTTCTAGTTTGGAAGATGAGTTTAAAAAAAAAAAAACTAACCGTGCCTACAAACTTAAGTTTGATAATAAAGAGCCAAGATTCACAACTGTTAATATGAAACCAGCTGGTAGTACTGATTAGTAGTACTGTAAGATGAAATGCACTATAATATGTTCACTCCTGCAGCAAGCAGTGCTTATTCCCCATGGAGTGAGACTGGAGATGCTTTATTTTGCTCTGAAGTACTAGAAGTGGAGCTAGGGCATCCATCCAAAACCCATGCTCTAATGATCCAGTCTTTTATTAATTGTATGCAGATGAGGAACTCTGGCTTTGCTTTTTTATTATTATTTAATTTTGTTTTATTTTAGAGCTGCACAAAGCCAGCATATATAAATATTCCTAAAGCTATTCACTTTCTCATCAGTGCTATTTTTATCAGTGGCCTCTGGTTAGTGCTGGTTCCATTATGAAGATGTTTACATGTGTTTCCCAGAGGGCCTATATACTCTGAAAAAGAACATGTGGCTCTAGTATAGTGCTTCAAAACTATGGCTAAAGATCACACCTAAAAGTACAAGACATTTCTTTGCCATCTACCTGAGAATTTCATGCTAGTGATCTTCATTTTTTGGAATATGCTCAACAAATGATGGCAACATTGTTTTTCTAGATAATCTAGTGCTATACAAAATTTGGTTGATAGAAAAGCTGCTGAAGAAAAAGCCCTTGCATTGATTGATTTTCTGCTTTGTGAGAGAAAAATTGTGAGTTGTGAGCATTTCAGTATGGAAGTGCTTTTTTTTTCTCTTTGCTCCAAGCATTTAAAAAGCTGCTGAATAACAACAAAAAAGTGTTGTGAGTATTCATTGACTGAGTATAAAGATCCATGTGATACAAAATGTTGCCTTTGATTTTCATGAGTAGTAAGATGATTTTCAACAACAGAGAGTCCAAAGCATTTATTTCCTGACCAGGTTGATACTTACATTCTCAGTTTTCATCATTTATGGACAGCAACATTTTTGCATGGAGATGATGTTCTACCACACTCAATTTTATTCTGTGATGGTTTCGTTTTTTTTTTTGTTTTTTTTTTTTTTTTCATGCTTCTTGATCTCCTTCAGAGATGTGATAATGCAGCTGAGCTTCCACCCCAGTACTTAGAATCTACCATCAAACCTGCGGTAATTAATTTCATTCACGGGCAAATATCTACAAAGTGCTGAAGTGTGTTCTCCCAACTGTGAAAAAGGTCTCCAGTGGGAGGCTGGGGAGAAGCACTTCAAAAATCAGGAGAGCTTTGAAATCTGTAATTGCTGTATAATTTTCTAATGATGACAGTAGAGCTAAAAACTTTTCACCTTGCTGCAGTTAAATATTACATATGCTGAAATGAAGACATGGTAACTGTTACAGTTAATCATGCCTCAGAAAAAGCACATGCCTGATTCTTTTCTTCAACAAGAAAAAATCAGTTAAAGCAATGCAACTCCCTTAAGATTGTGTTGGAGGAGGAGGCAAAAACCTCATGGTGACACCTAGAGACTTTTTACAGTGAGTGATGAGGGTGATTTTTTTTTTTTTTAATGCAGTGCATAGAATCTCAGATTAAAATGTAGCATTAATAAACTGCTCAGCTTTTACACTGGCAGATGTTGTTGGTCAGCTGTCAGGGGTTTGTAGTGTGATTGATGAGCCATATTTAAGTACTCAAAAGTAAAAATCTACTTTGTAAAACATGTCAATCACTTTTCTACCACTCTTTTTCATTTTCATGGACTTGGTAATGCTGACTTGTATTTAAAAGCTGCTATGAATATTGAGCTCGGAGGACCACCAGGCTGATGCCGCCACTCAAGCCTAACTTGCCTGAGGCTCTAGCACTCTTCTCCAACATGAACTAGAGAAGCACATATAGTGTGAGTAACTCAAAAACTAGAGTCAGCTCAATTGTTTCACAGTAATTCAGCAGTTAATGATTACTCTGAGGGTGATGATATCATAAGATATCAAGAAGGAACTATATATTAATTTTGTATCAAGTTACCTGTGCCATGTGTTCTGGTCTGAGATAGTTCAGAGTGGGTGGCCTCCTTGGCACACTGCTGGGGCCACCCCTGTGAATGGTTTCCTGAAAAAGTGACTTTCCCAGATGATGAGGGCTGGGGGTGGGTAGGGTGGGAAGGGGAAATCTGTGGGTGAATGACTGGCTGGGGCTCTGATTGGGTTGATTGTACTGGTATAGATGTTTATCATGTTTAATCATTTTAGATAGCTGTGCTGGTAATTGTTGCTTACAAATCTTGGGAGGGAAGGAGGAATTAAATCAAAGGTACATCATACAGGAAACAGAGTTCTCCCAGGGGAACACCCTCAGCTTATTATTTAAAGTAAGAAAAATGTATATTACAGCAGATGGTTTTTTTTCTTTTCAATTATTCCATTCTTCCCCGCCCTTTTTCCTCGAAACAACTAAGGGTGAGGGGGAAAAAAATATGGGATATGCTCATGCTTGCTAAGTTTAGCATGCCTGACTTTCCCCCCTCTCCTGGGAACTAAGGAGTGGGAAAATGTGAATTTGATAATTGAGTAGCTCCAATAAAGAGCTCCTTGTTTACACCATCACTTTGTTTGGAGGTCTGCACTAAGTCAAAATTGGAAAACACAGAGAGAAAGGGACAGTTTTTCAAATTTCTATGTCCTTGGTCTGCAGTAAGAAAAAATGTGTGCAACAAATGGTTACAATCCAACTAAAAGATTAGTCACTACCTATGATGGTCCACTGTCAAGATTTTACAGATATTGTAGGAAGCAGAAGAAACTATGGTTCTCTAAATATGGAGACACTGATTTCATATATACACATTTATATTTTATTACTGCTTTTTGATTGAAGGTCATTAAAATGACTTAGGATAATGTTTTCAGCTACTACCTGGTTAATGACTAGATTCCACTGGATAATGTGTGCAAGTTTACCTCTCTCATTACATTGGAAATGTGAGTATTTAATCCAAACTCCTGAATGGCTACAACCAATTCATTAACATTTAAAGCTGAGCTACTACATGCTCATTACCTACAATAGTGAAAAGGAGGATATTACGACCAAGGTTTTTTTTCTACACATGCTGCCTTCAGCAAGACAGGCTGCAGTTGCAAGAGCAAGGTTTCCATCTCTTAGAAATTATCTGAAAAATGTATAATTGAAGCCCATGAGAAGTTAATAATGTTCATGTTGTCCACAGTAGCCACGTAATCTCTCTGTCAAGTAAGTTTCATTAGTATTTCCTATGTGATTCAAAAATGAACAAAAGTCCTTTTTTATTTTGGGAATGTCTTCATGGAGAGAAGTTCTACCTAATGGGAACTGAATATCAGTTGTCTTCCCTAGATTTTTATTCTCCATTGAATGGCTTAAGATGCCCCCATTTGTTTTACTGTTTAGAGCTTTTTCTCTCTATATATATTTTAGATATTCATTATTAAAAGCAGAATTAATATAGAAAGAAAGAAAGTACGTATGCCAGACTTTGCGTAGCAGGAATGTGTCAGGTCTGCTTGTTAAGATGTAGTGACATAAAAAGACTTAGCTAAACCTGACTTTTTACTGTTTCTCAAGTCAATATAATTTAGTCATTAGCTTATCTTATAAATAATTCATTCATGTTAACATTCAGCTGTATACAGCAATATGTTAATTTCTATATCATTTGCATTCACATATCCAAGGGATGGCAAGATACAGATTAAAGTGAAGGATTCCAAACATATTACAGTCTGTGTTGACACATGTTATTAGCTGCGTTATTAAAGGGCAATGCGGCAGTACTGATGGAGGTTACCTAATATTTACTTTGCCATTTCCAGTGAAATTCTAGATAGGTCGCTCTATCCTCTAGATGCTGCAGAAAATTGTACAATATTTAGACAGGTCGAGGCAATAAAACATAGAGAATGTGAAAAAGAGGGTAAAATATAACTGGTCTGCATTCAGTAATGGCAGGAAAATTGCCAAGCTTCTAGGCAGCTTACACTGTGGCTTGTGTTTTAGTTTTATCTGTTGAATAAATTCATGAGTGCTCAGCATTTTCCTCAAATGTACTTCTATCATCCTGTTTTATCATGTATTTGAAATCTTACAGCAGCAAAAGAATGTTTGTGATGTCTAAGTCTGTAGAAGTTGATTATTACCATTAATGAATAGCCTTAAAGACCTTTTTTTTCTGAAATATGTTGAATGTCATTCTCCCTTGCTTCCATGGTAACAAATAGTAACTGCACTGAGTCTTCTAAGCCTTTACTTCAGCCTGTGATTACAATTCAATAATAATTCAAATCAAAAAATGAAAACTTTGGCAACCTTTCAGTAGCATTTATTTAATTGGTTCTTGGGTACGGGCAGCAGTAAAATAGCTGGAGTACTGTAAATGACTTTACAGTGTTTTTATATAATTGGTTTATCTTTTCTCAAAACTTAAAGGCTTTCCAACCTGTGTTTTTTGTGTTTACACTGTGCCAATTAGAGCCCTACCCCTGTGGCCCTGTGCTTCCTTCTTCTCATTCCAAAACAACATCTGTTTTTCCACATTCCCATATAGTTTGACTCAGAATGCCAATCAGCCATGATTGATCACATTTATAGACTACAGCTTGGAACCCAAATCTGTGCTCACATGCATTTGCTGCTGTGATTAATGAACACAAATCAGGGGTGACAGCTGACAATTGCAGCTGGAATGCAGATCGTTGCTGAAAATGCAGAAGGGTAGCGAAGGCTGGGCTCCACTGTCTCCTTTACACTGGAAACAAATGTTCCCATACTCCTGTGAAACTTTTGGTTATCATTTTGAAAGTATATAAAATATGGGATTAAAACACGTTACACTCCACCTACTTTTGCAGTATAATATGTAAGATGATGTAGTTATGCGAAGCACTAATTTCCATCAGATGGTATTGCTAAGAAATATAATATTTCAAAGGTTATTTTAAGAACTCAGTTGGCTGTTTTTCTGCGTTTACTGGGGACCGTGAAAGGTTGAGGGTGAAATGACTCCCTCTCACTGTTCAGATGTTAGTACATAATAGTGGGACAAACCCATGGGATATGGGATATAATCTGATTTCTTTCTAAGAAAGGCTCCACCGGGTTTACTTTTCCTCTCGTGACAAATATTAACATGCATTGATGGAATATCTAAGGCAACATTGTTCCAGGATTTTGTGGGCTGAAGGTCATCTTAGAATAAAGACTGCATGCTTTACCATTTTTATAGCTGATCTTTGTCTGTATGGCTCTTAGCTAAGAATTTAAGCTCATTATTTTGCAGTAGGATTGTTTGCTTCCTGACACTATAACCTGATTTACAATGAATGCTATTAGTAGTCTGCTCCTTCCTAATGAATATAATCAGGCCGAAGATGCATGAAACACAATTGATAAATGCCGTATATTGATTTTAAGCCTGACCTGATTGACGTACTAGAAGAATAACCAACTTGCCAATAATAGGCCATTTGTCTAGCAAAATAGGTGTTAAATCTCTGCAACTATTTTAAATTGCTTTAAGGGGTCACTGCTCTAAGTGCCTCTTAATGCGGATCACTTACAAAAAATCTATGCGTCCCCGTACTGCTGATATGCACATCTGTAAACATGGAACTGTTACAATACACAGAATGAAAGCAGGTGTAGAAGAAAGTGTGTCCATTTTAAACGGGGAATTATCCTTGAATTCTGGTACTGTCCTCTTGGAGTAACCCGCTTCAGCACTTCCAGTATCCAAAATTAATTTGGTATCAAAAAAAAAGTGTTGTCTTCATGTTAATTTCTGATGAAGTCTTTCTATAAATTGCCTTGGATTTAGTGTAGCAAAATAATATTTATACAGGAAATTAACCTTATATATTCTTCTTGTTGTTTTTCACCCATTTTAAGTAGCTATCAGTAATAGTATCTAAATATGAAAGTCTGCTGAGAGAGTGGAGGCCCTACTGCAGCTCCTACCGGTGGTGTTGCCTGTCATAAGTTGATTTTTTTCCCAGTTATTGTTGTGATGATTGTCTGTGCCTTGCTCACTCAAAACATCTGCTGCTGAGAGGGTTAATTAATTTGGGGTGTTATAAACAGCTGGGGTAAGAGGGTGCTCTCCAAAGGGCAGGCTGGGTCTGAGGGCTCAAGGGGCTGAAATGGAGCCCTAGGTCATGGCCAGTAGCTCTGGTGGGCAGCTGCTCTTCCCAAATTTTGTCCCTGTGGACAGGCACTGGAGCTTTCAGTGTGTATTAAGAAGTCTCTGTGGGAAGAGTTGTGCACAGTGGTTCTTGTTTTGATTACTTCTGACTTGTTGTATAAGGTCTTGCTTGCAGTTCAAAGGGCAGGAAATTCAATAATTTAACATCAATCATGTAGTGGAAGTGCGATGCTCTTTTTAGTTTCAAGAATGAATGGGATCAGTTTATCCTGAGTGGCAGGAAGAAGTTTGGGCCACCCAAGTGAGTCAAGTTAGTAATTTCCCTTGGTTTTGGTCTGTTTTTATACAGAATTTATTTTCAGACTGCATTTCTTGGTTGCTTTGAGTTTTTTTCTGTAAAGTGTTGTTTTTTCCCTGTGATGTGTTTTTGTGCAGGTGCCTGTCTTGTAAGATGTTGTTGCCTGCTTGCTGGTGGAGCTTTGAAGTGCAGTTTGAATTAATGCAGACACAAATGCATGAGCTTTGACTTGCACAACTTCAGCATCTTCCTTTTGAAACATCTACGCGGAAATACATCTAAGCTGCTGTCTTGCACTTAGTGTTTTCTGTGATATTTAAGCTTTGCATTTAAGCAATCTGTTTCCTTTCTGCCAACAAGTGAGAGGGAAGCACTTGAGGGTTAGATATATTGATTCTCAGACTAAGTGTTAAACTACTTGGGACTGTGGTGGCGCTCATATCAGAAGCTTTCCCTGGACAAGAAGTGTCATCCCCCATGTCCTGGACACATTCCAGCTCAAGCAATTACACTTGGCTCAGCCACTTCCAGGGGCTCCAGTATTTGAGTCTGCTTTGTTTTTTAAGCTCTTTTGTTTAAGCCCCACTGCAATTAACAATTTTTTCCCCTTTAGTTGGCTGCCTTTATATGTGGATATGAAGTAATCATTATGAATGAATCTGTGTATTGTGGACTTGTTAAGTGGCTGGGGTTCCTCAGTGTAAGGCTGTTTGTAACATATTACGTGTATTTGTTCATATTGTTTCCTCCTGCAGGATTGCATAAGAGCACATATTTACAAGGAGGGCCCATAATATTTAATGGTCTTTTTTTGTTTGTTTAATTGAATTGACTCTAGTGTTTTATGAAGTATTAGAAGTAACGGGACTATTTTGACATCATGCCTTTACTGACATAGGCAGAAAGATCAGTGTGCCTTTTGGGAGCTTGTATTAATTTATAAAATACCTAATTATGCTCAATTAGTCAACTCGGGACTCTGGTGTCACCTTGCTCTTTAAATGCTATGTTGCATTCACCATAGGTAATAAATTGTTGCTGCTGCAATGGGGAAAAGTGTGGTGCTTTTTTATTTTTATACTATTTTTGGTAACGGAGAAAAGTGTAAAGTCAACACTTCTTAAACAGATCAGTGTGTGCAGCTAGTGCTTTTTCCCCATACTACAGTTTCAGAAAGATTTTGCCAAACAAAACTGCTTACCTTCCCTTTTCAGTCACGTCTGTCTCACCCAGCCAACTTTGATTGCAAAAGTAGGCCTGGACGAGTGTTTTGTGCACTGCTGTGCCCCCAGGGGACCTCTTAGGGCTGGAGTGGAGGCCTGCCTGTGGAGAGGAGGATGTGCAACCCCATCTCAGCCGTGGCATCTGTGGATGTCCCGTCCCATCACAGATCTTCCTCTTCCTAGGTAGCTCACACAGGAGTACCATTGGAGGCATTATATTTGTGCTGACAGTTTTCTCCAGTTATCTCAGGGTGGCATGCATATTCTCTTTCCAGCTAAAAGCTACAGCTGGCTTGGGTAGAGCCTGGAAAATATCAACTCTGAGCTGACTGGGAGATGTGTGGCACTGAACACCTCCCCCAGCTGGGATCTTGCACCTCTGGCTGGAGCGTGGAGGCTGCCCTCTGCTGCGTCAGCTTTGGAGGGTGACAACCTAACAACCTAGACACTAATCTACCTGAGTTACTACAGCAGTGCTAAAGGTTTTGCAACCTCACTGGTGTGCAGTTGGTAGCTGTATTGGAGAGGCTGCACTCCTGCTAATAAAGGTGATCCACATTTACACATCTAGACTCAAAGACACAAGGTATTCCTCGATCGTGTTTTCAAGCTATTTTTTTCCTCTCCCCTTTCTCTTCTGTAAACATTTCTCAAATTTGGTTATACAAAATTTCTTCAAAAAGAATGAAGGCTGTGTTATCTCCTGAATCCAGCAGATGGGGTTTTAATTGAAACAGAAAACAACCATCTCCCTCCCCTTTAAATAGTGAATTACCAAAATACGTGGAGTAAGATTACAAAAACAAGGTACCTGTTGAAAGCCATAAGGGACAATATATCACCAGATCTTTCCAGATGACCCAATACTGAAATGTTTCTTTATTTGAATTACAAACAAATCCAGTCATGCAAGAATTAATAGGACTGATAGATTCACAGTATTGATATTATTAGAAGAAATTGTTATGGTATTATCTAAAATGGTGCATACATAAGAGGAGATACTGGCAAATAAACCTTCAATGCATATACAGTAATGTATGTTTCAAAAGTGACCTGTGCTATAAATGAAAATATTTGCATGTTTTTTCACAATCTGTATTTGGTGGCCATGAATTTTAAAAATATGTAGTTGTTTTTGTGGTTATAAATAGGTACCAAAGATGCTGTTTTGGGATAAAATGTTTTTGACTGTGACCCCTGTGACTGTTCAGGCCCAGCCCCATGCGACTGTAGGCTCTCCCTGCCCTGACAGCAGCCCCAGCCCTGGGACATCTCCTAGGGAAATTAATTTCTCCCCTTACAGTTGCATTTTCAGCAGCCCACGTTTTCCCAGCAGATGGCAGGAGACCCTCGTCTATTAGGCCAAGCTGCCTGCTAGGTGCAGCCCTGGCTGCTGTGTGCATTTTGCTGCAATATCTGATTCATGCAGTGCACTTCCAGGGTGTGCATGCCCCTTTGGGGCTATGGATTCCTCCTGTATGATGCAGTTACAAAACTCCTATGCAGGTTGACCTTACTTTGGAATATTCAAAAACAGAATATTCAAGAATATTCAAAGTCAGTAGCCTTTGATAAGGGCCCGGTGGGGTGTTTGGGAACAGATGGTGATCATGTCCTTTCAGTGGAGGGAGGGTGCTCCACACAGGCAGGTGGCAGTGGGCTTGCCAGGTCAGTCTCTGCTGCGCCAAATTACAAAGATGGTTTTGGGATGGAAGAGGTCCTGCTGCTAGGGACACTGCTGAGACCTTTGTGGAGGCTGACGTCATCTTGCAGCTCTGGTCATGGTTCTGGAGGTCACCTGGAAGGGCTTCATCCAGCTCTGCACTGGGCAGGCCTGCTCATTAAAGCAAATCAATTTCACCCTTAATGATTTAAACAACTCATTGAATGCTAGGTCCAAACTCCTCTTCCTATAGGGAGAGATCACATTATTTTTAGAGAGACCATTGGCTAAAAGGCAGATATTAGTTAGATATTTTAGTCTGCTGCTAGAATTTTAAGGCAAACAACCTTTCATCTGCTCCAGAGCCAATTATGTTAATGGTCTCAGATCTGAAAGCTGTGGCCGTGTGTCAGGCACAGGCCTTTCACACAGAATATCTGTGTGCAGATGAAAGGGCTCACCTTGCATACGCGGTGTGGGTGCTGCAGATGAAAGTAGAGCATTTTCTGTTGGCCTTGTGCTGTGATCTTTCAGTAAATATTAGTAACACATATACTTTAATGAATAGAAATGAAGTAGCAGGGAACTGAGTTACACTTCATATTGATAGTAGTTGATTCAAGTTAAAAACAAAACAGGATGGCACATATGTATGGCAAATAGGATACAGTATGGCAAATAGGAAGGTTTTTAAGCATTCTAAAAAGTTGTGTAGGAGTAGCAGAGTTTCAGGTTTGTGAGAGCTGGTATTTTTTATGGTAATATTTCAGGTGATTGTGCTTATCTGTTTTGTGTTATAGTGTTAAACAATAGTAATAGAAAGATGCTACAGCTGTCGTGATACTATAGTATGGATAGAGCTATTCTTGGTACGTTATCTGCTGTGGAAGGCATCGAAAGTGCTAACATTGGGTCAAGGCTCATGTAAAACAATTTAATAATATAGATGGAGTCAAGTAGCTAGTTCAGTTCATATTTGTCTATCAATATAGATGATGCTTATGTGAATAATTGAGCAGGTTTAAAGGAAGGGTGCTGTGTTTTCAGGTTCTGTAATATTTTTAGCAAGGTGGTTTTAATCAGGACTGATGAGCAGGGGAGGGGGGGCCCTCTGTAGTACATGCTCATGTTATCTCCAGCTGAAAAGGGAAGAAATGAAGCACTGCCAGCTAAAGAAGCTGAATTAACTCTTCTTGTTTCCTTTCAGCCCTGCCTGCGTTTGTAGTTGTGTTATTCAGCAGCACCTACATCAGCTCCTTTAGAAATTAATTTCACATTCATCTAGGAAAAAAAAATTAATCTGAGCTAACCACTCTGTAGCAGACATCTACCTGTGCCTTTGAAGAGAATACTGTGAATTCCTCTTTCCACTTCTGTTTATTTTATTTTTTTAATCCTTTGTAATGGTTCATCACTCAGCACTCCCTGATTCTGGTAGCACTGACATTTCTCCATAGCCTTCTCCAACTACCAAACTCAGAAGAATTAAGCGATTAAATTGGAACGATAGCTGTGAGTGAGAACGATCTCTGCAGCCCTTTTTGCTTTCTCTCTGTATAGGTGAACATGTCAACAGCTGTCAGCAGTAATGCTTGTTCCTCCTGCAGCAACATGATGGATTAATATGTATACCAAAATATGTTAGAAATTGAAATAAAATATGCATTTTTTCATAATTTATCAGCATTATGATGGCACAAAAAAGCCAGTCTTATGAATAATACAGAGCTCTGCAGTGGGCATTATGTACTGTGGGTAATAAATGCAATGTCTTTCCTAGACTACCAGGAGAGTTGTAAAGCAGAATGCATTAGTTCTGCTTTGTGATAATAAATCATTTTAGTTTGTCAGAAGGCTCTGGCTAACTTTTACTCCTGAGGTATGAAAGAATGCCATGCCATACGGCTCTGGATGGCTTCTGAAGTGTTTAGGTTGGCTCTGAATCTCCTGGGTAATGTTTTGAGTGAGTGATATGGTTAGATAACAAGTGGCAGTATTTCTCAGGTATCGATGTTGTGATGCCTCCTGTTGTTTTATTGCCTAGAGTGGCTGACTTCGTCCTAATTGGAACTGCAGCTCCTCTGTGATGCTTTGTGTCTCTATTTGCAATATGGCTCCATGTCTCTCTGAAGAGCTGAGTGGGAAAGCCGAGAGTGGCAGCCTGTTCTGCTGTTCAGGCCTCTTTTAGAGGGGGCAAAGAAATCAATTACACTTTTGTTTTCATTTTACACGCATAAGTGCTGTTTTAGGCAGTCTTTATAAAAGCTATCTCTCCCTAAGCTTCCTTACATATCAGCCCATCACTGCTGCAGACAGTCCAGATGATGGCAACACAGTGTAGGTAGAAAGAGACCTGGGCTGATTATGCAAGACAAGAGGAAAAACTACTTGCGTAAACTTCACTAAAATATGCGACTTATCTCAAGTTCATTAATTTCAGTTTAATTTTCAGTGTTGTGGTATTCTCAGGAAATACAGGGGAGTTTTTCTAACCCATACTTTCCTAATTTGCACAGTTCATTATTTAGATTAAAAAAGATGGATTTTTCCCACTTTCTAGCCAAGATTCAAAACCAGAAGGCATGGTGATTAACTCATTAACTTTTCATCATAAGTACAAAATATTCTACAATTTATATACAGGATGTTATGAGGTATCAGAAGTTAAACCACATGTATCTAAATAAATGAGTAATATCATGTGGAGTGTTACTGCAGCCTCACTTGTATTTTGTACACTTCCTACTTGAAGAAACATTTATTAATTATTGACCTTTTTTGTATTTATGAAATTTTAATGGACTTTATTATCCCAAGTGGTAAGAAGGCCAGTTCTGTATTTCTGGTTATTGTAGGGGTTGATGGGAGGAACCTGAGACACCCCAAATGAAATTCATGTTGTGTAGGAGCAGACCACCAGCTGGTTTAGACACTCATTTCTCTGTTTAGTACTCTCTGACCACAAGCTTCTTTCCCTTTTGACATCTTTGATGAGAGGGAGCCAGCTCTTTCCTCTGCAAGCTTTAATGTGTTTTGGCAGTGCATGGCTGGGTTTCCTGAACTGCCTGTTCTGCTTTGCCTTATCCTTGGATGTGTCCTTTCATGGAATATGATTTTCTGTTGCATAGTTGCAGGGGTACCAAGTACCCCTTGTTTATTTTATTTTTTTTTTTAATCCTTTGTGATGTAAAAATGTAAAATCAGTACCAAGTACTTGGTACTGATTGGTACCAAGCCTACAGAATGGTTTCCTGACATCAGTAACAGTAATCACAGAAAATACATGGCAGATATTCAGGACAAGTACATTAGTGAATTCCAGTGTTAAGCACCCTCTTTACCCCACTTGCGCATTGTTAAGCACCTTTACAGTCAACTTGTGTGTCATTTCTCAGGAGTGTTGACAAGTCACTTAACCAGAGCTTTCAGAGACCTGTTTTTGTCTTGTACAGACATGCCAGTGAAGCACACAGCCAAAATATTCTGTGCTGGCTGAAATGCCCATTAGCTTCGGTCAGATGGATCTTCAAATTTGGCTGTAGCAATGAAGTGGGAAGTGTAATTTGTATGCAGTACTTCAGTACTGATACAGCCTGCTGATGTGGTGCAATGCACTGCCCATCATGCTGACTGGTATTGCCTTGTTTCTGGTACTAACTGTTGTTTCATCAGTGAATGGAATCATGGAATGCATCTGTGTACTTGGCATACTCAATGCATGACCTGCATGACTGAGTGTGTAGGTGTAGCCTGGCTCTGTACTCCATGAAGAAGAGCATCTTCCTATTTTTTTTTCCTGTAAGTTTTTACAATTGGATGCACAGCTCTGTAAGCTGAAGTTTTCCCCCCAGAAGACTTTGTGGCTCTTGAGTTATTTGTTTGGAACAATGGCTCTGCTCTTGTAGAGCTCTGGATAATGTTATTAGTCTCATTTTTATGTAAGCTGATCTTTAAACCTTCTAGCTTCAAATAATTCACTGTATTTTACTCTGGAATTGGTCATAGAAAATATTGTGTACTTTAAAGAACAGCAATATTTTTTTAAAAAGATTCTTTTGCAAATTGAAGTCTTAATGTCATTACTTTACATTGTGACTAATGGTCTTTTTCTTGTTTAGAAGTTAAATAATAATAAGCAGTTCCATTAGTGCATTTAACAAACAGCAGTGTACTTTGTCTTATAGACAAGCAAACGATTTATTTATTTGTAAAAGCAGTGGTGTGCTGTAACCGTTACTTTGCCTTTCACCCTTTTCAGTTTTGGCAGTGTCTTACTCATGCATTTTCTCAATTTACAACATAGTTACTGTCTCTTCACCAGAGTCTTATATTGCAATTTTATTTGATTTATTTTTTTAGGAGGTATGTACCTAAAATCAAGTTCTTAGTCTTAAATGTTCAGTATGATTTTCAGAGGAATACATGATTAAGTTAATAAAATGTCCATCTTACCTGTTAAAAGGAAATGAGCAATGTGCACAACAAGCTTTCTTAGTTCTTGGTATGTGGATCTTCCTCTGAAATTAAAGGGAAGCTGGTGAATGGAAAAATTAAGAGGTATAGCAAATATTAGTGAACATAACTGCTTACCCTCTACTTGGGGAAAATATCCCTGAAACTTCAAGGCTCTGAGCTATCTTTTATTTTCATTTATCCTTGGTTTAATAATGAACAATTTCCTCACTTCTGGAAACGGTAATTAGTTTAAAAAACAAACAAACAAACAAAAACCTGTTTGAGCTGGTTGTAAGAGGTGCTGGGAGCAAGCCTTGCTCACTGCCGTGAAACAGCCTGGTGTGCTCAGTCCAATATGCACTTGGTGGCAGAGACAGGACATCTGATGGCAGTGCCAAGCTTGTATCTACACCTGCTGGTTCACTGCACGATCGTACCATTACTGGGGTGGCTTTGAAGTGTTAATTCCCTTTCTTAAAAACTTTTGCCACAACATTTTGCCTGAAAGTTTCTGACTTCCCTTTT
Organism: Aythya marila; assembly: GCF_965140915.1. Lineage (NCBI taxonomy): Eukaryota > Metazoa > Chordata > Aves > Anseriformes > Anatidae > Aythya > Aythya marila. The sequence goes on along the minus strand of NC_139042.1, from coordinate 176,598,374 downwards.
TGGAATAGCTCCTAATGTTTTCTGGATAGTCAACATATCTTAAAGTCTTCAGTTATGATCGTGGGCTTGTGGTGAAACAAGAATTGATCTTTTAAATCAGTCTGACTTTATCACAAGACATCACAAAGTGTAAGAAATGCTTCATCCCTGCTAGAAAGAAGTTGCTTTGGGAGTTATAGGAGAATGTGACACAGAATATTTGATCTAATAGCAGAATGTGCTTTCAACAAAATGTGATGTAGATTGTGTTTGATCTCATTTATCCTCTTCTTAAAACTAATTTCTAGAGTGTTTCAGCCTGCCTGTTCATTTTGTGAGTCATACAGAGTAGTGCAGCCAGTAAAACAAATTTTAATGCTGAAAACTGAAACTGCAGAGCATTATCGCATATGAACAGCTTTATCACAGACAAAGCTATTCTTGTAGGTGTTCTGTAAAGCTGTTTTATGTAGAATAAAACACCTGGAATTTTCAGATCAGAGTTTGAAGAATTTGGCAGGCAGACACATTTGGTTTTTCCCTACATCTTTATGCCATTTCAGCTTGCCTTTGTCAGACCATAAATACTCCACTTGCTGGATTTACTCTTCACAATAAAATGCAATGCAAGAGGAAAGAATAAGCACAAATGAAAACAGGGTCTTTCTGTGTCTCTCTGGGACATCAAATACATTTGTTGTCACTGATGAGATTTTTAATTCTAGGAACCGCATTGATGCATTAACATCAAGAAGAAATGACACTTCCTCCTATTTAAGAATATCGTAATCTCAGTATAAGTGCTGCCTGGTGGAAAGCTGAGGAGGGATTCAAAGCCAGCCAAATACGTTAGGCTTTCATGAATATATGCTCTGATGTAAATTAAAGGAATACCTAAAATTGTAGACACTGAAGGTTTCTGTTTATGCTTTTCTTGTCTTAAAGGAAGAGTTCTCAGGCTAAGGGGACTGGAGACCTTGAGCTTGGCTAGACTGAGAAGTGAAAGAGAAGAGCTGGTTTAAGATGAGGAAGAAATAAGAACATGTGCAGATATACAAAGGCAATAAGTAGTGAGAAATAAGATGAACTGAGCAGGACATGAAGCATACGGGATGAGAGACCTGGGCTGAGCTCTGTTACATGTGGAGCTGGTGCCTGCTCCTGCTTGGTGTTGCACAAAAGATGTTGACAGGTTCATGCACACTGGTTTAGGAGCAGGATCCATAGTCCGTGAGACACCAACTCTTCACAGTAAATATTGCTTTGGGGGAAAGTAAAACAGAAGGAGAGAAAAGGGCAGGTGGCCAGCTGAACAGAAAAGTGACAAGTTCCCCAAATACGCATCTTCTTCTTTTTCCACTGACATCAATGAAGGTATATATCATAACTTTAGTGTTTAAAAAAAAAAAAAAAAAAAAGAAAAAGGATGCTTTTACCTTACAACTTAATATTTTTCACCAGGACGTGCCTAAACTTCCTATTAGTTGTTTCTGTTTGACTTTATTAGTATAGTTTGGAGAGCACTTATCAAGAGCAGGTGTTGCACAGTGGCTAATTGCTAAGCTACTGTGCACATATATTACAGATTGATATTTATTGAATGTTTAAATGACTGCTAGCTACATGTAATGCACTACATTTTTGATTTTTCTCTAATATAAACTAAATCTACAAAAACAGGAGGTAAGGAAGGGGTGGTGGAGATGGAATGCAAAGGTGATTCTTCTGGCTGGCAGTCACTGCCCTTGAGAACCTGCTGTAACAGCAGTACTGGGGGCTGCAAGTGCCAGGCCATGACAGTAACAGTCTGAAAGCAACATCACAACAAAACCAAAGGAAAAAAAGACCCTTAACGCTACGCTGTTCAATAACAGTGGATAATTTTGATTTCTTCAGAGGTTAACAGCAATTCAGAACAGCCTAAACTTTTTGACTCTAATCAGAAGATTTCTATTAGCAGCTCTATACCTACTTATCACAGCTGGATTTGGGTTCTCCATATGCCCTTGGCCTCTGTGGCCTGATGCTGCAAGCAGAGCTGCATCCCCTGTGATGCGAGGTGGTCTGACGTTTTGCCCTGACACTGTCCTATCTGAATTTTTGGAGGTAAAAATGCTTCCCATCTTACTCACTGGGATGTGGCGACACTGTCAGGGCACCCTCCTTGCAGGAGGTTGTTTTAGAAGAATGTTTTCTCCACATGTCTGGACTGTGTTCAGAGAAGAGCAATGGAGCTGGTGAAGGGACTAGAAAAGAAGACTTATGAGAAGTGACTGAGGGAATTAGGGTTGTTTAGCCTGGAGAAGAGGAGGCTGAGGAGAGACCTCACCTCTCCCTACAACTACCTGAAAGGAGTTTGCAGCACAGAGGCTGTCAGCCTCTTTTCTTAGGTGACAAGTGATAGGATGCAAGGAAATGGTCTCAAGTTGCACCAGGGCAGGTTTAGATCACCTACTAGGATGAATTTCTTCATGGAGGGGGTGGCCACTTATTGGAACAGGGAAGTGTTAGAGTCACTGTCCCCAGAGGTATGTAGTAGATGTGTGGATGTGGTGCCTAGGGACACGGTCTAGTGATAGACTTGATAGTGTTAGGTTGATGATTGGACTTAATGATCTTGAAGTTTTTTTTTTCCAGCCTCTATGATTCTATGGCTATAATGTAGTAAATACTATTTAAATTGATTTCAGAGAAATGTTATGGAAATGAGTCTATTTATAGACATTATTTTAATGGTTTCAGTTATTTTAGAGCTTAACAATAGAGTTGAGCAACGATGGTGAATACAGAACTTGAATGCTACAAAATCTGCCTCACAACTTACCTTTTTTTCCTTGGCTTAAATATAAATGTTCTCTGACAGTGACAAAGCTCTGCTTCTGACTTGCTGTTGTTTATTTTCGTTTGGTCAAATCTGTTTGTTTTATGACTTTTTCTTCCAAATTTTATCCTTAAGATTTCCATGTAAATTACATGTTGTGAGTATTTGCATAAAGATAAGTATCTATAACTGTAGAACACACACGTAGAAGCATGCAGCACAATGTGTCACATCAGTGTTTTTTCGTAAATGCTTGCTTTGGTCTGAAGTAAACTGTGAAAGAAATGACATGAGTAAAAGAAGTATTTCCTAATCCCTTAAAATTTCTTAATCTTCAACAGGAGTTTGGGAAAGATTCTGTATAGCAACATAAAATCAGAGATAAACTTTTTAAACTATTAAGTATTCCATGGACTCTCTAATTACTCATGTGGTTGCAAGACTGCATTTGGGGCTATTCCTTCAATGGCAATTGCAAATAACTATTTAGAGGTTTAACCTCTTTCATGTGCAAATATACTAATACTTAAACACTAGTCTCTTTCATGTGCAAGCTAATTAATAGCAACTGATGAGTTGGTTCGAAGTCGTGATGGTGATGCAGAAAAATGGCTCTACCAGGTCCAAGGTAATTCTTGAAATTCCTGATTTTTACGATATTCTGATCTTTGATTTTTGTGGTATTTTGGATCCAAACTCTGAATACAAACAACAGACAAAAAAGTCTTTGAAAATGTCTTATTCACTATGCTGTTAGTTTACCACCTCCTTCTTTTCTCACTACTGTATCCAGAATATTCATGACGGTGAGTGAATTAAATCATTATATAATTGGAGTATGTATTTTTGGATTTTGGTCTTTAGTGTCTTGCAGTACCATTCTGACTGATAGTTGAAAAAGGTGGCTCAACAAGAAAAATAATATTATAGTCAGTTTTGACTTTGAGTTTGCTTGATTTTCTGGGGAAAAAACAGCATCCTTATATTCTCTCTGCTGTAATTGTTTCTTCGCATGTTGGTTAATGGTTTGTGTAAAGAGTCATTAATTGTTCCCAGTCCTCATTCCAAATACAGGAGTTAAAAACCTCCATTTTTCCATCTCTTTTGGTAAAGCTATTTTTAAATTCTTAAGAATTATTTCAAGATGTGTATATGTATCATATCACAAAAAGAACTTACACTGCAGCTTTGTAATTAATTTCTTCAGCCAGTTATGTTGTTCTTTTTTTCTTCTTGTTTCTGACTTCTCTATGTTATCCTACTCTGAATTCTCCAAACGTCTACAGTACTAACACAACAATAACAGCTAGTATTGCCTATATGCTGAGTGTCATGGGAGTTTTTCATGGAGCTGAACATTATATGAGACCATTAATGATGGAGCACTATTGCCTAAAAATATTTTGGCTTGATAATAGAACTGTTTCTGGCTAAAAAAAAAAGAAAAAAAAAAAAGAAAAAAAAAAAAAGTGTTCTGAGCTTTTAAATTTCTGTACAAATATACGTAACCAACTCTGTGCCCAAGGTTTCATTCCATGTAGTTGACACAGCATAGAGATTTGGAAATGAAAGACTGTGATATATCACTACTTAACTATTGCTTGTATTAGAGAAATGCACTACTATATAAAATGCCTTTTCACTTAGGGACTTTAATTCGTTTTATATTTTTCTGTGACAGCAGATTTCATACCACGGTGCTTACTGTAGGTGTAGGAACCATTCATTCTAAATCATCTAAATCTCCAACATTGTTGTAGGCTGATAAAAGGCTTCAACTGGCTCTTCTATTTAAACTTTTTTGTCATATTATCCAGCCTATTCTTCTGTTAGGATCTCATTTGTGTCCTCATGGTATTGCAGTATCTGCCAGGTATGCTGATGTTGAAGTTGGACTCAAAATGGCAGGAATTCAAGTTTGGAAAAGTAATTCTATAATGCAAATCTCTTCTAACAATGCTCAGCATGGATAGGGACCATTCATTCAGTAGATTTATTACTAATGTCCACATGACCAACACGGATGTGTTTGTGCTTAGTTTGGTCCAGCCTAGCAATTCAAATGGTTCAGTTCTGCAAGATAACCAGAGTCTTAACTACACACTTCCTCTGTGAAGGCATGGGGCATGTTCTTTGTCTTGATAGGTCTTAAGAGAAGCTCTGCACACCCAGCTTCCAGCTCCAGAGGGCTAAACTAGATAACCATGAAGATGATTTCTGGGAATGTAACAAATTAAAAAAAAAAAAAAAAAAAAAAAAAACCTGCTTAATTTTGAAGGCCATGGTCTCCTGCCTTTTTTTTTTTTTTTTTTTTTTTTTTAATTATGCTTATTAGCAAAATTTATCTAATTATATGTTGTGTTGGATTTGAAACTCAGCCATGTTTAAGGTCAGCAGTTTATTGTTTAAGACTATTTAGGAGCTCTTATTTATTGATATCTTGCATAATTTATATTTTCCATCTCTAGATAGTAATAATACAATATAATAATACTGGTTTCTGGATGGGGAAGCTGCACAGAACAATGGGTTGATATTATGTTAGTAAGTGTATCGAAAGGATGTGTATCTTCCTTTAATCGTTGAGCTCTTTGTTGTGACCCATAGCTGACCTCTTTAAGAACAATTTCCTTTTCATATACATACAGTTAGCTGGTCTAATACCTTTCTTCGGTAATTATGCTGCATGTAGGCAGTGTCCATGCCAGGAAGATCAATGAACCATGACATGACCTGTTTCACTGTTTTCCAGAAACAGCAATTATTTTCTAGTGATGTTTTACAATTGATACGGTTTTGTAACTGGAATAGGGGCTCTTTAAAAACAAAACAACAAAAAACAACCCAGAACAAACAAACAAAACCAATCCAACCACAAAAAACCACTATTATATACACCTGATTACATGCAACATTTGCCTTGGGGAAAATGCTAGTAAGTTTTTAGTTTTTATGGTGATTACTATGATTTCTTTGAAATGATTCCACAGAACGATTCCTTTAGCCAGATGCCATAGTAAGAATGTGGAGGAGAAAAAAAAAAAAAAAAAAAAGTATTCACATGGGCCCATGCTTAAATTGAGAAGATATCTCCTGAAATATCTGTGATTTCCAAGCTAGTGGACATTAAAAAGGCTAGACTGAATTATTTTACATCTCAGATATTTTGCTGTCATCCAAGTTATTAGTCCCATTGATTTGATTTTGATGCAACTGATGCCATTTTGAAGTGTTGTTTCTTGCTAAACTTCCATGACCATTCCTAGAAGGATTCAAAGAATGTTTTGTTTGGAGAAGATAATTTCATTCAAGATGGTGAGAGATGAGTGGTGTAGTTTGCCAGGCATTGTCCACCTTTCTTTATTCTGAAGAAAGGAAAGTGTGGCTAAAAGTTGCAGTATGTTGAAGTTCATGAAAGATTGCATTTTATTAGGAATATGCCTTTAAATGTTGGTTTCCTACTTACCCGTGAAATAGATAAATCTTGAAAACGTTTCTTCCCCTCCTATCTCTAGATAGATAGATGGAAAAGAGGAATTTCCATCTCTAGATGGAAAGAGGAAATTCAAAAGAAAGTGGCAGTTGTGACATTTCCTGTTCTAAAGCCTCCTGTCAAAGCTGGGAGAGAAAATCACTCTCATCTGCATTAGCATCCCACTTGAACAAAGATTTGTCTTGCTCATTCATGTCTGCTACTTAAGCATTAGTATTTCTGTAGGCCAGGCAAACAGTGATGACAAAGCCACAAAAGAAAGAAGAAAAGAAAAATCCCACTGCAACCACCAGTAAAAGCCACTAGTGCCATAGTTAAGATTGTTACTATTCACATTTCTCTGAGGGCATTGCAGCATCTGAATAGGGTACTTCATACCTAAATACATTTGTTGTCATGTTTGTAATTAGTCCTCTCATTGTTTTTTGCCTACTGTGTGTTCACTTGTATTAAGTGTACAGTCACAATCTGTGACAAAATTATGAGGAATGCCATTTTATATCCTCTCCCTGGTCTTCCACAGCCAGATGATGTGACCAATTTTTGTGTTCGTGTGGTTCCTGTCCACGCCAGGAAACACAAACTCAATGTGAAGAATAGTGAAAACTGCTCAACCAACTATCAAAACAACCAACCAAATTTCCTCCGTTCTCCCCATGATCCAAGAGGCAATCCATTTGCGGTATTAAAATGGAGGTGCTTGCGGGTGCTGAACATGGGTTTAGAGTAGTGTATTTGAACTCGTTTATTTAAACAGGTTAAAAAAAATGTACAGAGATGAAGCCTTTCTTAAAATGGAACACTTCATATTTGGAGAAGTTTGATTTTCTGCCTACACCAGTTTGCTCTGAAAATTGGTCCCTGAATGCACTGAGAAATCATTAAGCTGAAGGCACATAATTATGTATCTTTTCAGTTTTACTGATATTGACATTAGACAGATAAAACTGACACTTTTTCTCTTTATGTGCTGCTGATTGGGGAGATGCACGTTTTCACTTTTGTGTGTAATGCAAATTGTTAGACCTGGAATTCACAACTAACCTAAAGGAAGTTGCTCGTATTTTTCCTGACGAGTGGGATCTATTTGCAGCTCAGTTGTCCTGTGGGGCCAAACATATTTTCATAAACTGAAAAATAATGCAGCTTCTGTTCTTGCATTCTTCCATTCTTTGTACTCTTATTTCTATTTATTTCTTAGTGTAAAGGAGTTCCTTATTAGTGGTTTCAATAATAATGCAGTTTTAGTAGTATAGTATTAAAATACTATATATCATCCAAGATCAAACCAAAATATGGACATCTTCCAAATTTTGCCCTTGCCCTTGTTTTTTTTTAACTGAACTGTTTTAAAACTGCACAATCAAGTCTTGGGTTTTGGTGGAATCAGTGTAACTTTACGTATGGAAGAATGTTATTACTCTATTACAATCTCTTTAGAAAATATTAAAATAATCAATATAAGTGAAAGTGAAAAGAGTGTAGTAGAAAAGGGCAATTATTCTCTTCCGTGAATTTTTTCACAATGTGTATCTGACCTTGTGGATTAACCTATGTCTTCACTTTGTAAATTCTGTCTGATACCCTAGAACAAAGAATGCCAATGAGTATTGGTTGCTTGAAGGAAAATGTCTCAGGATCACAACAGCCTTCTGAAGATAGAGTGAAAGGCTTGTCACCTAAACATCAGCTTGATTGACACTGTTTTGTGTGTCACTTCACTTGCATATGCCTCCTGCATTTCTTCTGTTGTGATCACAGTTCAATCTGAAATTTAGAAGTTACTCATGTCCACGGAAAGGTTGGTGACCCTTTCTCTAGAATGAAACTCTACTTTGTTGTAACCTCAGATTTGTTGAAAATATGCTCTTTTAAGGCTAGGATTAATATTTAAACGTTCTGCTTTGTACATCTGGGATATACATGTGGGATATTCAAATATTATAAAGCCACTGCATTGCAGAGAATGATTAAATTTACCTGTCTAATTATTCCTTCTTATCTTAGTTAATGAATTATCTGTATCAATCCTGCCAGTACACTTGCAGGAAAACCTTAATTTCTTACTCAGGGCTTGTTTTCTATGTCATTGATGTTGTTTGCCTATTTTTTTTTTCTTTTTACTGTCTCTTAGTATTCTCTGTTAAGACAACAGACAACTGATTGCTGTTTTAGTCAAGTCTCAAATTCCGATCTCCTCTTGCTATGGAATGAAAGCTTTCAAACTCTGTATTGATTAAAGCAACTGAAGCTTGAATTGAGTCCAACTTTTGCTAATATCCTGCCACGTACTTAACCAAGTCAATCTAGAGATTGCTTGATAAGTCAAATTGTATTCTTGAGAATGTGTGGGACTGAAAGTTCATTTCTTTTTGGCTATTATGGTACACAAAACAAAATCAAAAATCTTTACTATATCCAGACTATCTTTTGGGGGGATTACCAAGTATACTCTTATGTTCAATCAGGTCAAGTCATATTTTTGGTTTAATAAAAAAATTAATGTGAAGATGGCATTTGCACTGTAAGTTCACTTAGCTGTATATTTGAGTATGGCAGAGAACTCAAGTACGTGGACTTTAAGCACATGAGCTGTCCATCTGTTGAATTATATGCTCATTTTTAAGCTTTATTTAACTCTTTGTGAAGATAATGTTGCTTCATATTGACCTTGGAATGTAATTTTGTAACATTATGGGGCATATTTAAAATATAAATCTAAAACTTACAAATCTAAAGTTTACCTATCCACTTGTATTACTAATGTGATTTATGGGACAGTAGAACTGCATAGGTTCGCTTTGAGTAATCATATTTAAAATGTCCTGAATAATTCTAGCACATGAAATTGTATGACAAAACGTCTTCAAAACATTGAAAGAGAATGAGCTGCACACATAAACTATAGTATATTTTTCCTTCTTTAGTAAGGGAGGTCAGGGGTTTTTGGTGTGACCTCTTTCAGAATACAAAGTGCTTGGTCTAGTTGATTAAAGCATGTGGATGCTGTGGTCTGCTTGCTTTAAGAAAAAAAAAAATTGAAGGCAGGGCCCAGCTGAGAGGCATGTGATGAACAGGCTTTGCTTCTGTACTGTAATCTCTCCTCTGAAAGTCAGCAAGACTTCAAATCTGAAAAGCTAGCCCCAAAATAATAATGATATGGCTTGAAAAGAGAGGCAGCTGAAGACAGGAAGAAAGGCAGGCTGTTTGGTTGAAAACTTTCCCAATCTTACACACAGGTTTGACATGTTTTTCATGGGGAAAAGAAAATAAACCTCAAATGCATGTCATAAAAGCTTCAGAGAATTACCCCTAAAAATCACCTTTTAAATTATGCTTCATCGTATTCTGCTGAAGGTAACAATCAGCTAGAGGTTTATTGATTTATTGTCCAATTTCAACTAAGTCACAAAATAGGGGGATATTGTGGCAGCTGTCATAAATGCATGAAGTCCTTTCCCTCAGTTCCTTGTTCTTCAGTATGTATCAATACTCCATTTTAAAGTCACCGTGATGGGGAAAATTCCTCTCCCCCTTCCCTGTAAAGGATGTTCTTCTGGCAGGTAAGCTCTCTTCTTGTGTGACTAGTGCCAGGTCAGTCTTCTGAGCTGTTGGTTCAGAGTACATTTTTATTCATCACAGAATAGATTAACACCTTAATGTTTGATTATCAACATATTTATTGTTTTAAAACAAGAATTTAACATAGACACCTTCATCTGAGGAAAATAAACAATGCAATGTACGAACATTTTGCAATAAGCTTTCACATACATTTTACAGAACAGTTATTTCTAGAAGTTTCAATCTGATATCCATTAAATGAAGGCTTTTTGCTCAAGTGTAAGGTGAATAGGGAAATTCTGCAAGCTTCATTTATTTCCTTGCCAACTGCATATTTACTTGCTGTTGAAGGATTTTTGTATATTTTCTTTGACTCTTCAGTCAAATATATTCATTAATTCTTAATGCAGACCAAACCCACAATTTACCATCTTCCAGCTAGATTTAAAAATTTGCTACTGCCTTCTGGTATGCTCCTGCGCTTGAGCTGTGACCCTTGGCAGCTAAAATGGAATACTGAATTGTTGGTAATTCAGTATGGATGAATTGGAGGTAATTCAGTAAAGATGGATGTACAAATGTGACCTATATTTTCTTGCTTGTTTGAGTTTTTTACTGGCTTTCAGGGGAACTAAAAAAAAAAAAAAAAAAAAAAAAAAAAGAGGTAGGGTGGGGTTGGGGTTAAGGTGAAGGTGATACACCTCCAAATGAAAGCCTAGTCTGAGAGGAGGCATAGATAGATGACGCTATTCCTACTTCTTTAAGATAGAGGAAGACCAGAAGAAGTCTCAAGAGTTTCTCTTGTTTAGGCCTCTGCTCTGAGATAGGGCAAGGTATATCACTATCTTTGACAGATACTAATCAATCTGGAAAAATGCCAGAGATTAGATTTTCCCAGTGTTACTAGAGACAAAAGCATTGTAAAGACTTTTTACTTTACTGTGGTGTGGGGGGTTTGTGTGCTTTTTTTTTTTTTTTTTTTTCCTCTAGACTTCTCACAGATTGCAGATTAAGCACACTTTAAGTTGTCCTACGGTCAGAGAATACAGAAGACAATTGTCACCTGTCTAACAATGTCAGCTATTATTGTCTCTCTTTTTTCCTGGTAAAATGCTATCACCTCAGACTTTTTGCACTGTTTTTTCCCCCTTTTTTGGTTCTAGCCAGTTGTTTCTCATATATCTCTGTCAATGGTTTGTCCAGTTTATCAAGGTAGTTCCGATTTTTAAAGCTACCATTAAAATTGCATTGAACAGTCAACATACTGACATCTGTTGTATTTTATACACATACAATCCAATCCATCATCCAAAACATAACTGAAAATTTCAGATTTTTGGGGACTTTAAACAAATCCTTCCAGATCTCCTTGATATCTCTTCTCAGCTTGATGGAGAACAACTGTTAACTATCCTTTAAATTGTGCACGCAACTTATACTAATTCAATCTTAACTATATTTCGCTCTTCTGCTTCTGACAGTATCATGTGTGACAGCATCAAGAGCTTTAGAGGTAATATAGCCTGACTTCACTACTGCCTGTCCCTTATCCACTAGACCAGTTGGTCTGTCAGAGAAGGAAATTAGATTGGTCTGACTGATTTCTTCTTGGAAAATCCATGCTGTCTGTTCCTTATCACATTATTATCCTTAAGGTCTTTAAAAATTGATTGTTTAATAATTTGTTTCAGTATCTTTCCAGTTATTGAAAGTAGACTGACTGCTTTTCGCTCCTTTCCGATTGCTTTTTCCAGCTGTAAGGGTGGGTGCTGTTTGCCCTTCTGTCTCACATTTTGTCATTCTCCATAAATTCTGTGAATTTCAGTTACTATTTTAAATACAGTACAGTGACTTTCACCAGGCCTGGGCAACCTAAGAACAGCTAACATACTAACATTCTTTAACTTAAACAAAACAAAACCAGAGAAATAATCAATCAAACAAAAACATTCTATTATGGTCTTAAAAATGTTACATTGAAGATGCTTTATTTGGATGCACTGTGAAATGCTAGTTAGATAACACTGAATTTGAATCAAACTTTCAAACAAGTTTAAGTTCTGTTGAGCCAGGGTACCTTTTGCATAGCTTCATAAATTGAATTAAGGCATTTTTGTTTTGAAATATGTTTAAACCAAGGTTCCTTTTAGAGTCTCTAAAGCAACCAGCATCTAGGCTAGAGCACTCTACTTGAGGTAAACACAGACTAATCTCCAGAGATGCCAATTTATCTCCAGTTTAGTTGTGAAGCCTTAGATGAGTATGTTGCTTATCTAGGCACATAAATGATAAAGGTTAGACTGGAGGAATGAAGTGAATGAAGCACAATGAATGAAGCCACTGTTTTGAGGATGAAGATAGTCCAGTTGTTTGGATCTAGGCTGAGCCATGCCCCTTGCACTCAGGACCAAAAGTGGCTCTGGTTTTGTTTCTCTGATCTGGATATAGCCAGTGAGATTGAGGCCTATATCCCTCTTGGTTTTAAGCATCCCTCTGTTGATGCACTTATGTAAATGCTACCCATTGTCACAACTTTTACATCTAGATATGTATATTTTGTAATATAAATTGTATTGTTATGGTACAACTTGGCTGGTCTGCTGTGTAAAGTAACTGTATAAAAATCTTTACTTCTATAATGTGCTAATAGGACTAAACGTGGTAATTTACTAATTACTAGCTGTATTGTTATTGCAAAGTAATATGAAGAAGGATAGTACACTGAAGAACACGTTTCTCCATGGAAAATCAGTTTACAATTTACTGTTCAATGTGAAGAAAGCAAATGTCAGGGATGGAAAGAGTGTCATTGGCATTATTTAATGTAGCACAAAAAGATTAGTGGTCAGTGAAATATCTTTGTAACTCTTTTTAAAGGTATATGTTCAGCCTTTACTAGGCCTTCTAGACTTACAGCAAAGCATTGAGCTGGAAGGAACTGTTGCTCCATTCGAAACAGCTATCTACAGTGTATAAGTACATTATAACTGCATTGATAGTTCCATTATCACAGTGTGACTCTATCAGGCTCAGTAAGGTAGCCAAGTAATCAGTCAATTGCTGATCTTTCTTAAGAAGCAGCGTTCTGAGAATAAAAGGAATGCTGTATGGCAGAGTATTGCTTTTGGTGTTTATTTCCAGTGGTGGAACTTATTTTAGTAAAATACTGGCATGTTTTATTCAGAGATAGAAGTGCATGGTGAATCCACACGTATAATATTGATGTTTTAGTGTGAAGCTCTGCCATTCTGAATACTACTAATGTACAAGGTCACTCTGACTTGCAAAAGAAAAATGGATAAGAAGAAAATAGAGATGCAAATCTGATGGGCATGAGAAAAAGATATGTATCACATTTGAAACAGGTCATCTGGAGCAATAAACTGCTATTTTCAAAACTGATACCCTTACAGATATAATGATGGTTCAGAAAATAGCCGCCATATCAGACGAGTCAGATTGCCTATTACAGCAACAGCTAGATCACCTTTACAATTGCCTGTTGCAAAGTGTCATTAAAAAGATTAGCTGAATCATGGGACAATCTGAACACTGATACCAACATGTGAAAAATACAGTCTAGAGACATTTTACTTCCCCTGCTACTACCTTTATGCATGCTTCTGGCATTTATGTTTTCTGTCATTTGCTGTTTGGAAGCTTGCCTTTCAGATCTGTCTGGTAGATCTTAATTTCAGAAATTTTTTAATAGAAATTCTAAAGCTTTGTTTTGTGAAGAACTTGATCATTTAATTTTAAAGCAGCAGAAATACATGCTAAATCTATTAGGCCTACTCCTGCTACCTTAATTCTAGTTTAAATATCTGCACAAGCACAGTGTAGCCTGAAAAACCTTGTCAAGTATCAGGGAAAAGGATTAGAAAATGAAACAATTGACAAAGAAAAATCTTAGAGGGATATTAATTAGAATATTGGATATCCTGACTGAGAGAACATCTTTAAAATAATGTTAACTTATCATTTGGTTAGATACAGTCTCCTGGGAAATCTGAAGCTGTTTGCTAGCAGACTACTTATGGAACAAGAGAATGCAGATTTCAGTGAGTTTGCCCTGCTCTGGAGCCAACTCATTCCAATGTCTGTCTAGGCTGTAGTAACACCTGTTGATATTCAGAAGGTATTTGCATGGAGTATTCACCAAGTGGTTTTTGATCATCATTGTTTCTCTCTACAGTGAGTAAACAAAGAGGGACTCCCTTAGGAAATTTGTCAGAGCAAAAAAATTTAGCTCCTTCCCATTAACATTGGGAGTGTCAGGAGGCTCATCCTCTAAAAGCAAAAGAGTTGAGGCATGTTCCTTCCCCATTAGAGCAGTGAATGGTGTCATTTAGGTCTGAGTGAAAGTGAAGCTGTATTCTTTGTCATTTCAGAAGGAATGTTTCTTTTCAGAAGGAGTGGGTTATGAAAGTAGTTTTGTTGGGGGAATGGACCTGTTTTTCTGTGTTTCTGTGACGTTTGAATGTGGACTCTAGGGACAGAACTGTTCAAATCCAAACTCAGATTTTGGATTCAGAACTGTATTGTCACAACTGGTAACACAGTTGTGAGAGGTGCATCTTCATAAAGAAACAGATGTGTGAACAACTTTGCCTTTCCTTTTCTGACTATCCATAGCCTTTTCATAATCCTGTTCCTATATCCTTATGAGGAAAATGGCAGAAGGTATGGCTGTGGGATACTGAGAAGTTTAAGGTATGGTGTAACATGATGTACACAATATGTACAAAGAAGTTCCTGGGGAATCCAAGGTACATCTGAGTCTCAAGTAGCTTCCCAAGAAAACGAATTTGGAGTAGATGACATCTGCATCTGTGCATTTAGTAGCTCTAACAGTGCATCCTATACCATATGCATGAACTTAGGTGGAGAACACTGAAGTAGTAAAAGCCGATTGTATGATTCCTTCAGTTGTCTCTGCAAGGGTATATACAGGAGCTTGCATTTTTAGACAAATACCACATTAATTATAGTTTCAAAGTAAAAGTAAAGCGTGTAATAAATTTACTGTATTTTTGTCCTTTTAAAAAAAAAAACAACAAACATTGGTATGCAGTATTGACAGTAGTAGCTTTTGTTTACACTTGAGGACTAAGTTAATTGCATATATCTGCTTTTAACATAGCTGCACAGTACTGTTAACTCCTTTAAAAAAAAAAAAAAAAAAAGAAATTAGAAATTGTTACTGAAATCTGTAAAGATAGATGCTGCAATATGGTACAGTTTCAGGGGAGGTGGGTATAATGACCAACCTTTAAATGTCTTTAGGAGTTGGGCAGAAATATGCATATCAGACAACATCACTATTGCTATATAAAATCTGGCAGAGATACTGAATTGTATTTCATGTGTACAAACAGTTAAATACCATGCAGTTAAGATCATTTGACTGTTGTATACTAAGTGCCTGTAAACTAAGGAAGAGTGCAGATCATTTGCATCCTATATTTTATTTGTGTCTCTGGTTAGAATCAAGTTGTGCATGTGTGAAAAAACGGCTGGGGGGGGGGAGGGAGGGTTAGTGTCACTTTTAAATTCATTAATAAATAATGATGCAGTGATATTTTATGAATAATCATTCCTAGTAAATTTTTAGTACCATATAGAGGAAATGCATAATCAAGAGTATTATTTTTTAAGCAAGAGGTTGAGCAGTCCCACTTATAATGTCTTAAAGATTTGTTGTTCTAAGATTTTCTGTAGCAGATGCTGTAAGTTCTAATAGTTTACAGCCATATGGTAAAGAAGTGAACAAAATGTACTGCAACTTTATTTTCATGTTCAGCAGCTGTCTCATGGTGTTTTAATATCAAATATGCCTCAAACCTAGAAGAGGTGTTTTTCCTCATTATTGCTCGTAGTAAAAATATCCACTGAATGTCAATACTCACCCCTTTTGGACTCTAATACTCTGTATGTAAATGTGTATATATTTCCCCATAGAGTGATATTTTGAACTCTCTCTGTTCTTGTTCTCACAAATGTTTATTTCATCATAGTGAGAGAATATTCTGCTAGACAACTTAAAATGAATAAATAAAGTAAAAAAATATTATTTTTTTTAAATCCAATTCCATGGCAATAGCAGCAAACTAAGCAAACTGACATTTGCATTTCTAATTTTCTGCATTATAAAGATTTGATCCATCCCAAAGGCATCTGCCCTTTCGGTTGGGCTAAAGACATTTCAAGAATCTGTCATAACAAATAAACTCTTACAGTGAAATAGAGGTTTCATTCCTTGTCTGCATGACAAGGGATTTTGCAATTTATTGTCTGTTTTTCCGATTGTATTGAAAATGCAATTATATGCATAATATATAACACATTAAAATATGATGCTTATTGCAAAGTCAAATCTTAAAAAAATACACAATTGATTCACCTTCTTCCATGGCAAAAAGGTGTCCATGCCTGCCTTGCCAGTACTGGATGAGTGTTTTGAGGAGTTTTGTGGGAGTAAAAACTCAAGCAATTGAACAAAGTAATGAATGAGTTGGAGAAGTTAGGCCATGGAATTTTGGTTTTCCTGTCACATAGTAGAAAAGCAAAGACCATCAGGAGGCAGGAAGTTTGAGATGAAGATAGGAAGCTCTTTCAAGCAACATGTACTTTAGCTCTAGAACTAGTTTCATAGGAAATCATGAAAACCGAGTTTAACAAATTGTCACATTTCATTTGTCTCTGTCCAGTGTGTCTAAAGTTGCCACTTACACAGCTGCCACAGTATACACTTGTAGTAGGTATGTGTGCTATGATCTTTACTCCACCTTGTGAGGGATACTTGGGGTAAGACCTGATGGCAGTGACCAGCCATACTCAGGTGCTCTTATAGAAAGACTGCTTTTAAACATCTTGTGCTGTCTCCTAGTAGAGACAGGGAGCAAATTTAAGTGGATGAGGGGGTTGGTCCACATGACTGTCCTTACTTAATTTGTGGGTGAATACATGTGTGGACAACAGCAAGCCTGTCATGTCATTTGTTTTCTTTGTCTAATATGTGTTGCTTTTGAGATTATTGAAGTTAGCTTCTGAACTAATAGTATGGTATTATATATTATATATATTTATATATATATCCTAATAATTTAACTCACAGGAGGGCAGTGGTGGAGTCTTCAATGAGAGTTCCAGTTCTTAAAAAGATTTTCTTACCACCTCTGTAGCAAAAATGACCTAGTTATATTCTTTTTTATATTCTTTTTTTTTTTTTTTTTTTTTTTTCATAATTAGGAATTGAAATTCTACTGCGGAGTTGCTGGGGGGGGGGAGGGTGGTAAAAGGTGTGGTCAGATTTGTAGCTGGAAGGCATTTTTAACACTTCTTGGTTCATTTCCTTTACTGTTGCTGGCTTGCAGGTATTTAGCATTTACAGACATCATACCCTTGTAATTGAACTTGCATGAATCATTTATTTACTAGGCTGCACTTACGGGTAATATATGTCAAGGGAATTCATTTTTTATTACAACTGATGTAGCCATTATGATGTCATAATATACACAGGGACAGAGATGGAGCTTGAACAGAACTCGTCTCTTAAATCTGTGAAACCCAGTGCTGCCTGTCTTTCTGTTGTGGAAACAGAAGTGCAAGACATTTTGGTGTAACATTCTACCAGCCTTTGACAACAGCTTTCTGATCAAGATGAAAAAATATCTGATCCTAAGTACCACAGTGATAATATCTGCATTTGATCTGTAAAAAAGACAATATGGAAATTTGCTAAGCAAGAATAATGTACACTATTTTCCCAAGTTAAAACGACAGTGTGTATTTTCTAAGGTTCAATTATAAGAATAAAACGTCAGAGTAACTTATCTGAACGTTCTCATCTTAAATCTAATGTTTTTCATGGGGAATATCAAAAAATATTTTCTATGCTTGCTTCTAAGCTTACTTCTTTGCCAGGTTTTGGATAGAGTAAGCGAACTGGTACAGGGTATCTAGTGAAGGCTTTCCCTTTCTCCTCCCCCTGAGAGATTCCTAATTCATGGGGTCTTCATGTCTTTGAAAGCCCAGTGTCTGAGTGAAGCTGGTCACTGGTCCACTTGCTCTGTTATCACAGCAAACCAGTCACGCTTGCTGGTTTACCAAACCATGAAAATGTAATTAATAGGCAAGATGCCTTACATAGGGCATTCTGACTCCAGAGAATTCCAGTTGAAGCAGAGTAATCCCTCTGTTCACCATGGAAATGCTCTGGAATAGGTGAGCTATAACTGTTTAATAGCCTGTGATATCACAACTGTTGCAGGATTGTTTATACAAGGTTTATAACACGAGAACAATGTACTGCAGACCTCCAAGCCCCTTGACAGCATAGGTGGAAGGAAGTGAGTTTTTCTGCACTGTGATGTGAATGGTAGGTTGTTTGCTGTAGACAAAAACCAGATTGTTGGTCAAGTTTAATGAAACAGGGCATGTTTGATAGATCACCTCTGTGTTTTCATCTCCTATAGTACTATCATGCAAATAATATGATATGTAATTAGAAAATAGAGAGTGGACACATCAGAAAACAAAGAGTTGTGTCAGCCTGCACTACAGCTGGAACAATTGAAACATCATTTTGTACACATAAAATGTATAACTATGTATTTCAAACCAAAACAGAGAGGCAGGAGCAACTTGATTTTGGAAGGCAACATACAATGGGTTTTCAGAGATGAAAACTGTCTTTTGAGTAAATAGTTACTTCTGATGCTTTTAACAGTCCAAGAGGGATGGGCTCATGCAGGAGGAATGAAAGAGTTGGTTTATAAGAGTAATACATTTGAAGTTAGACAAATCTCCAAAGAAGCATTTCCTTAAATACCGAGCATAAATCTCTAAGAATGTCTGCTTTTGAGAAGCTTATTTTTGAGTTTTAATATCTCTGGTCAGAGATGCCCTTTTTCTGAGTAGTCCAATGCTATTTTAATTCTCTGGTCAGATGCATCCTTTCAGCATTCAGAATAAACTGGGAGGAAAAAAGCTGATTTCCTTTAGTCTTTGTATTGTGGAGAATTGGATTTTCCAGGTTAGGGTTTGCTGACTCACATATGAAAACATTTTTCTAGACAGGCATACAAGAAAATATAAATAGGAACTGTCATAAGTAAAATAATTTGAATAATCCTGGCTTAGAACTGCATCTCTTTTTAAGGAGAAAACTTGCTGCTCTGTTTAGTTGTTTATGTGGTAGTCTGTATTTAAGTAAAATTTAGGAGTCATTCAGAGCAACCCTTCAATTTAAAACAAAGAAAATAGGTTTGTAACTTCTTACTGATCCTTGGTGCTTTTTTTTTTTTTTTTTTTTTTTTTTTTTAAAGCACTGTCTGGCTCAGTTTCTGTTTCAAAAAATTGCTCCTGGTTTTACTATCTGGAGATAGTGTTATAAGTGTCAGACAACCTTAAAATGAGAAGAAAATTCTCATTTCAGGTCTTTCATTTATTTATAATCCATTTAGCCAAACCTTAACCCCAATATTTATTTTGAAATAGAAGAAAGATTTGTAGTGCTCTTTTTGAGTGAAAAATCTGAAGAATTTTTCAGCTATGTTTTTTTCAATATGTCAGCTAACCAACTAAACACAATAGTAATTTATGAGAAAGGGATTAATACATCATCTGAGAACCTGAGGTTGAGTATGTACTTATTTGATTTCTGTAGAAATCAAGTCAGGTACATTAAAAGATACTTTATAACCATTAT
The DNA here is from genome assembly GCF_965140915.1 of Aythya marila. Classification (NCBI taxonomy): domain Eukaryota; kingdom Metazoa; phylum Chordata; class Aves; order Anseriformes; family Anatidae; genus Aythya; species Aythya marila. Next base: position 176,578,802 of record NC_139042.1, on the reverse strand, counting down.
TTAGTTCCCAATTCAGGTTTGATGACTTTTTCCTTCTATTTTATGACAGTTAAGAAAACTATGCTGAAGAGGAATTCAGTGTTTCTACATGGGAGAGGAGGATGAGAAAAACACCAGTAAAAAGCAATTTTTCTCCAGAGGAAGGCTAAATGCTGTCTAAAATTGAAAACAGATCAATCAGGTGGTTCATCAGTAAATATATGCCATCTTCTGCAGTGCTACATGTGACCTGAGGCTTTGGGAAGCATGAGCTCACTCTGAGGTAGACAGACAAAGCACAGTTGAGTTATATCCTCTTTTAAAAGCAAGGATTGCCTGCTAATTTATCGAGACAAGAGATAATTAATTCGGAGATTTGGAACTGGGAGCCAAAGAATTAGATTCCATGTATCCATCCCAAAAATAAGGCACAAAACTTAAAGTTCAGAAAGCAAGAAAACCGTGTAACAAAATTAAACTGAATTCTGGCGATCATCTGACTTGCACACAAGTGTTCATGGAGAAATCTGTCTGTGCATGGGTTCTAACTCTCATGTTACCAAATGAGTGAGAAAAAAACAATTATTCGAATTTTGTTCCACCCTCTAGTGGGAAATCAGTAACACATATATATATGTTGTGGGTTTTTTTTGTTTTTTTTTTTTTCTTCCTTTCTTTCACTCTTATTATGGAGAACTGTGGTCTTTTAGTTAATATTGCCAAACTGTTTTTCAACATAGCTGAAAATCTTGATTGCAGAACAGTGCAGCTCTTATGGCTGTAAATCTCTCAGTTCTCTTTTCATCATCTTATCTTTTAAAGTGCATCAATGCCATTGCACGCCAGGTTTACGTGATGGTATGCCTTATCACTTTAATGGGATAGATTACAGTGCAGGTCCTCTAAATCTCCAGCCTAAAGGTAATTCTCTTCCTCCTGCTGTCATGCTTTTCTGTAGGTAAGAATATAGAGAGGTTATCTCTTATTTGTTAAACCTAAGAAGCAGAGGGACAATTGGTAAATCTGTGCTAAACTTGGAGTTCTTCTCTTTTCACTTCTGGATGCTTGAAAAAGGTATACTGTATTACAGTACTTCTTTCAGAGCCTTTGGTTGCAAAAGGTGTCCCTGACTGTAGATTTTATTTACATAACACTGGCTGCATGTTTTCTATGTTTTCCATATTCCATTTTGATTCTCCTCTAGAGAGAGAATCATTGAAGACTTCAATGCCAGTTTGTATTTTCTTTGGCCTTAGTTATGTAAAATATCCGTGGCTCTAGATGGTATCGGAACTGTGCATGGGGAGCTCCTGGAAACAGTGAAGCTAACTGCTGTCATGTACAGCTCATTCCTGCAATTTAACACAAACAACAAATTGGAGGTACAGCTGATAAATCTTTCAAAATAGGCATTTGTCAGTAGCAACTTTGTGAGGGACAAAATAGGACTCAGACCGGATGGGAGAGGCAAGGACTGTAATGTGGGAAGTCATTTGCAGCACTGCTAGAAAACGCTAGAACAGGAAATTGTTTTCTATATATGGATCCAGATTAGTTTCCTTTTGTTTCACTAAGGGCACATTCTGCCCTTTTTTTGGCTGACTTCAAGTTGATGTAAAAGTGTGGGAATAGCAGCGTGCCCACAAGTTTCTCTCTCTCCTAGTGGGCGACTGTCTGGTTGGCAGACAGTTCGGAAGAAACTTACGCCAAATTTAATAATTTCAGTCTAATTTGAAAGGTTTCCTCAAATAATAAGCATAGACTGGATAGCGCAACATGATTCTGAATTGAGCTTCCTACATGGGAATTGAAGTTCCATCAGACCTGTGTATGTTCAGTGCATGCAGATTCCCCTCCCTCTCCCCTATTTTTAATTAAACATCCAATCCTGTTTTCAGCAGTCAATTCTCTGTGTAGTTTATGGTAGTAAATTATATCAGTAGTCATTGTTTTGTTGTGCAATAAGCTATTGCTAATTGGCATTTCCTCTTTAATAGACTCTGTTAAGAATTATGTTAAAATAATTGCTGCCAGAAAGCACAGTACAGAACTCTTAATTACTGGCTAACAGTTCTGTCCTTCAGATCCTTCCTCCAAGCTATGCTTTCATAGAGCATGTGCATTTAATTTGAATTCAGCTCCGTAAAACTCTGGAGAATCTATTGTCTATCAAAGTCAAACTCATAATAACAAAGGATTTGTCACAGCAGATCAGACCTCAGGTCCCTATGGTCTAGTGCCATGCCTCTGGCAGTGGCTATTTCTTGATATTTTAAAAGAAGGTAAATCTCTTCCCAAATTGCTAATGTATCTTACCCATTTGTGTGACAGTGCACATTTCTTTCTAAACCCTGCAGTTCATTGTCTTACACCCCGAAGCATGAGATTTGATTACCCTTATTATCCTAGCTTGCATAGCTACAAATGTTATTAGCAGTCATAAAATTTTTCAGTTCTTTTTAAAATGTAGTTACGGTTTTTATCTCAATGACCTGATCTTTTAGCCAATTCCATTGACAACGTAAAAGAGGTATTTCTTTATAATGTTTTTGCATTTATCGTTCTTTAATTTAAAATTCCCTTTATTTTATGTGATTGGGGGGGAAGGAACATGATCAGATTTTAATATATCCTACCTAATTATGGCTATCTCTGTGAAATTCTATTTAAGCTGTATGTCATTTTGGGTGTTATACAGTTTTGAACTTTGCTGGGTTTTATTCCCCTTTTTTTTTTTTTTACTGGTTCAGCCTTAGAACCAATTATTATTATTATTATTATTATTTTGTTATATATTTAACTGGACACACCAATGAACATTAAAAATAAAACATTATATACTCCGAGGCACGTATACTTATTTTTGTATCCTTCTGCTGGTTTTCACAGCCAACCTTCTTTTGCCATTTTTTCTCATGGTGCAAAGAAATGTACTAAAAGAAATGAAATCTTCAGAAGACAGACTATATATTGTAAGTTAATGACTATACAATAATTGAAAATTTAAAGCAACTGAAAATGATGGTCTTTAGTCTTCAACAGATCTTGTGAGTCCAGCTATCACTATGTGATGTACATAACTCCACACTATAATGTTTGTGGACATTTTTCCCCCTAATTTGAAACACCATGTGTCTGTTTAAGCTAAATTTAATCAGTCAGCATGACAAATGCTTTCTCTTACCAGAAAATAAAAAAGGCTAGTTGATATACCTGGTATAGTCAGAGACAAATGGAAGTACTGTTCATTATAGCATACCTGCAAATAACTTGCCTCATCTTGGCTTGGTGATGCAATTTTCATTTTCTCCTTTGAAAAAGCTATTTCATGATCTTTTTCTTCATATTTAACCTAATTTTTCATAATTAAATTTCATTTTACTACTTGCAGTATTATCATAGATCTTCACTTTCTTTTTTTTTTCTCTTTAAGATAGTGATTATAAAAGTACCCAGAAATTACTTGCAAAAACCAATAAGCTAGTATCACCACAGTTCCTAACTTGCTGTGCAGTTTAATTTCCCAGTCATTAATAAATAGTACTCATCTCAATAGCAGCCCCGGGAGCATTCACTGTTGCATTTTCTTCATTCTGAGGAGCAGCCATTTGCCATTACTCATTGTTTCCTATCACTTAACAATTTTTGAATCAATTCCAGGACTCTGTCCCTTGCCCCATAGTTATTTATTTTCCTTAATAGTCTCTGATGGAGGGAACTTATCGAAAGCTCATTGAAAACTCACGTGAATTAATTACACTGGGTCATTTAAGCTGCTATTTCACCAACTCTTTCAGAAAGAGGTTCAGCAAGGCTGTCCTCTTTTTGCTGAAGAAAATAGCTCAGGTTATGCTGCAAGCTGAAAACCTGACCCCTGGGGTCTCCTGGCGCTGTCCACGGTGCTGAATGGTGTTCTTTCGAGTGATGTGCAAATTGGGGTCTTGTTAATTAATCTTGGTTGAGATCCCACAGTCCTGAGATGCATTCCCTGCCACCTCACTGAAGTATGAACGCTTCACATTTGGACATGCAGAAATTTATGTTGGTGGGATAGTGCTACGTGAAGTTGGGCAAATGTGCCTGTCAGCAGCGATTAAGTTACAGACGAGGGAGGTGGGAGAGGTGAGGTTGAGAGGAGGGATGTTACTGGATGGTCACTCATGGGAATCCGAATACTGCGCAGAATAATTCTGCCTTGAATCAGATTCTGGCTCTTAAGATACTCTGTGTATTTAAGTTCTTCAGTTTAAAAATATGGCAATGGATCTCTTTAAAATAAAAATCAATTTCATGGGTGTCTTTCTAAATGCAGAAAAGCTGATTCTTTGCTGAGATATTTCTTTGTAAAACTCCAGCATCATTGCTGTCTTATCTTTGAATCAGTCTTACTGCTGAAATTGATGGCTGGAACAATAGAGATCACTCTGGAGCAGGAGCTTCTCTCAGAGTCCAGGTCTTATCATGGCTTTAACTGGCAACGACTGCCATTCATGCTGTCATTCACCAATGCTACATAATGGATGGTGTCTGCCTTGCACATCGTAGATAACTCGCCAGAGTGGAAGTTGGTTTTAATTCCACGCACTCAGCTGACCCGCAAACCATCCTACCAAAACAAAAATCCAACAACAGAAGATAAGCCACAGATAATAGGATGTCTGAATGCATGTGGAAGACTCCCTCCTTCACATCAGTTGTCACTGGGAATTTTAGTGTTCCCACTTTTGATTGTTATGGCTGTCAAATGCTGTTTTCCAACAAAAATGATAATGTAATCTTAACTATGATTTTCCCATAAGCAAGCAGTGTACAAAATCAATTTGTGTGCACTTTAAATGATTATTTTATTAACATGAAATAATTATTTCTGTTTTTATTCCATTTATATGTGTGAAACGTACAATAAATTAGCAAAATATATGCATGTATTCACTGCCAGTAGTTGATGTTATTTAATAGTTCGTGATTTTTCATGACTAGTCTTACAGACATAGTCTGAAGGTGGTGTCAACAGTACTGATGTCAACATACAAACATGCTTTATAAAATACTGACAAGGAAAATTATACTAACAGTAATAGCTGCCATCTAATTGCCATCATAATTTTTGGAATTGTTGTTGCTTAACTGATGAAAGATGCACTTAAAGTGAAGAACAGGCACTTTTTCTTGTTTATACCTTTAAATGATAAATCATATTCCCTTTGAAAATTGTTTATTATCCATAAAAGGATTGAAACTATTGTAGGTCATGTAAGGAGAGTAAGTCTCAGTGTGTGATTCAAAGCTTCTCCTCTGAGTCATTTGTGTTCATTTAAATTGTTTTTTTCAAGGACCAAATTGCAAAAGAGCTCCAAGGAAGCCATTTTGTAAGACCAGGGAAACAGAATCTTTCCAATGCTTTTTTCTTGTCGTAAGAATTGAAGTGTGGGTTCAGAAACTCTTGTGTAATTCTCCTTCCAGCTGGGCAGAAGAAGAGGAGCTGTTGTGATATGTGCCTTTATTTCCTGCACCTGCCTCAGTCTACCAATTATTAGAAGAAAAGAGAAGTGCATTATGGTCTCTACTCAGTTTTAGTAAATTACTTCCCTCCTCTATCACAATAATGGAAAGAAATTCTGTATTTGAATCACAGTTCCTTCCTAGGACTGATTTGATGCTATAGACCACTTATAGAGTATCTTGAGGAAAAAGGCTTATGTTCTCCATTGAATTCAGTTTGAGCTATTGGACCTACATCCTCCAGCAGTAAAAACAGTGTATATGTACAGAATTTAACTAAAGGCTCAATACTCATATATGTATAAAGCAGCCAGAAATGCTTATGTGTGACCTGAAAATGGCAAAGCGACATTTCCAATACGTGTTTAATAGTTGCATTCTGAGCTTCTTAAGTAATTATTCCACAGCTAAATAACAGAAATATATATTTTTGATATGGTCAGTTTAACCAGTATGATGATATCCTGCGTGGACATTTCTATTTGTGTGTGTGTATATATATATAAATATATATATATATATATATTTCGTTCTTATAAACACACATTTTATCTACCAAAATTTAAGTGAAGTGACAGTAACACTTAGTTCCAGAATCTCTCACTAATGGGAGCAGAAAACTGAGCCTTTTACGTGGGTTAAACTGAAGCCTTTTGAATGAGAATGGCTGCAATTCATCCCTTTTAAGCAAAGAAAGAACAATACAGGATTGTCTTCTTTGTACACTGTTTTGGGCAGCTAGAGCTCTCCCTCATCTCCTCTGCTACTTTGGATAAGGCAGATGGAATTCTGTTTGCTGTTTCAGGCCCCTCTATGTCTTATCTCCCAATATTATATTATAGTAGATTCTCTCCAGATTATTACATCATAATGCTTCCAGAAAGCTCCTGCTCAGAAACACTATGCTGTGGTCCACTCTCTTCCATTGTTTCCTGTGGCTTATTAGTTTACAGACAGGATGGTTGTAATGCAGGGCTTGTCCCTCCAGTAGGATAGCATCATCTTCAACTTGAATATACAATTTTTTAATTTACCATAGAATGAATTGGGTTGAAAGGGGCCTTAAAAATCATCTAATTCCAACCCCCCTGCCACGGGCAGGGACACCTCCCACCGGACCAGGCTGCTCAAAGCCTTAGCCAGCCTGGCCTTGAACACTTCCAAGAAAGGGGCATCCACAGCTTCTGTAGGCAAACTGTTCCAGTGCTTTACCGCCCTCTGAGTAAAGAATCTCTTCCGTATATCTAATCTAAATCTCTACCCTCTTTTAGTTTAAAGGTATTATCCCTTGTTCTGTCACTACATTGTTTGACAGAGAGTCCCTCCCTACGTTTTCTGTAGGCCTCCTTTAGTTACAGATAGGTTGTTAATAAGGTCTCCTCAGAACCTTCTCTTCTCCAGGCTGAAAAACCACAACTCCTTCTGCCTTTCTTCATAGGAGGGGTGCTCCATCTCCTCAATCATCTTCATGGTCCTCTCTGAGCTCATTCAAATAGGTCCATGTTCTTCCTCTGCTGAACACAACACTCCAGGTGGGGTCTCACAGGGGTGGAATACAGGGGGAGAATCACCTCGCTCAACCACACTTCTTTTTATGCAGCCCAGCATACAGTTGGCTTTCTGGGCTGCAAGTGCACATTGCTGGCTCATGCTGTGCTTCTCATCAACCAACACCCTCAAGTCTTCCTTCTCAGGGCTGCTCCATCCAGCCTGTATTTGTGCTAGGGACTGCCGTGACCCAGGTGTGGGACCATGCACTTGGCCTTGTTGAACTTCATGAGTTTTGCACAGGTCTGCCTCTCGAGCCTTTCCAGGTCTCTCTGGATGGCATCCCTTCCCTCCAGCATGTGAAAAAACTTTGTGTGTGTGTTTTATTTGAGACCACTGCCTAACGTGCATTACAGAACAGGTGAAATTCCAAGCAATTTAGACTGAATGCAGCATACCCTTTGCTGTTCGAAGCCTATGATTTGACCTAGAAGGTATCCTAGCAGACCAATATTAGGTATCTCTAGTCTAAGGCTATCATAATGCTGCTGAAAGCAGCAAGAGGATTAACAAAGTAATAACATAAATTGGTGGAGGTGGTGAGAGAGCTTCGGTAATCACCTGTAATTTCTTCTCATTCTTTGTCATGTCTGACTTCAGAAGAGCTACATACCTCCTCATTATAAATACTGGCTATGATATCCTCATTGCTTTGCTGTGGCTTCCCCATGTTGAGAGCACTGAAAGAGTAGGCTGGGTGTGATGTGCTGGAGCATGCAAGTGGTATGCAGCTTTCAGGGAACAGTTTTATTTTAAAGGGTATATTCACTTTCATCTTCATAATAAAGGTCTGTCTTCTAGTTCTTAATTTTTTGCATTTTCAGGTTCTTCTTTGGGCTTCATTAGTACTCCTAGCTTTCACTGAAAAATATCTCTATGCAGAGAACTCCTTATTTCTAGTGGTGGTAATGCAGTGAGCCTATTGCACCCATTAATTGTTCCATGTGACCCCAGCCTAGATGCATTTTTGATTGGTAATAATACTTTTTATTTGCTTAATGTCAAAAAAAAAAAAATCCGTTTTGAAAACAATGGGAGGTTGTTGCTATACAAGTAGCAAATGTCCTTGTTAAAGAAATGCAAGTGGATGTGTTTTTCAAATTGTGGCCACATATAAAGGTATAAAATTATAAAATATACATTTTTGTATCTGCCCTTAATGGGATCAGTAAATGAAGTGGAGAAAACACTCTTCTGGATGTTAAGATAGATTCAAGCATTCTTTATTTTTATACAAACTAAAATTGCAATAAGATGGGCTGACTACATCATTAAAAACATCTACTAGGGAGACTGTAAAACAACTCACAGTGAATTAAAAGAAAAGGACTGTTCAACCAGGAACCTTATAATCAACTGAACAGTTTCCTAGGTATTTAGCATTACTTTTTTTTTTTTTTGAAATAAGCACTGTATTATTCTAAGTTCTTCTTAAAGGCTCGTGTGTATATATATATATATGCACATATATACACCAAAGGCAGTCTCCCTATGTGTTTTTGTTTTGTTTTGTTTTGTTTTTGAAGATGGGAGTCACATTAAAATAAAATTCCATTTGGGTTATTATCTCCCCAGCTGTCTGTGCAGACCATAGGGTTCGTCTGAGAATATTCTCATTACATGTACTGAAACAGTTAGTCAGTGATTGATGCTATATTAATTCACAGTGCAGACGCTTTGCCTTTGTTACTGAACATTAGACAAATTAGTTCTTACAAATTCATGTCCCACCCCCACTGCATCTCAGCTAGCCACTCTGGCTGGTTAGTATTGCTAATAACTTTCATTCAGGATGAACTGAAGCATTAGGAAGGAGGAGTTCGCTAAAGGAAGGGGCAGAAAGCAGGCGGCAGCCAGTGTTTTTTTAGCAATACATTGCAGGGCTCTACTCATTTGCTGGCACAGCTCAGCACAGTAATGACAAATGATCTTTTCATTCCCAGACCCCCAAATTAATTTTCCCTCCCACTTTTCATGAGGCCACATTCATCACATAGATTGCATTAAATGTACTTTTGACAGGGCAGAAAAAGATGAGTAGTAAAATAATTTGATTCTAGTAGCTCCTTATCTTCGGAAGTAAACCTGTAAAGGTAAATATTTCTGTGAATGTCCCTGAAATACATCTGCATTAAGATTTTTCACAGCATCTGGGAATAGGGTGAAGCATGAATAAATGAGTGAGAAAGAAGCTGAAGGAAGGTAGGGGAACATCTTTGGTTGTTCCTACTGACCTAGGAGTAGAGCCCTGCTTTATAGAAAGGGCATGGCAGCTGAAATGGAGTGTGTACAGTTTATGTTTGCAATATTATATAGAGAATAAAATTGCAATAGTTTGATTATGTGCTTTGAAGTTAATTAGTCAGAGATAGTTTTCAAGAATGCTTTTATAATTCCTTATTAAGTTTTTGCTGTGCGTTGTCTCTTTTTGGCTGTTTGGAAACAATGTGGAAAATTATGTTGTATGGAAGATAACCAAGAGATTTGTCAAGGTCAGGAGAACCACTAGAGCACAAGGAGGCTGGGAAATCCCAGTACAATCTAGTTGTCTGAAATATTCTGCTTATGGCTGGATTAAGTCACATTAATTGAGCATAAAAGCAGAGTATTTAGTGCTTGGAGTGCGATTTGAGTTGACACAAGGATTCTTATGCAGCAAAATGCAGTAAGTGTGCTTAATGCAAAATTGTCTCTAACATTTTCAGTGTGATTCTTCCTCTGTTTTACTTACGTCTGTTTAAAATAGCCTTAATGAACTCAAATGAAAACTACAGCTGTCTGGCCACAGATGATGTTCAGCACAGGATGCCTTACTGTGAGCCTAGGTTCTACACAGCTCCAAGACTCTTTGGCCTCTGTTCCCACCAGCTCTGGCCTTTGCTAAAAACATACTAAACGCCTGCCATATTGCATTAGCACTTCCTTGATTCATGTGGTCAAAACAGTTCTGAATATTTTCACTTTTTTTCAGTTGGCTTCCTACAGGATGTGTTCTGTAATGGAGCTACTTGTTGTGTTCCTAGAATCCTGTTGCTCATTTTCCCTAAGATCTGATGCCAATGGCACATGAGCCACACAGAACTTCAGGTGTGTCACAAATGTGAATTAAATATGCAGACAGGCTTTTTTCCAGGGAAGTATCATTCATGAGTTGCACTGTTTCACTCACCTCGCAATGCTTCTGCCCTAATGCCTGAATATATCACTTTGGAATTGTTTGTTCAGTATAATGTGTTGGAGATGACACACCTTAATGAGTGCAATATATACAAATGTTGGCATAATTCATACTTTACCAATTAACTTTACACTGAATATTATTGATATCTGCAAGCAGGGTTTATATCTCTGATGAACCTTCTGTGCTTCTTTTCAATAATGGCAGTTGTGTTGCAAGGGAGGTGGGAAAATGTTCAGTAACGAAGTTCCCATGATCTGCTCAGGTTATCTGTTAATCAGTGGAGTGCTTAGAAAATAAAATCTCTGAATTTTTTATATTATAGAAATAGTTCCTATTTTTTGTTCATGTACATTTAGAAGGTTTATATTTGTTATGAAGACCACTGTATTTAATACCTCATTTAAATGTTTTTGATCTATGTCCTAAATATGCATTTTAATGTGCATACTTTTTTGATCTCATTTTTTATTTTCAAAGTTACAGGAGAGAAAAATATAATATTGTCTTAGACCAACAAGTACTTCAGTATTACTTCTACACTGCCATTATTCTTTTGCTGGTGACAACTAGATAATGCAGCATGAGTGAATGCAAAACATATGTTTACCTTTATGCATAGCCACTGTATTAAACAATGAGGCTGCAGAGCAAAGAAAATGGAAATGAAAATAGCTTCCAGGCAATATTAATAAAAGCGTGGCAAAGCAGAGTGAGTTGCTCACTTGCTTTAAAGGTCATTGCCCATCTTCTGGCCAGAAAAGATATAGGGCAGAAGTGATTCCCGAGAAACTTGTCTGTTTTACTTTTCTTTTACTACGTTGTTATTTATCTATTTTTTATTTGTGAGGGGGGGGAGGAAGCATTCTAGTGCCTTTCTTGGAGTTCTCCTGTTTACCTTTTTATGTAATTAGGCAGACCAGATTGGTATTTAGTCTTGTTCTGACAACAGTAAATTAGGCTTAACTCTTTAATTACAATGAGAAGGAAATCACCTTTCTGATATCCTTCAATTAGCTCAAACAGCTGTTAAGTTATAATTAAAATTTCACATGGATCATTTGAGTTTTTGGAATGTTTCCATTTAATAAGAAAAACATTTGCATATATGCATTTGCTTTTCAACAACCTTTTCTAATCTGTCAGTGCTATACCAAGAATACTGATACTATATTAAGCAATATCTTTCTGCCTTTATGAATAGGCAGCTGGGTCTAGGAAAATGAAAAATGGAAATACAAGGTGAACAGAAAATATCAAAGCTCCAAGGTGCACTGAAGCTAGCTCAAAAATAAACTTTTTTTTCTTCTTTGTCTTTTCCCTATGCTCTCTGAGATTTGGATATGATCTTTAAAACAAGGAGCAGTACTGCTTGGAGATCAGCATTAACCTAAGCATGTAAACCCATTCTTCTATCACAGCCTCTTGCGCTTTTTAAGGACCTGGTTCTGTAGATACCTTGATGATTTAAATATTGGAAAAACTGCAAAAGCAGTTTATAAAAACAGTGGCAAGCACTGTTAAAACCTTGAAAGAAAACATATTGGATGTTTGAAAGGGAGTTAACCAGCAAGTGAATTGGACTGCTTAGAATGCTAAGATAAGAAGCCATCTCATACAATTTGTTCCTTTTAAATCATGGGTACAGAGCATCGCAGATGGAGAGATCTGCAGAGTATGAGAAAAACAGAAAGAACATTGTGTTCAACCTCAGCAGTTCACTACTGGTCTAGTTCAATGATCTCTATCAATGATTTGAAGATACTTTACCACATTCTGAATTTGGGCTCTACGAGGCCTTCACAAAGTCAGTAATCTCCTCTAGCTTTCTGAAGGATAGGGTTTGTACTCTTTCATATCTAGTATTGGTTTGTCTATGTGTCTTTACATGTTTTCACTCTAATTTCTGCTGTTTTCACCAAATATTTCAAGAATTAAGGATAGGCTTTTTTTCTTTTATATATATGAGGGGAGGGGTGGAAGAGTTTAACAAAGTTCTCAAGTTCTTCTGAGTTCTTCAAAATTCTTTTGTTTTCTGGAGAGCAGCATATTTCATTTTTCTCTCTCATCTTGAGCCTGATCACTTTAAACAGTGGAAGTTCAGGGGTCTGGCAGTTTAATGTGTGGTAGCTTACAGAATTCACAGTTTTGTTGTGCACATTGACAAGATGAAAGCACACACATGTCTTAAAGGATGGGATTACCATAACGTTTCTTATTTCAAACAATTGCATCTCATTTTTTCTTCATCTTTCTTTCTCTTTTTTTTTTTTTTTCCTGTAGCTAATGCTGAGATGAGTCTAATTTCTAGAAATTGCCTAATTTCTAGAAATTGCTAGGTGTGATTTCAGAATAATGTCTTATATCTTAGTCTTATTAGTTTTATAAAGTAGTTGATTCATTATTTCTATGTTTTTTTTTGTTTTGTTTTGTTTTTTTTTAACTGATCTTCAATTTTTTAATTTGAGATGGTCTATCTTTTTGTGTCTCTACTGCATTTATGTTTGCATTATAACTTAGATTTTTTATTTATTTATTTATTTTTATAGAGCCACATTTAACCAACATGATTCTCTAGTGCTATTAGAAAGCTCACAGATTTTGTTTTCTAGTTATTTCACTGGGAGGTGTGTCTTAAAAATACAATATCCAACTACTTATTTTTCAAAGTTGTGTATCAAGTTTTTAGATTAGTGTATTTGTAAGGTATTCTTCAACTCCTGGATTTGTGCAAGCTCCCCAGAGGTATATGCATAGGTGTGTAACTCTCTCAAGCTGAGTTGAGGTAGCACTAATACTATTTCAGACCATAGAAGTGTGTGATTAGTTTCCACTGGTATTTTCACTAGTGAGGTGGGAGTTTTTGAAATTTGGAGTATATCTGTACAGATGTCACCTTTAATGATATTATGAATTCTTGCTTTATGTTCTGTTTGTTTGTTTTTTGTTTGTTTGTTTCCTTTTCTGCAGTTTGACTTGTTTCAGAGCTATTGAAAAATGTGTAGAAAATGACAACTTTTCGCTTGGTGTGGTTACTTTTATCATCTTTTGCAATTCATACTCAGACTTGGACATGGGTTAGTCTGTGTCTATCTACTTTGATAAAAGAGTGAGGCTGAGCTTAGAAATACGTGGAGGTGTCTTATCTTCAAATGTGGGGTTTCTTTGGTATGGAGTTCTGAAGAATGCATACTTGAATTATAAATGGATGCATTGTTACGCTGTTACCACAAGCTATTATTTTGGACAGGGCAGGGTGATACAGGAGCAAAGGCTGAGGGAGCAAACACACATTCAATGAGGGGTGAAGCCTTGGCACCCAGTTTTGTGGTTTTTTTGTTTTTTTTTTTTTTTTTTTTTAATTTATCTGTAGCTCAGTGCATTTAGATATGAGCAGACACATATCAAGTTCAGTAAAAAAATTGCCAGAATTTCCTTCTTTCTTTTTTTTTACCCCAGGAGCCATTGTAATGACATTTTATATGAATTGCAAGGATTGCATTGTTGAATTCAGGGAGACATCAATTTTCTGAAGTATTTCTTAGAAAGTGCATTGATCTAGTTCTTAAATTTAACTTTGGAGGATTGTCATTCTTTAGAATTTTTGCCATATTAAACAGTTGATTTTTTTATTATTATTTATTTATGTCACCTGGAAGTCTCTCCAAACCTTGTACCATCTAGGCTCTTACAGAACAGGATGTTGCTGTCATTTTGTCAAAATCAAATTAATAGAACAACATTGTTCAAGATATGCAGGCTGGCTTTTAGGCAAAGACTTCTGTTATCATTGAATGCTTAATAGAAAGCAACAAGGTACTAATCTTCATAAGGAGAGAGGCTCAGCATTACGTTCCTGAGTTACATTCTGGTGTTGGTACATAACATAATACTTCAACACTTGTATATCATCAATTTTATCATGGTGTAACACCATTATGATAAATGACATTAAGCTAGAGTAACACACTGGAAAGTCAAATGTAATGTGTTTTGTCTGATTTAGTACAAAACATGAGCATTTAAAAATACATTTATCAGTGTAATTAAGGGGCATGCACTGAGGCTTTGACTTCAGTCCTGACCAGAAGGTAGTTGAAAATAGTCTGCACATATATTGTGTGATTAAGGATTTTTAAATAGACTTTGATTACATCTCAAACCCAGTAAAGATCACGAGTGAGTGTAAACCTGCGTATCTTCATTTTCCAGTGCCTACATCGCATTGATTAGCAATACCACTTGCAATGTGCCACACAAACTGATTCAGATAATTGACAGAAAGGAGTAAACAGCATTAGCTAGTGTCTTGCAATGTTCCGCCAGACAAGCTTTTACATTTCTGACATCCAAAGGCTTAAAATATTTTAATAGAGCTTGTAATAAAATTTGAGAGCCGCGCATAAGTAATTATGGCTTATATTTATGTTAAGTCATTGAAAATGCTAATAAAACATATTTGTGGGTTTTCTCTTTAATGAATGTAACAATAAAACAAAATCATTGCACAAGTCCCCCACTAGTTTTAAAAACCTAAAAGAGGATGTTCATTGGTGACTTGATATCAGGCTTGTTTGTTGTGAATTATGGCCATTTTTGCGATAAAATTTGGGTTGGTGGAGAAGAAATGGATGTGCAAGCCTGGTTTTATTAGTGTGACTAAATATTGTGGAACTAAAACAAGGAAATTCTTGCGTACTGTCACAATTTGGGGCCATATGGATCATAAACTCCTCTATGCATATTTCACTTGCAGACTTCAAATGTCATTATCTCATCACAGAGAGGGGAGCAAGGAATACACTTAACTTAAATTTAGAAATTGTTCTTGTTACTGAATGTCAGATAAAGGTGAAGCTTTTAAATAGGAGTCTCCCTGATTTACTACCTTTAATGTGCACAGGAAGGGATGTGCAAAACGCATCGTTAGTGTGACAGGGTGAAAGGGGCAACATGTTTCTTCTGTTACAATGGGAAGAGGATGAATCTGGCACAGCTCTGATGTCAGAACCTCCATCACCTTTCTCACAGATGATGTAGATTTTAATTGTACTCTGGGCTGATTCTCATCGCACCAGCTCCTACGTGACATTGAGATAGATGAAGCCATTTGTTGGCATTATCAGAGCCAGCTGTGTGCTTGGCTGCAGCTACAGTAGGCATTATATCTCATGCATAATCCTCTCATTGAGAGAGGATCACAAGCATCTGAACCATATGGCAAATAATTTTATTATGATCAAAAAAAGGACTCTTGAAGCTAGTTAAACAGAAGAGTCCTTGAAATTCAATCAGAAGAGGTTTTTATTTTCATGTAGCATTATCATCTTAAATTAATTTTTAGCTCTGCCATCATCTGTGAAATACAGGAATTTTATTTTTCCCCAAAAGTAAGAAATTAATGTTTTAATTACAAGAAACAGCATGCAGAATTGCTTAGTTTGATTTTTTTTGATGGCTGAAGAGTGCCTTGTACGTGTTAACGTCTTTTTTGCTAATTATGCACTCGTCTCACTCAGAAGCCCAAATAGGAAGTAGGAAGTGCCTGAAATTAAAAAAGCTGAGAAAGGGGAGAGAATCACTCACATTAAGCTGTGGGAGTGCTGTGCTGATGTCTTAATGCCTTGCTTCCTGAGGGCTGGCAACTTGAGGGTTGCTACCATTTCCCAGGGATGAAAACATGCGGCCGTAGTAACAGCTCATGAGCTGTTGTTCTTTATATTGAAAAAAAAAAAAAAATGTTTAATTAAGACAATGCACGTGGATGGTGCAGAAAAAGAGAGGCTTCAGCTCTGTGCAGAATTACTGCTGCTGGGCAGCTCTGAACGTATGTGGGCTCAGAGATAGCAGCAGGTAACATTTTTAGCCTAAGAATGTGGGATAGCCACTCTCGTCTGGATTAAGGTACTGCTCCAAGGCCTGCTCCTGGTTCCTTTTGAGTACAAAAGTCTCATTCATACCACTTGGATGTGTCAGACATCATGCTGCAAGGGAGGCAGCAGCTCAGGACAGGGTTCCGTGGCTGCTAGAGCTTGCTTTGCTAACTGGGAGGCAACAGCTGCTGTTCCAGAGCTACAAAGGCAGAAAGCGATAACACAAGATTGCATGGCAAGTGAATGGGCCGCCTGCCTGCAGGGAAGGACAGGTCTGCTGCAGGCCTGGCCCAGGGGACACCAGCAGGGCCCATAGGGCACCTGCTGATAACACACACGGCCTATCAGCAACTTTCATGCCGCAAACTTACGGAACATAAATAAAGGCTCACCAGAGCCAAATGGCAACAGCTGCCTTATCTGGAGAATACCTTTTTTATTCGGTACTTTATTGACAAATAATAAAGCCTGTAATTGGGCTGTGGGAGGAATATAGCCATGTAATTTACAGGTCCTTTAATTTTCTAGTGCTGCATGCCTGAAGCAGCTTTGGGTTGTTATCGCAGTCTATTTGGGTTGTTATCACAGAGAGTTAAGCCAGGTCCTGGCTGAACTGCTGAAGTACTGTGAAATGTGTATCTTCATTCTTACATTTAAAAAATGGTTGTGTGCATCTTGAGGGAAGAAGAGGAGCAAGGGGAGGAATGAAAAAAAAAATCATCTGCAACTGCATGATGATTAGGAAATTGTAACTTCAGGTATTAAAATGAAAGTCACAACACCCCCCCTCCCCGGCACAGCATCCACTCTGGAGGCTTCCCCTGCCATCCGCCCATCACTCTCAGCAGGATGTGAAGCAGAGCTGAGCTCGCTGAGTGGGCTAACAGAAAAGGATTGCCTTTGCTGCAGCAGCTGCTGAACTGAGACTTTCTGGATCACGAATGTATGTAAATATGTCCAACTGTTTGCCCTTCACACATCTTTGGCAAGTTTGGAGTAAAAAATATTGCACTGCTCCATTAGTTTGCTTGCCTATTACTGCAGCAGATGCTGTTAAAAGCACTGAGATGTGTTTCTAGGCGAGCCTTCCTGTCTAAAATAGGATAAAGGAATAAAGGCTAGAGCAGCCCCAGATAGCATCTTGAAATTAATGTAAAGCAGGCTTTGGCAGCAGGGTACACCATAGTGTCCATTGCAATTGGCAAAGGCACGGGGGTGGGTAGCTCTCCAGTCCATTAAGCAAAGCAGAGACTGGTTGTGGCCTTTCCCAGCTCTGCATATTTGTTCCTTCCTGAGCTCTCCCTCCAGCAGAGTAACAGCTATTTTGGAGAGTTTGTATGGGTTTGATTCCTGACAGTATCTGCTGAGTGGCTAAAACGGCTGCATTTGGATGCCATGCTATACTTCATAGGGATTTCACT
Organism: Aythya marila; assembly: GCF_965140915.1. NCBI lineage: Eukaryota > Metazoa > Chordata > Aves > Anseriformes > Anatidae > Aythya > Aythya marila. The sequence continues at coordinate 176,561,301 of NC_139042.1, read as the reverse complement.
GGCAATGAAGGTTGAGTATAAATAATGGATGAAGAAGGGTGACAGGACCTGAACACTTGGGGCTTGACAGATTATCTTGTGATGTATTACAATTAGATATGCTTCAGTGTCACTTCATTTATTCAACTAGTAAAGCTGCATAACTCTTAGATCCATTTGGAGGTGGATTTATGAAGAGCCTTAGTCGTGTCCTCTCAAAGTTTGGAATTGATTTTTGAACATCCTTAGCAGCTTTCTAAATCACTTTGCTCTTAACATGTATGTGATATCTTTTTTCTTTTTTAAGCAGTTCGGATTTTATTTACAGACATAATAGATGAGTTTATTTATTTTTTTTAATCCGTGGTTTGCTTACTCTGCTCAAAGCAGATAGTTGCTAGATGAGAGACCACTTTGTCACATGGCTGATCAACAGATCAAACTGGCTGTTGGGAAGGCTTTTTCTAGGTTTGTTTTGCAAGAAGCTTGTAACTATTAAGCCCCAGCCGCCATATACTAAATGGTATTACCTAGAATCAGGACATCTAACAAAAGAAAAATAAGATTAGCAACAATTTTGTATGCCTTCTTGCTTTTTAAGGAGTTATAATGAAAAAATCTGTCATGGAAAGAGGCAGAATAAAATGTCATAGAAAACGTGAGAGCTTAGATCTAACTTTCTTACAAATGAAACCTCTCTGACTGTCGGGTTAAAAAAGAAAAGTGATTGTTAGGATCTCTGTAGCTGTGTAGCCTACTTGAGTGCTTTAACGCTGTTTTCCTTTCAGATGTGTTTTTTCTTCCACAAATGCAGGTGTAGAACATCTTGCCTCGAATACTTAGGTGTGTCCAGCCATTCCAGGCTGCCTTAGGCAGAACCTTTTCTTCTCTGAAGTCATCATTTACAAAACAAACTATATTTGTCTGCTTTGAGTATTTCCTGGCAAAGGGATCATGTGGGACAGCAGGTGGCCACAGAACCCAACAGAAGCTGCAGTCCTCCAGATAATCAGCAAAGACCCCCGCCACTGCCTCCCACCCCAGCACATGCCAGCCAGCAGTCGTATTACTCCATAGCAACCTCCTCGATCTTCAGATGGGAACTTAACATGATTTGGGGATAAATTACACTCATAGCAAAGCTGATCTGAGCCAACAAGGTTTCGGAGAATTTGCTCATTCTTGTAAAAGCTGATGATAATTGATGGACGAGCGGCTTGCAGGACCCTGACAGGCTGGTTGCCTGCCCTTTGCACTCTGCCAGTTCAAGCCTTACAAGTGTGAAATAGCCAATTACTGGAATACCTATTGAAAGTAATAGGCCAATGAGCAAATTGCTACTGTGGGACACTGTGGCGGTGTAGGTGGACTGAAGCCAAGATAAAGTTCTGCTCTGAGCAGCTGCTCCCTCCACAGCTTGATAATGCTATTGGATGACCAAGTGATGAGAGGAAGGTATTTCCCCATTCGAACTGCAAGTGTCCTGCCTTGTATTGACTTAAAGTTTATGATGCATGATACTGTCTTGTTACCCAGGTCCTAATTTGCAGAAATAAATCCTCCTTTTAAAAGGTAGTTAAATAGGTAATAGGGATAGTCACGGCCATAGATTTTGTGCAAAAGCATTAAATACAATTTTTGCTTGGAATGAAAAGTCATATAGTGTGCAGAGTGTTAATACTTGCCAGCCATTTGCTATTGACAGAACAATTTATCTTGATAAAGGACAGTGAAAAATTCCAATCTATTCACTGACATCACATTATCAGCAGTAATATATGACTGCATCTAAATATAAGGTTCAGATCTGACACAGCTGAGGGGTTTCTGGTAATTTTCCTGTAAATATATTGTGTACTGGACAATGAAAAAATGTCGCTTTTACCATGTAATTGGATGACCTATTTTTATGTGAGATTTCAAGTTTTACTGTGTTTAATGGGATACACCATAATGTTTCCTTTTTGGGTAACCTGTTTCTTTTTACAAGACTTTAGCAATAAAATGGGTATTACCAGGTTTGACAGAGCAGAAATAGCAGACAAAGAAAGAAGCTTAAATATTAGTCTGATGAAAGAAAAATTCTCTGACCACAGAAACTTGCCACAGGGAAAAAATATATCTGAAAATATTGTCATGAAAATGTCTGCTGTCGGTAGTTAGTTTAATTTAGGTAGCATGTCTCCTTTTTGCTAAGATAGGAATGTTCATTGGTAACTTTTAGGGATTTTCTTCCTAGCTTTCTTAGCAAAAAGCTATGATTCATAATTTAAAAACTGTATTAAAAACCTGGGTTATTTAATTTAAAATGTATTAGAAAGAAAGGTGAGAAGTGGCAAGTAGCTTTGGAGGAAGAATTTCAAAAATGGTTAACAAATTATTTTATACAGTCCATGATTCTGTAATAGGGAAACAACCATTGTGTAAAGGCCAGAAGTGTAAATGAAATCAGTGCTAGTGTCAGTATAATTCATTTTTTTCAGTTGCCAGTCACTTGTTTGGTGCTGAAAACAGAAATGACAAATGACGTTGTGCTGTTTGCTTTGAATGTCATATTAACAGTTACCAAGTCCATTTTAGATGGAAAGAATAGAAGGCTGTTTCATATGACATGAAGCGTGAATCAGTCTCAAAAATAAACAAACAAAAAAAAAACGTTATCACTTCAGTTGTGGCAGAGTATAACAAAAATGTATGGGCTAAAAATGGAGACCTTATGATCATGATTGTTTTATTACCTTTAAGTACTTTTTTTGTTGTTGTTTTTGTTTTTACTTTACACTTAAAACTTCAAGGGAAAACTATTATCCAGTTGTATTTTTCACATTGTGTTTTCTTCTGGACATATCTGATTGCAAAACCATTTTGTATGGCACTCTCCATGAGGAAGAGAGTCTCCCTGTTTAGCTCCTGTAAAGACAGTATATATACCTCCATGAAGATTCCCACCAGATTCATTTTTACTGTCCCAAGGTTTGAAAGAATTAGCAGGTTTGTGATAGGCAGAGAAAGTTGTAAGTGACTGAAGCAGTAAAACAACTTGCTAAGGAAGACAACATCTGAATAGTTCATTTCAGTTTCAAGGAATAAGAAGGGTGCAGGGGGTTCTATTAAGTTTTAATTTAGGGTTTCTTTGTGTAGCTCATGGTTTGGTGTAGTTCAGCAGCCTTGTGACAGTTAATTCCACACTGGTTCCTGAGAAATAGGGAAAATGTTATTTGCTCCATCTTCTTTTTCTATACTTTATTTTGCTTCCCAAATACTTGGCTGCTCTAGAAGGAGAAACGATCTGATACTAAACTGCAAATCATTTGTCCTTCCCTGGTAACTGTGCCTGCTGAACACTGTTTTATTGAGCAACACTGATATCCCCAAATTAGACTGATTCTTCTGTCATTCCCTGGTTTGTTAACTTCTCTCTGTTGCTTCTCTGAGAAGTTATGAGCAGGAGCAGAGGCATCACGCTTGCCTGACTGCAGATCCAGTTGTGAATAGGGGCTCATACTTGGAAGGTTATCTACCCAAGCATGAGAGTAGGACTTGCTTTCATTGAGGACATATATTCTTCAGAAACTGATGGCGGTCTTCTCAGCAGGAAGAGCTTCTTATTCTCTTCTGGTAAATGGATAGTTTGAGTACTCTGAGGATTTAAGAGGCTTTGCTATATATCCTCCTGCTTCTCCATTTGTTAAAACTGTGTGGCAGTTCAGTGTCAATGACATGACATTCAAGAAAGGAAATAAAGGGTGATCCATGTTAGTAGCCTCGTTCATTATTAGGGACAGAAAGAAAGGATCTCAGGAATTGTTCTACCTGCTTGAAGTCTTTTCTTTTTCCTTTTCCCTTTTCTTTTTTTTCCTCTTTTTTTTTTTTTTTTTTTTTTTGAGAACCATGTAATTTTTATTTTATTTTATTTTTTTTAGTTTCCTGACACAGGCCAGAAAAATGGGCTGTGTACCCCTTAAATGAATGTCTAGGTATGATAAAGCTGAGGCAGTTACTTCTTTTTTTCTGGTAAAACTTTGTGTCACCTTCAGTGAAATGATTTGTATGTCTGTCAGGGCACAAATTCTGCTATAAATCTGTTTGAAGAAATCATGAAGAACAGGCAACATCCTGCAAACAATCCTGCAGGAAAAATGGTGAGGAATTCCCTGGGCATTTTTGACCTGAGGAGGACAGTGAATCCTAAACCTAGTAGACATGGATAAATGTGGAATGTCCTGAGTTGTACATTTATGTGGTTATAAGAGCTTGGCCTTTAAAGACTTAATCCTGAAGTAGTACTGATAGTACATTGCTGGCATCCCCTGCCATATTGCATTATTTTCTCCTTTCCCTTTCCTGGAATTTTATACATTGCAAGTTCATTTCATGCAAGTTCATTTTATGCATTGCAAGTTCATTTCATCAATTCAAAAATTATAAGCAAATTTTCAGTGTATGAAGCAGGAGGATATTAGATTAGTTTATTAAAAGGAAGTGAAACTTGCTATGGCATGAATGTGCACCTATCATCTGCTAATGTTGACTAACTTAATTTTTTTCAGCCATATCATGTTGTATACCCAATTTGCTGCTATAACTCACCATCACTTCACTTGTAAGGTTCATTTTTAATTGTAAGAAGTCTCACACATTTCTGTTCATTTGGTTCTTTCAGACACATTACTTTGAATGTAGCTGCATTTTCTCTCAGTCTTTATTTTACCCATATTTTTAATTTCACTCGCTTCCCTTGCATATTTGTTTGTTTGCTTTCCTTCATGGTGTTTGGAACTTCCCCTGGTGTAGTACTGCCTGCTTATATATGTCATCAACAGGGAGCTTCATTCTTCTTAATACAAGTAAAAATGTCACTTAAAATAATTATAATAGTATATAATAATATAAAATCCTATTACATCTACTACAAACATATTTTACTGCTTGTTTTGTTTTTGTATCTTTTTGCCTTCATGCAGCTCTTTTCATTGCTGAGATTTGGTCACGTTCAGGCCAGTTTCAAGCTATTTTTCAGAGTTCTTTCATACCAATGTCAGAAGTGGAGAAGGTTCCAGCTCCTCCTGCCTCAACACAAGCGGGCTAGGCAGATAATTTCCTGCTATTCCTCCCAGCCTTTATGTCTGCACTTCTCAAATCCTGGGATGAGGCTCCTGTAGATAAGCAAGAATGACAAAACGATTAGGCTTTATGCTGTATATAGAATTAGAGCAGGTGTTCATCAGCTGTGCCATTGCTGACAGACTGCTGTATCTTTGAATAGAAAGTCTGTCTCCACTAACAAATATTTGTTGGTTTTTAATGAAATTAATTGTAAACAGTCACTTGATACATGATAATATAATTTTATATTTGTTTGTGTATATATTCAGATATATATCACGCTCTATGTCAGTACTTGGCAACTACCATCGTTTAAGAAGATTGCTCTGCTAAGGGTTTTTTCAATGGAAAAGTAAAACTGATAGAAATAATTCTTTTTTGTTTCAATTTCACTGTCCCAGTTAAGTAAAGTAGCATTTTCATAAGACTATCTAAATGTGGCAATTAGCTTGGGAAATCTTCGCGCGCACACCAAAAGTTTTAATTTGTTAAACATTTCTGGATGAAATAAAGCTGAAGTCTGCATTCAGTAGCCTGAACCTAAAAGTGGCCTTTTGGGAAAGATAATGCCAACAGTAGCTGACTATGCCATTAATGGGGTTGACTTGACTGCCTTTAGGACTGAAGTGACCTTTTCAGAAACTTCCAAGCAAGTATGTAAGTGCCTCCTCCAACTCCAACAGTGTGTGCATATATGTTACAGGTACCTTTACCTTTAAAACTTGCTTGGAAACTAGCAATCTTGTACATCTTGCCTGAGCAAAAGAAGGAAGTTCAAGAGCTAATATACATATCAGAGCTTTGATTCTTCCTGTAATCAAAGGGAGAAGAGAGGTTCACAGTAACAATTACACAAGGAGAAGAATTAATCTGTTGAGTGGGTAACCAAACCTTTTTTTTTAACAAAGTCCTTTATTGAAGAGCTGGGCATGATAGATCATTAAAGTACAACAGAACGTACCAAGTAATAAAGAATTTTAAAAGATTAAAGAAATCCAGTAATTCAGCAGTTTGCACATCAGTTACAAAACAGGGGTAGTAAACGTTGAATAGATAAGTGACATTAAAAGCCCTTTTTATGGTCCAAAGTTAATTTGAATAACATTAATTTGCAGTTGACAAATTGCATCTTTTTAGCGTTGGTAATCCAACCATTTATTAAACTGTAAAAGCAATGGTAATTAAGTATTACTGCCCAGCGGTGCTACTATAGTTAGTTACAGCAGGGATGAAGTGTGGAACAACTTGCCTTAAGACATTAGAATTCAAATGCTTGCTCTTTTAGGGAAGAAGCCTGGAGATGTGTGATGGTGTTCCATGTTTGGTTCCTTTTCTTTTACCTGCTGGATCCATTTGTGAGGGAGCAAGAGAGGGGCAGGGGCAGATGCTCTGCCTTTTGTCTACTGCCAAATGGAGCATAACAAAACTGCCATCGTCTGCTGCTTTCCTTCTGCAGACAAAGGGCAAGGGAAGCAGAGAGGCCTCCCTGGTCATCCTACCGCGGGTCTTTGCTCAGCCATCACTCACAGCAGTGATGCGAAACAAACCCCAAGGGCCACTCATCACTGCCCCTCTGTGTACTACAGCCCCAGTTGCGCCCATGGTGGGCCGAGCCATGGAGGTGTGGTCTCGCCAAGGCCTCTGGTGCTGTGTTTCTTATGCAGGTGGTGATGCAAACTCCTACCTGCACTGCTTTTCATGGGTGCCTCCCTGGCTTCCCATTCATCCCATGCAGCATTTCCTGTAAATTCAGTCAGCCTTGTGAAAATGAAGTATTTCAAGCACAGGCCACACTGTGAAACCTGGTAGGGCTGGAGGAAGGTGGAGGTGAAGGGAAGGATGTGCAGACACCTGTGAGCCACTGTGCTGTGTGGCAGCACATGTTGTCTGAGCTGGCAACGTTGCCAATGTGTCTTTTTCTCACCAAAATGTCTGGCTTTACTATTGTGTTACTTCACAGTCACAGAAGCGCAGACTGGATGAGGCTGGAAGGACCCTCTGTAAGCCACCTGGTCCAACCCCCTGCTCAAGCAGGGCCACCTAGGGCAGGTTGCCCAGGGCCACATGATGAGTGGTGAGCATCTTGCTGGGTGTCAGCTTTCCAAAGGAGCTTCAGATCTTGGCGTGGCTGAACACACAGGGAGTCCTATGCCCCTGTGTGTCCCTCTGCACCCCCTGCGTGCGCTGCATCCGCTGCTTTGGCTGGGGGGAACAAATATTAGTTTCAAAGTAAACAAGTGTACCAGTGGGAACAACCACCTCTTGTTTATTCATGAGGAGTCTTTGTCACTAAGCTGCTTCATTTGACCCCAAGTGTGATTCCTAGGTAGAAATAAGAAGTCTGATGTCAACCTGGGTAGTAAAGTAAGTTTCACAACCCGGTATTTATGTCTTCTCCTAATAATTACCCATGGGCTTCATGTGCAGTTTAAAGTGTCAGGGATCAGTATTGTAATTTCCATCCCTTTCATGCTAGTACAGAAACCCCTGTCTCTCATTAAAATTCACTGCTTGTCTGCCACATATTTCTTGCACCTCCACCTGTTATGTCACACAGACTTCTGATAGAAACTTATTTGGATAATGTCTGCAAGCAAAGAATTTTCCCCGAAAAGGTTGAAGATGGAGACACTCTGTCAGGACCTGACAGGTGTAAATTTCTTAATGTATGAGGAGTATATGAAAATACAAATCATCACTGAGAGCCAGCCTGAAGCAGACTGAAAAGCTGTCATAAGCAATTTTCAAAAAGTATGAGTTATTTGGTTCTCTTCCAGGAGGAACAACTCCACAGGCATAAATTTGTGAATGGTACTTGACAATCTTAACAAGTCCTTCTCTCCCAGAGCTGAGCCTGTGACAGACATGTGATAGGAACGGCGTGCTCTGCTCTGTTCTCCAGCAGTGAAGGAGCTGACATGATAATCAGGGGGATGGATCCTGCCTTAGCGAACTTGAGGCGTGCCTCCACTGAAACAAATTTCAAGGAACTGATTAATCTGACAGAGTGGCCACATTGGAGCTGATTATTTGCCAAAAGACGTTTTATAGATCCACTTCGTTTCCATTTACTGAGAGCAATGATAGGAAAGGAAATAGCAGATTCTTTGTGACAGGCACCTTGGCTATTTTGTATGCTCCTAGGTTTGTGCATTTTTACTTTGGGCATGCTGAAAGATCATTGCTAACTGGATGGGCCTATTCACTGGTGTATGGAAATGGACTTTAAGAAGGGTTGTGCTTGATTGGCAAATCAGTTCTAATTGAATAAATGTCAAGGTCAAAACAAACAAGTGATGAAGATGAGAAAGCCCTGGAGTGGTATCTGCTTCAAATCATATTAAAGGCTGTTCAGTAGCAAAGTGCTTCAGGGGGACTATGCAAAATTAAAGAGCAATGGAGTTGCTGCACAGTTTAAAACCAGAAATATCCGTGTCTGTTCCCACAACTGAAATTGAGTGCTGGTGCTTAGGAAATGTTCTGACTGAGATGGCAAAATTCTTTGCTCTCTGTACATGACTGGACTATAGCACACGAGGTGGCAGGTTTCTGACAGGTACGAGGACAAATGGCACACGCTTACTCTGGGGACCACAGTGGAGTGCCACAGTGGCACTCTCAAATCTCAAGGAGCTGGGTATGATTGAATGCTGAGCATCCTGCTGTGGTAGTTTGGGGCATATATTCAATAACGAAAGCTTGTTACAGCATTTTACATAAACATGGTCCTGAATCCTAGAAGGATCCTTTATAACAACCCTTGCTGTTTCTTTTCTTTTTTTTTTTTTTTTTTTTCTCTCATTAGCATAAAACTTGCGTGTTAATATACTACAAATCTAGACATTTTTCTGATTCTCTTACCTCTTCATTAATTTTCACTGGTGATCATGGCTCCCATGCAAACTAGAACCATGGTGAATATAAAAATGCATGATGTGGAGGCCAGCAAACTCCCTTTGTCAATACAACTTGCTTTAAATTAGGTATCATGAGCCACAGTCTGTCAATAAGTGCATAGTGTGTATTTTTCAATGTCAAGTCTAAATATTATAAAATATCAATACAACAGCTGCCTTAAATCATTGCAGAGAGGGGACGAGAGCAAGCACTGTTTATTTTAGGTAGAATATAAATTTGTGGTTTGAAGTAGTGTTGGGATGTTGTCTACTGATTTACCACTGCATTTCTTTAAGCAACAAATATGGTCTGGTTTCAAAGACATTTAGGCAATTAGAGTTATGTTTAAAGTCCAGGAGTTTAGTCCAAAAGTCAAGTACTTATGAAAGTTAGGGTATGTTTCTGAACCTTTACCTAAAATTCTTGCAAAAAATAGCTTTCAGGTATACAAAGGGAGACTTTTTTATTGTCTCTATTCTCCGTGTTTCCATGTTTTGTTGTCATTGCTCTATTATTAATTAATTTAATAAATTTCTTTTGGAGGAGATAATCTACCTAAAGTTATGATGCCAATATCAAACTGCATAAGAATGAAGAGTATCAGCTAAGAGATGTCTCATTAGTGGTTCATGTTAAGAACAATAATAAGTCTTTGGGACTTTCGTATAATTTTGTTGCAGTAGTGGCAAATATGTGAAGGGCTACATCTGCTTCATGTGTATGAAGTCAGTCATAAATCTAGTTTCTTGAGGTGATGTGATGATCAGTTCATCCTTGACTTCTTTGGTTTTAATTTTTTTTTTCTTTTGAAGCTGATTAATCATTTGGGTACCTTTGTTCGTATGAGAAAATTAGAATTTTCAGGTATCCAATAGTCTAGCTTTAGGTTTCTATTTGATATTATTTTTATCTTTACACAAAATGTTAATAATGAGATGTCATCTTTTAATTTCTGTATGACTTCTAAGACTAGGTAAGGTGCCACAGAAACAGAAGTCAGTTACTAGGAAAACACTCCACATCTTTTGATAAGAAAGTATCAAATACTTCTAAATTATTACTGATTACTAAACAACGCAAACACCGACACATTAGTATGGTTATCTAGAATGTACAAAATAAAACTTATGTAGGTGACATATTTTAATGTGTTTTTGCCATCTGTGCTGCACTGTTCTGCTTTACTGAATGCAAACTGCCTTGGGGTGCCTCCTGAACCATCTGAATGTCTCCTTACAGCTTGCATGGGAGTGGCAGAATTTGGTGGTGGTGTGCAGCCTTTGTCATTGCATGTGGTAACAAGCTGAATTTCAAAAACATGCCTGATGACAGTAATAAATTTCACTTTGAAAATCTGCATGGCAGCGCTTCTGTGCAAGACTGCAGCATGGTGAAAGTTGCTCATGTTCATAATGGTTTTTGTGAGAAACATTTGTCATTGTTTGGTCAGAGTCTACTTGTTGCAAACATGACATGGAGAGAAGGTGGCCAAGTCTTAATAGTTTAGGTATTTGTATTATTTAGAGAAGGTTATATTTTCCAAACTACCTGTAAGGTGTTGTTCCTATTTTGTTCCTGTTTTCAGATATTTTCACACCTAATTTGGTCGCAAAGGCAAATTCTGTTTGTTTATCAAATGTGTGAAAATTACTGCTGATCCTACTGTATCTTTTGAAGGTAATTTCTACCACTGTAACAAGCCAGAATCAAAGTGACTAATCAGTTTAAGCCAGTACTCATTAACTTGTACTAAATTATTTTCATTTGGCATATAAAATAGCCACTTTTCCACCCTTAATTAGAATTTGGTCTAATAGGATTGACAAGTCAAGCTAGGGGGAAAATGCCCTACTTAATTGCTTTTAGAACAGAGTAATTTTTTTAACAGCAGATTGAATTTGCTATTTGTGTTATAAGAAAAATCTGCCTGGTGAGCAAATGTATTCTTTTTGTTTTCCAAGCTTACTGAGATTGCCCATAGCAAAATAAGTTTGACTAGTGTTATCAAGCATGTTTATACATTATTGTACTGTACTAACACTGTAACGGGAATTCAAAATGGAAGGATTTGAGGGAAGTAGCCATTCACTTTTTTTATTTACTTTTCAGGGTCACAACCAAATGCAATCACTATCCGTCACATGAAAAAGGGGTATTCCTTGGCACTCATTTTCTTAACATAACAGTGTATTTTCTTCCCCACTTCTGTCTGCAGGAACACTCTTTTGAAAGTTGTTCTCCAGGCATTTTTTCTCTACTAAATTGGAAGAACATTATCAAAGTACTATTTTCTTTGACGTTCTTCGAACCATAACTCCTAAAAAGTTCATCAAGCAGGGCTAGTTAGTGTGTAAGCCAGCTCCAGTGATGGAGTAACTCCAGAACTCCAGTTTGTGCCAGCCCATGAATTGCTGGACCCAGAAATGCTCATCAAGACATGAACAGCATAATCCCTTCTACATGAACCCAAAGGGCAAATATCACAGAGTTTATAAATATTTGGAAGGGTTTTTGTGTTGCCAGTCAGTACCCTGCTGAGCAGCTTGCTGCAGTTCTGTTTATTCATAGCTAAAAATACTGGAGTTGATCCCCTGCTCTCTAGGACAATGACTGTGAGGTGCCAACAGTGACTGTGTAGTAAAGTTGTTTAATTTTATTAACTTTTTGTTGTATTCTCGTAGACAATTTTTATAGCAATAAAAGTAGTCAATAAAGTAATGACTGTTACACTGGAGATAACACAAATATGAAATATGCTTAGTCTTCACAGATTTTGCTCTTCTTTTCCAAATATTTTCTGTCTTTTTTATCCACAGTTTGAGTCCTTTCTTTTAAGTAGCAGTTTATACGGGCAGTATGAAGAAACAAAACAAAGTTCTCTCCAACAAATTTTGGTCTTGTCAGCTCTTTATGGAGCCTTGCTTCCACTTTGAAGTCTTTCATATTTTCTGTCATGATATGAGAATTCATATGATATAAGAAGTTCTTAAATATATATATATAAATTTATATGTAAAAATAAATTATATATAAATTCATATATATGTATATATTTAAGGAATAGTTGGTGGAAGTGTTTATGGTAAGGTGGAGAGGTCTGTGGTGGTTTTACCATGCTAGGCAGCTAAACACAACAACCGCTCTCTCACTCCCTCTCCTTAGATGAGGAGGGGAAGAAATAAAGAACAACTCATGGGTTGAGATAAGGATAATTTAATCAAAGGAAAAAAAATAATAACAATTAAGGAAAGATTATTATTAACTAAACAATTTAACTAAAGGGGAAAAAAAAAAAAAAAAAGGAAAGGGGAAAAGAGAAAGGGAAAGGGGGAAGAAAAAAAAAAAAAAAAACACAAAACAAATAAAGGCTATGTGGCTATGTGAAAGTGCAGAGGAAAGAAATTACTTTCTACTTCCCACAAATGAGTGATGCTTGACCATGTCCTTGAAGCAGGACCTCAACGCACATAGCTGGTGTTCGGGAGGAGGACTGACATTTTCACAATGAGAGCCTGCCCCTCCCCTCTTCTTCCTTTTTCCAGCTTTTATTGCTGAGTGTGACATCATATGGTACAGAATATCCCTTTGGTTGGTTTAGGTCAGCTGCCCTGGTGATGTTTCTCTTCTCACTTTTTGCCCACCCCCTAGGAGGGTTAGAGAGAGTCCCGATGCTGTGCCAGCACTGCTTAGCAGTAGACACAACACTGGTGTGATAACACTGCTATTCCAGCTACAAGTTCAGAGCACAGCACTGTATGGGCTGCTGCCGGGAAAGTTAACATCCCAGCCAGACCCAGTACAAGGTCTTATTTTATCTCTAGAGCATGTTCAGTAAAACCAGTGATAGCTTATGTTTCCCACTGCCAGTCATGACTCTGCATCAGTCCTAAGGCAGGCAAAGATCTTTTGATTCTCAGTCAGGAGAACGAAACCAGACCATGTGTCTTCTTTGTCCTTGGACTCTGCTGGTACTGCCAACAAGGTTACTGAGGTGGTGTGATTTTAATGATGCAAACACTCGCCCAGTAGGAACCGGACTGAGACTACCAGCTTGTTTCACATAGGCCATTGAACAGCTGTCTCATCATAACAGTGTTTGGTCATGACCAGCTGGGGTTGAATTCAAACCTGTGACCTACAGGTGAAGGGCTTTGTAGCCATTACCTGTCTCTTCAACCATCAAGCCATTTAAATACCTTCAGAAGGGACATGTCTTGAAAATTTAGTTTGGAAGAGAGAAAGGGGGAGGATTTTGCCCCCCCAAAAATTGTCACCTTTCCTCTCAATTAAAAAAAAAAATCCATAGGTTTGATATTGGATTTGTACTTGCATGAGAAATTTGAGTAAAGGTAGGTGATAGCAATGATGTCTGTGGGCCAGACAGGTATTCACAGTTCTGTTGCAGTAGTTTTCGGAGGTGATGTGGTATTATGCCATTAGATACATCCTTTTCAGCTTGATCTTCACATATTTGAATTTGTCTCAGTGTAAAAAGAAGAGTGTATTGACACGGTGTCTTTGTTTCTCATATATCCTGAATCTGCAGTTTTGTAGCAGCTTTCTAGTCCCTATTGTGCATTTAACTTAGATTTGACAGAAACCATAGAATGGTTTTGTAATGGATATTATCTGTGCTCTTGGTCCCTGAAAAGCCTTTTGGATGGGCTAATATCAGCAAAATTTTAGTGGGTAGTCAGGGAATTATATAGAAAACATGTAATTGGACTTCATGAGAAACTGTTGACTAATACCCTTCTGACGATACCTTGGTATCATCTATGGCTGAGTAATCTGTGTAAAGTGATTTGCATCACAGCCGAGTTAGCGTCAAGGGTATACTTTGGACAGAAGGCACACTTTAGAAATTAGGATCTCCATTTTTTTTTTCCATGTGAAAATACACTACATATGCTCCCTGTTTTTCTCGGGGACTATCACACAGCCCTAAAACATTTACAGCTTTTGCTTATGCTAGAAGGAGGGGATGAGAGGAGAGGAAATATGACAGTGGGGGCTGGTGGCAGCACGAAGCTGCAGCTCTCCATGTGCTTTCAGTGCCTGGTTTGTTGCTTCATGTGGTGCAGCCTAGATGAGGCTCATTGAGAGCCAGCTGTAATTGAAGCTGTCCAATAAAAGTGCTGTTAGGAGCAGATGTGGCTGTACCAGGAATATATTTTTTAATGAACTTAAAAATATGTTAAGACCTAAAATATTTCTGGCCAGAAACAAGATTCTTGGCACAGACTGAGCATTTAAGCTTCATTCCAGAAATTTATCTCAGTTTTCTCACTCCATTCTTAGTCCTCAGTCTCTCCTGAGGATCTGGTCATTACTTGCCCTCATAATACCACTTGTTTTAAAAAGCTTTATTTGATGTCCTTTTCCATCTCAAAATAAAACCTATATTTAAGGATAGATTTTTATTGGAGAGTGGAGGAAAAAGTCTCCCTTGTTAAAGAATATCAGGGAATATTTGGCACACTTTTAAACTTCTATTTTCATAATGGGGCCTTCTTTAGCTTTTCTAGGTATAGTTTTCTGCCTTCAGTTGTGATAACTGGATGCTTGTCAGAAACAGTTACATTTCAGTAACCCTCTTCCCACCCACATATCTGTATGAGAGGTATGCACAGGTGTGTGGTGCAGAGCAATTACCAGCCTGGGCACCAAAACCTGGGTGAAAGAGCTACAGCTTTGTGGTAGCTCACTGCAGAGCTTCTCAGTCCGTTCTTCCTAGTAAATGCCTCTTTTGTAATTATGTTTCTCAAAACCTGACCAGTGAATTAAACCGTGGGTGAGTTGGCTAAAGTCAAAGAACCTATCATTACCGCTCATTTTGGATTCACTTATAATTCTATATCTGATAGAAGCAGCTTTCCTTGGCAGTCAGAAACTCAAAAAAGAGATGTTTTCTAGAATGATCAGAGCAGTTGAACAAACGTGATGCTGCTTGGAAAAGGTCAGTAGGGGAATTTTATTGTAGGCTATTCAGGCTGTGCTCTACCAGCAGAAAGAGGGCTTACAAAAAGCAAAAATCATAACTTCAAGGTGAAGAAGAACTGTAAATGAAAGAAAGCTTGAGCAGGTATGCCAGAGGTGAAACTCTTTCCCATGCTTTGCTTTTTGTTTGATCTGAGCCTTTGCAACATCCCTGCCGTGTCGTTTTGATGTGGAGTTGTGGTTGTGCACCCAGGGAGCATTGCTCATGGATTGTCCCCCAGGCAGGGGGGTGCTGTGGGGCAGGGGCAGGAGGGATGCTGTGGGGTAAGAGGGAGGGAGGAGTAGCCATACCTTGGACTATGAAGCTGGCTGTGAATGAAGATAGAAAAAAAAAAAAAAAAGAAAAAGAAACAAAAAAACATTTGATAGAAAAACCTAATTTGTTGTGATAAAAAAGAGAGAGAAATGACAAGTTCACCATGTCCCTACAACAGAAGTGGCATGTGAGCAAGAAGTGACCCAACCTTTAGCAGTGCAAAGCGATGGCTGATTTGGGAGAGTGGTTCCTTGTCAGCTCAACCAGCGGTGTGTCCTGATGCAGACCTTGAGTTCCCCGAGGATCCAGTGCTGCCAGACCTATTGATTTATCTCACGGGGATCAACATGATCTGGGGCAGGGCGCTGTCCTGCAGGGCTGCTGGCACCTGCTCTGGAGCGTCCAGCCCTTTCGCCTTGCAGCTTCCTCCGCTTTCCTTCGGGCATGAGGTAGGAAACGAGGAGTGATTTTGTTGCTGAATTCTGAGCAAAGGCTTCTTTGTCATAAGCGCTGTCAAACAGCCTCGTTGCCACGGCAACCTCGGCTAGATAACCCATTTGGGAAAATACTTGTAGGACCTAACACTCTATCATCTGTCATTCAATAATTTCATGTTCATAATAACTAGGAAATCAATGGCCATCCTCCGAGACAGTTTGTTGAGGTGGTATGCGTGCCACTGGCAACACAGCTCACGGTCGCCTTGGCTTGCAGGGATACTCGTGGCTGCCACAAGCATGGGGCACTGTTGGCTTGTTCTGATGGCTCAAAGGTTGAGGAGAGGCTGAGGTTTGCCATCTAATTAACCTGTGCAGTGGACACATGTGAGAGAGAGAACCTTATAAAGCAGTTATTACAATGTGAGGAAACAAAGGTTTAGGTAGAATTAGCATTTCACATCTTAAAATACTGAGAGAAACTATGTGCTCAAGTTATCGCATGGCCAGCATGAGCAAATTCAGTAACTTAAAGGCATTTTTTTCTTATCTTGGCTTTCTAATTAAACTGCTTATCATCATAAAGGCTGTGTTACCTGCATGTTATGTATTGAATATAAAGCAATCATGGAACAGTAATTAAAATTCTTAAACATGCACCCGTTGACTTTACATACAATTAGTTTACTGCAGTGTGTCATTTATTAATAGCGCAAGTTTTCAAAATTGAGCCCCCGGTTGGCTACGCAGGGAGAGATGTATTTAGTAATTACTTAGGCATTGTTTATCTGTTTTGAAAACAAAATGCGTGAATATAATATCTCTAGAAAATAATACTAAAAATAAAAAACATGTTAAATTGAGGCTTCAGGAAAGGGAGGGAGTCCTTGCCAGTTGGGGTATCACAGAAATAAAGAAAAGGTAATTCTTATCACTCTATAAACAGTATTTGAAAGATTCTTATCCTCACAATTTGCTACAGGAGTTTACTTTTTCTTTTAAAAATGATTTTGAAGCACAAAGATAAGGTGGCTCTTTTCCAGCTGGTTCTTTCAACACATTTTGGGTTCAATTAGTACATGGTGCAGGGCAGACACACATAGTGCAATGTCACAATACAGACTTCTGGTTTGTGCTGGGGACGTTTCGAATAAGTTTTTATGTTTTTCTGTGAAGAGTACATGCATCGTGAAAGGAAATATGTGTCCCACTCTGTAAATGTGAGGTGAGGTGATACCTTATGTATTACCATAAGAAATGAAAAGACAATGTGATCCTTTTTATTTCATACCAAGAAGTCTAACTGAGAGTTTTCAGGGTGGTGACCTCAAGACCTTCATCATATAATGCTCCGCTGTGGTTTCCTGAGGTAAGCATTTGCTTTAAAAAGTTTTAAAAACTGTTAAAAAAAGCACATCTGATTACACTCGGTCATAGAATCTCAGAATCATAAAGATTGGAAAAGCCCTCCAAGATTTGTTGTCCAACCACTGCCCTACCACCAATGTCACCCACTAAACCATGTCCCGAAGAGCCAGGTCCAACCTTTCCTTAAACACCCCAGGGACATTTTCTGATTTCTGCATAATGGGTCTTCAGTTGTTCAAATTAGTAGAAACACAAGCCCTAATTCCTGTGTCAGAGTTGTGTTAGTGTTGTCTCTGAAAAAGGGTGTATTTCATTCATCCATTTGCACTGCAAGTTTTAGATTCATATATCAGGTGTGCAAAAATCAGTTCCAGGGATAGTTCTGTCTGAGAGTGGGTGAAGAAACCTTTTCTTTTTGGTGTTTTTCAACATAGTGTGTTCAGAAGAAGATGACAGAGGTTGCATCTTCATCTGAAGATGTCACAGCCCAGCTATGGAGAGATCCAGAACTGTAGGAGCAGAAGTAAAAATAGGACAGAGTAGCAGATGAGGTTTGAATGTGAGAGTCCCTAGTGGTGAAGATGCCCACCTTGAAAGGTAATTGATAAAAAAAAAAAAAAAATTCAAGCTTTGATGTGGCTCAACCTTTCAGGGGGATTTATTTTTTGGTTCCATATAGAAAAACGATCTGGACGATGTAGAGAAGGCACCAAAGAAATTAGCAGTAGACCCACCATTGAAGAGAAGTGTGAAACTGTCCTTGGGAAAAGTACACCAAGATAAAAAACTTAGAGGAAGGAACAGGAGCCAATGGCTGAAGAGGAAACAAATAGGTGCTTGAAGTGGCACAAGTAACTTTTCATACCACGTCCATGTAGCAATCAAATTGAGTTTTGTATAGGAAGTAATCTTCTCTGACGTGATCAAACAACAAAGACAGCCTTGCTTCTTTCTGTGCAGGGCTGTTAGGGAACTCCTGCAGAGAAAAAGCTCCCCACAGCCTCTCCATTTACCTCCCATAGCACTGGGGTGCTTAGCAAAGGAAAGGCTGCCTTGTGTGTGCAAACGAATATGTTCTGCTGTATTCTAGGTTTGTAGATTTGTAAAGAAATGAAATGCAGGGAAGAAGTAAGAAGATTCACTTATTCACCTTTATGAATGGAATTGGCAGCTTCCATTACTTCCTGTGGGGATTCTCATATTTACTTTGTGTGGACTTGAAGGAAGGCGTTCTAGAGATATGGATACATTTATTATTTATTGGTTAGGTCTTGTGCTTTCCCCCAGCATTTGTCAGTAACTGCTATTTTCTGTCACCCACTGAAAGATGGAAAGGATGAGAATTTGCAAGAGTGCTGAGGGAGCACGAACTGTGACTGCCTTTTCCATACTTAATGTGGGTGGATAAATACACAGCATCAGTTTCCAGTGCTGGCGCTCATTTCAGCCCTATGAGTCCTCCTTTACTCTCCTCCTTCCCCCCCTTCTCTTAATAGGAGAGCAAAGCAAAGAGGAAGTTGTAACGTGACATTCCCTGTGTGTTGCAGGGGATAAATATTGCCTCCCCTGGTGCTGCTTTGATGAATCTATTTTTAGTCAGGGGTTAGATCAGTAAAGCTTGCTCTGGAGAGTGTGAAATAGCATTGATCAGGCTGACTTCTGAAGCAGGGTGAAAGACAAAAAAAAAAAAAAAAAAGGATTTAAACCTTAAAAGATTTAAACCAGGCATCCTGGTTTGGTTTGGTGTGTGCAGGAGAGTGGGTGTGCAGCTGTTGCTTTCATTAGATCCCAAGCTGGGACTGTCCCAAGGAGCACTCTTAGCATGTCTCCTCTGTGGCCTCCTGCCCAGTAAGGAGATTT
This sequence comes from Aythya marila, assembly GCF_965140915.1. Classification (NCBI taxonomy): domain Eukaryota; kingdom Metazoa; phylum Chordata; class Aves; order Anseriformes; family Anatidae; genus Aythya; species Aythya marila. Next base: position 176,542,398 of record NC_139042.1, on the reverse strand, counting down.
ATTTTATAGTTCACCTCCTTGGAGGATGCATAAAATGGAGAATTTTGAAACTAATGAAGGGAAATCAGGCAGAGAAGACCTGAGAAGGAGCAAGACAAAAGGGCATGGTGAATGGATGAAATTCGTGTAGTGAATGGATGAAAGGGAAAACAAATGCAAAGTTACGAAGGGGCATAGAATTTAAGCTGGGCATAGGAAACAAGAAAATAAGGAGGAGCATATACAAAAGTGAAATTTCACTACAGTAAGGGAAGGAGGAAAGAAAACAAGATAAAACTGCATAGGTGTATGTTGCCAGCAGGAAGTTACTGCCATTTTTGTGTGTATTCCATGTGGATTATTATAAGAACCACCTGCAAAGATTTTGTTTGTTTGTTCAAAATTGTGTTTAATGTCACACTTTTTATTTCTTTGCAAGGCATACAAAGAGATCTTGAAATTGTTTTGTCATCCCAAACAGTTGCTGAAATTCCCTACATTCCATCCTCTCCTGTGCTAGTGCTACACTGTCACCCTACTTGGTGCTGGGTAGCCCCCCTCGCATTAATCTTCTTGGCGTTTTGTACAGTTGTACTAAATTTTGGCAAATATTTGTAGTGTTTTAATATTACACACTGCTAGATTTCTGCATTATTCACACGTCTGTAAAATGATGATAAAATTACCTGGCTTTGTAAAGTGCTTTGATACCGTTGTATAAAAAATTTTGTATGAAACTTGAGTTTTGTTGTCATGTAAATGGTTTACTGAAAAGTACAAAGAATGTTTTTTATAGAAGCTAAGATTTAATAGTTAAAAGTAATGTGTTTTGCTTGCTCAGAACTGTTTACTGTTCTGCTTGTGCGTAAAGTAATAAAAATATTTTCAAATAAAAATAGACCTTTATATAAATTTTCTCTAACATTAGTACAGACACAGCTTAGACAAAGTTGCTGATGATGACAGTTTTTCAAGATCTTTTCTTTTTGTCCTTATTTTATCATTTAACTTGCCATTAGGGTAGCATGTGTTCAGAAAAGCGCCTAAATGATTAATTTTATCAGTTGAATTGTGACCTTTTGTGAAGTGTTTATATGATGAACTACATTAGGAAGCAGAAAGATTGCAAAAGCATCCTTCTGCATTCCTAACCAGACATACAGACACCTGATCATTTCTCACGGTGGGTATGCGGTGGTCATAGCTGTGCCTGCACCCTGCTGTCTTGTGATCAATATGCATGTCTTTCATAACGTAAAAGGAAGAAGACACCCTGTAATCAGAGAAATTAACAGCTAAATGAGAGTTTGTGGTCAGCTGGTATCCCCTTTTCCTTTGAGTTCAACTAGAACACAGGCATGTTTATGAGTTTTGCTAAGACAGACGAGAGAGGCTAATTTAATTTGAATTTCTGACAGGTTTCCAGGAGAAGTAATCAGTGAAGTTGTCAGTTACCATATGAGACTTGTGTAATTTCTTACAGGAAATGTGAGCCTATCCTGATTTAGGTTCTGAATGCCTTACATCAGGAATGTACTGACACTTTTTAGTTTCTCTTGGTGCTTTAGTCTTGTATAGGAGAGCTCTCGAGTGCTTGCTTATGACTTGTTGAGAAAAATAGCTCTTAAGGATGCTTTACTAGATTCTCTTTGAGTTTGCTTCATTTCTTTGAATGTATCACTTAAGTATCCTATATTAACTGTTCCAGACACCATCCTAGATGCAAAGTATGCTGAAATTGACTTTTTCATTATTTTTATTCAAACAGAAAGTGGGAATTTGAATTCCCACTTTAAAAAACAACTTTTTGTTGTTGTTTCTTTAAAAACAAGAACAACAATAGAAACCCACCTCTGTTCTTACAAGATAATCTTGGTCTGAGGAATGAGTAACATACAAACTTTTGAGTAATATACCTGAATTTGTAGTTCACATTTCTATCTTAAGATAGAAAGACTCTCTCTTGGTTTCCCTGAGCTGACACTGTTGTTGCTCAGTGCATGATAAATTATGTTTCCTAATTTATTTGACCATCACTATTTGAATCCCTAAAAGCATCTACTGAAGGGAAAGAGAACAACTTTACAGCTTCTGGCTAGTCACTGCAGTGACACGGTGAGGTCACCGTTGAGGCATTAACTTTTGAAAAAGACTACAGAAATATGACTGCTATATGCAGGTAGTGTTTAACCACAGTAAATTTGTTGTCATGTACTAGAAGTCAATCACTCTTTCAGAAACTTGTGGTTCAGTAGCTGGTGGAGAAAAAGCATTGTTTGCCATAGCAACCTGAACATCCAGATACAGTGTGTCTGTCAGTTTTGCAAGGGCTAATTTATCATGTAAAGTATATGCTGTATATGTCACATTTTATTGTCTGTTCATTTGTTTTGATAATCAAGATCTTGACAGATTTGTCCCACATGGAAGGATTTATAGTAAGGATTTTCTTATCACCAAATTAGGTTAATACATATAATCCTAGTGTCCTGCACAAGAACTTGATAGAAATGAAAGAGATTCAACTTAGATACAAAGGTCTTGCAGAAAAATAAAATAAAATAAAATAAAATAAAATAAAATAAAATAAAATAAAATAAAATAAAATAAAATAAAATAAAATAAAATAAAACAAAACAAAAAAACAATCCTCCTCCCCAGTCCATTTTCCTGCTTGATTTTTCGGGGGAGGGGTATTTATTTATTTATTTATCTATTTATTTATTTATTTATTGCTGTGATTTGTTTCATATCTCTACAGGAACAATCACAGAAAGAGGATAAGCAATGACTTTGAGAAGGTTAAATATTTCCCCTCTTATTTAAAGATCCTTCTGTTATGGTTTTGTTTTTGTTGTTGTTGTCATTTTGTTTTGTTTTTAAGGTATAAAGTGAAATTCTGTAGAAATGAAACATAAGTGAGTTTTCGAAATGTGCAGCTTATCCCTCTTGTGTACATGCTCACATACATGCCTCCTGTAGTTTGAAGCATGATAAGTAAATTCATTTTTCACAGATGTCACTTTCTCCCCTGTGGTAAATGAGAGAATCTCTCTTTCTGAAGACAAAGAGTTGAAAATGTGGGGACTGACTTCTTATGGACTGCTAGAAATGTGGACAGATTTAGCCACAGGAGATGTCTACCTGGCCTGAAGCACGTTTCCCTTTTGAAGTTAAATGATTTGGTAGCACTAAAATTGTCTTTGGAGTACATGAGGTTAGATTTATCCATTTTTATATTACAGCAGAGTACTTTGGTCTGAGTGGGCAAGTGGATGAGTAGGTGTGGGGGCACAGGGGAGGTAAGTGTCTGTGTGTGAGCATCATTAAACTCTTACAAACATAAATACATCATCTGGCTTGCTAGAGCCACTGATAAAAGTTGTGCAAGTGGCCTTGAGCTCTTTGAGATAAAGAACTCCAAAGAATATCTTCTAAAATATCTACCCTGCAAGGATATGATCTTATTATTACTTTTAAGAAAGAGCATTGTCTCCTTTCAGTAATGTATAGGGGTACCAAGGGCACACACTGTGCTATTGGACAAAGCAGGGTGAGCATTTCCTACTAAGTAAATACATTCAATGAAACGTTAAGGAGACTCCTTTTCCCAGCCCTAGGACTGGGGAAACATCAGTGGAGAATTAGAAAGCAGAAATTCTTTGAGCAGGAGATTTTTGTTTTATTTCTCATCGTATTTCTCCATTCTAGACTATGCTTTATCTTTATTTATGACTGATATTGACAACCAAAATACACTCAGGGCTCGGGTGTATATTTCAACAGGAACATATTTTGAAGTCCAAAACTTCAGGGAGATAGTGTTTTCACGGCATGAAAACTTAATTGGAAAGGATTTTCATCCCAGATGACTTACACTTGTGTTGCTACTTTTCCATCTATTAATACTTAGTGGTGAAGAAGGACACTGAGGAGTTATCTTCAGAATACATTGGGGTTTTTTAGCTGCTTCAGTCTTGGTAAAGTGAATGAGACCCAAGCCTCTAAAATTCCTGCTTCACACCTGAAGTTTTCTTTTAAGTGATTTTCATGTTCACAGTTTCTGGTCATTGCCAAATATTAGTTAAGCAGTTCTCTTTAATTGGCACCATTCTTTGACTGCAATGTGACTGAATGCTTTTCCTTGACTGTACATGGGCCTTTGGCTGTTTCTCTCTAGCAGATTTAGTCATTAGGAAGCTATATTCAAAAAGATGCACCCGTCCAGGGCTCAGACAGCTGTCAGTATCAGGATGCTGCAGTGAGGCTGAAGGGGAGCAGCAGCCATGCCAGGGGTGTCACCAATGTTGGGAGGCAAGGGCGGGCACCCATCCCCCTAAAACTACAGACTTGTGACAAATCTCCCCTCTGACACTAACAAGCTGCATGGTTTTGCTCTTTGTTCCGAGAGGAAAGAACAGATTTCAGATTAAGGATCTGAAATTTTGTTCAGAGATAAAGCAGGATTTGTTATGCTAATTTCTGTTCTGCAGGAAATCAAAACACAAGAAAAAGAAGCACTGTTAATCGGATTGCATTTGTTTCCATCCGTGTGGCTCAGCAGGAGTTTCTCCACCCTTCCCACCCCTGTACACCTGAGCTCAGCCCTGACCTTGCTGCTTTACGATGGCCTGTGCGAGGAGCACTGCATGCAGTGGGGCTTGGGGTGCCTGGCACAGCTGGGATCACTGTGTCAGGGGGTCTCAGTGCCCCTACACTGGTGGAGCAGCTGCTGCAGTGTCCCCATGGTGCCAGCTTTGGGTCTGGGACCTGGCCATGCCTGGGGCAGCATCCAACAGACCCATGCACCTCCCAGACATCTGGCATGGTAACCCAACACCAGCAATTTTCAGAGAAAGACGCATCTAATAACATTAATTTTCTTCTGAAGCAGACGGCAAGGTAACTAAAGCCAGGTTGATTGGGCTTCGTTGGGATTTTTACCTAATGATCTTCTAGAAAGCAGGTGCACTGGCAGTGATTTTAAGCTTTAGAAAGCTCAAACAGTGTGTAAAGTAAACCTTCGCTGCTGTGGGGGCTTCATAGGAGGGGGTGCTGCATTAGTTTTAGATCATTACAAAGCATTTGCTGACTACAACAGAATTAATGGTGCTTTTATGGCAGTCAGTTAATGACTGTCAACAAACAGAGCTGATTTCTGTTCAAATTGTAATTTTAAATCAAACTAGCCAGCTATCAGACACTGGAGCAGTATGAACAGTTCCTCCTATACCATCACACAGTGCCATCCCTGCATCATGCTATCAGGTGTGTGTTGGGAGCCAGATTTGAGATTCAATAACATACTTGATCTAATACTAATTTTATGGTGATGAGATCACAATAGATTGCATACAAAAACAACCATTTTCCCTCTGCCTTACTCCTCCTTTGGAGACTTAGGACATTTCTATGTTGAAAAATTACTTTTTACTATACTGACATGAACTTCTGACAGTAATATTGCAGCATCTTTATGTTTTGGCAAAGGGGGAAGCAGCTGCTTTTATGACCTGAGTCAGTACAGGCCTTCTTTTGTACTTCAATACTATGAAAATCCATTCAAGGCCATGAAGACATCCCCAGTCCTGAAGGGTTTTTCTAGAGCAGAGTAGGTCATTTATACTGAGCAAGACAAAATAATCTATTGTATTGAATATATCCCTGAATCATTCTTCCAGATTGTCAATTGTATGAGCTTTGCCAGCAAACAGCAAAGTGTCTGTATTGGTAAATATGTCTCTATAATGATAATGCATTATTTATATGACAGGCTACTCTTCCCAGCATCTGTACTTCACTTTGGAAATAAGTGGATGTGACAAAACTACTGTTGTAGATGTATCCAACTACTAGTTAAACCAGAAGGCAACCTAAAAGGAAATACTTTGATACTGATTAGCACACCATGCTAATAATCACATAGTTTACTACTTAAATCTTTAAATCAATAAACCACATTATAATTACATTTGATTTCTGGAGACAGTGAGGGTGGCCTCAGCAGAAGAACTTGGATGGGTGTCACAGCACTAGCTAATACATTCTTTGAAAAGCTCTGAAAAAATCTTAAAAGGTTCACTGAATTAATGCTCCTGCAAGACAGGTGTTACTTATATTATAAGTAAGAATGTAAAAATAAAGAGCTTTTCTAATGATGCGGATATCAGAGGACAGAGCAGAGGCAGGGAGTCCTTGCTGCTGCTCCTATCCTCTGTATCAGTTCCTGCTGCTTCAGCACTTGAATTAGCATTTTGTGCTGTGGACTCAGTTTCTCGTTGAGGTGTTTCATTGATATTTGGCTTTGGTGTGGAACTGAATTTGGTGTGTAGTGTCTCAGTTCTACATGGTCAGTCTTTCCCATAGATGTTAAAAAGCTCAGATATAATCTTTGGATGTGGGGAAAATAATAAAAATCTTTTTTTTGTGTGTGTGTGTGTGGATGTAACTTGAAAAGCTTTGAAACCAGTGAGGACAGTAACAAATCATGCTTTTATAAACATGTTTAAAGCCCAGAGTTGTTACACAGCTATTAGCAAAGCCTTGTAATGCAGTTGGGATTATATGCTGTTTTACCAGTTAATGTTAGCTAAGGAACTTTGGGTTTAGTACATATCCTAGTTTGTTGTGCAAGAACTGGTAAATTTGCAGCTTTAGAATTGAATTAGTAAAGGGATCATATTGCCAATATTAGATTTCTGAGGAGGCCAGCCGTAAACACACAAGCAGGTGGATGCATATAGAGCTCTCTCTCTGCAGTCTCACAGCTCCCAGGGGTCAGTGAATTACAGGCTTCCTAAGCAGGCAGATGACTGCTGACAGTTCTCTGTTGTAAAGTTGTCTCTTACCTTTCTGAAACCTTTTCTGCTTTTTGCTTCCAATGAGTTTTGGTAATGAGTTCCACACTCAAATTACTTGGAAAAAGTGCAAACTTCCTTTTTTTGCATTAATTATTTTTTTTTTCCTGATTATTTCCTTGCATAATGTGAGAAGGAACATCTTCCATATGAGAACTGGAGGGGAAAATAAAGGTTAAGATGAAAGTGGTAGGGAAAGTGAATTATTTTACATCTGTGTTTCTCATCTATTCACCACAGCTCTTCCATTTACATTTAATGATTTAGAGATGGAAAGGCCAGTGCTGCTGGCTGTGATCGGATGCAGGTATTGCTGTTCCATGATGACAGTTTTTGCTCTGTTGTCAGTCGTTTCCAAAAAATCCTCATATTCTGCTCGGCTTCTTCCTGTGGCTGAACGCTGAATATAGATTTTAAGGAAACTCTCCACAAGTCCAGATCTATTTTCTGAGTAGAAATAACTACTTTAGAGCCCCTAACTCTGGATGTTTTAACAATGTTCCTTAAGTGCATTATTTAATATTCATTGATGTGGGACTTCATATTCCAATTTCTTTATGGTCAGACTTTTTTTCCATAACTCTGTTCAGACATTTTAGGTTCGGATATCCTGAGTAAAATTTTGTCATTTCCTTTAAGTCATTTTAAGCTGATTTATGAGTAATTGTATTCTGTACACTCGACAGTGTTGAAACTTTTTAATGCAGTAAAGAGCTACCAGTCTGGTTTCATATGATCGCATGGGAGGATGGTGGGGAGTAAAGGTGTGCCAGGTAGGTTCCTTCTAACTAACTGATGAGGAAGAGAAAGTCAAGAGAAAGTCTGGTTTCTTTTACAATTTATTAACAAAGTCCTTAGTTTAGAGAAGACTCTGAGGGCCAATGTTGACCAGTTTTATTAATTTAACTGACACTATTTACTTGAAGTTTATATGTATTTGTAAGGCCCTAGGTGCAGTAGAGGCATCATTTGCTTGCTGTCCTGCAACATTTCTGTATTTGATTATGGCAGCAGTTTAAGAAAAGATAAGGAAGCCACTCTGGGTGAAAGCCTCAGAAAGAGTATCACAGATGAAACTTTGAGAAAAAAAAGAGAAGTTATCTGGGTTGTCTGAAATTTGGCCAGTAGGCCTGGTAAAGGAATGGTACTTTCCCCCCAAAGAAAGCTGACAAGGTAGGCACTTTTGTTTAGCCTGGAGGTGTATCTACATTATCTTATTTTAAAGTCTTATATTCTCAGATAACTTTTTTCGTGCTACTTTACCTATGACAAGAAATATAAAAGCCAGTCCTTTTGACTGATACTTGAAAAGATATAAGGGTTAGCCAGTGTGTGAATTCAGAGTCTTTGGATTATGTTTACAGAAGGTTTTTAAGTTTTTCCCTGCAATCATAGGGATGGAAAATGCCTTATTTTTCCAATAGACAAATTGACTGATGCATACAATCACCTGATTCCAGCAGCTGAGGATTTATGGAAAGCACTGTCTCAATGAACAGCAAGATCTCTCCAGGCTGAGGTCAGGCCTTTGTTTAGGACAATGTAAACTACATGGTGCAAAGCAAAGGGTCTCCCCACGTACCTTTATCTTGTGATGTTCTTGTTTTACAGGTATGCAGCCCTCATACTGTAAATTACATTTTCATCTATTCTGTCAGCTGAATTCCTCAGGATTATTCAAAATTCATTGAGTATGGAGTGGGCTTGGTAAATTCAGATGGAGTGCATGCATTTGGGAGAGGGTGAAGGAAACCTGGAATTTCATGTTTGCCTCACCAGGTTTCACCACTGAGTTTGGACTGACAACTTCACTGTCTTCACTTATAGTCCATTATATGTCTTTCAGCTGTGTGATAAAGAAGATTAAGGAGTGGGTGGCCTTTAATTTGTAATGTCATTGCCTTATTATTTTTTTCCCATTTGGAATGATAAACATTCAAGCATGGCTGCTTGTTGGATTCTTCTATACCTCAGTGAGGAAACTATATACCAAATGTGTTAGTCATCTCCTAGATTCTTAAAATGAATTAGGGGACCTAAACAAGGGCACCTTATTTGAAAACATTAACAGAAATTTCGCTGTAGCTCTCTTGAAATTGAACTCCATCCCTTTGTATTATTGCATTCCTGGTTTGACTGTAAATTATGATTTTAGTCTTTATGGTAACATTAAATTATAGGTGATGAACATGGAGAACTCCACAATCAAGAAAAGCATTGAATTATTCAAATATCTTCGAATTACATGTAGAATAAGAATTACTTGATTATGTTTTAGTACCTTTTTGGTCCCTTTAGCTACAAATCTGATGTGGGAGGGGGATTAAGAGGAGGGAAAGAAGGAAGGAATGAAGAAGATTGCTTTTTTTCCCAACATCAAATTCAGCTTGACAAAAGCACATCATATATTTCAATTTAGTCATTAGTTAATCAAGTTTTACCTTGAATTTCATTCTGTGCTGAATGAAGTTTGGTATTTTGATCACATGTAAAATCAAAGCAGCATATTTTAGATGGAAGTCAAGAACCTGGAAATATACCTTTCCTTCACAAATAAATCTATCCAGCCCTGCAGACCGTGCCCATTAGTGGCTGTAGAAGCAGTACATAGATCCCTTTTACTCTATGTATGGGCAAAGGGCAGGCACTTGATAAATGAATGGAGAAGCCTATGTCAGATTCAGAGAAGGAAACAAAAGAACCAGAGGAAGAGCAATGAAAAAAGAGACTGCCAAGGGAAACTGCTGAAAGATTAACTGCAGTTTTCCATTGCTTATTTCATATCTTTTGTTTGTTTGTTTATTTCTTATATCTGTAAAACCAGTTTCCTGAAGTAATATGTCCTTCCTCCCCACCCTTTTTTTTTAAGAACTAATTGTAAGGGACTATCAAAATATACTAGGGTAAATCATGGCTCTTTTTTTTGAATGTAGTTTAGCTTTCAGACTGTGTATGTGTTAGAGGAAGTTGTGTCAGTGGAAGGAGAGAACTCTTTCATCGAAAGATGGCATGGTTGTCCTTGCACGACTGTTGTCTGGTTCCTTGATCTGACTTTCTTAAGTTCAGAATTTGCACATCTGAGAATCCTTCTGCACCTCACAATATAGAAACCATCAAAGGTTGAGCTGATGTTTGCTTCATGGGTTTAAACCTCCCAGCATGAGCAGCATTTCATGGTGGTATGGAGGAGAAGAACAGAGGCCGATTCTTTCTAACAATGATGAACATGCCTCTGCACTTAGGCTTTGAACCCCTTGGACTTTGAGAAAGTTCAGAACCAAATTTGCCTGCTTGGATTCTTTCACCAAATAAAATAAATCTTAATGTTATATTTCAGAACTGTGCTTGAAGCTGATATAAGAAGAGCTTGCTCTGTTAATCATCTTTATTTGATTCCTCCTGACTCTGCCCATTTATTAAAGGAGATGAAATTTAATTAAAATTTAGTCCCAATCTATCTGTAATTTACATAGAGGGTCTAGAAAACTTCACTTTTATTTAGAGGTTACAGCAATGGTCCAGTTTTTCATGTAGGTTTCTATGCTTGGCTTTCATTCTGACCGTTAGGTAAAATTAAGGCCCAGAAAATCGGATTATTACATCCCAAGGGGCAGGACTGATAAGCAGCACATGATTGTTGATCTGCTTGCTACTTGGTGTTGGTGGTGTTTGAGGTCCTGCTGGATGCAAAGCCAATTTGTTAACAATTAGTGCTCATTAGAATCATTTCCTGTTATCGATTTTAAATGTTTGACAAAGCACTTTTAGGAAACTAGACCAAAAAAAAGAAAAATAGTAGCTCTACATCAGTGCTTAGTAATTACAACTCTTTAGAGCCCAGTGTCAATCTCAACTAACTGGTTTCATTGGTTTCTGAGTAATTATTTCTGCAATGGATCCCACCTGCTATCCCCTCCAGATTAAAGATGCTTTGAAAGAAGGACATAGTTCTTGATTAACAGAGTTGCTGAGAAAGGAGTGAAGAAACAAAAGCAACTTCTAATTTTCTGTTTTTGGGTTTGTTATGTTTTTATGTGTATGTTTTTTGTTTGTTTGTTTTCTACTTTGCAGAACTCTACTAATAGATGATATAATATACAGCGTAGAAATTAATGTCTGCCTAGAATTAAGTGTGAATTCCATTGGCCGTAGCATTTAACACATAGGTTTAATTTTAAATGCATCCTTGCCTTTATACACACACTGAGAATTGCGGAGCCATTAAAATCTAATTTACAAATAGTAAAATTAGATATAATAGCATGTTGTAATAAAAGCTTTGATATCTAGGAGTCCAAGAGGGTATAGCTGCTAAGTTTCTTGGAAATTGGGACTATAATTACTATTAATCTGTTTTACATGCCAGAAGTAACTTGTATGTGAGATTATTTAATAAACAGTACAATGTGTGTATGTATGTAAAATGCACTAAATTTGCATGCCTGCATTTTCCACATATACTGTATATTTATGACAAGTTGTTACAGACTCATGCTTTTTAAGAGTATGCTGGAATTTTGGTTAAATTTGACGGTGTCAAAGGTGACATTAGCAGTATAGCCATCTGGGTTAGTTTTCTCTCCTTTTTTCTTTTTCTTTCTTTTTTTTTCTTTTTTTTTTTTTTTTTTTTCTTTAAACCTGATCAGCCCAGGTTTCAAAAGTATTTTCTTATAATGCCTGCAAATATTTTAAATGCATTAGATGATCCCTGTTGCACAAGGTGGAGACCTAACATAAGACTTGGCTTGTGCCTTTACAGTCCCCATTCATGAATTAGTCTCACGATTGCTGTAAAAATTAAGGCAAGTGTGGGTGAAATACACAAACCTTAGTCCCTCTAACCTTAATAAACAGAGATGGTATTGACACAAGTGAATTTTGTTTAACCACAGTACATTTGCTTCTTAATTAGTGAATATTCATCTGTCATCAGCAGCAGCTATGACACCCCTCCCCGCTAACACGTTCTGTCATAAATAATCAATGAGAGGCTATTAATATTCATGAGTGAGAATCTGTGTAGTCATGTGCACTGATGCAGAGACAGGGGGAGTGTTGCCATGAACTGAGTCGAAACTCTGTGTGTGTATACGTGAGTGTAAGATAGTTAGGGAAAGGGAAGAAGAGCATGCTGCTACACACTGCCCTGGCTGGTGCTTCCAGCTCTCAGTGGTGTGTCTGTGTTTCTGGGCTGGAGTGACTGATGAAAAACAGTAGTTAAGTCTGGAGGGTGATTCCCTGTCAGTGCATTTGCCTTTCAGTGCTGGGGAAATTAGAGGCTTTGCTCTTGTGTTGCTTATTAGAATGGGCTGCAATCTGTGCACTTTTCAGAAGAGAGAGGAACACTACAAACTGCTCTATGAAGTTTCACAGGTGAGTGCAGAGGATATTACCAGCATCTCCAGAGTAAAAATGTATGTGCTTTACAGACAGTAAGTAGACATGCTTTTGTTTTGTTTTGCCTTTTTTTTTTTTCCTTTGCAAATTTGCTGGCTAAGTTGTATTGGGGGGGTTGGTAATTATTAGTATTTTGGGTGCCTGTTGTTTTCTGCTCGTTTGCCACTCCCCCTTCAGATGACTTCCTGTGGGATTCTTTTAACATTTTTGTGCATCTTCTGCCAAGATGTCAGTCATATAGCAGCAGTCTCACTGAACCGTATCGGTGGTGTTTTAAGGGAGCCCTTAGGTTTGGTAATAAGACTGATTTCAGATAAGTTGCACTGCTGCCTCTGAAAGTGTTAGGTCTGTGATCTCAGGTATTTCTAAGTTTCTAAGGAACAAAGTTTTTATGGCATGTCTGTGCTGGCCAAGGAGTGTATTAAATTTTCAGATTAGTTAAAATTGAAATGATTCTAGAATATGCATGTTACCTTGAAACGGGTACCAAGTACAACAGGGTCTCCAGGGTGTGCTTGTTCATTCCTCGGTGTGCTATTTCTATCTACTACTAGACAAAGATTTTAATCCCATCTAGTTATTTTGGTGTCTCATTCAGCAGCAGGAAAATAGTATCGTAGCAGCGTGAGCAGTAGTGTAGCAGTATGCTGCTAACGTGTTCCCAGCTCTTTCAGAATAAGACAAGAAAAGACGAAACAAGCACTTACCATAATAGCCCACAATTTTGCTCAGGTCCTATTGAATCAGCATTTGATTTGCAGCTTTTTGTTTGTTTTTCCCCTGGCACAACAGAGCCTCACATACTGAAGTTTAGTGCCTTTCAGCATCTGCTCCCTTCCTCTCTATAATTTGTCCTCGCTTTGACACACTGCTGTTGACGGAGGCTGAACGCTGGCAGTTTTGGACTGTGCTGCTGCTGACAGGCAGCGCGGAGGAAAAAACAGCTCACAGCGTTGGTGGTCTATTGGCACAGCAGCAGCTAAGTGCCCATTGCCGACTGGTTCCCTGCGAGTTCCTCCTGACGTGATTCATTTGCAGTGGGCTAATTACAAAGTGGATTCTCTACACATGAAGCAGCCTTCTCAGTTGCAGTGTTAATGCACATTTTCATGGTAATGTGATCAGAGCCTCATTAGCCAGTTTCCAAAATGATCCTCTGCATTAATTAAATACAGAAATGACTCTTTTTTATCACCATAGAGAGGAAGAAGAAGATTAACATTGTTAATTACTTACTGGGGGCAATACCTCTGCATCATTTTTTACCATTGAACTGGCAGACATATTCAGTCTTAAAAGAATGTCCACTTGCAGGTAACTGTCCACTGCTCTGGTGTGTGAAGACGGTCTCTAGGTGGAACACTTCCCTTTAGTTCAACAGTTACTCATAATCCAATCATCACGTTTTCTTATAGCAATAGCACAGGGAAAAGCACAGCAGCACATTTCCATCTCCTCCCTTTCCCCTCCCAGCTCTGGACTGCCAAACTGATCTGAAACTGTAAAATGGAGACAGTGGAGTAGGTTGGTGTCTGCTTTTCTGTGCCAGGGAATAAGAAATTCAGGCTGTGCTCTGAAGGGGATTAGACGTTTCTTGAATGGCTGCGTGTGTGTAAGGAGAAAAGAGGCTGTTCCTGGGTTAGAGTATGCATTTTCAAAACATTCCTTGCATTAAGGCTCCACAGTAATAAATGCTATTGAAATGATCAGCAAACCAAATGTGGGGAGGGAAGGGAGAGTGTATTCTGGAGAAATTTTTTCCTTTTTGTTGTCCTCTGTGCTGTTGAGTTGGAGTGTTTGTTGATGCAAAAAAACAAGGTGCAAAATGAACTAATGCTTTCACTTTTTGCTCTGGTGTTTCCAGATAAAGTGTAATCCCTAGAAGAATCTGAGTGAGTTTCCTTGGGGACTCAAATGCAGTGAACCTGGTGCTGCATCTTGTGCTGTTAGGGAAATGTCACTGATAAGGTGCAGAAGGGGAGCAGAGAAATGACTTAGTATGCTCTCTGTCGGATCCTGTGTTCATCTGTAAACCCACTGCTATCTTTGTTTCAGTGTATGCAGGTCAGAGCCCAAAGGATATGATTTTAACCAGGTGTTGCAGCAGTGATCAGGTAGCATCTCACACCATAGCTGGCTCTGTGTACAGTACCGATTTGCTGCTCTGGGTAGGAGCAGCAGTAGAATATGATAAATTCAATTAAGCCAGAGCAGGCATTACTACTTGATTTGCAAATCCCTTTTTAACTCTCCAGTCCTGTAATTCCTACACCACAGCCTTGGCTCTTTCATCTGCACAATTTCTGGAGAGCTTGGACAAGTTAGCCTGTCAGGGACATGAACTGACTGAGGATGAGCTGTGGCTCACTAGCATGTGTGGATCAGATAGATTAATTTATATTCATATAAGGAAGCGATCCCAGCTTCATCTCTCACCTTTCCAGTGCTAGGCTACCTGATACCATGGGTGGTCAGCATGCTCATGTACTGAAAATACAATAAACAAAGGAAAGCACGTCTGCAGAGGAGAATCATGCAAATTCTTACAGTGAGGCTTGTTTTCTGCTCCTGTTTGTAGTGAGGTCAGATTCAGCACTGGAGAGCTTTTTGTTGTAGAGCTGCTGGGAAATGAAGACATCGTTAGAATATGTATAATTCCCTGCTCCTCCCCACCCCCTTCCTCTCAGCTCACTCTGCCTGTCGCCGAGATAGCGGCGCAGAGACCGTGGAGGCCCGCTCAGAAAACAGCATTTGCTTGAACGGCAGAGGCTTTTATTTTGATAACTGCTCCTCACACTTGTAGATTGGGATTAAAACAAAAAGTCAAACCCTCATGTTTTAAGAATAAAAGCTTCTGAGATACCATTATGCATTGGTGAAGCACCCTCATGCTTCTGAGTGCCTCTTCACCTGTCCTCGGGGCAGAGGACGCCTTGGCTTTGCTTCTTGACTTCCCCCTGAGAAGACATCAGGCGTAGTCCCTGGTACCACTGAGAGCCCCCCTAAATCCTCTTCTCCATGAGCCTACAGCTGGAGAAATGGAAGCCATCTCGGTTTGAGATTTATGGCCCCGCATGCTACTTTGTGAGGCACATTATTATTATTTCCTGCATGCTGCATAAGCAGGATTGAGCTAATGAACGTGCAGCCAGGAAGTCTACTTCAAGACATTTAGAGAAGGTGGGACCTGGTGGGTGCTCATGTCCATTAGGAACAGACCACTGCTGCTCTCAGCTAATTTCCTCTTGCACTGCTCTGGTGAAAGAAGTGAGTTCAAGTTGATTCTTAACTGAATGGTGAGGGATCTTTTCAGTGGAAAGTAAAGAGTAAGATGCTAAGGATTGGAGAGAATGAAACTGGAGCACTATCTGATCAATTGTCAGGAGTTATCTTCAATAGCCTTACATGAAACTCAAGGAAACATTAATTTATCAGCCAATTTTGTGGGTATCATTTAGAAATACTTCTGTGTGCTGGAATTTTTAAGCTTTGTTTCCAAAATGGGCAATCTAATACAGAGAAAAAGAGGAAAGAGAGAGAACATTACTTTCAGAGGTCAACCAAAGACCCCTGCAAACTTGTCTTGAGTTACATGATAAGAAATAGTCCTGGCTCAGGTGAGCTTAGAATTGAAAGGCAGAAAAGAAAAAAGCTGGAAGGGAAAGCTGAGGCAGCCTGGGATGGCTCAAAAAGTGAGTG
The DNA here is from genome assembly GCF_965140915.1 of Aythya marila. NCBI lineage: Eukaryota > Metazoa > Chordata > Aves > Anseriformes > Anatidae > Aythya > Aythya marila. Next base: position 176,526,466 of record NC_139042.1, on the reverse strand, counting down.
GTAGAGCTAGGATTAAAGCTAAAAGGTTGCTCATTTTCGTTTTACATTTGACCTTAGATGATAGTCGAGCCTGCTTGCAGCATTTCTGAATCCTCTGAAGACTGATTATGCAGTTTGCTTCTCATGTTGGTTTCCATAATTAGCATAAAGCTCAATTTTTACCAGTTTAGAGTTCTGATTTTATGTTCATTTTGATATCCCTTGGGCTACTTAAAGTACTGAGTTGCAGTGGTACATCTCTTTGCACTGAAAGTTGTTCACAGGAGAGACATCAGGTCTGCCAACTAAAGGAGCAGAGGCATTTTTGTATTTTTCATGACGTGATACTTATAGTTGGTATTGCAATAATGAAAGAAGACTGCAGGCCAAGAGTTTTTTTGTCATTAGGACGTGCCTTCTCTAGTCCCAGTGAAGTTTGAATTTATTCAGAGTTAAATAGTCTAGATGATGTGATCCTTATTTGCCTTCTGAACCAGCCTTTAGCCACTAATACTTATTTCTGGTGCTTATGCCATGTGAGATATTATATTACATTACCTTTTTTTTTTTTTTTTTTTCCCTCTATGTCACCAGCAATGGGAAAGTGCTATCTTGTGATATATCAACACATATGGACATATTTTGGGGCTCATTTATACTTAGTCTCTATTTATAATAGAAATTCTGTGGCAGGATACATTTAGCTCTGGAAAATATTAAAGGAGAAAATTCTAGATTTAATTTTCTGGAAATTAATTGAATTATTCTACTTGAATTAAATCAGTAGCAAAAGTAGACCTGGTATTTCTTCTAGTTCCTCTCTAAATTTTTAAACAAAGCAGGAAGCACCCTGATTCTGAACACTTCCAAGCAGCTCTTCTGAATACTGATTTATCTGTTTGAAAAGTATTTTTTAAAAAAATCAGGTGTTGACAGATTCAACAAATCTGTGGGAGTACTGTTTCCTCTCAGTTAACCTGAAAAAGTTTAGAGCTTAGCTCTACCGAATTCCCCTAACAGCTGCACTGTCTCATACTAGTAGATCAATGTATTTATGGTAAAAAGATGATCAAGTAAAGCTTGTTATACATTGCTAGCAAATTGCTACATTCCTAGAAACTTGTTTGGAATTTCCCTAAAGAACTTTTGCTGAAGTAAAAAGGCTTTATAAACTGCCTTCATAAAAGCTGACTTTCCTTGGAGAACAGGAGGTGGTCTTTGTGGTTAGCAGGCATGGCTTTTCTGCTTCTTCTCTTATCTGACGTCTTTTCTTTAAACTAATAATTGAGCAGCATTCATCTAAATAACTAATCTTATTGCCCTAACTTTCTGCAGACTGTTCTCCAGAAGAGGCTCCAGTGTTGTGGCATTGCCAACAGCGGAGCTCGCTGTGCTGTGGTGGATGCCAGTCCATAGCAGTGTTGGCTACCTGACAGAAAGCGTCCCCTGGAGCCCCTTGTCTGGGCTTGGGATCTCATCACAGAGCCACATTTAGCTTTTGTAAGGAGCCCTAGGGGATGGTGCCATGGGCATCTGGGCCTGGAGACATACAGGCTGCTTTAAAACAAACAGCTCTGGCCTCCCAGACAGATGGTGGCAGCAGCCAGGATGCCCATGCTTACAACTAGGCACATAAAGAGGTTTTCATCTGCTTTCATAAAAGCTTAAGGCCAGAAGCTGTATTCTGGGGATCGTTCTTTTGAATGTGATACCTGATTTATACAATAACAGCCTAAGTGTTATTTTGGATGTCACCCCCACCTGCCTTTGATAAGACATTTATTTTTTTTTCCCCTGATAAAATTCAGAAAACTCTGAAGTGTTGCCACTGACTTCACTGAGGCCAGGCTTTCATTTTCTGTGCTCGTTTACTGTCTTGTAAAAAGCACACAGTTCCTGCGCATACCTCGAGAGGAAGGATAAAGAAAAAGTCATGAGATAAGAAAGCAGACAATAGTCTGTGAGATAACAATTCAAGGGATGGGTACAACAGTGGCAGCTATAAAAAGCCATACCAAGATTGTATCAGTAACCTGCAGGGATATGCAATGCCATGGAAAAAAAAATAATAAAAGTGGTTGAGGTACTGAATTTTCTCCAGTATTTTGCTATTCCTTGCATCTCAAATTTAGCAATGGGGATTAAGGGTTCTTCTAATGATCAGACTTTTATACATTTTTCAGAGAGCTAGCCTTTCTTAAGGCTTGCTTCCTGATGTGATTTAGTATGGATATAATCCTTGGGCCTAAGGCAAAAACATAGCTTTATGTGAGTCTTATACATCAGTGATGTGATGGAATCAATTTTGCTACCTTCAGCATTGGCAGGACTGATAGCTGCCAAAGAAGCACATTGTAGGGTTTCAAGTGGGTTGTGGGTGGTTTTTGTTTGTTTGTTTGTGACTAATTAAAAAGTACATGGGTTAAAATATATGCTCTGCCAAGTGTATATTAACTGGCAGTAAAGTTGTTTCACCCAGAGTAGTCCTCTCGAGCTAAGACATTAACAGAGACATGAACAGCAGGGCCTGGTGACAACGAGCAGCTCTTCTACCCGTAGGGATTTTGTGAGGTCTCATAATGAGAAGCTGAAAAATGGCTGGACCTTTGGCTTTAAGGATGTTTAACTTCAGAGTGTGTGACCTGTTTTTTAAAGGAAATGAGTTTTTTATATGCTCACAGTATATGGTTTTCTGTCCACCCCATGACTTTAAATCCACTGGCTAATTTCAACCACAAAGATTTTTCTGATATTCTAGGTGTATGTGGGCTTTATGAAAATTACTCTAATGATACTGCTGGGTAGATTTTTTTTTTTTTTTTTTGAAAGTAAAGTGAATTACCAGCTTGCAAACATCATCTCAATATCAATAAATTAAATAATTTAAAAACTTAGATACAGATTATTTTTTCTGAACTTGCTTTGTGGTTGCAGTGAAGATAGTTACTCGCTGGTTTGTGTGTTATAAGTTTCTTATTTTTTTTTCTTTGCATGATAATTATCAAAACAAATATAATTCTGTTCAGATAGAACGTGAGATCAGTTACTGTTAACAGGTTATGATTTTTTGATAAGAAGCAGTGGTTCATAATATTTTTCAAATATTTTTTGTGCAATGGACTGAACCTAGAAATGGAATTACACTGTGGATTGGATTGTATCTTATAGTTCTTTGCATTTTGTATTTAAGTTTAAAGTATTGGTATAGGCAGGCAAAGGACATCTATTTGGACATTTCTACATAATGGGATGCTGTGAACTTGTATGATCCTCACTGTTGTGATTTTTGTTGTGATCCCCCTGCCCCCCCCTTTTTCTTTAATCAACAGAAACAAACCTTAATAATCAGTGGAATGAAGGACAGCAAACATTTGTTTTCCTTTCTTTTGTGGTCTGTGTATGGGAACAGTTTATTCTCTGGAGGTTTTAGCCTTGAAGTTGGACCTCTGAAACAACGTAAGCAGTGTGGAATGAGTAACCTTCTATACTACCAAGTCATGTGTAGAGTTCATATACTTCATATGCATTAGTGTCAGAGTTGAACCTGAGAGAACTCAATCTGCAAAAGTCTATGAGCATCTTTAATTTGCCTAGATGCAACTTATTTTTTGTGTTCTCCACCTAGAGGGAGGATTTATTTATTTATTTATTTATTTATTTATTTTTGGTTATTGTTATTTCATCTCTTTCCCCAAGTCTTAGAATTCTACTGTTTTGAGAAACTGCTTTTCATTACAACAGCAGCCTCACTTATGATCAGTGAGAAAAGTTTGCTAATACCAATCAGATTTATTTTATAGCTTAAGAAATTGGAAAGGAGCTAGGATGACTGAAATACAACGTTTAGAAACAGTCTAAATTCTTGAGTGTTTGCTACTCTGTGTGTCTGAGGTAGGCACCACTGCTGGAGGGGTGAGGCTGTGATGCTCCCATGTAGGGTTAGCAGCTGTGCATGGCCTTAAGGAGGAGGAAACCTTGTTCCTTGGCTTTCAGGGGTTGTCCTCAGCCATCAGTGTGCCAGCAGAAGCCAGCTGTGGCTATGTCAGCACAGCAGGAGACCACAGGTGGTTTCTAGTGAGGATTGTAGGTTCTGCCCCTGCATCCCCAGATACACCATCAGGGACCGTTTTGGTTGCAAATGTCAGTAAAGCTTTCGTGTCCACACGCAGCAAGCTAGGAAGGCTCCTGGGAAAGGCCCACAAGCTCATTAGTTTCTCTCTAATGTCAGAGGAAGAATTAACTGTAGCCTCAGTGCCTGTGTCCTGAGGACCGAAGGCAGTGTGGGAATGGGTGAACTTCATTAAATCCTTCTGAGGACTGAACAACTGAAATAATAATAATAAATAAATAAATAAATAAATAATCTATCTTCAGTTATATGTGGTATAACAGAACAATTGACTGACTTATTTCATAGGTTTGATCGTGTTTGCAATGTGCTTTTTGCACGTTATAGTGATGGACTTGCAGTGAAAACTACTTGGGGAATAATCATTATTCAGGCCGTCGACTTTCTCATAGCTAAAATACGAAGTATTCAAGATTCCTTATGATATCCATTGGCATATGACTTACCAGTTAAAATGTTTTAATAATGGCAGGAAAAAAAAATGATGGGAGAAGAGGGTAAATTATTCATTAAAGTATTTGGATGCTTTCTCAGAGGTCAAGGTAACCAAAAGTGGAAGTGGCATTGTATCACTTCCTGCAATATTTTTATGCCTTTTGTTGTTGTTATTCTTGGTTTTGTTTTGTTTTTTTTTTTTTTTTACTTTCTATTTGTTATGTGTTCTAATGTTACTGTCAGGAAAGACACAGATATGTAAGTGTATAAATTGTAATTCCAGAAAGAGTGTATGGTATCTAGATTGTTTTTCACAGATGGATATAATTCCACCAAAATGCTTCAAAAGACAAATATATATATATATATAAAATATATATTATTATACATATTTCACCAAAGTCTTGTTGTAGAGGAGAAACACAGGAAAGAAATTTCCAAAACATCTGAATGTTTTTATATGTCATCACAGGGAAATATTTAGGTTGGTTGACTTTTGAACTGACTCAGACTCAGTACTTTTTAAATGGTGTGTTATTGCATATAAAATGAAATAAGGAAGCAAAAAGTGAGTTAAGTGCTCTTTTATCTAAAAATGTTTTGCTCTTTCCAGAGTTATATGTACTGTTTGTGAAATCTCTAACCTTCTCCTGACATGATATTTCCATCCTCTGTGGATTTCCCATTGTGAGATATGTGACCTGGTGTTCTGGTATGGCAGCTGGAAATCATCCCAATGCATAACTGTTTTTACCAACATAAGCTTCTTGTAGAGATGTTGTTAGAGCACAGTCTCATATCTTGTGGGAGGGAAGGAGGGTATACATAGCAAAGAGTGCTTGTGTAAATGGTTTCCAACACAGTATTTGTTAGAAAAGAATACACAGTCATCTTCATAGTGTATGTTGTGATGCCAGAGAGTGATGTTGCTCTGTTTAGGACTGTGTGCCAAAGGCTGGCTTTTTGCCTTCTGGCTACTGCGTGCCACTGCCTAAATATCTGTGGTGTATCGAAGCACGTGGCAAATTGAAGCACAGGGCTGTTCAGCACAGCAGTGGGACTTCTAGGTCTGCCTTTAATTCCTTTCCTTGTGGGTATATTTAAATATCTGCTTTCTCTTTTCCCTTTCTGGTAAAAAGTTGTGTATTATTTAAAGCTTTAAAGATTAATTGCAGAGATCTGAGTTAATGGCTAATGAAGAAACCGGAGTTGTATTGACTAATAATAATGATGGCGATCACAATAAGCATTGTAAAATGCCAGATCAATCCATTCAGCAATTACCGACAAAGTTATAACACAGGTGGATCGTTGCAGAAGAATGTAGATCTGACTGCATTTCTCAACAGTGGTACAAGTGTTGCTCTGGAATCCTGTGCTTCTTTAAAGTTCAGACAGGTTTGGTTTGTTGGAAGACTGTTTTTCCTTCAGTGTATGTTAAACATCAACTGTGATAGGAATTTTATGTGCAATTTTCCTTGAAACTTTTCTCAGATAACTAATGGGGATATTGCTTATTTTTTTTCTCTGTATTTTATTTTATAGTGCAAATTGCTCAGAGGACTTTTAGTATGGTACAAATTATAAATGTTAATTTATTGGTAATGTTTTCTTCAGGTACTACAAAAATAAGAGGGTTGCTACTTGCTCCTTAGTAGTGGGGGGTGCTGTTGCTGTTGATAAGTGCAGCATAAAGTCTCCTCACTCCTATGAGCATAATATGTTTCAGATCTTATGTGTGAATCTTACTAAACCATTTTTAAAAATGGTAAAATCTTACAAAACCTTCTTGATGAAATAATTTTAAGTTCTTAATACAAGGGGCTGTTCCTATTTATCTTCAAATGACTTCTTTGTCCCCAGATTTACGTATTTCCTTGAATTAAAAATGTCATTTGGTCATGTTCAGTAGGAGAATGTCTTTGAAAGTCTGACCTGCGGGAACATGATGAATAGTGACAGGGGAAGGATTTTGCCCAGTGAGAATACCAAATCATGTAGCACTGTAGTTTCACTTACTAAATATTGTCCAGGCTCTATTGTTGAACCCTATGCTGCCAGTGTCACTTTGTCAGGATGTTTTCTGTCCTGTGACTAGTAGCTTCAAATGTACTCATCCATCTTCTTGTCCCATTACATTTCATGTGACTGATGTTCTGCACCCATTAAAATTGATGGGAAAGAACAAAGAGAAGAAAAATGTGCCCTTCAACTGATTATGCCTTTGAAAGAGGAAATGAGACTCTACTGCTATATAGGGTGAACTTGAACAGTTATGTCTGTTTTAACAATATTAATTATTTTTTATCAATCCTTATTAGCACTTGATCCCTTATTTTGTTCTTTTGTTATATTGAGAGCAGTAAATTTATGTCAATGATTTCTCCTTTAATTTTGTGACCATATGTGAACATACAGACTCTTTTAGATGTATCAGCTGCCTCTGGTAATCTTGCCCATGAGATATGGCTAGCATGCCTGAATACCCTTTCAGGCAAGGATGGAGGTATGTTTGATGAGCCCAGGTCTTTCCTCTGAGGTCTTTTCTCAGCCACAGCCCCTGTGAGTGCTTTTGTGGGATTTCACAAAGTTCTGCTAGGTGATAAGAGCTTACTCACCTTGTGCTAAGATCTGTAGGGCAATTAATGGGAGACTAGAAATACAAGAGTCTTTGTAATATTGGCTTTATATCATGGATACAGATGGCTTCCCAAAGTGTTAGTCCAATGTTTCAGAGTTATATGAGAGCCATTAGCCAGCTGAATGGAGAGAATAGATGTCATATTTATTGACAACCAAGGACAAAACACAGAGGAAAAGCAAAAGTGAAGGCTCCTGTGTGATTGGTATGTCTCATTATTTATAGCTTATATGACAGCCTTCTCAATACAGCAGCCAAGCATTCCTTCCTGTTTGTGCATGATAATGAGACTGTTTTATTTATTTATTTATTTTCCAAATCTGGGCTTTGACCATGATCTCACTTGTAAGCCCAAGAAATGCGACATTAGGTGCCCCAGTAGGTTCCCTAACATTCTTGTAGAGACTTCAGCAAATGCTGAATGCAGCTCTTCACTTCCAAGTGGTACTTGTGTGCGTTAGAGTTTATTTCCATGTATGTTTCAGGTCTGTAAAACTCTATGGAGGAAATTTGGGCTTTTTTGCCTGGAGATTAAGGCTTTTTCTTGGCAAACTGAGTTGATGCTCCATCTGAAGCTCCCAAAGTGTTTGGGTTGGGCAATGTCTGCAGAGATCTCTGAGTTTTCAAAGATTTTTTCGTATGTCGTTACCTATAGTTATTTGAGACAGCTGATATTCATCACGACCTTTTGCTTTGATCAACATTTTTCTCAGGGTGCAGATGGTGTATTATAAACTGGATAATATTTTCATGGTGACAGTGGGTTCATTTGTGTCATTATATTATTTATCCATATATTAAAGACAATTGTTCATGTCTATAATTTGTGAGGAGCTTGACAGAGAAGCTTGACAAAAATTAAAATAGGCAAATATGACTTTAAGAACCTTAATTCAGTAATTTCTCTACGAGCTCCCCTGTTCTCTTTAGTTGCTTACTTGACTTCCAGCTGAGAGTGGTTTCATTATTTTAAGGAAATGGTCTTACATATGATTAATTCCTGAAATGAGTGGAAGTTAGGCAAAAATACAATGAAACTTTAGTCAGGTCCTACTTAATGCAGGATGGTTCTGGACTGTAAAAGCACATTGTCACCTTCAACATTAAAGACACTTTATCAAGTTACCCCAGGGTAGGCAAGGGTTTGAACTTTATTCACAGGGACATTTGCCCACTTGCACATTTATTTTTTTTCTGTTAAAATGACATGGGAAAATGGGACTGGTAGTAGAAGAATGCACCATGCCTTTTATGAGAGTATGCAACAGATAGCTGATGCTTTGAAATTTGCACTCCAATAATGGTAATTCTTTCCCATGCCTGTATCTTCTATGGGATATGAAAAAGCTGGGAAGTGGGATAGAAAGCTTGGTTTACCCTTCTGAATTGCAAGACTTTAAGTTGTCTTCCAAGTCTTTTGCAAGTCTTCCAGGGTTTGGTCTTTGTACAGGTTCCTTCAGAGCCTCTGTACTTTTGGGCCATCAAATTCAGTGTCAGTTGAAGAAACAGGCTACAGAAAACAATATAAAAGATGGAAGAATAGAACAAAGTGAAAGACTAAAAAGAAGCATTCTAATTATTCCAATTACAGTATCTCAGATTCATCTTTTGAATAATTCTATTAATTTCCCCAATAGTAAATGGATTTTTTTTTTCCTGTGGGTATTTTGCACCTAGAAACCTTAGAACATTTAGTGCTAATATAGAAAGCTTTGCTAATTACATTTTTCATTTTATTGAAAAAGGAATAAGGCTGACTAGTTTGGCATTAAAAGGATTTAAGTACCTGTGATCATAGCACTGAATATCTATAGGTTTCAGTTGTTTTTCAGTTTCTCCTGATGTTACATGGCCAAATTCCACTTTTTCCTTTTGTACTAAATGAAAACACTGTGAGCATGAGGTGCGGGAGAGTTGGCTGCTGCAGTGTTCAAATCAATGACTGCATGGCGACACCCATATAAACTGCTTTAAAAAAATAAAGCTGCTTTACTGCTTTGAAAGTTGGCCAAACACCCCTTCTTTGAGAGGTGTGGGGCTGGGTCATGGTTGCCACAGATGTCAAATCTCCACCTGAGAGATGCCCTGTGAGTGTGAAGGTTTCTTGGCTGTTGCTGGTTGAACTCAGCTGAAATCTCAGCTCTAGGTCTTGCTTTTCTGAGGCAGTAACTCATACCACCCACCTCCTGGGTTCTCATGAGGTTGGAGGCGTAAAATAACCCTTCTCTTCTTTGTCTCCTTCTGTTCCCACAAACACTTCAGACACCACTGAGGATGACTGAATTAATCTTGTCCTTGAAGGGAAGAGGAAGGTCAGCAGCTGTGGTGTGAGAATGGGTCCTGAGGAATATATTCTCATGCCAAAGAAAGCCACCTCTTAGCACTATGCAAAAAGGTCATCATGCAAATAATACCGGTGTTAATTTCTAATGTGATTTATGAAGGGATTGGGCTCAGCCTCCCACTTCTCCATGCCTCAGGAGATTTAAGTTGGAAGCTACTCTAAGCTTTGGGATATGGGTTTTCAGAAAAGCTGGTGTTCCCATGTTTTTTGAATTGAAATACACTGAGAAGTCCTTAGTCTTTTATTGCAGCAAGGAAAATGTGAATGCAAGAGGAGGGCTGAGAAAATCAGATTTTGTTTTATTGTACAGGAACACTGTAGAATATTTATTCCTGTCTCTTTCTCCTAATTTGATTCTCTGACTACCATATCAATCTTTGTTCACTGTTGAAACAAAATTATAAAGTATCATAGATGCTGCTGCTTGTACCTCAGCAACAACTAAAAAATACGAAAAAATGAAGGATTTGAGCCATTTTATAAGATTTATTTGCAAATCTGTCCACAATTAAATGCTTCAGGTGTATAAAGTGTTATGAAATGGCTTCTCAAGTCATTAGCCAAAAGGTCTTTTATTTTTTCCTTTTTCCTTCCTTTAGTGGGACATTTTATATATGTAGTATGGACATGTTCAATACTAACAAATATTGAATTCTGATTAAAAGACTCATCTTCTCTCCACTCCACAACACGTGTATAATCATTTGAATCACGCTGGTATTGCTGTATTAAACAGCAACGTGGAGTAAAACTTTACTGTCCACAGTTCAACTATTGTGAAAATTGTTCCAGTGGGTGAAGTGAAGTGAGAAGTGAATACAGTATTGCATTAGTGTTGCCTCATTGTGTTGGATGGTTTTTGCTCAGCCAGTCTAGAAGTCTTGAAGGATCACCCTAGCTTTTTCCAAGTAGGACATGACACTAGAGATAACAACACTTTGCTCCTTTACAGTTTTTCTCATGGGATCTGAGTATGAGCTGTAGATGAGGGCAGTATCATTCATCCCTTTCCAGGCAAGTCCCTGTAGACAGAGTGAAGCTAAAGATGCATGACCAGAGCTTCAGTGAATTCTGATGTATAAAGAACAACAGAGTTCTTGAGCCTCTTCTGTTATCCAGAAGATAAATGATCTAGAATATGTGTCAAGTCTGTTGATACCATGCCTCTGGATTTGCTGGTTTGCAGAAGTGAGGGAGGGGTCTCTCAGGTTTCTCAAGGAGTAGGACTGGTACATACTATGAACTGTTATTCAGCATTTTCTGCAATTTGAGGACATAAATTAATTTGAATCACCATAAACATAAATACAGTATCACCACAGAGAAAGACCACTGATACTTTCCTTGCTTGCAGCTTCCTTGCAGCTTCAGGTGATGTAAGATAGTTTTCCCTTTGCTAATTCAGGCATCTTTAAAAGTGTGCTCACAGAAGACAATATGTAGACCTAAACTCTTCAGTAGTGTAGGAAGGACACTTGTAGTATAAGTGTAGTGGAGATCTGTTTTTGCAGGAGGAGGAAGTCATGCTTCCTATACATTTTGGCACTATATTAAGCCCACTTGGAGGGTAGAGTTCATTTTAGGAGAGTGTTTTTCTAGCACGCACAAGGTACTGTTGGTTTCCTGTTCATAGAGACAGGCCTGCATGTTTTAATCTCTTTAGTATTCATGGAGCACCTGACATGCTAAGAGCTTTGTTAAGTGTGTTGTAGGCTGTGTAAACAAATTAGAAACTAATATATTAGGAATATTCCACCAATTAAAATTACAGGGCCATATTTTTGCTAGGATCTCTGCAAAAATAAATTCATGGAAAATATTTCAAATGTCTCTGTAAGAAGAGGGCTAAGTTATATTTAATTCACAAACAGCTTCTAAAAAATACTACATGATGCAGATGAATAAATTCATCAGAATAAGATGATGCTAAGAATTCATAAATATGTTTACACTTGCAAGTGGCAAATGTTACAGCTTTCAGAACTGAGAGTATATTCAGGAATATTGTCCATATGCCTCTATTGGCTGACAAAGTAATGCAGCTTGCATTACTCTAAATGAACATTCAGAGATTGGAAACTTGCCGTTGTTTGAGAATTTAGACCTTACTCGCACCTGTCTACAGAGTAAAAACTTCTGATTATCCTTCACAAATGTTTTAGATGTAAGAAGCATTTTCTTAAATTATGCATATTTAGCAATTTGCACATTTGCAGCTAAATAGTTTGACTGGTTTGGATGGTATGGAAATAAGAAATTAGATTTTTTAGATTACTTGTTTGATTTTTTTTTCATTTTTGTTAAATTTAGAAAAATCTCTTAAAGTTGTGTCTTTTATTGCAAGAGTATAAATCATTTTACAGAGCAGGAAACTTCAATTAAATATTACTTTTTATGCCTTGCTATATGTAAGTGATTGCTGCTGGGGAGCTGAGAAAGCAAAGTCCTTCATCACCTGTACTAGAATTGTGGAGAGAATGCTCATTACATTAACATTAGCTTAAGAAAAATGAAACTTCTCAGCCAATTACAGTTTACTGTTTAGACTGTAACAAAAAAATGACCTTTGTTACAAAATACGTGACTTGAACAGTCAGTTCCTTATAAAATTGAGAAGTTGCAAATGTCCTACACTTGAATGATGGTGTACGTATGATCTTAGTTCTGCTTCATTAGCCCCTAGTGAATGAGTGGTAAATTTTTCCTATTTATACATCTCCTGTCAGGCGATCATAAACATAGCCTGCCTGCTGCATGTTTTCACTGTAGCGTTTTCATTTATGTTTTGTGGTGTTTTTTTTTTTGTTGTTTTTTTTTTTTTTTTTTTTCAGATTTGATTAATAGTTTATATCCCACTTGAATAAATTTTTCTTCTTTTCAGATATTCAGATAGGTATTAGCAATGGTTAATTATGCACTCAGTACCTTTTGTAATAGAACTATCTGTCAATATGGCAAGCTTTTATGTTGTATTTGAGGGCTTCAGTCTTCTCAGTAAAATATTGCTTTTTCAGTGTGCATGGGAACGATCAATTTTATTTTCTGCTGATTTGATGATTTTCTACTAAAATTTAATCTTCTATGCTATGGAGTTTGTGGCCGATTGAAAGATTTTTCCTTCTGCTAATAGAATATCTATTTTTTCAGCTCTTTACTTTCCATTTTTGTAAGTACGCTTTTAAGTTTTCTGTAATATCTGTTTCTTAAACGTATGGAGTGTGTGGCTAGGTTGTGTTTTCTCTGTCACTCGCTAATTTAGCATACCAGTGGTATAGACAATTCCTTTTTCCCAAGCATTTCACCAGAGATGACATTTTGTGTAGAATATACCAGTTGGTAAACCACTGGACACATTACAGACATGGTGAATATTTTGAAGGTTGATGGGTAGTTTGCTTTACTTGTTCTTTTTTTATACAGATGCAAACTATTTTGTTCATCTTGGGTAAAGTAAGTTCCATGTGGTCCTCTACCTCTCTAGTGTTGTTCAGTTTTTTGTTTAGGACTTTCAAAGGCCCTATCAAGGGTTAGGTATTTGTCACAATTGAATTTTAAGCAGTTTCAGTGATATTCTTAGCATTCTGTTGAGCCTTTGGTCTTCAGCCCTGCTAGATGGAGCCAGACATGTCTAAGTGGAAAGCTGTCTTTGGGGTAGACCTGAGCAAGCTTTCCCACACTGCTTCACCAGTCATGTCACACCACAGCCACCTGTGGGGATGAAGCATGTCACATTTCCAGCTCCTGGTAGCTGAATGAGGAAGACAGAGGGCATTTGGCATTTTCCTCTGGTAATGGCCTATCAGTTCTAAAGGAAGAGCATGGGAAAGTTGTCTGAGCTTTGGACGGCCTTATACTCGGTGATGAATTTTGCATGATTAGAATAAGATGAGAGAGAGAAAGGAAAGAAACTCTGCAAATGACAGTTAGTAAAGTTGCGTAGCATGGCTAACACAGGCATGACTTAAAGGCTGTCTTCTTTTGTTATTGTAAACACCTGGATTCTCGGCTACATAAGGGCTGTTTTCTTAATCAAAATAAGGTCATAAGTGGGAACAAACTTGATAATAACATCAGATATTATCAAAGTTTAGGAGCAGCTTTTGGCAACTGGTTACTGACTCCTTACCATTGACTGCTTGACCCTGGGAAGAATAAGAAAGATGAAGTGCTGTGTTTAATTTTTTCTTTTGATGTAACTTTTTTTTTTCTTTTTTCATTATCTTTGCCATACGTGTCCTATAGCTTGCTCATCAGTCTGACCACTTTCACAGGATGGAATGAGCAATGAGTTTTAGGAAATAAGTGCTGGAGTCAGTTGGAAATTCTCACATGCAAGGAGAAATTTCTTTGACTATTAGCAGTGGTGGTAATAGTAGGAGAGAACAGATGACCAGGTGTATGTAAGTTTCCAATGAAGACCGTCTGTCTCGTGATATTATATTTCTGCTATTTTCTTTGTCATACTGATGGATTCCTGGTATTCTGCTCCTCTTTTGACCTTTCATTTCACAGATCTTTACTTATTCTCCTTTGTCCAAAAAGGGTTTACAGGAACCTTGCTCTTACTTCATAAGGTATCTATAGATATATATCATATAGTGTGTAATAGTGTTAGTCTAGGTCTTAGGATGATTGCCGTAACCATAGTATTGAACCACCTATCAGTCTTATACATAGATTAATCTTGATTTCAGACAAGCAAATACAGGACACTATGGCATAGAAGAAGGTTTGCCCAAAATCACACAGGGTGCAAAGAACCTGAAATTAGGGATTCCACCTTTTTTTTTTTTTTTTTTAATAAAAATAAAAAAAAAAAGAAGAGTAACAATTCTGCAGAAGATAAACAGAGAATATACAATTGGAGTTGCTTGGAAATTGTGCTTCATAATCTTACCGCGGTCCTATGGATAAAGAAAATATCTCTTGCTTATGTTTTCATGGAAGGGTAGGTATATGTGTAAAAATAATTATGCTTGGATCAGCATATTTACAGGTTAACAATCAACTGCTGATTATCTGCTGATTCTTGCAAAACAGAAAATCTGTTCTTATACAAACATTAATTATGGAATATCTGACAGAATCATTCCAAACTGGTTTAATTATACACATTTTTTATACCTTGTATAATTGCATTTTACACCAAAGGAAGATTCAGACCAGTCCTTTTAGTAAAGCTGTTTTTTCATCTTTACATTTGCTTTAGAGGTTAAACTGCCTGGGTTGTCCTGGATGTTTCACTGTTCTGGTAGACTGTTTTTGAGTAGCTCCCCAATCTCTATTAATTACTGTATTGGGATGAACCTCCTGCATTACATCAAATTGATCGTATCTGTTACATCCCGTGAAATTGGTGCGTGCTGGTTATTGATGGGGCCTTAACTATCCTGGTTTTTATTAAGACCATTTTTACACCTAGGTTACAAGTTAACACTGCCATTATCTCTCCCCAAAATCCCTTGGCAGTTAGTACTGCCAGCAGCAGTGGAAATTACAGAGGGATTAATCTCTGGCTCCAGCCCCCAAAAGCTTTTCTCCGGAGGTGCAGAATGATATGTTGAACTGCGTTAAGCAGTGAAAGATTTAATGAAAAAAAAGCCCCAAGTGCCTGCCTGCATCAGAGTCGGCGTCCGTCCCTTTCAAAACTTGTCAATATCATTTTCTGTCTTTGCAGGCCTGCTGGGTTGCTGAGATATGCACGATGGCTTTGACTGTTTTGTTGCAGCAGTTGTTTTTAAAGCACGTCCCTTCAGAAGGTTGGCCAGAGCAGTCAATTTCAGAGGGAAATGAGTAGCTGGGGTAGAAGAAGGAGGGAATTACAGCTCCCTCAAGAGTCCTTTTCATTTCGAGTAATTCTTCCAGATGTGGGAGAGGGTCTTGGGCTGTGAGCAGAGCAGAGGGAGAGGGATCACATGGAGGAGAACAAAGGGCGTTAGGGAGAGGGGAGAGGATGGGGTGCGTTGGCAGGTCGCTCCCACTGCACCCTGCACTGCCTGATAAGGGCGCGCTCCTCCACGGTGACACACATCTGTGCACACTGCGGAGCCACCAGGGCCTTGGCAAGGGACGATAAGGAGCACAATGAATAACTAACAAAGCTCATTTGATGAATGCAGTCATTTGCATTACAGTGCCAAATAGCTTTGCTCCCGGTGGCTGACTGTCATACCCAACTACAAATATTATTAGTATAATTTCAATGACATCTAAGGGTAGCAGAAGGCTTTATTGCAGGGAGGCCATTAGGAAGTTTCAAATTTTGCAAAAGAAAAGGAATCTGAGAGAAGCTGAGTATCCTTCCCTTTATTTGGTTTAGGGAAGTTATGGCATGCCATAATAGATGACTGATTTTTGGAGAGTGTGTAAAAGTAACAAAAAAGTTTGAGACATCCAGCATCACAGTTGTGTGTCATGCTTCTTATTTGCATTTTGAGACTATCTTTCTTCATAAAACATTTTGTGATAATTAGGGCTAGCTTCAGTGTATAGGTAACATCTGTAGATGCAGCATCTACACATCATCAGAGTATTCTGTGACATTCTCAAAGATGCTATATAAAGTGCCAGCACCAATCAGAGATTTTATCTTTTTTTTTTCTTTTTGTTCTCATTCACAACATTTTAATGTGAAATATAAATGCGTTCATTGTGTGCTATGTTTTGTTCCTCATACCTCATTCACCAGGAAAATATACATTATTCTAACAAGAGAGAGATTACACAAGTAAAGCATATTTCAGCATTTAGCTTAGCACAAACAAAGAATATAAAAAAATTCATGACTCAAAGACATGAGTTTCAACTCAACAGTTTCAGCTCAATTTATGATTTACCACCAGATCCCTGACCTGTATCATCTGCTTGTGCAATGCAAAACAGCAGAGGATATACAGGACTTGTATGGTATTTCTGAATGTTAGTTGCAGTTTTTCTCCATTTACAATGCTCAGTCTTGGCCCTCAGTTAGACATAAAATTGAAGAAAATCCTTGATTTAATAAATAAGCTTTGTCTTCCTTAGTGTCTTTTGTCTTACCTTTTTCCTTCTGAGTGTTTATTTACATGGTCAATTTTCCTTGGACACTAAGTGTCCTGAACTCATGGGTGTGTGTATATATATATATATATGTATATATATACATGGGTATATATAGTTAATATGCTCTGTATTTCCACTAGACAATAATAGCTAATGAAATTACAGAAAATATATGTGCTAAGTGTAAGAAGGTGAAAAGGTGGTAAATATTAGTAATGCATCTGTAACTCTTGTAAGAGGGTGTCAATCTCCTGTTTTGGCTATTTCCTGGAATATTTTTCAGAAATTAAAAAGCAAGTGAACAGAAGTTGTAAGGTAAGTGAGCCACACTTGAAGAGAGCTAAAAACAAGTAAGAGACTCAGATCTAATAAGTTTGAGGTTATCATCATATCTAAGAAAGTCAGCACTTATGGGTGATCTCCAGCAACATATAAGACAGGAGCATGTTTGCACAGCCTGATGAAATGATAAAGAACTGTGTTAGCAAGGGCACCTTCAATGGATGGGCATCCTATAACAATGTTCTTCAGTGACTTGGGGATCTGCTTTTTGCTTCAGGTTTTGTTGTTGTATAATAGCAAGTTTTGAAATTGCTGCTATAAAAGTTAATTTTCTCCACTTCTCTTGCAATTGTGGAATAAAGATACAAAAGAGCAAGTTTATTTTTCATTTTTTATTTTTTATTTTTTATTTTTTATTTTACCCCGGTGAGCATGTTTTATATGTTCAGTCAATGTGATCAAGATATGATCAAATCCAAGCTAAATCAGTTTCTAAGTTTGGTAGTTATTTGATCAGCCAATAGAAATACTTAAAGAAGTTTTTTTCTGTAGAATAATAGTATCTTGTAAAGGAAATCAGAAGCCCCTGTAAGAAAGCATGACATTCTTTAAGGTGGTGTTTTATAATACTGTTATGTCATCAGATTTCTGCACATGCATCTTGCATATCCTTTCATTCTGATGAGTCTTTCAGTCCAAACTGGGAGCATAAGATGGAAATAAAAGCAACCAGAAAAATCTATGCTGACCTCCTCCTACAAGAAATCTTTGGATCATATAAGAAAACTTTTCGCTTTGACATAGCTCAGCAATAAGTTTGTTCATTAGTAAGAAACATTTCAGTAGAAAACCTGACTTCACAATTTCTGTTTCCAGAAGCAGTAAAAGGGGCTTCCTAATTGACAAAACATTTTGCTCACTGAGACGCTGACTTTCTAATCCATAGCCGTGTCAGTGGATTATTGGCTGGAGTCTGAGGAACCTGACATTCAGTTGCCATTATTCACGTGAGCTGTGACATGTCGTATGCTTTGTGCCTTTAAAAGCCTGGAGTGTGGGTAGATTTGTTTCCAATTAAATAAATACAATCATGCATCATTTCTGAAAGTGCGTTCAAAGGTAGAAGGTTTGCCCTCAAAGAGAAAGGAGTGTTTAAATAAATCATTAATGGCTAGAAAAGATCAACTCATTTATCTGAAGAGGCTTAACTTGCTGGTAAACTGGCTGGGGAGGAAATTCCAGCTGTACGCTGGGTTTAGTGCAACAGGGCTGTGGTTCCTAACAGGGCCTCTTGCTGTCACCAAAACATGAATGATAACTGTAAGAGGGTAACAAAGCTGTGAGATTATATCTGAAGAGCACATCACTTCTTTCTTTCTGTTCGTGTAACTTACTTGCTGGCTTCACTGAGGCTCTCCGAGAGCTTAAAATGCTAAATGCACAGAGGCAGTTTTTCATTTTGGAGTTTTGTTGAGGGATACCTGGATTATGGTATTTTTGCAAATAGAACATCATTCTTACTGTTTTCCAAGGTCCTCTATTACTGGAAGCTAATCTGTTGTCAGTACCTTCAGCTTTCATTCTCACCTCAGTGTGAATGTCCTTTTGTAGTTTAGTCTATTGCCGGTGTCAAACCAAAATTGAGGCATACTCTCTTATTAATATATTATGAACACACTACACCTCCAGCAGAGCTTAATCTCTCACGTTGACTCCAAGTCATCTTTCAGAAGTGTACAGAAAGTGAAAATGTGCCACTTGAAACATTTTAACCTGATTGGAAAATCTTTTTTTTCTCCTTACCGTTGCAGATTCCTGGTTAAAAATGTATAACCTGCTGCGCTGAGTGTGGAAGCACAAAGCGTTGCTCAGATGACCACCTATCACTTCCTTCTTATTGATGGGCTTCGAAAGAGTGCCTTGTGATTGACAGATGCAAAGCACCAAATGCTCTGGTTTAAATTTGGCATTGTCAAAATAGCAAGGCACTCTTTGCGAAATCACATTATTGCTAAGGATATGCAGCATGGCTCAGTGTGTAAAGCTTCCTAATTTATGTGAGGGGAAGAGAGAATAAATATGTGACAGTAAATTGTATGGCTGGAGTCGCATGTAAGGGTTGGCAAGGAAGTGAAGCTCAAGAGGCTTGTTATCCTAGGAGAGAGGAGAGCTCTGTTTTTGAAGTTTTATAATAGGAGTATCTCTTCTCCATGCCTGTGATGGGTGTTACAGTAAATAACATGATTACACTGGAACAATATAGGTTTGGGTTGGAGCTCAAGAACAACCTTACGAGAGTTAGAATGATGGCTTAGAGTTGCTGGTAGGTGTCTGTTACCAGCAGGTGAGAACAGACTGAATACCAAGGATTTACTTCTTAGGTAAATCCTTGAGACCAGGTTGGACTTAGATGATAGGCTGAGGAGTGGTGGGCTTACTTTTCTATGATTTTGCTTCATGGGTGTATGATATGCTCATATGTATATGTGAGGAAGGAGAAAAAGATGAGTAGAGATTATTTTTACATCATAGGGAACCCGCAAAACACCTCTCCACTCTCTGATCCCTTTCTGTAATTGTTTATGTTACAGGATCAAAGGGAAAAAGAAAGGACCTTTTTGATTTTTTAGGAAAAGCTGTACCTTCATTTCATATTCTGTAAAGCAATGTAGAAGTGTGATGAGGAAAACTACAGTATAGCATCACCTGGAGCTAAAAAGGGAAATGGAAACTAGTAAATACATGGCTTCATTTATATGATTATGCTTATTTAGTCCAAGCAGCAGATTATTTTGTTAGCCCAGGACTTCAAGGCTGTGTTATTTGTCTGACCAAACTGCTCATGGCATAGGGCCAGCGATAGGCAGAGGGGCAATGAAGCCCCAGGCAGTCCCTGAGACTTGTTCCCAAGTTCATGAGAAGCCCTGCGATCTCCTGTCAGAGACACAGAGGTGGGAGCCAGCTCTTCTAATGGGGACCTCTGCCCTTCCTTGGGTACGTGGCTGTCCTTCTCCCAGCTCACCCAGGAGTCCCCCCTGTGTAGGGCAGGGAGCAATGTGTTAGCATCTCCATGGCCTTACAGAAGACCGTAATTTCCCTGTCTGAAACCTGGGTTAGGGCATATGGCCCTAGGTTTTCTGTTTCAGGATGATCCTACTCATTGAACCAAGAACAGCATGCTGTTAAGGAGTCCGTTTGTCAGAAAGGAGGTATCTCAGTTAATCATTTTACAGTTGTGTCAGTCTGTTGGTGGCTTGTGTTACCTTAGGGACAGAGTCACACATTTAAGCAAGACATTTCTCTGCTGCTGGACTGTGGATGTGAACTTTCTATGATCACTCTGCAGTTGTAAAATGCTATTTTTATGTAGTGGCTGACTGAAACTTCTCTTGCAATGGTTTAAAACAAATGAATCTTCCTTTTTTTTTTTTTTTTTTTTTTTTTTTTTTTTTTTTTCAAAATATTTCATATATGGTAGTTTTGTCCCCACCTGCTGGGTTTCATTCATCCCCTTGCACAAGTATTTTAATGCCATGGTTTGAAGGGAAGACAACAGTTTAATTGCTTCTTATTAGCCCACTGGTATTAATGGAAGACTATAGCATTGAATTGCCATTTAGCTACCATAGCCCTGGGTGTACATAGAGCATGGCATAGCAGAGTTATATCATTTATTAACTCCTTAACACCATATATTTAATCAGTTTCTAGTGCTTCAGACCTTGCAATCAATAAATGTCTTTTACTTCCTTGCCCTTAATTAGTGTATGTTTGTCTAGATCGTCTGATTTGTATGCAATGAATGGTACATGGTGGTGAATTCTTTACATTGTTAAATGGGACAGTTGTGAATTTCTGTCGGGATAACCTTGTAAGAGAAAAGAAACTGAATCTCGCTGCTTTACATGAATCCAGTGGTGCTGTTTTGCTAAAGCAATGAGTGATTTATTAAGACTTGCAAGGGAGAAATATCTTGTAATAAAGTAGGGTTCATAGGTATTATGGTAGTTTTATTTCTTCATGTTTGTAATTAAAAACCTGGTGTATTGGTGGAGTCATACAAAAGGCTCTGCATAGGTGTAGAGTTTCTTAAGGTAGCACTCACGTTTGCATCAGAAATGATCTCAAATGATTTGTAGGAGCTGGTGCCTTATTTGAACCAGACAAGAACGTTTGATAAAACCACACGTGAGCAGACGTATCTTTTACCAAGATCTAATTATGCAATTTTAGTCAAATCTGAAACAGATGCCCTTCTGCTTACCTATTGTTGAAGCCATTTGGTACCACTCTAATATTACACCGACACTAGATAGGAAGGTCTTTCATATTCCCCACTGAATCAGGCACCTTGGGTGCTAATTTAATAACTTTGCAGTCCTGGGAACCAAAGGTGAGTTTTCAGCACACACATGTGCACCTCTGCCTAGGAGGTGAGCTCACTGCCATGAGGAAGAAGATGCGTTTGTTTATGTCAGTAGTATATGAGAGGGGAATTGACAAGCAGGAGCACCTTAATGGCTTCAGACTACCTGTTAATGATCATGGCGCTGGTGCCTGCCTGGCAGCCTCAGTCTCCAATTAAGCATCTGCCGGAGCTGGAAGCAGGGCTCTTAATTGGAAAGAAACAGATTCAAAGCAGGTTGCATTTTCTGCCAAGACAGATTTATCAGTGAGGCCATGCTAGGGAGATCCATTGTAACTCCTTTCCCACCCCCACCTGTCTTTTCTCTCCATTTTTCCATGTGGATCCCCACGGGTGCAGGAGAAGCCCTGGAGCGGTGGCAGGTAGAGGATGCTCAGCACACTGGGGAGGATTTGTTCTCCCCTAACCTTTTGCTGACCTGAGACCCAGTGATGGATTCTGTCCTAATTGCTGACTTTTCTTTCCCCAGACCCTCCACAGCACGCATGTGCCCATTAAGATATATTGTCTAGTACGCATTCAGGAGATCTGTTTGCAGCTATCTTTTACATAGAACTGATTGTTTAATTGCAGATTAAAGATTAATGCAAGTATAATGATTCCACGAGGACACTTCAGACAAAAGCATCCTGCATCAGGCAGCCTGCATCCATTTTTCAATTTGGCCATAAATTTGGCTGGGAATTAAATAGTAAGTAGCCGTGATTGCAACACTGGTCTCTGAAGGCACTCACGGGAATGAAAATAAATGAACAGGCTCTCACACAAAGCATGTTTCATTATGGTCATTAGTGGACAGATCCTCAGCAGGGACTGAAGGTGAAATTGTCTACAAGAAATGTTGGCACATGTCTTGTGAAATTGAAATGGTAAGGAAGCGAGTATAAAAATTTTCAGGTCAGAGTCTATAGATGACAAACTTTCTCTGTGCTGGGGGTGTAAGATGCAGGAGATGCGGACATGCAGAGGTCCTTGGTATGCATTCCAGCTTAGCTGTATCTATGTTTTACAGAGAATGAGCATATTTGGGAAATGTTTACAATATTTTGAATGCATAATCTTGTATATTATTTATGTACCAGGAGTTGCTACGATTCATTATGTTGGTGTTTTTGATGAATTATTAAGGTTTTTCTTTCTATTATGTTTTTCAGGTAAGGGCCCTTTTATTTTCTTTAAAAAACCCAGCTGACTGGTAAGTTGTTTATTTCTCTTCATTTCTCTTCCGTTGTGTGACTATTGTGAACTGGAATCACAGAGCTATAGGCTATTTAGGTAGGAGGGGACTGCTGGAGGACTAGCTGTCCCCCCTGGAAATTTGGCAAGACCTTTAGTCTTCTTGAGCTCTTATGTTATCCCCACAACAGAACAGGGAAAGGGAGAAGACAGTGGTAGCATTCTTACTGTGGCCTAGAAGTTAGACCAGGGATGCAATTTACACATCCCTGTATCAGAGAATGGCAGAACAAAACACTGAACTTACCAATGATTTTAGCCCAGTTTTGTTAAGACAGCTTTTGGGGGACTCCCTGATGTCTTGGATAATTTTTGGAAATCTTAGCAGTTGACACTGCTAATTTTGAGTAATAAAAAACTTCTATTTGTTCTGTGTAGATAGAATTTTCAGTGTAACTGAAGTTACTTTGAGGCTGAGTAGAAATCCTGAAGCTACAACTGTTCTTTTTTTTTTTTTTTTTTTTCCTGAGAAATTATTATGATATGATAAAATATATCCTTTATTTTCAAGCAAGTAAATGAATCCACTTGGGATTTACTGAAATGTAACTAAAGGAACCCACTTGGGGATTACTGAGATGTGTTTAACTAAGCTTACCAGACTTTAAGTGTAATTAGAATAAAAGTGGTGACATCTTTAAAGATGCTCAGTGTTTTAGGTCTTGTTTGTTTTCCATTAGGTGAGGAGTCAGGATCTTTTGGTTAAAAATAAGGTCCAGTTTGCTGCAGTGTTTAGCAGCTTTTTTATTTTTTTCTTTTTTTTTTTTTTCCCTTTTATTTCATCTCATCCTTGAAGTTGTACTTCTTTCTATAATTTTTTTAAGGGACACTAATACTCTCAAGAAGAGAAATATAATTTAACATTGATAGTAAATTATGGAATAAGATAAGGACATTAATAATATGCCAATTAAGTAAATTAAAGTCTTATGATTTATTTTGGTTTGTTTGTTTATATACTTGACATGCAAAGTCTTCTAGGCACAGACCGTTGTTTATGCATTCATCTGAAGATATGACATAAGTGCTCAAGGGTCAGGATACTGTTGTTTTGCTGCATTCCCTAAGAACAGCATAAAAAAGAAGGTGGGCATGGCCCACCCACTGTTATCTTACTATCTGTAGCAGGAAGAAAGAAGATCCCTTAGTCCCTTGCACTCTTGATTCCTCCTTTAACCTGTTTCACAGTTGTGGCAAGGATCTTCTAGCTGGCCTGCCTGCCCAGCCTCATGCTGAGCCTCTCATCATGCCCTCAGCAGACTGGTCTGTTCCTACCTGCAAGATGCTCTGATGTACAAATCCTTCCCTTCTGGGAGCCAGAAGGGCCACTTAGCCCAAGCTGCATCTTCTTAGCCAGCACATACAGATTAGCTTGGATACAGAAATGATGATCATGACCAGGATAAGGCAAGACAAATTACTACTGCCTGTGTTTCCTCAAAACCCTTCAAAGACCAGATAAGGAAGATGTTATCAGCACAGAGGATATCTGCTCGGTACTGGAGAAGACTGTTGTTACTGTTTTATGTATTCTGGAGGAGGTTTGACTTCATGTCATCTTGTGTTTTGATATTCCCAACAGACTCAGTGTGGTCTTCTCTTGGCACTGGCAGTCCCAGTACTGTCAACTCCAGCTCTGACACCAGTGAGTCTGGCTCTTGAACAAGCACTAGCAAACAAGTAGTAAAACACTCATGTTTACCTATTTATTTTCTGGGGCTACACCATGCATATTTATTTGGAATTGTAAAATACTTGAAAGTCCTAGAGGAATGTTGTTAATTCCTTAATGGTGAAGCCGCAAAGCATCTGGGAAGACAAAGAATTTAGAGCAATTTCTGAGACACAGATGTGAAGGGACTGATATTCTGCTGTAAATTGTGGAAACATCCATTACAATGCATGGAGCAAAAGGGACTCCATCTCTGCAGTGGAATCCACACTGACACTTGAAAACCGGAAGGTTTTAATAGAAGGTTTTAATAATAGAGAGTAGGGTATCTTGCATTGAAGAGACTGGTGTGCAAGTGAAAGCATGTGAAGTACACCAAATCTGGGTTGTGCCCTGAACAAAATAAACACTAAAATGCAAATGGAAATACTGTGGTGAGTTTCTAAGCAATCAGCATTGTGCCCTAGAGAAATCTCTGAGATTTCTAGAGATTTCTGACTCCTGCTAGAATGCAGGTGTTCACAAACTGAAACTTGATGTGATTTGGGAGGGAATAAGAATGATTAGTCCTTGTGCATTCATGTCAAGGTTTATATCTCAGGAATTCACAAACTGGGATCCCTGGTCTACTAGGTTAGAGGTTTGTCTTTATAATTGGAGATTAGAAAGCCAGCTACCTAGTCTGGAGAATTAGCTTTTTAATTCAATGTCCTACACATTCCCGCTTCTATACTTGGATAACAGTTCTGGTAAAAACTTTGTGACTATCTAGGTCTTCTCCAAGTTTGGTAGCTTATTTGGTGGTTAGAAGTTAGCTTACTCTTCAGTATAGCAAAGTAAGGCAAAGAAAACACTCCTGTAATACACGGAGAAGCAACGCCCTATAGCATGAGCTATATGGCCCAGATCCAGCAGACTATATAGGATCTTTAGTCACTTTTAAACTCCTCATTTTCCATTTCTTTTAGAAGTTAGGATCCTTTGAAATCTGAATCCAAGTGTTTTCCTTCTCGGAAAGAAATAAGTAGTCTGTTTGCTAAATTAACTAGAATAAAATGTATGAAGTCCCTGTGAAATCTGTATCAGATGAATATTTAAATATAATTTATAAAACCTATAGTTTCTCAGGTGCTGTGTGATCTACCTTACCTGATCAATTAAATTTATTTCTTATTACTATTTACTTGTCTATGCTGAATTAGGGCACACTGTTGTATATTACTAGATAGCATCACTGCAATTTTTCAAGAAATCTGTTTGTCCAGGTTGCTGGAGTAAAAGGCTCTAAAAGGAACAAAAAGGCAATCTGTTATCATTGTTGCTGGCTTTTTGTGATGATCTGCTTCAGAGATGTAACTATTTTGGAGGATAAACTTATTAGTCCATATTTTGGCAGCTGAGGTAATGCATGAGGAAGTACTCCTTTTACTTTAAATGACCACCAGCTCTTTGAATATATTGCTGCTATGGTTTTTGAATGTAGACTTACTATAAATAAACTAGTGTCACCTTTCTGGTAGTGAATTCAGAAAGAGAAAGAGAAGATTATTCACTCTAGGCATGTTTTATTTGTCTGTGTGATTTATTGTAAGGATTTAATGATTCATAGTTGTTAGTAATCTGTTTGTAATTGATCAATAATTCAAGTAGCACAGGGCACAGACCGTTCCAGTAAGTGTCCATGCCTTTACAACAATCACCTTGTATAGATGTGCAAATATGGCTCTGATAAGCGCTGTTTGCATGGAAGTGCTAGTACTTCATGTGCAGTGATACTGCACTTAGTGATAACTGCAGTGATGCATACGCAGGGCGAGATGTTAGGTCTGTGAACACGCAGCGGAAGGCATCTATCTTGTTTCATGCAGAGCAGAGACTTGCTGAACTAGTTTCATAAATGCTGGTACTCTCTTTCACCTTTTTTTTTTTTTTTCTTCAAGAAGCTGGTTTGAATATCCAGTGCGAGCTTTCTATTATTAGTACAATATTTCTTTTGTACTAAGCCAACAGTGAGGTTCTATAGAGAGCACCATCAATCATAGTCCAGCATAGCTTCAAGATAATTCACTTAGGATGGATTATTAAAGAAAGATTAAGGATGTGTTAAAATAGTTTATTTTATATTAATAGCACACCTGAAAGATGTGTGGTCATTCCAAGGTGCTCCCATAGGCTATTTACATGAAATGAATGAACTCTCTGTAGTACATCCATATGATCTGTAGATATGGAGGTCATGGAAGGAGTTCCCTGGGCAAGAAACAGCACGTTAGCTGGAAAGAAGGAAACTCAGATAGAACACAAAGGTGCACAAAAGAAAATGTGAAAAAGGCATGAAACAGAAACCTGTCCAACTGTTGGAATCCTTGATTTTTTTTTTTTTTTTTTTTTTTTTTTTTTTTTTTTGTGTGGAAGGGGAAATCTCCATTCAGAGAAGAGAAGAGATAAATTGTATTTTTGTGACAGGAGATAGAACATTAGCAGTTCTGCTCTGGGTGGAGTGTGCTATGTGCCAA
Source organism: Aythya marila (assembly GCF_965140915.1). NCBI lineage: Eukaryota > Metazoa > Chordata > Aves > Anseriformes > Anatidae > Aythya > Aythya marila. Next base: position 176,499,765 of record NC_139042.1, on the reverse strand, counting down.
GTGGGAGAGAGCAAGAACAGCATGGGTCAGCAACATGTTCACTTTGGCTGTTGATCAAATCTTTTCCAAGCAAACTATTCTCTCAGCAGCAGCCTTCATGGTCTACGTGAACCAAAAAAAAATACTTGCTTTGCCATTGGTGGCATTAAGAATATATTGATGAGTGAAAAGCCGTGGAGTAGGTAAGAGTAGCTAGAAGATTAGCAGTCCTAGGAGACCCTGTCAGGCTATCAACACGTAGACATTTAAATGGAATGGTTTGGCTATATAGAAAGTGCTTTAGCAGTGTTTTTCTCCCAGATATATGTCTCCCTTACTGCTCTAAATCAATTCCTTAAGACATAGGAAGCAGAACATGACTCCACTCTGGAATCAGTGCTGCTCAGGGGGCTGTTGAGAGCAAAATCACTCTACAGCATCAATGACAGATGTTTACAGCTGGGCTGTGCAATTTAGCTTTCTTTGCATTTCTCGCCATGGAGTGGACTCTCCTATCCGCTCAGTTACCTCATCCCATCTGTGGCCACTTCCTGTGCTTGAGGCGGGAGGTTGTGAACTCCAGGCCCTCTTGTGGTGGCAGCACTTCACTTGTGGCCCCCTTTTCCTACAAAGGCTGTACCCCAAATCAGTCTTGTGGTGCAAGGGGAAGGAAGCAGCTGTGAGCATGGCCCCCGCTCTGCTGCTGCTGGGACAACCCAGCCTGCCTGGTCACCCCACAACTCCTACAAGCCACCTCGCTGTCACAAACCCATCCCGGCTCTTCCTGCAGAAGTTTCCCATGACCTCTTTTTTCTATTAAATTAACCTTGTGGTGTATGTGATCACAGGGAGAGAACAGGAAAACAGGTTACCCATTCAGGGAATGTTTTTTTGTGAGACTTGTGGCAGTTTTTAATTCCTCATGTGTGGCATGTCATCAAAATAGAAATTGCTCAGATGCTGAGAGATTGGTACCTGATGAAATTGTGACAGGAGATACTTGCAGCTCTGATCTGGTGTTTGGAATGTGTGAGGGAGAGAAATCTGTTCTTATGGGGTCTTTTATTCACTCTGCTTTCAAGAACTAGAACAATCTGTCTCTGTGCTTATTTAATTAATGCGATGTCAACAATGATAATGTGCTAAATAATATAGAATGAGTAGTAAACAAAGCAGGTTCTGAATCTTCCAAATATACCACAACCAAAATTAATTGGCCAACCTCAGGGGAAATTGTAGCACTGAACCTTTTTCTTGGGCTTTGTTTCCTTTTTTATGAACAGTGAATTAGTTTCAGTTTTGAAGCTTGCTGAAATATTACCAGTTTTGCTGTCTCACTTTGAGAAATAGCTCACTTGCTCTCAAGAAAAACAAAAACCCTATGGCTGCTAGAGGCATAAAACCACATTCTGAGCTCAGTATCCATCTGAACCAAGACTGGAGGTGGTCCTGTATGAACAATGATGGTATTCAAATTAAGCCATTAAAACACTGGAATGTGATCTAATTTAAAAAATAGCTTATCTAGTTGGCAAAATGTCTGCAAAAGTAAGATCACTTGAATGAAAACTTTTGTAGCTTGTTAGTGAAGCTATTTTTATTTTATTACACTCTTGCTGGACTTTTTTGTTTTTAATTTATTTATTACAAATTGAATATTTTCTCTCCATGAGGGCTGATGCCCTGTTACGCACTACATGAAATGCCGGCTCATCATGGTCAGTAGCCAAGCTGCCAAGAAATGAATAAGGCTTGAATAGGATTCATCTGCTCTAATTCAGACCTGTGCCTGGACTTGGGAAAAACAGTAAGAAACAGGCACTATCAGAAGGCCATGACCTCTTCTGTAACAGAGATAAAATGGATCATATGAATTGGCTTGAAGGCACCCTCTTTCCCCCCTTTGACTTCAAAGGAAGCCAGCAGCCTCTGGCCATGTATCTTCAGAAAAGGCAGGTGGGGTGGATCCTACCTCATGTTTATCTGGTAGGAAAAACATATGGTAGAATCAAAGTGCCAGTCCTTCCAGGGAGGGCTGACACAGTGGTCTGAGGGAGCCTCCTTCCCCTCCACACCTCTCCCGTGCTCATTTATGTGACCTGAATCCTTCTACTGCCCTAATTATGAGCACTGAGACCTGGCCTCATGTCTATATGTTCATCTGCATTTATGCCTGCATGGGCACATTCAACCTCTTTTTATTCTACTGTGCTTCTGTTTTGCTACTCCAAAGCAAGCGTAGAGGAGGAAGAAGGAGGAGTAGGAAAAATCTCCTTTGTATTTTCCATTAATCTGGCTGTTTATAAATCCTGATTTTTCGCTGGAGGAAAAAAAAAAAATCTTACCTCCAGAACTCCTGAAGTTTTCAGAGGAAGAGAGAACACAGCCTTTGCTTTAATTGTTTTCCTTTTATTTTAAATGAACAGTGGCTTGTACGGTGGAACAGCAGGCATTCTGTAAGAATAGTCCAAAAGGTGAGACAGACTTCAAACAAAGGACATATGAAAGCCCTCTGCTTTTTTTTTTTTTTTTTTTCAGATTCCTCCTGTGCCTTAGGCTTGCAAAAGAGTGCAGAAACCCTAATACCTCACTTTCGTAGATAACAGTAAAGGCAACAAAAAGCCATTTTTTTTTCTTTTGAGAGTTTAGGTGCAATACATAGAACTGATGTATGACATGCTGTTCCTTTGTAAAAGTACCAAGAATATTAAAATACTCCCATTATCCGTGCTTAGCCTCAAGCTTCCTTTAATGATCATACCACATCTTGTAAGAACTAGAACTAAATGGACTATGTGACTTAAGAAGCTAGCTACACAGTGACAATTAATGGTTCTTGTCAAAGTCCTGCACAATCAGTATCCATAAATTATGACATCTAACCACTAGCCCTTTTAATCTCCACTAAAGGTTTTTGGGTTCCTTATTAAAGCATCAATCTGTGCCTCTGATGTGTCCCCTCAAAAGAAAAAATAAACAACTAATCAAGTAGACAGTGTTCTTTGTGGTCTAATTCAAAGGCTGCTGTTGTACATATATCGCATTTATATGCTAATATCAGTTCATCAGACATTTAGACATGTATTCTTTTCATCTGTATTTTGTGTTCTCGTTGCTATGTCAGTCTGCTGTTGAACTTTCCCCTGTTCTTCATTCAGAGAAAGTGGCTAATACAGTCAGCTAAGCAGATGAAAGAGTTATGGAGATAGTAGTTGGATCCTGCTGTTCTTGCTTTACTCACCAATAAAAGTCATGGAACTTTAAAAAAATAAAAAAAATAAAAAAAAAAATTAACAATGGTGTGAGTAGCAAGAAGAGCTTGTAAGCATTCTGTAACAAGAATGAACAAGCTTTGCCTTTCTCTACAAGTTGTTTTTTTGTTTGTTTATTTTTTTAATATACTGTAGCTGATTCTGGTGCCTTGTCTAATTTAAACATAAGCTATAGATATGCTTGAAACTTGAAAGAGTTAAGAGTTGAGATGTGTTTTTTCCTGTATTTGAACCCAGGTTTTGTTTGAAGAAGTAAGTCTAACAGTTAGTTTTCACTGTTCTCCATCTCTCTTGCCTCATAAGTAACTTGTCATTTTTCTTTCCCTCCATTTTTAGTTTGTGATGCTGCCATTTCCTAGTAAATTATGTCATCTACATCAGAATGCCCAGCATTCTGGCTTGCAACACGAACTCATGATATGCTTACTGATCCAATACAATATACCAGCTAGGTCATTGTCACCAGGATAGGCAGTGGCATGTGTTGGAAATAGATCTTCCTGTAATGTGAGGTGTGCCCTAATTTTTGAGCATCACTTTGTCTTGATCCAAAGCCCTGTCACAATAGGTCTGAATTTTGGGATATTTAGTGTGGTTTTCCTATGAGAGACTCATCCTAAATAAAAAAAAAGATGCATATCTCATCTCTTCTCCTTGTCTGAAAAATATGTTCACTGTGGCCCTAAGAGGCAGGTAAAATCTGGTTGAAATCTCTTTCCCTGGTGCACAGCTGAAAGGCAGGGCTCACTTTATCCATGAAGTGGCAGCTTAGATGCATAAAGGTCTCCATGGCTACTTAGATGTTGCAGTTGCATAGTAGGTACTCTGAAAAGATTGTCTACAGCAGTTGTGTCAGAAGTGTTGTTTTGGCAGGGTCTGGAGCACTGTGCTGTTGAACAAGCAGAAGATTTAGACCAGCCTTAGGCAGTATTTCTGCTTGTTCTGTTGCCTTCTTCATCTGGTGTTAACCCTTTCCAGCCTGTATTCTTCTTAAATGCAAGTCGTGAAGTCAAAGTAGATACCAAGCTTATTTTAATCCCTTTCCTTTCTGTTTTCTCCTTACTCTCATCCTTCACCATTGACACGACTGTATCTCCTAACAGCTTCTAACTAAAGCTTCTAAAAGCTTCTAACTTCAACGTACATTACTGAATCTAATGGTGACTAATACTGGAGGCTTTCAAGGCCAGAGCTCATACTTCTTTCCTTTTTTTAAAGAGAGAAAAAAGATTAATTATGCTCAATAGTCTCAGTAATAAGCTTCTGTCTTCAGCAGAGAACATGTGGGAATGGTACACAAGTTTCCATGTGTATGATTAGCTGGCATTAAAAAACTAACACATCCTGAGTAGAAAGCCTCCAAAATTCTAAAATTCATAAAACTTTAAATTCATTGTGAGTTCAGGAAGCTCAGTTCACTACTAAATCTGGAAGATCCAAAGCACCTTCATGATGCATCTGCTTGTCTAATGTACTTGAATGGGTACATTCCTAAACCAACACTGGAAATTTCTCTGAAACAGACTTACACATACGAATTATAGTCCTAGACATATCACAATGGAAAATAAAAATAAAAAATGCATTAATACCCCTAAATGGAAAAGATTGATAATTTCTAAAAAAAAAAAAAAAAAAAAAAAAAAAAGTAGAAGGTAGAAACTTTTTGCATAGGTATGTGCAGACTAAAATACCCTTCCATTCCTGAACTTATTTTATCATCCTAATTTGAGGATAAATTCTCTGCATATTTCAATAAAATCTTTCAGTTATTTTTCTTGTTCTTAACTGGTGATGTGGTTTGACATTACCTTGTGCCAATGTAGTCAATAGTATTTTAGAATTAGTTAAGCCCAGCTTGAATTTGTGTTGTTCTATAGTGACAACAGATTGATTTGTACTTTAATTTCTCATTCACAGAAACTCATTTTGTAGTCTTAGAGAAAAAATATCTAATTTTTGATCCATTTTAATGATGGATCCTGTCATCTTCAATCAATAAGAAACATTTAGTATAACTTCTTCTGCAAAGGAGATAACATTTATTATATAAGTGGACCTGCAAAACAGGGAATTCTGCCTTGGAGACAGACAAATGTCACTTTTCATAGTTCCAACGCATACCCAGAATCACAAACTAGGTAGAGATATTTTGGTATATAAAATTATTTTCTCATAATCTATTCCTCACTAAGCTAACCCTTCCCCAATCCTACCTGCTGATTACTTCTTCTTCTCTCTTTCTGAGTTCTTGCTCCTTGTGTATACCAATTCTTGCCCTGCATGTGCTAACTACACTTTTGTTAGCTTTTGTGTCATTAATACAGCTTGGTTTAATTCAGAGCATTTTCTGCAGTCCTCACTTCCTTTAAAGTTTCTGTGTCTGTTTCGGATGAGAAGAAAGGCTTGCCTGACTAAATTCTGTGTATATTCCACAGTTATCTTGGGCTGTCATTCAATGATGCAGTAAATGCAGCTCAAGAGTTTGTAAATAGAAGACAGCAAATTCTGTGATTAGATTTTGCTTGCCATTGAGTTAAAATTCATATTCCAGCTCAGTTTTGTTGAAAAAATGTCGATTGGCTAATTTCCTACCAGCAGGCTTAAGCTTAATACCAAATCAGATATCATCTGTCTGCACCATTCTAACTTTATGCTGGATCAACAATTGTCTGTTCTCCCACAGTTGTCATGTAATTGGCATTGCACCATAAACTTCCTATCATGCACTCTGGCAATACATCAGAAATGTGATTGTAATGCAGGGTATACAACTGTGCATATATCTAGGATCAGCAAATTGTAGACCCACTGCATGACCTTTTCTTCTGTATGATACATTATCTTGTTGTACGTACTTTACTCTGATGTCTTTAGATAATAGTAGCAATAATACCATGACTGACTCTCTGTATTGTGTGTCACTGAAACAGAGAAATGCTCTTATATTAGATCATTTACTGAAAGCAACAAGGATGAGATTAAGTCCAATTCCGTCTCTTACAGCAGAAAAGGGACACATTGTGTATTCCGATGTTTTCAAAGCCACCTGCTTTGTTGTGTTTTGATTTTTTTTTTTTAATGTACAGCTGCTTTTGTACCTTTTTTACAGCAAATTCCAAATGTATGCATCATAAGTAAGACTTATAAAGCAGCATTTTGATCTTTTTTGTTCTTCAATCAGATTTTCATTCTTACTGTTTTTGATGCACTTCTATTTTCACTAAGTATGAGGTAGAGAATCTACTCAGAACAAAATAAATGAATGATTTCTGCTGTGATAATGCCTGTGAAAACAAGAGCAATCCAAACTTTTTAAAGGTTCCATTTATTAACCATACCACTTTTCAGTCTCCTTCTCCATGAAATATGCAGTGGGAAGCAATTGTGTGAAAGAATAGAAAGCAAAGCTTGAGGACATACATAATAAGCATTATAGATAAGACGTCTACCATTTTAGGATATGTAATGTGAGTGATACATGGTTACTGATACTATGTGTAGATGAACACACTGCCTCATCTACTTTTATTACTTTTCTTACATGCACAGTTGTTGATCAATCCTGTTAGTTTTGACTTCTTTAAAATATCATCTTCATCTTCTGATCAGTGCTGCCCTAAGGTATTATACGTTGGCAGCAAATGCCTTGCTGTGGAAGATTCATAGGTGGAAATGAATGGTTTTATGCCTCAAATTCCGTGGTTGCAGTTTGATTGATTCTCTTCCAACATCTGTGTTTACTACAGACCAGTTTCTTTTCTTTACAGCTTATAGAACAAACTGCCTGAGTAAAGCTTAGCACATCTATATGCTGACATCTTCTAAAACGAGGGCTGGGCAGAAAACACTAGGGAAGCCTGTTGTCAAGATGTAGCCCAAATACAAATCGTTGAATCATGCTTTTTTTTTTTTTCCTTCCATTCTTTGTGCATGTAACCAATATATGCATTTATGGTTTTATTCCAATAGTATCTACTATCATGTAGTTAGAAAACCTCTTGAAAAGTAGCAATGATACTTTAGGCAATGGAAAGTGTGCCAAATGAAGCACAGCTAGCTGCAATGAGGTCCAACAGAATGGAGGGGAATGTGACTAAATACAAACAGTATTTAGTCAGATTTGCTATTAGGGAATACTAGTTACAGAGAAAACATGCAGAGTAAGCCCCTTTGCTGCTTCGCTTGTAGTTAGTTTGCAGAATCTTGATCCGGGGGCATTTTTGCATGGGGAAGAACATGGCTGATGGACCAGCTGAGCATCATTAGGACTTGTTATCTACAGAGAAAAGCCTAACTTTAGCTCTCAGAAGGCAATGTGAGAGTGTGTGGTTAAATGCAGTTCACAGTTTTTCTGAAAAGAGAAAATCATTTAAACACTATACCTTCCTCAGACAAGATAGAGTTGAGAAATAAAGAAGACTTTACAGTCAGGTTTCAGCCCCAGGTTTTGGATGCTTACCTTTTGTAGTGTTCTGTTGAAAGAACGGCCTGTGAAAATGAGATTCTTGGGGAAAGTTTCAATAAATCTGCCTGCTGCCAACTTGCACCTTTAAATTTGTACAACACACTGAAAAAAGTAATATTTGTATGAATGTCAGGAAGAGCAGGTTATGATTCCTAGATGTGAAAAGGATATACATGTAGTAGATGCACAGAGAGTAGAAGAAGAACAGACAGCAAAAGAGAACTGGAATGACCGTTTGGTTTTCCTACAGAAAAAGCACCTGCAATGTTACAAAATCTATGTACGTCAGCTGTACCTGTGTGTGTTTGAGTAAAAGCAATAATCTGTAAAAATTTACTGTGGTCCCATCATAATGACCAGAGGTTGCAGTGTGTGCATATATACATATAAATATATATTATAAATGAAGCATCTATTTCTATTTCAACACTAACTCCCAATAAGCTGGTATTCATCAATGTGTGTTTGCCAGCAGATCAATATCTAATCTGTTTGCCAATTTAATTATATCAGGAGGGTGCATCAGACTGATAATTTTCTAGTCATTCTCCTGTGTTAACCGAGAGAAAAGGTAAGAAAGTATTTTTACTGTTAAAATGTAATGCCATGTTTCAATGCAGATACTATGTTTTGTATTCTGAACTAAGCAAGCAGAGCATCAAAGTTGTTATTTATATTAGAGCATTAGATATTTTAGGAGCAGAAGATGCATGGCGTTAGATTAATATAGCTATTTCATTTAAATTTGCATCTACCCAGTAAAGGAGTGCAGATAATTCAGTGCAGGATCACATGATAAAACATGTTACAGCAGCACATTTGGGAATTTGTGTCATATAAATGAAAGGAAGCCTCTAGTAGAAAAAAATGCTGAAGCAGCTCTTGGCTTTCGTTGCACAAGTAGATGGATGAGCGTTTCTGTGACTCTTGAAGCTAGAAGGTTTATGCTGCATTAATGGGAGTATTTTCATCTGGTTGTGTGGATCAAATCCAGCATTTGGTCTGGTTGGCTGGAGTTGGAAGTCTGCCACCTATTATACTCTATACTGTTTGGAAACAAAACAAAAAAGGTTTTTCAGGTTCTCTGTGCAACTGACATTTTTAAAAGATGATCTGCAAAATACTTTTAGCTCCTGGGAGAGTACGTGGGAATGGCTTACCAAAAGTAGCTGGTCTCACAAACTCACTCTTTATAGCATTTCCTGTTGCCGTTGCTGGAAGGAGGCTACCTAGATGGAGCATTGCTCTGAGCCAGTGGGACTTCTCTTGCATTCTTTCTACGGTTCACTGGAAAAGTCAGGCTCATTCAAACCTACTGTCATTTCAGATTATTTTTCCTTTTTCGGAGGAATCCATAACACTTTGAGGCATCTCTTTCACAAACTACTGTTATGACATGACTTTTAAAACTGATTTCAAAATGGTCTTACATATTTAATAGGAAAACAACCTGTTCTCTGAAGGTTGGAACTGTAACAATCTCTCTTCAGCATGGATCTTCCATACATATGGCGTTCTATGAATTACATATTCAGTTTCACAGAATCACTATATTTATTACCAGAGGAAAATAGATTATTAATTACAGCCAAAGGCTTCTTTGATTAAATATACAATTAATTAGCTATGCTAAGCCCATCCCAAAGCTCCCAATATTTTCAGCTGGATGATTTTTCTAGTACTTTTAATTAAAATTGTTCTAAAAAGCCACAAGTTAGCTGCATGCACACTTAAACTGAAGTTAGCTTTTCAGTGTTTTGCTGGTTTCTCTATGCCATCTAATTAATCTGTAGTGATTAAATGTACATAAAATTATTTGAAACACAAGGTAATTTGTGCAGATGTGGAACAGTGGAGAGCTTTTGCTAGTCCTTGGCATGATTGTTTTATCTTTAGAAAATAATTTCTAAAGGCCACAGATAATAATTATTTTGATGAGGCGAATGTGGAAAACAGCATACCAACAGCCACAGTAAAAAGAAAGAAGAAAAAAAAAAAGCATCACCAGAGACTGACTTACAAAGGTGGGGACATTCGCTTTTTAGTGTGCAGATTGCCTTGTTTCTGGAGGTGCAAGCTCTTTATAGATTGTCCTCGAAGTTTGGCAGTCTCCCCTAAATTCCTCCATGCTGCGTGGGTGTTTGCATCCCAATCCTGTTTTGATGAACTGACTGTCATGTGGCATTATTTAGAGCTATGTTTTCCTCAGTGATTTATGAATAAAGATAGGGCTAACATTTCCAAAATGGCCAAGAGAGCTAAGAGCTCTTGCCAGAATCCCACAGGTTTTGTTTTTCTGCGTGCCATCAGTATTCTTGAAATCTCTCTCATCATGGCAAAACTATTTTCAATGGAGATCTCAGGAAAATTAGTTTGGAGATAGTGAAACTTTCCTTAAAAGGGGATGGGATGTTTTCTGGAGCTCAAACGCCTGGGATTTTTGGCAGCTCTGGGGGAGGGGGAAGGAAGAGGGCAGGTGTGAGGGTAGCCGACACTTTATGTCACACTAGTTAAAAATATAAAGAAATAAAGACTTGGTGTTGGGTCAGGGGTGCATTGCCTCTGGCTGGAGCACATTCTAGAGACTGGAAAGGCTCTAGTGATGAGCAAGGAGGAGATTAGAGCATACACATCCAAATGTACTTTGCTTAGGTAGGTGCCTATTCTTGTGTACCCCACCAGTCACTTCTGTGTTCCTTTCCTTTGGTGGCAACAGAGTTACTCAGTGCACACCAGCTCATGGCCCTATGGTTAGAGCAATGTCTTGACAAAGTTTAAGCCCTCTAATTTGCAGAGGGCCCTAGATTCAGATCATCTGCTTCTTGGTGGGCTCTCCAGCCATGAGGCTCTAATTTTATCCCATCCATGAGCCTCAAGTGGTGTGGATGAGCAAAATGATATCTACTGTCTCCAGAAGTACTGCCTTACTTCTCATATGGTTTCATACTTATTTGCTCTTTTTACTCATTGCTAAGGTCTTTTGTTAGGAAGAAAGCACGTCTTTGTTTGGATTAATATTAGTGTTTAGAAAGCCCATCCTCAATACGCCACAGGAGAAGCAGAAAGATGATGTTCAAGTCCCTATCATGCCTCTGCACAGATAGTTTGTCATAGCACATCCTGTGTCCTAATCTCATGTTTTTAATGCATACGAGCCGACAGCTTTTAATGGAACATTAGCTTAATTTGTACTTGGCAAAAATTACGTTCCAGTTTTGCACATCTTGGTCTATAAATATATTTCTACTTCAGGCAAAAATATTCTGGCCTCTCATCAAATATGCCTCTAACTTTTTCAGACTTTTTTTTTTTTTAATTAGATTAATTTTGCATGTCACAAACCTTGTTTTACAGAAGTGTTCTTTCCAGTGGGCTAGTTAATGTACACAATAACGTATATCCTAGCCTTTTCCCTTTGTCCTGAGGACTTCCCCAGCCCATTTTTTTGACACAGAAGGGAGTTTCTGAAGGTGTCAAACATCCTGTGAAAGGTGGCTTAAGAACCTTTCTCATGCAGTGTGACGAACTCCAAAAGGGAGCACTGATTCCAAATATCCGGCCTGAACAGTCCCTGGCACTGTTAACACCCACGAGCTAAAAGCAAACCGTAGTAGTGTCCTGACCCAGCTGCATCCATGTGTTACAACATGCAAGCTAAATATGCAGAGACCCCAGTTTTGTGGTTAACTCCACCAGTATCCACTGTGTTACTGAAGCCGAGAGTCAGAAACCTCTGGGTAGAGCTGGTCCTGGTGCCAGCAGTGTGCCAGGCTGTTTGAGAAGGAACATGCCTGCAGCAGAGCCAGACAGAGCTGTGCACAGTGCTCCCGGCTGGAGGTTGCTGTTTGCAGCCTTCCCATTTTCCAGTATCTGTGCCTTCAAGCTATTTACATCTGTGGCACCAGCTGTGTGCCAAATGGTGTCCAGAGCTTAATGGAGTCCTTCAGATGTCAGATAGATTGGAAATACAGATACTCTGGCATGACAATTTGTCCTATTCATGCTAACATGGCTCTGTGATTTCCCATCTCTAACACATCCAGTATGTCCTATACATTGGTGACATTTGGAAGTACATAAACGAGTTGAGGATCAAATGTCGGTCACAACTTTTGCTGTTATTGCTTTGTGCTGTTGCTGTAGCCTTTATCAGACTTGAAGATCTGTCCTTATTACACTTTGCTTTGATACTGTGCTCTTATTTGAGATTCAGAATTGCTTTGCAAACATTAACTCAGCCACACGGTGTTTCTGAGATGCAGCGTAACAGACATGTGCCATTCTTGGAGATGGTGCTCTGCATATATAACAAAAAAACATCTTACATTTTGTATAAAATATATATATATCACTAGGCTGTTGATTATGTTAGAGGAGAACTGGTTAGCTAGAAGCTCTTGAACATCTGTTACCTAAGCATGGTAAGAGCTGTTTACTGGTAGTGTGCCATGTCCAAAGGTCTCTGCTGTGCTGTCTTCCACCAAACTGCAATGGATCAGAGTAAAGCCTTCATTTTCTCAGTGGGTTAGCTATTCGACTCCGATACTCTCTCTTTTGTAGTCAAGGAGGACTCCCCTCTACTTTGTTCCATAAAGCTAATTCATGCTGTACAAAATAGGCCAAGCTACAACATGGAAAACTCCCTCACCTGTCATACTGCAGGAAGGAAACAGTGGCAGGACAAGAGGCAGCAGGCAGAAACTGAAACACAGGAGGTTCAATCTAAGCATAAAGAAGCACTTATTTACTGTACAGGCACCTGAGCACTGGCACAGGCTGCCCAGAGAGGCTGTGGAGTCTCCTCCTTGGAGTTCTTTGAAAGCCACCTGCACGTGGCCCTGGCCAGCCTGCTCTGGGTGTCCCTGCTTGGGCAAGGGCTGTAGCAGGTGGGCTTCTGAGGGCCTGCCAGCCTCAGCCATCCTGGGGTTCCATAAAATTGAACTAGGACACTTTTTCCCTTACTGCATGCATTACCCACCAATGGCCTTTTCAGGTGTGATTGTTCAACCTTTGCAGATTTTACCTTCAGCATAACAGCAGGCAATAAAAACAGAGCCAAATTTGAATCAAGTTAAGTGGCCGTGCAAAGACCACCAGGCCAAGCTAGTGATAAAGACAGACCTCGGGCATCCTCAGTCCTGCATTGTCCAGTTCCCAGCTCTGTTTCCATTTTTCTATAAGATAACTTTAAAATGAAAACACAGACAAGCAAACAAACCTCCTCATTGTCTAAGTGCAAGAACTGACACAATATGCATCTGCAATATAGCTGTTCCAGGCTTCGGGATAACTACCTCATACCTTTATGTCCTCTTTCAAATCCAGCTCATTACAGTCTTTGTGTAAGTCCTTCTAAATTCACAGATAATTGACAGGCTGGGCTCTGAGGGATTTACAGTCGACTATGTTAGTGAAAGTAGGAAGTCCGAGTGCTGAGAAGCCTAATACATTACGGGAGGAAAATAAATGATTGCCCATGCACAGCAACAGCTATTCTGAATGAAATACCTCAGTTGTTTTCAATTTTATTTTTTTTTTTCACAAAATACCCAAAGGCAATAATCCACTTTCTGGATTAACAGCCTGTAAAATATTACTCTAAAAAAAATTAAACCACATTTGAGCTAACATACAGCACCACAGAAAGCATCAAGAAGCAGTGGAGTCTCCGCTGTGTTGTAGTTGTGTAGCTTGCAACCATGCTGAGTGAACACTTTTTTCTGCTTTTGTAAGACTTGAGAAGAATAACTTCTGTCCAAGGCTGTATAAATCACACTTCATCATGGGAAATATGTGTACAACACCCTTGAATGGTGCTATGTGCTAATGGAGATGTTATCTCTGGATTACCAAAAGCCATAATAAAGTATATTTATACTTTTCCAGCATTTTTAAGTTTGTTCTATTCCTGTCTTCATCCATTTTACTTTAATGCCTGATCTTTTCTCTCTTAATTCCTCACCTGTTTGTCTCTTGCTCCATAATTTGGAGTAGGAGATATAACCTAAGTTACCAAAAGTTTGGTTCTCCATAAAATTTAGAAAAATCACTCTTCAGTTGTTGGTGGTTGAAGCTTTCACCCATTGACAGCCAACTGGAGGAAATAATCTCATCAGATGAATATGCAGAAAAATAGTGGTTGGAAAAGGAAGACATAGGTTTTGTGTGAAAGTTAGATGATGTTTGGGTGATAATATGTCTCTCTTCAGCTTGTTTGTCAGTTAGCTGTAAAGCTGGTGTGCTGCCGAAATATGTTACTGGCAGTATTAGAGATGAAAGAGAGACGGAGGTGAGTGCTGGAGATTTGCTTCATATTCTCATGCTACCAATGCTGTGTGATACCAAAAGATGTCCAGAGTGTAGTCCTTGTTGATTTTATTATGATGAAACACAAGTCTCTATATTTTTAAAGTTCAGTGCCAATGTTCCAAGTTTTAGGTTACTTGAGGTTTCTTAGCTGTATTCCCCCAGAAAGGTAGGTTTTCGTAAGACTGAAGTAAAATTTTATACTTTTTGTGTGTGTTCAGGAGTCAGAGCTCAGATTTGATCATGTTCCGTATATATCATCTGCTTCATGCCCCATCTTGTATATGATATGACTACTACCTGGGGGCAAAACTGGAAACAGCATAATTACTTACTCTTGCAATATACGTGAACCTCATGGAACTCTGAATCAGTGAAGTTTAACTGCAAATGCAAGGTGTTAAGTAGTCAAGAGAGATTGCTGTCTTCCTCTTCAACCTGAAGAGCCAGTTGGCTCTCTGTACACTGATCGTGTGTTGTGTCTGGCCAGTTACATGAAATCCTACCTAATGGAGAATAGTCATCTAATCACAGTCTGTCCCTTTTGAGGGGCAACAACTTTCTTTTGGGGAAATGTAATCATTCAGAGTCAAGCAGAAACATTAAAAGACTCTCAGAAGGATTTACAAACATCCATGTTTGGAGGGGAGGGAAAAGAGTAAAGACCCTAACATTTTAATAAGATGATTTTATTTATTTATCTATTTATTTTCCCTCCAGTGATTCAGTCTGTTGCACAGCCCCCATAATTAACTATACTGGCATAACTATGAGACAAGGGATATCACTGTAGAGAGCAGTGGTAGCCAGGATTAATAAGGAGATTTATTAACCTAGTTTAGTATGCTGGAGATGGTGGAATAAAAAGGAATAAAACTAAACGGTGTACCTATGCTTAGGATCAGTGTGGGATTTGCAAGCCTTCAAGTTCAACATAGACAGTGTAGAAGGTGAAGAAAAGGATGATTAGATATAGAGGAGGCAAAGGGTAAGTGGGATGTAATGAATCACGGACTAAGCAGAGCTAGATGGTTACAAAGCCAGGCTAACCTGATAGATTTTTTGATAAGCAAATGTTTTATCTTGAGAAAGAATATATAGTAGGTTTGGCTTATCTGGACTTCTGATAAACAAAAATACCTGAGGTGGCATTATTAGGGAAAATGCTAGCTAAAGGAACAGAGATGGCTAGGTAGGCAGTTGTAAGCAGGATATGGAGTTGACTCCCGAGGAATGTCTCTGCATGTAGGGTTAAAAAGGAAAGCAAAAGGCTGGTGAGATATTACTGCTGGAGCTCCAGAAGGGTTTGTCTTTGCACTGATCTTGGTTAATACTTTTGTTAGTAACCTTTGCAGAAATATCAGCAAACTTCACCTTTCAGTTCCTAATGACATGTCTAATGTCATCTAAAATACTGGTAGCTTCAGCAGGACTGGGAAGCTTACCTGGGTACCTTGGTGGGGGCAGACAGGAGGGGAAGAGAGAGGGGAAAGGCTAAATATTGAGGGAAGGAGGTGGAGAAAAAGAGAAACACTGTAATGAGTCATGATTTAGGAAAGTACAGTAATACGAATCTGATTAAGAGAAGAGAGCAAGAGATTGAGACTAGACCTCTTACTTTTGTCATTTGCTCCACTACCTGGAGACTTCTGATCATGGCTGTTGAATCCATTTGACTGGAATGGAGCTCAGGAAGGATGGAGCATTTCAAGAGAGTAATCTTTACCTGCCCACACTAATTCCTTAACTTCAACCCTACTTGATAGCTGCCTACGTGATATTTAATTACTGTAAATTATAGCTTCGAAAAGTAGTACATAATTTCTTTTGTTCCAAAATATCTGGTAACCTGATGGGTAGACGCGTGCAGAGTGAAAGACATGATTTCATACTCCCTTATGCTGAGTTCAGGTTTCACTGTTTCTAGGCAAATAGCTTATATGTTAAGTTACTGTGTCAAGTTGTAACTGATGCTGCCCCTGCTCCCTAATGCCCTTATTTTTTAAGGGAAAGTCTTGTATTCCTTCAGGTTCCCGATTTTTCTTAAAAAAAAGTCTGTCTGACTAGCCTGGACCTGAAGGAGAAGGGACTACTAGCTGGGGAGAACTGGATGCTTAACTGCAAGGTTTCAACAGCAGCACCAGAAGTGCCTTTTGAGTCTGTTTTCAGCCTGTTGTGTGCAATGCCTCTTCACTTACCCCACAGACCCTGTGCACCTCCTGCCTGACAGCTGTGGGGCTCTGTGGTTCTTCCTATCCAAGCAATGCAAGGAAGAAATGAGGATGCCGAGTCCCTTTTGGTACTCAGGCACATCATCTAATGATCATGCATGAGGCTGTCAGATGGGACAGCATCTCCCTCTCTGAGATCTCGGTATCACAAGCTGCTCCAAGTAATCCCTCTCTCGCTCGACAGAGCTGTGCGACGTGCTGGATGTGATGGCTTGCCTGCAGCTAGTTTCAACTGACTGCAGCAGGCTTCAGGGGGAAGCTGGAGATGAAGATTGCATGGCTAGGCACCTGACCTCTTCATTTCCCAGGTTTCCTAAAGCTGAGTTTTGGATGGGGAAGCAGGGAAAAAAAAATGCGTGTTCTGAATATGTGTAAGATAGCACTGGCTACTTTAACTCTGCTTCAGAGAGACTTCTGTACTTACAGCACATATACAAGAGTGTGATGGTATTTCCATTTGGTATTTATTAATGAAAGCACTGGAGGCCAGTATGCAAATTCTTTCCACAAAAATCTTGTCTGAGAATCTCCATCAAGGGCAGGTTTGTTTCTCATGTATGTAAATACAGAATTTTGACAGAATTTGAAATCTGCAGTCCCTTTTCTCAGATGTTTTGCTTGTTGTCTAACACAATATCAATAATTAACAGTAAAGTAGTCACAATGAGAAACAGTGCTATGAATATTAAGTTAGTTGTTTTATTTTTAAACTGTCTGCATGAGAAGTTACCTGTGCTATTTCTGGGTGGAATTTCACCCAGTACTTCCTGTCCCTTAGATGAACAGTAATTAAATATTTCTTTTTTTGATCATGAGATTTTGGAGGCAGACCTAAAACACAGAGGACAAAACATTTTATACCAGGAACAAAGAGCGGTGTGAAGAGGGCTGGAGACCTGCAGTCAGGTGGTTGGCTCTCCGATGTGGAAGCTGGCCAAATTTCCCTGGTGGCCTGGCCTTTCTGCCACAGTTCCATGTCAACTACAGAGCCCAACAAGTGTCAAGATGAATTCAAATAGCAGAATTGATTGCTGGGCATGATTTATGCCTGTCTGCCTCTCCTCAGGGGGGGAAGGTTTGTTTAAATTTTGTCGTGCCACATTGAACTGGCTTCAGACATTTCTCAATTTAATGGAGTTCTCTGATTTTCAGCTGCAGTTCTGTTCTGCAGTAACTTTATGCTGTGACATTTTACTTTGTTAGCTTGTAATGCCAGCTTAGAATGGAAGTTTAAAGGAACGTGGCTTTCTTAAAGAATATATATATCAGTTGTAACATGAAAGCTGCTCTCAGGTCCTGCATGATGTGGGTTTTGAAGTGGGAGTCTGTTTGATTTTGAATTTAAAGGGGAAAACATGCTTTTTTACAATTGAGCCTTTCTAAAACATAACCTCTTCTACAAATAAGCTGAGAACAAACCCTTGAATCTAGATAGATCTGAGGTATAAGAGCATCCAGAATAAGGACTTGGTTGAAATTTGCACATGGATGCTGTATATCCATCCAGCTGCAGGCTACGATGCTCCTTCCTGCCAGCACCCTGTTCTTCAATGTACAAACAAAGCTTCTACAAGCAGTGGCATTGCAACATCACGTTTTGGTTTCTGTGAGTAGAAATTTTATATTTTATCACATTTCTTGCCGCCCACTGAAGAAGGATACTGAAGTTGGTATGAATAAGTACTAGAAGGCAGAAGTTATATTAAGATGGTAAATATGCTATCCTAAAATCTGCCTGGAGACTTCATTAGGTAGTTCAGCTGAGAAATGTTACCTTTCACTGTTGTTGATTTGGGTGAAATGATGTCATTGGTTCAGGAACTTTGGTTTTACAAACACAATACGGTATTTAAAGCTTGTTGAAAGCATTTCTAGATAGCTAGAAGCAGAGTAAAGTAGCCAGTGCTATCTTACACACATACAGAGTTTATATCCGCTTTTATAAAATCATCCTGTATATATAATTTGTATACTGCCATACTACCAGCTGAAGTTTAAGTGCACCTAAGACTTCTCTTCTGATATATAACATAAAAAATAAAGAGCCATATATCCTTCTTACACTTTATTTTATGAAATGCCGTATGTACACCACTTTTGAAAAAGACTTTATTCCTGAGAACAAAGCAAAAATGAACATTGTCCTTGTCTTGAGACCCCACAGCATGCCATGGTTAAAATATTTTAATTGTCTAGGCCATAAACTTTATTTTCAAGCATGCCTATTTTAATTCATGTCCCCTTGTAATTTGTTGTCTAAATTCTCAGCACAGATGTATGATCATTATTTTTACTGCAGCAATGCGCTAGAATGCTCTGCATGGTCTGGGGCTCTGTAGTGCTTGATGTTATATAACCAGAAACACACAGTCCTTGCACCTAGGTGATTTTATCTAAATAGATAGGTACAAGAGGTGTAAGATGTGGGCTCCAGTGGTTTTTCAGTATTTTATATTGTTCTTGCTGCTTCTACAAAAGATAATCAAAGGCCTGTTAAAGGATAACTGTGTTGCTCAGAACGGAAGGCATTACTCTGTTCCTGATGTTAAGAGGTCTTTTCTGCTCTGTATGCTAAGCTCTCCCATCTGATGTCAGCGCACAGCAATTGAAAGCAGCAAGAATTGCACACATGCATCCAAAGGCCAGGTTTTCCTCTGAATAGCTAACATGGAAATTCTTCTAAATCTTCTTAGATTTCAGTAATATTTGTAGTCTTGTGCAGCGATGGTACAAATCTGATCCATGCAGCATATTCAGTAGTCAGCTGTCTGCACAGCCTTGTCTGTCAGCCATGTGTAAGCTCCCCGACACATTTTTCAGCCACTTGGACTTTAACTGTCTCAGTGCACCTTGGAGAGCTGGCCTGCAGCTGGAACAGCAGCTCTAACACAGTGCTGCTGTATGCCCAGGACTGCCTGGAAAAAGGAGAGTGATGAGTTTTGTTTGAACTTCCTCAGTTAATACCCATTGCAGATGTTTGGACAGCTTTTTGCAGAAATGATCCAGCCTCATTGTCTCCTGAATTCCACATGGAGTGTATTACACATAGGCTTACCACAGAAGAAGGCTCCCCTTGCAAGTGTTAAGCACTGAAGTCTTACAGGAGTGGCTGCTGCTGCTAGTGCTGCAGAGTCCAAATGCAAGGCAATAAAGGAAATCAAAGGAGCAAAGAGAAAGATAAGGGAGGAAAGCCAAAGAGGAAAATGGAATAAAACAGAGAAAGGAAATGATAAGAGAAGATAGAGATATGGGGAGAGACACTCCAGAAAAAAGAACAGGCATAGAAACACTAGGACAGAAATAGCACCTGTAATTGATTTTAAGCCAGGAAGGAGCTGCAACTCTTTGTAGTGAAGCCACATACACAGCTGTGGTGCTGTATAAATAAGATAGAATTAGGCTGGTCCTCACATTAACATCACTTACTGTTTTTCCTGCAAACAAGAAATATGGAAATTGAACTTCAGAGATTAAAAATTGAAGCTATCTCTGTGATAGTGCTGTAAGCCATCACTTGGTAGAAAAGTAAAACAATCCTATGTGGCAAATAATATTTAATGGAATATCAGAGTAGAACAAAGAGAAGCGAAATGGAAGAGACAGACACAAGTATGTTATATTAAGATATCTCTCTACATATGAATCCATATGCTTTTTTTTATTTATTTTCATTAGTGTGTAACTAAATATATACAAGGATGCTGTAGTTAATATTACCTGCTCTCTTGGTGTTCAAATAAAAGTAGCTGCCAAGCTTTCCTAAGAGCTGCTGGGAACTTTCTGGCACAAAAACACCCAAATGAGTTTTGAGTGGCAGGTAAGGCCCTGTTACTGGCTTTGTTTTGTCAGATGAAGAGCTCTTCTGAGGTCACATTTTCTTCTTTTTTGAAAAAGAGATCAAGGAAGTTGCTGCATGCTGTGTTCCAGAAGCAGGATGAAATTAAACATTGTAGTAATCTATTGCTGTGTCAGACCTTGTTGCTAAGCCACTGTAAATGTGTGAGCTTGTGAAAAGTATTTTTAAAACATTTAGTCCTGTAAAAAGTTGGAAGGAATTTGTGCAAGTACCATTATGCCAGAAAAAATCACCAATATGCTGTTTCTGGAGTAAAGCCATGCAAACAAATGGAGAACAACAGTGTCAAATTAGTGTCGAGGCAGTGTGAGGGAAGAATGGAAAAATGACTGAGAGGAACCCTTGGAGTTTTATTCCAAGGGAGGAGGAGCCTGTTCTATTCCTTCAAAATGACAATTAAAACAGATAAACAGTAAGAAACGCATGTTAAAATAGAGCAAGTCTGTTGCATGTTCATTAAAGAAAGGCAAACGCAGATGCTGGGGGGAGAGCTCTGCTCTCAGCACTTCACGTGGTTAGAGCCCTAGCAGGACGCGGGGTTTGGTTAGCCTTGGGGCAGCGCCCAGGGACTGGCCAGGGTCTCCCTCAGGGAGGAGGCCAGGCTCAACGCTGTGATGCTGGCTTTATTGTCGCTGCTTTTTTGTGCATCGCGAAATGCTGGAACGTGGAGCATCCTCTTGGCCAAGGCAAAAACCCTGCTTACCAGCTGGGCTGGAGGCAGCGTGCTGTCAGCTGCTCATCACTGCTGCTTTTAAGAGAAAGGCCAGTGTGCTGGTGCTTGCTGGTGGATGTGTGGGCAGGAAACATGCTCCCTGGCTGGGGTGAGGATTGCCAAGTGCCAGGGATGCCACAGTTGGGAGCAGCACCCTAAGACCCAGCCAGCTGTACAGGCTGCCACCGCCGTCTGTCCTGGTCCTGCACAGCTGGAGCGGGTGGGAGTTAGTCCTTGGCCAGGGAGAGCTAGAGCTCTCGCTGTGCTACCTTAAATTGAATTTAAAAATAAAAAAATAAAATCTGCCTTATGCTTAACTGCAATCCTTAAATGGGGAATTTTAATAATGTGCCAACAGCAGCAGTTTGGAGTATCTTATGGAGGAAAAGGTCACTGTGCCCATAAGTTATCCTAGCATTTGATCAGTGGACTCTTTTCCAAAGACTTTAAGTCTCATTATTCACTGCTTATAAAGTCACTTGAGATATAAAAAGTCTTTTTATAGTAATGAAAGAACTCCCACAATTAGCCAGAAGGCAGCCATCTATCTTTTTAAACTCCTCGGTTCAGAGGAGACCAGGAGTTTCAGGCGTCTGAACGTGGATGAATTGTTATGACAGTGATAAGTGTAACATTCGTGTAGGGATGCCAGCCTTGGCTGAGTTCATGGAGGGTTGGGGATTCTTTTTAAAGGTGAAGGAAAGACTTTTCTTTTTAATGAAATGTAGGATGTAATTCCCTGAAAGGAGAAAAGTAACTACATGCTGTTTACATACTCCTGAAATCTGCCATTCAGCCTCTTCCATTATTCTTGGGGAATTGCAGATGATTAAAGAATATTGTTAATTTGATCTCCTAAAACTTGAATAGCAGCTACCTTTTGAAGTGCCTGTTCTCTGAGAAAAATACATAACCTTAGAACAGAAATTGGAGAGTGAGCTTGTGGAAGAGCAGAGACACTTGAAAGTTCACAGGAGAATACAGCATTCAGTGCAGAGGCTTGGAGATAAAAATGATTTGTTCTGAGCATGCACACTGGCCTTTGATTGTATTTTTCCCTACCATCAAAGGGCTGGTGTATGTGGTAGATCTAGTGAGAGATTTATCTAATATCCTATCCACAAATAGAAGTTTGCAATGATTAATGTAATAAATGATGGTCTAATTGTATCGAGGAGTAACTTAACATATTTTATGCATGCCACAGCTAGTTTAGTCTTTATTGCCCTCAGGCAAAATCGTAATATCATCAGAAAAACTGTTTGTCAATATTAAAAGCAATTTGCATAGTAAATACACTCCAGCCTTGTTACATCACCATCTGGGTTAGCCGAGCATTTGGAGTAGTATTGGGAGGTGCTGGTGAAGGCAGACTCGCAAGTGCTCTGACTGTCCAGCTGTCAACATGATCTGATGACCAGAGATGGTGCTTCCAGCCTGCTGGAAGGGGACAGGGTCAATGACAAGGCAGAGGGAGAAAAGTTTAGGAAAGGAAAGAGGAATTCAGAAGGCATGAGAAAAATTAAACCCTGGGAACAAAACAAAGGTCTGCAGTGAAAGGGTGGGGTGTGAATAGAAGAAAGTCTGAAAGAGAAGGGAAGTGTGAGAGATTAGAGGCAGCACAGCAAGGGAATTGAACTAATAACAGCTGGAAGAGGGGCAAGAAAGATGTCCATAGCAAGTAGTAACACCTCTACTGGGCATATTGAGGGAGTCAGAGAGAGAGAATAATGGCTGCTCACAAATTCATGTCTACCAGCGCTGGTCTCAGAGCAGCTCACTATGAAACTAATGCAACGATCCTTAAATTTAATTTGGCATTTCCATTTCACTCACAAACCAAGAGAAATGCAGATAATAGTCTGCTTGCTCTTTCAAAGCTCAAGTGAACCTTTCCTGAGCTATTGCTGTGTTCAGCACTAAAGGAGTTGAAAGAATCTTTGTGACATTTGTGTTGCTCTAACACCCAGTGAGGAGATAGAATATTCTTATTCCAGTTGCACGGACTGCCAAGCATCGTGTTATGAAGTACAGGAACTGAGATCACATTTTGGACACAGTTTAGAGCTGTTAACTCAGCAGAGCATTGAATCTTGTTGGAGTGGTCGTAGTTATCCTGGTGGTGCAAATGCAGCATTGTAGCATCCAAGTGTTTTTCTTGAAATATGTCTCAAGGTGAGGGCCCAGATCCACGAAGAGACTTCAGGCATGGAAATGTTGAGTGTCTCTTCTTGGCTGTCATCTCCTAGGGTGGATATTTTGCCTGATTTTCTACACACTGTCAGAGGACAGTTAGGTGCTCGTCAACAGTTATGGTCGTGGTCATGCTTAACCCAGCCAGCTGGAAGCAGACTATAGGCACATACATGTATATAAAGCACCATCATTTCCTTATGCTCAGTAGTTTAAATGCAAGTAGGCATTCAATAAATTTATGATTCAGAGCCTCCAACTTCTTCATAAAAGAGGAGATGGAGAGGGAAAGGGCTTCTGTGATTTAGTTGCTACTGGTGGATTTGACTTTTCACTCACAAAAGGGATTGTGCACCCAAAGTTTTGGGGGACACTTGTTGCAGTTGAGCTTTGGTTTAGTTAGTGGTGACTGGGTAGAGAAAGTAAAATCACAGAGAAAGAGATTTTGAACTAGTTTGTATTTGACAGAGAGGCAAAATAGCTCAAGCACTTTTGTGTTGCTTACCTTGCTCTCTAATTTGCTCTGTTTCACTGCAGCTGTGATGGGAGCTTTTTCTCCATTCCCAGCACATCTACCTGAGGCATTGTTTGCAATCCAGTTTAAAAGTCTCTTGAATTTCCTAGCATTGCTCGTTATCCAACATTTTCAGGCAGTGTCCAGCTCTTTGCTGGGGTCTTTTGGGGATGTGTCATGTTCTTCACAGAGAGGAGTTGCAGCTGTCAGACCTGCCCACAGGTCACAGTGGACAATTCTGACAAAGTGAAGCACAGTCTTGAGGTCAGTTAAAAGAAGGGTGTTTCTTTATGACAGCTACTGTTTAGATAATCAAAACTGCTGAGAAGTCCTTGGGAAGTGTCTCTCTAGAAAGAAGCTTTATATGGTGGAAAAAAAAGCATATTTATGTGTTTTTTTTTTTTTTTTTTTTTTTTTTTTTTCCCCAACTTCTTGTAGCATTTATGTTTTCTTGCTTAGGTTAAAGCTTAGCCACAGGCTTTTCAGCCAAAGTAGTTAGCTGCTAAATATTAGGAAATTGAAGTGGTGCTGGTTACACACAGGGAAATGCACAGAAGGCTGCAGTAATCTGTTTTGTTTTGTTTTGTTTTGTTTCAGTATTGTTGAACTAGCTACACAAACTAGCTAATATAACAAGCATAAGCTGTACAGGTAATAGAAAAGTAGTTGTTATTGTAAGCCTTTGGTTCAACCTGAGGAAAGCAGCCAAAGCCTGCATGTTCAGCAACTTATACAGCTTTTAGAAGGGCTGATAAGGTTTGGCGATCAGGGCAACAAAGGATCAAATGGGAAGAAGCATCACTTAACTCATCTGGCTAAGGAAGAGGAAATGTCATTAACCAGCATAATAAAAGTTGTCCCTTTACTGAACTTGCCTGAACCCTGACTAAGATAGTGGTGTTGGGTAATGGCTGAATTTGATACCTTTCAGATTAACTTGCCCAAGAAATTCAGCTTAGTGCTGAGCTGTAACCTAAAAGGTCAGTGTGTCAAATGCCATTTCTTTAGATGAACTATCACATTTGTGTTAGTAGAAGAGTTGCAGTGTCCTCTCCAACACATGTGTCACTGGCAGGTCACAAGTTCTGTGCCCCCCATCCTGCTCAGAAAGCCTCATGCCTGGCAGTCTTATCACTGGTAGTTTTCTTAAATGGCTGTATGTCCCCAAACCTTTATGTTTGAGAAGAAGGTAGTATTGTTTGTTCTTTTTCTTTGGGTTGTCCTTGTAGTTAGGGAGGGCTAAAATTCTTGTCCTAAAAAAAGGACTGATCAAAGTAAGACTCGGTATTCAGTCCTTTTTGCCAGTTTTCCATCCAAGGATGCACTCCAGGTTGTGGTTGCCTGGATGTATATTAGGGGCAGAAATTGGAGGTGAAGAGACTGCTGTGATGAGAGCAGATTTAGCACCTGTCAGGTCAGAGGCATCTTTTGCATGAGTGTTGAAATCTCCCAGGACAGTGAGCCTTGTGAACTCCATCATCATGTCAGACAACATCTCTGTCATGTCTCCAGGAAACCCTTGTGGCTGGATGTCTCTGGTCTAGCAAAATGCTCAGGTTATTCTTCCCTTTGCCCTTACTGATTAAACAGGAGGTCTCCAAGGATTTACTTCAGCAGAGCCAATCTTAAATTTTAAGTTGCATATGCCAGGTATTTGCTGAGAGGTGGAGGTTATCTCATGAGTTGCTAATGTGACACCTTTTGTGATGGTTGCATTCATGTGATTACACATCTTTTTATCTTTTTTTCCTTTCTCTTTTTTCTTTTTCCTTTTCATAGATAGTATGATGAAAATAAAGGCTATAGGAAACATCTTCAGTATTCTGACTCGATTCAAAAATTCTGGCCAGCATTAATAGGAATAACCAACATCTGTAATCAGCAGGAAAGTGTTTAAAGACAAGGGTATTTTGTTTCTCAACCACACGCACTTAAATCCTGGAAGCAGTCTTCATTGAAGGACTGATATTATTTTTTTAGAACACAAAGTGCAAGAATAATCTAACAGCCATCTGCTTACGTTTTTTATAGTCAGTGTTTTGTTATTTAGTCTTGTTCCTCCTTCATTCTCTGCTGTCCACCTCTGCATGTCTGGGGAACTAGACATGTTCAGTTCTATGTACAGTAGTGCTGGCATTAGAAATGGCTGTTGGCCAATGTCAGTTGATTTGTGCATGAAAAACAAAGGCTGTTTGCTTGTTTATTTTCTGATGCTGATGAAGTTTTGCATGTGGTTGGATTTAGAGCAAGGGGATGGCCAGGATCCAGCCAGTGGCCACCAGTCACTCAAGGGAAGATGTTGACAAGTGGCCCAGGCTTTGCAGTGTGTCCAAAAGGGGGGAGAGTGTTCATTAAACAGAATTTTAATCAAACAGGGCAGGAGGATGGTTTACATGAGGAAAGATATATTCTTTACTTAACATTCACAACTTGCTTGTGGATTAATTAGCCCATCTGCTACTACAAATGTATTCCCATGTCTTTGTGTTGACTGTTAAAAGTGACTGATTTCTCTATCCACTTAAAATAGTACCCTGGATTCCACTGAAAGTAACCTTTCCGAGGCAAGGAATTTATTTAATCATCCACTAAGAACCTGTAAGTGGCTTGCTGTAAATAAGTGCTCAGCTGTCTACAGCTCCCAGGGTAACTATATGTGAGTGTTAAGTTGGGGGATGATGCAGGAGGCAGAAAAACCTTAAAGAAGCTAAATGAAGAGAGCTTCCAACCCCATCTGTAGTATTGGCTTTGGGTTTTAAAATAAATTCTCTCTTCCCAGCCCCAAGTGGGCAGGACAGCTGCCAGCATCAAGTAATTCAGCTATAGATTTTCTTCTGAGGAAGACAGCGTTCATAAATTAGGTGACCTTTATGCAGATCGACAAAGTGTGTTGATGAACTTCAAGTGACAATTTAAACAAGTATTGGCTGTCTGAAGTGCTTGTATTTCATAAGAAACCAACATAAAGGATGGAATGCTTTTAAAGTCTTTAAATTAAACAGGCACTTAAATGAAAATAGAGGTCATACGTGGCCAGGATAAATGAAAATGTGCATCTTTTGTGATTTTTCACACTCATGTGGTTTTAAAATATTATTATTCTTTAGAAATAGAATTTGCATGTAAATAGCATTGTTGTGAATTTATGTCATTTTCCTCATGGTATTGGATAAGTATTGACTGATGTCAATAAACAGAGCTTCTGGTATTCCAAAATAATCTAATATATATTTTTTATGCTATCCAAATATCTTTTTGCTTCGCTGATAAGAATCTGTGATAAAACTGTAAGCTTGTGCCAGAAATCACCACATGATTCAGGTGGGATGCAGCAGGATTGTGTGCTTTTTACTTGATAGGAAAAGAAAATGATACACTGCTATGTTGAATGTTTTTTCCGAAATGCTTACTCTTAGGAGAAACACTGTATCTGTTATCAGAAACTTTTAAAAAGTATTAAATGGGTTTTGGGAAACAGGAAAGTAATTTTTATGTTCTTTAAGGCCTTAGAAATGAGAGTTATTCAGAAAGCCTGTAGGACAATCTTTTTACAAAACCTGCCAAAATGTGAAAACTGGAAAATTGTTTCCTTGATAGTATCTAAGTTAGAAGCAAGAATGAGGCAGAGGCTGGAACTGAAGAGTGACTAGAAGACCCAGGCTTGAAGCTTTATCTCTAATTGCCTCTATTAGACATGGCTGAATCTGAACACCCTGGCAGCGTAACTTGTGCTATCAGAGAGGGTTTGCAGAAGCTCACTCCTTGGGGAAATTTCTTTTTCTTGTAGCATAACTTGTTTTTCAACTGTTCTGGCCCTTCCTCTTGTATACGACTGATACTTCTCCATGTAACTTAGTTTTACAAAACCAAAGATTGTAATTTGATGCATGATATTTTGAGAAAGAAAATCTTAACATTTTCTGGCTTCAGTCATCAGAGAAACACTACATATGGATCAAATTCAAGTGATTAAGCTAGTTGTTGTTCATATTACTTGATCACAGTCTAGGTTGCAGTGTTTCATACTTCTAGGGCTCCTGGACATTCAGCACAGTGATTTTTGAGCTTTTTTAGGTATAGAAATCTATTCAGGTCATTTCTAACTTGCTCGTCACCACATACAGCATCAGAGCTAGCTAGAAAGATCAACTGACCTTCACACTGAAGGCCACACTACAGTGTGGTTATTTCACATGTCCTCATGGCCACAGGGACACAGCTTCCTTGGAAACTGCATCACAGGAAAGCTGGTGCTACATTGTTGTTAAGCATGCATTCTAGAAAGGTATTGAGTTGGTATATTAATTATATAATTAATAGTCAACTGTATTATAACCATCCATATGAGTAGACATGCTTACATGTGTTGCCTCAAATGTGACATTTTTAATTGCAAATGCTTCTCCTGGCAAGCTTAAAGCTGCTGAATGTGTCATTTGAGTTTGCTGGCATTGTTCTTTTTTGTATCTTTCATTTTTTTTGAAGAAAGTTACAAGTATTTCTATAATGAAAGAGTAATGTGACAAAGCAGTTTTGTTTTCAGCAAAAGTCTGTTGCAGTGTTTGTCCCATTTTTCGGGAGGGCTTAGGCTTAGTCCATTAAGCAGAAGATTTAGGGCTTCGCAGTCTATACAACAGAGTAAATTTTGGCATTGACTTGTGGTAGAATCCCATTTCTGACTTGCTGTCAGTGTAGAGATTTACCCAGGGTAAGTACTTTACCCTGGGTAAATTTATAAATTTAAATCAGTCTTTGGTACCCTTAAGATATTCACATATCTAACTAGAAAACCATGCACAGGATCATCTCATTTCTGCAGTAGCTCACAATGGCTAGATGGTGTGCAACAGTCAACACCAGTCCCATGGCTCTGGAAACAGAGCAGAATGGTATTTTATGTGTAACTTTCTGTGATGTTGCACTGCCCCTTAGGGCTTAGATACTGGCTGCTATTGGCGAATTAGCTCTCACATTTTGTAATGGGCCAAAAATTGGTAAGTTTGCCCTAAACACCTGAAATCGTATGAAATCACCAAGTCTTGCAGTTGCCTTTTTTAATACTAAGAGACCTCTCAAGACTTGGAGGAATTTTCTGCTTTGCTTGCAGCAGAAAGAAACCTTGCCACAGTCTTTTAGTTTTGCCAAGCTATGCTGCATTTGCAGAGTAATTTTCTGTTTTATTAGTTGTCTGTTTGTAGCAAATAAATTCTTCAGCTTGTCTGATTTAGATTTCTCTTTTCTTAAAAGAGCAGCAGCTGACTGTGTTAGTTAAATCTTCCTATCTTTGGTCTTAATGACTGTATAATGGCAATAGCAGATAAGTGGCAAAACATTGAAAGTTGGCCTTGTTTCTTTTTAGATATCTGTGACATGTTTATTGACATCTGCATTAATAACAATACTGTGCCAGAAATCCCTTATTACAGTTGCATGCCACAGAAAATGTTGAAACTGAAAATTAAAGGCACCCACCTTTTTTTATTCGTATTTTATGAGGCAAATAAAATAAGATGAGAAAGTTGATTTTAAATGTCCTTTTTAAATGCTCTAGTTTCTTTGCTGTGTTGGGATTCCATTGGGGCAATTAAGGAAGTGCTCAAACCATTTCTAATTTCTAGCATAGATTAAAGAATTTCTTTCTCCTTCCAGCCTTATCTCACCTCTTTCATGAATACCAAAATAAAGTTCAGTCAATGTCAGCACATAGCTTGATAACACTACACAAATTATTCCCCCGATATTTTACACCCATGTTTTTATGCTGCCTTTTCTCTTGTGCTTACTCTTTGGTATATTTTTCTGGTTTTCTCTAGGTCAATGGGAAGGACCTCTCCAAGGCCACTCATGAAGAGGCAGTGGAAGCTTTTCGCAATGCCAAGGAGCCAATTGTAGTTCAAGTTTTACGACGAGCTCCAATTAGCAAAGCTCAAGGTAGCTCTCAGGATGTACATCTTGTGGATGCCTGCACTCAGACTGACATCACTTTTGAGCACATTATGGCTCTGGCCAAACTAAGGCCTTCCACACCGCCAGTTCCTGATATCTGCCCTTTTCTACTTTCAGACAGGTATGGCATATATTCTCCTATTGTTTTCTAGTGAGATTGAGGCATTGCAATGGCAGGTTTGTAGCCTTCTCTTGAAAAGGTCTCAGGAACACTTTAAATGAATTATAAATGTTGTAGCAGTTATAACTGCTATGCTGTTCAGGCTTCGATGACAATCTTCATTAACTCTACTCAAGGATTAGACAAGAAGGAATATTGTTCTTGCTTACTTTGTGCTTATGCACAAAGTTCATCTAAAGCTAAGCCCTTATCAAGAAGAAAAACACTTCTGTGTTGCAAAGTACCAAAAAGGCTTCTAAAGCCTAGAAAGAGCTGTCTTGTTGCTTTCTGTTCTTCCAAATTTCTTGCAAAACTCATGGAAAAATTATTTTATTTAATTTAACGGTCCCCTTATTAAGGCAAAACAATTCCAAAAATATGGAGATGAAAGTATAATGTCACCTTTCATATGTCAAATAATGTGAATTAAGTTATCCCTTGGTTGAATTAATTTTCTCTGAAATGGAACTGAATACAAATATTGGCAAAAAATACAAAAAAAAAATAGGGATTAGGTCCTCCCTTAATGGACTGTTACTCCCTTTTTACTCATGAGTATTGTCATCTAGTGGTTGACCCTTAGTCTCTGTCTGTGGCCAGCAAAACTATGAAAGCCCTGAAGCTTTCCAACTGACTTCCCGGCATGCTGTACATCTCTGCAGAAATGATGCAGAGAACATACCACTTTTGACCTTGATGTAACTCTGTTTTTAGAAGTTCTAGGTAAGCTGCGTAGATGACCATATCAGAGAGAGAGAACCTGCTGGATAGATCCTACTATTTAATTCTAAACAGCTGAACATGTATGTTTTTGAGTTGTTACGGTACTACTAAACTGTGTGCTACTGTGATTGAAGTTCCCATACTCTCAGCATGGGGAAGAGTTTCCTACTTTGTTTTGAGGTAGATCCACAATGGGTGTTGCATGGTTAAGACCTAAGGAGTCTGAAGAGCTAAGGCCACCTTGGGTCTGCAACTGTACCTAAGTGCATGTCATAAAGACCTCATTATTTGTGCCCCAAGACTTTGTAACCATGCAATTTAATAACATTTTACAGTGTGTAGTTATTCAAATGCACTTCACCACCCTGTTATCCCTTTAACAAAAGAGGATAATGCAACTTGTGTAATGCAAGCACTTGAACAATTTGCCAGCCTGGTGTGGGTTGTAGATTGAGGATGTTCATGTGTTTGTAACAAGTTAATTGGTAAGCTGCCACTGGCCATGATGCAGCATATGAATGTGGAGTTAGGTAGATTTATGAGCATAAGGAATTCCAAATAGTCATAATTAAGTAGTTTGGCCCCAAACAGACCTTTTTACATAATCACCCTGTATAAATTGAACTAAGAATTTGAGCTTTTGAAAACAGCCCTTTCTACATCCTAATGCTGTTTTATTCATGCTCTCAGGCCCTCCAGAATAATATTCCAAAGATAAAACTACAGAAAGGGTTTGTGTATGTGTTTTTAATATTTATTTATTTATTTAATTGTTTCATATACTTTTGTTGTACTGCTTTGTTCCACATAGCTGCCATTCTCTTCACCCAGCGGAGCATGAATTTTACGAAGGTAATGAGTATCTTTCCAGCCTGCCTGCTGATGCAGATAGAACAGAGGACTTTGAGTATGAGGTAAGACCACTGGCACACTGCAGCCTCTCTGTTACTACAGATATGGTACTTGCACAGATAGGATCAGGTTCTTGTGCAAAATAAAGGAAAAAAAAAAAAAAAAGAGAGAGAGAGAGAATGGGAATACTCTGCCAAAGAGTGTTCAAACAGTGTTCTTTTCTATACCTGTGTAACGTCACAAGCTTTGGGTTAGGTTATGCATGTGAAATGTGAAAGTGGAATCTTGCACTGGTTGTCTTCGTACAAGTTCAGGATACTTATTCTCTCTTTGTTCAGTGGAGACAGTAAATCTGCTACTTTCTTTTTGAAGTTATAACACTTTAAGGAAAACCTTTCCAAAATTAAAAATGGTAACTGGAAGCTTAATTGTCATCTTTTTTTTTTTTTTTCCCCCTTCAAATTTTAAGAATTAATTGGCCTTTTTTCTTATGCCTTAGGGATAAGTCTTACAGATACTTGGATGCATACTTGAGTGTTTGTAAGATCAGGCTACATCTCTGAAAATGAATATAATTTCTGTTACTTGCTCTTTCCTATTTGACATTGTAAGTGTTGCAATTAGAAGAAATTGTGCTCTGTACTGCAAATATCCCTTTGCTGTTAATGCATTGTATTCTCTAGTGATGAGGCTGGATGTCTTTCTGAATTGCTGGAAAAAATTGTGTAGCTTCCCAAAATGATAACATTTGAGTGGTGTTGTTGCTCTTCGTTAGATTTTCATTTCAATATCTAAATAGTGTTTGTGTCTGCCAGTCATTAGATTTTTGTCTTTTCTACTGTTATGTAGCAACAAAATATTTGTAGGGGCAGGCATAAGAAGCAGATGGCTCTTTTTAATATTAAACAGTTCTGAGTCTTTGCATAAGTTCAAGTTACTGTATTTTAAATAAGAGTGATTATAAATAATTAAACATCTTTAATACAAGATTTAAAATATCCTATCTTTCTTTTTGCTGTACCTTAAGAAACATTTTTAAAGGTTTCACATAACTGCTTGACATTTGGAAATGAAATGAATGGCAAAAGCTTTGGCAAATATGCTGTGTGTTCACTTTTATCTTGTCTTTAGCAGCTAAGATGCTCTATTGCAAGTTCAGCCCATTGTTCTTTTCTTCTAGCAGCCTGGGGAATCTGAAGTTCTTCCCCCAGGAAATAGAAAAATCAAATAACATCTACTTAGTGAATCTCAATCAGAACAAGCAAACTTTTATTTGAACTCCTCAAAAAATCATTGCTAGGGATTAGTGAAATCATTATTTCTTCCCAGTTGGTTTTTGATGTGATATCTCACAGTACAAGAGTATCAGGGCTTAGGTTCTGCTTTGACTCCCCAGGTGTAATGCAATATTAAATTTCCCTATCAAGTGTGTTTGTTTACAGTGCTTCTTTCTTACCTGTAATAGAAACTTTTTTTTTTTAGAAAAAATAGAAACTATTTTTTTTAATAGTGATATTTAAGTAAATTAGTAATGGAAACATCTAGAAAGAATACATTAAAAATGGTAGTTAGTTGAAAATATTTTTCATCATTTAATCAGAGTATCGGTGACATTAAAATGCTAACAGATTTCAAATCTATATAGGGCCTACCTAGTGGAATCAGGTCCTCTTTATGACTGTTATTAATCACTAATAATAGTTGGCATAAGTATTATGACAGTGGCAAATGCTTGGGCAGGTTCTCAGTTGCCTGTAATTGCTACTAATCACACCATCATAGTCATTAATTTGCTATCAGTTGTGATTCAGTTGCCCGAGGCAAACTCACTGAGTGATTGAAATAGCATTTCATATGAAATTCAAATAGGAAAGGAACTGTATGGCTTCCTTTGAAGAGGAGCCTATTCTACTAAATATGTAAGTTTTGAAGGGGAAACATCATGGAGCCTTTTACTAGAAGAGCTCTAAATGTGAAAAGCTTTCCCAAAATTTAAGCCTGTGTGGTAATATTATGATTTAAGTCACTCATTGGTTGTATTAACTGTCATTTAAGTTAATAACATTTAAGTAAGAAGTTAGTAAACTCCCCTGTTGTAACCAGATAACATTAACATTATTCCAGATAGCTGGATCATTGATCCATGAAAGATATATATTATCTCTCTTCGAAACCAAGTCTCATAAAGGACAGAGTCAAAAGGGATTTATTATCTGCGCTGGTGGATTTGGAGGAGAAGCAGTAGGACAGTCAGCAGAGCAGAGGCAATGGTTCGGTGCTGTCAAGGTCTCCACAACAATATTGGCTTAGGTGTACCCTCCTGTGGCCACTCAATCCACCCTGTCTTCTGACTCCTTGGTTATGTATTGTTATCACCACCACCATTACTTGATTGTGAAACAGGTGTTAGAAGCGATCCAACCTTTTTAAAAATATATCCTTTTTTTACAGGGATTTTAACCTAGCCCTGCTGCCTGATCTGATTTCCAGCATGGCTTCACAAACTACTGTGTTGTCAAAACTGAATGGTGTGCATAGCAGAATCAGGGAGGGAAAAATGGTCAAGTGTTTAGGAAGACAAGTTTTAAAACCAGCACAGGGCACCCTGTGGGCTGCAGGCAGGATGGAAGAACCTACTCTATTTCCCACCATTTGATTTCTCCTGTGCTTAGAGGATGGAGTTTTCCTATAATTACTGTGATTTCTGTAGAGCTAGGATTGTATCATTTCTCTCTTAATTTTGTCATTTTTTCCTTTGTAAGAGATTTCTGTTGTGAACATCAGCTAATTCCATACAGCAAAAAACTACCTGGTGTTAGGACTGTGTTTAGTGTTGCTTTTGCTAAAAGGATACAGGTAAGCAGTTCACAGGTCCCCGTGGCAAACCAAAGAATTTTAAAAATTAATTTTAAAGCTAAACCTAGAGATTTCAGAAAAGCTTTGAAACAAGATAGGGAGCAGAAAGAGAACTAGAACAATGCCCAATAATTTCCCAGAAATGTTATTTTAGGTAAAGAATGCATCAGTTTTCAGATAACAAATGCAAAGTGCTAAGCCAAAGTAGGAAGAACTGAGATGACTAGCAACGGAGATGATTTAACAAGAATATTTTCCAAGAAAGGGAGTGTCCTGAAAATCTTTGATCAACTTGGAACTTGCTTATAGATATGTGCTGGAGTTTAAGCACCTGAATTACCACCATAAAAAGGAAACAAGAGGGTCACTGGGGATATGGACTTGTATTTGCCAGTGGATTTGGTAGGATTAGACACTCTTCTACTCCATTTATAAATGAGAAAAACCCAGTAGTTTGTGCTCAGATTGCCACAGCTCAATAAACTCAAGTACAAGCCAATTGTCTTGGAAGGGTGAACTCCCTAGGAGGCTCATTAGGCTCCATTCAGCACCATGCTTTAAACAAATGGCTGGGATGATGGCAGAGCTGGGGGATTGCTGAGAGCCAGCTCATGTATCTTTAGGTTGCTCCTGCAAAGCTTGTCCTAAAAGGAATGAGAATTGTTGATATGTATTGAGACAGGGGGCAGAGCCAGCATCACTCTGTGTTGGCAGATACAGATCAAAAGATTTGTGTTTCTGGCATAGCCAGATACTTATAAGGGCTTTTAAGATAAAGTAAGAACTGACCAATCTGTAAATGCTCAGTTGGACTTACAGTCAAGATAACTGAAAGAGAGACAAAGATATTCAGGGTCATACCCAGCTCCTCCATGGCTATGAGTTGTGCTGCTGGAATTACATGAGGTGATATTAGAGTATGCATCACATTGTCTGCTACCAATAATGCAAAAGGACTAAAACCATCGTAGCACCCAGTAATTGTGTGTCGAACCTATCTCTTAAATTTGTACAGCAGATTTGTCCTTGCAAGAAGAACAGAAGATAGTGGTACTTGAGAGGAGTAAATAAGTTATTGAATATGTGCTTCTTTAATAACATTTCTGAACCTGCTATCAAGGAGAGAGAAGCATCATAGACTTGGTTAGGAACATTACCAGTAATACAAAAATAAAGGGAAAAACAGTTACATGGTGGAACAGTGAAATAAATTAAAAAAAAAAAAAAAGTGCTGGACAAAGGAGCATATCACTAATATCTGGTCTAATATCACTATCTAATATCACAGAGTGAATATCACTAATATTCACTCTGAGGAGACTGCCTTTCAAAAAGAGCAAACAGAAACAGAAGAAAATAAAAGAAGTTAGTGTATGTCACTAAACCAACAGACATGCACATGAGATGTGCAGGTAACTTTTTTCCGTGGCAAACTTTTGTAAAATCTTTTGCGTCCAAACAATGAAAGGGTCAGAAGTCCTACCAGGAATGGCATCTATAGTAGAGCACAGTTACATTTTCTTGAGAAAAAGCAATCTGAGAACACCTGTTATTTTGATTCCTCCTATGCCCCAGAAAATAGAACTTCTGGAAACTAGAAAATTGATACGAACGGTGCTTGACTGCATCATCAGTATCTTCTCCTAAGTAGAGCAACCTGTAGTGCTCTAAGGGTTGGTTAATACCTTGTGTCAAAAAGGAATAGTCTTAAGTTCATAGTTTGTAGTTTCAAGGGCCAGATTTTTACTCAGGATAAGGAAATAAATGTGTGTGTCTGCACATTGAATGTAAGCGCTAATTTATGGCTATGCACAGCCGTTCATTTAAATGTGTTGATAAGTATTTGCACTCATAAATCTGCTAACTGTAAATGTAGATTAGCCCTTTATGTATACCACTGGCCTGATCCAAACCCATTGAAATTGCTGAGGTTTCCTATTGACCTAAGCATTTCTGGATCAGATACTGTTGGCTGTTTTAACAAATTACTAAAAATGGGGTTGGCAGAGAGAACAGCTAGAAAATTTGGGGAGTTGCCTATGAGTGAGGTTTTGTATATATCTCTTCTCATCGAAACCAAAAAAACTCCCATAGGGGAGAATTTTA
Source organism: Aythya marila (assembly GCF_965140915.1). NCBI lineage: Eukaryota > Metazoa > Chordata > Aves > Anseriformes > Anatidae > Aythya > Aythya marila. The sequence goes on along the minus strand of NC_139042.1, from coordinate 176,463,591 downwards.
TCCTGTTAATTTCTCTTACCATTTCTGAATATCCTATCAGATGCTATGTAGCAGTAAAGCTTTGGTTTGCTATTCCAATAACACTCATAAGTATTATATCTGTATGAAGGAAGGTTGCTATTTCAGGTGCAAGTTTTATTTTCCTTCTTCTGTGACATAACATTTTGGAAGTGGTCAGTTGTATTGGTGTCTTTTCAGAACAAAAGAGGAGTAGTTTTGTTCAGATTAGTAATCTGAGTGATGCTGTTGATCCAGATAAAGTCACTCGAAGGCAAAAATATTTGTGGGGGAGGCCCTCAGTTTTCTAGGTAAGCCCTGCTGAAGCATAGCCACCAGCGCCTTCCTGGAAGGCCTACCCCTGATGTGGTAGGCCAAGAGAGACCTGCCTGCCTTGTGAATTCATATTTAAGGCCTCTCCAACACAGGGATTTTTTAACCAATAAACCAAATGGATCTGTCTATCTCATAAATACATATTTAGGGCCTTTTTAACATGAGGATTACAGAGCTGATAGTCGGTAACAGCTCCCTTCAGAGCTGTGATAGCCTGCAAACTCCCCTTTGCGAACATTACAGGCGCTTGTGGCAATGCAATTGGAGCTCCTGCTTCAATTGCTCACACCTGAATAAACAGTTTTTATGGGAGCAGCATCTGTGCACACACTGCCAGTGCTTCTGGTAGCTAGTCAGGCTCTTTTGTTTTGTTACCTGATGAGTGTTTCTGTATGAAGAAGCTAATCCAAAAGATGCATAAGCAGCAAAATTGAAAACATTTCTGAGATAAGAATTTTCCCAAAATCCCTTACGTGTAGCATGGATTTTCTCTTTACAGCTATAAAGTCATGTTCTTTATTTAATAATATAAAGGGGATAGAGAGAGAGAAAGAAATCCTGTTTTGGTGGGGATCACACAAGGCAAGTTCCAGCCACGTGCAGATACAATGGCAGTGACATGAATGAGCAGAACCACTCTACTACCTTTGTCACTTGCTATCAGATTGTATTTTTTTCTTCTGTATTTTCTGCTGGGATTGGATTCTTTCCTTCTGAGCCTCTTAAAACTTGGGATGAATCAGAAAAGAGCCCTCAGTGAATAAAAGGCAGATTTCAAATTCAGCAACCACCAGATATAATTGAAAAGAGAAGGCTTCAAGAAATACGATGTTATACAGGCAGAATCCTAATAAAGACGTAGGTGTTGCAATGTAGAAGAGCCAAAGTCTTGGATGAGGTTGTGTTTTTCCATTGCAGTCAGAGCTGATTGGTGTGAGAAGGGAAACGTGAAAAGGCTTGCTGGTAAGCATGATGTAGGTTTTAGGTGGCAGAGCAAGTACTGCTTGCTGCATGCCTTCTACTAGTGCTTTCAGGGGGCAAGGACTGAACTAACAAGTCAGAGTGGGCTCAGATAAACTTGGAGTTACTGCCCTACATCTGTTTTCTGACCAGCAGTTTGTTACTGCCTAGAAGTTACTGCCGAATACATGATGCCCCACAGCATACAGACATTATACCAAAATGGTTATTCAGGTATTTTGTGGTAATTTTTAATATTAACTAACACCTCTTAAGGAGCATGGTGAAGGAAATGAACATGCATATGTGTGCCTGTGATCTGGAAAATCACAAAAATACAAAGAAAAATACAGACCATTTTTTAAAGCTAGTAAGTGGAAAGCTTGCAAGGAATTCTTTTATGCCTAGTAAATAGATTATTATAGATGTTTCAGTTGGATCTGTGAAAACACTACAATAGTTAGGGCTTTTTAAAGCATTCCTTGAGATTTTTTCATTTAAACTTAAAAGTAGTTCTGAGCTACTAATACCTAGCTTGTGATCCCTCTGCCTCTCACTGTGGACTATTAAATTGGAAAGGTGACAGTTAAAATGGAGAAATGGCACTGGCATATTTTTTTCTGTAAATCATTGAGTAGTACTGTGTAATAAATAAAATAAGACTCTCTTACAATGCATTTGTCATACTGTAGCACTAGTATTTTTTTCTGGTATTTTCACTGGTATTTTTATTTTTAAAATGCCTGGGGAGTTAAGTCACCATAATCTTCTCATAGCCAATAATAAGTATGGAATTTTTCCCAAACTGTGACTAATTGTACATTGTAAATGAGGAAAATAGTGTTAAAAAAGAAGCATTCCTTTACTACTTTTTTTCTTTTTTTTTTCCACCTGCCTTTTAAGAATTGCAGTCAGTTTTCAAGTATAAATTAATTAGACTTAACATCATTCCATGAGGGTACTTCAGTATTACTATATCCTGCATTGCTACAGGAATTCACAAGCAGGTGAACTAAGGACAGTAGTATTGATTGACTTGCCAAGTCAGTCAGTGACAGAACTGGCAGTAAAACACAAGAGTCTTTACTTCTAATGCTTTTTTTTTTTCTTTTTTTCTTTTTTCTTTTTTCTTTTTCATTAAATCACTCTTCTTTTTAGTCATATGATCATTTAGATGGAGGAGGATATCAGGGTAGTTTCTGCCATAGTTGTTTGTTAATTTTGAGTATGTTACTGTATCTCATCACAAAAATCTGACATTCAAAGCAGATGAAGTTGCTGTTATCTCACCTCCCATAAGTAATGAATATCCCAATTTAATGGCTTGAATTTTGTCCCCAGCATCATGAGAGAACAGCGTGAAAAAGAACAAAACTGACATGGGCAAATTTATCAAAGTTATTACCATTTCCTGTGTTTTAAAACAAGAGGAAAATATATCAAGTCACTGATATTCATTTTGTTTCATGATTTCATAAAACAAACACAGCATTACTCCTCACTTCACCTGAAAGCTAATAAAAATTCTTCCTTGTTGTCAGGGCTTGTGTTTTCCCTTGAAAATGAAGAAAAGTGAGCTTAGTTCAGCAGCACTTTATTGTTGGGCAACATTACAACATATGGCATGTGTTTTTCACTCAGTGAAGGAAGAAGAAGGTGCTGGCAGTATTTTCATATTTATGGAAATCTGTGGGTTATAAATCTTCTGTTTTGGATAAGTGTTTTGTGTAGACAGTTTTTATAGCATTATACCACATACTTGCATATATGCTTTACAGTGAAAACATTTCTAAGACTTTTATTAATGCTATTTTTCATATTCTTCCTGTTTGAAGGTGTGTGTAGTATGTCTTGGAAACATGGAATCTGGCTATACAGACAAAGGACAGGAGAAAACAATTTCTTTTGTATATTACTTATAATGTCACTCTTTTAAAGCATAGTATCTTAGGAACTTCAAGAGCACAAGAAGCAAGGACCAAATCCCTCTAGTAAGATGGGAACCTTTTACAGGAAAATGGACTTTAAACAAGGTTTGAGTATTATGCATGCTGGGCCTTCTGAGGAGAAATCAAAAAGCAGGCAAGGTCTTTTCTCTGGAAGTTTGCTTTTTTATTTAATGAGGCAGCTCTTCAAAGAGAATGTGATAGTCATTCCTGGAGGGCATGGTTGGTGAGCAGGAACGCAGGTGAGACTGTATTGTGCATCAAAAAAGCAGATGATGAATTTGCTTTGTATTTCATCTCATGATTTTGTCAATCTATGCAAGTACGTGTTTGGGGATGGAGGACATTTCCACGGGTAACAGAAGTCTGAACAGCTGAAACTCAGCATGGATATGGTGCGATATGGTGCCCATAGACCTCGTTTTGGTGCCAGGAAAATGAAAATGTGTTTTTAAAGTCGGCACATATCACTTCATGTGCTTGATTTATATAAAAATTGCATGTTTTAACTATACATATTTTAATATGTATGTAGGTGGAATTTTAGCTTTGTGTTTTCTAAGAATATCTAATTTTATTAGTTCAACTTAAAATTTAGCTTTTTTTTCATGGTATTTTGCATTTATTGTACTGGAAAAGCATAAACTGAATTACAGGAAAGTGTATTTCTCACAGCTGTCTAAAATGGAAAAATAATATTTTCAACTTGTTTTTAATTAATATTTCAAAATAGCCTTCACACAGTTGTAGATCAAGGATGTCCATATGTGTAGCATTGTAACTAGTTTGGAGTTTGAATCTACAACAGTGTGTTCTGCTGTCCAGATAAATGTTTGCTGCAGCAGATGTTAGCACATCTGTTATGCCTCCCCATTTCGATTGGCTGCCTGGATGTTTAGAAAGTGCTGATGAGGCAGATAAATCTTCTGACACGTCTCAAGCCCAAAGCAGGCAGGCAGCAGCAATAATGATGCTTACAGAGCCAAGTGCTAGGCAGTAATATTTTGAAATAAAACAAAAATAAAGTATGACTTTACCTGCAATAAGTGAAATTTATTGTGAAAAGTGAAAGCTAATTTTACCAAGTGATTTTCAGCTGATTTGAACTGCAGCTATGTCAACCTCTGAACTTTGTGTATCTAAGGTTTGTCTGTTAGCAAAAAGCACCTGCTACAGCTTAGAAAGAGCTCTGAACTATTAAGGGGCTCTTTAATACACTTAGGATTGCTGGGAGTTTGGGTTAGAAACAGCTGCAGCATATCTGGTTTTTTTTTTGGAAGGGTAAGTTATCTACTGCACGTGTGAAGTTCCTGATCTTACCATAATCCTAACTTTCAAAAGGTTTTCCTCTACCCCTCAAAGCTTCTCAGATTTGAATACTTTTATATCACTAGAGTCAGGAAAATTCCAGACATGGGGATCTTCTCCTGAGAAGATCAATATATGTATCAAAGAGGGCATTTGTGGACAGAGAAGGATATATCTGAAGATCTCAAGTGCTAAGGCTGGTTTCAAAGTACATAGAGCTTTAGCATGTATTGGATCCCATCCTGACTTAAATCTTCATGAATGGTAAACAGAAATGTAGAAGCCACTGCAAAGATTTTAGCACTGATGCCATATGCTCACATGGTTCCATTCCCCTCAGGAAACATCACCACTAAATTTCGAAGTTGCTTTCAAAGACCCTTATTTAAGGCAAGATCAGAAATTGCAAAGAGAACCTATCCTAGAGGGGCAAAGATGTGGATGTTGATTATATAGGTGATATTGTTGGTCCTATAGTTTATAATATACACTTGAGAATCTACAGAACTATGGAGTACCTAAACAAGGAGACCACGTAGTCCAAACCCCTGCTGAAACAAGGACCAATTTAGGCCATACTGCTCAGCTGTCATCCAGCTGAAATCAGAATATATCTAAAAGTGGAGATTCTATGTCTCTGGACAACTCTTTCCAGTGTTTTGCTACCCTCATGATAAGAAGTACTTTTTTTGATATCTTACTGAAATTTCATGCGTAGCAACTTGTCTGTTGTCCCCTATGTCTGTCACTGTGGACCTCCAGGAAGAGTGCTCGTAAATTGCCTGGACTCTTGCATTTGCTACTTGAAGGAAGCAATAAGACCTCCTTATTAAGGAGACCCTTCTTTTTAAAAGCCTAACTGAATGTGGTTCTCCCAGCCTCCCCTCATCAGAGATGTGCTCCATCCACATAATTAGTTAATGGATTTCTATCCCGATGTAGAGTGCTATATTCCCATCTGATAACCAAGAGAAGGTCTGCTCAAACACTTCATGTAAATGGCTCAAAGCCGTTTACATTGGAAAACAGATCTGGGAGCAATATCTGGAAAGCCCCCAATCCCTAAATTTGACTGGTAAAGTTTGAATTTGTTAGTTTTCGTAGCTGAAATCTTTCTGATTTCTTAGCTGAGCCTTTTATTTTTCGATATTGAAAGCCAAGGAGTTTCAATATGGAGGTCAGGATAAGAGCTGTAATGAAAAATGAGATTTTTTTTTTTCTTCTAATATATTTAATAATAAATCTCCTTCTTTTATTTTCATCAAAATTGTCCAAAAGCAAACGTCTTATTTGGAATATGGAGTCTGCAAGCCAGTGTGACATTTTAGTATGTTCACACACACTGCACAATGGAATAGCTACTACTCCCGTCTGCTTATCTCATTTTACCATAAGGTTCAGTTTCTGTCGTCTGTGTTATTCCCACCTACTTTGTTCAAGGAGAAGAAAGTGAGAATGTAGAATCTAAGATCAGTGAAAAGGAAACCCTTAGCTGCATATCATCAGCTAGTTAATTATACTTTAAACTCTTCTCATATCCTTGCAACTTCACACATTTATTGAGTGAAAGACTGAAAGTGAAGACCAAGGCTGACTACTGAGAAATGCCATATCTAAGCAGTTCATCATGGATCTCTTTGCTAGGAAGCAAGAATTCATGCTTTTCTCAAGTACAGAACATACCAGAAGGGGTGTTGGCTCTCAAGCAGGTGAAAACATTTATACAAATATAACATAGGAAAATATATGCATATCATTAAGTATTTCTACTTAGCATTAATTGAGTTAGCATTCAAACTGTGCCATGGGCAAAGAACAGAAACAAAGAGAATGAATAGGGAGGTAAAAGATTTAGGAGGAAAAGTAAGATGATCATGACTTGTTTAAAATAACAAAATAAGCTGAGGACATTTGACCTTTCAGTAAGTATGATCATTTAGATAATAGCTTTTTTTTTTTTTTTTTTTTTTTTTTTTTGTAGTAGTATAGTAGTAGTATATTTTATGTTTAATCCTTCCTATAAGAGTTGATTTTTTGATTTGTCTTTTGACAAGGATCTGAAGGTTTGGTATTTATGCATGCTAGCTGAGGGGGAAAACTGAAGCTCAAGTGGATGTTTGTGACTTACTGGAGGATATACTGACAGCTGTTGTGCCTTTTACAGGCAGGAAGTTTATAATCTGTAAAGGGTTTGTTTTTTCGTTTGCTTTTTCCTCTTTGACTTCCTTATGAGATACAGTCACTGTAAAGTCCACCACGTGTCTTTAAGCTCAAGGCTTAAAATATCCATTAGAAGCAAGTCAGAAAGGCCATACTAAGACTGGGAGGCCCACAGAATTAGATACTGTGTTTATCTCATCCCCATATGCTTATACCCTTCCTCCCACGGCAATGCTAAATTTGTTCACGAAGCAGTGATCAAAGGTTTCTCACGTTCATGGTGCCCTCCAGCTCCATCTTTCATCCAGCCCATGGCCCCATCTGCTCTGCGACTGCTGTCCGCCCCTGTCCTCACCCATTGGGAGTCTCAGCTGACACTTGGGTGTCTTCCCCCTCCCACTCATGAACATCAGACTGCTACTGATCATCTCGCATCGGACATTTTGAATATGTACCAGCAGGCTTGATGTGCCTTAAGTTACTCTGTTGTTTGGTTTGCTGCATAGGAGTGCAGTATGCACAAATATTTACCCTCCGGAGCTGCAAGGGGAGAAGAAATTGCCGTATCCAGTGGAACTTCATTGTCAAAGGATTCGTCAACTACAGGGCCAAATTCTGCTTCCACAGTTGCAAGATGATATTTTATTATTAGGTGCCTATACATCAGCATGCTAATTCTGTTTTTTGTTTGTTTGTTTGTTTGTTTGTTTCTGCTACTACTCTCTTTTTTTTTTTTTTTTTAACAATGGTATCATTGTCAACAACATCCTGCTGTCCCAGAACATTCTTTGTCTGGATACAAAGCAGCATGTGGCTCTAAGTGTAGCTATAAAGAAGGGATCAGCAGGAAAGTAATTTTGTTTTTAAATATTTCTCAATCTATGTTGTATTTGCGTTTGTATTATGCATTTGAGAAATGCTTGCTGATATTTTTCCTTTCTGCTTTGATGTAAACAAATCTCATATCATAGATTCTCAAATCTAAAACAGACTTTGAAAAAATGAGGATTAAATGAGACCTTATCCTAGAAAGTAGAGCCCCCACCCCTTGGACAGAGCATTGTTTCTCCCCACCATGTGGAATGGAGATAACCCTCTGTTTCTTTGTGGTAAGCTACCAACCAAATCCATTCTGGCAAATCTGACACCCAATGTGATTTGTCCTTTTCGATGCTGTTTATGAGAAGTCAGGACGGTCTTCTGTCAAAATTGATAAGTGAGAAGACAGTGGGGAATGCAATTTTATTTGTAACAGCACAGCTGCCAGCAGTTCCAGCTTGTTTACATCTAGGCTGGCTCTGTCTTGCTCCATAGCTTTTCTATTTCCATCCAAATAGCCCCCAAGTACATTGTGGATGTGCCTGTCTATGTAAAATCTGCATAAAAGAACACACTGGGAGTGTTAGAGAAGGAAAAAAGAACTTACTTCTTTAGGTTCTTTTCACAAGTCAAGAACATCAGTAGCTTTAAAAGCAAAATCTTGATCTTTACCAAATCTCCATTTTCATTTACAAAATAGCTTCTAAAACTGAAATGTAATCTGCTAAAATCCTGTGATGCTTATTACCTGCCATGGTGAAGGTGCCTGAGGAGGTAAGAGCTTAGCTTTTTTGATGAAAGCATTCTTTCTCCAGTGGAAGTGGTCAGTGTTTGTAAATTAAATCCACAAACATTTAGATATAAGTTTATTATTTGTGGAAAAAATGCAAGAGGATCCTGCAGTGACATGTGAAGTGGAGGGCAGTTTAATTACACACTGCTTCACTCTGAATACTTCTGCTACATATCCTACAATTAGCCTCCGCTACATAGGCATTAACATATTTCCTGGAAAATCCTTTTGACAAGGAAGCATAACTCTTGATGGTCTTGTGATAGTTCCCAGGTCTATGAAGCCTTTGTTTGCCTGCTATATAGCTTGCCTTCAGTCTGGCAGTCCCAGAATCCCAGGCATTTTTGATCTTTTTTTATTAGTGCACTTAAGAAAGCTGCAGTCATAGCCATTTCTTTTATACAATCTCTCCTGTGAGCTGTTTCTTTATCATAGCCCATGCTATACACACAGGTATCGGGGAGGTGAAGTTAAGAGGTTTTTTTTGTTTTACTGATGTAGCTTTTGGCAGGTGAACTTTTTCAGCAGACTAAAAATTCTTGTTTCATTTTGCTATTTCTGCTATTGCTGTTATTAATAAATAATTGGTTTCCACATGGTTTACCATTCAAAAGTATAGTCCCAAGATGGCTGTAAATGTCTCTGCTCTGGTTTCGTAAACTGTGGGATCATCAGACACTTTGTGTTCTCACTATAGATGTGAAATATATATCTACATTTTTTAGGAGTGGCAATCATGCTCTTAATGAATTGTTTGATGATTGCTAAGGGAGATTCTTCTGCAGTGTGACTGACCTGCCTGGCACCTACTTACATAGGTACATATACACACATGCATAGATATAGGTATGCACACAGTATTTAACTATATCTATACACATGAATAAACAGACCCACTCCCCTCCACACAGACACTTGAAGATACATGTAAACAATTAAATATTTAACACCTCTCAAATCTGAATACAAAATAACTAACTTAAAAAGAAATTGCTTTGTTAATTGAATTTTGGTGGCACCACAGGCTCTCTTCATCTAAACAGGGATTAGTAGCCCTTGAGGGGAAAAAAACATAGTATTTAATATAATTGATGATTTCTAGTGATACTAGGATTTGCACATCTTTTTCAGACTTTCATAAACTTACTTCTGGTCATTGTTAAGAGATGTTGCTGTTAAACCTGCGTAACTAAGAAAGATGGAAACATGATTTGGGGAAGTATAACGTCATACTTCTTTGAAACACCAAGCTTCTCTTTTAAGAGTATAGTCTTACCTGTTGTCCATACCCTGATTGATTGTATGTGACAGTCACATTTCCTGTTGCATGGAACAAATTCAGAGGTAAAATAAAAGGCATTTTAAAAGAAACTCTGAAGAACACCATATATTCTACTGCTGGGGCTTTTTGTTGTTGTTGTTTTTGCAAACCCAGGCTGTTGTTTCCTCTTTTTTATACCCACAGTCACTTGCAACATATGCTTTTATGTAACATGTAATACCATTCTCATCGCTTCTGAACTTGAGTTAAATTTTCTTTGTAGAAGCTCCACTGTTAGCACTTCACCCTCCTAGGACTTCATTAGATTGAACTGTTAGCCTGTTCCTGTAAGAATAGAAGGATAACTCTGGTATTATTTATTTTTATTTCACGAGCACGATTGTGCCAGTGATGAAAAGTGTGGGGCATTATGAAGATTAAATATTATAGAAGGTAGCAACATAAATGACTGGTGATTTGGCAGTCTGGATAAGGTGTATCCCTCTATCTACATGGAGAATAAAACCAAGAAAGTGAATATGATTGTTGATAGAGTGCCAGGATGTTCTGCCATTTTGAGCTCTGCCGGATAAATGTCTGGGTGCTCACCATCATTCCTAGGAATGAAATATAAAGTGCTAAAATGGGATTATTAAACAAAATAATGAGACTAGGAGCAGGCTTTTCTTGGTTTCCATAGTTTACGGAAACAACTAGAAAGAAGCTGATAAAATCAATCTGACTTTGCTAGGATGACCTTCTTATAGTAACCCTGACTGAAAGTGTAAAGAGCAGCCACAATTCAACTGTGCGTATAAACTGGATGTTGATCTCACCCATAAAGATGTCAGCACAGGAAGATACTGAAGAATGAACTTTAATTTTAAGGTGCCTGTAGTCCCTTTGCACTTCTGTTTGATGCTTCAGAAGAATGACACTATTTCAGATGATTTTTTTTTTATTTTTTTTTTTTAGGTATAAACAGTTTATTAAAATAAGTCAGACCTTAATGTACTTTCTCAGTTAATTCTTCATTGATCTGTTCTGTAAGTACTCTGTTCTTGGTCTTTTCTGCTTCATTCACTCAGTTAATCATTCTGTTAATTATGCCATTAACAAAATGAACATTAAAACAGTTACTTGGATATTACTACAGATGAAAAGGAAAAGCAGAGATAGAGACATATATTTTCTTATTTTGTTCAATTACATTGTTTTTGTTCTTAAAATTTATGGAAAATACTACCCTCCTTCACCTGGGGTTATCAGATATTGGGCGTACTCATTGCGTTCAATAAGCCTTGATTTCTTCTGAAGGTAAAATCAAGGGTACAATGTAGAATAACTAGCCTGGTACTAAGATACAACTTTACAGATGCTTATGAAAAAAAAAATGAGGAAACAAGATAAACTGTCAGCTAAACCTTGTTAATTTAGCATTTGCAAACTTTTAGGTCATCCCAGCTGTGAGATAAATTGTGTAAACCCTTTGGAGCTCTGCCTGATAATGGTCTGTAAGAGGATAAAACATAAAGGTGTTTCAGTTCACACCTAGAGTTGCTTGAGAATATGCACGTGGCCACTTGCTGCAATTTAGAGATGGGCAATAATTCACTAATTGGTGATACCTGTATTGTCCTGGGTGGCTATGAATATATATATATTTTTTTCTCTGATATTGCAATAATAGCAACTAGTAACATTTTGTAATCTTATTTCAATCCAAGAGATACTAATAATCATCCTACCATACAGAAAAACTGCTGACCCCACAGAGACCTCCATGTACTGCCTGACTCTGAGTTCTACTGTTTTAGTACATGTTATTTTATTGTGGGCTTGAATTTGGAATTTGTCAGCTACTTTAAAGATTTGTGCCAAGACTCAGCTTTTTCATACATTTTAGGATAAAATATATCTCAATTCTATCATATGTTTCACCACACAAGGACTTTTTCAAAAAGACTGACAGCTTTTTATCTTTCTTCTGGTGAAGTAGGAATCCTCCCACAGGCTGTAGCGACTTCCCTTTCTAAAAGCTATATATGTAGTGTTGAGTTGGCTCCTAATTTAAAACCTGGAGATTTCATTCTTGTAAATACCAAAACTTCCGCTTTTTTTTTCTTTTTTTCCCCATTCAGAAATAGTTGTTCCAAGGAGAGAAGGAAGAGAGAACAGGAGCACAGTGTTTTGGTTTTGCAGACTTTTACAGGTTTTTAAAGAACATATAACGAGCATTTTCAACTAAAGGTAATGGAGTTCAGTGGAACAGGGTAGATGGTAGTTAATGCTAAGAGATGAAATATTCAACTGTGTCATAAACAGAATGTGTTTAGGATTCTCCAACTTAACACGTCAGAAAAATACAATCCCTGAACTATGAATAACAGGTTTTAAAATATCATATTTCCATTACTGTAAAGCATAACACTGATTAAAATTAATTTCATATTTGACTACATATTGTCAGTGAGGTAATTTCTTCATTGTAAGGAGGACTTAAAAATTAACTGAAATGATCACAAGCATTTTGCGGGTGTTGTATTTTGATTCCATGCTGCCCCCTCTAATGGTGTTAGCAGTGTTCAAAGGATGTGCTACTCAGTTATACCGTACAGGTGAGGGGACCACAATAGCTGATACAATTCTGATAGTCTCTTGTTCCTTCTAATAGTGTGCAACAATTGCTATACAGCCAGGGAATACTGGAAGGACATTGAGTATTTATACTATTACTACAATGCTTCCCAAACACTCTGTAATAATTTATTTCTTTATGTTATACTATCCTTGTGCTGTTTGCATCACAGTCTGTTTCCATAGATGAAGAAAACAAGTCACAAAAAGCTATGTGAAGTGCCTACACCAAAGCAGTTACAAATGAACATGGAATAGATTCCAAATTAGTCTCTAAGATTTGTATTTAAGTTACTGAACTTTATTAATATTTAATGCTATGTTCCATGCATTATTGATTTTTGAACTTATATCAGGAAATGCTAATGTTGTGAGAATTTCTGATTCATCAAAGCTTTTGTTTAAGACTTAGAAAACTTTTGGAAACCAATGAAAAGTGCATCCTACAAGGAAAGACTATAAATATTTTTCAAAATGATGGTGAATTTGAGAAAGTAGGGAAAATTCTTTTCCCCAGTATAAAACATCTTCCAGGTAAGAATGGTAAGAATTTCAAATGTGTCCAGTAATCTAAAATGCATACAGTGATTTTTCAGGGGGGAAAAAAAAAAAAAGAAAAAGTTTAAATTCTGGAAATGGGTCTGCATGTTTCCTTATACAAAGAAATTGTAAAGGGGATCTTGTTTGTTTGTTTGTTTGTTTGTTGTTGTTTTTTTTTTTTGGTCTACGTAGTATCTGGAAACTTCCATTCCTAGGACACCATGATGTTTGGATATAATGTTTGGATATGAGGTAGCTAAATGTAGTGTTTCCATTTGTCATACTATAAGATAATGTTGAATAAATGATTAAGTCTTCTTAGTTAAAATAGTCTACAGTAAATACAGCAAACTGGTCTTAGTGAATTTCACAGTCAGAAAGTCATGAGTGGATGGAAATGAAAAATGGACAAAAAATGAGACAAGACAATATTATAGGGTCCATCAACCGGACGGTAAACCCTTTAGAGTTAGGGTAGTGTTATTCTTCTTAAACCTCCTTTGTACCAGAGCAGTCCAAGAGCTGTAGTTCTTTGTAAAGAACTCAGTCAATGTCTTTACTCATTCTGTGGATGCAGTAGGTCAAATTTAACACAAGTGATACTATCACAAAGAGTGTCAGCAATTCCCCAAATCCACTCATTCTCCTCCAGTTCTTGGTGGGGGACATGTCAGATCTCAAGTTTATTCCAAACTTCAAGACCACCCAGTTGCTTCCAAACACTGGAAGTACTTATTTATGGGGTTTAAGAAGCTCCAACCATGGAAAAAGGATAGCTTGCCATCCATTGTAACTAATTTATATTAAGCTCTAATTTCTTGTTTGATTTAGCAGCACACAGAAGTGTAAGAAGACGGGCAAATGAAGGATTGGAGGCTGAGAGAAAGGAAAGAGAACAAAGTGGCAGCAGTAATAAGTTGCTTCATAGAACCATAGAACATCCCAAGTTAGGGATAAGAAGGGACCCACAATGATCATCAAGTCCAGCTCCTAATTTCAGTAGTGCTGAGCTGTATGTATGATTTATACATAGTGAAGCAGTCACTTTAGTAGATGGGATTTCTTGCTTACCAGTCAGTAATTACTTTACAGATTTTTATAGGCGTGATAACAGAATGGTTTATAATGTGACAGTAAAAAGAAGGTGATGCAGGGGCTATGTGAATATGGACATTTACTGAGATTGGAAATGCCTGGGAGGAAATGGGAGAAAAGGGTGAGTGAAGCTGCTGCCTGTGCAAATACAGGTGAGGGATCACTTTGGAAAAGAGCGAACAGAGACAGGCTTTGAGGGTGAGGACAGAGGGTTGTGTCTGTGGAGGGAGTGCCGTGACGGGATGGAACAGGATGAATGGAGATGAGAGGGGCTGACAGGCAGTGGTGAGGCAGGAGCAGAGCTCAGCCACAGTATAAATGGGTTTAACAGGGAGTAAACAATCCTGACAGGAAGTCAGGAGGATTCCAAGATGTGCATGGCCTCCCAGATGCCACAGGCAGAGTGATCAGCAAGTTAAAATGGGGCAAAGTAAGCTTTCCACGTGTGCAATTATTCCAGCATAGGGTTATTGGATAGATAACTCGTCAACATCTTCTGGGTGCAGTGAGAAGAAACTTCACCAACCTCCCTCTTAGGCTGTAATCTGTTTTCCAGAATGTGGCAGCAAAATGTGAGGAGTTCTGAGTTGTTTTTGCCCCCAAAGGGCTCTTCAAGAAAAGCCAATGAAGGGTTCATGCACCACTTTCTAACAGGCTGTCAGCTTTATTCATTGTAATCTAGCTTTTAGTAGAAAGACTTAATATAACTTCAAACTGATGCAAACATTTACCAAGGTCTCCTTTAATATTTCTTAACCATTTTCAGCTATTCTAGGAAGCCAACAGGCAGTTAGGTGACATTTATAACCTACTTCTCTACCACTTGAGAGAAATGATGGTATTAACCTAGCTTTCCCACCCCAAAGAGGTGACAGCTCCATGTTTGGCCTTATGTCTCCTGGAGCTGACAGCCTGTAAACTGGTTTTCCCATGACTGAAGCAAAAGATGGCCTTTAACTGTGAGCCAGAGGCTACAGCCACTAACTAATCCATTGCTTTAAAGAACAACCAACATAACTAGTTTTCAGTCCTTCAGGAGCATGACGTTTACCCTTTGTTGTCTTTTCGATGTCTGAAGAAATGGACTACCTTCTAAATTTAAATCCTCTCTTATTCTAATTTCCATGTCTATCTTTAAAGGGTTTTGCCATGAATTATTTTCTTAAAAGTATTGTCTTCACCATTGCAAAGCACTGAGTTATTGTTCTGCCCACACAGAGGAAAGAAACAGCAAGTCAAAGATTTAGCAATTTGGCATTGCTTTCTGTCACTTGGCAGCGGATACCTTCATGTTGAGAGGCGGCTGCCCCCAGAGTGCCCAAAAGAGGGGGAGGCTGTCATCTCCTGAGCGCTCTCCTCAGTCCCTCTCTTTCCACCATCTGTCTGTCAGCACACTTCATGAATCCCCAAATATTATTTCTCACAGATTTTTAAAATGCTGAAATCTGAAGACAGTTCAGTCCCTACATGCTCACACACAAAACCCCAAACCTGAAGCAGGAGAAAATGGCTAGATGTGTGTGTATCTAAAGGGATTTAAAAGGAGATCACATCCTTACAATATCATTACTGTTTCTTTTTTTTTAAGGCTGGTAGGGAGGGAAAAAAACAAAACAAACAAACAAAAAAAAAAAAAAAAAAAACACCTTGAAAACATCTGTCACAAAATGAAATGTCAAATGCTTCTGACCATGATGGTCCAGGTTCTGTCGTGTCTCTGTTGCTATTGTTCTCTTGAAGTTGTTTCAGATGTGTATGTTAGCCACCAGCTAAAGATTGGGCTTGTGGACTTTAGATCTTAGAGATGATGTAGTGTTTTATTAAAAGATATTGTTAGCCCCGAATGTGACCAGAATATGCTGTGTTCTCTATAAAAAAGATGTCCTGAGGTTAGTACTGCAGATGTGCAGTGGAGAAAGGGTACTTATTTGGAATGGCTTCTGTGCAAAGCAAGAGACCTCATCCAACTTCATCCTTAGTCTGAATGAAATATTACTTGAGTGTGTTCTTGAGTCTAGACTGAAAAACTTGAAATGTTTATCAGGCAGTTAGCTTTGGTCCCCAAGAACTAATGTGGGTATCTACAGCTTGTATGTGGCCACACACACTGTCAACGAACTACACCTCGCACAGTCACTTAGGAAAGGAATAGTCCCAAGAGTACTGAGTACGGATCTCAGCTCTGAGCTCTGTTACAGGGAGCAGAAATGAAGGCTGTGGCAATGCAAGCACTGTGCATAGCCAGGTGTGCCGTATCCCAGTCAGTGGATATTTGTCACTGGTGTTTGTCAGCAGCCAGTTCCCAGAGAGGGTTTTAGCAAACCTTCTTCATTCCCAGGATGGAGCCTCTAGAGTTGCCCTCATTTTCCTTCACTTTCATGCCCTAAATGGTTAAATTATTCTGCTCATTGACTCAGCACACGCTGAAAGGATTCAGCTCATTTGCGGCCTGAAACATTTGTCCAACTTTATAATAACAAACATTTTGAGACAAATCATCCACAAGACCATCAAGGTCATTCCTGACTGAAGAAATTACGCTCAGAACTGTCCTCGGGGTCCCTGACCAGCCTCAGCGCGGGGAGAGGGGAGGTGGTGCTGGCAGGACAATGAAAGTCAATGGATTTCAGCTCATGAACAGCTCCTCATTTGCCTTGATTTAAAGGTCCCAGTCTCAGCCCTTTATGGTGTATTTAGGCTTCCTTATAGGCCTCTAAGGGACTGCAAGCTTCTTTATTCCTTAAAAGTATACCTTGTTGCTGTAATTGAAGCTGTTTTGTTACTGTAATTCCTCCCTAATATTACAGTTCTAGTCAAGTGTTCTTTCCCTCCGGAGGCATCAATTATTATGGGTTTTGAATAGGCCTCCCTTCAGTATACATATTTTCACTCCCAATGCCAAAATCAGGTCACTGTAATTCTCTTCCTTAATAAAATACGGTCCCATGTTTCTTCTTTCAAACTTCTTTCATGTATAAAGCATGTACTGGCGAATAATTCCACTTCCTACCACATGATAAGCTATTTAAAGTGTCTGTCATACTTATGAAAAGCTAAAGAATACTACAAATTTCATGGTATTTTCAACACTTTCTTAGTATCTCATTAAGACATTGAATATTCAAAGTCCAGCAGGAAGTTTATAGAGTTTATGCATGTCCTGAACCTGTGTAGATTTGTGCATTGGTGAGAGAGCAGGGGATCAAGCCCAGCAGTGCACTTGGTGAAATGTAAACTGTACGGGGTTCGTTGGCTAACCTAAGTCTGTGACCTGGGGGTTTTTCAGTAAATTGTGGCGTTTTGATGCTTGGTCCCCACACATCCGTTGGGCAGAGTCATAAGCCCTCCCTGCTGTGTGCCCATTTGTATGTTGATCTCTCTGACATCTCAGATGATGGGTTATCACAACAGAGAACCAGAGTGTAGGTCTGAGGAAAAAACTGGACCTGTGGCACAGCCAAGTCACTATCACTAACTTACACATTCAACACCTGAGTGGCAGTGCTTTCTGGTATTTCCTCAGATGTTTCCTCTTCCACACCAGAAGAAGTATGTGCTTGTGGTGCATGGCTGTTGCAGGCAGGAAGGGATACATCTTCCCTCCCCACAACCCAGCACTGGGCTCTGTTTGCTGCTGCAGGAGAACTGGAGAGAACAGACACAGTGGTGCCCATGTGCCCTGGGAGAGACTTGTGCTAGAGAGGTTGTCCTGATGCTTGCTGAATGTGCGACTCTGCACTGTATCAAGTCTGAAAAGTGGATTGTGAAGGATTCTATTGTCTCTTTCTCTCTCTCTCTCTTTTTTCTCTCTCTCTTTTCTCTCTCTCTCTCTCTCTCTCTCTCTTTCTCTTTCTCTTTCTCTTTCTCTTCTCTTTCTCTTTCTCTTTGTTTTTTTTGTTTTTTTTTTTTTTTTTGTTTTTTGTTTTTTGTTTTTTTTTAATGGTTATAAGAAACAGAAGCTGTTAAGCTCCAAATGTCATCTACAAATTCCTTTTAAATACCCATATCAGCTGAAGTTTTCCATTTGCAACCAAGCTAATACTCTGTGTTATAGGATTCATAGTGCTTTATTGCAATTATTTGCTTCACAGTGTTGAAACCAAGTACAGCTTTCCATTTTTGTGAATGATTCCCCTGTGAAACCCTAAAGATGCTTAACTCAAATGGGTGTGTGTAGTAGTTATCATTGCGCCATCTGCCCTAAAACTTGCACTTTTCATGAGACGCCACTGCTGGGACATCTGGCACTAAAAATATGTTTTCTACATCATCTCACAATTGAGGAGGATGCCATGGCTGTTCAACTCCACAGGAGATTCCTTGAAGCATCCTTCTATTACCTAACAACTTCTGCAAGGAAAGTATGGCACTAAGCTGGCTGGGGAACAAATAATGATATTAATGGAAGGCTGTGGTTTTGCTTTATGTTTTAGATTGCAGTTGGAAAGGAGTGTTGGTGGTGTGATGGATTGATTGACATGTAGCCAGCCTGTTCTATATCCTATAAGTCAATGATTGGCATGATAGGACTGAAATGACTATGTAATATACTGTAAGTCAGCTCCTATTACCCAAAAGCAAAAAAGACCTGCAAAATCAATGCACATCCATATTTTTCAATTAGGCATATCTTCCTGAATGATTTCTGCATAGCTTGAACCTGTGATATACTGGAATTTCCTTAATTCACAGAGTATTTTTCCCCCTAAAAGAAGCACACAAAATAATGTGTCTTGAGGCTGGGCAGTTACAACAAACTTCTGCTGTTTCTCAGATACATCTTGATGTGTAGGCATGAGGTTTGCCATACTGAGGAAGGACTGTCACTTCTCCATGGCTGGGCAGGAGGGAGTTGGTGACTCGGCACTCCTTTGTGCCACGTAATTTTTTCCAGCTTTGGCAAAAGACATCATGTGAGGCCATGTGCTTTCTTGTAGGAGGTGGAGCTGTGCCGCATTAGCAGCCAGGAGAAGCTGGGGCTGACTGTCTGCTACAGAACTGACGACGAGGAAGACACGGGGATCTATGTCAGTGAGGTAAAGACGCGGCACTGAGGAGGAGGGAGCACATCGGGAAATGTGAGAGCAAGTGCTCTGTGACCAGGCTGCAGAAATGTCGGCTGGCAGCCAGCACATGTCACTTCCAATTCATTTAGATTATCAGTTTAAATTATGTTGCCCAAGTACTGTAATTATTACTAGCGCACTTCTCTAATCTGAATGCTTTTAACTAAAACATCACAGTTAGGGAAGTGTAAAGCAGCCTGAGCACGGCTGGAATTTTGAAATAAATTTGCCTTTATGGGGGAAAGTAGGCAGAGTTTTTAAGGTGAAAGCCTGCTCCACACCCTGCTTGCATATCCCCCCACCACAGCCTCAGTAATCGTAACAGTGGGTAATCCTTATTCTATTATTTGTGGTTTCGGTACAGTTATGGTATCACAGACATGCCACAGGTGGATGAAGGGAGTAGCCTGGGAGGGAAATATGTCAGAAAGACTGATCTCTCCTAATATATGTATATATATATATATATATTTATGTATGTATTTATTTTTGGTCAAACAAAATATGGAGTACTGGATATTGAGATGGGTGGATCCCTCCGTTTTTCATTGATGTACTAGGAAAACATGATATGCAGCACATATCACAAGGTGTTAGTGTTTCACAGTGTCAGTCCAGAAGGCTTCCAGTTAATTCTCTTTGAGTCCCACCTTTGGGACTCCAAGAGGGTTGTTTCCCTGGATAAAGCAGAACTCTTGTGAGCCCAGGCTCACTGGTGGTTGTCCTGAATGAACTGGATTTCCAATAATTTGAATTCTGAATTCCCATAAACTTTGTCGCTTTTGCGACATGTACCAAATTCTGAATGAAGATCATGGACAAAGTGAATCCGTAGAGAGTTTTCTCCTACTTAACAATAAACAGGGATGAAGAAAAAGTCACTCATTTGCAGGTTAGCAGCAATGCCAAAGAAGCTGAAAAGCACAACCCTGGAACTAGAGTAAGGAATTAATGTAAAACCACCCAAGAACAAGTCTTTCAACAGTTACATAGGTGTGGCTGTTAAAGTTTATTTGACCTTGTAAGGAGAAAGAAAATGCAGGAACCTCCTAATACAATCCAGAATTATATCTGAAATGTGATGTTTTTCCTGCATGGTAGAAATTTCTCAGACCTTTTAAAGTGAATGTAATTATGTTGTCTTTTGTACTTGATTAAACATTTAGGAATCATTTTTTTTCTATGACAGTTCACAAGAAGAAAATAATACCTAACAGCTGTAGAGGACGTAACCTGCAAACCAGATGCTAAACTCAAATGCTTGGTTTGAAAAAATAGCTTATGGCATGATGAAGCAAAATAATGATTTAAGATAACCATCAACTGAAAGGTGATAGATTGTATTGCCCTGCAATGAACAGTAGGTCATTGCTCAGAGATGAGCTATAGTGACTTTGATAAACTGTTAATAGAGCCCTAAATATCTATTTAGGTTAAAAAAAATTAAAATTAACTAGCTTAGAGCAGAAGCTTTATACAGAACCTGTGAATGATCTATACAAAATAAATCCTTTTCTTTTTTTCCTGTTTCCTTGAGAACTGCAAAATTCCAGAGGAAATAACAGATTGAAAACTGAAGCAATCATTTCACAGTAAATATTTTCATGCAAGAAAAATAAGCCTGCTTCTCTCCCAAATACAGGCCCATTTGTATGGAGGTATCAGCTGCTGCAGAATAACCTCAGTCCATAGTGAACTTCAAGAGCACAGGGACTCTGTTGTTAATTCTTAGTGCTCTGACAGCTGAAGGTTAATGCCTGATGGTGGCATAGAAGAGTATTAATCTGAAAATCATATGCTCCTGACCCCTTCTGTCTTTAGGCTTTTATCTGAAACAAGATTATACAATTATTTAAAAAACGGCTGAGTTCACAGGGCTGTAAAGGAAGGTTTAAATTACCTCTGTACAGAGTAAAAATGGCACTTTATTAAATTCAGCAGCACTGATTGGCTTCTGGTAAAAATATTTTAATCTGCTGTTACTGAATATTGTCCTGTGCAGGTTGATCCAAACAGCATTGCTGCCAGAGACGGACGGATCCGTGAAGGAGACCGTATTTTGCAAGTATGTGACAATAGACTCTTTCCTAAACTCTTTCTTCAGACGAACATGCAGTGCTGTCTTCTCTGTGGACTGTTAATGAGGGAAGGTAGTTCTCTTTGTTACTGTGATCGATGAGAAAATCCATGTCTGTCTGTTTTTTAACACAATAGCTGGGAGCTAGAGCGCACGTATTGAAAAATGAGAATGACAAACTTGTTCTGGCTCATGCCCTTATATCCTGTGTCTTTCTTTGCCGTATTTATTAGCAAATCTCATTTTCTCTGTGTTCATCTCAGTTCGTGTCAAATTCTAAATAGGGATCCTGCAAACATAAATACAGGTGTCAGAAATTTGCTGATCATTCACCGATTGCATAAATTTGTGTAAGCCTAACTCACGCTGAGCATTGATGGCAAGAGTTTTCATACAAAAGACATGCTGTTCATAAAGGATGATCTTGAATGTACTTGAGCAGGGGTTTTACTAGACTTTTGTTAATATTTTCTTTCCTCCACCAAAAATACACTGCTTTTCTGAGTTCTTGGCTGATCCACCATCTTGGCTTTTTTCTTCCCCCTTGGTTTCTATTGATCTTCTCATTTAGAGAGCTGCCCCTGCAGCTATCCTGCAGATAGGTTTGTGCAATAAAGCACAGCGCCCGTAGGCGAGGTCTGGAAGAGGGAGGGAGGGCAATGTCACTGTGCAGAGAGGAAAATAGCTGGAATGGCAGTAGGTTTGTGTTCTGAACTGGCAGTGAATACTATGTTTTGAAGTAATGACAAAACAGATACCAAAATCAGTAAATTGGAAACTGCTCTATTATATCATTTTAGTTCTGGTTTCCAGTCAATTTCCCTTTTATTTTGTCTTTTTTGTGTGTGTGTTTTGTTTGTTTGTTTGTTTTGTTTTGTTTTTCACTGAAGTCCCAGAAGTAGCTCCTGGTAACGACAGGTTGTTTTTCTATAAACAGTTTCATAATGGCCTTTCATTAATACTTGCACATGTGCTTTCTGGTTGTCGCAAGCTTAGCCTGTTCCTTCCCATCATTCTTCTCATTTCTGCAGGAAACCTCTTTGCTGAAGTACCTGTAGCTATACTTCTTACCCTGGTATCACCTTAGGGATTGTAGCTAATCTCCCAAGCACAATAGGATCTAGAAGCTGGTTTACCAAAGTGGCCCATCTTTCAGAGAGGAAATAATAAGTTACATTTTAATGCCGAGATTCACTCAGGGCTGCTGGTTTATTCTCTGTGCAGCTGAGGATGTGAAAATGTTGTCAGGTGAACGATGCTGCCCACCAGAAGACACAAATGCCGTGGTGCGAGGGGTGATGGGGCTGTGGGACCACGTTACAGACTGAGAGTAGGACTGGAAAAGTCAGTGTGCTGTCTTCTGTGTCTTGCTATAGAATATCCATTATATCCATTGAAGAAACCAAACAGAATATAGTGGTATAAGTCATTAAAAAAAAAAATCTTGTTTATTTGACCAAGTAGAAACCACTTTCATTCTTCCTCTATGCACTTTAAAGTAAATAGAGGGTAGATTCATTTCCTGCTATTTTCCTTTCTTTCCAAAATTTCTGCATGAAGTGGAAAGCCAAGAGCAGTTCAGGCAAACATTCTCAAATTCCTAATGAAATTCATTTCAATTGTGATTAAAGACTCCAGGGGTGAGAGAAAGCATAGGTAATTCTACTGTCTTTTTGTAGGCTGGAGCATTTCTTTAATGTCAGTGCTGATATATAGCTATGAGTTTGATCATTAAAGTTAACACCCAGAGAGTTATGTGGGGTTTACTTTCATATCTGAAAACACATTGACCCTCTATCTACTCTTATTGATGAGATAACTCAGAGGAATAGAAGCTGACAATGCCATTACAGGGGATTACACTGAGGCTGGGAGAAAGACGACTCCCTAAGCATGGGGGCATCTTCTGTGGGCAGCAGATGGCATTGGTTAAGGCTGCGGGGAGGGGACAGGGGCAGGGAATACTGTTTTGTGTATTTCTCAGAAAATTACAGCAGATTTCCTCACAAGACTGGAACTATCCCCTTCTCATTCTCAAAAACCTCACACCTCTCCTGTCACCTTCACAGCCTCTTAAGCATTGAGAAAAGTCTGAGTATTTCACATCAAATATTATGAAGTCAAGGGAAAGGTTTTATGAGGACAGTCCTAGTGATACTTACCTAAATTTCTGCCATGTTTAGCTTTGAACCTCCACGCTAATAAACGGTGTCTCCAGGGCTGAGCTGTTCTATGGGACAGGCTGACATCCTGCTTGTTTCCCAGTGATGTGCTGCTGCTGTGGGGACAGCAGGGCTGTGGTCTCTGGGGTGGGAGAAGGGACAGTTGCCCAGATGACAGGACTTGCTGAAGCAGCCACTGTGGCTTGGGGTATTTGGACAAGTTGGAGATCTGCTCGTGGCTCTCTGCGGCTGTGGTGTTGCGTTTGGGATTAGGGCAGCTCTGTGTCACCAAATAATTGACTGGTCTCCTACAGACCACAGTTATCCTTTCATGAAGCCAGTGTAGTGTCTCAGACATTTATTCATTGCCAGTTGGATGTCCAGGGTACACAGGGTTTTCTTTAATCTCAATTAAAGCTGTGATTTTGTCTCAGAGTTTTCAGGCCAAATATGCATGCAGAAATAGGACTTGCTCTTTTCAAGCCAAAACATTCCTGCTACTTTGAAATTGAACCCTTGCAAGAGATTAAATATTGGGCAAGGTTTTATTTCCCCTTAATCATAGAATATCCTGAGTTTGTTCTGCCTTCCAGTTTTGTTTTCACCCATTTTCAAATAGACCTTTTTTTTAATTATTTGTTTGTTTTGTTTTGTTTTGCTGCCACAATGAAAACAATACAATTCTGATATTGGTTGGACAAAAGTAAATACATTCAGAAAATACAATTCATATTTGATTCCCCCTAGAAGGGGTTTTGGACAATGTAAAACGTGTTTATTATGATGTAGTCATGGATGTGGCTGTTCCGATGAGGTGATGGAACAGCAGAGAGATAGCATGAAAAACACAAAGTGCTTTTATTTTGATTATCCTCTTGTAAGGGGGATACGTATGTTTTGTGTGGCTCTGGATACTAAGCTGTCCACACAAATATAAAATGATTAAATGGAGCAGCAATAAGCAGTGGCCTGTAAGTATTGCCTGGTGAGAGATAATGCTGCAGCTCTCTAATTGGCTCTGTACAAGCACACAGTGTGACTGATTTCAGCTGTGGTATTACCAGTCTTGCTTCCACCAGCACTATTATCTCAGAGTGACACTTCCATTACTCTGAACGGAGAAAGATGAACGTCACCTGTCAGGGGCTGGTTAATTGTGTTGCTAGATGTATGTTACCAGGGCGCAGGTTGGACATTTATGAACATAACTGCTTCCTCTGATGTCCGCCATCCTTCAACGATCGATATGGCTCTTACAGTAAGCGCATAATTGAGTGAAGGCACTTACCACTGAGGGGCTGAAGATGAGCCCGTTGTGCAAGTTTCATTGTCCATACATTCACCACAAATGAGCTGATATTTGCCCTTTATTGTGTGTTGCTTTGTGGAAA
Organism: Aythya marila; assembly: GCF_965140915.1. Lineage (NCBI taxonomy): Eukaryota > Metazoa > Chordata > Aves > Anseriformes > Anatidae > Aythya > Aythya marila. The sequence continues at coordinate 176,439,043 of NC_139042.1, read as the reverse complement.
TAGAAACTAATGTGCCACTTTCATTTGTTTTCTAGATTAATGGCCAAGATGTCCAGAATCGGGAAGAGGCAGTAGCATTGCTCTCCAGCGATGAATGCAAGAAAATTGTGTTGCTGGTAGCAAGACCAGAGATGCAGGTTAGAGTAAATAGATGCACTGAGCCAAGACCTGTGTTATACTGTACATTCACTATCACCATAAGTAATGAACTGCTGAGAAGTGGGAGTGCCAAGGTTCCTGACAAAAGGAGGAAAAAGATAATTGCAGAGCTTTGCCCCCTTTTAGCCAACAAAGAAAATAGTATGTTATTACCAGGGCTTGTTTGCCCAAAGCTAAACAATTCCTTTCCAGCAGACAAAGTAAGCAGATATACAAATAAAGCTCAGAGCACTAATATGGTATTAGTAAAATATGAAGTATAACTTGAACACTGTGCATTACTTGTTTGATGATTCTTTTTTGTTCTGGGAATAAACTTCCCATGCTTACCTCAGTCATTTATATGAGCTTACACAAAGCTGTAGTTTTTCACTGCTGATGGCCCTTTTTATCCCATGTACTTGTAAGCAAGCATGTTCATTTATGTGACAGTTATGGGAATTTCACTACAACACCATTCACGAGCTCTGGGTCTAATTGTTTTCAAAGAGCCCTGGTCACAAAAAAAAAGGTTGTACATTAAAAATCATATCTCAGGAGTACATTTTCAAAATCTTTTAGGAATATTTCAATGGTATTAAAAATAAAATTATGCCATGACAAGAATATTTTATGTCACTGCAGGGGGAGGTGTTAGGTTGATCATCAAACTAAGGAGAGGTAGACTGGAAGAAAAGTACTTTTTGTACTTCCCTTTATATTCTGTTTATAAGCCATTGCAAAACAAAAGAGACATTATATTGTCACTGTTCTCTCCATCTGTCAGCAGTTCAAGCAAAGTTGGTTATGTTGTCATTTGTCTCTCATGCTATTGATCTGATATTTCTCGGTCTCGCTAGCTGCATACTCTGTATAAATTAAATTGAGTAAGTGTAATTCAGTGTCACTTGGAATCTCTACTTCAATCCAGTACTTATATAAGATTCACAATTTCAGCATTCATTTCCTTTATGTTTTTCATCAATCTAAACAGCTCCCATAAAAATGATGACAAAAAGTATAGCAAAAAAAAAAAAAAAAAAAAGCTATGCACCAGTTTATATTACAAAATCGTAGCATGCATTGGAAGTTCCAGAAGTTTTGAAAAGCTTTTTCAATATTATTCGTAATGATTTTTATGATTTTTCACTAAGATTTTTTTTTTCCTGTGGGGATAAGAGACCCACTGACTGATAAAATGCTTGCCCAAGGAAAGTTAGTTGTCTGTATTTATTTAGATTGGTGAACATGAAAAAAATTATATCAATATAAGATAAGGAATTACTTATCTCTATCAGTGTAGCTTCCCATGTAGATGCTACTTTCATATCACACAAAATAGTGTATTTTGGTTTGTGATTTTTTTTGTTGTTTAGCTTAATTTAGCTGAAATTGTGTTCTGAGAACATAATTAGGCAAAACTGAAGAAATAGCTGTAGTATGTCAGAAATCATGCTGTCCACAACCTGATATCAGGTAGCTGTTTTGCTTTGACTCTGGTAAAAGAGAGAAGGATTAAGCAGGCTTTTATTTTTAGATAGAAAATGGTAATGGCAGTATTGCAATCTTGAAGGCCGACTGCTGAGCACATTCATTCAGAAACGGAAAAAAAAACTTCTTTGACCATTTATTTGTGCACTGAATACTGATGGATAATTAAGTTCTGAAGCAGAGCACCAGAGGAGCACATAACCTGTTTAATATGGAAACAAATGGCACAGGCATGTGCTTTCACATATCTGTATGTGCGCAGAATGTATGTAGTGCGTGTGTATGCTATGACATATATTATTGTTATTCTAAAAACTGTAACATAAAGATTCACATTAAGTTAGGCACAGGGTCTACCATGATCAAAGCAGCAGATTTACCCAAGTGAGATTCATCTTTCATCCTCCTGATTTGGTTATCTCTGCAATTTCATCAAATGTGAGAAATTAAATTGCATCCTTTATGGTAGAGAAAGACTGTGTTCATGCTTTCCCTAGAAAGCATGAAAGGGGAAAAAAAGGCAAGCAAGTACAATAAAGCTCCAAAGGTTGTTTGGTCTTGCCATATAAACCCAATGCAGGGTTGTGGAGAAGAGAGAGGATATAAGAACTTGACAGTAAAGACAGTGTCCCCTCTTGTCCTTTTGCAACACTATCTTCACCAAATGTCGAAGTATTATTTTACTCTTAGGGAAAAAAACAAACAAACGAACAAAACAAAAGAAAAATCAGTAGAAGCTTGTTTCCAGGCACACTCAAAGAACAAAAATAACCACACTTCAAGTCACTGCATCTGTCTGTCACCTTCCTCTGTTTGTTTGTTTACCTGGAAGATCAATGGGAAAACTGCCGTAGAAATGCAACACAAGGTGTCTATCAAGGATGCAGCACTAGGGCACAGCACTGGGGTGGAGGTTGTTAAAGGAAAGAGCCCAGTTGTCTCATAGCCCTATTAGTAACATTGCCGCTCTTTTGGTGCTGTGGCTCTTGGCGGTAATGAACATGACAGCTTCAGGATTATGCGCTCTGCCTTTCATACCTTTTGAAAAGAAATAATGTCTGTGCTGTGCAGTCTCCTTCATTATGAGAGAAAATCAGTCATACTGTTTCAAGAAAGGATAAAAGGCCTGAGAGTCCCATTTTTTTTTCTGTCTTTTTCTTCCTCCTTTTCTGAGAAGTGGACTCCTACCGCCTGGCTTTCTGAAGTGAATCATTATGATAAAAAGAACTAGTCAAGCATTGCCATTTGGGTTTACCCTATTTTAGCGTGCATCCTTGCTGACATAATATAATGTACTAATGTATTCTTTGCAGCTGGAGGAAGGGTGGCTGGATGATGAAAGGAATGAATTCTTGGAGGAGTTGAACTTAGAAATGCTGGAAGAGCAGCATAATGAAGCGATGCAGTACACAGCCAATGAGGTGGAGCAGGTAGGACTGCCACTAAATGTGTTATTTGAAATTTTGCTAGGCATACCGTGTTACTAATAGAGAACGAAATGGCTTGCTGTAGAGTGGAGTCAAAAGCTTTGATAGAATTTTGTCTCTACAATGCTCTGAACTCCAGTGTGCTGTAGGTCAAAGCAGAACAATAGATGTTTGGGCCAAGTTAGCAAACAATTCAGGAAACTGTGATAAGTGCAGAATTCTCATTTTCTCTGAGCTCTCAGAATATTATTTCTTCCTTTCTTTAATTCTGAAGTGTTTGGGGTTTATGTTGCTATATTTTATGTTTTTTTTTAATGGATTGTATTAATGTGACATGTAGAGCTCTGAGCAGAGACAGGTGCTCCTCTTGTACATTTGCAAGGTATGAGCTGGCCTGTGCAGTGTGTAATCTAACTTTTAGATTACGGTGTTTGAAAGAAACAACAGGTGTTTTGGTAATACAAGTGTATTTTTCTTACACCAACAGCGCACAGTTCATCATTTGTTTTGTTAATGGAGGCAAAGAAGCATACTGTTAACACAGTCTCAGCTTGCTGCTATCTTAACTTTTACATGCCCATAATGTGCTGTTAGCTATGGGGCTGTGGCAGAGATACATGTGCACTCCCAGCAGCAGTACAGTTTCATCAAGGGATCTTCTCAGATCTTTTTTTTTTTTTTTTTTTTTTTTTTTTTGTGGAAGGTGTAAGTGACCTTATCCACACCTGAACCAGATGATCTGTGAGCATGCACAGCCATGTGAAGCTGAGCATATAACATCACACCTCATCTCCTGGCTTCTGTATATGCGTTGCTGGGAAGAAACTCTTTTTCTACCCATAGAAATCTGTAACTTGATTTTTTTTCCCCATTCTGAATTGTTCGAAAGCAAAGCCTGAGGCATTTTTTTTTTTTAAGTGAAGAGAGGGAGAGATGCTGAAAGCCTTCCTTCTTCTGGAAACCAGGGAACTTATTTGGCTAGTGGGAGACCTGGCTTCAAATCCTGCACTGCCAAGTCCTCACTGGGGGCCTCAACTTGCATCTAGCCTGTTCAATCCCCATCTCCTTTCCTGCTTTGGCACTGATGATAACTCCCATTAAAGCCATTCCCTTTACACAAATCAAATATTCATTGGGACAGAGACACTGACAGAATAGCTCAGCAATTAAGTCTATTATCTGGAATATGATAGATCAGATTACAAATCTTTGATCTTATAAGCATTTAATTAATCGCACAAAGTGGAATAACTCTGGTATCAGAGGTGAAGGAAGCCTTGCGATGGAATGTATAATGGCCTTTTAGTTATGATCCTTTTTTCCAGGCAGTGATCCAAGCCTTGCTTTCCCAGGTCAAATGTGCTAAATACTGCACTGTTAGCTACTTTGAACTGAGATCTGGCATCATTTTTTTTTTTTATTTTTTTTTTTTTTAACCAGAAATTTTATCTTAGATACCCAAATATTTCCTGTCACAAAGAATACTTGCTCTTTTCAAAGCATTTTACTTTGTGCAGTGATATCTTCACCCACTTCTGGAAGAGATTCTTGAGCAGGTCTGCCTACAGACCCCTTTTAAACCGACACAACATTTTGGGGTCTCTGAAATCCCTTCACAGTTCTGGTTTTCCACACTCAGTATCCTGTCAAACCTTGACTTTTTCACTGAATTTGGGTTGTGGTTAGTGTTAATTACTGAACAGTAATATTCTATGAGGTGGTTTTATCAAACCACTTGAGATTTTTTTTTTTCCATTGAGATCTTATACTGAGTACTTTTCCCCTATTGAGATTTTATATTAAGGTAGAAGAGAGCTACACTTGAAAAGATTATGGTCACTTGTACTCCATAGGTGTCTGACATTGCATTACTTGAAGTAATTCTAGGGCAGCCAGACAGTTCTTTGCCCTTCTGATGAGTAATTGAATCAACCAAATGCAGCTTGATGTGTAATGGGGCATCAGTAATTTGTGACAGCTGCTGTCTCTAGACTCTGTGTAGTGACTCGTCAAGTCAGAAAACTAGTTCTTTACTCCTTGTTAGGCTAGGAAACCTAGCAGTTTCCTGAGGTGAATTACATAATACATTGGTGTAATGAAACTGCTCTTGTTGCAGCTGGAAGTAGCCAATCTGAGTAGCTTCAAGTTCCCTGGTTGGCCATGGAGATTTTGCTCCAACACCAGGCTTAATTTCTGTGAAACAGGACACAGTCCTTTGGCTTCCTAATTGTTTGTCATCATGAATATTGTGAGCTGCAGGAATGAATGCACATCATAGCAGACTGTCCTTCCAAATATGAGTATTTTTTACTGAATGCCATTTTAACATGTAGTACAAGTTGTCACAGAAAAATGTGGTGCAGTTTATAATGAAGAATAGTATAAAGTAGACAGTCGTGTCTCTTTTGTGTTTTTGAGCCACTCTATGGAATTCAATCAAGAATTGTATCTTCTCTGTATAGAATAGTCCAATAAACCTAGAGGAAAGATGTAATTCTCCATTTCTTATAACTCATTGTATTCCTTCCCCATCAGAACATTGTGGCCCATTGTGCAGCACTGATAACTTTTACAAGAATACCATAGATTTGCCATGCAGAAATTCTTATCAGTATCATGGAATATATCAAAACCTATTAAGAAAAGAAAGAATTGGGTAGAGTAATTCATTGTAGTTCATTCAAAGCTGCAATGCAGTAAAAATATCTGGGGGAAATTCCTTTTTGAGGCCTGTTTCAAAAGAACAGCATTGTTTGCAGAAGAGCATTTTCCCTTCTAATGCACCACTGAAATCAATCCCAGTCTTCCTCAGTGACAGGGGTGTCTCATGGTTAGCCTGCCACTGGCAATTCCCCTCACTGTGGTCAGCCTCCCTTTCACTGTCAAAGGCTGACCGGAGAGCCCAGCAGCGAGATTTATTAAAGCCCCTAACTGAATTTCACTGCTTTCAAACTTTAGTAGCAGCCTGGGTTTGAGTCCCAGTATACATCCTAAGTTGAAAATAAGAATAGAACAGTGCTTGAATTCCTGCAAGATTAGCCATTTTATAGGCATGAATGCTTGCTGGAGCTGAAATGCAGAATCTTTTGAGGTTCATTTATTGCTTGATTGTACACACCGCCAGGTTCGTGTTCTCATTATCTGAGTTCTCACTGCAAAGATGAGGCCTAAGGAGCCCTTTGGTATTTCAAACAGAAATAATTGTAGCAGAGATTGACAATGTACGTTTAAAAACAAACACTTTGTTTGGAATAGATAATAGATAACATTGACAAAAGCAGCACACTGGTAATTGGAGACCATCTCTTGTTTTTCAAAAGGGACTTAACCTGATACTAAGCTTGCTACCTTTCAAAATAAAATTGAAATAATTTCATGGTGTAAAAGACTGCTCAGTCTGAACATGTTCAGGGGCTCTGGCAAAGATGACAAGTCCAGAAAAAAAAAAAAAAAAGCCAGGGACTACCTTACTTGAGTCAGAGTGATTTTTTTTAATTGTATCTCAAAAACATACAGAAAATAAATATTTGTATTACTTTCAGTTTTCTTAATTGAACTAGTTGTATATATCCACATCCTGGGAAAGTATTTAACTTAGTTTTGATGTCTGCTTTAGATTGAGAAGAATCTGACTGTACAGACATTTGTTTCTTCATGACAGAGTTGGAGAACCCCAGGTGACTACCTGACATTCAGGTGTCTGTACTATAGACACTTTTGATCAGCTCAGTCCCACCCATTTGATTTCTTTGAGACTGGAAAGATGGATTTTGCTTTGATTACATCTTGTGTGTGCATTAATTATGGATAGTAGATGGCAGTGTTTTATGTTTACTCTGTCTAGAGCACGTGGAAGTTGAAGAAGCAAAATTTAAATTGTTGATTGAAGTGGTGAGGAGAACAAAAGACACTAATTCTCAAAGTGTTGACTGTGTGGGCCCAAACTGTAACGTCTCTTTCAAACACAATGCAAATAGATACATTAAAGGATTTTTCAGATGTGCCCAAACATGTGCTTTGCTCGTGTGGTGCCACAATGGAGACAGCAGAGAAAGCTCTAGTAGCATCATGCGACTCAGCTTTTGGAATCTATGTAACTGCACGCACAGTATGTATAAACCACCATGTTTAGGGGGTAACATGAATTTAGTCAGATGAATGCAAGTTGTGCTATGTTGCTTCCCCCTCAGGGTCACCAAGTGGAAAATAGCCCTTCTCCTTCACAAGGGTAGATGGAGCCCTACATTTGGGGCAGGCACACAAATTGCTAGCCATCCTGCAGCAAGGCTGTCCCAGGGTCTGAAGGAGCTTTTCTCCCTCATGTTAGTCATTAAACATTTTCCAGAGCAGTGAGAATCATGGATGACACTGTGCCATCTCCAGAGTGCAGTGTAGATTACCCACACAGGAGTTACTTCTCTGCTGAAAAACTTGGGGATAGCAGAGGTGAATACAAGCTGGAGCAGTTCCAAAGCAGGTGAGAGAAGGAACCAGAATAGCTTATGTAGCAGCACTCACATAGTAAACAAGAAAAATATGAAATTAAACCCAAATCTCTGGCTTTCCTGGTGAATGCTCTAGCCACTTACCTGGTTGGGTTGCTCTTCTTCTGGTTACCCTTGGTTTTCTTGAAGAATTCTGTAGACATTGAGTTTTTTCTCCAGGCAAAATATGAAATTTTGTCACTCTAAATAAAACAAACAACAGCTGATGCATGAAGACAGTATGTTCCCACCACTTCTCCAGATACTCATAAAAATGAAACCAAATTGTTGCAGCCACTTTGGAAAAATATACAAGCCTTAATAAAAAATAATAATAATTAAAAAAAATATCCAATATACTTTATGCTATCTCATAGCAATGCATAAGTTGAAGAAATAAGGAGTAGGTAAATGATAGTTATAGAACAATTCTGCCATAGTTAGTTATTTAGAGTGTTATTGGTACTACTACTGATATTCCTTCCTCCTGTAACAAGATACCTTTTCTTTTTAGTGGCTAAATAGAAAGAACTAAGAGGATCTCAGAAGGGGAAAACATGGGAAATATGTACCAGTGAACTTTACAAATTTGCAGGATTTTCATGACATTTTGTCCTTTACAGTTTCAAACTCTAGTTTACAGAAATTTCTGACCCTACAACATCAAGAAACATTGAACCTTTACACAATCCCTTGAATAACTCTGAACACATTCTGTCCCACGATGCTTAAAATTCAAGGGGGAAATTTCCCCCCATATGGGGAGAGAGAGCAATTGACACATTGCAGGTGTGGCTACCAAAGATGCACAACAATTAAACAGTTATCATGCATTTTGTTATCAGCTGTATGTGCAAAAATGTGCAGAAATGTGTGTTACTATTCTAAAGAGAAGTTTTCCTTTGCAAGTCTTGTATGAGAAAACATCACTAAAACATCCTTTCAGAGATTTTTAACTGGTCTGTCACAAACACTGGAGTCTCTGGATGTTGTGTTTCTTTCAAGATTTATTTTATTCCACTATTACTTTGTATTTGAAGGTGAGGGTTATCTTTGTTTTTCTGAGACTAGGCCATTATTTTTTTCTTGCATTTGAAGAAAGAAAACCAGCTGAAGGGTGTGTGATCATGGAGTGCACATGAAGAGGGGAGAAAGGAGGAGATAGGAGGCACATTTCATCCTGTTTTACTGTCTGTCAAAGAAGAGAAAAAGGGAATTATGACAGTGGCCTCTTTGAGTTTGTTCCCTTTCATTGGGTGCAGTGTACCTTTTTTCTCCCTTGATTATTACTACCATTATACATAATTATGCAATTATACCTCCTAAAAGAGAAAAAGCATTTGGTTGATACTATGTGCGCTTAGATATTTGGTGAACAGGCCATATAAATTGCACTCTGTATGATTGCACTGTAAGGGAAGTAGGGAGAAATTCTTTTTGCAACCAGTTTGAAAAATAAAAAGCATGTGTCTCTTCAGAGAGACATTATCTCACATTCTTTGAATATAAAAGAATATAAATAGGTTAGATACAAAGAGTAGGGTGTGAATTAAAAAACAACAGCCTAAAATCTTGACATTAGGCCCATGGCAAGCACTCAGTGTTGTTCTACACTTAATGGTAAAAGGCTGTTTTTATTTCTGTGGAATATAAACTCCAACTAGGGAATAGAAATGGTCTCCGGGGATGTGAGAGAGGTCTACTTGAGCAAAATCCTGGAATTCAAAATGAATAGCCTTTCAGAAAAAGATTACTGAAAGCAAGAAATGTGAGAGAGGGCCATGGAAGGCATAGTGGAACAGGCTGGCCCTTTGCAGGCTTCAACCCTCCCCATCTCCATGAAGCACACAGAGTCCACTGGCTTAAAAAAAAAAAAAAAAAAAAAAAAAAAAAAAAAAAAAGTCCCATTGATGAAATATTATACCCTCTTAGATTGCACCAGTCATTGTTTGATTGGTTTGATACTCAATTTTTTTTGAAGTGATACCAGCACTGAAGCTTTCTCCCAAGTTTGAGAAGATTTCAACTCCACCAGTCTCTGGCCATAATCCAGAATCAAAAACAGTGCACCATCTGGTGATCATTATCTTTAAGCACTGAGAAGAGATAGCTTAGCTAGGGAGGGAAATATTTCTTTCCAGACTTTAGAAGATATGTCACTAATGCTGTAATTCATCTGCTTCACTCAGTATGGCCACCACAGCATGACTCTCAGAAATGTTTAAAAGCCACGAGCAGTAGGACTGCTGTTTAGTGATCTGTTTTAATTCAGCTTAAATCAGATCCCAGCTGTTTAAGCAAAACAGAGCTGGAAAATATTCTCAAGTAATGTGATCTGTGTTTGATAATCACTTTGGTTTGCTCCTTTGTTTAGCCAAAGAAACATGAGGAAGAGGATGGAACTACAGACACTGCAACCTCATCATCCAACAATCATGAAAAGGACAGTGGGGTGGGACCTACAGATGAAAGTTTGCGTAATGATGAGAGCTCAGAGCAAGAAAATGCACCTGAGGAGCAGAACAGTGCTACCCTGCAGTGCAAACGGGAGCTGGGTCACAGCCAAGATACGTTAGGAAGTGTTGAGCTCCAGTGCAATGAAAGCTTTTTATCAGGGGAATACATCGAGTCTGATTTCATAGGGAACCCAGAGGAGGAATGTGAAAGGTTTCGACAGCTGCTGGAACTGAAGTGCAAAATTCGAAACCATGGGGAGTACGACCTGTATTACTCGAGCAGCACAATAGAGTGCAACAGAAGAGAGCAAGATGGAGTGGAGCATGAGCTGCAACTGCTCAATGAGGAACTGAGGAATATTGAACTCGAATGTCAGAATATTATGCAAGCTCACCGACTCCAAAAGGTGAGGGATCAGTACGGAGACATTTGGGCTTTACATGATGAAGGGTTCAGGAATTACAACACCAGCATAGACGTGCAAAGAGGCAAACTAGATGACATCATGGAGCACCCTGAGAAGTCTGACAAGGATAGCTCCAGTGCCTACAACACAGCAGAAAGTTGCAGGAGCACTCCCCTGACTGTGGAGCGATCCCCTGACAACTCTCTCCAGCGGATGATCAGCATCACCAACAGGAAAAACCTGAGGAGCACAGTTGTGGCAAATCAGTCATCCTCAGGACAAAGCAACAAAGAGACAACCTCAGCCAAAAAACCCACTGAACAAAACAGTGCAGCTGAAGACACCATGCTGGCATCAGAAAGTGGCAAATTCACAGACCAAGAAAAGCAGAGCACTGAGCACATTCCCTACCTGTCTCCGTATCACAGCTCTTCTTACAGGTATGGGAATATACCTGCTCATGCAAAGCATTATCAAAGCTACATGCAGCTGATCCAGCAGAAGTCAGCCGTGGAGTACGCCCAAAGCCAACTCAGCCTGGTGAGCATGTGCAAAGACTCACAGAAGTGTGCGGAGCCCAAGATGGAATGGAAAGTGAAAATAAGGAGCGACGGGACAAGGTATATCACAAAGAGACCAGTTCGAGACAGAATCCTGAAGGAACGTGCCTTAAAAATTAAAGAGGAGCGCAGTGGAATGACGACAGATGATGATACAATGAGTGAGATGAAGATGGGTCGCTACTGGAGCAAAGAAGAGAGGAAGCAGCATTTGGTGCGAGCTAAGGAGCAGAGGAGGCGACGGGAGTTCATGATGCGTAGCAGGCTGGAGTGTCTCAAGGAAAGTCCGCAGAGTGGCAGTGAGGGCAAAAAGGAAATTAACATTATTGAACTGAGTCACAAAAAGATGATGAAAAAGAGAAACAAGAAAATCTTGGACAACTGGATGACAATCCAAGAACTGATGACACATGGTGCTAAATCTCCAGACGGCACAAGAGTGCACAATGCCTTTTTATCAGTTACTACTGTATGAACGCAACTTCTTTCAGAGAGTATACTACCAGTTTAGGTAGAGTACGATTGCCTCGTTCAATGTGGCATTTTTATATATTTTGTGACTGTTTATAGTTTGACCTTTTTTGTAAGCAAAATTACCTGGTAATTTTTCATTTGTTTTTCATATAACGGTACCTTCTTTATCTGGCAGTCTTTCCTTATCCTGCAATATATTCATATTACTCATTTGTAGAAAAAAAAAAAATGAAAAAGAAAAGCAAAACAAAAAAAAAAAAAAAGTGGAGAAACCAATTAATTTCTTAACCTAATACATATTCTGTAAGTTCAGATCTGGATTTATTTCTCTAGTTTTCTTTTTTCTACTTTAGTAACAATACAATACCAAAACAAAATGCTTTATACTGTATTCTTGGCTTAACAAATTGTTGAAGTTTTACATTGTAGATTGCATCTGTTTATAAATCATATGTCACATCTCGTCATATAGATAAGAATGACCTTTTCCAACAACACATTGTACAGTACATTTAATCTGTAAATTGCAATTGTATTTGTCCAAGTAAAGTGTAGGTGGGCAATTATGTGTTCTGTAGTGGCATTGGTCATGTAGCTAGGCAGTCTGTGATAATTGTGAAGATGAAAGAGAAATAAATTATTGCTTATCTTTAAGAGAAAAAAAAAAAAAAAGGTCAAGAGTTTGATTTCAATTGACCATTTGCCTTTAAAGGATGATTTATCTCACCACACATGATTTTTACAGCATCAAGAGATTTCAAAGACACAAGACATCTTTCCATCATGATTCCATTGACTGGTTCTTATGAATTAGCTTTTTTTTTTTTTTTTTTTTTTTCCAGAACACACAGGAGTGAGTGTCTTTGTCCATTGTGTTTTGTTTTGTTTTTTTCTTACCTGCTATTATTAGTTGATTGAATGATTGATTGATACATTGTTTTGTGCTGTCAGGTCATTACTGTGGGTCCTTTTTCTGACAAAGATTGCTATTTGTTCTACACATAGAAAACATAACCACTGCACATGGCTAACTTTGAGCCAAATCTCATGCATGAAAACTAGCAGTGGTTGTCACTGACATTTTCACAGATGACAAGTTAAGAAAAAATAGAGAATGAAAAAATCTAAATTAGCTCAGGTTTCAATTTTGCTGTTGAGGAGCATCCAGGTGTGAAAGAGCCCCATGGTGAGCTAACTGGTGCCCAGGAGCAAGGGCAACTTGCTGTCTGAGTGCCCAAGGGAGCCCTTGTCTCTTCCTGTGGCAGAAGCACCTAGGTTACCGATGGGGCATCATCTAAGCAGCTGCTGCTGGCATCCCAGTGAGTCGTGACAAACCTAAGTGGCTACTCCTGGGCAGCCACAAGGGTTTTGAAGCCTTGGTTCAATATCCCTATTTTTTTAAATCCCTACCCATGAGTCACAGGGGTTCTTAACTGATGGAAATGTTTTTTTGGTAGCAGTATTAGGTGCTGAAGTCACTTGACATCAGGTTTTAAAAGACATGCTTAAATATGCAGAAAGACACGTTATTCCAAAGTCTCAAACAGTCATTTGTTTTTTAGCCACTTTTGGCACCAGTAAGCACTGGCAGCGCTCTCTGCATCTCTAGGCATGTAAATACGATAAGAATGCTACTCCCTGAGTGCTTAGGAAAATTATGCCACTCACAGTTCATAGTTTGATAATCAGAATATTTTCCATATCAGACTCAAGGAAGCACCATCCTACATTCTCTGCTAAACATATAGCTGTTTGTACATAAAGAAGAATACTTCAAATTTTTCTTATTAAATTAGGAAAATGGTGGAATCCAACACCAGAAAGGATAATAGGGTGATACAGTATAGCTTCAAGGGGCTTTCACCAGATTGTCTCTCCAACAGATTCAGTAAACTGTCTTTGACAAACCTAAGCCATCTAGGAAGATACACATCCTTCCAAAGGAGTCATATAGCTATTGCTATGGCTTTCTTTTAAATATGGGATTTCTTTTCTCCCCATTATTAAATCATGACTCAGAACTCCTCTCAAACTAAATATTATGTTGCCCAAATTCAGAGGAAAATTTGAATCTTTAAATCTTTAAATTCCTTATTTTCATCATTGAGAAATAAAAACAGGAATATCCATGTCTAATTAGAGAAAAGACCTAGTTGGATGGGGGGGTTAAGTAATAGAGAATAACTAGGCAAACAAACAATATTTGTAGAGATGATATATTAAGATGCTGTAAATGGAAATGCAAATCTGAGGAGATCTATTGAAAATTAGTAAGAGACAAAGTGAAGATTGAGAGGTGATAAAGCAATATTTTATTCTGGGAGAAAAAGAAGCAGTAAAATCATAGGGATTAAACTGCCATTTTAGATAACTGCATAGGAGAGCAGCAAAACCAAAACAAATATTGATATTAACTAATAAAACCATAAAAATAATAATATAAACACTCCACCACCACCTTCCCCCCAAAAAAAGTGTTTGCCAGGCCATTGTCAGGGCTGGCCCAGTGCCCACCATAAAGCCAAGGTCCTGCTGTGCCTGTCCCTCCTGGTGGCACACTGTGACACGGTTTCTAGCGCAGCATGCTGCCACTGCCTGCCAGAGTTGCCCATCTTTTCCCTCCTTCTTCACCTGCTGGAATCAGCACATCCCTGCCAAATCCTTTATCCAGCATTTTTTCATGTTTTTCTCTGCTAGCCTGTAGCTATGGTTATATAGTGACATTTCCTTTCTCCCCTAAGCAGTTTTTGGGAGAAGTGTTGAGTTTTACCCTGATGAAATGCCTCAATCCTTTCTACTAAGGTGGAAAATAACCACACTGCCCTAGAGCTGGGCTGGGCTGGTGATGCAAAGGGGCTGAGAGGCAGCTGAGGGGTTTGCTGCTTACAGCTGGTTCTCTGCGGGGCAGCACTTCGTGTTGCACTCCCTCATCCCAGCAGTTCTGTATCAGTGAAATCCCAGGCTGACACCCCACATACTGTTTATCCCCATGTATACTTTTTTTCCAAGTGTCATAATTTCTTAATGAGGAAAATAACATTTTAGTACTGAGGCACATTAAAAGAGAAGAAACAAAATACATTTCATGTTGTCATAAATCTTTAAAGAAAAGTGGCTTATCTGTTGTGAGAACAGATAAGCCACTGTTTTTATTTTTATTTTTTTATGAAGGAACATAAGAAATAAAAATGCTTTCCAACTGGAACAAGACCAGCTCTTGCCTGAGTGTTGCTTGCAGCTCTGGGATAAGGAGCAAAAGGCAGAAATAGGTGTGTTATCACGGCCACATCACAGCTGGAGAAGGAGCTAATATCCCACTTATCCCTCCCCCAATGCTGGGACCCAGCTGGGACCAGCAGGAGGTAATTCTTCCTATGAAACCAGCAAGATGGCCATGTAAAAAGAGTTACCTTGTTCCACTTGAAAACTGAACTGCCACCATAGGTAAGATTAGAATTTGTGGATTCACTGCACCCTCCTCTCCAATGTAAGTATCCCTAAAGGGAAAATGATATTTTTAGACAATGAACTAAACCAACAAAGTCAGCCTATTATGCTTTTTAAAAGAAAGAGACCACCAACACTATCTGAATTGAATGGGAAGAGAGATGGAAACTAGTCTATGTTTGATGCATTGCCGTGCTACGTGGATCTCAGAAGAGATGATGCAGCAACATTAGCATTATGCTTTCTAAACTTGTGGGGATTGAATTATTCATTAATATCATGATGACTGACTTTCCCTTAAAAAAAAAAAAAAAAAAAGTTTTATATCCAAAACACATTTCTGCAAATTATAGAACAGCATCCTTTGTGTGTGACTTGTATGGTTTGCTAAAATACCTCCTGGCTCAAAACTGGAGTTTTTGTGTTTTCTTTGTGTCCTTAAATTTTAAGCTGCTAATCACAAACATATATGTGTTAAGTGCCCTATCAGTATCCATTTTATGGGCCTACTGCCTTTTTTCAGCATTAAATGCTCTTGAGGAGCCAGGATAAAATGAACATGCTGAGGAGTAGTGTTTGGCTAAAGCAAAACAGAGCAGCTGTCACAAACCTGGTGGTGGTGTGCTGTGAGAGTGGCAGGTTGGGTAACACCTGCTGGAGGAGAAAATACATTTACATAGGGATCATGAGCAGGCTTTTTCTTTAAATGCCATTGATCTGAAGCACATTTCTTTTTTTAAAGAGGAGCATTCCTTTTGGATGCCTATTGCTACATTTGTGAGGCTAAACATGTTTTATTTACAGATAGCTGCATCATGTATAAGTTTTGCTCAGGTTTTCAGACATCATTAATCTCTCCCAAATGTGAATTCCTACATGGACTGGTGTTGGGTGGCATCTCTGAGACTAGGCACAACCTGGGAATTTGGGGTGTGGGTGGCAGGGCAGCCAGCCCAAGTATAGACCCTGGGCCCTTCCTGGGAGCCAGTGGGTTTCTGTCCTCTTGGGGAAAGGCTCCTGCTGTGAGAACCTTCAGCTACGTGCAGCTTTGCCTCCTCGAGTTTAAGGAGCTTGACTTTCCTCACCCACATCATGGGGCTCTGAGACAGGAAAAAAGGGCATTTACATGGCTGTGTGAAACACTGACACCAGTGAGATTAAGAAGTGGAATTACCCTGTTGTAAAGGGTGCTTAGATGGTGAAGACTACTTGAGAATTTATGTTACTCGTTCCTGAGATTCCCAAAGACTGTGTGTAAGGATGCTTATTGTGTCTTCATAACAGAAGCTGTTTCACCAGTGACACACATTAGACAGATATTTAGAAATATATGTATTTATTTATTTATTTTAACAAGGAGATGAAGTAGTGCAAAAGAAGGGATTGTCTCATATACCATCTGTGTGGTAGCTGCAGGTAGTGGGATTGAGCTACGAGGATATTAACTTCCAGTACAAAGCGTGAAGTAAAACTGACGGTTGAGTTACATCCAGATTGATGTGTCGCTTTTCACACGCACTAGACCATGGGAAGGGACAGAGCATAAGACTTTACTAATTAGTCTCACACTGATGTTCCTTTCTGAAAGTGCCTTTCTTCAGCAAAGATACAAAGATATCCCATGGAACAGTATCATATGTCATCCCAAAAGCCAGAAGTGACAGTGCCATTGAGGATGTTTGGGGTGTCTCAGCACAACTTATTCTGGGATATACTCAGGAATGAGGGAATGGGGGGCGTGGGGGAGGGGAGAAGGGGGAGGTGGGCATCAGCAGTGTTTCACAGAGAAAAGATGTATGGTTCAAGAACGGCATTCAAATCTGACAGATGCTCCCTCCCACTACAGACTAGTACATGGTGTACATATGAACTTCTAACTTTATGTGTGTGTGTGCATTTGGATTTAAAATTTGAGTAAAAAAACAGTTTCCTGGCACTGTAAACTCATGTTGCATTTTTAAGTATTGTTCCCTTGCTCCTCTTTCCATCATTCCTTCTTTCTTTCCTCTTTCTTCTAAAAAAAGGACTTTTGGGAACTTGAAAGATAAATATTGGGGGCTTTCACTAAAAAAAGGTGGTTTTTTTTTGTTTGTTTGTTTTTTTTTTCTCATAGATCATCTTATCAGCATCTTATCAGCACAAATGGAACCACTTGCCTTACTGTAACTGTATGTTTCCATCTTTAGTCTGTTTAGGTTATTTGGTTCTGTACCCTTCCTATGCCACTTGAAGCTCATTCCGCTGAAATGATGCAAATGTCTTTGCAGACATTTCTGTACAGAGTGCATTTTTTAAGCCTTGGAGGAAAGGAAGACCTTTTAAAATATGTGCTCCCTTGTTTGTGAGACATACGGTAACATGCATAATGCATATTAACCCAAATGCTTTGATAATGGAAAGACTACAAAAGGTAAATTGTATTAACCTATAGATGTATTAAGAAAGGAACATTTCACTTCCTTTTGAATTTTAAGGACCTCCATTGCCCCAGTCTCAATTTTAGAACATCAATTGTATTCTTTTATATATTTTTAAACAATTCAGTCCCTGAATTTTCTGCTCTTAGACTGACGCTAAAACACATCATTAGGAAGTCTGCTTTGGTGTAGGAACAAAAGAGTAGGCTTCAAATATTGCAACAATGTCCTGTGTTGGTCACTTACTGAGACAGATAGGGTATTGGTCATCAAACCTCATAGCTTTATTTCTTTGTCTTACCTCACTTGAAAACAGCTATACTGCAATAAGCATTGGACATGCTGTGGCATTTGTTCTTGCAATACATTCCTCAAAGTGTTTAACTCATTGCTGAGTGCTAGGAGCAATCAAAGCCGATGTCTGGTTCCACTGACAAAAAAAAATTGAAAGCACAGGGAATTTTAAGTATGAAGTGAATATAGGAAACTCTCATCTTGACAGTGGATAAGAAGCCAAAAAAATTAAAATTGCATGATGGAAGATGAAAAGGTTGAAGTCACTGTTTTGACTACTGGACCTTGCAGGAAAGATATTTGAAGAATGAATGAAATAGAAAGTTAAGCGGGTGAATATCACATAAAATTTAGTACTGATCAAAATATTACTTTTTTGCACTTCAAAGGCAACCCTCTTATTTTCATAGGTTATTTAACCCCACTGGCAATCTCTGCAATGCATAAATATTTTTGATGGCATGCAAAGTGTCTTCTTAATGGTGTATAGATACTATATAGTGAGCAGGTTGAACAGTATAAATATTCATGTCAGCAAAGATGCTGTCAAACTCCTGACTTGACATGATATCAAAAATTAAAATATAAAAAGGATATTCTGCTTTGTTGCCTCCTTTTTCTCTCCAGGTTTGGTACCTGGCTGCATGGTCAGGGTAAAGAAATGCCCCTGGAAGATTGTGTTTTGGTTCAGGTACAGGGAATTCAAATGAAAGCTCCTCAAACTAGACAGTTTAATTTACTTCTCTTAAGCTCTTTAATACCAAACTTATCAGTTCTCTCTGTTAGGCATTAACTTGTTAAATGAGTCTTAATTATACATAAGCAGATGGAGATTTGAATTAAAATTACCTTACACTCGAGTGGCTTTAGTTCATTATAACATATCTTCCTCTTAATCATTTAGGCAGTCTCATCATCTTTCATATAGAAAGTTATTAAAGTATTCCAATTTCCATATTTCTTCAAATACATCCACTATTAAATGGCACGTAATACACATTAGTTGGTGACTTATACCATGCAATAGTTAGTGAATTATTCATGTCAGTAACAGTTTTTATACTTTTATGTCATCTGTATCATTTTATTTTAAAGAGTTTATATTTACAGAATATCTCATATTTTACCTCATCTCAGTTCTCAATGCAAGGTTGAATGCCTCACCATTTCTGCTGATATGAAAATGAGTAAAATTCCCTCTAGTTTTTGCACTCCTGTTAGCTGAGAAATGGAAGCAGATCTGAAACGACTCCCACTCCCAAATGTGTGGATATTTACTGGAAGTTTTGGAGAGGTTTGGGAAGGAAATAATTTTCTAAAGGAAAACACAGTTATTCTTGTTTTCTTTTACATTGTTTTAACACTATCATCACCTCTGGATTCTCTAGCACCAAGAAGATGCTCGTCAGAATTTGCCTGTCCTCCAAAATTAAAAGAACGTTTTGCCTAAAGGGGAAAAAAAAAAAAAAAAAAAAAAAAGTAAATATTTTGCAGGCTTAATTGGATATCACCTCACCTAGCTTTAAAGTAGTCATCTAGACTAGGAATTTAAATTAGCTCCAGGAATAGAGAGGAGACACCCTTAAAAGTTGATCTCCCTCTTTAGGATGGCTGCCTGTGGAGAGAGCTAGTTCAGACTGGGCCTCTAACATTTGCATAGCCTTAACTGAGTGAAGAAAAAAATGTCAGTCTTAAGTATATTAATGCACTTCAAAAATGGGATGGACAACAGGTAGCTGGGAATGCAAAACTTTTTTCTTCTTTTATGGACTCTTGAATGCATATGCTGAGAGAGCCATGTGTCTCTTTTAGACAGAGAGCAACACCAAGTGATTTAATCAACCTCTGCTATGTACCTCCTGGGTAAAATCAAGAAAGAATTGGACAAAAAGTGGCATTTTCGTTCCAGTAAGCAATTTACAGCCATTCACAAAGGAAAGACCAGTGGGACTTTTCAAAGACAAAAGCATACAATATTCCTTGCTAAAGGCAGTGGACTATTCTCAGCATCCCTTTAGCTAATATATTAACCAGGTATCTTCAGTGTAAAATAATGGGTCTATAATACAGAAATAACTGCATTAGCTGGATGATGGAGAATGACAACTGAGCCAAAAGGCTGAGTCTGCACTGGCAAATGCTGCAGCCATAATTGAGCAAAGGGACAGATTTATGAGAAGCTTTTGCCAAAATATGGTACTGCCATTTGCATGTGCATTATTTAGGATGAAAGGGGAATCACTGAGTCCTGGGAGCTTCAGCAAGACACTTAGACCATATGACGATTTTAGTCCCCAGCTTCTCAGGAAGCGTTAGTATACTTTAGGCAGTGGATTTGTCATGGTTAGTTTCCATGAACTCTAGCTTTGCTTCCTTGAGAAAGGAAGCTGCTTGACTTGCGAGGTGGGTTTGAGAAAAAAACACCAAAGCTTGTGAGGCCCCATGGAACTGGAGATTTTGTCTAAGAGCAATCTGTGAATTCAGTGTGAGGAGTCTCCTTCACTCATCATTAAAAACCACCAAACCTTGCAAGAGAATACATCTTACTCGCATTTTCTGTTGTTCACATACCTGGAAGAACTCTGAGGATTAGCAGCATAAAAGTGAGCAAAAAAGCTCAAATGATTAGCTAAATTAAATGTTCCTCCAGTGAAATGTAAGTGGTCTAGATAACAAGGCAAAAATGTCCTGCAGTCCTCAATACAAAATCATCTGGTAGAGGCATTATTTCCTCCTGAGGCTTTTTCAGAAATTTTATGACAATGGGAAATGGAAAATTGCAAAAGGGATGGGTTTCACCCAACCCTCTTCACCCTGAAGATAGATGTGTGTGTGTGCAACCAAAACCTAGGTCAAAGATGTGCCGAAGCTTAGTGCACCGTGTTCTGCACATCCACATTTTCAAGTAAAGAGCTATAAAACTGTAAAACCCCTCTACAACCCCCTTACCCAAACTCTGGGCGTCTGGTTGCTGTCACTCTCTACATGCCCCTGAGTACTTCATTGCATTGTAGAGAACTGCTATGCATCTGAAGATCTGGAAGCAGGTATGTTTAAACTATGTTTAAACATATGTTTGAAATCATTCATGTTTCTGGTGGCTGGTGCCACAGGGCCTTGTTTTCTTGAAAGCTACTTCTGTCCAAACATAAAAGCTTGTGTTCGGATATCATGACAGACAAGCAAGAGGAGTAACCTCTGATGTGGCCAACTTGGGAAGCTCAAGGTAGGTCTTCTGACCCTTATTTTATAGTCTGTATTATTTATCTGCCCCAAAAGTTGTTTCCCATGTTGTTTTGTATAGTGTCTATAGTCTTGAATATCTGTGTCTAAGCTGTACATAGAAATATGCATGTGGGTTACTGGATCTGGGGGACATCCCCTCAGTGAACAGCAACCATGGAAGGGCCTTGCAAGGAGCTGGTCTGTGGTAGCATACAGATTTTTGAGAGCTGTGAGGCAGAAGTGATTTCCTCCTGCCTTCAGCAGGATGCTGCAGCACTGAGCTATTCAGTTGTGAACAAGACAGTGAAACAAAATTGAAACACAAAAATCTATGAATGTGGCCTAAGAGCTTTTGATGTGTGACAGCCATGCAAAGAGACAGGGAAAGCCCTCCATGAACTGCTAAGGCTGGAAATACGTGTTTAAATACATGCAAGGAAAAACAACAACAACAAAACTTAAAAGTAGTGTAATCTGACTTTCCAACCAATAATAGAAATGGAAAATGTCATTTTCCTTATCACATATGGTCTACAAAATGTTGGTTTCTAGGCTAATATATGGTCTAGAAAATCAAAGGTAAACACAACCTCTTCAGTAAGTACACTGCCTTTATGGCCCTTGGCTAAGATATTATCCAAAGTAAAATGCATAATGCAAGTTTCAGGGGAGAATCTGAGCTTATTTAGCCCAACTACCTGTACAAAATGGGGAGAGAAGTTATGGTATTTAATTATTTTCACCTTGATTGTTGAACCATCAAGGACATGATTATCTTGGAAAGAGGAGAGAAGTGGCATCCCAAGAAAGTGTGAGGCTTCTCTCACAGCAGGAGGGGCTTTTTATTGCCCATTGATGGCACAGCAGAGTGATGAAGAAAGATCCCCTCTGCTTGTAGATGAAGACTGGTGAAGCTGGCTGCAAACTTTTTGCCATCTGGCCATACACCAACATGGGTGCATGGACCTCTGGAGGTTCAGTGGACTGAGACTCAACACAGCAACACACTCAGCATCAAGTCAGGGAGCACTGAACTAAATTTCTGCCTCTCAGAGAATACAGTGATATGAGCCATGTAATTTCCTTATACAGACTTTTCCCCCTCATCCCCTGTTTAGTCTCTTCATGCATGAGCTGGATGATTGGACAGAGTGCCTCCTCAGCAAATTTGAGATATTATAGAACCAGAAGGTGTGGTTGACACACCAGTTGGTTTTGTTGCCATTCAAGTGATCCTCAGCAGTCTGGAGAAATGGGGCAATAGGAATCTCTTGAAGGTCAACAAGGGGAAATGCCAAGTCCTGCACCTGGGCAGGAACAACCTCAGGCACCAGCACAAGCTGAGGGGTGACCAGCTGGAGAGCAGCTTGCCAGAAAAGCACCTAGCGGGTCCTGGTGGACACCAAATTGAACATTAGTCAGCAATGTGCTCTGATCACATGGAGAGAACTGTATCCAGTCCAGCACTCCAACCCATACTCCCCCACACCCCTTTCCCCCAAGACAGACAAAAACATTCAGGAATTAATCTAGTTAAGGGCCACAAACATGATTAAGGAATTGGAGCATCTTTCATAAGAGGAGAGGCTGAGAGAGCTGGGACAATTCAGCCTGGAGAGGAGACAGCATGGGAGGATCTGCTCAGTGTGTATAAATACCTGATGGGCAATAAAAAAGAAGGTAGACTCAGGTGCCCAGAAACAGAATAAGAGACAGCAGGCACAAATTTAAATATGGGAAGATCTGTTTAAACATATAAAAAAACTTTTTTATGATGAGGGTGATCAAACACTGACACAGGTAGCTCAAAGAGGTTGTGTGGTCTCCAGCCTTGGAGATACTCAAAACTTGGACGGGCACATCCATGAACAATTTTCCCTGGCTGACCATGCTGTGAGCAGGGCATTGGGCAAGGTGATCTCCAGAGGTGCCTTCCAGGAGTTCCGTGATCAATGTTAGCTTTGCTAATGCTAAACAATGCTAAACACAAAGCTCGTGAGTGCTGGGGAAGCCAATGAGAGAAATCAGTCCAGTTGGCTGTACAATGCTTTGGCTTCTGACAGCAGCTCACAAGCATGGAGCTTTTGGCACATTTTATGTAGGATATGCAGTCCGTTCTTTTCAAACGATGAAATTTAGCAATATCCTAAAGGATATGATCACAACTACCCTATGAGCAGTGCCATTCCAGACCATGCAAGCTAACCAACAGGCCAAGTCCATCTTCTACCAATCCACTACTCCATGAGGCAGTTGGATTAAGTGTACAAACCCACAGCCCTGGAATTTCTGGAACAAAACAGTGTATTTTCAGCTGTTATTTTTTCCCCACAGGCAACCTGCAACCAGTATGTGAAAGTAATGTTAGCTTCTAATTGCATCATATTAGTGGTTTGACATTGCATTTTACAAATGCTTGTTTTTTCCAGGATATAATGTAGAAATATAATCATATTAACACTCTGAAAGCAAACAGAGAGGTGGTATAAATTGTTAATGCAATCTTCTTTTAAGCAGCTTGTTTGAACAGTGCATTGGTGTGTGAGAAAATGCCAGCCTCTCAGTCTTTCCAAATAGTGCAATGCTTGCAGTCTGCTGCGGAATAAATGTATACATTCTGTCTAAGGTAACAGATGTTCATTTGCTGTGCGTTCCCATGAGCACCCAATCTTTTGCCTGCATTCGGCTACCATTTGTCTGAGACCCACCTGTGAGCCAACACAGCAGTTTCTGAGACACAAAGTTGCCTCGCTGACATGTCTCGCACAGAAGCGGTGTATTTTGTTGACGTATATCCCTGTAAGTCTTCCTCTGTTTTTCTTTCCTATGAGTAGGACCATTAATTCTTCTGACTTACAACGTCAGATTTAAAATGGCAGCCCCAGTACAGAAATACTGCAAAGCTGTTTGGATTCCTCAAACTTTGAAGATCAGCCTTTAAACCAACTAATTAAGTTTTCTGCTTGCTGCCATTGAAAGCTTCAGTCAGATATAATTAAAAATGAGCAGCAGATGACAGCGGTGGCATTTGTCAGAATCATCCAGTGGTTCAAATACCAGTTCTGACAGAAATGTCAGGCTGATAACACTCCCATCTTCCCAACGCATGCCAGGAAAAGCAGGAAGAACTTTTATTATAAATGCCTGCCTGATAACCTTTATGAATCCCAGAACACCAAATGCTATACACAAGATTTCATTATCCTAAGAGAGGATCCTCATTTTCGGTGGAGTAAACCCTGCAGTTCCTTGGGCTTCCTTGTAGTGTCTGCACCTTCTGGGACACCCTTCCAGACATTCAATAAGAAAGAAAAGTCTTGATCCTGAAGTATGGGCAATTCCAGTCTTGCAGACTGCTAAGCCATAAGAGATTTCTTAGAGAGTTAATGGGCTGAAACCAAATCAACATATCCCTCCTCTAAAAAGGAAAAAGCCATAACACAGGCTGTGTTACCTATCCTTGAGATGTTTGCAAAGGTGAGAAGACAGAGTCCTTCCTGAAAATAGTTTAAATTGGACTGTTACTGCTAAAGATCACAGAACAGGAGAGTAAACAAGACAGCAGAGCAAATGAATACAGAAAGATCATTTTTGCTGCAGCTCCATATTGCAGTTTCTTCTTGTTTTGTCTCATCCTTTTTGCTAGCCCATTTATAATACACTCTTCCTGCCTCTCTGTTGCTTAGGAGTCCAGGAGGATCTTCCTTTTTCTTTTCCTTTTAACTGAATGGGGAACAAAAAAGAGAACACGTCAGGAAGAGAAACAGTAGCCCTTTGAAACAGCAGTGCTGTCATTGTCATCTCAAAGTCCCTTAGCTCTACTCTTGCCTGTAGCAATTATGTGTTTCTGTGTGCTGGCCAGAAAGCAGCCCTCATCACAGCAAACCAAAGGGGAGGGGACATGTTGGTTGTGCCGTTTTGGCAGAGAATTCCCAGCACCTTCTGTGAGGCCCCTTAATCCCTACAGATGAATGCTAAAATCCCTCAGCTCTGCTGAAAGCTGCTGGGTGGCCCTGCTGGGGGTAGAAACGAGAAATCAGAAAGCCCTGCTTTCAGACTGAGCTGGTTGAGTTGGTAATGTTCCCAAAGTCTCCCCATGATCCCAGGCAAATGGAGAATTTCTCTTGCAGTTCCCCAGGGGAAGAGGCTTGGTGGCTCAGTGAATTTGCACAAGGAAGGTGGGATGTGCTCTCAGGATGCTAAGGACTGGGCTCCAGTGGATGGAGTGAGCTGGGTGTAGTTTGCAGCACTGCTGCTTGCAGTTCAGATGGACAGAGGCATGTCCTCACAATCCAAGTAGGAATAGCTTCAAAGCAGAGCTGCACATTGAAAAAGCCTGAGTGAACAACTAAAGACTTTGACTTACTGTCACTGAGCTGCAAAGAAATGACAAACCAATTAAAAGTAAGCCACGAGCAATAGTTATATCTTGGCCACCAAATAAACCACCAGCCTTAATATACTTTTATAATGTTATATTTGGAGAGCAGAAGCTGTTCTTTTCCTCTTCCACATCACTAATCCCTGTCCTATCAAGAAAAAAAAAAAAAATCTCCTGGCCATAGTCAGATCTGGGGCCATGTTTTGTCTTAACTCCTGAGAGGTTTTCCTGTTGCTGATATGCAAATACTGCTATTATATTGCTTTTTGGTATGATTGGTGAGCAGGTTCCTATTCCATCTGACTGCAGAGAGATGAGTATTGAGTTAGTGCCTTAGCTCTGTAGTACGTCAGGTTTGCAGATGATGGTCAGTGACCAGTTTAGGATCAACATTTCCCTTTTGCTCTCTGTCTCAGCAGAGCATGTCACACTGTGCCACGCACTGAATGCAAAGGTACCATCTTCTGTCTCAGCGTTTTCCTTTGTGGTAAATAATCAAATAACATTGACACTTTCCTTTCTTTTGACCTTTGTTAGAAAAGTAGGCACCTTAATCGGGATGTTTTGAGACGAGAGTGAAGTCTGGAAGGATTTTATTGTGCAACGTAAAGGTCTCAGAGATCACCCTTGGTATTTTTGGCAGAACTGCATCGAAATTAACATATTACAACAGATTGTGTCAGGCTGGATTGCAAACTTTTCTGAAGCAGAGTGAGCAGAAAGGTCACATTCCTCATCAGCTCATGTATCAGGCTGCATGTAGGTATCTGAAGAGGTTAAATTCTTCTTCCAGGAAATAAAATCACTGTTTCCCACTTTCAGGTCCCAGCTGTGCCACTGAATTTCCATTTACTTTGAGCAAGGAAGCTAGCTTCATTACATAGTCATATTATTTTGGTTTCAGAAAGGATCCTTGTTTAAATTATAACATGCCATTAGCAAAGGTCCTTTTGTGGTGACTGCAGTTAATGCAGAGTCCTTTCTGTATTGCTCACCTACATGCAAGTGCACATTGTGCCCTTTGTATTCTGTCAACAGGAGGACCTGTGGAATGATATTCTGCCCACACAACTGATTTAGCAGCTCCTGCTATTATGCAAATAAAATGAGAAAATACTTTCCCTATTTCTTGCAGCAGGCTGAAGCCGGCAGCTCAGGACTGCTTACTCAGATCCCAGTGCTTAATAGGAAATGCCTACGCCAGACGTCCATCCATCCGTCCATCATGCCACACAATAGGGCATCCCCGAGCATGGTGGCACCCATTCCCATTCAGAGCTGGGATAATGGCATTGCAGCTCAAGTGGAAGGATGAGTTTGCCCTGGCTTCATGCTTCAGTGTGCTATCGAAGTGACAGGTTATTTTCCATTGGTGGTTTGAAAGTCTTTTTATTTTATTAATCCTCTTGTCGAGGAACACAAATGGAGTTTTCTCTTCTGTTAAACACTGCTGCAAAATGTCATGGCTCCCAGTGGCTTTGTAGGGCCCCACGCTGCCTCAGAGCAAGCAAGGTAAATACATGAATCTTCGCTGCCGCGTGCCTGGGCTAGTGAGCAGCGTGAGCATGCTGAAAATGTCAGGCCATGGTTTTGGAGATGCAGCCAGCTCTTGTGGAAAGGGAGGCAGCTGTCTTGACTTGTTATGGGGGTGAGAAGGACACACATGAATATCCGCCACGCTTCACAGCATGGTGAACAATGCCAGGTTATCACCCAAAAGCCAATGAGTTTTTTTCAGAAGATATCATCTCCCTAGGACATGTCCCACAGAATCACAGCCCAATCCTAGATAAAATACTGCATTTTAATATTTTTTTCCTTTTCATTTCATTCTGTGTCTAACCCTTTCTTCTTCTTTTTTTTTTTTTCTTTTTTTTTTCTTTTTCTTTTTTTTTTCCCCCCAAATCATGCTGTCTTTCAATTAACATAGTAATGACCTATTGTCACCTGTTACCATGCTAATCCTGAGCTGGTGTGAAATTACTTTATAATAAACACTATGGAGTTCTGACTTTCAATTAATTTTTCACATGCTGTGCTAAATCAGATTAACTGTACCCCACCCTTTTGACCACAGACATAATTCCTTCCTTATAATGAAATAGAGGATTAATTTATATGAAGCATATCTATACACATTTGCAAATAAATGTAAAGATAGACTTTGTACCATATTTGCATCACTTGCTGTGTCAGGTTGAATACAAACTCTCCGAGATTATTAATTTCTGTGTTCACTGGGGTGGTGAAGGATATTGCTGTGTTTTTATTATTATTATTTTCACTAAATGTCTATGACTACAAATGGGTAAAGAAATGGAGTACTAAGAGATTGGTACCTTCCTCAGGGAATTATGCTGTACAGCATTATGATGAACTGAAGAAAATGTAAACACTGCAAAATTAAATCCAATCACCATTAATTTACTAAATTGCCTGTCATCCTTCTTGGATGTACATATTTATAGCTTGACCGAATATAATAAATGCAGCTGTTTGGTCTTTTTAATAGTCATTAGTGTTATGAAGATAGTCAATAGCTTGAGCAAAGTTTTATGGTAGACCAGTACAGGGAAGATGTTTAAGGCAAGTTTTTTAAAACATCTCTATCTTCAGTACAAAAAAAAATTCCAAAAATTCTTTCTCATTTTGGTAACTTCAAAGGTGCAGTAGAAGTTCCGCTATGCACTGTGTCAGTTCTGTAATCAAAAAGATAAATCCAGAATTGAAACATGATCTTTCACCACACATTCTTTTTCTCTTCATCAATTAATTTGGAAACCCGAAGGTGCAGAGTCATTGTATATACTAATTTTCTCCTTTGAAAAGTAATAAAGATGAAAGTGTGCTATTTCTGCAAACTCATGGATGCCTATCTATCTTTATCAGTGCTACTTTCTCCTTTGATTAAATTGAGCATGCTTACCTGGTCCAAAAGAATGGTCCAAAATCTGAAGATTTTCACTCAATTAGTTGGAACAATTTAGATCCCTGAGAACAGTAAGCACAAACGCTCTGGTCAAACCTCATTCTGACCCAGGGATTTTGTTTGCTTTTTTTCTTTTTTTTTTTTTTCCTTCATTTCTGGAGTGACCTGTAGACTACTTCTTGTTTATCCAGCAGCTAGTCCAAAGGAAAAACAGGTGAACCCTGTGCTTTAGCAAGGGTGAATTTACTGGCTGGTGGTGTCCAGGCAAGCTCATCTCAAAAAGCCCCAACCTCACCCACTGGAGGAGCAAATCAGATTTGCAGATTGCTCAAACCCTGTTTGAAAAAGATGGTCACTGGGAAAAAAGAGCAGCAGTGCCAATATCCTCTGTAGAAGGGCTTGGTAACTATGGCTCCTGCCCAGGGAGTGTGAACCTTGTCTGTTTTGCTGTTCCTGGATAATTCAGATCCTGAGAAATGTAGAAGAGACATGCCCAACTCTTCTTTAGAACAGTAAAGACATAAAATGTGCAGAGTGTTTTTTTATTGTTATTTTTATTTTTTTCCCCACTATTTTTTTTTTCACTTAAAGAACAGGGCTAGCTGAGATAAAAGTCATTTTTTCATTTGTGTTTACTATTACTTATTTGAAATAGTAGCACTATTGTAGACAAGGAACATCACCGCATTCAGGGTTTATTGGGTTAATATAGAAATTTCAGTGCATTCTTTTTTATTGCTTTTATCATACTGTTTGTGCAGTCCAAATGTATAATCATGTGACAGAAAAAAAAATACATAAAAATAAAAATAAATAAAAATAAAATAAAATAATAGGCCTACCTAGAAGGATAAGAGAGAGAAAAATGATGAGAGGTATGCGTTTTTGTCACTGTGGTGCAGGTTGTATCAATACAGTGAATGTACCATTCACTTTTAGCATATTCAGTAATATTCTCTAGGAACAACAAAGTGAGCTAAACCTAGTTAGATTAGGTCAAACAAGGAGATTAAGGTGGGTGGAAGAGACAACAAATTATTTTTTTTTTTTTCCTTTAGGACTGCCTATTGCACATCTGTGATGAAAGGTCTTATCTCTTCCTTTTATTACGTAGCTTTTTAACTGTATGTATGATCTGCCTTGGACTGAGTCCAGCTTTGTTATTGAAAATCTGCTTTCAAATGCAAAAATAAAAACACCGAATAGCTATTGCATTGTGTGCAATGAAAGTATAAAAACAGAGTCATTACTAGATTTTTTCATTTTATTATTTCAAAATGTTTTACCAAATGTCCTGAACAAAATTCATCATTACCACCACTTCCACCCAACCTCAACCAACATGTCAGTGCATATATAAACTGATTACAATCCTTAGTCACATTACTATAATCTGTCACACACACATATTTCTTTCAACCATATTCTTTGCTTTGAAAGTAGTAAAGAGAAGGGAGATCACATAAAACGTTCCTGTCATTGTTGCCTGGAGAGGAGAAATGCCTTCAGCTACCCAATTATGGTATTCCAGCC
Source organism: Aythya marila (assembly GCF_965140915.1). Lineage (NCBI taxonomy): Eukaryota > Metazoa > Chordata > Aves > Anseriformes > Anatidae > Aythya > Aythya marila. The sequence continues at coordinate 176,409,380 of NC_139042.1, read as the reverse complement.
AGCTAAGCTCACTCCAGTTTCCCCGTCAGGTGTAAAAGTATTGACAGCTTCCATCTATTCATGCACTGCAAATCAGCAAGTCAAAAAAACAAACTGTAATATATCAGTAGTCCCCCCACCATATAAAAGAGGTCAGCAGCTCTCTTCTGTCTTTACCTTGCCCTTCTGCTTTAGTAGAAATAGGAAATTAAGGAAGGCATGCTGGGGGAAGTGAAAGTAACAGATTACATTCCAGTTTGAAGGGGCTGGTGAGCACTGTTGGTCTCCATTCTGACATCTGCCCACTTTCTCTAGATTTGACCATGCGATAGAACAGGATGGAGAGCAGTGACCCAGGAGTGGTCAGCACCAGGCAGAGGAGATGGTGGACAGAGAGTTCTGCTCTCCACTGTGCCAGGTTCATTTGCCAAAAGGGGGGGTGTTACCTAATACACGTGTGGAAACACAGTCCAGGCAGAGGGCAAGGACATGTTACAGATGCCTTGTCTTCCAGCCATGTGGCACTGAGAGCAGAAGGTAGAAAAGCTCAGCCTCTGTGGATAAAGAAGAGAAGAAAGCTTGCTGAGGAACAAACCCTGAGGCTGAGTAAAAGAGATTAGAGAGATACAGGAACATGAGTAATTTAGCCAAAGCTCTGGGGGGTTGGGGAGGGGAAGAGAAAGAATTGCACTTTTAGGGAGGATGGAGTCATGAGTTTTGCTGTTGATGGTTAAAGACAAATTTTTGAGTTTCAAATGTCATGCAGAGTTGCTCTGAGCAACAGGGTAATGTAAAGCAGCACTGCAGCTCACACGGAAATGTCCAAAGTAACCTGCAAATAACTTTCAAGTAGTAGGAGGGGAGAAAACATCCTCTGAATAGTCTTCAGCTGCAGTTTGTAAAATCCTTGAAAAGGGAGGAAGAAACCAGTGAATAGTGTCCTGGTGGGTGTTGCATTGTCGGAACAAATGAATTTTTTTCTGAGAATATGCAAGTGAAGCAAGAATTAGCTGAACATGGGATCCTTCCCCAGAAATCCAAAGATAAATGTGTCATTAATGACATGCTAATGAATATAAAAACATCCTTCCAAACCAAGAGTATCCATTGGATGATGTGCCTCAACAACCGGAGAATCGGCTCATTACAAGCTGTAGAAAATGAATGTATTTTTTTCCTCTCCAGCTCAACACCCAGGACAGACATAATTCAACTGGCAATTTTAGTGCTCAGGAGGTTTGAATACAAAGGCAGCTATTTCATTGACACCACCAATGAAGGAGTGTGAGAGGAACAGGTATCTTTAATGAGTTCAAGAAGTAGGTCATTAAGAAGAAAGTAGCAATGGTAGAATTGGTTTCTGTAACAACAGATGGAAGCACAGGTATAACTGGATCCAAAGCTTCATTGCTCATAATCATCAGTGAGCACTCTGTGGAAACGTGAATGACTTTAAACATTATGGGAGCTACAGTAAAAAATAATTCTGTTAACTCCGTTTGAGTCAGAAGTCTTTGTGTTTCAAAGGCTGCTCGATTAAGCTGCTGCAGCTTCTAATGAAATAATTTTGCACACTGAGATGAATGAGATGTATGAGCAAAGGAATGGTTTTGCTAGGGTTTTTCCTCTGTTTAAGATCAGAAGTCTTCAAATCAGGAAATGAGAACTGTCTTATGATCCTTCTGAAAGGATGAGTTTACTCTTCATTTCTCATTTCTGGGTGACTTAGCTACAAGGCATAAAACATAAAAGTTACTAAAAAATAGGAGAATATTACTGAGTGAGTTCATTCAACGCTGGCTGAGTGAATAACTAGAAATATTATACCATATCATGGCCAGGTGAGGAATCTTGGAGAAATGGGAAGGTAAAACATAAACAGAAGCATCAAGAGGAATCCTGGCTACTTCACACAGACTGGTAAGATGGCCCTGCCTTTGTCTTGCCTTGAGGCTTGCCATGTAGTGGGTGGCAATGCAAGAGCAGAAGTTCTGGAGAAGCAGCAAGCAAGGAGCCTCAGTCAGTCTCACAGACAAGGACTTGTGCTTCATAACACCAGAGTTGCTCTGTTTTGTGGCATCAGAGGATGCAAACCTCTGTCACAGCCATCTAAATTGGGTCTGCAGGGCAGCATCAGTGTTTCAGGAGGGGCAGGATGTGCAGAAAAGCTGCTTCCTCACCATTTTCCAGTGACATGTTGAGTGCCACCTGGCCACCACAAACTATGTAATCATCTAATTCACCCCATTCAAAGGAAAGTGGGGCTAATGTGTGTGACCTATCCCTGATGTTTCAGACAGTGTTGAGCCTCAGCTTTTTTGTTCTGTACATCTCATTGCTGAGATACCTGAGACATTTCTCAGGTGAGCCTGCCCTGATAGCAAGGACCTTCAGTGCTTTAGGAGATGCACTAATGACACCAGTGCTGGAGCCTTCCTGAGGGCCACGAGCATGTCAGACATCCTGATGCACAGTGTTAGCCACAGGCAGTAATCTCAGTGGGTTCTCTGATTAACTGCAATAATTAATTGCAACTCCAAGTGAAGCTTTGCCAGGACAAGATCAGAAAGCAGATGCCCTTCTTGCCTTTTAGAGGCCAAAGCAGTCTAGGTAATCAGCTCAGGTTGCTCATGGTGCAAAGTTATCACCTGAGGTATTGACAGGTTTTGAGCTTCTATCCTGTGGAAAATTAAGCTCAGATACTCTGATGTAGGTTTAATAGGGAGGCTGGGGTGGAGGTTTAGGAAGGGTGTCCCAGGGGCATTGTGGTGCAGAGAACAGACCTGTGTAACTCAGTGCCTTCTTGTAGTTTGCCTTCCCATACTCTCCCAGTTAGAGTGGTGGAGCCTTTCAGGACCAAAGGGCTTTGGGAGGTCATTTTGCCTGAGGTGTAGCTTTGCTACAAACAAATCTCCTCACCTTCACAGTGAGGTAATCTATCGCAGATGGAGGCATACCAATAAGCCTTTCCCGCTTCAGCATTACCTGCCACATTGATTTCCTGACTCTTGTTTTGCCCTCCTGTGCTGGAGGGCTGCCTTTCTACAGGAACGTCTCTCTCTAGGAAATTCTTTTGGGGAATAAGCATATTTGAACCAAGTTGAGGTTACTCATTTTGCGTTGCTGCTCTTCTACTGTAAATACCCTTTCAACTGTTCAGCTTTTCATTTTCTCCCTTCCAGGAGAAGGTGAATTCTTAAAATATGGATCCTATCTGTAGAAGTAATATTTGAAGCAGTCTGTAAAATACATCTAATATGAATTAGAATTTTAGATGTTGAAATTTTAGATGTATTTTTTTTCTGGGAATGACCTCTGCCATTTAAAAGAACCTTTGCTATATCTGCTGTCTTCATGTGTTGCATGCTCAGGTCCAGTTTCCCTAAGAGAAAAACTACATTTGTCCACATCTAAAAACATACATGTATAAAGGAAAAATGAGATCAGTTCTTCTCTGTGTGCTGTTAAAAACCAGAAAACTAGAGAATTACTGAAAAAAAAAGAAAAAAAAAAGAAAAAAAAAAGTAATCTAACAAGCAAACTAGCCATTTTTAATTTGATGGAAACATTTACATCTGTTAATGTGCCATTTAATGTGCTGTATAACACAATTCTCCATTCCTAATTGACGCAAACTTTACTTGCACTATATCAACTGTCTCATTGGTTGCATTTCAAATGTCGCCCTGCATCCTTAATTATATTCCTGTGCCAGTAAAAAAAAAAAAAAAAAAAAAAAAAAAAAAAAAAAAAAAGAAAGAAAAGGAAAAGAAAGGGAAGTAGTGGTGGAGAAATTAGAACTAATTCCTGTTAAGTTTTCTAAAGTGAAGTTACCATGACTGTAGGCAAGATATGAAATCCCCAGAACTTGAAAGAAAAACTCCTGCTGAGTTCAGTGGGCATTGGCTCAGATCTTGTGTAAACACTGTTGCAACCATACCTGCACTCAACAAGCATTGTGAAAACAGGTGGAGGGAGTCCAACCTATTTTGGAATGCATTGACCTGAGGGCAATATTACAAACGCCACAGACATCTAATATTCCCTTCATGGATGTCCCTGGCCTCATGACAAACAGACTCAGCTTTTGTGCAAGCAGGGAGAAGAAACGTAGACAGCATGCTTGCAAAATATATTAAACCTATTTAGATGAAAAACTCAAGTAACTGAGCTGTTCATAGCTCTGAGCAAGATGATTAGATACTGTCAGTTTTAGCAGGATTTTTTTCCTCACCATTTCCTACCATATAACATTCTCAGTAAAATTGCTTTCAAGCAATAGGACTTTCAGAAAGCTTATGCTGAAAGCAGTGTGATACATTTTGACTTTGAAACAGGTTGCATTCGTTTATATAGATTTACTGTTGGTGCCATGAGATATTACAGTTGTCAGCAGAAGTGAGTAAGAATTGTCTGTTCATATTGCATTAGTACAGCACCTTACGAGTGAGTACCTCTGATGCTGGATATTGAAACAGGTGGCTAAGACAGTAAGTGTATTATCAAAACATAGGTCAGTTTATCTGTATTAAGAAGTATCCAAACAGGTAAGAAAAGCCTGTAGAGACATTTATTTCCCCCCAAAAAGAGGGTCATGCCCAAGTTAGCCTTAATTTTATACACATTCTGTTACAGGAACTCTAACCTCAATGAGGAATTCCCGTTCTTGCGGAAAGTTTTACTGAAATAGAAATCCTACACTTTGTTCCACAATCTGCAGCCTCTTCTCTTCTTTTGACCTTCAGTGGCTGGGAATTTGTCAGCTGTAGAAGAAGCTGTCTTATTTATCTCCCAAAATGGTGATTTTAAAGCAGCTGTTTTCCCACGACACGTTCTTGTTTACCCAAACAATCCTTTCTGAATCCCAGCTTCTACATAAGTTGAAAAAAATGTGTTGTGGCAGGAGCAATATGGAACATTTTATACATGATCCTGATACATTCTTGGTAAAATAGGGAGTCCCAGACTTCTGATGAAAAGAAGTCCCACTGTCCTTAAATGAGAACCCATTCTAAGAATGGAAATTAAAAGTGGTTTAAATCTGAGGGAGAAGTTGTAACCTTCACAGAGGCTCTCTTTCCAGCTGTGTTCAAAGGCACTGTAAAGACTTCAGAGAACTGCAGTGACTCATTTCAGATGATGACTACATAACTATTCATTTACACTTAATGAGTTTATTCCACCAGGTATAGGACAAATTCTAAACAAATAATGCCACTGAATCATACACGTCAATAAATTTCAACACTAAACTGATTCTGGGTAACAAAGGTAATGATAAAGAGAGAGGAAGAAAAGCTGCCTCCAATTAATGAAAATGCCCTTTGTATTTTCTAATAGCTCAAACATTAATTTGAAAATGGCTTTCTCTGCAATAATTTACAGACAAGCACTTCATAATGGGGAAACAATTCAAATTTATGTGCACTGGAACGGTGATGATCTGATTAACTTATTAAATTCTTGTTGATTCTACAGTCCAGACAAAGTGTTCCATTCTTCATGGGTTTCATACCTTGCAGTTTTAAGTTTTCACATTATCAGACTTCAGGCTTCAGTTGCTACTGAAGGTCTTTTCTCTGGGACGTCCTCTAGTACAGAGTGGACAGAACCAAGATCCTAGGGATTGATTTCATTTGTCTCTTTCCATTAATTCTGAAGATATGTTCTCTTCCACCTTGGAGGAGCACTTGATTAAATTTAGTACTAGAATTCACATAGTTCTCAGCTGCTGTGGAGTGTAATTGAAACAGTGTGAAATATTAGAGAGACACAATTCAAGTTAAAGCTGATTCAGTCAGGGGATAGCCATGCTGGATTTAAGTTCAAGAAGCTTAGCTTGTCAAGCTTACTGTCCTTCAAAGGAAGTGAGTTAGCTTTCAAAGCAAGGGGAGATAAAAATTATCCATGGAAAAAGACAAAAGAACACAGTAAAATCATTCTGCCAAAACTAGTGCTCAGTGGGTTTAAGCAAAGGGCAGCAATACCAATTTGTCTCTAACATATTTGCCAGCTAGAGCTACCCCATCTTTAATCACAATCTCCTTGTATATTTTGTACACCCTAGATAATTTCTAGGGACAGTGAGAAATTATTCAAACCCTCAGATGTTGTGTAGAAAAGACTGCTGAGACACCACACAGTAGCATAAATTACCGTACTTGTAAGTGTAGTTGTCTCCAGCATCCCTTCCACAATAAAAGGGAGGCTCCCTGTGGTTAAGCAGTGTCACATTAAATAGCGCAACCTGGTACAACTGGTATTGAGTAAACATGAACCGTAAACCAACTAGCTCTTCATTTACCACTCTGCTTCATGGCCAACTTTATCACTCATTCTTCTCTCCTGTTTTGCCCTTTAGTCCCTCCAGGCTGCTAGAGTGGTTTCAGCGTAGTCCACCCTCCTCCAGTCAGGAGATTCACCAGAGGTGGTAAATCTTTTTGGGGGTGGCTCAGGCATTGCGAATTTCTCCTGCACATCCTCCGGAGCTGTAGTTTCTAGCTAGTTCTGGGTTTGGTCTTTGTTTGAGAAAGAGTTCTTTAGAAATGTCCAACGGTTTCAGCCTGCTGTAGTTAAAAATTAAGCTTCTTCCTTTGAAACAGCCCCAAGTCTTGTTCAGTATCTGCAAATTCACAACAAGCCTAATTTGTTTACTGAAGGGGAAAATAAAACTTTCTCTCTTTGAATACTTACCTTTCTTTATTATTGTCTTCAGTGCAACATTCCAACATTTTTATTGATTTTACTTTCCAGTTCACACACCATTAATTATATCTGTCATCTAATTTCCTACTTCTAATCATTCCTACAGACACTGGCCAAGAGACTCTAGGACTTCTCCCTGAAAAAAATCCTCTCATTCTGAAGACTGGGATCTGAAGCTGGGACCAGTCCTTCCTTAAAATTTGGTGGAATCTTTTCCTGGGTACAAAGTTTGAGCCTTTATCCAAGTATGGTTGAAAGAACAAGTATCAGTTTGTGGTGCAAGCACCTGCAGAGATCTGGATTAATTTACAAAGTCTCTAGGTGTGTTCACTAGGACTCATCTGCACAGGGACACATAGAGAAGGTTATGTTCATGAATTAAATTTGTAAAGTCAGCATGCGTACATTGAATCTCTTCTAGAGTTAAGCCACAACAAGTTAAGGGCACTTTATTTCTGAGTGAAACCAGCCACATGGTGGTTTATTGTGCTGTAGCTTACTCTTGTTGACCTCTCACCTTTCATTGATTTACTTCAACTTTCTGGACCGCTTGTCTCTTGTCAGCTTGCACACATTTTCTTTGAAAAATAAGACTTTTGTGGATGAGGCAGAAGAACATTTCAGCTTTCTTCATTAAAACTCTTTCCATACCAATACAATACTGCATAATACAGGGAATAATAGAGAAATTAATAATACAGAGATTTACTACATGTTTCAGACAGGGAGGTTTGCCTAAGTACACCCTGCAAAGTACAGCTGGAAGCTGTCTGCACTGAAGAAATGAAGGAAACAGGACGAGGGGGAATGGGCTTAAGTTGAGCCAGAGGAGTTTTAGGTTAGATGTTAGGAAGAACTTCTTCACTGAAAGGGTTGTGAGGCATTGGAACAGGCTGCCCAGGGAAGTGGTGGAGTCACCATCCCTGGAAGTCTTCAAAAGACGTTTAGATGTAGAGCTTAGGGAAATGGTTTAGTGGGGACTGTTAGCGTTAGGTCAGAGGTAGGACTCGATGATCTTGAGGTCTCTTCCAACCTAGAAATTCTGTGATTCTGTGATTCTGTGAAAGGCAAGTCAGATGCCATGGGCATAGAACATCTCTCTGATGTCTCATAAAACCCACATATAGCAAGACCACAATCCTACCCATTTAAACATAAACACCATAAATGTTCTTCCAGTCAGTGTTGGACCAGGGCATGGTGGGTCAGCTTTTTAGTGCTCAGTGACATGATGTTGTCAGCATGATGCCAGCTGCTGGGAAGCCAGGGGATGCAAAACAAAGGAACGATATTTCAAATGGATTACGTTGCTTCACACAGGGATCCTCACTGCATACAGATCTGATTGCAGAGCTGGAATAGGGATTTTAGCTTGGTGTGTCTTCATTTTCCCACTCTCCAGCACGTTTGTTGTTATTGAAAGGTGGGTTTTTACCTCTATTTTCCTGGCAGTAAAGGCAGACATTTTTCCTCAGTGGATGCATACATGCTCCCCGCACTACTGTGAAGTTTTGCTCAGGGCTAGTCCAGTTACATTTTATCCCAGTCAGTGAGATGCATTCATGAACTTCAAAAAACAAACAAACAAACAAACAAAAAGCTGTTTGGGATGGGGAGGCTTAATTTGATGAAATGAGTCTGCTTTTTGTCTCAATTCTCATAGCACAGTTTGCAGCTCAAAGCACATTTTTATGGCCACATTGCAGTGTTAAAAAAAGATCCCATGGCCTCTGGAAAATGCAGTAGGTATGACAGAAGTGCTGTCACAGTCTTAACTAAAGCAGTATAAATGCATAAATAGAAGGGACAAGGTAGAGGCCTTCAGGGCATTCCCCTAAAATAGTAAAAGGTCTCTAACTGGATATTTAAAGAGAATTTTTCCCTGTTGGGAAACCATATCAGCAAAACTAGTTCTCATTCCAGCCATGAGACAAAAAGGTAATATCACCTCATCAGCTGATCAAAAATATCCCACAGAAGCCTTTTTTTTTTTTTTTTTAAGCCATGTTACAAGCATAAGTATCTCTTTTCCCAGAAAACTTTCCATATGACTCTGTTCACTTCTTTCTTTGGTAGTTCCTGCTGATTTTTCTGTTGGCCAGCACAGTGCACATACCTTACTTTCACTGAACTCAGCACAGCAGCCACTGGGACAGGCATAAGCAGTCAATAAAGCAATATACCACTATTGCATAGCTAGGTGCAGACCACTAATCTTGTCCTGGTAAGTGTAACAGTTAATTATTGGAAGAATTGCTGTAAATATGATAGGAAAAATTGGACAGTGCTACAGATCCCTAATTATCATTACAACACTCCACTCTCACATTCATTTTAATGCTCTGATCAGAATTTGATTAGGCAGATTGCTAAGCCTCCATTATCCAGCAGTGCTGAGGGCGGCTAAACTGCTTCTCCCACAAGGCAGTGTCACCTGCACACAGCCCGGGCGTCAGCAGGAGCTAAGGTTGTGTCTGCAGGGTATAAATTAACTGTTGCAGCAGCCTGAATCACTTATTTAGTACTTCAGGAGCCATATGTCAATGTACATCAAAATAGCAATATATCAACAACTGTCTGAGGTGAAGGACATGAGATAAAAAAGAAAATAGAATCATTTTTTACAAAAACAGGGTGGCTATCAGGTTGCTGATGAGCAGCTTGAGAGGCTGTTCTTTGTGAGACAACATTTGCTAAAATCAACCATGGTCGACGGGTGGGCAGTGGGAGGGAAGGAACGGGGCTCTGGACCTGGGTGCAGCACAGAGACACCTGCTGGTGCCAGCCCTGTGCCATATCACTGGGAGGTCCCTGGCTCAGGGTCACTGAGCTCATGTTCATTTGACCAAATGCAGCTCATACCTCATCAGAATGAGGGGGATTTACATCAGCCTTATGCTGGTATTGAGGTTGACTCCAGCTGTAATGGGAGCTCTGTATTTATAGGTGCCCCCAGAAAGGTTGGCTCTGTCATGATAAACAACGGAATGAGATTTTGATACTGCATGAAAAGAAGAGGGAAAAGAGATGAGGAATGTCACTTGATGGACACTGATAGGTATTTATTCACCGTGACCTAATTCACTGCTCGTTTCTGGAGCCCAGGGCAATGAATAACATATTAAGTGATATTAATGTGAAATATGGTTTCTGCTCCAACAGCAATCTTAGGATATAAACTACCATTGTATGTAAAAAAAATTCATCCACAACTCTTCCTTTTTTTTATTCTCTCTCCCCCCACACACACACACCTCCCATACCCCCCAAACCCTTTCCACAGTTGCAAACGATAGCAATATGGTTAGTTACATTTATCCCAGTACTATTATCAACTCCAAAGCTCAGGACTTTTCTAGTTACCCTGACAAACAACCTTATTCCTTTAACTCCACTTCCTTCTGTTCCTGAGCACTCCTCATCCTTGTTTTAATGTACGAAGGAAGCAGGGATACAGCTCACATTTTAATATCTATCAGCACTAAAAAGATATTAACCAAAGCTGTTCATCCCCTCTCTCTGTAGCACAGGAAAAGCTTGGATACATCTCTTTGTTTCCTGAAACCCAGGAAACAGGAACACACGTTCACAGGTGTATTTGATGTAATATTTTATACCAATGTGTTCATTTCTTTCATGAGGAAAGCAGTAGGCATATGAAATTGGGAAGCACTAGTAAGAAGCAGAAAAAAAAAATATGCATGAAATCTGATACAAAATTGCAGTAATAGTATTTATGTTCTTTTATGTACATACCCATAAAGTATAAATCAAGATAAGGCTGAGATTATACCCCTGCTCCTCTTTAGCAGCAGAAGAAATGCAAATATTCTGTACATTAAAATTCATTTGGGGGCACTCTTGGAAACATATACATCATACAGAGGATTTTTTAATGATATGACTGACTTTTATCTCGTAGCAGAAAATAAGAACATTTGTACTAAAATAAGGGAAAATCTGTGCATTTACAAAGGAAAACCTGATGTGTACAGATAAATAAATACTAATGGTTTAATGTCTGTTAAACAAGAAGGCAATATTCACTGTGCTTTTTTTTTTTTTTGTTAAGTGCAAGCTCTGTTCTTGAGCTGTAAAAATGTTACAAAACCCCTTCATTTTAAGCAAAACCTATGTTTCTTTAATGCATGTCTGATTTTTTAAACAGGCTTTGTTAACCTGACAGGCTGAGTTAAACCTGGTTGTGTTTTATATTAGCCCCACCAAAGGGTGCTGTGTAGAAAAGGTTGTTTGAATTCATCCCTCCTAACTGTGAGGTTTTAGGAGAGGAGCCCCCTTACCCAAAGATCAATGAACTCTCAGGGGAGACAAGCTCTTCCCTAGGGTGAATCAGGTCCTCTTCATCAACTGCATGGTCTGTGCTAGGATTCTACGCTAGATCCCCATGGGCAGCTGGGAGGAGATCTGGATGAAGGAGTACAGTCTCCCCTGTGTCCTGGCTTTCTCTGGAGGAAATATTGCCTGCCAGTCAAGGAAGAGAGCTACACCAAAGTCCCAGAGAGACTGTGTGAATTATGGTGTGCACTACAAAGCTCGTGCCACATAGATCCAGGCTGCAGATGAGGTGGTTCATAGAAGTCAGCATAAGGGTTCCTAAGACTTGTTTTAGCATCCAGATTTATGTCTGACCAATCTACACGTCCTTACCAGCAGCTGCACTTGCAAAGCATGTCACTGTTCAGCACCAGAACATCCTTGGGACAAGGAGCTACAAGCACCTTGCACTGATGCCTGCACAGGAGAGGGGTCCCATTGCTGTTCAGGCAAAGTGCAGTAGTAGTGGCATTTATCCTTTCCACAGTGGCTGACTGAGTAGAAAGACAAACCCGGGTGTTGGCCTAGACATAAAGACACTAGGCATGGCCATGATGTTGTTTTAACCCAGGCTACATAATCATGCCCAAAACTTCAAGATATGGGGAAAGGTAACAGAAATGCTCAATACCACATAAAAATTACAAAACATGAAAAGATATAATTTTGAGTTTTGAAAAACAACAAATGATAAAAGGAAATCAATTTAGAATAGAATTTTTTTTACAGAGACAGAAAATACAAAGAGCCTTTGCAAATAATTAAGCACTGCAATTGTACATTATCTTTACTTAATAAAGAGAAAGGTTAGGCATCTCCAGAGACTTGGAAGACTGTTCTGTCATTATGTCACAATTGATCAGTATTTAATTGTTCCACTTGAGGGTTTTTTGCCTCTTCTCCACATGATGATATCCTTCTGGTTCGCAAATCAAAACTAGTTATCAGCAAAGTTACTAATTCCTCTCAGAGATCTTTCTTCTGAGTTTTCATGTTGAGATGCTGGCCTTGATTTATTTTTTTCTATAATTTTTAGAGCTGCTGATGGATGCTTTAAGTGTCAAATTTATCCAGTTTATGTATTGCATACTGCAGACTAAAAGTTTAATCCCTTTCAAAGGCATAAAAGTCTTTCATTTTTCAGGAAAGGTAACTCAGTTCTAAGAATACACAAGGTCTCTGTTTAGCTAAAATCTGAAAGCTGGAAGTGAGATGGATGCTCCTAGATAGCTCTAAAAATCTTCAACTTTATGTCCAGATTTAGAGTCAGCTGCAATCCAAATGCCACCACAGCCTGGGGCATTGATATTCATCATTTTTGTTCCAATGAGCACAAAAGGATAAGGGAGTCAGCTGTGTTGCATCCCGATCCTAATTCTCCCGGCATGGCTTGTGAATTTTAGGGGGGAAGGACTGGAAAGGATAGTGATAAAATGATAGTAAAATAGTAAGTAGATAAAAGTAAGTAAAAGATTAAGATAGTAATATATAGTGATAAAGTAAAGTGGTGTGGAAATAGTTTTCATTTTTGATATCTTCCTGATAAAGTATTTTTTTTTCTAGTATATTATCTACTTTTCTAGTACATTTTCTACTTTTCAACAATAACTTAATACACATCATCTGGTTACAGAAGTACATAAACTAATGGGAATTACCAGATTTCTTCCATTTTATGTATGTGACATGAACAAAAGTGTCCATGAGGTCTTCCAAGGGAAATTCAGAAGCCTTCACAGTAATGAAAGTCTTCCTTCCAAAGACTGCAGCAGAACTGGAAGGCCTTCTGCAATGCTGTGCCAAGTGCAATAGAAATTACTGTACTACCACCACCCAGGTTGGACTTAGTAGCCTAAAGTGCCAGTTTACGAGCCAACTGAAAAGACATTTAGGTATGTAACAGGACACCCCTTGCACTCTGAGTTGCTCAGGTTTCCAGCTCTGGTCTAGGAGATGTTTTGAACAGCGAGCAAAGGATTGTATTTGAAATAAAGAATCTTGAATTGGAGACTGTCCTGGCTGTGCAATTGTTTTAATCTGGCCATACAACAGTATCTTTGCAAAAATATGTGTTCAGCTTTGCACAAGTTTTAATCTAAAAACAAACAAACAAACAAACAAACAAACAAACAAAATGCTTCTCAAATATAGATATCTGACCCCCAAATCAATGAAACAGCTTTATAAAAAACTTCAAAATATTAAAGCAGTAAAGGACATAAATTCCATATGTAGCTTTCCCAGAGTCAGGATTCCAAAATATGTAAATATCAATAGCTTTTCCTGTGTTCCAGTATTTTAGCTAAAAGTCTGTGTACATATGTGTATAGTATGTATTCATTTACATTGTCTTTAAAATGTGTCACCACATGTCAGATTTTGATGGGAAATAGAAAACCACACAGAAACCAAATACCTCTGTATTTGCTTGAGAAGAAAGAAGGTTACCTTTGTTATCATGCATTTCATTTCCCCCCATTGCTATCATACTTCTTAGCATAATGCAAACCTAGAATTGCTCCTGTGCTTGCCAACTGGTGGCCAGCCATGAGAGCTGATTTAAGCAGTTAGCAAAGTCCCCCATCTGGTATCTGGACTTCCAATGTATGTCCTGCACATTAGCACAGCTGAGGCTCCAGCTGAGACCCTCATGGCATTTCTACCAGGTGAGCCAAAATACTAAGCCAGTAGGAGCTTTACTAAACTTGTCTCAGCTGGAAGCTGGTTTCTGCAATATTTTTCAGTGTTATTAAATTAGTTCATTCCATTCATAGATTTGGATGCTATTTTAGAACAGTTTTACTCTTTTCCCCAGGCAACCTGCTTTTTATTATGAGCTATTTTTATATAAATCTTATTCTGCTGATTCCTTGGAAGGAGAAAAAATAGTCTTTGAGCTTAAGGGGTACTCCCTGCCATTTACTGATTTATCAAGTATGCATGATTTGGCACCACACTTTTTTTCTTTTCTCAAGTTTTTTGTTTCTCTCTGAAAGCTTAGTTAAAGAATACAACACCTAGGTACTGTACTATTTGTATTTTTTGTGGAATACATTGCATTGTTAAAGATTTTTGGAGCATGCTCTTTTATTTTTATTTTTATTTATTTATTTATTTTAGAGCTTATGTTATTATTGATTCTGAAGTATTGTCCATGGCTGAGGACAGATGGTGATAATATGTCTTGAGTGCATGAAATGTCCCTTTAGGTCACCAGACTATCTCCAGCCTCATATTTTTACTCTTAGTGTAGCCTATATCTGTCTGCTTACATTACATGTAGGCCTAATTCTTCCCACCTGATTTTAGAAACATAAAAGAAGCTTTATAGACTAATTTAAAAATATTGTCAACGGGAAGGGATAAATCCTCTCATTTAAGCTTGGGCATTTTTGTTAAATCTTCTGTCAAAGCACAGTTACATGTCTGAGACATCTGAGTTGATGGCTGTGTAGAAGAAAGGACCTTATTAAACAAGGCACCAAGGGAAGGTACTAAGAGCTCACCCCTTGATGGTTGTATTTGGTCTACTTAGCAGCTAAAAGGCCCTGGTCCAGCTGTTCTTGCATGTGGCCAGTCAGACCCTGGACCAGGGCTCAGCACTTTCCAGCCTCTGCCTAGCCCTCAGATGGAGCACACTTGGTAGAAGACACATGAGATTTCAGCCTCTGTGGCTGATTTTTTATATATAGTTAATTTAACTTAAAAATATGATTTATTTATTTTTTCTATGACCATGGTCAGACACTGGACATGTTGCCCAGAGAGACTGTGGATTCTCCACCCCCAGAGGTGTTCAAAACCCAGATGGGGTTTTGATGTGGTGCTGAGCAACCTGATCTACTTGGCCCTGCCTGGACAGGGAGGTTGGGCTAGAAGTCCTTCTGATCTCAATTAGTCTGTGACTCTGTGAAGCACAAGAGACATAGGACTGAAAAGGACTTATTCAAATGGGGATGCCAGGAATGTGGGACATGCTGGAGGGTATCACTGAAGGGTGCAGATGACAAGGAAGGTAGCTGGGGAAATGTGTGAGGGTGTTGTCAGGGTTGTTACTGTACTGTGGGACTGTAAGAGGGGTGGAAGGACAATGAGAATACCAAGGGATTGCTGTGTGGACAGGACTTAAAATGCTGCAAAGAGAATGTAACAGATGTCAGCAGTGGGATTTATAGGAACCTGAGAAACAAGTTTTATTACCAGAGAAGGAAAGGAATATAGAGAATCCCTAGGAGACCTGGCTTGATTAGTTCCACAGATCATGGGAGTCTTCCTATGCTTCATCATGTTTTCAGTTCTTCAAATGTTTTCAACTCTTTTATGCAGAACTTTATCTGCTGGTTTATATATATATATATAATTTTTACTTTAATGTCATGCATCTCAGCGAGACCATTCTTCACTTTCTTGAGTTAATTGTAGGCAAGAGGTGGAACCTGCTTACCATGTGTTACTTTATTATGTATTCTTTCTTTCTGTGTGCTACTCTTTGATACGAATTACTTTGTTGGGCTCTTTATTGTGGTTATAGGGTGCTAATGCACTTCTAGCATGCCGTAGGAGTCATTCATATCAGAATAGTTTAGCTTTGATCATGCTTTTCCTGTTATCCTTGTTGATTACCACTATTTGCATATTACTTGATTCCCCAGGTTTGTGATCTGTCGTTTGGTCTGGTTCCATCTTCTTGTGTCTCTCCAGGTTCCTTGTTTGCTTTGCTTTCCTACTTTGCTCTGCTTTGGTGTAGGAGATGTTTTGAAACTAGTTAATTTCAAAGAGAAAGGTTTGTTTTAAACACACACATACCTTTTTTTTTTTTTTTAACTTTTGGCAATTTTAATTCATTTCATTACAAATGAGACTTTGATATTCACAGGAGATCATGTGGTGAATTGTTTACTATGAAATCTCTGGCTCAAATAAGAAGTGTAATAAAATGCCAGTGCTTCAAAGAATCAGTCCTGAGAAAATAAGAAAATCAGTTACTTCAGCATCAAGTTTTGGGCAGGGCCAAGTATGCTCCCACATGTTTATTGCAGACAGATGTCTGTATGAAAGTTTGCAGGCAGCTTTCTATGTTCATCCAGTGAAAATGGTCTAGTTTTCAAGGATAATGGAAAGGATAATTTCTAGGATAATTTCAGCAAACTGTCTGTATCTCCTGGGTAATGACATAAAGCCACTGCTCTGTTTTGTTTTTCTGTGATGCTACTCACTTTGATTACTGCCTGTAAGCTTGCACATTGACAGAATGAGATGTTAGTATATGGAACATAAAGACTTACACAAATACAAACTAAACAATTGCCTTTGTCTCTCATTGCCATCTTCCTCTAGTCCACTTCTTACTGTGGAGCAGCTTCATTATTTGACTGCGTTAGCAACCCTCAAATTTACTTCTCACTCTGCTGCCATTGTCATGACCTCAGGCTCACATCTCCTTCTCTTTCGTGTTTTGCCTTGGTTTGGTAAACCAGCATAATCCCCCAATCAAATTCACCATCTCCAGAACTGAATTTCCAAGGCTGTCCCTGCTTCCTTCATCCCCAGCACAGCGACATCACTTTCTCTCTCCTCTGGAAGATGACTTCTTAGCCTCACTGCTGCCTATTCTTCCAGAGCGGTCAAACATCTTGAATGGGTCTTCACAATGCCAGGCCACAAACGTTACTGCCTTCTGTATATCATTGATGGAGATAATGAGGGCAGTGAATCTGTTGTAATTTGCCAGACGTTCTTTGTGTGTGCACAAACTCTCCTCCTTTTTGTGACTGATCAGCATTTTACATATGATGCTGTGTGTGAAAGCTAGACTTGGGCATAGCTTCAACTCCTTGTGACTTTATAAAAAAGAGAGAATGGGGGAGAGAATACTCAGTGCACTCCACAAAACTAGGGCTGGGAAAAGAATATCTATGGATGTATATACATAAAAAACACATATATATTTGTATGTATGCACAGACACAGACACACACTCAAACACACAGGCCAAGAGTATGTGCAAAAATCTTTAAATAATCCTTTATTACGGATGTGAAGTGGCACTTTGAGGCACAAATGCCAGTTTATTCTCATACTTATAAAGTACTCACATCAAATAAAACATGCAGAGTAGGGTAGTGGTGAATGCAGTGAAATCCATCTGCTGACTGGTCACCAGTGGTGTTCCCCAGTGGTCAGTGTTGGCGCCCATCCTCTTTAATATCTTTATTGATGATATGGATGAGGGAATTGAGTGCACCCTCAGTAAGTCTGCAGATGATACCAAATTGGGGGAAGTATGAATATGCCAGAGGGTAGGAAGGCTCTGCAGAGAGACCTGGACAGGATGGATCGATGGGCAGAGACCAATGAGATGAGGTTCAACATGGCTAAGTGCCACGTCCTGCACTTGGGGCACAACAACCCCATGCAGCGCTACAGGCTTGGGGCAGAGTGGCTCAAAAGCTGTGCAGAGGAAAAGGATCTGATAGTGTTGGTTAATGCTCAACTGCACATGAGCCAGCAGTGTGTCCAGGTGGCCAAGAGGGCCAACAGCATTCGGTCTTGTATCAGGAGTATTGTAGCCAGCAGGGCTAGGGAGGTGATCGTCCCCATGTACTCTGTTCTGATGAGGCCACACCTCAAGTACTGTGTTCAGTTTTGGGCCCCTCACTACAGGAAGGACATTGAGGTGCTCAGGCATGTCCAGAGAAGGGCTACAAAGCTGGTGAAGGGCCTGGAACACAAGTCCTGTGAGGAACAGCTGAGGGAGCTGGGGTTGTTTAGTCTGGACAAGAGGAGGCTCAGGGCAGACCTCATTGCTCTCTACAGCTATCTGAAAGGAAGGTGTGGGGAGCTGGGGGTCAGCCTCTTCTCACAGGTAACTAGTGATACGACTAGAGGGAATGGCCTCAAGTTGTGCCAGGGGAGGTTTAGGTTGGAAATTAGGAGACATTTCTTCTCAGAAAGTAGTCAGGTACTGAAACACCCATTCAGGGAAGTGGTAGAGTCCTTGGAGGTGTTCAAGGAAAGGTTGGACATGGTGCTTAGGGCATGGTTTAGTAGGTGATATCAGTGGTAGGGTTGGACCAAGTGATCTGGAAGGTCTTTTCCAACTTTAATGATTCTATGATTCTATAATTCTTAATATCTGAGAGTTTAGCTCTGCTTTTTTATTTCTGTAATTTTGGAGTGTTATTTATTTATTTATTTATTTTTCTCTTAGCTAGCAGGATATCATTTCTTAATGAAGTAATAATGTCTTTCCTCAAGCATGAAGTACTCTATGTTCATTTTTGTAGTTTTATTTCTGATGGAATCAAGTAGAATAAGTAACCTGGTGCTTTTCTCTTTAGGAAATGCTCAGTACACACACTGAAATTTAACATTTTTGGAAGCAATGAAAAATCCTTCAAGTAATCTATGTGGGCCTTATCTTTCCTGGTGTGACAGTTTAACATTTTTGTGGGACAGAAACAAAGATATAGTCTTTTTCTGGAGCCAGAGACTAGGCCTGAGAGTGTAATCTCAGTATCAAACAGAGCTGAAAATGTGATTTACAACTTTTGGCTCACTTATGTTACTAACACCTGAATACAATATGCTTAATTACTTCTGGAATGGCAGATCTCTGTGCACATTTTTCACAACTTGGATAACTCCTACGCATCATCAAATGTTTGAAAAATCAAAGTAGTATTTTTAAATTTATTAAAGATTCTAAATAGGTAGTTATACTTGAGATGGGATCAGAAGACTGAAACAAAATGATCAAAATCATTTGCTCATTTTCAAAAAGCGTTTACTAGTAATATGAGCTGAGAAATTTCCATGCACAATAAATAGAATTCCTTTTCTGAGCAGTTTTACAACACAGATTTTGAACTTACAAATAATACATGCTAACTTGAGCCTACATCCTTCTAAAGATAATTGAATGTACATGTATCTTTGAGAACCTGGTGTCTCTATCCTCTCTTTTGGAGAACAGATTTTTAACAAATGGAGCAATGGAAACATTTGAACATTTTGGAGGAATCATGAGAAAATGGGGAAAAAGAGAGAGAGAGAGAGGGAGCAAGGGAGAGAGAGAGAGAAGAAAGAAAATTGGTATAAGGAGGCAGGCTAAAGTGATTCTGTTGATTAAGGGTTTAAATTTGCTAAAAAACATCTGTATTTCTCCAGGAAACTTATTATATTTTGGCAGATAAGACTGAAAATTGCTGCTTTTTGGTCCTGAGTGCTTCCCATAACACGGTATTTTGCAATGGAAACTGCCACCATCTTCATGCTTATCATCCCATGTTCTTTTTGGAAATTGCAACATCAGCACTTCACAAGATTGGGTCATAAGATGTGAAAATTTGTGCCTCATTTCAACAATTTTACTACTTTTTTACATAATGTAATAGTCTGTTACAATCACAGCATTCCCTGTTGAGTAAGCACAAAAGTTTGTCATTTACCTCTTTCTGTATTTTTCTGTGCCCGGCAAGCAAGCAAAATCCATGAATTTTACTGGTTCTTAATAAATACTCAGTGGTGATATGAAGCAGCAGGGGAGATGCAAATGGAATAATAATTCTATTTGATGAAAAAGAGCAGGATTAAACCAGTTCACTTATGTTCAGGAAAGAAGGAATATGCTTACGTATGATAAAAATAAACTGATGAAATTTCTAATATCTATAGAATGTTTTTCCAAAGTCATTTTGATGTGAATAGCAAATTGCATTTAATCTTTGCATCTGAGTCAGGCTTACCTCAAGTCTGCACTGTCACCCCATTTCTCTTGTGTGCCCTTCTCCCAGTTTCTGCAGGAGAGGGCAGGCAGGAAATTAGGGGCTCTCCTACCTTAGTGGCTGGTAAGAAGTCAGTACAAACAACCTACTCCCCAATCTAATCTAGAGCTACAACAGGGAAGCATTTCTCATGAGAATTCTGCTTTAAAACAGATCGTCATGTTCCCAGCCCTACTGAGTGTAAGGACTGTGGCACTGCTGAACAGTTATGGGTGAAACACCAAATGCCACTCTCAGGCTGATCTTCCCATGAGGATCACTGCACAACTGCACCAAAGTACCAATGGAGGCATTGAAAGAAGTCCCCTTTTCATCCATGGTTTAACCATAAGGAAAAATATCCCCCTCCCTGTCAAGCAGAACCTGTCACCACCTGTTCCAACACAAATGTGGCAGATGTTGGATCATTTTTAGGAAGCCAGAAGCAATTAGTTCACTGCAAAAATAATCCAGTCCAAAGTTACTGTTATGGCTAGCGGAGGGCCACAGCAAACCTATAAGGTGAGGATGGATATTCTGGATTCATAGCTCATATCATGGCCATAACCCTCTTTTTTGATATAATTTCAGATGCTAATGGTTGGATAATTGCTAGCCCTTCTGTACCAACAATGAAAATTTGTCATTTTGTACCAAGTTTTCCTTCCAGCTGTTCTTCTACTGTCCCACTCACAAACACTCAGCTGTAATTTCAGCAGAAGACTAGGCATTTGGCTCAATTTTAGCTCCAATTTTGGTATTTGATTTTGACTAAAATACATTTCAGTGCTGACTGGAAGTGCTCAGGAGGAGCTGCTTTCTGCCCTGGTACCAGCTGGCCTGGCCATACCTCTCCTCTCCTCGCCATGCCCAGCTCATGCCTGTTCATCACTGTTGGCCTTGCAAACCCATCTCTTTCTCTGTCTCGCCAAGTTTCCTTTGTCACATCTTTTCCCTAGTAACAGCCTGGACAATGCGAAACCTGGTCTTACTGTTGTCTAGCAAATTAGAAGGCTGCCTAATCCCTGTTTTCACACTTTTTATTGTTGACACTGCCAAGAGTATGAAGCAACTGTTATCATCATTGGTCCCCACTGAAGCTCATGGACTGTTAACCTGATGATCAGAGTTGTTATTTCCTCACCAATGCAATACACAAAGCTGGGTTGGGTAGGAGACAAGCCAGCCTAGAGGAGTAGGTGTTGCTGCAGAGAGGAGAAAAAAAAAAAAAAAAAAAAAAAAAAGAGAGAGAGAGAGAGGGACGAGTTGGAGGCAGGAATAGAGGGCGAGAAAGAACAATAAAAAGCAATGCCAACAGAGGGTTACAGTTGGGCTTGGTACAGCTTATGAAGGAGCTGGGAGGCTGTAAAGTGTCACAGCCACTCCTCCCATTCCACCACAATTCTGCAGGTGGTGATAGAGCACCTCTACCTCAAGTAAACTTGGTTCATGGAGTCATACAGAGGTCACCTTCCAGCCTCTGTTTTTTCAAAAATTCTCCAAAGACACATACAAAATCTGGCATCCCTGAGAGGACCATTTTTGGTGGGATTATGCAGTAGTTTATAAACCAAAAGTGTTGTCTGTTTCCCAGAAAATCACAGCAGTGTATTGCTTTGAAATAGGGGACATTCCACCACAGGTTGCTACCTGAACAAAGCTGCACCATCCTCACAGGAGTGGTATCATCCTTTTCAGGCATGTGGAAGCTGAGGCCACTGTAAATTGAGGCAATAAGTTACACTGGTCTTTCAATATCCGGCAAATAACACTCGTGAGCAGCATGGTCACTGACACATCCCTGTGCTCCAGCTGCTTCGATGCACTCAGCTCATTTTGTTTTTTGGTATCACAGTGAGCATCCCTTTGTGTCTTGGTGTGTGTAGATGTAATGTGCCTCGCTTTAGTTTCCCTAGCATTGCAACACTGTTGGTCTCTTCAAGGAACAAAAGGATGTGAATCACTCATTTTTCTGTTTAATTACTTGAAGATAACGAGAGAAATAACTGTGCTGAAACCTGAGTATTGTCTGTCCAGATATAATTATTTTCAAGAGTTGTCACTGGCTATTTTTAGATGGCAGTTTGTATCTCTCTTCTAATTTCATTTTTTTAACCGCTTCACCCTCTGCCACTAGTCCCCCGTGGCTCCCCATTTGCACGCTCCCCTTCTGCAAACCACCAGCCAAACAGCATGGTGTGGGCTCAGTGCCTTGCTTGGATCTCCCTATGCCCACCCATGAAGATGCTTAGGGGCTGTGCAACTGCTCGCCTGCTTCCCCTTCAGGAGGGCAGGAATCCCACTGGACTCACAGGGCTTTCCCCAGGCCTGCCTGCTTTGCTGGCTTACAGCACAGAGCAAGGTATGGGAATAGATGAGGGAGAACCATGGCAAAGGCAATCCACTCTTGCATTCAGGGAGGGGGATGGCAAAATGCAGAGCACAGCATGCTGCATATTTACACTGCTGGGACACATAATTTGTCGAAAGCATGTTCTTTTTAATACCTGATTAGGCTTCCTTGCCAGCCTGAGGCACCAGTACTTCTTATGGTAATTGGGACGCCTGGTGTGGGGATGGCTACTGCTGTCCAGCAGCCCCACACTTCTGCTTAAATGTGGAGAGAAAAATACAGCCTAATTTTAACTCAATTATTTTTACAGAATACCCCCGCTACCTTCTGAAAGAAAAGTGTGAAATAATGTGTGTGTGTGTGTGGTGCTATGATTCCAGAGATTATTCAAACATTGTATTGAGAAGTCTTTTAGTAACTAAGTAAATTATTTATAAGGAGCAGATATAAATTTGGGTAGGAGTGTGAGGAAAGAAGAGTTGGAAAAGAGGGTGAGGCAATGCAAAACTCTGGTTCAGTTTCCTGCAGTCAGACAAAAGCATAATTTTTAGATCCAATTTTGGAAATTTAAATCTGCTGACATTTAATTCTCACTTTGACTCTATAAAACAATGTGAAATACATATTCCAGGTAAATATGCGACCTTCAGACAGCATCAACTTTATAAGCTGGAGATTGAGAGGATGTGGCAAGGGATAGTCTATTAAATAAAAGTATGGTATGAGGGACTTTCCCTTTAATACAAATATTTCACCTCTTGATATTTACTGTACAGGCTGTGGCTGTGAAATCCTTCCCTTTGTGCATGGACTTTTTTGCTGTTCACATTTTCATTTTTCTGTGTGCTCCTATTAAAATTCACATCACACTGTAGTTCAGTTCTATTGAAAAGGAAAAAAAAAAAAAAAAAAAAAAGACGATATTCTTTATCTGATACATTCCTGTGCACAGTTTTGGTAGCACTTATCTCACCTCCATTGATATTGTTAAAGTTTCATACCAAGCCTTCACACTGTTCTGCTTTTGTGTAATCTTTATAGTAATAGGGCTAATTCAATAATATTCACACTGCCAAGTGAAGAAGCCCATAAGGTAAAACTCAATTACCTTTTCTATTCCTTTTCTCAGTTGCTCTTCTGCTGCGCTTAGTCTTTTATCTTTTTTCACTGTAAACAGGTAGCTTATTTAAATTTAATAGACACCGCTGCCTTCCTCGTTTCCTTTCTTCCCTTGAACCTTCCAGACACTCTCATGAGATGTTCATTCACCTTTGTGTAATACCATAGTAATAGTAATACAGGAAAAAAATGTAATGATTGCATGCAAGTTACAGTAAAGGCCTAATGAACACTGTGGTTATGAAGAATGTTGCTTGGATTCCTAACTGCACTTTGGTAAATTATACAAATTAAATATTCATTACTTTGTACTTCATTAGTTCACATTTGGAACACTTTTTCTTCATTATAATAGCCTGGGGTAAAGGGATTTTTAATATGGTTTATTCTGTTATTTTTCAGAAACTGTTTAGTTACAATGTTAGAGCAAAGTTGTGTTTATTCCACAGCAGCCCAGAACACCCATATATTCCACAGACTGAGTATTTCCCCCACAAGACTACTACATAGGTTCACTAATTGTTCAGAGTTCTTATTTCAATAACCAAAGTGACTAAATATTTAAACTGATTTCCACAGTAAGTTTGCTTGCTGATCCTATCCCTACTCAGAATGAATTGCAATTTCATTAGCACAAGCAGTATCTGACGAATAGCAAAGCATAAAGCATGTGTTCTGCACTGTCATCTTGCTTTGCACACTGCTGACATTGGGTGAGATGCCCTCAAGCAGGTTTCTTTGGGGCAGAAGGAGGATGCTGCTCACTGACCTTGAGAAAGTGGAAAAAGTTACACTGATGGTGGTGGCTGGGAGCTCAGCAGCTGGTTTTCCTCCCAGGAAAGGTGGCCACAGGGTTGCCTTTGCTTCTCAGAGCCCTAGCTGGGTCACAGGAGTTTTTCTTGCTGCTATTGGAAGGACATTAACTGAATGAAATCCCTTGGAAGATTTAGTGTCTCTGATTTACTTTCCTCACATGTTCCCTCATCTTCAAACACAGCATCTGGGGATGCAGTCCTTCCCCAGACAGATATTGAACGTCTCCTCACAAAAGCCATACGACACTTAAAAGCAGAAAAGTGTTTTCTGACTGTGTAACTTTTATTGCATAAACTTCCAAAAGAGAGAACGAACAGCCAACACTGGTAAATGCTCTGCAGATTAATGATGGAAATCTTTTTTACGGTCTTTGAAAAAGCACAACACATATATACAGACATCAATGAAAAATAATTTGTAGGGAAGGAAATGCATAGATTTGCTGAGGCAAGGAGGGAAGGAAGCACACCATAGTTTCTCCACAAGCATGAGTTTAGCAGTCAACACATTTTCAATGATCAAAGACTAGAATCCCGTCTTTCTGTCTTTATATCTACTTCACTTAATGTAGTGTAAGCAATCTTAGCATTAAATAAAATCTCACTTAATATGGTATATGGAAAAAAAAAAATCTTTCATTTTGGTTAAATTCAAAACATAGAGGTGACTGGGGAGGGGCAGAGAGAAAGGGAGAAGAGAAACAACACTCGCAAAAGTCAAAAGACTTTTATATAAATATAAAAGACATATATATATATATATTAGACTGTATATAAAACACAGTCTAAACCTAAGTTAGTTAAGACGAATGAGAAGAGTAGCAGCAGTGAACAAGCAGAGGGAAGAAGCAAAATAATATAAAGCCATGCCAAACCTTGTTATTCATACTTGAAACTAGGGAAGCTGGCAACTTCAGCTGAATTTCAGTCACACTGCGGGAAGGGAGGGTCCTTAAAAGATAATCTCAAAAGAGTTCATTTTGGCTTGTTGGTTTCCAGTAAGCTCACAGTGGATAGATGTAAAAGAGAAGTCCCTGAGCTGATGATTAGTAACTGCACAAAGAGGGGAAAAAAAAATGCTTTGGCAGTCAGCTGTTGTACTGTTCCTTGCCAGAAGAAGTGTCTTTTAATTCTCTTTCCAAGCAGCTCTCAGCAGTAGGATGTGTATGGGTGATGGGTGTCAGGGGGATGTGCTAGCCTATCTGTACAAAATCAGTAAGGCTGGGGAGTGCTGGACTGTATGTGTAGGATGCTTAAGACTCAGTGTAGGTTCGAGTAGGTGTCAAGCAGAACTGGTAGTGGTTTGGAGAGATCTTCATGAGGCCAGGGTTGAAAACCCTCATCCATGCAACTTTTCTGAGCTTACACAGGGAACCTATGGCAGAACCATGAAGAATGTGTCCTGTGATTTCTTGTTCTCTGCCTCAATAACAAAACATCTTATCCACTCTTCAGTCTAAACATTAATGGTGACATAAAATGCAATGCTTTTATAGCTTCACAGCTACAGAGTGCATGGATACATCTGTGTTTAAACAAGGTTATGACTGCTTTAGGTCCTAAT
This sequence comes from Aythya marila, assembly GCF_965140915.1. Classification (NCBI taxonomy): domain Eukaryota; kingdom Metazoa; phylum Chordata; class Aves; order Anseriformes; family Anatidae; genus Aythya; species Aythya marila. The sequence goes on along the minus strand of NC_139042.1, from coordinate 176,383,745 downwards.
CCTTATCCTGCCATTGTGCACTGTGTACACTTTGGCAAGCCAGATATTCACTTTGTGCCTCTGGCAGCACAAGTGGAAAACTGGGGAGGGAATAGGACTTTGCTGAAAAGAAACAGGTGCATCTGTACTGGATTAATAAATTAGAAACAGAGAAACATTAAATCTGAACAGTGTCCAGCTCTCTGTGTGCCTGTGCTTTGCTGCATACTAATTCTCTCTTTTGTGAGAACCACATCAAACACAGATCAAGCTCTACCTCAGAAACTGTGTGAAAATCAGATCACATGTGGATATTGTCTGTTTGCTGGGACCACTTATCTCCAGACCATGTTTGGAGCTTCCGGGTGTTGTGACAGAAAGAAGTACAAACCAGAATAAAGAACCTTGCTATCAGTCTCAGTTTCTTATACAGGTAGTTGTGTTAGAAGCAATCAATAAGCACCACTTGACCAGTTTAAGACAGTAACCCAATATGGATCAGGAGAACAACAGGCTTGGCCCTGACATATTTTGTTAAGGAGTTAGGTGGGCTACCAAATGGTTTAGTACAGTTTATCCAGATTGTTCTGTTAGGACCCAGACCAATAGATCCATGTAGTCTAAAGCTTTGGCTTTAGCAAAAGGCTCTTCTTAGAAGAAATGCAGACGATGCACATTGCTGGTACCCTTTCACACACACACATGTAGACCTGTAGCCTAGGCAGAGCTCCCTCACCGGTCAGAAAATTCAGCTCTTCATCCTCTGAGTCCTATATCTTAATGGACTGTTGCTCAAAGTGAGCTCTTCCCACAGCGACTGCCGAGCACTATTTCTCTCTTACTTCAGCCACCCCTTCCACCTAAGCACTCTCATCTAAGACATCCTACATTGTCCTGGCCATGTTCTCTCAAGGCTCTTTGGGAAGGACATTTCCCTGCAGTGAGCAGGTGGCTCACACTTCCTCCACAGGTGCCGCAGGACTGATCGATATAATGCTATGTTAAACACAAACAAAGTTCATGGGAGAAAAAAAAAAGAAAAAAAAAAAAAAAAAAAAAGTAAAGTAAAAAAAGCAGTAGTTCTGAATTTTGAATAAATGTGACCAAACATTGCTTATGAAGATGGCTTCACCAATGGTAGCAAGAAGTTGTATGTTTAAAGCTATAAACTCATAGAAACTATGCTTCTAAGCAGTGTGCAAATTAACAGGGTCCCAATGTGTAAATAAGAACATCTGATGACACAAACATTAACACATGAAATTAATATCTTCCGCAAGGCATTTACACAGCTTGAGGCAAAACTCGGGATGGTTAACGAACCCCCTTGTGTGTATTATCCAACAAGAAGACCTGTGTCATCAAATATTTTTATTATTAGCTGAGATTGCCTACAATTTAGAATTCAGCTGTAATTGAGAGCTATGTTTATGATTCCTGTAGCAAAATCTCCAAATAATAGCCTAAAATAAAATAACATTTTTGATAAAGTAAATCATAAGCCTGACAGATCTAGTACTGTAATTATAGCTCATCCCAGTCATGCACAGCAATATGAATTGTGTGCTTCTTTCAGTATGCTTTTAGCATGCTTGAAAATGATGTGGCCTAGGACAGACTTTGTACTTCATCACGAGCATTCAGGGGAGATGGGAATCATTTGTATGTAGCAGGCACGATGCTAAAAAGATAGCATGGCACTGTAAACTGGAAGGGGATTTATTAAATATCTATGCACTGCTAATCATCAAATAAATAAATAAATATCATTAATACTGCATAGCCATTTCAGGGTGCAACAGCTTAAAAAATAGTGCTATGGTTTATAGCCCTCTCATTGGTGACAGCACTTTTTACCGACACACAGCAGAGCATCCTGGCTTCCTGCATATGATTTGTCCTTGAAGAATGTTAAAGGTTCCTTGTTCTGTTTTGGGTGGCTTTGAGACCTTAAATAGGAGCAAGACAGGAGACAAGAAATTCACCTGCACGAACAGACAGGGCAGATGTTATTCAGGAAATTTGTAACTTGGGGTCAATAAAAAACATAGCATATGATTAAATAATCTAAAAATGAAACATGGTATTCGATGTTCAGTGGTGCAGAAAGGGTTAGAAAATGGAGACAAAAGGCTACAGGCACAAAAGGAGTTAGGAGTGGCAACAGGCTAAATGCAACCTCCAGGGTGTGTTCATATGCACTGCTGTTGGGTCTCCTTGATGATGGATTCCACCTCTCTGCAGATGACCAGGCATATCCAGGTGAGCCTTACCAGCATTCATAACATCTATAGCTCTGCATGGGGACTTGGAAAACTTAGTTGATAGGCATGGAAAAGAGTGGATGACTGTTAACCCTGACCTTCTCTGAGGTGCGGGTGCTTCAGAGTGGACATCAGGGAAATGCCTATGGGCTCTTCTGAGCCTTTTCCTTACACATGTACCTGCATGTCACATGTCCTACACCTTTGTCATACAAAACCCAGGTGAAAGAGGTGATCTCCATTCCCTATACAGTATCTCAGCTCTTGGACACACACAGAGGACTCATGAGATAAGATTTAAATCTGTCTGCTGCCCAAGTTTTCCCACCTCCCAAGCCATGTGCTTTTCCCTTGCTTCAGGAGATGTTGCCAGATTGCTACATCTAAGAGAGAAGGCACCCTTACAAGACATCATATTCTCTGGCTCAAGAAGAGCCCATTGGAGGTGGGAGATCCAGCTCCTGTTCCATGTCTGCATCCTGTGCACATCAAAGTGTGACATACTGACAGAACAGCCCTGAGGACAAACCTGAGCACTTCTACCCAAAGACTAGGGAAAACTTGCAACATTTGCAAAGGTGTGAGAGGTTCAGCACATGCAAATTGCAGGAATCATTTATAAAAGAAAATTTTAAGGAACTGGGTACAGGGTTACTGCTGTCTCACTGTATTATACAGCTCTATAGCAATTGCAAAATGGAAATGCAACATATGGATTTACAAAGTTGTAAATACTGTATTGCAGTTACTATGTCTTTCTGCACTCGTAGATCTCATGAAAAGATCCCAGTACCTTTAGGCTGAATTTTAATTTTTTTCTGAGTCTCTGACACCCAATTATAATACTGAGTAAAATAACACTTCGATTATACTATTTATTTCAAGCCCAGAACAAATAAAGCACAATGCTTTTTATCTGCTTTTTTCAAGCAACTCTGACTTGAATTCTAGTAACATAGTGATGGATCTCTCTCTCTCTCTTTTTTTTTTTTTTTTTTTTAATTTCTCTTCACTCCTGAAAAAAAGATTTCAAAGGCATAAATTAGATGAGACCAGGGACAGATTTGTGGTATCTCATCTTTACTGGAAAGAATAAGAAATCAGGTAAGTCCCTCAAGCAGAGTGCATTAAAGGTGACAGAACAGAGATCTTGCAGAGACCTCATCAAACACAGACAATATTCAGCATTAATTCAGTGTCCATTTTGATTCTTTGCAGTCGGGTGGGAAACAAGGCTTGAGTGACAACTTTATTTAGTAAGTCATAGGCTACTGAAAATTTTATGAAATGATGCAACCTACATGTGGAACGGAGAGGCTTTTTATTAGCAATGCTTGATAAGATACAGTGGAAATGTGAGTAATTCTCATTAGCTATTTGTCAATAAAAGGTATGAAAAATAAATTGGATGAATACTGTGCTCTGCATAATACTCTCTTTGTGTATGCAAAAGAAACCTTATCACAATACCTTTTAATAATATGGAGCACCTATTGCACTGTTTGTTGTTGTACTCCATTATGCCAGGAATACTAATCGTTCACTTCATTTTGTCTTCAGCCAAAGCCCCATTTGTGATTTAGAGCATTACTCTTTCCAATATTCTTACATCAGTGGTGCTTATGAAACAGCTGGCACTTTCATTGCTGTGGACACTACCTTGGACAAAGGTGCTTTTTCAGACACAGACTCCCAACTTCTTTCAGAAAAGCCAGTGTGTGTGCAATGGCTTGTATCCTGTGCAAGGACAATCACATTGCACCTAATGCTGAATTAAAACCAGACAAGAGAGTCAGAGATAAAGCAGGTGAGGAGAGTGCACAGCCCCAGGGCACTACAATGAATATCATTCTCATGGACGGTGTCATTATTGCTGGCATTTGAGACTGAAAATAGGAAAAGTTATGTTAAACCTCTCACATAATAATAGCAATAAAAATGCTTTAGAATAACTTTAAAATTAACATTATTTGTAAACTCATCTAGGTTTAGTTCTTTCTATGATTTCCAGCATAGGAATCCTTCAGAGGACCAATGCCAGCTCTGTGCTTCCTCCTCTTCTGACAGCTTTCCTTGAACTCTATGTGGAAATCAATTTACCTCCTCATTCTTCATACAGGCAGCAGCTTCCACAAAAAAATATTCCTTTAAACAGGAGCCAATTAAAGGGCAAGCAAACTGTTTTCAGAAATGAGAGCTGCCTGTTCCAAAGCACAGAGAACCAGAGCCAAATGCAGAGAAAAAAAAAAAAAAAAAAAAAGAGGAAAGAAAAAACAACAACAACAACAAAAAACACACTTATTTCCTTTTCTAATTTAAAAGCAAACCTACCCTGGTGCAAGATAATTCCAAGTAACATGGGGCAATTGGAAAACATGTAGGTAAATATAGAATAATAATAATTTTCCTTGGCTTTCTGTATTAGCACCCAAATATATGTGAGTAATTTCCCGCTGCTACCAATGAGCAGGGCACTTAATAAAACCTAAACAACTGTCACACATAGGTTATAAGGTCATTTCTCACACATAAGATAAACTAGGAATCTATCCAAAGGACGAAATCTGAAGAAAGTGTTATGAAGTATACTGGAAAATAAAAAATGAGTTTCACATGTTATTTTGTTTCTCAAGGGCATTTTAATATACATCTGCATATATCATCAATGCATAGCTTACCCAAGAAAAAGGAAAGAGAGCAGTATAATTTACAGTGTCCTGTAATGGTATGTTATATTGTTGTTGAATATACAAACACAATAAAAATGTGCAGTTATGCAATGAAGTGCATTTCAGAGCTGTTTCCTTGTTATATCTGAAACACCACAGGTGTTATTACTACTTCATGGAAGATGAAACTGAAACACAGAGTTCAAGGTTAAAGGTCATATTAATTTAACTCTGGTTCCCTAAATGAAGCATCAAAATCCAAGCCCGGTGCAATAACTAGGTGGCTGGGCTTCAAGACTGTAGTCCTGCAGCTCCTCAGTGGCAACTACCTTCGAGGGCCAGGGAAGCTGCAGCTGTTCAGCATCGCTGAAAATCAAATCTGAATCACCTTTTAGGCAACGAAATTCAAGCGTCTTGCTTTAAATCAGACTCTTTATATTTACTGGGGATACAGATGAAGGAGTCAGGAGCAGGAAGCCTGCTTCTTTAACCACTAACCAAAGGGCAGATACAGCAGTCTCTATCCCGAAGCTCCTCTCAGTATGCATTTTCCCAGGGGCTACCTTAGACTTCCAGTGACCTCGATCGTAATGGCACTGTCCTGCTGGTAATGGCTAGCATCCAGCTGCTTAAATTAAGTCAGTTTTTCACCAAACACTTTTGCTTCCTATTTGCTTTTGGATGCAATAGGAAATGCTGCCCCTACTTGTGACAAAGACAAATACAGCTTGGGACCTGGCTGCCTGGGATCCCACCTTCCACCCCATGATCTTTCATGGCAGCTGGGGTCAGGAGAAATGCTGGCACTAGCAGTCCCTGTATTTCACTGGCAGCAGAGCCCTTCTGCAGAGAGAGGCTTCGATGTGTTTGGGGGCCACCAGATTTCAGCCACCTTTGCAGCGTGGTGCAGGATGTCACCTTTCTCCAAGAAGGGGAGGGAGAGTTGCTGGAGATCTCCCTTCAAATCATCTCTCTGTCTTTTGCATTTGAAAAGAGGCAGATCTGTGCATTTTATTAAACTGCACTGAGATAAGTCAATAGGGCACCTTTTGTGAAGCTAAAAATAAATAAAACAAAAATTGCTTTTGAGAAGGCTACCACAATTCCAGCTGTGCATGTGTAAGTCCTGAGTAATATTCAGTGTGATGGATCTTAATTCTCGCAGAGGTGAGAGAGAAAGACTCCCTTAACACACCCCACTCATTCTGCAGTGGTGCGCAGCACAGCTGTTCCACCAGCCTGTTGGGCTCTCCCCGTCTCCTCACTCTCCTGACTGAAGACTACTGCAAGCTCTGCTGCTGAAGCACCTCACCTTAGCATGCACTGCCTGGCCCGTGCATTACACAGCATGGAGTTCAATAAGGCAAAGGGTGCTGGTAGAGGAAGACTGGCAGGGCCACAAACCACCAAAAAAGTTGGCTCTGCCCATGAGATGCAGGAAGGGAGAGAGGAGCCCTCAGCTCCACCACCTGCCTGCTCCTGCCTGTCCAGCTGCAAATGAAGGGAGGTGTCCACAGGGAAGGTGATTTCCTTGTGGGATGAGAAAGCACAATGAGATAAAACTTCGCAATCATTATCTCGGTGTGGCATATATGTCTTCAAGGGTGCAAACAATAGGGAAATGGGGCCAGGGCTTGTACATTGATACCTGTGAATCCCTGGGGTGGAAGTCAAAGAATGAGCAATGAAGATTTTTTCAGCACTCTATCATTTCTGAGGCCTGCATAAAATGCATACTGTGAATCTTCACCTGGATGTGTAAAAAGACCTCGTTGTGGCCTCCACCGCCAGCAGGGCAGAACAGGAACTTCCTGCACCCTTGGGAGCTCCTGTTTTGATTAAACATCTGAGAAATTTCCCAAAAGACTATTACGCTCAATCAATATGACATTGCTTCAGCTAACGAAATTCTTTTAACATCCAACATCCTTTGAATCACGGATTAGAGAGGGCAGGTTAGTTCAGATTCTGAACTACATTTTAAATTACATAATTATCTAGGAACATCACTGTATATATTAGAACATCTACTTTCAATGGAAAACCCCAATGTTCCTGAATTTCTATTTTAAAAAAGCTGTAAGAACCAAGTATTTAATATTTTGAAATATTTTGAAAGCTTGAACAAGGTTTCAGGCTTGTTAGTGTCATTCAAAGTCAACTGCATATTCTTTAACACAGAAAAATAAATGAATATACCATGTAAATATTGCTGACATCTAAAAATCTTGAAGTTGAGATAGTCAAAAGCACAACTACTTACATGACTGTTGCTGGATTGTGGATATTTCATTATCAGTAAAAATGTGAACAGACAATGGCAACATATTTTCCTATCATACAGAACACTTATATTTCATTATATAGAACATACTTCTAAAGGAAATTTGATTAAGGCAATTATCCTTCTTGTTCTGCTAATTAATATATGATCGACTCTTGATTTTCCTTGTTTATACTACCAAAAATGCTTACCTAGGGTTTTGTTATTATACTAACTGTTCACTTATTTAATACTTTTAATCTTTGTGTGACAATTGAAATATCATGGCTTACTATAATGTGTTAGATGTTGTATTGTTAGAACACCGACAAAATTTCCACAGAATGTCTCAGGCAAAACTCTGATACATTAAATAATTTATATATTTTAGCTTATTTTAGCTATATAAATGCATTTCATTCCAGACCCACACAACTAATCTTAGCTTCAAAACTGGTGGGTAATGTCATTGCCTGAGGTACTATTTTTATACCAATCTGAAACTTTTTGGGCTAGCCTTGTTTTGGAATAAAAACTTGAAAGGTCTCAGGGTTATGGGATTAGGTTTCTTTTTAGGGGTGTTGCTTGGAAAAATGGAAAACAAAGAGAAAGAAGACAATGAAACTGCTTCTATTTTTGCAGATGCAGTGGGTTTGGCCATAGGAAACCTATTTCCCATCATGTTAATTATACTGCGTCACTATTTCCTCATGATCCCTTTCCATTCGTCATAGCCACCTGCCTGGTGGGCTGTTCCCGATCAGAGAAGATTCAGGGCTTTGGCCCAAGACTGTACGGAGACTGGCCTGAGAGAAGGCTGAAACTGTGCACTGCTCATTGTTTCTTTCAAGCATGTGTTATTATAAAAATGCCTTCACTAAACTCCTATGAATGCAACCAAGATTAATTGGATTGTCAAATTAAAAACATATAGGTGTTTATTTTTACTTGTCTAAAACTTATTGTTTTAGATCCAGACAATAAATGGTATGCTGATAGCTAATGAGAATGCCACAGGAAAAAAATAAATAAATAAAAATGTACTTTATGCTAAAATCACAATACCTGCATTTACATTTCAGAAACATTTCAGATGAGATTCAGAAACAAAATTATTTGGTGCTTTTCAGCTGTGTACATTCAGTAATTGAGTTTTATCTTTTTTTTTTCTCTTTCTTTCTGCTTTTTTGTTTGTTTGTTTGTATATTGTATTTTTGTATACTTTTTAATGTATATTTTAAAATGTAACAACAAAAAAAACCTTCTCCAGATCTATATTGTTCAGTGCAACTCATGGACTCCCAGCATTTTGTGTTACAGCTCACCCTCTGAACATATTCTGAAATGAAATATAAGACATAGTCAGATCAGGATCCAGGTCTACTTTACATATTTGGAAGAACTGTAGAGAAAATGCAAGGAGTTGAAGGGCTGATCTGACAACCCTTTTGGGGAAGCTCCCTGAAGAGGTGGAGGAAAAGGAAGGAGAAAAGTCTTAGATGTTTAAATCAAAGGGATTTTGCTGCCTGGAAAAAAAAAAAAAAAAAAAAAAAAAAAAGTAAATGTGAGCGTACAGATTATTTTTATGAGTTAAAATGACTAGAATAATTAATGTAAGTAGACCTGACTAGATCATACGATCACTGAATTCAAACTTTTTGGCCCTTACATCAAGTGAACCACAGAGAAGTAGTCTCTTTTCCCCAAAACAGAAGATAATTATAACTACATCACAATTTGATCCCTATTTTTTCTAAGATAGTGTCAGTTGTAACTTACCAGAAAAAGGGTTTCTCTGAAGAAATAATGGAAGTCTGTATGAGGGAATTTTACAGATCACAACTTGGCTGCCTGCCTAGACAGAACCTATAGATCTACCCAATGCTTCTCGTGGGAAAGCATTTTATGTCATGTCAGATTTTGGCTGGCCTTGTACAAGGATAAAAGTACAATGCAGGAAGCTGTACACAATCTCATTTCTTTCACTGAGCTAGGGCAAGGGCTAGTTCCCCAATAAACAACACTTCCCGGGTGGCTTGGACCCTACAGGACCATTGCTGATCTAACAACCTCGGTGTTGTTTTACTCCAGATTCTCACTGGAATTTCAGCCAGAACAGTGTCTCTCAGAGGTCTTGGAAAGTGTAGTGAGCATGAATCATGAGTGTTTATTTTGACAAGGAAAAATCCTGTGGCAAGGGTAGAGGAAGGAAAGACAAAGGAATTATTATAACAATAAGCTGATGAAGACATGATAAAATATATAAAAACATGCAAGTATATAACAGGAAAATTCTCACCTTGAACTTTTTCAGCTTAATCAGTAATAGGATGATCTCATCACTGGAGCAGCAATGAAGCTTTCATAGGACATTTGCCCAGCTGAAATTCAATAGGAATATCCTTGCTGGTTCAGCTCAACAAGGTGGATTTTGCTGGCATTGTGTAAGGCACCTGCAAGGTGGTCACTGCACATACACATGCACACATGTACATCCCCTCTTTTCCTCCAGCCAAATTGCCTGTTTCCAAGACTGGAGTTGTTTGTCTGTTAGACCACGACCAAGAGGAGTTTGAGAAATCTTTTCTGTAGGGTAGAACTGGCACAGCAGAAACATAACATCTCACATGTTTCAGAGCTTTTGGAGCTCTACCTTTTAAAAAACTATAGTGCCTTAATTCTGATTTTTCTCTTTCTTATATATGTACCCTTTCAAATATCTCTAATCAATGCCTTTTCTTCTGACAGTGGAGGCGGAATCCCTTGGGACCAGGAAAATTGTTGGAATACTAAGCATGACCATGGATATCTATTGCTCATTGTTGACTGTTGGGAAGCAGATGTTTGAGAATTGTAGGCATGAGCCTGAGACATACGTAAATGCAGATGGCAATAGGCATGGAGGAAACCACACAAGAACACGAGGTATAAATATTCTGCTTTGCTGCATAGCTGATGAAGCAGTCTCCTGATGAAAACAAATTTCTTTCTAAAAGAGTGTAGTTTTCTATTATGAAACAAATTCCTCAGTGACTCAGTTTCCCTATATGCTGTATCGAGACTTTCAGTTTGCATGTGAAACATGAGTAATAAATACACCTGAGGGAAAAACATCTCTGGAGCACTAAATAGGTTATCAGGTCATAGTCGTGCTTAATTCTCTTTGTTTCTTCTCTTTTTTAAAATCTCACTTTAAAAGTTTCTAACAGCCGACCAGCTTTTTTTTTTTTTTCCCTCAATATAATCACTTAATTTATTTAATGTTTATAGTCATTAAAGCTTTTAGTGGAATCATTTTAAAGTATGCTTCTGGGGTCACTTCAGCTCTATTAAGCTTTTTAAATAGATTAAATCCAGGGTCTTTGCTCTCTGAATACAAAAGCAGACCTTGCCTGTGAAGCCAAAAACAATTTAAAACATATGAAATGCTGTAGAATTAATCTGTCCAGAACCAAAAGGAAGACTATATTTATAGCAGCTGATTTATTTGTTTGATATACAGTATGTGCTCTGGTTTATAATTTTTAAGGTGTGTGAATAGGGTCACATTATATATTACAAAAATAGCAAGGCAATGATTTACAAGACTTCATATCGTGCCTATTGACCTTCTCGATAAGAAAGGTTGGTGGTTGTAACAGCACTGAAAAATTAAACCCATGGGAGCCAATTTAATGTAGGATAAACTCTTTAACAACCAGCAAAATAGCCATATCAGCTGTTCCATCTGCAGATTATGTTTCAGTTGTAAAACGCAGTTTTTAATAAAAAGTGCACAAGCTTTCTTTATTCTACAAAGCATGTGTTTCTTCCTCCATGGAAGCAGCTGTTCTCTACCTTTCGTGTGGTAAGAATGGAAGCATTGTGTTATAACAGGTCCCTTCAGTAAGAGAAGAAAGAAAAGGAAGAAAGAAACTGCTTAGCAGTAGTACAAGTTATTTTGTCCAGTTTTCTTCTGAAAATTAATCTCTGAGCTCTGAAGAAGAAATGTACATCTGTTTGTCCTTTGTTGAGGACAAAAACATTAGTCTGTCCACAAGGAAAACAATATTAGCCCATATACAGCTTGAAATAATCAATATCTGGACTTAACAATTGGGTAATGCTTCATTTTAACACGCTCACTGTGAAAATGAGAGGTTAAGGGCAAGATATCTCTTTTAATTATCAGAACTGTGTGTCATAGACATTCCAGAAATAATGGTATCTGAACACATCTAACACATTGTCAGATAAATGAAAGACAAAAATGTTCAAACTGCGATCTTCCTTATGATTTACTACCTTTTTTTTTTTTTTTTTTCCTTTTTTTTTTTTTCCTCTCAGCATTATCTGGCTACCCCAGTATCTCACAGAGATGGAAGTTGGAAGCTTGCAAGCAAGATAGAAACCTTTTCTATCTCTAGTTTATCATCCCTAGGATGCTCACCTCATCCACTCTTTGCAAGGAATCAGACAAAAAACTGCCTGGAGATACACACCGATTGCTAAAACTAAGTATTAATAGCCACCATCCTCTAAAACAAAACAAAACAAAACACCAAAATAAAGCAGCTAACACCTCAAGAATTCTGATTTTGGCTTATAGCTTAGCCTCTCCAGAGAAAGTTAATGGCAGATATCCTTCTCCTCTTACAGACAGACAACATTGGAGATACAAACAGAATATTTTGGCTGTTAGAAAAATGTTTTTGTGTATTTTGGTTTTCTTGTCAGAAAAGTTATTTTATATATCTGCCAATGTAATGATCTGGGGAGATGCAGAAACTCACTGAAGGTTTGTCCTTCAAACTAGAATTTATTTTCCAGACTAAGGAAGCAAATGGCAAGACAGTTGAGGGCAAGAAGATGGGTGTTTTTGCAATAGCATAAGTCAGATGTGAAAAGGGAGATTAACATAATGCGTTTTGGTGGGAGTTCTTTTCCAGTTTAGATCATCTGTGTGGTAAGTTCATTATGGTATTTCCATTATAACTTATGTGTCTTCCAGAATAAAACAATTGCCAGTGCAGCAACGGCTGTCTTTTTTTACATCTTCCTGTCTCACTGTGAAAGCTCACTCACTAAACACTCCATCTCTAATTCTCATTCCAGTTGCTTATTATATATTAAAAGGATGGGTCTCTTCAGAGCTTATTTTATGTCACCGGTTGGTGTGCTACGTATTGTATCAGTCTCCACATGTACATTTTAAGTCCTTCTCAATTTGTTGATTATAATGCCCTGGAGAGACAAAATGGGTTAATATTTCAACACCATGCACATTAATGGTTAACAATATCATCAGAACATGATATTCCCATACTGAAAGTAGGTGAGTTGAAAGAATGTGGCTGATTGTGTGAGCTTCCCAAAAAGATATAGACACAGTTACTGAAGCTTTGATAACAGTTAGAATTAAAGGAAGCACCATAAAATAATAGATGTCTTTTGTGCTTTTCCTGATTCTAAGATATTTGTCAGATCTGAGAAGACCCCATGAAAGACTGTTGAAATCATCTGCTATAGCCAGTGATAGCAGCAGGAGAGTAGGCTGTGTTATTGCTGGGATATGAGGAAAGCAAATCTAATTATAAAAAAAATCCCAATTACTAATGCTGTTTATCAAAATCACACATACACTTGTTCTCCAAGTCTCCTGCTTTGTTCTATTATGGAAGCCCACACAAAACAACCTAATTTTAAAAGCTATCAAGGTAGACAATGGGTTCAACACTTTCTTTGCATAGATGTATATGGTCATCTCGGAGAAAAGCAGAGGGGAAGCAGATTCTCATATCTTTCACCACCATGTTAAATAGTGTTTTAAGACATGATTATCAAAGAGGCATTCTCCTTCTTCTTTCCCTGCTGTCTGCTCAGAAATTTCAAAGAATTGTTAAAAGGATTTAATACATAATCAGAAAACTTGAAAAGTAGTCAACCTGTACACTGGCAATATTGTTCAGAATTGAGTGGGCCATGAAAGAGGCCTTATTTCTCACATGATCTGAAAGGAGTATCTGAATATACGTAGTGCCTCCAAAGGTAAGCATACAACCTTTGACACTTGAGTCCCTCAGGTTGCAAGCACCTAAACTCCCTGAAAACTATCAGAAAGGCATCCCAAGAATCCAGTCTGAGCTGCTCAGGTCAAAGATTAGAGAGGAAAATGAGGGGGAAAGCAACTCCTGAATGGAGTCGTATTAAGGGTCCTTGTGCAGCCTACCATATGGTTTGCAGAGATAGAGAATTTCTAATCATTTACTGTCCTTTCACCACAGGAAGTTCATGCTGAACCCTCTGAAGTATCACAGACAACTACAGACTAGTAATCTAGTGGAAGGTCACACAAGAGAAGTGCAATAATAAAGCAATTGGGACAGTAACTTGACATTTGTGATAATAAATATTATCAACAACATCAGCAAGACTTCAGAGAAAATCCTGAATTTCACTTGTCAAACTTGTTAGTAAGAAGTATTGAAAAACCTTTTAGATGAACGTTTTCCTGGGAGAAGTGATCAGTTCCAGGAATCCTTGTGCCTCAAGCATAATTCAATACCATGTGCATCCCTCCTCTTCTTGATCACAGAAATTAGAGCTTGCAGAGAAGACTCCCAGGTCACCAGACTACTATACATTTTCAAGTCTTTCCCAGTTCTGATTTAAAGAGAGAAAGTCCAGGCAATGACACTTGTACTGTTTCTTTCAGGAGACCATTTCTCCTTTATAAGGAAAAAAAAAAATCCTCTGGTATGATTCTTCAATAGCCCCTTACAGCAGTGTCTGGTATTGTAAAGTATAGTGCTGCTGTAATGAGCAGGAATCAAATGACATCTCCTTTACAATTTCCACTGGTGTAACTAAGTGCATACAATGCAGAGTGATGTAGAACCTGACCCCTAAGATTACTCTTAAGAAATGTACTCTAACAGTTAAATGTCTCGATTTCTTCTCCTTTTACTTCTATTATAGATCTTGGCTGTCCGTGAAGTCTAAAACCCTTGCAGGAAATGTAGTCATACACCACATTGGCCATTATGCACAGGTAGAAATAACTTGAACTTGAGTAGACTCAGATATTTCCAAAGAGCATAGCACCAGTTTCTTCAAGTGTTTTGCTAACCAATATATAAAAGCTATAAGCATGAAGGAGTGGAAAATCAAATAGAAAATCCATGTTAGTTCCACTAATAGCCTTCTCCTATCCTAGAGCTGTAAACCTACGACTATGGCCAAGATAAAGAACTCAACAACAATAGTAGCAAATGGTTGATGGGCATTATAGTCCACTAAGCGAATTGAGCTTGAATAAACAATGTCATGTTTGTGTTCTCCAGCCTCCGCTACATTGCTTGTATTTCTTAACCCATACACAATTCAGGGTAAGGATATGGGAATACCATTTAAATTTACCAAAGGCTTCTATGCTCCTAGTTTCAAAGCCTACTCATTTCCTGTTCTGTTTGGTTGGTTGGTTGGTTTTTTGTTTGTTTGTTTCTGGTTTTGTTTGTTTGCTTGTTTGGTGTTGTTTTTGTTTGGTTTTTTTTTTGACACAAGGTAAACCATATATCAGGTATGGGCAGATTACCATAAACAAATGAGTTTGCACAGCTTAGTAGGTTGCCATTTGTCACTGAGCTGCAGTGGCTGGCTGTGTGTGGGTATGTCACCTAAACATGGGACAAAAAAGCTATAGCTTAAATCACTGCAATGTTACTTACTTTTGTGTAAGTAACATTGGGATGAGACTAAGTGAAACAAAATATTTATTTCTAATACAAACCGCCTTCATAATTTCAGCTAATACATTTCACTTCTCACTTGTAACAGACAAAGAGCATCCATACAATTATGTAGCATAGCATATTTTACCAGCTGGTAACTCCTTATGCCTCTGTACCTTGGTTGCTAGCAATTGTCCTGTTATATTCATAGTTTGGAAGAAACAGAAAACAGGCTTCCCACAGACTGAATGCTATGAAACCTTACCAAAAAGAGATCATGGATGATTTCTTACTCTGACAAATCCTCCCAGCACAGTGCTTTCAGGTAGGGGCTTGAATCATATCCCGAGCAGGAGGGATCAGCCAACACCTGTCCAGCATGCTCTCACCTAGCTCTGCACCATGAAAACTAAGGCATGTCTGTTTTATTTATTTATACCTCACTGAAGGTGTGTTAGGTAAGTAATTGGAGCCAAATCCAACCTGCTGGTTTTACAAATTGGGATTACCGGCTGAAGCTTTCTCACATCACCTCTAAACATTGAGACAGGCCCCAGGATAGCTTCAGTGATGATTACTGAGCCAGAATACAACCTGTCAAATCTGTTATAATGAGGGGTTAAAATAATATACTCTTTATATTGAATAATTGCTATAAATGCCCTGAGGCGTAAAAATATTGTGTGAGATGTTGTAAATAATGTGGCTGGATTTAACTGCAATTTGATATGTCTGTTCGTTGTTTTCTTTCCGTTTTTTTTTTTCCTTTTTTTTTTTTTTTCCCCATGTAACCTGGCCCCAAGTGTCTTTTCTGGTCTGCTCTTCAGTCAATGCTAGCCACAAAAGTAACAGTACCTCAGTGTACAGTACGTGCATATCTGGGTCAATCTGAGGTCAAAGCTCAACTAAAAGAGGCAGTACGCAATAAATATAAATGAAGGATATCACTATGATAAACAAAAGTGATCTACATTAATGTGAACAAGCTTGACTGATAGTGAATACATTTCCAAGACACAGGGTCAAGTTTGGTGCATCAGCAAGGCTAAGGGGCTGAATGAGATGCATCGCTGCAAGCAACTCTTAGGCAAAAATCCTCATATAGCCTATGATCTCATGGAACAGATTTATTACTTATGGTAATAAGTCATCCTGAGAGTAGATTTTCTGTTACCCTTTTCAAATCTTCTCTATCACTGTCAGAGGAAGTGCTATTTCTTTCCTTGTTATAACTTTTTTTCCCCCACAGGAGTCTCTAATCTGTAATACTTCAGTTTCTTTTCTTCACTGAGGCTTATTCTCTTATTTTTTCCCCTCTGTAGTTTTTACTGTTAAGCAAATGTTCCTTAACAGGATATGTGAGTTTCTTTATCTGTAGTATACCAGTAGTTGAAGTTGGTATTTAGAAGATACATCCTTGGGAAAAATACAGCAGGAGGCATTCCTGATGCGAACTCAACTTGTTATTAAGTTTTGTAAGTAGAATTCCTTACAGTTTTAAACAGAGTGGTGGGCCAGAATGGTAGAGAGTCCTGAACTCTATGCAGACAGGGAACAGTTGCTTCATGAGCCTATGTGCTAGGCAGGTTTTCAGTTAGGCTCCCTGGAGTGCTTTGAAAATAGAGCCACTGCAGAAAATGTGGGCGTTGTTTGTATCTGAGTACTCAGGATCTTGCTGCAGGACTCAGCACTAAGCTGAGAAGCCATATTTGCTGTCTGGAGGATTACAGTAGAATCACAGGATTACAGGAAAATTACACTGGGAAAAAAAAAAAAAAAAAAAAAAAAAAAGAAAGAAAGAAAGAAAGAAAAAAAACTCATAATTGGACAAAGATTATAAAATTAAAATTAAAATAATTAAAATTAAATAAAATAAATTGGGCAGTCATAACACTCTGGATAAAGAACTATGGAAAGGAGTGGGAAGCCCAAATTGTACCATATCTGATTTCATTTCCCATCATTTAGTAGAGGTCTGGAGAATGAGGAAAGTGCAATGAAATCTTAAACAGCAACACACAAGTCTTCCATAGTTGTAGTGCAAATGACTAGTGACACAGGACGTTCCATTAAATGATGTCCATGAAAAGCAAGCACATAGTGAATCATCCATCCACACAGGCTTGCTGTAAGAATGTTGCAGAACTCATCTCTGGACTGATATTGCTGCTATTTAATGTAGTTTCTAGCAAACCATTTATCATATTTATGGCTACAACTAACCCTTTTTACTATGTTCTTTTTTTCATGAGTTCTCCTAGAGAAAGGCTATTCCACAGCTTTATGAAGCCATGAACTGGAGAATAATGCATGACCTAAAGCAAATGGAGGTGAATAATGCCCACATTATACTGGCTTTCCAGACCTGTCAGAGAACTGCCAATACATCAAGCAGTGTTGACCAACATTGCCATACCTATGGTCTCCAGAATAGGTAACTAAATGAAATCAGAAGTATGTTTCAAAAGCTCCCATTACATTATCCTGCATCATGATAACTGAATCTGAATAGTTGCATCACTCTTCAAGTGTGGAAGTGTTATCCTCATCTGTGTGCTACAAATTCCTGGCTTTTCAAGAACAGAATGGGAGCACTGCCTAACCCTTCTGAATTGCTATTTCTTCCAAGACTGTCCTTAAAAGATATGCAGGTTGTTTTGTTTGTTTGTTTGTTTGTTTGTTTTACAAACATAGCCATCTTTCAGGATAACTTAGTGCCTTCCAAAAATTTGAACTGTTGAAAAAATAGAAACACAGAGCAGCATCTGCTGGACCACACACCATGTGAAAGAAAAACATGTTACTGTTGAGAGGTTTCTCAGGATCTTCATGCCATGCAAATCCTTCTGCTTCAGCTAAATCCCTAGAGTATGTAATCCTGATATAGTTAAAATGTTCTTGGATCATTTAGTTCCCTAGAAGCTGACTTTGCTGCATGTTTTTTAGTTTTTTTCAGAACTGAAATCCATTGAAACTTTGCATAGATTCTCTGAGGAGGTACACATCATAACAAGAACATACGAATGATTATACTGGGTCTGGCAAAATTGTTCATATTCCCCAATATCCTGGATAAGCAGGAAAATATAAGACAAGGAGAAGAATACAGTGATGGTGATGCTTCCTCATATTCTTAAATTTCCTGAGCCCGAACCACATCTCCGTTGTTAATTAATAGTCTTTCTTTCAGTAATGTTTTCAATTGCTTTTTGAACCCATTAATATTTTGGCACCGAAAATGTTTTGTGGTGGCAATTAATTTCAGCAAAGAAATGAGCATCTTCAATTCTTTTTCAATGGCTGCAAACTTGGAGAAAAATGGAACTTTTATGGATTGGATCCTTAGGCTTCCTTTGATTCTATTTTTCTCTTCTTCAAAATTTGGATAATGATACTTTGTCATCTGTCTCACTGGCATGAGTCATTCTACCAGTTTTTTTACTAACATTTGTTAGTGAGACCTGTTGAGTCAAAAAAAATATGTCATTTTGCAGTTAAGACATTTAGGAAAGGAGTTACTAGTTTCTTGATTTTCATTTTAATTAGAGCTTTGTCACGACAGCTAAAGTTTTGCAAACATCTCATATATGTAACTGCATGCAAAACGTTTTTTCATGCTGGCCAGTTTCCAAACTTTAATTGAATTGATGAGTCCCATGTACTAGTAGAGACAGTGAGTTAGTGGAAGATAATTTCTTTAAAAGTTATTATTGCACATATGTTTTTTTATTATTAAAAGTAATCTTATTGAAACACTATTCTACAACCTATATTCTGAGTACTGCTTCAGCCTGTGCCTGTACCTGGACATCTTAGAAGATACAACTTCAAGATAGGCATGTGAGAAAACCAAAGAGATGCAAAATCCAAAAATTAAATCACAATGTTGAGGTGCCTCTAACTTTCTTTAAATCTTCCCTGCATATTTTGTTTTTAACTTCATATTACACCTCAATTTGTTTCAGAAGATGTCAGCTTGGCAGGTCATTTACATCCTCTCTACAACTACCCTCCCACCAAATTGCATGCTGTTCTGACAATTGTTATGTTAGTGAACATTTTTTAGTGGTAGTATTTTGTTTACTTCTATAGCATTGACTACCACAGGATTCTGTAATGATCCTGTAAAACACCCCGAAAAATGAAGTCTTTCAGAGATGATTATTGACAGCAACTTTCACAGATATCTACTAGCCAAATCTTAATCCATTTACTGTTACATACACTGACTTTGTGTGGTGCTACCTTTAGGCAGAAAGCCTGGCAGTAACAAGGCAAATGCCTTACAAAAACCTGTTTCACCTGAATGGATGTTATCAACCAAACTGGCAATTTCCACACAAGTAATTGAGATTATTACAAAGACAAATTTATTGTCACAATTACCTGAATCCCATGTCATATTATTCTGTTTGGGACTGACTGTCCTAAAGATTTTTTGTGCTTCAATAAATCCACAAATCTTTTAAGATCAGCTTCTTTCCAACCTACCAGGTTTTTGCTTGTGCACTGGGCAGAAATCTATTCAAGTAATTCTTTGGGAGTTTTAGGTATATTATCGAGGCCTGATGATTTTAAATGATTTAAACACTGTACAAAGGTTTTTTTGTTTGTTTGTTTGATTTTTTTTGTTGTTGTTTACAATATCTTTCTTCGTTCCTTACTGAGCACTCCATCATCTTCATGTGAAAGAAGCAGTTCCTCTTGCTTCATTTTGATTACAGAACAAGCATTTATTTATTGTACATTCCTGCATTTCCTCTGCTTATAAATGGCACTATCATCTATATCTTGTAATGGGCTTATTTTATTTCTCAGATTTCATTTGTTCCTAATATACTTTTAAAAATCTCTTTCTTAGGTAGCCCAGAGACAAATTGATGATGTCATTAGCATCTCTTATCAGTTACGTACACTTCATAAATTATAAAAATTATTATCCATTTCTTTCTTTTCTCATGTGCTACATTTTGTTGGATTTACCCCTTTTGCGAAAGCTTCTTTCATTTTATCCCTACAGCAGAAGGGTCTAGAGACAAAGTTACTTTGTCTTTTGATTGCGGAATCAGAGCTTTCTTGTGATATAACACACCTTCCGGAAGATACCTAAATTAATCTTTACAAGCAAAGTTTTTTCTTCCAGTTAGTGTTACTCCCATTGAAAATTTGACTCCTTCAAAAACACTGTGTGTGTTCCAGATTGGATCTGCTTTACTTTTTGAACACAATAAAAGTAATCATGCCATAATTTTGGTCTCTATGCAACAATAATCTTCCAGTTCAGTGATTAATTCATCTTCACCTACCATAATAAAGCTGAAAATAAATTCAATTTTCAACAGCTTCTGAGTTAGAATGTTTTCATTTTTTATTTTTTTTTAGAAACTTTAATGACCTTGTACTACCAGTTGAAGGAAACCCTTAGAGCACACACACTCATACTAAGAGTCTCTACTTGCCAGCCTTCCTTATTATTCTACCTTAGTTTAATGCTCTCCTGACTGCTCCAGCTAGTCTTTATACAATAAATAAATAAATAAATAAATTGTCCCCTGCAGATGTAAGATTCAGACTACTACATCAATCTCAGGCAGTGATGGTAAGCCTATGGTGCTGATGGCAGAAGGAGCAACGCCTCCATCCAGTGTCATGTTGTTGTGGCAGCAATGTGGTGCCCTTTCCTCTGCTCGCCCTTCCTTCTCCCTCCCCCCAGCCCTGCTCCCTGGAGGGCAATGGGGTGTGAAGCCACCTGTGTCAGGGAAGGGAGAGTGGAGCATCATTATTCCCCATGTTCCTGTGCGCACACACAGTGATGATCTCTGTAAATATCAGGCTCTCCTAATTAGTAAATAATGCAATTAGCATAAAAGCATTAAATAATTAAGAGGTCTTATCTATTGCAAGACCTGTGGACTCAATTATCTATGGTTGGTCCACCTTTAGCTTGAGGTCACATTGTGTAAGCACACGTGAATGCTTTAGAGGGCTTTCTAATGTCAATATAATTAAAAAAAAATATTTTAAAAATGTGAAGGTTTATTTGCTGCATATAATCAGGAAATAAATGCCAGTCTGGCATATTTACTTGTTTTATACCAGACCTTTGAGCAAAAGCTATTAGAGATTTGGAACCAAATATTCTTCTTTGTCTTTGGCCTGAAGGAGGGGAAAAAGATTATCTTGAAATCCAAAATTACATTATTGTCATCAAGATCAGAATTGGGATGATGGTGAACAACAAATTATACCATGTAAATTTGAATCAGCATGTGACAGTATTGGCAGTGTCATGGGAACATAGCCCAACCATTTTTCTGTATAGCTCTGGTTGCTTAAAAAAAACTATTCCACACTGTCATTCATCTGGCCATAGGACTGGATAACTGCTTTAACATTTAATACTGCCCTCCATTTTCTAAGTCATGCTTGCTGTTAGAAATATCTTAATTTCAATTGGAAGCACAGGGATCAGGATCCCATCCCTGTAGGAACAGGAAAAAATAAATAAATAAAATCAGCCTTTGTTGTTTTAGCATCTGTTCATGGATACTGGGCCCTGATGACCACAAGCTGGGAGCAGGCATGCTTTTTCTATGCCTTGAACTAGTTGCTGATCCAGATACTACAGAATTAATGAAGATATTTCTGTAAATCTCAGTAGCTTTAGGTCAATCATATGGTCAAACTCTTTGAGTTAAACCTTTCATTCCTTTTCTACCTGTGGCAAAATGTCAGAAGATTATTGTCTTAAACTGAGCAATAGTCTATAATTGTTACCCCAGCTAAATCTATCTCACATAACGATATTATACCAAACCAAATAAAAGATGATATTTTATAGTAGCCATGAGCAAAGACAGGAAATATCCAGGGCTCTACTGCTGATGCTTGCAGGATTTTTCTTCTGCTCTTTCTTCACATTGTAACCTAAAAAGTCCTCTCATCTGTACCAGTAACATTCAGCTTTGTAATCCTTGGCTATGGTACTAATTACCATGTTGCATTAATTACTGCCTTAACCAAGAGCCTTCTCCTATATCCACATATGGATAAAATGGAATTGTCTGCTGGCTTCTGGAAATCACCAGCAGTGAATAAAACTGATCCATTAATTCATCAGAATTTCAGTCCCCAAACCAGACCTGTGGGATGCAGACTAGTTCAGGAGATATTCACTAATACTGAAAGATGCATGTACAATTAAGTGTCTTCTTTATTCAATGGCTGTCTTCTTTTGTGCAGAATATAGCCCATTATCATTTATATGGTTATTTTATGTAGCTATATAGTTAGGTGGAAGTGTAACTATCTCCACTTCTTGCCCAGACTGTTTGTGACATCCCTTGTTTAAAGTATTTTTGAATGCTAATTAGGTTTTCACTGCCCCTGTCTTTAGTGTCTGCTAGAAGGCAGCTCCCATCCAGTAACCACCTTGAAGTTACCATAGATCTTGCTAATTATCTGTTTCCCCATAACTCCAATGGGTAAGACCCTGTGCAATTTGTGACAAACGGGACCTAAATTATGCAGTAAGTGGCCCTGGGTTCTCTGACTTCTAACACAGCAAACTGGAAACGCTGCAGCTTCAGGTAAATTTTAAAACTTTAAATTATTGTTGCATTAAATATAAAATGAATAATCCATGAAATAAATCCTGTGTGTTATTTTTCACACTAAATTAAACTTGTTTTACCCTACACCTGCATTTCTCCTCTGCTTCCGTTACTCACATGAAGAACTGAAGGGCAAAAACTTATCATGGGCAACTGACCACAACTTCACTAGCCACAAGATAATTTGGGATATGGAGCACTAAGGAAGATATGGAAAATGATTTGATGCTCAGCATTCAGAACTCAGCATGCATGTTTCTGCTTAACAGACAAGCTTGTAAAAAAACTCACTGGTTAATGTGTTAAATCGCATGAGAGAAGTGTAATTTCAGTATTCATGGGAAAAAGGTGCTGAGCTGTGTGTAGCTGTTCTAAAGGGTATTTGGCAGAAAATCTCTGGCCAGAAATCAGCAGCCTTATGGCTAGATCTACATGCAAACATTAAATTGTTGCACTGCCTAAATTTTAGGATGGAAAGGTGTGTAATCTAAGGCAATGCTCTTGCGTTCTCTGCTTGTTTTGGAGACCCCACTATGTGAGAGATGCTGTCCTTCACACATGGTTATTTCATGAATCTACGTGGGCAAAGCCATGAGATGAGCCCCTGGCTGGTGGGCACCTCCTGGCAGCTTATGAGCGAAAACTTCCAGCAGTTGGCACATAGCCAGGGATTTCTGAGGTCTGAAACTTGAAAAGCCTTCAGGGAACCCCTTGTGTGTCTGCCTCTTAGACCTTGCCTCCAGTGTCCAGTGCAGACCTTGCCACTACCTGTGCCTCTACAGAGCCTGTATGGAGTTCTTGATAGTAATGCATGAACCTATAGAAAGGAATTCACTTTAAATTGGGACGGGGGATGCATTCCTTTGTTTCTCGAATGAAAACATTTTCAGCCACTGGAGTTTGATTCTGCAGCACAGACTACCAGGGGTACAGATATTAAACTGTCAATTTATTTGGTGAAATGCAGGTTACTCTGGTGAAATTGGTAAGAGTTTTTGATATGAGAGCTGCAGTTTTGTCACCTCTGTGAGTGGTGCCTGCAGGCAGGCTGTTCCCAACCACTGCTCTGGTTTGTCTTTTACTCCAGGGGCTCCGCATGGGACTGGGACATGCAATCCTGGGATATGCAGTCCTTGCTCTACCTAAGGACAGATGAGCAGAGTTTTTAGCTAGGACTTTATTGCCTTATTTGTTCCACTATGAAGATCCAGAGCAATGACAAGGTTCTAGCTTGAAAGTGGGAGTTTTAGAGACCCATTTCTAAAACTGTCAGGCATCCCCCAAATGATGCATCAGACATATCATCCATTTGTGGGAAGAGCATTTCACAGCTTCCAGACATGAAGATGGTACGGCTCCCTAAATACTTTCCAATTTAAAGCAGGTTAGACAATTTCAAGTTTCTTTTTTTCCTCTGAGTTGGGAGCACCACCCAAATTTCACCCATTTTCACTTCCCCAGCTTTTCAGCTGTCATCTAAAAAGACAAACTAGGATAGGAGTCCAAAGGACATTTCCACCCACTGCCTCAACAAGTGTATTGGCAGGCTGCTCTGAAAGCTGTCCTCAGACCCTCCAGGTCTCTAGAGTTGGCCAGGGAGGCTGGTGGACTCCCAGGGACGCTCTATTCCCCAGCAAAAGTCTGGTGGGCAATAAGAAGCCTTGGGAAACAGCTACTCCTGGCTGGCTGTCGCCCCCATTTCACAGACGGCTGGCTCCTTGCTGGCCCCCATCCTGGCAGCAAGCTGGCTGCGTGGACCACTTGGCTCTGTGTCCATCTGCCTGGCAGATTGCAAAAGAGCATGTTGCATTTTGGAGATACTGCAATGTCCCTGCTTGAAAAACATGCCTCTGTTTCCAAAATAAAAGCACTGAAGATTTTTTGTTTCTGCAAAGAATGTTAAATATTTGCCTTTTTTTTTTTTTTTTTCTTGATTATATGTAAAATACTCTGACCATTTCTATTCTGTGTCTGGCCAACCCTACAGGACCCACTGGGGAGTTGTTTAGAGCCTAGCTACATCCATAGCTTAATTAAACTCTACTGGCATTAAGTACATCTAAGGGAAAAAGGATTGTTTTGTTTCAAAATTTCCTTTAGTGCTCTTGTGCTATTGGACTATTAGCTGATAGGGTAGCAGATGTATAAATCACCTGGGCTGTGTACTGGGGGTTTTTCCAAAGGGATGCATTATGATTCGGCACCATTCGCAGTCAGTGAGGATTAAGACTCTAAATGTCTTTTGTTCTTCTCCTCAGTTCTGCCCTACATTAATTATTCGGGCTAAGTATGACTTACTCTTCTGTTTAAATGATATATAAAATGGAGGACTACAGCTCCTCTCCAAGTGAATAAGGAGAGATGGTGAAAGTGTCTGAAGTAATAATCATGGTGAGAAGATTCACTTTTGCCATTTTAGTGATTCAGAGTATTATTAGCTTGTTCCTTTGTATTAAATCTCACCCCCTCCTTTTTTTTTTCTTTTTTTTCTATACAATTGTAATTTGCATCATGCCTTTCCCAAGAGGGAGATACTAGAGACCCCTCAGGATTTGATTAAGATTTTTCTCACTGAGTTCACATTTGTCTTGTAATGATTTGTGAGTAGCCTGACTTGTTTGAAATACTAATGCTAGAAGTTTGATATAATTGACTCAGCCCTGGATCTCCTATAAACTTCACAAATTCTTTCCTAATTTCTTTCATTACAATGGCCTGCATAAGAAAAGGATCAGCAATCATCATTAAAATGTCATTTATATTCTGCATGACATTATTCTCCAAGCTGCCTACAATTTATACCTGCAAGATGTGATTTTTCTGATAATTTCTGCAAGGGTTACAGGACCACTATAAAAAGGAAGTATATGCTGAAAATATAAAGAGCTGTGGTTAACCTTGACTCCAACCTAAGGGGTTTTGTAATGGAACTGTAGCTATTGATCTAAAACATGATGTTTTCCCATTATCCACACAATCCGGTACTCCTCTTTAAATTACTTAATTCAGCTCCTTTTAAGACTTGCTTTGCATCACAGGACAGTGGCACACCTTTTATACCCTTACACCTCTACCTTCATTATCTGTTAACTAATGCCCTTGAAAAAAGTTTCTCTGGTCTCCACTGACTAATCACACAGCAGAGTCCAGCCTATTAGCCAACACATTGGCAAATATCTCAACATCAATATTGAACAAGCAGACAGGCCTCTGAAAGGGAAAATCAAATTTGTCTTTGTTAAGTTTCAAGTCAATTAAAGATGGGCTTCTATTGATTTAGAAATTTGCTGGGATTCCAGGAAACCAACTTAACAGGGTTGTGAGCCAAACCCTTACTTTATTTAATGCTTCCGTAAGGCTTTTTTTTTCTTCTTTTTTTGTCTTCTACCATTTCCTCACATATTTGTTCACATTTATTTCTGTTAAGCTTTCCTAGCTGTTTTTCACCCAGAATTTGAATTACTGTGATGTCAGCTCTTAACCTTGCCTATAGCTTGATCTTTTAAAACTTCTTTATCCATCCTATCAGTTTTGCCTAAATGGGAATAACCCCTTGCAAATGAAACATGGTATGCCTGTTTAACACCCATCACAATATCCCTCTAAGTGTTGGGAATGGCAATTCTTTTTGTTTTGCTGAAGACAAGTGGTGGTAATGGGCCAATTAGGGTCAAGGAAGGATTTTAAGCACCTAAAGGAGATTTAGGAAGAAATTATTCAAAACTATGCAAAACTGCAATCCTAAGAGTCTCCGTGTAAGTGTTCCTTAGATCAACTAAACCTTTTTTATTATTTTTTTCTTATTTACACTTGGGTTCATCTTTTTCCTTCTTTACAGGAATGAGAAACTGGCATATAATCTTGGTGGCCATCTGCACGGTCCCTCAGAGGTATGACTTCATAGATGTCCTCAGACCACACCTAATGCATTGACAGAATTGCACAATTCACAAAATAAGATGTTCAAAACTTTCTTTTACATTAGCAATGGCAATAGCAACTCTCTGTATGTATTGACATGCAGGCTGGCAGGTTCTTGCAGGAGAAGGGAAACCTGCTCAAGTCCTTCTCCTGCCTGAAGGGATTCAGATTTATCTCTTCTATGCTGGTGCTGTAAGGGTAGCTAGTTTTCTAGGGAGGAGGTCTTAGTCCTGACTTCTTTGCCTTTGAAGGTTGTGCTAATCCCCAGGGGCAGAAAACAAAACAAAACAATATATATATATATATATATATATATATATATATATATATATAAAATATATACTATATATTGTTTTATATATAAATATATTTTAGAGCTGGGAATGCACCTTCCTTTCATAACTGGTTGGGTAATTCTTCTTGAGGGAAGTGGCCAACATTTTAATCACTGCTCCTGGGACTGTTTCCTTGTTTTAAAGCATGATTTTGGAGTAGAAAATTTGAAGAAAAAAAAAATCCATCAAAAAATGTGCTGGACACAGGCTTCCTGAGGTCAGAAAAGTGGCTTTGAAACCCCTCAGGTCTCTTGATTTTGTGAGCAAGTGATCTCAGTGCTGGCAGATGTGTTTGGATGTGGTCACCTCCTCTTTCTTTTCTAAGCTATCACATTTTTACAGGGGTAAATGAGCCAAGATTGGTGTTATTGAAAAAAAACTGTGTGGCTATCTGTCATGAAGAGCTGCCTGTCATGAAGAGCTCCACAGTAGCACAGAGGCAGGGAACTCATGTCCCAGTATGACAGCATGACACACAGCTCCCTTACTTTCAGCAGATACAGCTAACTCTCTCCAAACATCTTCTAGTTCATGTTGGTTGCTTGGGCTTGTCGTTTTGGGGCACCTCTGTCCCCAAACGCTGAGTAGCAAGCAAGGTTTATTTTAGCTTCTCCCTTCATTTCTGGATATCTTTTCTCTCTGATTAGTGCTTCCCCTCATATTCTGCTGAATTCATTGCTCATTTCTCATAGGAACTGAATAGGTTATATCCTTTTTCAATTTGATGATTCCTGTTAAGTGTTCATTGTCTTTTACCTAGTACAGTGTAACATGTGGTATAGTGGCAAAAACATGGCACTAGCGTGAAAACACATAGAACACACAGCTGTCTTCAATGTGTATGACATTCCCCACCTACGTATACCCAGGAAATTCTCTCTCCCTCTTTCAAGTGTTCCTTTTGCGGAAGCTTAACTTTTTTTTTTTTTTTTTTTTTTTAAGAGTTCCTCATTCTTTATGTCAGCCTGGTCTGGGATTTCTTTCAATCCAGTGTTATTTCTTCTCTCTCGACTCTCCAAATTATCTATTTTTTAGGTCCTTGCTTTCAAGCTCCTGAAGTCTCTTATCTGTATCTGTTACTGTATCTGAATGCTTGTTTAAGCCTGCCTCAACCTCAGTCACTCTACCTTTTATTGTAATTCCCTGAAAGAGGCTTGCATCAAAGCTTCCATTGATGTTAGCTCAGACAGTAATTCTCTAATGTCTGCCAATCTTCCTCTGTTCTACTTTGTTTGCAGAACAATGTTAGGCCTCTGGGACCTCCTGGAGTCCCAGTGCTTCTCTCTGGCCACTTCCAAAGGCATTGGTAATATCAGAAGCACACCTATGTACAAGCACACTGGCATCACGGATGACTAGATATATTTAGGTGGGGCTTTGGGAGGTCCTGCATTCTTAAAAAATCATTAAAACTGGTGTGCTGATGGTTGCTCCGGATAACTACTACAGCCTTCTTTAAGGCATACTTCCTGCTCTGCACAACTTCTCCTATTCTTTTTTTTTTTTTTTTTTTTTTTTTCTTTTAGATTTCTGAATTTTTCAGTCTGTAATAGGGGGAGTTCAGCCTCTCTGGTTCAGTTTGGAACACATCGTTCATGGCTGCATCCTCTCAGGTCTTCTACATGCAGATAACACAGAAGTACTGAGAAAGAGGCATCTCCAATCCCAATCCCCTTTACCTTCTTAAAGCTGGTCACCCAGACACAGGTCTAAGAGCTCAAACTTCTCCTTTTACCAAGATGCAAAATCCCATAGTTGAGCTTTTTCTTATTTATGCCTCTCGTGCCATATGAATATGAAAAAATGACTAACCTTGCATTCTGCTTTTCTTTGAAGTTTATCTGTGTCTCCATCCATCCTTCTAATTCTCATGCTTCCAGTACAGAATAGAAGAAATGTCTTCTTTTTCCTTCCCTGCTGTTTCTTCTCAGTCTTCTACTAGCACTGCAGAAAGTCATTCATTAGGATCTTGAAGCAGCTGCACTCAGTCTGAGGTTGCTCAGTTTCTTTTCTTTCTCTTCAGCCTCATCTTCCTGTGATGAGGCTGCCTGACATACTTTCCCTGGCTGTTGTGAAGATGTATTTAGAGAGTTAAGCAATGTCACAGGGATCAGAAAGACATTATATAAACGTGTGTTTAGGAAATTCTGAGGAGACAGGTGAATCCTAAATCCCATCTTTCTCTGGGTTTTGCATATCTCTGTGCAATCTACACAAAGTTCACAAGGGCTTAGTTTCACAAAACAGTCATCTGGAGATAGATATCCACAGCCTCCAAGAGTCATTCACTGAGCCTGCTTTGAAAACTGTGCCAAAAAAAATCACAGTTGTCATCTACTATAAATTTGCCCTTTGCTGTATGTTACCCATTGGATTAAAACAATACTGACACTGAGGGCAAAAAAAGCTGAGGGAGGGCTCCCATGGGGTGCAGAGAAACTCATAACATGAGGAACACCCCACTCTGTGCTTTGACTGAGAGCCCAGACTCACACTCAAGGCTCAGCTCACGTTGCTTTTTTGGATGGCTTGGTAACCCAGCCGTGCACTTCAGACACACATAAAGGCAGACTGTGGGATATCCAAGCACCTATCTAAACAACATTGGCTGTAGCAACCCATTTGGCCTGGTGGAAATACGATGTGCTTCATGGCAGCCCTGATGTTTACTGCTGCAAAGGCCCTGTCTTTTCCCTGAGCTGGGGTTTGTAAGAGTATTGCAGTGAATCGTACAGCTCCCCGGCTCCTCATCACAGGAACTGCAGAGACAGCCTAAAAAAGTGAATTTGTCACCAGTGATATTGTTCCCGTTTAAATTAAAACATCAAAACCTCTGTCACTTTCTCTGGAGATGCAGGAATCAATCAGCAATCCTTGCCCTCCAAGAACGGAAATCTTTAAAATTGTTTCCCCCACTTTAATCCACAGGGATCTCTGTACATTCTGTTCTTGCTTTTTGTTCAGTTCGCTCCTTGCCCAGGATTTCATAACCCTGATTTAGGTGCTAATATGCTGCAGTGAGTTCCCATCCCCAGGCAGCTTCATCATCTCCAAGCTGTGCAGGCTTAAACTCTTAACCTGTCATAACACTGTGATTAAGACCCATCATACATTTGAGCAGTTCAAAAACCTATCTTTGCTTCGCCACTGGATGCTCACTCTCATGCAGTAAAAGGCAAAATCAATTGCCCCCTGCATGAAGCAGAGGGAAGCCAAGTGGGCAGTTTCCATGGCATTTTACAACACTTCAGAGGAGCTCCCTTGCCATGTTTATGCTGTACTTCCAAGTCTGCTGTTTGCAGCTTTGCTGATCTTTGTGGATGAAACAGAACAATCTCCTTTTATTCCCTTTCATACAGCTGATAATTTGAAGTGACTTTCAATGACTATA
Organism: Aythya marila; assembly: GCF_965140915.1. Classification (NCBI taxonomy): domain Eukaryota; kingdom Metazoa; phylum Chordata; class Aves; order Anseriformes; family Anatidae; genus Aythya; species Aythya marila. Next base: position 176,353,601 of record NC_139042.1, on the reverse strand, counting down.
AGCTTACTTTGCAATATTACACATGTCCTTATGACTTCCAGATCACATTGCACCACTTTACATTACTTGTGTTAAAATCCGTTAAGTCCCAGGTGTTCTCTATACCTTATGTGTCATCAGGATGTTGCTAAGATAGCCCTGTTTATAACAGTAATCACAAAGGTTGAGTCATTACATGGTGTCCGAAGGTAAATGACAGTGAGCATGAGCTCAGGAAAGCTTACTCCAATTTTGCAGGTAGCACAGGGCCTGCCTGCAGAAAGGATTTCTTGTTTTGTGCTGTGCAGTCTCAGAGGGTGTGTGTGTTAGTTATCTCCTGCTTCCCCATGCAGTAGAATAAAAGCAGTTGAACAGTAGTAAGCCTGAATGCTTACTGCCCGACAACAGCTTAAATCAAAACAAAAGAGGAAAGCCATGGCTCTGCACTAAGCAGAGACAGCGGATATTCTAAAACAGAATATTTGCAGGAGTCAAACAAAAATAACTGCATATGTAAAAAGCCTCCTTTTTATGCAGTTCATATCAGCCTGATTCCTATCTTGCCTTCAGTGATCAGGAAGAAAAGAGCTCCTATTGTTTAGTGACATTTCCGAGTATTTATAGTTCTCTAGTAGTAACCTTTTGTTTGGTAGACAACGGAGTTTGCACAGCATGCTGAGTATGTCATTAAACATTTGCCTGAAGATCTGAGTGTTAGCATCAATGACAGAGTTTCCTAAACATGTCACATTTTCTTTGGCTGTCATGAAAAATTATAGCTACTGTGACTCACACTTTAATAGCAGCTATTTGTGATATTTTAACCTAATGTACAGCCCCAGAGGAGAAACAACCGACACAATAAAGCATCTGCCAGTGACTTGCTCAAACGAAGGGACTCCAAGTATTATTAGGATGCCAAATTAAAGAGAAAAGGCTCTTGTGTCAAATGCCAAAGGGTTTTGGTGTTTGTTAACTTCCCTGTAATTTATGTCTCATCTCTGAAAGCATATAAAGAGAAAAAAAATAAGTATTCCTTTCCTCTCTATTGTCTCTTTTTCTGTACTAAGCGACATAGTTCTTGTGATAGAAAGGGTTAAATACTTAAAAAAAAAAAAAAAAAAAAAAAGGAAAGGGGAAAAAATGATGCATCATTAAGTTGTTTATTTTTAACAAAGTACCTCATGGACAAGATTACCTACCAGTATATTGTAATAATGTTTCAGGGATTTTTTGAGTGTAAATTTTAAAAAGTAGCACAAACATGGAATGATACGGGCATTTTGGATGTCATATATATATATTTATATATATATATATCTCTACACATATATATAGCTATGCATATATATATATATAAAGACATTTGTATCACATTTTCCCATCTTTTCTCTTAATCACCTAGATCTTTTCTATAAGAGATCATGAAGAAATTAATATTTCATATGTCTGTAACAGGAAAACTGTTTCTTTCCTGTTCATCTGGATTCTTTCCCTGTTTTTGCCAAAACCTCATAAGTCACCATTACACAGATCAGGAAACTCATTCATGCCTTAATTTGTCCATCTGTAATAGGAGAATAGGAATATTTGCATCCTTTCTAATTAAATTCAGCCTTGCTTGGAAGTGTTTTAAGAACTTGATGGGAAGACAAATAAGTTGTATAAATTGTACATTTTTGATTTATACAAATTTTGAAATTTATCCCATATGATTAAGATGACAATCCCAAAAGCTGAGCTTGAAAGGAAGCACAAACAACTGCCACTGTCAGCAACCAGTGATGGAGCTCCTAAGTCTATTTTAAAAGCATGGATGAATACATCATTCTGGAGCAATATCATCAACCACCTAGACCTGTTCACCTTGGAGTAAGGGAACCACTGTAGGATTTATAACAAAGGACCAAACTCTGCAGTCTCATGTGTGACCACTATATATCATTTTCTTTAAAGTATTTGTTTCCCCACAGGAAAAAAAGTCCATGAAATGTGATGTTGCTTTTGCTTGTCCTCATGGATGTTCTGTAAATCAGGCCATATTACAGCAGCTATGTTCACGTTTCCACATAAAACTGTGATATCACCTAAGCAGCATTGTGAAATATGTTCTCAATAAACAGGACTGAAAAGTAAAGTTGCTCTCTGAATTAAGGAATGAAACAATCTTAACTTAGATTTCCCATGTAGACCTTATTGTCCTATGGATAGTATCTGTCAGGTTGAGGCCCACAAATTTAAAGGTTTTTATTGAAAATCTGTTGATTGCACTCTTTAAGCATGCTACCTAAGCAAGATTTGCAGGAAAAGAAGACTAGCTGAGATCATCTTTGTCATTACCCACAGATTGGGTTTCATTGACTATATTCAACCCTTTCAATTCTGAAATATATATCGTGTATCTAACAGATGTGTTAGCACAAGTACATACATCATTATGTGCTTTAACTTAGCATTGTAATGCAGCTCTTGATTCTTCCTCTCAGAAACACCAACATGTATTTGTGCCTGATAATGGCACAAATATATCCAGATGAGCACTATCATACTTTTCCTAAGAGGATTATAAAGACAGAGCTGAAGTTTCTTATTTCGGTTTCATCACAAGGAACATGTATGAATTTTGCAATTTCTCCACAAAATTTAAATGGAATTAGTAAGACTGCAGCTGTCATGCATTGTCATAAAATCACTCAGAGACAGAGCCTAACACTTGGGATCCCACTAAAATTATCCTTTCAAATAGAGATTGTAGAAAATAAAGTTGTACAATCTCAGTGGCAAGTCTCTTCAAAACAGGTGTTTCAATACATGATAAAAAAATGAAGAACAGCAATTTGGCAGTTAAAACTAATGGGCAAAAAAAAGAAACATGCAGTTGAGAAAAGCAGAATCTGTCCTGGCCCTACTTTTTGTCTCAGTTCCAAGACAAGTCATACATGTATTAGCAGTTACATCAGCAAGGTGGTCTCTTCCTGGTAATGGCTTGGGTTGGGATGATGTACATGTCAAGGACTGCTAATATTCTTCAGAAGACATCATCAGTGTGGCCTTACACTCACATGGTGCAGAGTTACTGGGATTTGGACATTTTAGAAACAAAGTCCAGCAAGCCCTAGTACACAGCTCAGCAGCAAAGTACAAATTCAATGTGAGTTGTTATTGTTTCAAAACTTTCTGTGACATTACCCTGTCAAGACAGGAATGAAAAGAGAGGTAACACTACACTCAACCCATCCTATAGACTATGCTTTTACTTTTGTATGGCGTTCAAATGATGTGAGAAGGTATGTGCAGATGTAAGCTGAGTTGCTAGTGAAGGACAGAGGAAGGGGGAGAAGGAGGGAGGGAGGTTACAGAAGGAAAAGCAATCAACAATAGGGTGGAATAAAACATAAAACATCCTGATTTATATTTTTTCTCCACCCCTTCTGTTGATTGCTTTTCCTTCTAGAGACACATCTTTTCTCTTCTTCTACAAGGTGTGATGTGAGCTGATTTACACTGCCTTTCCAACAGATAGTTAACCCACCCTCCTATTCAGGAAAAAGAAAACATTAAAAAATTAATAAACTTTACCTTGTTCAACTAGCCTTATTTGTCTTCACCGGCTGTTTTTATTTCATGCCAATCAGCTGTGTTGGCAATACATACAACATCATTGAATTTGTTGCCATAACAAGCAATAATAATAAGTATGCTTGTATTGGCTTAAAGGAACCACACAGCAGTAGGTGCTTGGAAAATGTCAGACATAAATGATCCCTGGGCTGTTCTGGAGTTAGCGGTGTTGTTTGTGACTGTGTACCAGTTGTACAATAGGTAGAGCTGTATAACAGATACAGCCCAATATTTTCCCCCTTTATCAACTCTGATATCAACTACTGCTTTTTGTGGGAGCTGCTTAGTGAGCAGAGGAGTCTAGAAAAGGCAAATGGGTCAGACAGGGCTGCCCAGCTGTGTTCCCTACATGGTGATGGGCAAGAGTATTTTTTTTTGAGTACTGTGTTCAGTTTCGGGCCCCTCACTACAAGAAGGACATGGAGATGCTCAAGCGAGTGCAGAGAAGGGCAACCAAGCTGGTGAGAGGCCTGGAGAACAGGTCTTATGAGGAGTGGCTGAGGGAGCTGGGCTTGTTCAGCCTGGAGAAAAGGAGGCTCAGGGGCGACCTTATTGCTCTCTATAGGTACCTTAAAGGAGGCTGTAGCGAGGTGGGGGTTGGTCTGTTCTCCCATGTGCCTGGTGACAGGACGAGGGGGAATGGGCTAAAGTTGCGCCAAGGGTGTTTTAGGTTGGATGTTAGGAAGAACTTCTTTACTGAAAGGGTTGTGAGGCATTGGAACAGGCTGCCCAGGGAAGTGGTGGAGTCACCTTCCCTGGAGGTCTTTAAAAGATGTTTAGATGTAGAGCTTAGTGATATGGTTTAGTGGAGGACTTGTTAGTGTTAGGTCAGAGGATGGACTCGATGATCTTGAGGTCTCTTCCAACCTAGAAATTCTGTGATTCTGTGAAGAGTGTGAAGGACTTTACATGGTCAAAAACATGTCCTCCATGTTCCATCTTTAAAGTAATGAAACCATCTCAGTGATCCACCATACAGACAGGTGGGCAGAGCAGTGAGGAAGAGTGTGGGTAGCCATGGCCTGGGTCTGGAACCAGCTGAATCCTGTAGGATCTTGTTTTTGGAAACACGATATAGATTCATTTGCACATGTGAAACACCGTGTTTCTTTGTAACAGACAGTTTACATAACACTGCATATAAACTCTTCAGAGATTTAAGGAGTGACTATTTGTGACATATGTGAAAAGCAAATTTCCAAAATTAAAGAAAAAACATCAGATCCAGTGCCAAATAATTCCACAAGGATCACATCAGGAATATGTTGCAAAGCAGAGGGAAGAAAAAGAAAAAAAAAAATGTGTATTTTCAATCAAATGTTTCTGAGAAATTATTCAGTTGTATCATAACTTTTTAATATAGCATAAACATTTGAGAAACCCAGATGTTATGACATGCAAGCAATAGTGAATCACAGTTTTCTGAGGTGAATTCCAATCAGGCTTAGTTTCTACCAGAAAATGGTACCCCTCCACAACAATCTCCATTGCAGTTTCAGGAAACCTCAGTGCCTTCAGCTTGCTGTGTATGTGCAGACCAACTGCATCAGACCTTGCCTCTTTCGGACCCACTGAGAACTCATGTCTCTGAATCAGAGCCTCTGCTTGTTGCCAGTGCTGGAAGAAAGGACTTAGATGGCTTTTGCTTTAGTCCCGTTAAGTACAGTGGCATTTTCCACATCACCTCCAGTGTCCTGTTGCCCTTTTAATGTGAGGTCCTTTGGGGTAGTAACTCTCTGTTACAAAGATTTAATAGAGTGCCCAGTTGACAGAGCTGCACTGTCTGCTAGGGGCCTCCAGGATTACAACCGAAGAGCTAATATCAGTGGCTAAGAGCTTAAGAGCAAGAATAGGATTTTATATCTGATGCGTGTGTGGAAACAAAGACAGCTTTTCAAAGGTCTCTTTCTACAGCCCACACCAAAGTGACCTGTCAAGGTTTCATCTCAACTTGACATTTTGGCAGTGCTCTTCAGGTAAGAACTCTGAAGGTTGGATTTTGTCAGAATTTGACTTGAAAGGATTTTCAAAGTCCTGTTTCATATTCCCTTCTGGCAAAAAAAAAAAAAAAAATGGTTTACATGTGGGAATCTCATGAAGCAGAAAATCTAGCTCTTATATTGCACTTTCTCTTTGTGACACAAGGCACTAGAGTGTTTTAGTGACTGGTCTATATCATGGCCTCAACAGCATTCACATTTAGAAGAGGGGCTGCTCCCTGACCCTGCAAAATATTGCATCATTTCTCAGACTTTCTTTACCTGGCTGCTATATTAAACAAGCATTTATTTCTGAGTCTGCCTAAAACTCCTACCCCCACCTCCACACAAAGATAACAGACCATTTTTAATATGAAAAAGACCCTCATCTTTGCCCTTGCGTAAGTGATAGAATATGAAGTATGTAATAAAAAATTTCTTTTGTATTCTATATTTTAGCATAAGCTATCAGAAACAATGACTGGCACAATAGTACTGACACCTTTGAGAATGGTTTTGTGCTGGCTCACCCACAGAAGAAAAATACTGTGAAACCACTTAGGAGGAAATGAGTTCTGGAGGTAGTTAATCATTCGTGTAAGTGCAAGGTGTGGGATGGGAGATAGGATTCATAGGCAGCAAACAGCAGCAAGACACTGAGAGAATGTGTATTCTGAGTGCCATTAATTTGCATTGAGTACAGGGGGCTAGGAGAAGTGGCCTAGTTAATTAAACCATCTCACTGAAATGGATTCAAAGTGTGTTTAGTTTAGCATTAAAATCAGCTTTAGCCTACATTCCACATGGGCTATATTGAGATATTTAACTCTGTATCTGAAGAAGTTCAGATAAAGATTATGCAGTATTGCTGGATTTTATAGAGCAGGTTGTGTAAATGTTCCGCAACATCTGTATGCTGTTCTCCTCACCTCACTGGTTTCAAAACGTCAGTAGAGACAATTAACATCTGAGATTTTTGGAAGACTGACTGACAGAGGTGAGTGACCCATTGAAGCTGTGTATAGCTTTTCACCTCCAGAAATCTGCAACAAAAAACATAGGAGTGTAGTAACCTCTATTTATTCCTTTGTGTTCACCCAGTAAATCACAATGTAAACCAGTATGGTTAGCTCAGGCTTAGAATATTGGGAGTGATGTATGCCTGTGTCGAAGCACACTGATGAGCCAGGTAGAGTCAGACTAAAATAACATCTGTTTGATCAGCACCTGGCTCTATTCACTTTTATTATCTTCATCACATTCCCCATACAACAAAATGGGTGTTATTTGCGTAGATAATACATAAGGGAGAGGAGTCCACTATGTACACAGATGGTAGACCTTCATCTCAAATTAAAATTATCATCTTTTGGTAGCCCAAAATTTGTTTAAATGAAAGCAATAATGCCCACAGGAGTGCAAGGAACAACCACACTGTTGTATGGCTACCCTATTTTCCTAGACAATGAAAGTTTATCTTTAATTTAAATATTTTTTTAATTTTAATTTCATCTGAGCTTTTACCATCTGTGTGTGCACTGAACTTCTCCCTGTGTTCTTTGTGAAGCTCTTAGTCTCTCAGCTGAGGGGTCTAGAAATAAGACAGGCTAGAGAGATGTTCACAAGAACAGATCAAAATTGACTTTAAAGGAAATTTTTACTAAGTGGAAAGTTAAAGTGCTATTCTATGTGAAGTTGTATAAACTTAAGGGTTGCATTTTCTGAAGTATTCTACTGAAGAAGAATGAATACCAGAAATACACTAGAATAGTTTTTCAAAAATTCCATGAGATGCTACAATTAAAATAAATGAATAAATAAATAAATCTTCTTCAAAGAAATTATTACCTAAAAGCTTGAGCTCACAGTCAGATTTATGGTCAAAGGAATAATAATCTTTATAGTCCCCAGACCTGCTCCGCTACTGTGAAGTGGAAGCATTTGAGTGAATAAGATTACTCTTGTAAGGGTATGTGAGACTGGCTCCTGAGAATCCTTAGTCATAGGAGGATTGAAGATGTCAAAGCCACAAAATGCCAAAATGGTTAGTTTGGTACACCCTGAGAGTCTCTGCATGAAAGTGGTTTCTCAGTTTTGTTGTTCAGGGTATGACACAGTACAACAGCAAACAGGAATGAGACTGCTGATACGCTTGTTACAAAGGATTTGCATTATGCCTTATTCCTGAGCGTAACATCTACAGGCACAGGGAAGAGTGGACACCCCAGCAACCCACAGGAAATCAAAGTTTGTGACTTTTTAATAAGTATACCAAAATGTTATCACTCCCTTCACAGCTTGTAATCATCCTGTGACCCAGGATGTGATATCCATTGACCCTATTTCAGCTTACTTCATGTCACCAGTTGTATTCCTAAAACTTACCCTTTTAAATTAACATGAATTGTAAATTGCAAACAAGTGTGATCATGGTATCAAGACATCAAACAAGGCTTCTAAATAGGACATGACAAACCAAAGCATGAAAATGGGATATTGTAAAAGAAATTGTCATTCAGATCAAAGAGGTGGAAAAAGAGGTGGTCTATAAAACAATGATTGAAAATATATATTTTAAATTTCCATCAGCCAGCCTCTCCCAAACGTAGGCATTGCTTTTCATTATACAGTTTCAACATGCAATTTCACTGCACATAAAATTCCTAATAAGAAGCTGTATTTTAATAGGAGGCAAGTAAATTCCGATGCAAGTTAGATGACAGGCCACAAAATGCAAAACAACCAGAAAATAAGCATCTCCTTGTCTCTTTTTGTGATGTTTCCTTCACATGTAATAACTGGTTTTAGCATCCTGAAATACACAGTAAAATGGGTACCTACAAAGCTGACTGCAGGTAGGTGAAGTATCATTAATTAAGTAATAATACCCTCTGAAATCAGTCATTACCAGCAGATTTTGGTTATGGGCCATTAATATTCTAACTGGAAAGTCATTAATAGTGGTAATAACCAATTCTAAGGGGATTATTGGTAGAATAAACTATTTTTTTTTATGATTTTAAACCTTCAGAAAAGTATGGTCTATTTTGATTTAAATTTTGTTCCCTTGGAATGCCTCTGCATAAAAAGGTGTTTCTATTCACACAGAAATACAAGCATTGTTGCAAGTGCACAACGCAACCTGCATGGAATTTGTTCACAAAGCGTATGGCAAAAGGTCTTCCCTGCCTGTAATATTATATCTGTGATTTTGATTCTTAGTCATAGCTGCTCTCATCTGCCTTCTTTCTTTTCTGATGGCTACACTATAGCTTGCCTTGATCAGGGGAGACCTGAGATACTTCAGTTATAGCCTCTAATCCCATCTCTTGCAACAAGCTCTCACTCTGTTTTGATTTAGCTAGGCAGGTACAGTTAGTCTCAGATGGGCTTTTGAAGGGCAGAGATATAGTTTAGGCCAGGCAATATTATTTTTGTGCCTGTACACAGAGTAAGCCTAATATTTAGACTCATTCTCTCTATATCTGTTAAAATGCAGGAATTTATTTTACAGATATACCCCCAACAAGGTTAAATCATGCAACTCAGGAGAAATAAGTTGACACAAAAATGTATATTTCATGAGAGTAGTCCCAGGCCTGTATCACATTCACATGAATATAGCTGGAGATAGGAAAGACAGATAAGAAAGATAAGGCATAGAGAGCATCTTACCTCTCTGGAAAGCAGAGATCACTTTCTCTCAGGAGACACACACAGTATTTCCTAACTTTGATACTGTCAGACTGGTCAGGAAGGAGGCAGTGTCTCTTTTATAACACTCCAGGATCTCCATCTCTAAGTCCCTGCTGGAAATCTATCTTTTAAAGAAGTCAATCCTTTATTTTACTCAACAAATATATAAAAAGGGCAGTAGACAAAATCCTGGCCTCACTACTTTTATTGTATGAGTAGGCTAGAGAAGCAGAGACCAACACTATCCAGAAAGAAGAACCTGAAGAAGGCAGATACAGTCATGGCAAATTGTATCAGATTTGTTCATATTTTCCTTATGGCCTTCATTAAATTATATTCTGTCTCTTTAAATAACCATTTTCCCAAACATATTTACATAATTTAACTCTTAGCAACAGTCTTCCTTTTCCAGAGACATACAACAATGCCACCTTCAGAAGTGAAAATTACTTTAAATATTCAAGAACAATAAGCCTTCTGGTGGACAGGTTTTCTATCACGGCCCCATCCCACAATATTTCAGTACAAGAGGTCTCTTGTGTTTTGCCTGACAATTTCTGAGGGTGGAATTGCTGCCAAATGCAACCCAACAGCACCATGGGTGAGACTGCTGAGAAATCAGCCAAGAAATCTCAGTCACTTCAGCATCTCAGAGTGGATAGTTTCACACAAAAACGGGATGCATTGCCACCCTCATCGTTGCATCATCTCTCACCCTGCCAGACTGAGAATGCATGTGGTCTCTTTCACAAACACCCTCTGTACAAAAAGTTGGCATAATCTTTCCTCCAAAGCTCTGCTTGTGTGCTTGTGTGCATTTTGAAGGATTTTTCCAAGTTTTTTTTTTTTTTTTTTTTTTTTTTTTTTATCAATTAACTAGTATATTGGATCTTTTAAAATTTAAATTGAACACAAACAATGCTTCCTCAGAAATCCAGGAAATTCACACTTTTCATTGTGCTCAGTCTTCAGTGCTTCACTTCTTCCTAAAGATAATGCAGTCACCTAGAACTTAAAAGAGAGGCCTGCTGCCAACTGTCTCCTCATTTATTCCTTATTTCCAATGATAATTGCATGTCTCTTTCTGATTCTTTCTCTGAATGTCCTTTTTATTTTTATTTATTTTCAAAAATAATAGCTGTGTTTTCATACAGAAAAAAATCAGCAAATTCAAAGATAGCAGATGATGAGAGATTTATAAATTAGCAGATAAATATCAGTATAGCTATCCACTAATTATTACAATGGGGAAAAGGTTGATTTAAGACACAGCTAATTAAACAAGGAATTTCACTTTTAGATTGTTAGTTATAGGTCTGCCAAGTCAATAACAACTGAAGGACATTACCTTTGAACAAGCTGATGGCACGTGCTAAAGTGTTGATGGACAAATTCAGTTAGACTTACACATTTTAAGAAGCAGAAAAAAAATATCTTCATTCTTTGTTTTTCTACCAGGAAATGCCAAAGCTCTTCCCATTCCTGTGCATGTGTTTCTCTGTTTTATAAAAGCAGACTTGTTTTTGAAGAAAGGCTTTGCTTTCAGGTCTAGAAACCTAGTAGCTGAAAAGGAGTTATGGGTTCTGGATTAATCAGTAGGAGGATGGTCTTTGCATTTCCCAGAGGAATGGCCACGGTTTCGCTCCACTGTTTTCTATGTCTCACTGATATTTTAATTTGAGAAAGATATCATAAAGAGTAAATACATGTGGAAAATTTCAGCAAATATAACAAAACAAGGAACCTCACTGCTGAAGTTCATTCCTCCAGGTTATGTTTAGGGAAAAATCTGAAGGTGATTGTACAAAACATAGAGATGGGGGAACAGAAATGCACATGGAGAGGCAGGGTAACAGAAAAGTTTGGCTTCTCCCCATTCACCTTTTGTTGGGTAGATGAGGATTTAGTTGCCATGGTCACCAAAAATCTATGAGTGAAACTTGCTAGAAATAATTCTTACTGTTCAGAAAGATACGGATCTCATAGATCAGGCAAAAATGAAGTCATTCCTTCTATTACCTTCCTTCTTTCAGGCTCAATTTTCCAGAAGTACTCCCAAAATGGAAGCAGTACTTTAAAGCAGCAGACATTTTCATGGTGATTTACACCTGAGCTCCACTGAACACATGCTTAGATTTGCTTCATCCCATGCACAGATATCTGGAAACAAGACATAACTCCACTACAGATATTTGTAACAAATTCTAAGTCTAGCCTCAGGAAGTTTTTTCACCTTACCATATACATTAAGTTTAGTCAGAAAAAGCATTACACATTTGATGGAAAAGGATCTGGATTTACCTCAAGAATAAAAATGGTGATAAGTAGAGATAAATAAGAAATAAGATTTGAAATGCATACATGATATAGTAACACCAATGAATCTTGTCCTGTGCTCTCAATCTCTTCAAGGCCACCTTTGTGCAGCAACACAACAGCAATGCTAAACATCCCTGCAAGACATGTTGAGTTCTGCAGAGAAAAGACATGTCTATTGGTGCAAGGTATTCTCATTATAAGCGTCTCTGTTAGACTCCATAGGTGGAGCCTTCAGTGCACAGTAGTGAAGTAAACAGAATTTCCAATTTTCTTTTTAGTTCACCTTTACAATGATGCTGTCAACTAGAAATGAAAAAGGAAGGAGGCAATGAAGCAAGAATATTCAACCACAGCTAAGAAAGGAAAAAGTGAGAGTAAATGCCAGCTGCAGGTATAGATGAAAAGAGAAGCACAGTTATAAATATATCAATGAGGAAAAAAAAAATGGGGAAGAAAGCAAGAAAGAAAAAGATGTTTTAAAAATAACCAGGCACAACAATTCTTGAGAGACTGAAATATACTCTTGTTTTTTAATCTATTTTTTGACAACAGAATAACAGAGAAGAAAGGTGAAGTACTGCATAGGCATAAGAATATGCAGACTTATTATACTTTACAGAAGTCTTGTGCATTTGGCTGATGTAGCGATCAACACCATAGTTGGAATGTAGGATTTTGTATTTTGGAAATAGTACCTAGAGGCCTATGTTTGCAACTGCATTACTTTTGTAAAAATGTGACTTACTTTCAGAAGGTAACTTTCAGTTAAAATTAGCCTGTCCATGCTACCATCTCCATGCCTCAAAATATTCTACACATTTGATGGCATAGATCCATTTTATAGAAACACAATTTGCCAAGGGCATGTGAGCAGTCTGGGGCTTAACAGAAAATTGGTTGCATTTTGCTGAAGGTGTAAACTAATGATTCACCTACCAGATCACCTTGCCTTCTTTTGTGTACAGAAAATAAACTATACCTGTAAATATATATATATAATTAAAATAATAATAATAAAAAAAAAAAGGATGCATATTATGTATGCTTGGATTCTGTGCTGCTCATGTGCTGCCATGCTAGCAAAACCTGTAAATCCACAGATGTGGATTTGGGTAAACCAGCAATATATCAAGTGAAAATTTAACCTACATGTAAGTAGAAGTAAGCAAAGCATGGAAGTAGAGCTGCAGAAAGGAAAGAGGACTTCCAGACAGTCCAGTGAAGAGAGCTTGGGGTGCAGGGAAAAAGGGGTGCAGATGTGAAGGGGGGTGTGCAATGTCATAGAGCCCTATTGTAGGACCAATATTTACTTAATGCCTTTATTAATAGTCATGAAGACAGAAGAATAAAGCCACATTCATTAAATTTGCAGATGATGCTAAATTGGGAGGTATTATACAAGTCAGGATCAAGAAATGCAATATAAAACAGCTCAGAGAAATACAGGCTGAGAATAGCAAAATGAGATTCAGCTTGTAAAAATGCAAGCTAATGCATGCCACAAGGGAAGAATAACTTGGGCTGGGGGAAGCCACAAATTCAATAGAAAGGAAAAACCTCAAGGCGACAGTGGGCAACAAATTACACATGAGCATTCCCTGCAGGATGGGTGCAAAAGGGTAACGCAATTGTGGGCTGCATAGGCAGAGGTATTGTCTCATGGAACAGAAAGAAAATGGACAGAGAGATTCAGGCTGTGGGGTTTTATTCAGGATAACAATTTAGCTTCAAGACAAATACACGTGACATTCCCTTAACTCAGATGTATTTCTGAGGGGAGATTTCTGCGGATAGCTTGTGGTGTGTAAAATGTCTCCGGTGTGCAGGATATAGAATCTGAAGACTGACAAGGTAGAGTGAGCTTGAGAAGAACAACAACAGTAATTCAAGATGGTAGAAAGTGACCAACAAAGGATAGTTACATGAGCTGACAGTGTGTGACGGTGAGGGAAGGACCTACATGTGACTGGAAAAGGAGCAACCACATCCTACAAAGGGAGTCAGGGATAGTCCTACTGTCATCTTGATTAAGGCACAAAAATAGCCATTTAATACAATAGAGTAGTTGTAGCTTCTGAAGGAGTGGAAGATCTTACTTGTGGGACATTTTTGAGTAGGGAAGGCTAGTAAAATCACTCAATAGAAGTCCTGTATTGACAGGAAGATGATGATGCAAAAAGCCTTTTCCTCCTTTGGTATGTCTTACAGTAAGTTTGGGAGATCTGTTTTACAGCTGTTCTCTGATATTTATTTCTCTGAAGAGGATGGGGATTCAGGGAAATAAAACCAAAAAACAGCAAAAGAAGAAAATTGTAAAGGATAGGCACCAAACACAGGAACAAAGTAAAACAAAACAAAACAAAAGCAACTACACAAACAAATGAGAACCACAAAAATTAACAGAGCAGGTGTTGATAACTAAAACTGAAGTGAACTGATCACAAAAGTAAAAATGAAGATGTTGAATTGCTTCAGAGTGTATTTTGGAAGAAAATCAGAAAGCTGTGGGGAAGGATACATAGGGGAATGTGATCAAAGATGAATTAATATTCTACATGCCCAAAGGTTACATATGCCATCTCACAATAGATACAGCAAGAGTGAAAATGGACTCCAGGGATGAAAGGAAAATTACCAAAACAGGAGGATGTTTGTAAAGCATGATTTACCCTATGCAAAGAACTACATGACAAAATCTAGAGGATACTCAACAAATGTTCAGGTCAAGAAAGTGAGTTAATGCAGAATGTTGAATGCAAAAATAGGAAAGAATTTTTAAGAATATCCTTTGGTTTCTAACCAAGCTAATTGGGTACATGAAAATTGGATAGTAAGAGATTTTTTCCTGGTCTTTCAAGTCTGCTAATGTTAAGAGCTACAGACAATAAGACAAACAGACAATTAAGCTGGACAATAGTGTGAAAAGAAAAACCACATCTATGGTCAAGCATGTTCCCTGCTTGTCTAAGGGTATTTATGCCTTGTATGACTATTTCTGCATTCAGAAGTAAGTGTTATAGGAAAGAATTCCATAAGCATATCTCAGCTGGAAAATTTTACCATAAGCATTTTTACTCAAATATTCTTGGCTTTTAGATTTGAAATTTTAATTTGAAAATCCAAATGATTAGCATTTCTGTACTCAGTAGTATATATAAGTGAACCCTGAGGTTGATTCTGCATTGTGCTTATGCTTAGCTTTATACCCTGTAAGTCCTCCCACTGCCTTCAGCTCCAAAAGCAACTCACCACAGCTCCTGGCAGAGTGCTGAGAAATGCATCTCTGTGGAAACAGGGTATGTCCCAGCCTGGCCCTGAGGCTGTGCTGGCTCACTCTTCTTTCAGATTTCACTGTAGGATAGGGCCCTTCCAAATGCAGCTCACCATCAAAAGCCAGCCCAGGGGAAAACAAAACAAGCTGTTATGTATTTTTCAGATAGTCAAAAGCAATTCAGGCCCATTAAACAATGGAAGGAAATTCTGTAGAACTCATCCAATATGAATATAACACATGATGATGAAGATACAACTGATTTTTAGAGCCTTTTTTTTTTTTTTCCTACGGCTGTCTCTGAACAGTAAGGTAGCAAAGAGCCAGAAGCTACAGGGCCTTGTACATCATTACTGAAATATTCGTAAGCTCTGCTGGCTTTACCTGTGGAAAACCACTGATGTTAAGGGGACTGCAGAGGTGTCACTGACAGCACAGTTTGAAAGAAGTATCGTACAGTCATCTCAAGGAGGGCTCATGGGGCCTGCTGCTACTGCTTATAGGCGGAATAGAGGGAAGCTCTGGCTAGCAGTAAGAACCTCGAGTGAGTTTGCAGGACTGGCAGATACAATATACATCTTTTGTTTGCAAGCTAGATGTGTTTGATAAGTATATACATATATATATATATCATGGAGTTATTTTTACAGTCAGTTTTTCAGAACAGAGTTGAATTTAACTATATTTCATATAAAACCCACAGCCTTCTGCTAAAATCATCTTGCGGTTTTCAGCTCTTGCAGAGGATCTTTCTGGAGCCAGATTGTAACTTTGATCCTCTTGGTCATAGCTATGAGTCAGGGTCAATAATGCCTGTGCAAGCTTTGGAGACCCCAGTAAGCAATGGGATGTAATTTAAAATAGATTAGTACTGAAAAGACAACTGGGAGTTACAATTCAATACCTTGATCAAAGTGTCATCTAAAACTTTTATTTAGAGGTCAAACACAATGAGGCACTGGGGCAGGGTGGAGCGCATATAGGAGAAGGTACTGCTAGAGAGGGTTACTGTGAGGAAGGGAAGACGGAACAGAAGCCAGCCCTCCACACAAATGGTGTGTGCTCACATACATATCCTTAGTAGATAAAGAATGCTATCATCCTGATTTTGCATCTAGGAATTTATGCATAGGAACTTTACATCCAAATCCTACATTTTGAAGACCTGAATGTTCCCGTATTTAGCTGTGTGAAAACCTGGACTCAGGCTCAGCACTGACCTGCTTCCTACACATCACCCTTACTTTGCCCGTGATGTCAGGACTCCCCTAGGAAGGACGCTGGACTGTTTGCTCTGCCTAACATCAGTCACAAGTGCTTTACTGGAAGGGTTGATATGGTATTTGGAAGTGGGGAGGAGAAAGGTACATGGTCCCAGGACCAGTACACTTGGCAAGTAGGTTTTACCTTGTGTATTGTATGAAATGCACCATTCAGACAGGTCTAGGGGTTTCAGCACAGTAGATGCAGTCAGTCTCAGAGGTACTTCAGCTGGAAAGTCACCAGGTTTGAAATTTAGCCTTAGGTTTCTTGGTATATATGTGTAAAAATATTAACTGCTAGCCCAGAGCTATGCTCTGGCTCAGAAGGCCACAATTTCCTTGATCTCCCTTAAAAGACTGAAGGACCTAAAGGTTAAAACTTGGTGGACTCCCTGTCTAAATACATTTTCAATTCTGTGGTAAGGAATGGGAGAAAGAATCGTAGAATCATAGAATCCCACATGCAGGTACAATTCAGCATCATCCACAGCAGAAAGACAGGTTCACATTATCTCTAAGAGGATCAAGTGCTTTGAGACAGACTGAGATTACCAAGAGTTCTCTTTATCATTCTAATTTTATGCGTAAATCTATGCAGAAAACACCAGTTCAGATGCAATTATCTATGCTGTGTACATATGACCTCTGCACATTAACATAATTCAGTGAGGGCCAAGTCCTAAGGAGGAAGAACTGGTTTTACAATTTTTACAATTGCTGTTATTTTTACTTTCCTTGTTATAATAATGATGATTATTATTACTTTTTTATTGATGTTCTTTATTGTATATATTTGGAAATGGAAAAAAATCACTGTCGCTCTCCATGTAAAAGTGCCAGGGAAGCCATTGGAAATAAGGATGAAAAAGACTGTCTGTTTGTTTGTTTTTTGGTTTTTTTTTTTTTTTTGGTTGGTTGTTTGGTTGGTTTGTTGTTTGTTTGTTGTTGTTGTTGTTTGTTTTTCTTACAACAACACAAGAGCATATTGGATAGCACTTGGATCTGTAAAGGTAGAGTATAGCTTATGCAATAAAGTAATTCATTAAAATAGAGGTTAGTGGCAGGGAGGACGAGGGGGGGAGAGAAAATCCTATTCATTCAAATCTGAAAATTACTTCTTTCTCTTTACAGTATGACACACCAGAGTGAATATCAATCACAGCCCTCCTTCCCGTGTAGGTTTCTACCTTAATGAAGAGGGTTCATCATGACTTGCTATGACAATACCTCATTTTTACCCACTGTTCTACTGCTTTTTTGACTTCTTTGATTAAAAGGATCATGCTCCAGTGTCCCACATGATAACTATATTAGTTGGGGTAAGGAACTGATCTATTACCACAGAATAATATAGTTTGAAGGCATTTTAATAGGGGCTGGCAGATTTCAATATTATCTGAGGGTCACGGAGTGTCTGACATTTCAATTTGTTATCAGGCCACTCATATCAGTAGGGCAATCATTAAGCATAGACTTTAATAAGGTTTCTGCTATGTAGGGTCATTCATTATTGACAAGGAAGAGAGAAATAAATACCTTCCTAGGGACTGCCAAAGCATGTAATACAGTAAAAATCATACAGAGTCTGGAACCATATTTTCTAGATTTGCTATCAAATCAAGCATTACATTTTCAAATCAAAACAAATGAAAGACTACAGATGAAAACATGAATAGCTAAACTCTCTCTTTACATACCGTCAGAATGCTCACTGTAATCACATACATAAAATAATTGATAATTAGCTCACAAGTTGGTTTATTTTACCATTACGATGGGAGCTAATAACCCACTTGTGTCATCTTTGGCTTTATGAGGTCTGGACACCTGGGACTGACTTTGCATATTACAATTAATCATCATATATCATCAAGCTTCAGTAGCTATTTAACAGATGAGCCATCTTTACCTTTCAACAAGGTAGACCTATGATTTAGTTTGAAATCAAAAGGACTAAATTCTTCATAAAAGCTTATTAATGTTTTGCTCCTTAGATTAATTTTTTGGGGGGGAGGGGTGGTAATGCTTTAACGCTTGTGTTTTTTTATTTATTTCAGATTTTTCTCTAATAACCTGAAGCTCTTATATATTTCACACAGCTATTAAAAATAAACTGTCAAATTTTAAACCAAACTTTAAAACCAAACTGAAATAGAGAAAAAGGAAAAATTAAGTTGAAAGAGGCAAAAGGCTTTTGTTAAAACAACGACTAAAAGGATTTAGACAGAACTATTTATTTCTGGAAATTTCATTTTGAGAAAAATGTTTTTTTATTTAACCTTTTTCTCAGTTTCTTGGGAACACAAATAAAGTACACCGCAAAAAGGGGCATTGAGATGTACTTCAGCTTTTGTTGAAAAAGCAGTGTTGCCCTAATGGGTGCAAACAAGAAAGGGCCTAATCCTGCAACTACATATTCTCTCAAGTAGTCCTGAAGGCCTGGTCCAGAACAATAGAACTTTTGCCTTGATTTCCGTATGAAATGGAATAGGCCCAAAAGGGTAGTTCAAGAGAGATTCAGACTCATGAAAAATGATTTTTTTTTTTTTAATTTACTGCTAAAGATGATGAACTGCAACATCCAAGGGGATAGTGAATTAGCTTAAAAAATTTCTTCCAGGTTTAATAATATAAGGTGTTATTAATAACTCAGGTAAATAACATGTTTCCCACAGTCCAATAAGGTGATTCTGTCTTTTTAATTCATGAAAAGAGTTTTAATTGAATCAGAACAGCAACCAGCAGACAAGTAAATTGACAATATAAATTAATTCAGTTAGTGTAGTGAGAAGGAGTCTTTATTGACAGTTATTTATTCAACCTTGATTTATTCTTGGGTACCAACCTAGTCAGCTTCAACTAATCTTTGGGAGTGCCCCACAAATAATCATTCATATCTTAATGGTACAGTAATTTGGTTCAGTGGAGCAAGTTGCTCTCATCCTGTTCCAGAGCTCCCTGATCAGGGAGAGTAACTTTCGGTAAATCAAGCAAGAGATGCTGAACAGTTTTTCCTCCAAAATGTTGCAGGATATTCCAGAAGGTGCACAAAAGTATGACTTCTAATATGTAAAGGTAATTTCTTAAACAATACTGGTAAATACATTGCTGGCTTTTATGATCAGCTTATCACAAGCATGCCTAATATTCAGCTCATATTTCTGTATAACTTTCTGCATTCTATCAGAGTTTAATGTAGTACTGGCAAATGGAGCTTTCTGGTGTTCCTCATGATGTAAATTAAGTAATTGGTAGCATGATTCAGATGTTTATTTTGTCACTGTTTAATTCAGAATAAGTCACCATGTCAATTAACTAGACAATGACGGCTATATTGTTGTCTTAAAATACATAATTATATATATATATATATATTGTGCTTTGATTATCATTGGCAATTTAGGATTTTCAGACCTGGGCAGCATGGAAATTTTTATAGGAGATTCTTGTTAATGTGAAATATACTGAAGATAGAAGCAGAAATTTCCATTGTAACAGAAACGTAATCACATAGTAGAGGTTGGAAGAGATCTCTGGAGATTGTCTAATCCAAACCCTCTGCTTAAAGCAGGGTCAGCTAAAGCAGGTTGCTCAAGGCAATTTCAAGGCAGGTTTTGTATATCTCCAAAGATGAATGCTCCACAGTCTCTCTGGGCAACCTGTTCTGGTGTTTAACCACCCTCACTAAAAATGCTTTTTATGTTTAAATGGAATTTCTTGTATTTCAGTTTGTGTCCATTACCCTTTGTCCATTAACCAGGCACTACTGGGAAGAACCTAGCTCCATCTATTAACATACTCCCATCATGCAAGTTACTCACTAAATAAGTTCCCCCCTGAGCCCTCTCTTCCTTATTCTGCATAGACCCATCTTTCTGTTTTTCGTCATGGGAGAGATGCTTTGGCCCTTAAGCATTTTTGTGGTCCTTCATTGGACTGTCATCAAGAGCTCCATGTCTCTTGGCCTCCAAGTGGATATGTGCAGCTGATCACAACACCTTGAACCTGACAGTTCAGTTTTCAATCCACCTCACTGTCCAATTATCTTGCCTGTACTGATTCATCAAACTGGTGATTCATCAGTCTGTCTACAAGGGTGTTATGGGAGACAGTGTTGAAAGCCTTACCAAAGTCAAGACAAGCAAAATCCACTGTTCTCCCCTCATTCACCAAGCCAGTCATCTCATCATAGAAGACTATCAAGTTGGTCATACATGATTTCCTCTTCCTAAATTCATGGTGATTATTCCCAGTCACCTTCTTGTCCTTTATACATTTGGAAATGTTTTCCAGGATTCTTTGCTTCACCAGCTTAGTACAGAAAGTGTGAAAGACAAACATGCACAATCACTTGAAAATGACTTGGAAAATGGCACAATATGGCTTAGGTATAGTTAAGTGATTTCTCAAATCTCCAAGTGGCACAGAGAGAAAGGAAAGATGAGGCAAAAATTTCGGAGTTGAATCAATTTGCATTCAAAATCATCAAGAACTCTACACTGATTTCTGATTGAGGCAGTATCAGGCCCATGATCTTTAAACCTCTTGCATCCAGTTAAAAGAATATTGTATGAAATGTGCAACTGTTTTTGCAGCCATTAGATTATCTCCCATTTTGTATTTGGTTAGCTAAGAAATTATGATGACATAGAATGTACTCTGTTGAAGTGTGAATGCAATTTCTATTAATATGGACAATCTAATGGTAGCACCCCACACTCGTTGAGGAAAATATATTTGTCTCCATGAAACATTAATCCAAAGCCACTATGCAAGGGGCAGCTGTCAGATCTCAGTAATAGAAATGAGTACAGCCTCTGCATTTTAGGCAGAGAAAAGAATTCTGCAGAAATATTAATCTAAGTCTATGTGCCTAATTTAATTTACACAAATCAGAAGAAGAAGGAACAAGTGGTTAACATCTTAGCACTAGCTGTCATCTGCAGCACAGTTATTGTTACAAAACATAAAAAGGATTGGAGATTGCAAAAATTCTTACATTAGCAGCTACTAATTTATCAGTAAAAGCAACTTGCTTCAGAGCTGTTAGTTATAGTTGAAAATACATCACCTCTTCATGCTTGTTGGAGATAGATTTATTTTGTTTAGATATTTATTTCAGAAAGAGAGAAAATAGGTTTTTTGATTCATAAGGTTATACAGAATTTCCATGGTAGCAGCTTTCTCAGCCTCCACAGTCCCAAACAGTATCTGAACTAATAGACTTCAATATCATTGCAATATCAAAACTATTAGTTTTATGCCCCATTATACATTATTTTCTGTAACTTAGCCTATCCCATTCCACTACCCTTGGCCTTGCTGTACTCATGTCCTTGCCTCTATTCTACCCCAGGAACCCTTCAAATAACAGGGATGCTACTACTTACATGTTTCTGCTGTCCATCACTGGCAAAAAGAAGGGACAGAAAGTGGATTGTGCCTAATTTCCTGGGACTATCTACTCCAGCCAAAGGAGCTCATTTTCCTTTTCAAGAACATGTGGGAGAAGAGCAGCACTACCACCCAAATGCAATCCTCATGATCTATAGGACTAGGAAAAACTGACAAGAAAAATCAACACTAGTATGAATGGCAGTTCCAGGATGTGTGATCTGAATGTCCTAGCATAAGCTGACACAGTGCCCCTCACCATGAGATGAACTCTCTAATGGTGTATTCTGCCCAAGGAATAGGGGGCTTAAAGGGATAAAAATATACCACATCAGTGCAAAGTGGCTTAATAGAGTCAGTCAAGGTGTTTGAGGGCTTCATGATCATTCTTGATGTCTGTCTTGTGAAATATACAGCATCATTAATGGACACATACAACAAATATTTTCTCGGTTACTTTAAGGAGAAAAATATTCTTTTAAGCATCTGTGCTAAAATCAATAAGAAGCATACAGAAGATGTTGAAAAAAAGGACATAGAGGTGCTTGAGTGAGTGCAGAGAAGGGCGATGAAGCTGGTGAGGGGTCTGGAGAACAAGTCCTACAAGGAGTGGCTGAGCGAGCTGGGCTTCTTCAGCCTGGAGAAAAGGAGGCACAGGGGCAACCTTATTGCTCTCTACAGGTACATTAAAGGAGGCTGTAGCGAGGACAAGGGGGAATGGGCTAAAGTTGCGCCAGGGGAGGTTTAGTTTGGATGTTAGGAAGAACTTCTTTACCAAAAGGGTTGTTAGACATTGGAACGGGCTGCCCATGTAAGTGGTTGAGTCACCTTCCCTGGAGGTCTTTAAAAGATGTTTAGATGCTTAGTGATATGGTTTAGTGGAGGACTTGCTAGTGGTAGGTCAGAGGATGGACTCGATGGTCTTGAGGTCTCTTCCAACCTAGAAATTCTGTGATTCTGTGATTCTGTGAAAATTTAAGAAACCAGACAATGACACAAAATGCAGTGTATAAAAGAAATAGCATAGCTGCATCATTGTAAAAATTAATCTTTTCTGGTGTAAACAGGCAATCATCAAAGATGTTCTCAGGGAAAATCTCAGTACACATGTCAAATATAGGAATGGCCCAAGTGAATTTAAGGGATATTCAGCCTGGGACTGGTTTTGAGATATGTGCAGGTATGGGCTAAGAGATGTGCACAGTGCCTGAATTCTGCAGGTGCTCAGCACTTAACCAGTGCAAGTCAGTTCTCTTTTACTTCACTGCCAGAATGAATTAAGCTGAATAGAATTAGGGTTGTTTTAATGCTGAATAAGAATATCTATAATGGGGGTTAATGCAGTTTAACGGACCCATCTTAACTGTTAGTTCATTCGGATGTACTTTTCTAGCTCTTCCCACAATAGTGGAACTCCCAGGAGACCTAGTGTCATGGAACTGAGGTATGGACTCCACGCCATCACTGCAGGGTTACAGAAGGTGGCTTAGGACATCATTCTTCCACATGAGTGGAAGGGCTCCTGCTCCAGTGTTGCTCATGGCTATAACACTAACTTCATTGGGTCTCCAAAGCAGTCTTTGGTACTTGGGAAGAATAAATTGTTGCAGGATATTGCTATGTGGTAAAAATCTGCAGTCACACTCATTGCAGTGCAACAGCAAGCTGTCTTTGTTGGAGCTGGTATGAAAACCAAACCAGTCCAATCACTCTCTCTCTCTCACTCTCTCTCTCTCTCTTTTTTCTTTTTTTTTTTTTTTAATCAATTCCCTCACTCTACTCCATCCAAAGGCAGCTTTTGGTTGTGCAAAGTCCTTCACATATGAGACAATGTGCAATTTGTTGCTGTAGCAGAGCAGCAGCTGTTGACAAGGACATGAAGCTGGCTCATGAATTATGCCTCTTTACCCTTTCAAAGCTTTACCTTCTAGCTGAGACATTCAGTTGCTGGTTCTTGGAAAAAATGTGAATGTGGAGAACTCAGAAGTGTGAGAGAATTTGGAAAGCTCTTGTACTGAAATGTAGTATAATTAATATAGTTAATATAATATATGAATAAAAGCACATAAAAGGCACTGCAGAGAAAAGTCAGTAGAGATTTCTTATTCACAAGTGAGAGAGTCATTTTGAAGGTAAAAACATACATATAGCATGGAGTTGGTTTAGTTTTCTCTGCCTGAACAGCATTGACACCTCAATTCTCCACATTACTTCAGAAGTTAAATATCTCAAAGAAATATTATCAGATAAAGACACTTAAAGCAAATTTCTTTAGAGGTCAAGTCAGAGATCTGAATGCATGGGAGAAAAGTATCTTTAGTGGCATGCAGAAACTGCTCTGACAACAGAAAAGACCTTTCAGTGAACTACGTCTATTCAATATCTTCTAACAAAAAGACAGCTCCCTTTCTGCATAGCGTTCACCTGCGCATCCCACCCACTGGGAGCACTAACACACCCATCTATTTGCCAGTCTTCTGATGGTTGAAACAAATGTGTTTCTTCACTCATGTAATCACCAGCCATCTTCGCATAACTAACTCTTTACTTATGAGCATGCTAACTAGGGCTGATCAGAGCCGTGAGTAGGAAATGTAATTTTGTTCTCCAATTGCCCTATTCATTATCCTCCTCAGCATTTACATTCTGCACAACATTAGGATGCTGCATATAATGTGATCATTTACTATGTGGCTGTGACTGCCAAATGCAATGGATAAAATAGAGTCTTCTGAGAGAGTCATTCTACATACAGGGAAAACACAGTTTGTTTTAATGGGGTTTAAAAGTGATCAAGTATAGTGCAATGTTTGCATAATACACAGCCTTTGTTATAAGTCTTCTTTTATATATAGAATAAAGTTGGTTAATATTTACATAAGTCAAATGATTCCTGAAGCAACAAACAGCTTCTCACATCAGTGTGGGTCAGAGTGTAATATTATACCAGAGAACTCTGTTGTTTATGAATCAATGGATAGGCAGAAATAAGAGAGTTTTTGTTCCTTCCCTATTCAGTTAATTTTAGACATTAAAATATTATCAGGTTTTAGAGACTGGGAAAATACAAAACTTATGTTTTTCCCAAAAGCCATCTGCTTTGATCCAGCCTAGGCAGAAGAGTGAAGGAGAAATTGTCTGAAGCAGGAAACAAGATTTCAGAGGAACTTGGGCTTTTCAGGAGGGTCCTTCTGCCTTTCCTTCCTTCCTTCTCTTCTCCCCCTTCTCTCTTCCTCCCTCCCTGCCTCCCTTTGTGCATAGATTGGTATCAACTTTTAGAAACTTTATAACCCAGAAGTGATTAATACAAAATATTTTTGCAAAAATATCATGTATCTGAAGAGATCCTTTCATGTGTTAAGACTGTGAGCATTGTGATGCAGACACTCAACCACAAAAATAAAGCTCAGGTTAAAAAAAGGTATTTCAAAAGGGTCTGTAATATTTCCCTGAACAGCCACAGGTTTTCTGCAGTGCCCACCTGCATAAGTGAAAGTATACAGAAGAATGAATTACTCTATTCCAGAAAAAAATGCACAATTAATTTACTTTTTATGTAAGTGGTTTTTCTTCTAAAAATTAGATGTGGAATTACTACTGTCATATAAATGGTATAAGACAGAAGAAACGTAGCTTCCACAGCCTAGTCAGAAACACTCAACCCTGTACATGATGTACACCTGAATTATTCATCCATTACTCGGTCTTTTATCAGAGGAGTTTTATGCTTTGGGAGCAATTTCTGTACAACTTGTCTGTATGCCTGCCTTACATGTAGGAGAGGTTACATCCAGTGCCCACAGCTCCAAAGCAAGTAGAGGCTGCTTTGACACAGACGCTGCTCTTTTCTCCTTCCCAGTGAAGCTCTGGCTTCTTACCTGAATACAAAAGTCATGTAGGAATCTACATTTTATATGTTTTAATGAAAAAGTATTCAGTATTTTTTGGAAAAGAGCAACTGCACTGTCAGGAACTAATCTGCTAACTTTGACTTAATCAGTTTTTTAACTCCTTTGGCTACCTATGAATTACTGCAAAGTACGTGTTGTTGTATTGCCTGTTTAGCTACTGCACATGTTGAAGCCCTTCAGATTATCATGGGGGTATGAAATATTCTTGTGGTGAACATAATATGCAAATCCTCTTCTGTGCCAGAATACCAGTTTAGTCAATACTATCCAATACATATTAATTACATTGACTGCTAGCTGAGTTTCTGGGCACTAATGTAATATACATATTTTATGAGAAATTAAAAAAAAAAAAAAAAAGAATAACATTTCCATGTTTATCTTTTTTTTTTTTTTTTTTTTCAATAAGGAGAAAAAGATAATCTTATGAAAGGGAATATATATAATGGAATATGCTAATAAAAATGGAGTTTTACATGGAGTAAAAATATGCTGTGGCAGCCCAGTAACCAAGGTCTTATGTATGTGGAAATTTTTTTCCATATAGTCTGGAATAAAAGCCTAAGGTGATATTGTTGCATTGATTAAATATATTCTCCCTAGCTCTTCTGGATATGTTGGTAGTCTCTAAGTTTCCATGTCTGCTATATAGAAGGGGGATTGAATCTCTTGCATTTCTTCAATGATGAGATGTTTAGAAGCTTTTTTTTTTTTTTTTTTCATATAACTATCGCATTAAAATTGAGGCCACAGACCAGTACATCCTTTTAGCTAATGTAGATAATGTGAGAAAGAGCTCCACTATCACATCTTCTCACTGCCTCCCCATCTGTATACATACCTTTGGCAGCAGAGCAGAACATTTCTGTACCTGCCCAAGAACATCCAGCAAGGGTTGCTGAACCACCAGCCCACCACAGTAATGTGGCCATCTTTGAAACAGATGAGGAAGCCAAGCTGATCCTTGAGGTTGCAAACATCACAGAATCACAGAATCACAGAATTTCTAGGTTGGAAGAGACCTCAAGATCATCGAGTCCAACCTCTAACCTAATGCTAGCAGTCCCCACTAAACCATATCCCTAAGCTCTACATCTAAACGTCTTTTGAAGACTTCCAGGGATGGTGACTCCACCACTTCCCTGGGCAGCCTGTTCCAATGCCTAACAACCCTTTCAGTAAAGAAGTTCTTCCTAACATCTAACCTAAAACTCCCCTGGCTCAACTTAAGCCCATTCCCCCTCGTCCTGTCACCAGGCACGTGGGAGAGCAGACCAACCCCAACCTCGCTACAGCCTCCCTTGAGGTACCTATAGAGAGCGATAAGGTCGCCCCTGAGCCTCCTCTTCTCCAGGCTGAACAAGCCCAGCTCCCTCAGCCGCTCCTCGTAGGACTTATTCTCCAGACCCCTCACCAGCTTCGTTGCCCTTCTCTGCACCCGCTCAAGCACCTCCATGTCCTTCTTGTAGCGAGGGGCCCAAAACTGAACACAGTACTCAAGGTGCGGCCTCACCAGAGCCAAGTACAGGGGGACGATCACCTCCCTAGCCCTGCTGGTCACACTGTTTCTGATACATCAGTCAGCCTGAGTCTGAACAGAATGAATATGGAGCTAAAGTTATCTCAGTGGGATTTCTTTTAGTACTAAGTTCCCCCGCAGAGAATCCTGGCTTATGAATCTGAAGCACTGATATAGCATGTCATCATATGATGGCCAGATTTCACTTTGAACGTAGTGGGATAATGCTTTCCTCCACAGTGGAAGCTCTAGAAACATGTGCTATGTATAACACCGCATTTGATATAGGAATAGGATGGATTTTAGGAAGTGTTAATGTTCAGTCTGACTGTAGCATGGCAGGTTTAGTTAGATTCTGTACAGGACTCCGGGGCTAGGGAAGGAGATGCTGATCTTGGTGATTTTTTTTTCCATGTTTCTGTATGTAATGCCCCAGTCACACTCCAGCTTTCCAGAACAGCAATTTGATTTATGAAAAGCACGGAACAGTCCTGGATGATTAAACTTGAAGAGCCGCTGTCTTCTGGACCCTCCCTGACACAAGTGTGCATGTAGGAGTGACTGCAGCTTCAGAACTGGTGTCATCCTCCAGAGTTTAAGCCAAAACATACTCGGATATAGGGGAGGAAAACACAGTGCATTATTTTAAGGCACAGTGAACTGAACACCCGTGCCTGCTCTTTTGTTGCACCCTGTGGAAATGCTTTTGAACCCTGCCCGTCCCAGCTCAGGAGGGGCTGGAGAGAAGCTGTCATGATGGGACTGAGCCCTCCAGGGTGGCTGCTGCCAGCTCCCTGGCACACAAACACCTTCTCTGTGACTGGTGGCACAGCGATGGGGAAGGCTGCACTGCCAGAGGCAAAAAAAAATTGTCTCTTTCTCACAGACACTTTCTCACAGACATTTCTGTTTCTGTGTTCCTGTGTTGACACACATGAAAAAAATCATTTGCAGTGACAGTACCCTGGCTTCGTTAACCCTGCTGGTAATAGCAGATGAGTATTTGTTTCTCCAAAGAGAGCGTGGAGTAGTGCTATAATTCTCACTCCTAAAAACCAACTTGTGCTTGCAGTAGGGTGGATTATCCAGCCTGCTGGTCATAACACCGACCCTGTGAAAGAAAGCCCACTCGACTCATCGTTCATCCTTTGAGAAGGTTCAATAAATCATTGCCTGCCTTTGGCCAACATGTCAGCCTGAGGAGCTCACCACTTCTGCAGCGAGGACGTCTGCTCCCAGCCCCAGGAAATAGCTACTGCACCTGACACTTGCCACTCAAAGTGCAGAGATAAATTGAAGCCCCTAAACCTTGCATCCTCACAATTTGCTCCTTGCTCCCAATGAATATGGTCCTGGAAAATCACTCCACGTTATTCTCTGCAACAAGAAATAAATTTTCAAAACTTAATTTATGGAGTGTTCGGTAGATTTGGGTGTTGTGAACAAGCAACCATACCTACTTCAGGTTCTCCTAAGCTGTTTTTGGTATGGACTCCCTGCCTGTGATTTTACAGACCCCACAACTCTCTTGCACAGAAAGCAGGGATATTTCTGCAAAGCAATTTGTCAGCTTCTGTTATCTTAAATAATAAATATCCCTTGTGCCTCATATACATGGATCTAAACAAATGGGAAATTCTAAGTTAAACCATAAAAAGCCAGCAGTATGTCCTTTCACACTGATGAAGAGTGGTAACTCAGTCAGCCAGGTAACATCTGAGAGAGAAGGCAAGCAAAGTGAGTATCCACTGCCAAAAGCCTTCTTTGTATAGACACCCAAGCCTAAACTGGGTATATCATCTGGCAATATGTTGTAATTCCAGACAGATGATTTATTATGAGAAAACTGACCCCATGTGCCTCAAGTTGTGCCAGGGGAGGTTCAAGTTGGAAATCAGGAGAAATTTATTCTCAGGAGTAGTTAGGCATGGTAATGGGTTGCCCAGGGAGGTGGTGCAGTCACCATCCCTTGGGGTGTTTAAGAAAAGGTTGGACATGGTACTTTGGGACATGGTTTAGTGGGTGATATTGGTGGTAGGGGGACAGTTGGACCATATGATCTTGGAGGTCTTTTCAAGCCTTAATGATCCTATGATTCTATGGCAAAATCAGGAGGGGGTCACTCAGTTCACCCCCTGCTTTGACATGACAGCCAGGAAGGAAGAATTAAATAGGAAGTTGCTTTAATGAATTGTGGTCATATCAGTGGGATCAGCAGAACAAGAAGGTGGGAGGGCTGTAGGGGATGATAACTAAGGGAGGCAGGGATGGGAGAAGATGCAAAGCAATTAATTTGTGTGCCATGAAAGGGAACGTGTCTAATTAGTTCCATACTAGTGCCACACTCAGGAAAGAACTGAGCCTGAGTTAGAAAAGCTGTAGTGTGTGCAGGACCTGTGTCAGGGACAGAGGGAAGGGAGAATGGAAAGTAGTCTGCTTCACAGGCGATCAAAGGATCCTGCCTTGATCATTTGTTCTCTGCATTGCCATCTAAAAGAGAAACCTCTTTTCGTTTGTTCTGCTTACAGGCAGGGCTGATCTGATTAAACATACATTAGATATAGAAATGGATAGATATAGATAGATATAGATAAAGATATAGGTGATATAGACATTAGATATAGATAAATATGGATTAGATATAGAAACAGACACACCTTCAGCCAGTGTAGCCTTTTGAGAGCAATAAAAGAAAAATAAAGTAAAAACTGGTTAGACACCGCAGATAAGTTGGGGTTAGGCCTGTTTGGGGTGGGGGGACGGTGTGCAAACAATAGCGGATTAGAGAGAGACAGGAAAATACAGTTGTTGTGTTCTCAGTTCATCCCTCCCATGTTTTCTTCCCAAGTTTTCACCTTCCCTTTCTTTTTCTCTCTCTCTCTCTTTTTTTTTTTTCTCTGTAATAGTGGGATTTCACATTCTGCCTTGGGAGATGTAACACAGAGAATTTTCTGGAACAAAAAAAAAAAAAAAAAAAACATTAAATTTGCTGAAGTACTGGGGGAGAAATGCCACTCCTGTTTTTTATCATGTGTAAATACACAAGTTTGGCTGCAGCCCTTTCTGTTACCAACCTTGTGTTCTTTCTCCAGTTCCTTTATATCTTTTTTTCTCTCCCGTACCTTCTGTACATCTTGGAAAAGATTTACTGGAAGTTGAACCTTTCATTATAAATATATTTGAAAAATTAAATGATTATCAGTGTCAAAGGTTAGGAGTTCTTCTTTAAATATTAAATTAATTAATGTGTGGTTAGAACTAGGTAAAGAGATAGCAAGACTCTTTAACATTGCATGCAAGTAGCACTGTAACTGATTCTAATTGCTTTCTTTTATCATGCTCACTCTGATTCCCCTCCAAACATGCACACGCAGGAGACAGAACAGATTGCAAAGTCTGCTTTTGGGGAGAAAACAGTCTAGTTAGAGGCCCCGTGGCCTTGATAGGGATTTAGGGACTTACACTCAGAGCCATGCCTACCCACAAAAGCCCCTCAGCCTATTGCAGCTAGTGACAGGAGCATCCTGATGGCTCTCTGGAGTCCCACATGCAGCATCACTTCAGGCCCGCTTGTTCACAGCTATCCCAACAGCCTCCCTCTGCCACCATGCTGCTGCTCAGGACAGCTTGCCAACATCACTCTCCCACCTCCTTCACTGCAAGAAGGATGCTCAGGGCTACTAGAACTAGTTCAGAAATAGCTTTTGCCTCTCCTCTTCAAACAGTGGAACTTAGTAAATTTTCACTTATGTGGAAATCATAGATTCAGAAAATGGTTTGTGTTGAAAGGGACCTTAAAGATCATCTAATTCCAAACCCCCTGCTATGGACAGGGACACCTCCCACCAGACCAGGTTGCCCAAAGCCCCATCCAGCCTGGCCTTGAACACCTCCAGGGGTGCGGCATCCCTGTGGATCATCTCTGGGCAACCTGCGCCACTGAAGTTGTGGATACCCTTAATTTGGGTGGAAATAAATCTAAATCTTCCAGATTCTCATCTAAATGCAATCTCATGTTAGGGAACCCTTTCACTTATTGATGGTGGGAAACTAACTGAAGACATGGGATTAGCCAGTATGTAACTACCTGACAGGGATAGAGCAGCACATTCTCAATTTCCTCCTGGTAATTTCACCTAAAACTGAATGACACACATTTCTAAGACTTACCTGAAAGAGGCGAACAGAACTTCAGAGGCTGGCTGGGCCTCTGAAGCTGACCTGCTCCATCCCCTGCCTAAGCAGGGACACCCAGAGCAGGCTGCCCAGGGCCGCATTCAGGTGGCTTTGGAAGATCCCCAAGGAGGAGACCCCACAGCCTCTCTGGGCAGCCTGTGTCAGTGCTCAGGCACCCACACAGCACAGAAGTGCTGCCTGGTGTTCAGACAGAACCTTTCATGTTTTAGTTTGTGCCTATTGACTCTTGTCCTACCACCAAAACAATAAAACAGCCATGCCTCTCTCCCAAGCAAGCAACTCCTGTCTTTGTCATCTCTCTGAAATGAGAACATTTCATGTCCTGAACACTGATGTACAGTCAGTCCTGGCTAGCTCTGAAGACATTCATTTGAGCCCCTTTCTCCCCAAAAGCACAAGGTCTCTGAGCTCATTATATGTAGCCAAGTTCCAATGCTACCTGTCCACCGTGCAATGATATGTGACTAGATGTATACTCTTCAGCCACTTCAGCTACAAAGTAAAATGTACTAACGTAAAATCATCACAAAATGAAATGGAAAAGTCAAACCTCATTTCAAAATTTTCCCATTAAAAAAAAAAAAAAAAAAAAAAAGTGCTAGAAATGGATGTGATGTCACAAACTGTTTCAGTAGAATGAAACTGGTCTCTGACAGAAGACTGTTCATCAAAAGGTTTTAGGCCAGTTCTGTCAAAACAGACTTCAACAGAAAATGTTCTGTGTTTTTTTTACCCAAAGGCAAATGAAAGAGATAAATCTATGGCTCTCTGACACTGGTGTCTGCTGGATAACTTCTAATGATTTGTCTGCTCCATCTGGCAAGAACTTAAAAGGCTTATTGTGTGAGCACAAATAATATCTAGTGATATTCTTAAGTTGTCATTTAAAATTAGGCCATTAGAGCTGTACTTACTGCTGTATGACCAAATACAAAGAAAAATACCAGATATGGAATAAGCAGCTTGAAAAAAATAAACAGGTGGCAAGAAAATTACAACTTAAGAAAGCACAGAACAGGAAGAAAGCTCTGAATACTTAGTCAGTTATTTAATTAGAGCTTCAAAACTTCCTAAATTAGAAAAAAAAAAAAGGCATCTGTGTTTAATTTTTAGCTTTACCTTTCAAAGAGTAAGAACATATCATTTCAGAAGAATATTTCCCAGTACAATATAACTTTTGTTTTTCAGTGTCAGTAATAACAACAATGTGTTTATTTTTCTAAAGAACACAAGCCAATGAAAATTCTGTGCTGACCCTCCCCCCCCCCCAAAAAAAAAAAAGAAAAAAAAAGCACTCTAGCACCGTATCCAGTAAAGTCTCAAAAGGGCAACATGGCTTAATAATAAGATACCAAAATGATCTTGAAAAATCTAATAATCTACCATCTCCCAGCAATAAATAATACATCCAGCAAACACAAATTTAAAAAGAAAAAAAGTATTCAATCACAGTAATAGTTCTCCCGCTGCTCAGTATATCAAATTACCTTTTCCTTTTCAAAACAATATATTTTCCCAATCCCATTTATTCCTATAGCCTCTGGGCCAGGTTCTGATCTCAGATACACTGTTCAAATCCAGAGTAACTAAACTGAAATCACTCCTTTCAAGTGGGACATTTTCTTTGGGTTAAATAGGAATTCTCGACCAATGGAGCTACACAAATAGATTATACAAAGGTAATTTTTGTGTTTCAAAGCATAAACTCTGTACTGGATGCACCCTATATAACATTGGCTTAGCTGTATATTTGCCCAGCCGGATGTAGTGCAATACTTCTTCAATGCTGCCTTTCTTCATGTAGCATGTGATTTTTTCCCCTTTCTTGTATTTTAATGCTATTTAAATACAGAGAAGAAAGATGGAAAGGAAGAGTCCTATGAACTCAGAGCTCTGCTCAAGAGGTCCAGTCCTTCCCAGACAAGTATGTCTGCATCATCCAGTAACTACCTTTGATTTAGTTTCACTGAGAGTAGCTGATCAAAGCAGAGGGGGCCCTGGGCTGCTGGGGCAGACTGCATCTCACAGCTTCCATGCAGTGTGTGGAGCAGGACAGATGTCCTACCTGGAGGACACTAGGGCACCCTTGTCAGCTCCTACCTACATCACAAGTGTTACAGGGCCATTTCCTCTTCCAAAAAATAACCTTTCTAGTCCTGTGGGTTTTGGAGAACCCAGAGATACAAGATACTCTAGACATAACTGGGAACTAAGAGTAACGCATCTCTTATCACATCACATAATAAGATCACTGGATAAAACCCAGTAGTCCGGCTAGAGCTAACAATACCAACAACTATTCAGGCTCACTGACATGAGCTCTCCTCCTAAACCTGAGAAGGCAACAACGATGCAGTGATCTCCAGCAGCCTGAAGACCAAGCATGTAAAAGCCAACACAGTAGTGGCATGCTGTAAGCTTTCCCTGATCTTACAGGAAGACAAAATCCTCTACCAACCCTGCTCCTAGCTCCAACATTAACTTTAATGACAATGTTCACAGTGGAATTAATCAATGCTGTTCAACAAGGGGTTATTCTATTTTAGCCCTAACGATCTCACATGGCCTAGAAATACTTCTTCAGCTTTTGCTTTTCAGAGGTTTAAACCTAAACCTAAATTTAGACTCAACAAGAAAATGTCACTTGCCCAACATTTGCTAACCTTTTTCATTCTGCTGTTGCCTTATCCTACCTCTGCAGGACCTATGGTCTGCAACTTTAGCTCCTACTCTCACTGATCTTAACCCTGGCTTTACTGGCTCCCACTCTTACACTACCTTGCTACCCTTACAGGATTCAGAAAGAAAAAAAAAAATCCAGCTCTTCATATCCTTATGTCCCTGCTCTATCCTTAACACAAAAATCCAAATAGCATTTTTTACAACAGAAACAGAGAGAATTCATCTCTGTTGGCCCCTGCCAACAGTCTAGGATTTCACTGATAGCTGGAGTGCAAGGCCAATTTCTGGGATCTGTGAAAGCTGCACGACTAAGATGACAATAGGTATGCTAGTCCCATGTTTAATTTGATAGTCAGGAGCTGTCACTGATTGTAGCTAAGGTTCTGTTTAGGGTCTGGAGTTCACAACACATCAGGATGTAAACCTCTGCTTATTGTACAGGCCTGCAATCCAGACAGGTACAGAACCACTGACATGTTGGCTGGGAGGTTTCTCCAGAGGTTGTCTAGTCCACCCTCCCATGCACAGCAGACTTACACCAACACCAGCTCTGGTCAACAATGGTTTTGTTGTGTCCAGTCTTGAGAAAGAAACCTGCTGGGATAAAAATCACAGAGCTTCTCTGGGTAACACGTTCATTGCTGCACTGTCCTCCTGATGAACAAGTTTTTCTTAGTGTCCTGACTGAAACTCATGAGCTGTAATTTGTGGCCACTGCCCCATATTATATCACTAGTTATTTCAGCAGGAATGCTTGCATCTGTTGTCTTTGAAAATGCATTTAAGTATTTGCAAGCAGTTGTTAGATTGCCCCCAGGCCTCTTCCCACCAGACTTGATAAGCCCAGAAAAGCCTCCCCAGGGCAGAGCTAAGAAGGCATGTGAGACAGCAGCATCTGGAAAGACAGAATAAGAGCCTCTCACAGGGTTTCAAGAGGGGAGGCTCTGAGGAGTGCAAAATGTGCAATGTTCATTACAGCACAAGTACATTAAATACATTAAATCAGTGTGCTTTCAGTGTAGAAGAAAATAACTGATGTTTAGACTAACAGTGCGGCTCCTACTACTGCCAGTCCTCTTCCTCAAGCAGCTTCAAACGACTTCCCCTCTCCTTGCTACCTTCAGGCTTAAAAATGATCCAAAGAGGAAAAACGTAATGGCTGTGGGGTGAAAGGGCAGGTATTGAATGAATTGAAGGCAGCATCCAGACCTATTTCTGATTACAAGCGTCAAGCCTTTTCTGAAATATCTCAGAAGAGTGGAAGTCTAGACAGATTTATGAGTGTGCATACTCCACTGGTTTTTATTTTGGAGGTGTATATATATGAGCAAAGATTAAAAGCCAAAACAAATGTCTAAATCATCATATATTGGTGGTACAGTGGGATAAATACAGCACAGTCCTCAAGACTCTGAGTAATGTTGATTGTAAAAGATAATTTCAGCTTTGCATTCATCTCACTGAGACTCAGAAAGAAAAAATGCCTTAAGAACTGCAAGAACAATTTCAACTGTACTGTTATCTCCTCTCAATCCTTAAAGAGTTCATTTCCCATTTTGATGTGGATCACAACAGAAATATTATGCATTAAAGAAGTGAAAGTGTTTTTATTTAATACAATAAACCAACAGAAGGTGGTCATACCACACGCCAAAAATCAGAATTTCCTGAAGTGGTAATACCATCCCCTAAAAAGAAGGACCAGTACTAAAAATACTGCCTCCTGTTACCAGAGTGACAAGTCCCAAACTGATATATATATGGGAATCTTTTCACCACTATTAAAATAATTGTGATTGCATATTAGCAAAATATTGCCATGGAGTCTTTTTAAGGAAAATGTTGGGCATTCGTTTAGAAAATTGTGATTAAAGGTAATGTTAGGACAGGTCACTTGCAGACCCAAGGAGAAACATCAGCAAATTTATAAAAAGTGGTTCTTCGGTGACTACAAATAATGGGGATTATATTTTACATCTCCAGTTAACATAGATTGGATTTATGCATGTACAGAATATTGTTTGAAGCATATCTTGCATGAATTAAAGGCATAAATAAAATCAGTCGATACCATCCTTCTATCCAGAGAACCAACCTCTATAAAATCCAAATTTTTAATCTATTCCTTGCAGACAAATGAATATTTAGTGAGCCCATATGTATTTTTTAAGCAATTCCATTGATCAACCAATGCGTGCAGCAACATATGCTGAGAGTACCAGTAAAGTTTGGCTGGAATTTTTTCAGTTTCATCATACAACAAAAGCACAAAAAAGGTGAGTCTTCAGCTAATCAATATCTGGAGGGGATGACAGTGATTATACTTGCGATTGCACTAGGATCTCAACAAATATTCGTGAACTTTTCCCCAATCCCAGAGGAAATACCAGGCATTGATAACATCCAATTTATGACTTAAGCAATTGCCATCAGTGTTTGTTTCCTGCAATCTGGCAGGCACCGTATATCCTTTACAAATAACAGTTGTATCTGACTAATCTCCACATGCCTGTACTGAAGTAGTTCTGACCTGATCACATGCCTGTCCATGCATAGATGATTTTTTTTTTAAGATCTGACAGAACAATTAGACCTTTTCCTATAAAACTTAAGTTTAAGTACAGGATTTGTAAAGCTCCTAGAGAGCTTCCTCAGGATGTGCCTAGAAGAGCTATCAGTTAAGCATGCTCCCATGTTTCCTACTACAATACCAGTGTATCTTTGTAAAATCAGTGGAATTATATTAGCAAATGCTTGATGTGGCAGGATTGAAAACTATGTAAAAAGAAAGTCTGGATTTCATTCTGATAATCTCCCTTCAGCCTGGGAAGCCTGAGAACAAGTGACATGATCCATTTTTAAGAGTTAGCAATATTTTCTAATGAATTTCTGACCTCTCTCAAATGTCCAGGCTATTGCTTCAACACAAGAAGATGTCAGTGGAGTCCATGCCTATGTGAATTTACTTGGATTCTTTATTAGTTAAAATTAATCTCAATCAAGGAAAATGACACTTCATTTTTTTGATCAAGAGTTTTATGCAAGCAGAAATGGTTAGTGGGAAGTTTCTTCTTTACAAGTCTAATGCTCTCCTAGTGTTGATTATGGAACATGAAAGACACACTCTGCCTACCTTGTGCAGGATAATAAATCACTAAATTGGAAGCTTCAGTTACCTTACAGATTTTGATAGCAACATTAATAGAATTAGCAGTTTATCTGCCTCACCAGGAGATTGTTAAAAACAGATGCTGCAGCAACTAGAAGGAAAAAAAAAAAAAAAAAAAAAAGTAAAAATAAAATTAAAAAAAAAAAAAAAAGATGAAGAGGCCTATTTTTATGGCCAAACATGACTGTGTTTTTTACGTTTGACATTAAAGCAGCAGTCGTGATTTCTCTTGGTCTCCCACAAAATTACACAACCCTATTTTAAAACAATGAAATAAATTCTATCCATTATTGTCTGCTTGTTCAGGTTTCATGCATAATTAAAGCTGGACAAAGACAGCATCTGATCACACACTAACAGTCAGAATCAAAAGAGTCCAGCAGCAACCTGGTGCTGATAAACAGAAATTTTAACAGGCTGATAAACAGAGAGCCATCATTATCCAGGAGAGGATTTACTAGCCTGCCTGTGTTTGGTTTGTTTGCATGGCTTCAAGGCAGGACCATTTTCTGTAAAAAATACTGGGTTTTAATTGCTCTTCAGTAAGCCCAGATTCAATGAGTCTTGAAGCCAGTCATATTTCCATCAATTTCAGGGGGACTGGATTGCACTGGGGATATGAAGAAAAAAGAAAAAGCCTGCATCTTTTTCCATCACCATCTTTGTGCACCATTCAAGTGAATTTGAATTATGCTTCAAACTGATCTTTGCCTTGTGTTTGTTTTTTTTTTACCTCCACCCTAAAGAAAAAAAAAAAAAGTCTGAATTTTACCACTTCTAAACAAGAAGTAGAAGTGGTATGCAGAAAGAAAGATGTCTCCGAAGCTGTTGAGAAGTGTGAGTAAAATGAGAACAGGTCCTACTCTCAGTCTGGCTGTGTGAAACCAAAGCAAAATTTAGAAGCTCCTACAGAAATAACTCATGCTGGCTCTTTATGTTGAAGTGTGAGGAAGCTGGTGAGAAAGGTGACATTTTCCCCCAGGCTGTACAAAAGCAGCAGCTATTCCGGGAGCAATGCAATATCTCTCACAGCTGATGTGCATCTCCTGACAGCACAAAGAGCCGTTAGATCAGCATTGCCAAGGATGCCACCAGTGTGCTGCCCACCCCCACTCTTAAGACACTTCTCTTAGTAAACAGGACAATCATTGTGCGAAGAACCTGCATATTCCATGTGCATATTACTAGCTCCTTCATCCTCCACAGTAGCTCTCTTGTCCATTTGAGACAAACTTCACCTTCTGGGGCCCTGGAACAGTGATGATAACAGGATTAGGCAACTCAGGTAATTGTAAGGTTATTGCTGATGTTGATGCTAATAAAAATGGTTTATGTTGCTGACATATTTGACTGTATGTGGAAGAACTGAAGACATGAGATGGGACAAATTACCTTTTAGGACTCTGACACTTAAAACTAGATGTTGATGGGCTGATGTGTACACCTGAATGGAATGCAGAAATAATTTTCTTTAGATATGTTTCTAAAAGAGCACTGTGCCTTCCTGAGTATCTCCAAAAAAGTATCCTAGAAGCAGTCAGATAAGGAAAGGGTAAGTTTTGAGAAAATGTGCAGGGAGAGCCAAGGCAGAATTTGGGTGTGCACTGGGTGGGTCAGCTCCCTTTGCAGTCTTTGGAGCTTACCTACCTCCTGTGCAGCCTGGAGAGCCTCAGAGCCAAGAGACCAATTCAGCCTGCCCCAAGGCAGACACCAGAGACTTGGTTCAGGACCATGCAAAGGAAACCCAACCTAAGAGCCTGTCTAAACTCCCTTCCTTTTGCTGACCAGTACTCCAGGCAGCAGGCTGGGAAGCACTGAAGAAGCAATTTGGTAAGGAGCTTTTTTCACTGATGGTCTTGGATACACACCAGGAAAGACATTTGTGCAGCTAACTTTGTCTTTGCAGGGGTAGCAGTATTAAGAGCATAAACCCAGCACATTTACAGAAACCGATTTAGTAAAATCCCTTGGGACTTCAGGTCACAGTTGGATGGAGAAAACATGAAAACCAGACATCTTCCAGACCCAGGAGGCCTTAAGACCTTGATGACAGTATTCCCTACTATGGTTGTTATCTGTCTTCCAAAAAAAATCTGAAAGAGAGGAAAGAAAGATCTCTGAACATTAGTTCCACAGAATGGAATTAGGGCAACACTAGCTTCATCACAGGTTCCTTTGGAGGGGTGGGGTTTTGCCAGGATTGAAATGAATCATCTCTTAAGTTATTATATTTAAATGTCTTTGTTTGGGGGTTCTAGCTCTCTGGAAGACTCATAAAAAGCCTGATTTATTACTCCAGTCATCTCTGATTACAAAATTTCCCCCCTCAGCCTTGAAATCAACCTCTGCTAACAAGGGCTCAGAAGTTTACGAGAAAACAGTAAAATAATTATATATATATATATATATATTGCAAAGACATGAATAAACCTAATAGAACTATGACAGCTCATAAACCTAATTCATTAAATATTGCTAACTATTAACATTTGTTACTGCAGGATGTAACATACATACGTATGTAATCTCCGGTGATCAACATATGGTGCGTGAGTAGTCACAATGCAAGCTCAAATTATGCAGCAGGCTCCCTCTTGGTGTGATAATATATTTATCCAGAAAAATATTTCTAAATAGGCTTCTACTTCTCTTTAACTTTATAGTCACTGAACATTAATGGTTGGAATCAAATCTAAACATAGAATTAAAATATAAAAAACAAATACGTTTCAAAGGTTTTATGTCTGTGTTCTGAAACATTTTCTCTTTTCCATGATCATTAAAAATACTTCCTGGAGCTCATATC
Source organism: Aythya marila (assembly GCF_965140915.1). Classification (NCBI taxonomy): domain Eukaryota; kingdom Metazoa; phylum Chordata; class Aves; order Anseriformes; family Anatidae; genus Aythya; species Aythya marila. The sequence continues at coordinate 176,313,796 of NC_139042.1, read as the reverse complement.
ACATAGCTCACAGTTCTCTAGACTCTCTTCTAGTTTTGTTAAAGTATAAATTCCCAGTCTATGGAGTGAAATCTTACAATCTGTCTTAGTAGAATCTTTTTTTTAGCTTGAGTACTTATCAGTAAATCAAGAAGGATTTGGTAATTCTTTATTTTAAGGTAAATCTACTTGTAGGAAATTTGTTTCTAATATATTTTTGTTTCTATTTCTGAGATCTCTACTATCCAATGGAGGTTTCTTAAATGGCATTTATTATTTTCTGTTATTGTATACTTTTATTATATTAATGCCTGCAGACATTTACTAGGTTTACAATCCCATTGTTGTAGAGGATGAATAAATAAGCAAATAAATAAATAAGATAATGTTTGCCCTGGAAGCCTTACAGTTGATAAATATTTGTTTAGTTGCTGAGAGAAATAATTTTCTGCACGTGACTTGCTTGAAGCTATTCATTCAGCTGTCCATTGCAAGAGTTGCTCTGTGTCCTGTATCACAGGCTACTTATTTTGTTCTCTGGATGGCAAACTATTTACACAATAGGAAGATGAATGATGAACAACAAATAGTACATTTCCTAGAGGGATTTTTTTGGTCAAATGACCACCTGTGCTAAAAGCGGTGAAACACAGAGGACTCATAAATATTCACACAAACATTTGACAGTTCTCCAAATGTTTGCAAATTAGTACCATGTCTCTACAAATAACAATGACACCATACATTTAGAGTAACTGAGCATGCTTCCAGGTGCTTTCTGTTTACAAGACCTTCTCCCTTCTCTCTTTTGAATGATTTTTTTTTTTTCCTTCTTAGAATAAAGAAATATAGTCACGTATACCACTGTCAAGCAGTTTTCTGAAGCCAGCAGAAGCACACTTGGCTCAAGATAGTTTTCCAGTGACACCACACATTTCAAACAGAGTACCAAGGAGAAGAGATATGGCAGGGTAACATCTTTATAGAGATCTCCCATAGAGATGGTCTGGAATGGAAATTCTTCTCAGGAGGGCAATAATTCCACGAATGTTATCATAAACCTGCTGACAGCCGTTGCCATTAAGGAGAAATGTGCAGTAAAATTCCTGCCCCTTCTAGAGACATCTGTACACAGATACCCATTTTTTTCTGAACATGTCCAGAAAACAACAGTAGTCAACACAGACCCTTGTGTATCCAAGCAATTAAACACACTGCAATTAGAAATAGGCCATTTAAGATAATAGCATTTTTCAGAGATGAAGAAAAGCCACAGGTGGTAAATTGTACACTGAAAAGATTTGCTAAGTACACCAGAAGACCAAAGATTTGTAATTGCATACTTTGTTGATTGAACAATGGGACCATAAACACATCTTCTTCAAAAGGACTCAACAACAAAAAAGGCAAAGAATAATTTGAGATGCCAGTGTAACACAGTCTCATCTCTGAATAGAATGAATCAGCTGGTTATAAACAGTACAAGTAAAAGAGGAAATAACTTCTGAGCCTACAACAATACATTACTAATTATAACAAAACAGAATTAGTTTCATGAAAAAAATAATCTCCTAAAATGTTTCTAAAAGTAGAGGAAAATTTTGAAAAGGAAAATGTTAGCCCTTCCTAATTTTACTTCCAGCTCAGAAGCAGAATGACTGACTACTATTTATATGGCACCACAAATGTGTATAGCTTCTTTTCTGTGATATATAAGCAATTTCCCACCTTAAAGAGCTTACAATCTAAGCATCAGATCTGTCAACTGCTGCCATCAGTCATAGTTTAGTATCCTGAGTACTCTCTTTTTCAAACTCACCCTTAAGTCACCCACCAGTCTAGTCCTGACAGTGTTGATGACAAAATGACATGCAGAGCATTCTCAGATTGGTGCTGTGATTTCATGATGGACACCACTCTGTGCTGGAAATTAAGTAATTAATACTAATCCCAAAGATGGAAGCTAGTTTGTCCCATCAGGCTGTTGAAACATACAGCAACAATATAGATGAACATATTGTTTATTTAATGAGCTCTTCAATAATTTTTATTTTTAAATGCATTAGGAGAGCCTTTTTCTCCCCTTACATATTGGGAGTTTTCACTTTGTAAACCCAGTGTTACTAGAGTGACAAAACCTCTGGTGTATTTCTGAAACAAAACCCTAATGAAGTGTTCTCCTGTGCTTTGCACAAAAGGAAAATGGGATTTTCCAGTGCACTAACAACATGGTAGATCCAGGTTCAGCCCATTAGCTACATCAGCAGATGCTGGAAGCTTGTAAAGTGGGGATGATAGTTGAACAGAGAAATGAGTAGAAATATTTAAAAGTGAAAAAAAAAAAAAAAAAAAAAAAAAAAGAATGTTGCTGTCAATCAGATTATTTAAATTTTATAAATGAACATGACACTGGAAGCTAATTTACTGCATAGATGGGTAGAATCACATACACAGGCTTTGACTGATTGTTATCACTCCCTCTCTTCCTGGTGCTCTTTGGAGCTTTATCCAGGATTATTCATTCCTTCTTTATCTGCATTTTTTTCCTTTTTTTTTCTTTTATTTTCAAATGAAGTTTAAGATAATTTTGTCTCTGAGAAAACCGGTAACTTACATCTTCAAGAGGGACCTTTCACGGTCATGTGGACATGTACCCCAGGGGAGCTGAAAAACAAGCTACCTGAACCAGGTTTTAAATTCAGTTCACTTATGAAGAAACGCTGATATTATCTACTCCTTTAAAAGAGTTTTCTGTGCAGACCAGAAAGTGAAGGAAGTAGAAAGCCTTCTGACTACTAAATGTTTCCCATTTATCGTGGTTTCTGTGATATTCTGGCAGAGATTGATTTATAAAGCCAGTGGTCCTTAGTAGTTGCTAGGAAACAGTGCTCTGCACTCGATCTGCACACAGAGAGATGTGCAGCCAGAAAGTGCAGTTTCTGAAGGAGCAATTCTTCTGATTTCAAACCTTTACAGAGAAATTTCAGTGTGTGACTTCCCCAAAACAATACGAGCAAGTCTTATTCTCGTCTGCAAATATCATTGCTTAAACTAAGCTCAGCTAAACTGAGCTAGTAACTTTTTTTAGGTCCAATGACCATGTTCTAAGTATGGCATTTTCTTATTGTAGAAATTTTAAAAAGTCATAGATAAGCTGTGAGGACTTCTTGGGTCCTATATTTAGTCCTCTGATATTTCTGGTAATGTGCATAATCCCCTTCACCATTTATCAAGGTCCATCTTAAAAGCAGACAGGGATTTGTCCATAGCAAAATGCATAAGTAAATAGTAGCCTCTTTTTAATTTATAGAGTATATTTATTCCTGGGCTTTTGTCTGTGTGTGTCAGCATTGCCCTTTCAACTAAACTGCTTTCTCTTCCTTGGTTTTAACACCTCAGTGCCTTTATAGGCAGTAATCCTATCTATGTCTGGTTTTTGTTTGGCTAACAACACCCAACAAACCCCCCTTAGTCCTGTATGATAAGCTCTCTTTTCCTGTCATATAGTGATGCAGCACTTCTCTGCACCTCTTTGTTTGATTTTTTTCTTTCTTGAATGTAGGCAACCAAAACCATGCATAGTGGTTCCAGGTAACATATTACAGTGCATCAGTGCTTCCCTCTCTTTACTGGAATTACTTCTCTTGTCACTGCCTATAATCTTCTTCTCTCTCTCTTTTTTTTTTTTTTTTTTTTTTTCTCCTGAGATGCATCATATCTTATCAATGGCTCAGAGACATTCATTGCCTGTCAAATACAAATCCACCTTTCTTTTCCCCCCTTTTTGTTCCCATTTTCAATGGGTAGCAAGCATTCTTGCTATTGGTTCTTAAATACATCACCTTGGAATTTGTCCTAGTTCAGCCAACCCCATGGTTTTACTGAGACCTGCAAGTTAACCAGAGCCCTACTGGGATGCTTCCCACCTGTGTGCCTTCAATAATTTTAATTAGTGCACACCCACTTCTTGGCCATTAATGAAAGTATTTAAGGCACTTCATTTGGAATACTATTCTTGAGTGCTGATTTCCTGTTTGGCATAATTTGCCAGTGCCTGCCCTTTGGAAGCTTAGAAGGTTCCTTGTGCTAATTTTCATCTCACAGAATGTGAATCAATTCCATGAAGTATTTTATAGAAGAACAGGTAGGTTAGTGTGTTACTGTGCTTCCCTTAGCAAAATAAGTCAATGACTGAGGTAACCTGAAACTTGGTCCTCTTAGTAAATCAGTGTTGTATTTTAAGGCATCTGTTATTTCTCTTCTTGTCTTTCATTCTCCCTAAAATCTTGCATTTCAAAATGGCTGGTCTATAGTTGCTAGGTTGCCCTTCCTTGGCACCCTTTTTTAACTGAAGTTGCCACACTTACTTGTCTTCCTTCAGCTAGATGTACCAGCTTGTTGTGTCCTGATCTAAACTCAATGGGGCCTTTCCATAAACTTATTTTCCATAAACAATCCTGTTATTGCATCTGTGTTCTACCTATTCACCTTCAGAAGCAGATGCAAAGTATTAATTATTTTTGTGGGGGAGCATCCTTAAAATAGCTTTAAATAGCAATCTTACATTTGTCCTAGTTCTTTATTCACTATATCTAGAGGATCTTTAAGCCTTGCTTCTGATTTCTCAAGAACTAAATTATCCTGAGTTTTCAGAGTTCCTATTCTGATCTCTTACTTTCAATCTTCCAACTTCTGGTTTCTTTTCCTGAGCAAATCCTTTTTGATTTTTGAAGATTCTTTGGCAAATCTCAGTAGCCTATTTAATAGAATTATTTGTCCAGCAAGATCTGGTGTCCTTATGCCTGGCAATATGAATCACAAACCTGCACTCTACCCCATTTCAGTGCCATTACTCTTCAGACTGCTTTGCTATGATATAGTCTGCCCTTTTACAGTTAAAAGCCTTAGCTACCAGCTTGCCTTTGGATATACTGCTATTTCATTTAAAGTGAAACATGGTCAGTACTGTCATCACTTGATAGCATATTATTTTCTCTACTGTTTCTTCTTTAAGATTTTCACTACTTGTCCATCACCAACTTAAAATACTATAATCTCTCAGAGGTTCAACTTCTACTTTCAAAATTACTGGATTCTACTTTAGTTGTAGCATCTCTTCTCCAGTCTCTGACTGTGAAATTTAAAGTCTCCCATAATGATACAATACCCTGGTAGCTTATCTCTCTCCTGATACTGAAATAATCTCAGGTCACTGTAGAACCCCATGCCTATCCTTCTACAATCTCTTTCAGGACTTTTTCCAAACGTATTTTGACACAGACTAATCCTCTAATATCCATATTTCTAATTAAGATTTCTTGATGGCCAGCTATGCTCTTAATACATAATGCTACTACATCTTAAGAATCCCTTCTCCATTTCTTTGACAGAGTACACCACGCAGTACCTGCACTCCCATTGCAATTAGTATTGTATCATTTTTTTGCTATCTCTAATATCCTGATTCATGTCATGCTCTAATAAGCTAAATTCTTCCATCTTCATGTGCAGGTTGCTTTTTTGCTTTTATTACTGCCTCACTTCACCTGGTTTCCTAGCTAGGTTAAGTACAATATTGGCACTGATTCATTGTCTATCCAGTCACTGAGATTTGGGGGCATTTTTCCTCCTCTATTTCCTTCTATCTGATATTCCTTTATCTTTGGATATCCCCACTTGATTTTTCTTTTCTTTGTATCATAAGAAGGTGATGGTAGTATAGCTATCTCCCCAGTTTTCCTTTTTTCCTATGCATTTTCTTGCAGTTAGGAGCCCTTCCTTTCTATTACAGCAGACTCTGTCTTAGGAAAGTCATGGTTCAAACATTCAAGGGGAGCCCCTTCCTAGAAAAGATCCTTCTTCCTAGGAAGGCCCTTTCTGTAACATTCATCTCTGCCCACTGGTGGTGGATTATTACTACTACTGCTATTACTTTTTAAATTGTTTTTTTTTTTTCTTTAAAACTTTAGTTAAAGAAATTTTGCTAATTCATTGAAAATTCTATATTTCTTTCTGTCCTTTCTAAGTGTTTATACAATGCTCATAACCTTGATATCTGCCTCTATTTAGGCAAAGAGTGTTTTATCAGAAAATTAACATCACAAAATACTATTTCATAGGGCCTGTGTCTCAGACAAAAATAGAGTGCATTTTCTGGGTGCTCCTTGTTTCTTAGTGTAAGTGTCTATATTTCCCCTAGTAAGTACCTATTTCAGTTATACTACAGGTACTTTGCTGTAGTAAAGGAGGTCTAAGGACACAGGCAGGAAGGGTTTACACATTCAGGTAATAATTTTTCCAGTTGACCTAATAAAAATAATCAAGCTTTCCAGCATGAAGGCACGTCCTAGGGTCACTTGGTATCTGAAGATCTGTTGGTATCTGTTGGTATCTTGGTATCTGTTAAGAATGTTAATAGATTGTAATGTTTAAATGGCCTAAAAGTTAGAAAAATGCTATTATCCTTATATTTAGCGATTATATAACTTGGCTGAGTCACAAGGAAGCATCTGTAGTAGATTCAAAACCGGAATCAAGAGATCTGTGCTGAAAACATGTGCCAGTCTTGATGACACTGCCAATGATATCTGTAAAGAATACAATGGAGAAGAAACAGGACTTATTTTGTAGTTTTAAAGATTTTTCTATAATTACTGCAAGAATACATTCTGGAATATCCATCTATTCATTGCAATATAGTCACCCATGACTTTAAAATAAATAAATAAAAGGCAAAAGTAGAGATGACAAAAAGCAAAGAGATCCCAGAACAAAAAGAAAAGAATAGAGGAATACAGAAACACACCCAGATGCCATTTCCAAACATGGTGTGTAACCATGGCTCTGAATACAACATTGTGGAAGTAAAATGTCAAACCAAAAGCCCTACAAACAAAAGAGGGGACATACATGATAGCACCAGCATCAAGGTCCAGACCTAAATAAATGGGTGCCAATTAAAACCTCTTTCTTGTGGAGGAGAAGCTTCTCATGTGTTAGGAGGATGGTCAGTAGCTTCCATCCCACCTGTAGTAAGCAGTGTACAGTCTTCATCTAAGAATAAAGCAACCTCATAGGGTAATGGAAATGGGAAGATGCCCCACAGCATGAAGAAGGTTTATAGTCCCCAAAGCAGTGAGGTTCACAAAATGGCCATTGAGAAGGTTGTTGGCATGAAGACCTCTGAGCCTCTCTAAGCTGAGCCAGGTCAGTTCATTAACAATGATCTAACACTGGTGTTACACCTGTTCTATTCAAAAGAACTGAAAGTTGATTTAGTGCTCCACAAGGCCTGTCCCAATCCAATGTTCCTTCCTAAATACAGAAGTATTAAACAGCACTGTCTTTTCAAAAACTGTCTGCTTAAGTAACCTGTTGGCCCCTGCAATTATGTTTTCTTGGAAAAGGACTTACTGTGGCAGGGAGCTTGAGCAGCCCAGTCCTGTATCTCATCTTACTGAAAACATTAAACATAAAGTGTTATGATGAAAAAAAAAATTATAAGCAATATCAGCTTAAATTTTAAAGTATCTGTATAACAGCAAGCAAATGCCTGTTACCACCTTCAACTATTTTAAATAAATATAAAATTAAGCATATTTTTTAAAGTTTGTTTTTTTATTTTTTTAATTAGGCCTTTAGACTGTAGGCTTCTCAGGGCAGGGAATCTGCCTTTATATTCATTATTTTAAAAGCAATACACACAACTATACAACAGACCACAGTTTTAGATAACTACTCAGTGTAGTACCTTGAAATTTCTCCTTGAATTGCTTGTGGAAGCAATTGCTACCAGGTACTGAAACCATTTTGAACAGTGAGATGTCTGAAATACTGTGCAAGGTCCTATTTCTTGCATCCACAGCAGGGGTGTAAATATTCACAGTCATTTGAGCATCACTTAAGCAACAGCAATAAAGACCCTGAGCGTTTTGTGAGAATTAATGACTGCCTGAGAGTGTTAATCGCCTGAGGTGGAACTTTGGGCCATTAACCCCAACTGGTCATTAAACTTCAGGAAAGGTCCAAGGCTGAGGTCATAAGGACAGTTATGAATTTTGGGGAGAAGGTATATTTATATATGTTGATTTAACGCTTTTTCATTTGTGCTGTTGTAGATCAAAGCTCCAGATAGGCTGAAGAAACTACAGAGCTCTAGATGCTGGTGACAACTGCCAACCCTTCATTTAATGGACTGCAAATATCAACACATCAGAAAATTCCCAGCCAAGCTGGAAACATTTTCAGCATTTGTAAAACCTTCACAAATGCCAGCAGGCAGTTCTAAAAATCAGAATCAATCCATCCTGCTCCCTGGTATGCATAACCCATATACATGGCAGGGGAAGGAAGGTAAGTAGGGTATAGACAGCAAAAGGGCTAAAATTCATTCAAATTCATCCAGATCTAGGCTCTGGCTCCTCTTGAAGTGCCAGCTGAACCCTGATGGTTTTTAATGCACTGGCCTCCTCTTGATCTCTGCCCAGATATCTGTTTTACACAGGCTGTGCATTTCTGGCAGTGCGCAGCTTTGCCACTCATCTCAGAGCAAGGACAAATACTTGGTGTACCCCTGAGGGGCTATCCCAGTTCAGAGGAGACCCAAGAGGAGCAGGGAGGAGGTGAGGCCATGGGGCATCTCCATGGGAAAGCTCAGGGCTATAAAAAGGACACACAGACAAAGACAAGGACATCCAGATGCTCCTCACTGAAGAGATGCAAGAATGCCTTGGCTTGTAGAAAACATCCAAAAGTGCTGTTTCATGTGGCAACGGAGCTGCTGTAAGAGCCAGATATCTCCCAGAGAGTCTCTCTGCTCTCCCATTTGCTTTTCCTCCATCTCCTACCTCTGTGGCTCTGCCTCTCCTTGACACCTCAAGGAGCCCATTTCGGCTCACTAACCCAGCAGAAATCTGGGGGTTCAGGGTGGGAGGGGTGGAGGATGGGCTGTTTCACCTCTTGTTTGTATTTTTGTGAGCTTATTTGTGCTTTTTGTTGTGTTTTTTTTTTGTTTGTTTGTTTGTTTTTGTTGTTGGTGGTGGTTTTTTTTTTGTTTGGTTGTTTGGATTTTGTTTTTCTTTTACTGCATGAGGAGATCAATAGGAGAACACAGCCTGCACCCAGGAGGATGCTGAGATACCAGCCATTTAGACTGTCTCATCCTAACTGACATGCAGTTTCCCACAGCTGGAAAGAAGTACTAAGCTACAGTTATTTGAAAAGCTTATCAACTGGGGCTGAAAATTCCCACAGATAAGTCTTGCGCTATGGAAGACAGTGACAAAATTCCCACAAATTTCAAACAAGACAGGAGCTCACATATTCTCTGCAACATATTGCAGAAGACTTTCTGCTAATTTCTGAAGGAGACCTGAAGAGTACAAAGATGCTTTAGAAAGATTCAAAAAAAAAAAAAAAAAAAAGAGAGAGAGAAGTAAACATATTACTCTCAGCTCTTTGGAACAATTAAAATGTAAAGAGAAGTACCATTTTAGTTACACACATAGGTGCTTAACAGAGAAATTGCTCACAATATATCTAAATCCCCAACTGTTTTTGCCACAGCAGGATTAGATACCAGGCATAAAGTAGTGTTCTGGCAAGGAGCCAGAGCATTCCTGGATTGCACATATGTTAGATATGCCTGGTGTTTATTACAACAGTGCAAGAGCACCTCTATAGTCAAGGGTCAGTGAGCATTTCCATTATAAACAAAGAAGTTAAGGCTCTAATAGCTTACTTGTTTCAAAGTCTCAGTGAAGAATTGCAAAAAAAATGTGTATTGAAAAGCCTGACAAAAAAATGTTATTAGAGAATTTTAGTTCAGAGATCTTCCAACCCCAATTTTTCCAGAGCCTGTAAAAAAGTAAAATAAAATAGCCTGTAATATTGCTTTTTTTTAAGCTTTTAGTTTGCAGGCAGATCTGAAGGTAGCACATGGGTTTCTTCATCTGTGGATTTGACCCATGCACAGCTGGGGCATCGTTACGATCTCTGCCCTTGGAATTCTCTTCTTAGACAAGAATCACAGAGCACAGCAGCACATTTAGAGCATGAGGTTATGGCTCACACTTTCTGCAGAGGGACTGCCAGAGGTTAATACACCTGCTAGACACATCCCTCTAGACAAACATTATTTTGCCTTCACAGGTCAACAAGCTACCTCCCTACCAACTGCATTTTAAACTGAAATCGTATGATGCCATGGCAAGAGCACCCAGCCATGGGCAAATGCATATTAATATCCTTGGCTGCTTCTAACAAAATCAACATGCCCTGCATGAGCTGCCATGGCCTCAGGCCCACCCCAGCATGTCAGACCCTAGGCCAGGGTCAGCAACAGGAGCTCTGTATGGGAATGAGGAGCAATGTCAGTTACTCGTTAGACAGCTTCCATGCCTCCAAGGCTTGGTCAAAGGGAGGTTTGCATGCTGTAACTATTTGCTCCTGGTAAAAGAATGATTTTTGTCCATGCTACCTGCACAAAAGGTAACAGATACCTCAGGTTATACTTGTGTCTTGTTTGAAATGGGAGTAGTTTGTTATTTCCAGCTAAAAACAGGCACAGAGGAGCCTCACAATGTACCTCAGCCACACAGAACTGTGGTGATGGCTTGAAATTGCTGTTGCACCAGTGTGCTTAAAGGAATTAATCAGGGTTTTACCACTTACCTACCTGCTTTCCCCTAAAATGTTAATCCAAATTATTACAAGGAATAGAAACATTACTGTAATTCTGCTAATAATATAGTCATTTATAAGATAGACTTTCTTGCCTTTGAAGTAGAACCAGATACACTGTTCTTGTAGATCCAGTATCGTGCCAATCAAAAGTCATGCTTTCTGCAATATTTATGATGAGATCTAAAATGCTGGCACAACCAGTTAAGTTATGGAAATCTGTATTATAAAGACTGAGCCAAATACTAAACGTTCATATCTTTCAAGAGAAGGAGAGCATGGGGACAGCTACTGTGCAGCCTCTTCCATTAGCATGAGTCGTGCACCAGTTCCACATGTGCTAAGGGACCTCTCCTTCTCACTGGCAGATTTTTAGAACATGTTAGGTAGATGTTGTTAGCAAGAGCAATAGCATACCATAAACCCTAGCTGAGACAGGGAGAGAGCATGTTCCCTGAGGACTCATCATGGCCAGAAGAGGAGGAATGGGTTTGAAAGTCCCCATCTGCCCAGCGGAGTTTCATCGTGAAGAAAAACTATAGATAATGGCCTGTGGTTTGTAGTTATCTGCTCCTAGTTCTTTACAATCAGGAGAATGCCACATATACCACAAGCTGAGTGCAAGATGAAGCAATTAAACCAGATCCTTAAAAGAAGTCTGAGAATACTTTGCTTGGAGCCATACATTACTGCAAACAATATATCAGACACCCTTCATTATCAAGAATCTGTCCTGCAGGTACTGGAATTTCTCCCGCTTACTTTACATTGGGCAAGAAGCTGAATTTTTCCCTGTGGTCCCATACAAAGAATCTAACACCACTTCCTACTGAGAGTCATAAGCAAACGCTGAGAGACTAGGACCTGAACTTTGAGCAAGATTTATTAATAGGTTCAGGCACTCCAGCTAAGTGTAACCGTGAGTGACCTCATGGGGATAGCTAACTACTGCTTACAGCAAATCACCCATTTGTACCAGCTATTATCAACTTCTGGTTGCCTTTTACCTGCACGATATTGTTAACAGCATATCTTTGGGCTGAGAGTAGTGTAAGAAGCCACTAGAGTGGCTGAAGAGACATTTGCTTTGTACCACATTTCCTTGACTTTGGTCTCCTGCACTTCACTCATCCCCCCCTTTAGGGTGGTCTCTGGTGGAAATCAGGTGGCAGAGTCTGAGGCTGTGGCATTGTCTGTGGATAGCCAGTTTGATTTTCTTCTCTGTGATCTCTCTGTGTTGTAATAAATCTAAGAATTCAGAATCCAAATCAGAAGAAGTACTGTTTCACCAAGACTAAAGCTGGGAAGATTTAAGGCATTGAGTGACCTATATATGGGGGCTTTTTCAGTGGATTCTTCAAGAAGAAAAACGTTTATTTGTAATTAAAACACTACTTGTTACCCCAGATTTTGTGTGTTTTGTGGTTAGGGCTTAATCCTCTTCTGAAGACATCTATATTTGTGTACTGAGAAAAAAGCTGCTTTCCTTAGCAAATGTAAATTTCTTAATAACCTTCCTGTTAACAGCCATGATTTAAAGATCCTGCTCAGTCCATTTCCCATTGAACAGGCCTTGGTTTCCCTTATTTCAGCTGTGTGCTACTGGAAATACAGCACTAGTGCATTCCAAGTGAGTTTATTTAAGAGGACTTTGGACCAAAAGAAATGGAATAGCCTTTACTTTCCTCTCTTCCCTGGTTTTCATAACTACCCTTTTCACAACAGTCCTCATCCTTAGCTCAGGATTGTTGTGGTTCTTTGGGCATGGCTCTGGCCCTTCTCATGCCCTCCACAACAGTGTGTGGGTGGCAGTGTGTGTGTGTGTGTGTGCCTGTGCCTGGCTAAGGACTGCTTCCTCAGGAGTGCACCATCACAGAGCTGACACGCAGTGCGTGTGAGCTCCTCTGCTTCAAGAGCAGGTCCTCGGAGCATCAACTTCAGCCACACCGAGCAAAAGATGCTGTGTTTTAGGGATGGAAGTGAGAAATGGGTATGTGGTGCCCGGGCTGTGCACTGCTGATTGTTGCTTAGCAATGAAATGTGCAGCACATGGTGAGAGTGCAAAGATACCAGAGCATTTTTTATTTTTATTTTTATTAAGAAAAAGAAAACGAATAAGAAGGTCACACTAATGATCACTAGAGAGATGGGAACATTATCAGATGCGGCAGCTAGAAAGAAAGTCGTACTCCCCCAGCCTGTCTGCAAAATCCTCTTTCCTCATTTAATTTCAGCACTGAAGGACAGAAGAGGAGGCAAATTCAAAGTGCTTTGTCCCCACTCTTGCCTTATTGTTAGCAATCCCATTCCATTTTAACACACTGGAATAAGTTTTTTTTCTTTTTTATATGAGGTCTGCTCTTGGGTTAAAAGGAAAAAGGCAGAGAAACTGCTATGTTACACTGAAATAATGGATTTAGGAAAAAAAAAATTTTTTAGAGCAGATGAAAACACAAATATTATTTTCAGGCTAGAGCAAGGCATCCCATTAATAATGATTTAGCGAGGATCCCAGAGGCATCTAAATAAACCAGGAAGGCTAGGCTGAGCTAGGCAAACTGCTTATGATTACAGTTACAGTCCAACCTCATTGGAAAAAAAAAAAAAAAAAAAAAAAAAAGAACTAAAATCCTTCACAAAGCAGAGTGAAGAAGAAATGTGACTTGTGGCCTTTTGTTAATACAGTATCAACTTTAATTGAACCTCCAGGCTTTGATTCAAGTCAATATATCTGGAGCTTCCTGGAACAATAAATCTTAATGTTAACCACAGTACAGGTCAATCTCTGTCTAATATATGCTTTGTAATGCATTTAAAGTAGAGATATAGTATGTAGATAGTGAATTATTCATACATACAAACTACTAATGAATAAGTCAATATACTGACAAGATTTGGGACCTCTAATATTAGAGAGAGGAGCTACCTCTGTGGGAGCACAGGTCCCCAGCAGCAGCTTAACACAGTGATTCACCTGTGCACACATTGTGCTTATTCCTACCAGACTCATCTGAGGCCATTTCTAGGCTGAAAACTTGCATTCAGAGACTTGGAGTTTGGGAACATGCCTTCCTTGTGTCACACACGACCTCCCAGGGATAGACTGAGATCTATGAGCAGCTCGGATCCAGCTTGCCTTCCCAGAGCTGCCCTGCCTGGGGGTGCTGGGGATGCTAATGCTATTATCTCCAGCAGCAGCTACCTCCCACACCTTTCCCATGCTTCTCTCCCCTGCCTGCATGGCACCAGCAGTCTTTGGTGGGAGTCCTCGCATCTCACCCCCAGCCCAGGAGGTGTGGATGAAGGTCTGGAGCTGCAGCTGCGGATGCAAGACTGGAGCTGAAGCTGCAGATGCTCTCCTCCTGCCCACCAGCTGTGGTGGACCACAGGCACCAAAGCCACCAGTGCGAAGGCTCATCTCAGATCCTGCCACTTACCTGGACAGACTCAGCTCACAGATCAAATAACCACAAACTGTGGTTTCTGTGGACACAGCTATTTGGCTTATCAGATCTGAGAGCAAGAGAGAGATCACTGGCTGCCTCAACATGGGAGATGAGGTCTGTGTAATGGTGAGCAAGGATGGACCTCCCATGAACACATTGCAGGCTTGGCAGGAGTGAGCTATCTCTGTGCTCAGGTAGTCTAAGGTTCCTTTTATCACTTTAAGAAAAGAATATTTTCACTCACACTTGAAGAACACCATTGTACATCCATTCATTATAGGTTTTCTTAGCAAGCCTGTCACATGAGGGCCACAATGTATGTTCATAAATGCCAGAATATCTCCCTAAGTCATCCCTACCCACCCCACCCCACAAAAAAAAAAAAAAAAAAAAAAAAAAATCATCTCATTGAGGAAACAGACACGAAACAAAAATTACTATTGACACCATGCAGTCTGCTTTTTTCTTTTCCTTCCTTTTTTTTTTTTTTTCAAGTCTCCAAACACGCTGCTCTTTACTAGAATGTATTGCAAAGAATCACTTAATTCTTTTGATCTATGGAAAAGAATACCCAATTAAACTGGTGGCATTTAAACAATTGTCATTTTATAATGTAGCCTGCTTCTTCAGCAGTGCAAACCATTAGCTGCAAAATTAAACTAAATGTAAAAGAGTGTTGTGACAATTAAACATTTTGAAAACAGCAAAAAGAGTCTCCCCAGTTCCTTTCCAATCCCTCCATGATACACAGCCAGCCCCTGTTCATGCATATTGCTAGAGAATATTACACAGAAATCTCTGTCCTCCATCATGAATGTTTCACTGAAGGCATTTTTTTCTGAAAATAAAAGTTATAATGATTCAACTACAGTACAGAAAAAGAAAAAGAAAAGGAAAACATTAAAATACATTTTTGAGCAACACATTACTCAAGAAACCCAGTCACAGTTGATGAGTAAAGAAGACATGAGCAAGCCTGTGGCTCTCAGATGCGAGAAGAAATGTGCTAGAACATGTGCAGCAAGAATATGTTTTAAATGAGCTATGTCTTTTTTCATTCCTCAGTGAGCATGTATCTTTTCCTATAACATTCAAGGAAGTTAGTAAGCACATCAATAAGAGAATGTGGCTGTATTTGCCAAATGTCAGTCAGCCATGGGAGAGGTTTAACCATTTAGCACAGTTCCCCTGCCCCATTCAATTATTGGACTTGCTTGTTACAGCTGCCAGATCTTAAATAAATGTCTTGACAGAGCTGGTATTGCTCTGCAATCAGTTAGAGTGCCTTATCAAAGGAGGAACAAAATTAAGAATCCAAACTTCACGTCTCAAATGGCAAGAACTTGCCTTGTTGACTAGCAGGTGCAAAACTTCACTTTTTGTGTCTTTAGTAGATTTAAGCAGTCTTTATGAATACAGACCCTAACTATGGACTTAGTCAGCCTTGATTTTTGTAATGTAATCTGTTTTTTTTTGTTTTTTTTTGTTTTTTTCTGTAATGCATTCTGAACCACTGCAAAAACAGTAGTGGAGAACAACTGCAGAATTCAGACAGAAGAGGCATTTCTGCTTTGATTTCTTGGGAAATGTGTGTTGCCATACCCTAGCATTTCCTTGGCCTGATTGTTCTTTTTGTGTTGGGCCACTGAATTAACACCAGAGTTCTGCTCACAGATTTCTGCAAATGTGTAGCCCTTGGGTCACCTAAAGCAGCTTTCAATCAGAGTTGCTTTGCTATTCTCCTCTTCCCTCTTCTAGAAGGCATCTATCAAAAGTTCCCACCACCTCCAGCTTGAGGGATAGGGGATTCAACAGAGTGGAGTTCATGACAGCCTCTTACTTGTTTTCTGTGTGACCTAATCACAGCTGTCTATATGTATATATATATAATAAAATAAAGTGAAATATATAAAAAATGTTGGAAAACTTCTGAAAGGCATAGGTCTGAGTCTTCTACCTATTCTTTAGCTTCAGTCCAGGCACAGCCTTTTATATTCTGAGCCTTTCTGGGCTACTTGTTCTTCCTTAAATTGCCAGGAAATAAAACCACTTCTGTACATCAGCAGTCAGGCTTATCTGGGTGTCAGCATAGACGTTCTCCAGTAACATATCCTCTCAATATTTGTAGCCAGAATGAAGAGAAGCATAAATTCAACACATTTAATATTGAACTTCTAATTCCAAACATTTGTTGTACTTATTTCCATCTTAAAAAAAACAAACAAACAAAAAAAAAAAGAGGATACAGATTGTGTAGTTCCTGTTCTGACACAGCACAGACCTCCTTCCAACCACATTACACACCAGCTGCCCAACCCAACATCTTGAAACTGAACAATTCTCATTGTCAGCTTCCCACTTCCTAAAAATTGTCAGTATCATCTCCAATGATCCTGAAAGATCTGAGAGGAAATAAAATAATAATAATTAAAAAAAAAAAAAAAAACACTCTTATTTCACTTGAGTGATTTTATATTCCTTAAAAATCCTTTTATTGATAATTCTTGATAAAGCAGTCATTACCAGCAGTATAGTGTTTTTTCTCAAGGTATTTATAGCTAACAAGATTTGCTACAGCTATTTAATGCTCTCACTAGCCAGCCATTATCCAGACCAACTACCAGCTTTGAGTTAATGTTGTTGCTGAAATGTAGAACTTGAAAGTTTAGCCATTTGACTTATGGTACTGGTATATTCGATAAGCTCATAATTAGTACGTTAAGATAAGACAGACAGGAAGCACTTGCCATTTTAGGTATGAAGCAGCTGTTTAAAAGCATCATGCATTTCTGGGAACACAGGTCTGCAGGAGACTGCGTAGATCACCTAGTCCCCAGTGATCACAGATAATATGGAACAACTCTTTAGTCTGCCAAAAAAAAAATAAATCTAGAACTACAAAAACCTTTGGTCTTTGTAGGTCTGCTGTTCCTGGGACATCTGGCTCACAAAGCCCTGCTTACCAGTGACAACAAAGTATTTCTCAGCACTCTGTAGTAAACCAAAGACCAAAAGTGTTTGAATGTACTACAGGTAAATGAAAGGAAAGATTACAAATACAAGAAATACCCAAAATCCCACATGAAAATCCCTAACCATACAATGAATTACACTTTGGCTGATGAGTAGAAGTGTGTGCACTATGCAAACAAGACAAAATGGTAGCTATCTCAGCCAAGATTTTTTTTTCTAAATACTCTTAATATAATACCAACTCCACCTCAAAATACTCACTCAATGGTTTTCAGGAGTGAAATATAAAGGGATTTTTCTTTGAAGATTAGCAACACCACTAATCTTGAGGGATTCAGAAGTCAATTCATATTAAAATTACGAGGAATTAGGCAACCTAACCTCTGGCAGGTTTTGAAAGTCCCATAGTGAAAATCCTTAGCTCCTGTTTTAATCTATGGACAGAGGAAGTTTCTGTGCCTAAACAGAGCACCTACCCTCACAGCCTGACCTCCACGTCCCTCCTTTGGTTGAATAGGATCTGGCAACCTTGGACAACAGGGCCTGATGTTATTCCATCATGATAACTGCCATGGTCATCCTACCTGCCATAGTCAGATGTGTGAGTACAACACTTTTTCTTTCAGCCCTAGCTTCAGAAATTTTGTGTTTTCTCTGTAATTCCTTCTGATCCCAGAAGGAATCTGATCTCTCAAAAGTGGCAGATATGATTGCAGCCACAACTTTAACTGATTTTTGCTTTTTTCTGTCTTATGCTACATCTTCTAATTTCAATTTTACAGAATTAATCCATCATAATCATTCAGGCACTTTAGAAATTCCTACCCTCCATTTTGCCTTGTCAAGAGTTTTAAACTAAAAAAGGGGAGATTTAGATTAGATGTTAGAAGGAAATTCTTCACTCTGAGGGTGGGGAGGCACTGGAACAGGCTGCCCAGAGAAGCTGTGGATGCCCCATCCCTTGAAGTGTTCAAGGCCAGGTTAGATGAGGCCCTGGGCAACCTGATCTAGCGGGTGGCATCCCTGCACAGGGCAGGGGGATTGGAACCAGACGATCTTTAAGGTCCTGTCCATCCCAAGCCATTCAATGATTCTATGAAAACCATGATTTTCTAAAAATAAATACATTTTTAAAAAGTAAAAAATACACTTCATATTCTTTCAGAAGTTCTCCATATATGACTGGGTGTGTTGTATTTTTCATTTACACCTATATGATGTTTCTAAACTAAAAGGTCGTGTTGTTTTTGGAATAATCTTTTATTTGAAGTTACCAAGCCCCAGTGGACAATAACAGACTGTTTCAGTTCCACTGGTACTAGAGACCTACCTCTGGCTTTCTCTGCTTCACTGGTGGGCTAATCCAGCACATCCTGCCCCCTAGGGCTGATGCGGGATGCTGACCCTTTACTTTTATATCTTGGTTTATTTGTGTATGCATATCCATGCGAGAATATGCTAATGTACACAGTCTTCATTGGAGTAACAAGACCACGGGTCCTCTTGAGGAACGCTACAGCCTTTCAACTTTAGGTCACTGGTTGGAACTTAATCCAATCTAGCAGTTACTGAAAATCATTAATGTCTAATGGCTTTACTATGGCCTGCTGGTGTCTGAAATGAGCTGATGGTTTCACAGGCTAGATGCTGTGGGTGAGGCCTGTGGAGCCCTGGAAGCAGCCTCACCATTGGCAATCTGAGCAGACCAGCTAAAAAGCTAGAGGTTTGAAATTACTGAACTTCTCCCTCTCCAGCTCAGTCTGGAAAAATAGACCTGCTGACTGTCTTTTACAAAGAAATCTAGACTTCTTTAAAAACCTAGCTGCAATCTTTTGTGGGTGGGTTTGCAGAAAAATCTAACAACACTTCCAAAAGCAAATGACGCTTGTGAAAACACAGCTGCATGCTAGTGACAGCTTGGGGCTTGGAATGGAGATTGTAAACTGCCAAGCACAGAGTTTTGTTTCACTGAGAGAAGAGTAGGGTGGCAGGGGTTTCACTGGCACCCCAGAAGCACACTCCACACGACAGCCCGCCAGTGCCCTCCTCCATGTCTCCTGCCCTTCATTTGGCAGCTTCTGTTGGTCGCTGCCCTCCAGCTGAGCTGACAGAGCTCAGACTGTTTGCCCCCAGCTGGATGCAAGGACTGAAGAAACCAGTGAAGCTTTTCCTAGGCATTAGAGGCAGGCTCTTACCTCTGCTCATGCATTTATTTGATTGTGTCAGGCAGGTCCTCATAGCATTTCCAGCTCTCCCATTGCAGAGAAGAATTAGTTTCCCGGCCGCCTGTGCTGAGCAGCCTGCTGACAGACACAGGTCAGTGGGTGAGATAACTAGCTGCCCCTTGCTGAGATGGAGGAAAAGGGAGAGCTCTGATGAACAGCTATACATATGTATCTCCATGCCAGACATATTATGCCACTCAGTAGGTTTCCTACTCTAGCCTCTGAGCCTCTCTTTTCAGTTTTGCTGGCACCCCCCTCTGTTTTTTTCCATACATCTTGCCTTTTGCACTATTGGAGGTTTCCTGCATAAATGTCTCTCTTCAGAGTGGCTGTTTTTACAAATGGGTTGTTAGAAGTGCTGTGATTGCTAGTCCAACACCACAAAGCTGCAATGGACATTTTGCTTGAAGCATGGTATTTTCCACCTCTTGTCCAGAGACAAGACCCCTGGGTTCCCACATTGCTGAAGAATAATGCACATTCTCCTTTGGCTCACCTCCATGGTGCTCCTTCAGTCAAATTCCTCCCAGTAACTCCAATCTCTGCTTTTCAGAATTTCCTATTGTTCTGAACAATCTTCCTTGGATACATGGAAACTGTAATGGTACTCCTGCCACCATCAAAATGACAAAAGCTTGTGCCAGCCTCAGAAAGAAGGCACCAGTCCAGTTCCGTTGGCCTCACAGGTCTAATTACCTCATGGATTACGAGGGCTTCGCTTTGCTTCCTGTTCCTATCTTCTAGCTCAGGGGTCTAGGTACCCAGAGAACAACTGGTCCTACTACTAAAGGCAAAGAAGGCATTAAGTACCTCAGCTCTTTCCTCATCTCCTGTCACTATCTTTCCCTGTCCTAATAAAGGGTGGAGATTCTTCTTAGTCCTCCTTTTCTTGTTTATGTATTTATAAAAACATTTGGTTCTGTCTTTAATGGCATCAGCCAGATTGAGCTCCAGCTGGGCTTTGGCCCTTCTAATTTTTTCCCTGCACAGCCTCACAACATCTTTGTAGATCTCCTGAGTGGCCTTCCCTTTCTTTCAAAAGTCATAAACCCTCTTTTTCTTCCTGAGCTCTAGCTAATATTTCTAGTGTTAAGGATTAATTTCCAATCACATCATAGTCCATCCAGGATTTAGTAACAAAAAAAAAAATTATTCAGTGCCATCTCACAAACTCCCACCTAGGGTTTAACTCCTTAAACAAGAGCACATAGACCCAAGCAGAAAATCTCCAGAGCCCTCCTGCAGCCACCATCCTCAGACATTTCTCAAGCTATGATGTAAAGGTCTTGTGCTTGGGGTGGATAAACCCCTGCCTCTGCAAGGGTCATACAACCATGTTCCTCCTGCAGGAGAATTGAAGCTCTTCATGCCGCTTATCTACCATTCAGTCTGTTTCAATATGAAAGAATACACTCAAGGGGTCATTGTCATCTTCTCATATCCAATAACTTTTAAGGGCCATTATAGGCAAACGTTCTTTTACCCAAGTCAGTCATCTCTTCTCAACAAATACACACAGCTAACTCTTCTTTTGAAGGCAAAACCTTTCTGCTGGTGATAAATTGTCTGTGAAGACAATTGTCACAGAATTGCCTGTGAATTGTCTGTTACCTTCAAATAGCCAACAGTTCAGTCCTTTAGCAATCAAGCCATAGTTGCTGACCTGTTGATTTGTTTTCCTGCTGTATAGAACTCTGCACATTCCTAAGTTATGTGCCATAGTGCAACTCTGAACCTTGGAAGAAGTGTTACACAACTTTGATGTAACCAGGGTGAGCTTAATATAAAAGTAATGCTATGTATTCTGTATTCTTTTTTTTTTTCTTTTTTTTTTTTTTTGGTTACTTTTATAGTAATAACACATTTAGAAATATCTTTGATAACTAAACCGCTAAACCAAAAACTGGAAAAGCATGTCTAATCTGAAAAAAATAAGGAATGTGGAATGATGAGAAGTTTATTCACTATCTCTCTCATTCTCAGACCAGGCTACTCATGAGGTGCTTCTAATTTTTCATGCCTCTAGATTTCAAATTTTCTGGATACCCAAAGTAAAATGTCCATCGCTGCCTGTAATTAACTGGAAGATAATATATTTTCCTGAAAGATACATGGCTAGAGTTGTTGATCCATGCATGCACCTTATGTTTTCATATGACGCTTCACAGTAGAAATAGAATGCATACACTGAAAATAGTTAAACTTGCTAATATCATCTGCTTAGCAGTTTACATGTTAAACTCTTAGATACTGTATGTTATTTTCCATACAAATTAAACATAGTATAGACATCAAAGGTCTCCAGTGATGTGTATGCTAAATGTCAAATGGGAAATTATTAAAGTAGAAAAGATGGACATTAATAACAGAATTCAATATTGCATAACTAACTAGCTAAAGGAGAGGTGACACAGCTTTTAATGAAATATGAACTACTGGGCTGGAGGGATTTTCATGCATAATCAAGGCACAGAAAGAACCAAGACTCTGCCAAAATTTGCTGAGGCATTCTTTGCAGAAAAGGTCCAGAGTGCAGTGCCATAGTGCAGGGACTGTGTAACCTTGAAGATTTAAGTAATAAATGGAATGTAATAATAGAAATGAAAGGCCATGCCTGTAAAGATATTCTATTACCAAAAAAATAAATAAATAAATAAAATCTGTTAAAAGCTTGGAACACTCCTATTAGAAATATGAGAGAAAGAGAATGACCTGGATATCGTAGGTAAACACATGGTGACTGTGAAGTGCTATAAAGAGACACAAAAGGAATCTAAGGATACATCAACATTTCCAGCAGGGTCAAGCTCCAGGAACATCCCACAGGGCTCACCGGTGTGGCAAGGACTGCAAAGGTGAGTGAGATGCAGAAAGTCCACCTTCAGATAGGTTATGAAGAATTCTGGCCATGGCAATCCACTGTTGAAAGGGTGAGAGATGACATGACTTCTCTGTAAATCCTTCTGAGAAAAACAAGAATTATTTACATATATCACAGAATAAAAGTAGCAGTGGTAATAAGCATCTCAGCTATTTTTAAGATGATCAGCTCCACAGTAGGAATATTCAGCGTTTTGGAAGGTCAGTGATGGCAGGGTCGTATGCTCAACATCAAATGCTCATCTGACTCCTCCTGCCCTTTGTTCTGTACATCATAGTATATTCTTATGATTGCTGTCTCTTGTTGCCTTCACACTTGTTGTACTTGGAGCACTATGAAGAACGAATCCTGTTCTCAAATTCAGTGCAGAGATAGTTTTTAGGATTGGACCAGGAGCATGGAACTCATTTGGTGCATCTCCATTAGTATTTAGCTGAAATCAGGAACGTATTTTTGAAATGAGTCTCCCAAATGCCCTCACTTAAGTATGCTTAATTTTGTGGCACTAACACACACAAACAAGGACAGGATTTATTTGAGATGAAACTAGATCTGAGGATGCACTTCAGAAACACACCTAATATTCTCCAATCATTAATCAGCATTCAGTCCTCCAGACCTGAAGAATCTGATCCAAACTTTTCAGTAAAAACTCAAAACATGGATGCAAGGTCTGCAGCACCAACTGATTTGCTTTATAGATCTATTCCTATTGTGCCAATGTACTTTCTTATGTAAGTAAAGCTTCTATATTCTTATGAGATAAAATTGACCATGTCCCTTGGAACATGAAATCAATGTAAAACTAATTTCTTTGGTGTTTTTCTTAGCAGTTCTTTGCTATGCCTACTCTGACTGTCCATCAAAGCATTAATCAAAGTACTTGCTATCAACCCAACTGAAAATTGTTCTTTTCATTTTCTTCCCTGGGAAGAGTTTAGATAAGAAAGCCTGATGCAGCATGTAAACAGGGACTCCATGGGAACAGACTTTTCTTAAATGCCTTTCAAAATCCTCCTCTGGAAACCTCAAGGTCATATGTGAATTTCAGGTCAGTTTGCAGTCTAGCCTGAGTTCATGTTCACAGATCTGCTGGTTTGATCTACAAAGCTCTTACCAGACAATGTTGTCTGCTTTCTGTCATTTCCCACTTCTGTTTCTAACAGTCCTCCTCTTGGAACAAGAAGAAAAAAAAAAAAAGAAAAAAAAAGAAAAAAAAAAAAAGAAAAAAAAGAAAAAAACAAGACCATTTTGTTTTATATTTTATTGGCTTTGAAATTTCAGAGATATTCTCCTCAGCATCAGATGGTTTCTGACTGCAGGCTCTGATCCTCCAACTGATACAGTCTAAAATTAGGCTGAATTCTATAAAGCACAAAATGGGCAAATGTATTTACACTGGGTCATTTGCTATTTCTGCCTGATGCTGTGGAATCTCCAACAGATGACTGCACAGTATGTATTGCTGAATTATGTTGATAACAGATGAATTTTAGGGTAGTGGCTGCCTTAAGCAAACCATATCTTGCTATTGTGAGTTTAATATTACAACTATTTTGTCACCTTTCTGCGTTTCATCTGCTTATTTTAAAAACAGCAGTATTTGTTTGCAATGGCACTGTAATGCCCTCATAATCTTAAACCACAATGCCAATAAACCACCACTGACATTGTAATGGCTCACATTACCATATCATTATAGATGTAAAAGTCAGTCCCATATACTTCCTACAACATCAGTATTGGTGAGGAAGCCATTAAAATGTCAGTGGTAGAGCACAGAATCACCATTATGAGCTTAGTCAAGATAATAAAACATTGCTAAAGGTAGCTACAGGGCCATGATCAGCAGCTGTTTCCAAATATAAACCTCTCAGCAGTTTAAAAATAAATTTCAAATTAGCCAAATGCTGGAATCTACATTAAGAACTGATGTTAATGTCAGCAAAAACAGTCCTATTTATGACTGTCAGAGATTGGAGTCTTCTTTAATGTTTATTGTGAAAACACATCTTTTAAAAAGGTATTTTAGTATGCCTAATTTTAAATCAGTTGAAAATTATGGGACAGGAATTTTACTTTTCCTTTATCTGTGTTACTCTTGTTCTTTGTTGACAGCAATGGAAATGCCCTGCTTAAACTGCAAGCACACCCCGGGTGTATACATCATGATTTCATCTACTTTAACTAAATCCAATGGTGAAATACTCTGCACATAGGAATTTATATTCCAGAGCATACACAATTGGTTGTATTCAAGCCTTTCATTGCCATTAGTATAATTCATAGTAATATCAGATTAATCTTTTGCATCAGATTTTTTAAAGCAATACAATACAAAGGAGATTAATGAAAAGCAGTTAATTGAGATTCTAGCAAAGGGAGAATTTACTTTAATTTGGAAAGTATAGAGGATTGCAATTGGCAAGCACAAATGGGAGTAAGAGAACATAATGCACAGCAGCCCAAGTACAATAAAATAAGAATATTCACTGCAATAGCAGCTTACATTTATCGACATAGCATTCATGAATGTGTTAAGATTGTGTTATACGATCATAATCATCATGCTTTTATATTTCTTAATATCTTGTGAATAAAAATCAGAGGTGACTCTTCTTAAGTGAATTTTAACCATTGTAAAATTCAGATAATGCATTAAAAAGCATTACTGGAGGCTTTCTTAATTAGTCTTTGGGAACAGGCAGTGGAGCGCTCACCTGCATTTTTAAGCCTGTACTGAAGCATGAGACCTTGATTTCACTGATACCTCCTAGAAAGGCATTTGACAGGGCAAGGAGTTCCTGAAATTGACAGTATGCAAAAAAACATATGTGGAATATGATTAATAAAAAACAATCACAGCCATACCGAGGTACATTTAGAAAAGGTTATGTTGTTAAATAGGGAATTTAATTAGTTAAATTTTTAGACTCTGTGAAAATTCAGGAAAAAAAAATGGTGGAAAGTGTGATACCTTTTTTTTTTTTTTTCCCAAAAAATTTCTCCTAAGATCATGGTGAAACTAATGTTACCAGTTTTCAAATTTGCTTTTTCAAAATTGTCTGGCAGGATTGGTCAGTTCTTCAGTGATAAGGCAAGTCTGGGAGGAAAGTGAAAGTAACAGAAGTAGTTTTGACTCAGGTAATGTGATTTTCATGCTTTATTGATGCATATTGTTTTCAATGTAATTTATACTCTATGCAGATAAATATAGTCCTCTTCAGATTCATGGAAGTTATGACTTTAACTTGGGATATAAGAATAGAATATGATGGTCTTCGATTATGCCTATATATCTATGCCCATATAACCTGTGCATATATATAGTCATATGTTTTGCTGGATGTACATTTAGGAAAAAAGGCAAAACAGAGATCAGGCATAATTATTTGGCTGTAAGAAAAGCAAGTATTGGTCTGGACATTTAAATGCACTACTTTATTTTTATTTTCTTGGAAATAAAAATAAAATAATCGTTAACATAAGATGCTCAAAGTAGTTTCCACATACATTATTCTCTTTTAACACCAAGCACGTAAAACATTAACGCTACTGAATTAAGTTTCTTATTCCAAGCAGTCCCATCACTGGAGACATTTCAATATATGTTATGCCTCCTTCAGTCAGAGATCTTCTTTATGAACATAGTCCTTTACATACTGGAATGTGATGGGAATTTAGCAAAAGAAAGTCAAACAGATCCAAATACAGGGTTTGACTCTTCCATGTCATCCACCAAAAGATAAAATATTTCAAGACTTTCCATCATTACCTGTTTCGCGAATAGCCTAAGCCTTAATGACATGAAGACCAGCTTTCTGCATATAATAGGCATTAAATATATATATTAATAATAAATATATATATTTATACATTGTCTTCTCAGATGGATAGTCTTAGGAAATACAGGTATTATTTTAATAATTCATTAAATTTGAGACAATTACAAAAACATGAAGAACATTTTTTACATCTTTGACAGGCGGAAGCTTCTTTGGAAAGAGACTGTTTTCTAAAGTATACTAAATTTTATGTATGGTTATAATAGCCAGATAGGCTATTATAACCATAATATATAGCCTATATATTATTAATATATAGCTATACATATAGCCTATCTCTTAGAGAGTTCTGGCATAATTTTTCACCCATGTTTCATTGGATGGTTGAATGCTCAGGAAATATTCCCACAAAGCTCCAACACTTGGATAACTGTGGTCATTTCCCAAACTAATTAAGACCATTTGGGACTTTTCAGGAGACATGAAAAAGTTTGGAGAATGTGTTTGTTAACTGACCCAGCTTTGCTAAATCTGGAGCAGTACAGCATCTTTCTGTTTATGATGTCTTGGGATGAAGCTTTCTGGGGGTCAGTAACAGGTTCAGTTCAGAGGAGAGAACTGAAACAGATCTTGGAAGAAAAATTAGTATAGCCAAGTAAGGTTACAGCAACAGTATAGAGCACCAAACACATTTCTGATACTGTTGCTAGCATCCATCCTGTAATGTCACCCCTTCCCTCCTAAAATGTCTTTATAGATTTTTTTCTTTTTTTAACGATGTAGAATTTTATCAGCTTTTTCACTCTTCAAATATTGTCAGCTAGTGTTAGCCAGACTTCACAGTTAATTGTATTCTAATTTACCCAATTAGTCCCCTATTCCCACAAAGACTTACACATGTGGTTAATTTAAAGTTTAGCACAAGTGTGAAACTCATCTGTGCCTAAGCTTGTCTGCTTCTAATGAGTGAAAAACCAAATGCTTTTCTTCCTCAAATCCCTCCTCGAGAGCCACAGCTTTCTCTTAGTCTTTCATCATTAATCTCAGCTCTAGTGTTATGCACTATCTCACCCATGCCCGATTATTAAACATAATAAAACAAAGTGAAAAACAAATCCAAAATAAAAGCCAAAGGGAGTCAAATTACCTGATGGCCATGCTTTGTAAATAATGTCTCTTTCATGAAACAAATTTACTTTCTTTTGCTTCCTGTCATTTCCTTTCTTCTTTCACCTCCTCTCTGACCCTTCTTAGCCTGTGTCATAATTCATTGTGTTATCTGTCTTGTAAGCATCTTAGGACAGGGACCTTGTCGACTCAGTAGTCTGCACAGCACCATGCACCTCCAGAGGAGTGTATAAATATTAATAAACACATATTCACATTCAATGAAATCAAAAGTTGTATTTTTCTGAATCAATAACTCTCTCTCCCTCTCTCTGGGTATGAAATAGTACTAATCCATGGCCATGGGCTTTAATCCTTTTGAAAAGTGCTTTCAGATGGGACTTTCATGAGTAGTATGAAAAATACATGCAAACAAATGAATGCACAGCATGCTAGTAAAGCACTGGTTTCTGCATGAGTGTTGTTTATTGACTTTCACCCACAAGTAAAAATGCTATCTCCTGCCACCCCTCAGCCCACTCCCAACAATGTTAAATTCTGTTTGGGAAAGAGTTTTTTCTAATTTACCTTTCCAAACATTTGAATCCCCCTAGCCTATCATTTCTGCCTTTTTCCCACTCCTCAGTGGTGTTGAAGCATTACAGAAATTATAATAAAATATTTGTAAAAATTAGGAAATACAAGATTTATGGTATTTTTTGTGCAACCTCAGTTTCTCCTCTCTCCTGTCTGTGCCTCACACCCCAAGATTTACTTGCAAGACTTGCACATTGATTAAAAGAAAAAGAAAAAAAAAATCTGACTTCTGAGAGCCAAGGGATTTTACAAACTGATACCCCGGTGAGTGCAGACAAGGTGTTGAAGCTGATGGTGAGGATCCAGCCTGCATCAAAAGATGTTTCGCATGCCTAGACTAATAAATGAACTACAGTACAGCCCTTTTAGAGAAGCTCTAGATTCCTTCTTGCCTTGATTCACTATTATTCTCTGCACTGCACAAACCCCAGATCCTCTGGAAAAAAACCTGCTTCTGACTGTGTCATTGTTACCCCAAGCAGGTAGCCAGTTTTCAAGGGCTTGATGGGTTATTTCTGTTAGAAACAGAAGAAGTTAGAAGGAAACATATATATGTGATCTAAGTTTCTTTGGCAGAAAAAAATAATAAAAATAAAAATTGTCCTATTTCTATGAGTACACACAGGATGAAATATCTGTTCCAGCCTTCTTTATACACTGCAACACATCCTAGAAATATTACCTGATATTTTATACCAGGGTCATGTAGTGTTTTACCTGCTGGCTCTATCTTCTTTTTTCCTGTGCAAGGCATTTCTTATGCTGGCCATACTGCCTGCTGCAGCCTTACAACCTTTGGGCATAACATCCCTGCCACAGACTTACTACCATTGACAAACTCTGTGCCTCATTTCTCTCTTGTGCTGAGAGGAGAAAGCCACCACTGCAGCACATGGGAGCTGGAAGTACACAGTGTCCTTAGTGTCCTTACAGCCCTCCACAGCAGGACTTCCCTCCTGACCCCAAAGCTACTTAGGCATAACGAAACATAGGCAGGAAAAGCAATGCTCAAGAGAATGTAAGTCCCAACACTGGCTGTCCTGTGCTTTCATTGCCAAAGTGAATGGTGGGAATTTATGGTGCAATTGTGTGCTCCCACCCTCATCCATGCTGAAACTCAACAAAGTAGATCTTTCATATTGATCAAAAAGTTAAGTAAATGTGCTACAGAACTGCTGTGCACTTGCATGTCTGGGCAGAAGTCTCCAGGGCAGGTTTCACTAGCTACCTAAGCTCATAGGGATCAGCACAGTGTCTGCAAAGCAGCACATGAGAAAATTAGAAGGCTTTTCACAACATAATGACCGTTGGTTTTGAAAGTCTCATCTTCTTAGTATTATCTTTGCAATGAATGATCTGTACAATTCCTATGTTGTATTATCTTGTTCTTTCAAATATCCACCCATTCACAAAAATCTACTATAAATGTTTCTGTTGAGAAAACTGGGTACATCAACTAAAAAACACTAGGGTAACCACTGCTTCTATGTATGAAGGAAACAGGTTGCTTCCCTTCTCTCATACACCCACGTCCCTGAAACACTAAACTGTAAAACTGAAAATGCTCTTGAAAGCACAGCTACTATAGATCAGCCTGCCTGCTGTAAATGGTGGGGTTTTTTTATATATATATTTTTTTTTTTCTGGAAAATTTTAACTGAGAAGGATTTGTGGGAGGAAAGAGATTGGTGCATTTAGTGGACTTCAGCCATGTGGCAATTTATGGGAACACCTACACAGTAGCTTCGTCTGGCTGATTAACTACACGTGCGGTACACAGATGGCTTATACACACTCAGTGTGATGTGAACTGGAAGTGTCAGAGCTGTTGTGCACAGATTTAGTCCATGAACTCCCACAGAAGCCTCACCTGAGATCCCCTGGCTCAATATCAGTTTCAGGTTTGAAGGTAGTGTTGGGCTCTGGGATACAACATTGTCTCCTCTCCTTACTCCATAAAGGAACAAGATCAGTATTATGTTAGTTATGTCAAATTAATGAGGGCTTCAGTGAGGCTTCTGCCTACTCCCAGCATAATGCTATTAAACACCACATCATACTGCAGTAGGTCTGGCCAGGATGAAGTTACCTTCCTTCATAGCACCCTGTATTGTGCTGTGTTCGGGGTTTGTGCTTAAAGCAGAGTTGATAACACACCACTCTTTTGGCTATTGCTGAGCAGTGCTCACAGTGTCAAGGCTGTCTCTCCCACTCTGTCCCCACCCTCCCAGAGCCAAGAGGTGGAAGGTGGACAAAAATATTGGAAGGGATACAATTTGGGAAAGGGGAGTGAATGAGCATTTGTGTGGGTTCTTGGCTGTAGGGTCAATCCACAGCATGTACCAATGCATACACACACAATGCATTGGCTAGGGCAACACACCTTGTGTCAATAACCTTGTTCGGGGACTTTCAGGTGAGTTTGAATAGGCAACCTCCAGCCCAGACTTGTACTTGCTGATTTTAAAATAGGTTTTTATTTTTTTTATAGCTCCCAGAACTTTTAAGCCCATCTAATTTTTATTTATTTGTTTGTTTGCTTGTGATCAGAATTATGAAATGAGTTTTTATTTGAGGTGCTGTCCAGGAGAAGTCAAAATGTAGTTTACTAGGAGATTCCCATTGAAACTTTTAATTTCAGCAGCATTAGATATACCCACCCACTCCTTTTAGAATGAAATTCAAACTTTCTTGGAGCAGCAGGAGTTTTGTCATTGATTTCAATGGAATAGCTTTCTGCTTTTTTATATAAAAGAATTGCTTACTGCGGAGAGGAACTGAGGAGCTGAGGCTTGGGTTTGGATTGATCTCCAAATCCCCTGTGCAATCACCCAGGCAGCTGAGCTCTACTGCAAGTTCAGGAACAAGGACGAATTCCACTCAGCCCCCAAAAGAGAACAAGGATAAAGCAAGTGTTTGGGGGATTTAAAGTCTTTAGGGACCACAATGGTTCATTCCTGTCATTTCCCTTAGATGTTATTGTAACAGTTCCTCTCACTGTGAGGCTGACCCAATTGCCATTGAATATCACTAGCAAAAACGCCAATGACTTGTAAGTTGTAATGCATTGGAAGGTTATTATCTTTGTTATTATACTATATAGAAACCAGTTCTGAAGATCTTTTTGAAAAAAATGTGTTCTCTCTGTACTGTCACCCAACCTGAAGAAGTTCCAGCTTTCAGCAAAACACCAAAAAAAAATGGCATCAGAAGTGTTTTACAAGCTGCCATTTTAAGGGACATCATTTTTGCCTTCCGTGTGTCTGTGACTGTTCTCTGACTTCAGAGGGATTTGCACATAACTATCTAGGAATCAATGTGGTCCTGCATCAATGAAATGCCACGAAAACAGCTTAATGACAACACGTAGGAGAAGTTCACTCCAGAAGTTCACTAATTAAATCAATATGTTCAATGTTAAGGTCTTGGTCCAGCACTGAGTACTTCATAGGACTGTCTGGAGGGAAAAAAAAAAAAATCACAAAGAAAAACATTTAATTGGAATTTGCCAAAAGAAAAAAAAAAAAAAAATCAACATTAAGATTCTTCATGGAATCACAAAAAAATATGTATATCCTGAAGGCTTGAAGGGCATGCATGCTCTTGGGCAATGGTGCCAGCACTCTGCAGTCAGGGTGCTAGGACAGTTATAACTCTCTCCACCCCATACCTGTTCAGTGTAAATAATGAAAGAGATTTGTGAAGAACATGTTTAAAGTTGCTGCTTCTCAGAGCTCCAGAATAGGAAACTAGCATTGCAAATAGAAACTACACTGCTGGGGACCTTTTCCATTGTGTATTCCAGCATGATGTTCCCCCACCCTGTACATATAGTTTGTGCTTTCTCTTTTGATAATTTGCCTGCCAGCCTGAGAGTCACAAATATTTATTTTACACTTTAGACACATTTGCACACTCAGATTTCTTCAGTACTTCATGCTGGACTTCAAGCTAAGTTTTTATATAAACACAAGTTTTTTCCCTCTGAATATGTGGCCTGGTGTGTGACAAACAGGTCAGAAATTGCATTACTCAACCTTCTAACTCTTGCATTACATTGAAAGGAAGCTCAGCAATCTTTTTCACAACAGATTAAGAGATCAGAAGCTTAACTAGAGGGTCTCAGAACATACTTTTGCTTTGAAAAGAGCCATGCTTTGAAATGTATCTCAATGTATATTTTCAGTTATGGATTTTTAAACGATTCAATACACATGGAGTGATCTGTTTGCCCTTTCCTTACGCAAACACGTTTACCTTCTGCTAACGGGAGCAGCAGAGGCATGAACAACATCTGGGTTGTGGGCACTGAGAATCTTCAGAGTCCTCACCACTCCCAGCTGTGTTGCTCACAGTTTTAGCACACTGCCAACAAAAACTCAGAGAATATCTCCGCTTCACCCTGCACTTCTGCTTTAGAGGTGTGACAAACCTTCCTTCAGTCAAAGCCACAGTCATTTTACTGTGGATGCAAATTCTTGCTAATGAATGAATAACAGACATACATTTTTCATTTGATAAAGACGTGCACTTAACGTTGTCATTTAAAAAATGTATATTCATATAGCCATTTAAAAATAACTGGCACCATTGTCATAATTATCTTTTCATATGTTCAGCAGTGTCGGGAATTAACTATGAATGTAAATGTAATCAAGCACACTACCACACTTTTAATAAATAAGGCAGTTTCCATATCTCTATTGTACTGCAAATGATCTGTGTTTTGCTCTTAAGGAAGTTAAGGGAGTCCTTTCCCAGCTAACAAGTGCATTGGTTCATGAGTGTTCCACTCAGTACTGAGTCTGCTAAAACTTGGGGGGGCAGATTACCTACAAAACAGTGCACCCAGCTCCAGCCATCAGAAGAGAAAAACAGTATTTGAGTGAGTCCTCTCTTGCAGAGGTAGGGAGTGAAGGAGTGTCTGGAAATAGTCTGCAAGAATTGATTTCTTTGGGGAGGTGTTAAGCAAGTTCTCAAACTGCCTTGTCAGCATGAATGCTCCATATGCATATACTTCACACAATGTATTTGATGCCTTTTATCCATATATCTCTTCCCCTGATCTCCATGCGTAAGCCTCCACCTCTCAGATGAGTGACAGTTTTTTTAATGGTCTATGGTGTTCTGTTCAAAAATAATAATAATACAGAAAATCTCAAAGTCTGTGCACAATAGAGAAACATGATATAATATCAAAACATGAATTACCATGACTTGATTATTTCAAACTGGTCTTGCCCAAGCTTCCCTCTCCGTTCATCTTTTTCATGGTGCCTTTTGCATCTCTCAGATTCTCACCTCCTTGGAGGATCCACTGGCTTTAGTAAATAAACATGACCATAGGTACTTTCCAAAACCTAAAGACTACTTATGAGAAAAAAAGATGTCAAAGATATAATAGGTGAATTGCATAAGGCTAATAAGATATTATTTTCTTAGTATGTGTTGGAAAAATGCAAAAATTTTCTTTCAAAATATATTCAGTGCTCTCATGAAAAGCCTGGTAGAGAATCCTGTTATCCTTCAGTAAGGGTGCAAGACCAAGGTTTGGGCAAGTAAGCCCATGCCTTAAAGAAAACATGCTATGGAAGGACTTGCTTTGGGTTTAAAACAGCATTTTACTCTCCAGAGGCATTTAAGCACTGTGTATTTCTGCTGTGAGAAAGGTATCAGTTAGGAGGCATTTCAGCACCTTTCCACTCAAACAGGGCTGGTACAGATTCCTCATTAAGCCCAGGCCACCAGACACCTGTCACTTAGTTACAGCCTTCAGAGCTGAGCAAGACTGGATGCTGAGCTGGATTTGGACCAGTGGCCTGAGGGTAGAGGCACCTGTGTATCCCAGCATTTGGTGTGATTTCTCATTGATCTGACAGGGAGACTGCTCTCTGTTTTAGCATACTGAAAAGCAAAACACCACGCTAAAAGTTTAACCCTTGAATATATCCCACAGTAGCCTAAACACCCAAGGCACTTGCTTAGGAATGGCTTGCAAGCCACTCCAAATAATAAATATCTTGTCAAGGAAAAATTCACGCAGACAAGTAAGCCCCTTATTATGAAAATACCAATCTCTGCTATCGTTCCAAATCATCATCACTGATTAAATTATTCTGGTTTTGTCAGCAGTTTTTGCTTCTTTAGGTATATTCACTACACCTCCCACAGCTCACAGGGGTCATCCACAATGTAACCAGCAGGTGATGAAGAAGACTTCTCAGCTAGGAGGAAGGCAGCTGGAGACAGATCCCAGAATTCCTCAAAAGACTCTTCCTCCAAATTCAGGAACTGAGTTTCTTATAAGGGATTTTTGTTTTAACCTGAGGAAAACTGCACGATGCCAACACCATCCAGACCAAGGACCTCCACTTGGAGGTTTTCTTCTTTGTGACCACAACAAGGCTGCTTCCATGCACCCCAGCACCTCCTGCTTTCAATCAGCACTGGACAGAGTCACGAATATAACAAACAAAACTCTTCCACAGCCACACCTGTGTACAGGGAAAAGAAGGAAAGCTTCACATAATGACAACCAAAATGAATACAGACAGATTTTCAAACTGAATCCTGTGCTATGGAAATTAAGGCACCAGTAATAAAGAACCTCTTTTCATGTTGCCATTCACAAAAATGGCACATAAATGGTACCTATCTCATAAGAAGAAAATAATAAGCAAATATCCTAGAAATACTGACTCCCCAATAAGGTCTTTTGTTTGAAAAAAGAAATGTCATGGGTAATGGCGAGGAGTACAGTATCTTCTTTTCTTCAGACTTAGTGTGGGTGCAGTGACAAGATACAATATCATTAATATTATTTCCTTTTAAT
The DNA here is from genome assembly GCF_965140915.1 of Aythya marila. NCBI lineage: Eukaryota > Metazoa > Chordata > Aves > Anseriformes > Anatidae > Aythya > Aythya marila. The sequence goes on along the minus strand of NC_139042.1, from coordinate 176,279,291 downwards.
GGTTTTGGATCATTAGTTGTTATCATAGTTGATTACAGTAACTAGCTATGCACTTAAATGTATGTGACTAGAAGCATGATCAGTAAATTTAACTTCCTGATTCCCTAATGGGTTCATTTACGCCTTCAGCTTTGTGAAATCAGTAGTAGCAGGCAGGACCCCATTCAAAGCCCAGCCAAGTCAGTTCAGGATTGTTTCCTTGGTCTGCAGAAAACTTCAGCCAGATCTATGCAGGGTTTGCTCTCACTGATGCAAAAACATTTTACTAGAAATGCAAACTCATTTTTCAGAGACGTCTTGGTGGAAATGTATGTGCACACACGTCTTGGCATATATACAAGAATTATATTTTATATGTATCAGCCATTAATTTTACTTTCTTAAAGAGACTTGAAGATAAAAGATAGTTTCAATGGCTGAGTTCATGTGTGCACACAAAACAAATTGGTGTCAGTGTAATGGAAGTTATGCTAAGGTGTGTTTCCATATGTAATGGGGTATAGTTTAAATTTTATGATTATGGTCTCTGACACATAAATAATACAAATTATCCAAAGGACCCTTTCAGATATCAGTTGATTCTTCTTTCTTTTTGTTGTTTGCAGACTGCTACAGGTTTTTATTTCAGGAAAAACAAAAAATACTATATGAGATGCTTTACGCCTTTGACTATTTTGACTTTTGTTCTAAACAGACTGGTAACATTGAGTATTTGTGGGAACATTCTGTGTCTTGCTCTATAGAATGAACAAAATGCATTGTATTTGGTTTTGTCACTTTTTTTCAGTGATAATACTCCTAGAACTGCTCTTTGTCTGGAAATATAACAATAAAAAATGTAGCAATTCCTTAAATAAAAAGTTTTCCAGAAATTATCACTACTGAAGAAGTGTAATGCTGCTTGATATTCAGTATATATTTTCTCCTGACAGTTTTATGGTACAATTAAATTTCATACTTTCTTTTCTAGCACTCTGAATATGCATTAGAAAAGCAACCATCATAATTCTAAGCCAATTGGCTTGATTTGCTTGTTTAAATTCAGATATTGCTTCATTCTGTGTATTTCAAAGGAAGGCCATGGGCCAGTGTATTTAGAATCAGCACAGCACTTGGTCACCCAAGGTCTGGCTTGCAAGAGAATTGTTTTTCTAAACTCAATTTACATCTTTTAGGTGAAAAATGAAATAATATAATTCTAAAATGCTTTATTGAAATAACTAACTGAGGAGAAACAACAGACCTAATGGAGGGGTAAGGAGGCAGGGAGATTATGGAACTCATAGCTTATTAGCTGAGAATTATACCGATATTTAGATGGACTTAATAACTTAATAAAAGTCATTTGAATGCAAAAGAGTGAACATTGAGTTGATATTAACTTTTAATGCTTGTCATTTTATGTTAATTTATATTTTTAAATTACAGTTGATTTTTTGTAATCAGACTGCCTAATTATACCTCAAACATGTAAATTTGACATGATGCCAACACCAAATTAAAAAAAAAAAAAAAAGTCAACAATGTACTTGGTTATAAAGACCTATAATTCACTGAAACTGGATTCTGGCTGAGTTCCTCCAACCACACAAAGCATTATGCTTTGCAATAGTAAAATCATTCAATTCCTCTGAGATAATTTCTTGAGTTTGTTTTACCAAGGAGGCAATGCTAATGCCCTTTATTTGTGTAACCTTTTCCTGATCATTGATCAAGGATGATCACATCCTTGGAAAAACTCTCCATATTGTAGATACAGTTTTCAAAGATTTCCGCATGCTAAAAGCATTACAAACAAATATTTTTCTAGCACAAAAATTATCTCAACTTGGGATCATGAGCACAGTTCCTAAACAGTACACACTAAGTTATTTTTGTAAATCCTGAAGGTCTACTAACCTTCTAAAATCAAAATGTAAAACTAGCATCTTACATTTTGTGTATCTGATTCCCTTCAGAGTAATTATTTCCCAACACATATTAAATAAAGTTACTATTTTTGAGCATGCCAAATAGACAGGGGTTTATATTCTACTGGAAGATGAGCACTTTCTTTTCTTAATTTTCACTTTAGAATTAGACTTTATTTCTTTTCTTCAATCATGTTTCAAGAATTGAAATCATAAATTCCTTCTGCTAACTCTGTACAGATAGTTATTTTTTTAAGTGCTCATAATTCAGATGTCTTTAAAAAAAAAAAAAAGAAACATGCCACCACCAAAAAATATAATCTTCTAGTTTGAATGACCTTGGACTTCACCAAACTGGGAAATACTACATGCAAAGCTTTAAAAAGCTTTAAAGCAGTAAAGACAGTAAAGATATGTTGGGCTGATAACCTTGTTGTACCAGAACTCTGCCCATTTGAAGGAATTTACACGTTTAGTAGTTTAGAAGGAATTAATACATTTAGTATTTCTTTAATGAAACTCAAATATCTTACAAAAATATTTTGTTTGGGTGAGCAGAAAAGATATAATTTGTTAACATATGTAACAAACTGAAGTGTCCTTACTCTTTCAATAGGCCATTCTTTCTCCTTTTTCCACTTTCCCCTAGGGTCGGTGCTTTATTCACATTGTCTTTCAGGACACAGACTGTTGGTTAGCTAAATTTCAACATGGCAAACCTTCACTCAAGTGAAATTCCAGTTGATTTTACAGAAAAATTAAGAGCTTGGTCTCCCTTATTTCTCTAACCTTCCTGTGCACGGCCAAGCTCACAATTGTACCCACGGTTTATTATTAATTACTGAATATCAGTCTGTATACCTACCAGCTGAATGTGGTTCCCCTTTCTGTTTGATAATATGTTCAGGCATATGTTATCAAATTTACATGAAGCTTCTATCAAGCTTCTATCAAGCTTCTTATTTACATTGAGGCTTTCAATTTCTAGCACCATCCTTCTTGTTATTTTACATCTGAAATGTTCTTTTTTTTTTTTTTTTAATCAGATTGTATCATTTTTAATGCTAAAATCACAGCAATCTTCCTTTGCCTTTTATGGCAGGGATGGGGTGGGGACATTGGAGGGACTCTGATTTTACTGACTTACTTACACTTACATTTTACTTAAATCATTCAACAGATGTTATCCAAGCAGCTGTATAAGTAGCTCTGCTCTAGCTTCTTCATCTGCTCTCCCTGTAGAAATGCACTTAGTACTAGATACAGGGCACCAAGAAGAGGGTTTACTTCCCCTTGATGCAGAGCAGTGAATATAGAAGAATTCTGAAATTTACAGACAATCCTTACGATAACGAACACATCTTTTCAGTGGCTCATAACTGATTTTCTTTTATTAAGGCATCTTCCATAATAGCTAGTGCATACTTATAATGCTAGTTACTTTCTTGCAATTATGTTATTCCGAAATAATTGGATTTCTGGGTTTAATTGGGCTCTAAATTAGCCAGAGCTTTCATAAAAGCTATTACAGAGATTTCTAATAGCAGCTTTTCCTGCTATTTAAGCACAGAGTATTACAATGAGAGTGATTCGCCAGTGTAAAAAAGTCTTGGCTGCTGTGAACTCTAGCACAGGTTCAGATTAATTATGACAATTTAGACACCATCCTTTTGTAATTAAACATTTGCTCAAAACATTACCCAGAGTGCTCAACTGTGTCGGACAACTGGTTGCCCCTTATTTATAAAGAGATGATTTTGTTTTCCAGCTCTCAGGAAGATCAAGAAGTTTTCTGATAAGTGGGTTCTTCATGGCTGCGCTCAGAGGCAGGGTCAGCACCTGTTTGTTCCCACCACTCATTTAACTTGCCCAAGCAGGAAGAGACTACGTGAGGTGTCCTCCTGATGTCCCCTCCCACCTGACGGATCCTACACTTCCTTCATCAACCACCCCTGCACATTTGTGCTTCTGTGCAAACATCCCGCTAGTGAGAAAAAAAGGAGAGGTAAAAATGCAGTCGGGTATTTCACAGAATATCCAGTGGCAATTCCCCTGAAAGATGCAGATGATTCAGGGGTGACAATGAGATAGTTCAGGGTTAAGAGGAACATATCTGGCCTTTGTGAGGATTACAGATACTGCTGCACTGAAGTAATAGTGTCACCAACACTAAAGGCAAAACTGAGAGCTTCTGAACTCATCATTTGCATTGTACTTTCTTGAGATTCAGGAAGACACTTTGTCTTTTTAACATTTTTAGGACCAAGAACTCTGTTACTGGGACCTTTATCCATGCAAAATGTAAATGAATAACACAGTTTTTGCCTTCCATTCTAATTCAGCACCTGAGAGAAAAGGTAGGTTTGATCACCAGCCTTTTTTCACCCCCCTCAAAGGGCCTCCAGACCCTTTGCAATACTCTTCTGTGGTGCTTCAGGAAGGATAGTGACACAAAATAATCTTTGCCAAATTTAAATATGAAGGTTGAAACAATTTGGTTAAGCATTTTATTATTGATATTTTTGCCACAATGTTTCTTTTCCCCTGCAAAATTCTAGAGACTTAGATGGTGGTGTATCTTCTGGCAGAAAACTCTTCTACTGTTAGGCAGGCCCCTTCACGGGTATACTTCATACAAACCGTATGAAGCACAGTAACTTTTCAGTGTCTTGAAGCAGATGCTTTTCGGTTTTGTTTTAACCATAGTAGCTTGGAGGATTCTTTAAGTTTTTCTTCAAAGCTCAAAATTTATTTATATTTTTTTGAAATTCATTTGTTAATTTTTTCTACTACCTGAGAAAATTCAAGATTCTTTTGCGTAAACACTAAAAAACAGCAGTAAGGAATTGTATGGGTCATTTCTTGATCTTTTTCTAGTCAACAGGAATTTTGCAATTGACTTAAACAGAAACAAACCTAAGCCCTCTAAACCAGTATTACAGTTTGCCAAGGGACTAAAGACAAATGAAACCTTACTAAATGGTAGAAGGAATTTGGTGAATTCAGTCAATTCACTAAGTTAAACATTTAAAAAAAAAAAAGTCATTAGAATACATATATTGCTAAAAAGAAAATATGCAAACTTATTTTGGAGCCTATTTCATATAAACAAAGATTTATCGATATTCGTCAATAATATATTCACCTATGATGACTGTGAATAATGTGATATTTAATATTCTCTAAATTTTTTAGATAACCTTAGTGGAAAGTCATTAATTATAATATTTATCTGTTACTTGAAAAAGAACATGATATAAAATGACAACTCAATTTTCCTCTTTGACATTTCAAATACAACAAGGTCACATTAATCAATCAATAATGTGCTTATCATACACAGTGGTCAATTATACCCCAACTATCAGTGACAGTTTTCTGGCTGGCAATCTGGACACATATACTCTCATGACAACTACATCCATTTAGCCCTTTTGTATTTTACAACCAGTGCTATTGCTTAAGGCACATCATAAATGTGCGAAAAGGGCATCAGATACTTTCCATAATCCCAATTCCATTTCCGTGCTATTAGTTTATTTCCAAAGAATCGACAGAAATTCAAGAAAAATAGGGTAAGCTCTCCTCCTCTGAGGAGAAAGTTGCCTGTAAAATAAAGGTAGCAGTATTGCAAATAGAGCATTTGCATTTGCTGATTGCAAGGTTACAATTATAGTTCACAGTTTTAATGAAGTCATAAACTAGTTGAGCTTCCTTCTCTGGTTTATTGCACCGTAAGAACCTTTTCTTGGAGTCATAGACATATAAACTGTAATTATTAATGATATCTCTGTGCAACGCATTATTAATACTGTTTGCCAGGACATTATTTATATTCTGGGCTATCTCTAAAGATGAGTCAGTATCTCCCAAATGAACTTTGACACAGTTTTAAAATAGAACTTCTCACCTTCAGATGAATCATATAAATTGTAACTTTCCTATTTTTATTAAAATTATTCTGAATGAATGATAAGTCACAAATCTTATGATAAAGCTTTTATCTGCTGGAAAATGCTGTTTTGCCAATGGTTAAATTGTTTTTTTCTAACAAAATTGCAGCTTAATTTTCATTGAAAAATATTTTCAGATAAGGAACAAAAAAACATTTCAAATATATATATATTTGAAGGGGAATATTTAATTTTTCTTTAAAAATAATAATGATAAAAAATCCAAATATTCAGAGTGAATAATTAGCACAATATGAAGAAAAATTGGGGGGGGGGGGGGGGGGGAAGGGAAAAATCTCAGAATATATTTTCCAGAATTTTGATTTCATTTTCATTTCACATTCTTGAAATCTGAAAACTTTTTTTGATGTATTAGCTCATAATGGGAATTTGATAAACTTGCAGTGTTTCCCATGAAATAGGTAGGCAGGTTTTATGAGACCACAGGATCAGCAGGCTAAGGACACAAGCATGACTGATGAAACTTCCTCCCTTAGAGGTGATGGCTTCTATAGTGCTGTGCTCTACAACTTCCCAAAAACATGAAAGAATATAAAAGCATCCTCCTGATCCTCCCTATATGTTTGTCATCTTTCTTGGGCAAAGTTTTCTTCACTCCAACTGGCTCATAGATGGGGTGCTGAGAAGGAGATGTGTGAGTTCTCAGACCTTCCACAGGCTTGATGAGACACATTTCTCATCTTCCTTTGTTAGTGCCAGCAGCAGAATATGGAGACAAGATGAGAGCAAATTTGAATATCAAAAGTCATTCTCCAGTTTACCCACTCTTAAAACCTGTCACATCACATTCCTACCACTAATTAGCTACCCTGTTCCAATTCAGAAGTAATGACATCTCAGAGGTGGTTGAATGACCCTATCAGTTGCAAACTGTTTATTTATTCAAGACAGAAATAAGGAAAAAGGAATAAAAAGTTGTATGCATCTAACTGTTCAGTAATTGCTATTTGCACGGTTTTATTGTTTGTACATCATATTTTTGTGCTGCTATGCTCATTGGGACATTTAGAGGGTAATACAGTAATAATTTATGAAATAATAGTCTGATATTTGACAGTATTCCTAGTGGTGCATTTCGTATCATATTAGCAATACAAAAATCGTAAAAAGCTGATGGAGGCAGTGGGTTCCTACTGAGACATACCCTATTACAATGGTATCCATGTCAGCTTTTTGCTCTTTAATCACAGCTTTGACATTCAGTGACTACAGTGTTTTTTTCTTTTAAAAATCATATAAGTCTTCACTCAGAAGCCCAAATCATTTAGATGGCACTCCTCCTACATTAAAGACAGTTCATGAAAGAAGTATCCTAAGTGCAGCTAGCTTCCATTGGTGAAGACTGATGTACCAACATCATTTGTGTGTGCAATCCATAAGGAAAAAGTCCTTTCTTAATCCATGGTCTGAGTCCTAATAAATGGTGGAATGGGAGATAACAGAAAACAGCAAGCATTCCTAAGGCAATTTAAATGTACATTTCTTTCACTCTCACAAACATTACATTACGTTCCCTCTTCACCAATATGCACAAAAAATGTTAACTAATAAAATCTGGTCTTTTTTTGGTTTAGCATACTTGAAAGAAAGGCAAGCAAGCCAGGGAAATTTTGAGCTAGTCTTACTAAGCTAAGGTGAAAATGTTGATGGGACAGTTATGCTGTTATGTAGGTCAGCTCACATAAATGGACTAGGTCTGCCATCCACTGCTCTGCTCTGGAGGGCACAAAGCTTCCAGTATAAAGGCCTGTTTTGATTTTAGCAGTGCTTTGGAAGAAAATCATCAGAAATCCATAGGAGCCAAGCAGGGCTCTGACAAGTAGGCAGCACACAGTGTTTTTGTTGTCATGGCAGGTCCATCAGCTCTGCCTTACAGTCGTCTTCTCTCTCTCTCTTCCTTTCTTTCCCAAACAATGTCCTTAAAATTTAATTAACCTAGGTCTACAAAACTATTGACTGTACTGTTGAATCTTCATTTTATTTTTTTACACCACTCCTAGATTTTCATTATATTATCATCTCCCATCAGAGAGATCATCTTTATTAGAGTAAACTGAAAATCACTGGTTATGACAAAAAAAGAATTCCCATTAACAAGTCATCATCTAATCATATTAGGATCTTTGTATCCTATTATCAGCTTTCTTATGAAATACCATTTCTTAATGACAGGGATTTGACTAATACTGTGTGAACTTGGCTAACATAATCTGAAAGTTAGTACCAAGTGTGTATTTATAGAATAAGGTGTCACCTTTTTCATGCTTGCACATAATTCTATCTCATGATTTGATAAGTTGTGAATGTTGAAAGCTAATTTTCATCAAATCAACTAAGGGAGGAATAGAGTTATCAACATTTTGCACTGGATTAAAACCTATCCACATTGAATTCAGTGGGGCCTCAAAGGGAGTTGAATTACTGTTCTCTACATCTACAAGTATTTCTTTCTGGGGGAAGAGAAGCAAATCACTCACAATCTTCATACTTTGAGGGCAGCAGTACAGCTCATATATGAAATATATGTAAGACATATATAAGACAATATATAAGACAGTAACGTTGTACTGGCCTGAAGGCCAGGCAGGGGTGAGATCTGGAGCCCCTTCAGTCCCAGATTCAAACCCTTTCCAGTGAACCCAATGCCACCTCCCTTGTTCTTTCCCCATGTTCCCACTGCTAACAATCCAGATTGATCCTACCTTAATCACAGCTGTCCAAGTTAGCTGTCCATGCTCCCAGGTCTATGGAAATAAGACACAGATATAAGACTTCATTATTATAAATCTACACATGAAAACATGTGAAAATGGGGAAGAAATTTATCTCCCACTTTTTTTGTTCCTTATGATTAGCCCCTTCTAGCTCTAATTCAAGGATAAAGCACATGGTGCAATACGTGTATATTTAATATTTTACTTTGAGCAATCAGAAGATACATGCCTTACATAATAGCTTGGGGGGGAAAAAAAAATCCAAGACAGAAAATCATATTTATTTCATTATCTGAAAAAGATAAAAATAGATTTTTTTCACTCTCTTATTGATGATATTTATACTGCCACTACCTCCTACCTCATAAAAGCATGCATATATTTTTAAAAAATAAAATCTGTGGGACATATTTTCTTTGGATATATTATTAAAAAAGAGTGGTATGCTGAGAGAAATATAGTTTTGCTTTACTTTTTCATAGATAAATGACTCTACAATTCTGAATGAAGAAAACTATTATTATAGTTTTGGTGGTGGTGGTGTTTTTTTTTTTTTTCTGTTTGAATTACAAATGCAGATATTCCTATCAGAAATACCATACCTAGACTATCATCACCTCAGAAAAATTTAATATCAACAGATTGTTCATAAGACAGCCTCACACTGGCAAGATGCCAAGCACTGAGGTCAAGGAATGTCCTTTTGCTGTGTGTTTGTACAGCACCTGGGCTCATATCAATGCTTGATATTCTTAAATCTGCTATCACACAAATAGCAATACATTTTTATCAGGTACAATACCGCACAGTGAAATAAGTAACATCATAAATGACAGCAAGCGAAGTAAAATTGTCAAAATAAATGTTACCTATTGTGCTTCAATTTCCTTGATATCTTTGTTATGGAAATTCCTGTAAGGGGATAATGCAAACAAAGTAATGTCAATGGAAGTTTTTACTTTGATTTCCATGAGCTTTGCATCATGCTTTTACTTCCTAATTTGCAACATCCGATAATCCACAATACAGCCCACAGAGTTATTAGTTTGAATTAGTGAAGTTGTACTCCCTGATTGGTTTTAAGCCAATTTATATAGGCTTGCCTGTTTAAGCTGTTAATACTGTTGAAGATTACTATGGTATTACTGCAGTCTGCAATATTTCAAAGCTTACGGCAGTGTTTCTCACCAAATCCTTGAAATGGATTTGACTTTTTCAACACCACTTCTAGTTGTCTAAGAGCTTACTTGTGAAACAGCCCGCTGAATGTCTGGGCTAACTGCACTAAGCGTCAGAAAATAACATTCAGTCTGCTGAAAGAGCTAAAGCAGGAATTCAACTATTCAGCATAAAACCAGTGAACACTTCTTTATTGTATCCAACTTCAGGTAGCTGGATAAACATTTTGGTTAATTAAGCTGTGAAAATCCTTGCTTTAGAGGTTCTGCTAATTTCACTGAATTAATAACTTAAATTCAACCAGTATTTTCTTTTCAATTCATTCATTTTAGTAAAGGATCATTCATTTGAAACGGGTACTGTTTTTGCATACATGAAATATATCCCTTAATAAATAAGTCAGTGTTTTTCTCTAAATGTGCAGGGAAAATGGATTAGTATTGTAAATTAGCCCACAGACTTTATGCTTTCATGAGCCTCAAAACAAAATCAGTACATGGCTAAGTAAACCATCTCTGAAAATATGTAACTTCAATTGCTCAGCCAGTGCAGAAAAAATTACTAATAATCCTCAACCTTCTTTTGAAAAGTTTAGCTAATGACAGTAGTCTGCAAAAAGAAAGGGAAGCAGAGCACCATCTGCTGTACAGCCATGCAAATGTTTCAGAACTCACAGCAGGAACAAAAACTGCAAACCAAACCCTGCTTTAAGCTTTCCAAACAGTTAGGACATACAAAAGGCTGTTGTCATACAGCATTGTGTGACTGCAAGCTTGAGACAGACGCAGACTATAATTAGAAAGAGACACGAAGAGACAGGATTCAGTTAGCAATCAAAAGCTACAGAAAGGAAATAAAGTGAAGAACATTGTTTCTTTGGAGAGGTAGACATGGCTGTGGTTTTTAGCACTACAGACTCTGACTGCCTCAACCTTACAGGCAAAATCAAACCCCAGAGGTGATGTTGCCCTTATTTCATTTCTGCTCAGAGAGCCTGCAGATCTTTCTCCACAGCAGAAAGATTTAGTGGCAGAAAGGCCACTGTCAGCATCTTTGTGTAACTCCTCATCACTTATAAGGGACTGGTAGTCATTCAAAGATGAGCATTTTGGGAGGTTTTATTTGGAAATTTTAAGTTTTCACTGGGGTCTCAAAAACAAATCAGACTTGGGCATACCCATCACACTCTGCAGAGGCTGAGAGAGTCAAGACAAGGGGTGTAGGTGACTTCACAGAGGCCCAGCAAGCCTGGGGGTAACCTGCCATTTGACACGGCCTCAGGAGGCACGGATGAGTACAAGGGTGATGGAGAGTTTCTGTCCAAAGTGGAAAAAAAAAAAATCAACAACAGCTCCGAGACCAATAGATAGTGGATGTGAGTCATGAGCCTAGCAGGTGGTGCAGCCTGCTATGAAAATTTTCATTTGCAAGAAAAAGTTGTAATGGGATGAGGAACCTCTTGGAGATTAGCACAATTGTGTCCACAGTGTTACTGAGAAGGCTTTGGCATCTTTATTTTGTGAGAAGACTGCTACAAAAATGAGGCTTCTATGAATGAAAGATTGCTTAGGGAACAGTATTGGAACTACTGGCACTGTTGCAAAGATCTGCATACAAATACCAACCTGGCAGAGTGGTACAAATAAAGAGGGAGTAACTATTCATTATGGTATCACAGGATGAGCAAGAATGAAGGCAAGAGAACAATCTGGCATGCCTCTCAGACAGATGGATGGTAAGGAATTAAGTAAGAAATGCAAGCAGAAGCTGGAACCAAGACAACCACATAGCCCAGTGGCCCCACACATTCTTCTTTCTACCCTGGACACTCTCTCCAGGGGTAAAGCACTCCACTGTTCTATGACAGGCAGCCCAGAATGAGGTAAAAAGAATGAACTTTGAGAAAGAACGCACACACACAAATAAATAAATAAATAAATAAATAAATAAATAAATAAATCCTCAGTAATTGATCAGGATGGTTCTTTAGGAATTAAATTGCAGCAGGTCAGGATATTACACACAAGTACAAATTATCCTAATGTAAAGTAAAGACACAAAGCATAATCATAAGGATCAGTCTGGTCAAATCATGTCTTCTTCAGGGATCTCAAGCATGAGTAAGTGTACATACAGTGGAAACCAGGTCAAGTTATTATCAATAAAAGGATGTAAAAGAAAACAACAGAAATGGAACAACTAAATCAGAAAAAGATAAAGTCACAGACAAGAAGGGTTATAAGCAACATGAAAGTTTTCTATGGAAATACTTCAGCCAGAAGTGAAGAAATCCTACTTACAGGTGGTGCTGAAAAAGATTAAATATCTAACACTTTTTTGTTCCAGTCTTTGTTTAAATGGTCACCCAGGCAACACAACTAATGTTAGTGCCACAGAGCTTGCAGGTCAGCTTCAAGTACATCATGAAGAGCTGAGCACACCTGGGTATGCAAGATGTGCTCATACACCTGGACCTGACATGACACAGCCTGGGGTTCACAGGGATCTTTCTGGATCCCTGTGGCAGTGGCACTGGTGACATACACCTGCACCTGGCATGGGCAGCTCCTGCTCTGCACACGGCGGTATCCCACCCAGTGTGTGCACCACAGGTGCTACCTGTGCTCATCTGCAGTATTGAAACCCCTTGATTAGAGGAAATATCTGAAAGAAACAGGGAGGAACATACATGGGAAAAAACTTCCTGTTCTAAATCATTCTCTCAGTGAACTATCTTGGGAACTGGGTAACTAACCTAGTACCTAAGATACTTAAGCAACCAAAACTGGATTTCCTGATGTTTGGAAGAAGAAAAAAAAATAAAAAAGAATAAAATAAAGTTTCACCTTTGTATTTTAACAAGACTCCTCTAAGAGGTATTCTTTGAAGTGTGCTTTTCCCTCCAGTCAGATGACTCTTGCTTGCTGGCAGCAGCTCAGGACCTTCAGGCTAAAAGAGCAACACTGTGCTAGTGGTGCTCAGAGCTTGTGGCTGGTCCAGGCAGTCACGCTTTCAAAATATGAGGCAGAAGAGTGTTACATGTTTAGACAGCTTAAGAAGAATTAAGACCGGTAGCTACAAGTCCTTTATCAGCAGATGAACCCTGAGATAAATCATAAATGAACAGACTCTTCAGACATGCATCTAAAGCATTAGCTCTGAGCAACCAGTAACCCATCAGTCTGAGTGAGGAAAGCAGCAGAACCACAACTACAGACCTGACCGTGAAAAGTCATTTTTCCACCCAACCTGCATACAAAACCTATCAATATGCAGCACATCTGGACTGACGTCCATCACTGCTGACCTTGTCTGGCTCTGCACTTGGCCTGATTTCATCCTCAAAAGTCAGACTACGTGGGGACAGTTTGCTTAACTATTAAGAAAATGAAATTGCCTGTGAAAAGCTGCAGAAACCCATTGCATACATTCTGCCTTGTACTTAATTTTGCAGCAGGGGGGATTTCCAGCCCCCCACCTCCCAGAGCTGTGCATACCATGCAGCCTTGCAGCCACCACCAGGCAGCCAGATGTGCTGCCCACCTCCACCCCACCATCACTAGTGACCCAGAACCAGTGAGCATGGGAGGTTTGACATACAAGCTAAGATATGAACCTATATATGAGTTCCATAACAACACTGCTCTGCTTCTTTCACATCTTTGTGGAGAAGGCAGGCAATACTCTGCTCACTTTAGTCCCGCAGCTCATTTAGCTTGGTTTCAGCAATCCTCTGGGAAAGGCTGGTCCAACCTCTCCCTTCTCTTAAGAGCAGTAGAAATGTTTTGATTGTTCTCACTGAGCACTAAATCAAGTCCTTGATGGGTAAGGATAGTTTATTGCATTGACCAGCCAGAAGAAATACAAGGCATTTCTGACTCCTACTCTCAGAGGAAAAAGCTGTACTTTGTCACTGTCCATCCTTCTACAAGCCTTTGACAAGAAATCAGAGTTCTTTGCATAACTTACTTCATATCAATCATTACCGAGACAGATAGCTCTAAGAGAAACCCAAAGAGATCCACAACTCACTTTTCAATCCACTTTACAAAAGTGCCTAGATAAACAAAAACCAAAACAAAACAAAATCAAACAAACAAACAAACAAAAAATCCTAAGGCAGTCCCAGTCTGGTTCGGAGGGAAGCCTTCAGAGGTTGCTGCTAACACCAACCTACCTTGGATGGAGCTGCCTCTGAGTTTTTACCATTTCTTTTGGACTGTGTAGGTACTGCCATCTCAAGATACTATTTACGTGGCAGTTGTTCTCACTCTGAATTAAGTTACAGCAGCTTTTGCTGTGAAGTACTGGCAGCCTGAAGTAGCAGCTGTGCACAAGAAGAGGCTGGAACAACTGAGGAGCACCAAGCATGGGCGTACTGGTGGGGATGGGCTGGCAGAGAGCACTGCGTACAGGTGGGACACTTCTGAAAGTCCCAGGAGGAGCAGCCTGCCCTGGAAGTGGCTCTGTCAGAAACAGCCCAAGATGATCATCAGAGGCAAGGAAACAGGAAGATAAATCCAGAGAGGAGATTGAATGGAAGAGCAGCCTAAGATACATAGTCCAGAGGAGACTAACAGCTGGGTTTTACTTTAACCGCTAAACCCTAAGTGGTTGTAGCAAGGACATAACAAAGAAACTAGGAAAATATTAATAATTTAAAATAATAATAAAAAAAAAAAAGCATGAATACCTCACCCTAAAACTGAGAGCCAAACCATAAGAAGGAAGCAGAAAACTGCAGTACCCTTCCAACTCTCCATCTTCATGGGGTGCCTTCACGGGGTTCATTAAGTCACAGGATAAATACAGAAATGTGATTTCTCTTCCTAGTATTTAAGATATGTGGCCTAATTTTGTGCTAATGCAAAGCTAAAGATGTATTATTGTTTTATGTACTGACATTTGGAGCTGTTTTCCTTGCTGTTGGGTTTTGCCCAGGAATGGTTTTCCACCTTTTAAATTATACAATAACATCCTTTCCAGACTAAGACATAGATAAAGTCAGTATCTAATTCAAAAGATACAGGCACAAAATATTAACACCTGAGGTGTTTTTCATTCATTACTTTACCTCAAAATAAATTTAATTTAGAGGGCTAGAGACTTGCTATTTCTTATAGATGCTGAATTGTCATTGTTTTCATTTTTCTTAGTTTGTATCACTTTATTGCAGTGGCTGAGCAGCTTAAATTGTACACCATTTTACCAAATAATTTTGGGGAAAAAAAAATAATAATACAACAGTGTGAAAAGCTTCTTTAATAAAGTGAAGACTTTGAGCATCAAAAACCTGCTCATGTTCCTTCTGTTTCACTCCAAGCCACAGGAATGTGTTAATTTCATGAAATAAAAGAAAGTAATGTTATGTAAAATTAATATGAGTTTTCTTAGAAAACTCAGTTTCAGGCCAAATAACATCTCTTAAAAAGTATAGATGAAATTGAGTTCAAAGAACACAGCTCATAGTAATACTCTTAATATAACAAATTTAGGAAGCAAAACAAAAAGCCTGAGACAAAAACACATCTGATGCTATTAAAGTTGCACTGTTGTGCTTTCCTTCCCCTGAGATTCTGCTGAATCTAGGACTCCTAGATTACTGTAAGCAGTAATGGTCTCTTAAAATTAAGACTGAATGTGAAAGAAATGCAAAGCAGTTTGTGAACTCTCCCTGTCCTCAGAACCAATTACATTATTAAAGACCACCCAAACATTCTGTCTTTTAATTGGTGTTTGAGACTTCATTGCGTCCTGAAAAATAAAATGCTGTTTCCTTTTCAATTAGTGCCCAAGAGATATTTAAGAACAAAACTGTATGAAAATGGGGATAGTTACTTGAGGTTTTATTGAGAAGAGTGCCACTTAATTCCCTTTGTGCATTTCCCAAAAGGGCATAACGTCTAATCTCTGCCTATCCAATGTTCTGTAAAATTCACAAATGTACCCCATCGATTTCCAGTCCACAGTGTGTAGGGTGAAGAAAAACAATAACTTTATATAGAAAATATTGATTTAAGGCCATTGATTCAAAGCCCCAGGGTATCAAGAGATTAGTTCCTTTAAGGAAAGTACTAAAGGTGACTTTTGGCTACTTTGTTATCGACAAATGTAAAGCAAATAAACTGTTATTCAAAGCAGCAAAGCACCAAACCAGGAGCTGTTACGATGAGAACCAGTTTGACACAAAATGGACCCATAGAAAGAGGACCAAACTGGCATTCCTGGCAACTGCTGTAGTTGTGAAATGTAATTGTTGCATTCTCCAGAGAAAACAAACAAACAAACAAACAAACAGTGTTTTGCTGTAGTCGCCAGATGAGAAAGGAAAGGCATAGAATAAAACCATCGTGACCTGAGATCCCAGAAGAACGCCTTCAAGTGTATGATGGTCCAGATAAATAGGACCAGGGGACTGCAATCCAGCAGGGACAGCTGACTCCTTCCAAAGTCAGGGGACCCTCAGTGCCCATGCCCATGATGTGCTGGGGCAGGTTTCCACTCCAAGCCACTAAACCCAGGGCTGATGGGGCAGTAGGAGGCAGCAGCTCTGCTGGTGGTGGGAGCAGGTTGGTGGCTCTGTGCTGGCAGGAGCCAGTCCTGTGCAAAACAAAGTACCTGGCTGTGCCAAAGGAAAAACAGGATTTAATCTACCCACAAACTACTTCCACAACCTTAAAACTAGCTACTGTAACTAGTCTGTAACACTAACTTGTGTTAGTCTTCAAGATAGGGATCTGCTTGCTGGGTTTTAATGAGCCTTGCTTGTTAGACACATTCTGATGTCAGAAAGGAGTTCTCGATTTCAGCTGCCAGTCAAAGGAATCTGCAATGAGAAGAAAAATGATGAAAAGAGAAGACGCCTCTGGTAGAGTGGCAATCTCCTGTCAAAAAGCACCTTTCATTTAAGTATGGCAACCCCACAAACATTTCAGTCATTTCTGACAGAGTCCTTCAAATGATGGAAATGGAAGACAGCTTATTCTTCAGTGAGTATTCTTCACAATGCATTTGTTTTTTATATTCACATGCATATTGTGGTAAGAGTACACCCATGCTTAAACACAGAGACCTTTCAACATCTTATCCTCCCTGCACAAGGTGTAATCCTCTTCCACATGGTATAAACCAGTGGGAGAACCTATCAGTATTGCTCCAAAAGAGCAAGGCCAGAGAGGGGATCAGGTAGATTGGGAAGGTAGAAATGTAAAATGCACTGTGATGTTTATGCAATTACTTCTAAGACATCTTCTTCCCACACTCTGGTCATCAGAACCCTCTTCCAGAAAACTGGGAAAACCACAACTGCACCACCTGGTAACTGAATCCTATCTAAAACTTTCCTCTTAAAGGCTGTGGCCAAAAAGCACTCTGTCTAGCAGCTTTACTTTTCTGAACCCATGCCATACAATATGTTTAAACTACAAGTAGTTTTCACTTTTATTGTGCCATTTTAAGTCTTCATGCCATTCGTGGATCATGAGGATGGTCTTAGACACAAACTGCTAAACTGAATGACTTTTCTGTAGTAGGAGCAACTCATTTTATGAGAGGGAGGAGTCTTAACCCAAAATCTTTCCATATTTAGTGACTTTTTCTGAAACCATTTCCTAGAAAAATCTGGCATAAAAGATTAGTCACAGGGGTCCCTTTAAGCTTTTTAACTTTAACCCCAAATTCAGATTTCATGGTATTGGATTTTTAGCTTCACCTTGTGAATAGGTGAAGATGCCTTGAAGCAAATGTTTTACAGAATCATGGAAGAAAACCAAAAACATTTTTACAAGCAGACATAAAGATAAAAATGACTGCCAAAATAATTTTTTTACTGAGTTAATGGAAAAGTTCTTTTTTTTTTTCCTTGTTTTTCCATGTATCCTATTTTTTTATTAATATTTATTTATTTATTTTAATTTTTCCATATATCCTAAATTGATACTCTGAACATTTTCCTGGGGACAACAGGTCCCTGCCCACATGTTAACCCCCAAATTAGACCACTTTTTGTTTATGTGCACCACATATTGTCTTTCTGGCTATTGACACAGACATTTCTCTCTATGCATGAACAAAACTGCTCTGATTACCTGGACCATCCACGACAACTTTCCATAATATGAAGATGCTTAAGTTTCAGGGACAACACCTTAGAGACTGCTATCAAAAGGCAGAAATTGTGGTGACCTTCTACAAGAACGAAGGAGGCAGAGGAAAGAGAATTCTTTGGGAACACGGAGTAATTAGGATGCTTTATTACTCACCTGCAGAAATACCCTCAGGCTGAGAAGGACTGGGAAAGGCCAGTCCAGAAAGGTGTCTGAGAGACTTCAAGAATGAGACAGCTCAGGCAAAAAGATTTTGGCCTCCCAGGCTGCAGAAGAATCAATATGAGGCTATCCCCATGTAAAGAATCATCTTCAGATGTTGTTACCCATTCATGACCTGGTGGTCTAAAACATAAGGCTACCCAGTAGGTGATGACTGACCTGAGGCTTGGCTCCACACAGAGTGTCCAGAGATTTGCTGCCTCAGGGAAAATGCCACAGAGTTTCTGTGTTGAGTTGACTTTGCCATAAGCATAAGGAAGAGCCTTCCACCCTGCTTGTATTTTGAGGATATTTACATGCAAATATTGATGTTTGATCAACTGTGTTGGATGTCTAGGCGAATGAAGGGGGGTACCTGGAGATGTCTGTCATGGTGGGAAGCGGAACCTGGCCAGCTCCCCTGTTACCATTCTCTGGGTTGAAGAACCCCTGGAAGGAACCTCTGACTACAGCCACACTTACACTGACCACATGTTACTTACACTTACACTTATCACATGTTACTTCGAAGTATAAGGAAACAGAATAAAAATAAATCTGGATGTTATGGTTAGCACAAGGAGCAAGCTGCATATAAAAAGTCCTATAATGTTACTACAGGAAGCCTAAGTCCTTTTAAGAGCCTTGAAATGACCTTTGGGGAGATTGACTCTGGCCAATACACATCCAGATTTGCAAAACTAAACTCGGAAGATGGAAATGGAACAAGATCTTTATCACATCGGAGAATTTCAAAAGCTACCTGAATGGAAAAAATTGATTTTCCTGACTGGTCATCCAATGCAGAAAGAGATAGTGATGGTGCTGCCATGTCCCTGGTGATCATGCTCCATATTGAACCTGCAAAGGTTTTCTGTGAGGTAGGTGTAATTCACTGTGGTCTTTTGACCTGAACTTGACAAGCCTTTTGATGCTCTTGTCAGTAGATCCATCTCTAATTTTAAGCAACTCTGTTGACCAGAAGCACATTGTTTTTAAGTCAAGTAGGTACTATCTTTACTAATTTTTATAACACCAGGATTTTTTCAGGATAAGGATGACTTGAAGTCATTAACCACATCGTTGTCTTTTTTTTTTTTTTTTCCTTTAAAGTCCTTTCAACTACTTAATAAATCCCTTCTATGGCCTTAAGATCTACTCTTTCAACAAGATAAAAAGGAGATACATTTGTTTCCACAGCTTTTTTGATACAAGCTTCTATTAAGGCCTGGATAACAAGATAGTAAGTGAGAAGCAGTGAATACTGTTAGTTTCCACAATGCTGAAAATGAATGCAGACCTCAAATATGACAATTTGACATTTATTTTTCAAGCTGATGTCTGCCAGTATTTATGAACACACTCAGAGTACAAGGGGAAAAAAAAAAAATATATATATATATATATATATATATATATATATAGCTTTTGGAAACAGTGTAGTACAAACTTACTAACCAATTTTGATGGGCTAGACAGATTCCTTCCCAGAAATTAAAGATAGAAGGGCCTAATACAAGCCTCTGAAGTTCAAACTTCTAATTTTAATCAAGTAATAGCTACATAATGGCCTTATTTTCTGATCAAGAATATATTAGGAAACTGAAACTGTGAGCCAGAATTAGAAACACTGAGGAATAGATGCAGAGGTAATCATAGTTCACATATCAACAACAAATTTCAAACTTCCTACATGCAGTGTGTGGATACTATAACAGTCAGTTGGCTGAAGTTAATTTGGTTTGATTGGTCCTGGTTCACTGCTGAGTTTGCTAACAAGAATATTCACAAGAACATAGAGTGGATTTTTAAAATATACTTCTTGGGGAAAAATAATTTGAAATTGCATTTGTATTTGCACCTGATTACAGCATGCAATCCTGCTCAGTTAGGAAACAGAAACATATCACACTATCTAGTGATTCTGTTAACCACAGACCAACACTTACTAATTAAATTATTCCAACATTATCAAAGAAACATGTTTCAAAAAGCTATTATTCTTTCCTGAACACATTCAAAAATAGTTGGAGTGGCAAAGAATTAATCTTAAATGCATGCAGTTTTTTCTGGGATTCACCTTAGCTCACATGAGGAGTTCACATTTTGACAACTGTTTTTGAGCAAGCTTCCTAAACTCTTTCTATCAGTGGGGAAAAACAAGCACTTTAAGACTGCAATTTATTTGATTTACTTTAGATGTCTACCTTAGGATGAGATTAATTATGTTGCACAAGTCTGGAAATCTCTGTTTTCCTCTTTCATTTAAATGGTGGTCTACCACTGTTAGTCCAGAGAAACTTGATGATATGAATCCAGCTTAATGTCTTCAATAAAGGAACTATAACACTTACACATACACATTCTCCTTCATAATGTGGCACCAAAGAATATTTGAACAGCAGTATCTGGCATATTGTAGAAATAAAAGCCAAAAAATCCTCTTCCGCCACAAAATGATGAGTATCAGCTTAATATTATTGAAGTGAGAAAAAAGAATTAAGTGGTAGCTTAATTTTACATGGAAAGAACAGAAATAACTCTGCATAACTGCAGAACACAATATCCAATATAACTTATACATAGACCATAAGGAATAATTGAATACTTCTATATTAATACAAGGCTGCAACTTAGAGGATTGCCATTGGAAAAATAATCTTCTACTGGCCAGTAAGGGCAATGCAGGCAAAAGTTAGAACACTCCAACGGAAATAATTCTGACTTTACCATTATAAGGATAGGTTCTTCACTGCAGGAGAATCATTTGCAAAGAAATAGGATGCCTCTTCTTCCCGAGTTAATCATCTGTATATTTCCTACCAGTTTGCTGAGATATAATTACACAGTTAACTTTAAGCAGGAAAAAAAAAAAAAACTGCAAGACAAACTCTGTTCTGAAACAGGTACTAGACTGGTCAGCAAAAATTTTCCTTGTTGCAGTCTGAAGGCAATGGGCATCATGCTGTGGTGGTTTTACTCGGCTGGGGAGCTGAGCTCCACCACAACCATTCTCTCACTCCCCCTCCTCAAAGGAAAACAAGGAGAAAATATGATGCAAAGGGCTCAAGGGTTTTGATAAGGATAGGGAGCTCACTCAACAATTCCAGACAGAGAAGACTCAGCATAGGGAGACTTATGTAATTTATTGCCTATTACTAACAGACTAGAGCAATGAGAAACTAAACCAATTGGAACCATCTTCCCCCCGCCACTTCTTCACGGTCCCTCTCTGCCCCTGCTCCCCATGGGGTCCCTCCCACAGGATGCCGTCCTTCCCAAACTGAGCCTGCGGGGGCTGCCCACAGGCAGCAGCTCTCCAAGAACTGCTTCCACGCGGCTCTGTACCACGGGGTCCATCCCCCAGGAGCAATTTGCTCCAGCATGGGTCCCCCATGGGTGGCAGCTCTGGCCTGGGGCCTGCTCCTGCGTGCGCTCTCCATGGGCCACAGCCTCCTCCAGGCCACAGCCACCTGCTCTACTGGGGGCTCCTCCACCCATAGGGGGGGCTGCAGCATGGAGATCTGCTCCGTGTGGGTCCCATGGGCTGCAGGGGGACAGCCTGCTCCACCAGGGGCCTCTCCACAGGCCGCAGGGGAACTGCTGCTGCCTGCCTGCAGCACCTCCTGCCCTCCTGCTGCACTGACCTGGGGGGCTGCAGGGCTGCTTCTCACTCCTCTCTCTCCTAGCTGCTGTTGTGCAGCAATTTTTCCCCCTTTCTTAAACTGTTCCCCCAGATGCACAAACAACATCACTTACTGGCTTGTCTCTGGCCAGCAGCGGGTCCCTTTGGAGCCAGTTGAAAATGGCCTTTATCTAACATGGGCAGCTTCTAGCTTCTTCTCACAGAGGCCACCCCTGCAGCCCCAAACCTTGCCACGTGAACCCACTACACATGCACACTCTCTGAAAGGTCTGGTTTTCAGCAATATCAACAATTTTTAACAAGAAGCAATGCACATTGACTGAAACACAGGAAGTTCCCTCTGAGTATCAGAAAACACTTCACTGTGCAGGTGATGGAGCGAAGGAACACTGAGGTAGTGGAATTTTCCTCCTTGGTGATCTTCAAGAGCTGCCTGGATGTGGTTCTGGGTGTCCCTGTTTGAGCAGGGGGCTGGACCAGATGGCCTCCAGAGGTCCTTTCCAACTTCAACCCTTCCAGGATTCTGTGGTGTTTTAGAAATTCTAGGAGCTACTTTGATACTCTTCCTACCTTGCATTTGCTATCTGCTGCTAAGGCTCTGGAACACTTTTCTTCCTATTCAGCTGACCACGTGTTTTACATCTTTTAAAAGTGCGTGCTGTGTTTGCTAGCGTCAGGCATTCAAGTTCCAGAAGTTACTTTTTCTCTGCTACACGTATGTTCCATCAGGATATGAAAACAAAAACTGGGGTGTACATGCAACTTTCTTTGCACAAAATTAAGAGGATGGGGGAAGGGGCCATTTGTTTTGTTTTATTTTTTTTTATTTAATACCATATCACAGCCTTTCTGAACCTCATAGCATGATCCCAAAGGGAATAAATTACTGGGACATCTTTTCAATTTTTTTACCTCTTTTCAACAACAAGATGGCACTCCAACACATCTGCAAGATGTCATCCCTATGATATTATGGCATCTGTGCTTACCAACATGAACTCACTTGAAATGGCCATTTGTCAGGAAACAGTTCTCTCCTCAATCACATCTCCCTCCCTCGTGTGCACTGACTATAGCAGACTTGAAAACTGCTGACTGTCTTGCAGGAAATCTGCTATAGCAAGTTGGTTAGTCTGCTGCTTATTCTCTGTGTGAACACACAAGTTCAAAGACTGAAAGCTAAGGGTTAATGAAAGTTTCACCAGACCTGGAGGTGAAAAAGCACAGAGTAACTGCAGATAATCCAGCTTTGCCCAGTAACTCGGTCTAGCAGACAAGCTTCTTAAAGAGGGGCACAAAGAAGAAACTCCACTTCCAAGTGGAGTTTCAGCAAGATAAAAGTAACAAAAGGAAAAAGTACAAATGACTAAATGATGTAGAAGTTACCGTAATGTTCATATTGCAAAACTTGTAAGTAGTGCACCAGCAAGCAATAAATAAATAAATAAAAGGATATAATCAACAGTATCAAGGACTAAGAATACAATGCTGATTTTTTTTTTGGAATACATAAAGAACAAAAGAAATAAAATTGGTTTCATTGCTAATGATAATGTTGCTGATAATGAAAAAGCGTTCAGTTAAGTATTCGGTATTCAGAGATAAAGTGTATTTGCGTCACATGAGGCTGTTGAAATTGCTTTCTAGTCCCTTAACAAACCACAAGAAAGTTAAACAAACATTGAAATATATAAATATTTCAAAATCAGTAGATTCAGACAATTTACAGTAAGGAACCATAAAAGAATACCCTGAAGAATGCTGTTGTTGATAGTTCCAATAAATCTTAGCATTTCCAGAAAATTCTGAAAGATAAATTAAATAACTTTAATATTATTCAAAATGAGAGATAAAATGACTGTGTTACTTGTAGTCAGACTACCATGAGATTATTCTGACATAAAAGTTATTATAAAAGTTGCAAACTAATTAACTATAATTTAACTGGAAACTAGAAATACTACAAGCAGAAGTAATTAATGTGGTTCCCGGGGAAATAAATCAGATTTTTATTCCTCAGTATATTTCTTTATTCCCTGGAGTTGAAATTTTGCCAGGCAGAGAAAAAACAGAAACAACAAAATCTTGCAAGATTAACTGACCACTCTGAAGCAATAAGCTTTGAAGGAAAGCATTATCAAAGAGTTGTTTCCAGTGATGTTATAAGGGACATAACACCATTAAAAGCTTTTATTGGTGATTTGGATTTAAATATAAAATCTCTGCTGACAATCTTGCAGATGACAACACCTTGCAAGATGACAAACTGGGATAACAACATCAGTCATACAGATGAGTCTACACTGCTGTTGTGAGATGGCACCACAGCTTATTTTAACAAAGACAAATGACACCACATCTAGAAATGTAGATCTTATCCCAGGAATAAAAAGCAAGCTAACATGAGCACTTAATGTATAAATTCGGGAACGTTTTACCTCTGTATTAAAATTACCAAGTCCTCTATACTGAAATCCTGTATACCATCCCTTTGCCCCTGTTTTAAGGAGGACTCTGGAAAACTGGGGAAGGTAGAAATAAGAGCCACAAAAATTGAATGACACGTTTTAGTGAGACGGAGTTCATGATCTCAATTTGTTTGGCTTATCCAAAAGGAAACTAGGAAGTGATTTGATTACGATGTCTAAGAACCTCCATAAGGAGAAGCTGCAGGGTATTAAGGAGCTCTTTAACACAGGGGAGAGAGACATAAAAAGAATCAATGGCTGGAAGCTAATGCCAGAGAAATTCAAATGAGAAGTGAGATGCATTCATAACTGTGAGAAAGATGAAACATTGCAACAAACTGGTGAAGGAAAGTATTTTGCCTCTTGATGCTTTCAAACCAATACTGGACATTTTTCTGAAAGGTATGATTTAGCTGAACACAAGTTATGCTTTAGTCAAACAAATTATTGGGTTCAGTATAGAGGCAACAGGGTGAAATTTAATGGTTTGTGATATATGAGAGATCAGACTAGATGAACTAATATACACCCCAAGGCTAAGCTCTATTAATCGATTTATCAGTGCTTTATGCTGCCATCCATTGCTACAGTTTCTGAGCACTTTCATATTAAATCAATAACGATAGTGAAATCCCTGGCGGACTTCAAGGAGCTTCTGGAACTTTTGCTTTTAGGAGTAAAACTAATTAGGGAAGGATTTTTGAGATTTTTCTAGATGAGGTCAGAAGGCTTGCATTCATCCGTCTTGTTAAAGGCTGTACATCACTACATGTTCTTTGTGCTTATGTAGTATTTTATGGCAGTGTCCTAGTGATTTCAACCAGGCACAGTTCTGCCAAATGCTTCTATTTAAGAGATGCAGTTATGTTCGTGTCCTTTAATGCTCACAAATGTGCTAGTGAATACCATGAAAGAACTATTTCAAAACTCCTCTTTTCAATGTTGTTTTGGATAATGGAGTCTTGATTTGCTGGTACAAAGAAAAATAAATGTTTGGATCCTCAAAGAGTCATAATTTGCACAAAAAGGAAATGTGGTAGTAGGTCCAATGCACCATATAATCTATTCCTTAAAAATTACGTATTTTCAGAGACTAAGTGGATAATGTGTCTAGTCTACAAAAACATTAATTCCAAAGCAATTGGATTTTTATAACATGTAATAGTTATTATACACTTATGCTTTAGGATGTGATGTCCTCAAACTACATCTATTTTGCAAGAAGGTAAAACTCAACCTTAGACTCTGAAAATGATAAAAATACAAAAGCATTTTTAATGGAAGTTCTTCCCAATGTACTCTCAGACAAATGTACATTAACAAAGCAACCTCTAATTAATTTAGACTCTGCTCAAGGTCTAAGACAGCAAAAATAGAGCAAGTTCTCTTTCTATGTATATATTTAAATAGCTGCAAACTGTTAAAGCTTTATCTTTCCAAGTTAAATCAGTTTTTATTAATTACACCCCATTTTTCTGGCCAAGGGTAGGTCAAGGTAGGCCAACAGGATTATTACAAAAATTAGTTATTGATCTAGTTTTTGAGCAATATCCCACCATCACATATTTTTTCTCAGTTATACTCATTGTTTATTTGGACCATTGAAGAAGGTGCTTCTCAAAAGCCTACACGTTTCAGTGGGATATTTGCAGCTCTTACATTTTCAGCTAGAACAGTTTTACACACTATGTACTCTCAATTGTATTCTGTAATCCTAAAATTTTGTTTGGGCTTTTTGAAGTCATAAGCCAATTTTCTGTCTTTGTACATGCACGAAAAGTGAAAGAAGAGTCTACTGAAGGCTTTTCCCTCAGAGGCTGCCCAGCACCTACAGGAGCAGAACAGAGACCAAGCACCCCAGTGCGCACTGTTTGCCCCAGCACTTGTCTTTTGTTCCTGCTGTTCTCCAAAGCCCTGCTGAGCCTGTCTGCCTGAGGCAAGCAGAAAGGTTCAGATCATCTCTGTTTAATTGTACTGGCTCCATGGGCCAAGTTTTCTTCCTGAAGCATGCCTCTAGTAAAAAGCCTTTGTCCACAGAGAAAAACAAGTATCAAATTTTGTAGTAGTCTACATAAAGTTGGAGGGAAAACTAAGTTTACTCCCCAAGCTACAGACAAGAAATACACGACACTGCTTAGGAGCTACTTTGAGTCAATAGCATACTTCTGTGCCCAGATATGTGCTCATTGATTCACACTGTGGAGAAAGCAGCATGCCCACCCTGGCTACCTGTCTGGCTTGAAATAGTTTGCTTGTTAACCAGAAAGGCCCTCTTCTGAAAACATACCTGGCGGCGAAAGCAATGTTAGCTAATGGCGTACCAGCTACCAAGATCCAGAAATATCATCGTAAGAAGAACACATGGAGCGACACCAATTTGTCAAACAGTAACAGAAGTGGAGGGGTAGTAGAGAAAGGAGGCAGCAAACAGGAAAGCTGATCACTCATGACAGGCAGTAAACTCCCAAAATATCTAAGTTACTTACTAAACTAGTACAAAAAACAACTAATCAAGAGAAAAATACAGTGCATGACACTCATACCCTGAATAGCAAAGTGGGTTCTATTTCTTGATTTTAGATTTGCAGTCCTGACTCACCTTGGGTACCATTAACCATGGCATAAAAATGTAAAACAAAACCATAAAACAAAACATAAGGGAATACTTCTAGATGACAAAAGATGAGTACCAATGGCTGGTCAGAAACTGCATTACTTCTGAAATTCACAATATCTAAGAGGCAAGCAGTGCCCCCTATGCATCCCCTGCTCAGTGAGAAACAGTAGGTTAGCATTATTATAAATTACAGATTTTTAATGCTAAAAGTATCAGCTTTGACTAAAAATTAATTTTCTGATTGTAAATTAGGAGTTAAAACTGGTTATATTGCATTCATTTTCTTGGAAACCTGAAAAAATATGCCCTAAATACTCATTAACTCAATGACAAATATTTGCAGTTTACGGTAACTTCTACATCTACTTTTGTATTTTAAAGCAATTCATACGAACATTACAAATTGATTTTATGTGAACTGCTGCAGTGAAATATGTCTGCATGTGACTGGCAGAACATTAAGATTCATAAGATATGGACATAAAAGAAAAAATTGAAAGCATTCAAATGAAAGAGCATAGTGATTATCTTTTAAAAGCAGTGCAGGGGGGAGGGAGGAAGAAAAAAAAAAAAAAAACACGGAAATTTGGTAGCAAGTATTCAGGAAGATGCACATTCATGAGTTTAAATGAGGATTCTCTAAAGAATTGACTGCTGCTGTGCATAAAGTAACAATAAAACTGAAGAAACAAAACATAACTTCTTCAGTTCAATAATTTCTGGTTACTTGATATTCCTTCCAGAAACTTAAAATTTTAATAGGCCCACAAAGGCTTAAAAAAGCATTGGAGAATGACAAATCTGAAATTTCCTGAATATCTTGGAGCACAAGCTGTTCTAATACAGATCCACTAAGTGGCTAGCTAAGTGGATATTTTGAGAACTACTTCAAAATGAAATTTTCTCCTCACCTCCTGAAATGAAAATTTCAGTATTACTTCTGCAAATATCTTCTGTTTTTAAAGCTGAGTAATAATTTCTAATAATCTACTAGGAAAAGGCAACTGTGAAGTAACCTGCATTTCTACTGAAAATTATCCATCGTTATTAAAGATTTAGCGATTAATTGAAATACAGAATCATAGAATTATAGAATCATTTACATTGGAAAAGACCTCTAAAATCATGAAGTTCAACTGTTAACCTAGCACTGCCAAATCTACCATTAAACCGTGGCCCTAAGCACCACATCTACATGTCATGAATATCTCCAGTGATGGTGACTCAAACACTTCCCTGAGCAGCTTGTTCTAATGCTTCACAATCCCTTAAGTGAAGAATTTTTTCCTGATACGCAACCCAAACCTCCCCTGGTGCAACTTGAAGCCATTTCCTCTTGTCTTATCACTTGGTGCTTGGGAGAAGAGACCAACCCTCACCCCGCCACAAATCTCCTTTGAGGCAGTTGTAGAGAGTGATAAGGTTTCCCATAAGCCTTGTTTTCTCTTGGCTAAACAGCTCCAGTTCTCTCAGCTGCTCCATGTAAGACTTGTTCTCCAGACTTCTCTCTAGCTTTTTAGCCCTTCTCTGGACACACTGCAGGGCCTCAATGTTCTTCTTGTAGCGAGGGGCCCAAAACTGAACACAGTACTCGAGGTGCGGCCTCTCCAGAGCCAAGTACAGGGGGACGATCGCCTCCCTGGCCCTGCTGGCCATAAGATTTCTGACACAAGACAGGATGCTGCTGGCCTTCTTGGCCACACTGCTGGCTCATATTCACCAACTATAGACCAATACCCCCAGGTCCTTTTCCACCGGGCAGCTTTCCAGCCACTCTTCTCCCAGCCTGTAGCGCTGCATGGGGTTGTTGTACTCCAAGTGCAGGACCCAGCACTTAGCCTTGTTGAACCTCATACAGTTGGCCTTGGCCTCCAGCCTATTCAGATCCCTCTGCAGAGCCTTCCTACCCTGAAGCAGATCAACTCTCACACCTAACTCGGTGTCATCAGTGAACTTACTGAGTGTGCACTCAATCCCCTCATCCAGATCATCGATGAAGATACTGAAGAGAACTGGCCCCAGCACTGAGCCCTGCGGGACACCACTAGTGATCAGCCTGCAGCTGGATTTAACTCCATTCACCACTACTCTTTGGGTTTGGCCACCCAGTCAGTTTTTACTCAGCAAAGCGTACACTCATCCAAACCACGAGCAGTCAGTTTCCCAACAAAAATGCTGTGGGTGTAAGAAGCCTTTCTGAAGCATAGGTAGACCACATCCACAGTCTTTTCCTCATCCACTAAGCATGTCACCTTGCTGTAGGGGGAGATCAGGTTTGTCAAGCAGGACCTGCCCTTGATAAACCCATGCTGACTGGGCCTGACCGTCTGGTTGTCCTGTAAGTGCTGTGTGATCACACTCAAGCTAATCTGCTCCATGAGCTTCCCCAGAACCAAGGTCCAACTGAAAGGCCTGTAGGTCCCTGGATCCTCTTTCCAGCCCTTCTTGCAAACGGGCATCACATCTGCTAGCTGACTGGGACCTCTCCTGCTAGCCAAGACAACTGATAAATGAAGGAAAGCAGCTTGATGAGTGTTTCCACCAACTCCTTCATTACCTTTGGGTGGATCTCATCTGGCCACATCAATTCGTGTACATGTAAGTGGTGTAGCAGGTCACTGACCATTTCCTCATGGATTATAGGAACAGGAAGCAGAGCGAAACTCATCTTCTAGCTCAGGAGGCCGGGTACTCAGAGAACAACTGGTCCTTTGCTTCCACAGAAATTAAGTTAATTGAAAATGTAAAAAGAAAAAAAAAATCAATCCAAGTTTAAAGGGAACCTAATATATGTATACTACTGTTTAATTTTTATTTTAAATTTGACTTACTGGGTTCATGCTTTGCTCACCTGGGCAACTGGAGCAAATAACCTAGCTGTTATTTGTTCATAATTTCTTCTCTAACTTGTATAGATAAATTAATCGTGACAGAAGTTAAAAAAAATCAGAAGAGAACAGATATCTCTTTGGATCTTCTAGAGATTAGAAACATACACAAGGTTCCTTTTGAAAAATATGAGTTATGACATTACTTCTGAGTGTTTCTGTGCACAGGAAGAAGTGCTAAAGCTGATAGCGACAGAGCATCAGACATCTGAGATCTGTTCTAAGATCTGTGGTGAAAAGAAGTATCTTCCCCTTTCTTCATACTTGTACAAAAGAATCAAAACTTCTACATACTTCTACAAAAGAATCCACTTCCTACTAATAAGGAAAAAGCCATACCCTCACATTATAGTTCTCTGCAACTTACTTTAATACACAAAATGACTGGAGCTATTCTAAGTTCCATCCTTTTAGAAAGCAGAAAGGTGGGCAGGGAAGCTAGAATTATAATAATGACATCAGATATGACAACAGAAAAAGTGAAAATGCTAGTTACTCAAAAATAAAAATTTATTAAAAAAATAATTGGAGACAAATAGCTTATACGTTAGTTTACATTATATAGGAATACACCACTTAAGTGGGTCAAAAATAGTTTTATTTAGTTAATAAAACATGCTGTTAAAATTGCTTGATAGTTGTAGATATTGAAATTTGAAACAGAAAGTAGACAATGTAAAACAGCTTAAGACTACTAAATAATGGATGTTCTAGACATTCTCATGTGTTTGGATACCCCCTTATAAACAAGGCAGGAAAAAACAAAAGTCATTTCATTACACCATCTTTGCATACATATCATTTCTAAACAACCCATGTAGGCTCTTCTCTTTTTCTACCATTACGTTGCAGTTATTTCTTCTTCATGCTGTCTAGATGGGAAAAGAAGTTTCATTTGGAGGAGTAGAAGAAAGGTGACTGACTTCTCAGTCATCTGTTATGGAAATTTCCCAGTCAGAAGTGTGGAAACCTGGTATGGCTGGAACATGTTCAGTATAGACAGAAACCTGGTACAAATTGAAAAAGGCTGACACTTGTGCTTTCCAAACAGCAATTTTCTATATAGAGATCAACAAAATTTAGGTCACAAACATCAAAAGGCAATTCCTTTTTAGGAAAGTCTTGTTTTAAAAAAATTCCTTCTAAACCTCTTTTCTTAACCTTTCTAAATTTAATTCAAAAGTTTAAAAACAATTTTAAAAGGCTGGACATCGATGTCACTTTGGCTGAATTTTGGCAAAATTATAAATAACTGGAAGGATTTTCATAAGGTTTATACAATCTTATTAAAAGGCACAGGTACAAGTTCCGTAAATAAGGATGTTTCGGTATCATTAATGGACAGCTGGCATTTCATACCACCTACGAAGATAGCTAGGATTTTATAGGAATGAGAACACATCTTCAAATAGAACTCTTCTACCACGAGACTGTGACCCCCTTTAAATATAGATTTAATAATGGTAAGAAGTCAGAAAGAGAAATCAAACACTATGAAGATAGATTTATCTTAATTTAACTTGAATGTGCATGTTTACATTTTTCAATAAAACGTATCAGCATTAAATATTATAATAGAATAAAAATGGGATTTCTAAAGTTCTATAATTCATTTATTTAGTTAGTTATTTACTATGTTTGTAAAAAACAAGTTTCTAAAACTAGACAGAGATAAAGACTTGTAGACTAAATTTAAGTTTATACATTTGTATGTACATAACCTTAGAAACCAAGCACTGAAATACTTCAGAGTATAACTGGTTTCCTACCGTAGTACTTCATTTTTCCTGTCTTCATTATTACTGTCTCCAATGGTTTTCTCTGTAAATCTGATTTGTTTTTCAGGGTAGATCATTTTTCTAAACTTAATAGTGGTTATAGAATTACAAAGATACTCATATTCAAAAACAACAAATACTCTGGAGAGGTACTTATGGAAGCTACTCAGCACTTCGGTGTTTTTTGTTGTGTTTTTGTTTTTTTTTAAAGTTTTCTAAAATGTTTGTGTGAGTTACTTGGGAATGGAGAGTTGAGGGTGAGAGGCTTAAATTTATATATGTATACCAAGTCAATGGTTTATGGCAGTATTTTCTTGCTATTTATAAAATGCTAAGTAAATGTGTCTTGAAATAAGCACCAAGTAAAATTTTTTATTCTATGATAAATTCCGATATTAACCTTCTTGCTCTAATCCCATAAACTGAAATTTAACTGGAAAGGTTGCTGCTGATGTTCACGTTGCACTTTTTTTTTTTTTTCTAAAATAGTTCATTGGGTTTTAAGCAGTCTTCACGTGCATACACCATACTAAAATTTGACTCCAAACTGAAAGTTCCTGAAAAAATGCGGGGGGGGGGGGGAACACACAGGCCAAAGGAAAGAATTTGTAAACACAAACACAGTACAAGTGAAAAAAAGAAGCTGAAGACAGATTGATATAAAATCAGTATTTATGTAAAAAAATAATGTATTGCATGCTGTAAAATCAGACAATAACTGTATTCACCTTCACATGGATTTCTAGAGTTTCAGACTTCAAAAGATTATGTATAACATGGAAAAGAAACAGTAACTACATGCCCAGCAGACTTTCTGTTTACCATCATACAAATTTACACCCTGATCCAGCAGGGAGATTAGGAGCAGAATACAAACTCTGCTTACAATGGAGTGTGCTTCTGTACTGCTAAAGCATTCATCCAGCTCAGCTCACGTGGATCTGAGATTCAGAGCCAGTCTGCCTTTGGCAAAGAAACAGCCACAAAAATCAAACTTCTCAAATGTGGTTGGGATGAAGGTAAAAGTCAGTGAGTGGATCCTCCAAGGTTCACCACGCAGGAATCTGAAAACTAACTTTATGAAGCCTTCATCTCAGTTCATCCAAGTTCAGTTCAAGTATACTTTACAAATACATTTCATACCATGCATGTTTAAATATTTTACTGTAATGTTACAAGTCAGACTTTTCTTCATGCTTTTCTCTAAAAAGAAATTTGATTACATAAACAGAACATGTTTTTTCCACTAAGATATCTAAAGAAAGCCTAATCCTTATCTGTTATAAATCAGTATCACCTTATTGACATTAATGATACAGTCAAGGGTCTGGCCCAAAACTATTTTAAAGCCATGTTATTAAAAAATATGCAGGATTTATCTCAAAAAAAAAAAAAAAAAAAAAAAAAAAAAAAAAAAAAAAGAAAAAAAAACTATCTAATATACAATCTGATTAAACATCAGAACTTTTACTACAGTTCTTCAATTTTAGGTACTAAATACTCTGTAACAATCATCAAGTAATGATTCTTAGTATAAAAATACAACAGAAGCAGCTTTCCACCATTTTTTTCTACTTCCAAAACATCCTATAAAGCTGCAAAACCATTTAAGTTTTAAAAAGTATTGTAAGAAAATAACTTCATATTGAATAGTTGCTAAAATATAAACCCCCTCAACTCGAATATATCATTTGGGATAGATGGCTCAACAATACTAACACAAATGCTGTTATCATTTTTAAAGTATCTACAGATAGAGAAAACTAGTATCACATACTATCCATGTCTCAGAAAATCCTATTTATAGTGTGCAGTTTACATCTACAATAAGCAAAACAAGATTGTCAAAACAGGATTCCAACATGTAAGAGATGAACATAAAGGCACGCAGATTGTCAATGATTAATATCACATTTCTTTGAAAACAGAGTATTTTCTGCACTTGTAAACAACTTTGTGCTCACACCTTTAAAGTGAAGTTAGTGCTGCTGACTTGGTTATTGCTACATTCACAGTTTAACAGAATTTTAGACAATGAGGTACACTTCCAAACTGAGCCATCTTCACCTCTCCCTTGTTTGTTTGATCATTAGAGATAACTGAATTAAGCAGGCTGAAACTACTGACCTTAGAAGTCAGTAACACCCAAATCATCAGATCCAAGATAAACACTAGCAGTGATTAAACTTCAAAAGAGCCAAAAGTCACCTTTGCAGAAAAAGTCACTGTTCTTCATTACGTGAATATTTTCTTCATTTTTACATATGCTAGTAAACTCTTATCTGGGCACATTAAGAGCCGATTCAAGCCACGTTAGAACTGTTGCACCTTTTGACCAGTATGTTAATTCAGTCTCTTGATTTAAGAGCTTGCAGTTAGAATCACCTTCCCTTTGATCTTCTGACAGACAAGTCCCTTATGCTCTTCTTTAGCTGCTTTATGAAAACTTTGTATACTCTTCCACAGTACGTATGCATTGTTTTCTGTAACTCCAGTTCTAGGGGCCGCAACAGGGAATGAACTAGATCATCTCCAAATGTATACTGTAAAGATAAGAAACCATTTAAGTTAATAATAGAACACTGTCATTGTTCAATTAAAAGGCCTTTGAAGATCTTTTTTATTAGTTATTAAATGTTTTAAAGAACTCTTAGCTTCTGAAAACTATTTGAAAAATGATCTCTAAGGTATATGAGTATTCTCAAATGATTCCAATAACATGCCTAACAAGAGAACTTTTGTTTAAAATAGGCAAATGAATTCCATAAGCATGGAGGACATTTAAAATTACCTTTTTAAATTAAGAATTTTCAAATCCAAAATGATTTCTGGTTATTTCTTTGTTGACCAGCAACTTTCCTGAATGACTTAAAATCTAAGGAGTACAACTGTTATCAAATTATAATGAAACAACAGTATGACAAGCAAGTAGTACTACTGAAAGCAGAAAGTTTCATTAAATTGAATGATGGTCAAACACATAATATGTTTAACATGGACATGAAATGAAGTCATTAATACTATAGCACCATATTTTTTTAATAAAAAAAATGAAAAGCTAAACAGCATTTCAAAGTAACAATTTTGTTCATCTTATTACGACTGGATCAACAGTGTTCTACACGCTTTCTCTGACATATACATAAAGCAAATGGGACTATAAATATAAACAATTTTTTTTTGTTCCATTTTTGACAATGCTCAAAGGAAACAAAGAAATCTTATTTTCATGGAAACACATTCACTTCCCCTGCAATGTATTCTCAGACCCCCATAAGTACTTTTTCTCATTTTTATATCCATATGACAACACGTGATAAAGCACCATTAAAATATACTATTGATTTTTGAAGGTTATATGCACACAATAGCCTGCTACATTAAAATGTGCATCAGTGCTAAATTTTACAGCTCTTCAGTGAGTATACCAATGTAGTGATAAATAGTTTATTAGATGACTTATTTGCAGAAAAGTTGTTGCATTTACTATTTAAAGGAACAATAACATATTAATACACTGAATCTCTAGAAAAGGTGAAAAAAATCATAAAGAAGTATTTTCTACCATGCAAATCTTGCTACAATTAAATGTTAAAATGTTGCAGCAAGCATATAAAAAGGGAAGAAAAAGGGTTTCCTTTTCTATTTTTTTTAAATCTCCAGAAAAAATGAAGCTTAGGGCAATCTTCACATGCCTGTACAAACAGTTTGCTAAACATACTTAGTAAATGAATGCGAAAAAAAAGTTTTTCAAACATTACAGTTGCAGGCAACATTTTAGAATCCTAACCTAGATATAGGCCACACAATGTTTTAGATGATGTTAATCACAAGATGAACAAACTGGAGTTCTATCCAAACAGTAAACCACAAAATGGTGAAATGCTTAAAAAATACTTGAAAGAGAAAAAACATTTTGTTGCAAAGAAAGTGTCAACCAAACCAAGAAAGCACACGCAGCACTGCATAAAATACATACAAAATAACTCTGTACGAAGTAAAATGCTGGACATACTTACATTTTTTATTGCTTCATAGACAGCCCTAAAAGTTGGTTGTTTATCATCATGGTAAACACCTCTGTTTCCATGAAGAATAAATATACCTTCTTCTTCAGCTTCCTTACAATTGCTCCCATAAATGCAGTGGTCAGGCCGATAATTCCATTGGCAAGGAAAGACATACAGACTTTCTGTACAAAAAAAAAAAAACAAGAGAGAACTCCAGTAAGTATCCACTAAGTATCAAAATTGTTTCAGAAGATGCATTCATTTTTCCTATTTTTTTTTTGTTAATAGCGCTTCATGAATTTCTGTAATTGTTTTTAAAACTTAACAACAAACCAAGCTCTAACAAGCTTCAATTTTGCTTCTCAACTTAGAAAATGTTTTTTAGAGAAGAAAAAAAGTCTCTTGCATATTTGCACTGAAAAGTCTGCTAAAACTATTTTTCTGATTTTCTAGATGTCATGCGAAAGATCAGCTTTGTTATGCTAGACTTAAAATTAATGTGGATTTACCTGGATTGTGAAAAAACATAATGTTCAAGAGGTCCTGATCACCCCATGTTATGTTTAACTTGTACTTCTTCAGCAGAGGCATAAGAATTTCTCCCCACTGTAACCGGACTGTTGTCATGTCATTCTATTAAACAAAGAAAAACATTTACATATTTAAGATAACTATACCTATGAAGAAGGAAATGCCCAACAGAATTTGTAATTTGCTTTCCAAAGCTACAAATCTCAAATGTTTTATACATGTTGATATATATATATGTATGTATATATATGTGTATATATATATTTTATTTTATTTTTAATGACCACATGTAGGGAAAACACAGTTATGGACATTTCCAATACACTTTATTTCTCATTTCATTATCTTATGATAAGAAAAACTATACATACTCCCTAATATTCCATATTAAATTGTCATAAGATCTCCCTCTAAAACATCTTAAACTATTACTTCTAAGAAATAGCTTTTTGTTTTGTTGTTGTTGTTTTGTTTTGTTTTATACAGCAGTAGAATCTAACAGAAAACCAGATTTTAATAGATGTGTGCCAAGTAGATGGGCACTGTTTAAATCTCCACACTTCAGATTTCACACTTTCTCCATCTTTATCACAAACTAATAGCATACACAGGTTTTATAGCTGTCTTTAAAAGATTCATAATGATCAATATAAAGTTATTAAATAGTTCCAAATGCAGCTAAAAAGACTAGCTATAAAGCAAGGTATAAAACCACATACATCCTTCAAAAGTTTTGAAAGAATTTTCATTGAGTTTTTTTTTTTTAGTTACTGAACTTAAACTTCTAGAGCAAAGGCACAACTTTTCTCTTGCAAAAGGCAGCATGACTCTAAACCAACAGCTGTTGCTTATTTCCCAAATTGTTGATTAAGCAAAATCACAGCTCAAAGGAAAAGGTCTTCTAAGTCTTGGCTGAGGAGGTGCTACTTGGAGTGAGACAGCCTACGCTGAACTTTGCATTACCTCAAATAAATTATTATTTGTGGTATAAGAAGTTACATATTCTAAAGCTAATTTCGCATCTTTACACCACCTTTAAGCTCAGCTAGAACAAAAAGGGAACCAGGCTGCTCTCTCTATTTTCTACTTGAAATTGGAGATTGAGGATGGAATAACAATAGGTCTCAAAGGGAGAAGATTCTTGAACGAGTACAGGATTATAGCCATGATTCTTTTTAATCAAATCATAAAAAATAAATAAATAAATAGAACACACACAACAGAACTCCAGTATTGTTTGAAATTTGAATACAAAACCACTACATTACAAAACAGAAAAGACTACCCAGGATACAACATTTCCACTGACAAACTAGAAAGGAGAAACATTAGCGGTTCAGCTTTTAGCCTTTCCTCAAATCATTTCAGCCATGAAATATGAAGGGCTTTCAGAAATGAAGACTAAAAAAGAAATGCTATCAGATTTCAGACAGGAATTAATACAAAGAAAGATCTATAGGTTATATTAGAAGCCAAACAGAATGATATTATGGTCCCTTCTGCCCTTAAAAAATAATGAGTATGATTGCTTGCAAGTATTTGACAATACCAGGCAGAAGAAATACACAAGATAATTCTTCTCTAGCAAGAATTATCATTAGGCTCAGTGCAATGTGATTAAACAAAAGAAAACTCAGACCAAATACCAGGCTACAACCCTTCAAAAGCAAATCAATTAGACTGAAGCACAGTGATTAGTCCCTCACATGGACTTTGCCGTCCATGGAATATTGACCCAAGGTTTGTACTTGTACTCAATGCTAAGAATCAAGAACCGTGAGCTAATTTAATTCCATTAGCAGAATAACTATGATAAGAATATAAAGAAGCAAAAAAAGAAGTTTTAGAGCAACCCATAATATTACTTAATGTTGTTAAAACCATTAATTCATACGATTTTCATTTAGCTTGTATAGTTTTAATAGCAGTGAAATGCAGAGTATATCCCGAGGAGATAAAAAGGAGGTAAGAGCATATATCACATCGCCAGACATCTAGCAGCAATACTACTTGACAAATATTGTTATTAGAGATAAGAATTAGAAATTCTAATGTTTCAATAACCTTTGCATAAATAGAAAATAATTAAATATTAATTTATTAACCCTGATGTGTAATGAAACCAGTGTAGGAATCACTGAGCAGGAGAAATTACTCGAACAGTTCTATGACCTCCTGTAAAATTCTGCTGTAACTTGGTAGTGAGGGCCGAGTGAGAAGGAGAATGCTCGAGCTTGACCAGAACTGATAACAGAATTACATTTCAAAAGTTACTCAAGTAAATATGAAATAAATAACTAGGATTATCCTTAAAGGATTTGAGAATATAAAACACATCTCCAACATCCAACAAATTAGAAACAAGGTTAGAGAGGTTTACCAAAAAAATTAAATCCTGTGGGACTCTGAGATACCATCAATCTGATACAGACAAGCTCTGTGAACCCTCCAAAAGTCAGCTTTTTGAGTGGAACAAAGCTTGTAAGAGCAGAACTACAAACAAAATATCCGTAAGAATGTTAAGATGATATCTTTGGTGTTTTTTTTTTATTATACACTTTGCTTTAATTAGTTTGATCATTACTGAATTCTGTCCCAAAAGACTTATGCCTGGATAAGCCTGAAGTCAGAAGAGCTTTACATTTTGTCTGTAACAACTTAAGGTCATCTTCCTCTTAATGCTTGTAGGAGAATATAAAGTTGAGGAAACATACTCAGATCATACAGTAACATCTAAAGAAACTAAGTGCAGTTCCACAAACCATTGACCAATTTATTATCATAAATGCCATATGAGAGCAAGTTCCCTTCCTTCCTGTTCTTGTGTTAACACAGTAGTGCCTAATACTTGATTATTTATTATTGATTTATTTTGGTGAGAGCACTGATTTACTTAACTAAACCAGCAGAAGGAATTCTTTACTCACCCGTTAGCAAATTTAGTTGGATCATGGAAGGGTCCAACAAACAACAGAGGTAAGGACAAAGCAAGCAAGAAAAGCAGTGAAAAACTGCTGAAAAGTGATGGCAACCTTCCTTCTAGAAGGAATTAGCTTCTGTGGCTTACCACATTTCTCAGAACTATAGCCTTAAGCAATACTGAGTGGTCACAAAAATTGTATATAATGGCTTAGGTCTTATTGACTCTCTGCTTTTGTCTAAACATACCCACAGACCTCTCCTTTGTACACACTACCTGGAGTTATTCTGTCTGGGGCTTGTTTGCTCTTGTAAGACCTCATTTCTTTCTTTGGGTGCCTACTATCACACTAAGTATAGC
Source organism: Aythya marila (assembly GCF_965140915.1). Classification (NCBI taxonomy): domain Eukaryota; kingdom Metazoa; phylum Chordata; class Aves; order Anseriformes; family Anatidae; genus Aythya; species Aythya marila. The sequence continues at coordinate 176,239,990 of NC_139042.1, read as the reverse complement.
AACACCCATGTTTCCGTATGAATTTGATAAAGGTCACAACTCTCTTTTCACACAGCCTCACTCATCTAGGGCTTTTTGTTAAAACACCATACCACCTCTGCAGCATTTGCCATATCCCTTCCAGTTTAAAAGCATCTATATCTACAGAACAGTTCAGTTGGAAGGGACCTTCAAAGATCATTGAGTCCAACTGCCTGACCACTTCAGGGCTAACCAAAAGTTAAAGCCCATTATTGAGGGCATTGACCAAATGTATCTTGAACAATGACAGGTTTGGGGCATTAAGCACCCCACTAGGAAGCCTGTTCCAGTGTTTGACCACCCTTAGAGTAAGAAAATTTGTCTTAGTATCTTGTCTGAACCTCCCCTGGAGCAGCCTTGTGCAGTTCCCATGTATCCATCACTAGGGAGCAGAGAGCAGCACCTCCCTCTGCACTTCACCTCCTCAGGAAGATGCAGAGAGCACGGAGGTTACCTCTCAGCCTCCTTTTCTCCAGACTTGACAACCCAACAGTCTTCAGCATCTCTTCACAACACATGCCTTCCAGACTTTTTACCAACTTTGCTGCCTTCTTCTGGACACTTTTAAGGACCTAAACATCCTTTTTATACTGTGGAGACCAGACCTGTACATAATATTCATGGTGAGGCCGCACTAACACTAAATACAGTGGGAGAATCACCTCTTTTGACTGGCTGAATATACTGTACTTAATGTACCCCAAAATGCAGTTTGCCCTCTTGGCTTCCAAGACACAGCTGCTGGCTGCTGCTACCACCAACCAGCACCACCAGGTCCTCTTCTGCAGAGCTCTCCAGCTGCTCTTCTCCCAGTCTGTGCCTGAGTCTAGCCTTGCTCTATCCCAGGTCATTTGCTCTTGCCAAATTACAAGTTACCCTTGTTAAATTTCATGCCACTGATGATTGCCCAATGCCCCAACCTATCTAGACCCCTATGCAACGCCCCTCATCCCTACAGAGAGTCAACAGCAGCTCCCATTTTGAATCATCTGCAAACCTGCTAATGGATGCATTCCACTTCTGCATCCAGATCATTGAGAAAAACATTCAACACAACTGACCCCAGAATTAAGCCCTGGGGAACACCGCTAGTGACAGGCCACCAGCAAGTTGTAGCACCATTCACTACAACCCTTTAAACTCTATCCTTGAGCCAGTTCATCGCCCAGCGGAGCATGAACCTGTTCAGCACACAGTTGGACAAGTTGTCCAGAAGGATGCTGTGAGGGACAATACCAAGGGCCTGACTGAAATCCAGAAGATTACATCCAAACATATATAAAGCCACTACACGTATAAAAATATAAAAAGTCACATGATACTACCTCTTCCATCTCCTAATTATTCTTGCATATTCCACATTTTATCACCTAACTGCTGCTTTGCAAAGATGACACCAGGTAGCCACAACACACCCGAAGCTTCTTTATCCAGTTTTAGTCTTATCTCCAGCTATACACTATGCCATGATCACGCTATATTCACACGTGTATGCACATGTATGTGTACACATGATTATATATACAGTGCCTCTATTTGTAGTGTAGACATGCACACAGTTTCGTAAAACACAGAAAAGATAAAGATGGTAGGACCAGGAGCCATTAGGCACCATAGCCAAGTAGACCTGGTAGTACAGAACACTTTTTCTTTATTTCTGTATCAAGCTAGATGTACAGGTATCTGCAGTTACAGTTAGAGCTGGGAAAGTTACAGCTACTGTACCTTTATACTGTAACTAGAGCTGAAGCAGTCTATTCCTTATTTTTCTTAAGTTCCCTGTATTTCCATAACAAGGCATTGCAAGCACGTTAAGAGGGAAGCCAAACATTTCTTAAATTTGAAATGGGTGAAAAAGGTAATATCTACTGCAAATTTATATTGCCGCTCTTAAGGCTGTACATTCCCATAGTTTCTGACTGTATGATTATTTTTCCTAATCAAATGTCTTCCTGTTTCAATGTAGATTTAATAAAAATAAAGTAGAACAGAGAGAAGTACTTTTGCCCCCTTGCATAATCACATAGTACTGCTTTTGTATTTGTATTTGAATCATATAGGAAAAATCTGTGAAGCAATGACCACTTCTGTTGCTGCACATGCTGCTTTAGTACCTAAATGAAGTTATTTCTCTACAGAAATTAAGACTGAAAAGTAAATCAAAAGATCTTAAAGTTGATAATCACCTGGTTACGATTTCAAAGATCAAAATTTACAGATAGTACAGTTAAAGTAAGTTACTAAATGCTTTAGCACCACCTCCTGGTCATATTACTTTATGCACACATTTTTAAAGTTAGTTTACAGTATACATAAACTGTTTTCTGAGGATTTCTGCAGTGAAGAAAAAATAGTAGATATCTAATGAAAAATGTGACTGGATACAGTCTGTTGCTATAAATTACATGATATTGCAGAACTAAGAAAAAAATAAAACAAATGGACTTACAATTCAAGAAATTCAAGCCTTGCAGTGAATGACATTTAAAAAAAATAGGAGTTAGATACCATTTTAGACAGCTTATTTTTAGATCGTCATTCCAGTTACAAGAAATGTTTCGTAAAATACTGTCCCAGGTGGATTTCAAACAGGATTGGAGTTAAAAGTTGTAGAAAAACAGAAATTGCAACAAAGACAACATACGTACCTTGAAATACTTTCTCCTGATACGTGTCATGTTCATTAACATGACTCCAGAATTTATTCCAGTCACTCCATAATAGGGATGCCGAGCAAAGCGATTGTACCACCCAATACGAGGTTCTTCATGTTCTGGTGCCATTGCAGCAATCTGGGTGGAGTTGAACTTTCTCAGAAAAGACCAAATATCATCGACAGGTCTCAAGAACAGGATGTCAGTATCAACATACAGTAGTGAATCCACGTTTTTGAGGATTAACTGTGAGAGAAAGAAGTTTAAAAGAAAACAGTTTAATTGAACTTCATAAAACAAGTTACTGCAGTTTACACATTTTAATATGTTTTGGTCACATGCAAATAGGTTCATGTTAGATTGATGGCTCACAGTCAGAAATTTGTTATTATTTCCCCTTGTCCCTTTTTGAAGAATTTTTGTGGAGTAAAACAGGTTTTATGTAGGACAGTAACATGAAGTCTGTATTTTATATCCTGAGGTTCCTCGGGAGTAGGTTGTGGGCTAGGTGAAACACTGGAATAACAGTAGCTCCTGTCTTCCTGTCCCTTTGCTTTGCTATACATTTACTCAAACAATGTGGGAAATGTAAGGATCGCCAAGAAGTGACAGTATTTGGGAGATAGCTGCCACTGCTTAAATTCATCTAGCCTGAAGTATGATTTCTGAAGAATCTTAGATTAGCAAAGAAAAGGCTATACAAAACACTCTGGTAACAATAGGCTATTTCTTCATTAATTTCCCTGACATTTCGCAGACCTAGGAAAGCAAGAAACTTTCCAAATAAATGAAGTGATATGTGATAAATCCTTCGTACCTCCGAGAAGATGACATAACCTACAGCACTAAGGATACAGTGCCATAACGCAGGAAGTGAGAAAAGGAATTTTATTCCAAAATACCACAGAAAAATGGTAATTACAGAGGATTTTTTTTTAAGGTCATAAAAGTGACTTTTATTAGTAGTTCTTTATTTAAAACTAAGCAGAAATTAGATTACCAAAGATAGCTTGATAGAGACTTCTGTGCTGTCCAATAACAGAAGAAACTTACTGGCAAGAACAGCCTTTGTGAAGCACATGGTTTAAACAATTTCTTCCATTCTGTCGCACTCTCTGTTGGAAATGTTATTGGATATAATGTGTAATTAATTTTTCCTTCATATGGTAAGTCATCAAGCTAGATGAAAAGATCACAAAAAAAAATTACTTGCGTTCAATTTTATTATGAAAAAGAAATCACTTCCCATTTAAATTAATAATTGAATACCACTGCAACACCTCTCTTCCAAGACAGAAACGATTCCTGAACTACAAAAATCTGTCAACTACTTAAAACACTTGAATAAAAAGTGGCATCTGCAGTCACTATGAAGAAAACACTTAAAAACAGATCACACACACAAGTGCAAGTAAAATAATTATTATTTACAGAAAGTAAATACATCAAACATTTTTGCCCCTTAGTTTCCACAGGAGAAAAATCAATGAAGTCTTTCTCAATTTAAAATAGCCTTACCCAATTTTGCCATAATTACTCAAAGTATAACATTTTAAGCATAAAAATAGGAAAACCTTCCACAGCTATATACCAGTCAGCTTCTAATACTGCCACTCCAGTCAACGTTATATTAATAAACTGGAAGTCGCTAAGATTAGACAACCACATCTAACAATCTTCACAAACCAAGGTTTTCTTTTGTTTAAACAGGCTGTTTGTAAGGCTGATTCAGAAGGAAATCCCCATTGAGCATTATGAAGGACTTGAATATTTTCTTTTCTTGAATATTTTTCTGCCCTGTTTTTCTGGCCCTATGTTCAACAACTACTATCCAAGTAGTAGGGAAACTGTTAGGCATTACTCCAGTTGTACTAAAAATTGATTAAATAAATGTTGTGGGTACTTACTATATCTTTGAAACTCTCATGCAATTGGTCCTCAGCAAAAATATGAAACTGGAGTGGTTTGATGCTGAAGATAATGGCTGATCTCAACATAGTAACAGTCTCCTCCAGTCTTTCACCACAGGCAACCACTGCTAGATGCATTTTCTCAGAAGGATGTGCTTTCATATAATCATATCTGATACAAAAATAAGTTTTTCATTTGACATTATTCCTAGCACAGGCTTAAGAAAAAGCTCTACCATTTTCTGCAGAATGTAATTTAACAAAATAGTCTGTATGTTATTAAGTGAGCAATGGATAACTTAAACAGAACATACTAAACAATTGCATTATACCTCATACGTAGATTTAAGTTTAACCTGAACTACTCTCATATCCACTCCCACCATCCCACCCCACGAGGAAGAAACAAAAGATGGAAAACCTATACAGAAACTAGACACAAGAAAACAAATGAAAACAAAAAACAACATATTTATTTTTCTTTGCAATCTTACTATTCATTACCAGCAAAGAATTCCATCAAAATCACTACACTAAAAGAAAGGCTACATGAAGTTGCATCAAAATCTGAAAGGCTGACAGCGCTTTAAGTCTATGCATGAGTTATTAGCTCATTTTCTCCCTTTTCCCTGGACTTAGCACAGATATACAAAAATAACACGTCATGTTTACATATATATAAATGAGTTAAACTCTAACAAAAGTGAAATACCACTGCTTTTAAAAAGTTGTGTTCAAGAATGTTTTTCACGATCTACGTATATTTTGTCCATCTTCGCTGCAGTAAACGCTTACACCATAACCATGTTTCAGAGTTTCTCCAAAGCACTGGCAACATGGAAAAAAAATTTCTCCTCTCCTTTCATCCTGTCCAAGTATACCACTTGGTTTGGAAAGCGGTGAAGCTAACAACTCAAATGGCTGTGCGGGACGTCCTGCTGCTCCCAGCGGTGCCAACACATTCCACAGGTACCCTGATCAGCTGCATCGCCCACATCTTTGGGGCCAAACCACTGTAAGGTGCAAGAGCTGGGGAGTCACTTCTCCCTTGGCCAACAGTTACAGTGAAAAGCGCCTGCTATGTATTATACAAGGTACGTTTTAAAGCTATCATTTTAATACAGCAGGCTAAAATTATCATCAGGTAAACACTAGTGTTTGCTTGGTAGCAAACACCATGGGCATATTAAAGCTAAAACTGTTCCTTTGTGTTTCTTATTTATTTCATATACTTAACTATTAAGAAAAGCTTTCATATGTTTTATACACGTCAGCTCAAAGTCAATCTTTAAAACAATATTCTACACTTGAGCTATTCACATGCAGCTAAGGGAGGAGACGGCCTAACAGAACTAAGAGCATCTGCAGATTTAAATTACAGCTTTCCAAGTTATGAAAACACACAATTCTTTGAAGGTGGAAAAGACTTTCCCAAACTAGTAACAGCAGAGAAATGCTTGGCAAACATACCACCCATTCATAGAAATTTGCCATAGATGCACTCCAAAATACAAATTAAGAGATATGATTTTTAGCACAATCTCTACCTAATTTACAACACTAAAACATATCAGAAACCATATATTTTTCCTTTAAATTAACAAGAGATACAATGCCAACATGCTTTTTTTCAGGCATGGAATATTAACACACATTATTTTGAGTTCTTTGAAGCAAAATACTAGTATCATAGTAAAATTGCTGAAGTTTGGTACCATAAATAACAGTTATTTATTTGAAATACTTCAAATGTCCTAAAAGAAATCCAGCAACTCAAGGATGTAAGATTGATGAAACCTCAATTAGAGCATTAAGTCAGTCTTAAGGTTTGAGGTGTTACTAAAATCACATGGATGAGAGACCCTATTGGTTAGATCCAGATCCAAAACTGGGCATCCAAGTGAAGATGTTGGCTTATAAAATGGTGTCCAATCTCTCATTAAAGCTAATGGAGATCTGGTGAGCAGGCAACGAACCCTAGACAGCAATTCATTTTACTTCAAAATAAATAGCTAGGGCTTGATTCAATTGTTTAACATAAGTATCTTGCTCTAGAATATATCACCTGGCCTCCAGGTGCCAGCCCAAAAGGACAGGCTATTTCAAAGATCAAATTTTATTGGTCCTATGCAGGTACCTGGGACAGCCTAGCACTTTGCTATTAACACCAGACCTTTACTTCTTAGCCACTTACTGTCTAGCTACCTGGGTCACACTCTGCTGTTAAAACTGAAAGAGCAGCTTAAGACCTACTTGACACAGATACACAAATACAGACATCTATATTCAGCAGATTTAATCCACAGACTGAAGAAGTCCTGCAGCAAAACCTCAAAAATAGTTTAATTTAACAGAAAAAAATATATAAAATATAACTTTAAATGTCAGTCATGCTCATTCAAACCCGTACACCTAAAGCTAATTTAAACCTTCCACCACGTAGTAAGCAGCTGATGCAAAGCAAGCTGAATGTGATGAGAGTAGCTGAAATCCACAAATAAACGCACTGCTGTAGTCTGAACAAGCTGCAAGCACCAGATTAGCCTCATCACTAATCCACCAAAAAGGGAATTACAATAATTAAGCCCTGCAGTCACGAGAGCCTGCATTGATATTGCAAGGTCGTGTGATAAATAATGGCACCAACTACACACACTGCACAGCTGAAAGCCAAGTCCTGAACCACTTGTAGCACGTGGCTTTCTATCAATGAGGTGTGATGAACATCGTGCCAAAGCAGTTCTAAAACACACTGAGATGCAAAGACTATTATTGCTACATCTAGTGACATCTGCAAATAAAAGAACATTTCAAACCACACAGAAAGAACTTGTTATAGTGCTTTCACACTCACTTTGCCCATATCTAATCTGTTTTGTGTGTACGGCTTCGTGAGTTCAATTTTCTTCCATCTCTGCTTAAAAATATTTTTTTTGAAAAGGTGAAAACCTAGAAAAAAGATAAAAAATTGAACTTCCATTTGCACGCTATGGGGAACAGCTGGACTGAGATCTGTAAGGGCCCAATGCAAAGCTGTATCTCCAAAGCAGATGGAGCAAGAAGCCATTTCAAAGAGCAGGCCATCATGCTCCGTGGAGATCATCAGCTAAGCAGGATATGAGACATAGCAGGTGTCAGACACATTACAGCAGAAGTTATAAAACTCCTGAACTGTGGTTCTCACTCCAAACTCCATGAAGAGACAACCTCTAGTGATTAGAAGCTGCATTTGACTTCCCTGCACACGCACCACTGGCAATCACAACCTCCTTTTCTTTTTTCTTCTTCACCCTGGGACACTACCAGCTCCTTATACCTCGTTTCTAATCCTCCACTGCCTGCACCTTTAGTCACTTTTTCCCCCTCCTCCTGCAGTCGCATAAACTTCATGCTGTCCAGCAGCATTTCTCACCTTTACCATTAGTATAACCCACCAGCAGAGCCACTTACCAGTGCCATGACTCGTCTCATTCCCTTCTTCAATATTATGTGTACACAATTTGAATCCTCCCCCTAACTCCTTTCAAAATCTTCTGCCTTCACTTGCTCCCTTTTCTCTACTTCTCCTTCCTGGCTTTTCCAGCCCCCATAACCCTCTTCCCCTTCTTCTCTCCACCGCTCTCTGCTACAGTCAGCAAGGTAATTACCTCACCAGAAGACAGAAAAAGCAAAACCTTGTTCATTTAGACAGCAATTTCTCACCACCATGGGCTGCGTGCTGTCTAATGACACCAGCTTCTTCACGCAGTACAGATTTTGCAGCAGTAGCTGAGCTGCCCAAGAGCAAAATAAATTTACTTTAGAAGAAGTGTAATTTGTCTGAACCTGAGCAAGTTTTCAGAGAGAGGGGAAACCTCAGAGCAGAACTTCTAACGGAACTTCAAAAAAAAAAAAAAAAAAAAAAAAAAAAGGTTCTGAAAGCGTTTGACACTTCCAAAAAAATGGTTTCTGAATTTCAAAAATACAAATGTAGATTTTCATATGCATATTGCTAATTACCAGTAGCCGGATGTTTTGGTGTGGGAAAACTTAGTGGAGAAGCTGGAGCAAACAACAACAGAGTATTTCAGTAAGGCTTTCTGATAGACTAACAAGAAAAATTTGAGAGTTCCAGCTTGTGAAGAAAAAAGTCTCCCAAAATTGATGTGGGAGTCCTCGCTTGTGTGTGTGTGGAGCTCTGGTAATTGAAATGGAAGAGCAAAGAATGCACCTGTAGTCCAACAGAGGATACTGAGCAGAAAGCGATGACAGGATTTGGGTGTTTAGGGACAAATAAGAGTATCCTCAGACAACAAGTACCAATTACATGTCAGTGTCAGGAAAAATAAAAGGAAATAAATCACCTGAGAGCACCACACATACCTGAATGAGTTTAGAAGATATGAAGAAAAAACAATCCACTTAAACATTATGAGAGCAAAACCACGCACTTTGAAACACGCTGCTCAGCAGCAGCAAAAGCACGGGTGCAAGGCGTGCCCCGCTCTACCTCCATGTTGGAGTGCAGACTTACATCTTGTACTGATGAATTCTGCTGTGGCATTAGCAACCTGGGAGGAATGTAGCTGGTTATGCTCAATGAATCTCCTACAACAAGATTTTCCAGAGCCCATCTGTCAAGATGCTGCCTCTAATTTGAAGAGGTTTAACATGACAGACTGTATATTAAATGAGCGTTTCTAGGTCAATTAAAATTACAAAGTAATAGTTTGCTGGTAAGCTGCAGAGGAATGTGTTGACTGGTAGTACTCTTCTCAAACCCTCAGTGCCTCTCAGCTGAACTTCTTGGGGAAAAAAGTGAATCTTATTTTTCTCCACCACTCTTATTTTTTTAGCACATACAAATATAGTGGCACTGGATTACAAAAAGTTGTTAGGGAAGTCATAGGAAGTCATTTGTGTTAAAAAAAAAAAAAAAAAAAAAAAAAAAAAAAACAAACACTGGTGCATAAGAACTCCTTTTACCATCCACTGATCTGCTGCTAAGAACATGCCTAGGGATTATCAGGAAGCTCCCAGAACAACTTCGCTGGCTGTCAGCTGTCCTCCCTGACTCCTTTAACGTGGCTGGGGAAGGCAAGGAAGGAAAGGTTAGCATCCAGGTACTGAGAATACAGAGTGATATGAATATCTGGAGCAGTAAGTCAGCTCTGTAGCTGTTGTCCTTTCAAATTTTATTTTGACTCATCAGGGAGGATAATTAAAAATATTTGTCATTTTCTGAGAAAAGGGCAGTCAACTTGCACAACTACTTTTCATGTACAAGCACCACTGCATTACACAATGCTAATATTAGACTGTAAGATTTTTTTTGTAGGTTACAAGTGAACATTCTTGTAGAATGTTCTTGTACAATGTGTAGAATGCAAAATAACAAGAGTTATTCTACCTCAAAACAAGTTTTGCCTATGTTTTTTCTCTGGGAGAGTGTTTCTTTGATTGTTTTCCCATATGCCCTGCAACACACACATCATGTCGGCAATATTCGGCTCCCTAAACAAGGTGACTTCATTAAGTCTCAGTCCTTCCTCAACATCACTAACCTAACTTTCCATTTGGTTGTTCAATTAGATTGCTAGGTTCAGCTGTGTTGAAAGTCTCTTACTCTTACAAAAAAAAAAAAAAAAAAAAAAAAAAAAAAAAAAAAAAACAGAATCCTATTGCAAACATGTTTTCTTTTTTGGTATAAAAAGCTAGCCACATTATCACTGCAAATATTTTCCCCATACAAATCTTATGGCAATTGCCATGTAAAATACAAATCAAATTGTACAGAAAACGCAGGACAAATTTCCATATAACCAACCTGTATTATTTCAAATCTGGCACCACAGTATGTCTCCAAAGAACAAATGGTAGATATGTAAATACAATACGGATGGCTTACTTATCACATCCTCTTTTCTTGTCGTGCTTTGTGTTTGATCTAAATCAATTGAACATTACGGAGCGTGACCCAGCAGCCTTTACTCACCAGAAAAAGAAAAGCAAATAGGCAGAGTGAGAAGGCAGCAAAGCCTGCACTGATCAAAATGCAACTGTGAAATCATTCCCACATTTACAGAAAGTATGATCAAGGAAATTATCTGGATTTGAAAGTGATGAAAACTCTAGTTTTTACTGAGCTTAACTTTCTACCACAGCACTGAATTAAAAATAAGCCCTAATCAAAGCTTATTTTGTGTAAGTACGCTAATGATACCACTGCATATGATGTCTAAATGTCATCTACTCAATTACAAACTCAATTAGTAGATTAGGTATGAAGTTACAATTAGCCATTTAAAAATCTACTACAGAAGTTGAAAGTCCCATCCTCCAACAAGCTAGATATTTTCAGGACTTTCACATTTCATTTTAATTTATCCACATCCCCAGGACCTCGATGCACTCAAGAAATGTGGAATGCCTTTTTAATTAGGCAATGCAAGTGAAAACCCACTTAGAAGCAACATCCAACAACTGAAAGCAGACAGACCAGATAACCACAGTAATGACCTCCAAGATTTTCTTCTTACTCGGTCTACTGCACAGATGAGCAGCCACACCTGCCAGGTCACACTGGGCACCGTGAGAGGTGCACCAAAAAGGATATGAATCGTCTAGGTCATGCAAAACCTGAGCCTCATTTCATCTTTATAAGCATTGTTTAAATTTCAGATAAAATCTAACCATTATATGTTTAAAAAAACAAAAATTGACCTTATCCTTCTATCAAATTAAAAGCTAACAAGAAATATTCTGTACATAAGATGTTCTGTCTGAATAGCATTGTTAATTACAATGTTGATATAAAACATGGGTGCAGAATGGCTCAAAAATCCTTCCCACAGATTCCCATGGGCAATAGATTGTAGACTAACTTAAAGAGACAAGATCTGGAAAAAACATTATTAGAATCACCAACTGCTCAGAGCTCACTGATTGCAAGTGAGGTTGAATTAGCTATACCATGAGTCAGACTGAAGTGTCTATGAACACCTCTCCTACGAACTTCCAGATCTCTACGGGTCTCCAGCACTTCTGTTGTACAAACTTGAATCTTACAAATCCATGCATTAAACATATACAGTTCCTCATGTGAAAATTATGTAGCGATCTGCATTTCAAAAAATGCCTATGCCAAGTTCTCTCTCATGGATAAATGCATCACCTGCAGTTCCAACATCCAGAAGAAAAAAAAAAAAAAAGCTGCTAACAGTTTCAAGTTATAAACACAGAAAAAAAAATGAAGATTTTCAAAAGAAAGATTTAAAAATGTAGAGGATAAAGAACAACCTTCAATGTTCGAATAACTTGACTAACAAAGGACAAAGAGATACTCCATCTCATTGAGATAAAATTTATGAATATTCTATTAACAAAGAAACTCTGGCTATGTGGTCTGCTCCTCTGGACAAACTCATTTGAGTCTGTTTATTGAAACAGCAGGAATAGAACACCAGAAGCTCTATTCACAAACTGATTTATGATTTGGATAAATACTGTTCTCTTTTTATGGATTAAATCAGACCAAACAGAATACTTAAGATAAGCGTTGGTGAGGTTAAATGACCAGACTATGCCATTTCTATTAAAAACATATTCATTGGAACTCCCATTACTTTGTTGCCAAGTCTGCAGGCAGTGGAGTTAGCTATCCTAACATTTCAATAAGATACGTAACTATAAGGTTTTTCTCATATCCCAGTCTCTTCTTTATTTCGCACATCACTACAACAGTTGCACTCAGTAACACCACAAAGGTTCAGTGAACTGAGGATCAAATTATAATAGGTAGAAGTTATAAAGGTAGAAGTTTCAGTCCTTTATTGCAAAACACATGCAACTCGGTCACAATGTTGCCTCTTCACAGAAAGAGTTTAAAATTTATCTTCTTGAAGAGTCAATCCTGAAGTGGCTTTACACATGATCTCAGGAAACAAGAATGTTAGGTTTCATTTGCTGTGATTAATAAACTTGCATGGAATTAAGTTTACTCCTCTTCCTCCAAAATCTGCCTGCAAACTTGAGAGTGACTCAACATCACTTGAGAAGCATAAAATGGTACCAACGGCCTGAATTCTTCAACTTATCAGTGCACCTAGTACAATGCACCTATTTTCTTTGAGAGAAAAGCAAAATTACAGCTCATATCTGAAGCTGAAACCAAATGGCAACTCTCTTCTGTTATTCCAGTACATGCAAGGAAATGAGGCTTATGCAGCAGGCTGAATGCTGAGACACTGAAATTGCTTGCTGCCATCCAAAGAGGGAGCACTTTCTCCTCCTTTCTGCCATCTTCCCCGCTGTTCTTGCACAAACCCAAATTCTGGCACTCACGCAGCTCTCTGAAACTAACTGAACTCATTAAACATAACAAGAATTAAAGTCGGAGGGAGGGAAGTGGACCCCTCTGAAGTTAGGACAGGTCCCTAAGAAAGTAAAGAAGCACTAGAGCCAGCACAACATTCACAGGACAGCCGAGGCTGCTCCAACCCCTGCCCAAGCAGGGACCACCCAGAGCCCAGTGCTCAGGACCATGTCCAGGTGGCTTTGGAAGATCTCCAGGGACGGAAGCTCCTCAACCTCTTTGGGCAGCTGCAGCATCCTCAATAGACCAGAACGTGTTATAGCTGAATGTACGTGCAAAGGAGCTGTGTGGTGTTTTCTCCACAGCTGGTCCCAAGTTCCCACTACTTACCTTGAGCCCAGCATGAAATCTGGAAGGGAAGTTTTCTGCTGGTTTAACGCACTCCATTGTATTGTGGAGAGTTTGGGGACATCCTCACAGGCAATGGGGTCAGAAGACAATATCACCCTCTTCCCTTTCAGCACTGCACAATTGCAACACTGGCTCAGATGTCCATGAATGAACAAAGCTTACAATCTCATCCCGTCTCTCTGAAAAAGGACAGACTAAGCCCCTAACACCCCCCACCACAACAGCACTGACACTCGGTTCACCCCCACATCACTAAACTTCATGATGCTAAACTCCCAAAAGTTAACCTCAAGGGAAAAAGATGTGAACCGAGTCCATTCAGACAGATAAATAAACCAAAGAGAAACGCAGGTGAATCCCTCTGTCAGAGGAGGGTGACACACTGGCTACTAAGGGCAGGGAGAAAGACTCAGCAGTCCCAATTTAACTGGGTACTTCACTAACAGCCTAAAAATCAATGTAAGCCATACCTTCAAGTCACTTCTTGGCAACTGATAAGTTTAAAAAGCACTGAAAGCACACAGGCAAAGAAGAATAGGGGACAGATCTAAAATCTTTCCCATGATTATCATTTTCAGTAACATTTTAAGTTTTATGAAGCTAAAACTTCAAAAAATGGACGATCATTTGAATTTTAGATATAAGAAAAAATAACTTTAAAGCTTAGTTATATACTGAGGAGAACTATACAGGTCAGAGAAGAATCCTTGAGTAGAGTAAGGCTTCCTCCATTTCTTTACAAGTTACTTTCATAACCTGACAGCCTAAAGCATGTGAACAACCACATCAAAGCATTTAAACTTCTTATTAAAGGTAAAACTTTAAGGACACGGTATATGCTTTAATGTACTGTATCTTAAAATGCATTCTGCAGTAGTCGTTTCAGTGGTTTGGGTTGAAGTACCCTCCCCATATTCTATATAATATGGAATTTTAATAAAAACCCCAAGACTTAACAACTAAGCTTACCTGTCATGATTACAAGTCATATCACGGGTATTACTGTGCTACAAGTTTTATTTATCAAAAAAATCATCGGTAACTTTTCAGACTATATTCAGATTGACTTTTTACCAATAATAACAAATATTTATTTATTTAAGCAATGCAACTGAAAAAAATATTCTTTGTAATAACACTTCTTGAATCTACAATGTCTCAAACATAGAACAAAAAGAAAGCCTATCTAAAGGCAACCATAATATAAGCATGTGAAATATATGAGAAGCAATCAAAAGATTTTGCTTTGTCACCTTGTTAAATAGCCCAAACTGCTGTTATATTAGCTGCACCTGTCTGTAACCAAACAATAAAGTACTATTTAATAACAGATCCTACCTAAAAGCAGCTTCCCAAAAGCAGTTCATTCCACAAACATCAGAGGGCAGCATCCAATAGGAATTCCAGAAAGATACAGACAAATTCTTACACCTAACAGGATAAGACAAAAATAACCTACATGAATGTTACTGAATTTATGGCAAAGTTAAATGGATTACTTCGTAGCTCAAACATAACTTGAATAGGTAAGTACTTGACAAAATACTCCCTTTGTAATGGAGCCTGGGTAACACAAAAGAGGAGGTGTCAACCAGGAGGGGTTCTTTTAAGGAAGAGCAGTCCCAATCCTTTCACCTTTCCTCTCCATGTATTTTTAGAGAGAAACAAAGGGGCAGGAATTTGTTAAGGTTGTTCTACCTTCTCTGCTTAGTGCAAGTCCAAGGCAACACAAAGCTGCGAGGAACTCCCTCAGCTTTGCAGTACCTTTGTCTAACCTAAGCAGAGGAGTAAAACCTTTTGATTTCAAACTTACATTGCCCATTTAAACACAATCCCTATTCACCCATGACTATTTAGAGCACACCTGCAAAATTCATTTAAAACCGGACTTTCGGTACCAATGGATTCCATTACTTCATAACAAAAGGTTACTACAAAACAGAAATAATCTCCACGTCCGACAAGTTTTCTTTCTCCATACTAATGACAAAACTAATAATTTGTTGACTTGTGCTACGCTAACAACTAAAAAATAAGGTTTGCTAGACCACCACTAAATTTTATGAAACAGCAATATGGGAAATATCTTAAAAGAGCATTAGAAGCACATGGTTCAAAGTTTCTGTCGAGGGAATCAACGTCAAGATTTAAAATCTTAAATGAGCATGGGGAATATTGCAAAGCAAGAGGTATGCACTGTTGAGGGACTTCCTATGCTTCGTCTTTATGCCCTGGTGACATGATGCCAATGGTGTTTATCCTTGCCTGAAAATTAGTATCTGTGAATCAAAAATGTGCAAGAAGGAAAACCACACAAAAAAATGATGATGGAAAGATTAAAGGATACAGCTCAAAACCGTACTGGAAGTTTGTTTTGCAAGATTTAAATCAATCAGCACCATCTCAGCAGGGTAACCTGACAACTGCAAAGGTCAATTCTTTGTGAAAAATCACATTAAATAACTACTATAATATCAAAAATGGCAAGCTGTAGAATTTCTTGACACTTGAAAAAAAAACAACCTGATAAACACAAAGTATTACACTATGTGTCATTAATTGTTGGTGGGGCTGAGTTCTTTGGTGGAGATCACAGGAAATCCTCATATCCTGTAGTTACATGTGTTTGCAAGAATTAGAGAAATCTAATCCACAAATAAACATCTAGGTACAAAAAAGGGTAACGGACACGGGTAAGTGCATATTTGCATTTCTCTGGGGAAAGTTAATGGTGTAAAACTGCAAGTTGTCTATGCCAGATTCTCTCTTGTCTTAATCTTTGTTACTTTTGAAGTTGTTTTTGTTATTAAAAAAAAAAAAGGAAAAGAAAAAAGAAAAAAAAAAAACCTCAAGGCACATCAAGACCTTGTGCTTATCTAAAGAATGATCTTTACAATCTCCAGTACATTTCTGTACTGTCTCTCATTATTTTGAGGTCAAATTAATAGACTCTAAAAAATTAAAAGACTCTCAGAAAAACAGTCTCTGGTTTGGAAGATTATCATATTATATCATATTATTATTACAGGGGATTCTTCTTCCAGCTGTCACGAGAGCAGTGTTTTTCTCAGCTGCCTCGAGCTACTGTCTTATCCAGCCTGCTATGGCAAGGGGCAAGCTTGAATTAGTGCCAAAGTGCTTCCTCCGCCACGTTAGGACTTTTCAATATCCCGTTTAGCACGATGACAAGATGTCAGCCATGGATTTGATTCATAAACTTCATTTCAAAGAGAGGTATTACCAAGATGCAGGTGTGTGTACTTTGCCTAACGTTAGCCTTTTTCCTGCAAACAGGCCCATCTCCCAGCTGACCGTACGCTACCCTATTCCACACGGCTTTCACACAGAACCGATTAAGAGACTGAATCCGACGGATAGCGTTTTCTTATTGCTATTCACAGTAAGTTCATTCAAAAAAGACATTCGTGAAGATTTTATTTTTTTACTTGAAAGCTAGAATAACACTTGAGAAAAGCTTGGAAGACAAATAAAGTGTCACAAGTGATTCACACAGCCAAGGAGGTGTGTTTAGTCCAACAAACAGGTTACCTGGGAGAACACCAGTCGGGCAGGAACAGCCACCTCTAGCATTAGGGTATTTTGCTCCGCCTGATACCGGCTGTGTGGTTGAAGGCTAATCTCCATAAACACAGAGGAGAAAAGGAAGGCTGGAGGAAACCCAGCAACCCAAGCAGCCCTGCCCCAGCTCCTCCCAGCCATGAGGCAGGAGGCACTGGGCCCGGCTCTCCCACCTCACCCCACGGCTGAGGAGAGGGGGCTGCAGGCAGGGGGCCTGCTGGGGAAGGGCATTTGGGGGAATGCCCTTTTAGGTTTACCTTAAATCTAAAGGAATAACCTTTAGGTTTCGGGAAATGACCAAAGACAGGGAAAAGAGTCAGGGGTTTAAGCCAGCCCCAAAAGTCTCAGTGTCTGAGGGGTGGCCACTGGGGGGACCATAGGGTCCCAGTAAGCCAGCAGAGAGGCCCGGTGAGTTTCGGGTTGGCTGGCATGAAGGCCACAGGTCCAACTGGACCAGCTCTGCGACAGAAACATTTGCATGAAGCAACCGGGAGACCAGGCAATCCGGCTGCCAGTGGGACTGAGTGCCTAAGGGCGATTAGTGGAGGGATCCACAGATCCCCATCAGTGCCTGGCTGTGCGTATTTAGGGAGTCTGAGCACCAGCAACCACAGCGGGGCTGCAAGCCTGCTGGTTTGCAGGACCGGCCTGCCCAGCAGCTGGCTCCTGCCTCTCTGAGCCTAAGGCCAGTTACTGCCCGGCCCCACGCTGTGTACATTTACATGCTTCTCACTAAGAGGCTTCCACCCTGATTAGCCAGAGGAGGGAACAGGATCAGGCCACCTGTGCTGTCTGTGGTTGTGCAAGAGCTGTTTTCTCTGTGTTGCTGTCTGTGGCCAGCCGTATGCGTATGCATGGAGTGTGGGTGTGGGCGCCTGTCGGGAATTAATGCTCAGCTTCGCTGCGGGCTGGACACAGGGCCATGGAGCTGACACCGTCAGACTGCCAGCTTGGACAACAACTGATACCAACCACTGCCAAAAATTAAAAAAAAAAAAAAATACAAAAAGAAATACATTGGTAGCATAGATAAGCATTCTCAAAAGTCTGTTTGTCAGCTCAAGGTATCTCTCCCCTAGCCTCTATATCCTCTATCAGGTAATTTAGTTTCAACACAAAGAGATAGTGAGAAAAATCTAGTTTTATAGATATAGCAAAAATGTATGCGTTTTGGCCTGATTCGGAGCAATTTTTAATTTATGTGCAAAATACCTAGCAATGCATGACTCACACTGACTGAGGCCCTCTGCTCAGCGAGGCAAGTTCTCACCATGAGGATCGCCCAGCAACCAGTGGTAAAAAAATCCTTTTGTTAAGCTTGCTGGTGGGCTTCCTATTAGCGGAGATCATAGCTTTCAAGCATACTTCTGGGTCCAGATGGCATCTCTTACACCACTGTAACTTCCTAACAATTTAGCAGCATGTCCAAATAAGCAGGGTTGCAGCCAACTAACTTGAGTCACGGCTGCTGCATCCCTTCAGTGCTGCACTAAGCTGCAAGCATCAAGTAACCGAGAAAGACTGGCGCAGCAAAACAGGAAGGCTGCAGCTTTATTTCCTTCCTGCTCATACATGAGGGAGTAAAAAGTTAGGAAATAAGAGTCGTTCAGTTCCACTCCCAAACACACTGAGAAGCCCTGGTTCTTCTGAATAGCTTTACCTGAACAATATCCCAAATTTGTTTCCATTGATTTTCATCTGAGAAGTAACAGCTTTATTAGACAGGAGGCAGCAGATCCCAAATTTAATGTTAAAACATCTGACACAGGACAAACTTTACTAGAAGAGTCTTGATCATGCTTCATTAACTAATAACATGTCTATGTAAAACAGCATTTGTTAGTCAACTTAGCTGCCTGACACACTCAGCTGATTTTTTTTTTAATGAAGTTTCAACTTCAAATTATTCCATGCTTTATCCTTTTAAAAGTTTTGCTCACATTTTGAAATGTTTAGACAGTTCCTAGACCAACCCCTTAACGTACAATAGCTGAGAAACACTCCGGTGCAACTGCTGGTTACGTTCTGACACAGAGGCAAACAGCTGCCTACAGAGCAAGGGAAGAAAGATCTATTACAGCCATCCCACTCTGCTGCCTAAGCTGCTGGGTTATACACTTCTTGCACTTTTCCAGGCACTATAATCCACTTAACTCTCCCTTTGCCAGTCTAGTTAGAGAGCAAGAGAGAATCAGACAGCAGTTACACACCACAAAACAGTGTGCCTGGCTGCATGAAAATGCTAAACTAGAGCATAATTAAAAAAAAAAAAAAAAAAATGAGTAATTTTAATAGGGTCAAATTCACTGACCTCACTGAATTCATGGAGCTGACTACAGACCAAACCCTGCTCTCTTTCACAAGCTTGCTGTTAGATTAGCACTCCTTTTGGATCCAAATAGAAAGATGAAGATTATCTGCTTAATTGAAGTGGCAATATTGATAAAATTAACTGAAGACTCACTTCTTATAAGCACAGTTACAGCCTGCTAATTAGCTGATCTGAAAGCATGTGGAGGAGTACTGCCTTGAAAGGATCCTCCACAGACAGCAGATTATAATGTTATTGAATGATACACATGTAAAAAAAAATAAATAAATAAAAGGTGGATAAATGCACATTTGCTACATTTTTTCCACAGCCACCTTCCTCATCCATAAATCATACTAGCCAAGGAAAAAACAGCTGACTATGCACAGCAAATTTTGACTTTGTGTCTTCTGGAGGAAGACACTTAAGCGTTCTCTATTTTCAAGTTCAGATCTGTTGTTCATTCAGCTATTATATGTGACTACTTACTATTCATTACTGCTTTTCTCACTGGAATAATCATGAAGACAATCTCGGGATTTAACTAAAATTCTTGAAATGCTCTACAGCTACTTATACTAAGTTTCAAGACACGAGCTTTTAGTTTCCAGTCATCTTGTTCCTCAGGCTACCGTAGCCTTTGAAACAAACAACTCATTACCAAAGTGATTACCCAACAAGCTCCTCTGAATTGTTATGGTTATTGGAGGATCTTGCCTCAACCTGTAATTCTAGTTTCAACATGGTACTTCCCTTTTAATTAAAGATTTTTTACTTAAAAGCATCATCACTATTGCAAAATTCTTCCAGGTGTGGTATTCTGAAACTTTATTCAAAGCTTGCACTTTTCAGTTCACATGCTTCTGAAAACTACCAAAAATCTTGGCTTTTCTTCCCCATCACAGAATACGGCCAAGCTCCTTCTGCTCTTATGTCATATACTAAATGAGATTATTTGGGAAAAAGAGTTTCCTTTTCAGCTGAGAGGAGAGAAAAGCACTGCTGAGTGCATAAATGCCTTCAATGGCAGTTGAACTTGCTTTGCTAAACTGTATTTTAAAGCTAACAGTAAAAACAGCTGAAGGAGCTCACTGCTGAGAGCTACTATTAATGCACATGAAACACTGAACTTCAGGACGGATGAAAATGTTATCTGAACAGAATTTTCTCTACAGGGTTACCAATCTTTTGCTGCAGTACACAAAAAGCAGGCATAAAACAGCTTTGTAACTATCAGGCTCCAGCTCCACTAGAGAAACAGTGGAAGTATGAAATGTGAAATACACCCATACATTCATCAAGATGCGTGTATCAATCACACAAAAGCATAACATGATTTAATGCCTGAGAATAACCAAAATAAGCATCTTAAGCATCATTTGGTGTGGCATTCCTTAACTGCCACAGAATACTTTTTTTTTTTTTTTTCTATGAACAGTCCCTTAAATGCTTTCCTTAAAAGCCTTTAATGGACTCAGTTCTAAGGGACCCAGCTTTTTTGCATCCAAGTTTTATAAATGGTGTTTGTACAAGCAGCATAAAAACTTCAACAATTTACAACAGGAAGATGTTCATCCTCAGCTTTTACTTTGACAGCAGTTTATAGGTAAAGAACTCCCACAGAGATGTCAAACAGACACTGATTATGCAAAAAGGTATGTCTTCACAAAACTATATGCGTATGAATCATTTGTGGCACCTTTGGAAGATAACTTTCTCAGTCTGTAAGGCTTTTCCACTCTGCAACACAGTGCAGATTTGTATCTCATCCCACTGTAATGCAGCAAGCAAGAAGCTGCTTGAACCTCGCTGGAGTTCTCCCCCACTGGTATTCAAGTTAAAGTAACTTAAACTCTAAGTTTAAGTTACTTTAACTTAAACTCTAAGTTTAAGTTAACTCTAAAGTGTTAGTAAAACTATTTTTAAAACTAATAAGTATAACTTTTAAAATAAAGTTTGTTCTTTTGCTAAGGACCATGATCCACCTCATAGTAATGTCAATGTTTGCTAACGCAACATTATTTAGATTACCACCTTTTGCCCAGCAAAAGCTTTCTTCTTGTTTTGATAAAATATTTAATCTACATAAGTCATACAGAGGATTTTTTCTCCCATTTCTGCTTGAAACTGATTTATTATTCCAATGAAATGTTACATAAAACTTTTTTCTAGTTACCATGTTCCTTAGAACTAGTGCATTTCGACTCTTTGCAGACTGTAATCCCAAATGAGAAGCGAGGAACAAACATCCCCACTTTTTTCCAAGTCGTAATCTGCATTCATCTGAACTAAAGCAAAGGCATGGAAAAAAAAAAAAAAAAAAAAAAAAAGCCAACACATCCTCTCAAGTAGCTACACCAGTCAACAGTTGGGTTTCACATTTCAGCCAACTCCACCCCTAGCAACTCAGAATGCTGTTTCAGGATATTTTAAGACGATTAAGTCAGAGTTTGTCATCCTGCCATCCTCCATAACTCCTTGGCACCAGCGCTGTCACTTTCGTAACTGCACGGTGAGCCATTTCAGAGTGCTGAGCTGCCCAAAAATCAGGTGGTTTTGGGCAGCCAGCACACCAGAAAAGCTCACCTGTGCGAGCTGTTCTCCCAGGAGCACAAGGGGTGTTAGAGAGGGCAGAAGAGGCAGTCACCGAAGTTGCATGGTATGGAAATGGTGGAGATTTACGCTGCTGGACCTAGGCTGGCCCACGAAGGCCTGGTCCTGATGTCTCTGCAGCTTCAGCAGCGGGTCCCATCGCAGAGTTGTCGCTGGCAGCACCGCTCCGGCAGCCCCAGGCGCACGGGACCACGAAGCCACCCTGACAACGAGCTCGGCCCCGCTGCCCACCCGAGCACACCACGTTAATTTCTGCCACACCACGTTAATTTCTGCCACACCACATCTCTGCCGACGGGAGGCCGGCAGCAGCAGCGGCAGCGCAGCCCAGCCTCGCACCCCTCCAACCGCGCTCGCTTAATGAGTGCCCTCATTAATTATCCCACCGTAAACATCACCGATTAAAGTTGAAGGTGAGCGCTCAAAGTCACCAGCCCCAGCCTCAGAGCCCGGTACCCCCCTCCCGAGCACTTTGCATGGGGGGGAACCAAACCCAAGCGCCCTCCCCCCGCCAGGCCTCGCCCCCCGGGCCCCTTCCCTTTGTCTGCCCGCAGCGGGGCTCGGCCCCTCCGGCCCCGGGACCGGCCCGGGAGCCCGGCGGGGGGAGCCGCCCCCAGCCCCAGCCCCGTCCCCGTCCCCGTCCCCGTCCCGTACCTGCCGGCCCCGCCGCTCCTCCCCGCCGCCGCCGGGTCCCGCTGCCGGCCGCCGGGCTCCTGCTCGAGGGAGAGGGCGAGCTGGCTGAAGCCGTAGAGCAGCGAGCAGACGCCGCAGCCCAGGCACAGCAGCGCCACCCGCCCCAGCCGCCGCATCATCATCATCATCCTCCTCTTCTTCTTCTTCTTCTTCCTCCTCCTCCTCCTCCTCCTCCTCCCGCCGCCACGGCCCCGGCAGCGGCGCCCGGCAGCAGCCGGGGCCCTCCCGGCAGCGCGAGGCCCAACGGGCGCGGCGGCGCCAGCCCCGGCGTGCGAGGGGCGGCCCGGGGGGAGGAGCGGGGCCTCCTGCCCGGCCCCCTGCCCTCCTCCTGATCTCCTCCGCTCCCTCCCTGCCCGCCCAGGCCTCCGGGAAGTTGTCCCTGACGAAAAGCCGAGTGAAGAAATGGCCCGGGCAGGTGCCTGGCTTGTCAAGCTGCGAGCACAGTCACACCTCACCTGCATTATGCCACGGAATCATTAGGCTTGGAAACGAGCTCCCAGATCATCTGGTCCAACCATCTCCCAACCACCAATGTCACCCACTGAACCGTGTCCCTAAGCACCACGTCCAGCCTTCCCTTGAACACCCCCAGGGATGGTGAGGCCACCACTTGCCTAAGAGCAGAAGAGGCAAAGGGGCAGTGAAGGCGATGCTTTTCCCCACAGCCATCAGTCGGCCAGGGTTTCTGTGGTGTTACCCTCAAATTGCACACAGCCACCTTTTGGGACAACACTGCCTCCTGGATACTGCCACGACATGGATGCTGCCACGACACGGCCTTGTGCTCACTGGGCAGCTCGGTTACAAACCATACAGTCACAGAATATCCGAGTGGGAAGGGACCCACAGGGATCTTCAAGCCCAGCTCCAATACGCCCTTTTTCCTCCTGAAGATGCAATCAGAGCATGCAGCGAATTTCAAGAAAAAAAAAATCACAATCTGATTTACACTAAAGCTTAAAAAATCAGTTATACTGCAGATCACAGATTGCGGGGCCTGAGGGTATATGCTGTAGTAAATGTCTGTGAAACCTCAGCTATAGCTTACTGCCTTTTTTTTTTTTTTCTTTTGGCTCTGTTTAAAAGGTGGGGAAGCAGAATGCCAAATGGCAATGCTAGTAGCTGCAAGAGGTGTAATCCCAAAATGTCCTGCCTATCCTCATCCCCATGAACAAAGAAATGAGGAAAACAGGCAGCTCTTGTGAAGTATTGGGTTCTCAGCTGTGTTTGGAGTACAGGTATCAGGATGATCACTAGGAAATAAGAGTAGTGAAATAGAAACCGAGAAAAAAAAGTAGAATCTAAGAAAGGAAAGGAACCAAGGAGGATGAGGAGCAATGAGGAGAATTGCACTATCCCAGACTGGCTGAGGCTGGCAGGCCCTCGGGAGCCCACCTGCCCCAGCCCCTGCCCAAGCAGGGACACGCAGAGCAGGCTGCCCAGGACCACGTCCAGGTGGCTTTTGGAGATCCCCAAGGAGGAGACCCCACAGCCTCTCTGGGCAGCCTGTGCCAGTGCTCAGGCAGCCTCACAGCACAGCCATGCTGCCTGGTGCTCAGGGGGAGCTTCCTGTGCTCCAGTTTGTGTCCACTGCCTCTTGTCCTGACACTGGGCACCACTGAAAAGAGCCTGGCTCCCTGTTCTTTGCACCATCTCTTTAGGTATTTATGGACATCGATGAGATTCCCCCAAGCCTCCCCTCCTCCAGGCTAAGCAGCCCCAGTTCTCTCAGCCTCTCCTCAGAAGGGAGATGCTTCACTCCCTCAAAGATCTTCATGGCCACGTTGGACTCTCCCCACCATGCCCATGTCTCTTGTGCTGCGGGGGGCAGAACCGGATCCAGCTCTCCAAGTGTGGCCTCACCAATGCTGAGCAGAGGGAAAGGATCCACCCTCTCACCCTGCTGGTGATAACAGCCATGTGAACACAGCCACAAATACCATTGGCCTTCTTAGCAATAAGGGCACAAGGGCAAAATGCATGGCCAAAGATGGCAGGGTGATGGAGGGACTTCATGAGGGATGGACTCACTGGGAGAGTCATAGATGAAATAAGGAAAAATTATGTTACTGAGGCCATGTGCTACCATGAACAACAGGAAAAAAAAAAAAAAAAAAAAAAGAAAAAAGAAAAAAAAATCTCTGAATGTGCCACTTAGTGTTGCAGCTGGACTTTCTGCTCCTCCTGCTTTCTTTTCCTCCATGCTTTGATCCCCCTTATCAGCAGATGAACTCTGCCACTCTGCCAGCTTTCCTGTGTGCTCACAATCAAAACCTGGTGTCTTGCTCTCCTTGCATATCTGCACACTGACCTGTGTCACTCACTGTCCCTTTTTACAACCCCCAACATATACTACCAAGTCCCCATGGCAGGTAATAAATAACACTTTTCATGGATAAATGAAGCCCTGACTTCTTGCCCTTACTGCTTTCTGTTTAATCCAGGAGATCCCAGTATGGATAAGAAACAAAAAGAGAAGAGGCTGATACTATATTTTACAGACCAATGCATAAAAAATAGTTGAAGAAAATAATCAGAAGTCTGAGATATGTGGTGAGAGGTGGACAATTTTCAAGGCGAATTCATACCAGTGTGTGAGTCGGAGTGGAGAGAGACAAAGGAGTACTTACTGACAGTGACCTCAAGAGAAGTCCGGTTAGTCCCCACTGCAGCATGACATTTGCCTTCTGAGCCGAGGAGTGCTCAAGTCAGGGAAAATGAGGTCTATAGGGTGTTACACAGGGACCAAGAACGAACATGGCAGCTGGGCAGCAGCAATGCTTTCATGTGTCAGAAGAAGAAGTATATTTTTAGACAAGAAAAGAAGAAATAAAGAGTGCTAAGGGCAGATGAGATAAGGGGGAAAAAAACCCTTTCGGATTATCAATCATACCATTTCCCCGGTAGGAATTTATAGGATTCTCTCCGTTCCGTGCTGTCCAGGAATGCCTGAATAATGAATGAGTGCGAATGTATCTGCAGTGGTCTAAAAATATAACTGAAGCAAGGTCAGAGAGAAAGTTAGTATCTTTTCTTAAGGTATCTGATGCAACTGGGGAGAAGGAAAAAAAAAATCAGATGAATTTATGCACACACAAGCCTTTTTTTACACTGCAAAATCTGTGCATTTAATCCAACTGGCATGGCAGTTGGTCTGATAAGAGGCAAAAAGCTTCTTACTATGAACTCTGCTGTGTGAATAACAAAGATAAAGAAAAATGACTGAAATGTCATGCCTCAGTTTTTTCTCTGAGAAAAAAGCAATATCAATAGTTATCCAATTAGCTAATACAGCTTTTAAAATTCTTTAAAGAGAAATAATTATATACCTTTATTACCATAATTAATGACAAATATATAACATTTTATGCTGTAACATTTGCTAGTCTTTAAAACACTGTTAAAAGATGAGGAAGCACAATCACATGCAAGGTTCTCTCAATTTATTTTCAGTTTTAAATCTTTAAATCTTTAAATCCTTTTCCTGACTAGAATTAGAAGTTACTTAGCCATGGTAGCTTCTGTTACCCTTAAAGGGATTCAGTTCTATTATGTCCAGAAAATACCTGAAGTCCAGAAAACAATAAGTTTAGAAAAACTACAGGTGTTAAATATTTGTGACAACTCATTTTATAAAAGAATAAATATCCCATACTTCTGTAAATCTGTTCAAAGGCCATAAAAGCAGTTAGTGCATGCCAGAAAATTAAACTGAAATTCTAGCTACTCATTAGATTGAGAGATAAATTAGATCGACTTAAATTAAAATATATACATACTCACAATTATGGAGGGGGATTATCTGATGCAACCGAGAGAACAAAGAGAGAAATCAAATTCCACTCAAAGTTTCTGCTAATGAAAAAGCCCAGTCCTAATCAGATGCATTTCCATCATTTCTTCTGGGTTTGTTCTTTCAGGAAGTCAAACCATTAGTTAAGTTGGCAAAGCAATAAGATTCTGCGCTGACAGATTTGTGTCAAGGCTGCCAAGCATGCAGACCAGTTAAGGGTTTTTCAAAGGCAAAGACACTTTCTTTGATGTTCACATGCCCTTTCGTACAACCTGCAGTGTCAACACTTTGCTATGATAGATTGTAAGGTTGGGTAAGGGAGGGGGAACTGCTTTGCTGCCATGTGCTGTGCATATGGCATCATCAGACTTCTTGGTGTAATGTCCCTTTTCTGTTGCTGCCAGACATCATTTTTCTTTCCTTCAAATTTATTCTTAAGACGAGGATTTAGTTCAGTACAGCTGCCTTCCATTCCTACTGTATCTGCTCTTCAATTTTCCCCACATCAGCCCCAACATTGGGAAAAAGTTAATCAAAATTTTCAGTTTTCATTGATTACCAAAGTATCACTGTGTTCACTCATTCCTTCCCTTTTTAGTTCCCAATGTTTTGCATTGTAGTGACTGTTTAACCTACTTAGCCTAAAAGCAGAAGCTTTGTGATATTTTGCAGTTACTCTTGATATCAGGAACATACGTACCTGAGGACAGTAGTACACAAATTTAAACAAACTGTATTGTGAAGAGTTTGGGAACTGATGTGATACTTTACAACGTTCCCTGGTTTATGTCAATTTGAATAAATTATTTTATCAGTAGTACGCTTACTTTAAAATCTTCAGTGAACAACCATAAGCTATTAAACAGTAAGGAGTCAAAATACTTGTATTGCTTATCTTAAGAAAGCTCAATTTCCTTGTCTTCAGTAAATAAGTACACATCTATGTATGTAGCCTAGTACAATTTTTAATGCATTCCTCCAATAAAAAAAAAAAAAAGGCAGAAATACTTCCTAAGAGTGTAAAGAGAATTTTCTTTTTACATATTTTTCTGTATTTGTGTATCAAAGATTTTCTTTTTCTGTAAAGTTTTCTAAATAGGGAGCTCCAAAACATCAGTCCAATGGGGATTCTCAGTGTCAGGCTTTGGCTTCATCTAAAATTCTCCAGGGAATGTCTGGCATGGCTGTTTGTGTTTAAAATACTCCTGGAAGGAGACAAAGCAAACTCACCTACTTATGCTAATACATACCATGTATGAAAACACAGAAATAAGGCAAGCAGGCTGAGCTTTTTGGTTGCATTTATTTGGTTTGGGTTTTTTGTTTGTTTGTTTTTGTATATATAAATACTCCAGTTAAAAGACCTTAACTTGTCCTGCTATGGTTTGCTACAGCATCAAGTGCTTTCAGTGCCCTGACACCCCAATCAGGGTCTTTAAGTTTCTACAATCTACTGTCATGTTTTTCTTGTCATAGAATAAATATTTACTAACTAAACATACACAATAGCAACTTGGCTTTATGGCTTAATTTTTACAATGAAGCATATCAGCTAATCTGGAATTAATCCTGCACGGTACTTTCCACTTTACAGCAACAGTGCAGCCTCCACCCAGCAAATCAGTGCTAATTGCAATAAGTAGCTCATCCTACTCTTTTTTGAAGACCCTTTTTTTAGAAGCAACACATTACCTCATGAGATCCTCAGACCACAGACTGGAAACCACTGCTTTTTTTATCTATTATTTTTTGTTACATTTGGTATGAAAACATTTTATATGTTTTACTTATTTATTCACAAAGTGCAAAAAGCCTGCATGGCTAGGTGAGTGAAACTGCATCTAGCAAACAGCTAACATGAAAAAAAATGTTAGATGACAACCACCAGCTGCTCTGAAAAGAGGAAGCACAGGTTTAGGAGAGTTGCCAGGGACTCTGAAAGCCATTCAACAGTGCAAGCCAGATACACTAGAGGCAGTGAGGCAGGTAGCCAGTTGCCCCTATTTCCAAAAGAAAAAAAGTCAGCATAACCTGGATTGGGAAGCAGTCAGTTAGTCAGCCAGGTGAAGATTTGATTTACTTTGCCAATGTCAGGCCAAGCCAACTTGTTATTTTGTCTTTTTTATTTTGCTTATCTCCCTGCTCCTCGGAAGCAGGATTTAACCTTGAAACCAATGGAGGGGACATGTCAAGGATAAAGTCCTACTGCTGGTCTCTCCACATCTTGTTTTCTAGGGATTCAAAAAACAGATTAGATCAGTCAAAAGTACAAGCTGTATAAAGAACTTAGTGCCTGAAATACCAGGAAGAGGTTAACACTTCCTTTTGTACTGACTGCCCCTTTTATAACTGCACAGTGCAGCCATCTCACAGACAAACGCCTGAGGTACACAACAGGCTGAGCCACCACATACCCTTATACTTTGTCAGTAATTTGTCATGTCTGAAGGAGTGATGGTGAGCAGCCAGGTTGCTTACACAGCCCTGTGCCACTCCACTGCAGAGCACAGACATGACCCTGCTTGTCCCCAACGTCCTCAGAAGCGCATCTGAAAACAGTTCCATGGCACGAGGCAGTGCGGATGCTGTGCTGCCCCCAACTTCCACCCAAAACATCTGAAACACCTTCGAGCACTGCTCACTCATGATGGCACTAAGAAATTACGCATCTTTCACCCATCCTTTACCTGTAATTTTAGAAAGATGCATTTCTTTTACTCCTTTACTTTCTTTCAGGTCAAGAAAGGGTAAAAAATGACTGGACACTGTACCAAGCTCTCTCCAGGCACCAGGCACAGACGGAATGCTGTGATCTCCCAGGGCTGCCAGAACAGGGGTGTGGAATTTAAGAAATTTGTTTTGATCTTCAGACCCATAATTGTGTAGTGGACTTACTGAACAGTCAACAGAAGGAAAAAAATGAATAGAAGGGTGACAGAAGGGCTATACAACTTGGTCTTCTCTTTTCAATTCCTTCTGTTCTTCTAAAACAGACAAGGAAGTGGAATAAATTAGAGTCCCTTAATTAGTGACAATAGCCCCACTCTGGTATCTGATGCCAGTTTCATCTCAAATGCATTGAAGATTGCTGTCCTTTGTAGAAGTCAGTGTTTCTGATAATATTGAGCTTGGTGTTCACGTAGAGTTTGCTACCGCATGCTGCCTGCACTTCAGGACTATACCCAGCACTATACCTAGCACTCACAGGATTATACCCAGCACTCACAAGATGACGTTACATTCTGCACCTGAGGATGCACCAGCCTCACATACTGCCTGCACGGAGCGAGGATGAGCATGTGTATTCATGGCCAACACGTCAGTCACCTGCTACACAAGGGGGAAATGCTGCCTGGCTTTATGAGGGAACCTGCTCCTTTCAACAACGGCTTGGAGGATCTCAGCCTCGTGCTGCAAAGCAAAAAGAAACATCAAACAATTCAGAATTGAATGCTGGAACTGTACATAGCTTGAAAATGACTCAAGACAGATCACTTTTTGTAGAATCTGTTTTAGGAAAAACAAACAAAAAAACAGCTATATACACAAAGTG
Source organism: Aythya marila (assembly GCF_965140915.1). NCBI lineage: Eukaryota > Metazoa > Chordata > Aves > Anseriformes > Anatidae > Aythya > Aythya marila. Next base: position 176,210,159 of record NC_139042.1, on the reverse strand, counting down.
ATGAAATCTGCTTAGATTAAGCCTTCTCAAGCTTCTCACCTCAGTTGTTACTTCCATTTGTAAGCACGGATGTTTTCTTAGTTTCTTGCTGCCTTGGAAGCAGCACTTGAGTATCTCAACTTCCACCACAGCTCAGAGTCAAAGTGAATAACCCACACCAGTGAGCGAGCAGAGCACACTTGGCATTTTGAGAGTAGGCTCCCTGTCTGACAATCTGCTACAGCTTATCCCCACGTTGTCCATTTACATTTCTTGCACTTTTTGCCTAGCTAGTACAAGTAACACATTCAGAGAAGGGTTCCGAGCAATTATTTTATTTACCATTTGTCATTACACACCCTAAGCATCACTGCCAGTCAAGACTGAATATAGTGCACCTGCAAAAATTTTCACTGAAAATACTTGCCTGTAAGAGCCTTCACAGGCAAGAATATTACTTTATTCCTGGGGAAGACATTTAAATGTGTGTTACTACTCTGGGCTTTGAACACATCTACTTAATGCTCATCTGAAACTAATTGTATGTTCATCAAAATGACTATAGAATAGTTCATTTTTAAACAACTTTATTGTCACTGATTGTGCAGCATTTATTCTGAAAAACTGTCCTACTGTTTCTTTCTTTCTTTCCAGACCCTTCCCCTCAGCTTTCAGAATTTTAACTCATTGAATAACGCCTTTGAACTGAAGTCAGGAAGAGGTCAGTTTGAGGCAGTGTCTCAATAGGTTACTATACGTGCACTTTGGCTGAATGCATTGTATTGCCATCTTGATTTAAACGAGTGTTTAACTGGAATTGAACATAGCTTACCAGACAGGAAATTGTAGCGTCTCATGATGAAGGCTGTATTTTCTGACTGCTGCATAGAGACCTTTTAAGTGTAGACCAATATAATGGTTACATGTGGCTTAGCGTACCCGTAAAGATTTATATATTAAAAAATTACAAGCACACACCACCTTTTGTTCACAGAGATGTTTATTTTTGTCTTCAATGTTCGTAGGGAATACGATTTCACTACAAAAGTGTCTCAGAGAAACTCCATTCAAAATCTAGGCTTAAGAATGAAGGGAAAATATACTTTCAGCTGTACCAGTCCTGAGCAAAGTTTAAATTAAAAAAAAAAAAAAAAAAAGTCCTCTAGAGATAGGAAGCAGCACCAATAACACCAGAGGTCCTCTTACTGATATCTGCTCATGCCTTCTTTCCTGTTTGAGAATTGGCAAAAACTGAGGTGGGAAGAATTACTTTATTAGAATGTGGACCTAAGATTCAGAGTCCCAGTCTCTCACCAAATGCATTCTGTTACAGTCAGAGCTCAGGGCCTCAGTTTTACTTTCCATTAAGTAGTCAGGACTGCTAACAGCAAGACTGTTGCCCCCACGGTGTAACATTTTACCTTTCTTAAACTGGTAAATAAATATTTATTTAATATACTTATTTTAATAAATATTTATTTCCTAATCAACATCAAGTTCCTGAAAAGTTACATTGTTCTTAGAAGTATACTATTCATATGCAATTATAAAACTTCTGATAACATCAGGTCTCAAAATAATTCACGTGGCTTACATTCTGTCTTGTTCTTTCAGTGAAAGGATTTCAAGCCATTGGTAACACTCAGTACTTTGTTGGTTTATCCAGGACATTCAGATTCAATCTGACAAAGTAAAATACTTCTAAGAGTCAGAACAGAAAAGGCACTTACTCGTTTTGGGGAAGACACCTGGCAGGTAAAATTTTTATTTTCAAAATAACAAGCCCTTTTTCTGACAATAAAACCCTTAAAAATTATTGTTAGATAAACGTAAACCCGATGAATAAAACCAACTTATGTGTCCCTTCCCAAGAAAGGTAGTGCTACCCTTGATTGGGATATTGAGAAGTGTGAAAGCATCCAAAAATACTCAGAAGTTTGAGTCACTTCTGTGATACTCCAGCACGCTATCACAGCTGACGTTAAAAAACAAAACAAAACAAAACAAAAAAAAACTCCTCCAAAGAATTTATGTTTTACAAACTGAAAGCCTCAGAAGTTTCCAGACTGCTTCTTACTAGGTACTTGTATGAGCAAGAAAATATAAGATTCTAGTGTTATAACCAGGAACATTGCCTTAGTTACAACCGATAACCTGTGACTCCATCCAGAGGAGTAAATCTCTTATCAACCTTCCTTTCAATTGAATCATTGCCTCATTGATGCTCTGTATAAGGCACTTAGTAAATTTTAAGAGCATCTGACAGTGCTGTTGGTAATTTTGATTTGTCTGTGAGGGAGCCCTGCTAACACTTGAAGATTAACTGGCAAAGGTGTGGAATTATCACTGAAAATAGCCATACGAACTACAGGCCACAAAACTCTTTCCAGAAGCCACAGCTATTCTCATCTGGGTTCTTACTCCCTTTTCAGCCTAAAGTTACCCTTTTTCTAGTTGTCCGTGAATCAGAGCCTCTGGAACTGGATTGTATTTGAACATACACGAGGAAGCTCTTTTGTTCCTGATCAGCTCTTTAACCACTATTACTGCCCTTTCAATACCTAACCTGTACCCAAGGGAAATGTTCATGGTATTTAACATGAAATTTATAAAAAACCTGTATCTGTCTTCTGGCCACAAGTCACTGAACCATTGGTTATGAAGAACTATACAGAAAAACACACCTATAAGAAGTGTGGGATACTGCCTGCTTCCAAGACAGCACACAGAGAAGTACTGTACTCAAGAAAAAGCCATTGCGCAGTGGGCCTTCTAGATGTTATTCTGAAAGTAAATTTTCTTTGTTCTTTTTTTCCTCTTATCCTCTTTTGTTGGACTGAGGGTTTTTGAAGTTGGTTTACATAAGAGAAACAGAAGCTGCCTACTCAGAATTTTTGCAGGAAATGTAGTCCTCAGCATCTGTGCATGCTCTTCCTTGGATCTCTTTCTCCAGGCAGCACGAAGCATATTTTCTTGTACCTTGTAAAAAAAAGACCCTTCAGATCTAATTACCTGGCAGTGTTACATCTCCATCAGTTGGAAAGCAGTTTGCTTATTCTTCTGCATTTGGAAGCCTTACAACAGTAGAATCAGAGCCTTTGCAGGATTACGGGCGTGAAGACCAATAATTGGCATCCCAGAATGCAGCTACCTCAGCCAGAATACTTGAATGGTACAGGACTGGTATGAGAAAGTTTGCTCAGCAAGAATCTCTCCAGTAATTCAATTATGTAAAAATACAGACAACTCAAAAAATCGATAGATGACCTCAAAGCTCCACATATCATCGCTGGTCTTACAGAAACCAAGATAAAGCTGAAGAACTGGGAATAGCACTCACATTCCCTGCTTACAAAAGCAGGCATAATACAGTATTGCACATTCACTGCAGCCACTTACACTGAAATACGTGTAGCCTTAAGAGATCTCCCTCGCTTAGATTAACTCACAGCTGAAGGCTGTTACAGTAAGAGATGATCAGTCAGAGGGCAGATTTTTTTTGCTTAGAGAACTGTGCCATCAAGAACTGGACTTGGCATTGAAGCATTTCCATTTACTCTCTGAAAAGAAGTATCAGCTTGAAATATTTAATGCGTGGAATCAGCTTGGAATATCAGCTTGGAATATTTCATGCTCAGGGATGATAGTTATGTATTAGATGCATATAAAGCCCGAATTAGACCTCTGTATTCCCAAAGTGGGTATTCAGAAAGTAAAATCTTGCTTAACTAACTGATGCTAAGTGACTGAACAACTCCGTCCTTTCCTAGTGCCTTTGAACCAAAAGAATTTGCCACCTGTAGAATCTAGTGAGCTTGGGAAGGAGGTAGGGAACTAGACTCCATAGCACTGGGTAGGTATATTTTGTTCATGAGTACACTTTCACTCCTCCACACGAGAGGAACATTAAGATCATATGCTTAACAGGTTATGCAAAAAAATAGATTTGTATCTTTTCTTCGGTCATCTTCTCAGTATCTCCAATGTAAATTAAAGCCCTATTAGTCTAGAGCAACATTTCTTAAGATTTTAAGTTTACAGGAGAGCGTTCAGTTTGCATGCACTTTGACTACGATCAATACTTATACGAGGAGAACAGTGTAATTAAAGATGGATCAGGCAACTTTTCCAAGTGGTCTAGATCTTGACAACATATTCCTGAAGGATGTCTTGCTTGGATATTCCTACCTCCATTAAGATATGCTCTCGACAGAATAAATAGCATCTTGGAACTATTCTTTAAATCATTGTTTCCAGAACAGTATCTTTTCTGGTGGTCATTTTCTTCTTAAACATAGGCAAAAATGAGTGATTATTGCCTTTTACAAACCCTAAATGACACAGCGATCTATTGTGACTATTCTTAGTAATACTCACTTGAGCTATCATATACACTTCTGCCCTTAATCTTCCATGCTTAGCATTTTAAAAGTAAAGCTAAATCTTCCCGTACACAGTGAACTGTCTGCTCTTACAATTCTGAGTCAATGAACAGAGCAAGCTATTTCAGATGGCTTTTATCAGTATCTCATAATAAAAGGGGCAAGATTAAGATGGAAAACATCTTCAGAGGGATTAAGTATTATCCAACGGTGGTTCATTTTAATTATTTTTCACCTACACAGTTAAAGAGAAACTGTAAACAGCTCCTGCATTAATAAGACTCTAGGATCTGTAGCTAATCTGTTTGGTGCATTTTCTTTCCTTGCTTGAAACCAATGGCATACTTTATGTAGAGAGGAGTATGCCTGAACTCCTAGGCTTTGTACATTGGCGTATCACAATCCTCCTGCACAATGTCTTCAGAAAGTCACTTTCTGTTGGATAGTACCATTTACTAGCAGAAGTACAGCCATGACTTGCTGTTGCACTATTTACTCCATTCATATCCATCTACACAGGACATTGCAGTAATTTCTGAAAAAATATTGATATGTGGTTAACTTGTGAAGTACATTTTAATAGTTAAATCCTGTAAATTCTAATTAAAACACTGATTTTTCTTTAGATGTCAAAACTAAGCTCAATATCTGATTGTTGTCTTGGACAAATCTCTTAAATCTCTTTCTCCTCTTGTTAGAATTTTGACAGTACAAAAGAAAACCAACTGACCTCTCCTCAGTTTGACTGATTTTATGGTACAACTTTTGCTCATTTGTGAGGTTACACCCCTTCAAACTGAGCCTGCTTTGACATAAATCGGGGAAGAATTTCAGGTAAGAAAAATCTTCAAATGCTCAAACAGTATTTCCAGCACACCCATATCTTAACATTAAGATAGAAGAACATGTTTGCAAAATATCATATTTGACTGGTCCACTAGCCAAAAACAGCATTAACTTTTTATCCTACCCATCTTATTCCTGAGTTAGCACAGGACAAATTTACAAGCATAGCACTTGCTACTGCTGGAGGAGAAACTAAATTAAGTTGCATCTCCTCTTCTGTATTGTTTCTGACATTTGAAGGGAAGTATAACCAGACTCTGTGTAATAGGCAGCAGAGTCAACTTAAAGGCATTTGACAGAGAAAAACATGCAGATACAGTTAAAGAACCCTGGATATACAAAGAAGTACATAATAGATAGTTCCATGCCAAATTCCTCCTGTATAACAAAAGAATCGTCGATCAGCGTAACGTGGGAAACTGTCAGGCTTTGGAGACAGGAGAGAGAAAAATTAAAGAACCAAAGATGCAGATTCATACATGTGTCAAGTCTACAAGACTTGCATGACCGCTCTAAAGAACTGCTGAAAATAAATTATAAGCATTCTGTCCTACATGGCTACCTAAAAATGTGCTATCCATAATATTAAAAAATTAAAGTGCTCAAATTACAAAGCCCAAACATTTTCTGCGATTTTACAATCTGCCACAAAACATCAGCTATCTAGAGAAATATGTATTAGTTTAAAACCTTAGTCATAGCCCTAATTTTGAGACTTCTAAGATCAAGAAATTTAGAGGTTTTTTGTTTGTTTGTTTTTACTATCGCTGCTGTTAGAATCAAGATTTTATATGGCATACTTTAACTTGCTACTAAGTAGAACAACTTTTGCTTATTTCCAATACGCAAACTTAACTGCAGAAGAAATCAAAAGATCACAGTCTACAACTGTGTATCCTTTCTATGTACCACCTATGGTAAAGTACACATAGTGGTAAAGTTAGGAAGATAAAAGACTGAATTGTCACACACTTTATCAGTGAATTAATTATAGGTCATTTTCCCCATTTCCTTCCCCTTTTCCTTTCTGAAGCTAGATGATCAGCACATAAGGGAACTAATTTACATGGAACACTATCACGCTTGCCTTTGTTGGGTCACCATTTCATGAGCAACCCAAAATGTATGGCTATTCTAGACTGGTGCATATATAGAATTTGACAAATAACAATTCTTATGGAGAGAACAGTCACAGATTAAAATAGCTAATCAAAACACATTACAACATTAAATTTTCACTTTTTATAAATGGAGTAAAGATGCTTTTAAATATATTTACAGTTAGAAAAAGGACTTAGGATTACTACTACACGTTGAAATTATTTAGAAATTATGAAAGTGAAGTTCATTTAAATTAGAACATTATGAACAGAGTCAAATTGCCATATTCTGCTTAGAAGTTGTCCGCTCTGCTGTCACTATTTTCACATCCCTTTAATCACAAACAGACAAAAATTATCTTCACTTTGTTTAATGCCAAAATTGGCATCACTGTAATGTAAACACTAGCTATGTAGTATTTCATTCAGAACCACCACAGCTCAAATTTTAGATCCTGGCTGTCTTGCATTGCATCTGTAATATCTGTGGTTTGGAATTGCTTTTCTACATCTTATCCCATGAAGAACAGTGGTTTCCGTAAGACTTTTTTTTTCATTCTTTTTGACAATAACTATACTTGTACCATATTTTTGAGATAATTCTCTAGAGACAGCTGAATCATAGTAAAATCCCCTCCATCCTCCTTTCCTTCCAAACCAAATGGCTACTTATTTCTGAAGATACAAAGAGACCTCTTGTTGGCAGTGCTGGGTGGTTTATTCACATAAAGTCAAATGAAAATAAGTTTCCCATTTAGTGAACTACTGGTAATAGATTATTATTTGTCTGCAAGGAATACTGAAATGTGTTAGCATTCATTACATTTTAAATTAGAAACACATTTCATGAAACATCTTGCAATGAGATTCTATCATTAAACTGCTTACTTTAAACAGTTTCAGCTCTCTTGTAATCCATTACATCAGTATATTCTGCAAATAGTCCCACCTAAAAATAAAACATAAAAAAATAAAGTTGAGAAGCATGTACTTTTCTTCTAAAAACTAGTGTATGTTATTCAGAACACCAGCCCAGCCCCCAAAACATTTAAGAACCTTAAAATGCATTGTTTTTACAGATACTAAGATTTGGCCAAGTAATTGCAATGAACAGACATCCTATTTAGTAAGATAAAGCAGAATACATAATAAACAGGTCAGTAGTTATCCATCTGAAATAGCCTATAATTAACATTCGATGTCTAAAAAGTTTAAACAGCAACACCAAGGAATGAGGTATGTATGTTCTCAGATATCACATCAGACTTTCATTTTATGCAACTAACTGTATTTCACAACTAGCATCTTACAAAATAGAACAGTACTGTTGTGCCTGTAGAAGTACTGCATTAAAAACAGAAAAATACATTACTACAAGAAACCACCAAACACCACAATTGTCAGGGGCTACAAAAATCCATTGCTTTAGCTGTTACAAAGATGTACCACATGTTGGTCATAATTTAGGGCTGGATTCAAGAAGGTCCATCCAATTTTTACATGGGCTTAAAAATACGTATTTTGAAAGAAAAAGAAAAGAATCACAGGAGTGTAAGTGGACTACCCCACTAGAAGGAACTAAATAGACTTCTGTACTGAACCTGAATCTATAATTTAAATCTATACATGGATTGGATGAGTGTGTATCAAAACACTTATTGGCTGTAAACAAAAATGCAAAAATCTGTATTCACAAAAATATTTTATTGGTAATTTTACATAATACCAGATGGGATTGTAGATAGTTCTGCTCTGCATCAGTATATTGCTAAGTGCGTAAATGTTGACAGTTTATGCCATAAAAGTAGGATACTGAGGCTTTTTTTTGTATGATTTATGACATAATATCCTCTAATAGGCCAAATCAAAAGAAGTTGATTCAAAATAATAAAAAATAAAAAGTATTATTTCCTTATTCTTGTGCAACATCTGATATTTCTGTAATGAAATGGTAACTGACTGTATGACACTAGGTAAATTTGGGGCAAGGAAACAGCACTAAGCAGAAATAAGAACTGCACTTCAGTTATTTTTAAAGCTTTTTCCAAACTTCCATACTTCCAAATGTTAGTTTTTGCCAAATGCTTAGTCATCTGAGGTTCAATACTTGTTACACAACATAGAAAACCAGTGTACAATGACAATGTAGTACTTCACCTGAATTGTAAAGTTAACCAATTGATGTTTAGAATGTGTTTTCTATTTTGCTTGTAAACATTACAATAAGTGTTTTAAGTGTGAAAAAATATTGGTAAAACCATCAACATAATTCATTAACAGTAATCTAGTAAAATGTGTCAAACATTGGCAAAAATTCATACAAATGTTTTATTTAATAACATTTTTCCTATTTAACCACACCAAGTACCAGCAGGTGTTTTTTAAGAAGATAATTATTATGAAAATTCTGTTGCAGCAATAGTTGATTAAGTTGATCTTTGACTTGCATACATATAACTATGTTTCACAATTCTCAAATAATACATATTTAGGCAGCTTGAACTATGTTATAAAAATTTAAATTCAGTACATGCCAATAGTAGAGACTCCAAGAGTTGTTAGAATTCACTAAACTAAAAGTGAAAATGGACTTACCAATAACACTGCATATGAACATTCAAACCACATTTTCATGGCACCTTTACACACGAAGATTAAAAAGTTGGTCTGAAAATGCTTTGTAAGCATTTTTAGATTGCATTTAAATTATTTCTACCACTGCACTTTTTTTTCTTCTTTTTAAACTGCATAAATTATGTTCCAGTAAACATACCAATTGTGCATGGATAATCTGTCATGAAAATGTGGTAACAGGTGGCAGAAGTTATGTATTTGCATGTTTTAAAGAGAAGAGACTAAAGAAACTGGAGGAAATAAACTTTAATGAGATTCTCCATTCAGCGATGAAGCTTCTCCTCTGGGTGAAGATGACCTGGACATTCCCCTCTCTGTGTTGTCAGAGCTAGAACCACTCTGACTGTGTTGATCTGCAGAAGCAGCACTAGAAGCAGGTGGTGACTTAGTTTTCTCCTTAAAGTCTGTAATTATGACCGTCAGATCTCCAACGGTAACTTCCAAATGCTGAGCACTACTTCGATCCACATTTTTCAATCGTGGCCTAAATAAAGCAAATAGTGGTATTAAAAACACACATACCATCTCATTATCTTGTCTTTCTCCTACATTTCCAAGCTCCAGAGAATATGCATGTAACATCAGCGTAATAATGCCTTGTGGAACAGGTAACACAGAAGATGACAAAGTACCACAAGTGTTTATGCTAGAGCATTTCCTGGTTTTACTTTAAAATAGGTGAAAATAACACATTACCTTTGCCACTTTCTATAAGATCATAAAATATTCATAAGTTAATTGTTTATAACTGCACAATAACACGAATGTGTTACACGTGAAGTTTTGTGTGTTTATTTTTTAAATTACATCTTTCATTATTTTGGCTATAAAAATTTGTAAATCTCATCTAGAGAAGGATGCATCTCTGCAGCAGCCTTAAGCGACAATTCTAGGTAGAGAATGGTGTTCAGTAATGAAGATGTCAGTGTACAAAAACCTTATCTGTGCCTTTTGAATTCAACAACAGTTTTAGCTACAAAATCCTGCATTCCAAAAGTGTTAACGTGCAGCAGGTATATTTCATTTAAAAATCTCACCGAGACTGCCAGTATATTATTTGAACTGCCCTTTGTGTTCACAGAATAATTCTGATATCCCTGGCACATGCTGTGATTTAAAATATGCACAGAGCTCAGTAATCACACAGCATTGATAGGTTAAGTCTCTTCATCTATTCTTTCAATTGTTTGATTTTTCACAACAAAAAGAACCATAAAAGAACAGTTTGACTTATGTTCTGCCATCATATTTTTGCTAGTGATGAGCATGAAGTACTTTCAATTTACTATTTTCCTTTGACAACCCTGGGAAACTGTCACGAGGCAGCTGAATTTATACAAGCAGTTACGAACGGCAGAGCTTTATGCATTTAACTGACTCCACAGCTTTCACCAGCTCAAGCTGCAATAAAATAAATTAATATGACATCACATTAGCAGGTGTGCTAACAGCAAAGTCCTAACCTTTACCCTATCATCCAACTTTGTTTGAAGTAGAATTGGTTCTCAGTCACTTCAACTGAAACACCTTGTGCCTTTCCTCCACTAGACAGAGTATTTGACATCTTGTTCCCCCGAGGCTGAAGTAGGGTGATGGAAGAATCTAAAAGAACTGAAAAATCTGCTGCTCTCTAACATGGGAACAGTGCGAAAAAATTCAGCATTACCAACCTGCATATGTGACGTTCCTGAAGCTTATTAATCATATTTAGCGTGTATTCAGATTTTATGACTGTTTCCAGCAAATTTTCAAGTAAAGAGAAAGAGATATCACTTTCCCAAAAGGATATTGAAGCAATATGCTTAAACTCATCAAGCATTCTTAATTTGTTATCCTATCTAGTGAATTAATTGTGAAAAATGGAACTGTGTGAAGTGCTTAAATATTATTTCCAGTAGCCATTGTTAATGCGAATCTCAATACTGGTATTTCTTTCCATGGCTTTTATTTTATTTATTTTTTTTTAAATGTTCTCTCTCTTTCCCTACCTTCCTTTTGTGTTTCTAATGTACTATTGCAATTCAAGCATCTATATTTCAATTTATAATATTTAATTAGCCTCATTAAAACTTACTATTTTAACTTCAGATACTTCATAATCAAAGTACTTTAGCTGTGTATGGTAAGCTAGTAAATTTAAGTACTGGAAAAAGAAAAAAAATAAAAGAAATGCATTCTTCCTGTTGGAACGTCTTAAGTCCCCTTAATCCTAACCATAACTATCCTAAAGACTGTTCTCTCTCAACTCACAATCTCTCTCTGCTTCTCATCCTGATGATCCTATTTCAGGCACAAGAGAAGCATCTGCTACTTCTCTGCATAACTAATCCCAAAGGATCTTCCTTGGCTGGACTACTTTGGAATGCTTCCAAAAAAAAAAATCAATAGTTCCTCCCACTTTTGATTAGACTACATGTCTTGTATACTGCCAAGCTTTCTGGCACCACATTCTTGCTGCAGTAACGTTATGCTTAGGCTGTGATGATTTGGGGGCTAAATTTACTGCTTTTGTTTTCCACTTTGCACCTTTCTCCTGCTCTTACAGGAAAAGCAATGATTTTTACAACTGCTTGTCTGTACCGTGATGTTTCACGTTCTCTGTTCCAAGAGTCCATCTTCAGCATCCCAGATGTAGCACAGGGATTTTTATCACTAGGTAGCATAAGCACCTTACTCTGTCACATTCACGTTCACTTATACCCCAGTTGAGCCTTTCTTTAAGTGTGGGAGACAGAGGGATTTGGCCAACCTCTTTTCAGTGGTCTGTGGGGACAGGACAAGGGGCAATGGCCACAAAATGGAGCCCAGAAGTTCCACACCAACATGCAACATAATTTCTTCATGGTGAGGGTGATGGAGCACTGGCACAGGCTGCCCAGGGAGGTTGTGGGGTCTCCTTCTCTGGAGATATTTAAGGCCCATCTGGATGCCTACCTGCGCAACCTGCTGTAGGGAATCTGCTTTGGCAGGGGGGGTTGGACCCGATGATCTCTTGTGGTCCCTTCCAGCCCCTACAGTTCTTTCAAAATTTCTTCAAGTTCTGCAAGGAAGCAATACCTATGTTCCCTTCCCACTGCTCTGCAATCTGGTATTGATTCTTTCTATCCTTCCTTCCCTTCCCCCCCAGTTTTTCTGCATGAAATCTAGTCATTCTGGTCCCCTCTTTCTTCCAGATCCTAGGATCATGATTTGCATACCTAGTTTTGTATGGTGTGAAAAAGACACCTGAAACCCTTAATACCCAACTCCTCTCTATATTCATCTGGTCTCCATCTTCTGGTTAAAATTACAAACTGCAAGTTTTCGTTTTTCATTTAATAGCCATCCTAAAACAATTAAACTTTGATATAAATATTTATCCTTATTGTTCAAAGAGTTTGCCACAGAACTTACAAAGCAGTAAAACCACGGATCATCTTTGTATTTTCTTTTTTTAATTATGTTTTACCAATCCTGCAAAAAGTTTCTTAAAATTTTTACCTGGTTTTCTTATGACTGTTCTTTTTGCTAGTTGTTTCCTTTTCACTTTTTTCCTTTTCTACTTTGTCTTTCTTCTCTTTCTTTGATTGCGCAGGGGGCATGAATTGCTGAGGAACCTGTTGTGCAACCAGCTGAGAGACAGGTCGAGGTTTCCTGTGTGCACATATATATAAATGTATATAAACATAATGCTTGGAATTTACAACTGTCTCAGACTTTCTACACTGAATTAATTAACATTAATATTCACTATAAAAAGAAATACTGCTAAAACTTATGTAGTTGCTAATACTTCTTTGACACAGCATATCAAAATTAAACCAAATATAGCCTTTTGATTCATTTATTTGCATTATCAATAAAGGAGATGATTATTTTAAAGTATTTAGAGACAAGACTTTGCAGCATGTCTTCTTCTCCTTGCTGTCATATCCAGACAGAGACTCCAAAGTGTGAAGCTTTCAGAGGGAATACTTTATCATCCTCTCCCAGTCCCCTTGAGTGATGAAGGGGTCTGTTTTGAGCGTACTGCAAACAAGATGACCTTTCAGGTATGAGAGCTAAAGCCACTGTTGGTATTAGAGAGTAAAACTTGTTTCAGCTCAAGCAAATTCACCGAAGGCAATGACAAATCCTGTTAAGTTGTATATTGCTTTTATTGAGTTCTTCACAAAAAAAAAAAAAAAAAAAAAAAAAGTATATATACTTCAGATAACAGCAGTAAGATGTAGCTGTCAGAACATAAATAAAAGCTGGCAGCAGAAGCTTCCAACCACATTCCATCACAATGCACAGCACAGGTTTCTTTTCCAAATTTTGATGCAAACCAAAAACCAAGGGAGAGGAGGCGCAGCAGTATGATGCTCCTGGAAGCGTAACAGTGCTGCAAGTAATTTTGAAATTGACTCATTTTTCCTGTATTTTCTAATAGGATATGAGAACTCTAACATGAAATGAAACGCTTTTACTCTTTCCAATGCAAACATCTTTCTTTATTTTGAGGTTTTGTAATTAAGAAATTTCCAATCTTGACGCACAAAAATAAAGGTTCAGTAATTCTAGAAAGATTTTGAAGATGCAAATTTCTACTCCAAAATAAATGTTTACCCTGCAAAGCTCTTGGGTTTTGCTAGTTGTGTTGTGGCTTTGTTTGTTTGGTTGGTTTTTAAATAGAAAAAGCACAAATTAAAAAGCACTGTCATACTCTAAAAATACAAAGCAGTTACTAAATCTACAGAAGCTATCAGCTGTTATGCACATCTATTGACCCCAACCCACACGACCACCTTACTGGCACTTGTTGCTTAGGTGAAGTACTGAGTGCAAAAGCAAAAAAAAATATCAAGGGAGCTGCCATTAGCAAGATATATTTTCAGTAATGATTGCAGTAGTTCAGGTTACAGAGAAAGAGCCAAGTTACAAGAGTGCACAAAGTGCAGGAAAGGCAGTTGACACAAGACAGTTGAGATTTCACGAGTCTTCACAGCAAATTCTTAATGAATCAAAGATAAAATAAAACCTAAGAAAAATTTAAACATGTAAGAACTTTGGGGTAAAGACTAAGCTACCAAATACCCACTCACGAACTGAGCCCATGCTAACTCACAGAGAGAAAAAGATCAATAACAGATTAGTGAAAACTACACAGTTTATATCAGCCAGCATATGTATGAGCACATGCTTTTCGGGTGAGCACAGCAAGTAGTACCTTGGAAAACACATAAAATACTGAGTCCAATATCACTGAAATGACTCAATGGACTATAAAAATTGTTTACATGAACAGAGTACACAGAATGTTGTTTAGAAAACTTGCCCCAGAACTGTTTCAAGTGCTTGTCATAGCAGTTCATAACAAGACAGGAAGGAACCAAGGTGTAATTGATGCATGAACTTACCAGTTTGGGTAGAAAACATTTGTGATATATAAACAAAACTCATCACCCATCTTGAATGGAAGACTGCTCCAGGAGACAGGGCTATGCGAATTAGTATTTCTAGTGACAATCCCACCATTGCTACACAGTGACCTGAGAGGATAATCTGATATATTCCTTATGAAGTAGGACAGTAGTGAATTTCTGCACACAGAATTAAATATTGCCCTGGGTTGCAAACAACATGACAATCATGGAAATTTAGTAAAGAGGCGGAACAAAAATCTTAAAATTACAAAGTCATATTTACAAATTCTCAGTTTGCAACAATTTCAATTCCAGAGGGCAAACTAGAATATTTCTGGTAGAGCACAGCTGGGAAATTAGGCTTAGAACTAAGTCCTAGGTTTAGAACATTGTTTATCTAGTGTCTAATACCATAAAATGAAATAGCGTAGAAAACAAAAAAAAAAAAAAAAAAAGATCTTCGTCACAAGGAACAGAAGTTGATTAAGAAAAAAAGACCAAAAAAAAAATAAGCCTAGAGAATAATGTTTGGAAAGATGCACTAAAAATAAATCAAAAGGTTCTACGTGGTTTTGTTGTGACAACAAATTCCACTGAGTTATTATACTCATCCTGATTAAACATCCATCTTCCCTCTGGTTACTTGAGACATAGTTTTGGCCCAACTCTTTGCATCTCTCTCTCGCAGAAGCACATCCATACTGAGGGTATTACTTTGCCCAAAGAGTATTAAAGTTCCTCATCTGTCAAGTGTACATTTAACTTGGTGTCAGTTATCTCTGAAACTAAAAATATCCATTATGTCTATGTTCTATAATTTGTTAACTACTTTGTTATTTCCAAATTTCTTAAGTAAGGTGTTCAACGTTTTTGTTTAAAAAATAAAATAAAATAAAATAAAATAAAATAAAATAAAATAAAATAAAATAAAATAAAATAAAATAAAAATTCACATCTCAGCAATGATTTAGTCATTCACATGTTCCTTCTTTTCCCCTCAGGGACTCAACAAGGGGCTACTGAACTGCAAGCCAACAGCTGGCAAGGCACACAGGCTTCAGAAGATAATTTCACTCATGAAGTTTTAAACCGATGGAATTGTTTGTGATTTAGTGGTATCTGGATCATGTCATTCAAACATGAGGGAACTTATACAGAGAAAGGGTTTCTTGCAGAAAGATAAATATAAGAAAAACTATTCCTGTAGCAGGAAATTGAGTTTGATCATTTGCCAAAATATGCCTATTGAAATTACCAGATTTCAAAACCTGTTAAGAGTCCTTGTAAAAAGCTGCAACGGAGTAAATACAGATAACGTTACCGTTGCCTATTAAACTATCAACATATTTACAGTAGTTTGCTTTTTGAGCATACGCAGGAGCACCTGAGCTAACAGGTAAAGCAGCTCTGTAAACTTCTGCAGTATGATTACAGTGCTTGTGCCTCCCCCTGGGAGTGGCTTTACAACGGAACAAGCCAGAGCTACTGGCAGAAAGGTTCGTAAATACTGTAAGTATCACCTGTTCACACACACATGGTTGGCCACTCGAAACTTTGCAGTTTTATTTAGTGATTTCACTTCAGTTGTTTTAACAGGAACACCGTACAAAATTCTGTCAGCTCTTTCCAACAGGAAAAGAAGTTCAAGGTTTATGCGCTAACCACTGCAACAAAACCTGATTTAACGAGCTTCCAAGAAGCTGCTAAACACCCCAGCTCCAAATATTCTACATCTCCTTCTCCAACACGCAGTTTTCCTTTTCGGGCAGTGTCACCTTTCTAAGTCACCATCACAAGTTACCATACTTCTACTGATGGTTCTGTTCTAATCCCATCTATCACGGTTTTATTATCCCAGTCCAATGTTATTTTGAAGGTGCTGCATACAAATGCTCACACATTTTATAATCTCCTTAAAAAAAATATATATATATATATTGTTTTTTAAAACCCCAGTAGATAGAAATGCAAACATTCAAATAGACTTTTTTTTCTTCTCAACAATTCCCTTAAATCTAACTGACAAGGATGTCATTATTTTAACTCTATTCTTATTGCAGGATGTGACTCCATTTAATTTTACAGGATTCGATCTTGCTGCACTTTTAGAAGATGTATTTGCAGAGGCTGCAGAGGACTGTCTATATATGATTTGTGTGCAGAAATGCATTTAACACTGATGCTCCCAAAGGCAGCAGATATCTACTACTGGGAAGGATGGGCTAGTTCTTGTTGGTATTCTTAAAATAAACATGTATTCCAATTCAAGAATATAAGCAGTGCACTAGACACAAATGATATCTGGAACTTATGCCCCAAGCCATTTCCCTTTCCCAGAGCTCCCCACAATACCTTGCTGCTCATAAGTCATTTGGGACAACTTCATAATATCCCACACCTGGCAGTCATCAATAATCTACATAAATAAAATTTTGACCTGTTTGAAACAGCAGGCAACTCGGTCCCATGACAAGAAAGCGGGTCAGATTTGAAAGCAAGCTGAAAAATAGCAAAGTCCAATAGAATCACCAACACAGGCAGCACAAGCACAGCAAACTCTCGGTCACCTGGGCTGTGCACCAACCATGCAATGGGACAAAAACACTGGGTTAATGCTGAAGCTTCTTGGGGTCTGGCTGAATTTATTTCAGATGGGCCACAGCTACATTTGCACAGTGCTATTCAGTAGCCATAGTGGGTCCATAAAGCACACAGTGGGACTCGCTGGGGGCCTGTGTCAGCAGGATGCTCCCCCGCGTGCAGGGTTCAGTGAGGACTCGCCCATTTGGTGCCTGATATCCTGAACTAACCGAGCCCACCAAATCCAAGGGCCAAGCAGCAGAGTGCGGAGACATCAACAGCCCTACCTCAGAGCAGCCAACACCTTCGCTCTGATTCAGTGAGAGCCACGCCGGACTTGAACTGGCCCACGCAGAACCAGTACTCTGTCCTCCCAGTATCACAGAGCTCAGAGCTTAGGCTCTTCCACCTGGAGAAGCTAGATGGTATAATTAATTCTCAGTGCTGATCACAGTTACCTTTTCAACTTGCTGTGGGAAAAGCGTACTGTCATATATAATACTCGGTTTACAGAGTCCATATATTCTGAAGAATCCATCACATAGGACATATTATTCAAAGGCACGCTCTTTCCTGAAGCTAAATGTCCTGTGCTTGGTATCTTTTACCACTAGAAAGGTATTACTACTCTCCAATCTTAACAAAATGGCTCCAAACCGAGGAAATGCTGCCAGCCTCAGCTCTCAATCAAGCCGAAAGATGGTGTTCAACAGCTGACCTCGATCCATTCTAATTTGACCCGTTCCTTCCCTTTCCTCTTTTCAAATCCATCTACCTCCTGGCTTCAATTCAGACAAAAAGCCCTTGCTGGAGGCTTATCCTGCCCCACATGGAAAATTATCTGTTGTGTAATGCAAGCTCCACGTGTGCAACATATCTAAAGGCTTTTAGAATACCACATGTTAAGCCAGACATTTAAGCCTGCTATTGAGCCCTGGCCAGTTTACTCACCACGTTTTCCTCCAATATCTACAGCAATATTCTGTAACAGTTTTATTTACCTGCCCTGTCGGTGACCTGAAACGATTTTGTTTTCAAATTCATCTTACTCCCTGGTTTCCTATAAAGCAGTAGACATCTTGCCCCATCCCAGAAAGCAAGAAGTTGCCTGTGAAGCGCTGCTCCTACAGAAGGATGTTATGTTGTAACTGCCCTACCTGCCATCAATTCTGCAGTATTGAACTGTATTTGGTTCGTGGACAGGAGATATTTATACTGTCAAACAGAACAGGTAACTACTATACACCAGGAATCCTTTATCCATCGGTTTGAGCTGTCAGATTTATATCTTATCTCCAAACACACGTTTATTCCTAAAATGTGTTTTGCTCCTGAGCAAATCAAATCCTGTGGTATTTCTTCAAAACCCTCACCAGTTTTTAATGTGGCATCTCTACATGGTATTCCTCACTTTCCATAATTTCAACTTTGTGTGTGATTTTTTTTCTTTCCTCCATTGTAAAAAAGCTTTACTTCTTAAAAAGAGAAAATATATAGATTTCAAAGACTTAAAGAGGTTTTATTTAAAGGTACCCCCAGTCCCTGAGCAGTACCATTTATCTAAACTTCACTTCCCTGCAGGGAGACACTGACCTTTTGTTCAAGACAGCAGACTCATCCCTCAAGAAAGAGAGGTTAGAAATATCTGGAACAGAGTCCTTACTGATTTTGCCTTGCCCTTGGTCACAGAATCCTGTCCTCAAGAATTAAAAATCCACATTATTCTTCAAAATATTCCCTTTCAGGTGATTCAGGAGGACTGAATAAAGGCTCCCAAGCTAAAGACGATTTCCAAATCATCTACTCCTTGTTCACAGGCTACCCTTAAGGCCCTCGCTGCACAGGTTACAACGAGCCTGGCATGTTTTTGAACATCATCTTCCTTCGCAGGTCTGCAATCTGATCTATCCCACCAGCAAGGCGTGGCAGAAGTGGATTGGAAACCAGTAATCTAGTCAATCAGGGCCCTGAATTTCACTCTCCAGGGTTTTTAAGAATTAATTATCAAAATGACTATTGCCAAAAGGCCTTATAAGCAGTAACTAATCCACTCTGACAGGTCACCTTCGGTCAAACTCTCGTGAAGCTGATTGGTAACAGAATTGGGATCAGTACAGAAAAGTCCTTTGGCCTTTACAAACAGTACACACACACACACACAGCTTTCTTTATAATATCTTCTTGGGAAAGTCTTGGAGTTTGTTCCAAAATCTGCATTATAAAGACAGGTATGCTGCTGCACTACGGATTAAGCCCAGAAAAGTTGTCACAATTCTGATGAGGGTAGTAGGAACTCTGAAAGCAAAGTCAGGGGCTCCCCATGAAGTGTCTTCATTCAAAGCATAAGGAGACAAGCTCTGTCAGTTTCTAGGAAAAAATACCTAAAATTAATCACTAGGCACAAGGGGAAGTCAATTAGCTCCTCTAACCACTGCAAGCTTTCCCATATCCCACTTGTTTGTGAAGGAATACCATTTAAACAACAACCATCCCTAAACCACACACTGCAAACAATTGTGAAGAAATATGGCTATAACACTACCATTATGGCAATGCCTCCATTTTCTGATTAATACCCCTTTGATTTTTCACTCCAGCTTACCCTGTGTACAGAAGATTATGCACCTTCTCCTTTAAGTCACCCCTAAATTCAGCTGATTTCTGTTTGGATACCTAGAAATTTCTCTTCAAGCGCTCATCCTTACTTTAGTCACAGGAGCTTTTCTTTCCTTTGCCTACAACCACGCTGCTTGTTTCCTCCCCTGACAGATCTGCTGTCTCCTGAATCCCATATAAAACGTGTCCCGTGAATCTACCTCATCCTTTAAGGTAAGCTTCCTACCCTCACGGTCCATCCATCTCAGGCGGCATTCACTGCAATCGGAGTCAAAATCTTCAGTGTATCATTCCTCATGATACTCCATCACGGAAGAGCGGTACTACCACCCCTACAGCTATTTATTAGCAGAGGCACAAAGAAATGAAGGATTCTGACATTATAACAAAATCTGGTGGATAAACTGATGTGCAGCAACCAGCCACACGCGTTCCCAAGCCAGTGCAAACGCTCAGTAGCCTCAGGGAGAAAAACCTCCTGCCGATGGTTCCGGCAACAAGGCGGTGTGCAGGGCCACGCTGTATCATGCGAACAATTCAAACAGCATTAAACTCTAAGGCACTTCTCAAAATGACTGCCAAATGCAAGAGAAGCATTCAACCCCTTCTTCTCCAGTTCAAAACTAGCCCCTTCAAAAAAGGCTGACCTTCTACTTGAGTAGCTAAACAATAATTTCAAGTTTAATCATTTTTCCTACATTTTTCTATCTGCCATACCACCTTGGATTCAGACACAAATTCTTCTTGTTTTCCCCCCAAATGATATATTCTTCTGTACTATCCCGAGCGCATTAAACATCTGATTTTTAAGGAACCCAACCATGCTAGAAGGTTCAGTCACATCAAACATATGTCAACAGGGCAATGATAAAATTGCTCGATGCCTGAGAATAGCATACCACCTACAGTACCATGTTCTAAAAACAGTAGCACGACACAACTAATTCCTACTTTAATTGCATCTTGTCCTCCCTCACACTCACCCCTTTTCAGGGGTCTGTCTCCTTTTTGAGGCGCAAGCTCTTTGAAGCCACTGCCGAACTCTTCTAAGCTTACTCCGCGCTGAATTTAAAATTCCTCGCTTCCTATCAAGCCCTCAAGAGTTGTGTGTACGTTGTTCACCTGGATGTTTCTGTAGAATTACATCATTATGAAAAAATGTATTGGAAAAATTGTATCTCCAGCACCCTGAAGACTTGAGAATGTCTTTTCCATCTGCTACTGTGAGACTTCTGTGTGCTTCTGCAGCTGACTGAGTTTAGATACTCAGAATTTTTTCAAATGTAATTTGAATTTCAATCATGCTACTAATACTCCCCCTCCACCAGGCCTTGCTGCTCCCTCAGCTGGCCAGGCTTCCAGAAGTGGCCTCTTAACACGCCTGAGGTTTTCCAACCTTCAATTCTCTTAGATTTTAAAAGTAAATTTAATTCTTGTGACAGGATGTGGACTGAAAATCTTTACTCGTCTGTATTTTGTAACGCATTGCTATTGAAAATAGGAATAATCCCTGACAAAGAACAGGTCTTTGAACTAAGTTTGGTTACCTCCTTCCTACAGCTTCAGCCTTTATGAAGGAAATAGAGTGGGGGCATTTCCAACTATCATTCTTTAAGTGTACAACCCATTTGCTAACAGCAAACATATTTTAATGCACACAAGTCAATATGCTCTTGGAACATTTCATACAGTTTAGCATAATTTCATATGCTAAAAAGCACATTACATACCTTTTTTGGAACTGTATCTGGAATACATTTCAGATATTCGTACTGAGAACTGCACGTTGTTGCAGTCAATATTCTGTATCACTTTGCATCTTTATCCTCTATCGTATTTTCCTCATCTCCAGACAAGACCAAAAAAAAAGCCAGCCTAGTGATGCTTATGCCAGTCTCTTCAGTCTCTAAACCATTGTAGGACATCAAGTCTTACCATTAGATACCTAATTAAATAGTTTCATAAATATCCGTTCCTAAATATCATTTGTATGAACAACTTCATTTAGCTGGTAGTATACCAGCTAAAACTAAAATTCTAAACCAAAAATACATTAAAATACAACAATTAGATAGCTTAGACCACTTCTGTGTTTTTAGAATGCATTAGCAAGACAGTGCAAGAGCTGTGGAATCAGCTCACCAAGAGCCACACGTTTTCTTTCTTCTCAACCGTGCACCTAAGGGCTACAGACTGCCTGCTCAGCACTTCTCCGAACGGTCACCAAAAAGAAAGGACAAACCTCTGCAAAGCTACTGTTAAAGTACTTGTTCATTTTTTCTTAAATAATTAATCACCTTAAACAAGAAAGCAACCTTTAATGTTATAGCATTTGTTGCATTTTCAGAAACGCAATTAACAACGTGCTGCTGTGAGCTGAACAAAACTAAGAGGAAGCAACGAGGTTAGGTTTAACCAGAGCCTCGGTTTGCTGATGTTTGTACCATACACGTCTTTCAAAAGCCTAAGTAGAATTCATTTCAGTGCATTAAAATCTTGTTGAGAACAAAGTCAAATTATTCAACCCTTACTCTGTTCTTTCATTACTAGGCTGAATCATTTCCCAATACAAATGTATAGGCTTTAAATATCTTATCATTTATTTGAAGATAGTTTTCCACTCACATCTATCCTAAATATTAATGTCTCGAGAAGCTAATAGAAATCTGATATCCACAGTAATATTCTAATCTCCATTTTTCTAGCTCACAGTCATTACTGAAATCTCAAGAAAAGCTTATCTTTGCACACTTTCTACTTAATCATCATATTCTTGCTAGTCCCTACTCAAACCTCCTTCTCTGCGTGTCCTCATTTCTCTAACAACTAAGGTCCACGTTCTCAAATACGTCTTAACATAGTAATTAGAGTAATTAATGTAAAAATAAAAAGTTATTCCTAATCTCCTAAGCATGCAGATGCATACAGGGAGTCAACTGGAAGATGTCTGAAGAGTTGTTTTACAGTAAAGAACCTTATAAGCCAGTAGATAAAAATAAGGATATGAAAAAGTGGTGTTAGGTGGATTTTCTAAGGGAAAAACTACTTCTGTAATGCATATTATTAGGAGAATTTCTTCACGTAGCTACAAATGTTTTGTGCATTTCTTAAGACCTCTATTTAAGCAATTTTTACAGGGTACAGCTATGGTTAAATACTGTAGTATGATACACTTCCTGCCTGTCTTGGAAAAGACATTAATTATGCAATGTTCTATCTGTAACTTTGTAATAGAGCTTAGAAAGCTTTTTACTCTGAAGATCACAGGACAGGTTACAACGAGCAGCTCTGGAATGTGACTTTTCCATGACGGACTGATGATCTAGAGTCAGGCGCCCCAAGGTCTGAATGGCTCCAAAGGGAAACGGAGATATCTCAGAATTCTGTAACAAGGAATACGGTACCTTGAAGAAGTAGCTAAGAAATAACTAACCTTTCCTCCCACCAGTTAGTGAATCCTTTGTAATTCAGTTATACGCCTCCTCCCGCCCTCATACAATGATAACCAGCTACGTTACATGTATCAGGTAATTAACTTCCCCACTTCCTCAGGCATGTTTTCTCTCTTTTGCTGAAGTTTCTGCAAAACACTTTAAAATATGGCTAGCGATTTTTGCGTCTATACTCCTTCCACTCTCTTTTGCCTCCCACTTTAATACGTTTGCCTTTAACAACAGCAAATGTGTGCAACTTCCCTTCAAGTTTAAAAACATTCACAGCTACTCCAATCTTCCCTGTTTTGAGCCAACTTCAGCCTGCAAAGACTGTAACTTCAAAGAGATTTATTTTTTTTTTTAAAGACTAGGAATCCATGCAAAATGTTGGAAGATCGAGGCCCGTATTTATGCAGATGTTGTAATGGCTTTGACAGCTTTACATGGCATGAATGGGTCTAAATTAAATTTAGCATGTTTCTTGTTACTTAGGTTCCTTATAATGTAGAAAGAAATCAACAGAACTGAAACATACATACAGTTCTGCAGAGTCATTACAGTAATTGTCCTCGTGTAATAATGCAGACAATCAACAGTCATTAAACTGTATTTCACACATATTGAATGGTAGAATCTAAATAAACTCCAAGTGAGAAGGCAAAAGTTTAAGTCTTACATTTTAAGCCATTTATTCTAGCTTAGGCACAAACCCCTATCATTAAGGAATAAATACAGGCAATCTGGCAGAACAGAAGAAAAGTGTCCCTATCTTTACAGTTTTACTGATTTTCTTGCCTCGAGAAGATGATGAATTTTTCAAGGACTAGCTTGACAACAAGCATTTAAAGCAAAATGTCTTGATATATTTTTCAAACTTCAATAATAGAGGACTATTCACTTGTTTTGTCAAATGCAAAACACTAATTCTCAAATAATTACAGAACTGTCACACACTTCCACACACACAACACAGGCCAACTTATAATACACTCTTTTGCATACTTGCAAATTAGTAGCTACAAAATTTTGAGACTATTTTCTACCACCAAGCAATTTTTCAACTAACATTTTAATTTTTCTAGGTTTGATAAACAAGAAAAAACTCACTTTTGAAATCACACTTATCTTTTCATCGACCATCACATCCACTCTGCAAGCTCTTTGTACAGCACCTTGTACTACAAGAGCTTCTACGTACTCCCAAAATATTGAGAATATTGAAAATATTCCAGAACTAAGAAAACTGCTTTTTCGACTTCACTTAAAAAAAAAAAAAAAAAAAAAAAAAGAACAAATTTTTGTCACCTTACCATTGGAGGTTTTGTGATCAAGTGCAACTGGATGACAACTTACCTCCTAATACCAAAGAGGAGATAGAGCAAGGAGGGGAAGAGAGAAAACAACAACAAAAAAGACTCCTTTCTGCATAAGCACATCAGTGATACTACTCAAAGCAAAATAAAAAGATTCAGGAACACTGTGTATACTAAGTAGCCCTGTGAACACTATAGCCAATTAGATATTGCAACCTCTGGTCTATGCAGAAGCTAGCAGTGCATGTAATGATGCCACTCTACATTTTCAGCAGTTAAAATCACATTATGAAAAGCAAAAAAATATTTCCCATTACTGTTTCTTGTAATGCAAATACAATAGTTGCTAGAAATTAAATTACATCACCAGCACGAGAAGCACTCTGTGGATTCTGACACAGATCAGCTCACCCTCTCTCAGTCATCAGTTCTCTATTAAGCTATTCAGAGAATAAAAACTAGCAGATTAAACTACGTTTAGCTTGCTGTGTCACATGAATATGCTCATGCTAATCACCACACAAAGCCATCTTGTGAGAAACTAGTCTTTATTTCCACACTGAAGCAGCTCGTGATTAAATGCATCTTCAGGATCGATAATTTACTCTGTTACCCCAAGTTATTTTTTCTCATTACCATCACTTCTGTCATATTCTGGAGTGTTAGCAGTACGTTAAGCTCCCTCTGCAAAGGAAGACAGCTGAATAATTATGACAGTGCAAACAATGGAGCTCGCGGTCTGTATGGGAGCACGTAACGTGCATCCATCTGCATAGTGCGGAGCAACAATGCCATTTTGGCACACACTATATATATTTGAATCCTAACTTTCAGCCAGCTCTGATTTCCAGGGCTTTTAAATTCCTAGCTGTTTTACACTGTGAATCATTTACTTGGAATTCATCCATTCGGTGCATTTCTAGCAATTCTGTCTTTCAATAAAAGCTGATTCAATTAGAATAGACTTACAAGACCCATATGGTTTTATCAGTCACTGTATAAATGTGCAGAAAACTACCCCTTGAGGCAGTGTCCCTATTTAATCATTCCCTTAAAGGGAATGCCCTATTTTCCAGATGACATTTAACAGATGAGGCCAGCAAGCCTCCCGAAGACTACGGGTACACTGCACAACTGTCTGCCCTAAGAAGAAATATTTGTATCGGGACCTTTAGAAGGCCCAAATTCATCTTCACAGATACTTTTTAAAGCAGCCATCAAATGTTATTTTCCAACAACCAGTTTTAAAGCTCCAGCCTCTCGCATGCTGTTATTAGAAATTCTTCTCCATATGCCACAAACTGTGGCTCACTGATGCTCAGCACAAGCGATAGCTGTACTGAAAATATCCTGTTTGAGAAGCATATGGGCACCAACCAATCTGTGCTTCCCAGTTGACAACGTGCTATATGTGAGCAGGGGTCAGGAAGCTCAATTTCCTTAACAACATCCCCTGAGGAGGCGATATTTGGGAGTCTGCACAGAAGGCAGTGGGCACAGTCTTTTCAGACCCCTAGATCCTTGGGATTTATGGGGAAGTGACCTCTCCAACTTCCAGTCCCACAAAGGACTGGATCCTCTGGGCTGCTCCTCTGTCCCCTTCCTGCAGTAACTGTGATGCTTCTTGAACCTAGGCAAAAAAAGGCACGCAAAACGTGAGGTTCATGCTGCAGAAGCACGGTTATTGTTGCACAAAACAGGGTCAATACTTGGCACAACTAATTTTGTGACCAGACAGGAAGGAGCTAGTTTGGGACCTATCCTACTTGTTCTGCACAGTGGCTGTGCGTGGTCTCCCCAGAAGGCTGTAGCATGCCTCCTCCACTTCTAGACAGAGCCACCCCCACGAAGATGCCCATCTTAAGGAGGCAAAGAGACTACACACTCCCCCTAAAACCTTAAAAAGTCCTAATGTTCTTCAGGAAAGATGAACAGTAATAGAAAAAGATGCCGTCATCATCAGATTCCACCTTTTCCTTTTCCCTTCTCATCGAATTACAGAACTAGCTCATGACACCAATCACAGAATTCAATGATATTTGTACAAAGCAACTTTCCTTTCTCTGAATGTGTCAAACCAACCTTTTCCCAGCTTTTAGAGTCAGGAACTCTATTTCTAAAATAAACTTTAAAGCTCCCACTGATATATTTTTTTTCTCCTATCGAGCACTGTCATTTGAACTGTGCAGCTCAGACCCAGCATATTCAAGCATTATGGAAAAGCTTAAAGATGAGTCCTGGACTTTCAGTAAGTTAGAATGGGAAAACTTGCAATTATTCTTTTTTTCTTTTTTTTTTCCTCTTAGCTCCTAAGAAAACATGAAACAACTTGTAGCAGACCTCAAGGTCATATCTTGTAGTCTTCAACTTGACTTCTGATGGGAAGTTTGGCAGACAAAATCCTACCGACAACATTCTGCAGCTCAACTCTCCAAGTTGAAGCCTGCTCTACATCAACGTACTACATACCAGCGGAATGCACTTCAGAGAGAGCAGACGATCCTCAGGATCCCTCTGTCCTACTTAAACCAGGGTAAGCTACTGTAGGAAAGCAGACACAATGAACACTTAATATTTGGTCCCACTAGCCTATATTTTAAGGATTTTGTAGCCAGCTGTACCAGCCAAGAAGAGAATACATCATTTGATGCCACGTGAAAAATGTCTGCAGAGCATACCATCCTAACCCGACTTTCAAGATGAGAGGGACAGATACTTGAACCAAGCTTTATTAGACAGGTCCAGGCACAGTGGGCAGTCATAACAGTAAAGGATAAACTGTTACAAAAAGTCATGGGGCAGAAAACACAACTTCTGATCACTCTAAGTGATACGAGACCTTCCTTCTTACCAGCAAGGCTTTTCTTTTAAGGGATTTAGTCTTTAGTCTTATTGTAGGTTTTTATTCAAATGCCACTACATTTCAGGCCGTGACAGCTGATTAATTTCTCTAGAAAAGACACAGTAAGCAAGAATACCACTGATGGCCCTAAAAACAAAGATGACATTTCCACTAACAAAAAAAAAAAATAGTTTTAAAAAAAGCTGAACATATCAAAGCACATACCACTCATGCCCAAAAGAAAAGTACTACATCATGGAAATAGAAAGGAAGACGTATATCCATCATCAAACAAAGCAAGCAAGCAAATACCAGAAGGCATAAAGGCTTCTTTGCTTCAGTCTCCACATGAAAGTTTAATTCCATATAACCAAATTAAACGAGGGGTTAGGAGTACAAATTCAAATGAGAAACAGACCGGACTACTGAATGCTGTCTGTGGCAGTCAACAGCATTTAATGAAATGCACTCTTGGAAACAAATTGAACCAAAAAAGGAAAAGAGAAGTCACAAGATCGGCAAATAAAAATGCAGGAAATAACAAATGACTCAGACTAACTCAAATTTCATAACGATACTAGAAGAAAATTATTTAACAGCTAGGAGGATATGAAGGCTAAAGCCAGTTGGCTTGAAACACTCAAGATTTTCTAAGGGACTAATTGTCCTAGTGACTAGGAGGAAAGCAGTACACAAACCCGAGCCTTGACTTGCAGCACCATCAACAATACATTCTTTCACTCAAGCTAGATTATGATGGGGATGAAGTTGTCCAGAATGAAGTTCAAAATCAAATTTGTTTTTAATTGCTCTCAACCACCAAATGGAGATGTAGGATAGCATTTATAGCGACGCTCTACAGCTAAACTATTTAATATACTTCATCGTGATTTGGAATAAGGAACAGAACAAGCGAACAGCACCAAGCTGAAAGGTGCTAAGAACTAACTGCCAAGATCATCCTGAGTTAAGACAGCTCAAAAATCACAATAATGAAATCACAGGAAAGGCAGCATAAAGCCCCAAACTGCATAAAAATACAAAACTGCCTGAGTAACAATGTGACATGAAAGGACAGGAGACTGTAGTGGATTGAGATCACACGGCACAGAGAAGCCAACACCATGATACTGTTGAACAAAAAGGATAATCCTGGTACAGGGAAGTACCAACATCAGACACCATCATTTACCAGGAACGTGGAAAGGAATAACCAACTAAGCATTATACTAGGAATTACTCAGCTGAAGGCACGTCCTCAATCCAGGCTTCCACAGTAAGACACAGGCGTGCAAACTGAAGAGTCAAGAATAAAGAATCACGATATAAACTGAAAAAAAAAAAACATTGCATATCTGAAAGGGTTGCTGCATTCTTGTTTTTCTGAGATAGACTTAGCAAGAATAACTGAGTTAACATGGAGACCATAACCCAAATAACCAAAGAACTACAAATACACTGGAAATTTGATTGGGAGTAGGGGGAGTACAAATGAACTTATCTTACTGAGCAGAGAGGTTAGGTATCTGGAAAAACATCAAGGACAAAAGTACTAGAAACAAGCTGCAGGTTAGTCTCCTTCACCAGAGACTTGTTAGGACATAGATAATGTTAGATGTTGCCCAAGTTTACTGATCCTCTTTCAATACAAGGAGAAGGTCTAGCTCACAGCAAGACTTTATCCATCCAGCATTCCTAAAGTAACGTGGGAGAATCAAAATGATCACTGTGAGCCACGCTGGCCTTCTTAGAACCATTCCTACAGTGAACCCAAATCTATTCAAAGCTTGCATTACTTTAGTACGTGTGGAAGACAAGTGCTGATCTATTTTTCTTGGCCTTGGTACAGTTCAGCTGAGCAAGCCATTCGTAGCTGTGACCCTGCAGTGCCCATTAACAGCGACGGTTTTCCAGAGGGCACATCTGCTAACTGCATTGTGAGGGCCGAGATCTTGGACACATCCAAGACATTTTTCTTCCTGTTCAACAGTTCCAACACCATTAGCTATCGTAGGAGGGAAAGAGAGAAAGTTGATATAAAAGCATAGGTTTTCTACTACATATTTCTTTCTTTAATTACGTAAGGCCATAGAAGGCCAAGTCACAATGACAGTTACCTAAATTTCTGACCAGAGGTGACTGCTGATAGGACTATTATATTCAAGATGATACAAAAAGAAACAACTAACCGAGGTTTAAATCAACTGTCAAAGTTACATAAAACAGACCCTACTGGATCTTAGCCTAATATCAAGTGAAATACTGTTTGTTTCATTCTGAGGAGAATGTATTAAAAATAGACAAGTGAAAAAAATAAAAGCCAAGGTATAATAGACACCAAGTAACAGTTATAGAAAAAAAAAGACAAGGGAAGAAGAGACACCTAAAAATACCAAACTCATGATTAAAAACAAAAACACATTTTTCACAAGCTGTTTGGAGTAACTGATTAAAGTATTTCTCAGGTTCATAACTACAAAGATTAATAGGATTGGTATTAAAAAATAAAAAGCTTATGTGGTCTTTCAAAACTGTGGCTGCTCATTTTGACTGGCTGCCCATTATGTTCTGTATTCCTCCAACAAGCCATGCCTATCAACTGCTTCAACAAGAGCCACCACAAGTAATAAAAATTACTTCAGTGGTGTTTTGTTTTCCATATGAAACAATGATGTCCAAAATGCTGAAATTTCACTACACTTCTCAGGGAAAACAATATCTAAATAAGTTCCTTAATGATTCCAAAGGTTACTAGTAAAAAAATCCTTTTAAAAATAAGCGCTGAAGTCCAGAATGACTAGATTATCTGACGGCTACCTACAAAATAAACACAAACTATTTATTCATGCTCTTCCTCAAAATTTCATATTTAAACTAAAGCGCAAAACTCATAATACAGAGCTTGGCAAAGTATGGATTAAATATGACTTTTCCACTCTCTTCATTCCTGCAAATATTTCCTCCTCCAAGCTACCCAAGTAATGAACAGCTCTTCAGTTTAAGCTCAATTCAGGCATGTATTTGTAAAATCAGCATGACAGGCGGTTCTTCCTCTTTTTCTCCTTCACAACCTTCCCGACACGCGCATGCGTGTACACCCAGAAGCTGCGTACTGGAAGGCAGAAGAGAGTCCTCAGCAAGCTGTTGTAAAACAGACATGTTAAACCAGATATACCAGATAAGCACCAACTCTGTCCTCAGCAGCACAGCATTTCAACAGAAATACAAATACCAGATTTGGTTAAATGTAACTGATTTGTGCTTATAAACATCCAGATGGTACATGACTAAACAAATTGCACATATTTTCTGAAGAAAAATGACCTTGATATCCAAGTTAAAAAATTAAGCACTTTATTTATGCTTCTCAAAGCACAAAACAAACTCATGACAGCTTCAAGTAGAGACCTGTATCTCATATTTAGGAGATTGTCAGACACATACAATACATGCACGTATCGAACGGCCACACTCCAAGGCACAAGCAAGGAGCACACCCCAAATCTCAAGAAAACACACAAAGATGGCGTCCTGGTTGCTTATATCTCAAATTAACCCTTTTGTTTGGTATGATTTAAAGTTGCCTTTTCGTATCTTAGGCTGAGAGAAAACGATTCAATAATGGAGATCAGTAGAGCCCGGGACGTGGAAGCCATGCCCTGTTCAGCTGGTTATGTGTGTCTCTATTTCATCTGTACAAGAGGTTAAACGTGGGCATCCCAATACCACAGAAATTCACCTTGACCTGAGATGACCTTCTCACTCTGGCCTACAAATTTCAGGGGCTATTTTATGTACGTGATATTGCACACAGCAGCTGGACCAAGATATGTGTCAGAGAGGAATACCTAAAAAAAATAAAAAAATAATAAACTTGAGAGAAGTCACTTGTACCTGTTTTATCTCCTTATTCTCCCTCTTTATTCTCCCTGCCAAAAGAAAAACAGTTGGGGTTTGAACAGCATACGCTAGCCTCATAGCTTTTATAGAGTCATAGTTAAGTTTTTACTGATTTCAAAGAAAGCAAAAAAAAACAGTTCTAAGAATAAAATGAAATACGAGAATAAGAAGCATTAAGTAGTTTGTACAACAAGCCTTCTCCTATTAGTAGTGAAGGGAGTATATTAGTGAAAAAACACCCTGGAAGTCCTCCCTTTTTTCTGAATTGAAAAATCACAGAATCCTATCAAGCCCTAAAACTGATCGTGTACCCTACTCCCCTCTTTTTCTTCACAGCAAGCATTGCGAAGTTTAAAAAGCCAGATTTGCAGTTCCTCCCTCATTATACTCCCCTGGATGCCCATCCTTTCCGCTGAATGGACAAGCAGCTTGTCATAGCATAGAAAAAGAGAATAGGATCACGCAAGCAGAGACCAAACCACAGGACACATGCATAAGAACCAAATTAAGAAAAGCAAAGTGACAGGTAATTTGAGAGCCGGATGCTGTCACTGAGTAACACGAGCATTAGGATGATATGAGGAAGGAGGTGCAGAGATGTGAAGAAGTCATCTCTGCAGTAACGTACATCCCCTTAGAGAGAACGTCAGTCCCCTTCTGTGCTTCTTCCCATCAAGACTGGAACTCTGCACCTTCAGCCTTGCAACATGCCCAAACTACAATGCCTAACCATGTTAACCGGCAAGAAAAACAAACAAACAAACAAACAAAAAGCCTTACTGAGGAACAGACAAACTGGGAGCAAACGCTGCAGTAAGGTCTGTCCAAGGATCCAGCCCAATTCATGAAATTCCACCTGTCTTGGTATACTCCTGGTTCAGAGTGTGCCATGAAGAGCCAGAAGCAAAGAAACAAACCAAATGGTGAAGTTGCTGAGGCAACTTTCTCTTGGGAAAGCAGTAACTACAAGGGCTGGGCCAAATTCGGCAGTCACACTGTAACGCCTTCAGGAGCCAAATAACTCATTTCCAGGTTTTCAGCGTAATATCATTGCCACTGTTGCTTTTACAGGGGTCTGGACTTTCTCGGTGTTCTAGCAATTACTCTTCTGCACAACGCGAGTGACAGAGGGGAAATGATGATTTTCAAATGTTTACATCTCAGGAAAACTTAAACAATTTCATGGGGCAAAGAAATCAAAACACTTATTTAGCCTAAGGACTCTTTCTCTTGCCAAACTTCAATGGCTTTTGCAAACAATAGGGCTTCTCAAAGAGGTCATACAAATTCTTTATAATGGAAACTATTAGGCAACCTAAATATAGAGTTTGTTACCAGAGCCCTCTATAACGCAGGACGTTAAGGTTCTATGCAGCTCTCCTTACTCATACATCTAATGAACTTCAGCAGGAGATTTGTCCAAGTAAGGAATGATTATTACAGCCCTAGGTTCCTTACATTTGTACAACATCTTTCATCTAGAAAGACTTCAAAATGTTTTAAAGGTCACATATAGAAAATTACTATATTCAGCACAGACTCCTATCAAGAGGAACATAGTAATTTATCAGTACCCAAGCAACAATACAGAACAATTTTAGGTTAGAAAGTAAATAAGAAAGCCATGTCTACAGGCAGAATTTAGATCCTCAGTGACATTACCAAGTTAAAGTCTGGCAACAGCTCTACAGGAGAAGGTACAGGGATTTCCAGCTGGCAGACAGGATCTCGGTTTCACGTCTGACTCATAGCACATCTAACTGGCACCACGCTGGGGCACTGGTTTGGTCCTAACCCAAAGAAAAGAGTGCCACCTTGGGAGCCAGTTACACCACTTCCCGCAGCATCCGGGATGTCTCTCAGGTGTTCCCTATCCAAGCACGCACAGATTTAACCATTCAAGGTGACACTACCAAAGAAAAAGCTAAGTTAAGTAAGTCCATGACAAAATCTGTTCCAAACACGCAGTTTAAGAGTATATTAAAATATGATCAAGAAGTCATAAGAATTATTTCCACTCATCTTAAACAGTACCACCAGTTTTAAAGATCGTAATCCATATCTAGCCCTTAGCATAATAAGTAATTCTTTTGGAGACAAGAAATTATTCAAGAGTGAAAACACACTCACACCTTACCTAAAAATGTTTCTGTAAAGTTATTTGTACAAGATTAATATACAAAATACAACTGTTTCAGTCAACCTAATTTCCAGTGGTCTTCAAAAACATTACACTTCACTGTGATTGCCTCTTTTTCCGTCTACAAATCTGTTTATATTTAGTGAGTTTTAACACTCAGAAGCAGACCTTAAACAGTCTATCACAAAGAAACAGATTTCTCTGAACTGAAAACCACTGATTTACAATGTCTTGTACACCTAAGTGTCATTAACTAAAAGAAAAAGAACTCAGCACACTAATAATTGTGCTAAAGCATCAGCTTAATATGTATAGATATTAAGATTCAAAATGGAAGACTGAAAAAAAAAAAAAAAAAAGCATTCACAGTATCACCCAAACTCCATAGCCCTGTTATTCTGAACAACACTGTGAAAAACATTTTGTTGCATAGGCGGCACGAGCAAATGTTTTAACAAGGCTCTGCTTTGGTGTCTTGTACTTCAGCTCCTTTAAAAAAAAAAAAAAATCCACCCAAATGGCCTTTTGTGTCTCTTTGGCACCCTAATGACTCTCTCCATAGACACAAAGGTCTACTTACTAGCTCAAATCTAATTTCAGAATTGTGGCCTAAAATTGCCTGGTCTGACAGCCCAACCCGTATTTATCTCACGCCATGTATAAACCCTGGGCTTCACATGCATGTGTAAGTGCGACCCATTTAAACCATACGGGAAAGATATCCATAAACCTAGTCAGCTATACATTGTTTCAGAGTTTAAGTAGACACACTGATTTTTGTTTCTCAACTAAAACTCTACATAGCAGAATACTATGGGGGAGCAAGTGGTAAATGGGAAAAAAAAAAAGCTCTTAAAACAGTCAAAAACTGTGAAATATTCAAGGGAGGAAAACAAACAAACAAACTCACTCAGTGCTAAGCAGTCCTTAGAAACCAGTATTATTTTTTACACACTTTTTTTTGTTTAGTTTCAGTGCTTTTATCCAACGGAGTTTCCAGTGCAACAAAACATCATTTTAAATTGACTTCACCTATCAAGCTGTCTAGAGGCTAAGGAAGGCTGTAACGTTCATTTGTGCTGTTTCAAAGAGCTTGCGTTCATTCTCTCAGCAATATTATTTCACTGAATATTACCACTCTGAACACATTTATCTGTGACACGAGCACAACACCATTCTTGTCACAGGAAGCCACGCTATACGTGACAGATGCAATTTCTCTCAGCACGTTCACCTCACCGATTTCTTTATTTAAAAATAGCAATATTAAAACCCGAAGTTAGGGGAAGGACTTCCAATATTCATTCGAGTTTGCAGAAGTCCAGGAAATCAACTTCACGAACCTTTTCTGTCAAGTAATCTGACCCAGCCTTGCACTTAGGATTTCCAACACGTAACATTGCAAACACGTAACGTTTGCAGCGAGTCGCATTCAGTACTGCTTTGAATGGTATCTGGAATGTAATTGCTGCTTATGATAGGATTGCAACTTTTATTGCCACTTAAACTTCCCTCGCTGACGGGGTTAGCTAATAGGTATGATAATGGTAACAAAGGATTCGTGAATAATATTCTCTCTGCTTAGCACGCTACGGCTACAAGTGCAGTCCTGTTGGTTTTATGAAAGCCTCCGTTCCCCAGGCGTGCATGTTTAGGCCGTAACAAGGAACAACACATCAGAGGGATGCAGGAGCCAGGTAATTCACCGCAAGCTTTCTGATGGGTTCCCGGAGAAAAGGTCCTCCTGGGACGTCACTGCCTCGCGGGGTGCCGCTTCCACAGGGTGCCAGGCAGCCGATGCCTCCCCGGTGGGAGGACAGGAGGACAGCCATCGCCTGCCCCTGCGGATGCTCTGGGGCAGCACGGCTCTGCGACGGAGAGCGAGTTCAAACAATAAAATAGAGAGAGGAGAGGAGGGGAGGGAACGGGGGGGGGGGGGGAGGTATTGCTGAGGAGAAGTTCAACTCACGGAAAAAGGAGCCGAGGGCTGAGGGCGAGCATCTCGGCGGCCAGGCTGCGGTGGGGGCTGCGGGGAGGGCTGCGGGGGGGGCTGCTCGCCTCCGGCCGGGGCACGGCCTCTGCGGGGTCAGCCTCGCCCGGGGCTCGCCCTGCGGTGCCCGCAGAGGCAGGCAGGGAGCTGGGGGGGCTGCGGGGCCGGCTGGGGACCCCCATCCCGGTGTCCTCCCCCCTCCGCCGGGATCCCAGCCCCCCGCTGCCCCCGGCGGGGCCTTCCCCCGGCACTCACCGTGTGGAGGTGCCCTTCCTCACGTCGCACATCATGCACTTGAAGGCCTCGGCGCTGTTGCGGAAGGTGCAGACGCTGCAGTCCCAGTAGCCCTCGTCCGAGGAGGGTTTCGGCTGCCGCTTCGGCCTGCGGGGGGGACACGGGCGGGCAGCGGGGGGCAGGCGGCCGGGGGGGGCCCCGGGCTGGCCGCCCTCACGCCGCCGCCCCCCTGCTCCCCCCCAGCCCTCCCCGGGCGCCATCGCCGCCGGGCCCCGGCGAGGAGGAGGAGGAGGAGGGAGGAGGAGGAGGAGGAGGAGGAAGAGGAGGAGGAGGAGGCGGAGGAAGGCAGTGCCCCTACCCTTATCCCTACCCCTAGCCCTACCTGGTCGGGCTCTTCTTGTCTCCCATGCCGGCTCCAGACGCGCTGCCCAGCCCGGCCCCGGCGCGGCCCTTTGTGTATTTGTCAACACGGAGCAGCGCGGGCGGGGGGCTCGCAGCCTCGAACGGGGACCCGGGGAGGAGGAGCCGGCGCCGCAACCCCCAGCTGTCGGGGAAACTCCTGCCGCCGCCGCCGCCGCGCTGCCCCCTCCTCCCTGCTCACCTCCCTCCCTCCCTCACGTGTCCCCCCGCCGCCAACCAGCGGCCGCCCGCAGGCCGCCGAGCCCGGCGGGCCCCGCTCCGCCGCTGCCGGCTGCGGGGCAGGCTCGGGGCGCT
Source organism: Aythya marila (assembly GCF_965140915.1). Lineage (NCBI taxonomy): Eukaryota > Metazoa > Chordata > Aves > Anseriformes > Anatidae > Aythya > Aythya marila. The sequence goes on along the minus strand of NC_139042.1, from coordinate 176,174,071 downwards.
GCGGGGACGGGCCCGGAGGGGGAAGGAGGAGAAGGGGAAGGGGAAGGGAGGGAGGGAGGAGCGCGGAGCCGCGGCCATTGTGCCCCGAGGCCGAGCCTCAGCCCTCCGTGGGCAGGGCGGGGGTGCGGGGTGCGGGCCTGCCCGGCCAGCCCCTGGGAGGGGGCTGGAGGCTGCCGCTGGGACCGCCTGGGGGGCCCCGAGCCGGGCCCGAGGGCTGCAGGCAGCGCCTGGGGACACCCAGCGCCCGGCGGGGGGCTGCTGAGGAGCCGCGGCCCGCAGAGGGGTGCGGGTGTCCGGCAGCGCCCACGGGCACCGCTCCGGCTCGGGGCTCGTCTCATCCCTGCCGGCATGGCACCAGGCGGCTGGTACCTGTGTTGTGTCCCTGCACGGCAGCCCCAGTCACAGGCTAGGATGCCATTTTGCAAGATGCTGTGCACACAGAACAAAGAGCGCACGTCCTGAGCGCGGCACAGCAGCCAGCGCTTAGGGACAGGTAGACGGCAGGGAGCGAGCAGACAATGAGGTGGTGGGGGTCAGCATCGGGCTGGGCAAAAATCGTCTTTGCTGCGTTGCCTTTGTCCAGAAGGGATGGGATTTGGAGAGCAAAATATGCCCAAGGGGAGCTTCACCCGAGTGTGTGGATGAGCGTAACTGAAGACGCTGACATTCCTGAAAATTCAGCAAGTGAACAACGGATAAACTTTCCGTTTCTGAAAGCCAACTTGTCACAGAATTTCAGCTAGAAATACTGGGATATGATGAAGAAAAGGAAAATGTGGGTAAAGCATTTGACATCATATGGAAGCAAGGAAAGATCTATTACTTGGAGCATTTACATTTTTACAAAAGAACTATAATAAAAATAGTTTTGCAGGATTCACTGCTTCTGTGCCTTCCTAGTAATCCTGTACACCAGCAGTTTGAAGTCTGTGTAGTATTTCACACATGAATTTGGTCATTTATCCTAATTTCCTTCTGCATTTACATCCTGTTACTAGTATTGTCATTTTCCCCACTTTCTGATCTTTTCTTTCTTTATCTGCCTTGCCTTTCCCTTTCTTCCTCTATTGCAATTTCTTTCTTCTGTTTTTATGCTACTCACAGAGGCTAGCATAAATTACAAATAAAATGTATGGGTTGCACATCTGGGGATGGTCCAAGCCTGGCACAGACAGCTGGCCTGGATTAATTTGCATGTAGTTAGACCTTGTGGTGGATTTACCCAGCTGGGCAGCTGAACTCCACCGCAACTGCTGTCTCACTCCCCTTCCTCAAAGGGAAAGGGAGAGAAAATATGATGAAAGGAGCTCAAGGGTTGAGATAAGGACAGGGAGATCACTCAACAATTATTGTCATGGGCAAAATAGACTCAACATAGGGAGGTTAATATAAATTATTGCCTATCACAAATAACAGTGAGGAACAAAACGAACTGAGAACACCTTCCCCCCCCCCCATCCTCCATCTTCTACCTCCTCACCATCGCCAAGTGGTGCAGGTGAATGAGACAGGCAATGGGGGCTGCAGTCAGCCCCTGACACTTCATCTCTGCCACTCCTTCACGGTCCCTCTCTGCCCCTGCTCCCCGTGGGGTCCTTCCCGAACTGAGCCTGCGGGGGGCTGCCCACAGACAGCAGCTCTTCAAGAACTGCTCCCACATGGCTCCGTACCACGGGGTCCATCCCCCAGGAGCAAACTGCTCCAGCACGGGTCCCCCATGGGTGGGCAGCCCCCCCCCCAGACCCCCTGCTCCTGCGTGGGCTCCTCTCCATGTGCTGCAGCTCCAGCCCAGGCCCTGCTCCTGCGGGGGCTCTCCATGGGCCGCAGCCTCCTCCAGGCCACAGCCACCTGCTCCACCAGGGGCTCCTCCACCCATGGGGGGGCTGCAGCGTGAAGATCTGCTCCATGTGGGACCCATGGGCTGCAGGGGGACAGCCTGCTCCACCAGGGGCCTCTCCACAGGCTGCAAGTGAACTGCTGCTGCGTGCCTGGAGCACCTCCTGCCCTCCTGCTGCACTGACCTTGGGGGCTGCAGGACTGCTTCTCTCACATTTTCTCACTCCTCTTTCTTCAATCTGCTCTCCCAGAGGCCCACCCAGTGTCGCTCACTGGCTCAGCTCTGGACAGCAGCAGGTCCCTTTTGGAGTCGTCTGGAGCTGGCTCTGATCTAACCTGGGGCAACTGCTGGGCTCTGCTCACAGAGGCCACCCCTGCAACCTCCTGATACCAAAACCTCACCACATAAGTCCAGTTCAGATGCCTACATGAACTAGACACCCAGACCCAAACCCCTGCAGGGAGAAACAAGATCCTCCAGAAGCTGATTCATCTGATGCTAAGACAGGATTTCCATGCCTATGGGGTCCATTTTTCTCCATTGACTATAAAGAGAGCTTAGCATGAATAGTCCAGAGCGGGACATCTACCCTATAAAATTATACAAATGAGAGAACTCTCATTCTTGCTTGAATCTCTCCCCAAATAGATATCTCCTGACAGGAAGCAGTAGAGAAACCTGTCTCCTTGTGTCCTTTTACACAGTGCATTCTCCCTACCATATGAAAAAATAGAAATAAAAATAAATTATTTCCCCACTTTCGGAAAGCAGTGATTTTGAAACAAGCTCTTTCTCTTGACCTTTCCTCTGTCGCAGCATACTGTTTCCATACCGATTATGAGAAACAATACAGAACTGCCACTGATGGTTACAAAACACTGGGATGTGTTGTAATCCCACAGGAGCTATTCTTGGAGAGAAGCGTTCCTAGCCAGCAGGGAGAATCACAACTGCCAGCCACAAATGTTATTCCTAACAGCCGAGTAATCTTTCCAGTTGTCATGTTCCAGCCCTTCTGCTGCATGGACATCACCCAAACCACTGTGCTTAAAGATTGTGATGTTTTCCCAGCAGCATTTGGCCTCTTTCCCACTGAACTCCCAGCTAATGCCTGTTTTGGGAGCTCCAAGGTGATTCAGGTTGGGGCGTTCAAAAGTTTAAGTGGTTGGGTCATGGTGCCCTCTCTGTGCAAGGATGAGTCTTATTCTTGGAACGTACTTAAGAGGAAAGAAAGGCCATTTTTCTCATAACTTCTTCTCTCTACAAATAGGAGCATGAGAAAACACCAGTAAAAGCTCCAAGCTGTCCCAAATCATTTCTACAACTGAAATGGTGGTGGTTTGTCATGGGACCAAGGGGGAGGGGTAGTTGCTACGTGTAGTGTTCTTCAGTTCACAAGAAAGCCAGACTAAACAGCTCCAAGCAAATCCTGAATTTAGTAACAGAATTTTACCCTAGAATGGACAAAAATGTACCACAGTACCAGCAAGTCTGGGTGAGAGTACATCTGAGTACTAAGAACTCAGAGTACTGGTTTTCTTTCTTCTCTCAAAATACTGACCTTTGTCCACTTATGGAATCGCATTTCATTTCTGAGAGAGCCGATTGGAACCAATGACTCCATTTTCAGTAATACCTGTTCTAGTGTTAATGCAGAAAACCACGTGTCAGAGGTGTGTATAATACTCAAATGCTTAACCCAGAAAGTATTTCACAGGGACAGTAATGTTAGGAGGACTTTGCTACAAACTGACAAAGCTGAGAATTCCTTAACCAGACAGTACGTCATTCAGTCATAGCTATATGAACCCAGAAAACTTATCTGTCTTCTGTTAAATATGTGTGCAGCACATTACTGCACCGATAGGTGGTTTGGATGACAGAAGTGATGGAGTCAGTACTAGCTGACTTCAGAAATGTTCCAGGGAAAGAAAGAGTATGAGTGAATCTTAAGTTCCCTTAGTCTTAAGATTGGTATTTATTGTTTATAAATAGTTATTTATTGGTATTTATTGTTTATAAATAGGGTTGTACCAGAATAGTCATTTGCACTCTATTTTAATTCAGATCACCTAAAGTGAACTTATCTTTAAGACAGAAGGCACGTGCAATATATTTTACATCTTTGTACATCAGGCTCTCTTGCTCTCTAGCTGGGGTTAAATCTCTTAAAACTGACTTACTTATAGCATTATATTAGGGAAACACAGTGTGATTATGATATTGAATATGATATTATGCTGATTGCTTTGGGGAAGTTAAAGATATAATAATATTTTCAATATTTTACAGTATACATGTTCTGGCATGCATGACTTCTCAGTTTAAAGTTTCTTCATATAAAGAGGATGTAAAAGGGGATACCAGCTATTTCAAAGTATCTTTTCTGTGTGAAAATTCTTGCTGCAGAAAGGATTCCTGTTGCTCCTAAGCAAAATGTTCACACGTGGGGTTATTTAACAACAGGCCATTGCTGTGTAAACCTGTATGAAGACTTGCCATTTAGTCAATACTTAACCAGTGCAGACCACATTACACCTATGCCAGTTGCTGTTTTTCCAGTATCTTGATTAATTATATAAACACTTCATCACTCCTTGAGTTTAAAAATAAAAATAATTAAAAAAAAAAAAAAAAAAAGAAAAAGAAAAAGAAAAAGAAAAAGAAAAAGAAAAAGAAAACCTCTCAATAAAGATTATTATTATTATAGTATGGATAAGCTGGATAAGCCACCTTTTAATCACTATTTATACTGAGGAAAATTACCTAAATATAACATTGCACTGGAGCAAATGCCACTTTGTTCCAGAGCAGTATCTCTGTTTTGCTCGGGTTGTACTAATATAATAACATCAACACGATTCATTCATGGGACTTCGCCTGGTGAGTTTTTTTAACCTGCTTGGTATAATGAGATCTGAATCCTGTCTGGGCTTCAATGTGCTCCTGCACTGCAAGACAAGTATTTCAGAGCTTTTGAAATGTGGAAGGTAAGTAGCTCTTGTAACTGCAGCGTTCTCTCAGAGCTTGTAACAGAGACAGTAAAATTGGTGGCAGTGAGAACTGCCCCTCCATGTTAACCTGGAGTGTATGTGCTCAGCCTTTGGTTAGCCCAAGCTGTCAGAAGAATATAAGTGGCTCCGAGCATTTCTCTTATTCATATGTGTAGGCAACAGAGTGAAATTCTGCTTTAGAAAGGGCCAGGGCCACATCTGAAGTACCCCACAACACCTGGGAACCTAAAACAAATCTTAAAGAATTCTGCACTTAGTTATACGTACGAGCCTGACCTACAGACATGCTATCACTTTTAGAAAGTGTTGCAGTCATGAGGCTCAGTTCACCCCCATGTTCTTCAGTTTTCACACAACTAGAAAGGCTCTGAAAGCAGGGATACTCTTCATGGACCTGGAGCAATGCAGTCCAGGAATTTTTCTAGGGCCAGAACTGAACAGTATAACATGGTTATGAGAATTTGGCTCCAAACATATACACCAAAGAGCGCTGTACACAAAGCACTTTAAGGCTATACCTTGGCAGCATATAGTTGTCTGTGTAGGTGATCATTAGAAGATCAATAAGAATTTCACCATAGGAGTAGTTTTTTATATCTGTCCTCTATGGGCTGGAATGAAACTATCAAACCACTTAATTTTAGGTACATGGTAATTATCCAGCAATTATTTCAGTGACTGCCTACTTCTCATTTACACTGCTGGTTTGGTCCCAGCTTTTATCTTTGCAGATTTTGTAGTGAATTGAAAAGATGACAAATGTTCAGCTTCATAGTGTCTGTCAGCTCTCTACCTCATCACAGGCAAGAATCACAATAGAAGTTTCCCTGTTTTTTCCGTTCAGACTTTCCCAGAGGTAATCTAAGGAGTAAAGGATCACCTCTAGGAATAAACTAACATTTGTAAACCTCATTAAATGCTTCTGGTCCTTTTTCTGAGATTTCTGGCATGGTGGTGCAACGAACAGTCTTTTAGGCTGAAGATGATAATTCATTTCAGATAGGTCACTAATGACTGCTAATAAATAATAACGATATTTAATTCTTCTATTGTAGGAGAGGTGGGCTAAAAACTGCCTGTGAATGCTAGATTGAAGGTTTTCCAGGCTGTGGCTTCAGACACGGGAAAGGTGTTCATGCAACCTACACTGGGATTTGAGAAGCCAGTGGAAGTTTCCCTTCTAACAAAAGGTGAATGATTGGCTTCTCCAGGGCAGATGGTTCAAATCATAGCGTTGTAGAATAGCTTGGGTTGGAAGGGACCTTAAAGATCACCCAGTTCCAACCCCCATGCCATAGGCAGTGACGCTACCCACTAGATCAGGTTGTCCAGGGCCTCATCCAAACTGGCCTTGAACACCTCCAGGGAAGAGCACCCACAACTGCTCTTGGCAACCTGTTCCAGTGCCTCACCACCCCCTGAGTGAAGAGTTTCCTGCTGACATCTAATCTGAATCTCCTCTCTTTTAGTTTAAACCATTCCCATGGTCCTTGTCAGAGTGCAGTCTTGCTATGAACTCTCTGTAAGGGGAGCAGGGGGAGACAAGGCTCCCTAGCCCTGGTGAGAAATTTGTGAATTTGGACCTCTGGGATTAAAGGGGCAGGACTGAAGCTACCACTATCAATGATTTAAACATGGGGCTGAACCCTTCCCTGGTGGCTCCCAGCAGGATGCACTGAGGTACCATCCACTATGTCCTCTGCTAAGGGGGAGTCATTCAGGCCAAGCCAGAGTCTGCAGAGGAGGAACGGGAATGCATTGCAGAGGCTTCTTTAAACAAAAACAACCTCTATCTTCAGCTGACAGTTCTTGCTGACATCAGCATAAGATCAGGCTTGTTACAGGGGTGAATACATACCTCGATTAGCAAGCCAAGATCCCTTGGGGCTATGGGAGAGAAAAAAAATAACTCGCACTCAGTCCTATCTGCTCAGCTCTGCTCCTCGATTTCATCATATGCCTGTATGCCTCTACTTTGCTCCCTCTTTCCCTCTCTGCTATTTGTCATCTCCCTATTTTTTTCCCTTTTCCTTTCCCTCTTTATTTCCCCCTTTATTTCACTTCCTGTTTTCTCTTCCTCCCTCTCTTTACATCCAAGGTTTATCTTTCTTGCTGGTCTTGTACTGCTCATTCTGCCTGCTCCATCCTCCAGTTTCCCTTTCTGTCATCTGTAGCACTCTTCTCTGGCTTGCTTTTCACCTTCATGGGTGCGCTCTCTTTTAGTAGATTTTTTTTAAGTGTTAAAATCTGCCCAGAGGTTGAGTTTCCTATTTTTGTGTCATGCAGGTGGCAGCCTTCCAGTAGAAATAGTGCCAAAGGAAGAACAGCAGCCCAGAGGAGATTTCACACTTTGCAGCAATATTTAAAGCATTCTGAGTCTGATTAGGGGATATGGCTGAAAGTCACAGAGCTTCCTGATCCTACACAGCATTTTTTAAAAGCTGTCAGAGCAAAAAGGAAATGCTGGAACTAAAGCCCCTAAGCAAGTTCCAGCTCCAGCTCAGTCCTCCAGTGCAATGTCAGTCAGCACACAAACACCTTCTGCACCGGCTGTGCTCAGAAGTGCCATAAGCCACCTTTGGATCAAAGGTGCCATTCAGTTCTCCTCCCTGTAAATCTCTTTTAGAAATTCCTGCAGATTTACTTTGAGATCAGGATTTGACTTACAGGCATTACATGTGACAAAGTAAGAGGAAAGGGTGAACGTGTAGCACCGAGGCATCAGGAGGAAGAAAAAGGGTACTGCGAACGTACTGCTTTTTTTAGATGTAATAGAATGTAGCGAGTGAACAAACCGACCTTCTGTCAGAAGGAAAAACACACAGAGACGATGACTTCTTAAGCAGAATGCCTTCTCTGTGTATACTAAAAAGCACATTTCACTGCTCATAGATGTATATACACACAGAGAGACTGAGACATGCGTGCATGTATAAATATTCAAAAGAACTGCAAATTTATCTTAAAAGATACTCAAAATCAGGCCATTACGTTTTCATTATAACATGTAAAAGATCTCTGTGAGAACTCTCTCGAGTCCCCTTTTCCCAAATCCCATGCTGTTCTAGGTAAGGAAGAGAAAGATGGGTTTAATATAGATGCACCATGCAGGAATGCTGGTAAGAGATCTCATTTTTTTTTTCTTTTTTTTTTTTTTTTTTTTTCCTTGGCTTGGAATCACTGGCTTTGTCTCAGTTTGGCAAAAAAAAAATGTATATTTCATAACATAATCCATGTCAGTATCCTCTGCCTCCAGCCCCAGTGTTACACTTTCCATTTTTCGTTTTTTTTTTTTTTTTTTTTCTCCTTTTAATTAAATGAGCATAAAATATAGCATCTGAACAACAAAAAGGAACACAACCAGCACAGGGATTAGATGCGATTAATAGAACACATCACCATGTGGGTTCAGAGTCAAGGTCAGGCGAGGAAACATCTCCCCTGAGGAAAAGACGATTCCTTGTCACTATCCTAAAGGATGTCACTGCAAGGCCAGCATCTCTAAATATCCACGCACTGCATCTTACCACCCCTTCCTTCGCCTCTCTCTCCATCATTTTTGCTGGACTTGTGCTGCTGCCCAGAGCAGGGCTGGACCATGTAGAGACCCAGTATTGGGTAGAAGCTCTTTACGGTGGTTCTTTTTCAAAATAAATAAATATATAAACGAGCGAGGGAAGCAGTAATGAAGTTCTTTAATTAACATGAAGCGTACCCTCAGGCTTCGCCTGCAGGTTGAGAGCTCTGTCTGCAGTGAACCCATTGCACTGACAGGTGGTCTGGGGCTGGGAGGAGAAGAAATCTCCCGGAGGAACCTGTCAGTCAGCACGGATCCATGTTGATTCCTCCCGTTAGGTGAGTGCACAAGGAGAAGACTCCAAATTGTTCGGGATGCGAGAATAATTGTTGAAATAAAAGACCATCTAATCCTGAAGCACTGCTATTTTTAAGACGGGTTAAATCTTTAAAAAAAAAAAAAAAAAAAGGAAAAAAATATTGCAGTTACCAAGATGATCTTCACAGATCACCATCGCTGGAAGCTGAACACTGAGGTTAGGCTTCTTTACGAAGCAGCTGCACTGCACGGTCTCCCTCGTGTTGTTGAGCTTGCAAATGACCGGGGAGGCTGTACGGCTGGCACTGCAGAGGCACACCACTGATGCAAAAGCTCTCGAGCTAAACTGCTTCCCTCTGGCTGCTAAAAAGGAAAAAGAAATGGAGTTACACAAAAGGGAGTTTGAAAAAAAAAAAAAAAAAAGATAAATTTTGCTACTTCATTCTGAATTGGAGCTACCATCATCTGTAGCCATTACATGCATCCGAGTAACCCTCAGAATGCTGTTATGGCATTACAAAGAAATCTTCAAAGAAACACTGGGATCAAGGCAGTGTAAGCACAAGCTTTAAGTCAGCTTTGCGTGACAGCTTCTGATTTATGCCTTGAAATGTACCCACAGATCTCTGCCTCAGTTTGTTAGTCACCACTAGCAAAATACATAAGGACATGTAGTGCCTTAACATACCTCTCCTAGAAGAGTAAAATACTTATACTTATTCTATTAAATTACATGGTGTGGAGAAGAATTACATTTTCCCGAGGACTGGATTTATGACAAGACTAGCTAGAAGCTTCTGGTTTTAATTAATTGCAAATTCTGTAGCGTTCTAGTCAACTTTAATGTCCAAATTTGTCCTCAGTAAGTCTATTTAACTACTACCATTTTCATATAAACATTGATAAATACTGCTAGGAATGAAGTGTTAAATATCTTTTTTATGATACTGGTAGAACATACAGTAAAGGCTTCTTACAATTCCCCTTATCCTTGGGGAAGTACTTAAGCAGATAAAGCAATTAATAATGTGAGTTCCTGGCTTACATAGTAACAACAGAATATTTGTTAACTGCACATGTAAGAAGATTTCCAATAAATTCAGTAGTTCTATCTGTAGTTCAATTCTTTGAAAGAAAAAAAAATCCTGTAATTGGATTTATTTGTTGAAAAAAAAAAAAAAAAAGCTATTTCACAGTTAAGAAGGAAGAAATGTAGCAGAAACTCTTTAGCCATGTGTGTCATTAATGTGCAGTGAAATGAGCTAGATGCTCTGCTTGGGTTAGGTAGCAGAGCTTTATGCAAACTGTTTGAACTGTACAATTAATTCCAGATGAGAATCTGTCCCTGTGTAACTAAAAGAAGATAACAAAATATATAGTAGACATAACAAAAAAGTACCTCACAAGACAGTGGCAGGAAATGATTGATCGACTTTGGGTTCTGTTAGTAACCTCGGGAGGTCAAATACAAGAGAGGTTGTAGTGCTTAGAAGTCTAAAAAGTGTACACGTTCGAAGAGCTGTGTTCTGTCTTCTTAAGAATTTGCCTGGGATGCTAGCCAGAATAGCTTTGCAATAGCACCTGACAGATAAAATTAAAGCATGAATCATAATCTCCCTGGTCTGCCAAACTGAGGTTTATTCAAGTTGTAGCTTTTAGATCACAGATTCTAATTTGATGGCATGTCCAAAAGCCAACTATCCCTTGACTTCAAACAGTGTTTGTGGGAAGGTTGTGTTTGAGCTAGGCTGTGGGCTTGGAGTTATGTGATGAGAATCAAAATCGTAATAGTTTCTATTGTTTAAAAATAAATGAAATACCAGCTGGACATTTGCCAGGATAAGGTATCATTCTGACAGAGCAGAACGCTCAAGGATATAGAGCTCTTTGGATTAGTCTTAAAGAATAAAGGGCATCGTAACATCCTTACAAAGCAGGGAAAATGTGGAATGCTACAAAAGCAAGCATTTGAAACAGCATCGGTAATAAATTATTTAAATGGAATTTGGAATATGGAATTCTTGATGTTTGAAAACTTTTTCTTAGGTATGAAGAAAAAGGCAGGCAGACTAGTCCTGGAAGAAAGCTAGAAGGGTATTATTTTCATTAATGCTGGCATTATTGATAGGCTAATCTTCCAAAGCAAATCTACTTAATCTGTAATCTTTGAAGCTATAGAACTGGTTGGGTACCACAGTGTCATCCTTCCAGTTTTCATTTTACACACTGTAGCAATCAAAGGAAGATATGGCTTCAAAGAGCAATATGACATAGTTTAAAGTTCAGTGTATCGTGCTGTTAATGGACCAACTACTGGGAGTTTTTAGTTGGCTTGACTGGGACAAGGGATCGACACACAGAAGTCTTCAATCATCAGATTACCTTGATATGCATGACTAATTGGTAGTCTGAATACAAGGTCCTGTAAACTAAACACTTTGTAATGGAAAGCAAACTGCCCGCTTTCATCAACACTAATGGAAAAGACTAACACCTTCTAAGAGTTTCTCTCTCTGTGCCTATATGTGCAGCAGATTTGTATCTCCTAAGAAGTGTTGTAATCCATAGATCAAAGTGTAAGATAGTATAGAAATAAAACAGACTATCCCATTTATAATTCAAAGCAACCTGACATTTGAGTTATCAACCTGCAATAGTAAAATAGCTAGCAGACTTCAGTGTGAGAATACGTATTTACTCTCAGTCCCTTGGGTATTGTCCATTCAATATCTGACATTCAGTTCACTGGTTGCAGGTACAATAAAATCAGTGAAAATGGGAATCCAGACTTTGGTGCTGGTAGCCATTACTGCGTGCACTTCATATCTGCTCCGGGGGTACTTGCAGTGAAATCAGTGATCAGGAACATAATCTCCAATTTAGCATTGATGTTTGTCGGAGAGTTTATTTAAAAGGCTTTTACATACAAACGTTTCACAAGAAAACCAGAGATGAAACCCAGTAAGAAGATACATGAATGGTGGCACAATATCTGTCATAAAGATATATATGAAGAATCTTGGCTCAATTGAAATAGTATTTGGTGGTTTAAGACATATTTATCAGCATATGCTTGCTGTTTTATTCTGCTACACAGCAATGGAAGGCAAACACAACACAGCCATAAGCTAGGCCGGGCCTACAGCTGCTTTGCATCACTGGGGGAAGTAGCACTGGCCAAAGAGACCTGACAAACCTGATCATTAATTGACTAGCAGCCAGGCACAGGGGTCCTTTAGAAGAGTGACACTGGGGACCGGGTGATAATTGTGTGCTGCCAGAGAGAACTATTACCAGATGAGGCCAGCGTCCCCAACTGATTTTGCCCAATTAAGCTGTACCATGCAAATCAGGGAGTGAGGAAGGGTGGCACTTGGCTTTGTTATCTCTGATGTTGTACATCCAGATATAGATCTGCATCTGCTTATTGCTTACAGAAATTACTATGCCAGTTGTTAATAACATACTGTCAATGTATGTCCTCCAGCTGCAGCCTCTACGTCAGATGTCAGGAGCTTGAACCCTACAGCAAATTTGAACACTCCTACACTTCTGCATTACTGCACAGAGAAGTGAGATAAGAGACTGGCAAATGGCACATTTCTAAAGACAAAATCAGTTTTAAAACTTGTTTTACATTTCTTATAAAAATTATTTTAAATGTTGTATCTGTAAGTTGTCACAAAAAGTGCTATACCCAAAGCACAGCTGATGCAAAACAGTCCCTAAGAATGGGCCTTGAAGCTTTGATGTGTGTGAAGCAGAGGAGTGTTAAGTGTTGAAGTGTTCGCTCAGATCTCCACAAGAAGACACGCACTAGAAACACGCCAGTACCCTGTGTTCCTCACAGAACATTCAAGGTCTGTAAATGTGACTAAAATCACCTCTGGTGATGATCACACCGATTGTATAAGCTTTTCCTGATGTTCAGAAGGTATAGAAAGGATTGGCAGAGCAGCCCCAGCAGGGTGATCTCTCACAGCATGAAGCCACTTCGGTTTGAAGTCCTCAGCAAAGAGCTTGGAACAATGATTTCTGGCCAGGCCGACCACAATGTCTTAGATGTACTGGTGAATGGTGCTGCTGCACAAAACCCCTGAGTTCACAAGCAGCCCTGAAATGTCTGGTTCCAGGCTATCAAAGGTGGGAAGTGTTGTAAAGCCAACGTTACCCGCATAAAGATGAACAGCAGGAACATCAGTGATAATGCGAGTGTGCTGCAGCTGTACCTGGATGGTGGAAAAGCCAGGGAGCTGAAAGAAAGAGACACTCAGCTCCAGAAGATGGTGTGGGTGAAATTTCCCTTTTGTTGTCTGCTGTTTTATTTCATTTTTAATTGTCGAGGAAGAGGGGTCATATTCTGATTCCAGCAGCCTTCCAAAAGTCAAGAAATGTCAGACATACATTGTCATATATAAAGTAAGTCAGCATAAACATATGTATATGTATATGTATATGTATATGTATATGTTGAAAAAGCTATCAGATATGAAGTTACTTTATTAGATACAGTTTATTTATATATTTTTTTTAAGAAGCAGCCAAATATTATATGTAGGGTACCAAACTATGTATTAGGTGTTGGCTGTTTTTCTATTACATATAAACTATTTTTAACAGGAAAATATAAATGCTCATTCAGTTTCTTTTTGTTTGAAATCAAACCAAGCCAGAGCAGTCAGAAAGCCAGTCGTATACAACACTTTTCAGCTGCATTGGGGTGATTCTTTATTGCTGTATGCTGGAGAAAAGAATAGCCTTCAGCTGGGATGCCCAGATATGTTATTCCAGAATATCAGTAACATCTGCTAGCTTTTGTATTGAAGTCCCTTAAAAAGATTAAATTATGTTTTCAGAAAAAGTCAATGTTACTAGCTGTTACATGTCAGTTATTGTCATCTCTTGGTGCTTTCAGCAAATGAGCTAAGTTAGAGAGGTCCTTATGGCTTTTTTGTTTGTTTGTTTGCTTTTGTTTGTTTGTTTGTTTGTTTGTTTTGTTTAGGCTGCCTTTCTAACACCTAAATCCCCAGAATCCTGGCAATATTCTCCTATTCTCCAGCCTGCCTTCCCACCTAACTAGCAACTGGGCACTGGGCTGTAGTATTCAATACTCCCCCAAAGTCCCAGCTGAAGAACCTTCTCCTGGTAGTTAACAGGGTCAAATTTGCTGCCTGAATGGATGGACAGACTAAATTTCAAGTTAGTATTATGTGTTTGCACTGGAATAAGCAGTGGGCCTGAGCTCTTTCTTGCTTAGCCCAGCTTCCAGGCTGCTTGAATGTGATCCTAACTCAGCCTTAGGCCAAAATTTTGAGTTCTTGTCTGTCTGTCATTGGAAATCTTCAGTGACTGTGCTTAAACCAAAGCATTCCCTCTGGATTTTGAAGAGGTTTAAATGGATGCAGACTTTTCAATTTTATATTGTTTGTATGTGTATGTTTTTTGTTTTTTTTTCCCTTTCCGCCTGGAAAATAAAACAAGCAGATGGAATCTCAAGTCTTCTGAGAACAACTGCAGGGAAGAAGTTTTCTGTGGGTGTGCAAAAACAAGATAGAGGACAATTTGTCATTTATTGCTGCACTGCTGAGTCTGAAGTAATTGTGTCACTTCTGAGCAGCCTGAGAAGGTTGGGTGAAAGCACATATTAACACAGAATATTACCAGAAAATAGTGTCAGATGGGTAAGTTCCCACAAAAAATGCTGATGTGTAAATAATAGGAAAAAAAAAATGTTATTTTTTTGATGATGTTGAAGTATGTACAGATTAAGTTGTATTATAAATAGATAAATTTACAGTTTTTCTGGTTAGAAACCTCCATTAAAGGATGTGAAGGCAACATTAAAATGATTTGTTTATTGCCAGCCAAAGTATTCTGACACAATTATAGGACTCCATGGTCTTTCTTAATGGATAGTGTTAATTTTGGATCCTATCTAGGTTTGCAGAAATTACTCACTATATTAATAGGTGCCAGCTGTGAGATAAGCCACTGACAGCTTCTTAAAAATACTGTTGTTCTTTCACACTGATTTCATGTGAAGCTAATCATTGCACAGTTCTGCATGTGCTGCTGAAAGCCAAAAGGAAAACCACCACTTCACTTTACTATTGTAAATATTTAACCGATGAAGTACAAAATATTCTCCAGCTTGCTCTTGTTCTATGCCAGGAGAAATAATAAATTTTAAATAATTGTTCTTTTCTGTTGCATTTGTTTGAGGGCAAAAAATACAAGAAGATAGCCCTGCCGATAAGGCAGTTGCACTAAAAATCACTCCAGAAAATTGTCTTAACATAATCAGAAAGGACACGAATCCGATCCACAATCAGAAGATGGAGAAGCCTCCAGACAAGCAGCATGCTGGGCAGCAGAGGAGCTGTTTGTAGCTTATCGTGCAGTTAATAGCAGATATGTAAGCAGTATCTCACAGATACAGGACTCGATCCCTGCCAAGTACAGGCTGAACGCTTGCCCTGCACATTGCGAGATGGAGGCAGAGAGACCAGTCTGCATCAAGGGGGCTGCAGTGCTGAAGGATCAGACCCTATATTAAAGCATTAGAGGTGATGGTGGGAGAACTGACAAAACACATCTGCATTAACCTACGAAAATAAAGCAGTACTGGTCTCACAGCTGGCTGACATGAGAAGCTGAGGCTCTGCTTTCCCAGGGCCAGCTCCAGCCTTTTGCCATGTTATTGCCTCTGGTGCTGTCTGCCCCACTGCTGAGCCAGGTGGGCTCACTAACCTGGCTTTCTGCAGCTCAGCCAGCTGATCCAACACACTGTGGGGACAGGTGAGCAGTGAAGAGAAAGCAGGAGGAGTGGCAGAGTAGAGGGCATCCCTCCAAGGCCACCAGGCACCTGATTGCCTCAGCCCTAACGGGAACCCTCCCAACCATTCTCCAGTTCTCCAAGGTGCTAATGGTTTGCATCTGCTTTATAGTGCTAGTGACAGCAAACCTATACCTGGCTGTTTTTGGCTTTAAAAAAATCACAGGATCACAGGATAATTCAAGTTGGAAGGGACCTCAGGAGGTCTCTAGCCCAGCCTCCTGCTCAAAGCACAGCCAGCTTTGAAGCCAGACTGGGTGGCTCAGGGCTTTATCCATCCTTGCCTTGAACAATCGTTATTTTTCAGTTGAGAAGTTGCACAGTTACCTGGAGTCTGTGATATTTTCCAAGCAAAATGCCTTTCCTTTGTCACAAGAGCACCTACATAGCTTTAGAAGATAAAAAAAAAATCTGTCCATAGCCTGGGATACACATAAAATGGTTGTTTTCTTCCTTAAAGAAAAGTTGAAGTTTGTGTAAAAAAGAAACTAAGCTATATAAGAAGGGTATTATGTGGGTAGCAAAGTCATCTACCCAAAAGTTAGGCAAAGCTAGTGGTACAGCCAACTATACGACCTTGACTTGGCCCCCTGTGCAAAGCGCATTATGCAGTATCAGCACGCATTGCTCCTCCATGGGATCTCTCCCTTGCTCTCACAGAATACAGATGAAAAGGGAGCAATGAGGGGATCTTAAACTTGCCACTTTCTAACGTTCAAAAACTTCACCTTGCACCTTATATCCCAATTAATATTCCTGGAATGGGTTGCATGCAGAAGGTGTGATGTGTGTAGACACACCTGTATATACTTTGCACCGGGTTCTGACCTGAAAGAAGAGTAAAAAAATGCTTTTGAACTGACTGAAAAATAAAATGATTGATGATGAGTTTTGATTTTATCTCCTTTTACAATTCATGTTAACTTTGGACTTACAAGGTCATGTTTAACAATTCATATAGGAAATAATAAATCCGTTTATCATAGCAAATGTAAAACAAATATGACTGAGTTTGGATGTGTGTGAACAGTCACATGGGGAGAAAATCCAGGCAGCTGGCTCCAAATAACTATTAATCCTCCCAAAGGCAGCAGGCAAGAGAATGGCCTAGGGCCTCTGAGAGCCAGACCCAGCACATTTCAGGAGCAGGAACAATGAAGAAGCTGGGATGAGGCAGAATGTGGAGAGAAGAGCTCACATAGAGTGACACTACTTGGCACAACAAATGCTGACTTTTTTCCATCTCTCTTATTTTCTCCAGATTCATTTTCCCTTCCAGAGTCTGAAATAAATTCCAGAAGACAATATGTGCTTAACATCAGGTATTAAAATTTTGGAGTGTTTAGGAATTAGATCAATTTTCAGGTAAAATTTATTACATCCCTGTGATTCTTGTGAAGGGCTAAGAAATCTGTAGAGTGGTCTTAAGAGTGGGAAATCTCTGCTCTTTGCTCCCAGCAGGGTTCAGTATCCCTCCTACTCTTCATGTTGCCTTTGTGGATGAGATGCAGGACACTGATACGTTGGCTTTTATTTGGTCCCCTAATTCCTATTAAGAAAATGCGAGAGCTCTAACACGTTGGTGGCAACACTCACTGGATGAAAAAGTACAGCAGGAAGGTGAGTGGGAGCTTTCCCATTGATTTAGTGTGATCAAGATTTACACCACTGTTTTTAAAAGACACCCATTTCTCAATGTCATAGAATAAAAGGGTCTAAGGGTGCCTGCATTTAATCAGAAACATGCACAAGAAAAGAAAAATTGTAAAATATGAAAACTCTTTTGACATAAATAAGACATCTTTAAACATACAATTTTAATTCAGATCAAGTGTTTGTCAATTAAGAGCATTAACTGGGGACACAGTCATCCTAACTGGCATATGCATTCATCCATGGATATAGCCTGGAGGGCTGGTGATCAATTATTCAGCAAGGCATTTTATGCTGCCTCCACCTTTCACAGCACATCATCTGCTAGATTGTGATCAACAGCAAATATGTGAACAGCAGCAAAAGAGAAAACAATTAATATTTCTTCGTTGAAGCTAAGTGAGATTTTAATTTTCTCAGTGAAAACTCTCCTCAGTCACCAGGTTACAGAAGATGCATGAGTCCTGCTCCTCCTGCTCTCCAGAAAGATCCGAGACAGTGGTTTCCCATGCTCCAAATACCCATATGCTTTAGCATTACAAGCCCTCAGAACTCTGTGTCTCCTGTTACATTTTATTGTCACTTCCTCCTCCCCCAGATTTTTGCTGTTGGTCCAGCAGCATATTGGTGGAGAACAGCATTCCTTGTGTGCTTTTCCAGTTTTGAGACTAAGACAGCCAGACAGCAATATTGCTCTGGCTAATGCTGGCAGAAGTAAAGGGGTCACTGCCCACATGCTCACCAGTTTCCTCCTCCTTCCTCCTCATCCACCTTCAGGTCAGTTCTCTTGGGTCAGCTGAGAGAAAACTCCCACCAAAAACACACTCATTTTCTGTTGGATAAGTGGAGCTGATTCACCCTGAAGTTGCATAATCCCTCAATACGATGCAAGGAGGAGAACAGGAACAGACGTGGGAGTGGGGACACGAAGGGAGGAAGGCTGCCATCTCTGGTGGCAGCCCACAGCTCTGACAGATTACGTACAGCATGAACAACTCTTGGTGAGGAACATCTTGACCACAATCCCTATACTGGGGAAAATACAATATTATAAGATAACTTATATTTCTTCTTCTCCTTTTTTTTTTTTTTTTTTTTTTTTTTTTTTAGTCTGGCTTCCATTGGCTTGTCGTGGAATCACGACATCAGCTTGGAGCTGGAGTCTGTTTTCTTTAATATTAAAAACAATACATATGCTTCAGAAATGACAGACATTTAAAAATTCCTTCAAACTCTTTTTTTTTTTTTTTCCCCCCCTCAGTCTATTGCTAAAGAATGCCTAGGTAAATCCATGCAGGACTCTTTCCCTATTCATCCTCTCAATTTCCAACCTATTTATACTCCACTCTTTACCTTTTAGCACAGATAGGTCCTATGTATTTTTTTTTCTTTTTATGTGTAGCAAACAGCTCTTTTTTGCCTCATAACAGGAAAAACATACCAGAGGTCATTATAAAACAATCAAGATTGTTAATCCTATTCTTCTCCTGTGGGAGCTGCTTTGTGTTTCTCTTGCTCCGGGGCATCCGTCTCTTAGAAGTGCACATTCAGCGTTTTTCCCCTTGCAGCTTCTGTTGTCACGAGTAATAACAGGTATGGAGTAGGATGCGTGGATGAAACTACATCTCTCTTCATCTCTCTTTCTCCTCAGAGGTTAGGGATAAGCACAACATGACTTGGGAAACAGCATTTCAGTCAATCTTCCTGTGGGCAACTATTCTGTCTGCATTGTCTAAATACATTTGCTTAGTATCTTGCAAAGGCCTGGCTGATTCCAAGCTGAGGTCAGTATTTGGAAAATAAAATGTTTTCTACTGAGACATTGAAAGGACCTGGGGATGCTGGGTAGCTTTTTAAAAAGTCAGCTGTGCGGTTCTTACTTTTGTGTAAATAGTCAGACATAAGGCACCTAAACTACGTTTCAGGTGGAATTAAAGCCATAATAAAAGAAGTCATTCACAAGAACACATTGTGGTCACAAAGGTGTCTGAGTAGGCTTTGTGTTCACCAGAAAACAGTCACCTTAGTTCCAGTATCACTTGAGTTAAATATATGTGATCACTGAAAACTGACAAAGGGTGGGCAGCAAGGTTGGCTCTGTGTCCATCCACTGCCAAAACATTTTTCGATGGTAATAAACAGCTCCAGGCGTGTGTGAGATGTGTGAACGTGTCTGCCATCACTTTAAAAACTGTTCAGTGGGAAAGGTTTTGAGAGAAGAAACAAAAACAATGTGCTTAGAAGTTCTCTTTCAGCCACCAAGGGATGGGGATGGTATGTGGTCTTGATCAAAGCTTCTGAGGTGGTATGGACCAGGGAGCTCGCAGAAGGGAGCATCTCTGCTACAGAAGGGTCAGGGTGCAGGATCTGAGGAGACTGGACAGCCCTTCCAGAAACCCCAGCGTGCCCCAGAAATACCACTTGCCATGAAGAGGAAGTGAAGCACCATAGCAGGTAGATGCCCTTCTCCAGAGGAGGGGAAGGGAGGCGTGGGGCTGTGCCACCAGGCCCCTACTGCACTCAGGAGCCACGTCCTCACTGCCACACTGACTGCAGCCAAGTTCATTCTGGTACAACCAAGACATCCCCCAGCACTGCACAATATATTAATATTCTTTGTCTTTTTATAGGCCCTCTTCAAAGCCTCAGTGAGATGCTCCACTAGCCTGAGTCCTTCTGATTCCTCTCCTCAAGCAAGCACGAGGCACTGGTGCTGTGTTCCTTATCCATGGCCATTTTGGCAGTCAGGGACTGTGGCCCAGCCTCTCCCCAGAGCCTTAGCAGATGTCTTCTGGGATCTGCTTTGGATCACACCTAATAGGACTGAACACAAATGACATTTCTATGGCCTTTGATGGGGTCTGCATGGGTGGCAGTGGTGCTGCTGGCTACCATGGCAGTGGGGACCTCTGGTGTAAGGCAAGGCCCAAGGTGAAGGCTGCGGGGACCCAGTGGCAGTAACTGCAAGAAAAGGAACAACAGGGACAAATGTCTACATTTGGAGGAGTCGCCTTTGCTCTTGGGCAAAGCAGCCATAAGCAGGCAAAGAACTGGCCAAAAAAAAAAAGATGTATGGACAGATGTGAGAGGTCCAATAAAACCCAGGTAGAAAGAAAATACGTAGGCCAGTAAGCAAAAACATAACCCAGTTTTGGAGGAGTTAACCTTCTGGGGTGATTTTATACTGGATCAGTGTTCTGCATTATCTGGCTTCAATATTTTGATCTGGTGCAAGGGGCTCAAAAGTCTGGTTTAGTGCTTTGTCAGACTGTGACCCACAGCCCTTTTATTCCATGGTGCTGCTGCCCCTGATGAGCAAGACCCAGAGATGGCAGGTCAACCCCCAGCTCTACCTCACTACTCCTTGAACCACTGCTTGATCTTTCTTCCCCTAATTTCCACAATAAACTGCAAGCCGTTGTGAGAGAGGGTTATTAAATAAATGCATGCTGGCGACGAACAGCCTCCTTGTAAGCAGGAAACTGTGTGTCATCGAGCTTCTCGCTCGTGTCAAGGAAGAAAGGAGTGAAGGAGAGGTGATAATGACAGGGGCTGCCTCCAGGGAGGGAGGTGGAGACAGCACCGGAGGGGGTGGAGAGCTAGAGCTGGTGAGGGAAGAAAAGGAATATTGTACAGTCAGATGAACGCGGTGGAAATAGATAAGGGTCAAACAAAAGGGAAATTTATTAGAAGTGAAACAAAGCAGAACAACTAAAACCTTCAGAGCTATAAAAGTGAGGAGAGGAGAAAAAGTATGACAACATTCGCATCAAAATTCCTAAAATAGGCACATGTTAGCACACTCAAGAGAGGAAAAAAAATAACAGGGAGGTTTCGATCTTGTCTGTCTCTTTCTCTAATCTAGCCAGCAGTGTGCCCACGTTCCCATGCAACGTGACTATAATTATAAGCTGTGATCTATCAAAGTAGGACCTGGAAATTTTCATCTTACTGCCCTGCAAACATAAGGGGAAGACTGCAAAATTGTTAAAACGTTGGCTCTTCTAATCTAACCACGTTGTTATTTAGCACCATGATCCCATAAATAATGAGAGTGACTGGTTTTCCAGTGAGTAGGGCTTGATAGTATCGCACAATTAGATAAGAAATGTAATGAACATGACCAACACCTCACCCAGGTTTACTGTCTCGGTGTCTAATGGAAATTGCTTGCCATAACCTCCTCATTAACTGATGGTCCCATAGCCTCCCATAGCCAATCTCTTTCCAATTAACAAGAAATCTTAAAGTGTAAAAACACATTTAAGGAGCCTTTTTTCCAATTTTGTCACTCATTTGTGTTTAAGAGTCCGTTTCTTATTCTTTTCCCCACATGCTGCTAAACTCCATGTCATCAGGCTGGAGGGGTTGGACTCAGCCGAGCCCCAGGAATTTGTATTTCAGTTTTGGCATTCACTACATTGGCAAGGGATGCCTCCCCCACCGCTCCACCAGAGCACCAGGCTGTTGCTGGAATGGAGTATAAACCCAGATTAACGTAGGATTGCCCTCGATCTAAGAAGACTGAAGTATTTTATAAATTCAGTATTTGACCTTGTTAGTGATGGGAGGTTATTGATACTTAGAGCAGCACCACAGTTATAGGTGTAATGGAGCTTGTTGGGAGCTGTGGGAAATACCAGCAGGAAGAAGTCTATGGCCCCAGGCTTCAACATAACCTTGAAAGACAGAGGATGATTATTAGCTTTAAAGATCTTATAACATGCCTCCAAGTACAAGAGCATCTTGTTTTGCCAGACAAGGACTCTAGAGATCAAATAATGATGATGATGATGATTGTTGTTTTTTCTGTTATTAATAATAATAATAATTGTTAACAACAATTATAATTAATAGGAGGCTGTAGCAAGGTGGGGATTGGGCTATTCTCCCATGTGTCTGGCAACAGGATGAGGGGGAATGGGCTAAATTTGCACCAGGGGAGGTTTAGGTTGGATATTAGGAAAAACTTCTTTACCAAAAGGGTTGTTAGGCATTGGAATGGGCTGCCCGGGGAAGTGGTTGAGTCACCATCCCTGGAGGTCTTTAAAAGATGTTTAGATGTAGAGCTTAGGGATATGGTTTAGTGGAGGACTGGTTAGTGTTAGGTCAGAGGTTGGACTAGGTGATCTTGGAGGTCTCTTCCAACCTAGACAATTCTGTGTTTCTGTGATTCTGTAATCTCATTAATAATAATAATCCCAAGCAAACAAAAAGCAATCACATACACACACAAAAACAAACAAACAAAAAAAGCAGCCAGATTTAAAGGATCTCTTCCTGAAACATTAAAGAGTTACTGAACCAAACATTACCGGAGCTATCATTCTCTGGGAAGAGATACAGACTCTACTAAAAATGTAGATTGGCCAGGAAAAAATAGTCAGGTATGTGAAACCAGGTATAGGGGGCTAAGTCACATTTTTTAACTGAAAAACCTTTATTAAAATATTCTGCTGTAAAGATGCTGCTTAGTTACTGATCATCTTGCTGACGTCCCCTCAGGACAAAGACCCACAAGCCCTGAGCACAGGTCACTTTGGCTCATGCAGTCACAGTGACAAGAGGAGGGCAGGAGCCTGTGCCAGGCTGGAAGAACCACGGGGAGAAGCAGAAGGTACTCGCAGAGGTCATCAGAGGTAACTGATTAGATCAGGCACAGGCAGGGAAGGAAGAGCTATTCTTATGTCCATTCAATATTCAGCAGTATCAGATGAAAAGCCAAGACAGCTGGTGTCCTACGTGATGCTCACTATTCGTAAGTTTTACAAGCAGATTCCCAATTCTGCCATCCACGGTTTTAAAGAGAGCACTGAACATACTGCAGTTATGACAGACCTCTGCAGAACCCTGCTCCATACGTCTCATCAGTTTTTCTGTGAGCTCCTGAGACTGGTTTGCCAAAATAAATTTTACTCAGATTATAGCAGTAGCATTTAGACCATGCTGTTAGTATGTCACAATATCACACATCTTAATGAAGTCAAACAATATCTAGCAGCTCTCTTTCACTTGTAAAATCTATACCCTTGTATAGAAAGACATCAGACCCATTACAGTCTATATTGATTTTTTTTTTTTTTTTTTTACTTTTCACATCCTTACTCAATAACTTTATTCCAAGATTGTCTTTAACCACAGGTCTAAAATTCCTCAGCTCCATTACTTTTTAAAACAGAATTTGGGTGTACGTTTGCAAACACAAATTCTTAAAGACCACTGCTAAAATTGCCTCGGGTCTCTGTGTGCTCTGGGAGGCCCAGCCATTTTAAAAACATCTACCTAACATCTACCTAAGTATTTCCTAACCCCTTCTTTCCCAGATGCAGCTTGCATACTCTGTTGCTCGTGCTGCAGTTGACTTTGCTAGTGGAGATGGATTCCACTAGGAGTCCGACATCTCTGCTGCATGGACCGAGCGACTCCCTGGTGTTAAACTTCCCATGAATATACTCCCGCTTCCTTGTCACTCACACAAAACTCATTACTATTTCTCATTTAATTGGCTGACCTTTTGATTTTGCCTCTATCCCTCTGTGCTAACCACACTTAGCAAGCCGACCTAGGTTCCTTTTTTCTTTTTCGGTTTTAACACTGTTGACGAGTTCATGGTTTGGCTAAGTTGGGCTCTTAGTTCACCGTTTATTTTATCCCTCTTTGTGGTAGTTCGTGATAATGCCTTTATCACAGCTTCTTTAAGGAACTGTTTTTATTATTATTATTATTATATATTTTTTTATTTGCTTTTGACTACTTCCCATGAGCTGTGAGTTCTCATCTCCTACTGCTTCCATTCTGTCATGACACTGTTTGAAAATTAATAGGATCAGTGGTACTTTTACTAAGTGAAACCTGACCCACAGCCTCTGGATGAGAAAAATAGGCTGGGAAACTGGTAAGAATGACTGATCAGTCATGTGGGATTTCTCCTCAGCAAGGTGGCTGGTTTGCTTCATATGACTTGCCTGTTTCTTGACAAACCATTCATGCCAAGTAAATGATAGCAGTCTACTGAGGCTCCTCTGAGTCTCTCGGTTCCCTTCTGTGATTCTTTTCTTTGAGTTGAAATGCAGTTTCCTGAAATCAGTATTCAGATGCAGTGGTACTAGTAAGAAATATGAACACTTGGGAACAGCCTAAGTAAGGAACTCCAAAAATATGAATCAAAATATGGAATAACCATCTGCTGGCTTTCTTATTCTTGTTAAAAGGGACAATCAGCTAATGTTTATTTCTAAACAAAGTAAAATATATTGAATAATACTGAAATTCCCCACCACTTTGTTTTCTATTTTAGAAATTAAGCTCTTATTCTAAAATGAGAATTTTCTGCCAAACATCAGCTGATTTCCATGGTGAACTCTTATACCCTTGAAAAGGAGGGGGAAAAGAAGAAAGAAAGAATAAAATAATGGGCTAGCTAATAAGCCTTTTAAGAGAGAAACATCAAAAAATACTGCCTATCATAACACTATGACATGAAATGCATCTTTTTAAAAATCAATGAACAACATTCATCACTCGGACTGGAGGCAAGGATAAAACTGGTACTTGAGTGTTCTCGCAAGGAACACGTCTGGACATTTGAAATGTAGTTTGTTGGCCACTCTCACCAGCAGAAGCCTAAGTATGATACATCTGTCATCAAACATGGCAGCAAACATTAGCCTGTGTGATTCATTGCTTGTTTTTTTGCTATAATTCAGTTAATGATGACCATATATATTTTAATCATCTTAGTGAATTCAATTTAACTCATTCATATTATGACAAGGAACTGAAACAATTACACTACAAGAAGAGAGAGAAACAGAGACGGCAGAGGGAGATTTCCAGGCAGCAAATTTTAGAATGGATTTCTTGTTCCTGATTCATTATTAATACAAGAAATTTTAGAACAAAACATAGGATTAACTTTTATCATTAGTTGCTCACCTCAGCTGCTAGGCTTGTGTCCATTTTTTTTTGAACATTTTATATTTTTCTGGTTAATTAAAAATTTAAAAATAGATGGGCTAAATGTGACAGAAGATAATTGAACCTCTCACATTTTTAGCAGCTGACTGAAGGGAAAAGAACCCGAATGAATAAAATCTCCTTTAGCTGTAAACCCAGGCCCTTATTTAGGTATTAAATGAAGTTAATGAAAAGAAAAGTGGAAAATCAATTGGACAGAATTACTAAATAAATGGCATAGCTGGAAAGCAATTTTTTTTTTTTTTAAAACAAAGCATCTTGCAGGTAGAGCGTAGTTATGAGACACCTCAAAACCAACCTGAAGACTGCATATCAGCATATTTAAAAGGAAACAAAAACAAACAAACAAACAAACAACATCAAAAATCAGAACAGAAATCTGTTCATTTGTGAGAGCTGGAAACCTAAGAAGGAAACCCACCACAGACAGAAGAACAAATGGGAAGTGATGAACGAAGAAGAAGCCCTCAGCAGAAATCATATCCCTGGACTAGTGAACAGAGACAGGAATATGTCATTCAGACAGGTGGAAAAAACAGAGAAAGTCCCGAGAAGTAAAAATCCCCTGGGGGAAGGATTGGCAGGAGTGCAAGGGGTTTAAGAAATAGTGGTTTAAGTTTAAGACATACTGTTTTTTGGGAGCATCATTAGGTCTGGAAGATGTTAATTGGCCAAAGAGCTCTTAGAACAATAATTGGTGAAGCGAAGGATGGACTGGGAAGTCATTTTTGGCTTTATTAAAGAAAAAATCAAACAGACAAAACCAACAAAACACCCTGAGCCTTGCATCCACCTTTTTCATGTTACTTTGAAGTTCAGCACCTGAGAAAATCATATAACTGAGTTCAGAGGGGAATGTGAAAAGCAAAGCTTCCCTGTGATACATAAAATCACTCACTTCCTATACAAGCCTTCTTTAAAAGAGGAGGGGAACTGATGTTAAAGACGATGGTGGTTGTTGGGTTTTGGTTGACCTTATTTTGCTCCTTTTTATCCCTTATTCTGAAGCTGATTTCTCTTCTACAAATACTCCCAATCTCATCTGCCAATTCTTTTTTTTTTTTTTTTTGATCCTCTGAAGTTCTCTATCCTTTCCTCCCATCCCTAATATGCCCTCTTTATTTCCAAAAAGCCACTGTCTTGCCTGCATTTAAGTCTCTTCTGTCAGAATCTATTTAAATGCAATGTCTATGCAAAAAATATTGCTACTAACAGACAGGTGTCATTGCTCCCCAGGAAAAGCCAGTTAAAGCATGAAGAAAGTGTGAAAACGTAGCCAGTCCCATTTGCATTAATGTAATCCATGCGGTGCTTTTGTTGTACCTCTGGAACAGCTACACAACTGACATCAAATCGTTGCAGTAGTATTTACACCTAATATTTACACCTTGACTGCCACGTACATTTAACCCTCATGAATCCTCATCTAAAGTACTGCTGAGAGTGGAATCTGCAGAAAGGCAGCTGAAAATATTTAGCATAATTGATACACACTCATTGGGGATGGATGTTTGCCCTATTAATTCCTCTCCCTGCCTGCCCCCCAGTGCCCGTTGCTTAATAATTACTGATTGCCCCTTCCTCGGAGGAGCAGTCATCTGCGTGCAGTGCTCCTACTGCATTCAGACGGGGAGCTCAGTGCCTTCCCAACCCGTCTGCTGCCAAAGGTTTAAGTAATGGTTGTACTCATATGAAATCCCGAGCAAAACCACCACACCACACCATATTTACCAGCATTATGCTGGTAGGAGTAGCAATACCATATTGTAGCTTGCACTTTTTGATTATTTAGCGAGCATCCAACGTGGGCGCAGTGGAGTTAAAAAGTCTGCCAAGCCAGCACAAAGAACAGAAGGGTGAAAAAAAGGTTAAAAAGTTTTGCCAGGGCTGCTTTGTCCTGAACTCACGCACTCTGTAGTAGGCTTGACCTAAATTGTGCAGCGTGTGGACAGGATCCTGGACATTCTCCAGCACCTTCAGCTAAATTAAAGATGAGCATGAATAATGCCCTGGGGCCCTGCACTCGCTGGGATGCTGCAGGCATGGGACTCGCAGAGAACCCACCCTTGCTGCAGAACCATGCTCCAGATTTTAATTAACTAAGTTTCCTCATTTAAGCTTTTCCTGTGAAAGCCTCCCACAGTAAAAACACTTCTCAGAAATGCTATGCTGCAGCAGATGAAAATAAATCGAGCTGTTGTACTTCCAAAAACTTTCTTCGAAAGAACATAATTTCAAGGACTATAATCACTCATTCCAGATCCATGGTTCATGAACTCAGAGCCATCGCATCCACGTACTGCATGTTCTCATCTTTCCGAGCTGCCATATGCTACTAAGTCATTTCATTTTTTATGCACCCTCATGGCTCCAGGCTTCGTGGGCAGATGGCTCTTTGCCATCTAATCAAATTCACACATCAAGGGCATCCCAAGTGTGGTCCTTTGTAGAACTGCATCATCCTTCAGCTCCTCTCCCTTCCTCAGACATTTGCGCATCACTACAGATTTGTACCTCCAGAAAGGTTCACGATTTTCAGATGTAACACACTCATTCCTCAATTAAGCACAAAGTAATATACACAGTTCTAGTCCGTTCACTCTAAAAACAACGTTCAGGGCTTTGGAAATTCACAGCGTACCCACACAGCCCTTCGGATCCATTTTGGTTGTATTTTGGGTCCCTCCTTCCCCTGTTCCCTGGGCAGAACGTGTACATGCCCTCTGCCATCACACCCACAGCCACAATAATGCATCTTCACTTCGGCAGCCCGGTGACAGCTTTGCTGTACTGCACCAAGCTTGATGCAGTATCTAAATTTAGATGCCTTCTAATTTTCTTTAGCTGCATATTGATAAAATTGAATTTTCATGGATCGGCTCATCTTTAAGGAGGCTTGTGGCTGTTGCCTGTGATGGACTCGTCATCTCAGAGTTGCACCTGATTCTCTGGAGAACCCTTTTAATCAGACAGGAAAGTCCTTGTAATAGTAGCTGTGGTACTTCTTCAAGCCAGTGTGACCCACGTTGCCTAACCAGGTTGGTTAGGTGTTTCACTCCCATTTTTATCACATTTTACTATGATAATTTCTGTAACTCTTTATTTGCTGGATTACCTATTACATCCATTAAATACATATATAAGCACACATCTCATCTGTCTGAATGCACAGCAGGGTCAAGGTTACCCTGGCACTGAAAAAAATGTTATTTCACAAACCTGTGCAATACTTCAGCTTCAGAAATACTCCTTTCTTCTACATACAGAATCTCCTCAGCTTATCCCTCCTAGGCTGCTTTTTGCAGGCACCAAGGTAGATACAAGAAACAAGGTCATCTACCCTGACAGCAGCTAAACCCTTCAGTTTACACCTTTTTCTCTAAAGGAGGAACAATGTAGCATTTTTTAATATTGGCTTCAACAGCTACAAGAAAAAAAAAATCTTCACCCTGTTATGATCTGCAAGATAAACAAAGCTGTTTAGTACAGAACGTTTTAAGAAAAACACCTAAAACCAGTTTTGCAATCTATACAAAATAAAAAGGCAATCAGCTTTCTATTACCAGTTATTTTAAGATAACACATCTGGAAGAGTGTATCTGCAATATTTTTATAGAAGAGCAATGGTGGAATTGGGATTTCAATATTATCGTATTGACACTGCAAATGCCAAGTAGAACGGAAACCTGAATCTAAGAAGTCTCTATACCAGTACTTCTAATTTTTCATAGAAGCACCTAATAAATCCCTTTTTTAAATATCACGTAAGCTTTACATCTAGCTTTTCTAAGCAGCTCCATATTTTGTGCATCAGAAGACTACAGCCAAAAGAGCACGCACAGCTCCCCTTCCCGTGCTACAGCAAGTCATCCCTGCAGATTAACAAAAGGCTATCCTAGAGAACACGGTGACCCAGAAGCCAAAGATAAACTGTTTACAATTTGTTCCAGACATCACCTATTTAGCTAGACATGGTTCTTTATATTTACAGTCCCATCTATTGCTCTGCTGAGAGTAGTAACCTGAATATGCCAAGCACATAGTGGGAGCCTGCTGAACAT
Organism: Aythya marila; assembly: GCF_965140915.1. NCBI lineage: Eukaryota > Metazoa > Chordata > Aves > Anseriformes > Anatidae > Aythya > Aythya marila. The sequence goes on along the minus strand of NC_139042.1, from coordinate 176,144,859 downwards.
GGACTACATTACTCCAGTGCCTCATAGCTGCAATGGTTTAACAAGTGCTGCATAGGCACAAACTGAGCAATGCCATTTATAATCAGTTAAGCTAATCATCCTTATCCCCCTTCCACAGCCCCTTCTTCACCAAGGACAGATAAAAGTCATATTCCAGTAGCTTTTGAGATACAACGTGGTTAGCCCATTTGATAGACAAGAAGAGGGCCCCCGACCCAGAAAGCATTATTTCAACAATTTTCGAGCTCTTTCGAAAATATGAAAGGTAAAATGTAATAAGTGGGTGTTTGCAGAAAGACCAGAGCTTCTGACATTATTAAAAAAAAAGTCTGCCACTTAATGTCATTGTCTTTATAATTATAGCCATAATACGTATACTCTAAAACCAGCACTCAGCTCGCCAGCCTAAGCTATGTCCTCAAAGTACTTAAAAAAGGAAAAGAGAAAAACCAACCCACCCACAAAACCCTGTGTTTTTTCTCACAGTGACAGGAAGGTGTGCTACGAGGCACTTTTTGTTCTTCACTTAATAATATGCCTACATAGCCTCATCTGGCTGGCCCAGAGCCATGCAACTGTTTTCTGCTTCCCGAGATGCTGCTTTAAGATACCAAACTATGACCAAGGAACCACTCTATTGCTCAGATTTTGAAAAATATTTGTATTCCATTGGCCTGACCTAAGTTAGGAGCCTAGCTGATGCTCTAACTAGCTTCTTAACTCTGATCAGGCTCAGATGGAAACCTGAAGCCAGGCTGCTCCGGGTAGGTGAGCTTCTGTATGAACAGGGGCAAGTGCTGGGATGTTCAAAGCTCAAAAAGGGACTAAGCTGACAAGCGTTGGCCCTGTTCCAGAATGAGGCAGCTGCATCAGGTGTTGCTCCAGAACACAATTTTGGACTTAAGAAAGCAGAACTGGTACTCATGCTGTCTAACTTAATGGTTATCGAATGTTAGCATTCTGAATTTCTCACGTAGACACACTTCATCACCTTGCCAAAAAAGTATGAAACTTAAAATAATTTGGGAGACCAAAGAGAAAAAATCCCACTCCTCCATAGTCCCTCTAGGTCCTGTTTTAGGCACTAGATGCTTTCTTCTACACTCCAACTCCAAGCCCAAAACTGCAAGTACTGCTAATCAATAAAGGTTCAAATGGAGTTAAGAAAACTGTTTAAGGAAGATGATTTAAGGTAAGGAATTTTAGATACCAATTCCGCACAGAAGCAGGCTCATTTTTATCTGTTTCTTTTCCGATGGCACCTGACTCTTCAAGTGACTTTATGCCTGGAACAAAAGAGCGTGGAGCAATGACACCGGGTCAGTTATAATAGCCTGGACTGAGCTACCGCTTCATGCTGACAAAAGCAAATCCTATGGGGAAAGTGGTGAGGCCGAAGCTGCAGAGCAGAAAGATATATTAACGTGCTTCAGCCACTGGAACTCCTGAAAAAGTACCATATTAGGTCAGAACAAAGGTCAGTTTTGGTTTATTCTTTCTGACAAGGGACCAGTAGCAAATAGGAAACAACGGAAAAGTATGTAAGAATAAAGCACTCCTAGGCTGTTAATCTCTCCCTCTATTTTATAGTGACAGGTAGTCAGTCATTTAGGATATTTCTGAGTGGAGACTGCAGTTAAGCTAACAATTTTGAGTAACTATCACCTTCTACGTATAAGTCTAATCCTTTTAAGCTTATGACCCTGAAAAAGTCCCACAGCAATGAAATCCATTACTAGATTGCAGAGAGTAATGAAATAAGTTTGTTGGAACTCACTGCCTGATCACTTCATTGACTGCATAACTCTTACAAGCCATCAAACATTCCCAAATCAAAGTTATGGACAATGTCAGCCTGGCCCTTTGCCATGCTTTGGTTTTCTATATTTTTTGCAAAACAGCATTGAACATAGTATTGGAGAAGTACACACACCCTGATTTTTAGTAGCGGCATAGTACGTTTTTTGATTTGTTTTACTCTCCATTTCTTCTTTTTTCCCCAAATTATTTTTTTATTATTTTTTTTTGTCTACAGTTTGGCCGTAGATTACCATTTAGAAAGAATTAAGCTAGCAGCAATTTTTTTTTCATTAGCAGAGCTTAGAACTCCACAATCTGAACTATTATAGCTTTCATTATTAAACACGATGTGCAGCTATCTGCATTTGCTAACATTAAGTTGCACCTGCCACTTCAGCACCACTTCAGTACTTAGCATCAACAGATCTTTCTAAAATTCTGTGAAGGAAGCTTCAGATTTAACCATCCTGAATATTTTGTGCTTTCAGCAGAAAGTCACAAAATAAGTCTTAAAAACACTCCCAGGACTGCAAAGTCCAAGACCTTTCTAAGCATAAAGCCCAATATTTTTCCCACCTCCATGGACTGTACAGCTTGTGCAGACAAATCTTTGATTTGATTACCTTATTCTCATTTCTGAACTTCTCTATCAGCAGAAGAGCCTAGGATGACCTTCTGAATGTAGCTGCTTTATATTTGCTTAAAGGGTGTACGCATGTGTGGCTTGTTTGTTTGCACATACTAAAATAGTCAGCTATATATCTGAATGTAAATTGGCATTAGCTAAAAATATGTAATGGTATATTTGGATTTACATTTTCTATATTTGGAAGAAAACCAAGTCCTGATGAGCAACAAGAAGAGCTGAAAATAGAAACAGAGGCCAGATGGTCTCTTTTTCCAAGTGTGAAAGTGTGAATGTGTTTTATATTGTGTCTCCTAAAAATGAGAAGTTTGACTACACAAAGTGGCGAATATAAAAAGGTTACTGCCATCACCATGTGTCTGTGTTTTTGGGAGTGATTGCTTGAGCAGGGCTCTGGACTGATCCTGATGCATCTATGTAGCTTTTTAGATGTAGTCACAGGAAGGTGACTAGAATCCTACAGAGATTTACACATGGACACCCTATTTAAGACTGGAACAGCTTTAGGTGAGAAATGGGCACCAACACACCTCACTTAGAGACTCTGACAGTTCCAAGTATACATTAAAGCTGCTTTTCAGGCACAGAGGGAACTTTGTGCCCTTTGGGTTTTGCAGCAGATTCAGATGCCTAAGAATATTAGATAGCACTGAGATCCGTGCTTGATACAAATATATTTAAAACTACCATGGTAGGCACGCAAACTGCTGTCAGGAGGAACAAACAGCTCAGCGTAAGCCCCTGTCACTGTGGGAGGCTTTAAATATCAGATTAGAGAATATCAAAGCATATGGACACACCCATTTTTAAAACATATGGCCATTTTTGTTTTTAATTCAAGAGCAACAAAACTATTATTCTTTAAAAAAAATTAAGATTTTAAGAGTGACCTAATCACCATATCACCACCATATCACTTCTAATTTGTATCTCCTACAAAGTCTACATTAAATATAGGCTATAAGATAATAAAGAAATGTACAGCAAATTACTGAAACTGTACATAAAACAGAAGAGCATCTTAATATAATTTTGGAAAACAGAGATACTGTTTAAAATGATTTCACAGACCAAATTTATGTAACAGGAATTTATTATATTACTGCACGAAGAATTAAAAGGCTAGTACAGCAGTTAAGGATGAAATTCAACCCTAGGCAGAGAGCTAGTGCAAGATTATTCATACGCTACTAAAGCACTGCTTCCAAAGAGACAATAAATGGACTAATAAAGCATCAGAGGTGCTAACAGTCATCTAAGAGGAAGTCCTCTTAGGAAAACTCTTAAGAAATCCTCTAATGTAAGATTTTACTCCCATTTCAGGTCTAGGTACTACCTGCAGGAAGCATTCTCCCTGATATTTTTCTGGATTTAAGCATAGAAACACATCACTTTTGTAAAAAGCTGCCTTGAGGGCAGAAAGAGGGTTAGGGGAAGGGAGAGAAAAAGAGGGAGAGAGATCAAAAAACAAGAGGTTCAGCTGGGAGGGTAGAACTGCAACATGATTTTCAGTGTCTTCAACACCAAGAAAAACATGTATTACAAATAACTTTGTTGCACTTTACAAAATGTACACTGTATATATTATATATATGCATATAAAACAATATTATTTTAATCACTAAGTTCTTCCTCATCACTGAAATAAGCACTTTTCTTAATCCGTGGACGTTTTGAGTCATCTGAAATGGAAGATTCCCCTGCAGTCTGTGTCCATCTTTGCTGTTCTTCCTCAATTTTGGCTTGCTACAATGGAAGAAGTATTAGTATTAAAAAAATTAGCATTGTTATTGGTAATGCATCTTAATTACTAATCGGCTTTGAATTATTTAACGAGTTAAAGAATTCAGAGGGTTCAACTCCATTTCCAGATAAACTGTGTGCTGAATGCACTAAAAAACATTTCTGAAAGCAGCTCTTACATGCTGATGGTAAAAGTCTTTTGCACCGATGCAGACCACACAGAGTACCCTCTGTTTTCAAAGAGATGAACTGTACACACACAGTAAACTTACAGAACTATAAAGTAGCTGAGATTTCAAGCGAAGGATGCAATGAATTTGAAGTTGACATTTTTGAGTCAGCTTTGTTCCACTAAGAAGTCTTCCATCTGTTGCCTTTTGCAGTCACTTATTCATGGAATGAACGTCTTCAGAGATATGAAGGTTATTCAACTAAAGGTTGAAATAGATGTTTCCTATTTTTACTAGGAAGCATGCTATCCCACTTAAAATCTTTAGATTGTGAGGAAAAATTGGAATATTTCCTGCTTTCTTTACATTTAGAGGTTTTATTTGTAATTGTGGAGTTTCTTTGGGATGTGGGTGGGGGGAATAATCATGCAGATTTTGCATCATTTTTGTTTCAGACTATGAACATGACTTACCTGAAGTAAAGTCATATTCAGGACAAAGTTATCTTAAAAACTCTGAGGAGTTTTTAGGCAGTGGGGGTATGCAAGGAACAGCTGGGGACTGGGGAGCCATGAAATCTGAACATCAGTTCAGGCTTGCTATGTGTAGTGAAGTGAAAGCCTGTAAAGAAGTATTGAAGAAGACAGTTGTATAGCTGTCAGACTACCTATCTACATAACAAAAACTGGAATAAATACGTTTTGAGAGGAAAGTTTCATAGTTCTATTAGAGACAGCAATAGGCTGTATTAGGCAAAGGAAGTGCTCCAGAAATAGGTGTTGTTCAAGGGTATTCTAGTGAGTGAGAGCAGAAGATGTACCTGTTCATTTATGCATAACTGTTTTTCCACATGGTCAGTTATCAGAATAAAGAGGGATTTGTGGATCAAAAACCTAATGGAACATCACAGCAGAGATGACAGGGAACTAAGCGGCAAAGAAGCTTGAAAGAAAGAAAGAAGTGCAATTCAAAAACACAGCAATAGTGAAGCATTGAAACAAAAAAAAGGACTGAACATGCCTGTCATATGAAGAACCCAACTATAGTCACCAGCTGTTGTCTGGCAAGAGTGCCCTAAGTGCTACAGAACAGACAGATTTAAAAGTGTATCTTAGAGACTGTAAGATTGTTTTTGAGAAGAAGCTTGAGAGAAGTTCCACTTAGAAATAAATAAGCAATACTTCAATTTTGTACCTGGACAGCTATGGCCTGGCTGAGGCTGTCTAGAGCAGGGTCTTCTCCTTCCTCTTCACTTTCTTCCTCCTCCTCACTTCATTGTGCAGAGAGACAAAAATACAGAGATCTTTATTTTAAGTGTTTGGTATGAAAAAGCTGCTTAAGTGAAGTACTGATATGGAAATAAATACATACATTTCTTCTGGTTCAACTACTTTCTTTCTCTTTTTCTTTTCTTTTTTCTTTGGTGGCTCCCGCTCTCCCAGCATATTTTTAGGACAAGCATAACTTAAGTGTCCTGCTTCCTTGTAGAAAAAGAAATATTAGTTAACAAAAATCATTTCCAACCACTACACGTTGAAACATATCATGAGGGAAGGTAATGGAAGACAGTTCATGGGGAAAAAAAATGGAAACAATTAACAAGATAAATGGAATGCTGAATAAGCACACAGAAGACAAACTCTTCTTTATTAGCTTGCCATGGAAACAAAGAGATCGGTGGTGATATGCATGTTTAACTGCAAATACAGAACAAGCTAAGAGTAAAGCAGATTTTCTTTGGCTGCTGCAACATCAAAATACGCTACAGCATGGTTTATGTTCAAGACAAGATATAAACCTCAGCATTAGCAGTTTAAGAAATATGTCTGAGTCAACATATTTGCTCTCAAAAATGTTATGAATATAAATCAAGTTTGCCTTTGATGTTAAATAAAATCCAAATCTCAAATGCCTATGTTATTGTGTTCAGAAGAAACGAGGAATTGCCTGAAACTCAAAGAACACTTGTTCCATGTAAAAAGAGCTGTATCCAACATTTATTATTTCCAAAGGTAGAGAAAAACCAGGTATTTTGAAGCAAAAATTAAGGGGTTTTCCTTCTCAAACAGCATTATACTACTACTCAGCTCTGTCTGCTCATCAGCATGTTAAGCAGGTATTATAAAAACATTTTTCTCCACCCCAAAAATCCGAAATAAAATGCAAAAAGGGTACTATCATTCTTGAAAATGGCACAACTGCTCTGCAAGTTGATAATATCAACAGCAAAACGTATTTTAACGCCATGAGTAGGATTAGCAATGGCAAAACAGAACAAATAAGCTGAAAGTTGAAAGATGGAATATGTTGCTTTACTTTTGGTTTTACTCACCCCACATTCATAACACTTTGACTTATCAAAGTAGTTGCGCCTGCGAATGAATTCTGCTGCTCTTCCATTATCAATGGCAATACTTGCTTTTATTACTCTTCCAAACAGCTACAGAAAATAGAAAAAATAAAAGTAAATACTTAGGAATTGTAAACGCAACCTTCCTGTCATAACAACTTTCCATGACTTACTTGTTTGTTATTAAGTGCCCGAGAACAGTTCTGTGCAGATTCTTTATCCAAAAACAAAATAAAGGCAACTCCTTTGCTCTTCCTGGTGTCTTTGTCTTTCATAATAGTAACTCTGAAAACATATAACCACATTATTGGTATGCTTAAATTGTTTTAGAGACATTTTTTCCAGAAAGATCTCAGTGGGATCTTAGTTTGCTATATAGCCAAATGAAAATAAAGTATAAGTAACTATGGAAAGGCTCATTAAAAAGCAATACAAAGGAACAGCTAACCAGAGCCTGTGCTTGGAGGTACAGCAGAGATTATCTAAAAAAAGTACATGGAGTCTTTCGACATCATTCCAGTCCAGTATCATGCTTATTTCTTGAACAACTTGAAGAAAGGAGAACACACTCCATTTGTAGACAATGTAACCTGGAGGGAACAATACTCACTGGAGGTGAACTTAAAAATCTGGGACCAATCTTGACCATTGCTGTAATTGCTGAAAAAGCAGTGTACTGAACTGCATCCAGAGTTGTACTTCTCTGTAGGACTAACCAGCTAAGCTATTTCACTGTATTGTTCTGTAAGTATCTCCAACTGGAGTCCAAGAAGGTTACGGATGCATGTGTTATTTTACACGACATGAAGTAACCTTAAAAATAACAACTGTAGTAGCACATCTGGAAATTTAAGAAAGATTTTTACCCAGTAAAATCCACAGAATGACTAGAGGTAAAGAACCCACCCAACCTCAGTCCTTTCAATCTTATGTCAATTGTATTCTGTCCTAGAAAACATCAGTGGGAAACAGGATGGCAGTTGGCAGGTATGTAAAAATAAAAGCACACATTAAAAACTAAGAGAATAGACTCCTTCCTATATCTGCCACTGTAAGAAGAATGAGTTTGCATGAAACCTCAGCAAATGAGTTAAAGTCATAATAGGATATATTGGGATGAGAAATGTAGTAAGGAAGAAGAAAAGTCAGCATGATTTTGCTGAGTCAAGTCACACCTCAAGAAAAACCCATTAAAGCTTGTTTAAACTGACTTTAATCAGAGGGCAGAAGAATCTCCAGAAATCAAGCTAATATTTGAACAGATTTTTCTTAGGAATTAATAACTAGTTAGGAATAGGAAACTGAGGCTAACAAGGATCAGGTTTCACGGTGAAATGGGAACACCAGTAGTTTCCCACAGTACCTGCACTGTTCAGAGTCAGGTGAGCTTGCAAAGAATTATGTAACAAATTTTGTTAAATACAAAAGTAATCGTGGTAGTATCGTATACACATGGTATTCTGTGAGTCTGCACTTGGTTTAATCTGGCAGTTACTAGACAAAATGTCAAGAAAAATTAGGTATCAGTAAGTGACATTTTTGTGAAATAAGGTACAGGTTAAGGAAAACAGCAACTATGCAGAGTAGCAAGTTCTAAATCACTGACTTTCATAAAGCACGCAGCACAGGATTTCTTCAGCACAGGCATCTGAAAACACCATTTCTGTTGTGTATGGTAGCCAAAACAAGCAAATAAAACACTAGAAACTACTGATAATGAGAAAGAGAATGCATGCAGCTGTAACACCTTTAAAGTAAGCAATGTATTATACAGTCAATACTTCATGCAATTCCCATCTTCCTATCCAAACAAGTTCAAAAGCCAAGGCAGAAGACCCCTACTCCCTACACACACAGAGCACAGGTACATTTAGATTGTGGAACTCCTTACCAAAGGATTGTCAAAAGGGAAGTCAAAAGCGACCAATTTATGGAGAACAGGTCTGTCAACAGCTATTAAGCACCAGTGATACTACAACCTTTGGCTTGGGATTTTTCTAAATTAGTAGTTCAGCGATGAACTAAAACAGGTCAGATACCCCCAGCCTGCAAACAAAGAGTGCAGCTGCCCTGTTTCACTGGTCACTGTGTCTGTCAGAGCCCTACGTGAGGGTTTTTCCTCTCATGCATGTTTTCCTGAAGTTGTGGTCTGACTGGCATTTCCTGCTATTTTGTCACCTGAAACACCCTACGGCAACTTCAAAAACTTTGAACTTAGCTCTAAATATCAGAAATCATTACAGTGGCCACCAGAGGTTACAGCAGATATTTACTTGATTGAAGACTGAAGTCTAGAGTTTTGTTATTCTGAGCAGCTAAAAAAAAACAAACAAACAAAAAACAAACGAACAAACAAACAAGCAAAAAAAAACCAACCAAAACCAACCAAACAAAAAGCATATTCCTTACCATGACATTTATTTCTATCATTTCAACACATAGATGGGTATTCGCAATAATCTTTCATGAATATCCCACATATTAAGAGTATGATCTTATGTCTGATTATGTCTGATTTATGTCTGATCTTAAATGTAGCACTAAACAGTCACAATAACAAATCCCCCTGGAACCACAAACAGGAACTGTACGTTGCAATAATGGGAACTGGCTGTGGGATCTGTGACATCTCATTCATGTCTTTAAAACCTCCCACTCTCACAAGTATTCACCTGTGGCTGAGGTGAAGGAAAGAGAACAACACTGACTAGAAGAATATTGCTTCAACTACTTGAGAGAAAAGATCTCTGGTACACGGTAGCATTGTACTTGCTCTTGAGAAGCTGTTAACAAAACAGCACTCAAACAGCAAGACAAATATTCCTACAGCATGTGTGCAACTGCAAGAACTCCCAGCTGTTAAATTTATACTTTATTAAAAATGAACAGGCCTGCAATAGTTACACATTTAAGGCTTAAATTATAAAAAGCACAAGACATGCCAGTGAATCAAAGACATTAAATATTTAAGAAGAAAGCTACAAAAATAGCAGGCCATATCAGATCACTTACTTGACAACTTTCCCATACTTTGAAAAAATCTGAAAAACAGAACAAAATAGAAAGATTTAACAATAGACAATTCCATGCCATTGGTAACAAATTTATCAAGACAAACTCTTCTAAGAGACGTACATCAATATTATATTTGCACTCCAAATTGTTGCCAATTGGTTTAGTCTGAACAGTATGGCTCTTACAAACTTACCCTGTATAGATCGTTGTTGGTCAGAGCAAAGGGTAAATTGGACACATACACGGTGCTTTTGCTTGGTGCCAAGCCACCACTCATTTTCCTGATGAAAGGAGAAAGAGAGAAGAGTTAAACTGTATCCAAAACATGAGAAATTGAAAAACAGTTGTGTGATTTTTTCTCCCCCAAATTGTTCTTTTAAACACAGCCCAGATGGTCACGATAAAGTTGCAATAAAGCATAGCTTTCATTTCCTTTTTAGCATTTTACATGAAATCAGTGTTTGCCCTCGTGTTCTTCCCTCTCCCCTGCATTCAAAGCATATTTTTTCTTTGTCCTAGTTGATCAGTAAGCCATGAAAAAAAAACCGATGGGTTTGTGTACTTGAAGTAAGCCTCCATCTCCATTTACTGAATGTTCTGGCTAATATGTGATATTAACAACCTTTGGTCAAGTACCTACATGATTTGATTCTTCATACTAGTTTCAGCTCAGCTGCATTCAACATAGAATAAACCACTTTTGGTTAAGGAAGGAAAAAAAAAAAAAAGACACTTTTTAACGCCAAGGCAGTGTATCTCATCTGTTAAAGCAGCAAGTATTTCATCTTGTATCCATTACTCATGCTTCTGTGGTGCTCTGGAACTGGAGATTTCCAGTGCTGGTTACGGATGGCATCTCCCCTGCTCCTGGCCAGGGAAATCTCAGTGCCAATTTCCTTCCTATCCTAAGTTCTTGAGCCTAAGTAGCTAAGACTATACCTAGAATCAATGAACCCATTCAAAAACATCCTGAACATCCCATCTGAAAACTGCATACACATAATCTAATATGAGGTAAGGAATAACTGAACTAACTTGAAAGAGAACAGGCTGTGTTTTTCCTCATGTTTGGACTTTTCCCAAAAAACTGAAGTGGCACTAAAGTCTGTGCAAAGCACTTCTTCCTTCTGATTCATCCTGTAGGCAAGGCTTGGTGCAAAAATGGGTAAAATGCAAGATCAGAATAAAACACAGCCCTTATGAGAGAACACACCAAAAAGCACAGTGAAAATCTTCCGTATGCAGCCCACCGTCCCTGGGGGTGTTCAAGGAAAGGTTGGACATGGCACTTAGGGACATGGTTTAGTGGGTGACATTGGTTGGACCAGATGATCTCAGAGGTCTTTTCCAACCTTAATGATTCCATGATTAATACCTGCTTAGCCAGTTTCCTGCAGCCTTATTCCTGCTTCTTGGTACCCCTCACTGATTCCCAGCTGCCTCCTTCACTGAGGCTCGAGCCATTTCTTCAGCAAGACCAATTCAATTTAAAATGCAAAGGCTGTTGAAGGGATGAAAGAAACTAAAGAAATCAACACCCATCATAGAACAGACGCAGCGCCTTAGAGGACTTTCCAGGTAGGGAGTTTGATCAGATGCAAGGGTCAATCGTCAGCACAGAAATTAATGTCATACCCTAATCCATCGGTGCTTTTTTTTTTTTTTTTTTTGGCATTTCATGATTCAGTCATCTGAAGGCCTAATACTCCCAGTAGACACTGATTATCCATGCATTTTGCTTCTTTTTTCTGACAAGTTTAATGTCTCACAACTCGTTTAAACGGCGGTTTCTAAGTGATCAAATTTTGAGTTTTTCCACGTTCAGAGACTGTGTTTTTTGGCACGAGCAGAAATGGCAACATAAAGGTTAAGCAAATGAAAACAGAATAAATTTGCAACAAAGGCCACGCACTGCATCTGGTGTTATGCAGACTTGATTCATTACCCCAAATTCCTCGCTGCTTGGCATTGGTATCCTTGACAAGCCCAACCAAACCGACTCGGCGAGGCGCCGTACAGAGAGGTGGCTCAAGGGCAGGAATGCAGACATCCAGCACAACACAGAGGACGTGGTAAGGGCTACCCCAGTGCTGCATTATGGTACAACACCAAGATTTTGCAACAGCAGAGAAAACAGCAGAAAACAGTCCCCTGGACAAATTTAACTGAAGTAGTGCTGCAGTTCTGACTGCCCAAATAATGGTAGCAATCCGTATCATTCAGGACCCCCGTGTGGGTGCTTCAGTCATCTGACTTTTAATGTCTAAGTTGTTGGGGTCACTGCAAAACTTTATGATTTTCCCAAAATCAGTCTCTCAAAAAGCTCGAGCATGTTAAAAATGCAGATTTCTGGCCATCTGTGTGAATACAATGGTCTAAATGCAACTGTAGATCCAACTACAACCACAATTCTTTCCACTCCCATAAACATTAACAAAACATTGCCTTCTTTATTTTTTTTAAATAAACCACCATGAAGCGATTACAGGGATACAAACAATAGTTTTTTGTTTTTTGCCAACCTTGCCATACCAGTTTCACCAGCTTTTGGGAAAGGAGGATGTAAAAACCAGCCAATTCTAGCTTTAACTCTCTAGATGAGAAACTCCTCTATCCTAAGGCTCGGAGTCTTTTTACTTTGGGAAATTTCTAATTTCATAAAACAGTTGGACACAAGTTTAACATTTTCATCACATTCTTTTTCCTTGCTCACCAGTCTCTCTACTCTCCAGGATTTCACTACACAGGCTAAGATAATAAATAACTAAATAAATATAAAAAACGAAATGAGCATCTGAGCTTTCTACTTGACGCGGGGGACTCCCTGAGCTACACACAACCTGACTTCTATATCCCTCTAGAGCCCGTCAACAAATCAAAACATTTCTGTTTTCTAGTGAATGCTTTTATGTGGTTTCCCCGATCTTCAAGGTATTTCTTGGTTACTTATCTTTAAAGCATCAGCTGGAATCCAGCACATCATCTCCATGGGGTCTAGCAGAACCCCCATTAATCTAACGGCCTCTCTGCAATATTAATGCTTTCTTCATTTATTATTTTCACATATTAACTTTCAGGATGAGGTTGTCTATCATGACTATGACTTGTGGAATTCAGTCTTTTTTGCCTTTGCCAACAATTCAAAGAAGCCATTCCCTGACAAGAGCCATCTGTCACTAGCGATTGGGTCTCCTGCAAAATACGTTGGGTGCTCAAGTCTGCTTTGCTTGACTCCGATATACTTCATGCAGTGTCCATCACTCATGTTGAGAGCACCAGAAGAAAAGACAATGATTAATTACAGTTACCATTTTTTCTGCTCCATCCCAGGACTTACAAGGGCACCTCCAAAATGGTTCAGATGCCTCTGAAGCATCAAGTGGAGTCTGAATGCACCGACACTTTCAGGACTTAACACCAACATTGCAACTTACGCACAAACGTTTTACTTGTTTGTTTTAGATACACATCAGTAAGGTCAGATTTGTGGTTTAATGAATTAAAGATGTATAAATTTGTGGATAAATCACTCCAGACGCGATCGCTCAGGCCAATCAACTTCAGTTCTTCTATCTTGATGCTTAAAGTGCCATGTTTTGTTAATAATTTAATAGCACCAACAGAATTTAGAACCTAATCAAGAAACCATTAGTTCTGGTAGTAACTTGGCTCAGGCTTATAATGACACGCCTGTGGGAAGGGAGGGAAGAGAAGTCCCCTGTTAGTCCTGTGGGTGCCCCATCCCTGAGGTGCCCAAGGCCAGGCTGGATGGGGCTTTGGGCACCCCGGGCTGCTGGGAGGTGTCCCTGCCTTGGCAGCGGGGTAGAGCTGGGTGGGCTTTGAGGCCCCTTCCAGCCCCAACCAACCTTTGAGTGCCCGAAACCGAATTAATCCCCTCTCTGCCCCCACACCGGGCTGCACCCGCTCCCGACACGAGAGCCGCGTCACGACCCACCAGCGCCGAGCCCGCTTTATCCCCACGCAGCCCCTTACACACCACAAACACAACCCCTCCGCGGGCTCACAGCAGGCAAACGGAGCCCCAAACACCCCGCCCGCCTCCCCAGGACCCCCCAGGACCCCAGCAGGGACCCCAGCAGAGACCCCGTCCCCTCCTCGCCCCCCGCGCCCCCCTCACCCTTGGCGGCTCCCCGGCGGCTCCCGGCGGGGCGGCGCTCAGCCCTCGCGGGCGGCCATCTTAGGGCAGCCCGGCCCGGCGCAGCCCGGCGCGGCCCTTCCGCTGACGCGGGGCGCCGAGCGCCGCCTGCGGGAGCCGAGGCGGCCGCTTCCGGGGGCGCCTGCGGAGAGGGGGAAGGCGGCGGGGCCCGCGGGGGGCTGCGGAGGCGGCAGGAGGGTGAGCGGGGCCGGGAGCGGCCGGGCCGGGGGTGCGGGGAGCGCCCGCGGAGCCTCCCGGGGGCCGGCGCTGCCCCGGCCTCATGGGGGGGGTCCCGCAGTGTCCGCTGGGGGGAGAGGCGGAACCGCGGCCACGGTCCTAAACACACGCGTGTGTGGGACCTGCCTATTTACCTGTGTACGTATTTAGGATGTGTTTAAGGTATCTTAAACGCGCACGCACACACGCATATGCATACATGAGGTTTACAAAGCCCACGTGCGGCAGGTTTGGGGTTTCGGTTCTCGTCCTGCTCGGGGTAATGCCGGGAGGCGATGAGTCCCCAGCGGCCGCTAACGAGCGCTTGGGGGGGGGGGGGGCGAGCCCCATGGCTGTGGGGGCACCCAGCGTGTGCCTTAGGGTCGGAGCATGGATCCGGCTTTTCCTTATTTATGGTTTGGGAGGGCTAAACAGGACCTAAATGTGGCACATAGCAGCTCTAAAACAGGTCCTTACACTTAGCTTAACAGGGGAGCATCCCCTAATATATTTAAACTCCTATGAGTATTGCAACACTTAGGTTTTCACTGCCTTCATGCTCTTTAAGTGAACCTACTTTGCCCTGGGTTAGACTTCTGATGGATAGTCTTATAATACATATATATATATTTATATTTATATTTTAATCCAAGGTGTTCAGGACTTCAGGAGAGCAAAAGCTGTGCAGGAAGGACATAAAAAGATGTGGAAGCGCACACCACCTGTGCAAGCGATGAGTAGAGTCTGAGGTATTGATCCTGCCTAGCTGAAATATTCAGCATCTGTTAAGACTTTCATAGATAAATGTTAAAAACATCAAAGTCTTGGCCTGCTACAGCAGCAGTGTGGTGAGCTGGCATGTCTTGTTACCAAATTGTTCGTGCCACAAGATGGAAAGGCACCACAGAGGTACAGCTGTTTGTGTCAGCAGCCTAGTGGTCCCATTGCAGCTTATTTTTCGATGGCATTGACACTGATGAAGGATGAGATGTTGGTAACTGCGGCTGTTCACATAAATATAACCGCTAATACATGTATCTCTATGTTAATATAAACTCCCAAAGCATTATCTCAATTTTTCTCACTCCTGTTGATATATTAGAGTGATAGCATTAGAAAGCTGAACTGTTGAGGTTTCAGATGCTCATTGGAAGGCCCATGTTGCTGATAATTTTATTCAACTTCTGTTTTTTTATTTTCCTTTTGAGTGTGGAGATGATCTGACTTTTGCCGTCAGTGCCTTCTTAATTTTTTTTTAACATTTTCTTTTAAACCCTTATTTTCTGTCAAAACCATTGTAAACTTGTTAAGAAAGATTGGAAGAAAGCCTCTTACTTCAAGTTAGTTGTGTCCCACCTACGTGGGACATGCCTGGACTTATTTCAGGCATGCTTCTAATTGCCTTTGAAAATCTTTTGGCCTAATACTTGTTTTTAGGTAGACATGGGTTCTCTCTGTAACCCTGCTTTTTCACAGTGCTCTCCTCCCAGTATTTTATTTACTGTCATGCTGACTTTTTTCCCCTCTGCTCTTACACTTCTGATGTTTCGTGTTGCCAGTAGAGGTCTAATCAGTATTTTCAGCCTGCCCCAAGTATGGGGAGAGGAGGAGAAGGCTGCTTTTGTCCCAAACTCAGTTTTCTCTAGCCTCCTTCCTGTCTAGTTAGGAGATGGCAGATAGGTTTGCAGCACTGTCAAATATGGCCTTTAAGGGTTGGAAAAAAAAGCTTCATTGTGTCTCTTTGTTCCTGTCCTCAAGGCAGCAATGGCTCACTGTTGTGAAATTGGCCATGATATGTCTGCTGAATTTACAATTCCCTGAGGGCCCTTCCTAGGTCTTACTCTTACCAGATCATCCAAGATGTTTTCTGAGAGCTTTGCAAGGCGTAGGTGGGACAAAACTGGCCTACGTTTGCCAATTGCTGTGGTTTGTCACAGTAATAGTACAAAACCAGGCGTGTCCCAGTAGCATCAGAAAGAGCGCAGTTGTTTGCCCTTGGACTCCTGTTTGCATATGGCAAAATGTAGCCAGCTGGGTAAGAAAGCTGCACGTTTTTGGGACAAAAATGTAGATTCTGTGGAAGGTTGATAGCACGCACTGGAAAATTACAGACGGTGATGAAGTAGGTATTTCTAGCAGTGACGAAAATTGATGTCTCAAGTAAGTGTAAACAGACAAGAATTATGTACAAAATATTGCAGAATACTGAAGTGTTCTTCAGTATGTTAGTATTTTTAATGTGTTAATGTTCCTCAGGAAAGAAAAAAAAAGATTGACAAAGAAAACCCAGTTGTGCAAAAATCTGATGTTTAAGTGAGCTGTGTAATCTGCATAATGAAGAAAACCTTTTTGTATTACATCTGTTACACGAGCGTAGAGGAAGACGTAGTGCTGTGATAATCGGAGCAAAGCCAATTTTGGCAGCTGGCCACAGCAGAGCAGCTTGTGCTGCATTAATAGAATGGCTTCTGTGTGCGCTAAAGTGTCATCATTTAAGAAAATAAGGAATTTGCTTTAGGGAAAACAGTCACCTTTGACCAAAAATGAGGAAGAGGTTGATTAAATTAATGTAGCAGGGCATTATGGCTCATGATGTTGAAGAAATACCAACCACTTTTGGTGTACGTGCTAATAAAAAATAGCATCAGTGATAGTGGGGTTAGGTGTAACAAAAATAGTTACATATTTTTTTAATCTTTGTTTTAGAGCAACTTTACTGAGAGAGCAGGTAGATCTTAAGCTTTGATCTCTTGAATCCTCCTTAATGAAATATTCTCATATTGATCCTTTTGACACTTCGTGGTTGTTATTAAAGCTGTGCCCTGATTAGGTCACATCATTTAAGAAATTGAAGTTTTTTCTATAGAACCAGATGAAATGGGTTCAAGGTGATGGAAAAAGTGCTTTCCTCTCTCCAAGCATTTTTTTTTTTCTTCTGGTATTTTCACAAGCATCCTCACTTTATTTCAGTGGTCTCAGCTTAAAAACTGTGGTTTTAGTCTTCCCTATAAAATTGTTTTTCTGCCTTTCGTCATTACCAGCATTCTGGACAATGTACATTATAATTGATTCTGTCTGATTATTTTTTTCCATTCCTCAAATTGCAAAATCTCACGTCTGAGATTTTCCTTCCCTCTTCCCCTCTCCATTCTTTCTTTTCTTTCTGTTAATTTCTTGTCTGATATAATTGTGTATGTATTTTTTTTCCTTCAGTCTATTGACTTTTGTGGTGGCATATTCTGCCTTTTTTCCTTTTTTTTTGGTCAAAATGGTAGTGATAATGCTTGCCAGCTGCAGTATGGTCCCACAGCAGTGATGGAGGTGGCAGTGTGTTTCTCAGCCACGAAGCAACCAGCATGTCTGTGAATGCCAGTGCCTGCTGTCAATGTTATGTAGTGGGATGTTGGAGGTGGCTTAACTGGCAGAGCAGCGTGGTGTGAAAGCTTGCATCCTGCTTTAATGGCATTTTTCTGACGCGTTGCTTCTTGAACACTGTGTTCGGTTAACAATTTCAGTAACTGTTCCAGACGGCAGGGCACAGATGTTGCTGGATTGGCCAAAATGCAAACAGAAAAAGAAACCAACAGAAACCCAATCAAAACAAACAAACAAACAAAAAACAGCCCACAAAGCAAACAACATCCCTTAAAAACCACCAGGTACTGTCTTCATCCCGTTGCCAATGTCCCTTCTGGTCTGGAAGCCGAGTGAGGGTCTCCACCAAGGGCTGGTGTCCGCTTGTGTGCAGGAGGTGCTTTGGAGGTGGGGGCTGGCAGCACGGAGCATCCAGGCATAAAGCACCAGTGGTGAGGCATGGAGAGAAATGGTGCATGCAGCTCTGCTGCTGTAGTGATGGTTTTTGTCTTGCCCCCACTAATTCAGTCCCTTCCAGTGCATTTCAAGTACAGATGTGTTCGGTTACTGTCCTTGTAACTCTTGGCAAGGAAGAAGAGATCTGTGCAGGCAGGGAGGAGTTGGGTAGGGACAGATGGGGCACGGTCCAGTGTTGCGAGGACATTTGTTGTCGACGGAAGGAAGACACAGACGCTCAATATGAGTGATCAGTGAACTTCGATTTATTGGATAGCTCAGTCGTCTTTTATCTAATTCAATATAATTAGCTCATACATATTGCAAAAGCTAAGCTCATGATTGGTTAGTGCATTTCTTTATTTTATCAGCTAGTTTCTCACTCCCATCAACCGAAATAACACAGTTAGTACTTTCCCAGACCATCAACAGATATCATGTTCTTGTACCTGAAACCTCCCAGATCTTACGTACTTTCTCAGACTCATTTACGTACTTTCTCAGACTCATATGAGCTGCGTTCGATACTTTGTTAGCTCGCGACCTCCTAGTTGCTCAACATTCACATGACCTACTTCACTTAACCATTCCTCCACAGTCCAGGGGGCACGAGGAAGAGGGGACGCAGTCTGCCTGAGACATGTTGATGCCTGCCCAGCCCCTGGCATGTGGTTAAGCCTTTCGGTAAAGTCACCGAAGAAGAGAATGAAGAAAAGTTGATGTAGTTACTGTGAAACCGCCAGGAAAAGTGCTTCTGAGGGGTGCGCCCGACCAACAAATGCAACTGTTGTGAGCAACTGTTTCAGAATTAGCAGTTGTTTGTTGTGAGTAGACCATCTGAAGGACCCAGGACAACAGACCCTCCAGGCTTTACCCTTA
Source organism: Aythya marila (assembly GCF_965140915.1). Lineage (NCBI taxonomy): Eukaryota > Metazoa > Chordata > Aves > Anseriformes > Anatidae > Aythya > Aythya marila. The sequence continues at coordinate 176,126,074 of NC_139042.1, read as the reverse complement.
CCAAAACCAGTACCAGCCCAGCTCTGCTGGTTCAGTCAGCTTTTTATTTATACTCCTGCCTGCGTCAGACTACTCTTGTGTCTCGGTTATGGAGCACACGTAAGGTCAAGTTATAAATTGGGGCGTTTTAAGAAGATGCTCTGATCAGTTTCTATCAATCAATGCTGTTGGGAAGAGTCGAAGGCTCTGAAGGGCTTCCCACAATTCGGGAAAGAGCTTCTTAATGATTTGCTAAGCAACTGTTAAAGACAAAACCTGTGTTAAACCAAACTTTTCATTAACCTCTGGTCACATGCAGTGGAGTCTTATTTTTCTCTCATTATTAATATTAATGCAAACACAAAATGAACATAAAATTAATATTAATCATATTAATACTGAAAGACAATTAAATGAAAGTAAGTTAAGTGAATATATTAGATATATTCCTGAGTGTTTCTAAGAAAGCAGTTTTGATAATTTTCAATAACTTCTGCTAATAAATGGAAGAGAAACTGATACTGGAGGTAGTGAGTAAAAGATTGTGATAGGGAAATAAAACTCAAACGTTTTCAGGAAGTGTTGTACATATAGTAATTTGTCACAGATATTTTGTTGGTATTGTAAATTCTTATGTTCATGTTCTTTCTTGATCGAGTACAGTGAATACCCTTTACTAATTCAGACAGATTATGGGGGACGGGCAGTTGAAGGATTTATACTTTAAATGTCTGATTTACGTACATGAAATTTACATATGAGCTTGCTTGAATGCTTTTTTTTTTTTTTTTGCTAGTTTCAGTTTCTTTTCTATTTCTAGGTGATTGAATGGGTCTTCTGAGGCACAGTTGCTGAAACTAACAGAAAAGTGAGTATGCGAGTAATTGTTTTTCACAAAAATTTATAGCTGGCAGTGCTTACCTCTGATTACAGTTAATAAACCCTTTATCTTGTTGATTCTTGGCATCTAGAAGAATTGTTATTTTTATGTAGCCTCATAAGACCATTTCCAGTTAAGTATTTTTCTTTTATGAAGGTAGATAATGCTTTTTATTTCTCCTTTTGAATATGTCCTATTTCTTTTTCTTATGGATTATTTTAATAGCTAGAACCCCTTGTGAAAGGAAACATTAAGAAATGCAATTCTAGCAATTTCTTAACTAATTTCAGCTATATATATATATGTTATACGTTTTTTTTTTTAACCTTTACAATTATCTGAAAGGTTTCAGATCCTTGAGTTTGTGCTGTCTAATACAGCAGAGTCTCTTATAGTGATGGTTTATTTCCACATATTTTTAGTTATTAATCTTGACTTTGGAAGTCACCATTTTCTGAAAAAAGGAGTTTGTGTGTTTTGCTGGCTTAAAAAAAGAAAAATCTGCTTGTGAAGAGTACGTATCATTCATGTATTCAAAGCAGACCTTTGTGCTAGCTGAACGATGTGTCGTGTTTTATCCTGTTTCCAGAAGGTCAAGATGATGAAATAATTCAATCCAAATTATTATGTAGGAAAGTAGGAGCTCTGCAGTCTAATAAAGAGGAGTTGAACTCATTTTAAAAATACAAGTCTTTTTTTTTTTTTTTTTTTTTTTTTTAGCACAGAAATATCAGAATTGCTATAAGGTATGTGTGTATGAATTTACTTCTGAAGCTGGTATTTGCACCGTGTGTAAATCTCAGTAGGGTTGTTTATAGTACCTGCAAGTCCAGGATTGATGCTGAGCATACTTCACTAATTTCCAGTTCTTGCCCATGCTGAGTTATTTTGTGAAGAGTGCATAGCAGAGCTCCATATAAACTAAAACAAAAGTTTGTTACAGATCTTGCTCTTATTTACTACAGTTTCTGACTATTTGAAATTGTATCCCTCAACGCTTAAAGGCGGTTTATGTTGGCTGTTGGTACAGCAGAAGTTTTGAACAATATTGCCACCAGAATCTTGATTTCTAGTTGCCTTAAATTAATTACTTATTAATTATAACTAGATAGATTTACTTTTAAAAGGACCTCATTTTTTATTTTTTTTTAAAAGGCCTGTACAGAGCTTGTGTATAATTTATTACCTTGGGAGAAGCCAGAGAATCTGTCATTTCTATACTTACCACTTTTTCATCTATTCATAACAAGTCTGGTTTTGACTAGTTGAATTTTTATTGTCTTTAGTGGCATATCGGAGAGATGAAATGTGGTCTGAAGGGCGATATGACTATGAAAGAATTTCAAGAGAACGTCTTCCTCCGAGGATTCATCCAGATGTAAGTATACTATGTATACTGTGTTTCTTAAGTGTTATACTGTACAGTGACCTGTAACTTAAGGGCAGCATTTAGGGAGTTAATTCCTGGTAAACCTTCTCATCTTCCTCCTTGACCTCCAAGTTCAGTTCTTTCCTCATTTGTTTAAGTCAACAGTCTAGCAAATACATCTGTAAAGAGATTGTAGGAGGCCTACCAGTTTAAATCTTGTCATATTTTCAAATCTATTGAAAGTGGTTTAGAGTACTTACGTTTTGATAAAGTGATTTTTTTATCCAGTGTAATTATTTGTGTCATTAAACATAGGATTTTTCATAACTCATGGAAAAGCAAAGGCCATACTGTATTTTGTTTTTCTCCAGAAACTTGTTTGTATATTAATACATCTTTGAAGTGATTAAGGGTGGTTAAATGACTACTTGTAATGTTGTTCTTGTCACCAATGCATCTTTTTACTACTATGCTTAAGGCATAAAAGCAAATGATTATAGCAAATGTTGAAAATACACACTTGCTAAAGAAATTATTTTGTGGAGTCCTATCAAGAAAATGCTTGCCAAAAGGTGTAGATGGAAATCTTACTTTGTAGGCCTGGAGACTTCTCTCTGTTATGTCTGTAAAAACAAATGCAAAGGCTATGCTTATTCTTATGTGTAATAAGTTCAGAATGCTTTTAGAAAATATCTTTGCCAAAGAATCAGGTGAAATTCCTTTTTTTTTTACCCCTATGTCTGAAGTCTCTTCTTTAGACAAAACAGTTTGCAGTTTGGCCATTTTGAGCTATTGTGGTTTAAATAGAACTTTAAGGATACTTTTTAATGTTTCTGTCTACATGCAGTTAATTTAGCATGCTTTCTGGGTTCTCTCTGCTGTATTTTCAGCTTGTTTTCTAGAAAGCAAGCTACCACTGGTAACTAGTTATGCTGTTTTCTCCACTGATCAGTGTATTAGTGCTTGGCTGCTCTGAAATACTTTTAATGCTTTTCACAGGCAACAACAAAGTTTCTGCATTTTCAGTAAACTAGAAATCAGATAAGTTTGTACAGGCTATTTAGTCCACTGCTTCTCCCCTACATTTATCAGTAATAGAATATGAGGAAAGACAGAATATATTTTCACATTTTTTTTCTTTAAAATCAATATTTGGCTTGACTAACACATTGCTAATTCAATTTATCTATTTTGGCAGTGACATTTCTGAATTCCATTAATCTTTCGAGATGTCCAGGGAACAAAGTATGGCATATGCATTATGGAATTTTATTTTATAAGTTAAAATGTATGATGTAGTCTTCTGTATTGGACTTAGATGGCAAGGTTTTGTTAGCACGTGGGCTGCAGGGTTGGCCTGTAAGAGGAGGTACCAGGAGCTGCCCTGTGTCAGGTCAGAGCCAGCTTCCAGGCAGCTCCGAAAGGGACCCGACACTGGCCAGAGCTGAGCCAGTGAGTGACGCTGGGTGGGCCTCTGGAAGAGCAGATTTAGGAAAGGGAAGAAAAAAACAAACTGCTGTACAACAGCAGCTGGGAGAACAAGGAGTGTGAAAACGTTAGAGAAGCAGCCCTGCAGCCCCCCAGGTCAGTGTAGCAGGAGGTGCTGCAGGCAGGCAGCAGCAGTTCCTCTGAAGCCTGTGGAGAGGCCCCTGGTGGAGCAGGCTGTCCCCCTGCAGCCCATGGGTCCCACACGGAGCAGATCTCCACGCTGCAGCCCCCCCATGGGTGGAGGAGCCCCCGGTGGAGCAGGTGGATGTGGCCTGGAGGAGGCTGCGGCCCATGGAGAGCCCCCGCAGGAGCAGGGGGCCTGGGGGGAGCTGCCGCCCACCCATGGGGGACCCGTGCTGGAGCAGTTTGCTCCTGGGGGATGGACCCCGTGGTACAAAGCCATGTGGGAGCAGTTCTTGAAGAGCTGCTGCCTGTGGGCAGCCCCCGCAGGCTCAGTTTGGGAAGGACGGCATCCTGTGGGAGGGACCCCACGGGGAGCAGGGGCAGAGAGGGACCATGAAGGAGCAGCGGAGATGAAGCGCTAGGGACTGACCACAGCCCCCATTCCCCTGCGCCACTTGGCGATGGGGAGGAAGTGGAAGATGGTGGATGTGGAAGGTGTTTTCAGTTTGCTTTCAGTTCTCACTGCTCTAGTCTGTTATGAATAGGCAATGAATTACATTAATCTCCCTTACTGACTTATGCTGGGTCTGTTTTGCCCATGTCAGTAATCGGTGAGCAATCTCCCTGTCCTTACCTCAACCTAAGAGCTTTTTTTTTCTCCCACATTATATTTCCTCCTCTTGTTTTGCTGAGGTGGAGAAGCGAGAGGGCGGCGTAGTGGAGCTTAGCTACATATTGACGTGAAACCACCACATCTTTTTGATGCAAGAGTTAACCAGATACCTCAGCGCTGGCTTTATATTATATGAGTTTGGAAGTGGGAATAGAGAGACTATCAGAATAAGCTAATTTATTGCATCAGTACTATGCATCTGTACCAAAGCAGCACCCACAGTAGTTAGGCAAACCAAGATCCAATGTCACTTACTGGAAGAATATGAAGCTCCTCATACAACTCTGCTTGTTCAAGAGGATTAGCAGGCAGTTTCTGTCCATGCAACCCTGTGCCATTGTTTGTGTGTCCACGTGTAGAGGGCTGACCTAGCTTTATGCCAGGCAAGTAAAATGAAATTAATTTATTCCTCAATGTTATGAAAATCCTCGGCATTTGCTGGTAGCTTAGTATGTTGGAACTGAGACAAAGCATTGATACAGAATGAAGTACAGCTTGTTTGAGAGAGCAAGAGAAGTGTCCTAATCTAATCCTGGATGTTAATTATACATCACATTGTGGTAGAATTGTGGTAGGAGCACATGCTCTCAGATGCTGGTAAACAGTGAAAAGTTGTGGGTGCTTGGCACAATTAAGCAAAATGGGTGTGACTTGAACTGTCTAACTCCTGAATGTCGTTAACTGAGGTGGTAGGGACTACTGGGTGAGATTAAAGCACAGAGCCTTTTTTTTTTTTTTTTTTTTTTTTTTTAGCTTCAGAGCATATCTTTGTAAGACACCAAACAAAAAATGTATGTAGAGGATGCTTAACAAGGTAATGGTAGATCAGGCATTCTGGCAGCATAGGAATGTGTATATAGTCTATACTTTGCATCAGTATGGCTGTAGGCTGATTTTGGATTACCTTCTAGTAACCCTGATGGCTGGTCTCTGAAATCAGAGCAAATTTTTCCATTTTTGCTTCTTTTTTTCTTTTGCACGTTTAGTAGTTTGTGAACTAAATGCGTTTTCTGCAAAAGCTATTGATGCATTAGCTTGTGACTTATGCTGCTAGGAAAAAAAGCTAGTTTGAATGTCTCCCCCCTGACTGTACATGCTAATTGACATCTTTTGAATTATACCTTATTTTTAAGGCCAACAGAAAAGATACCTTGCTAAAAGAGGAAGACTTAAAAGACAAAGTCTTGCATTTCCATTTGCTTTTTATTTTCTTGATTCCTGAAAATTGAGTTTGTATCTTTTGTAATTGTACAACTTGTGCTTAATAAGCAAAGAATCCATTTAATGGGTAAATAGTGTATGACATTTTATGTGAAGGAAATGTCATACACTAGAAGGAAATTAATTTTGCGGTCTAGCAAAAAGCTATCCAAAACTTGCATTAAAAGAAAAACAGTGTTGTAACTCTCTGTCACATAAATCATTAGATCATGTGCTGCGTGGTATTGAGAAGATGCTTATCAAATCAGACTATGAAACAAGGATTGTCTTCACCCCAATTTCCACAGTGTAGAAAACTTTATGGATGTTAAGAAAATGAATAATTTTCAAATAGGCTCTTTGTTTTAGAGGCATTACAAATGTAACTTTCTTTATTGCATTCCTAAATTAATACAAAAGTTTCTGAGAAATATGAGTATCTCATGCTTAAAAAATGTAGCTGATGATGAAGTAGAGATTAACGTTACTGCTTTAAAATTTCAAAAGAAACTTAAACTGTGTTGAGAATTTTCTCTCTGTAATTAAACTTCCAATGCCTAAAGATTGCATCAGAATAGTGTCCAATTAAATACAAGTTATTCCACTGTCAGTCTGTTGTGACTTTTTCTGGTGTTCCCCTGTGCTTATTTCAGCTTTGAGATTATCACAGTCCACTGTCTAGAAATAACATGTTTTTACTCTTGTGTATTCACTATAGATTTCCAGATGTTAAAAACAAAATGATTTTGTTTTGTGGTTTAGGATGATTACCATCGAGTAGTAAACATCGTGCCCAAGAAACCACCACTGCTTGACAGACCTGGAGAAGGGAGTTACAGTCGGTATGACGATTACGGCCACGTTGAGTACAGGGACTACGAAGAGGGTCGCAGTTTTGCCCATGAACGAAGAAGTGGCCCACCACACCGAGGTGTACATAAGGTGATTCTTCTCCTGTGACTGTGATGTTTGTTGTCTTATGAAGGTTTGAATGCTGAACAATTAAAATATTTTTTTCAAACAGAACATTGCTGGTTTTGCTACTTCATGCTTTTATGCAGTTACTGTGCCTCCAAGACTCCTGTGATGATGTTGTAATAAGCGTTCGCTGCTTTTTGTGTTTCCTAGCTACTGTATGGGCTTGAAAGTGATCCTTTGTCCAGGTCTATGGGGAGCTCAGAGTCTGAACTGGGAAAACAGGAGTAGCTGGGAGTCCTGTGTAACATGGTGCAAAGTTACCTGGATGACAAGAAGAATGATAGCAAAAACTTTGTGTATAACAAGTGCTCGCACTTGGCCTGTTGAATGTTGTCTATCTAGCATTCTAATTTGCATAGTTGTTAACTTAGTTAAATTCTGCCATGATGCTGATTTTTTTTCAATAGCTACTCAAACACAAACTTTGTGGTCACTTTGAAAGGTCATTACTGTGAGTCCACCAATTGCAGATGTTTGAATTTCTGTAATTCCAAGCTAGTGACGAGAATTTATATTTCACTGAGGAAATTTATTTTTTAAAATCAGAGCCCCTCTATATGGTTTGGAAATTTTTGTCCCATACAAGGTACAAGGTGTTTTTTTTTTGGTATGTCATTTCAAAGTTTTTATCAATGATAGAGGCAGAAAATAGGAGTGGGGCCAAGTGGATAAACTGAGAGGAAGTCTTTCCGTGAACGATTAATACTCTCTTAGCTCACTAAATGCTTTGGTTCTGCACTAAATAAGTACCATTTGGAAACATTGTATTTGACATCTGTTGCTGAGATACACTTCAAACAACTGTCTCTGTATGCTTTGCAGGATGAATCAGGATACAGATGGCCAAGGGATGATCATTCTATAAGTCGTCAGCCTGAATACAGGTATTTTATAAAGCTTTACAGCACTGCCATGCATAGCAAGTTTTGGAGGCTGTCTGTTCCAGTCTCCTACTCAGAGCAATTTCTGTTTGAAACAGAATGATCAAGGCTTGTTCAGCTAAATTTTGAATTTTAAAACTATGCTGGGAAGTTCTTGTTTGTTTTTGTAGATATTGAATGTTGCTTAACTGCAAGGGTTCAAGTTCTCCTTCTTCTGAAAGGGTTCAAGGTTAGGTTCTGTCTTAGCATATTTGATTGAAACAGCATGTTAGCGATGTGCACATGCTGTTATTCTATCTGAGCTATTGGGATGTACCTAAATGACCTGCTCTGAATATCAATATGCTGCTCTTGCATCTGTTAGAAACCCACTGATTTATTTGGGTTTCCCATTATTTCCCTTAAAAACAGTTAAAAAGCTACTTTCCCATCTTTGCTGCCCCAGTCTGTTAAATGAAATACAAACTTTTTTATGTTGTAAATGTAATGTACACATGCATAGGGATATATAAATATGACTACATGTGGTAAAGAGGTTAAATAAGTGTTATATTTTTAATAATCTTTGTATTGTGGCGATAGTCTCACGAAAGCCTGTTCTAAGCCGTAGGTATATTCAGATCAGTCTCTCTTAGAATCTAGAAGATATGTGTGTACTTATGCTTAAATGCAGAAACAGAGAAGAGTTCCTGTTGTATAAATTTGTCAATCCGTAATTGACAGTTTATTCTTTAGAATTTTCCTTAATTAACCTTACTGTTTTATTTTGTACAGATAATGACATCAAAACTGTCATAACACTTACTGTGACTATGTAGAACATTTTTCTTTGTTATCAAAACAGTTTGTAGAGTAGAGCAGTGGAATGATAGGGATATGGGAAAGGCTGTTTGTTGAAGTGACATGATGGTGAAAAGTGTTTTCTAGTTGTATTGTTTTGAGATACAAATAAAATAAATGACACAGAAGTCTTTAATATTTATTTAGTAAGGGTAGGAGGTACAATGATAATAACTTTAAGATGCCTGGGATTGCAAGTAATTTAGTCCATCTACCTAGTCAGTCACACTTTTTGTATGACTTAGAGAATTCTTTCATCTGTCTAATGTTTGCTTCAGTGACTGCAGTACTTTGAGGCCAAATGGAAAGATAACTGAGCCATTTTAAAACTTGCTGAAGTGGATAGTGGATAATATGCAGGGCACCATATCCTTGTTCTGACCTTCCTGTTTCCTCAGCTGGACTGATGAGCAGGTATTAAAACAATAAATTAATTTCTGTGACCAACTTTTAGTCTGTACTTCAGGTTCCCATCTACGAAACGTGAGGAATAGGATTAAACAGTAGGGCGGTTAACATGTACATGTCCGCAGTGCAGTTTGATATGGGATTTTTTTTGATCTGATAAATAAGGACAGTGTTACACTCACGTTTTATGGACAAGGATGAAATTCACCATAAATATAAAGACAAGAATTAATTGTTAGTGTATATTTCCATTGTACAATGGAAATATTAGCAGTGTAATCTAAGAATCATTAGTAGTTCAAATGTAATTATTACAGGAAGAATAAGTCTATACAGAAGCTAAATAGTAACGGTTTTAGGTGTTGTTATTACATGCATACTTCTTAGTTCCTTAACCTTTCTTCACCTGCTCCTTTGTGTATGAATGATGGTGTTCAAACAGTGAATTGTCAGCATCTTCACTCCTTTGCAGGGAGGAGTTGATGGTGGTGGCTTAGGCTTCACTGTAAGGTGCACTTGGGATCACTTTGTCAATAGGGTTTTATATCTTTTTTTTTTTCTTTTTTCATTGGTCCACAGCACCACATTATAGCCAAATTTGTCATATATGTTGCCACATATATATTAATGTCCTGGCTTTGGCTGGGATAGAGTTAATTTTCTTCACAGTAGCTAGTATGGTGCTGTATTTTGGATTTAGGATGGAAATAATGGTGATAACACATGGCTGTTTAAATTGCTGCAGAGCAGGACATGCACGGATCAAGGACTTCATGCTTCTCATGCTGCCCTACCAGCAAGGAGGCTGGGGGTGCACAAGGAGCTAGGAGGGGATGCAGCCAGGACAGCTGACCCAAATGGACCAAAGGGATGTCCCGTACCATATGGGATAACTAAAGCTGGGGTAAAGGATGAGGTGGGGGCGTGCTCAGAGTGATGGGACTTGTGTTCCCAAGAACCCATTAGGCGTGGTGAGCCCTGCTTTCCTGCAGATGGCCGAACGCCTGCCTTTTTGTTACCCCTGAAACCAGTGTTGTTCATCTGACCATTTGTGAATACTTTGCAGCCCAGGAATCTCCAGTGCCAGGCCTGTGCTCCTGTCTCTTATCATCCCACAACTGTCTTTCTGAATGCCATGTCCTGTGTTTCCCCTTCTTAAGGTGTCTGCTGTTGTAGCAGGCCTGCATTTCTGCATGCTGCATCATCGTGTTAGTTGGAAATGTCTCCTCCTATGTAGAGTAACTCTTCCTTATTGCTGTCTGCTTAAAGCTATGTTTGTACCATTAAAGAAGAAAAAAATAAGGTAAACATGTTAGGTACAGACACCTGGTCAGTTAGAAAAATTGCTGTTAAAGCTTTGTATTCTGTAACACTTGGGTATGCTACAAGGGTCTGTGTGCACAGGACTTCTCTAAAAACTGTGTTCTTAGGGCTAGAAGCAACCGTAAACGGTTTTGAAAGGTAGTGTTCTACAGAAACCTGTGAAAAAAATCTTAAACCTTTACCTCTTACTTTACAACACAAGAAACAAGAAAAAGACCAAAAAAGAAGAAAAAAAAAAAAAAAGGTAGGGGGGGACACAAAACTGAGTTAATGCCAGGCAGCTTATTCTTACATAGAACAAGAGTGGCACCCAGTGGTCAAAAAGATTGTCTTAAATGCTTCGTGATTCCTGCCATTTAAAATGCAAGGATAAAATGTCAGCTCATTTTGCAGGCTTCAGAAACGTGGTAGTGGTAGTCCCAGCTTGTTCTTTATTAGGGGTTTCAGAGCGTCTGACTGTCACGCTGCTGTGCTATGGAAGAGCTCCGTGGTCGTATTTGCAGTTGAATGAAGCCTTATCGATTTATTACATCAATATGCTTTATGGCAGCAGTCTGCTTGTACAGAAGAGCATGGGAATAGTAAATACCCTTAAATGTCAAATTCTGTGATCAGACTGCTCAATACTTCCAGCGTTACGTGCTTGGTAATAGTTATGTGTTTTTCTCATATTGCACATACTGAGCTGTAGTGGGTCCCAACAGAGGAAGTCAAAGTACAGATCGTGGTATATTTTGTCTCGTGGTGAAAAAGGTAATTTGTGTTTCAAAGACACTCGCACTATAAAACTCAAGATTCAGAAATTATTGTATGGGGATGTGCTTTGGATGTGATAGAGATATTGTCTGTAAGTTTTTGTGGAGTATGTATAAATGGTGGTGTTTTTTTCATTTTTTTTCTCTTTGAGGTAGTAAAAGGAGATGTAAGATTACTTTAACCAGAAATACTTAAAAATAAAATTAAAAAAAAAAAAAGGCATGGAATGTGGGTAGGCCGTAGTACAAAGTGAGGTTTGTAAAACTAAAGACACTCAGGAGACTTGTAAAGTTAATGGGTTTTTGTAGTCAGTACTGTTACTAGGAATTCTAAAAAAGAATAGCTCTTTTATTGACAGAAATAATCAATTGGAGTTTTCTTGAGTATTTTTAAAAACTCATTCAGCAGCTAGAAGTGTGCTGTAAGAAACTGTCAGTATTACGTTTAGCATTTCCTCTTTAAGCATTCATCGTTCACACTTTCCTGCTTTGATTTCTTTAGCAGTTTAACTGTCAAAAAGTAGTTTCTGGTCTCTTGCTTTTTCTGTTTTTGTTCTCCCTCTCCTCTTCCTTTGAAGAAAAGCATTACTTGATATCCTCCCAAAGTAGAAGAGGCTGCTTGTTTGGAAAATCAAAAACCTTTATATGGTGGAGAGTTGGGGGGGGGGGGAGAAGGTGGAGTTTCCTATGTTAAAGAAACCATATGCTGTTGTTTTTTTTTAATTTTTATTCTTTCTTTGAGCTTCTTGCCTTTTCCTTAAATAAATAAAGAAAGAAGATGTGCTTGCTTGCTTTACAGTCATGCAGCTATGGCTTGGACTGTGATGTGTCAGCTCACCAGGAGCAATTCTCCACAAGTGACAAGAGGATTGCTAAGGGTCTTCAGCTTGGCTTAGCTGTATTTTTCTTCTTACCTTCTTCCTTCTTATCCAGTTATGCTCTGGTTTCTAAGCAGCTGCTCTTTGGCCCTTGTCTGCCACTGAGCAGAGCATTCCTGGTGCTTTTGCCCTTTTCTGGACTGTTCAGTCCTGTAGAGCCATTAGCCCCGTTTTCTACCATGCTCCATGAATTGTTCTCATGCTGATGTGACTTCTTCATGGTAATACCTTTTTTATATGTAAAGATAATGTGAAGGATCTGCTGGGCAGAGGCTTCAGAATGAGTTTCTAGCTCTCTTTCTCCTGGGCTCACCAGCAAGGGATTCTTACTGGATTTCTGAACTGCAGGAACTGATAAAAAATTTGGTAACCTGACAGTCACAATTTGGTTGGAAGTTGTGTGCCTCTTGGTACAAGCCTAGCTGGCACGTTTGAAGAATTGTACATCAAAGCAGAGTGTCGTAGTGTGCCGAGCAGAGAATTTTCTATTTGTGATGGCAGTTTTAATGTCTGGATCGCTGATGCTATGAGAATTGTGAAACTAGGAGAGGAGGAGAGATGAAATAACACGTGACTTGTTCGTACAGTTATCTTTTCCTGATGTTGATCACTCTTCTGGGGCTGGGTTATTACTTGTCTTTCGTGATATATCAAACTCATTTATTCAGAGCACTCAAAGGAGTTATTTGCATGCATGTCAGATCTTTGCAGAAGTATGCGGTGAAGAACTCCAGGGTTCCACTTCTTCTCTACAGCCCTCATAACAATGGATTTCACATGCGTGTACATTATTATAAAATGAGATGAGCTGTTCTGTCTGAAATGCTTTAGATTGCTAGCTGCTGTTTACTTTAATCACACCAAATTTTAATCCTTTAGAGCGTTCAGAATATTACTTAATTCTTTTTTTTTCAGCCACAGTGAGTTCATAGACTTCAAATATGCCAAAGTTGGCAACTTAAGATGGGTAAGACTCATAGAATCACAGAATCACAGAATTTCCTAGGTTGGAAGAGACCTCAAGATCATCGAGTCCAACCTCCAACCTAACGCTAACAGTCCCCACTAAACCATATCCCTAAGCTCTACATCTAAACGTCTTTTGAAGACTTCCAGGGATGGTGACTCCACCACTTCCCTGGGCAGCCTGTTCCAGTGCCTCACAACCCTTTCAGTGAAGAAGTTCTTCCTAACATCTAACCTAAAACTCCCCTGGCTCAACTTAAACCCATTCCCCCTCGTCCTGTCACCAGGCACGTGGGAGAACAGGCCAACCCCCACCTCGCTACAGCCTCCCTTGAGGTACCTATAGAGAGCGATAAGGTCACCCCTGAGCCTCCTCTTCTCCAGGCTGAACAAGCCCAGCTCCCTCAGCCGCTCCTCGTAGGACTTGTTCTCCAGGCCCCTCACCAGCTTCGCTGCCCTTCTCTGCACCCGCTCAAGCACCTCGATGTCCTTCTTGTAGCGAGGGGCCCAAAACTGAACACAGTACTCGAGGTGCGGCCTCACCAGAGCTGAGTACAGGGGGACGATCACCTCCCTAGCCCTGCTGGTCACGCTGTTCCTGATACAAGCCAGGATGCCGTTGGCCTTCTTGGCCACCTGAGCACACTGCTGGCTCATATTCAGCCGACTGTCCACCATCACTCCCAGGTCCTTCTCTGCCTGGCAGCTCTCCAACCATTCCTCTCCCAGTCTGTAGCTCTGCTTGGGGTTATTGCGCCCCAGGTGCAGGACCCGGCACTTGGCCTTGTTAAACTTCATGCAGTTGACCTCAGCCCATCGGTGCAGCCTATCCAGATCCTCCTGCAGAGCTTTCCTACCCTCAAGCAGATCGACACACGCACCTAACTTGGTGTCATCCAATTTCTCATCTTCAAAGAGAAATTGCAAAATAACGCACTTGTAAGTCTGAGCAATACAAGCATTAAATTTAAGACTTAAAATTATCTGAGTTCCAGATTTTCTGAAAATAAGGATTGCTCTATTTGTAGACAGAGCATTCTGCATCAGTAGTAATGGTGTTCCGTATCGTACAGAAGTGGCTCACACAGAAAATGGAGCATCTCCTCTCTGGTTGTTGTTATGAATATGTTTTCCTGTGTTAATGAAGGCAGCTTGCAACTTGAACTCCATCTTTTCTTTCATGTTTTCCATCTACTGTGTGAAATCAAGAAGTAATCCTAGTCCAGTACTTAATGTTAATGCATTTGTGTGCATAAAACAGATCTGCTGGATTGTACAAGGAATACTTAGTAATTAGTAGAAGTACTAAACAGCAACAAAAAAGTAATTTTGATGCTAGAAATGAAATAAAACTGTGGCAAAGGGTTGAAAACTCATTTTAGACAATTAGTGATCTCCGAACAACTGGGATTCATCAGTCAGTTCTGTATTGTGCTTTAGAAATCTTTTAAATCAGTGTCACTTTACCTTTCCTCTTTTTTTTTTTTTTCTTAACGTTAAGCTTCCATTTATCTCTGCAGAGTAGCACAGCATTACATAGCCCAGCTTTTGTAGACACAAACCTTCCCAGTGAGATTGTGTTTACTGAAGTTCATGGAGGAAATTGGTGGCGAAGTGGGAGTGCAGTACAGCAGTCACGTTCTGCTCTCTGCCGGAGCTGCTGTTCCTTTTGGTGACCCTCTCCCTGCAGGTGCAGTATACGATGATGGGATGTTCCAGAGGAGTGACCTAAAGCTTCTGCATTAAGAAAAAAACATGTTCTTGGGCAACAGTGGTCATTTTAAACCAAAACCCATGACGAGAGAATCTCCAGATAGCAGCTAAGGGTCACTGCCATTCTCTTAATAAAGCAGGATTTAATACTGAGGATTCTGTGAGAAGTTTTTTTCCAGATGTAGGCCTTGGCACTTACCTCTACATTATCAGCTTTCTATTACAGGAGGTAGCTTGCTGCTTTTTCCTCTGAAAGTATTCTTTAGTGAATGAAGTGGAACAGTGAAACTATTTAAATACTTTGTACTCATTTAGAGCAGCATATTGTATTGTGGGAGGTCCTCAGGCTTTGGATTTAGACTTTCTTGTAAAGTAAACCGATCTTTGTCCTGCACATAGGAGAGAACTTAACCAAAGGGATTTATGAGATGGTGCTAAAAATGTACATAAGTCCGTTGTTCTGCTGCAATATTTGACAAGTCTTAAGGGACGCCATACAAGGACCTCATTCTTTATTAAAAAACATGTGTGGAGGGAAATAAATATGGCAGCCACCCAAAGAAAATGGTCTTGCTTTTGACGGAGATTGATAAGTCGAGTTCTGATCATATTCATTAGCACATGCCTTTAAAAAAAAAAAAAAAAAAAAAAAAAGTAAAAATTTCTGCCAGAACATTCAAGCTCTCAGGCATTCACACAGCCTACCAGAGTAACTTGCACTTATTCATATCCCAAGTTCCAGTTTCCTCACAATAGGTCATTGTGGGAGGTTGGTTATACCTGTCTGCAACTCCAGGCAGGGACTTGTTTGTCAAAATCTACCTCAGAAGACCCATTGTGTTAGGCTGCTAGCTGAAGAATTTTACCTTAGCGTAGGATTTTTTGAGAGGGAGGAATTGATGTTTTTGGAACAAGATAATAGGTAATAGATAAGTTAAAAGGAGGTTCCAGTTTACAGCTCATATTTAATGACATTGCATTACACTACATATCTTACACAGCAGTCTTAACAGCTCAGTAGTTAAGATGTTTGGGATGTTTTCTGCTCTCAACACTGAGATGTTTTCTGCTTCACCATCTTTTTAGCTCTTTTGTGATGGGGACACCTTAGCATTTGTGGGCACTTAGCCAGAGCAGGGCAGTTTTAAAACACTGCATTTAATTAAGAAGTGTTTAGAACTGTGCACTACTGTGGGCCAGCACAGCTGAAAGGAGGAAGGTTTCAATTCAAACAAACCTGTCTGTTGGACAAGGTTTCAGTAGTAGAATTATTCTGCCCTCACCCTACAATGTAAAACTATGGGAAGAGGTAAAAAATCCTTGTATTTTAACTGGATGTTTTTGTGTGTTTCAGCTAATTGTGAGGTTATTCTGTAAGGTGAATGTTGCCTTTGCTATCAGCTATTAGAAATTGTTGATTGGTTGCTTTCAATTTTTAAATATTTTTATTTGAATAATTGTTGATTGCAATTTTTGTTAAAGACCTGTTTTCTTCTATTTCATTAAAGAATTTCTCAATCCAGTTGTGGGAGACGTTCTCTTTTAAAAATTACCCGTTGATAATCTTGTTCCTCTTCAGGGGACCTGAAGAACTCTGATTTAATTGCCTGTGCAATTTCCAGCTCAGGTTGAGGTGGTGGTGGGGTGTCAAACTTCCGTGTTATATGCGCTGTAATGATCATTTAGTTTCTTTTTCTTTCAATCATTTCTCCTGATGAGCTTCTGAGGTCAACTCCTGCTATTGAACCACGACCCTGTAAGCTCCTGTAGAAGTTTGAGCTGTGATTTTCCTCCTGGCTGGTGGGAGACTCCTTTGACTGGTATTGGTAGTAGGGAGGTCTGGCAGCTGTACTTAGGTTTGAAGTGAAGTCATGGGAGCTTCATTTTTTCTGATCAAAACACTTCAAGGTTTGTCGTGTATGGGAATTGTTAAATTAGCAGAGTTTCCCACCAGATGATTTTTTTTTTTTTTTTTTTTGCCAGACTTCTAAGTATACAACCTCTTGTGGTAGGTCTTACCCTTTATATGAAATTTAGGACAACTCTAAATCTTTGATTTAATTCCACCTGAGAGCCATAAGACAAAACCGTGTGAGCTTTTTTTTTTTTTTTTTTCAAAAAGCATTTTTACAAATAGGTGATTTCAGATGGATTCTGCACCTATGGTATTTCTTATACTTTAATGACAGTCCCTTGAAGTGTTTCAGTTACTTTTAAATACAGTCTCTAGGTTGTGACTCTAAGGCCTGACAAAATACTCTATGGACTAAAGACAGGTAGTCATAATCTTGTCAAAGAAAGTTTTGACGTGCTTAAAAACCCACTCTGAATTATTGCTGAATAAAGAACACCTAGGTAGTAAATTGTCCTGTAATTATTTAATTGACAGCCATTCAACACTCCAAAATTGGTAACAAAGAAGTTGCAGGTTCTCATTCTGGTGGTTCTCAGCTGCTATTGTGTTTACACAGCTTGCTTTTGATCTAAGGAAATGCTGTATTTTAAGGAACTAGGGCTTCTTGTGTGGACAGCTATTGCCCACTGTGGCTTTTGTAAGGTCCTACATCAGGATATGAAGTTGGTATTTACATTTTCAACAGTGTCTGTAGCTGTTTACCATAGCTATTAGTAACTATGCTATGACAAGGAAAAAATCAATAACGTGTTCAAATTCAGTTGCATTTTGAAATAGCAGTGATTTGCTACCTCAAACCAAGTCACCTTGCTGAATAAAGGATTTAAAAAAAATTTTTTTTTTTAGTCAGTGATGTTTACATACTGCTAATGAACTGTCAGGAGACCCTCTGCTTATGATGTACCTGTATGCTGCAAGATCCTGGGTAGCACCTCACTCAGAAGACTTTTTAAAACCAAGCCTGTCTGCTCTGGTTTTAAAGCTATCATTATAATCAGGTGGGAGATGGTGTGAAGCTAGCAAGTTAAAGCCCTGTTGGGAAATAATGAGGCAAACTCCCATGGATAGGACTTGATTATTCTGGAAGGGCTTCCTGACAAATGTGTTGAAAACCAGCCAGGAACTGAGAAACAGTGGGGAGGGAAGGAGGTGGGAGTCTCCCTTCGAGTCCAGACAGCTACTGCGAAGTTGGGCATCTAGCTCAGTCATTTTGAAGTCATTTCGACAACCAGCCAACAAATTGGCTTTATGAATGCAGTCATGTCTTTCTCAGGATGGGGGAAGTATTGTCACGGAGGAGTTGTACCTAATTTCTCTTAAGATAAATGCTTCATCTGATAGGTTCCATGGACTTATTTGTTATATTTGGTACAGACTAAATGTTCAGGGGAATTTAATTCCCAGTGAGAGAGGGTGGGAATGGCAGAAGGAGCTTTGCCTAGATGCTGTTTCTTTAGGTGAACACAAGCTGCCTTTTTTCCCCCCCTTAGAGTAAGCAATGAGATGTGTTGTAAATTTTAGTAGAGGAGGGTAAGCAAAAACAAATTTGGTGCTGCTGACAGTAGGGGCATCCTTTTGTTAAGGATTTTGCTGCAGAGAGAAAGTTCTTGGTAGAACATTTCCACCTGCTGCTCCCAATCTGTTACAATCTACGAATGAGGAAAAGCTCGTTAATAAAGCAACTCCATGATCTCATGCCACTGGTATTATTTCTAAAATGTGTTGATATTTTTGTATGCTAACAAGTTAATGTTAGTCTTGATGTCTATTCCTGATACATATTTGCATAACCATATAAGGTTCTTTCCCTTGTATGCAAAACTTTGTAATATTGGTTTTGAGTTGGTAATGAATGCTTTTGTCTAAGTGCAAGTGAATATTAATCTGTGACACTCAACAGTGCTGCTTCAGCCAGCTGGCTGAGTGTCTTTCTCTTCTGAAATTTGACAGAAGCGGTTGCACTGTGTTAACTGAAGTCCTTCTTTAACTATTGTAGTATGCCTGGCTATTTCCCTGAAATTGTTTGAGAGCAGGTTTATGCAGTTTGGAAGTAGAATGGGAAAGAAGGATATTTGAGTGCATTAACTCATCCTTCAGATCAATTCAGATCAAATTTGATGAGGTAGAAACTCAGTATGGGTTCTACAATTTTTGTTGTAGTACATGCATTTTTGGAAGAGTTTTGTACAAGGATTATCTAAGACAGGCAGAGGAGTATGTTAACAGAGGCGATTGAAGTTGAGATGATAATGAATTATTTTCTTCAAAAACTTTCTTCAGCTGCTGTTACTTTTATCCCTTAGTAACATGTCTCTGTTAAACAGTTTTCTGTTTAAAAAATTCTTTGAATCTATGTTAATTATTCAGTCAGAATACTGTGTTTTCAGTGTTGTTTAAATATGTGTACATCTTATTTTTAGGAAAATAAATTTATATATAAACACCTAGTCTTAGTGCTTCTAACTTTAGCTACTCTGAAGTTCTGCCAAGGAACCTCTGATTTATCATAAATAGATGTCATGAATGCAGTACAGAGACTGAGCCTTCCTACAGGAAAAATCTGTTTCCACAGTAGTTTAATCCTATATAGGTTTGTGCTGTTCCAGCTCTTCCCTCTTTCTGCTTCTGTTTCACGTGTTTCACCCTTCAGTGAGCTGGCACTGCATCCTGACCCACCAAAACCAATTTGCTGCCAGTTCGACTGCCTGAGAAAAAACATCAGTGCCAGGCTAGGCAGCCACTGAGAATGTGGATTCATATCCAAGGAAGATCAGGTTTGTAGCAGCATCAACTTGAATCAGTGTGACTTGTATGCACTCTGAAGTTAACTGTTACTAAATCACCGAAGTGACTGAAGCTGTACAGTAGTTCCAAAAGGATTTTTAATATGGAGATTAGCCAAGTAGCATGGCTTGTCTCTGTTGAATATATTTAAGTAAGTGCTGTTTGTAGTCTGTAGGAAATAATTTTAAAAAATAACAGAGAGAGAAAGAGAGATGGACATGTGTATTATAGTGATTGTAAACTGCAACCAAGGTGAAAGAAAAAATCAAATTGGGGGCAAAAAAAGCTAGACAGCTGAATAAATCTACAAGAGGAAATGTCTGCCTTAAGTTGGGACTTTCTAATTTTGAACAAACTTGCTACATACTTGACAGGAAGCAATGAGATCAGAAAATAATAATGAACAATATACTTTTTCTTCATAGCCATATAATAATGGCTTTTATCTTTGGAAACCTGAAAGTAAAGAGAGTTTGCAAACTTTTATTTAAATTTGCTATGCAGAAGTCCATACTGCTATTGCAAAACTGTAGGGGCATAAGCACATCAAACCAAATTAACCTATCTGCTTCAAATCTTACTTTAATTTAAGACTAAAAACAGAAATTTGGGGACTATTCTTCTGATGTAGGGAAAAATTGTGTTTTTTTCTGATTTATAGATCTCATTAAAGAATTTGGAAAGAGGAAAAACCACTAAATATAACAAGGGCATTGTGTATCAGTGTTGCTGACATAAGGAATTGCTGCTTACAAACCTGTTCCCCAACTTGTTCTTTCCTTCTGCAGCTTTTTATCGACAGTGCTAGAAAATTGAGCACAAGGGTTGGTCAAATCAGTGTATACTGGTGCAGTACGCTATTTGGTGCTTTCTCTTAAGTATCAGTGAACTAATGGCATTCTGCAGCACACTGATGAGAAGTCCTAAGAGCTCCTTTAGCAGGTATTTCATGGTTTCTGGGTTCTTTTGTTTAAGAATTTTAAAGATAGCATTTGGGAAGAAGAATAACAACATGCTGAACACAACTGACTTGTGCCCATAAAAATAGAGTGCAAAAATATTTCCTTTATTTGTGGTGCTTAGCGTGTATATTGTTAGACAAACGTTTGCCTGCATTGCACTGCTTGTAACATGGCAAACACCGACTGTGAAGTGTGTTAGCAATTCTCTTATGTGCTGTTCTTTTTAGAAGAATATAACACTCCGATGTTTGTTCTCTTAAGAAAAAAAAGAGGATAAAAAAACCACTCCCCAAACCAGCCAACCAAAAAACCCCACCACCCACCCACACTGTGTTTTGTTTGGGAACTTGGCAATATAAAGTTGCATGACTGTAAACAGCATTTACTTTTCTCCAAAGTCTCATGTAATTTCTCACCCTGATTTAGAAGATCTTTAAACAAACAATAAACTTACTTTAAAACTTCCACAGAGCTGCTTACTTGTGTTTTGTAGGACGTTACTATCCTCAGATACTTGTTCTCGATACCTTTGTGCTTGATTTCTGTACTACTTGGGAATTTTTTCCGTCTCCCACCCCATCCAGCCCTGCGTTCTCTGGTACCACAGAGGAACTCTTTAAAATTCTTTCTCATGTTCCGGTCTTGGTGCCTGTGGTAAAATGACAGTGAGATGTCTGAGTGCTGATTCAGAAAGGTCTGTCCCATTAGAACTTCCTCTGGAAGTGATAATGCTAACCAGTTTCACTGGTCTGTTAGGGTATCTGGGTAGAGTATGTGAGATAACTTATCTTGCTTCCCGTCTCTCTTCCAATTTAAGGCTTCTATATTGAGATACAAGATTTGAGTGGTGTCAATTTTGAATTAAGTCTGATTAGGAATTGATTCAGTTGCTATTATACTGAGAAGTTTATTCATTCAGATTGTTATCTGAACTGCATGACTGTTCGGGGATGATATGCTGCTCATAAAGTCGAGAGTATGAAATCTGGTCCTACAGTAGTGTGTGTTAATAAATATTTTATCAGCTATATTTTGTGCTGAAGAAATTGCTGTAGCTGTTATTAGAAATTGAAGGTTTGTGCATCACTTTAAGCAAATATGCGCTCGGGAACTTTAGCTCTATGATTTATTTTCTATTGTAGAGAAATTATAGGACTTATTAAACTGTCATTTTTGAAAAGAAGAGAAGCCAAAATTGCATGCATTTAAATGAAGTTATTTTGTCTGATTTGATCTTAATTTGTCTAATTTACATTATAGTTTTGTCTTCATTCTTCATACAGTTGTATAAATCTGTTTGCTGTTAATTCTGTGGAAATTAAATCTACGTTTATACGGACTCTAACTCTTCCTTATTCCTTTGTCATAATCGGTGTGCTTGGCAATAGTTTGTCAGATAATAGAAAAAGTCTAAGTCTGAATATACTTCTATTGTTCGAGTTTATCTTCCAGCAAGTTTAATAAATTATATCCTTGATGACAGTAGAAAAGAGGATGCGCTTCTCTGAGGATAAAGAGAGAAGTAATCTGATTTCCAGCTTCAGCTGAACTGCATAGCCTGGCTATTTGATTAATGGACATAGACACTTCTCCCTAATGGTACTGTAATATTTGAGTTGTCTTATTTTTTTATTTTTTTCTCTTTTTCCCCTCATCTGCCATACCTGCGGGTGTGGAGGAGGAAGATGAGTTCAATAGATTTCATATCGAATAAGTTGGATGAGTGCCATTAGTGTGGAGTTTTGGTGTTTGCATACAATGACTTCTATGGTACTGTATTTATTTTTAATTTTTTTGGTATACATGCTGTATGTCTAGCTATCCTCTTCACAAGATTTATCACTGTCCTCCAATACCTATTGCCTTCTACCTTCATGTGAGGTTAATGAGATTATACTGACTAGACCAAATTACGTTAATTTCATTTAAAGCAAATGCTATTTTCAAGGACTGTAGTTATTTGCTCAGCTATAATGTTCAAAACCAGTTGTCGTAAGAAATCTGTCATCGTTTCAGATGTTCAAATGAAGGTTGATGGAGCCAGATGTGATTATTTGTATCTACAATGCTGTAATTTATTGTTTTAAGTTATGGTAAATCAGCATAAAGATCTTTGGACAAAAACAAAGGATTATAGCAAGTCTATGAAGCAGAGCTAAAGTAAATTACTGCTTTGTTCCATAAATGTATACTGCAAACTTTGGAAAGAAAGGGAATGGGTTCTGGGAGAGAGGATGGTAGCCAGAATCTTCAACCATCTAGATTTACTTTGAAAATGCTGGAAGTGTTCTTGACCCTTCATGTTTGCTTTTTGGGTGCTTAACATGCAGGAAATTTTGAGAAAGTGAGAGGGTGTAGTATACTTTGATAAATGCTTTCCACGTCAGCTGAATCATGTTGGTAGTTCTGTTAAGCCCTGCATTATCCTGGCAAAGAAGGCAAGAAGGTTCTTTGTTGGTATTTTTTCTTTTCCCTCTCTCTCTTTCCCCCACGGCGTATTTTGAGACAGAAAAGGCGTATAGTTAAGCAGAGTTCAAGTTTTGTCTGTTGTAGTTTATAGAATCCCAGAATAGGTTGGGTTGGAAGGGTTTTCAAAGCCCACCCAGCTCCAACCCCCTGCCATGGGCAGGGACACCTCCCACCAGCCCAGGTTGCCCAAGGCCCCATCCAGCCTGGCCTTGAGCACCTCCAGGGATGGGGCAGCCTGTGCCAGGGCCTCACTGCCCACACAGTAAAAAATGTTTTCTAAATATCTAATCTAAACCTACCCTCTTTTAGTTTAAAGCCATTACTCCTTGTTCTATCACCACACTCCCTGACAAAGAGTCCCTCCCCAGCTTTCCTGTAGGCCCTCTTTAGGTACTGGAAGGCCTCTGTAAGGCCTTCTCTTCTCCAGGCTGAACAACCCTAACTCCCTCAGCCTGTCTTTATGGAGAAGTGCTCCATCTTTTTGCACGTGAGTCCAGTGTCTTAAGAGGTGTGTATCCTTTCCTCAGTTTATAAAATTGTGAGTTGTTTTAAAGCAAGGTTAATAATCGAGCTTAAGCCTATAAATGGAATATTTAACCCTTTTGTCAATAACAATAATCTTCCTCAGATGGGATGGCTCATTAAAACTTATCAGTTGACGTTTTGTCTAGGTGGTAGACCACATTCACCTGTGAGTTACTGAAAGCACCCATATGGTTTCTGCTGCACTGTGATATGCTGTTGAGTTGCAAGTCTTTTCAGTGCAGTGTCAAAAGTGTGAGATGTGTCCTCTGTGGCTGGATCACACTGTAGATTGATTAATGCGTGAGTTAAAAAGATAGATGTCTTTACTGGGATCTAGAAGTCCAAGTTGTGTAATTTGAAAGAGAACAGTAAGCACGAGTTCTTGTACACAGTTGCCAGGCAGTATGAATTCAATGAGAGAAAAAATCAGATTATCTTACAGATCCATATATGTTGTCATCCTTTTTCTTATTGATTATTAATCTCTCCTCATATATTTTCTTTTGTGATGGTGCAGCTTTTTCCCTTATTTGCACGTGTGATGTGCTTTCACATACTCAATTATGCCTCTGCTCCAGGCACTTCATATCTAGTAGGTGATTTAATTTTGCCTTTTCTGTTCTCTCACATTACAATACTGGCACAGCAGTTCATGTTATTCTTCGCTTCTAGCTTAATCTGTACCACACTGAGGGCTTCCTATAGCCCTCAGTTTCCCCAGTGCTGAATGGTTTGCTGGGCTTAAAATGGTTGGGGATGATGAGCCCAGAAGAGCTTGGTGCAGTAGGGGTAGCTTACGATACTCTCCTATCCTTTGGCAACTGAAAAGCTCCCCTGTACTGTGTTCCCTTGGTCTCCTGCTAGAGAGAAAACTGTACCTTTGCCTGTTCTATATTTCGTTGTGTTTTGTTTTGTTTTTTTCCCCTCCAGGGAACTGGATCTGATGGTTAACTGAAATAACTCTCAGACCTATGCTCTTCCCTCAGCTGCCCTTGGTGGATGGTGTATATATATATGTGTATGTATATGGATGTTTACTTACAAAAGTGCAGGAGCTCATCCAAGATTACCAGCTTTAGGGAGAATTTCGTGGTCAAGTTTCGTGGAGGTTAACAAAGCTGATAGTTCCCCCAGCTGTACTGCAGTAGGAACTAACTTGTGCTTTCCAGGACTAGGTGAGAGATGTAAACACCAAGTACAGAGATAAGAGGGATCCTATTTAAAGGGGATTAATTTGTATTTCTTGTTAAAGGGAGTCATTCTATTTTAAAGTTAGAGCTGAGCAAAAATTTTGAATCTCTAATAAATATTGTCCCTGCTCAATAAACCTTTTGAGTATGTGTTGGAATCTGAAGCATGTGCTTAACTGCTTTGCTGAATTGGGGCCTTCATTACCAAATTGCAGGTGTATGTTAGTTTAAGTATTTAAGGAAAAAAAAAAAGTCAAACAATGCTTATTTTGTTCTGTTCAGCGTGGTTTGTTGCATTAATGGAAAACATCAGAAATGCTGTGCTGTTGCTGTGCTGTCCAAAACAGCCTTAATATAGTTAATATAGTAAATAGCTTGAGTGTTCGTGTACGAGATTGGGTCCAGTGAAGAATTAGCATAGGGTGATGAAACGAAAACATAGATAAATAAAATTTCTGCTTTTTTGTGCATAATATTGCTGCAGAATGAGGTTTTAAAATGTTTTCCTCTTTAAAAGTGCTCCAATGATATTTTGTAAATTCTTATGTGCATATTACTGTTATATGTGTTAGATAGCTAGGGCTCTGTAAAAATTTCCATAATAAACTTCTCTATATACTAGGGCTTAATAACTTGCTCATAAAAACGTGCTTTGGGCATAAAAGCAGTGTAGCAGTCTGCCAGAAAGCTGGAGCTTTAAGAATAAATAAATAAGGTCAAAGACTCTCTGTATGTTACAGAGAGTAATGCAACAAATAACATGTAAAATCTCAGAATTTGCCTAGTAGATCTTTTCACGTTTTGTGCAATTACACGTTTAGAAAAACATTTGTAGTTGCTTTCTGTTGCCTGCTGGCCACTGTAATGTTTTGTAATGTTGTGTCCCTAACTCTGAGTTACTTCTGGTTAAGACTAATGCCTCTTTGTCCTGGGCTGTGTCTCTAAAAGCAGAGCTGATTTGTTGAAGTCTGTGTTTAGCATCGTTCTCACTGATGTTACAGTCAATGAAGCACAGGTTTTTTTTCAAATCCAAGAGAGAGCATTAGGAGGGAACTGCATAGAAAGTGTGCTGTACCTAGCCTGTTCCTGATAAGTATTTTTTTATTATTCATTAAAGAGCATCTTGATCAAATATTTATGGAGACTTGCTGAGACAAACTAGTTAAGTGCTGAGCTAGGCTTTTTACCATTACTGAAGTCTGAGCTGTCTTTTCGTTTTCCTTCTTCCTCCAGTTTATGTTTATTTCTACTTAAACCCTTCATACATTTAATGCAGGTGTTGCTTTCCTATTTTCACCTACACCTCACAGGACTGAGAACTCATCTGAGAACTTCAAATTTCTTCTTCCTACATTTAAGACAAAAGGCTTTGAGTGTTTATTCATTAAGCGTGTTATTTCAGCCCCTGATCATTTCAGTTATTTCCTTCTGGAAAGTCTCTGGTTATTCCACATGTTTCCTGAAGAGTAGTGTTCAAAGCTATGCGTGTTGCTCTTAGGGCCTTTGAAGAAAGCAGGAGGATTATGCTTTGGTGATTCATTTGTTAGTGCAAATATCTGTGCAATGGCTACTGTATAGGGACTGTTATCTTGAAGCACTATTTAGCAATTCTTGTTTCTGTCGGTAGCCTGCTTGGGAAGATGGAAGTGTCACAAGAAACAGAAGAAGAAATGTTCAGAAAGGAAATTAAAATTGTTTAGATACAAATCTTTGTAACGTTGTCATGTGCAATTTTGGTACGTAGGCCTGTAAAGTATGCTAAGATAAGATAGCGAAGAAAGGCCTATAGCCTGTTAACAGAGAAATAATTATTTAACTGTAAAAACTGGCTTTGTTTCACTAGTGTGTGACTGAAAATCAGTGGCTGACAGCTATTTATATCTTCATGCTTCCCATTAATATGAAAATTTTTGAAATATAGATGATTTTTATCTTCCTGATGCTACATTCCACCTGGAATTTGAAAAATAAGCTGAAGGATTGTCTGCAGTCTTACTGGCTATGTTAACACATCTTTTCCCTCTCTGTCTCCCCCCACGATTTTTCTGTGGTAAAATAACCTCTGTGTTGTTCGTGGGATTTTTGTGCTCTGATGAACCACTTGTGTAGATGTGCTCTCCATGCCAAAAGTGGATCAGTACTGAATAAAACCCGTTAGTGTGAGTGGCCTGGAGGGCTTGTGTCACTGTGGTGCTACCTGTGTAGTGTCAGTAGTGCAAACCACCGCTGGCACACTGAAGGCCTTTGTTAGCCACCACAAGTATGCCTCTGTAACATGCTACAGGAGTTGTACACTAGAGGGCTTTTCTCCTTTTCTTCATCAACATAAAATTAGCTATAGCTACATTGTGCTAAACAAAGCCACCAGATCTTTGCTAGTCTTTGTGAGGCATTCGCTTATTTTTAATGTTGGACTATGATGAGAAATAGAGAAAAGCAGTGAAAAAGGTACATTCTGGCTTACACTAAATGTCTTGAAGTCTTTATTTTTTACTTAGCAATGCTTTGATTGTCAGAGGAGCTGAGAAAACCTTGTTTCTCTTCACAAGTTGTCTTCTGACTGAGGGAAATGCCACAGATCTAGATTCAGTAGATGTTTGCTTGCATGTTAAAGTTGGAGATTCTGTATGCAAAGTTGAATTTGGTAGTTTTTTGTTTGTTTGTTTGTTTGTTTTTTATCTTTACATATGTTTATCAACATAATTTGCAGGTAACCGGTATGTTTTGGTTATGGTCTAGAGTTAAAATACATGAACTTAGCAGGAACTTCCGTTGTTCATGTATTATACTTTCAAATCAGATGGATTTCATGTAATATTGAGTGTGTCTGTGGCATTTTATAGAAGTGTTTGAAGTAAATACTGCATATTGCAAAAGGCAGACTTTTTAATAGCTATAAATAAATACATTTTTTCATTCAGGGCTTGACCTTGGGTGGGTACATAAGCATAAGGGGAGAAATTCTGCAGTTTTCCTCATACTTGCTGGAAATAAACTGAAATCCCTCAATGTTATTTCCTGTAGCAAGGTGTGTGGACTCAGATGAGGGAGATAGTCCCATAAAAGTAAAGGTAAGAGAAATATAGAATGGAAAAACAGCCAAATAGTGTGAGCAATATTTGGGTATGCATTTCTCCTACTGTGATAGTCAGACTTTGTTTCAAGGTAAGATTGTGGAGAGAATCTGAAGAAAACAAAATGTGAGAATCTCAATTTCTTGAATGCCTCGTTCTCTTATATTTTACCTGCGTTATCAAGAAACAGAAATGCAGTTAGCTTCTAGCTATGATGTAGTTGAATGAAATTTGACAGAAAAGATGCATTCATTTTTTTTCTATTTTTCTACTTGATTTTTCTTCATTATATAGCACTGTTTCAGACTGGTTTTCAGATGACAGCTAATCTGTTTGTATTTATCAGACATAAAAGGTTGCTGTTGTATTATCTAGCACTGTTGTACAAACAATGGAAGGATAACCAAGTAACTTTTATTTTTCTGTTGTCTTCAAAGGGACAGCTTCAGAAGAAAAAGCTTCTATCCTTCTCATTATATGAGAGAGCGATCCCCTCATAAGAGGGACTCTCCTTTCTTCAGGGAATCGCCAGTGAGCCGAAGGGATTCTCCGCACAGCAGATCTGGCTCTAGTGTCAGCAGCAGGAGCTACTCTCCTGAAAGAAGCAAAGCCTATCCTTTTCACCAGTCTCAGCATAGCAGAAGTATGTCATCTTTACATAAAAGAAATATTTCTTCTCAGCAAGGTAATGCTGGATTAATGATGAGAACTGGTTCGTGAGGTGAAACTTCAACTCATTATACGACCTTTCTCTTTACGTATGCTCTTTTACAATGAGAAAACGAGACATCGTGTACCAATTACTTGTCTGCTCTTCAGCTGCTTCATTGTACTGTCTGCTCCTCTATGTATTTCATGCGTGGGATTGTAGGTGTTATTTCAACAGCACCTCCAGACTGACTGCAGAACTCTCAGCTGTGCAGTTTTTCCCAGTTTAGTTTGTTATTTTCATTTTAGCATCAACTGCTTCTGTTACTTCTTAAGTACTTCTCTGGATTCCCTTAGAAGAAACTCAGCTGTCATCTGTAGCAGATGAAGGCTTTTATTCCTGCAACCAGGGGAAAAGGGGGATTAAAAATTTGGAGAAATTAAGGTGCATGCTGGTACTTGTTATATTTTCTGAAAATGTTTTTAGAACTGTGTTGTTAGGGCTTTGATGCTGGTGGATTATTTTTTAATTTATTTTTGTAGCAATTTAAATTCATTGCCAAGTTCTCTTAAATCTTCCTTTCTTCAAAGAAATGTAGAGTCAATAACAAAAGGAATATGTTCTGGTTTGTAAAAGCTCAGCTGTTAATCTTTAAAAAAAATAATTTAATGAATCATCTGTTTCAAAAGTGAAAACCTGAAATATTTAATTTGCAAAAAGAAGCAAAATTGCGTTTTTAAAGTATGCTACAATCTTAGCTACTGCTGTTTCTTCAATTTATGTAAATTAATTGGATTTGAGTTTCCTTTCTGCAAATGTTATTCTAGTGAGCTACACAAACCTATTGTTCATTTTGACAGTAGTTTTTTTAATTAATTAGGGTTTTTTTAGTTGATATGTGGCATACTAGACAATTATGTAGCTCCTCTTGCCAAAAAGTTTCTTGTGGAATTCAATTCACATTGTTTAAATACTAAGGAATTATTTCACTTAGTGGTAGAATACAAATTAGCTTTCTAGCTGATCATTGCAATTATTGTAACATTTAGTAATAATACCCAGTGAATATAAATTCCTGTCAATGTAGGAGAGGAAGAGAATATGATACTCAACTATATTTGCAGGAGTGTTGTCGATGTACAGATGAGAATTACCAGGAGTTACATGAAAAAAAAATGTTTGGAAAAACACATAAATGTTTATGGTGTTTCCTACAATTCTGAGCTGACTTCTGTCACTTTTTAGTGCATTGGCAGAGGCAGAATTACTCAAACAGCAGTGGAAGTGGTGAGGTGGAAGCAGACATCTTCAGAAAAGATGCCAGTCCAGAGAGATAGTTATATTTAAGTCTGTGGCTTTGGGGTTTTCTTTTCAATTCCATGGTTAAACACCTTTCTCCATTTTTTAATCGATATGAAGAGACCAGATGGCTTGTACACTGACTATTTCTCTATAATAGCTTGTTCCCCAGAATATAGTACTCTGGTTCATCTGTTCCTGCAGATGACTGAATTAAAACGATCTACTTGCAAGATATAAATGTTTTAAATAAAACTTCCAGCATACTGTTCGAAAATGATTTGTCCTAGGTAAGCTCATCTATTACATGGTTAGAAGGAAAATAAAATGGGACTGATGTCATATTTTCAGCAGTCCATTTTAGTCTGTTCATTTTAGAAAAATGGATTCTTCAATAAGTGAACTGTATGCTGTTCCATGCGGAACTTTTAATACTTTAAATATTGTAATACTGCTTAAAGTCGTGCTGTCTGAATCAGTTTGACCTGATGACTTCCACTGCAGGAGGAATATTTCATGCTCTTGAGCCGTTCAGAAATCATCAAAAATACAAGATTTCAACAAAAAAAAAATAGGGAAATACAGGAGCTTTTGGAGTAGAGGGACAGAAGGGGCTAGTGGGAAGAGCCCTTTCAATCCAGTTACATTGGGTGAACATGTAGGAAGGAGGGTGGCATTGCTTGGTCAGGCCAGTCCAGTAAGGGGTCTATAGAGTGCTGTGCCAAGGAGATCCAGGAATGCAAATAGCACTACTTAGTATCATGTTCAATGGTTCAGAATAGTCGTATGTTCACAATAAAGCGCCTTGAAAATATACAGCAGTTTCTTTCTCTTCTTAATTTTGCCTAATTTACTGCTACCTCTTTCAACTAATTCTGTCTGTTCAAGCACAAACACATAATCTACTCAAGTTAGGTAATCTCTAAAGAATCCAGTGTGATGAAGGAGGTATGTCAAAGGCAGAATTGAAATAGTTATTGCATTTTTTTTTTAAGAAAGGATGTGGCTCATCATGAGGCTGAAAAGCAGGTATCACAGGAGCAAAACTTGTATGTTACCTGTTGATGTCAGGGTGGCGTTCTGTGCTTTGGGGAGTGTGACAGATTAAAGATGTGATTATTTCCATCTTTTTTTTTTGTTTCTGTCAGATGCATTGTATTTATAGCAGCTTTTAATTTTTGCACAGCTTTCCTTTTGGTGTTTTTTTTGTTGTTAAAGATCTTCCATGGTTAAAGGTAATTCATAGTTCATCTTCGGTTTCATGGCCACTAGAAATTCTTAAATACATCTGCTTGCTGTGTTTTTAAATGTTTTCCATTCAGCATGATTTTCAAATCAGGGACTAAATTGCAATTTGGAAAACTTTTATCCAAGTAATTTCCCCAGCTATTATCAGTAACGTTTTGAAAGACTTATCAGTAGCTGTGAAGATTTTTTTCATGGATTAGTAGGCCTTCAGCATCATGGTAGTAGTAACTCTTTTGCCTCTAATAATGTGCAGAGATGAGCAATTGTTTGATCTTTGCTTTGTACTACCAGTCTACTTTACACAGATGGCATGGAAATGTGAGGAAAGAGTAGAAGACCAGCTTTTTAAGTCTTTCTTGAACACAAAATCTATGCAAAATACATGCTTTTCACCATAGGAAATATGTGAAAAATATGGAATATATATCCAGACAGGTTGACCAGGCTGGATGAGGCTTTGGGCAACCTGGGCTGGTGGGAGGTGTCCCTGCCCATGGGTTTGGGACTAGGTGGTCTTTGAGGTCCCTTCCAACCCAAACCATTCTATGGTTCTAGTTCTGATTTCCTACTGTGAGAAGTATGCATTTTGCATAGACTTTTCCTTATATTTTTTGTAGATAGCAGATTTTGAAATACTGCTATCTTTTTATATTATTTTATATATTTATATTTTATCTATATATATATTTTATATTTCAAAACAATGCTATACATCTTATTTTACAGCACTGAGTAAAAAAAAAAAAGAAAATAGCTCAGCTGTTAGGAGTGAGATGCCTTGTTTTATTGCTTTTTATTGCTTGAATTCATTAATTTAAAGCCGTATTGGTTCTCCTAAATAAGTCTGCTCAAATAATTTATATCCAAATTTTCATAAATGCTTGATAGACTTGTTTTTAATTCATCCCTTTCTTAATTGAACTGATACAAATTTAATTGAAGCCAAGATAAGTCTGTATTACTTTCCATTTGTGAGCAGTCGTGCAATTTCTAGTGAATGTGAATAGTTTAGTAAGTTTACGCCTGCTGACAACAGACCTGTTGTACCTGTTCACCTCTTGCAGATCCTTTAGATGCAATCCGTAGACCACAGGCTGAAAACCAGTAGCCTGCACTGCAACCAGTTGTAGTGCTGTGGGCTGCCTGTAACCGACCTGTGGCAAGGCTGTGCACAGACTGTGATTAGCGTAGTAAATCTGAAGTGGCATTTTGCTGGTTTGAACACTTACAAGAAAACCTCTGATAATACAAAGAGAATTTAGCCTGTGGTTCATACAATACAGGATTTCCCACCGCAGAGCCTTCCAATGTACTGTGGCTGCTAAACCAGTTCCTGCACTGCCTGGTTTCCTGGAGTGATTGATTGGTGGCTAATAGAATAAAAAGGTAGCAATTCTTCATCTCACCTGCTAGGATTAAGCTTATTACAGGAACATTAAAAAGTAAAACGACATCATCTTGCCAAATCATATTGATGTGCTCCTCAGTTAAATATTGAGTAATGAGGTTTCCTAAATCTGCCAAGTATAACAACTCTCTCTTCTCTCTTTGTAAAGAGAAGAAAGTGTTATCAGAATTTATCAGATAGTGGAGGCTATAGATTTCCTGTCTGAGCTGAGCAAATTTCACTGAAGTTTTTCTGCCAATAAATTATGAAAGCCAATATATTTGCAGCATATGTATTTAATGTAATTTTGCACTTCTTAATTTATTCTTTAATTATAGGTAAAGAGAGGACTTCAGTTCAGACATTGAAAACGTCAAGAGATGCATCACCTTCGGGTTCCACAGCAGTACCATCATCAAAGGTGAATTTTGTTTTTTGAGCACTTCTCACCATTCTTTCAGGTTGTTCATTGTTGGAATTCATTTTTTTTTCCCTCACTTGAGAGGAGATGCTGTATGCAGCTGTTAAGGAAAGGAGCATCTTGTATTGCTCTGCAGTCCTGCAGAAAGGATGGTTTTCCTTTATCTAGCAGAAAGGTGCTGCTAATGCTGTGTATCTAATGATGACACTGACAATGCTTTTTATTCTGTAGTCACTGTCTTATTTTAGGAGAAAGGACATTTTAAATAGATTTTAAATCACTATTTTCTAAAGCCTGGAGTACGCTAGGAAAGGAATGGCAAGGAAAAAAATGGGGAAGCAGATTTTAGGAACAAAAGATCAATAGGACATGCATGTACGTGCACTGAACTCCATCCTTTAGTGATTCTTCAGGTGTGACTGGATTTGGAAACAGTGAGGTGAAGTGTCTGACAGATTGGGAAAGTAATGTGAACAGAAGAGTTGGCCTGGAAGCAGGGCTGCGTAGGGATGTGGCAAGAATGATAGCATTTCCTCGGGAGCGGAGCCACATTGCAAAACAGTTTGGTAAATGTCTTTTAAGATTCTAAATGATGCTGTTTAATTTCCCATCAAAAAAATCTTGTCAGCTGAGCACCAACTACATAATCTTACTAATTAGTTAAACAGACAGACTAATAAACGCTAATGAACAATCAGCAGCAATCAGTTTTGTTCTGGCTGTCCTGTGGCAGTAAAAACATTTTCACATCACAGACTGCTTGCCTGAAATTGTATTTGAGGTTAAAATGAACGCTTCCACAGGAGTATTTTCCCTACATTTTTGAGAAATCTTTTTAATGAAAAATAAACAATGCTATATATTGTTCTGAGTGAACAAGGTCCTATTAGAAAGTAGCATTCACCCTAAGTAGCGTGATATACTAGCCTGGTTCTTGGGGGTCTTTTTAATTAAAAAAAAAAAAACCAAAACAAAACAAAAGTGGAATGTTTTTTAAAAAAAAAAAAAAAAAAAGGGGGAGCGGGGGGAGAATGGTATTTTTGTTGTGAGAAGGTAAGACTGAAGGAAATAATTAACTGGGTAAAAAAAAAAAAAAATCAGGTTTTGGTTGTGCTATGTCACTCTAAGTACTTACTCCTTATGCAGCTCTTTTGGAAGTGCTGTGCTAGGCACTAGTGAAGTGCCAATGTCCTTAAGGGGGGAGGCAAGTCCTGTATTTACAGTGATGTAAATAAGTAAGATAAAAGCTGTTAGGCACAAGTTGCGCTGATCTGGATTAGAAAATAAACTTTATAATTAGTTCACCTATTTTGCTTACGGACTTAACATCCCGCAGCTTAATACCAAATCTGTAATACAAATCTGTGGGAACAAAGAGATACTACAAAATCTCTTGCTATGGTATTAATATGCAGTGTGAGCTTGAGCTATAAGTATTCTTTGTATAGCTTTCCTCTCCAGAGAGCTCTGATCGATGCTGTATTGATATTTTATTTTATTTTTTGACGCCAGAGGTTTGCGTATATCCACTTGATGTAGACCACACAAAATACAACTTTGTTTGACTGAAATCTTTACCCCAGTCACACAAGTATTTATTGGCTATACATAAGCATTACTTCAGTGATGTTTTATCACTCGTCCCTTTTAAGTCCCCACATCTGCCTGTAATGTACTGTTTTCTGTCAGAGGAGCCTCTTGGGGTGATGGCTGGATTACACTACCCAGTTAAACTGTGTAAGTGCTTCACTTGTGTGGAAATATCAACCAAAAAAGTTGTGCCAAAACATGATAAACATCTCTAGGGCGAGGGTCTTACAATCTAGAATGGAGAAATGAATTGTATGCTTCATTCTCTAGATTAAAGGAGATAATTTTCACTGCTCTAAGTAATAATTTAGCTTTGAAATACTTGTAAAGGTATATGCTTTCACAGCAATATCTCTTTTCACTTTAACTGTATGCAAATCTGAAAAAGGTTTTTTTATCTGTCTTATAATTAATTTTTTTACATATTCATGCCTGTGAATTAATACATGCTGGTGTTATCAGATCTTAACCACCTGTTTAATTGACTGCTGCATGACATCTTTTGTGTTTTTCTTTAATATCTTTCTGGACTACAAGCCTTGGAGGCTGCATCCAACGTAATTAAAGCCAAAGACAGATGTGTGAGACAAGGAAAGCTTCCCAGAGAAGATAGCAGAAAACTGACAGGTTTTTGCTGCTCTTGCATTATGCATAAGGAAAAAATGAAAAGACACCCTTTTTTGATTAAAAAAAAAAGTTTTTTTTTGTACATTTCTTGCTAGTTTACAACCTAAATAGTTTCAAATGTTTTCATTTGAAGTGTGCTCATGTTCTTTTAATTTTCTCTTACCTTTAATAGAGTGTACCTGTGGAAATGCTACTACTTTATTACATAAAATACACTCAGTATTTTTAGTACATGTTATTCACATGTGACCCACATAATTTGGTGAGATTAAATTTTTTTTTTCCCCTGCTGTCTTCCAGATACTAGAATGGCTAGTTTCTATTTTCAGCTTGTAGAAGTGTTGTAAGGCATGTGAGATTTTATCTTAAGTTTTTGCAACGATAACAATTGGTGACAACGATATTGATTATGTCTTTTTGCAGAGCTATATTTGAGGAAATGGAGAGGTTTGTAATAAAACCACAATACAAGATTTTCTGGCAGCTAGGAAGAAGTCAAATTATAGGTAAAAGTTGTGCATACATTGGGGAATAAGAACATTGGGCAGGCAGCAGTTGGTAGTGAAATTAGTATAAGAATAATCGTGTACTTTGGAAAAGTGAGCTGGGAGTTATATTGCCTCTTCCTCTTAGGAACCCTCTTACTAGCTTGTTTGCATATCAAACTCCTCGTTACCTCTGTCATCTCCTGATTTTGCTGATTATAATTCTGTAATTTTGTATTTCACTTCTCAATTCAGTTAAAGGTTGTGTCTTTATGACACAGAATTCTATATCGGACTGCAGAGTGTTTGGTTCCTGTGGACATCTATGTAATTTGCAATGAACTAATGATAAAGTGTTTTCTTTGTTTATTTCTTGTTTGCTTTTTTTTTTTTGTCCATCTACATGCTAAGGTGGAACAGCTATTGGGTAGACATTGTGGCATCCTTTTTCAGGCAGTTGCCTTTTGTATCTTTTTTGATATCTATCTTAGTGTGGCTGTTATTATTACTATTATCATTATTATTGCTATATTTTTTCTTTCTTTTCTGTCCTAATAAACTGTCTTTATATCAACTCACAAGCTTTTACCTTTTTTTCCAGTTCTCTCCCCCATTCTGCTGGTTGGGGAGGGTGAGAAAACGGCTGTGTGGTGCTGAGCTGTTAGATAGGTTAAACTACAACACCTTTTACGCCTTAAAATTGCATTGAATTATAAGGTCAATCCACACTTGTGTCTGATTACTCCATAGTATGCATTAGATCCCTTTGTCTTTAAACTCGGCTGGTCTCAAATTTTTCTGTTATCTAACCTTTGAACAACAAAACAAAAACTCTGATTCTGAAAATATGGTGCTTTTTTAACATTTTCCTGAACTTTATTTTGTTTTTAAACAAGTCAGCAACTGAAATTTTTGGCTTCCTTATTTCCTATTTCAAGATGTTGTGAAAAAATGTTTATTTTCATTTTGAGGATGTTTTTCCATGTGGAAATGTATTTCATGTTTAAACCTTCACTGTAATGTTTTTCTCCAGGCATTGGATAAGAGCAACAGACTATCGGAGAAAGAACTTGCAGAAGCTGCAAGCAAGTGGGCAGCTGAAAAGGCAGAAAAGGCAGATGAAAGCAGTTTACCTGAAAGAACAGAGTATGATGTAAGACAGGAGCATTAATCAATTTATTTTGTTATAAGTGTTAAAACAGTAGCTTCTAGTTTTTCAGCACTTTCCTGAAAGGCACGTCTTTTAATTTACCCTTGGAATTATCTGCCTGTACTGTGAAATTTTGGTGTAAGGGGGAGAGAAGGAAACTAAAGCCTTGTGTTTATGATGCTATATTCGTTGTTTAAAAAAAACAAAACACACAAAACAAAACACAATACAACACCAACCCACAAAAACATAGTGTGTTTTGTTACTATGATTTGAATTCATATTGAGCAACAATTGACAAAATCAGGCTCTGGCTCTCCCATGGAGAGTTCCCAAGGAACTGTTGCACTGGTGTAAGTTGGCTTGCCTACTCAGCTCCCTAAAACCAGTGAGGGCTTACTGAGTCAAAATATGAGTGTTCATGTAAAACATCAGACCAGAAGAGAAGCTCTGGTTTCTTGAGTTCAGTTCCATGCCATGGCAGTCTCTCATGTCATTTCAGGTATTCCTTTTTGAAAGCAATCATCCTTCATCTTAAAAATTAGGTCTTTACCCTTGCTACTGCACTTGGTTGATAGATGGGTTTATTTATCTTCCCTAAGCCTTTGTTTCGTTAATACTCAGCATTAATTAATTGTCAGTTTAGAACCATCTGTTCTTGCCCCTCCTTGTCTTCTGCCCGTATATTGAAGTGTGATTATAGCCCTTTTCAGTGATCATTTTTCACTGCTCTGCTAACAGAGCAGGCTTTCAGGCTCTGCGAGTGTTCATCAATTGAGAAAACTTAAACAGTTCAGTATTTACTACTGAAGTTAATTGTGGCAATATTGGCAAGGAACTGACAAACCTCTTGCTCTTGGACAATTCAGCTGTGGATCTTGTGTTCGGGCAAGTATGGGACCTACTTGATAACCTGAATCCCTGACTGGGGGAGAAAGCAGGTTAGTAGGGATTGCTAATGGGAGTCCTAGGGCTCTCAGATCATGGGAGCATTCAGCCTAGCACTGAAAGGACAGGGTCTGTGGGAGAGCCCTTATCACCTTTTATACCTTAACCATTTTTGTGGCTTTCTCACCTTTCTGTCCTGAACAGATTGACAGACTCAACTCTGTCTTTTGGCTTTTAGTCACAGGAAGACTATATGTAACACAGGATTTTCAAAGCCAAGGCTGGCAAGATTAGTAGACAGTAATTTCTGGCAAAAAGACAGCAGCAAGAACCTAGTAAGCATGGTGTCTTTTAACTAGCATCTTTTGATGCAGACATCTGCCTTTTGTTGTTTAAAACAAATCAAAGTCACGTAGTGTTGTGTTTGTTTTTTTTTTTTGTAATACAGTCTGTTTTAATCCTGCAATCATTTCAGCAGGCCTGCTTTTCAACTTGAGAAACAGTCTTACAAAAACAAAATAGTACCTACTTTACAAAGTCATGTCTTAAACTTTATAGTTAATGGGATTGTATTTTATATTTGTTTGTAAATGATTCAAGGGAAAATAAAAGCATCTTGGGAAGCATTACATTTTCTCCTTGTATTTCACACTTACAGAACCAAAGATCTAGATTTGAGAAATAAACAGACTGGATCTACATTTATCTGAGTTCTCAAATCATGCCCATTAATGTAATAGCTATCAGCAACTTCTTGATACTAACAGGAAGATACAGGTAGGCAAAAGAGTCGCTCATTTCCCTCCAGGAAAAAGAAAGTTTAAAAAGGTGGTGAAGTGCGGAAAAATAAGGAGCAAACTGATCCAAGCACAGATGCCTTGTAGAGGAGAACATATGCATGGGCAGTTCCATTTGTAGAGAGATTCAGGAAAGAAGAGCTGAAGAGAAATTATCACTCATGTTCTTGATGAAGGGAAGGTAATGCAATGGGGGAAATAACAGAGTGGGCCGTATGGAGAAGAGTTGTTGCCTCTCTGCCTCAAAGGAAATTGCAGTGGGAGAAAGATTCAAAATGAAACAATTGTTATAGATTATGGAGGAGTCTGAGATGATTTATTGACCAAGAAAGTGTGTCATGGGAATGCTAATGAAGGAGGTGAGGCATTTCATTCAGAGTCCTAGCAGAAAGGGTATTTCTCACCTTGATTAGTAGGCTGTCATGTATGAATTGCAACAATTTTTTTCCCAGTTTGTTTATCTTGCACAGTGTGTAATGGTTGAACCTTGTGTTGCACTGAACTTTTTATCAGCCTCTACTCAGACATTTCATGATTTAGTGCAGCGAAGAGATTCAGGGTCTGCTCTTCATGGTTTATATTGCTTCTGAGTTTTGAGCAGATGCTCATAGGATCACTTCAACTTTTTTTTCTAATGCTCTTCTCCTACACATTACTTATGTCTTAAGTTCCTCCATTTCTTTATTTTTAAATAGTTGAAATTTTATGCATCTAATTCAATTTTCCAATCTTATTACCGAAACACCCCAACCCCCTTTCTACTATTGTATAAATCTGTTGTGTAATATTGCATTTAAATATGCTGTAGTAATTTCTTCTCTTTCAGTTTTCTGTATAAACTCCTTGAAGTGTGAGTCTGTATTCTTTAGGCAGGAATACTGTCTCAATTTCCATATTAGAGGGAAGCCTATGAAATTTGATACTTCAGTAAGATTTCTGATACTATTAGAAATCCTCTAAGCACGTCTTCTATTGCTATGTAATAGGTATCTCTTTTCCTTTAATATTTAACCCGTAGCACTGAATGCTGCA
This sequence comes from Aythya marila, assembly GCF_965140915.1. Lineage (NCBI taxonomy): Eukaryota > Metazoa > Chordata > Aves > Anseriformes > Anatidae > Aythya > Aythya marila. The sequence continues at coordinate 176,087,128 of NC_139042.1, read as the reverse complement.
AGAGTTCTTTCTGATTTTGTCATTGACTATTTAACTTTGGTTTTGTTACCTTTATGCATTCCCAGAAAGCTAATCCCACTTTAATTGTGGATTTCTTGCTGGTTGGTTGTGATAAATACTAAATAGACAAGGTTCTTCTCAGAGGAAAGGCAGGTAAAGGTTATCTGACATTATTGTCCGTACACAATTAAGACTGAGTCATGGGTTTTCTATAATGTCATGTTTTCTATGTGTTTAACAGTTAGAGAAATACGGATTTTAGGTTGTAGCAATAATACTTCACTAATGGCCTTGATAATCACAGTCATATTTAACTAAATGTATTTGGGTTTTTACTTTTGGTGTTATGTTATGAGTTTTTATTTTCTCTCAGAGCTGTGAATATTGTTTTTCTTTTAAGGCTGGATCTTCAGCGCCATTGTATGTCGAACAAACAGAGGAAACAGAAACAAATATAACGGATAATACGGAATTGTATGAGGATGGCCAGCTTCTTTGCCGCTCAAAAGCAATTGCAACTAAGACCAAGGAGATTGAACAGGTGAGTCCTTTTGTTTTTTTGTTTTGTTACTAACACAGTGCTTGTGCTTGTGCAATGGTTTGATCTGCTGGAAATATCTTGATTTCTTTCTTTGTGTCTTCCTTGGAGCATAATAGTAACGTAATCTAATTTGTTGAGGCAATGGGATCACAACATCTCCATCTACAGAGATTCATTCAGATACATTACTGAAGAAGCACGAAATTTATCTGCACGTGGGAATTAGTGGTAGTTTTCTGTAACTTAAATGTAGCACCTGTTATTTCACAAGCCAAGGATGATTGCTGCTGTGAATAGCTGTTCCAAAATCAAATATAAACAGATAATTTCAAATGTAATTAAAAATATGGCTTTACATGAGATCAAATTATCAAAAATGACTTTTACACTATAATTTCTTTAACTAGAATATATACAGTTTGCGGATTGAACACTAGAAGCTGCCTGTTGTGGTTTTGTTTGGTTTTGTTTAACTCATCCAGTGCCATTGTCTTTATTCAAAGATTAAAAACCTTTACATTTTTCTTCGACTGAAGGGTTTTCTATCTGGATGAGAGGGGTATACATGTATTATGTTCAAAAAATGTATTTTTTTTTCTTTTGTAGAGTGTTTGGGGTTAGATTCAACACAAAACATGATTTTTGTTGCTCTTCTTGTAACATTGAGTTTTTGAGGAGGTTCAGAAGGTTATTCATCTACTAGTCTTTACCATATCACTCCACAGTAAGGAAATCGACTCCAATAACTTACTATATTTCGTTTGTCATAAAGAAATGAAGTGTTTTGTTTCCATAGTTTTGTTACTTTTAATGTAGAATTCTGGAGAATTTTCTGACCTTTTTCAATACAACCCTGCACAACACGGGAAAATTGGTTTTAAATTTATAAGTTGGTCAGGAGAGGTGATATTCATCAGGCATCAAGATCTGATATGCAAAGTTTTCGGTGTGTGTCTGTGATAGGTGGAAAGAAGATATACAAATCACTTATCCCCCTCTTGATCATCTCATAATGTCTTCAGGAAAGTAGCTCTCTGGTCTGTATGAGAAAAGATTTTAAAGTTTATTCTAGGTCTCTTCTCTTCGAGCTCTTGTGGCTTTTGTTCTGTTGCCCGGGAGTCCATTTCCTATACTGTAACACTGTTCCTTTCTCTTGATACATGAAAACCAAACTTTTACTCTTTTTTTTTAATGTTGATTTTGCGTAGGGTTTTCCTGGTGAAAACAGCATTATCTGTGCTGGGTCTGCCTGGGATAGAGCATGCTCTAACTTTTACTAGGGTCATGCTGCAGTTGGTCTATCCTTGTGTGTCGATCACCAGTTTCTACGTGGCCTAAATCAGCTACCACGAAATACATAAACTTATGACTATTTAAAAGTAACAAGCAGAGAAGGAAAAAAAAAGAAAAGACTAAGAGCAGATTTTTCTGAAAAGAACAACTATGAATATTTAGCTGATGCTGGTGAAACTGCAATTGGTTTATTTCCCATGAAGATGTGCCCCTAGGTCCTAGAGATAGGCTTATAGTCAAGAGTGATGAAAATTGGGGCGTAAAAACAATTGTTGTTTTTAATGCGATCTAAAATTATTATGTTTGGTAGTGTTGACACTTATCTCTAGAGGAATCTAGATTACATTTTATAAAACAATACTTTTAGGAGTTTCACTCAGAAAAGCCTGAGGAATAACTTTAAAAGTTTTTGATTTCACAGAACCAGTTTCTCCTGTTGTTGATTTGAATACTGAAGCTGCCAGCTTCCACAGAATTAAAATAAGGTTTTACAATCATACTGGAAGCATCTTCAGTACATTTTGTTCAACTGAAGACTTTTTTTTTTTTTTTTTTTTTTTTATTTTTATAAAATCAGGTACTGTAAATTAAGTTAAAGCTAGAGAAGACATATATTTAATCATTTAAACTTAGCACTGTAAAGTGATCTATGTGTTTTTCCAAGAAATTTTAAGTGATTGCTGGTTCAGCAATTTAAACACGATCCAGAAAATGTATTAGTATGATAGCCTTACTGTTTTTCATGACTGTGAAACACAGCAAGTCTTTTAACTGTATCTGGAAGCAGTCTCTCTGTAGAAATGTTGTAGCCTGTTGCATTGGCTTTGAATTGTCAGGATCTAAAAGGAAACTTGGTTTAATTCTGTGTGGCGGGAGTTCTCCAGTACTGACAAGGAAGGTGAGAGGCAGCAAGGAGTGGAACAGGAGCTAAATATTCAGGCCTGTGGTGAACTGTTTACTGAAGGTGCTCTGATGAACTTCTCAACATAATTTATGCTGTATTTCTTCTACTGTTTAAACAAAAGCATGTTTCTGGGTTCCTCACAGTAAAATTAGTCCTTAACACTCAATTTTAATACTATTGCTTGTCACACCACACTGCTTATATAGATGTAACACTTAATCTGGAAAGTAAACTGTAGGTTCTAATACTCTTCAGGAAAAGGAAGACTGACTTGATAATGAAATATAGAAAATATTTACAAGAAAGCTCTTATCTAATTTGTTTCTGCACTTAATGCCTTTGAACATGTCTTTCCCTCTGTCCCCCGTAACCATAATTTTGAAATGTGGTGGTGTGTGTTGTCTCAGCGTGGTTGGGTAGGCGACCATTGGGTAGATGTTTAAGACTGCTCTGGGTATTTGAAAATAGCACAGCAGAGGATTTTGCATTGGCAGGTCAAGGTCAATGACTGTTCAGAGTTTGCTGATGTAACAATTTTTTGTGTATTTTTAATCCTTCTGAATCTCATAATATCCAATACAGGCTAATGCATATTGTTCAGTTTCTGTTTTTATATAGTTAAGGATCAGCTTATGCTTTTAGCACGTAATGTGCTGAAGTGTGGGTTTTTTCGGAAGTGATGACAAATACGTCCTTGGTGTTAAGTTCCCAATTGGAGCGATTCACTGTCGGTGTTACACAAAAGGCTATCTCTTTGTTGCTCCTTATAAGCAGGAGTAGCAGGGATTCTTGAAATGTCTTATCTTGTCTAGACATCAAGTCTGCAGCACTGTATTAACTAGGCCATTATTATGTGTCCAGTTCTTAAATGTTGCATATGCAAGTTTAAGTGACATGGGTTACCTCTGAAAATCCATTAATTTTCAGAAGACAAATTTTACCAAATGAGCCAAGTACCTTCCTTGGTTTTGGCAAAAAAACAAACCTCCTGTGTTTCTGAATGAGATTTGACACTCAGACTTCAAAACTTCTGTTACCGCAGAGCTCTGGCATCTGTGAAGGAAGCAGGAGTGAATGCATTTGTGAATGCATTTTTTTTTTTTTTAATGGAATTACTGCTTACTACTAGATCTGACTGACTGGACCCTTTCAAACAATATTTTAAAATGTTCTAACATGTAGATGGATTGCTTGTTTACTTGACTTTCTAAATTAATATTATTAACAGCCCTCAGTAGAATTAACGACCTGTTACCCTTATGGACAGCCTTCTTGCTGGAAGATGCTGAAGATCACAGGTTTTGTAACGCTTATGTTTGAAACCTCATATATATATAGTGCATGTAAAGAAGGAAGAATCACTATGTGGTTGGGTATGTCGTCTGCTTTCTGGTATAAAGTCCAGTCTGTAAATGTGTACACTGAATCACTGTTTTTCAAGTTAGTTCTTGTGGGATAGGATGCTTAGACTTTGCCTGTGTTTGTATGGCATCTGGAACAAGAGGTGGTTACTTCTCTTGTGTTTACTCCTTCACTCTTTGGGAGAAATAAGGCTGTAAAAACAAACCAAAAAAAGCAACTGAAGATGTTGGGCATTACATGCAAAATGTATTGTCCAGTTCCCAGGATGCTGAGTACACTCTTATCCAGGACTTCCATTTTTTACTTTAAATGCTATGCTGTTTGATGGGAAAAGATGAAAAAAAAAATTCTTCAGCTTATACTGTGAGGCATTGTGGACTCCTGAGACCACGTGGAGCAGAAGAATGAATAAGGTAGAGCTAGGTTTGCAGACCTTTAAACCTCTTTCAGAAACTGGAGAACTGTCCCTGGGAAGGATAACAAGTAATTGATCAGAGAGGTATGAGAGGCTGAGGAAGAGAGTTCAAGGAACGTATGGCTGATGTTATCGACAGTGTAAAGGTGGAAGAGGATGTAAATTTGAAGTAGCTTCCAGATCTTGGCCAGGAATAAGCTAATGAGAAACCATGGTAAGTATATCAGAAAAGTTTTACAAGTTTTAGGTGTGATAGGTTAAATATTTAAGTTTTAGCAGTTGTAGGGAAATAAATGAATAAATTGGAGTAACGGGAATCCAGGGAATAATGAAGGCAGAGGCTGTCAAAGCTGACCTTGGATGTACCTTTTCTTTTTGTCTTCAGCTGAGCCAGAGAAACGGGTTATAGTTTCTTCAGGTTGGCTTGTTGGTATGCTTGTGCTGTTGCTCATTTCAGGCAAAATGATCTGTGTTAGAAAAAATCTCCTAATTAAAATATGAGTTAAGAGGTGGGTAAGTTAAGTAGAGCTAAGAGGAACTGGGGTAGCTGGAGAACACATTAAAGGATTAGCTCAGATTATGGATGAGGTCAGACGTGCTTTGTTTCTGATGGGAGGAGACCAGACAAGAGTAATAAACCAGACGAGAGTAAAAGATGGGGAAGCTGTAGATCTTGTGTTCCCTCCTAGTTTTTCTATTGTCCTTCAGACCTTGAGTATTTAGTACACAGTAGCAGGAGCTTAATGAAGAACTCCTCATCAGTCTAATTTGTCTGGTAGCATACTATGTGTCATGCCTCTTCTAAGCTTATGTTCTTTATTTTATTTTATTAAATGTAAGAGATAGTTAAGAGTATTAATTTTTTTTCCTAATCAGGAAAATTTGTGTCTCAGTTTTTGGTGTCTTGCCTTAGGCATCTTGGAAAAATTGATGAGGATTCCTTTTAATGGTGGTATCTGCCTATGGTCTTGCTTCATCCTTCTGTGGTTTACTGATTTCCTTATATGCGTACCACTGTCCTTACGTACAGGACAAATAATTTATTACTTTTTGCACATTGTTAGGCACTTTTTCTTCCACACTAATTATGACTTGCTAATTTTTCTACAGTCTTTCAATATTATTAGAGCTTCTTAAGTTTTAGCATTATGAACTCAAATCAATTACGTTATATGTATTTGCATTCTTACAGTTCATGCTTGGCTTAAGTGGTTTTTGTTGAAACTGCAATGTTTCAGCTTTCTAAATCTGAGCTGTTTATTAGAAATCTGCATTTTCGTGTTTATTGGGACTGCCAGATGGAGAACATAAAAGCTTTTGGTCAATATCTTCATCGTACCATTGATTCTCCTTACAAACATGTTGATTTAAAGCAGGATACTTGTAAAAGCTTCAGCTACTTTCCTTCCCTTGTGTTTGAGATACTGTACCTTAGAAGTTACAGTCTTCCTCTTCCCAATTATTTAGTCGTGTTCTCTTCCCTTTCCGTGGACATTAATGAGTTATTTGGTACGCACTGCCGTGCTCATAATTACTGCTGCATATGCAAAACCAAAGCAACTCACTCGTTCTACTTCTGCACCTGAAGGTATATAGTTTAATAAGGAAATGTATTACCACATTTCAGCTTTTTGCCAGCAGGTTTTTTCAGTGCAAAACTGATAAAAAGTGATTCTTGTTTAAAGTAAGCACTCCTAGGGCAATGCTTGTAAGGGAATTCAACACCAGAGATGTTGTACACATGTAACAGTAAGGTATGCTCATTCCTAGTGACTCAAATACATTACATGATGGAATTCGCCTTTCTCTTTCTATCATTATTTATCTAGGGAAGATTTTGTGTTAGTTTGTTTTGTCTTACCTTTTTAATGCAACATTTTTTTTTTTGTCCTGTGCTAAGCACATTGTTGTGAAGTTGGTAAGTACCAGTAACTCCACCTGTAGAGTCATCAATACAACTTTTGACCCAGTGATGCTTCGTTTATGTGATTGAGCAGCACTGCAGACTCCTCGATCTCCAAAGGGACTCTTTGCTTACAGACAGTCTTAAGGTGGATTGCTTACAGATGGTTGCTGGTGGATCTCTGGAAGACTTAAATGGTAGCAGTTAAGCACTTGATAAAATTGCTCAACTTAATTAAAACCAACAAAAAAGTGAATGAGAATTGTATCTGTTTCACTCTGTGTCCAGCTGTTTGAAAGGTGAGGACCACTCGTTATTGAATAAAGTGAAAATCTAAGGAGTCATCCAGTATTAACATAGTGTTATTAGTATTATTTTGCTATTAGTAATAGTACTGTTAGTACTATTAGTACTATTACTTATTAGTATTACTAATTACTATTAGTACTATTATTTACATTACTATTAGTAATAGTGTTTTTTCAATCAGCTGCTGGCAGTGATTGATCTAAAATATCTTGTTTTTGTTGTAAGAAACTACAACTTAAGAGGGTGAAAGAAGACTTGGAAACTATAATGCTGAAGAGACAAGAAGAAGGATTGCTTTCACGAGATAAACAGGATTAACATTAAACAGGATTGGAAAAGACATTTGGAAGAGGATAAACTATCTAAAAACGTATAGGCCTTGATATATGTAATTAGGAGCTAATTACGAGAAATTGCCTACTGAAAAGAATGTCAGAAGTTAAGGTGCTTGGAAGGATAGGCAGAAATGACACAGGAAAACCTCCTGAGAAAGCTGAAGGACAAAAGCAGAAATGATGAATAGACCAAGCCTTAACACAGGCAATGGTTTGCATGGGGGTGAGGGTTACTGTTTTGGGGACGGGTTGCATTTTCTCTTCTTATTTTTTCCTTCTTCTTTTCTGTATTTAGTAACTTGAATTTCATTTAAAGGATAAAGAGAGAAGCCTCGTGGCTTCCAACTTTTTCTCCAACCAGCATATTTTTGCTTTAACAGAAGGGTAGTGGTGGGGTTGAGAAGTGGTTATAGCAGCGCAGATTTATTTTTGAACTGTTTTAGGGGGTGAAAGACAAAATGCTCTCTTAGTTGGATCAGGGCACTGAGGCTTAAGATATGAACTTAGTATTTTCCTCTCTTATAAAAAATGTCTCTTGAAGAACACGTCTGAATTTCTGAGGCATGTTTCGGCATTGTTGCCTGAGAAATCAATTGCTTCATGGATTAAAACTAAACGAGTATACATAGGATCAGCCCAATATACCTAACAGTTAGGTCCAGACATTTAAATTGCCTCAGGAATTGCCCTGGCTCAAAGAACTACTCTCTAGTATCTATTTTCCCTGCCACCATAACACTGCTTTCATGTTAGCTCCGTCTGTATTCCTGATACAGTCTGAGCATTGATCTTCTGAGGACTTGGAGATAAAACGGGATGTTTCCAGGGCACATGGAGAACAGTGTCACAAAGGGAAAGAGTTTCATAAAACCATGTGTGATGATAGGAAGGGGGTAGGTAACCAAGCAAACATGCAAAAACCCCTGGTAAGTGGCAAGTGCAATTTAGTCACGGAGAGGTAGGTGACAGGAGGCACTTGATGTTTAGCACAGAAGCCAGTTTCCATCTCTGCTGTATAGATAAGAGCTCCCAGGCCTCAGGAGGCTGGAACAGACAGCCACAGAAAAGTATTGCACAGGCAACCTGGAAGTAGGGAAAGTCCAGTGCAGTGTGAACCTACAGCTTTGTTTTTGAGTGTCTCACAAACTGCGGGGCTGATCGTAATTTAGCAGCAGCTTGTATGGTAGATGATAGCTTTGCTGGTACACAGAGTTTAAATCCTCTGATCCATTTGTAATCTGATTTGTATAAAACACTGACATGCTCCTGTAAACACAGGATCATCTGCATCCAAAGACACTTTGCTGATGGACTGTATTTGGCACTTAGTCTTAAAATTCCTATTTCTTTTTGTATTCTGATTCTCAGTCCCTATCCCGATGTCCTTTGTGCTGGCAGTTGCCCAACAGAGCAGGCTAAACTCAAGATGATTTGAAGATGGACAGGCTACAATTTCTTAATAGCTGATTCTTCCCTGTGAATATTAGAGATTGGGTGGCAGTTTGGAAGCAAAGATTTTTAAAAAGCTGAAATTTACAGAGATCTGTTTTTTGTTCAAATTATTTTGAGTGCATACGGTGTTTATATATATATATATATCTTAAAAACTTGACCTAGAAAGTATTTGTACGCTCTGACCTGTAAAATATAAGGCAATCTTATAGTTATTTTTTCATGTTCTTTATTTTAGAAAGTTAATTCCAAAAGTCTTTGGAGTTAGCTCTTACTTTCCTAAATGGTATGGAGAAAATCTTTTGTTGCACAAGTACCTTATGCATGTACTGTTTCTGTAAGTTAAGATTATAAAAATATTAGATTTTTATCTCGGGGTGTAAATGACTAACGCATGTCATCATTTATCGCCAGCCCACAAGTATCATTTTCTTGTTTTGTTTGACTTTTATTTGCACTGACGTGACTTTCAGTCCTCAGTAATCATCTGGTCATAGACTACTGTGGACGCACAACATTTGGTGGCACACTTCACAAAATGTGGCAGATGAATGAGGGGCAGGATTCCCCTTGGGACATGGGGCAAAGGTTTTGCAGTGTGCCCGTTTTACCTTAGTACTGTGACTCTGAAAGGCTAACAAAGTCAACCCAACTTGTAAAAATCACAGAAGTTGAAGGCTGACTGAATGAAATAGGTCACGTTGTTCGTGGATCTCTGGCTTCTCATGCTTCTTTGGGGCTGTTTGTACATTAATTTTCTGAACTATTGAACTTTGTGTATTGCTCTGACTGGCACTAATAACCCTTAATAGATCATTTAATTGACTTGTTAGCAATCTCTCCCCCTTTCCTGCCCCCCAAACAGCTTAAGTACTTTGTTTTGTTACACCACCTTCATTGCTGTGCGTACTTACTTGGCTGTAATGCCTCCCCACAAGCAGTTCACCACCTCAGAGTGGTAGGTAACTCACATATTAACTTTTTTAGTCACATGCTACCTAAAGAGAAAAATTCCGCATAAGCACTTTAAACGCAAACTTGGAATAGATCAGGCTGTGCTGACACAGGCTTTTCAGTGAGCACCTACAACTGGAGATTTGCCCATTTTGTTGCTTTTTTAAAAAAACAAAATTGGCTCCCTGGGAAAACTGGCTTATGCAATGTGCTGTGTATCTTTTGAATCTGCTCTCAGGTTTCAACTGAGTTCAATTTAGGCATAACCCGAGATGATGTGTTGTTACCAGCTCTGTGAAAATGGGCAGTAGAAGAAACTTTGAGTTCCAGTGGAGAAAGACCGTAGCATTACTGCATTTCATGAGACACGGGAACATCCTCTTGTGCAGGTGCTGCAGTTGGTTTTTTGTTTGTTTTTAATGGGGACTCATAGGGAAGATAAAACTTTTCGAAGTATTTGTTTAATTTCTGTCTAAAGCTGCCATCACCAGAACTCTCTTCTGTAGGATGCCTCACCATCTTTTAACTTGAGTAGTTCGTGGACAAAACGCTCTCTTTCAATTCAAACGCAAACCTCTTACAGCTCATTAAAATATTGGCACTTCCAGGCAAATGAAACATTCAGAAATCTTTTGATATCATTTCTTTACTGCCTGCCAGCCAATGCGATGATGAACTGGAAGTACGCAGTTGCAGAGTAATATCCCCACAGAGCTCCAAGTGAAGTAAAACCCTTTTGAACACTACCACTGAGTAGAATGGTTGAAGCAAAGACTCTGTTAGGGTTAAGATACTGTTTCTTTGCTCATTTCGTGGGGGACCTGTGAGCTGGATGCAGCCTCCATGAAGCCTGTAAGTAGACTTCTGCTGGTGGGGCAGTCTTACCCAGCAGAGGGACGGAGGCTGTACCTTCACCAGCTCTTGGCAATGAGTGGTGCTCCCCTCTCAATCGAAAGTACAATTTTATTTTTTTTCACACAGATTAGAGAAACCAGCATAGGATGGTGTGTGAATATCAAGGTAGGAAACTTCCTTGTCAAAATTCTTTTTTTTGTTTTTTTTGTTTTTTTTTTTGTTTTTTTAATGGAGAGAAGTGCTAAAGGGAAGATGAAAGGACGACTGGGCGCCGGAGAGGATCCAGCAGGCATGAGCAAAAAGATGCAGGGGTTTCTGAGGAATTGGTGGATTGGAACTACGTCTAGCTGAGGGGTGATGTGTCCTGTGAATTGGAGGGAGGAGGCAGTCTGGAAGAGATTAAAGGATTTGTGGTGACAGGAGGGTTTTAGAGTTGGCAAATGGGAGTATGGAAAGCAATGAGCAAGGGTGGGACTGGACATGCAGTTGAAAAAAAGATTTGTGCCGAGATCAGGAACTGCAGCCAAGAGGGTGGGGAAAAGAAAATGATGGGGAATGATTGGGACATGGGTGGAGATGGGAATTAATTCCCCAGGAGAAGCTCTGAAGCCCATGGGCAAATGCAGTGGAGTTTCTCACTGGCTGCGGGGTGGAGACGCTGCATCATGCAAGGAAACCTGTTGCTATTTCTAGCGCCAGAAACAAGTGGGGAGCAGTCAGGTGCTACCAGCCTGGTGTCTTCCCCTCTCTGTACCCTCGGGACATCCACGGGAAGCTGCAGTCGGGAGGCAGGATGTGCAGCGTGCCAGCTCCGAACACCTGAAACTGCTCGCAGAGGAATGAGATAAACACATCACTGCTGGTTGTGCTCCTGTTTGCTTTGGCTTACCCCACTTCTCATCAATTAAAAATCAAAACAGCACGGATAATTTCGTCATGTAAAAGTGTTTCAAATGAAATTATTAACCTGTTTGCCCGAGTGGACGTCTAGCTATATCTCAAAAAAGTTCCAATTTAATTTTTAAATGCTTTTCTTAGTTTTTGCTCAAATTCATGATGAGGCATAACTGCAGTTCACGGTACGGTTTCCCTTTTTCTTAGTTTGCTATCGTAGGATGTTTTCTTGCAGCAATGTTTTCTCTAAAATCAGAGGCAAAGATAAACTCTAAGATTCTGTTTCCTGCTTCACTGAAGGCAGTCGATGCCTTTTCCTCCGGGTTTCTAGCAACAGGATGCCTAAATGTTGAACTCCTAGCTGCGGAAAGATCTCTGAGTCGCCCTTGGTTTGGTTCAGGCTGTTGGTTTCTTGAGCCCATTTATAAGTGATGTGAGCTTTTAATAACACAGTGAAATGTTTCATAATCCATAAAACAAAATGATTGGTCTTGTTATTCTTGCAGGCTCCTTTTGGATTGAGAATTGCATCTGCATTCCAAATGTGACAATTATCACCTGTACACTAGTGAACATACAGTAAAATGGATGTAGTACCGAGTCATTAACATACCTAATCCAGATGTGATTAATCTAAAATTGCAAATTTGTCTGTGATTTGATAAGACAGACTTTTAAAATGAGTTAAACCAAATATAGCATGCGTTCTTGGTATGTGAATTTTCCACATCACTTGTCAGCCAGTACTTGGGGAATGGGGTGGTGGTCAAAAAAAAAATCTTCCATTAAAAGTAATAATATTGTCTTTTACGAGCCACACTCAAACTCAGTTTTGAGAGTATTCCTTCCTATTTTAGGCAGGCTGGGCTTTTTGCTGCCAGGAAAAGTATGTGCCCGTCACAGTGAGTTGAGACTCAAGGCTTTTGATTTGTGGAGGTGTTACTCGTGTCATAGTAAGCAGGTAGAGGAGTGATTCTCATCAGAACTGGGTCATCTATTGCAGATATTATTCCCTCTTTGTATATCTATATTGATCCAAATACATTTTTTTATTGATTACATATTTTGTAATGATTACATATTTTTGTAAATATGTGCTTTTGACATGCAATGAAAACATAAGGTAACTCTTCACTTGCCTTAGATCTGTGTATATGGTGGGGGCTTTCGGGAACGTAGCATGGTTTGCAACACCATCCCCTTCCCTTACTCAGTGTACAGACCATTTTATTCGCTCTTTTTGAGTCATGGCATTCATCATAAAAATGTGCCTTTCTACTTCAGGAAAAACAGGGTTTGGTCATTTGTAACCCTTTTGTTAAACGGATGGTGGACATTTTTGAAAGCCTGGTGTCTTTGTAGTAACAAGGCTTGTGTCTTATTTCTCTATCTCAGGCTTCAGTTTATCTCCAATCTGCTGTTTGACCAAGTAGTCTTGAAAAATAAATTAGTATGTGGCTGAAGAATTAGATTAAGATATGCATAGTTTGTTTGGGATACAGTAATGAGCTTGTCTATGTTGTGGATTGGCTGAGGTATTAAAAGGTCATACCATGTTAGCTGAATCTGAATACTCCATGTCAGGTGAGGTTTTATGCATGTAAGGGTGAAAGCTTTCACTGGCTTATTTGCGGTTCATTGCAGTATGAGTTGCTCAGCCTGTACATCTAACTTAGAACTTAGCTTTTTACTGCATTTCTCAAAGCTACTCTGTTATTTCAAATGAAATTTCAAATGAAAGCTTTGAGAGAAGGTGTGCATATGTATGTAATGTATGCAGGACTCAGTGTTTAAACAGTGTTCCCATTTGCTTACCAAAGTGTTACCTCTTATGTTTTCATATTTGATAGAAATGCCTGAAATGTACGTTCTTAAATATTTGCCTTTATGTCGCAAGGTAATGCAAAGACACTCAAATAATTCACTTGATGTGAAATATTTTTCAATGAGTTTCTGATTTTTTTTTAAGGAACTAGATTATAAGGGAGCAGAGAATACTTGGGTACAATGTGGTAGCAGAAGTAAAGGTAGTGGGAAGCGATAGTTGTGCCCTGTTATACATGTATGTGTGTTGGCCATCTGCTAAGTCTTTGGAGCAGGAAGAGTGACTTGGCCTTGTCCATAGCAATGCTTGTGAGCAACATGGAACTGAGGAGAACACAGATAAGAGGTGAGCAAGTGAAAGAGAGGTCAGTGCTGAACCAAGGTAAGATGAAGTGAGTCAATGAATCATCTTAAAACCAAGCAATGGTTCTCTCATGTGGTTGCAGTGCATTGCAAGCCAATGAATGGAAAGTGATGGTCGTATTTTTTTCATTAAGAACGTAAACTGCTGGCTTACTCTAAGGAAGGCAACTTTTTTTTTCTTTAAATGAAAGTTACTGTTATCATCCTACAGGGTTCATGGTGCTCTTTAAGTCAATAAATGAAATAATCCTTTGTTTAGCATGTAAATCAATTCTTTGTGGATACTAATCCTTGGAATAACAGAATGTCAGGGCTTGAAAATAGAAAGTTTGCAGTGTTTATACCCTTATGTGATTTTAAAAAACAGAAAGCCTGCTGGAATTTCTAAATGAAATGAGAAAGTGTCATTCATTTTCATTGCGCTTTTTATTGAATTTGACTTGGTCTGTTCTGGATGATTAAATCTGTTTCCTCGTTCGATTCTGTTTCCAGACAGCGTGGTTCAGCTAGAATTTGACTGGCATGAATTGTTTTGTTTTGGTTTTTAACAAAAAAGTTCGGGAAAGCCGCACAGAGTGAGGAATGCCTTATTTTTCAGGATGTGTTTGTACGAATAACCCCTCTCTATCCTGTATCTTTGAGAGCACATGGTAATCTTGTGTGGAGTAAGGTTAAAAGGTAAATGGCATGGTACTGTTTCTTTTGGCTATTGCATTAAAGTGTTTGACCTTTAGAAACCTATTTTTATCTGAGGCAGTAAACTGTTCTGCTTATCAAAAGAGACTTCAGCGCTCTCTTTCCATGCTGTTCTTATCCAAAACACACCGTATCAATCTAGCATCAGCAGCCTTTATCTGCAGCAGCTATTATTCTGCTTAGGGATGCAGCATTAAGAAGTTTATTTATATTGTAACAGTACATTTTATTCAATAAGCACTCTCATGTATGAATCTATGGGTTCCAGTTTCATTATCTAGTTTAGATCTGTTGTATTACCTCCTTATTACGGTGGTAATCTAAAATTCCTGCACCCAAAATGCTGCTTTTAAGGATCAGAAATCTGTAGGAATACAGTGATTATAAAACATGAAAGAAGGAGATTTAAATCCATGAAAGGAAGACTAAGTGCAGATTCAGTCTGTTAAAAGTTTAAGCAGTTTTCCAACGGACTAAAGAATTATTCAGCTGGCAAAAGTTCATCAGTAAAACATTGCTTCATGACAATTGCCAAGAATTCTTGTTGCTTTGCTAAAAGTAGGCAAAAATCATCATTGCAGAAAAGAAAAATACAAAAGTTTAAATATTACATTGCTATTAACAGTATTGGATTGATAGACTGGTATAGAAGGAGATGGTAGTGCAGTTTAATTTTTTTATTGATGCAGTTGTTAATTTACATGATGCTTTCGCATTGTTACTAGCAAACAAATACTGGTAGTATAATCAGCCTCCCTACTTTACAATGAGAGTAAATAAGGAATTTGAGGAAATAAATTGAAAAGGGCTGAGTGTAAAGCTCTGCTATCCTTGTATAAGTTTTACCTCCTGAGTAATCTCTGATACTTGTTGACTTAGTGAGTTTGTTACGTCACGCTGTTTTCATAATTTATAGATGTCAGGGATCACAGGAAGCTGCTCTAAGATATCTGAAGAATACAGAGCTCAAGCTCTAAAACTTCTTCCCCCTCCCATCCCACCAGAAAAAACAAAAAAAAAGTGTTTGATGATCCCAGTTTTCTTCTGCAGGTCGCAATGCTTTTTATAACGACTGACTGAAACCAGACTCTGACAGAATCAAAGCCTTGCAGTGGATGCCAGAACCTGAAGACAAGCGAACACTTCAAAAAGTCACAAACGTGTTCACATACCTTGCCAAGTTCATTCCAGCTCTGCCCTCTGTCAGGTCGCCCCGTTAGACGACTTCTGGAAAGTGTTGGGTGTCACTGGGCTGAGCGACGCAGACATTCCTTCAGTGAGTTTGATAGGTAGCAGTTCTCGTGCTGAAATGCTGCAGCCGTGCTCGACTATCGCATTGCTACAGGCACGGAACGAGGAAACAGGAAGCCCATGTTCTTAGACTCAGAAGATCTTTTAAAATACAAAATAGGCTAATTTTTCACATGGAAAAATAGCTTGTGGTATAAAAGCAAGCGTTTCCCAAGCTATTTGAAACAGCTGATAACTGTGATTCTTTGATTTTTCTTATGAGCTATAACTCCAGCTTACCCAATAACTGATTCAAAGTACTGGAGGATACAGCCACTGGTGTATCCACTGAGTAATGCTGAACTTCTGTGTCCCCCTGGACCACAATTGGTAATCACTGCCTTAAGATATATGATTTACTAACCATAAAAGACAATTTCTGCTCCTTGTGGCTTTCCCTTTAGGGAGACATGTTTTCTGTTTTTACCAAATTTTGGATCAGATTTCTGCTTCCAGTTGAATTGCAAATAGATAGAATTGTGGGAACAGATTCAGGAGATTCTGAGTGTTGGATGCTAAAAAATACAGAAGGAAGGAAGATGTTTGCAATAAGAAATGAGGGGCATGTATCTTTTCTGATCTCCTCTCCCCTGCTCCCCTCCTAGCCGTTACAGGCTAAGCCAGCTTTATGTTCTGTTTCTTAAGATGCTTCGTTTTTGACTGAAGATGCGTGCTAAGATGCACTCTTGTTTAAGCACTGATCCTGTGTGCTTTGTGTAGGTTAGGCAGCAGCTCTATAGGATGTCCCAAATGAGCCCAAAGACCTTTAACCTACTAGGATAAAGCTAAATGTCCTCTCTAGACATCATCTCTAGCTGCTCATCACCCTCTCACCCAAAACAGACGATTCCTCCCTGCAGCCCAACTGACATGTTATGTGTGATGTAATCAGGCTGATTTTGCCTAAAACTTAATTTTAAAAACTTAATTTTGAGAGCAGCCTTGCTTAGTGCTGGCTCACGAACCAGTGAGGTGGTGATTTCTGGCATGGGGATGGTGACAGGTGGCAAGGGAAAATAGGCTCCTCAGCTGTCACAGCTGCCTATGGAAAAAGACACCATCCACAAAGTAGGGAAAATTATGGAAGGCTTAAAAAACAAAACAAAAAAAAAAAAACAACACAGCCTTAATTTACTTTTTTCTTTATTTATTTTTATATTTGAAATTAGCATTTGAATAAATGATGAGTGACTTCTTAGAGACAGAGACAGGACCATGACTTGGACGTGAAAAAAAAAAAGCAGGTCCATTATTGAGGCACTAATAAAACTGATTTGTGAGGCTAATATAACGTGTGAAGTAATTCTAAACTTTCAGAAACCTAAAGGTTTAACATAAACTAAGTAATAAAATGTTGGTAATCTAAGTAATTGTTTTTCTTCTTGCAGCTGTTGTTTTTCCTCTCTGAAGAAGTTGGCCATTACATACAGTACTTCACTTATTTGCTGGAGTATTTTCTTTATTCTGTGCATGTAATTAAAAGAAGAAAAAAAAGTCTTATGGCATGCATAACTAAACCTGCTTCAGTGATTTGTTTTTTAAGCATTTAAAAAATGAAACAAAAAGGTTGCTCTCAGGCAGTGATGGAGAGAAAGCCTTCTCGGTTAAGGCTGGTTCTTAAAGTCGTTGTTTCGCTAGCATTGAGCTTACAGTAAGGGGTAGTTGTCACTTAATCATGCAACTGATCTGATAGTTGTTCTTAATTAGAAAAAATCATTTTTATTAATTTTCATGCTAAGTGCTCACTTACATTGTGCCATGGAAGAAGTTAGAGGTGATCCACGCTCTTGACCAATGCCAAAACCAAGCCATTTTAATGCGGCGTGTTGCATCCGAGAATTCTTGTAGCTGAGGGTATTTGATGAAATTGAAAGCATGAAAACTTCTGTTGGGGAAAAGCTCATTCACCTCAAGGCACTTTTTGCTAAAAATTCATGCCCCATTGCTGATTTTGACTGCAACACAGTCCGTATATGTGGATTTTAAACCTGCTGTACCTTCTGTATGAAAAAGGTGGTGTGTGTTTCTGATGAGAGTGGTTTCTGTTGTAATTAGTGCCATTAACATGCAGCCCCTTCTGATGAACCTTAAATGAGTTACAGCTTTCCTTTATGGTCAGCGGACATGACTGAAAGCTATTAAAGCATTTTTAGCAAGAGAATTAACATAGACAAACAGAGTCTTCTGGAGATAAACTTCGCCCTTCCTGTTTTGGATCCAGCAATAAGTTTACCATGGAGCAAATTTAGGAAATAGCTTTCCATCAATTCTGTATTTTATAAATAAAAAGTTGCAGGGCGAGGTCCTTCCTTTGGCATAAAGCTGATTATTTCCTGTTTAATCCTGAACTCGTGCATTTCAAGCAATGGGATTTTTTTAGTGTCCTTCAGAGAGAAGGGTTTTTAGGATTTCTGTTTAGTTTATGGTCCCATGAAAATGTGATTTCTGGACTTGGGCATCATTAGAGGGGAAAAAAAGGAAATTAATAGACATATAAATTGCTGCTTTTTGGGAGAATTTTTTGGGCTTACCTGCACATTTTTTGTAGCTGGACGTCCTTAAACATGAGAGTGGACATACGAGTACATGAGCCAAAGAGGTATAATTGGTAACGTCTACAAGAGATTATCAGCACTCCCAGTAAAGGTTAGGAAGTGATGAATTGTAACCACTACGGACTATTTGGACTATTTCAGATTTATAACCTGCTGGCTGTGGGCACACGCTTTCAGGGAGGAGAATATGTGAGGCAGAACTTAACCTCGTACCGCTGCTTTACCTCGAGAGCACACCAGTTAATACGTGAGGTAACACTACCCTCGTCCAACACATCTGTTGTAAAGGAGCCTAGGAAATCTAGGCCACACACAAACCAGTCTCGGAGGGCCTGTAGCTGGTGTTAGAATGCTGTTATTACGCGGTCCGATTGGTTTAGTAAAGAATTATCTCCAGTAAAACCATGTAACATAATCGTTCCTGCTCTCCCACATGGGAGCTGCTTTTGCTTGGCTGAGCAAGACGTTTCTGGAAGAAGCAATAATGCACTTGCTTTGCCAAAATGTAAAACTAAATGAAGTGTATCGTTATGCACATTGGTGTTATATATCAATTCTCGCTCATTTAAGCGCTCGCTTCAAGTCCTCCACTGTAGTATTAAAAATTATTAAAGTAAATATATGGATTTCCTAGCGATATATTTTAAGTAAACCTCTTTCTCCTTACTGAAAACTTGTTTGTAATAATTTCAGTGATGGGGAAGTGTTTAGAGAGTGGAAGCTTTCATAAGTAAAGATCTGCTGCTGAACCTCCCCAGATATTAATGCAAAGGCCAGGAATACAGGTCAGAGCTGGTTAAGGTTTATCTCGCCGTGTGATGCTGTGCTTTCCCCCTTCACTTCAACTTCAAGGAGACTTGAGACAGTCCCATAATTCCCATGAGCAGGCTTCTGAATGGCATCAACACAATTAGCCTCTGTTATGGTTGTGCAGAACGACATAGCCCCAGCCTACAGATTTGTCCTGGTTGTGTAAGCGGAGCTGTAAACGCCGGCTGCAATCGGTGCGGACTCATCTTTTTAATTGCTTTCTGTGTTTTGTTGGTGTTGGCTCTGCTCAGGTGTCACCCAAAAGCTGCATGTTCTGTCTGGGGATTCCTTTACAAGCGCTGAGTAAATGCACAAGGCGGTGTAATTCTTTGTTTGGGCGGTGAAAGGAAGAAGAAAAGAATTTGGGAGCAATGGTGCTCCTCTATGGAGGTGGTGCTTAGAAGCATTTCTGCTCAGAGGCAGAATCCTGCACAACAGAAGGCACAGGAGGATGAGGCTGACATACTTAAGACTTTTTTTTTTAATTACATGTACAGGGATGGTGGCTGGGCAAGGCCACGTGGCTTTGATATGCCAGCAGTGCGCTTCTCCTGAGCCACAGCACGCTCCACCCTGTGCGAGCCCCATGACTTCACTGTCAGTGCGGAGGTGTCACCAGGGGCGTGCTTTGAAGCAAAGGAGGATGCAGATGATGGCTTGAGCTTAAATTGGGGATAATGCTTTCACTGAGGTAACCAATTTGACCTGCATGTTTTCTTCCCAGTGAATTACGCAGCATGGAAAAGACCAGAGTTGTGTCTCAGGGCCCAAGGCAGCTGCTCAGGGATTTCAGCCTGAAAATGTGTGTAGACTTAGCAGAGGGTTGGTACAGACACAGAAACAGCTCCCTGCCCCTGGCACACAATTTTATAGGGGACTTTTCATCTCTCTCCATAAGAAAATTCTGATGTAAAGTGGAGTGGGAAGCCTTGCGGTGGTGATGTTTCAGGCTGCGTTTTCTTTTGCCAGATTAATCAAAGGAACAAATAATAACAAAAAATAAATAAATCAGGAGGTGCTGGGTCCTGGAAGCAGGACACCGTAGGACAGGACACTTGGTCCGTGCTGGGGAGCAGCGACTGCCTCCTCTGGGGCTCAGAGCAGGGCTCACGTGCCCCCCACTTCTCGCCAGCCCCGGTTCTGGGGGACAAAGCAGGGCCCAAATCGAATTCATACTCTTAAAATGATGGCTGTGTCAGCATCTTTTCCACGTGAGGGGCTTCTGGCAGTCCTTCCAGTCAGGTATTTAAATGCCAAAAATATGTTTTAACATTTCTTTCTGAAAGCAGATTAAATCTATTAAACCAGGCGTTTGAAACTTCCAGCGGGAAGGAGGGCAGAGCTGCCTTTAAGTACAAATAACCGGAATATTTTCCATATCTCCAGTAAGTGCCAAATTAACATGAAATTGTTCATTATTTTATAGTGGATTAAATAACTTGTTTCCCCCAATTTGCATTTCAATGAATAACTGATTGGCCTAAAAACGCATTGATTAGAGGGTACAAAAATTATTACATGGATTCAAGGCAAAATCGTTAGTGCATGTGTAAAAGGGAATAGAATAGACTTGTTGGTATGTTATAATTAAAAGTTGCACGCCTGTATTGTAACCAAGTATTAAAGTTGTTGTGCTTCAATTTAGCTTTTTGTACTGATGCAAAACAGTTTGTCCGGCTTGAAAACCAATTTAAAGGATCTAGATCACGAGACCCGTCTGCAGGGGCTCGATGGCAGTGGTGAGCACTGCTGGCACCGTGCAGTACTGAGTTTACAGAATCACAGAATTTCTAGATTGGAAGAGACCTCAAGATCATCGAGTCCAACCTCTGACCTAAAAGTTTTGTGCTCACAAACAGAGCAGTCCGATTGCAGTGCCTCTGCAGGGATGAAAATATCTGTGTGTTCCTTCAGCAGAGTGTTAGCTTGCTGTACTCGAGGAGAGAAGACTTCGGGTGGTTTAATAAAGGCTAATTTGCATGGCTGAGAAAAATCGAAGTGTGTAAATTAAAGAAAAGTGGTTTGGGGAAGAGGTAATTGCTTTCAGAAGCTGGCTGTGGCAAGGAAGAGACGTTGTTCCCAGCAGCATTGAGGTCACTGGATGCATACCAGCTTCCCACTTTGCCAGCAGGTACGTGCACAGTTACAGCCTGAAATTTCACTGCGTGCGCAGTCACCTCAGAGCCAGGTTTACAAATCCCTTCACCCAGCTTGCAGTCAGTCTGCCCGTGCTGGGGAAACCTGGCATGGACGTGGCTGTGCGAACACAGGAGCGCTTTGTCAGCCTTTCAGAGGGCTGTGGAGAGGAAAGAAGCCCTTTGCACACCACCAGAGGGCTATAACCAACCGAGCCATCGGGGTGTAGCCGGGGGAGCAAAAACTGTTACCTCTGCAGAGGAGCCCTGGGGCTTCACGAAGCGAGAGGGATTTCGAGCAGTTTGCTCTTCCGTTAATGGGATATCTGTAGGGGATGTGGGATGGCACTCAGCCTTGTGCTCTGCAAGTTCGAGCAGCGCCTCTGTCGGAAATCACAGAGCCACCAGCGAGCCCCTCGCCTCTCTCTTCGCACGGGGCATTTGATACTTGTGGGAAACGTCTCCCCAGGAACTGGAAAGCTGCTGCCTTCTGAAAGATAATGTATAAAGTGAGTGCTGGGATGATTCACAGATACAGGGCCCTGATTGCTGGGCATGTCGGATCTTCTCAAGGCGAGTTAGTATCTGAGGGTTGCAGGCTGTTTCAGGCGGTTTCTGAGCCACAGCCCTAACTCTTCCCCCATCTGAACTGAGCTTCCAGCGTCTTTGGCCTTCAGGTTCAGGGTGAGGAGCTGAGAAGAGCCACCTCTGAAGGTGAGCCCTGGCTCACGAGCATTGCTGGTGGGCTGCGGGCATGCAGGGGCTGCTCGGGGAGCCCGCGGTTGTGTCCTGGTGCTGTGAGGGAGGTGGATGAACCTGTGAATGCAGGGAACGACAGGAACGCTCAGAAAGGCAGGAAAAAGCGTGATGGAAAAGAGCAAGGAGCTGGACATGGCAGATTAAAGCATGGGCATCAATTTTGCTTGCTAAGTCATCACAGGCACTCAGTGGATGTGACCGTCGCTGTGCCTGATGCCATGCTCGTGTCTGAGAGCAGAAGCACCATCTTCAGTGCTGAGATGAATTTGCCCATGTCTTGCACGAAGCTGCTGAAGCCTCGCATCCCCAAATGTCTCAGTGATTCCTCTTCAAGGCAGTGTTTTTTATGTATTTGTAACCCAAAAAAAGTGCCAGTGTCATTCATTCAAAACCACGTCCACCTTTTATGTAAAGCATGTTTGTTGGACTGGTTCTTTCAGAAATGAGAGAAGAAGGCTTGGTTGAATCCTTTCTGACACAGGAACAATTTTCATCTCCCCCTTGCTTCTCAGCTTGCTTCCTATCTCCTGGGGCCACAGGAGATGCAGGCTGACTTGCAGCCTGGTGGCACCAGCCTTCCTGAGGGGTTTCCAGCAGTCAGGGAACTGCTTTTGTTTCGCTTTTTGTCAAGGGCTGCTGTCGTGCTTTGACCTAGCAGGCTGCTGGGCACCACGCAGATGTTTGCTCACTCCCCCTCCAGGGGATGGAGGAGAGAATTGGAGAAAGGTGAAGCTCAGGGGTTGAGATGAAGAGAGTTTAATAGGGCAGAAAAGGAAAGGAAACATAATAATAAGGATAATATCAAAGCAAGTGATGCGCAATGCATTTGCTCACCACCTGCTGACCAGTGCCCACCTTGTCCCTGTTCTGGCTGTGCTGGATTACCTGGAGACATCAAAAAGCTTTTCTGTGCACAGGCTGTAGAGCCGAGCTGCAGACACCACCACAGCCTGAAATAAGGTTTGTGAATATCTCCATTTTAACTTCCTTGTTTTTCCTGGCAACATCCCCGTGATTACCGTGTCTACCCGTGGTGTTGAAACTAAGCTTTTTGGCCAGATATGCAAGGCTTTGAGACCAAGACGGCAGAGTATCTGACTCTTCTGCAGACTGGTGTCCTGCAAGGAAGGAAATCTTAACTTCAGATTTCTGTTCTCCTTGCTCTTTGTTTATGTTGTCCAACAGCTCTGCTCTGCAAAATGCATGGGCAGCTCCAGAATAGTTTTGGAGAAGTACCTTGTGCTGTGCTAGGCATGGAAAGGAAATGATGCAGACTGACAGCGAGCAGTAGGCGTGTCATCAAGGTATTCCCGACCTAGGCAGAATTTCATCCACGCCCAGGGTTTGAAGACACAACCAATTTTTGAATGGCTCACACGTCAGCTGAGCCATTCAGTGCTTTTTTTTTTGGTTTAAGCCAAGACCATTGTTAGCTGATCGCTGCAGAAGGCACATAAGAAACGAATACAGTAGTTTCCAAGTGGTTGCTTCAGCTCCTCTTCACCATCAGAGGTTAACATCCCAAAGGTGAGGCAGAAGAAGAGAATCCAGAGTATGCTTCACGTCTTCTATGTCAGTATCATAAATTGTAATTTAAAGCACTAGTGGTGGTGCTTTGAGGTTAACTCTGCAAACTGCACAGGGGGTTCTCAAAGGTTTCATTCTGCCTGGGGAGTTTGGGGGCTTGGTCACCTCCAGCCGGTGGGCAGTACCTGGGGGAGTCTGCTCAGGTCTTCAGCTACATCTGAACAGCTCTAACTGTGCAACTTTGGGGCTAGATTCCTCGAATATATGAAGTGTTTGCTAACATGTTGTAGGTGCATCACCTCTTTAGACTTGCCTTTAGACAAAGGCCAAGTGCTTTTACAGAGACTAGCACGGCGAAGAGCTGATCTCAGCTGGAGCTTCTAGGCAATTATCGTGGAAGAATGAAAAGATGTTAAAATACCAGGAGAGTAATATAAAGTGAGCATATTTGTGATCCTCAGAGCTCATGGGTACCCCATTTTGCTGACTTTGGAAAACTTTTCAGAGAACTTGAATTCAGTTTGGATACTTTTCCTTCATAGGTAAATCAAGACTTATATATATATATAAGCACACAAATCATATATATATAATATATATTTAGGAGTAGAACAGCTGTTTCTACTCCTCCCTAATCTGCTTGCTGGAGTGATGCACGTTCTTTCCATTATGCTGGTGCTGTAGCCGAGGTCAGAGAATAAAAGTAGGCTATGGCCTGGGTAAATGATCACCCTATGCCTTTAGCTGTTTTCAGGATTACCTGACATATCCATCAGACAGAGTAATCATGTCGTTGGTGTCATTCCCTTTCTAGTTTTTCAATATACAGGCGCTATTTCTTCTTTCCCCACACATGGAATCACTTTCAGGTTTCAGTGCCAGATGCTTACAGATGGATGTCCCATGCTCTGAACTCAAAATCAGCATCAGCAGGAACTTTAGAGATATGGGTATTTTGAAACCTGGTGGGTCATGAGTTCTTCCAGTATTCTCTAACAGAAAGCGTTTTTTGCTTTTGGGAATCTGTTCTGCAGTTTCCTTTCCTCCTCAAGCATCGTTTCTCAGCTTATTTCCCAGAAATAGCCTTCGTATCTTCTGTGGAGAAGATGGGTTTTAATATGCAAGGCCACCACCTTCTTCTTCAAGAGCTCCGAGTACTTTCACAGTTTTTTGGAATAGCTGATGGTATCGTTAAGCTGTAATTAATATTCTTCTGGAGTCGATATCGTTGTAATGGATAGTCTCATTTCCCTTCTGCAAAGCATGGTAACGTCTCCCTGAGAGCTGGTTTTCGTGCACTGGCTTCAGAAACAAACTGGTTTATGAAGTTCTTTCCACTTCACAACCGTGCTTCACAGCTCCTTCGGTGGTGCTGATGCATCTGTTTTTAGAATTGAATCACTGAATCACATTAATTGGAGGGAAGTAATTTTAAAAGGGATCATTTCAGTGATGCAATTTACATTGCAGCTATATAAATAGGTTTATTAGCACAGCTGAGGAGGAGGCAGATTGCACCAGGAGGATCAGAATTAGCAACTGGGGTAGAAAGCTCGTTGAGGGAAAATGACTCAAGTGTTGTTACAGGAGCTGAGCTGTTTCCTTTGTTTTCTGTTGCTGGGATTGCCTTCCTGCTCCACCTCCTGCCCTCTTCCCCTACGTTAGGTATCCAGTTCTTAAAGGCTTTTGTTACAAAGTGCTGAAACCATTCATCTGCGGTATGAAGGTGTTTGCTTCCCACATCGGCGGCTCAGCAAAGCGACTTCTCTGCCTCCAGGCCTGATGACGATGATGGTGGCCCTCTTGGTTCTTCTTCTGGGTCTCTGCTGGGGAACTGTAGAAGGAAAATGTGCCCAGGCTGAGCAAATCTCTGTGCGCTCGGGGTCAGAGAATTTCATCTGGGTTGTTTCTTTGGGGAGGGTGAGAGGAATCTCAAGCAGCACTGTTTGCCATTCATTTGAAGACCAGCTAAAAGGACAGCGCTTCCTCCAGCTGCACCTTGGGGTGCCTTGCGGTGTGACAGGGAGGGCAGTGTGCCTGTGCCCTCTGTTACTGTTGGGTTTCCACTTGTGTTGGTGTTGCACAGCGTGCTGTGGAGACTGCCCCTTACCAGGTCAGTTTACCTGTGGAAGGCCATTCACACATCCTTGGTCTGAACACTGAAAGGTGATAAAATAGGGCAAATAGACATGCAATAAGAAAAACAAAAACAACAACCCAAACCACCTTTTTGAACCATTTCCCCCAAAATATAATGGCAATGGGGACAAAAAAAAAAAAAAAAAAGCTTTCAAAAATCAATCTGTGAAGGTGGTGAAGGTGATAGCAGCAAGCCTGCTACAAGTGCTTGAAAAGCCTGAGTTGCCCAAAATGTAAAACCATCTGCCTGTCATATGGCTAATCACACACAGTAATTCTCCCTGAGTTTTTTCCTTGGAACGAGTCAGGAAAAAAAAAAAAAGAACTAAAATTTGCTCTGTTCTGAGTTTCTCTTAGCAAGCACCACTTGTAGAAAATGGTCTTTTTTTTTTTTTTTCCTTACTGATATTTTGCTACCAGTGAACTAACCATACATACAAAGCAGGAAACAAACCCAGTCTCTGAAAAAAAAAACAAAAAAACAAAACAAAAAAAAAACACCTTTTCCCACTGTTCCTTCATTCAGGATATCTTGCTCCAATTAGCTTCGGATTGCACTTGTCTTTTTGTCTTTTGAAATGAGTTTCTCCTAAAAGGTTTTCCTTTATTTGCTAACCAGTGTTTGAAAAATGGGTCTGGTTTTGAACTATTATTGAATCATAGAAAATACTATCAAACCTCTGACAACAATCTTTATTAATTGCATTGTGTTAAGTCATTGTGTTTCTGAGGGTAGTAAATAGAATTTGTGTGAAGAAGGTATGTGTTTTTTCCTGCTTCTCTGATATGAATATGCTTGGGCTGCCAATGACTAGTCAATATGAAAAAAGAAGAGTGTGGTGGTGGGAGGGATTTGGTTGGGTGTTTTTATTCTCTCTCTTTTTCCTTTTTTCTTTCTTTTTTTTTTTTTTTTTTAATAAATTCAGGGAAATGTGCATATACAGTTGTATCATTTGTGTCTACAATGTAGTTAAATGTGGGTGGAAAGGGTCACATATCTTTAAAAGAAGTTCTAACACAATATTAAAAGATAGGCATACTTGGAGAAATATTGAAATCTTAGCTTTTTTTCCTCCAAAAAATGTACAGATATACAACTGACTTGTCTTCATTCAGAAATCCATGGTATCTTCTAACAGGAAAATGGTTAAAGAAAGCAAAATTGTATGAAAGCTTCCTCTAGCAGTTGTAAGACTTGGACGCATTTTTTCTTTGGTGGTGTTTAGATTAATAACCAACCCCAGCTGGAATTCAGAAAAAAAGTAAATTGGAAGAGTCCTACCAAGGTTTCTTTTATCCTTAACAGTTGAATCACCAATGCAGTCAAACTATTTAAAGTATGGTTGTCAAGGACTGTGAGAAAGTGTTGTCCAACAAACAAACATAATCTGGTGAAAATATGTAAATGTGACTTGTATTTAAAGAATTATGAAAGATTGCAAGCTAAGTTACTATAGTACAGAGTTTGAGATTGCTAGGCATGCCACAGTTAAATTAATTTTACATATTTTACAAAATCTGTTTTAGCATTTCCACTTTATTCTGCCATTGTTTATTTTACTGCTGCAAGAGAAACTTGCTCTCATTTTTGGCATTTCTTCCAATAATGGTTATTTCTTGTATTCAGATAGTTCTGAACTAGTTACATTTGTATTAAAGCCAGTCGAAAGAGAGGAAAAGGCAGGTATCTCTTACAGCTGGAACTCAGTTAAATCCAATATCCTTTGGTTTTGGCTCTGCAGTGGCTCCTAACCCGATGAAGGCCATTGGTGTGCTAACGTACACTGTCTCATGTTTAATGGTTTTCTAAAATGTCTTCTTCCTAGGTCTACAGACAAGACTGTGAAACCTTTGGCATGGTAGTGAAGATGCTAATTGATAAAGATCCGTCGTTAGAGAAGTCCATTCAGTTTGCTCTGCGGCAGAACTTGCACGAGATCGGCGAGCGATGCATTGAGGAACTCAAACATTTCATTGCCCAGTATGACGCCGCCAACCAGGAGTTATCGGAGTCTTTCAAAGATGGCCCCTACTAAGGACGGAAAAACAACTTCAGGTCTCTGCGTTTTGTAGGCTGTAATACATAAATCTGCTTTCTGCGGGGAAAGAGGAATTCCAGTTGGAGATCTCAACCCTAGGCCCGTGCTCCTTCCTACCACCTAAGACGGCTGTACCTTGAGCGCAGTCTCCGCAGTTGTGCTCTTCCTACCTGTACTTGTTGACGTAGATTCCTTTGAAAAGGATCTTCTTTTCAAAAACGCCATATAGTGACAAACTATTTTTGCAACCTTTACACAGTTACCGAGGAAAAACTGTTCAGTCTGATGTATGTACACTGCTGTTTTGATGTTTGTAAGTGTAACTACAAAACGACGTTTTTTATTAAAACAACATGAAGCAGCTCTTTGTTCCTCAACTTATGCAGAAATATGGCCTGGTTTCATATATACGATGGGAAGGGAAGACTTGCAGAATTGCTCACAGCTATGATTTAAGTTATTTATTATAGTTTAATTTTGAACTTCACATTCATTCTCTAAAATTGCACCAGGGGTTGTTCCTGGTCTTGAGCTGCCAGAGAAACCCTGCCTGCTTGATGCAATAAGTGATGTATTTTTCGTTCTACTTGCAGGTTCTGCAAATGCCTTTTATATTGTGGTGTTTTTCGTATCATGAGCCGTTACTAGTAAGCAGTATTATGTAGAATTAATTCCATTTTTCTGTTAGTTTTTGCAACTAAATGTTTTCTGTTTTATTTTTCTATTTTTTTTATTTCTTTTTTTTTTCTCACTATCTCTGACAGAGTGTAACTGCAGGTAGACACTGAGCGAGGCAAGGTCTCCTCGTTTGCCCTTTTCTCCTTTATGCCTTCTCACCACGTTTTGTGCATCAGTTTTAACAACTATGAATCTCTGTAATCAACAGGAAGGGGCAGGAATTTGGGGTGGCGAGGTGGGGCATGGGCTGTCTCTTTATTTAGTAACTCCAAGTTGCTTCAGATTAGGTATAATGTGAATGTTGAACCCTAAATAGGCCCCAAATTGATCATTGTTTCAAACCCAAATGATTCTGGGTAATGTCTGCAGCCATTTTTGACCTGATAGTTACTGGTAGCTGGGGAGAAATGGTTGAGTTAGAGTCAGGAGGCTGCCAGTGCTATGTGGTGACATTTTAGAGGTGAAACATAATTTAGGATTCACTGGTGGTATCCTGGCTGTTGATTTGTGTTCATTTAATGAGATCTTGTTTTTTATGAATGTTTGGGGAAGGGTGAACTGAATCATAATCACAAAGAGGTAAACATGAGTGTTTTGTATACATTTGTATTTAGAAACTTGAAACTCTGTACCAGGACAAGCGACTAAAGCTCTCCCTTCCCGAAGTGCACGGTATTAAATGAAAAAGTCTCGGAATTCAGCCCCTTATCAAGTAGCTCCTAAGGTTTCAGGGGAATGCTTTGCAAGAAAGTAAATAAAATGGCAGGGATTTTGCATGTCCAAGGTGCTGTATATATCACAGCATCTTGCACATGCAAATCTTGATACAGTGCGTTAAATGTCTATGTTACATCAGATGCCTGAGATGCCCGATTAGTTTTAATGTCAGCTGGGTGTGGTTTTGCAATTGGCTTTTGTTGGGTTTCTGAGGAGTTCACCTTGCTCAGAGGGGGTGACCTGCAGCTTACCCCGCTGGGAGCTGTGCAGCCGCTGGGGGAGGTTCAGCGAGCCTCCTGGGTGCTAACTGCGGGTGGGAGAGGGGGAGGAAGGGCAACGTGGTGTGGGGCAGGAGCTAGACCTCAGCCACCCCTTCTGGCAACAGCCGGGCTTGCCAGGAGCAATCAGGAAACCACAGGCAAATGTACATCGCGTTGCTGAGACAGGAATGTAACCGTCAGGGCTTCGCTGCTTGCCTGTGGGCAGGTCAGTCTTCAGGGTGTTACAGCGCAGTTTCTGCTTTGGGGTAAGAAACACTAAAGAAAAAAAAAAAGCTGAGATCATGATTAATATATTTTTGATTTAAAAAGTTTGTTATTGTACATGGTGTTAGGAGTCTCCTTCGTTCTCCTAGTGAAATTTAATCAGGTTTCTAAAAGTGGCTGATTTTTCAGGTGTCTTTCTAAAAAGTGACACCTACGCCCCCAATACTCCTGTGTTGTTGTGGTGAGCTGATAGGTCAGTAAGGTATTTAGGGTGTCCTTAGCGTATTATTATTTTTTAATGGATTAAATTTTGCTCATAAACTGAGGAGACTTCTGATTTTTTTTAAATAAATGCTATTTCTATGAAAGGTTTAATTCACATTCATGGGTGATGAGTAACTGGTTTTTCCCTGTTTAGTACTTGTCATTACGTTGAATACTCGTGTCTGACCTTCTGTGATGTACTCTTCATGTTGATGTAAGTAAAATGTTACGCCACTTCACTTGGGCAAGATACATGGCTTTTACTCTTGCTTCCTGTAGAAATGAATACTTGGAATTTGATTTTATAGCAATGTGCAAGTTGTCCTGGGTCTCGTGTACAGTCTCAGTGGGGCTGCTGGAAAGGGGCAGGAAGACCAGTGGTGGAAGGAGCCGGATGCTGTGCTGCAGGAATCTTTCTTTGTCATGTTAGGAGCTGCTGAAAACAAAACATATTCCTCGCATCCATCAGTGTGCAGATGCCCTTTGAAAGGGGAAAAGGAAAGGGAAGGAATGAAGAATGAAGTGTGGACATTCAGTGTTATCTGCTGAGACTGGACAAATCTCAGTGGTGAGTTGGCAGCTTTGGGTGACAACTTAAGCAGTTAGGGTGAAGATCGGCAATGAATCACAACGAATAGAAGAGGAGTTAATGCTCCCCATGAAGAACTGCTTCCTTGTGACCGTGCTTTTTGTGCAGGATTTCCTCTTCTGGTGGGGATGAGGGTAATGTATGGCCCTAACGTTTCTCACTATCTATCGTGAAGGTGTGAGCTCCTCTTGGAATATCACACCCCTTCTAATAACACAAAGTAGAATTTACAGTTTGGGTGAAATAGAAATCTTTTATGTTAAGCTGAAAAACCTAAAACGTTGTGTAGCCATCTTCAACTTAAGGAATAATATTTCAGGTGGATGGAATTACAAAACGCTAACCCCTGTTTCATTAAGCGTGGGTGCAAGCACCTCTTATTCTTCACCTGCCGTGAACGTCTCTGTGTTCCAGTCCTCAGCAAAACACGGCTTTCTGAATGTTTCTCATGTTCTTAATTACTTGTGGTCCTGCAGCCTAGGAGAGGCAAGGGAGAGCTTTGTGCCTCACAGCAGAGAGGGCTGGACGAGCTCTGGAGGAGTTGCTGACCCAGGGGAAGGCAACCACACTGCAGCACTGCTGCCCTGGGCACCGTGCGGTGCAGCCTTACCCTCCCTGACGAGGTGTGCTCACCAGGGAAAAGAGTTCACGGCTCTTGCCTTGGGCTGGAAAGAATTGCTGCTGGTTGGTTAGCCAAAGAGCAGCACTGCATAATACAAACAAAGGTTTGCTTCATCCCGCTCCCCACACACACATACTTCCTCTTGTACAGATGTGCCTCTATTTATTATTATTATTTTTTTTTTTGAGTAAAACTGAGCCCGAGAAAAGGCCTCTATCCACTTCCAAAGCTTCCAGATGAGAAATAATAATAACAAAGAGTGGTGGGAAGTGGGGAAGCATCATTAGTTACATCTCTCATTTTAAAGTACCAGGAGCCTTTGTGAGAGCAGCGTTTACACTGCCCCAGCAATGACACCTTTAGTCCAAAGTTATCCTTGGTTGGTTGGTTTGTTTTATGAAGGGGAAGGGGAAGAGAGTTACCTTTCAGCTCACTTATTTGGAGGTTTAGAGGGAGGTGCTGTGCAAGCTAATGCTCTGAAGATAGCTTAGGTACTAGGGCTGTGACTGTTGCTTGTTAACTTTTTTTAAACAACTGTTCAATGATCTATGGGAAAATGTTTATCATCTAATATGCCATAAGCCTTTGCACTTCGGGGGCGGGCACGTGCTGCATCCTTAGATGGTGTAGGATCGGTAGACGGAGTGGTGGGGATGTCTCTGCATGAGCCACTTACTCTGAAGTGGACCCAGCAGCAGCAGCAGAGCTTGTTGTTTCAGAGTCCTGGTTCCCTGTATCTGGAAATGCAGTTAGGAACGGAAAGTCCCAGTTGCTATTTGGGTATCCCAAGCAAGGCATTAACAAGGCAGTTTCTCTTCTCAAGCCTCCGAAGGCCTCGCAGGCTGGCTGTTGGCCTGTTAAGCACAACAGGCATTTAGCTGCTAGGAAAGCAAATACTGCCTAAGCCACCAGGGCAGCCTGCCAGCTGGAGGCAGCCCACGCGCCACCCATTGGCCCATACGATGCTGCATGATACTGCTTTGATCAGCTTTCATGTACACAAGACTTGTTTGTACTAGAAAAGTGACTTATATGGTGAATACCACCTCTGGGAGTAAAGGATCTATTGCTTATTTTACCCTGAAAATATCAGCCAGTAACTGCTATTTTGACTTGGCCTTAGCAAGAGCTTCCTTTTTATTTGGTGTGAGCACTACCCATGTGCCTTCCATCCCTTAGGTCTAGGTCCTCTCCGTTTCAAGAAGTTACGGCCTCAGAAATGGCAAACAGTTCATTTGGTCAGGCCTTTTATACCTGTAAGAAGTAAGTACCTGTTACTTCGTTAATCATCATTGTTCAGCTGAGCAGAAAGCCTATGGTTTTACTAGTCATTATTTTAAGTCGCAGGTGTCTGCATTAATTCCAGTAAAAACATTCTGCTCTAAAGTGCAGAAACGCTTAAAACACTGATAAACTTAATTTAATGTGAAATAACTCCTGCACTCCACCTGAGTTCAAGGCAACTCGATTACATGCTCGGCCCCCTTGCCTTCTAGAACCACCTCACCTCTCTCTGCCTTGCTGTAGGTGAACATGAGGAACGCTTTTTGGGAAAGGAGGCGAGTAATAAGAAAGAAATCCACATCCACAGGAGTTGCATGTTTGTTGTACTGATATATTCCAGGCTTGTGTGATTTTTACATTTATATAGTTTACATTTTGCTTGACCCATAAATAACACTTGCAAGATTAAGAGGGCCATAGGTTAGAGAGTATTTACATAGCCCCACCATGCATACAGAGCTTTCAATACCTAGTAGACAAAATTAAGCTGTTTTGCACTAAACATTTTTCAATATTTTTAAACCCCCTGACTAAAATACAAGCAATATTTCATCCATAATGCTGCTGTTCAACCCCTAACAAATCTAGTTTGGTATTGTAACAAACTTCTTCAAATTCAGGGATATAAAAATATTCAGCTTTTAAAATTTTAACTGTACAATATGTACATTAGTATTTGCACTGTTAAATTATGAATACATTTAAGCCTATGAAATACTACGTTATAAATATTATTTTTTTTTGATTTAGAATTGCAACTAATACATTTTAAAACCTGGATAATACATTTGAAAAGACACAATTCTGGAGCCTAATCCTTTAAGCCCTTACGAAAGTATTTGTTATGTAAGTAGATTCATTGACTTAAATGGGGTTACGTGCCTGAGCAAAGGATTCCAGCATTTGTACCTTTCTCTTTCAATGCAGTGGAGTGGAGGAAATGACATAAAAACCATCACTACTCATTGTACTCAACTGGCAGTCAGGTCCAATTCCAAAAGCTGAATTAATACCTTCCTTTAAACAGGCACAAAAAAAAAAAAAAAAAGCTTACACAGGATGGAGTTCTTTCAAAAAAATAAAAACAAAAGGAAAAACTTGGAAGTTAAATGTGTAAACCACTTAGTGCTGCTTTAGGATATATCAAGGCCTCAAGCATTTCAGCTCCCACATTCTGATTTTTGCCTTCTTACTAGTGAACTCTTTGGAAAAGCAGCATTTTCCCAAATTTAAAAAAAAAAAAAAAAGTTCCAGTTTTTGTAGGGAAACTTCAAGGAAGGAAGAATCAGTTTTGTCAGTGAAGAAAGGACACGACATAGAGTCACCTTTTCATTGGAGAGAAGAGGAAAGAGTTGAGGCTCACCCTCTGTGGGTACAGCTACAGTACAAGACTGACAGGTTTATTTATTGATCTTCGTTGACTCCCTTCTCTCAGATAACTGAACACAGGTGAATAGAGAGCATGAAATAAATGTCTACAAAAAGTCTGTATCAAGAACTGCAATAACAGTATTTTGACAGCTCAAATGTGTAAACCTAGCAATATCTGAACAGGTCATCATTTGGCATAGTGACATTTCTGAATGTTATTTTTACAATGTAAACTCGGGTAGAGTTATCATTTACACTGGCAAAGCGTTAAGAACCTCAGCAACTTGCCTAAGTACAATTATTAATATAAAAGGACGTGGTTCCAACTGTAGCTAGAGAGTTGACTGGTCTTCCCAACCGTTAAAACAAATTAAGAAATGATGCAGTTTTTCCCTTTGTGTCCCCTCTTCTTCTTTGATTTGGTTGTCCTTTGTCCAAACTGAGAACTAGATAACGCAGTAGTTTGACCAGAAAGGTCGTCTGTATAGTATGGGTATCTCAGCGAGCGCGGCTGTGGAATTGGCTGTCCCAGGAAATACCCTTCCTCTTCAGAATCAGATGATGAGGATGAAGTTGAACACCAGGAGTCATCTTCGTCACCATATAATCCAAAAAATTTATCAACCACCTGATTCCGCAGTGCATAATCAGAACTTGTGTGGGCGTACTGGCTGTACAGCTCCGCGTTCTGAATATATGCCCGAAACTCACGCGAGCTTTTGTTCTGAATAAATTTTTCATGATCCTGAGGAGAGTAATAGCGAAATCTCTCTTTTGGAGAGCATCTTCTTTCTGTGGCCAAATTAAGTGCGTTATCTGAACGAGATTTCCTACTTCTTCTGCGATGGTGAGAAGGCCGACTTCCGCGCTCTTCGAAGTGGTAAACACGCCTACGAGTCCTTTCACTCATTGGAGGCTGTCGAATTTCAACATTCTCGTAACTGCCATTATCAATAACATCATCTGAAAACTTCACTTGCTGTGGTCTAGACTGGGATTTAGATCTTCTCAGTACAGGCATGTGCACTGGCTTCTCCTCTGGTAACGCTTTTTCCTGGCACAACTCTGAGCTCAGACTCTTCAAGGACTCTGTGCTCCGGTGGAGCATGGATGAATTGAGAGTTCCCATGTTGCTCATCTTCTCACAGTCCTCTACCTCCAGTTCTTGGAAAGTTTGCAAAGAATAGAGAGATGTCCGTGGCTTGCCTTCTCCATCCATTGAAGCCCCTGGGGTGGGAGTTGAGAAAGGAGGAAAAGGAGAATTAGAAGCGCCTTGAAGAGAGAGAGAGGTAATGCAATGAAATGTTAAAAACATTTGTTTTCATGAAAGCAGACCTTAAAGTGTTAGGCACTGGGCACAAACTGGAGCGCAGGAAGCTCCCCCTGAGCACCAGGCAGCACTGCTGTGCTGGGCGGGTGCCTGAGCACTGGCACAGGCTGCCCAGAGAGGCTGTGGGGTCTCCTCCTTGGGGATCCTCTAAAACCACCTGGACGTGACCCTGGGCAGCCTGCTCTGGGTGTCCCTGCTTGGGCAGGGGCTGGGGCAGGTGGGCTCCTGAGGGCCTGCCAGCCTCAGCTGCTCCAATTCTGCTCTTTGGAACTATTACCAAAAGGACTAGCTTCACGTAACAATAAGCTTTGTTGTTTTACTTCAAACATTTAAGAACTAGCTAACATTAGGATAATGAGAATGTAAAAAGTTTAATTAATTTAAAATATTTAAACAGCTAAAACACACGTGAAGCTAAGCCACTAAGAAAAGAATTACTTTAAATTACTCTACGATCCATGCTTGCCATTTTTAAAGCTAAAATATTCTGTGCTTCTCATATTGCTAAGTTCAATATTCCAGCTGTTGCTACAGGAAACCTAGGATCACTTCCTCTCAAAGAAGGATCTTTACTCATAAAATGTCAACAGTAAGCTGGCCTGGTTTACTTCAGGTTTGTGTCAAATGACCGTTCATTCCCAGAACAAGGGCTTCATCTGCCCTATGACCCTCCCAGGTGCAGTACCTCTGGTTCTTCCTCCTTCCATACCCCCTGAACCAAGCTCCCCTCATCAGTTCCTGCTTTACTGCATGGGCAGTGCAGCATGTGGCTGCTTCTGAGCTATGCAAGGAGCTAGAATATTTCGTGCTAGAATGAAAGGAATGGAGAAGAAGATAGGACAACTTTTAAAATGTGTCTCTCTTAGCTAATTCTCTGCTTTTTTTTTTTCTTTTTTTTTTTTTTTTCCTTGTGGTAGGGAATAGGAATGGGAGGTTAACAACGCAGATGCACTTGCATATCTGACGTTTATCCTTTTGGCTAATTTCAATCACGTTTGACAAGGAGGTTCACAGAAGTGGATTATCAGTTTCTCTTTAGTCAACAGAGAAAGATAATCTCATAAACCTCATTTCCTAAGGCTAAGAAGGTTGCCATCCTTTCAGATTTTCTACATATTTTTACAAGCAAATCAGGAAACTATCTACAGTGTTTTGCGGATTATCTTCAATACGATCCTAGTATAGAATGAAACTTCTTGTACTTACGGTACAGAATTTGCTTGAGGTTGTGGTTTGTATATAACAAATGAATAGTTCGAGAACATTCTTACTCAGTTTGATATCATGTTTTGTTGTGTTTTTTGTTGTTATTGTTACAAGCAAAGAAAAGAATTCAAAAGGAAAAGAATTTAAATAGCAGACGTGTATCTCATGGAAGAATTATGTGCTTGATAAAAGCGTATCAAACATATAATGCATCGCCTGCTGTGAAAGCTTTTTAAAAGAATCACAAATATGACCAGTCTTAGTTCAAAGTACTACAACATCCATGCTTTGGTTGACCTCTGCATCAAAGCCATGCAATTTCCCCCCATTACCTGTTATGTTGGACAAAGCCAAAGAATCCATCGAGTCTCGAACGCTTTGTTCTTGCTGTTTCAGATCAGACAAACATTCCAGTGACCCTCCGTACCACGGTGTTTGGTCATGTTTGTATCCCGATGCCCCGTGCTCCATGTCTAGCTCCTGGATCTTCCTGCTGCTGGCAGGACCCGGATGGCTGCCATACGCGGAGTCACCCAGGCCATCCTGGGACTGGGCCCAGTACATGTCTGATTGATACTTCTTACTTGCTAGGCTTGGGTTATTTTTTTTCAAGTCCAACTTGCTCTTGACAATGCTGTCAGAAATCCAGTGGTCGCTTGATCTAATGTCTACCTCAGCAGGTTGCTGGAAGAGGCTTTTATCACCAAACTTCAGAAGGAGCTGAGTCATGTAGTCTTCGTGTTCAGCCCATTCTTCAGGGTCCTCGGGCATTTCTTG
Organism: Aythya marila; assembly: GCF_965140915.1. Taxonomy (NCBI): domain Eukaryota; kingdom Metazoa; phylum Chordata; class Aves; order Anseriformes; family Anatidae; genus Aythya; species Aythya marila. The sequence continues at coordinate 176,050,451 of NC_139042.1, read as the reverse complement.
CTCCACTCTTCCTTTCCAGAAGTCTTCATTAACAAAGCTGGCCTCTTCCCTTGAAAGGCTTAAGTCATCCAGCTTGCGAGAAAGAGTATCATCGGCGTTGCCTGACAGACCAGGAAACTTGTAATTGAGGGCTGGCGACAGGAGGAGAGACTGGCGGCACTGGTCAGCCGAGCGGCTGCTCTTGCCCATGCGAATGCTCCTCCTGGAGTCTCTCGATCGAGCAGACTGAAACGCGGAGTCAGAAGAGTCGGAGGCATGAACGTCCTCACCCAAGCTGCAGGTTTTTGAGCAGTAGATCTGCCCTTGCTTCGGAAGGAAAGGGCAGCCAAGCAAAGAGGTCTTGCACTGAGCACAAGAAAAGCAAGCCTCCGTAGCATGCCAGTGCTGTCCATCGTAGGTCATCTGGGCATGGTCAACACCTGGAAAAGGAGAACAAACAATGCTTTGGGTTCTCTCAAAAACTACTTGCAGAATTCACACTTCTGGAATGTGATTTTTTTTTCCATAAATTGGCTTTCCCTTAATTTGTAAGTTATAAAGGACATACTTACCAATGTGCTCCCCGCAGGTCTCACAGTATTCCGCATAAAGCGATTCGAAACAGTTACAGCAGAAGGGTCGCCCGTCCTTCATGATGTACCTCTGGCCTCCCAGGATCGTCTCACACTCGAGGCAACAGAAGTGTTTCATGTGCCAGTGGCGACCCTCAGCTTCTGTGCACTCATCGGCAAAAATGATCTTTCGGAGAGAAAAGCGAACTCTTAGTTAAGTGGACAAAACATCCCCTCGGGACTTAAAACAAACAAAATACCCTGTTTGTGCAGTTAACATGCTTATTTATTTTTTGTTTAGCTGGCTTTTGAGTACAAAGCTAAAATGACAATTGCCTATAACAACTGTGGCATTCTGATATTTTCTTAAACAGCAAAAAAAGGAGAAAAAAATACTTTTTAAAGCAAAAAAAAAAAGAAGGTAAGAACAAAGAAGCTGATGTTACGATATTTTGGAATATTTGTATAGATTCTTGTTTTAATTTAATCTACAAGATTCAGTTCTAAATACAAACAGGTACCTGTTTTCTAAATTCAATCACACTGCTTGTTGTATTGCTGTTCTGACAAGAAATGGCACACCCCTCCGCTTTCAAACACATCTGTGCAGGACAGTCCTTACTGCTTGAAGGAATGCATCTGCCTTCAGTAATTGCCCAGGCAAGCGATGCAGTTTGTTAGCTGAACAATGACGGGTGGTGGTTTGGCTGTAAAATGTAAATTTTACCTCATCACAGGCTGAACATCGAGGCTTCAGAAGTTCAGCGTGGTGTCTGCCGCAGTGAATTTTTCCATCTTGGTAGAAGTAGATAAGGTCAACGAGAAGCTCATTACACGTGAAGCATACAAAACACGATGGATGCCAGCACACACCAGGGCCAGCTCTCGAGGCAAAAACTGCAACTTCGCCGCCGTTTACTTTTGTACCACACTAGGAACAAGAAGAGAAAGAGAACATACTTCATATCACAGACCGCTAGCTTCTGGCATTTAAACTAAATTAAAACACCAAACCCAACGTGAAGGTTTTATTCCAAAATTTGACATGAAGGGAAAAAAATATATTTTCAAACTTGGGCTAGACAATTCTGTGCATCAACAAAACTTGTGTGAATAGAAGTTTATTATAATGTTTTGAAAGGGATGCCTGTTTTTCACTTGTCATTATTTTAATATAAGTTAGTACGAGTCAACAACAGTAGCAAATATGTCAAAGATTCAGTTCATTGCTAGTATCAAAGGTTGTTTTCCTTAAGCAAGTGCTACCTTCTTTCTATTCATATGCAGTTTCACAAATACCCTATTTATATATATGTATGCTCAGGTGTAGACAGAAATAAGCCTACATTTAATATTGAGATATTACTGAGACCGCCGCTTGGCTCGGGGCACCAGTGGCGTTACCTGTTCACAGACAGCATGCATCACTGCTCTCGAGAGGAGTTTAATAGTGCCTCGGCCGAGCGCCTCCTTTTTGCGCTGGGAACTGAACATCTGCAGCTCCTTCTTTTCTTCTTCGCTTAAAGACTGGCAGTATCGCACCTTCCAGTGAAAACACAGAAGAACTTCCTTTAGGTACCGAGCTTTTAAAATAACATCGCAATGAGCAAGCACATAATATGCAAGAAATTTTTCAGGCATGCTGGCAATCATCATTAAACTTCTCTAGCTTGTCTTCTCTACAGCTTTAGTATTTAGTTAATATGGCACAATACAAGCCTAGTATAGAGAGGTTTTGCAAACTAAAGCGTTGTCCAGGCAAGGAATAACATTTTTAAAAGGCAATTCCATAATAATGGAATGAACCTAAATCAGGTTCATCCATAACACTATCCTTTAGATTTATGGTGAAGTGCCTGCACTAAATATTGCAGTACACAAGATCTTAAGCATTGACACCCCCGCCTCCTTTTCTTACAAAGAGTTTGTTTGTTATTTCCACTTCTACTCCAAATTACACTGCATATCTGAGATGCAAACCTTTTACTATCACAAAGCATCCTTTTTGTGTGCTACAATGAAATCCCAGGAATTTGTAGGCTCCTGGTAATTGGTGGGTGGCTGCAAACACTATAAAACCGACTTGTGTTAAGTTTATTGCAGTGACACCAACCTTCCTGACAAGAAAAGGCAGTGTCCTTCCAGACAGCTCTTATCTGCACGGCAGCGAAATGCAGAGCTAGACAATGGGTTCAGTGTACGCGCCGGGCTGGTGCACAGGTCAGATGCCAGCACAAGCCGTGTTTTAGGCTTGTAACAAACATGCAGGAAGGTAATTCACACAGAGGAGGCGAGAGAGACCTATATCCTGACCGTGCACCCCCAGGCTCCCCGGTTACCTCGTTATCATGGGGTGGCAGCTGATAGAGGAGCTGTTTAATTCTGTGCTTCTCTCCGGGGCTGTTCACGTAAGGGACCTTTTCCTCTGGCAGGCAGGCAAAATACAGTTGTACCTGCACAGGAGCAACGTGAAGTCAGACCAGGAGACACACATCACCCGAGCACCGCACGCGACCTTCGGCTACTGTTTTATCTCAAGTCCCACTTACAAAGGAAGGAGGCTATGCTACATTAGACCTGTGACAGGATTTGTGCTGAAAATACGAGGCCCAGATGAACCAACTCAGCAAACCTGGCTCGTCTCTGATAAAACTAGCACCAAGCTGCTGAATTGCTTTTCTGGAATGCAATTTGCACTGACAATTAGGGGGTATCGTAAATTATGCACATTTAATGTTCTCATTATTCCCACCCCCCTTCAGGGCTGGTCAACAGCCCAGCTGAAATTCCAAGTTTCCCTCTACAATTTACCACACAAGGCACGACGCTTTCCAGAAAACAGGCGCTGTGTAAACAAATTTAATTTGCTCTGTGCATTTTACACATTGTTGAGACAAAAGCTGTTTTGTAGCCTCCCGCTGATCAGGTTCACCCGGAGCATCAGCTTTCATTGCTTCCATGTGGCCTTTGGTAAGAAGGTGGAAACATCCTTCCCGTGGGAGAAGGCTGGATCCAGGCACATTTCAGTCGGATGCAAATGAACTATGAAATTTTCATGGGCTGCTTGTTTTTGATAAAGAAATCAATATTGGGTGTACACACCTATCAATCTTCACTCTTTTTTTTTTTTTTTTCCCCCCAGAAGCAAATTATGACAGGAAAACTGTAATGAATGCTATGACAAAGCCCGGTGGCAAAAAATATTTTTGTGGAACAGCTTCAGATTTATTGTTTTTCCTATGCAGTTTCCAGCTTGTCACGAGGCCTGGGGCTGTAAATAAGAGCCGACTATTGGCAAAAAATATTACTTGCCATCCAGATTTAAATAATGCTTAGGTCAACAGCTTATTACTGTGCGAGACAGATGAAAAAGAGGCAGCAATCAGTCAGGAAGCAATCAAAATTATATGGGAAAGGTTGTATGAAACATTATTTGGCTTTCATTTAACCAAAATTTAAACATCAGAAGTCCTCTTAGTACTGATTGCGCTTCAAGAAGCTGCAGGAAAAGATAACGACACGCAGTACAAAGTTAAGCCTGAAAGACACTTTATGCCCTTCTCTCAGTTTATTGCCCTGTTCTCAAATTAAGTCATTCTTCTTCGAAAAAAGAAATCTTTAATGAGTTTGAGCTAGCTTGATTATGGGGATATTTTATGGAATTTACTTAATTGTTCTGACAGAACATTAGCTTGCTGGTTGCCTTAAGGTCTGATTCATCGGGATTCATATATATGCTTAAGCAAGCAATAAAAAGAATTTCCCTAAAAATAGCCCGTTATTTGCCGTTCCTGCTGACATGACTTTATTCACAACTACGAAAAATCTCTGTACCACAAGAAGGATGCACCTCCATATCTACAGACTGCAATAACTTGCCAGCTGGCCAAGAGCAGCTCTGCCTCCTCTAGGAAGTCTTCTAGTGCTAGGAAGTCTCAGCCCCTTCAACATGGACACCCCAGTTCTGGGTGTTGGGGAATGCACAGCTTCGGTACAGTTATAACAACATCAAGTAGACGAATATGTCTAGATTTGGTTTCCTAGAGCAGCTCTCTCATCAGCAATTTCACCTATTTCCACTGCATTGTGATGTAGTGGATAAAGAAAAGGGAGAGGGGGAGGAACAGCCCAACCAGCCCACAGTGCTGGCTGCAGGGAAGGCAGAGGAGAAGCTGGTATGAACAAATGGCAGGCACACCGCCACTTAAACAAGCGTTAAGCACATTAGTAATTGTCACAGTGACAGAATGCCTTCATTATGTATGCTGCAGCAGCGTTCCCGATGTCAAATGCCCAATTATTTAAAGAGATGGTCACTGCTTAACTGCGTCTGTACAAACAGCACCGTGCCACGAGCTTCAATTAAACCTAACAGCTTGCTTTAGAGAGAAAGCAAAATTCCCTGCTACTTTTAGATTTGACAATACATACCTCTGTGGCATGTATTTATTGAAAAATCTTGGGGACTATAAACTCCTCAATGCTGAGGATATTAAGTTCCCTTGGGGCAGCCTGATTGGAATGGGAAACAAAACGAGGTGAAGGGTTCTAGGTGAATTTGGGTTTTATATTACAAGGATTCAGTAAGGCTTGCTATCGCTCCCTTAGACAGTCTGTATGGGGCTTATTTTAATAATGCAGAACCACAGGCAGTACCTGCTCTGGTCTAAGGCCTGGGGGGACCCAGGCATATTCTTCCAAGGCACAGCCAGAGTCATCATCAGACGTTGAGCTTCGCTGACACCCAAAAACGAGGTTGTTAGCTTTGGGCTCCATCTCCAAGGGCATAAGTGTGAAGTGTTAAATATTTCAGCTGCAGCTCATCAAGCAATTGATCTGGAAGAAAAGATTAACAGAGCTTTAATAAACTTCAACACGCAACAACTAATTATCAGCGCAAATGATCTTACAACAGTTTAGAGTTCCTTGTGCTGGCCAGAACACAGATTATCGGAGCATCATTACAACTTGCTACAAGCAATTCAGAAATATTCCAATGAGCTCTCAAAAACACACAAAAACCACCACACACCTACCCAAGAAAAAACAAACTAGACACCCATCACCACGCCTGGCAGCCGATACCTGTTTCAGCATTTATGCTCACCTTCTTACATTTCTGCTCATCTGACATTACAGATTATACGTACACATAAATAGGAAAGACTCATGAAATAAATGCTCATAAAACAAATGAGATGAACTCTATCCGAAGTCACTACTAATCTAGTAGCACAGAAGACACGAAAACTGCTCATCAAACCCTAAAGAAATCCGTGGGGAAAGACAGCTGTGCAAGTAGCATCCTGTTTTTAACAAGGTAGGCATAAAGCAATGAATGTCTGCTAGATTCCTCCGAGATCCTCGTTTTAGCTGTATCAGAGCGGAAGGGTGTTGGTCCAGTTAAATATCTGAAATCCAATTATGCCAGATTAGGCTCTGTAAAATGCATCATGATTGTTCTGTTAATTTAAAACCCTACAGGGAGATGCTTCTGTTGATTCATGAAGCCTACAAAGCTTAATATCAGTGGGATCATTTTGAGTCACAACTGGCAAAGGCGGCTCTCACCAACATCCGCAGCTTTCTGCAGTAAAACGCTTATTAAGATAAATATCTTACATTAATTCAAACAAGAGTTCTTAGGAAATTCGGATCGGGAGTTTCAGTGAAATACCGACTGCCAAAACCAGAGAGGATGTGCTCTGCCAGGACAGACACCCTGAACACCTGAGCGTGGAAACAAGCTTGCCTTCACGCTATGCTGCCCATTTCAGGCAGTTTTCTCCACCCGTCCACCAAACTGGGATGCAGTTGTGGCAGCACCAGACCTGAGCTGCTGGGCAGCTGCAGAAAACCCTCATCCCCTCCACAAATAACCTTGCTGCTGGGTCTAAAGGGGAGAGCAACCTAGCAGCTCCAGGCATGTCCCGTGCCATCTCTGTCATATCAGAGGAAACAAGCTGCTGCTGGACCGCAGGTGGAAGGAAAATACCAGACCTGGTACCCAGGCATCCTGCTCCCTGCACACCGGGGGCTTCTCCTCCTTTACACGAGGCCCCAGCAAGTGCCACGCTGGGTAATTGGTGCCTCATGCAGACCCAAACCTGCTCAGTAGAAAGCAGCCACATGCACATGAAGTTACAAGCTTGGAGAAATGATGATACTCGGTATTACACGTTCTATCTGCCCCCGGTTTCAGTATGTCTGTACGTTCCCACACCCAATAAAACGAGGTGGGATTACTTAACTACTCCACTGGGCCAGTGCTCAAAAAAATGTAACTTGTTAACTTTGCTCCAAAACTTTTGGTTTGAAGACATATGTGCTATTTTTGGTGTGCTGCTAGGATGCCAACACGCTACGATTACACTGCGTAGCTGCACTGTAATACAACATTTACCTGGTATTTTATGGGGCACACAAACCCGCCCTTTAGGAACAGGCTGCTTCTTACAGAGCTTCTCAGATGTCAGGCAAGTTTTGGAAACCTTAGTTTAGGTGAACAACTGAAGATTTACAAAGCAACTTGTAGCTTAGCATCACCACACGTCCCTGCCAAGGACGGCGAGTGAAACCAACCCCCTACACTTGTTATTCTGCGTATTAACAGCACCACAGACAGGTAGATCGTGCTCCCACTAACACCTTTGGCTTTACCCTAGGAGACCTTTCCCTCATTTTGCTCTTCTGCTGCTCAGACGCTGACCTTTCAACGCAGTCATTTCAAAGAGGTGCCAATCACTCACGGCTGGTTAGTGAGTTGAAGCCAAAGCCCTGGGTACGAATATCCACTGTCAGTGACGTGACAGTGTTAGTGGATCAGTCACATTAAAGGATTTGCGTTGCCTTATTCACTAGTAGAAAAGTGACAGGAAGTCCTGGATTGTCTACTGAGAAAGCAACGTATGAGCTGAATCAAAAAACAACCCCCTAAAGGCTCAATCCTGTATATTTAAAGTGCAGGCAGACATCCTGCTGCACACCAGACCCCCTTCCTTCACAAACAAATAACGGGGCAGTCAGCGGTGCACAACTGCTCCCCCAGCCCATGTCCTTCAGGGCCTGAAGTCAGCCGTCAGTATGCTCGTTGTTACTCTTTGTGGAAAGCTGGGGCGCGGAGGGACAGGGCAATACTGCCATACAGCTAAGAAATCTCTGACAGCAAAAAAAGCGACAGTGCTGACTGCTGCAGAAGGACGGCGATGCCAGGGTCAGCATCTGGTGTCCCACATCATCTATACCCAAGTAGTTCTGAAGAATAAAATCCTTCATCACGATGGGCATGGCTGAGAAGTCCATGACCATCTGACATGATCCTAGCAGCAGATGCACTGCCTCGCAATTTCCCCGCTGAGGTGCTAGATGGCCAGTGCACGATCACGTGCCGCTAACAAGTCTGAGCTGATGCTCCCAATTCCTGCGGCTTTGTGTCATGGGAACCTTGCTGATCCAGCAGCCACTTTTCAAGCACCGACTCCTGCCAGAAAACCCACGAATCAAAGGAGTCACCAGACAAAACACCTCTGTCAACGTTTTAGTAGGCAGGGTGACCTCGGCCATGCCATCGGGAGCAAACCCAAAATTAAGCTTCACCAGAGAGACACTCAGCCTTGCCAGCCCTCAAGTGCACCCCAGCCTGTTCACACCACAGCAAATGCTCAGCATCGTGTCCGTAACAAGGTTGAGAGTCGCTCTCTGTTAGATCGAAGATTGACTCTGCTGGCTTAATTTCTCCAGCTGACAAGGAAAAACAAAATTCAAAATAAAATCTGAAGGGATGTAGACCCGGTAACTTTCCTGAGGATTTCTGAACACGAAGGCTATGTGCTACTTCTATACGGCAAGAAGCAGTGCCGGGTGCTGCTCGGATTGCAGGCATACCACAGGGACGTAAAGGCAGGACAGCTGCCTAATTCCAGAAGTAGATAAGAGTCAGTGCAGCTTTTCCACAAAGATTGATCTGCCTGGGTCACCTTTTACCCATTCATTTTGGGCAGTGTGAGAGAACCACAGACCCATAGGCTCATTTTCCCTACGACACAGGGTGGGTTGATGGTACGGCTGGTAGAGAATAAGGGAAAAATGTACCTGAGCTCTAACTGTGAGATGCGACTTTGCCATGGGGGTGCTCCTCCCCACACAAGGTGACTGGGAGCGTTTAAAGCCAGGTCCGTAAATCCCAGCGAGACGGGGTAACCCGAAGGACAGCACTCACTTTGGGAGAAAAACACCACCACAGCACTGACACCAAGCCATAAACCACCCGACACCACACCATAAACCAACACGGCCGCGCTGCAAATATTGTGGCGTTGCTGAGAGCGAGGTTTCTAAAAACGGCACAGCTTAACAGCAAGCTGTTTGCCCAACTATTTCAGCAATTACTGCTCTGGAAGTCCTCCTTCCTCTCCTGCTCGAGTGCAATTTGGTTTTGCGTTTCCAGCCTACGGGGTCCTTCCTCCCTGCCTGCCCCCCCACCGCACTCCTCCTTCAAAGCGAGGCTGTTTGAAATGATCACGTCCTAAGGAGGATTCAGATGAACGTAAACACCAGCTGAAAAAATAAATGCTTTCTAAGGGAAGGGTAGAAAGGTGGTCTTTCTACTCGTGCCATGACATCTCCATAGCGCAGCCAGTTTTGCTTCTGTAGTCTGTGCAACGTCTCGGGGCTTCAGCTCTGCTCAAATACTACCTCCCAAAAAGCTGCATGGGGATACCTCTGAGACCAGGGGACCCATTTCTCGGCGGGACAAGGCTGTCCTTGCCCAGGGGTCTCTACCTCGCTGTTACTCTCCACCACGACCCCACACCGGCCGGAGGGGGTCCGGCTGTGCCAGCCGGGGGGTGGTGGGGGCAGCTCCTTGCCCACCCCCTGCCGCCTCCCTGCGTCCTGCGGGGCAAATTGGTTAACGAGTTTTTTTGTTAGAAAGCTTGTTACCGGGGCCGGAGGGGACGCGAGATGCATATCGCACATATCGCACATATCACACCTATCAGGGCTGGCCGGGTGACAGCCACCTGCTTGTTTCGGGGCCCCGCGCAACGCCCCCCGACGGCAGGGGGGACACACAGGGAATCCCCCCCCCGCTCCCTAAACCGTCCCGCACGGCCCCAGCGAGACAGGATCCCAGCCTTTTACAGCACCCCCATTGATATTTTTCTATTTTTTTTGTTTCTATAATTCCGTTTTAAGCAGCAGCCAGACTTCCACGGGCGCTCAGGTTTCACCCCGTCACCTGTTGGCTCCCGAACAACCCCCGCCTTTGTTAGGGCTCCCGGCCCTCCTTCGAGCCGGGGGCTCCCAAATTCCGCACAGCACAGCCCCGGCCCCCCCCCGCTCCCCTCCGGCCACGACGGGGCTTGGGGGGGGAGATGGGCAGGCTGCGGAGCCCCCCGAGGGAGGGCTGCCTCCCCCCTCAGCGGGTCCCCAGCCCCGAGCAGCGCCGGGGGGACCCGGGGGCGAAACCCGCAGCGCTCCCAGCCCCCGACCCCCAGCACGGCCCCCCCCGGAGCATCCCCGCTCCTCACCTCGGGCTGCAGCGGGGAGCTCGGAGGAGCGGCCAGGCACAAGCTCGCTGAGGAGAGGAGGGGAGGGGAGGCGGGGGGGGCTCCTCCTTCCCCTCCTCAGCCCGCCCGCCGCCAGATACCTGTGTGCCGCCCCACTGCCCCCTCCCCCGGGGCTGCGGGCCGGGCACGGAGCGGCTCCTCCTCCCCAAAAACACCCCCTCCACCCCCCGAGTCCCCCGACCCGAGCCCCTCACCCTGCTCCGGCCCCTGGCCCCGGCTGCTGCGGGATGAGGGGGGGGACACAGCGCTGCCCCCGGTGCCGGGCAGAGCTCGGTTTGTGCGGCGGGGAGGCGGCGAACATGTGTTTTTTAACGAGCCCGCTTTTGTCCGTGCCGCTGCTGGAAATAGGTTTCCCACCCCACCCTGCATTGTGTGCCCCGGGGGCTGCCCCGGCCCCTGCCCCGGCACCGCCGTGAGGGAGGCGCCCGGGGGGGAGCTGGGGGCTGATAAGAGCCGGGAAACGATTGTCCCGCCACGGGGTGTACTTAAAAAAAAAAAAAAAAAAAAAAAAAAGCGATCTATCAGTGCCTTTGCTATCACTGCTTTTTCTATCACCGCCTTTTTAGGACATCCCAAGTGGGAAGGAGGCGTCCCAGCCCTTGTCCCGGGGCAGTGACACCCAAGCTGCTCGGGCTCTGGCGACATTTTCTGCCTGCCGGGGCTGGGGGCTCCGGGTGTGCCTCTGAGCCTTAAGCCAAAGGATGAGAGCCCCACCAGCCCCTTCCCCTTCCCCACTGCTCTTTGTTTCCCTCGGGAAGTCATTAGCAAAGGTCGTTTATTAGCGAGGTGCCCCTGGCAGCCCCCCGCCATGCCGTGCAGCTGGAGATGTGTGGCCATGGCCTGGTCGTCACGCCCAGAGCTGGGGTGGGATGGAGCGGGATTAAGGTCACCAAAAGCCCACCAGCTACAGCCGATCCCTGTCACCAATCCCAGTCTGATCGGCCACCAGGCCTTCAAACGCTGTCGTGTAGCCAAAGAGGGCTCCTTGGTGTGGAAATGGTGGCCAGAGAAGGCCCCAAGCAGCAGCCCCGCTCCTGGTGCACCCAGGAGGGACACGAGGCTGAGCACGCAGGTTGTGGCTGCCAGGGCCCTGCCACCACAGCCCGTGTCCCTGCGGAGGGGATACCACCACTACCATGCCACCACCACTGACACCACCAGCACCGCCACAGCCTGAGGCCTGGGGTGGCTTCCAAAATCTGCACGGCAGACTTCACCAGCCCCAGCACTGGCCAAATGCTCTTCACTGCCTTTGACATCTTCTTTGTGTTCCTTCTTCATCAGGGCTGACAAGCAAACAGGTGAATGAGGTCCCACACAGGTCCAACCCCACCTAATCAAAGCCACACGCTGTGGCTCCTGCAGTGGCAAAACCAACCAGCTACAGCCCCTCCACACCCCATTTCCCTGCCATGAGCAGTCTCACTGGTTGTACCACCTCAATTCTTAAATGGCTAAGTCGTTTTAAGGTCAAAGTTGGCACATCGCTTGGATGAACTAGAGATTTTGTCAGAGCGGTTGTCAGTGTTGGCTTTACAAAACCCAGACTGTTTCTACTCTGTTTGTTGGACTGAACAGCCCCCATCTGGTGGCCAGCTGAACATCTGCCAATTCCATTCATCATTAATCAAAAATGGAAGTGTCAGGAATAATGTTTACTCTTCCCTGCTAGACGACTGAATTAACCAACAACAATTTGCATATATTGTCTTCTCCTTTTTCAGGGGTGCCTGACCTTTGCTCAGCAGTCCTCCTTAGAGCAAGGACTCACCCTGGCTGCGCAGCACGCTACGAGAAGGAGTATCTCATCTGGGACTTGTGCAGCTCAGTGGCTACAGAAAAGTTTGCAGGGTTTCCTAAACCTAAAGACTACTGAAGCCTCTTTTCTGGGCAGCCAGACTGTCCCCAGTCTTGCTGACACACTGAGACCGAAGAGCTTGAGGGCGTGCACAGATAGCTGCCAGCGCTGCTCTTTTTCCCAGGTTTTTCTGGCTCGAGCACAAAAACTACTAAATTGTTCTGGGCAATGCATTTAAAGATTATCAGGCAAAACCAACTATTGTGATCTTCTAGCCTGAAATCACCTACAATGTGGTCATAAGATTTTCCTAAAATTACTGTCTGTATGAATGAAACGTTTGATTTTGATTTAAAAGTACCAGTACAGAAAAACCCAGTACAACTCCTGTTAAATCCACTGCAGCCCTTTGCTAAATTGTTTCAAGTAGTCAATCACTTTCAACTTGGTTTGGGGTGGTTTTGTTTTGTGTTTTCTAATCCGATATTGCTGCATTTCAGTGCTCAAGCACTGGATCGTAATTGTACCCTTGAATGTTAGGCTAAGAATCAACTATCGTAACTCCCCCTGGGCATTTGCAAATTGTGCAAGTCATTTCTTGGCTATCTCTTTTGATTCAGGCTCTTTCCAGAGAACAAATGCGTTGCTATGACTTTTTATTTTTACACAACAAATACAGCAGCATAAATACTTTTCATCCCAAGCATAAACTATGCTACAGAAGTTACCTAAAAAAATAAAAGAAGAAGGAAAAAAAAAAAAAAGAGAGAGATGATCACAAACCTCCCTGCCCTTTAAGGCACGTTCCACATTCCTGGATCCGGCTGGGTAGAGCTAATTCTTTAAACAACCGGATGGTTGAGGGGATCTGTAATGGATATGGAACCTTTTGCCCCAAGGTCTTCGCACAAATTTAGTCTGGGTAACAACTTTCTTTTACTACTGACCAGGCCACGCGTGTTCTCTGGCCTGTATGAAATTTGCTCAGAGTATCAGTGGGGTTTCACAGTTCGCAATTATCCACATCACAGAACATCCCTTGAGATAACACCAGTAATTGCTACCTTTGTTGGCAGTCACAGAAGAGAGACCAAGGAGCAGGGAATGAATTAACCTCTTGTGCTTTAGAGGCAGTTTCTCTGGGTAGGACGGTGGCATTAACACCCACCTGATTACTTCTATGGATAAACAGAGGAGTTCACCCACTATATCATCACCCTTTAATGATCACCACCTTCACTCCAAGACTTCTAATTAAGCATCACCTCATCTGTCCATTAAAAAAAAAAAAAAAGTGAGTCAGCTATGAAAGGTGAAAGTATGCAGTAAGGTGAATGGAAGCTAGAATAAAACAAAACAAAAAAAAACAAAAAACACAGAAATCTGTCAGTAATAATTATTTCAGAGAACTCAATGAGAAAACTATTCAAAATAAACCAGGACCAGGTTTCATGTTTTGAAACAAAATGAGCCAAGAAGGATTTTGCATATTTCTGACAGCATGGGAAGAGTCCACAGAACAGGAATTACAACTGCTCTCCAAAGGTTTGTTCACAAATCAAAGCCCAGGCCTGGTGCGCTCCTGTACATACATACCCTCAAGGAAGTTTAGGAAAGGTGCCCAGAGCATGTATGACCATGACTTCAGGCTGCAGCACCGGGAGCTCTATGGCACTCAGATGCTCTCCACCTCCAGTGGCCCCAGGTCTATACCCTGAGGGAGCAAAGAGGTCAGGGTGAGGGATGCAGTCCCATGGCAGTCTAAGCTGCCCTAGGCAAAACCCCAGCCCAGTGAAAAAATGCTGTTTTTTTTTTTTTTTTCCCTGAACTAGCCAATGCTAGCACAATGGAAACATAGGTCCAACCCCTTAAAGACCACTCTACATGTCAAAAACACAAACGAAATTTAACTATGTTCACCTTGGTGTGTTCTGAAAGCCCCATGGACATCCATCGGCAGCTCCAGACACTTAAGCACCTTGTCAAACCAGGCCTTAGGCCTCCTCCAGGTTAAGAGCGTGGAGGTACGCCTTCATATATAGGAACAGTTTGCACAATTTTACCGCTATATATAATCACCCGATGCCTTTAAAGCAAAGCTGGAGCTTTGAAGGACCGTAATAAGCCTACAGAGCAGGTTCACACCTCTTTATGTCTTCACCTACAGCCACAGGTGCAACCTCCATGTGCTCTCCATGTCCAGCCCTGCTTCCTCCTGCCCGTCTCATGTGCCCTCCATGGTGGATCCAGCATGGGCTGGGTCCACCACATCAGGACCAGGAGGGGTCTTAGGAACCACAGAGAGGCAGAGAGGAGGGGGAAAGGGAGCAGCACGAGCAGCTCCTCACCACCCACTGCTCAGGAGATGACTTACAAATGGCAGACCAGCACACCAGCTGTGCTGAGGCCCCTCAGCTGTGCCACTGCTTCTTTTTGTTCCATGTTTTTCTTTTTGATACTACAAAGAAAGGGCATGGAGGTGGCACCGCATGAGTTCTGATGTTTCCAGGGTCTGAGTCCTTGCTATTTTTTAAGTGAAATTTAAAAACACAGAGAAAACCAGCTTGGTAAAAGGCAGGTAGACACAAGATGATGTGCAACAGAGATGGAGAGAGCTGGGGATTAAACTGAAGCTCGCGTGTGAAATGCAACAAGTGAAAAAATGAGGAAGAGGTCATTTTTGCCCCGCACAGGTTTATGGCTGAGTCGGGGCGCTCACTTTCCACTCCTCTTCGCTGCCCTCACTGTGGGCAGGCTCCTCCAAAGACAGCACTCTGACTCGATCCTCATTGACTGCACAGCTTGCAGTTGCACGCGGTGTGGGCAAGTGACGGCCCAGTGGCTCTCCAGGCCTGGCCCACAGCAGCGCCGCAGCCACAGGCCAAGGGGCCTACAGGTGCCACCCTTCTGTGGTACCAGCCGGGCTATCTCGGCCTCATTAACACCCTCGGTTAATCACTGCCCGCTTCCCAGGCTGCGCGAGGCACGATGGAGAGAGTTGCAACAACTTGTGCCTGCGACGCTTTGCCTGTAGCGGAGCTGACGCAGGGTGGGATGGTTGCCTGGCTTTTTAATAACACACCAGCACAAACACCATTATGCAACGTGGAAGGCGTTGCGTAGCCAGTGCTAATGCGCTGCGTGCTTATTGAGGTATTTTTCAGCCAACTATTATGCCAAAGCCTATGCGGTTGTTGAATGATGTCACTCTTATCTGTGTCAGGTCCTGTTCTCAGGCCTTGCCGCCAAAGAACCCATCAGGATTCACCTAAATTGGGTTGGGAATCGATTTGGATTAAAAGAGGAAATGGTGTAAACTCTGCGGGGCTCTTCTACTCAAGGGCAATTCATCCCAGGAGCAGGGCATCCACGTAAAGAAACAAACCAGTATTTAAAAAAGAACTTCAGACCCTCAATGAGCACAGTTTTGGGGATGAGTAGATGCTCCAGCTGCACGTGGCCTGCCCCATCGCTGGCTGTGCTTCTCAACAGTCTGCCCTGAAGCCAGACTTACTCTCAATCACCTGTTGTTTTCCTAAGTGAAGGCAAAGTTTGACATGGAGGTTGACTACCACTGCTGCAACACTATATTCAGGGAAAACAAAACCCAATTTAAAGCCAAAGCTGAGGTTTGCAAAGATTTGTGGTAACCTCCAGTTGCATAAAACCGGGGAGGGAGGGAAATCTAGCAGCCCCTGAGGCAGGCAGCCAGCAGAGTGCTATGCTGCCGTTTTCTGAAACCCATACAAAGCACCATGCACCATAAACACATAGGACAGAACAATGATTGATTAACTATTAGTTTATTTTATTGAATGAACCTCACAGGCTGACCTCAAGGCACAGTGAAGTAAGGAGAACATAAAATATGTCTGATGGATACGGAGATGCATGACACCTTTATTCGCTTTTGGCATAGCAGTTGCAAAGGAGAAAAAGAGACTGCCAGAGATATGGGCTGTCAAGACCGAAGGCCACTCAACTCTACTAAAAGGCATCACCAAAGGAAGATAAATGTTTCTTTTTTTTTTTTTTTTTTTCTTCTTCCTTTTTTTTTCACAGAAAGATCAACTGGTAAACAATTATTACAGCCAAGTAAGGCTGGGAACAATCCTCTCACTTCTTGCTCAGCAAACAAAGAGCTCTGTCTCGAAGCTGGGCATGCTTCTGCCCCAGCAAAGGTTCATTGATCTTCTATCCAGCCAGTTCGTGCTCTATGCCACTTTCGTTAAGGTAGCTTTCTTGATTTTTGTTACTAATCTCCATAAGCTGGCATCTTGCTAAAAACAAAAAAAAAAAATAAAAATCCCCATGTCTGGTTTCCTAGTGGAACTACTGGAACGTAACCCATTGCCCTAAGATGGGCACCAAAGCAACCACCGTTTACAGGCCTAGCCAGGTAAAATCAACATTAAAGGGGTTTTCCCCGTAGTACAAACTTCACCTAACTAACATTAATCTAACTTTGCATGACCAAGCAGGATATAGGGTAAGCATGCAGGGTTTATGCTTGTTTTCTCTTTTCCTACAAGGATTATGATTCAGCCTGTTTTCTGGGAAACTCAAATGAGCTTTCCACTTAACAGAATGAGGAATGATGATTTGGGAGGTTACATCCTTTCTTTTTTTTTTTTTTCCTTTCCCTAAGTATGATTAGTTTTTCTTTGCTGGTCTACCTCCCAGAACTGGTTTATTGTAGGATGAGCTGTGTGAGATTGTTGGCACAAGGGAGGGGATGGGAGGTGAGCGCAGAGGGATGGTCCCACTGCTGGGCAGTAGCTAGCTATTATAACTACACTGATACATCAAAACCACATCAAACAGCAGCCAGGGAAGATGGCTTCACTGGCGTTTCTCTCGGTTGCCTGCCAAGTGCCGCTCGGATTATGGACACAAAGGTATGAACTGAGGAGAAAGATTAGCCAAGACGTACTAGATCAGTTAAAAAAAAACCAACAAACTAACTAACAAACAAAAAACACAAAACAAAAAACTAAACCCAACAAGCCTAGTAGAGACACAGTTGAAAGACTTTAGAAAGAGACAAGTTTCTATTCTCAAGTATTCCCTTAACCACATAGCTAGATCAGGTGGAAGAGACATAAAAGTACTCCTTTCCTTCTCTTTATATTGATTCTGCTTGAAGTTCAAGGCCAAGTGGGACAGGCAATGCCTGTTCAAGATGCAAGTTACACCTGGTTTTCAGTAGGATAACAATGAGGATCTCGGCTAAACCAATACTCAAATAAAAATTAATTATGTTTTTTGGCTAGCAGTCATTAGACTTTCTACACAAACCGAAAGGTATTTAATCATGACTACAACAGGGAAAATTACCTTAAGTCCCCTAAATATCAAGCTTCACCTCATCACCAACACAACATTAATATACACAAGTCTGGAGCCTCTAATAGATATTTCCTTAACCGTATTCATAGAAACATGTGCAGAAGCTTAAGACTACTTAAGTATATTTTTCAGAATCGAAGTTTTTAGATTATTCACAGTAATGAAAATCCTTATGTAGGAGGTATACAGTACAAGTGAAGATTGTTTAGGAACACTTAACTGGAGCTCTTGATGCGAGTGACCTTTGTACAAGCACCCATTTATTCTTAAGTCCTTACGGGACTGTCAGCTGCTGAAACAGCAACTGTTTGACATTACCTGACACCTCATAGTTTGCTGTCAGCCACCTAGCTTTAAGCTACACCCACCTGGACTTGCCAATATGTCCCAGCTTTTCTTTCTTACCAGCTTACTTAGGAAGGTGGATTCCTTTGGACATGCAGCCATGAAGGAGTAATGTCAGCTTTAAAAGAGTACCAGGAGTGAACAAGTGCCATTCAATCACTATGAACTGAAGCATTTCACTGCCGCTGTGAGTTCCAACATCAGAGGTGCTCAAGTGTCAAGACATTTCCTCAAAGATAGTTCAAGATTAATTTCTCCAATTCAGCAGCTTATAAGGGAAAAGTTCAATCATTTTCAGGATGAGGCAGCAGAAAATATGCAACCTTCCCACTACGTAATGCTTCAGTATCTCTTAAACAGGTTTTGAAAACAAGCATTTGAGATAGCAATATAAATTAATGGCAAAACACTATGTTGTGACAAACACGGTTTTATTAAGTAAAAACTCTGAATGTCATAGCTGCTTTGTATGGCTGCAGATATGTCTGACAGGTGATTTGTCAAGACATAATGTTTTTACAGGTCTAAGCAATAGCAACTGTCAGATACCAAGACCAAAAGTCTTCAGCATATGTCTAATGTTAGTTTTAGTTTTAGACCATTTAGTAGCTTTAAACCTGCTCATTCTCCTGACTTGCTTTCTTGCCTACAACAATTATTGCTGAGACAAGTTTAACTCCCAGACAATTAGCAAGCAGAGGAAAGATGAGAATAAATGTTTCACAATAACCCCATACACAACTCTCCAACTTGATGTAATCTTTGGATTTTTGTGTTACACTCACACATATCCCTCCCTCCTCAGTCATCATCTACTTTCTCTTCACTGGTACTCCTTCATAATTCTCTTTCCCTGATATGCAAAAGTAATGAGTCAGTGATAATTATATTGTTTTTGTAAATGCAATCTATTGACAGCTGGCCTGGACTTTTCTTCCAACATCATAACAAGATCTCTAGTCTTCTGAAGGTATTCTGCAATTCACACCAGGTAAGTTTTAAAGAAAGAAACACTTTTTTTTTTTTTTTTTTTTTTTTTCAACAACGAGCAGGGATGGAGATTTGGGCAAGAATTACCTGGAAGGTTTGGACAAGTGGCAGCTATCGCATATGCACCAGCACTGACATCAGCAAATATCCCATACATACTTTCAGAATGGCAGAAGCTCCATTATTGGAAAGATGACCTAAACAGAATTTGTTATACAGAATGGGGACATTAGGAGGAAAAAAATGAAAGAAAAAGATACATGGCTTTAAAAAAAAACACAATCTAGTTAAACTAACTACAATTCCTTTAAGAAGAATTCAGTTACTGAAAGAAGAATCTTGACCTTGTTGAAATCTTGATCTTGAAAGCACTACAACTGCTTTCTAAACAAACCTGGTGCCATTATACAGTCAGATTAGAACGTCCTTCCTCAAATAATTCTTATCATGCTGATCAGATAACCTCTAAAATTTGACATGCCTTACCATGCAAAGGTCCAGAGAGATGCATGCTCAGTGGGAGTGAAAACAGCTCTCGTAGAATTTTATGCATTACAGTTTGCACCGCATTAAACCACATAAAATACCAAGAGCACATGCCAAGACCACAGAGCCTCAAGTGCTACTCAGCTTCCTCTTCTGAATGAGATCTAAGGCTGGATTTACTTCATTGCACATCACTGTGTAGAGAACATCTGCGTAGTCAAACCTAGCTTGTAGCGTAGGTTCAAAAGTGTGCACTTGGCACTGTCCAAAGCACCCAAATAGACGACAACTTGTTAAAAGTGCAGCTAGATCCAAATCTTGCTCGATACCATTAGACTATGCCACCATAGCTGATTGATTCCTCAAGGCATGAAAGACCAAGTGGCACCAGCTGTGCCACTGGGACAGCACACACACAAGTGAAACAACAGATTTCATTAACAAGGAAGAGGAAGAAGACTGGGAGAAACAGAAGATGGTGGCTTTAGATGCTAAAATAAGACTTTTGTACCTAATTACAATCTTGTTCCTCAGCTGTCACAACAGCAATGGACAGATTGCCTCCTCTTGAGTTTTCTTTGATCTTCAGAGGACAGTGGAGCTAACACAAAAAGGTCAAGGATCTGAATCAATATGCTGATCCTCCCCAGCAATGGATTTCAATAGAGATCTGTTACCACACAGCGAAAATGACTGAGGCAACTCCAGGGGATGCAATTATCTGTAGCTTTTTCCCATTAAGCCTTGTAACCCTCTCAATGAGAACTTAAGAACATACATGTACATACTTCAACTTCTCTGTGAAGTTAATAACTTCACAAGAGACAAACGGTGCAATGGGCCATTCATATTTTGTACTGTCAACAAATGGAGAGCCAGCTTTTGGACCCAGTTATTGCATATAATTACACCTATCTCCATGAATAAACGAAAACTAGTTTGCATTTTTTCCCTGATCATTAGCCTCATTTACATAAGTGTTATGAGGCCAGTTCTTCATCCATTAGCGTGAATTAAGTGATACCCTGCTGGGCGCAGGACTGTTCAGACATGCTGACTGCAGAGCAGCTGCTCTCCTCTTCTGGTATTGAATGTTGATTAGCATCATAGCACATGACACTCGGCGGGGCATATCGTGTGTCACACTACGGCATACAACATTTAATGAGAACCCAAAGCAAATCCCATCATTTAGAAAGCCAATCTCTGCTCCAAGCAGCAGGGCAATAATTAAGCACATGGTCCATCCCATCAAGGACTGAACTGCTTGAACAGTGGACGTTATTTTGGGGGGACAACGCCGACTACCTGAAGCAGAGTTGTACATAGCAAGTGTATCCACTATCAAATAATCAAATCAATGCACATTTTTCCAGCAAGACGCTTGCACATTACCTTTTCAGTTCTGATCTATGAGACAGAATGAAGCTTCTGCATTATTAGATCTATAAAGAAGATTTAATAAAGGATGCAGCAGCGATGAAAATAGAGTGAAACAATACCAATTTAAACCCTACAATATGGATCAAGGTTTAGCATCACTTTTCTGTGACTCCTAACAAATCTCACAGAATCACAGAATCACAGAATTTCTAGGTTGGAAGAGACCTCAAGATCATCGAGTCCAACCTCTGACCTAACGCTAGCAGTCCCCACTAAACCATATCCCTAAGCTCTACATCTAAACGTCTTTTGAAGACTTCCAGGGATGGTGACTCCACCACTTCCCTGGGCAGCCTGTTCCAATGCCTCACAACCCTTTCAGTGAAGAAGTTCTTCCTAACATCTAACCTAAAACTCCCCTGGCTCAACTTAAGCCCATTCCCCCTCGTCCTGTCGCCAGGCACGTGGGAGAACAAACCAACCCCCACCTCGCTACAGCCTCCCTTGAGGTACCTATAGAGAGCGATAAGGGAATCTCCAGTAGAACCATTAAATTCTTTGTCAGCTTTCCTCATCTGAAAGATGGGTTGATGCTAGCCTGTCTTGCAAGGATTGATTACTTATTTGAAGACTACTTTGACAACACTGTAAAGCAGCGTGTTACAAACAACATTTCACTACTTTGACACTATTGAATGGAGGCAAGGAAAAGCTTTCCATGACAACAGCTGAGCCATTACTATTACACTGTTCAAATGTATAGGGAAATTCTGGATATTTTGCAAGAAAGCATGTTTCAGGATAAGGGACAACAATGCAAGAATGCTGAAAGCACTGCTGCCTCCACTCACCCATAAATCAGCATCCATCAAACATGAAAAAAGTAGCTTAGTTTGAGTAGCTTAGTTTGTTCTGAGTGACTGGAACTTGGTCACTAAAGATTTCAGTGTCCACATCTCTTCCCCAAAAGACACATCCACTTTTCCACCTAAATACCATGTTTTCCTCTGCCTAGTTTTCACTTGCTCCTGGGCACTGATGTAAGCAAAATAGCAGAGTCCCTCTGGGGAGAGCAGGCCAAGTTCGGTCACTGGAATTGATCTAATTACTGTCATAGTTGTACAGCTGTTTCAAAGAGCACAGCCATAACCCCTACAGGAGGGGTGTTAGAAGAAATTAGAGTGACATCATTAATCAGAAGAACAATGATGAAGCATAAAGCAGCCCACTTCTTTTTCTGCGCTGGTCAAAATACAGTCACCTTGTCAGAGAACGTTGTAGCGTAATAACAAGGGGCCAAGGATTTTACAGCTACAGCTCTCTCCATGGAAATAGCTGAGAAGGAACATATACAGAACACATCACCTCTCTATTTTAAAAGATAAAGGAGAAAAAAACACACACACACACACAAAAGAATTCCAAATTGCATGTTTTCTTATTTTTGTTCTCCCATGATCTTAGGTTATAAAAATATCTCTGCTAAAACATGTCTGGCAAAGAGTTTAAGACAACCTTGCCTCCACAGTAGTATCGTAAGGCAGTGGCACTCAACTTCTTTTCTGGACAGACCATGGATCCCAGTTCAGCCTCAGAAAGGGCCACATGCAGCACCTCCTCATCCTCACTCTTCTTTTACACCCTAGCTGAACTTTTCCTGTACTGTGTGAGCGTAGCAATCTAACTGCACATTTATTTGTGCAGAATGGTGTCCTAGGATCTCCTGTCCCCCTGCCCCCTTGCAGACTATTGAAAGAAAGGAAACCCCAGGAGCAGCCAGGATGGACAACCCTGCTGGCCAGCTGCAGTGTGGGGGTCACACCAAACATCTTTGCAGGGCTGAGAGCCTTCAGCACCGAGCCCACGGGGTGCTGGAGAACACACACATTGGAGCACAGGCTGGGAGGACCTGCAAGACATCTGCCGTGAGCCTTCAGTGAGGTTCATTGCTGTGGCTCCATCCTTTGGGGGCAGTGCCAAATACAGCCAGCCACTGCAGTCAGGGGGATTTAGAGTATCTCAGCTGTCCTTTGATAGGAAGGACTTCACAGCTGACCTTGTGCTAGTAGATAAAACAGCGCCAAGGCACAAGCTGAAGCAGTAGCCTACAGTCAACTACCCTGTTGTGTGGGTGGGTGCACTAAAAAGTAATAATGTCTCTATTAAAGGTGTGTGTGCGTGGGTTGCACAGCACAGTGCAGCTACAGGCAAAGGCCAGGCAACATGGAATGGGCTAGTCTGGCTTTTGGTTTCAGGGTCAGGGAACCAGTGACTGTATCACAAAATGAAAAGCAGCCCAGACAGATGAAGCCTCAGGATTCAGATAAGTCTTCTACTAACTTTATTAAACCCCTATAAAATGTGTAATAGCAGAATAACTGCTGCCTTTCCTCATCTTTTAGGCTTACACCCCTCAATTTTCAGGCTTACAAAATTTTCTTGATAAAATAAAAATTTGAAATATGATTTATTCCAAGCTGAATGCTGGAAGTCATTATTACAAACAGCAATACAAAATGTCTGTTATAAAATATTAAAACAAAGTCTTCCATCATTTGGAAACTTTTTGATAGAAACAAATGCAATTTTTAATAAAAACAGTATTTAGCCATACAGATTTGAGAGGCAAATTAAAAAATTGGTTACGAGACCAAAAAGAAAATTAACTTGGAGAGATTTGGAAATGCTTTTTGGAGTCGGGATGATTTTATTTTATTTTTTAAACACATTTTACACTTACAGATGAACTCTAGTTTAGGGTAAATGCAAAGAGGCCAAAAGACTCTCAGTGTCATTCAGGCAGCCATGAATCTCACGGAATACTGCTGTTTTCAATCATGTTAAGCAGTGTTAATTTTTTCACATTATCAGCAAAGCAAAATAAGTACATGCTGAGGATAAGGAAACAGCTTTGTTTATCTTCAAAATCATGTGCTTACCAGAACTAAAGCATGTATTTGCCATATGTCAGCCCCTACCCCCCTTCTTTACATTACATATTCATCAATACAGCGCTGTTGTGCTATATTGTTAGCAAGGAATAGGGGGCACATTTTAAAAAGCAATTAAGCGGGATAAAACTACTTGAGGGAAAGGTTTTCCACCACCACCACCAGTATCTTAGGGAGACCAACGGGGAAACCTGACACGGAGGAATGTCAGCCTGAACTTGATGAATTTTTACTCAGAGCAATGCTCGCCCCTCCACAGCTTCCCACGTTGCCTTACAATACCCTCCCTTCGCGTTTCCCTTTATTCGGTGAGAGGACGGCCACGAGATGGATCTGTTCAGCTCAACGTTTTTAATAGAGCCATATCTTCTGTTATTGTTTCAAGCTTAAGAACTCAAACCATCTGTATTTTTACACACAGCCTGCCAGCGAGGGCTGTTTTGCCAAGCAGCTCGTGCGTGCTGAATCTAACACATCCTGGTCCTGAGCACACAAAGCCGACTCAAACACTCCCGGACAGCAGCAGCCTTCCCCTAGGATCCGCATTTCAGCTTCCTGTGCTGGTGGGACTGGAAACATCAACAGCTCGGGCCAGGCACACAATGAGCCTCAACGCCAGGTCAAGTCTGAAGTCCTCTCCTTTGCTCTTGTGGTGCTGGGGTTGGAGACAAGAAGTCTAATGGCTCGATTTTACAGCTTAGAAGGGAGAGCCTTGAAGAGCCTGGTCCCTACTTTAAGTGAAAGCAGATTCTCCCTGGCACAGATGCAGCCCAGTGCTTAGCAGCATGCTGCTTGCAAACACTGTCACGCTGTTGAGACAGACATTGTATTTCTTGAGACAAATGTATCTGAGTTTTAACTCATAAATAATTCAAAGAGAACCTTTATTTCTACAGTGAAATGAAAACAGAAGTTTGTAAAATATTTCCAAGCTTTTTTTTTTTTTTTTTTTACTGTTATCTTTTTATCTGTCCGTGAATGATACTACCAATATCCTTGTAACTCCTCTGTTTCCCTGGGAGTTAGGATGCTCAGCCTTTCACGAGTTTAGCTCTTAAATCAACAGACGTTTGTTATTTAAGTTATATTGGCATTGCTTCCTTTCTGTTCCTGTAGGCATGACACGGCTGTTTTCTTCCTAGCCTGCAAGCAGCATCTTTAAAATGCAACAACTGCGTTATCCACACCCCTACAAAAAGTAGAGAGAAAACACTTTTGCCGAATAGAAAGGCTGGCAACTCCAAGCACGCTGCAATAAAAAGCCAGACCTGATAAAAATTCCATTACTTGCTTATCTGGAGCGATTCTTCCCAGTTCAAAGGGTCAATTTCACAGCAGGGCACCAGTGCTTATCAGCCAGCTCCGCTGAGCCTTTCACTTGCAAAGAGAAGTGTTGCCTCCAACTGGCATGACAACGGCACCATTAAGCAGCCACTTCAAAGATATAGATGTTGTAAATGCTTTGATTTTGCCCAGTGTTGTACGCCAGCGCTACCCAGCTGGACTTTTTCATACAGAGGTTGGATTCTTCACCAGGGAAGTGCAAAGCAGGGCATAAAGCCACGGGAGATGCAGCGAGCCCATCGCGTGCCTCTGCTCCCCAACCAGGTCTCCAGGTTTTCCTAGGCACAGCTGCCGAATATTGCAGAGATGGTGGCAAGGTTTATTCCGTGGGCTCTCTCTGGTCTTCTCTACCAGCTTGGGCCAGACCTGGCAAAAATACCTAACGCCTACTTGTGTAATTAGTGCCACACACATAAAATCGGGGCTGAAAAGCACATTTGCAAGAGGTATGACAGGTCTGTGGCATCTCCCCACTCACCTCTGCTGTGTTCGAGCCCCTGCCTGCACCCAGGTGTGCTTTGCATTGCTGCTGCCACCACGGCCACTTTTCAGAAAGGGTTCAAAATACAGCGACAGCCACAGCAGCTGCAAGAGGTTTAATACAAGTGGCTCACATCAGTAGTGCTTCAAAGATAAGAAGCAGCCCCTATGTGACCAAGAAATGAGGTTACTACACGATGGGTTTGACTAACCTGCTGGAACAGGGAGCTGCAGCCAGGGGAACGTGCTCGTATCCCACAAACTGCCACCCTCCTCCAGCAGGAGAAAACACAGGGGCAGCAACGCTACCAAGGAGAATTTGCAGGATTGAGCATTCAGATGAGCAGATCTGTTGATTAGCTGCCTGTCTAATGACCCGGCTGGACTCATCTTACACAGGCTGTGTAGGCAGGAGAGCAGGTCTTCTGTAAATCCCTCTGGTGATTTACAAGATACGGGGTTTTGTCACTATCTTCCGAAATAAATGAAGCTGTGGAGACTGGGCACAGCCAGCACTGACCGGCTGGTCACTCCCCAGTTATCACAGGAGTATCTGATGCATATCGTACACATTAAGGAGCTTACTTGGTCATCCAACACCCGTCGGGCTGCATTGGGGCTGGATACACGTACCTTTACCTAGATCTAGGATGACTAGCCTCACACCTTTTCCAGCATTTGATCCATGACCTTTTCTCACACACAAACCATACGTTTTAACTAAAACTCCCCTGCCCCAAGAGCAAGAACTTTGCATGTCATTCATCTTTTAAAATTCCTTTTCATTTAGTTCCCTCACCGCTTTTCTTTGGGTAAACATCCCAGAGTCTCAGCCTTGGTTTTTTTTTTTTTTTTTTTTTTTTTTTTTCGGGCCAACCATCTGCTTGGATGGAGCAGAGCCTTTGGAAAGAGCTCTGCAATCTCTTTTGACCGTCTGCAGTGCAGTTCCCTTGACCTGTTAGCTCCTAACCCTTGGGACGCCCCTAGCAAGACGTGCCAAGGAGGATTGCAACAGCAAGAAGCTTCATTTTCACATGAATGAGGACACCACAGGAAGCTTTTCAGCCCCAAACATTTCCTGTCTGATCAACAGGCTACAGTTTACGCATAGGAGTAAACATGTGACCCAGAGCAAATCAAGGCCGTCTACTCTAAAGCGTCTGCTGAAAATGCATATAGAGCTTGATTAAATTAAGATTTAATTCTAGAAAGCAGCTTAATTTGAGCTAGGCGTTAGTATCAAATCTTCACTGAAGGATTGCTCTGATTTTGTCTTTTTTTTTTTTTTTTTTTTCTACTCGCTCTGGTCAAATTAAATCTTCACCAGGGTAAAGGAAGCTTTCACTTAGACCTCCTTTGTACAGTTTACGCAAGCACAACTGAGAAGGGTATGGGACGCAAATTAAAGCTATTATAATAACTCACTGGGGTGAGGTACAACACAGCAGCAGGTTCCCAGGAAGGGAGCCCCACACGCCTTCCCCCATCCCAGCAGCAAAGCTGTAGGAGCAGCTTGTGCCAAGGTGCTGCACCTTGCAGCACGCTGCAGCTCCCTCGGCCGAGCCAGCGGGCAGCAACACGGGCAGGCATTCCCCAGTGGGTGCCCATGACCAAAGGCACGTTGTAGCTTCAATAAAACTTACCAGGGCAAAATAAAACCTTGATCTCCGCTGCTGACAGGCCGAGGTTGATCTAACTTGCAGGTTATAAATTATAAACAGTTTTGTCTGAGGGCTTTATTCCACCTCAGCTTACATTTCTATACCTGTTCCTTCCATGCCCCTGGCAGCAGAGAAAATGGCTTGTGGCTCTGACTTGCACACATGTATTCTCTCTTGTTCTCTTTTGTTCTCTCCCTCCCACCTCCTTTCTAGTGCATTATCTTTCAATTAGTCACAGAGTGCAGTAAAACACACAGTTCTCTGATCTCTTAGACCATCTTGTATTTACAAACATGAGTACCTGCCTTCCAGTCCCTAGGAGAAGCAATCTCAGAAGAATAAAGACAACAGGATCAGAGGACTGAGAGGGATGTTTTAAATGTTTATACTGGCAACCTGTAATAAAAACACTGGATTAAGGAAACCTTAAAAGTTAAGACTACCTTCTTTTTTTCTGACCATACTTTAATTAGAGCACACTTTGGATAGGGCAGGGACTTCTCTACATTTCACAGAGGCAGGGCACCTGCCTGCCTTATGCTGTAGAAGTAACAGGACTTATAAAAATAGGTTAGTAGGAAATTGATATAGTTTATAAGAAAAGAAGAACCAGTGGAGTATGCGAAGCTAGTTCTGAAATCAGGGTCAGTGGCTGCATTTCCCTTCATTTATTTGCTTTGTTGTCCTTTTTCTTGTATACCTTATTTCAAGTACCTCAGGCTTTGTCTAGACCAGGAAGCTGTATTACTCTGAGGATATGAATGCTGTTAACAGAAATATGCTTCTACTGGCATAGCAGTTTCCTTCCAGCAGGTGGAATAAAGTTTGTCACAAAGGCATTAGCAAGGAATCTTTGTACAGATTTTTACATTTTTCAGCAACTCTTTTCATTTTCTCACTGTCCCGTAATACACAGCAGTAGTCAGGAGACAGCCAGGACTGCCAGGTGAGTACTGGCAATGCTGCCACCGTTCTTCAGCTCTACCAACATGTGAGAGTGTCAGAGGTAACCTGAACGCGTAAGTCTCCATGCATCTGTAAGCATATTGTTTTAGGCATGCACACTTCAAAACAGAAAGTATTTCTATACCAAGCCACATCAGCTCTACTTCTCCAGCCAGCCACCATGGCATTGTGCCATGGGAGGCACCAGAAATGTGCCAAAAGACGGTCTTATTCCTCCTGTAATTGCCAGGGTCCTTCCATGCATTCCCCTCTGTTAGCAATTAGATGCAACACATTAATTCCTTGTCCTAGAAAAAATATCTAAGCCAACACAACAGGACTATGATCCATGATCCTCAAGGATCTAATGACATTTAGCAGGCTTTGCGTGAAGAAAAGCTAGCATTGTGCTATTATTAATACTTCAGGTTTAGTAAGTACTATTTGCACTCCTGAGCCATGAATTGCCACATATATTGCACAAGTCTGCTTAAAACAAGTCATTTACAGGGCGTTTAGTCATCAAGCTATTGTCCACTGGTTTGGGCAAGTTTTACAGTAATAAGCTGTAGGACATCAGGATAAGATGCATGTGTCATTTTTAACTCGTGGAGAACGGTTAATTCAGTGCCACTCCTCCACCACACACACAAACAGGAACCTGACTGACAAAACAGCTCTACCTTGAAAAGCCAAGCTGAAATCTCATCAGTTCATATCTAGATGGCTCTCCTTGACAACACTGCCTGACCTGCAGCACAGCCTCTCATCTCATAACTTCACTTGAGGAAACAGAAACAAAACATTGAAATTAGATTCTGCAGCACGCAACTTACCCTGAAACATCTCTTTAGTGGACCAAGATACAGGAATAAGTATTTATTAAAAATACCACATGCCTAGCTTTACAGTGTAATACAAGCAAGCCAGGATAGCCCTGGGAACAGAACAAAGCAAGAGTCTGTATGTAAGGTTTTACCCGAAACTGATGGATTAGGTTTTCTAAACTACTGCTGATCTAGAAGAGCTGATCTCTTCATTAACGTCATTATGTTAAAGTATCCCATCATCACATCCGTTTGGGTTTTCTCATGTGGTTTGAAAGCAATGAGCAACATCTCCCTAAGAAAAGCCTTGCTGGAGAGTTTATTTCATGGCATTGAGAAGACAAAAGTTTTACATCGTCCTTTGTACTTTGAGGATCACAGTTGACCACTTTTTTTCCTGGGAGAATGTTTCAAAGTGAAACACCAGGACCCTCCATCCAAAAGTTTGGAGGGTCAAAGACTTAGATGTGACTCAAGATTCAGTCAGTGAAGAGAATGAGGCGCCGGGCAACAAGCCCTTTGTGATATGGCTGCTGGGCTCTTGGCCTGTCACAGCTCTAGAATTGGTGTTGGAAATGGTAAAAATACAGAAAGCGTCAGCTGTCTGAGCCTGGACCCCGAACACACGCATCTGTAAAGATGTGCGTGCCTACACCAAGCAACAGACCAAGAGCAGGGATTCATAAGCTAGTGGAGACTCAGGCTCATAAATCCACATGATGCAGTGCAGCTGGATATCCAGCTTGGGCCAGCAACAGTACAGTCACATTTGCATAGCTCTTGTGCTGCTGAACTTGGACGTCTCTATCGCATTCCCCCATAACTTCTGCTTCCAAGGAAGTGCAGCCAATTTGGGAATGCTGGGAACAGACATCTGGGGTGTAGAAATGCTCCAAGTCAAAGCTGATGGGATCAGTCACCATCTTCCTGCCAGCTAAGGATGGATGGGATCTAATAAGCAACCTCCTCCCCACCCCCAGCCCCGTCCTGCTGAGCAGCTGCCATACCCAGCAGCAGGAGTGGGGATCCAGGTGGACCAAAGAGCTAGTGCAGATCTGGAAACAGATGCTCAAAGAAGAAAAAAAAAAAAAAAGATATTAGAAGAGCAAATCTGTTTAAGTTTCAAATAGGAATTCAGTCTTTCACAAAAATCAGAATAAACTCAGAAAGGATTACTGCTTGCAGTTAAACCTTTGCATGTTGGTGAGACCATGAGCCCCGATCTGCCAAACAGCCTAAAAAATGATTCTGAAGTTTTATTTTAATGATGTCCAATGGGATAAATAAGCAGCACAGTCAGCACCATCAGCGCTGGGATAAAGCCAACACCAACGCAGCAGATTGAGCTGGGACTTGGGAATCAGGAGGAAAGCTTCTCAGGGAGGCCTGTAGCCCTAGGCCAAAACAAGAGAAGGGAAGGGAAGGGAAAGGCAACAGAAGGCAACCTCCATTAAGCCATGTAAATCTCTGGAACTACTTACACACAGTGAAGAGCACTGGGAGGAGAGGTCTGACCGCACACTGCGGGCTGCTGGAGATCGCTTCCCCTTCCCTCCCCTCTTCCTTCATGTTAAAGAGCTCATCTTGAAGCAATACAACCACGTTTTCTTCGTTCTGCTCCCTTGAAGTGCTTTCCACTTGAGCAGAGGGCAGGAGGCAGAGGAACAGCCCCATGCCAACCTCCTGCTGCTGTTCACTATGCCCTGCTGTGCCAGCATCACCAAGATGGTGACCCTGGCCCTGTGGGCCATGAGACATCTACCGCTCCTGGTCCAGGCTTGGTAACACCATCAGCATTTCCAGAGGCTGCCCCTGCAGTAGAGACACTCCTGGGCAGAGTCACCTTGGCCCAAAAGGCAGAGCAGCAAGCCAAAAAAACATGGTATGCCATGGCTAGAGAGGCTGGGCTGCTCCATGGAGAACGCACCCTGCTTTACATGCAGCCCAGTGCTGCCAGCTCGCTCCTCTGCCCGGGGTCAGGGATGCCTGGCACTGCCACAGGGTTTTGCATCAGACTTCCTTCTGCTTGAGCCCTCATGGGGCTTCAGCTGTCAGCCACACTGGGATGGCAACACTGTCCCTGGCAGCCTGCCTGGCAAAAGGAGGAGCTGCCCCACAACCATGGTTAATTTCAAAAGTGACACATATGGGCCTCATGACTTCTCTACCCAAGGCCATCTCATTTCTTGCAGCTTTACCACAATACTGGCCCAGATGCACTCCCGCTTTCATTTTAATAGATCCAAAATGAAGACAGCTCAGCACCCTGGTGACTATTGCTGGAACAGGACTCAGAAGTGCAAGGGGGGAAAGGCCTTGAAGCACCACCACTGGGAAGCAGAGGGGACAGAGACCGAGCTACAAAGACACTCAGTTGCATGCTCTCGCTATACTTATACACTAAACATACACGTATGTTATATATAAGTACATACACACACACACAATATAATATATACACACAGATAGGCAAGACTATATCCAGGCAAGATGATTCCAGAGCACTTAAGGACACAACGGCAGGCAGGCTGAGACAAGTAAGTAATAATAGTTTAAAAGAGCAAGCTGACAGCTAAAAGATGCAAAGTAGTTTATTCTAAGAAGTGCCTCCATCTATTTTATGGTGGAATAATTCATTCTGTATTGAGTAAAATTTGTTTCCAGAGTAATTCATGCAAATAGACTTCAGATAATTTTCTTCTTAATTGTTTGTGTGGGTGCAAGATGATTTTGACCTGAAAGAAGTTAACCTGAAATCCCTGCCAAACTCAACAAGCCTTAAATTGTGGTGTTTTATATGTATACATATTTTTATGGCTAGACCCAAGCTGTTTGTGTAGAGCCATGGCTTGTTTCAAGTGGCCCACTCTTCTTGCAATGCTAACCTAGCAGCCAGGTGGTACAGCTCCTGGTTTGCTGCACTTCAGAGCTCTGAGCCAACGTGGACTCTCAAAGGAGAAGAAAATAGTCTTCCACTTGCACTGAGAGCCATCCACAGAGCTTCTTCATGAAGCTTCACAAGCAAAGATCAAAAAGGTTAAACTCTCTCATTCCCAGCCCCGACACAGGCTCACTGAGCATGCAGACTTGCACTCATCCTGGCGAACGGCACGAAGATCTGTTTTGTTTCCACCAGAACACTTCCAATCACTGGAAAGCCTGAGTACGAGCACGTACCCGTGACCACATTTCTCCTCACCAAGGCAAACACATTGCAGATATTCCTCTCCCCAGCAGAAGAGAGATTTCTGGAGCTCATCTTTGGAGCCTTGTTTGTGCTGCATTTCCAGTGCATATCATTAAGCACATACGAATTAAATTGTCAAGCAAGCCTACCTCCCCTCCCTCCCTAAAAATCCCTCAAGAAATCCTACATCTCAAACCACATCCTTATTAAAAAAATTAATAAGTAAATAGTCAGAAGGGTGTGTGCAAGCCACTAAACCGAAATTCCTGAACTCTAATCCTCTCCAACAATAAAAACTTTCTGCTTCTGCCAAACCACTTGGTCCATCTGTTTCACTTTCTTCTACTGTAAAAATAAGAATGCAGCTTCCTCTAGTTCACAAAAGCAGCCTTTGGATTTTATGTTTATAGTATTTTTCTCTGAATAAGCTTCTCTTAGTTTCAAATCATATTATCTCCGAAGTTTCAGACCTTACCTAAAGGAAAGCTCAGGTGATGACGTGCATTAATTCATAACATTTTTCACAAACACAAAATTATTGGCTTTTTTTGTTATTGACAAAATAATTGGGAAAAAATGGGATTTTGACTTGGATTTTCTTGAGGGGTGAGAGATAGAGAAGAGGCCATCTTTCCACTTAAAAGTGGCACTGTGCTCTTGAAGTCTGAATTCTAAAGAGCCAGGAAAGTGGTTCAGCCAAACTGCTTCCAGGTTTTCATTTGAAAGATCAGCCTCTTTCCTGAAAATCCCAAACGTGAAGAAAGCGTCAGCACGTATTTACTCTTAACACCTTCTCATCATGAAGAAACACCTAATCACTTAGGAGGATTTCCTTTTAGTTAGTCATGAAGGAACTAATTAATACATCTTAATATTTCAGTAATGTAAATTTTGAAGGAATTCTACTTCTTGACCCATAAACCTCCAAGAACGTATGCTTATGGAGAACCCGGGCACCAGTCCATCAAGATCAAGGTAACCAATCCAATACCCTTTGCACCTAAGGCTAGAAACGACTATTTAAAGAACATATACCACTCAAATGCATCTATTTTCAGGCCTACTCCTTCAAGATAGGAAGTAAAGATGTCTTCAGAGCAACTTCAAAAACGTCTTCTGCAGGCTACCTTTAGAGGGAGTGCTCCTGTGGATGGATATATGTAAATAAGAGTTCCTGCTCCTTGGGGTTTCACATGGAAACATTTACTAAGTTACACCAGCATAAATGGCTGTAAAATCTTAGGACAAACCTTCTCCTTCAACAGTAGATATTTCGCTTCAGATTTTATTTGTAATTAAAATGTTCCACAGGAAATAATAACCCTAGGCTTAATTAGGTAATTAAACCTGTTCTTGAAGACTTATGTAATGCAAAAGAACAATCATGCAGATGGAAAAGTTTAAAATGGTACTAAGCTACTAATTATATATATGTACAAGTTACAAGAAAAAGCTTCTTTCTTAAATCTCTTATTCTAAATTTGGCAAAATTACATGTTTAACAACCAGCTGCTGTGCATCTCAAGTGAAGAGCTTACTAATGCAGCGCTACACTAAAAGCCACACTTATAAATTCTCACGGAGGTAGAAGACTCAGAAGAAATAAATCAAAGAGATTCACAAAAAGCTTATTAAGTCTACTTTCTAGATCCTGTAATACTTGGACGTGCCAGGAGTTCAGAATAACTTATCTTTTCATGATTGTAGATGTTCCTTTCCCACCTGCTTGTCCCACCCTACTCTAAGATGCTCAGTAATAACGATGTTAAACTGTTCTACTTTACAGCTAACAAAAGTACAAGGATTAAAGAGGGTGGGGAAAAAATAAAGTACAATTATTTTTCTTTGTGAGGACGTGTTGTACTGTTGTAGATGAGATCTGACAAACCAACTCTTGAAAATTTAAGACATGGCTTTGCCCTGTACTGAGCAACCTTACAGGGACTCAGAGGACTTAAAAATAACGGGTAGTTTTCATTCACCTTTGCAACTTTTTCCCCAGTGTATCTACAGTCCAAGTTGGGATCTGCATCTCGGAATTACTTTCCTACAATCAGCCTATGGTCTCATGAATATTTGTAAATAAATAAATGCAGTTATACCTATTTGTATAGGAATGTACTTCCCTGAAGTATTTAAATCAGTTTACGGCAGTGTCTGAAGTAAACAGCCAGCGGTATTTTATGGCAGCTCAGGCAATTCTCAAAAGCTTTTTAAATCACCTCGTCTTGCCTCATAGAACTTGGACTACATTAAGGATGAAAATACTGTTCTTCCACATAGCTCCCTCTGCTGATTAGATCTTCATAGCTTGTCACATTGCAAAACATTGCCAGAAGACTCTTCATAAAAGAAGTCAGAAATATTTGAGTGTTATCATATAAATGTGTTAGCTCTCAGAAACAGAGAGCATCCAAACAAATCAGTCTTGTGTGCCCAAAAGCTACTCAGTTCCACAAAGTCCCTGGAGAAAAATACTAAAATCTTGTGTCTCCCAACCAAAACAAAGCTAACCATTTTGAAACCTCACAGAAAAGTCCAGCTTTTAAGGAGCTGGGACAATAACAATGCAAATTTATTCATATTTACTAATCAGAGTTTTCTAGAAGTGTTGCATAATTTGAGTTTCTTATCTCCAGATCACAAAGGCATCATAGTATTAAAAACAATGCAAATCATCTTGTCTGTACAGGAAGCAGGAAATAAAGTGGAACAGGAAACCAAGCAACTCTCAAACTTCCTGAAGTCCTAAACTGGGTCCTATCCCAATAGATGCTGCCCATCACACTGTCACATTTATTGGAACTTTAAAGTGTTTATATTTTGCTTTTCTCTTCTCAATAGAAAGTTGCCAATTCCCTGAGCTTAAATGCACAGGTTTTCCTTCACAAGTTGCAAGTTGATCCTCTCAGCATTAAAACACTGATAAAAAAAAATAATAATAAAAAATCACCAAATATTAAGAACAACAAAAGAAGTAGCAGCCATTTTAAGATGATCTTACAGCAACAGCTTCAACTACATTATATTATGTGACATTTTTTGTGCCTGGAACTTCAGAATCCCAAAGAAGGCTCCACTTGAAGTCTTAGGGGCTGGAAATACAAGTTTCCTCCTTTCTCAGTAATGTTCACCTATTCAAAGTCTTAGTAGTTTATTATCAGTAAACAGTACAACTAGACAGAAGTCTTCAACTTAAGAGACACATTTTTGGTAAATCCTCAGTAAAGGTATCACTGGGAGGTCTAAATCAAGTAAGTTTTCTGCAATGCAACAGAGAAGACAACATGAGAACAGAAAGATAAGTTTTATACTAGCCAATTATCTGGTTTTCAATTGATTTAAAAAGGAAAAAAGACTTCTATAAAACATACTGACCTTCAGTAGAACACTAAGGTTTCCTCTGACCTGTGACAATACCAAGGTACCCACTAATTACTTCACCTGACCTAATAATCAGCAAGGATTCATTTATGCACATCTCAATGGCACAGAACAGAAGTGCCATAGGTAAGAACTGTGAAAATAAACACTCTAAAATTACAATTCATGGCCAGGTTGTATCTGTTTCTTTCTGCTGAGTCCCTTACCTGTGGAAACGCTACATATGCCCAACATGCTTCCTTCATGCAATAACTCGTACATATTCAATAATGTAACTGCTGTAAAGTCCAATATATGGATTACTTGTAATTAAGGAATGTGTAAGTTCATTCTAGTTAGTCATTAGTTAAATGCTACATCCTTTGTTCAAACCTTAGCTCCTCACCCTGTGCATCCCAGAGCGGTGATAACACTCCTAAGCACAACCACTTAATTGGTTTCTCTTCAGCATCTTCACACAGAGTCTGAGCTCTTTCAATGTTTCTCACAAAAACAAGATCCAGGTATAACAGTAATGCTGATTTAAGCATTGAGGCAGAGTCTGTCGGATGTCCCTTGACATTCCCGTTAGGGCAACAGAAGAGACAAACCCAAACCAGGCGGGCTTTCTGTAGTACCTAAGACTCAGACTCCGAGTGCTCCCTTCATTTTTGGCAGCGTATTAAACAGACAGTGGTCAGCAACTGCTCTTTGAAGATGGGTCTTCCCAAGTATTTATCCTGCTTCAGTTTAGTCTGTCCAATCTGCAGCTTATTCCTGCCTTTTGGGTTCCATAGCCTAGTGCTGGGCCACTACGTCCCATGGAGTGGATCACCAGTTGTCTTCTCTCTCTGGCTTCCTGTGAGCGGCACGGACTGAAATATCCGTGGCCCAGTGGTATGGAGTCACTCAACATCTACTTTTATTATTTTATTCTAATATCAGTGGAAGTAGCCACCAAGTTTAACAGCACTTGCAAAGAAATAAGAAAACCATGATTGATGGCTACTTATGCTTCAGTTCAAGGGCTGTGTTTCAGGCAGTATGACCACTGCACGAGTGCTTTCCCAGCTTTTATAGCCAAGTTCCAGTTACTGTAAGGCCTTTACCTTGGCCTTCCAGAAACATAACTTCAGTTGCAGGAAAGCATGTCCATATACATTCATTTTTCTTACTCCAGTTTTGTTCAGATCCCTTCCTGTTCAAGCTTTTCCCTATAGGTACCCTGAAAATCATGAAATAAATACCAGAGTTTAAGACACGCTTCTTCTGAGAATACCAATTATCTCCGGCTTCAGAAATGCTGATGTCCTTTGGGAATGGCTAGACAGAGCCATCTCCTGGCTAGAGAGTAAACAGAACTTATTCAGTGTAAATATTCACCTTAATGTCTATGAAGAAGTCATTAATCCATTGCAAAAAAGTCATCTCTGTGCAGTTCCAAGGATCGGTTTCAAAGGTAAGTCTTCGTATGCGACTACTACAACCTCTCAAAACCATCAGTAGCAGCATGGATGGTGGAGAACAACACATCCTATTTGTTGCTAAGTTTTTGGAGAGTGTAAACATGAAATTAACTACTCTGAGGTAAAATGCCCCAAACCCTAAATCCCTCCTGATGACACTGCAGTCAAGCTTTATCCATTTGTCCTTAACAGAAGTCTCAGAAGAGCACCCACAGTCCAGGGGACAAACTGCATGCAAATGTGAAGCAGGGGCTGGACTGTGTGGAACTTCAGGTTGGCGATGGCAAAGTTGAGAGCCTCTGGGTAAGGATCAAGGGACGAACGAATAAAGGGGATGTCGTTGTGGGAGTCTATTACAGACCGCCTGGCCAGGACGATAGCGCCGATAAATTATTCTTTACAGAACTAAGAGAGGCCTCGAGATTAACTCCCCTTGTCCTTATGGGGGACTTCAACTTGCCGGACGTTAACTGGGAGTGCCACACGGCTGACACGAGCAAGTCCAGGAGGTTCATGAAGCACCTAGATGATAACTTCTTGGTACAGGTGCTAACGGAGCCAACTAGGAAAGGTGCCCTCCTAGACCTGTTGCTAGAAAACAGAGAGGGTCTGGTGGGAGATGTGGTGATTGGAGGCCGCCTCGGTCATAGCGACCATGAAGTGGTTGAGTTCAAAATTTATGGTGACAGAAGGAAAAGTGCCACCAAAACCTCATCCCTAGATATGGGGAAAGCGGACTTCAGGCTGCTCAGGGAACTAGTCAGTAAGGTCCCCTGGGAAACTGCTCTTGAAGGCCTCGATGTCCACCAGTGCTGGTCACTCTTTAAGCGATGCCTCCTAGAAGCACAAGATCAGGCAATTCCAAAATATCGCAAGTCAGGCAGGCGGGGCAGGAGGCCGGCGTGGCTGACCAGGAACATTCTAATGGAGATTAGGCGGAAACAGAGAGTGTTTCGCTACTGGAAGGAGGGCCAGGCGTCATGGAAAGAATACAGGGATGCTGTTCGTGTTTGTAGGGAGAAAGTTCGAGTGGCCAAAGCACAGCTAGAGTTGAAGCTGGCTGTGTCTGTGAGAGAAAATAAAAAGGGTTTTTTTAGATATGTAAATGGAAAAAGGAGAACTAAAGAAAACATAGGGCCGCTCCTTGATAGGGAAGGTCTCCTCACAGACGATGACGTAGGCAAAGCAGAGACGCTTAACGCCTTCTTTGCCTCTGTCTTCAATGCCGATGATGGGCTTCGGGACCCAGGGTGCCCTGAGCTGGAGGACCGGGACGGTGGGGATGACAAACTCCCAACTGACCCTGAACGTGTGCGGGATTTGCTACTTCACCTGGATCCCTACAAGTCCATGGGTCCGGATGGGATTCATCCCCGGGTGCTGAAAGAGCTGGCGGATGTCATTGCGGAACCTCTATCAATTATTTTTCAACGATCCTGGGAATTTGGAGAGGTCCCAGTAGACTGGAAGCTGGCAAATGTTGTGCCAATTTTCAAGAAGGGTCAGAAAGAAGACCCTAGCAATTACAGGCCTGTCAGTCTCACGTCAGTGCCTGGTAAAATCATGGAGAAGTTGGTTCTTGGACTCATTGAGGCGCACCTGGGGGACAAAGCAGTTATTGGTCCCAGCCAGCATGGGTTTGTGAAGGGTAGGTCCTGCCTAACTAACCTGATTTCCTTTTATGATAAGATCACCCGTATGGTGGACCAAGGGAAACCAGCTGATGTGATTTTTTTGGACTTCAGCAAGGCTTTTGACACGGTTTCCCATAGGATCCTACTGGACAAAATGTCCACCATACAGCTAAATAAAAACATCATACGATGGGTGAGCAATTGGCTAACGGGCAGGGCCCAAAGGGTTATGGTAAATGGAGCTGCGTCAGGCTGGCGGGCGGTCACCAGTGGGGTCCCTCAAGGCTCCATTTTAGGGCCGGTACTTTTCAATATTTTTATAAATGATCTGGATGTAGGAATAGAGGGTATTTTGAGCAAGTTTGCTGATGACACCAAACTTGGAGGAGTTGTTGACTCAAGTGAGGGCGTAAAGGCCTTACAGAGGGATCTGGACAGGTTGGAGAGCTGGGCGATCACCAACCGCATGAAGTTCAATAAGAGCAAGTGCCGGGTCCTGCACCTGGGACGGGGAAACCCTGGCTGCACGTACAGACTGGGCGATGAGACGCTGGAGAGCAGCCTAGAAGAGAGGGATCTGGGGGTCGTGATAGACAGCAAGTTGAATATGAGCCAGCAGTGTGCCCTGGCAGCCAGGAGGGCCAATCGTATCCTGGGGTGCATCAAGAACGGCATCGCTAGTAGGTCAAGGGAGGTGATTGTCCCGCTCTACTCTGCGCTGGTGCGGCCTCACCTCGAGTACTGTGTGCAGTTCTGGGCACCACAGTATAAAAAGGACATGAAACTGTTGGAGAGTGTCCAGAGGAGGGCTACGAAGATGGTGAAAGGCCTTGAGGGGAAGACGTACGAGGAACGGCTGAGGTCACTGGGCCTGTTCAGCCTGGAGAAGAGGAGGCTGAGGGGAGACCTCATCGCAGTCTACAACTTCCTCGTAAGGGGTTGTCAAGAGGCAGGAGACCTTTTCTCCATTAACACTAGTGACAGGACCCGCGGGAACGGGGTTAAGCTGAGGCAGGGGAAATTTAGGCTGGACGTCAGGAGGGGGTTCTTCACAGAGAGGGTGGTTGCACACTGGAACAGGCTCCCCAGGGAAGTGGTCACTGCACCGAGCCTGTCTGAATTTAAGAAGAGATTGGACTGTGAACTTAGGCACATGGTCTGAACTTTTGGGTAGACCTGTGCGGTGTCGAGAGTTGGACTTGATGATCCTTAAGGGTCCCTTCCAACTCAGGATATTCTATGATTCTATGATTCTATGTGGTCAGTACCATGAAGCATCTCATCCCCACCCCAACCCTGGCTGATTTCCTTAAGCAGAAATCCTAATTAACACAAACATAATTAAACTCAGTTACCTTGAACTGTCAAGCCCATTTGGCAAGGAACCCCACACAAGTAATAGCTACGTTCTGGGATTTTTTTTTTTCTTCTTTTCAGTCTGTAAGACTAGGTTAGCACGATGAGTTTAACTCTATTTAAGCTTCTAAATATTTTGCATTCTGGATTTGCATAAAGACATCATAGAAATAACAGTACCCTTACACAGCTTCCAGCACTATACATCAGCAGGCTTCAAAGCTGTAAGACTTGTGTCTTAGAAAGAAGCAGCTGTTAGAGCTCTTCTCAAACAGCCTCTCTGCTTAGCATACCTACCACCTGTGTGAGAATCATCTTCCTGCTTCTGCCAACCCTGAAGAAAAACTCAGGCATGGCAGACAAATTTCTCCTTTGAACTGAGCATCTCTCTAAAGATTCCCACTTCAGTCAAGACTCAGGACTGTTAACAGATGTAAGAGGCTACAGAAAAATGAGTGGATTTTGTTTCATTAAAGAACTTTGTTAGTTTCCCTCAGCCCTAAAAGAAATATTTCCATCTCTTCTGAAGGGTTGCAAACACTGACCCACCTGGAAACATGAACAGCACAGAGAAGTGTAGGCAAATTGGGGCATGCAGGGAAACATGCCAGAATCGCTAGGCTGAAGCCTATTGGCATCACGAAATGAAGTGGAATAAAGAACTTGTGGCAGTGAGAGCAATCTGCTATCATTATCTTCTCCAGATTGTGAGTGTGAGCAGTAAGCAACTGCAGCCCTTCAAATCAGACTGTTTGGTATCCCCTTACTGCAGAGGGACCAGAGGTTTTTAGACCCTAGCTCTGATGTTTTCACCTGCTACAGAGCAACTGTTCCTCGGCTCCATTCTTAGGGACAGATGAGGCTTACAAGTCTCTTAAAATACACTCTCTTCAGCCACACTGAAGATCTGCTGGGCGATCTACCATCCATGTTACCACTTTCAGAAGATTTGTGGGTTTGAGCCTTGAAGTGAAAACTCAGCTTTCCATATCCTTACAAGCTGACCACGATACACAAGCTCCCACGGCAAAGGAAGCATTCTGCAAACTGTTCAAACAAAGGATTCCCAAAGTCTTTTCATTTTCCTGTGTCTCACCATTCGTATAATGGCAGGAGCAGGCACAACCGTTAGCAGCAGGAGCAGCTGGTGGCCCTGCACCAGCCTGGGCACCACCTCAGAGCGGTGCACGTACACCCCAATTTGTGGATCCTGGGCTAGAGCAGCACATGACTTGCTGAAGTGAAGCATAGCCCTGTCCTTGCTCTAGGGCTGCGGTCCCCTCCTGCGTGCGTGCACGAGCACCATCTAGATGATTGGAAGCATTTCACGTAGGCTGTCTGGCAAGTCACAGATGTCACTCGCAAGTACCACAGACATTATTCATAGCCAGTCACTGCTTGCTATCTACAGATAACTGATTGCATTCAGACCAGATTGGAAACAAGGTTGGTTAAAAAAAAAAAAAAAAAAAAAAAAAAAAAGAGAGAGAGAGAGAGAGAGAAAAAAGAGAAAAAAGCCAGACAATCTGGCCTCTCCAAGCTCCAGCCATCATTCCTGCAGGCAGAAAGTGGGAAACCCTTCGACAGCCGGGACCCACACTTCAGCACAATAGCTGCTCGAAGTCAAGAATACGGCAAGATAATGCATTACCGACCAAGCACTGCAGAAACCTCAGCAACTTCAGTCTGAATTTGCCTTTTTTTTTTTTTTTCCCTTTTTTTCCTGCAGCTGGACAATCTGGCTTTATGTTCCAGTCCTTTCCTGCTCTGTGTTTGTGTACTCATCTTTTCTAAACATCCAGGCTTTCTGATCAGCAAACAACATAGTAGCCGAAGAGATCACTTAATGGTTCAACTGGCCGTGCGAGGATGTGTGGCTTGTTTTGCATTCTTAATTGCATGAATAAATCTGGTGCTTTTTTTTTTTTTTTTTTTTAAAAAAAAAAAAAAAAAGAGATTTACAGTCATGAG
Organism: Aythya marila; assembly: GCF_965140915.1. Classification (NCBI taxonomy): domain Eukaryota; kingdom Metazoa; phylum Chordata; class Aves; order Anseriformes; family Anatidae; genus Aythya; species Aythya marila. The sequence goes on along the minus strand of NC_139042.1, from coordinate 176,008,795 downwards.
AATGCATATGTAAATTAAAGCACAGTAAGAACAGCACAGATTGCTGGCAATACAGACTTTCTGCACCAGTCCATCTTCGCTTAACTACAGGTATCACTTCAAATGAACTCATTTCTACACCTATTACTGGCTTCTTTGCTAAAGCATGGTGTGGCCTGCTTATTACACAGCTGTAATAAGGACCTCCCTCCCCCAGGAGCAGGATATAATAAAGTAACAAATTTTGGCAAGGACTTCATAGCCACAACACACCTTTAATTTCTGTTTAATTAAAAAAGTTAAGACGTTGGTTATCACCAGTTTTTCTGACTCACAGTAACACACTCAAATCAAGAAGTTCGCCCTCTGAAAGTATATACTAATATCTTTTAAGTGCATTTGTGTTTTACAGAGATATCTATAACAATATAAATTCACGACAGAGCATCGTCCTCTAAATGACAGTTACTTAGTTTTAGTGCCCTGTGAGTTCCTTCAGGAAGGGAAATGTTGTCTTTGTCAACACTGAAAGCCAGTTAAGCTGAGTGAGTAAGCTACAAGCAATTTGGCACCGCACTCCTCTCCAAGCCCCCGAATCTGGGACCTCTGAAATCCTCCTTAAGAGCATGGTAATGGGGACACAGTGAGAATGCAGTCAGGTTTGTTAAGCTTTCTTGTTTTTCTGCTTGTGTGTGATGTAGACAAGGAGCTTCTCGTGAGCGCAGACCTGATTTTGCATTTGTGGGTATGATACAGATCCAATGATCAAGCTGATGACAGAACATGCAGAAGATGTTTCCAAAAGCATGCAGCACTGTCGCACTGCAGATGGACCAACTTTAGTGTTCAAGATCTACCAAGCTGTAGCAGTCTTTAGAAGTTGATGATTATTGCAAAGCATTTCTAAATCTCTCGCTCTTGTTCTCTTTGATCTTTAGGTGTATCAGGATCATTCATGACGCTACTGAGATGTGCAAATCTAAACCTTCTTCCTTTGGAAGAGGAACTCTGGAGTCTTTTCCTGGTACTTTCAAAAAACAAATCATAGTGCCCTAGAAAAAGGCTCAGAAGATTAGATGAAAATGGAACTGAACATGCTATTAACTACATACGTTTTTTATTTTTTTTTTTTTTAATTTAGAAGTAATTATACTGTACTGATTACTGTACCTTAAAGAAAGGCAGTAGGGGAAAGAGTTCTCAGATTTTGTCTACAGGAAAAAAAAAAAAAAAGTTTGCTTAGCTTTGTAAGTTACTTCTCTCATCCCAGACCTAAAAGACTCAGGGATATGCTTCCCCTTGCCCCACCTCAGCACTCTTTACCTAGGCACCTTGAAGCTCCAGAAAAAATTTCCCACTATGTACCTCCAGGTGCCTTCAAGACAGAGGAAATATTCCTGTGTCTCCAGGCACAGATCTACAAATACACACAGGACTTCAGAGAAGGGACAAAGGTACTCTCACAGTTTTTGCAAAGAGGCCAGAGGTCATGGCAGAGCTCATGGAGGCAAGGAAGGCAGAGGGCTCTAACCCCCAACGATCAATGCCAAGAGCTGTAACCATGGGCAGCAGCCTCCACAATGATTTCAACACAGGTCAACATCTCTGAGGACCATTGCACTCTCAGAAAAGGGTCCTAAGGGAGCCAACAGAGAGAAGAGAGAGAAGTAGGGTGTATCCCCAGCAAGAGATAAACAAGAACTGGTTAACTGTGGACTTTTGAGGTACAGCGTAAGGACCGCTTAAACCCACTTACATTTGGGATGCTGTGAGGATTCTGTCCTTCCTCTTCTGTGCTGACTGTGCAGCCTCCTCATGCCAGCACTGGCACTCGGTTGATCTCATGGTGCAACCGTTCAAACAGGCAGAGAACAAACTCTGCCAAAAAAAAAGAAAAAAAAAAAAAAAAAGCAAAGCAAAATTTCCTGTTGATTTGATTCCTTAAGCTGGTTCACCATGAGGTCAGACAAGCAGTAACGCCACTGCGAGGGAAGAGACAGACCACAGCCGTGCTTATCTAAATAGCACTCAAAGCCAACTGAAGCAGGCCCTACATGAGCACTTTTCTCTCTCCTCTTCTCAAGGCGTTATCTTCGTATCTATGCCAAATCATTCTTCTTGCATGTTCGGACTGACACACCTGATCTTCCTCTCCTTTTGCAGTTGCACATTGGGGTAAGGAAGAGGGAAGAGACAAAAATTTACTATAGGTAGGGTTTAGCTATCTGGAGTTGCAAAGAGCACGTGAGTTTTAAAGTATAATATCACCTTCTACATCCAACCCAAGTATCTGAATGTTCAATCAAGCATTTGGCAGAGATTAACACTTATGGAAAAAAAAAGAAGCTTTAATTATTTATCTACAACAACGCAATCTGACTGAACAGTGTAGACTCACATGCTGGACACAAAAAAGAAAGAACAGGTTTGCTCCATAGCCTGGATTTGCACACTGGTGCAGAACAGTGGAGTCCCTAGAAAGTGTGTGCTTTCCCTGCACGGCCACTTTATCTACCTACACCATCAGCCCTCACCAACAACAGGCCCGTTATGCCCCAATGCTTCAAACAATTCTCAAACTGCCCTCAGATGCCCAGAACAGCCTTGGGATTTTAAGAACAATCTTTATCATAACCCCCACCCAAGCTAACTTCCACCAAACCCCTGTGGAACCCATTTTTGGGTATCCACAATTTCAGAGTTTTACTTTTTCATTAAAGCGTAGTTATGAGTTATCAAACTTCCCCGTTACTCCCAGATCACCTGGAAGGAACCCACACTCAGAAACTTTGTCTGAAAGACATGAGCATGCGACTTAAGCAGCTTGCAAGGGAGCACGATTCAGACGTCCTGTATGTAAACCAGACCAAATGTGGAGGTCTGAGCTCAGTTGTAAGTGTTGGACTTCCATTTATTCCAAATGACCAGTTTCCAAACCTGATTTCCTACCATGGAGATTTAGGAGATGACAATCTTCTATCATTTCATGTGTGTTTTCCTCTGGAATTAATGTAGACTCGCATTCCTGAGTGGTTCTTTCTGAAGCCTTTCCTGTTCTTGTAAACATCTTGGGAACAAATCTGATTTGTTTCATTGGCCACACAGATCACAGGGGGCTGCTGTCCTACGCTTGCTGTGGGACATTGCTCACGAGCATAAGAAAGCTCAATTGTTTAGCACTTACAGCACATGACAGCTACATAAAACCAAATTCAGTGGAGAATTGCTGCCTATATTTCATGACTATGGCTTCTAAATTAATATTTTAGAACCTATTTCGAGAAGAAATCATACTTATAACCTAATAGATTCTAAATTACCTCCTCACAGCTCTTGGAAGACGTTGTCAGTGATGTGCCTTTTACAGACATGCAGCCAGCTACTTCAGCAGTCAAGAGCCCAAGAACCAAGGAAGCCATGGAGTGTGTCCATACACACACCGTCACCAACTGTGATGCAGTATGGTACCCTCAAAGGTTCATTGAGCATACGAGGCAAGGAAAAAGTGGATTTTTTTATTATTTCAATTGTTTCAGTTGGAACACAAGAACTATCACAGGTATCTTTAACGTATGAAAATATTATATGTAAAGAGATCAGCTAAGCTAATGGATCTGGTGCAGAAGTCCTGATGCTGCATTGATTCAGGATGATCTGAATTCAGTCAGTGCTGCTTTGAGAGAAGGTAAGGCCAAATGACCTCCTGAAGGTGTTTCCTTCTCCTGGGGAGAACATAGTAACCATGCCAACACTCACAGAGCTTTTGTATCAGGGTTTGACCTGACACAAGTGAATGTGGGTGGTAGTATTAGGGTCCAAAACTCAGTTTTCTGACGATTGATGGAGGTGAAGACTGATGTTTTATAGTTGTGATCAAACTCCTCACATGCAGCACGCTGGCTGCCTTCCATGAAGCAGGATTTTTAGTATTTCAAGTCTAATACCAGTTGCATTTGCTTCTTTTTCCCCTCTTATTTAAAGAAAACAGCTATGAGATACACACATATAAGAACTGCTCATACTTCAGTGAGTTACAACGGCTTTGTCTGCTGATGAGTACAAGGCTCTTGCTAAGTTACCCTTCAAAGCGTACAGCTCCCACTTTGCTCAGAGCTATGTTGCCATCTCATTACCCTTTTAATACTGGGTAACTGTAAGCCTGTTTCTGTCCAAGTAAATGAAGGAGCAGTTCGAGAAGTAGATAAGGTAATTACTTTGTCTTCTTTATCTCCAGATTCTCAATTAGTTGATCTTTGCCTCCTGCATCTTTACTGCTGAACGGTAAACTACCGTGTTCCCATGAGAAGCTTTTTTCCACAATCAACATTTCTATACCCACCAGTGAGCTCAAGTCCTTGAGTGGGAGAAGAGTAGACCTAAGTCTGGAGCAAGGCAACCACCAACAGGAAAAAAAAAATATATAAGCAGTACTTTGGATGCAAGGGAGACAAGTTATGTAGGAAGCTTAGTTTTCTCAATGCCTTCCTGACAGACCCACTGATAAGGGAAAAAACATATGAGAGAGGAAAAAAAAGCACATTCAGACTTTAAATGTAAGCCTTTACTTGATATCCTCTTAATTTTTTTTTGGAAGCACAGCCAAGAAGTATCAAAGTAATCAATATTTGCCAGAAGTTAACCCTGTTCCCAACATTGAAGGTATTCCATAGAAATAGTACTGCAGCATTTTATTGAACAAACTAAAGGCAGGTCAAATGAACAGGCACAGCTTGAGAATTATACGGATTTGAACAGACAATAAATTCTTAAATAACACGTTTCACCTTTCCCAGGGTACAGATGTTTGATTAAAAAGATATACTTGGTCTCAAAGTGATAACTTTGGACTACAACTGGCAATGTCTTTGGAAGCTTCAGTGATTATTTTTATACCAGGTGAATTTGCCCAAGAGTTTTGCCTCATGAAGCATCAGCTTAGGAGTTAGGAACTTCAGAGTGCAACAAAAAACAAGATGTTTTTTTTCAGTGCTTTTAGAACTTCATTTTAAAAGAAAATCTCCCCAGGGGTACTAAATGCTTACTAAATGCTTGAAGTTTTTTGTCCAGAAGTTGCCCTGATGCACCACATGATGGCTTTAAAGAAGCAGCTCACAAACTGTGTCCTTCAAATGGGTTCAATCCTATTAAAGAAAAAAAAAAAAAAAAAAAAAAAAAAAGACACCAGTGGCACCTGAGATACCCATCCCACAGAACAAGGCGGTGAATATTTTAGGCTGGTTTTATGAAACAGAAGTGCTGCTGGGAAGCAGTGATCAGTAGTCAGTTGTGTAACGTGAGCCCTCCAGTGAACTTACTTGAGCTTCCAGAACAAACAAGAAAACCCTGTCCTTGTTTTATGGGTAAGACAAAGTGCACTGGAAAACATCTCTGACATTTATTACACGCTTCTGTGAAGGGAGAGAGCTGCCTACCTTTTGAAATGACTGAACAGCCATTAGAGGTATTAAACGTGAAGAAAAGCGTTTCAGAAACAGGAAAAGGCCATCCGATGAAGTTAACAGACAAGAACCAACACATGATATGAAGAATATTCTACAGAATAAAAAGGCACTTCCCACTGATCAGCCCTATGATAGCTCCCAGGAAAGACATTCCGTCCTTTCCCCCCACTTCAGGTGCAGTACTGACATTCATAAGCAAGTTCTATAAAAAAAAAAAAAATGTTAACAGTTGTTTCAGTTTTCTTTAATATCTCTAGACCCACATCTTGAAATTATCCACTCAAACCAACTTATCGCAGGACTAACAGGCAACAGGAACCACATCTCAGCTGGTGCTGGCAGAGTTGCACAGGCATGTTTCCAACTCGGAGAACAGAGATGCCAGAGCTGCCTCTGCAAAGAGCCTTTCTGAGCCTCGCTGGTCTCTATGCATGCAAAGACGAGCAGAACCACGCTTTTCTGTTTTGATTTTTTTATTTAAGATTGAAGCAACACTGAGATGATAACTGTGTTTACCTCACTAGGCTCTCCTTGAGCTAATAACCCTGCTGAACCCTAGCTTGCTCCAGTCACAGCATAAATATTGATCTACGGAATAGCAACTGCGGATTGTTGCCTTCATAATCATTTTTTTGGGCTCCTGCACTACTCATACATAATACCCATGGGTATGCAGACAGCACACGATCCACTCAGAGGTAGAAATGTTACCTGATCAATATAAGCATCCTAAAATCTATGCTAGAAGACTTAAAGACAGAAATCCAACGTGACCACAGACTATCATCCCCTGAAGGCATGTGTTATGCTGCCAGACATGATTAGAAGGTGATAAGAAAAGAATTTAAAAAACACTACAGATCATGTACAGGAAGCAGCTTCGGGGTTCCACCTTATCACTCCAATCTGCTCCTAGTTTTGTCGTTAATGTGAAGTGGCCAGACAGACAAAACAGTCCGTACAGAACTTAGAATACATAAATCTTAGTACCAAGTTTCAAATAAAATTAACTCTACTTTTAGATGAAAAGTATATTTAAGACACTGCAGTCTTCCATTAACTTTTTTTTTTTTTTTTTTTGAAAAGTTGCTTAAGAAGTAAGGGCCATTCCTATTCCTCCCCTGTTCTGCAGGTTTTGGTCTATTTGTCAGTCATTTACATTACTGGGTAAAATTATTCCCAGTAATTTGTTGTCTACTCTCTTTTAGTGTAGGATGTGTGCAGCTTTGATCCTTGGAGTCACCTTCTTGAGCAGGCCAAGACGATCTCAAGACTAAGATGATTACAGGCAGTATGTACTACTGACTCCTGAAGTGCTCCAACTGCTGCTGATGTTCAAGGGACCAACATCTCAGATACAGCTACACATTCAAAAATTTCAGGCTTGTTTTCCTTTCTAAAAGCAGCACTGAGCACTTCCATACAGCAATTTTAACTGCTGCTGATTGCATGAGATGCCTAAGATGCCTAGCACCAGCACTGAGCAATCAGGAGAGAAAACTGTCATTTGAGAGACAACTTTTATTTTCCAGAAGCACACAAGAGTTGTCCATTTTTACTTTTTTCTAGGAGGTGGATTGGGGTGCTGGGTTGTTTTTATGGAGTTACTTTTACCACTAGCTAATAAGTGCTTTCCAGAGTGAGCTCATTTGTACATATTCCACATTAGAGGGCTCTGTGAATTGTAGAGCACCACAGGTCTTTCTTGCTTTAAAATACAGACAGTTGCAATATCTCCAAGCCATTGCACAAGAATGCAACATTAGAGCATTCAGACATCTGCGAGGCAAATATTGCACCCTGTCTTAAAAGCAGAGGGGCTGGACAGAAATACAGTCTTAAAATTTGGGAGATATTGGCACTAGCCATGCCGCATTACATGGCATCTCCAGCTCTTGTCATGGCACTGACACGACAGGTAATGTTGTGAAAGGTAATGGTAGGCACTCTTGTGCCATAAATAAAGCAGAGCCCCAGTTCAGAAGCTGGTAGTAAAATACTTTGCTCAAATCCAATATGTGAAGACAACAGCAGTAAGAGAAACCTTACAGAATGCCCAGGAGAGAGTTCATTTTTTTCCACTAAGACTGGAACAGCACATTCCTATCAGCAGCTTATTACTACAACAAACTGATTATGTAGGTGCAAACAGATTAGGTAGGGACTACTACAGATATGCAATTGAAAAACCAGTATTTTGATGCAATTAGAGCTTCTTCTCAGGACAGAGGAGACTAGCATCATATAGCAAGAGTGTATTTAGAGTCTGCATATAAACCAAATGTTTGAGCAACAAACAGCTGAGCGGAAAGGAAGAGAGGCAGAACGAGGACAGAGGGATTCCTCGAGGAGAGGTTAATCTGCTGCCACACACAAATACCCTGTTAAACACTGACCAAGGGTTTGTGTGCCATGTGGGAGAATGTTAATTGTTTACAGGTACTCAGGGTTGGATGAATACCAGGAAGCAGCACTGAGAAAGTCCATTGTACAATTAAGATGGGAGAGGAATCGCTGAAGGAGGCACTTTCATTTAAGTCCGTCCTGCTAGCTCCTAACCTAATTATTTACTACTGAGGGTTTCCTTTCCCAAGATTGAATTCAAGGAACAAAAAAAAAACCTGAAAGAATGTTTTCTTTTTCTTGTGGGAAGAAGGGTACACATATGGGGGACAGGTCTTTGTTTGATGTAGCACTAACCACTATTTGCAGAGGACAGAAAAAATGCCTTCTAGTCTATTTGATAATGGCTTCAATGCCTGCCACTCAGGTGATTCATTATTAGCGCTCCTGTCTTACATCCCTATCAGGAAGGCTATAAAGCCAGTAACACTTTTCATGTGAACAGGATAACACTTACAAGGATTTAGCTAAAAACTCTCAAATCATATGCCTACCATTCCAAGAAAATCACTGCTTTACTTTTAATCTATATTTTGGTGAAGTTGGCCAAATGTTCAAGTTCTGTCAGCATCTCCTCCCAGTTTCTTTTCTGTATAAGACTTTCTGAATATTTCTGAGGATTCTGCCCACATGTAATACTTCTGAACTTGGACGAGGAATGCATGTTGAAGGAGGCTCACTACAGACAGAGCTCAGGATTCAGCTTTCAACAGCTCTGATTCCTCCACGTGTGCACAGAGCTTCTGGTTATCGCCTGTACAGAATGTTACCTTTTCTGCTGTTTGCCACTTGAGTTGCATCCCTCCCCTACATAACCAGTGCTTTCCTTAGACAGAGCAGTTCACCTAGAATTGTCATTACCTCCTAAGGCGCCCTTTTTCTTCTCAAGGCCTGTAGAGGGAATGATGACAACCACGGTTTGTATGCCAAACAGGATTACTCAGACCTGAACTTAGCACCTGCCTGTCTCTCCTTGCAAAGAATGACCAATAGTTACTGACCCCAAACAGCCCCCTCTTTATTATCTATCATTAACTGTATGTACACAGGGACACATGAATGCTTAACCCCACCAGATGCATTTCAGGTAGGCCTATCTTAGTCCTGTATCTGCAGGACAGGCTCACTTCAGCACAAAGGCTCTCTAGGAATGAGGATGATAAGGAAGTGCTCCTTGGGGTATTCGGCAAAGCCCATTTCTTCCTCCGTCTCCTGGGCCTGGTTAAACTAGTTGGGGCAGCTTACCAGGGGCCCAGAGACAGACTTCAAAGTGTTTGGTTCTCTTCCATTGTCTCCCATGTTTGCGGAGCTGCTGTTATCAGGCCATTGTCTCCATTCATTCACTCAGACGGGGAGTAAACCGCTTACATCCTCACCGAGCAGCTACCACAACAGGCTTGTCTGAGGGTTTTCTAGGGAAAGAAAGCTGGTGAGGAAAGGCTCATGCTCCAGATATGGAGGGCCACGGTCCGTCACACAGACCACCACTGCACTGGCTTCTGCCTTACCTCGCCCTCTCTCAGGCTTAACAGCCTCAGACTGAAGTCTCGTTTCATTTCACATTCTCTAACTCTTCACATAACACCCTCCCAAAATCTGCTCCACCTCTTTCAGACAGGAAAGCAAGGTGAGGTATCACTCCCCAAGGTGTTCATGCAAACAGATTTTTGAGCATATGGGCTAGGATCCTCAGGCGCGTTTCCTTTTCTTTAGGATTTCAGTACAATTTCTGGACAGCAGCAGATTGACAGAGACAAAAGCAGCAGAGGAATGGAAAAGATAACGAGCCCCCCTGGTTCCTGCATTGGCAGGCTGCTCTCTGCCCTTCACATCCACCTATTCGCCTCATTTCGAGTAGGATTACAACAACTTGAGGGAAAGGAAGTGCACTTTATTTAATACTGGAGTGTCACTGAGAGAAGCACAGGCTCCCCTCCTACAGCACAGGGCTGGGGGCTCCCCCAGCAGCTCCCCGGGGCCGCCGCGCCCTCGCCTCCCCTCAGCAGCCGCGGCCCGAGCCCGGCGCCATCCCACGGGTGCCACCTAGCGGCCTCCCCGCCGCTCCTCCCGGCCCCACACGGGCCCAGCACCGCGCTGCGGCTGCAGCCGGCGCCGTCCTGCAGCCACAGCCGCTGATTTCTGCCTCCGAGCCTCGGCCGGCGGCACGGCGAGGCCACCCGCTGCCCCCGGCCAGCGGCCATCCTGCTCCTGCTCCCTGCGGGGCTCCGCGTTGCAGAGAGTCGGGGGAAGAGCAAAAACTTATTGCATTTGTTCGCCTTCCCAGCACACTTCACGCCACATTTGTAGCCGCAACTTCCTCAGGCCTCTCCCAGATGAGGAGATAAAAGCATGCAAAGTTTTTCCACCAACACCAAGAGGTCTCCACAGGAGGCTGGTAGTGGCCAAAGTCCTACCACCACAGGCTGCGGCTCCCATGCCTCACCAGAGCAGTGAGGAGCGTGTCTCCTGCCGCCTTGGAGCCTGAGCACGGTGTTTGCCAGCTCCACTGGGCTGATCAGCCACCTGCTGGCACACCCTGCCTCTGATCTCTTCCCTGCAATAACCTGCTTCAAGAGATGCCAGGCAGGCACCGGGAGACAAGTCCAGTTTCCTTTGCAAAGCCAAGTAGTTAAAACTCAAGGCCCGTATCTCAGTATTTAAGCAAAAGGTGTCCAGGGCTATCGCTCATTCTGCATTTGACACTGAGGCAGTTTCAAGGTGACTGTTCAAGTGATCTTCTCCCAGCCAGCCTGTATGGCAGTGACTTCTGGGACCCACCTACACGTCCTCAGGCAGGCATACTCTGCCCTCCAGGCCGGCAATTCGCTTTCCAGCACTGGTTTAACAGCTACAGCAACACCTCAGCCCTGGAGCTGCTCCCCAGGCTGAAATTCTGAAAAGTTATTTTAACCCATAGCCCTAAAGATCACTTTTTAAATTAAATAGAAGGCTGTTTGGTGGGCATGCACAGGCTCATGTCTTCTGACCTTTTAAAGGGAGAAATCCATATCCGTACCAGGCTGTGTGCATACATCAGTCAGAAAGTTGGAAATTATTTTGCAGTATGTCCTTCTCATATCTATTCCATACAGTACCACAAAGCAAGCTAACTAGGACATGAAGGCCAGACCTGATTCACAGGAGAGAAAGCTGAGGTTACTAGTTACTTGTTAGACATTGTTGCAAAAGTCTTCAAACACTAATTTTGGAACACTGTCAAGAAATGTATCTTTTATATATACACATTACACAGTACACCAGTTTTTAATCTTTTTTTTTTTTTTTTTTTTTTTTTTCCCTTAGGAGGCCACAAAGTCAGAAAACAAAGTTTAAAATCTGTTGGATTTTTTTTTTTTTTTAAAATGTTGCTTTGTTCCCCTCTTCCTCTCCCCCATGAATGTCTTTGTCCTTAACACTTACATACTATAATGGAGTTTTAAACCTATTTAGAGGGTTTCCCTTCTTTGCATATAGATGACCTCTAACTGAACAGCAATATGAGTCAAGTGCCATGTGCTCCTGATGCTACACATTTTTGCTTTTTATTTATTTATTGCATTTTTCCTTTAAAAAAGATGCCTGGAATAGACACATAACCTATCCAGTGATTATATATCTATATATCTATATCTATATATATATATATGATCTTTAAATGATACCTACATACAGATGAAGATTGCAAGCAAATGGCTCTAGAATTACATACTAGAAAGACTGCTTCCTAAAATTTGCTTTGGAAACAGCTCTAAACCTAAAGTAGACTTCTGTCTTGCAGAAGCACTGTACCATCAGCTCGGTATTTATGGAAACAACTTCTCCAAACAAGTTCAAGTTCTGCATCTTTCTAAATACATCTTCATTTCCTGAGGTCAAGTCTTCTGTCACCCATTTCCCCACACAGCAGATGGATGAAGTCTTTTCAGAGACTTTAGTCAACCTTATTATGTGATACTGCCTTTTTATTGGTTGCAGGGGTTGACACCAATTCAAAGCTGGAAGGATTCTCTTCTACTCCTGAACCTTTTCAGTGGAAGCTGCTTCATCCACAAAGTTGGTAAGACAACTTTTGCAGCTCATAGGTTGAAAATTCCACCAAAACCGGTGTCTCTTCCAGCCATGCACTCCAGTCTCCAAAATAACGACTCCCAGAAGAGCTTAAAAATGCTCTACAAATGGCATGCCAAAATGAGTCTCAAAGCTATCAGGTTAGAAATGAACAAGACCTGCTACTGGAAGACATCTAGTACATCTCTGCCTTCAGAAGAACGCCAGTTCCTTTCCACAACAAGGACTGTTCTACCAGAACAAAGGTGAGAAGCATCAGCTCTTAAATATTTTCTCTACTTGATACCTCACCAATATAACACCACCATACACTGGTTTAGCAAGCTACTGGGGCTTAACACCCTTGGGGGGCAGAGGGATGCAGATTAAAGTTGGAGAGGAAAGCTTAAGGACTGGACAGCAGAAGAGGCTAAACACCACAGGGTTTTCACTCACATCACCATGTTAGAGAAAGTTTAAGTGATATGCTAAGCCCACCCCATTCTTCAAGTTTAAAGAGACTTCCTTGTGGCCATCAGCAATTTTCAAATTGCTCAAAATTCAAGTGAGCCAATAGATCTCCTCCAAGTTAGAACGCGTTATAGGAGTCAACCATTTCGTGTTATTTTTTAAACCATAAAAAGGAGGCAGTCAAAGCAGCGTTTCAGTTAGGTAGAGAATACTGCATTAATTTCAGAAACTAAATAGTGGCAAGGTTGGAGTCTGTTGCACTGGTTAATGAATGCAGCGACTGTTTTCAAAGATACCCACACATGTACAGATCATAGCTAGCATGAACAGTTTTTACAGCACTGCTGTATAATCTCATTCAGTTATTTGACTACTGATGGTAATTAAGGACCATAACCCATTGCCAAAAAAATAAACAAATGTTAACAACCACCCAAACTTAGGCAATGGCAGAAATTGTGTGTGGATATTCCAGGTTTATTGCCAAGTACTTAGCTGTTCAGAGAAAATTTGGAGTTAAAATAAATTCTTGAGTATGTACAAAACATAAGAATGGAGCCAAACACTTCACGAGCACAGGAAAAACAGCTGAAAAGGTTTTGTGTATGTAGAATGAGTATCTTGAACCTAGATAACAAGGAACAAGATTCACAGATGAGAATATAAAACCAAAAAGAAAATTAAAGATGTATGGACGTAGTCACTCCTGTCTTTCCTTTGGGACGTGCACAGAAATACAGCTACGCTCCAGACATTTTGTAGGGTCTGACCCTGGTAAGGTAAGTACTTTACCATGCATATTGATTATTAACTACCAAAGTTGATGTAGTAATACTGAGGTATTAAATCAAAGACACGTGCATCATGATTTGATTACTAGCTGTAATGTATTATATATGAAAATGAAACATTATGTATGAAGAGAAACAAGTATAGCAACTGATACGTACAAAATAAAGTCACAGTGGCACATTGAACAATTTTAGGTTACCCAGACTCACTTAAAAATAGAAACCAGAGCCTGGACTCTTCTCTCACCCCATTTTACATGTCTTTACGTTTGTTGATTTCAGTGGAGTTCTTCACAATTTATGCCATTGTGAGAAGAGAATCAAGCCTTGTGTGTTTAAAAGGAAACTGCAGACATGTTTCCCACCAGAGTGCAGGGGGAGATTTTTAAAAAAACACAAGTATATGAACTGTGAAACCAATAGAGTACACAAGTGAAGGCAGGCAAAGAGGCTCTAGCTAGGGGTAGCAGTGGTGGTGAGCTTGCAGTTTATCCACAGCTCTCCCCCCCTTCTTCTTTTTAAGACCTGGGATTGACATTAAGAAGTCAGAAACCCAGTCATTATACTGGCTTTTAAATAAATTGTTAGAAATAAGTATTACATTTGCTTTCTGACAGACATTTTTGATTTATATTTTCCTACTGATATTCTACAGAGTAAGGACAGGGCCATTTGCTTTGTGAAGAACAGACTTTCCATTCCCTGAAACTGGGAAGGGGATCTGAACGATTTTTAGTGCTAGAAAATGGTGCCTAAATTACTCACACCCAAACTAAAATAATAAAATCTTCCCCAAATCCTTCAGAGTCTTTCAGATAACCAGTACTACAGTAGTTAGAAAGAGCAGCCAGTACCACTTACAAGTCAAGCCTGGCAGAGTACTAAACGATTTAGAGATGGCAGAACACCTTCATGGTTTGGACCTACTGGGAGCCGATGGCACAACTGAAGCTACTGCTTTATCATCATTTCTTGAGGCAGCAGCTCACAGTTAGGGAGATCCTTGCCAAGGTCATGAAAGAGGAACTCCACATACTAAAACAACTGTTATATTGATTTAGAAAGTCCACTTAAACAAAATGAAACAAGAAACTCTCCAAAACACCATATTTTTTCAACCCAACACTAGCTCCCTGCCTGAACCATGCCAGCACAACCAGACAACGCTGCATGGGAAATTGCTTGAGCATTTCCATAGGGAATACAGACTGAATTCATTGCTATATCAGGGGTGCCATCTTAATACAAAATTAAAGTTATTTATAGCTAAGAGCCCAACACTGCCAGAGTATGACTGTAACTACCAGCTTGGAGATGCCCTTTCCCCACCCTCATTCATGTGCACAACCAGTGCCACAGCTCATATACTTGTTTAGGTTCTTCCCTGCACTTCAGTAAAAAGACATGCCTGAAGTCTCCTTTTGAAAAGCAAGTCTGGATTGTCTTCCCACTTTGGCATCAAGTCCTGACTGACTGATTGAGTATGCAACAGAAAGCAGGAAGAAGGTAAATGCACAGGACTGGACGAAGGAGGGCTTCTACCTATCGCATAATTCAAGATCTGCCTGCTAGTTTCCATGAGAGATGTTCTTTCAAAGCATTAGTCTACTTCCAGAGGCTGTGGGAAGGTGCAAAAAGACCCAAGAACAAACGCCTATGCTCTTGAATATACAACTTGAAATGTTTTGGAGTTAGTGCTTAAATGTTGAACACTGACTTGTACAAAGAAAAGAACAAAAACACCACACCCTTAAATGAACAGCAGCCTGGTATCACCTCAATTCTGAAAATATGGTAAGCAAATATACTTCTGTGCTACTATATCACAGTCAAAGAGTCTCCATCATATTAGTATCTCTTTACACTCAAGTCCAAGACATTAAGACATGCTTAGCAACTAATGTATCAGACAGGTTTATAAACAGATAGTGCCAGAGAAGAAAGACAGGGAGACATTGAAAATAAACCCACTGAACTTACAGCCGAGAAGGTGGCAGATGCAGAACTAGACAATAGAGCTTTGCGTGTCAGAGGAGATTTTGCAAAGAAATCTGAGAAGCAATAAACATGCAGCAACAAAATTGATGACTGCATGTCACTGAGTTCACATCACATTCCTACAATGCTCAAGTTCAATATGTCAGCAGCTACTCTTACAGAGAGAAGAGCTGGTGTCTCACAAGAAGATCAGTTTTACATAACAGGAAAATCATAAACTGAGAAAGAAACTGGCTGATAGGCTGGACCACCAAACTACAGCTTCATACCACCTGAAAACCCCCATGAAAATTGTTCAAGCAGATTGACTGTAGGGTTGGGGTGAGGCTCAGTGTTTATGGGGCTCACAAGTAGCAAACTAGATTGTGCCCAACTTGCAGAGTGCCAGAGCAGGCATTCAACAGCTTTTTGGCAGCTCTTATTTAACTACAAAGGCAGTATCTGAGGCTCACACTTATCACAGAGGGGTGCTCTCCTCAGGTGGAGGCAAGCTCTCCCTGCATCCTCACCCTGGTACTCAGCTCCCTTCCCTGTACCCTCCCAAGGCTGGTCTATGCCAAAGGGGACCCAGGCTGTGGAGAAGGGCTGCCAAAACGTGACTGCTCACTTTAGGCAGATCACGCTGCTCTCCTATGAGTGGTATCTCACAATAGAGACCTGTGGAAATCCAGACCCACACCAAAATGCTGAGAAGACAGCAAAGCTGAGTGCTGGGTGACATCCTCAGAAGGCTGGAGGTAAAGCACGCTTCCAGGTCCTCCATACAGATGAGAGCCTGGTCTGCATTTTGCATGTTTGGCACTGCTCAAAGACATTCGTTGGCTATTGGCCTGCTAAGCTCTTCAGGCTTATAAATTCCTTTGCGTTCATTTTCAACTACTACTTTTGTTAAATATAAACATATCCTCTGTGTATCTTACTCCCATATTCCATATGCACAAAACTAACTCATTTCAGTACTGGGGTGAATGGGAACTCAATATTTATCACCCAGATCCACCATGCTTTGCAAACAAGACAGGAAAAACTCACAAGGACTTTATCCATGTGATCTTTCTGATGAGCAAAGCTTGAGGAAGCAGTTCAAAGCTCTCAGCAAGCCATATGTATGCTTCTGTAAAAAAGACATCTGCAATTCACCAGTGAGGTTCTAGACCTAGCATAATTCATTCGGCAGTCTGCATAGAGAGATGCAAATACACCAGGTTCAGACAATTCTTCAATGCTTTCATAAAATTCATTTAGAAGTATATAAATATTCACATTTGGAATTGTTAACTCAGCTTGTATTTTTGTACAGAAATACCGAAGCTGCAAAGATATGACACTTCTGGAAAAAGGCCAAAATAAAGTCAAAATACTTTCATGGTAAGCAAGCACACAAACACATGCAGTTTCTTTACACAAACACGTACAAACTTCTGGTTTATTAACTACAGCACCGGGTTACAAAAAGAGCTCTTTAAAAAACACCTTCGCTAATCAGGCACTAATTTTTAATGTACTTTGAAACCACTCGGCTTTTGCTGCGGTTAGACAAGTCGATCCACACTTGAAAGTGCAAGGAGGCTTTAAACTTGTACCATGGTTACCATGCATTTGTGTTGCAAGAGAAATGGGCCATGGGTGAGGGCAGTGTCTGACTAGCCAGCGAGCTCAGCTGGTTGAGCAAGAGTGCCTGTGCAGCTAGGCAGGCTCTTGCTGAGCCAGCACGATCCCCGTCACACAGGTACTCCATTAATGAAGAGATCATGGGAGGGTAAAATGGGAAAAGCTGAACAATTGCAAGGCTTGTGCTGAAGGAGGTTTATATTCCTCGCGGGAGCAATACCGAAAAGATGTGTGCTTCGAGGAGGGGCATAGCAATATCTGTCCAGAATACCTTTAGAAATTCAGTTGCACTGTTCAAGTGACTGCAACGAAAAATGCAGGTGTAAAGGCTAGCGAGAGAAGATGCAGCTTTCTTGCAGCACAAGAGGATGGATGTAGAGTTGTACCACCCAGCACGGTGGTGCAGCCCTGAAGCCTACGTTGCTATATTCATAGCTGCATCTGTTACTTCCTTTTAAGAACACTCAAACACCTTCAGAAACAAAGAAACTCAGACAGAGTAACTTCAATTTTTTCCTTTTTATAAGGACTAACATCATCCCATTTCAAAAGCTTCTGTAGGTTTTGTTATAAGCATCACGGTATTGACAAGTAGATTTTTAATCACGCTGGTTGCAATTATACAAATCAGCGATCAAATCCCGGGAAAAGCCAGAGCTTTCGTATATGCTACATTAACACAAAGATTAGACTTTGAATTTGGTGCATTGCCATCAGAGAAACCTACTTCGGAGGTCATATAATATTAAGACTGGGGCCAGTGGATGCAAGATTAGACAGCAAACAAGCTAAAAAAGTGATTATAAAAACATCACAGGAAACAAAATTTATTTTCAAAAAGCAAAGCAATCACGTTTCAATATTTGGAAGGCAGTTGGCAATGCTTTTTGGCATGTGGCTGCTCCACGAAGCCAATATTGTGTAACTGGAAACATTTCAAAAGAAAGAGAATTGGTGAAGTCAAGGACTGTAATTGCAAGCTGTGGGATCTGTGCTCTGATAAAAAAAGAGGGCAACCAAAAAAAACTGTAGCAGGTATAAATCCATAAGCCCACTCCATAACATTTTTATCAGCCAACTTGATAGAACTGGAGAGCGAAGGAGGGGGCGGCACAGAGGGAAGGAAAATGGAGAGAGGCACACAAGGCTGAACAGCACGAGCTATTGGGTGCCATAAATCAATGTTTCTAACACGAATCTTAGACAGGAGTACATGACTTCAGTACAGAACAACTGAAATAACACACTTCCAGCTTTTGTTGATGCGTAATCCACTGGAAATGAAAGGCCTGCCTGGGAGGCTGTCTACCACGGGTGTACGAGCTAGAAAAACACTCTGAGCCCGATAGGTTCACAATGATGTTGAAGAGCAGCTCACCAATCTTACGGCTGCAGTTAAGAACTTTCAAGAAGTCAGCCTTCCAGGCAGAGCTCCAAGAAAAGGTGAACGAGCAAGAAGCTGCCATTTGCAGATATTTTAGAAATCCTGGAAGTGTTTGTGTTGGCTCGTGCCTCCTGTGCCTGAGCACTTCACTCATTTTGTGCACTAAAAAAAAATAAATAAAAAAAATCCCCTCGCACAAGGATATGCTTGAGAATTGTCAGCTCACATGGGGATCGTTTGCTTAATTTCCTCCCCCCAAAAAGGGCCATGTATTTGGTTCACAACATAAACAAACAAGACGTGAAGAATCATGGCAGATCACTTGAGAAATTTGCTTCAGTAACCGGAAACATCCTCCTGATAGCGAAGCAGCAGCCAAGGAGTTGTTTCTGTAAAAAACATGTAATTTTGGCAAATTGTGAAGTGATGTGATAGTCTGTCTTGGTATTTTTGCCAGAAATGTCACAACTTCAGTGTGCTATGACTTGTAAAACACGTTTCTTCCCATCACTCTTCAGCAATAAGGTGGGAGGGGGAAGATGAGGGATTGCTGCATTATATCTCTCCAAGCTGGTTCTTCCCATTAGACAACTCTTAATCCAAACAATTCAGGCTTACAAGTAAAAGCTACTCATTTCTGTAAACACTTCCAGGAGCAGGACCTAGGCATGCAGGGCTTACAACGAGCATATACCAGTGGACAGAGCTAACCTCGAGTTTACCTCTGTTTAAGAAAGCATGAAGAGAAAACAGTGCTGGCCAAACTGGAGCTTCATCCTCGATACAAGGGAGGAAATTAATACTGATACAAGCCACTTGGTCGTTACGCACCCATCTCATCATCAAGTATTCTTAATGCAATACAAGATCACTGAACAAGTTTCCTAGGATCACTTGGGGATCACTGTCATGATAAAAATAAATAGAAGTGATGCCTCAGAGCATGCTCTTTTATACCCCCCCTCTCAGCCCCAGCAGGGATCTCCTTGCTGGAGGACAGCGTAGTGGCAGAAAGGAAACAAACCCCAGCTTGTTTGTTTTACAGGGCCTCCACCATTGCATCTGGTTACCTCTGGAACCAGGAGGCTCAGCACCCGAGCAGGCAGAGCCCTTACACCGAAGTGCAGCTCTCAGCTCTTGGTCCGCTCTGTCAGAAGCGGCACACAGCAGCCGCTGACAATGCATTATGCAAGAGCCACGTTACAAAGGGAAAGGGTTTTTTGGCTGGGATACAGAGGCTGGAGCATTACAAGGGGTCCAAGCAATCTGCAGAGGCATAATACAAACCAAAGCCATTTAAATTCCTCTGTAAAACGTAGACGTTCATTAGCATAGAAAAGTTTCACAGGAAAACAATGACAAAGTCAAAGCCATCTGATTTTCATATGCTAATTAATTAAATATGCCAAGTGCATTTAATCTCTTATTATAACCATAGGGGGAGACAGACCAAACTCTTGAAGTTCTGAAAAGCCAGGTCATTAGTGTGCCAAGTCATTCTTCAGATCTCCGTCGTGTATACAAATTTACATTCCCAACTTATTAGGTATGGAAGTAAAACCCGGCTCCCCCCTCCTGCGCCCCGTTTCTCCTCCTTCGGAGGACACTTGCTGTCTTCTGTTCATGTACCCCAAATGCCTTAAGTGCTCAAAAGAACCGGTTTGCTAGAGAAATAAAGCACAGAAGCCATTTTCCACGAGTCCCTGTTAATGCCCCCGTCCCCGTAAGATGCAGGGGGACCGGTGGGAAGTGCCATTAGGAGCATTCCTGCACACACGCATGAAAATCCACGCATAGTTTGTGCTCTTCCACGTTCAAGCTGGGCTGACATTTTCTGGCCATTTCTTGCCCTTCTAAACAAGAAAAGGATTCTGGTGTTTACGTAAGGCTCTTCTTGCTTCATAAATCTTAAATTGAAACAGATTTTTTTTTTCCCCCCCTAAACAATTACCTTCTTCAGAGTTATCATAGTACAGGATATTAGGGAAAAACCAGACTCTCCTGTTGCTTTTACCCACATCTGACTCCAATCTTAATAGCTCAGCTATTAACCCTGTAAGGTCCCTGCTCGCACACCTTGCCCGGCCGACGGTAACGTTCCTATATGACCGATCTGGGCTTGCTCTTCGCAGCCCCTTTTGTTATCCAGCAGGAGCAGCTCCGTGCCCTGTGGGTAACCAGCCCCATAAGCTGTCCTGGTGCCAGGGCTCAGAAGAAGGGGATCTGTCACCACAGCCAGCATCCCTGCCATCCTCCTCTTTCCAAGCCTGCCCTGATCCGAGCAACGCCACCCCCTGCGCTGCTCCACCACAGCTCAAGGGGCCAAACGCCTTCCACCAGCACGTCCTGGTGCTCCACCAGAGCTCATGGGGCCAAAGCAGCCCGTCCCAAAGGAGCCCGTCCCAAAGCAGCCCGCAGCCTGCCACGCAAGGCACACCGCTCGGAGCCTGCCCAGCACCGCAACCAGCCAACTTGTGGGGCCGCTGCCCCCTGACGCCCCTATAGGCTTCAAGGTGTAGGATACCGGCGGTAACCTATAGGGTGCCCCGCGCACCCCATGAACCGCAGCGGAGGGGGGACAAGTTGTATGGGGGGACGCTGAGCTCGCAGCACCCCGGTGGGGGGGGGAGCTGATGGATTTTCGTTAAATGAGGAAGGAAAATAAACGAAAGGAAGGAAATAAAAGGGAAAAGGAGAAAGGATAAAAAAAAGGGAGAAGGAAATAAAAATAAGAAGGAGAAAAATAAAAAGGAAAAGAGAAAATAAAAGGAAAGGAAAAAAATAAAAGGAAATGAAAAAAAATAAAAGGAAAAGGGAAAAAAGGAAATAAAAGGGAAAAAAAAGTAAAATTAAAACAGGAAAAAAAGGAAAAATAAAAAAGGAGAAAAAAATAAAATTTTTTTAAAAAAAGGAAGAAAAGTCATCGGGCGCCCCTGCGGAGAGACGGGACCGGTGTTACCCCGGACGGCTGCCGCTGGGGGATGCCGCTGTCAGCCCCGGGCCGGTCCCGGCGGGACCCTGGGCGCTCCGCAACCACCGCCCCCCGCTGCCGGTGCCGGTGTCGGTGCCGCCCGGTGCTGCCCGGTGCTTACCTCCCGCGGCGCCGGGGCGCCCGCATTGACAGCGGGGGAGGCAGCGCGCTGGGACCGTGCCCTGCCGTCGGGAGCCGAGCCGAGCCGAGCCGAGCCGAGCCGAGCCGCCGCCGGCCGCCCCCGCCGCGAGTGCCCGCTGCCCGCCGCCGCTCCCCGCCCTAATGGGGCTCCGCCGCTCCGCGCCCGAGACGGCGGCGGCCGCCTTCCGCCGCGCCCATTGGCTGCCGCCCGCCGCGCCCGCCAATCGCCGTCGGGAAAAGCCGGGGGGCGGGGCGAAGGAGGAGGGGGCGGGGAGAGGGGCGGCTCCGGGGGTGCGGACTCGGGGGCCGCGGGTTCGGGGCCGGGGGCTCGGGCTGTTTCCCGGTCCCCTTCCCGGTCCCTTCCTGCCCAGCCCCGGCCCCGTTCAGGCCGCCGGAGCTTGCCTCGGTCACCCGCAGCCCGCTCGTGGCTCTGCAGTGGTCCCGCAGTCCCAAAGCCCCGTAGAAGGATGTGTAGCAGAGGGGCCGTCCAGCGGTGGTGTCTGTGGGGTTTTGGATGGACGCCACTGCCAGATGATGGTGGATGAGGGGGTGCTGGGGGGTCACAAGTTCTCCCCGCTCGGTGAGACACCCGTGGTGTTGGAAGCACAGGGGCTCTCCCCAAGGCTGGGATGCGTGCAGCCGGCCGGCAGCGCCTCTCTCGACTCTACCCAAGAAATGACTCGGGGTTAGGAAATGACAGCTTTCCCTTCGTGTCTTGAAGCACATTTGGGTTTCCTGTGCTGGGAGAGTATGTGTATTATCTAGAATTCAATCTGGTCAAAGCCGGCCTTCTGTAGCAAAAGAAACAAAAACGCAGCCCTCACGGGAAGCTGCCTTAGCCCGCGACCCCAGGCTCCAAGTTTATTGCAGGCGAGAGCGTCAGACCCACGTAGCGCCTGGGAAGGCTCAGCGGCAGTTCTCACCCTGCCCCTCTGCCCCGTTTCCTCGCCGTCTGGATGCAGCATCACCAGCGCGCAGTCTAACATCTCCTTTTAAATCTTAACTGAGTCTAAAAATGAGCACCTCCAGACTGCGTCTGCGTGGACGTTGTCGGAGAGAAAGCAAAGACACTTGGTCAGACAGGTGACACCTCATTAGCAGAGGTCTCCGTCACTTCTTCCATCAGACTGAATTCTGATGTCTCCTATAATTTAGGAGAAGACATGAAGGACCAAGCAGAAATGTGGAAAAAAAAATAATCTGGAAGGAATAAGAAGAAAAGGATAGCAAAGATGGTAAAAGGGCTGCTTGCACCCCCCTGCTGCTCTGCTTCTGCTTGTCCTTTGTCCCGTGCTCTTCCATGCCACCTCTTCGAGCATTTCTGTAGCTCTTATCACTAAGATCTAAATATGTTTAGGCTGTGCTTGCAGCACTACATGATTTCCGTCATTTACTCCTTCCCACTTCAAGCTCCAAAGGTATAGGAAATAAGATTGCTTGGCTTTTAAATAACCTTGTCAGAGGTGTTTACAGTCATATATTAGCAGATCTGAATCTGGAATGAAAGAATTTATGGCCAATGCACTCTTTTAAGTTGTATATCTGTTTATCTGATCCTCACTCACAAATGCCTCTAATTAAGCTATAAACCCTTAGTTTCTACTTAACCATATGGGTAGGCTGGGAAGTTTGCTACAGTAATGTAATTTACCCACTCTACAGCCTTGTCTGCAATGCAAATCCAGCATAACTGCTTTAATAGTGTTACAGCCTGCTCTGTTTCTCACTATAGGGACAGAAATAAAGCGTGTCCAAGCTACCAACTGTAGCTGTGATGAAACAGTTCTCTTGGACCTACAGGATATTGTGTTTTTACAGGGGAGAAAACACACTCATAGCCCTACCAACAACAGGGAAGAAATGCAACCCAGAAGTACAAGTACTGAGGAAGGGGATATGATATTCTTAAAGAACTTTTTGCACTTTCTGTGGGGGCTGCTCTGCTCCCCCTGGTTTTGTTGCATTCTTACCTTCTGTACTGTTTGTATTTTTTCCTTGGAGGCACTTTTCTTTGACTTGAAGTCTAGATAATTTGAAGATGGAGTCTACTGCAGTGGGTTGAGGGACGTTATAAGGAAAGCTTCCACAGAAAAGAGGCCCTGGGTTAAAATAGCTATTCGTCTGTCTTAAATTCTTGTTGAATATTTCATAAATATTTATGCAAGAAAAGACATCTAAGTTGACAATAAGCAAGTTTAAAAGTGGCTTGAGTCCCAGTTTTGTTACCTTGACATAGTAGAAACTCTGACTTGCATGGAACTCTGGGCAATACTTATCTAACATATGAAAAATATATCTTAAAATATGTTCCAAATTTAGGATTTTTCTCTAGAAAGTCGTGCTGACTTCAGCTATCATGAATTTCATGTGAAAAATGCAATTTTTAGCCTATGTAGCAGAAGCTTTTCTTAAAAAGTGAAGTGTGAAAAGTTGTTGTGTGATTTTTAAGAGGAAAAAGTATCTGTGTAGATTCACACAGGTACCTCAGAAGGAAATGCTTAGAGCAATCCATAAGACCTTCTTTTCCAGTCTTGCCTCTTCCAGTGACTACATTTAACATTTCTTATTACCCTTAAGGTATCCCATGCTTTCAGATCTGAAAGGACTAGCTGACCCTTGATAGCTGAGAAGTCACACAAAACCCTTTTTGTGTAAATCACATGTAGAAAATTACAACTGCAGCTGCGGGTGGGTGAACAAGAATAGCTCCTTAGCTAGGTAGCAGAAATACCATCTAGCACTGATGTAGCTTTGAGGCTTGCAAGAGATGGCTGGACAAGATGGCCTTCAGATTTCCTCTCCAACTCTAATTGTTATGTGATCCTCTGATCTAGAGAGTTTGGATTCAGCCACTACAGATGACACAGGCCAGACTAAACATGTCTAGTTACCAAAGCAGTTAAAGTATGGGGGAATAGGAAATACCCATCCCTCGAGACGGAGAGTTTGAGTGAAGCAGAGTGGGTTTGTACTGGCATTAGGCCACCCCACAGGTGCCTACACGGTGGTTTTACTCTATATGTAGAACAAAACTAGCATCAGATTAGGGGTGAGGCTTTATTTATTTACTTATTTATTTATTTGTCAGATCAGATTGGATTCTTTCATTTTGTTTTAACTTCTTGCAGTGGTTTGAGTGAAGGTCAGCTTCTGGGTTCATTTGGGGACTTTTGGAGAACAATGCTGTAACTGCTGCTCTCTTTCTGCAACACTGTACATTGGATTTTATACTTTCTCTTTATTTCTTCATGTGCCTTTAGGAAGGGAGCCCACAATAGGTACAATGGCCATTTTTCCTATTTTTACTTCTAAGTAGCAGTAGGAATGCCTTGGTCTCCCTGTTTCCATGCAGAGAATATAACTGTCTTGCATGACATGGGACCTGTAAGGCACAGACAATATTTGTGCAGCCCTTTTGTCCAAAAAGCTATATAGAAGCACATCAATTATTAATATTATTGAGAACACCTTGTTCTGTTTCTGCATTGGATGCTTCTGGGCCAGTTTAACTAGAATCAAATCATGTAGTCTGCCTGAAGCAATTAGGCATAAGCTTTCAAATGCTGATTCTTATCAAACCAACTCTTTTCTTTGGCTTATACCTAGCAATATGTTCTTTATCAGCTGTATAGATTTGGCTCAAAAACAGTCTTATGAAGCAGTGCTAATAGTTAGTTTTCAGAATGTCAGTGCTTAAGAGGGTTGCTTTCCCCACTGCCTTATCAGGCACACCACTTTCCTCCTCTGTGTCCTCAGGAGTCCCAACAATCTCCATCAAACGCACTCGAAGTGCTGGGTGGTCTTTGCAGGCTAGTTGGAAACCTTCTCCCCAGCCATTCAAGGCAGGGATAGGCAGAGGAGTGCTAGGACTCCATCTCGTCATCCCGGTTGGATTTCTTTTCCCCCATAAGCCTTGGTATAGCATGGACAGAGGGAAGGAATTTCATCCTGGTGGGGATTCAGGACAAAGCTGGAATGCAGGCCTGCATTTTGGAGACGGGGTGCGTTCTCAGGTTTTCCAGTTCATGTCTTGTTTCAGGCTACACCATCTCCTTTTTTTTTGGCTCATTTTTACAATAGTCCTTCATTTCTGCATAAGAGCTCTCTGCTGGTTTTTTGCTTTTTTTGTTTGCTTTGGCCTTATGCCTTTGCTCCAAAACTTTTTCAACTACATGGTCCTTCATAAGCTCTGTTTAAAAGTCGATTGAATCCTTGCATGGCCTGCTAAAAGAAGTCCCTTATGGGTTTCATTCCCAGGCATCCTCCATAGTTGCTTAACTCTCTCTGTCCTCCCTGCCCAGACTAAAATATCATTCTTATTTGAAGGCTTCATGCTCTGCCTTTGATCACAGACTTTTCTGTCAGTTCTTCTAGCCTAGTTATCTCCTCTGGACTAGGATAAAATGGGCAATTTGACTGAGATGAAAAGAACAACATTTCACTTGCAATACATGTAAGTAATCCCCGTCGTGTTTCTGAGATCCACTGTTGTGCCTTGTTCTCCTTCCCACCGGAGCTGGAGTCAGCCCTGCTAGCTGCTGTGATGTTTGGAGCAGCTCTTGGAAGGCATCCGAACATTTCTGTTCCTGGTCCAACTGTGGATGATTGTACTCTGCCTTTGGAGTGGTCTCAGATGAATCTAATTGTGTTCAAGAGATAATGCCAAAACTCCCTGCATTTCTCTAGTTCCAGATGAAGGCTGAGAAATCTGGTGGCCTTTGAGCATGTTTCCCAGTACTGCTAGGCATTAGACTCCTACCTGCACACTTATGAGGCTACCATGGATTTTTTTTTTCAGCATTTTCCCCAGGAATGTGGCCATTTCATTGCCTGGAGGCGTTTCCGTTTGCACAGGAGATAACAAGAGTGAACAACCTTCTGTTGTCCCCGCTATGAGAGATGAAACAGTTATGAGAGCATATGTCTGATCCCACGTGCACTGAGACGTTTGGTCATGAGCCATTTCATATGACCAACCCATATTTATAAGCACTACATAGAAAAGATTTGATAGAAGGCAACAAGTGTTTTTTATTGTTAAGGACCTGTGATGTTGCCAATAAACTTGATTTACCTAAAATTTCCACTTTGAGAAGCCAGAGTGTCAGAAGTATAATACTCCACACCATTTGTCCTTTTCCTTCTCCATAATGACACTGGTGTAAACCAAACCCTAACTCGATCAGCTTTTGTTTCACTGTGTTACACTTTTAACGTTATTTAAACATAGTCCGTTATTTAACTGTGCAGGAGATCTTAATCTTTTACTTAAATGTAAATTGCAAAGTAAAATCGCTAAACAAATTGATTGAATCCCATTGATTATTCATCAAATAATTGTGGCAAATCATGTAATCAATTATTCATCATCTTCAGAGAAGAATAGATGACATGAAGAATAAGCTGCAATTAAGATAAAATACTATTGGATTCTGTACTGATAATTTCTTTTGAAATTACAATTCTTGCAATTAAATCAAATTGAAATTAAAATGTGAGTATCCTGATTGAGGCACTGAGTAGTGATTGTACAAAAGTGTAATCTGCTAGAGCTTATTCATGTGTGGGGACACAGATGACATTTGCTGCCTGAAATATTTTCTATTTCTCCCCATGCATTACTACTGTCTGAAGCAGGGATGCTGTTACGATTGTAGTTTTTACTCTCCTCCATTCTTATGTGACGAACCCATCAGTGTGTTACAAAGAGTAAAACACATTCCTAAAAACAATTTAAATATTTAATCCCCATGCTAGATTTATCTTGAGCTTAATTGTGTTATTTCATTCTAAGTGTAGAATCCAGAATCTAGATTCAAAATTAGCATGGAAAAAAATTTTCCTAATGTAAGGATTTGGCTTTGCAAATTTTATGGAGTTTTGACTTTATTAATTGATTTATTGCTTCCACGAATAAAGGACCTGACCCGCTAGACATTTTAATCAATGGAAAATCTTTTGTCTTCAGTAATGTAATATACCTAGAACAAGCATCCCTATCAATCAATAAAAATAAAGGCATTAATCTCCATCAAAACCACTTTTAATAAATTAATTTGTCAGTCATTTGGACTCAGGCAAAAGTGAAGCCTGATCCCCAAACTGTGTGAGTACTGTCTTGAAAAGTTTGGTGTTTTTTGACTATCGTGCTAAAAAAATTAAAGGAATAAAATGCTCCTCCATCTGGAGAAGTAAACTGGAAGGTCATTAATGCAAAAGCTGTGTTTCTTTTTCAAATAAACAGAATATTTCAAAAGGATTGATCAAGTAAGGGGATTTTTCAACACCAGGAATGGAAACTTCTCTAGCCGTAATCACTATTCAAGCTATGTAACTGACTGCATCTATTACTTATGAATAATAGCCTCACATGACATTGTTTTGATGCTGATAGGATGAGTGTGGTAATATGCAGAGTGCAAATATTTAGATAGATTTGAAATTCATGTACTGGGAATATGCATTCAGTTATGATTAGGGCTATGATTTAGGTATGAATTGCCTCATAGTTTCTGAGGTCTTTTTGACTCAACAACATATATTGTAGCAATCAGTTCAGAACTGTTAAAGGCAAAGTTTGCAAATAATATACACACACATGAAGAGAAAATGTATTCCATCACCATTTTTTTCAAAATAACTTTTATTTTGTTTAATCATAAGGGCAAAGAGATTCAGATTTAAATGACATTTTAGCTAGACCTCTAATGTTAGACCAATATGGTAATGTTGTTAGAAGTATTTCTTTTCTGTCTCCTCTCTGCTAGACAAAATACATTTTATTGGGTCTTTACATAAAGTGTCAACAAGTGAATGGTCTTCAATGTTTGTTGAAAGTAAAATTTGAAAATAGTTTCTAAAAAGCAGTCCATCCATGTTTTATATTCATATCTTGTTTTCAGTGTTCGATATTCATTATTCAAATTCCATGTAATTCCATTCCATGTAGCAGACCGCCCTACACTGGTTGTGTTGCCAATTGGGGTAAAAGAGCTGTGCTGCTAGTGTGAGTGCAGACAAATTTAAAATTCTGCTTCCTTTAGCAATTTAAAATGACTTTGAAATGCATTTTCAGAAAACATTTGAGTTGTTAAACTTGGTAGCATGGGAGTTCACAGAAACATAAAACATGCAAGTAAATATATCAAAGGATGTTTTTTAGAGATGGTAAAGAGCCAGAAATCCAACAGAAGGGAAAGGGATAATGAGTGAGCAGCATTTCTGAAAATCAGAAATGTTTGCAAAATTTGAATGCTTGTTCTTTTTTTTCCCCCAGTATTTGCCAGATTCAGATATTAAGTATTTTCACTGAAGATGCAACCCAAACAGCTTGTAATTAAGCACTGATCCATTTTTCAGGTTTATTCTCTTCCCTGCAGTGTCACAACAAAATTTACTCCAGGCCTGACAGCTCCCTTTAGAACCAAGTTTCTCTCTAGGTCTACTGAGAGGGGAGTGTTGCCAAATTTTCGTAGTTTTTCGTTCTCCATCCTGAAAGGCTCGTTGTATATTAATTGCCTCTGTGAAGTGTCAACGATTAAGTAGGCTGAGGTTCTGGATGTAGAAAGGCATCCTTGTTCCTCTGTAGGTGTCATTTTCTCAGACACTGCCTATCTATCTGTCAAGGTTGACGTGAAAATATGTCAAGTCTTCTGATTTGTCAGCTAAATATGCCTTACATTTCTTTGCATGCATTTTATACAGTTAAACCTGATCTAACAGAAACTCCAGAAAATCTAAATGCTGGAGTCAGTGAAACAGAATTTGGCAAATTCACACTGAATTATTTGGTCATTTTAAACTGTTGGGAAAGGAATTTTCTCAGGACTGACTGACTCCTCAGATTATTTTGAGATTCCCTATAATGCAACATGATTTATTTTGTGCACATTTAATCTCATCAAAGGAAAGAACCTGAGTCAATTCATGCAAAATTGTGTGCAACAATTACAGGACTTAGTAAAATCTTTCTGCACATTTCCTTCATACTTAGAAAACAATATTTTGCTTATGTTAGTTGGGGCCCTTTTAGTTCTTCTCACCGAACTGATCTGAGGAATTTGCTCACCCACAAAGGTGTCTTACAAAGTCCCTATTCTTTCTTCTAGTGGCCAAATTGTATCTTCAAATGTAATAAATGGGGAATTTGTCAGGAGTAGTCAGTACTTGTCAAATCAATGTCAAACCACTGCAATATCTCAATGACCCTTCACTCATGGTTTATCAAATGTATCTAAAACACACACAAAAAATGAAAACAGATAAAAAGGGGGAAAGAAGGAGGAAGTGGATTTGTTAAGTGAAAGCAATCTTTCCTAATCTATATAGTTTTGAAGTTAAGACTTGGTCAAAGACACTGCAGACATTGCAAACAGTGAAGAGATCACATTCTGGAAAATATGTCTGCTGTTGGTACTTTCTTAAAGGAAACCTCTGCTTAGAAAATCAAAGGGATGCATGCAAATTGACATACGTTTAGGCCCAGATCCACATTGCAGCACCCAGAGAAGGTGGTTTCCATCTTTTGAATGTTGGTCTGGTCACAAGAACACTGCCCCGAGATGTAGCTCCCTTGTTTCTCTTCCATCCATAACTTAAAATCTGTATCTCCTACCTTGCAGAGGAATGACCTAAAAAAACATGCTGGAGAAACAGAGCAAGGGTGCTGGGCAGGAAAGTAACCATTCCTTTGACCAGGGAAGGTGAAAAAGGAAGCAGGATCAAGAAGGAATAAGGAAATACAGGTATGAGACAGCACAACTGGAGACCTGAGGTAATCTGCCTTCCCAGCACTGTTTCTTATTTCACTGGTGACTATTTAATTTGTGCTGTGTGAGCATCCTGAAGCACGAGGATCAAGGCCTTTCCCTTTGCTGAGGGCTGCCCTGTCCCTGGGCAGCACAGTCACTCAGTACCTTGTGCTGGCTCTTCCAAACCTCGTGCGTCTCACTCCTTTCTGAGAGGTGGTACAGCCTTGGCTGCTGCAATGAAGAGCTTTGCTCTCCCTTATTCCCCTGTTCTTACTCAGTGAAATTATTTTATCCTAGGTCTGTCATTTAGCCAAGCACTTTAAACTAGAAGCTATTAAATAAATAATAGATAATCACTGTGGGATACCTTAAAAAAAATTAAGAGTGAGCTGCTGAGAGCCATAGGGATAACTTAGGTGATTAAATCCAGATGATTTTTCAGGTTGTCATTCATGAAATTGCTTAGGCATGTACCTGACAGCTGATTAGAGGAGGAGCGGGCTCTCATTTTTACCTCATTTTGTGACATTTTGTTAGGTCCCCCCCACCGACATACCACCCACATCCTACCTCTGCTGTTGTGTGTGTCATTGTCAGGAGCTACCTGCAGGGACCCAGGCACTTGTTTAACAGACCCCATTCCACACAAAAATTAGGATAGCTATGCTGTGTCCATAACTGTTTTTTTCAACCCCTCATGAGGGAACAGCAAAAATTATGAGCTCTCTGAATTCTGATTTACTGTTCACAGAAATTGAATGGAAGAGAAATGTGCACTTTTTTTTTTTTTTTTTTTTTCTTAATTCTGAGAGGACTACTTACAGAATGTAAGGTTAAGCCCATTCATCTAGTTCTGGAGGAGTGGAAATAGGGATTTAGCTTGCTTCATTTGTGCTGAGCTTTGCTGGCATAGTCCTCTGTGAGATTGCCTTAGGGTGCACAGAGTTATTGCTGTGCTCCTATCACATGAAAAAAAACCAAATGATATACAGGGTGCAAGGCAATATATAAGAGACCATGTCTAAAATGTATATAAAGTATTGGGTATGTTTGCTCCTTTAGTTTGGATCTGGCAATCCTGGAATAACCAGTTTCTTTCTCCTTGATCCAAGGTAAAAATCAAAGGGACACACTGCCCTCAGATACTCCCCCATGGCTCCTGCTGAGGTCAACGAGAGCTGTCTGTGCTACAGTGAAGGCAGAATTTTGCCTGGAGAGCAGTAGCGTAGGAACTGTGCTTCTTTGTTCACTGCTACAGATTTGCTGGCCTTGCTTTCCTGAACGTCTTGAATTTTGTTCAAATGGAAAAGGCTGACCTTTTGGGTGGATCACCGTCAGCATGCAAAGTGACCCTTCATCAATGCAGCAGATAGGTGTGGTGGAAGGTGAGCAGAAGAGGGTGTACTATTCGAGGAGGAAGAGATGAAACAGTTCAGATAGAACTTGAAACAACTGACAAAATCAATCCCATTCTGAAATATTCTTGGGACCTTAAAGATCATCTAGCTCTGACACCTCTGGCATGGGCAGGGACACCTCCCACCAGACCAGGTTGCCCAAAGCCCCATCCAGCCTGGTCTTCAACACTTCCAGGGATGGGGCATCCACAATTTCTCCAGGAAACCTCTTCCTGTGCCTCACCACCCCTTGAGTGAAGAATTCCTTCCTTATGTCTAATTTAAATCTACCCACTTTTAGTTTAAAGCCATTACCCCTTGTCCTGTCACTCCACCCCCTGACAAAGAGTCCTTTCCCAGCTTTTCTGTAGCCCCCTTTAGGTGTTGGAAAGCAGCTGTTGGATTCCTGGTTATACACTAGCATGGTGGAGAGCTCTGCTCTCTGGGGCTCTGCTCCTGAATGCCTGAGATGCGTGCGGGTCTTCATGCTTCTCGTGCAAGGTCCTAGTCATCAAAAAGTCCTTTAATTGGACCTCCAGAGGTGAAAAGATGTAAATAACATAGGTACAATTTCTTTGACAACTACAGCAATAAGGAAGGATGTAAGGATGTTAATGCCATCCCTAGGGCCATGACTGAAGAAAACACATAAAGATTGACCTCCAAGATAAAACAATAACTAGAGCCTACTGAGATCGTTGCAATATCCCCTGTTTTTTTTTTTTTTTCCTATTTTTGCTCTAGTCATCAGTAGTGAACTACTTAACTGTTACTCTTATTTCACAGGCAACCTCTCTCTCCATTTTCTCTACCTGTAAGTTTAGGCAGCCATCTCTAGATTGCTGTACTGCATATTTCAGCCTAGTTTCACATAGGATTTCCTCATTCTTTGCTTTGAATGTCACGAGGACCTCCACTGCCTGAATACTTTTCATAATTTCCCAGATACCAAAGGATAGGGCAGACCATTGTGATTAGACAGTCTATGTGTGAGATCATACAGACAACAGACTTCCTTGAAATCAGTTAACACTTGAACTTGACCCTATCTTTTGAGAAAAAGCAGTTGAACCTGGAAGTCAACCCATGCCGCAGAATATACTGGGTGATTCATTCCATTGGCTGTTTGAAACGCTGGGTTTCATCATGATAAAAACTGTCGTATTGCTAACCTAAAATGATTTAGTTTAATCTTGTAGCCATTGGACTTGTTTTACCATCTAGGCTGGTGAGTCCTCCTTTGGTTACTGATGCAAGAGTTTGTTGGCTGGTCAAACTACCCCTTCATTTTCTCTTTATTTAACTAAATAGGTTTGAGGTCCTTGTGTATTGACTTAGTCTTGTGGCTCTTCTCTGACTCCTTTAGCCTCTCAATATCTTCTTTGAGTTGGAGTTGCCATGGCTGGACACAGCCAGAGGTAGTCTGTGCCTGTGCCAAATATGCTGGTAACAGGGGGAGTGGAATTAAGAAGGATAAAGGAAGATGGAGCTGCAACCATCTGAAAAGAGACGTACTGTTGTAAATCTTCTGGGCTTTGTTTTCTCCTCGTGTCTTTTCACTGTTTGTTTGTTTGTTTGTTTGCTTGTTTCTGACTTACATTACTTGCAAATAGCTTTCCCTTTCCTGCATGTGTAATTTATGCTTCTATAGCTGCTTTTCATGCCCTTCTAAGCTATATTGGCTATTCAACCAATTTTCTTTCATGACTGTGGGCCTTTGGGAGAATCCAAGAAAATTTTCTTTAAAAGTTTTCTTATCATTCCTGCTTTTGCACTTTAAAACTTCTTTTCCTCGATGCATTTGGCTTGATGTCTGCAGCTTAGTTTTTAGAAAACTTTTAAAGCACAAACTTCAAATGTTATTGACTTAGACTCTTGAAAATACTTTTTCATGTAAAAAACTGCAGTTGTTATATATATATATATTTTTTACATCGGAACTGTCAGTGATGTTTAGTCTGTGATCAATTCTTTTTTATCTGTGAAAATTGCTTTAATATCTAATTTCGTTATATGGGAATTGATCACTTTTTGAGTCGGAAAATATATATATATTTTTTTGTTTTGTTTTGTTCCAGTATTGATAGCTCAGGCAATGTAAATGTATGCCATTCAGCTTTAACCCCCCTGGAACAACGCGGTGTTTTTCTTGACATAATACAGGTTATTACAGATAAGGTTATTGTGTTACCTGAGTGTTTTTGTTGCAGCAGGCCATTTCAGGCACATTACCTCTTCATTGTCTCATAAACGATAAAGATGCTTTGCATCTGAGTAATCTGTCATACAACAACACTCCTTCCCACCTATGCCATCTTCATTCTTTACCCAATAGGCTGGAAGTAATTTTAAAAAACACGGTCATGTGGAAGTATTCATTGTGCTTTATAGCGTTGACTATGTAGAGTGTATACTCACAAATTGGTGACTCCTCCTTAGCTGTGTAATGCTGTAACATCAGAGAGCCAGCAGGTTAGCATTAAACAACTGTAGAGGAGCTGAGTGTGTTGCATGATGTGAAAGGCAACTGTCTCGTGTTAACTTCAAACCTAAAGCTCACTTTCACCTCAAAAGTGAATTTCTCTGAGGTACATGATCTTTTGCACACACCTCTGGGTTTGTCCTAACCCACAACATTCATGTCATGCTGTGCACTTTTCATCCAAGGAATTTGATCCACATTCTATGCCTATATGCAGGGGTGAAAAATACATTGCTTTCATTTATTACCTCGTTTTCTCAGTGGTGCTGGTAACTCCAGCAGCCAGTTATAACTGATCAGTAAAACCACAGCTTCTAAGAACTTCAATAATCTGTCCCAGAAACTGAGGCCAAATTTCAAGCCTGCCTCTCATGTGACTTGTTAGCTGGTTTTACCACTTGAGTATTGAGCTGTGAGCGCAACAGATATCTCTGCAGTTTGGTCACTAAAAGTAATGAGAAACAGTGATAAAGGAGATGCTTTGTGGAAGGGAGTGCCAGGGAATTTCTAGTCGAAGAGATAAAAGAAGTGGCTGGGAAGCAGCTTTAGACACAACATACCGACCGCTGGGGCACTCGAATAAGCCAGCCTGGCAGTAGCTGCTCAGGAGGGTTGGGAAGGAATACTGTGACCACATCTTAAGGCTGCTAGGTAGTAAGAGCCACCAGGAATCCAACAGGGCTCAAGGGGTGGCCCTGAGGACTCCTTGCCTGTCACACAGGAGCTGGAGACATTTTCTGCAGTCACGAGGGAGAGGGAGAACCCCATATTAATCCCACAGGAGGGAAAATGCAGAGGGAAGTAGGAAAAAAAAACAGCAGTTCAAAATGACTTTGGGCTTTGCTGCTCCCTCAGTACTGTTATCATCATACACCATGGAGGGGGTGGAAGAAGGCATCTGCCAGAGCCTCTGTCCCTCTTTCTGATCCCTCCATGGATCAACCCCATCAGCCGCGGAGCCACCGACACTGAAGACTGAAGAGGGGTGATGCTGGGTCAGGAAACAGATGTGAGGCCAGGGGCTGAGCTGATTCCATGGCCAGAGAGCCTGTGTTAGCTTTCAGACTCAAGGCTGAGATGCTTTCAAAGTTTCGGTGTAGATGTGGGGATGAAGTGACATGACACAGAGGGAGACAGATTGCCCAGACATTGCTGCTATGAGATGACCACAGGTGGGGCTCCTGAGCAGAGGCCTTGCAAAGACCTTCCCGAAGTGTTTCTCAATGTTCTCAATATTTTGTATCTGGCAGCACTGTAAATAACATGCGAGTACCTGGCAAGGGAAGATATGATATAAAAATACCATCTAAACTATCTAAAGAAAAATGGACAAGCCAGAAAAAGAAAGCACCTAAGGATTTGGGAGCTCATCACATCCTGGCCTGGGGTAGGAGTCATGGCTTTTAAGTGCTTGAGGTTGACAGGAGTAGGCAAATATTGATTCAAAGCTCCAGTGTGTAATGTGACAGGCAAATGCTCCTTTGAGATCCCCAATGTACGTCCTGGGGAAAAGATCACACATTTTTGGTGAGTAAATGAGAACATCCACTAATTGTGCTTTCCTTCAAGTTCCTCTTGGAAGTTTTTTTTTTTTTGTTTTGTTTTCCCCAGCTCTTTTCCATAGGCAGACCAGGCATTTTAAATTCTGTGCACAATCATAATGCAGCTGTAGTTCTTGGATATATCACTGAACAGGCTTTTTTTTTTTTTTTTTTTTTTTTTTTTTTTTCCTAGTATTTGAGTTAGACTGGAAACATTATTTTTTTACATAAAAAAAAATAAAAATCCTTGCATACAAGATGTAGCATACACAGTCTTTGAAATCACAAGGTTTGGGAAAGGAAGCTTAGTTGGAAGACATTCAGCCACTAAAATGAGAAATAGTGTCTGCAATAAATTTTATTCTCATTTTTCTTCAATTTCTCCCTCTTTCCCAACATGCAGCTTTGATAAGAAGAGATAGGACATATAATTACCCATTTTCTCTCCCTCCTTTTACATTTATACTTATAAAGGCAGTACATTTTGGAAAGCCTGCAATGTGGGAAAATAATAAAACATTATATCTGTTTAGCCAAAAGAGAAGATATTAAAAATCTCTGAATGCTCAGATGAATTCTCAGCCTGATCTAAAACAGAACAGAGGGGGAAAAAAAATCACCAGAGTTTCATAAATTCTAGGTACAGCTTTGACAGAAAATGTAGTGTAAGGGCCAGATCATGTGCTTTGCATCACAGAGTCAGCAAATTCTGGCCATAGCATGGGCATATCTGTTTCTAGAGAGAAAGGGGTGTGTCTGGGTTACTCTTTTGGGGAACTGGTCCCTTGCCTGCTGTTTTGATTTCCCGTGGCTTAAATAAGCCTGATAGAACATTTTTGCAATTAAAAATCACGCTGTTAAGACAAGGAGCATTCCCCTTCTGGTTTCTGACCAGCTCTAGCTGTTGCTAGCTGATGCGAGCAAGGCTCAGCTTGCTAGGTGTGTGGTCCGCAAATGCAGCCAAGGACCTGGCCTGGCGCGTCTGATTTAGCTGCGAGTTACACCAGCGTACACAGAGCAGGACCAAACCTGCGAACAGAGCTGCAGGAAAGCAGGATCGTACTGCTCCGTGCCAGGGCTTTAAATAGCAGCCGGCTGGAGGGCTGCAGAGAAATATCTGCCTCCAACTGCTTGTCCCCACCTGCGATGTGACCACGAGTAGATTTAGGTCCTGCTCCCCCGGTGTGCCACACAGCTCTGTCTTGGCAGCTAGGAGACTGTCCTCTGCTAAAAGGAGTCATTTCCTCTCTGTTTTGGCTCCTGGGGCTCTTAAGAGTTAATGTCCTGGAATCAGATCAGTTCAAAAAGAACTTGATTGATGAGGGACTTGCACCTATATGACCCAAAACCAAAGCAGGATTCGGTCTGTGGCTGAATGCTACATACATTATGGAAGATTTTTGGTTCTCAGATTTGGTCTGGCTCAGTGCTACTCGGCTGGTACACAGCACTCCCAAAGCACAGTAGTGTATGGGCAAGTTTATGGTCCCAAGTAACCCGAAAATAAGACCTATATTTTGCAGTAAAATAGCGACATGAAATTGCCTTTTTTTTAATATAGGCTCCAGTTCTTTCGTATTTACTGTCTAAGGAAGATATATGATACTAGTAGATGCAAAGTATAAAACCTAACGGATTCATACCAGCTAAAAAGTATGTATAAAAAGGCTGTACAGAATGCCCATTGAGTACAATGGAAAATCCTCACAATAAATCAATTCCCAGATTTTTCCTTACTGCTGTTAAGAAAAAGTTGTTTAAAAGACCAAACTCCCCAAAACCCAGTTGGGAAAAAGCCTATTAAACTTGGGTGGAGAGACCTGAAATCAATCTCCTCAATTAATCCTCTGTTTGGACTCCTTTTAAAGCTTTAGCACATGTTATTTTTCTTTAAAGGGGGATTTAGTACTTGGGCAAATGTTCCCACATATCAGCAAATATAAAGTCTCTTCTTTACTTTTTCCATGGACTTTTCTGATTAATGAAGAAAAATATTTGTATTTTGAATAAAGGTCTATTACTTCCTGATAATTTTCATGCTTGAACCTGATCTCTGGTAAACTAATATAAATCAGGAGCAACTTGGTTGAAACCAGTGAAATGTGATTAGTACAGGAGCAAAGCTCTACCCATAATAGTCTCACAATAGGTATGTCTCATCTCTTACATTTCTGCAAAAGTACGCAAGCATTAATCAAGTATAATTAAGAGCAGGATTTAGCCCAAAATCTTGCACATAAGATGATGCGTGTTGTCGTGGAAGCAGGCTGATGTCACAGACACAGAAATTTTTACTTTCTTCCTGCAGCAATTAGCACATATGTGGTGTGATTATTGACTAAACCTTACAGTCAGTGACGTCAGCACAGAGAATACAGAACAGCACTGAGCAAGTGAATTGCAGTTTACAGTACGGGCTCTTTCTGCACCTTTGCTCTGATATGAAACTCTTTCTTCAAGAAAAGTAACTTGAAAGACAAAGCTGCAGCAAAGAAAATACATCAGCTTTTGCAAAGGTTTCATGTGTTTTCTTGCTATTTAAATGTAATGTTTATCTAATAAGTAGTATTTCAGTGTTAAACAGTAACTCTCTGTCTGTGGTCCCAGTTTGAAAGTCAGAGTGTCCTTCAGGATTTGCTATGATGTCTTTGAAAGCAGTTTTCCTCTAATGAAAAGACATACTATGTCACTGGAGCAGGGTCCCGGGGAAGGCTGCCTGCCACTTTGTGCCTCTGGGTAATCTGGCCTCAAACACAACCCTGTGTCAATCTTTCTCACTTGCTTGCTTTCTTCCTGTTCTGCTGTAAACTAAGCAGTACCTTGGAAAGAAAGTTTATCAGGACAATACCACAGCCCAAAGTCAAGCCATTAGTCACTGTCTGAATAGGGTTTAAAGGAATAAGTGTTTTGACTTTTTTATTTTATTTTTTCTGTGGAGAAAAAAATACAAGTGATGTTTTCAGACTTTTAGGTCTTGCCCACAGAAGTATAGAGCAATATTCATTTCTTTACTTTACTAGGGCTGCTTACTTGCTTAAAATTGTATGTGCTGAAGAATGTTGTCGAATTGATGCCTTACATGGTACCAACCCCCACCCCTCAGAAAACAACCCTAAAGTAAAATTAAATTAGTATTCTGCAACTGTGAAGTTTGAAAACAATCTTCTCTTCTAATTCTTAAACAGAGGAAATTAAATTCATACTTTCCAGTACAGTTAATCCTGAGCTGTTTGACATATTTGAACATTAGCCATTTGCACAGGGGTATAAACTGAGTGTGGCTTTCAGAAATGCACTATTCCTGTAGTCTGCTGATCCAAATTGACTGTCAAAAGTTATCTGAAGAATTTCAGCAGCTGACCTGTTTTATCATGGCCACCAGCTGCTAAAAGCTGTAGATGGTGATGAGAGCTTAGGTGAGAGCAAAGAATAGAGAGAAAAGTTAAAAGACATGAAGACAGAGGAGCTCGGTGAGCTCTGCAAGTCTTTGGCCCTCATTTCTGACTCACTGAGGAGAAATTGTGGCTGAGTGATACCCACTGAGTTGGTCCCCTAGGGCCAAGAAGAGGGAAATGATAAGCTATGATATGTATTTCAAGCTAATAAAATAAAAGGCTATACGATTCATGCCTTGTGTTAAACTGTTTGCAATCCAGAAACGATAAGGATAAAGCTGATTAAACTGTGGTGACTCAGATTGGGATTTGTCTCATAGGACTTTAGAATAGCTCATCAAAAACCCCTTCATAAGTAGTGGAGAGAAATAAAAATTAGAGTAAAGTTTATCTGCCCTTCATTTACAAAGATGCCTATTTCTTTCTCATAACTGAAAAGGGGACATTGATAACTAACCAAGATGCAATCAGATATGTTTGATTAGGGGCAGCCTGGTTTCTTTGTTTCTAACCATGGATTAGGCAAGAGAGAGAATAAGGGAATTAACTTTTCTAGATTCCTCAGCAGATTTTGATTTAAGGTTCTGAGGTCCCTGTAGTTTGCAAGACTTGTATGAAAGGTCACCTCCAATGCTCACAACATTATTTTATTATGAGAAAAAGATAATCACTTAGGGCAACAAAAGAATACAAAATAAAGACAGCTGTTCCCCTCTTCCACTGTTTCACTCCTTTCTAAAGCTGCATTTTTTACTGTTTCAAACAGGACATAAAGGAGCATGAGAATGAGTTAAGAAAAAGAAAAAGCACTTTGCTGAGCACAGCAAATATGTGGATGAACGTTAACATATATTTTCTGTCCCTATGGTTCCTCCTATTCCTTCTTGTCCACACCAAACAAGCGGAATGCAATTAGCTTATTGTGGCAATCCTGAAATAAGTCTCCTGGTTTATATGATTGCAGCACTGCTCTTTTGTGTCATAACATTCCTGTAGAGATGTGGACAAAATGAGTAAACTTTTAGTGGCAGCAGTGACAGTATACTTGCCTCTATTACATCAAATGAAAATGTCCTACAGATAAGAGTGGAACAAACTTTGTTGTTATTTTCATGTGAGGCAGAGGAGGGGACAGAGCATGGGAATGGAAGGGAGGAATTCCTGGGCTCTGAACTCTGCTTGGAGGCTGAGTCTGCGGCCTCCGGCTAGTCTGGCCTCTCCGTGCTGCAGCGACTGACACCCCATAAATACACAAATAATAGATAGGAACAGCTTAGGTCTGGATTTTATCCTAGCCTCAGAAGGCATTAACCCAGGAGCTGCAGACAGCAGTCTTCTGACAATCTGCCTTAATGCCCATGAGCCCCAGTACCGAATGCTCCTAAAACCCCTGTGAAGCAAGGCCTACAACTGGTACACCAGCTCCTCTGCCTACCTTTCATCATCAGTAAAACAGAGGCAACAGAAATATTTTCCTTTACCTGTGCTCATTTGCAAGACTATCAAGATTGAAATCAATGACAGAATAAATAATATGATGCTATCTTTCCAAAAGTTCTCTG
Organism: Aythya marila; assembly: GCF_965140915.1. NCBI lineage: Eukaryota > Metazoa > Chordata > Aves > Anseriformes > Anatidae > Aythya > Aythya marila. The sequence continues at coordinate 175,968,410 of NC_139042.1, read as the reverse complement.
AAATTGGAAGTGCTGGTGCTATGGACCAACAAACCATCACATGCTGTATCGTGAACACTTTCCACTGGTGGGCAGATGCTCACAGAAGTAATTATACTGAAGTCAAAGGTACACACAGTTTATGTCTGTTTTGAGGACGGGGGTCACAGTGCATCCTATATTACTACTGATATTACTGCAACATTATTGATGCAAGATGTCAAGTCAGTCCCAAAGAACTGTGAGATTTTGGAAAAAATAATGAAATATTTCTTGGCAGATAAAATCCTGAAAGAAACAAAGGACCAATGTAGAAGCAAAGCAGTTGGTTAAAATATCTCATGAAGCACTGCAAGAGGTTTTGCTGTAATTATACAGCAGGTTTAGTAATACACAAACTCTGAGGTTTGGTTAGAATTAATTGATGTAGAGTGTTGGTGTGGATTTCTCACTCCCTCTCTTGCTGCTATTTGTAATTCAGAAGAATGAAAGGAGCCTGATTACTAATTGGGAAGAGTTCAACAGGTTACCTTGTCTGAGAGAGCCGTGATTCCACAAACTCTTTGTGGACAAATCCTCTCAGCCTTGTTCAGACAAAACTCCCAACACGACTCAGCATTAACATGCTTCAGGACTAGGTCTTGCCTTTGCTACCTGCCCCTGACTTTGGGGTCACTTGAGGCTGCCTTTGGCCCCAAGTGAGTGAATGACTGTGTTTCTTTGAAGCCACAGTACTAAAGGAGAAGTACAATACAATGCATGTAGTATAAAAACACCCAATCCTCACAAAAAGAGCTTACTGTAAGCTGCAAAGAGACTTAGAGTACCCTGATCCACACAATGCTGGTGCTGGGAGGCCTGACTCTGCTACATTACCTCTCGAGCCCAGGGGAGAACCCCAAAAGACCTAACTGCCTCCTGCCACCAGCACGTCCCCTGGTACATGAGGGAAGCAGTTGGGAAGGCACCTCTAGGTTTTTCTGTGCCAGTCCAGGTGGCACAGGACAGTGTCTGCATGCTCTGGATAGGCCTCTCCCCGTCCCACAGGGATGTTGTCTTCTCTTCGTCCATGCTGCACACGTCCTGGTTAATCAACTCACTCCCTTACTCCACAGGAAACAAACAACAACGAGACAACAACAAATAAAGCAACAAATAAAATGGTTCCCTCCAAACTCCTTTCAAACATGCATCTGTATCTATATCTGTTTTGAAAGAGCTCCATCAGGGATCAAGTCCTGCTGGTGTTTCCAGATGTGTCCCCACATTGCTTATTGCTAGTACAAATCTGCCCTTAATCTAAGTACTGTATTAGAAGGTCACTGTGGTTCCTTTTTCTCATACAGCAACATAAAACAATCACACTGCAGACTTAGGTCCACCCCAGGCTGTTTTTGAGGACTGCTTGTAGCCAAACAGACCTCTGGGGCTTACAAATGTAAGCACTTTTCTTCTCTAAGAAGCACAGGCCAGAGACTGAGAAGCTCTGATCCCTTGGGAAGAGAAGGCAGGACATTTGTTTGCTGAAAGGAGAGCTGCTGGTTTGCTATGTTTGATTTGCAGTCCCCTGCTGAGGCAATAAATATTCAGAGTCACTGGCGTCATTATGTGCCAGTACTTGAATTCTTCACTGTACCAGTAGCCATGCGATGTATCTGAAAATGTTACCAAAAATAAGCTTTGCTTCCAGCCAGAACAAGAATAAATGGTAGAAAGAATCAAAGTCTGATATCCTGCTCCTAAGTTTTCCAGAAACAGCTGAAGAAAAATATGGTGGCAAAATAAATGCCTGCTCTGGGTGTGAGCAGCTGGTGAATCTGAGCAGAGACAATGCTGCTGCTCAGTGGTGTGCAGTGCTGGTCCTGCTTCCTCCATGCCCAGGCAGAAGGGCTTTCTGGTGCTTGTGCACCTCTGACTGAGCAGTGCTGTGACTGCTTCTTGAGGTGTCAGGAGAAGTTGATGAGACTCTGTGGAACAGTGACCATTACTCAGTGAAGTTCATCCTGTGTAGCTCAAAAAATGTATGGGTGGTAATCACCTATGTCTTGTCCAAGACAAGCTGGAACAGAGGTTGGAGTCTAAGATATGCTGCTCTAAAAGCCTACCAAATCCTATCAGCAGTATGCTTATTCTGTAGCTGTGGCTTCATGTAGTTAGAGGGGACAGGGCTGGCCATACAAATTAGTTTTATAGGAGATGAAGGAAGGCTGGCCACCATAAAGAGCATGTGCACCTGGGAAATCCATATTTCTTGTGATTCATCTTCAAGTATGAATGTTGCCAGCTAGGGAGAAAACTTTGAATTTATACATGCTCCTCACATGTAGTTCTACTGTATGTGGGAATGGTAGGGGCTGTTGTAAGGTTCATGTCATACCTGCTGCAGTGCCCCGAAAGTTCACTTGTGTCTAGTGTTGGAGTATTGTTCCCCTTCTGTGCTATGTATAGAGGAACTCCTAAACTTAGTATAAAGAGAGAAATGCAGTTATAGCACACAAGACTAGCATTAGAAGATTATTCTAGAGGTTTTCACTCACTGAAAATTTCAAAAAACAAAAACAAAACCCAAAAACTTGAGCCCTTGAGACAAACACTTTGATATAGCTTGGAAAATAACAGAAAAGCTGCTCTGAGTGCTGGGCAATCCACCAAGAGTTCATAAGTTAGTAAGACACAAGAAAGCAATACTGTAAGCAGTATTTCAGTTTTAGGCCTTAAATTAAGCATACATCTTTCTTCAGAAAGAGGAACGTATGCTTGGGATTTAAAGAAAATATGAAGAAGGTTATGGGAATGGGGCATAATAAGAAAAACTTCCTTGTTATGCCTTGTCCTCCTCCACATACTAACACCACCACCTCCACCACCATCAGTGAAAAACAAGATGCTGATTTCATGTCCGTGGAAGACATCTGGTCTGGGATTCTGATCTTATATTTGGTCTAGTGAATAAAATGAACCGTGGCCTCTGAGGGTGTTGGGTTACTGGCCCTCAGCACTCTGAGGGCAAACAACACTTCACAGGTCAAGCCATAACATTTTTGTCCCCTCGAAACAGGTTCTTTCCCCCTGTATTGCCAATTTTGAGCATTTTTTTTATCAGGTCTCTCATCAAGGTGTGGTTTGAAGGGTGCGAGCTGTGATGGGCAGAGCTCACAAGGAGCTTGCTAACAGTTATACAGAATGGACAACCACGTGCAGGCATTTCAGCCTGTCCCTGTTTAGGTTACTAGCCTATATCAGTAAAAGTGGGTCCTGCAGTCACATCTGGTAAATTTGTTGGTAATGGAAAGCCTGTACATGATATCCTCAAAAGGGTTTCCTGAGGAAGAAGGGAGTTCATCAACTCTATCTGTTTTATTTTGTTTATTTTATGAGTTTGGATGGCTCCATTATTGTACTGCTGAAGTCACTCACATTGTTTAGCGTGGAAAGCTTCATATCACTCTCTGTAATAGGGGAAATTATTATATGAACAGGGAGTCAGATCCAGAGCGGGAATTTGTAGTTATATCTTCAAAGAACTATATTTGCAGTGTCCTTCTTTGAAATTAGATCGCTTTTCCTCTACATTGTTTCATTCTTTGTAGTTCTTATAGAAAAGATAAGAATCTATTAGTTCCATGGAAATCTCAACAACATTTCTAAGCATGGGTTGAGCATGCTTCAATAAATCCCTGGTAATTTAATCACTGTCTCAGCCAGATGAGCTTGTTCTATATTTTTAACTACTTTTACAAGACTGTGTTTGGGATGAATTATTTTTAATCAAATTGCTGCTAGATAAGTAAATGTTACAGAAATATTGTTAACAATGACTTTTGAGCATTCTTCTGAATATCAGTATGCGATCACACCAAAATGTGGAAATAAAAGGGATGGTACTGGCACTGCACTAAGCGTTGTGTGCACAAGGTAACGTTAGGATTGAAAGTGTGTCTAGGTCCAGCTTCAAAACAGCTCAATATTTTCTAGAGATCCACTGGTTCTTCTAGAAAAATCAAGAGTTATGAACAAATTGGTCTGTTCTAGAAAATGTGTATGAATATACATGTTGTGGGATGCTGTTTAAAAGTACATGTCTTTCTTGGAAGATGGCAGCGAACGATCCCTATCTGTGTAAATCATTTTTAGATCTACATAGCCAGTTTTGGGGTAGAACACTACTACAGTCTTGTAAGCTATTTTATTATTTTTTAATTAATTTATCTTCTCAGCTCCTTAATCAAATGCTATTTCCAGCCAGGAAACAGGATAGGGGATGGTGGTGGTTCACATTTATTTGACAGAGCTAGCTTTTGTGGCTTCCTGGATGAAAAATTAGTCTGACTTTTGCAGTGCTCTGGCGACTGTAGTGATCCAAATATAGTTTCCTGAATTCACAGCACCTTGTTTTCCTTAAAGCTCTTTTTTTGTTTGAATCTTTGAAGACATCTGTACATAATCTTTCCTACAGGTGTTCAGCTGTGGTCTCAGCTGTAGAGAGACCAAAGGAGGATTTGTGTTGAGCTGATCTACATCTTAACCATTCCCAGTATGCTGAAGAACATCTTTAAAAAGTTCACTGACTGACATCTACACTGGATATTTGAACTAACGTAAATGAGCTTTGAAAGGTATAAGCAATTCTTTAAGATTTCACCATTCAGGATTTTATGCTGCATTTTATACTACTAGGGACATTGCTATTATGAAAACTAAAAATTATGCATGTTATGCAGCCACCCAGAAGTGGTGTGATGCACAAGGGCATGATGCACACACATCTGCTTCTGTTTGATATTGGTCACCATTTTGTCTTGCATCCCAGCCTTGTGACATGTATGGATATTCCCAGACTATGGCAGAACTGCCTCCTTTAATCTTGATGTCTGAATCTGACAAAGCTCAGAAAGCCTTCTGAATGATATTGCATCAGGTATCTTTGAGATTTTTTCCTCACTGTGTTTCAATATTATTTGTGTAGCTCAGTATCTTGATTATGGAAGCAAGTAGAAGCTCAGTCTCCATGTCTGTCTGCAGCCCCAAAAACTAAGTTACACCGAGAAGGTTCTATAGGGAATTTGTGATGAAAGTTTATGATTCACTTTATGATTTTTTACATCAGTAAGTCCTGGTTATCAAAGAATTTAAATGAGATTTTATTACTTTTCAAGGTAGGAATGCTATTCTTACTTGTCATAACGCTTGGTTTAAACCCTTCAGAGTTGAAATGCATCCAACTGTTACTTCAGGTAATATGAGCTATTTTAGTTAAATGGTTTGTTATCAAATGTTTTCCCATATCTGAATCCAGTAAAGTAATTGTTTGTAAAAGAACCAAGATTTTAGACCTCATCTGAAAATCTATGTGGGTGTACTCACTAGAATAAGAAATCCCCCTGAAACTATGGATATAAGAAATCTGTTGCTTAGATGTATTGATTTATGTTGATTCAAGATTTTTCTGGAATGGAAATGAATTAAAAAAAAAAAAAAAGTCAACTAAATCAAAAGCTAACAAAATTTTGTCAAGAGTACACATTTCTGCTGATCATACAATAATAATAACACCGTTAAAGTATTTTCTTCAATAGACTTACCCCTTGGGACCAAAGGAAAGTTTGGCCTGTGGTCTGTCATCTACGAGGGACAAAAAAAATAAAAATGGCTTACTTGGTCTTATTAAGCCTGTTTCAGAAAAAAAAAAAAAGAAAAAAGTGCGAAATCTATGACTCAGCTAATGGTTCTTTGAACAAAAGAGTAGAGAAATAGTACTTAAACCAAAGTGTTCTGCTGTTGTTATGGTGACACATTAAACTATCCAGTTATTATGGTTGGGATCCAGAAGCAATTAAGTTGTAGGGAAGGTGTGCACCCACTTTGGAGCACTTCAGATCAAAGTTTCTGTGAGCTGCAGCTGTGAAATATCTTTAAAAGGAGTATGGGAATTCTCATAACAAGATAGCATACAGAATTGGAATTGAAGTCATACATAAGCTAGGAAATGCCAAAATTAAGATGCTGATGCAACCTTAGCTCACTTCCTTTGCTGTACCCTTTATATGTTTGTCTTTATAGATCACATGCCTCTTATAGCAGATATGTAGCAATTACCAAATGAGCAGTTCGAATGTGCCAAGGAGTGATGTCTTTTCCAGGACAGTAAGAACAGTGCAAGGTGGTAACAAGCCGTGCTTAAACAGTATAGATAGAGCCATTTCCCTCACGCTCTTTTTGGGCTAGTTTTTCTATAGCAGATCTTTTGAGTGCATATAGGCCCCAGAGAGCACCTCTGTGACTATAACACATTTGTATGTGTATGTGCATGTGTGTATGCATAAATACACATTTTAACTTGTGATTTTTCAGTGTAAAGTGTCTGAAATGTGAAGGCAATATTGCAGACTGGTGTTTTTACAAAATGATGTTGAGGGTATCAGTTGCATGCCTACATGCAAGCAGGTACTATATGACTTGCTGGTAATGAGCCTCTACAGTAAGCAGTTCTTGGAGCACACTGTCCCCAGAACTGCACCCGGCTTTTGCCTCAAGAGAAACAATTTTTTTTCCACTTGAAAAATAAACCAACATATGAGCACCATGGATAATTGTGGGTCTAAGTGATTTGAGGAATCATCCATAATCCCATGAGACCAATGCTTATTTCTCATTTCTGATAGTCAGTGTGGATGACTGCCCCTGGTGAGTTTGGCATATCACATTTGACTGAAATGTTTCTCTTTCTATAGGAAAAATGACATTAACACAACTAGATCAACCTCTGTAAACAGGATTGTAAAGAAAAATGGTAGAATAACTGAGGAACATTCACACCAGAAACTGTAAGCTGCTCAAGAGCTGCAGGAATCCTATAAGCTATTCTGTATTTGTGCCATGCCATGAACCTTGAGCCCACATTCCTGGCTGACCCTTAAGTGTTACTTCATTAAATATAGCCACTATGAAGTTATCATAGCAAGAAGACTACAGTGACTCTGGAAGTGGTGGCAGGGCAGTGGCTGCTGCCATTATTTGTGCTGGAGTCCCTGAGGAGATGAACAGGAGATTTAAGCACTTTCATGTAACTTTTTTGATAGTAAGAGCATCTCTGTCTTGCAGCACGCACTTTAAAATATAAATTCAAATGCAAGAGGAATCCCTGCAGCTCCCAAATACAGCACAATCTACATGAGAAGAAAGTGCGTTGGGGGTTGAGACCCTAGCAGAGTCAGTTCTGGTAATGCCATCCATGTACAGCTTTGGCTTTGCAGTTCTGGGAGCAGGTCATGGAAAAGACTGGAAGCAATTTCTGTCTAAAATCATATATAGAGGGGAAAGAAGGGATCGGTTTCATGATATGTCTGAATGTTTGGCAGCTGTCAAAGAAGGTGGAAGAAATGGGCACCTCTGTTAATCATTTTTACTGTTCTTCTAAGGAAGCAGTGCAGTCCTGGGCTTTGATGGATCTAAGGAAGGGCTTAAATTTGTGTTGTGATCTGATAACATTCCAGTCCAAACAATTTCCTTTTTCTACCTCATCAAGTCCTCTATTTCAGGTTCACATTTAAACATCTGAGAAAGTGTGCATGTGGTTTGACTGAATGCGCTTCCCTGTGTGTATATGGGGCAGGAGAAGAAGAGAAAGAGCAAATAAGGAACCTGCCCTGCTGCAGCCCTCTGAGAGCCAGGGAGGGGATGGGACAAGGAAAGGGTCATGGTCAGGCAAAGGACTCAGCCTAAGATCCAGCACTTGGCAGAAAGCCCGAGTTTTGTATTTGTGAGAAACTGTCTGGGGGAGAGAAACATCTTTACACTAGATGTGAAACAGGAGGGCCTGAGGGAGGGTTGGAGAGGAGCCCAAGAATGAGCACAGCCTGCTGCAGTCATCGGCTCCAGTCAGGGCCTCCCTTCTTCCACTTGCATGAAACTATTTCTATTGTCATTAAGCTTTAAAAAGCTGTTGTGTATCTGCATGTGCACGTGTGTGTATGTGTGCGTGAGTGTGTTTGCAAAAGTGACATGTTTAGCTTCAGATCTGACAGTGTGCCTTTGGCAGATTCAATGTAAAAATTAACTTGCTCTGTGCCTTTTTTTTTTTTTTAATTATTTTTTTAAAGAATAAAACAAAACCAGATTGAGCTTTTACACTTAAAGCCCTAAGAAAATCATAAAAGTGAATTATGGGGTGAGAATTACTCTTTAAAGGAAAGCTTTACACTGGAGTAAACTTGGAACATTTATACATAAAATATTACATATACCATTTATATGTATAAAATCTGCTGAACTGGCCAGTTTCTGACTATTATATAAACTTTATGCTTTTGAGAAAGCAGACTTTCTTTCACAAAAAATAATTTGTTCTAGTCCCTATTATAAAATAATAATCCCTTGGTATAAACACTCGATGCTATTGTCACAAGTTGTCTCCTCTGTGAGCTGTTTGGTTGAATGCTTTGTCCTTTGTATGTTTAGCACAAAGCACATTGGTCCAGCATGCTAAAAGCGTGAAGGAAGTGAGCAGAAGGAAAAAGGCAAGGCTGGGAAGGGAGCACTTATTTCAGACAAAGGACACATGCAATATTGTATTGTATATGGTGCAGAACTTGTAACTCAGCCACTTTGTGTTCAAGGTCAGCTTGGAGAGGAGGGCCAGGTGTGGGCGGCTGTACAGCTAGTGGCACCACGAGCTGTAGCGTTACATCTCCAGATCCTCTCAGTCCAACAGATGGGTACCACCTGCAGCAACGGGACCTCCCTGGACACAGCAGAATGACAGTCCAGAGTGGCTGGACTCATACAGGCACTGGACATACCAAGTGAATGCATCAGGAAGTGTAAATATCCTGCACTCTGCGCAGTGCTGTCTTTTTGAGAAAGAGAGGACAGAGAACCAAAGAAACAAGACAGATATTAGCACTGTTAATTCGTGCCTGGGTGTGTTCAGATACCATAATGACAAGGTCGTGTAAAACCAGTGCAATGCAGAACAGCCTGCAAAAGCACTTATGTGGGATAAGCAGGCATTTCTTAGTGTATCTGTGGAAGTATTGGCTATTTTTGCAGGTTGTCTAGTGTTGGGCTGCTCTACTCTGTTGCTCTATTAATGTGAGACCTCTTTCTGCAAATCTGCTGCTTGAAAGCTACGACTTACTCTTGCAGAAATTACTAAAAAATTATACAAAATGTAGATGAAAAAATGGAACTGTTCACAGAAATGAAATCTGTAAAACTGTTAATTTTTCTTTTACTCAAAACTGGAACAGAAACTGAGCATTTCAGTGCCCTCAGAGAAATCCAGTATATATGATCTTCTCTAATTGTCTGCCAGGGAAAAGCTGTGATTATGAAGCAATCACTGATCCGATCCCATAGTAGCATTTCCTCAGTCAAAATGTTCTGTTTTCTTTTAACTTCTCAAGCCTTACATTGTTTTAAAGAATTGCAAAATGTCCTTTTTAGAATGAAACAAGCATCAACACTGGATTAACAGAATCAAGGTTTATATCCTGGAATGATATGAAGAAAATAGATGAAACATTTAATTGAATTGCAGATGTTATGTCTAGAAGAGCAAAATGCTCTGCGAGTAATTGAGTAGGTTACCGTCTACACTAAACAGAGATTTTTAAAACAGAATACATATGGAGAATGCAAAAGTGCAGAATACAAACATCTGTGTTGAATGCTAGTTTCCAGTGGTATCAAGGAATACACATGTTTTTCTTAGATTTTAGAACTTAGTGGTATCAGTGGAAATAAAATAAAATGTCTGATTATATTGCTGAAGTCAGCAGAGGAAGAATGCAAAATAATCTTATTCTTCTTCCTGAGAGACAACTATAATAAATCATTAGTGGTATATTAAAAAGTAGATTATAGCCATGGGACTAACTGTTTTCCTATTCACCAAAGGAATAAAAAAGGAGGATATTGAATTATGAACAATATCAGTTGGCTTTTGTGCTTATTTAGGCCATATATGAAAACATCAAAAAGATCTGTGTGATGTTGTTCAGTCCCTTAAACTCCATAACATTTTAAACAACATTTGGTGAACAGAAAAAGAAGATTTTTTTTTTTTAAGGGAATATTTGTAGTACAGAAACTATAAATTAGATTTTGTAGCTTTCTAAAATGCAGTTATTCTAAATACTGAGAAGTAATGTTTGTGTGGAGTTAGAGATAGATTATCAAATTTTAGCTTCTCAGGTAAGAATGCATATAAAATTGTCTTTTCATTGCAGATATTATATTAAACTATTCATCTTCCCATTCATTTACATTTCAGCTTGCAGCACAGAAGTCTGCATAACTAAGAAGATTTTAATTAAATCAAAGGACAAAGCATGGCAATTTAATGACCTGATATGAAACCTCATATGTTTCCATTGGCCCCAGGAGTGTTCTTGAAGAGAAAACAGTAAGAATCAGATTTTCTGATCTATGTGGGCTTGGACAGGCTATTCCCAACAGAAAGGACTAGGAATCGGGCTTTATTTCCTACTGGTGCTTGAACTCCACCCGAATTGTTTCAATTCTGAATCAAGTAGATACTGCAATTATATTAATTGGGCAAACATCCCAAATTAATTATGAAAGTCATCTTCTTTGATTAACTGTAATAGAGACTTGTTATCCAAACAAAAGCCCAGCCACATTTTCTGTGTATAGATTTGAGGCAAAATCAATGCAACAATTCTTGGTCTTTTCTGGCTTTGAAAACAACACAACAAATAAGCTAGATTATTTGGTCTCTCTTTTCTGTTCACAGAGAAACTTGAGCACATTGCTTTGACACTCGCACTTCTGCTCTGGGTCTCTGTGCTTTAATTCTAGTTTGGGCTGATAACATACCAGTCTTCTCGGCACACTGAGAAGGAAATGACATTTGGATCACTGCTCTGGTTTGGCAGGAGCTATTGATGTGATACCTGCACTTTGTCAGATAGCTCAGGAAATTCCACAGCTGATACTTAAAGCTCTAGTTCAGGCAGGGTTTTCCAATGCCTGATAAGTGTGAAGTTCATGAGAAGTTAGCCATCTTACATTTTCTTCATTTGGTGGTGGTGCCAAGGCTTGCATGACATACACGGTCAGACCTCCACTTAACACCAGACATCACTATGACAATCAGAGGTGGTGAAGTGGGGGATGATTTGTCCACCTTCCTCTAATTAAATGGAGGTCAAGAACCCTTAGTAAAGTTGGTGTGATAGCTGGAACCTCATGTAGAAGATGCTACCTAAATACTGGAATATATGGTTGTATAAATATTGGAACAATTAATTTGGCACTGTAGTCAGGAATTAGAGTCAGTTGAAATCATTATCTAAATTCAATGTCCTTCTAAGGACAGCTTTTTTATTAATCAGAAAATACAAATATGTTTCAGAAATCGTTCCATAAAATTAGCTCATTTTCTCTCTCTTCAAAAATAAAAATTTAGAAAATACACATAGTCGGGTAACACTTAAAGAAATGTTTTATTTAGTGAAGAAAAAGGAATATCAAGTGGGGACATTAAAAAGTTTCATTATATTTGAAATAAATCTGCAACCTGTACAAAAGATGGCAATGATCAATTGATCTTTAAAATTTAACATAACCTAATTAGCTGAGGCTTCATTGAGAGAAAGTAGGTTAGGAAGTAAGAAAATATTTTTAATGATAAGAATATCCTGCTGGTACAGGAATGGCCATCTGGGGAAGTTTTAGACTCTCTTTTATGACAAAATTTTAAGAATATGTTACACAAAATTTTCTCAGACAAGTTCTAAGTACACTAATTGTTCAGCAGAGGAGAAAGTCGGATTCAGAGCTTGCTTTTCTATGGCGTCAGGACTGTAAAGTAAATGGCCAGTATTACACAGGAGATTATATTGGATGGATATAAACATCCTTTCTACTCTAAGAATTTGTTTATATTTTATGAATTTGTCCCATAGACAAAGAGAATAATTCAGATCCAATGTTGTCAATTTGAAAGAATATTGCATTACTCTATTATTTTATTGGTGTATTCAGACTCTCACAATGTATCATTTTCTTAGCTTGAATAAGTCAATCACATCTGGAGCTGGTCAGAATATTTTCAGTGAAATGAAATATGCCACTTCATCAAAGCCAAAATGTTGTTTCAACATATCAGTTTTGACAAACATTTCTTGAGAAAGTTTTTGCCTGGGGTTCCCTTGTCACTTATGGCCAGAGGAGAAAGAACTTGAGCTGAAAAGATCAAGTTTTTGGTCCAGAAACAGACGTTTCATAACAATTTCCATTTGCAAAAATGTTTGAAGGGGTTATTTTCATTCCTCTGAATAGTGAAAACAAATTCTGAAACCTCGAAATTTACAGCAAAATGGAATCCTTGTCCTCTGAACAGCTTTAATCACACATGAGCGTACAAAATGCTGATTCAGTAGCTCCTATTTAGAGGATTTAGGTATACCAGAAGGCATAAAATCAGGAAACCATAAGAAATGTAGAAGTAGCTTCATATTTGGCTTCTTTTTCTTGAAACAGTATTCATTTACCAAGCAGCATGTAAACAACATTGAATTTGACTCTTGCCATATAGGTATCTCTACAGAACATGCATGACACCACATACCATGTCTTTCACACCCAGGATTACTGAAGTGGATGGCAAAGCCCCTCCTAAATGATGTAGGATATAAGCTGCGCCCTAGGTGATTACAGGAACACTAGAAATATGTTTTCTTTACCTCATTAAAATTTGTGGGCACTTCAGCTATTCAGTCAAGGTTAAAACATTTTGACTGCTCCAAGAGAAAAAATTCAAGCTGCTTGTATCAGCTGGAACAGAAGGTTCCAGTGCGCCGATGAAGCTCATTAGCTGCTTGATTGCATCCTGGAAGAAATATGCACTGTACATGACTGTGCAGGAAAGAGAAAGGTACCACTGTGGCAGACACTACCCTTACCTTCCCTGGGCAGCACTTTGTAGTCATTTTGCTGTATCTCATTTACACAAATGTTCATGAAAATCGTGTCTTTTAAATAGTGATTAAACAGGGCAACACCTGTAGCTGCAACACATATGGCAATATTTTCATGATGAAGGAGACAAGGCATTATAGCCAAAAGAAGTACTGAAGTTCTACTCCATGAAACTAGGCTTCTAAAAGAAATATTTAAAAAAAAAAAAAAGGAGTTAAATGAACATTTATAAACACTTTCTGCACTGCATCTTGAGAGAGATCATTTTCTTCAAACACGCAGAAGCCACATGTCAGTGGAGAAGGCTAACGTCTGTCTTCCAGTTCTCAGAGGAAATTTTCACGGCAGTATTCAGTGCTCCCAGCATGTACAGACTGGTGTTATCAAGGGTAGAAACGCACTCAGAGAGAGTGGTGCTGAGGCTGAGACGCACATCCGTGAGGAGGTGTCCTACCAGAGCTGCATGGGCACCTCATCTGCCCCAGCTTTTTCTTGTAGGTGAGTTACCAGAAACTGCTGAGGGACGGCAGAGCCAGAATGTGAGAAAAGGCTCTTAAGGAAAAAATATACAGGAGATATTGATTTCAGGAAAGGGAGTGCTAATGCTGCAGAAAGCCAGATGTGTGACCACATATACACATGTGAGATTGTTCCTGTTAGTCTCAAAAAAAAAAAAAAAAAAAAAAGTGGAGTAATACTGCATATCAGTAGAACTCATATTGTAATGCAGGCATTTTTTTTTTTTTTTCTGTAGGAGATTGGTTTAATCAGTTTACAGAAATATTATAGCATAAAGTGTGATTTTTCAGTAATCATTTAGCATGAAAAATATTACCTGAGGTATTCTCTACAAAGGAGCTAAAAATCCACAAGTCTGACTTTCATCTCCTTGCAGTTCACCTTTAACTTGGAAGGTACAGAATATTTTTCTTAAGCTGTTTTACAGCATAAATTCAGATTTTAAGGAGTCTGGAAGACTACATTTTATCTCTAAAGCTAATGGCGCTGTGCTGTGATAAGACTTGAAAGTGAAAGCTGAAAAACAGAAAGGAGGAGAGATTAAGGATTTTATTTCAGTTGGTACATGGATTAGTCTGAATGGATTTATGGCTGTTGTTTGCAATTATGGAGCCAACTGTATTGATGCCCATGCCTCTGATTTAGCGGTACCTATTGCCAAACCACATTACTAATAGCTCTGGTAAGGCTTCAGAAGTCTGAGCAGACAGTGTGTTCACTGCTGGCAGCCTTTGCCTACAAGCCAGAGAAAAACTGCGAATAGAAAACGATGTAGAGCTTCACCTTCTGGCTCTCTGGAAACTGACAACTTCATTCAGTGATTTTGGCCTATCTTCTTAATATGTGAAAATAAAATCACAGCTGTTATTTTGTCTGAGACTTGTACACTACTGCCGAGCTAGAGGATAATTCTTATTTCTTACGCATGCCACCGCTTGTTCTAATTGCTTCTTTTTAAGCTAAGTTGCTAAAAATAGCTTTATTTTCTGATTCAGATGCAACAGTGAACGATGTTCACGAAACGCTCCTGAAGAGGAAAAAAGATAAAATCTGAATGCAGAAGGCAGGATATACAAGCTAGACAAAGTGTTTTTAAAAGGAATATTTAGGGAAAAGGTCTTATTTGCTAGAATAATTAAATAAGAATTTTTAATCCAGCTGATAGCAATGCCTCAGTGAAAAAGGAAACCTGAATTTTAAATATTAAGGATAACATCTATCTTTGCCTAGATCTGGACATTATTGGTGCTCTCCATAAATCATCCTCTTTTTAATTTAATATGAGCATCTGTAAGGTCCAGAGATAAATTAATTGCTGCCAGATTTAAATAATACGCTTGGTTTCAGGCATTTCCTGGGGATTAATGACAGGTTAGGGGGAGCTGAGGGCCTAAAGTTCAGCCAGAAACCATTAACCTCAGGTTATCATTAACCTCAGGAAACACCCTGTGTCTCAGTCGTGTCTGTTCCTACAGAATGGAAATGAAAAGCATAATGCCACTTATTTCTTTTAGGGGTTGGTGCCATACCAGTCGGTCTGTGGAGAGGGTTTTAACAGCCCATGTTCTGCCTGGTTAGGTGGCATGAATCAAATGTGTGCTTATAATATATAATATGTGGCTTATAATTTCAGCCCTTGCTGGGAAGATTAGGACAGACAGAGTCCCAGTGTGGGTGCCGCAACAAAGAGCCGGGTGCGAGCCTTGCGTTTCTTAATTTACGCCATACGAAATTCTGTCTGGAGGAAATTTTCAGAGCTCCCAATTCAACTTATTAAGAGACAGATTTTGACCTACTTTAAAATCATGGCAGCCTCTGGAGACATAATATCTCGATATGGAAAATAGGAACAATATTTATAGGATGGCTTTTATACATTTTTCAGCCTGAAGGTTTCCATGCATTTTATGAACATTTATTAATTAACACCCAGGAAATTCCTGTGAGATGTGTGTTAGCCCCACTCTGTGCAAGTGATGACATTGGGGATGCCAGCAGAGGAGATCTGTGAGGGAGGAAGAAGATGGCAACACAGCTTCTATGTGGGAATCTGAGAAATCCCTCTTCACCCTTGTCTCTGCTGCAGACATGGGAAATATTCATGGAATTAATGGCAGAACTGGAATCTGAGACTAGTGCTGTGTATAAGGCCTTGGAAAAGTGTCATTATTAGTTACTGTATGAAAAAGAAGGAGCAAGTTATGTTAAGCCAGCGTGTGCCAGACAGAGAACAACTTGCAGAGGAACCTGTGGTTGTTTTCAGATGCCTGACAATGTTCAGGCTATGGACTGCTTCTGGCGGCTGCAGAGGTCACTTGTGGCAGGTTGTAATGTGGCTTGGATGTGTCTTTCTAAGGATGAAACTCCCCCACTTACTGTTAACCCTATAAAAATTGGTGTCTAGTTTGAGCTAGATACATAGGCTTGCTCTGTAGCTAACATAGACTTCCATAGTTTTAAAATACATCTCTAAGATACTTCCTTTCTTTGGAAGCACCCAGTTTTTCCCATTGGTTTTCATGGGATTTGAAAAGATCAGGTTTTTAACAGCTGGAGTTAGTTGTGGTGAGTGTAAGATTAGGGGAACGGCTGGATATTCCCAGTGAGGGGACAGAAAAACGTCCTGCTGGCTATTTATTGTGTGGGGACTGGTGGCTGGGGGGCTGGACAAATAATCTATATTTACACACAAGCACACATACACCAGTTTGCCTTAGGCAGCAAAAGGCCGCAAGCTCGTGTTGGCTTCATGGAGGGAGATGATGAATGAGTGCAGAGAGATACATTGGGAACAACACTTGCAACACAGATTAATCTTACTGAAACTTGGTACGCTGACAGGGCTGCTCTTTGTTTTCTGGTCTGTTTAACTGGGTTTGGTTCAATGTTCATTTTTTATGATAGCCCTTACATGCACAAATCTATACTATTGTATATAGCTAGATGGTTTTGTGCCTGTTTTTCATTATAACGCAACTTCTCTGTACATTACTAAAGTCTGTTTTAATATATAAATCATATCTAGTTTATGTTTTCGTAACCTACAAGTTACTTTTCCTTTATGCTCTTTATGTTCAGATCTTGTTATCACTGTATTTTAAATGCTTCTGCTGACAGACTTCTTTAATTCTGCTAATAGCAAAAAACACTCCTTTAAACCTGTGACAATTCCACAGATAACCATCGAGAACTTTTTCATGGCTTTCAATCGTTAAAAAGAAATGGCACAGCTGTCCTTTGAAGCACACGAGATCAAAATCATGGCCTAAGCCAAACTGCAGCAGTATGACTGGAAAAAAAGGGCTCCCTGGAAGCTGGTAACAGAAGAATTTTCTAAAGAAAGAAAACTCCAAATATAGAGCACACAGTATCTTTCCAGAAGCTGGCAGAAAACAAAGGATTAAAATTAACTAAATCTCTCTCTCATGCTTCTTGGTCCACGGTTGGCTGCAAAGAAACAGTATTAGGCCAGCTGTACAATGCAACCTAATTCCACACAAAATATAATAACAGCGGGCTATGGAGATTTGGAGTCTAGCTTTCATGTGGGCCAGTGGGATAAGATATCTCTGGTTTACTAGAGCTTGTGATTCATAGGCCCAGATTTTAGTAAAACTTACTGTATCTGAGCCTTGCTAAATTAGAGGAAAAAATACTCACTCTGACTTCTGCCTGCACGAAAGGAAGGAGTTTGAAATCTCCTAATTATGTCAAATACCCTCTGCTCAGCTGGCCTTCAGTGCTACTGGAATTGCTCACTTTTGCTGCTCATCCTGTTTTCCACAATGTTCATGCAAGTTCCACAGAGGCAGGCGTTACTAATCCAAGACGGATGTCTTCTCCTGCAGCTCCCAAAGTGAGCAGCACCGCACTGTTTTCTGCAAGGGTGGCAGGGCTTCTCCTCAGGTTTTGGAGTCCAGGCAAAAATCTCTGCTGCACAAACAAGGTGAGAAGGGAGAGTGAGCAATAAGCCACAATAGCCCCTCAAGGCAGGGATAGTTACCTTTTCAATGCTCTCTGGCCGCTTTAGTAAAACTTGCTGTATCTGAGCTGTATTGAATTAGAGGGCAATATATTCACACTGACTTCCATGTCTGGAGGTAGAGCACTGGCTGTGCAGAGACACCAGGCCTCAGGTGGAGTTGCCAACCCTCCTTAGTCCTACACTTCTCCCTCTTAATTCCTCCAGGGCATACAGAGGGATGCCCTGATCTGCTTGGACTTTCAAAAATCCACATTCACATGGACCAGGCCCAAAACTCTACTAGTATTAGTTTAAAGGTTGGACTAGATGATCTTACTGGTGTTTTCCAACCTGAATGAATCCCCTAAAGGATTCTAAAATCCTTTTGGGCTGGCAGAGGGTCATGCTTGTATGACAGTGTGCCATGGAAAAGTGTTGGAGGTCCTACATGTGGAAATACTGGGAAATGTGTCTCTTTTTTGAGCAAATAGAGAGACCGGAACTACAACTGAAGTAGTGCTTTCTGTGGAAAATAGTATGCTGTAAATTCAAGAAAGGCATCTCCAAGAATCAGATTTTCAGATTCCCATATCATACAGTAGTCAGATATATTGTGGTTATTTTTTGGAGATAATGTCTTATGAATTTATGATTTCTTTAATCTTTTCATTCCTGTTGCTTAAAATTTGCAATTTTTATGTAAATTTCATACATGTACATATTTCATACATGCAATAAACATCATCTCTGAAATGGTACTCTTCAAATGGTTTTCAGTTCCTATAATAGCCATGTCACACAGACATACATTTAAATTAGTGTATTAGAGAATTTCAAAGATACTGATTCTCAAAAAAGGAAGGTACTCTGTTATTCTTTGCTACCCAGCTCAAACAACTTATATAAAACACCAAATAGTGTTTCAAAATGAGGCAGATATAAGTAGTCTCATATTCCAGGTTCATACACTCTTGTTTCAATTGTCTAGAACTAAAAGCAAAAGGATACTCTATATCATTAAAAATAAACGGAGGGTATAATTGCTCAAAAGATTATAGCATAAAATTTGCATGAATGATGTGCTGCAAAATACAAGAGGGATTTACTATACAGAATTTAATGTTGCTTTGCTTGTAGATGCAGCTTGCATTCAGGCATATCAAGGAATAAGATCATTTAATGGTTTATTCATTCTAGTTAACAGAATATATCCATGGCCTATCATCCACATATTCACCTGCTGTCAGCTGCTATTGAGCTCTGTAATGAACAGCTGTGGAAAGGGCAAAAAATGTACAACAACCTCTGGCTATTTGCATTTAAGATATTTAGTTCTGTGTGAGAAGAATGACATGCAATCAGCTAGGCACATGGGTAAAAATAGCAGACTCGAATTCTGCCTACCATTTTTCTCCTCTCGTAGAGATGTTTACTAAATTCACGAATTATTTGCATTTTGACTTTCAGAACAACGTGCTATTTTTTCAGGGCAGGAGGGTAGATTCTGTCAGTCTGGTTTCTGAAGGGTAGCTGGAGAAGGAGAGCACCTCTCGGTGTGCACCATGGGAACAGCCTGATCCACACTGTCAGTAGATGAAGTCCCATTAACACGTCAGTAATAGAGTGGTGCCTGCACAGCAGGGGCAACACCTTGATAAAGAAGCAGATCTAAAATTGCTTAGTGCAGTACCCGCTGGAGATTTACCGCATTGGTAACAGGCTCTGTTGAAGGTGGTAGGACACCTATTAACATCTGCAGGAGGTGTTGTGCAATGGCTCTCCAAGCTTCTCCACTTAAAATGGGATCACAGCTCTACTTTGTACAGGCTGTTGAAGTAGTCCTTGAAAATTACAGACTCAGCCCTGTGAGGGCCCTGAGTGACCTCCGAGAGTGCTCCTGGTTCCCCTGGATTTCAGTGGGAGCTGGGAGCCAAACCAGACCCCTTGAGAAGGCAGGAAAACAGGAGACAGCAAGCAGCGGGATCCAGCCTGTGAGCCTTGCTTTTGGAAGCTGAACAATAAGAAAGTCTGTTCTCAGGAAAAAAAAATAAAAATTATTGTAGAAGTTGCCAGGCACCCAATGATTGGGAAAATATGAAAGCTCATTTGATATCAATAGCAGTGTTATCTGCTACTATCCGCTATGGGTTAGAAAATTGTATTTGAAAGGTTATTTACTAAAAAGAACAGGAACATTTAGCTCTCCAGTCATAGTGAATAAAATCTGGCCAAAGGAAATACATCGAAGCTTTTCCAAATAATAAACAAAGATTCTTTAACTGTGTGCCTTCAAAGTTTCCTCTCAGCTTGAGGGTATGTAAGAGATGGAAATAATAGGAAAGATACTGAGAAAGTGGTGTTCCATGAGCCAATTTGCAGGAGACCATGTGATGTCGATGGTTGGAAAAATAATAAGATTACAGTAGAAGCTTGTAAATATTGCGTGTAGATTCTAAAATCCCTTTTAAACCGCAAAAAAGATGGCTAAATCATTCCAAGAATCTGGAATAAAAATACCAGATATTAAAAAGTATTTATGTTTTTACTGTCTGAGAAGAACCAGTCTGATCTGAGCTAAAAGCACCATAAAAAAGGTGGAGTAACCACCTTTGTGCAGTCACTTAAATCAAAATGGCTTCATTTTTTAAATGAAATTATTAGCTAGATTTGCAGTATGCAGTGAAAATCAAGAACATTACCCATTTGGAAAACAGTTAAAATAATGCTCTGGTTAGCTATAAAACTAGGTTACTGTGAGTATTTCAGGCAGTGTAGGCTGTGCAGAACCTGTATTTACTGGAAAGGCCATTTTCAGAACAAATTGTCCCACTCTTACTGATCAATGACCTGCAAGTGAAAAAGCTGAAATGCTTTTTGACACAGAAGCACAATAGCAAGGCCTCTTTTTTTTTTTTTTTTTTTTTTTTTTTTTTTCCTAGAGTGTGATGCTGACTGGAACTGTCATAGTGAGCATCACCCAGGAGCCATGGTGCTGAGGAAAAAGTGCTGGCAGGGAAGGGGACATGCTTGGTTCCTGCCTCCTCTTTCCATACACTGGGGTTGTATTCTGCTTTCTTCTGAAGCATGGTGCCAGCCTGAAGCCTTACTTCTGCCTGGTGGTCTCCTGAGCCAGACGCAGCTGTTGCCATGTCATGGGCAGAACTCATGTCCTTTGCCCCATGCCTAAAGGACACAGTCCCAAACTAGATTCTTCTATCTCAGCATCCTCTTCCTGTTACAGGAGCTGGCACTTCAGACTTATCCTTCACCACGTGAGAGGACAAAGCACTGTCTGGTATGCTAGAAAAAGATCTATTGAAGGTGTCCAACAGGGAACATAGTCAGAAGGAATAACTTAGGAATAATTGCTTGGTACTTGTGTAATTTATAGAATAGTTCAGCTCATCTGGGATTAGAAAAGAAAGGCACAGGCTAGACATTAGCTATTTTATATGCTGGAAACAGCCACAATGTAATCAGAAGATATTTTTTAGTGTGAGTAAGGTAACATGAAAGGATCTGGATATAGACGTGTCTTACTCAGAAGCCCTATCAGACCAAACAATTTAAATTTCAGATAGGCCATGAGATTAGCATCAAAATATTTCTGGCTACAAAGATGGAAAAGCAACAGAGAAATGACAAAAAGCTTCTATAAACAGTATGATATTCAAGTTAACAAGAAGTGTCTGGTACCTTTCTTCATAAACACAACTGAAACCGGTATCATAACTGGGATCTTGGGGGTTTTGCACTCTTCTCCCCTCCCCAGCATGGCCCAGGCCTGGATTCACAGTGCTGGGCTCAGAGGCAGGAGGTAGGGCCTAAGTAGTGTTCAGTCACTTGTGTCTCTTTGCCTTTGCAAACCGAGGCAGAAACAGCCTGGCTTCAGGTTTGTCAGGCTGAGAAACCCACAAACCAGCTCATATGGAAACTGGGACCATGTTCCAGCCCCAGTGGCTGTTTTGCAGGCTTTTCCTTGTATGAGCACAAAGGTCAGGAAATCAGCCTGGATCCCAGCTGCTGCTCAAACTGTCCATGCTCCTATGGTTTCAGCTCCAGCAATTAAAGCTGCCAAAATGTCCCTTTCTGAGGAGGGAACTGGTGTCTTGTGTGGGTTAGCAATCGGACGTGAGCTGTGTGCCTCAGCTCCGTCGAAGCCATTCTTCTCTCCATTGCCCTCATGCTCAATGCCTACAGAATTATCAATCAACTGCTAATGGAAAAATAGTCATGCAGACTGGCTCCCTCAAATGTACCGTACTCCCCTTGCATACCCTGTCAGACCCGCCTTTTGTTTAAACATTTGTAGACTGAAACATCCTGTCGAGCCCTGTTCTGTGGGAGAACATATTTGTGAGACAAAGCAATGCTGTGGTCTACCAGGAGGTCTATGACTCTCTCAGTGAATTATTCACTACTTTGCTGTGGTCTACATGCCAGGTCACCCGTGTTCACAGCAGAGACTGAAGCATTATTCATTATCAAACCTTTGGTTTTCTCTTCTAGGAGGTTCTTCCCCCCCATCCCCCTTGCCCTTTCAGGTTTTAACAAGACATTGCATTCTTTCAGACTTCCCCTGGGCAGCAGTTTTTTGCACTTGCAGAGGTACGACAATAATAGGTAGAAAGCCAGAGCAGTTGTAAATTGTAGCAGTTAATGTCAAATAGATGGGGCAGTGATCAAATGAAGTTCATAACCACAGAACGCAACCTGGGGGTGGAATGCTGTTTCAAAGATTTCTAATGACAGGGTTATAAAATCATAAAATAGAAGGTTTTTTCCACTGTGAAAGTTTGAAGGAATTTATTTGGCTGACCGAAGGTATTAGCAGTGTTAGGGTCAGACTTTATAAGACATTTAGTGCAATTACTAATCAATGAGGGGACTGACCAGTCCATTTTGGAAAGGCACTGAAGGAACAACACCTGCATTGTGTTACTACTTTCGGACACCCTGAGTGCACCTTTAATGATCTTCAGCTCCTCTGGTATGGTGCTGTTTAATTAGAAACTGCTGATACAAAGGCAGGAGAGCAATGTTCGACTCAGAAGAACATTTTCCAGGATTTCAGATCTGCCTTTTAACCACCAGCATTCAAGAAACCAAAGCAGCAGGCAGTGTCACAACATTAGCACTAAGGAAAACGTTTATAGTTCACCAGAGCTGGACAGTACACAGCTGCATCCCAGCTGGGCTTTCCAGCCACAATGGCTCAGAGAGGGGAAAAGAGGTTAGATCCATGAAAATAATGTAAGATAAATAGCCATGGAAAATATTTAAGACATTCCACTGCAATTTATATATAAAAGTAAGGAATGAACTTTGTGCAAATGAGGCCTACGTTTTTATAAATGGATCCTGCTGTATTTTCAGATTTTATTTATTTACCCATTTATGTGCCCTCTGCTTCAGTTATTGAGAATCAGCTGTGTGATGTGATTTATCTCCTTGCTCATTTGTGCTCATCTTAGTCAAGAACGAGCTAAGCCAGAAAAAATGCTTAGCTTGGAACTGAACTCCCATCCTTTTTTCCACTCATGGCAGAGCATGGGAAAGCAGAGAAATCCATTTGTAAAAGCTACAACACAGTTTTGTTTAGAGAAGGGTTAGCAACTTCAGATTGATGAAGGCAAAGCCTCTAAGCTACGCAGACCTCGGTTTCCCTACTGTACATGCCAGCCATGGTCATTCAGATGTATTTATGCCCTCTTCACCCGAGTTCCTGTTAAGTGCACATCACACAGAAGCATGGCTGGTCCCTTTGCACAGTCACTGTGTTTGGAAAAGTCACAGGCTCAAAGAAATTTCTGGCATTGTTCATTACAGTCAGCTGTCCAATTTCTGACGTGACGGAAGAATCTGCCAAACAGAGTAATTCTTTGCTTCCATTCTTCCTGCTCCTGCTCTTTTTCCTACTCAGAGGCTTTTCACAATGGGCTTCTGAATCTAGGAAGACACTAGTAGCTTGTTAGGTGCTATTTCACCCTACTGGCCTCCAATTACTTCCTTCCCTGTCCCCAAATGCTTGCTGCCACCAGATTCCACCTTTTGCAGTTTATGGCTCTTTGACTTTGATGACAAGCATCTCATGAAATGCACATCTTCAGAGATGCACCTTCCAGTGTTGAGGTTTCCAGATTTTTAAAGGTATTCAAGCAACTTCAGATTCTACAGACATACCCTTGTGGGCTTTATACTGTCTAAACAGTACACAATAGCCCACCAACTCCACAAGGACCTTTTGTAAATTCTATCAGATGCTTATTGTTTTAAGTAGTATTAAGACCTTAACGTAGGCAGAAAATACAAACAAACAAAACAAACATAAAACCCTACAAACCCACACCATAAAATCTTTGGTCCATTTGTATGTAGTACTAGATATCTGGCTCCTGTGTTAAGACCATAATATGGATGCTCTGATATATATAGGTCAGCTTGACTTATTCACTGCTGCACAATACAATGCATGCATTTACATTGCATATTAAGAAAAAGATCATAATGAGTCAGCAAATAACCCAGAGCCAGCTAACACTAACTGTATAGGAGTGAAAAATATGCCATCACGTGGAACAATGTAATCGGTGCTAAATTAGTTGTTGGTCAGCTGGCTAGTCTGGTATCATTCAGCTTTGTACTGCATATGTCACGAGAAAACAATCCTGGAAGAACCAGGAGGCTGAGAGACACAAAGATATGAAAGAGGATGTGATTCTTGGGAATAGAGGGCAGCTGAGTCCTTCAGTGTAAAAACTGAATATTCTCCTTCTGATCAGTAATCTATATTTTAGCAAAGAATGCTTGAAATCCACAGTGACAGCAGCAAGCTGCCTGTTGAATCTCTTCATAACATCTGCTGCTGTAGTCATCAGCTGGTGATGATTTTACAGAAATGACCTGTGAAATAGATTAAAATTTTGATGTATGAAGTAGCGTTATGCTCCTAATTAATATGCCATTGTTAATATCACATCAAGATGAATGATAGCAGGTTACATATAGCAAAGCTGTTGTTTCACATGATTTGCAACCTCAGAGAACTTATATCAGTTACCTCATATTTTCCTTTACTGTTAGGCCAGTGATTTTACTATGCTTAAAATGAAGGCTTAGAAGAGAAATATGTAGCTGATTTAGAAAGAAGAAATATTGTGTTGAAACATATGAAGGGATAGTGTGACATTGCAAATGACCCTGCGAGAAACCCTAAGAAACAAAGCAATTTCAAATGGAATATGCAGCCCCTGGTTTATTGCAAAGCAAGTTATTGGATATAGTATCTCCTCTTTTTGTATGCTTGTTTTCCAGACAATGTCTTTGAGTTAAAAAACTTGGAGCTGACTGTTATTTTGTAAATACCGGGTTTTGTGAGTAACTTGGTAAGAATTTTATCAAGTCATTCATCTCATTCTTTCTGAACGCAGAAATCTGGAGTCTTGCAATTTCTGTGTGAGAATTATTTTCTATTGAACATCCTACTTGTTCTTAGTTGCCTGAATAAATAGAAGGATTCCTCCAGGTGAGTTTTCAAGACTTCTTACTACAACAAACTGCCAGCTGATGGAAGGTGCTTGCTGATATCATAAGGGTTCCTTCCTCGCTTCTTTTCTTAAAAGACCATGTGCCTAATTCACACTAAGCAAAACCACACTGACCTTCCTTTTCCCTGCTTACCCACTTCAAGCCCTCTTTGCTTACTTGCTACAACTTGTCACATCTTATTTTGAGATCCTAAAATGTTCTGGGCAGTGTTTGAACATCAGGTAGAACCAGGAGCCCTGAGTCTGACATCCCACTGCCAGAAGGGATGGTGTTCTTACTAAATCATAGAATCATTAAGGTTGGAAAAAATCTCCAAGATCATCTGGTCCAAGAGCTGCCCAGCTACCAATGTCACCCACTAAACTTTGTCCCTAAGCACCATGTCAAATCTTTCCTTGAACACCCCCAGGGACAGTGACTCCATCACCTCCCTGGGCAACCCGTCCCAGTGCTTGACTGCTCTTTCTGAGAAGAAATGTCTCCTCATTTCCTACCTGAACCTCCCCTGGCACAACTTGAGGCCACTGCCTCTAGTCCTATCACTGATTACCTGCAAGAAGAGGCTGACCCCCAGCTCCTTTCAGGTAGCTGTAGAGAGAAATAACGTCTGTCCTGAGCCTCCCCTTCTCCAGACTAAACAACTCCAGTTCCCTCAGCTGCTCCTCACAGGACTTGTGTTCCAGGCCCTTCACCAGCTTTGGAGCCCTTCTCTGGGTATGCTCCAGGGCCTTGATGTCCTTCTTGTAGTGAGGGGCCCAAAACTGAACACAGCACTCAAGGTGTGGCCTCACCAGAGCAGAGTGCAGGGGCATGATAACCTCCCTGGTCCTGCTGGCTACACTATTCCTGATACAAGCCAGGATGCTGTTGGCCTTCTTGGCCACCTGGGCACACTGCCGACTCATGTTCAGGTGAGTGTCAACCAACACCCCCAGATCCTTTTCCTCTGCACAGCTTTCCAGCCACTCTGCCCCAAGCCTCTAGCACTGCATGGGGTTGTTGTGGCCAAAGTGCAGGACCCAGCACTTAGACATGTTGAACCGCATCCCATTGGCCTCTGCCCATCATCCCATCCTGTCCAGGTCCTTCTGCAGAGTCTTCCTACCCACACTTGGTGTCATCTGCAGACTTACTGAGGGTGCACTCAATTCCCTCAACCAAGTCATCAATAAAGATATGAACAAGGATGGGCCCCAACACCAAACCCTGAGGAACACCACTCATGAGCAGTCACCAGCTTGATTTATCTCCATGGTGCCACCCTGCTGGGTATATTCTCCAAACCAAACATCTTGTCTAATTAGATGTAATGCTTGAACATTTTCTTTTTTTCTCTTACAAAAATAACAAATGATTAAAAATAATTAGGCAACTATTTCTGTAAAGGCTTGTGACTCAGCTGCACGAAATTGGGGTCAGGTTTTTGTCTCCATGTCTTTTAGCTGTGTTACATCAGGAATCACAGGGACTTTTTTTTTTTTTTCAGGGCTTAAAGGCTATGGGAGCAGTCATGGTGTTTAGAATGAGTAATGAAAGTAAAGCTACGTTAAAAAGTTCCCTCCTGTTATTACTTGGCAGTTCATTAAGATATACTTTGTTTACCTGCTGCAGCTTGCACACCAGATTTAGCTTTCTGCAAGAATCTGAAGGCATTTAACATGCAAAAGCTGTGAAATGCAGTGGAAAACAATACTTCTGCTTCATACTTTTATGAAAACCAAAGTAGTTAAGCAATGACTGAGAGCCTGCTCATCCCTTCTGGATTCTTCCCCATGGCAGATACAAGTATGGAACCACAAAAGTAGAAAAACAGATCTGATGATCTTGGGCTAAGAAACACTGCATTTCCTATTCAGCTCTTTGCCTTTAAGCGAGAAATTATAATCTTCTGTGGCTTGTTAGCCAATACTAATGCAGTCCAGAATTCATTTGCATTCTTGTGATGCTCAGTGACCCTTCAGCTATGTCAGGTAAGAACACTGACTTTTTAATTAAATTCTCAATTTTCAAGTACATTTCATAGTTAATATATGGTGAGAAATTCTGACCAGCTACACTATATTCCTAAGTAGTCTGTGTTCAGCTGTCTTCTTTATAACCTTTGAAGCAAAAAGTCACAGCCTCATTTAAAAAAAATGTAACTTCACAGAACAAGGAATATATGAACTATTGATCTGCCACACACACCAGGAGCTTCCCTTAGGGAGGAGACATCAAGTGAATGAAAAGGGGACGACGCCCTGTATTTAAAGATTTTAAAAGGCCATGATCCTAGTGTTATATAGTATACAACAAATTGCTATGTAGTATACAAGAAATTGCTGTTTAATGTGTTTCCTTGTTATTAGTTTTAATTGTTCTGTATTTTTGGGTCTTTATGAGACTACCACAGTAGGCACCCATGAGACATTAGTGACTATCAGTAGTACAAGCTGCTCAAGGTCTAGGGAAACATTAGTCCCCCTGTTACACTGAGGGGCAGGAGGTGCCAGGGCCCAGATCCCCATCTGGTATAACCAGTCCACAGAAGTAGAGAGACATGCAAGAATTTGCATCTGCACATCCAGGGCGTAAACAACTCACCTAGAATGCACAGAAATCATGTGGCCCAGCTGGGAACTGAATTCACAACTCTGACTTCTGGGCTCAGGCTCAGCCTCCTCACATGTCTACAGTGCTTGTGAATGATATTAAATATTTATTTTGTCCATTCACGAGCCATTGCACTATCAGTAAGGATGGCTGGCTGCACATGTCAGCTCCAGCTGGCTGTTTGGGAGCAGGCAGAGTGAATAAGGATATTTCCTGTTCATTGACCATTCTTCCATTTTTTTGAATGTGTTGAGGTCGACTGCTTCCCCTGCCAAGTCTTTTCAATGTTTTCAATGAAAAAAAGGCAGTTCTGGACCACTTGCAACATTTAATTCACCTTGAATCATTCAGTTTCACTTTAGGACACTGTAAAAAGAACCTCAAGGGCCAGATTCACAAGAGGAATGAGGTAATCATGAGAAGCTGGTATTAAGGTTGTTCCTCCCTCCTGTGCCCTAAATCCCAGCACTGGACATTCATGTTGTATGTGGGAAACTTTGGGTTGGATTCCCTCTTTGTCTCATCCACAGCAGGAAGTTTAACCCTGGGCTGCCCCACTCAAAATATCCCCAGCATTAAGTAAGCTGCAGGGTATGCTGATGCATGGGTTTCATGGCATCTTCTTTTATGGCTGGACTGCTTAGGAAATAAAATTAAAATATTATTGGAAGAAGAATAAAATATATTTTTCTAAGGTGGTGATTAGGTCATTTGACAAAGGGAACTTCAGATTTTTAGCTGCTGCTTCAGTGAATGTTTGTTTGTGAACATGAGTGAACTACATCAGCAAAAGAAAATACATGTAAATGAGCAATGTTCACCTAGACACCAGCACCTAGGAGATGTTATTGGAAAGTGGTGCACTTAATTTTATTTCTGACTTGATGTTTGTCCTACATACTAAAAGGCAATACAGCCTTGGGGTGAGAGTGGTGAAAGGACTTTTGGCTCCTCCCTGAAATGCCTACTCTAGGAATTCCAAGCATGATTCACAAATGTAATTTTGGACACATCAAAATTAATTTTGGGGCAGACGAACTATTTAACAACAAAAATCATCAACATCTACTTCTATCATTGCTTTTAAAGTAGAAAATTTCCAGGAAACAGTATTATGCACCAGAATAATATCTTGGGCTCTCTCTGGCCCAGTGTTGATTTAAGCAAAAAAAGTTAAAAAAAAAAATAATAATAAAGAATCACCAAAACTTTCAAGACATGGCTGAAAAGGTAATTGTCAAATGCTGAAGGCTACTTTTTCCACTTCTTCCCCCTCACCTTCACTTCCCTGTCAGGGGGACTCAGAAAAATGAGGCTTCTAGATCATAATCTGCCAAGAATTCCTTATAAACCCCTTGGATAGGTTTCAGTTTTTAACATTGTACTGAACCAACTGTTATTCTTCTGAACAAAGAAGCAAAAAAATCAAAAGCTTTCAACTAGGTCATGCTAGTATTATCATGAGTGAGTGTGAGTGGTATCATTTCACACATACTGCATCTCTCAATTAAGGAAAATGCCAGACTTCTGTTAGCAAGACAGCTGGTGGTACTCAGTGACTAAATATAGTACTGTCATCACCTAGGAGCACAGCCAGGACATTTTAATGGTTGGGACAACTGATATTTTGGTTTAGCCAAAACAATTTTTAATCATATGCTATTATTTTAAATAACTAGTGTAAGGAATCAGTGGATGAATGTATTTTAAATGTATTTTACCAATTGTATTTATTAAGCTAATTTTCAGCTAATATGCAACTGATTTTAAAGAAATTACACATATTGTGTACATTTGGGATAAAAAAAAACAGCTAAGTAAATACAGCTGGCATTCAGCTGATTCTCTGATTGTACATTAGATAGACTAAACTCCTTGAGACAGTCTTTTTATTGTGTGTACAGCCCCTTGACCAGTGGGGCTTGGGTCCTCTGGGGAGTGGTTATTAGGGATGACTCCATAGCTCAGGAGAGGCAAAGCTGCAAGTAAATATATGCAGCTGATCTTAACCAAAGGCTGAGCCAGTTCACCCTGTGTTTGATGAAAATGCTCTAATCTGCAATTACAGCTGGATTAGGTTTTAATCTACATTCCAGCAGTTCCCATGAATTTACCTTCCTGACCAAAATCCTTCCAGGCAGGAGGAAAAAGCTGTCTGGGTTCTCACTTCGTCAACAACGTCCCAGCCATTTTGCATGTTTGTGTTAATGCTCTTTGTACTTACCGTGGACCGAGACAAAAGAAGACTCACAATTAGATATTTCTGAGGGTGAATTGAAACATTTTTCTCTTGTAACACTGTTGTAACTTTAAGGTCTGTGAGCCTGCCAGGTCTACAAAAGTGCTGTGATCATGAGAAGCTGAGATGCAGAAATGAAGTGTCTGTTTCTTCCCCCTTTCCAAAAAATATTGGGTTTTGGTCTGGTTTAGCCATGACTGAGTAGGTATTGTAGGTAAATATTTATTAACAGTTTTATTGCTTTGTTTCTGCTGCCAGATCCAAACAATAGGGGTCTAGAACACCAGCTTTGCTTGCACTTATTTTAATCTGTGGTTGTCTGAGGTTGTATACGCAGAGGTACTCTCTGCAGCCAGCGGGTTGGAGGATGACCTGTTCATCCTCGTACATGTTTGGCATGAGCTGAAAAATGGTAATGCTGGAGAGATTTTGTAAAATGAACTTCCAGAGTGGAAACCTGATGGTTTTCCTCTATGATGTTACATCAGCAACAGGTTTTTTTTTTTTTTTTTTTTTTTTTTTTTTTTTTAATATCTGTCTTCTTTCATTCCTTTTCTTAGCTCGAGCAATGAAGAAAGAGCATTTTAACATTAAGAATGAGCTGTTTTTGTTTTCTTCCTTTGTGATTACGGAAATGAGACAAAAGAGAACACACAAGAAAGAAAGCCTCTAACACTGCAGAGTTGTATGGGCAAACTTTCCATCCACATATCCTAGATGATGTGGGCAGCAGCAGTAGTGCATTTCCTCTCATGTCTCTTGGCCAATTTTCCCTCCACCCTCCTGCAGCCTTTGGACCAGCACCTGGGTGAGCACTGGCTCTGGCAGAGCCACCAACAGGCGTGCTGGGGCTGATCAGTTGTTTCAGTCACTCCTTGCTTCACGTGTGGTGGCTTCCAGCTCATGCATATCTAGCCTCAGACCACAGTAAACAAAGAGTTGTACGGACGCTTTGTGCTGTCGCTGCCATGCACCAGATTGTTTGCATATAGCCAAGAGGGCTCACTGAGCATGGAATAAGCTCCTATTTTCCTGAAGGCGACAAGTGCACTTTGTGCTGTGCTGCTGCTGGTAGCGATCAGCACGGCTTCACTTCCTTAGGCCCCAGGGGAAAACCAAAACTGTATCAAGCTTTGTGTGGGAAACAAAGTTGTTACCGTCATTGCTCTCTGCTAAGGGCTTTTTTCTGATCTGGCTCATTATTGGAAAAATAATGATCGGGAGGAAATTGTGTTTCCTACTGCCCCAGTGCTGCTGTGCTGGCTGGAGGGGAGCGCTGGGCTCCGCGTACGGCTCTGCACATCTGGGAGCTCCTGCAGACAGCTGAGGACACCAAACCTGCCACTGCTTTTCCTCTCTTGCCATCACAGCTGAAGAAGATCCTGGAAGATTTAATGCTAATAGCAAACAGCTTTTGCTTTTGGATTACTTTCTTGTTTGAATAGCTTTCAGTCGGGCATACGCTAAAGGACACTTAATGTATACTATAAATTATTCTATATAAAAACATTATTTTCCACTTATTCATTCTTTGTTCGCTGGAAAGTTTTTGAGTTAATATCGCTTCAGTAGCTCCACATTTCTCACAAAGACATAATACTGCTTGGGAATTGTGTAATAATTATAATCGTAACCAATAAAGTTATTCCTTGAGTGATGCTACTAGGCTTATCGCTTTGTTTATAACCTTAATGGAACTGATAATTTACAAGTATTTGTCAGTAAATTACGATCGCCTTTCTCTTTTAATAGATTTTTTTCATTACTTCCATGATAAATTTGTTATTTAAAATAACTTTTTTGAACACAACAGAAAGCTAGAACTGGAAAACATTAATTTGTGCTTGAAAGGTGTATTTAAAGTTTCTTCTTTGAAATGAACACACACCATGACCTACTTTTTATAAACAGGAAGAACAATAAATGTCAGATCTGAAAAAGTGGATTTAGCTTGACAGTATTCTAACTTTTAAATTATTTTTCAAATGTATGAGGTGATTCCACTTATTTACATATCACTAGAGGCTACAGGGGAAAAACTATTCATCCTGAGTTGAGTTCAGAGAGTCTGCTTTGCCAAAAATAAAGCCAAAGACATTAATACACAGACATTCTCAAACAGAATTAGGAACACATGAAAGCAGAGGGCAGGGGCTGGTTTGCCAGTCTGGCTAATGCCAGTGGAAGAGGCGATTGCCTGCTGGTGAACACGTACCCACATGGCCGGTCCCAAAGCAGCCCAGGGACTGACCAAGGTTTCTGCTCCAAGGGCCTGAGCCCAGCTCCTAGCCTGAGCCCTTGCTGGCTTTGCTAGGGGCATTCTGGAGAATGGAAGGCCTGGCAGTGCAGAGATGAAGTAGACTGAAGTAGATTTTTTTTTTTTCTCTACAAAATATTAAATGTGCTCAGCATAAAATTTTACAAGCATACCCTGGACCACCCATAAACTGTTGTGACTAATCCAGAGATCTCCCCTGTCCTTTACATGATTAATTTTAAATTTTCATTCATTCTGATATACTTTTATATTGTTAAATGTAGCCATATGTAGTGGGTTTGTAAAAGATGTGTAGTCTAAAATTCACATGTAATTTGAAGGCTTGCTTCTCTGGTTACACTAGAGCTCCAAACATAAACTCTTTTTTTTTTTTTTTTTTTTTTTTTTCCTCCAAGAATTCAATGGTTAGATGAAGAAACTTCTCCAAAGTTGAAAACAAAGAATGATTAATTTAAAAACCTGAAACTAAAACACAGACTTGTTTTAATTAAGTGGACCAAGAAACACTTAGATTAGTGGGTACACAGAAAGGCATATCTTTACAGTTGTTTTTTGGGCAGATATTTGGTTAACACTTGTAGCAATGGCCTTTTTGCATACTGGAGAAAGCACCCCATCAAGTATATGGAATTTATTCTATGGGGAGGGCGAAAAGCTTTGAAACATTTTCCAAGAAAAATTCCAAGGCTTAAGTGAATATGTATGCCTAGCAGTTATACCGACATGACTTGATATATAAACCCTTATGTGTAAGGTATCTATGAGTAGTAAAAGTAGCAACTCGGAGCTATTAAGACGTCTAAGTGTGTCTTTACATAAAAGCCTTAAAGAGCTGCACAGGGAGTCATTATAGTGTATTATGTCAGGATCTGACTTACTCAAAATGTAGAAGGAGGCACTGACACCATCAGCTGTGATGTAAAGTGCTTGGAGGCTAGTTTCACAGGGCAGGCATTTAGAAAGAGTTCAGCGCCTACCAGTTCCCACGTAGGCAGCTAAATGAAGTGATGAAACGTTAAATGCTCTCAGCTTTCGTGGGAGCTGGTCGATGCCGCACAGACTTAAAAGTCTGGACCCGCTTGTAGGGGCTGAAGTCTTTTGAAAATCCAACCTACGCTGGAGTGGCCACGCTGTCTGCTTTGAGGTCCCCGAGGTGTGATGCAGGAGACCAGTTCTGGCACCAGTGGTCTGTGTTGCTGAGGTTGCTGAGGGGAGATGGCTAAAGCAGGCTGAAGGAGCATCCTGGCTGTATCCATAATGCCCATGCCCTTGCACAGGTCAAAGGAATTTAATTAAAAAATTAATGCTAAGGATTACCTTCTCTGAAGATGTCCCCTCTCAGGTCATAAGACCGTGTTATATTCACTGTGTGAACTCAGTCTCTTCCACAGCAGACTCTTATTCTGAATGCCTTCAAAAGTCATTTTCCAGTACACATGAAAGCCAAATAACTCATAGAAGGCCTTTTTACCCTGGTAATTTTATTTTTAAAAGATGCAAACAAAACAATGTGTTGGATTACATTCTGGAACTGTTGCTCAGATGTTTTATGCCATTGCCTCAGCAATAAAAGGAACATTAACCCCCTGAGGCCAAGCTGAGTCTAGCTATTTTCAGCACCTCTGGCAGGCTGGAGTGGAGCCTGGGCACCTGGCTGCTGGGAGCACCTCAGGAGGCTTGTCTGCTGCTGCTGGCCTGCCATCAGCCTGGGCCTGCAGGTCCCTGTGGGGGCA
Source organism: Aythya marila (assembly GCF_965140915.1). Taxonomy (NCBI): domain Eukaryota; kingdom Metazoa; phylum Chordata; class Aves; order Anseriformes; family Anatidae; genus Aythya; species Aythya marila. Next base: position 175,934,613 of record NC_139042.1, on the reverse strand, counting down.
CATGAGTGCCCATCAGCATCTCTCCTCTTGGTTTTGTTCAAGATGTCTCAAGACGGAGAGTATGCAGATGGAAAAGCCATCAGGGGCTATCAGACACAAAGACATCAGAAATTACAGTGAGAGCTGGGACAAGTACTGTATGACTTTGCTTCTTCTCAGAATCCTCCTCAGGCCTCTGCTGGTGGCTCCTGCCCTGCTGCTGGAGGCCTTGCAGCAGGTCGGACAGACTGACTTGTCTGGCCATGAGTGCAGTCTCTGCTTTCTTACACCATGATCCAGATGGAGGAGTGGAGACTTCCTTAAATACAACCTAACTCTCTGGAGGGACAAGTCTACCAGCCTGCCCAAAGCACCCGAGCCCTGCTGTATATCTTCCTTCTTGTCTTTTTGGTGGCACAGTGTTTCCATGCTTCCTCTGCAGTGGGCTTTCCCAAAGATGAGGGTGTGACTTTGTCCCTCCACACTCAGCTGACCCTCTCGGTGGTCAGCAGAGTCTCCTGGAATGTGACACTGTTCCAGTTCAAATGCTGTTTCAAAGTTAATTAAGAACATATTTCCTCCTGGTCAAGTGCTTCACCTATTCAGATCTTTTGCAAACATGACTTGTGGTGACATCTCCTCCTTTACTGCACTTACATGGGTACCTACTATCTGGAGTAAACTCAGAATTTTAGATCCCAAGTGGACAAAACTGTCTATGCACAATCTGGACTTCAGTCTTGACTTAATCATGTAAGCACCAGAAGAAATGTTGCTACATGTGGCATTTCTGTTGGCTGCATCTAGGTAGTTCTGTGCACAGTACAGGAACATTAAATTTGGTACGGATGTGTACAGTGAAGCCCCAGTAGCACTGCACTTAATACACCCTTAATTTTGGGACTTTCTAACATTGTATGCTGTACTTTGCAATTTGCAACTCTTTCTATAATTTCAGGGACATATATAGTAGAACGATACTTTGTCTGACTGATATGAATAATAGATGTGTGATCTGATGCATCTTTCTCCTGTCTAATAGAAGATAAAATCAAGATAATTTTTCAGTATGGTAGATTAGGATTTATTTCATGACAGTCTATCACAGAGATTATTCTACATTCTTTGTAAAAAGCCATGGAAAAGTTTGACCCCCTGCAAATTAACTGTAAGTTACACTGAGAAAAAAATATTAAAAGTCTTCTGTAGGTAAAATAAAAAGAAACAGGACTAATGACTTGGAAGAAGGATAATTAAAGAAGATAGAGTATTTTATTCCTTCTCAGGCTCTTTCATCTTAACTGACATTCTAAGAAATGGGCAATCTGAGGTCTATGATTTATTACCTTAAAAGTTTTAGGACTTGCCTCTTTTTTTCTTAAGCTTTGTCAGATTTCAAACCTCCATGAGATTCTGCCTTAAGTCCTTTGAGAATTAATAAGGGAAAGGTTCCAGTTGCAGACAGAGACACATTTTTCATGCTTCCCTCCCTCCTCGTGACTTGTTTTCCACGTGCAGCCTCCTCAGAATGAAAGGAAGAAAACTGCAGCTAGCAATGTCAGTTCATGTTATTATTGTAGATACAGAAATGCCTTAGCCAGCGTTTGTATGAGGTTTAGCAGAGTATAATAATAATAATAATAGTAACAACAACAAAAAAACAAACAAACATGAGTTTCTTATGACTTCCTTATTTTATTGTTATTTTTATTGTTATTTTCCCAAGTTCAGACAAAAGGGTGAGACATCTGACTTATGCTTAACTACACAAGACTTGAGTTTCTCAGGAAGCTGCTTGCCTCAGTTGTCCCCACAGTGCCATCTCCCCATAGAGAGAGCTAAACATTTCCAGATGGTGTTTTGTTCCCTTCTGGGACTGCTGGGGTGAGTTGCACTGTGGAAGGGCCATCTCCATTCTGGTTGCAAAGCACCATCTGGCTGACCAGCCTAACTGCTGTCTAAATTTTAGATGGCTAAAATTTGATCTGATTCATTCTCCTCCAAGTTCCTTTAACCTGGATATGCAGAAAGCTCATGGGGGCAGAGTATCTCCCTGATCACCGAAGCTTCCCACCTCTTACCAGATTTCCAGGGAGGTGGCCACCATGGTGTTTCCTGCCCTCCTGCTGCTGGTGGAGGACTTTATTTTCCTCTTTCACTGAGTCCTGAAGAGTGCTTTCAGTGGATGACAGCTTCACCTGGGGCCAGACCACCACACTGTAACTTAGACACTCCAGTCTTTTGGGGAGCTTAGGACCACAGAAAGCAGAAAAAGATAAACTGTTAAGTATAAGAATACTACCAGGAAGAAATGTATTGTTGTCCTATGTACATATGTATGTATAATGTCTGTAAAAACACTTAGTGAGTCTCATTTTAGAACTGGTCAAAAACAGAAAACAAATGAGAAATCTGGAACAAATGGTGATTGAACAGATTCACAAAAGAATTGAGCTGGTCACTGGTCTATGATTCACCAAGTCAGTCTCTACACAGACGAGTTGAATTTCTCTGTATGAATAAATCTTCAAAGTCTCATTAGTTTTAGTATGAATGATTTTGAATGCCTTAAAATTCAGATGGGAAGTGAATTAATCACTATGCCTTGTTTTCTTGTTGACAAATTCTTCTCTCCCATCCAATCAAGGTGAGGACTGCACAGTGGGTTACTCGCTGTGCTCAGGGAATGCTGAGCAGCACCCATCAGCTGAAAGTTTGTCATACAAAATATTTGGTGGATCCTTGAGTGTGCAGAATGCATTAGAATGAAATCAGAATTTATTTGCAAGTAATTCACTGACTGCAGGAAGGTCTGAATTTGTAACGAGGAATTTAACAGTCTCCACACATTCATCATTCATATGGGACACATCTGACATTTAACTAAAAAAGTAAATATGAATTAAGTATATAGATTTGATCAAATCATGTATAATTTAGTAAAGTATTAGTACAGGTGACAGCCCTTTGTACATTGTTCTAATATGTAACTCACCCGAGGATATAGACAAAATCTCACATTATTAGTACTTCTCATGTGACCTGATTCTGCAGTCCTCACAAAAACACAGCTTATATTAAAGCTCAACTAAAATTCACATATGTTTTTCCTTGTATGAGAAGGGATAAGAATAAACCCACTCAGATCTGTGAATATATATGCATATTTCTCTTCATTGTTTTATATAATATAACTTACTCCAGTATAGTATGTGTATTATGTCATGACAACATATTTTCCCTGATCCCACAGCATTTTTCTTTTCTGTTTGAGACTGCATTGAATGATACACATTTTCTTGAAGAGATATCTAGAGTCTGTGTAGGCTGAACGCATCCTGAGGAGATTTCATCCTACCTACATGATAATCTGAAATGAAACACAGACAAATGGATTTCCCAAATAAAAGGGAGTAGGAAAGAATAAAAGAAATGACTTAATTCTCTTCCTCCTTTTCATAATATTTATACATCTGTAAGATATAAAGTGTTGTGACTATGCATTTTTTTTTACATTATACCTTCAGTTCACTACTTTTCCTATACTATAATAATGCTATTGATACTGTTTAGATAATTTTGTGCAAATAAAATCTTGCTTTGATAATGCAGGAGTTTTCTGTCTGGAGATATAATCTCTGATGGCTGTCCCTTATCCTGGGCAGTCTGTGCACATATGTACAAGTGCCAGCAAGTGCAAGCACCTTGGGTAGTCGGGGAAGGCATGATCAGCACCCTGAGTGCACTCGTGCTGCTGTGAGACATGCACTAGTCTTGTGGTTAGTCTGTCATTACATGGTTGGTTTGTGATCAAAATTACTGCTTACACTAAAGAGTTCTGCACTTGGGACCATGTTCCTGCTGTTAACATATCATTCAGGTTCTTTATTTCTGGGTATTACTCAGCTGATGAAGCCACTTTGCTGGGTCGGATCATTCAAGGGGCACTCCATGTTCCCAGCATGGGCTTGTGTCATGTAATCGAACATCCTGGGAGGGTTACATGGATGGCCAAAATCCCTTTTGGCACATCTTCATGGAGTCATTAGTGCTGCACCAGCAGGGAAACTGACCCCAGCACTTGCTTAAGGACTTGGCAGTACTTGCCACAAGGACATTCCAGGGCTTTGAGGGACATGAATTTGGAACAAAGAAGTACTTCAGCAGGACGAGGTTGACAATTGTTTGTTTTTTAAAGAGTTACCACATAACATTAAAATAGTATTTTGTCTAAATGCTAAATCTTGATGCAGTGGTATCTTATGATCTATTAATCTGGGAAAAAATGTAAACCAAAAGATAATAAATGTAAACACTGTTCAAACCACAAGCATTCCTTGGAGTAAATGACAATATAATTAAATTTGAACTCCACAATGCAGATTCTTTCAGTGCATAATTGAAATTGTGTAAGATGCTTTGGCAATATGTTTAACATTAACTTAAAGCAAGTAATTTTAGGCACTAGCGTCTGATCTTTCTCTTATTGACATCGGTTGCTCGGCTCCCGCAGGCAGGGTCTGTGCTATGGCTTCTTTGTGGTGTGCCTCACGGACACTCTCCTGGAGAGTCCCTGTCTGTGTCCCGGCTCCTTGCTTGAAGGAGACCAGGCTCACATCTCCTCCCCAGAGCTGGGATCCCTCCAAGACAGCACAGCGAGCTGCGGAGTGACCTGCTGGGAAATTCAGCAAGAAGGAGCAGGAGGGGGATGGCCAAACACAACTTCCCACCACTGGCTTGTCCTCCTGGGTATATAGGACTGGACATATCATGCCCCACCTCCTTTTTTTTTTTTTTTTTTTTTTTGGATCACCTGCATTCATTTAATGCACAAATGCCCCTTTCTGCTGGTCAGAAAGGGAAACAGATTCTGATACATTTTGGGCCGCTCCAATCACTTGATGCAGACTCAGTCAACGATGCCAACAGCAGGAGATACAAGGTCTGCTGCTTCAATCCCTTTACAAGAAAACAGCCTTTGTCAGATTGAAACAGTTTATCATGTAAATGCACATGTGGTTGTGTCCCGTGCTTTGTACAGATAGCAGGAGAGCACCCCAGCACTAAGAATTTTGCTGTAACAAGAAACAGAGGAAACAGCTTTCCACTCAACTCCTGTACAGGAATGCAGAGGTAGAATGTGCCAGTGTTAAGGTCTTCAGCTAATGAACAGAAACTCCCAAACGTAAGGAGATTGCATGAGAGTTTAAATTTTCCTCCAGTTTGCTCTCTGCGGATAGCTTTCTAGACTCCTTGGCCAATGGAAACTCTTTTATAGTCCACACTTCATATGCTCATGCAACCAGCTAAAGACACAGCCTTGATGGAGCTGTGATCTCACACCACAGCCAACTTCCTCGCCGCAGCCCCAGATGATGTCCTGAGCCTCTGTGAAGAACATGGGACAGGATAAGGACAAGTGTGGGCATTCCTGGAAAATATGGACCTGCTGTCACCATGCTGCAGGTTGACCTGTGTTTGACTGTATCTTTGGGTAAAATAAGTTAGGATTGCTCATAGCTCCTTGCTGTGGAATGAGGTTTGTTGGGAAAGCAGTGAATCTGGAGTTTTGTGGGGGTTGAAGTGTTGCCAGGCTGTGGTCTGCGGAGTATTTGACAATAAACTGTGGGGAGCTGGCTGGTCACATGCTGATGGCTCCTCTTCGTTGTTCCCAGCCACTACATTACAGCCACAAGGACGAAGAGTTACATTAAGTGCATTCTCATCAGAGTGGTTCCTCTGACTTTTCCCATTGCGAAGAGAGAAAAAATCTACAAGGATTGTGAGTAGCATCCAGATCTCAGACCATGAAGCAAGCTGGGCATACAGTTGTGGGCCAAAGTATGAAAAATTCTGGAAACTTGCTTATTGCTGCTTGTGGCTCACAGGACTGACAGTCACTGCTTTAGGTGATAGTGACAGTCATTTCCCAGAGGTAGGACCTGGTGGTTTTGTTAAGTTGGTCCTCTCTAAAACCATCTACAAAAATACTTTCCTGAGATGAACAAAGGATGTACAAACATTTTTATGGAGATTCACCTCTTTTCTGTGAAAACCTGATTTAAAATAATACTAGACTCACTATGCTGTATACACTAGAACAGTTTAAAATAAACAAGTGAGTAAAAGTAAATAAATGTACTTCCTCTGACTGTCTCTCCTCTCAAGGATGATTTTATGCCTGTTCAAATTCCCATAGTTAGAGTTCAAAATCCTGGGTTTGTCCACAAATGTTTTAAACCCTGTTACAGTTAATAATCAATGTGAGTCTGTGTAGGTCAGCATCCATAGCAAACAGCTGGCTTTGAGTACCAGCCAGCTGATCTCGTTTCACTTTCTTACTATTGTTACTGACCTGAAAATTACCTTAGTTTTAGAAATTATATTTAGAGAAGAAAATTGACAAAGCCAGTCAGACTCTGATAAGAACAAAGCAAATTTTGTTAGTGTTTTCCAAAATCGTAGTGAAAGTCAAGTAAATGTCTGCTTCATGATTATCTGATTTATTAAAAAGAAGGAGAAGGAGAAGGAGAAGGAGAAGGAGAAGGAGAAGGAGAAGGAGAAGGAGAAGGAGAAGGAGAAGGAGAAGGAGAAGGAGAAGGAGAAGGAGAAGGAGAAGGAGAAGGAGAAGGAGAATTCGTTTTTGTGGCACCAATTTAAGTCAATTTACCAGTGACATTGTTCACAGAGGTAAAGTTTTGGAGTTCTAGTTAAATCCCAAGATAATAACAGTAACATTAACAATAAATCTTGTAAAAACTCTTTAAGCTTTAATTTCCGTGACCCTGATTTTCACTTATAGCTATGTAGTGATACATATGCCTACAGAACGACATCACACAGTCCAGCATTCAGACAGGGTAAAATTAGGCTAGCAGAACTTAGAGAGGTTGGTGAATTCTCAGCAACTCTTTTTACTTTGGAAAATCCTAGTTTATCAGATGCTTTCCTCAGCTGTGGGCTGATGCCTGGTGCTGGAACATTCCTTGCTAACCCAGAGTCGCTGTGGCCCTGCAGTCAGCGCACACCAAGCATGGAGATGGTTGTTTAGCAGACTTTCTGCTGGCCTGCTTGGCTGTTTTCTGGCTGATGTATATACAAGACCTAACTCCTTTTAAGAAAAGGGGTCTCAAGGAAGTTTTAAGGAGAAATGTCCTCTCGAAGAGATGCTGCAGCAAGGGAGAGGCCGCCTGTGATACCGCGGGCGGGTGGGGAGCTGCAGCCCCTGCAGCAGCGCTGTGCCTCCGCACCGCCTGCCCGCTGCAAGGCAGCTTGCTCTATGTTTAGCTCGGAGAGGAGAAAACAGGGAATGTGACTGCTGCCTGTGAAATGCTGACCGCACCAGGCAAGGCAATCAGCACGCTTCCTGACGAGATGGCAAAAAGTTTAAGGCTGAGAGGAGGCCACACGTTTTCACACGAGAGGAGATGAATTTGTGGACACAGCTGCACCACACTGTTAGCCATTGATAGAAATGGGACACGAAGAATTTAGCGGTGAAGGTTTCTACAGAGATTTAAAGATTGGTGAGACAGAAAATGTTCCTGCACTTTTCTCCATCAGTTGTTTGCTATTTGCCCTTTTCAGAGACCAGAACCCTTGTTAGCAGGGTTGCCAGCCAGTTCCAGGGTGGCACATCTTATTTTCCCATGGTGATATCTGCTAAAATCTAGAGTAAGTTTTGTCCCTTAACCAAAACAAATGTGGAAAAAAGATGGGGAAAAAAAGTGCATCAGTTCTGTTGAATACTTACAAGTACTATGAGACTGAAAAAACACATACCAACCACATTGCTGTAGCTGCAATTTCAGCAGCTGACGGCTTTATCTTTCCATTTATAGGAAAGGTCAAGCAGAGTTTGAGTCACCTTTTCATACGCCTAGGAGACAGCTTTTCTTCTCATACTTCCCAGCCACAACACTTGTCTGGATGCTCTAGCAGAGGGGCTGCTGAAAGGAAGCTCTCCCTGTCAGCCCAACACGTCTGGGCTGCACTCTGCCCTGGAGCCCACATTTGTAGCCTGGGCACGCTGTGAAGCTGTTCCCCAGGGTCTAGGGGGGATGGAGTATGTTGGAGCATGGGATATTGTAATCCATATCTGGGGACAGACCAGTTTCCCTGCACAGGCACTGAGGACGGATGGAAGTGGGTTGTACACGTACATTTTTATTTTGGGGAGTTTGTAATGAACTTGGGATAGGCTCCCCTGTTAACTGCTTTCAAAATCATCTAAGTAAATAAAACACTATTTTTACCTTGCTACATCATAACAGAGTACTGCAAAGCAGCCACTGCTTCACATTCCTGCTGCACTGGTCTGGGCTTTGTAAGCACGTTTGCTGCATACAGTGCTGTGTCTCTCTGTCTCTCTTCTGCTTTATGAAAGAAGCACAAAGATGGGCAACACCCCACCCCAACCTAGTCTTCGTAACGGGGGAAGCTCTGACAGCATCTGCTCACAAGAAATGGACTAAACAGTTCTGCTGATCTCTTCCATTTGTACTAGTTTCAGGTATCAGTTGCTATGGCAGTAGAGGAAACTATTTCAAATTGTATCCTTTATTAAATTTGCAGAATACTTTCATATTTCAGCAACAACAGTCAGGTTTATAGTTAGTGCCAGGCATATATTGGACAAATTTTCTTTTGGTAGCTGGGCAGAGTGCAGCTGAAGCTTTGTTTTGGATTCACTGGTCATTTCACTGGATATTTCTTTTCTAAATTATTTCTACATTCTAAATGTTACTTTTTAAAAGGGCAAAATTTAGAAATATGTTTTTAAAATATGAAGTATTTTAACCACTTCAGTTTTTGCTCATTCAAAATATGCATGGAATAGGATCTGACTCTATAAAAGCTGCCAAAAATCTGAATTGTTTCAGTAGCTGGTTTAGCTGCTAAAAGAACTGAAGAAATGAATACAGCCATCTGCATTTTTAAACACAGCTTTCTTCTTCAGTCCTTCCTAAAATACTGCTCCCACAAAGTTCATTCTGTTGTTGGAAAGATATTCTCACCTTTGGGGATTCGCAGGAATCAGTCCAACACGCATGTTTTTAATGAATCTTTTTTTATTAATATTTTATAATCATTCACCCTTTGCTGCCTCCTACTCCACATAATGGCTATTAGGTTCTTGCTGAGAAATGGTCTCTTGGAAACAATATGCAGAAAAGAAGGAAGGAGGGCCAACAACAGAACGCTTAAAGATAACAGTGATGAGGATGCTGAAAAAGAAGTCAGCACGATAGGAAACAAGGGGATTTGGAGGTCACCAGAGTGGGAGAGAGCAGGAAATAGAGGGAGGAACTGAGTGTCAGGAGCAGCTGATAGATTCATTGACTTTTATTTTCTTAAGGTAATTCTTCCTCCATTGGTATCAACAGCCGAGGCTCCATTGCATTGCATCTCAGCCTCCAATCCGTGCCCCTGACAAATGCTCTTTGATGACTCAACACTTACATTCCTTCAGCACTTCTTAAACAGGCAAAAATCCTGGTTACTCTACAGCAGGGATGTAAAAGCATACAGGGACTAAAGGCAGAGAAATGATTGCTTCACTGAGTGCCCTCTAGAAAATTCAAGTATTCTCTGGAATCACACCTATTTATATATAACAAGCACTGGCCATCTGAAGTTTAATTTTCCTTCCCTTGTAATGCCATTATTTCATAAAGATTATGAATCTTTATGACAAAAGACAAATGGTGAAGGTATATCCATGGGCTACTTCACTGCAAGCCTTAAAGGCTTTTAATATTTTGAGAAATTAGATTTATTATAAAGTTGGACTTGAAAGACTGCTTTTTATTAGAAAGCTAACAATGAACAGAGGATTGAATAAATAAAGCAAGGGAATGTTTTAGAACATATTAGGCCATTAATTTGCTGGAACTGGTCATCTGGTGGTGGGCAGAAAATGAAAAGTAAGTTTTCAATTGTGCAACATAAACACTAGACAGTGCATGAAATAGGTGCTAATATACATATATTTGGGAATGTAGCTGCTAAATTAATTTTTCAGAAACTGCTTGGACTGGATCTCATTAAATAGTCTTCCTCTCTGTTCACCATGGGATACACAAACCGTAGCGTGTTCTCACAGCTGGTCAGAAGCAGAGTTTATAGGTAGATGCAGTATTTGTTAACTATGTGCAAAGATCAGCCGTAAAACAATATGTATTGGACTAAATTAGTAAAAGAACATAACCCTGATTGAACTATATTGTCATATGGTCATCACCCAAAGCACATAAAAAAATCCATAAAAAAGAAGCAATAAAGAAACCTCAGAGCAACTGGTACCATGTTTGCAGGTACAGCCTACATACTATGTACACACACTCTTCGCAAAGCAGTGTTTAAGAGTGTGTCCAGCCTTGGCTACTCTAGGACTTGGACAGGGCTAGGTGGACCTTTTTCCTGCCTCATATTCTTTCATCAGCCTTTTAATTAAATAATTACATCTAAATGGCTTCTACAGCAATGAAAACTCTACATCCTCATGAATCTGCATTTCTGAGGAGCCCCTGGCCCCTCTGTGTGCTGTGTCTGGTCCCTGCTCCTGGTGTCCTCCCTCAGTGCCATCACCTTCCATCAGGGGAGGTGTCAGACACCTCTCTGCCCTCTCTGCCTCCAGCTCTGATATTAATCAGTGTATGAATGTGTAAAGAATGACCCAAACCTGTAATCTTGTGAAAATGATACTAAGTTAGCTTGGCAACATGCATTTTGCATAAATGAATGTTGATTGGCATTTCTTTTATTGCTTTTTAAAAGTTGTTACTAATAGAAACCAACAGTAGCTCTTCCATTGCTTTTGATACCAGGCTGCTGTAAGCATGATTACTGAGGATATGTGCTTGCCCTTTTAATGTAATGTCACAAAGATAACATTCAGATAATCCTCTGGAATCATTAGGTGCTCCAAAATTTACAAGAAATGATGACATATATTGAGGAGATTCTTGTCTGGCTCTTTAAAATTAATACATGGGAATTATCTGATTTTGTTGATATGAAATCTTTATTCAAAATCTGCTGCTTAGCATACTCTTTAGGGATAGTTATAAATGGTATGCAAAATATTTTATCAAATATATAAATCTGTCTTTTCCCAACCACAAGGCCAGGAATAGTTATTAAGTACTTCTGCCCTCTTGCACTAAAGCCATTGTTAGGATCTCATTTATTTAAGTTATACTTAACTTTTATTTTGTCCTTATTTTTTTTTTTTTTCTATAGATTTTATCTTGTGTCCTGTTTCCTGCCTTATTCACTTCCCACTGTACCATGATATTTGATGCAGTCAGCTTTCTTGGCTTTCCATTTGTTTGAATAATTTTGTGACTTTCGTTATTCTATTTTCCTTCTAAGTTATTTTTTTTTCTTTTGAAAACAGAGCAGAACATTGTAGATGTCTCTCTCAGCTATGGATTTTTGGCACCCAAAAGAGTGTTCTTAAATTCCCAATTAGCATGAGTATTTTTTTTTATCTCCAGCAGTAAATGTGGGCTTGATGACAGAAGTACTTCTTTAAGTTAGCTAGCCATGTGATCAGAGTAGAGAATCAGAATGGTGTGCTCTGGCCTTGTAAGCAGCAGAAAAAATCAGGAGTACTAGACTTGGATCATGAATACAGAGATGCATATTTGTTTCCTGAGCTTGCACTGAAAACATTCCCGCATAGCTGTTCTGGTAAAGGAGGTTGAGCCTTGGCCAGAAACTTGCACCCCTGCACTGCTTTGAAGTGTAGCACACTGGTAAAGGCTTCCTGTAGGGCAGACACTTTGAGTGTTTCAGACATAAAAACTCTTCTGTAGGCCTGTGCAAAATAGACATGTGCATTTTGTCTTCTGTTGTATGCATATTTTGTTGTGTGTGTGTGTTTTTTTTTTTCCTTTTTCTTATTTTTTTTTTCCTAATAACTTTTTATAATAACCTTGCACTGAAAACAGCATTTGTTTCCTTTTAAAAACGAAAACCTTTTATTTTGGGAGTCTGGATGATTAGTGAATGGCTTTTCTATGTGATGCCCCAATAATACACAGTGGATGAGAGCGTTATAAGGATGTCATTACATAAAAGAAAATTGGCAGTTGCCAGATCCGTATCACTTCTTCATATAACCCAAGGTAGGCTCATATTTATTCATGTCACAGAATGCTATAGATGACAACATGATAGACCTGGAATAAAAAAGGGTCATTAGATAGAACCATAGCTTCTCTGATTTGCACTGATGCTGAAATCTGGAGTCTGGGGTGTATTCGTTCTGCACGCCCCATGCTTTTATTCTTCCCCAGGCATCCGTTGCTGGGCTCTTTTGGAAACTCTTACTGAGGAAGATGGACTTTTTGTCTGACCAGCATGGCTGCCCTCTGCAATTAACCCTGTTAGGTTCAACGGAAATTGAAGAAAGAACAATTTGGTCTGGCAGCAAAGCTTGACCTGCATGGGTTTCTGTTGAAGTATTTATAATTCTGATAAAACAAGACTGAAATTAAAGAATGAAGGAAACATAATAACTCTTCCCCTAGTTCTTCTTATTGTGGTTTCATTCCTTTGTTTCTTGATGTGGATTCCAGAAAATTAATTGAGCATTGAGACCTAAAGAGCAATACTTTTGGGGCTGATTATTGCACGCCTCAGCTGCTGTAATAAGGTATGAGTTAATGACTTTAACCACCTGAAAAGTGTAACAATTTCCCTGTAAATTCAGTGCCTGGAGTTACTCATTGCCTGGTCACCTAGTTTGTAACTCAGGAATAGGAGGAACTGAAAAAACAGAAACATACTGTTATTGCTCTTAAGAAGTGTTAAATAAAAATAAGTTTAAAAATAAATCCAGGTTCTTGCACTTCCCGGACATTATTGTCCTGTGCATGACATACCTGGCAGTGAGTCAGCACACTGCACTCTTGTCTGACGTCTGGAAGCTGTTTCATAATCAAAGAGCAAACTGTGACCAGTCTGTAAAGGCAGCCAGAACTGAACCTGGCAGCACCAGATGCTGCAATATTGGTGTTAAATCAGGCTTGGCTGGTACAGGGGTTTCTATTGATTTTAATTTTGAGCACAGTCCTGCTCAGCTCCATGTGTGCTTCTCATAGGTCGCGCGCAGTGCCGTCACTAGCTTTCCCTCTCAGCTCCACTTGCAGGAAATGAGCAAAACTCCTGTCTGCTTTGAATGCTTTTCAACCCAAGATGCACAAGGAAAAAGGGAAAGGTGAAATTTAGGGCCACTCACCCTCCTGGTAGCCTGCTGCACATGCGTGGGAGGGCTATGCAGATTCTCTCACACAGACAGCTGCATTTGTAAAATGCTGAGTGACCAGCCAGTGAAAATTTCAAGGTTGAACAGAGTCGTCCCAGCAGCACAAGGGACTGGAAGGCTTATTTTTGGATTTCAATCTCTTCAGGACAGAGGCACGCCTTCCATCTGCATTTTTGCAATGCCTGGAGCAAGGGTCTCTGCTCCTCATTGTATGTGCTGTAATAACACTGGTGTGTATTAATAGCAATAACAACAAAAGCCGGAAGTTAATGGAGACAAAGGATGGTGAGCTGCAGCGATTTATGTTCTTTTCCCAGCTTTGTCACACACTTGCTATGTGACCTTGAAGAATGTGTTTAATCCCTTTCTGTTTCAAAGTTCCTCTGGGGCTGTAGGATAACAGTGCCTCAGCAAGGGTGTCAGGGGCTTCATTCGGAAATGCCCATAAAGTCTGCTGGGCCCGGCTGTCGGGACACTTTTCTGGTGGCACACAGCCACGGAGAATGTGAGCAGGTCATCAAAACAAGATGTTTCACGTTAGAAAAAGGCAGACTGACTCCTTCTGACGCCCTTCTTGGTGTCACTCGGAGATAAGGCAAAATGAGGGAATTCCTGTCTGAAGCAGTGTTGTGGCCATAGGCATTCTCTTTGAGCAAATGAAGGAAAAATAGCCACAAAAGAGCAAGCCTGCGTTGACTGCACATGTGCTTAGGATTGTTCAGAGCCAGGATCTTCTCTCCCCCGCACCTGTGTGATCTCCCCGCCGCCAGCATGGCTCTCCCTGCCAAAGCTGGGAGCTTGGCCTACACCCAGGCCATGGCTGAGCCCAGCTCACCCCGTGAAGGTGGGCCAGGGCGGTGGCTGGCCGGGCCCTGCTATCTCGCAGGGCTTGCTGGTGAGGTGAGCTGCCCGCGGGTGTGATTTACAGCCTGCGCATTGAATCCCAGCCCTTGTTCTGCGAGGAACACCACCTCCTCCAGGAAGGAATGGCTCCTGACAGTGAGGGATTACACCACCAACAGACTTGGATGGGATACAACCCAAACCTCCTTCTTCCCGTAACAAATCTGCAGCCCTGAGGATCTTATTTAAAAGTACCTCTGGGAGATACCGCCCTTCCTGTCTCTTGGCTTATCCTTGCTCCAAAGCCCCGCCGCACTGTGCCATGGAGAGCTGGCCGGCACTTCCTGGCATGCAAGGCTTCATGCTTCTCAACAAACTCCTAAATCCTGCACCACTGCAAATTTTCTTTTATTCCTTAACTATTTTTTATTTAACTATTTAATTTCAGACTCCTCATCCTTTGAGTTGAAGTCTCATACTCAAAGACACTGCACTGCAGATCCTCAGAGAGTTATGGTTCCTGCTCTGAGGACCACAGGCTCTAAGGTCTAAATGTGGTTTATGGACAGGCCCTTCACATTACATGGTGGAAAGATCTGCCAGAAATGTAAACATGAACATTCACCCAGATAGGTGAAATGAGTACCACCTGATCAAGGGAGCAAATTTTGAGTGCACTTTACACCATTCGGGAGGTTCATTTACTGCCTCAAATTATTAGTATTAGCAAGAAGCTGTTTAGACAGATGTCTTTGAACCCCTGTTTCAACTAAGTGATGAGTAAATGCAAGCTTTAACAGTTGGGATAATTTTGTAGTTTCATTACCTTCCTTGTCAAATTTTAGTTCTTCATGTTAATGTCTGGATTACACCTATTCAGAGACTCAGGGAAGCACAAATATACTTAACATATGAAATAAAGGGGGAAAGAAACAAAAGCAGCAACAATTAGCTACTTGCATACAGTAAAAAATGTTCTGTGTTTTGTTTAGCTTTTTCATATGTCCTGTGTCAAAAGCACTCCTGAATGGAAATGGATCTTCTTAATGTGACAAAACAGTTTCTGCATTTTATAACATTTGGTATGGCTTTCAGTGTAGTAAAATGCATGTCGCAGAAGGCCTTTTCAGCTGGGGCATGTCACTGCTGGATGCACTGGCATTTCATTTCACTGACATGCATGCTATGTGCTATTGAAATGCTACAAATTTCACTGGTGTGTTTTTGG
Source organism: Aythya marila (assembly GCF_965140915.1). Lineage (NCBI taxonomy): Eukaryota > Metazoa > Chordata > Aves > Anseriformes > Anatidae > Aythya > Aythya marila. Next base: position 175,919,287 of record NC_139042.1, on the reverse strand, counting down.
AACCTAATCCCTTGGTGACAGTAAACACAGCACACGAGAGAACCCAGTGCAGAAGTTGTTTGTGCATTACTTTACATCACCCCAAACTGGCTGGATATGCTTTGCAAATTGAAAGAAGAGAAAAGCTCACTATTTTTAAAATCTACTTCTAATTGCCACATTTTTCAGTAATGACAAACGAGGATGAAATTTCAGTTTTGTGACTCTGGCCAATGAATGTATTTAATCACTATAGTTGCAGGAATAAATGCCAGACTAAGAATGTGATCAACCAGACAAGAGAATCAAGAGAAATGCACTGATTTATTATCTGGTGGAGTAATATTTCAGCTATTTGAGGAAAAGATGGTCTAAATGAAATGAACAAATAAAGCCTGCAACTTCTATACAGACAAGCTGGCTATTTCAAGAAACTCACACACTATCCTGAATCAGATCTATTATATTTTCTTGCTTTTGTGTTTGTCACATATCTCTCAAAATGTGTTTAATACAGTTGCGTTAAAGGGTTCTGGTTATTACTAGTAAAAAGTATATAAATATATATATATATATATATATATTTTTTTTTAAAGAAAGAACAAGACAGTTGTGTGTACACTTGAAGATTTCTAAGTGACTGGCTCACATAGCTAGAACTTTTTCCTGTAGGCCTTTTATCTGGCCTTAAAATGAATAAAGCAGAAAATTTCCAGTTTTGTTGAACCTTCTCAAGGTAGACTACTTAAACCATAACAGCTTTGTACTTGGGATATACAACCATCCTTACTGACTGGAAAATGAAGGGAGCATAAAAATGGGAGCTAAGAAGTTCACAGATTAAGTTCTTTAAAAATGAGAGAAAGAAAAACATTCCATATTCAGTATTACCTATACAAAACAGAATTTCAAAATCACTCTGTGATTTTTGAAAGGAGTGCCCTTTCCTTTTCCAAAAGCCCTGTTTAGGCTCCTCCTGCAATGGTGTTAAACAGATGTTTTCCCTGATCAGTGAGTAGATTTCCTCTCTCTGTGGAAAGAATGAAGCTCCTTTGCTTGGGGATTAGACATTTCCACCATGTTTCAAGGTTTGAAATGTCTTCAAACTCCTGACCGCTTTGTCAAATCTAACTACATTCTCATGGACCTTCTTTTGGCAAGTTTAATTGTTACGTGACTGAGTTCCAGGATTAAGTATGTGGGGTTATAGAAATCATTTGATACTTTTAACCTGGGGAATTACATTACCTGACTATCACTGTGGTAGAAAGCACTGCACAAGTTCTAAAACTTAATTTCATGCTCCATTTGTTTTTCTGTCACTGTCTGTTCCATGACATCCAGAGCTGCCAGTCTCTCCTCCCTTCCCCTTACATAAACATGTGGAAAAACAGCAACATTTGGATAGACATTTTAATCTGAACTTTCCAGCATCTGCTGAATAACTCAGAATCAATTGTGGTGTGTGGCTGCTTGTCCATCTCAATTATCAAGCAATGAGTAGGTAGCAGAGGAGGGTAGAGCGTTCTCCCAGGGAGTGAAGGATGTCCAAGCAAATAATAGGAAGGGTTTCCCACCCCTATCAATAGCACAGCAGAGTGAACAAATGTAGCCATGGCTATACTAATCAATATACACTTAATTATTTAACCTTCCCGCCTGATGTAGGTCAATCAGATTATAGGACTTTCAGAAAAAAAGAAATCTTGTCAAAAGCTAGATGGATGTTACTCTCTGGATGGATGGATTGTCTCTAAAACAAGCAGTAATTCAGACAAAGGGATATACATCATTTTTAATTGACTAAAACTGGTCCCTGAACACGAGTAATCAAAGCTTAGTGCCAACTAATGAATCTGCAGTGCAATATCATTGTAGCACTTTGGCTTGAAGTTAGTTCTTCTAAACTACCACCTAATTGTTTCAGGTCATATCATTTGGATTTATGAATAAACATGTCTTTTCCTTGGGGCTTTTCTAACCTTTCCTTTCTGTGACAAACAAAGTAAAACTTTTTTTTTTCCTTTTTTCTTTTTTTCCCCCCAATTTTGTTACTTCAGCAGTGTTTTGATAGAGCACTGCTGGTTTTCTAATTCCTAATAAGAGCTTCTCAGGGTAACACCACTGTCACTACAAGGGGCCTGTCTGCTGAAATCTGTGATTAAAAGTGCAAATAGAAAATATGAGTCAATGCATTGCTTTTTTTTTAAGCTCTTTGCTGTCTCTACAAGTTCATAATTTAAATCCTGTTAGCTTTCTTTTGAAAACACATCAATCCAGAAATGTAGTATATAGCACCATAAATATTTCCTTGCCAGTGAAATGTCTTTATCATGATTTTTAATTGACTTTATTTAACATTAACACTGTGAGGGGAAAATCAAATTATATAATGCTTGTCCATTTATACTTTTGCTACTTTTCTAGGACTTCTAGCCCACTTTACAATTTCAGTATTTGAAATATAAATCATAATTCCAAAATGTTAAGACTAATTTTAAAGACGTAAGCTGTCATGGGGTGAGTGTGTGAACATCCATATTTACCCTGTGTTGCAAAGTGACAGGAGAAGATACACCCTAACCAGCTAAATTTGCAAGTCTCAAATTGAATATTTCAGTTTTCTTCTTAGATTATGCAGATTTTCCTATAAAAAATAAATGAAGCATTGATTTTGGAAATTTTGTTGTGTAGGCAAAAGCTGGTGATGATTTGGGTCATGTTTCTTCCAAGAACATCCAAAGCACTCACCAGTGCTTTAAAAACATCAAGACAGCCATCTGCAACCTTTTCTCCACTTTGACAACTCAGGCATTATCTTCAGAAGCAGCAGGTAAGAAACTGAGTTTCAGTGAACTGAACTTCTAAGCTGATCACTAAACTTTACGAACAGAGTCTGGGGAGGGGAGAAAAAGGTGTGTAGACTCTTTTTGTACACATAGCACTGAACAGCCTTACATGATATTTGGCACATCTCTGCTTAGTTTGAAAGCTGAAACTTGGCTTGTGTACTAGAAAAGCATAAAAATATGGGTGAGTTCATCAATTCATTTTTCATGTGACAGATGTTGGAGATAACCTGTATGAATTAGTCATATTCCTTTACTGACATGGCATGGATTTGGGGGAAAATATTTGGCAATAAGGATAGCCATGTGAATCAAAACACTGCATCGTTTGAGGTATTTTTGAGCAAGATTGTGGATTTGAAAATGGTGTTTTTTGCTGGGAGCACACAGTAAAAACTACAAGCACAGGAAAAGGTGGTTTTACATAGACTTGAAAACCATTTTGAGGGTCATTAAAGCAGATGTTTTGTCCCGACAGCATAGGATTTCCTAAAAGTAAAATGACTGGTTTCAATTACAAATACATACTGTGACTCAGTTAAAATTAGACCAAGAGAAGTCGCAGCTGCTTGAAGCAGAATAGCCAACTGTGCTCCAGCCCATCTACCAACCTCCACTGTTTTCTTTTGGGGCTAAAAAAATATACAGGAGATAAGAGAAGTTATTCAAGATAAGGAATGACACGGTTCCTTTCCTAATCAGTCATGGCTGACACCACTTCACCATGGCTGTTGTGGTGTGTAATGCATCCCTTTTTCCATCACATGCCCACGTCATAGGTGCGGGGCCTCTCTCGCTGGGAGATCTTCAGTTGGCCCCAGGTCTTGTGACCAGCACAGAGGAGACCCCATGCTGCTGTGCTGCCTCCCATTTGTCTTTTTCTGGGCTTCAGGGATGCTCCCTGGTCTACTTCACCTCCTGCTGCCTCCCAGGGTTCCCAAAGGACTGGGCTGTGAGCTGGGGCAATTCTGTATATCTGACAGCTGTTTCCACACAGCTTCTACTTTGTGTACACAGTTTTGTATGGGTAGAAAAGATCCTGGAAAATATAAATAAAAAACTCAATACTCCAGCATAGTATTCCTAGGGGTGGTAGGATGTAGTATGATGATATTAGTCCCTAGCAAATCATTATCCTAAAGTACTGCAAGGTATTTTTTTTATTCACTGTCCTGAATACTGCTGGTGAATCAGCTGCAGCTAGCATAGAATTGTGTTGTCTAGTGTGGGTAAAAAAGGCTGTCATCTGGATGCTCACCCATCCTCAGAGCTTTTCCCTTAACAATTGTTTTTTGATCATTTATTCTTGATTTTGTATTTCAATATGTGGGAGAAAGCCTAGTCATTGCAGTTATAATAATTTTCTTCTCAAACGGTTTGTCATATAAAGACTCCTTATTCTTACTCTGAGGCATGGGTGACTATATATTTCAGGAATCACACTGAAAATAATGTTCTGCATATCCTAGGAAAACAGTTTTTGTGTTGCAGGGACATTGCTTGCATGAGAGAATTTAGTGTGTCTTGCTAAGGGTGTGCAAACACCACACTCACAGAGAACATACAGCCCACTCTGTTCAGAAGCTGCACTGAATCAGCTCTTCCCTCTCCTTCTTTAAAGAGACATTAGCTTTGGCACACAACTGCAGAAAGGGTCAACGCATACCAGGTTTTCGAGCTCAGAGTAAGAGGAAAGGCGGTTCTCTGTCTACTGCTTGGAATGGGCCCATCTCAGCCACCTTTGGAGTTTTTCATAATAATTATCAGGGAAGCTAAGAGAGGCCTCAGGCTTCCTAATGACCATGTTTAAATAAATAAATAAATAAATAAAATCAAAACTAAAACAACAACAGCACAACACAACACACACACACACACACAAATAAAATATCCATAACACAAAGTAGTCTGAAAGCGTTTGGGAAGAGAAGGATTTGTGTTTTAGCTGGATACCAGAGATGGGTGCTGAAAGGGAAATAGAAAACAGAAGCAATATCAACATGGGCAGAGCTCAAATTAAAAAGGATAAAAAAGACTGTGAGAACCATATACACACATAATTTAAAAGTGAGAAAGTGGAGGAGTCAGCAACATATGGAAAACTATGTTTTCCATAAATTAATGTTTTATTGATACTTATTCCAAGAATATTATTAAACTGTATGCTTTAAAGTACATTCTCATGTATACACAGGTATGACCATGGAGTGTACAAATGAACACAGGATAGTGTTGCTAGAAACGTCATTTGAACCTTTGGAGAAACTGTTCTGCACCTCTGTTCCCCAGTTAGTCTCATGCAAGAGTTGGAGGTGACCCTTCTCATTGTCTGGTATCCCTATAACTATATCAATGGTCATGCAGCAAGCTCTGCAGTGCCCATTGGGCATGCAGGAGTGCGAAGCTAGCAACCTTCCACAAAACCCCCCCCAAAGAAGACAGGGTGCTAACACTCACAGCTCATCAGCAAAAGGCCCCCGACCCCCAAAATGCTGGAGAACAAACCCTGAGCAGCTGTACAAACAAGGAGCTGACAACCAGTTTCTGTAATGGGTGCTGAACTTGGTCGACCTGACCACACAAGCAGGACTACTGAGTTCAGGGCTGACAGTCAGGGTAGGGGGAGCTATTGCTGTCATCCTGGCAAATCTGGCTGAAAATGCCAGCTAGTTAGATTTATAGATAAAATGCAAATGTGCTTTTTAGACTCCTTCTCAATCAAACCCAATTACAAAAGCAATGAAATCGGAGGAACATTTTCAGTTCCTCTTTAGAGTGTGATTTGACATAAAGGATCAAAAGCATGCCCAGTGTCTGAGAAAAGTGAAGGTGCTTTCAAACACGGCTTTGTTTGGGGTAGCAGGAGACTTCCAGTACATTAGAAACCAATATTAAAACAGCTGTTTATCAACAGCTTAGGGAGAAGCCAGCCACAAAGCTGGTGCCAGGCAGAAAGCTGTGCACAGCTGAGGCACCTCGGGACGTGGCCTCCAGTCTTGATTCAACAGGATACCTGATCAGCCGACGATAGCATTTACTGTAAACAGCTGTGGTTGTCTGCGGGAGCCACTGTCTGCAAAACTGTCTACAAGAGCTAATATATTCTGTATATGTTTTGTCTCCAGCTTGTGCAACACGTTTTGTGAAACTCATAAAAACCTCTGGACTACATGTATACCTGGCTTATCATGAGGGTAGCCAGCATGGGATGGGGAATGACAACCAGGCTGTGGGAGCAGGTTTGAGCACTCTGCATGCCTGCCAAGATTTCAAAGGGAAAACAAGAGGCAGGCTTCTCAAACTTCTGCCAGCTCCATCTCTATCAGGTCACTCTATTTATTTTTCCTTTAATATCTTCAGCAAGTTTAATAAAGCTCTTCTTATGACTAACCACTTGAAGGTATCAGGATATTAGAGGAAATACAAAAGGAAAGACAATGCTAGGTAGGCACATCCTTTGTTGCAGTGCTGTGTCTCAAATAAACATATGCAATCTGTGATCTTTTAAACAATTACCTGGTGTTCCATTACCTGCTCCCTCTCTGAAAACCTGTTTTTGTGCTCCTGCAAACCCAGATTCCACCCAAATGCTGTTGTCCACATTCCAGTGTGTAACAATAGCTGAAATACTGAAAGAGATTGATGTTAAACATTGATTACTGTAAGGTGATATATTAAGAATTATTGATACTAATACAAATGAGAAGTAAGTGCAGAAGAAAGCCCTGAGCAAAGAAAAGGAGGGGAAGGTGACTTTGTGGCTGTATGCATCCACGTACAGTGGATGGTGTGGTACATTGTATCTACTCATTTCAAAGCACCTAAATCAGTATTAGTACTTGTTCTTCTCTGCTGTTTCAAACAAAGATGTCATAAAACAACACTAGAATAGCTTTTGGTGCTGTGTCTCCATGGATACTGATGTTACACAGGAGGTATAGATTTTTCTAGTTAAACTACTTTTTTTTTTTTTTTTTTTCCCCCTAATTTTGATCATAAATGTGCAAACGTAAGAGATCCAGTTCCTCAAAGGTACCTTTGTGGTTATGGCATATACTGTTCCTCATAGCTCCTCTGCCCAGGGCTCCTGCTGTACTATGAAAGCACAGTTGTGAAAAACAAATATTCCTGTGTTGCAAATGCATGTGTTTGGAATGTGGATGGAAATTTAGGAATAGCCACAGATATCTGCAGAAATTGGACACAGTGAAATCTCTGTGAAGAATCCCATAATTGTTTACTCTAGGTCTTACCTTTAGCTTGGCACAATGTGCAGAGCAGTGCTACCGGGGGATAATTGGCAATAAATGACTTCTCTCTTCTGGCATACATGCTAACGTACTTTTCATCCTGGAGCTGTGTTTTCAGCATGAGCAAGGCACATCTCACTAGCTGATGACCCAAATTAACCCATCCTCCCACTGCTGACCACGCACAGACCAATGTGCAGCACCGCATCGCATTGCTCAGCTTAGTTTGGAGATGAAAAATCAGCTACAGCCATATATAAGTTGGTCTGGAAATGTGATGTGTGACTGCCCCAGGGCACCCCAGGGCATTGTTTCCAGCCCATGCGCAGTGAGACAGAGGCCCTACACCGCCCACAGCCTGATTGCAATGGCAAAGCTGGGTTGATGTCCAACACAGGTGACCTGGAGTACAGAAAAGAAAGCTGGGGACTGTTTTTATGAGGGCCAAAGACAGAACTGCTCCCTGAAGTCTCCTCCACCCCACTGGCCAGGAGGTGAGTGGAAGACACAGCCTCAGAACAGGGCAGGGTGCTCCAACCAGCTAGTGGGAATTTGGGTGAGCAGCACCCATCTGAGGGTGGTGACTCACGAGGCAGGATTGGGACCAGCCTGGGCAGCCCATGCCAAAGCAGGATGCTGTGAGCCTGCCTGTGGGTGCCTGCATCGGGTGCTTGCGCTGTGCTGGAGCCGATTGCCCCTTCCTGCTGACACCAGGTCTCCTCTCTGCTTGCAAAAAAGCTGTCTCTGCCCAGTGCAGGGGATGTATTTTTAGTGTGTTAGAGTTTAGTCTCCTAGCTACAGCTTGAAGCATTCATCTGGGCAGGGGCTGGCAGTCCTCAGCTTGTACAAAAGCAAATACTAATGATGAATCCTGATGTTTGGGCCAAATCCTGCTGCCCCAGGCTTGTCACCATTTCCCCCCATCTGCCCCTTAGTTCGGCTTGCAGGGTTTGGTAGAAATGTTACCCAGGTATTCCTGTGGGCTCCTGGAGCACTGCTCGTGACTGGGGTCATTTACATCCTCTGATGGGTTAGGAATGATCTCCTGTTCAAGCACAGAGATGTCTGCTCTATGCAGCAAGTATAAAAGACCAAATATTGTTTATGTTGTACGTAGTAATCTATCTCACATCTGGAAGAGTCTGGCTCTCTGTGAAGATGTAAAAGAGACCTCATTAATTCCTCTTTAAGGGCAAGGCCATTAAAAAGTTATTTTAATTTTGGGCACAAATTCAGAATTTCCACTGTTTCTTAAGTTGCTTGTCTTCCTTAAATTGCTATCTGTCTCAGAGCTGTTTATGGATAATAAAATCTCTTTAAAGATTCTCCTTTGTTTTGGAAAAATCTTAGAGTTAATTTGTCTGGCATCTCCTGGATGTTTCACAGACTCTGCATGCTCGTTGTTTGGCTGTTACTAGGATGACTGAAAGTCAGGCAGGGTTATCTAAGCCTCCAACTTTCTTTTAATACTGAAATAGGCAATGTAACTGCTGCAGAGTGCAGAGCATCCATGTAATTCAATAAAAGCTGAGCATTAGCAAAGACTGGGCTTTGTGTCTGATCAATTCTTGTTTGTAAGCAAGTCTAACTGTGCCTTGAATTAATCAAGTTAATTTCTTTTTTCCTCCATATCGCCTCCCTTTCACTCTTTGGAAAGCCTGCACTTGCTCTACAAGAGCTAAATGATTTTTCCCTATCCCTTCTTTAGATATGCACCACATAGGAACAATGAAACCTCTTGTTCTGCTTTCTGGAAAAATCCCCTCGGGCCTGGACTTCTTTTGCTGCTGCCATTGTTTCCATTTGCCATTTACAATTTCATCTTCTGTATGCACAGATCTCATCAACATTTATTAAAGACTGGGGCAAACTCCAAATTTGCATTATTGCAAAATATAGGACAAATGGAACATAATCTCAGACTGGGGGTGCTCTATGTATACCACACTTCCAAGTTTTATTTTATTTATTTATTTTTTTTTAATGGTGCAGACACCAGAGTTGTAGTCCAAAGAGTTTATTGAAAATAATTTCCCTCTATGGTTTCACCAAGTCTTTCCACTACAATTGCAGGACTTCAGCATCTCCAAGATAAAAAGTGTATGTTTATAGATGCAATTTAGTCAATTCCTTCATTATTTAAAAATCAAACGAAACAAGAAAAAACAACCATTTTATATAATACAGAAGAATATAGAAAGGGTCCTTACATGTCTTTTATAAGTTTAGGAATAACTACAAAAAAAAAAAAAAAAGAAAAAAAAAAAGGAGAGAGAAAGAGAAAGAGGGAATGAGAAATAGAAATTAGGAATGAGAAAGAAATAGAAATAGGACAATGGAAAGGGAAAGGTAGAAAGAAATGCCTTTCAAAAAGCTTTCATACATGATTTTTCCTTGTGAGTTAAGTATGGTTACAGCCTGTTCTGGGAGCTACTTCTTTCCATTTTGATGTAGATTAACTGTTACTACTCTTAGATTCAAAAAATATATTTTTTCATATGCACTGGAGCAATTCACTGGGAACCAACCTAAAGAACACAGTAAGGTCATGGTGCTTTGGCCTATCTAATACCATATCTAATGATGTAATCTCATATTTCTCCTTTCCTTGAGTAAGTCTACCCTTAAGGTGTCTTCCATGGAGTCAGATGAAATAGAAAGTGATTTCCCTTGTGATTAATGAGAATTTGAGATCAAGCTTTCTGAGATAAGCAGAACTTTTCTATGACATTCAAATATCTCTACCTTCCTCTGGGCAGAAATGATGGACAGAGGTATGGTAGCTGCCATGAGCTAATTTTTAGCTAGACTGGCTCGTTCCAAATTACAGTATGTGCACTAGAGTGAAGTAGCACATTGCAGGAGTGTCCCATCCAGTTGGGACCTGCTGTCATCATCTGTTGTGGAATGTAACCAATGTACATTTAGGAACACTTGTAAGCAATGAATCATGGGCTGTCGTGCAGAATTATATGTCACTGAGTAACGTAATGTTGGTGTTGGAGTGCATGTGGGTTGTAAACCTTTGCTGGAATAGATGGTCTGTAACAACACAATATGGGCCAAGAGACTGGCTTCTTCCCCTCTTGAAGTTTTCAGACTAAGGCTGGAGGTACCCTTGGGAGCACTCTGGTTTTGCCAACACACAAGTCATTACTGAGTGGAACGAGAAGCATGATTTTTTATGGCCTGTGCTATGAGGGAAGTAAAACTGGAAGATCTAATAGTCCTTTCTGGGTTTCAAATCCATGAAAAAATATGTGGTGTCATAAGACCCTTATTGCTAACAGCAAAACTTTTCCCCTTTGTTTCAAATGGCAGAAATCAGTTGCTACTTTCTGGCTGTAATGCATTGTTTGCCTGTCTCTAGAGGTATGCAATTGATCAGTTATTTCCCTTCCCTTCCCTTCCCTTCCCTTCCCTTCCCTTCCCTTCCCTTCCCTTCCCTTCCCTTCCCTTCCCTTCCCTTCCCTTCCCTTCCCTTCCCTTCCCTTCCCTTCCCTTCCCTTCCCTTCCCTTCCCTTCCCTTCCCTTCCCTATATATATAGTTATATTTTTTTTCCCACTGAATTGTTTTTTTTTTTTTTTTTTTTTTTTTTTTATAGCTTTACTAAGTGCTGCCTCTTCTGGGAAATAACTCTGTTTTAGGCTCACTCCTTCAAGGTGTTGAGAGCTCTGGGCCTTCTCCAAGAAAGCTCTTAAGAGAATGGTCAGCTTTAGGTGTACAAATAGTCTGGGCTAAGGAGCACCCTGTGTTTAGATAAAACTTCCAGAGCACAGTGGCCACTTTGCCTGAAATCAATTGATATAAACTCTGTAATGTCATTACTTTGACAGTCATCTATTGAAGGATCCTTAGAGCTTCCCTGAGTTACTAAGACAGCCATAGATTGTTTGTTACAAACACACTCAATTAGCTATGGAGTAGTTTAGGGGGAGAAAAAGAGAGAAAGGAAAAAATCCTTTAGATAATTCTGCATTCGGAGTTTTTCAGAAGGAAAAATTAAAAGTTCAGACATTGTGGATGTTTAGATATCCACAGAAATCCACATTCCAGCTAAGAGATAAAAAGATATAACAAGAACAAGAAGAGAGGAATAAAGAATGTTTGAAAAGAAACAGCAGAGCTTGGACTGATGTATTTGAGTAAGAGCTGATGTTAGGAATTTCCATGTAGAATAAGCAAAATAAAATGTCATCTCATGGTTTAAATACTGCCAGATGATTCAATATACTTTTCACAGCATTCTTTTACCATGTGATATTCTCTTATGTTTGTTGAAGTCAGGAAATGAGAAACTGTTTGAAAGGGAAAGGTTACGCCTTGTGTCATTGTATAATATATGCCCACAAGCCTATTATATTAACAGAGCTGCTTAAGATAATTCAGAATGGACGATGGAGTTCATTTCTACCACAGTATATTCTAACTGTGGTCTGCTGACAGAAATCAATGTATCATACACTTGTTAAAATAAGGCTAGTGGAACACAGCAGATGAGGAAATAATATTTTTTCCTTCAGAAAGCTGATATTTGAAAAAAGGTTTTATCTTAAATCAGGAAGAAAAATCAAACTCTTACCCATGTTAATTCCAACAGAATCACACAGAATCACAGAATTTCTAGGTTGGAAGAGACCTCAATCTATTAAGTAAGATAAAAAAAATGTTGGAGTAAATTAAACATTGCATGTCAATTTTTTGGACTTTTCATATAGATTGTGACTCTCATTTACAGTTTTTACTAAAATTAATTTGATGTACTGAAAGTTTACTTGAACAAAACATGAATTTCTATATTAAAAATGTGGAAATCGGATTTTTGGAGTTTTTTGTATTATTGGCTTTGGAAATGAATATATATATTTTTAAAATAACTATTTCCCACAGACATTCTATTCAAAGTGCAGGCATGTCCTAGATGAAAAATATGTTGCCCCCAAAAATCTCAGTCGCCCATAATGATGAAGTAAGCAATGCACATTTTAATTACCTTGCTGTTTACTTTCTCTGTAGTTTCCCAGCCTTTAAGGAAACTGTTAAAACAAGGATAGAGAGGATTGTCTGTTCTGCTTGTGCTCATAAAACTCCGATATTGTGGTCTGGTCAGATGTCAGTCTAGTTCAGATGTTCTCCCGCCTGCTATGTCAGAGGCTCTGTTCATGACTAGAGACACACACAGGGCATTAACGTATTGGTATCATGTGTAGTCTGCACCATGCACCAGAGGGGCTCAGAGTGGGAAAGAGGATCATTCACTAGCAGCATTTCTTTAATTCGCATACTTGACTGTCACTGTAGATGGAAAAATGCAGTGAAATTTGGTCACTACTGGTTCTGGTTGGTAATAAAAAATTTATTCATAAATCTCGTAATGGCTTCCGTTATCCCTGATTTTAGCAAGGAATTCTGAAACCCACCTCTAAAGGGAAAAGGTTTGAGAGGTGCCATCTCTTTCTCACTCATTGAGCTTTAACATACAGAATTCAGGCATTAAATGTTTAACACACAGTTTACAGGAAGATCTTCAGATGTACACGGCTGCTCTCTGCAGTGAGCCAGAGGTGGAACAGAGTGGTGAATCAGAAGTGAAGAGCTTAACAGGACTTTAAAATCAGCAGAGAATCTGGCTTGAGTCACAGATGCAAACATTTTGAGGTAATCCATTTTTTTAGCAAATACTGCCAACATATTCACCCTACTGATGTTTGTGCCTCAGTGCCACTATTGGTGCTGGGGCAGAGGCCCAGTACCTTGCCCACAGGCACTGCTGCCTACTGGGGCCCCCTGCACACCAGACCCTGCCCTAGCCCCTCAGCCTACCCTGGGTAGGGGGCTTGGGCCTTCCCCATGGCTCCCTGTGCAACCCCCACCCACCCACCCCGGGCAGGAGCTGGGCAAGGGAAGATGCACTAGGTTCAGCCCTTGGGCTCTCTATGGGCTGCTGGATGATTTGTTAGAACCTGCCAATGCAGTCTGATCAATAATGCCCAGAAAGGCCTACCCTTCAGCATGTGCTTTCCCTAACCATTGGTACTCTTCAGATAAGAAGACCAGGGTTGGCAATGGAGGTTTAACTGGTCTGGACTCATCCATATATATATATATATTTTGCATTTTCTTTGTTGCATTATTCACATCTATGCCAATGGTCTATTCAGTGTTATTGCCTTTATTGCATCTTTTCTGCGTTTTCACAAGGATGCAAGGTGTGCTTGCATTTTCCATATGCATATGGAAATCTCTTCCTGTATACTATTGGCACAAGCTAGCTCAGCTGTTTTCAATGTGAAGGCCCATCCTCAGCTCCAGAAGCCAAGAAGAGATATTTCTAAGAGCGTTTCAGCTCAGCACACTCGATTTCACATCTCAGAGGGACATGGAAATGTGCAGTTGCATTCCTGCAGCTCTTCTTTACAGAATCAGTTCTGGCAGTGGGGACAGGAAACACGGCTTTCTTACAAGTATTTGGCTCATACAGGACTAGGGCTTCTTCACTTTTTAAACAGCATTCACATACTTTAATCTTTCAAAGGGGTGAAAGGAGAAGAGGGACCAATGAAGATTGTGGTCACTTTTGTAACCTTCATTCAAAATACTGGAGAAGATATCAAAAACTACAGTTTTTTTTAGATGTGGATTGTAAATAATTTACTAAAAATCTTGGAAATAATTGTAATCTATTGCACTTCCCAGAGATGACAGAAAAAGGAAGGGACTTTCAAAGGCATGAAGTATGAGTTCATTTCCATGATCTTTTGACCATAAAATAAGAATGCATATGTGGAACTGTTGTATCCAGTCTGTCCTCTGTTGGCTGCCCACTGATTTATGAAAGCACATAAATTACTCAGCATCAGAGGACTGTATATTGTATGGCCTCAAGTCAGCAAGACAAACAAGTACATGCCTAATTTTAAGCAGATGACTTGTTCCAAGAGAAAGGGCTTTCATGAAAAATTAAAATTAAGTATTTTCTACAAAGAACTGAAGCATATACATTGTTTCCAGATGAGCCTCCTTACAGAATCCAAACATCTTGCCTTCTGAATATGCTAATGTACCATACTCCATCCCAGCCAGGCCTAGTACGTTTGACTTTTCATCAGAAATAAGGAATATTTCAAGTATGGTGAAACTGTTCTCTGAGGACAGAAGAAAATGGTCTTGCCCACGTGTATGTCCACAAGCTTCTCAAGTTTCTGTTCTGGATGGCAGCAAAGCAGCTCTGGAAACACAATTTGTTCAGTTTTACAAAGCAGTTGATCTCTTCAGCTTGTGTTTCAAAAAACTCCTTTTGAGTATTCCTGTCAAAGTCCTGTATTAAAATTTTATTTCTCCTGTCAAAGGCAATAATTCATGTGTTAGGAAGCCACAAACATTGCCTTATAAATGACATTGTGAAAATATGTAGACAACATCCTACTTTCCTCAAATTGGGCACGCTAAGGACAACAGCTGCTGCCTTTCTAGCTTAGGGAGCAGGTGTTTGACCACCTACAAGCAGGATGTTTTCTCCTCATATGAAAAGCATGCAGGTTTACTCAGTGATGCCAAACCATCAAGGCAATACAGCAGTCAAAAAATTAAAATGTTGACAGTCTTCCTCTTACTGAATAACTCGGTTCAATGCCATGGAAAAATACATCAAATTAATAAAAATTGAACAGAGTTTTCTCCCTGAATGTGCTGTTAAGGCTTTATAAAGCCACCCTCTTCTGCTGTTTTTTATTAATTTTATGACACCCTGAAAAAGTTTATATGATGATGGACTTGGGGAATCTTGGTAGCATGGCCTCTCTGAACACTAGGATTGATAGGACAAGGGGGAATGATTTTAAACTAAAATAGATGAGATTTAGATTAGATGTTAGGAGGAAATTCTTCACTTAGGGGGTGGTGACACACTGAAACAGGCTGCCCAGAGCAGCTGTGGATGCCCCATCCCTGGAGGTGCCCAAGGCCAGGCTGGGTGGGGCTTTGGGCAACCTGGGCTGGTGGGAGGTGTCCCTGCCTATGGCAAGGGGTTGGAGCTGGGTGGGCTTTAAGGTCCCTTCCAACCCAAGCCATTCTGTGATTCTATGATGTTATGAAGAAACACAAATCATAGCATCATGGAATATTTTGGGTTGGAAGAGTTCCAAATACCTCTGATCTTCTTTGCAATTTAATGGATTCTAATGAAGTGATTTAGTTGGTCCATCGACTGACTGGTATTGGGTCAAACCCTTAACCTTGAGTAGCATAAATATATTATTAAAAAAAAAAGTGTTGTTGTTGTTGTTTTTTGTTTGTTTGTTTGTTTGTTTTGGTTTGTTTGTTTGTTTTTACAAAATTGGTTAAAAATTCATAATGAGAAAATGGCAAATTAAATATTCTGCCTTGGTGAAACAATACAAGGGGGAACTGAAACTTGTTCCTCTATGGCAAAGGCTCAGGTAGTGGCTGGGGGTCAGGAAGAGGACTGATGGAGCTGCTTTCACACATTTTCTGGCTGGGGTGGAAAGATATTCATGAAGAACTTGCAGATTTTTATTTTAGGAATTGAAAAAATATCAAAATAGAACATATGCTCAGTGCAGACAGTACTGGTATTTTAAGAAATGGTTGCAAACCTTTCAGAATTTTCTGAGGAAATTAGCTGGAAATGAAAATGACAACAACAACAAACAAACAAACAAACAAGAAACGCCACCTCCTCTAGTTCTATTTCTCCCTTTCATGGCATTGTATTATATTATCCAATTTTAGTACAAAGAAATCATGGCTTAAGTATTTAGCAAGGCAACTCTTGAAACATCAAGGAAAAAACTTTTCTCAAGAGCAGAAAACCTAAAAGAGCATTTAATACAGGTGCAGGTGCTCAGAGGAACTCCTTGTTTCACATAATTAAGTCTATAAAGATCTCAGCCACCTTGTGTTTAAAATAACTTTTAACATCTAACACAGAAAGCCAAAGTTGTGGTTCAATTTAAGGCTGAACCAATGTTCCTTAAAATCAAGGGGTTTCTCTTTATCTTTAACCTACCTTTTTGTCTGTATTAGTTTTAGTGCTTCGAAATTTGTGCTACAGTTCTAACAATCACACAACTGAAAAGAAGGGAGTGCTGAGATTTTGCATGCACTAAGCAAAGAAGTGGAGTTGCCTAAAATACTCTCCTCACCCCAGCTATGAAAGGGACCCAGTGAACTGGTCTAACATGTGGCATCTGTGACTCAACACTAGCTCTGGTTAAAATAAACAGAATTCTTCTAAAAGATGAGTCAGAGGAAAATGGCAGCTGGGAAGTCGTTTCTCAAGGATAAGACTTGCATCTGCTCAGTGTGAGGCTTTTCTCCTGACTGCTATTTTGAATGGCCATCTGGTGCGTGTCTGTTCCAGCCACATACACGTTCTGAGCAGTTTCTCTATATACCTCCAGTGCTTTGGAGGCAGAGGCTCCACGGGCCAGTGTAGATACGATCTGGGAAGCAAGCCTAACCATATTGTGCAGTTGGACATCACTGCATCTCCAAAGCAGCCAAGAGAACTGGCTGTAGAAGTGGTTTCCGAGACAGCAGATGCTGCTACAAACAAGTCATGCAGAGTTTGTTGTTTTACTTTAGAAGCCTTGTTTTCACCTGCTTGTGATGTGAAGGTACAGAGAGGACAGCCAACATCCCATATGAAAGGTGCACACACAGTTCTTTGCTATACAAAAACAGGATGCCTCTTGTTCATAACAGAGACGAAGCTCTCTCCACATTTTGATGTTTGTGTCACTGCCTATCCTGGAGTCAGTGCAGGAAAGAGGTGCCAAAAGTTGTTCGTTCTTGACATGTGACTTTCTAGCATGATGTTTTTAGCTTCAGAGCCGGGGATTCTCAGTTTCAGAACTGCTGCTATACCATTGATTTCTCTTAGTCTCCTAGCCTCTCCGCTCCATTTTTAGTTCACCATTTCTTTCATCACTCTCTCTCCTGTCTCCACCCCACCACTGCCTGTTTGCTGTATTTCCTTTAAATAGAACTTCGGAGTGCTGCAATGCACGACACATTACACAACCGTGCTTTAGGATCCGTGAAGATGTGTAACAGGCTTGTGTACCTTCCCAGCTATTTTTTAAATCCATCCTCATCAAACTAGGGAGTAGCTGCTAGTGATGTAAGTAATCTGTTCTTCATCTTCTTCCTAACACTACACCCAAATTCTTTGGCAGCTCACAAACACTTAGTGCTTGTTTTGGAATGCCTTTGATCACCAAAGTGAGCTGGGGCTGGGACTCGACATTCATTGCTAAGCTGTACCTTCTGCATTTGCCTTTTCTGCATCCCCAGTGATGATTTCTCTCAGTCTTCTACTTAAGTTTGGGTTGGTTGTGTTACCCTGAAGCCATTGATCAGAGAGCCTCAGTTCTCTAATAGCCATTGGTCTCCATAGTTAGTAATCACCAGTGACAGGGGATCCATCCCAGTCCTCTTGTCCAGGCTGCAGAGAATAAGTGACATATTATTTCTGTCTAGCTGGTAAACTGGCTAAAAGCCACTAACTGTGATACACTAATGGCACAAACAAGACAAAGAGCCCAGCCAGTTTTCAAAGACTCCAAATATTTCTTGGTATTGCACAGCAGATAGCAATCCATGGCTTCAGAGCTGATAGGTGCAAAAACATCCAGGAGCAATAGCTTCAGCTGTGCACTCCAGCTTGGTCAGTTTATGTGGGATCAGAAACACAGAAGCTCAAGCTATAGGTGAAGTGGAAAATGGGTGGTTAAATACCTGTTTTGCCATTACTGATTCCTCCACAAGCCTCATTGAATGGGTCTAATTCCCTATTGCTCAAGAGAATTACACGTGCATAAAATGAATTTATGTGGCTTGGGAATCAATTCCCAGGTTTCTCAAAAATCTTCCTAATCAGATACACATTTATCACATAATTCTAAATTTCCTTAACCCCATTAAAATGAGGTTAAAGCTAAATTATTTCCAATTTTATTAACAACTCCCCCCCCCAAAATCTTTCAATTTTTACAACCAAGAACTGCTTCATACCAAATTAGATGAAATAATTAATTATGCAGAAGATTTTTTTTTAAAGCTTAGAGTTATACTTAATATTTCTTTAAATAGGTTTTACTCTCCATAAAGTTAATAAATAAATTCCCTGTGATTTTATGATAATCATTCTTATTTTCCTACTAAACTATGGGAAATTATATTTTTGTTTTGTGATATGCAGACTTTTTTCCTCCCCATGTGTACTATTTCCAGATAATTACAGCAGAGCAATCAGAAGATCTGTAGAAAATATGCAAAGGACTAAAACAAACAGATCAATGAACCCCAGGCCTGTTGGTCTATTTCCTGCCATGCAAGATATTTTTAGCGCTCATCAAGCTTTCAAAACTTAATTGGAAGTCCTAAGTATTTCCCTGACTTTGGATTTCATTCTCCCTATGCAATGAGAAACTAACGATGCTGAGAAATAGAAACTCTGTTTGGTCTAGCACAGTGGGTTGTAGAAATGGATGTATTGAAGTATGTGAACCATCAGTGTATTTTAAATCAGTTTTACTTTAATTGAAAACTAGAAATTAAACATATGCAAATGTGTGCAGTACAAAATGCAGCAATGCTGTAAGTTGAAGGCAATTGACTCCGTGTTTGGCTGTTGGTGGCACTCAGACCTGGAGTGGTGGTATTGTGTCTTGAAGCTATTAAAGGCAACTTGTAACAGAGGTATGGCTCTGTAAGGGCCATTGGAGGGGATACATCACAACCCCTTAGCCAGGTATGCAGTTCTGGAGGCTCCAGGGTCTTGAGCCTAGTTTGAAGTTTGAAGCACAGTGCCCATCTGCTCCTTTCCAAATCCCTTTCTCCAGTTCCCTTGCTTTCTCTGATGCTTCCTTTTTCCTTTCAGAAGTCCCCACAAGCCCTTCTGATATAAGCCAGCACCTTCCTTTTCTTTCAGTGAGTTGGAAGCCATCAGCAAAACAAGTGGGAGAGAGTTCCTTTGCATGTGGTTTTTGTGTCTGGGTCACACATCCTCAAGTGCTTGCAGGAGTAATTGTGGGGGAACAGATGCCTGTTCCTTTCCACTCCATGATGGAGTACACTAAATAGACAAAGATTCATGAGGAAATTCAGGCATCAAACTCTAATGTGATTTATCTGAAGGAGCAAACTGAGAATTTTCATAATTCATAATTCATAATATATTTTAACCAAATTTGGGCAAACTTCCTGAGGAATGACAGAAGGCAAATTCTTAATGCCAGGGTCTTATGCACACAGACCTGATGTTATTTCAGATTCTAGACCCAAATCAGTAAGACACTGGAATCTCTCCAGTAAGTAACATTATTTTTAACATTGGTAAGATAATATTATCTCCACAATGTTGTTCTGAAAAATAGGTAAACTCTTTTCAAATTAAACTTTCAAATAAAATTCAGCCTGTGGGTAATGTTGTTAGGCTCAGTTCTTACTATTAATCCTGAGCAAAATGCTAAGGGTTTAACACCAGGCATCTTGACATTTTAAGAGTTGGACATTTTTAATTACAGGCATTTCTGCCTGAACTCCTTGTAGCTATATCTTTGCTCTTGATTTTTGAATAATAATCATCCTGCCAAAACTCCTTGGTGTAAATAGGAAACAAAGGGTGATCACCCAATAAACATAATAAATATTTATCCAATAAATTCTATGGTTGCTTATCTTACTCATCTTAGAGTGTTTTCACTTTTTTTCCAGCTGATCTTTCCTGGCAAGTTCATTCAGAGTACCTACTTAAAGTAGACTTCAATTATTGAGTTACAGATAATTCCTACATTTCTGCTTGATACTCTGTGGTTGTGGGTTAATCCATCCCAGCCAGACCCAGTGCATCTGTAAACAGGAAATGCTTGAAAAAGCTTAGAGAAGTTTAAATAATAGTTTGTTGAAATCGCCAAGAGTTTACAACTGAATAATCTTGCAGAAGTATATGACTATCCCCACTTCAATCTTGGAAGGCAACACAGGAAAAAGAGAAGTCGAATTAGCCAGCATATAAAGATTTAAAGGTATACTCATCTGAAATATTTGCCATGTAGCAAAAGGTGACCTCAGTATTGCAGCACAGTTGTTGGCTTACAAGACACCAGCAGGGTTAAAAACTGAAAGTAGGAACAACCTGCAAATAGCACATGAATTTACAAGAATGATACCCAGCATGAGTCTTTCCAAAGCAGATGGGTGAGA
Organism: Aythya marila; assembly: GCF_965140915.1. Lineage (NCBI taxonomy): Eukaryota > Metazoa > Chordata > Aves > Anseriformes > Anatidae > Aythya > Aythya marila. The sequence goes on along the minus strand of NC_139042.1, from coordinate 175,898,978 downwards.
GGTTTATTTCTTTATCATAGAACACCAATGGAGAGTACAATACCAAAAGCATCTCAGATTTACTCTAAAAGCTTGCCAGAAATGCTTGAATCAGACTTAATTTGTACTAAAGTGTTTGTCAGGAATTTGTAGTTTCTCGTTACTAATGGTGCTTAGTCACATTTTTTGCACATTTTTACTTAACAGACTACAAGAACAGCACGGTGTTTTTTGTTTTGTTTAGTTTTGTTTTCTATGAATTCCTACATTGATCGTGTTTTTGCATTTTGTCTTTTTGAACAAGGAGTGCACAGCAGTTACCACTTACCTTAAATACATGTATTATCATCTGTCAGAGTCATTGACAAGAGCAACAGAGATTATATGACATACTGAAAATGTATAGATTACTGTGCAAAGCTATCTGGATTTTGAAGGATTTTTATGAAGAAGGAAAATGTGCCCTCATCTATCCTATTCCCTCTTCACTACCCTGATCTCTCCATTGCTATTGCTATTCTGGATTGGCCTTCTCACCCTGGAGAGTATAGGGATACAGTGATTTTGCTGAAGATAGCTACAGCCTGACTACAGCAAAGGGTGCTCAGAGAGAATCACCAAGAGCATCCAGATCTCACAACCTGCAAGCTAAAACTGAGAACTGTGGAAGCACATACTCTGCATGATCTGGGTATCACAGATAACCTCTCATTGTGAATTTCTTACAGACTCGTATTCTTCCTAAGTCTTGTGATTTCATCTGTAAGACAGTGAATTGAGCAAACAGTAAAAATGCTGATTTTCAGAAGATTCTGTGCTGCTCGACTCCAATATCACTGGCAGTACTATGTTCAATATCTTCAGTCCCAATGCACTATAGCATTTAGAGCTATAGGAGATAGGTGTATATACATCTGTCCAGTAGGTGATAGAAAAGATTTTGGCATGAACGTATGTTCCAGGTAAGAAGAATGAAACAACCAAAGCTTGAAATCCTGAAGGTGTATCTGCTGTTCCATGGAAAGCATGTAGGCAAAGGGGCTTACCTTGGTCAAATAGTATTTTGGTGACCCTGAAGCCTAAAGAGATCGGTTTACTAGGACATGATTTTACTGAAGTAGCAACTTAGTGGGTCAATAACTTCAACGAGCTCATCTAATGCTTTTGTTAGTGTGAGAGGTAGTTTACATTGGCCACCAAGATGAAAAAAGATGGCCATTACAACTTTGTGGGATTGAAATTAGGAAACTTTAATAAATTGTCATAATTTTTGGGTTGTGTTTTTATCAGGAGGTTAAAATAATATGGTTTTGTTGTGTCAGGGTCAAACATAGTAACTCAAAAATATGTGGATCCTGATACTTATTATGATAACAAATGTCATCAATACATAGTTCTTCATAATGTCATGAAGCTGAGCGTGTCTATCAGGGATTCAATAATATGGGAGTCACAGAAAAAAAATCTTTTTGCAAAAAGAACTATTGGACAGTTTCCTAAGTAAGGAGTAGCATTCTCTAAATATGCATGCATTTCTGCTGACTTCTAGCTTTTGGAGGAAGAGCGCCATAAATTTTTGTTTTATATGGTCACTTGCCAGAAATTTAATCTTCAAAGATGAGATTTAGAGTAGATCAACTATAGAGTGATATATAGCACAAATAGTCGATCTATTTTGAAAACAGAATTTTCTTTACATTTTGAGAATAAAGATTTTCCATGAGGTTATATTTCAAAGATCAAAAATACAAGCACTGTTTGTAAAATATAAAGAAACAGCAATAATGATGCATATTTATTCTATTTTTTTAGTTTATCTGTATCTTCTCCAGGATAATTGCTGACTGTATTGTCATGCCAAACTGTCAGAGTATACTCAATACCTCATGGCAACAAGTTTAACATGTTATGTCTTATTCTTCAGTTTTATATGTAAACAAACACAGTACTTTGATTTGGCATCAAGATTCCTCATCAACAGTTTCCTCTTTTTTATTTCCTAGTGGGGATTACATTTTCCATAAACTTCCATCTTGTTTGAAGATGAGAATGAGACCATTTGATGCATATGATATATTTTTTATAGTACACTGGGAGACTGACATATTGCAAGAACTACTGCTGATAGATAATTCTCATTGTACCATTTTATTAGCGAATATTAGCTTTTTAAACAGTAAATATGTGGTTAGGAAAATGTAAACCTTGTGCCAAGAAGAGAGATTTGAAATGTATTAACTACTGAGCCAAGAATTTAATAACCAGCATGAAGGTTTAAACTGACTTTTAAGGACTTTTAATACATATAATAAAAATTCAAATTCTTCAGATTTTTAGAACTTCAGGAAGTATACACAAATCTCACTATTTTATATAAGAAATATGGAACATCCTTATGGTATCTAAACATCTATATAGCAGGCTGAAGTAAGCAGCCCAAAAGCAAGTAGCAGAGAATGTGCTCTGTAATACAGCACGTAGATTATTGAACATGAGCGATACACACTTCATTGCAAGGGTAAAACATTCTTCTTCTGACCGCAAAGAAGGCAAAATAATACAATACATTCTTAACAAGAACAAGTGAATGAGATCAAAGTGCCTTTTGTTAACATTTCTGGCAGATTCAGTATTTGGCAGCCATTGTGTCAGCGTTCAAACAAATCTGTAAGAACAAGGAGGGATCACATTCATTTGGAGAGACCTCCCATCCTGCGAGCTGTTCGGGCTCCACCTCGCACTAACAGGACTCTGCTCTGGTGGGCCTGGCATAAGTCCAGTTTGCTGCATGAATCTCAGTCAGTTCAAACCAGGGCTGCCTGTAAAGTTAATACAGTTATTTACACTGAGTGAGCAAGTATAAGCAGCACCACGAAGAAAAGCGCTATCTTCCAAACATACTCTCAGAGTGGTGGAGAGCCGCAGCGGGACAGAAAGCAGGGGGACAGCTCGGGAGACCTCCACCCGCAGTCTGCTCCAGAGGGGAGGCCCAGGCAGATTTTCCTGCAGACAGCAGGTCACTCTCAGCTTCTGCAGAAAGTACTGCTGAGAGCAGAGTTCATCTTCCTATGGACACCAGGCAACTCCTCCCATAGCAGGATAAGAGTGTCTGCCCTCAGGTGTGTAAAATCAGGGTGCAGATGCCTGAGAGCTTTGCTGATTCCATGCCTGCTTTCTGCTGTTGTCACCGTGCCCTCTCTCCACCAACAGCATGGTGGGAGGTTTGGTTTTATGGCACTGAGTGGTGGATTTAAGCACATCCCTGCCATATAAACACACTTTCTGTCCAGCTATCTGCACAGTTCTCATACTGGGCCTGCCTTGGCCCTTCCCCAGGCCTTCCCACCAGACCCCTCAGAGCTCTCTTTCACCTCGCAGTGCCTCAGAGGTTCAGGGTCTCCATATTTTCACCTCTCCTCTGTAAGACGCCTCCAGCCCACACATTTTCTCTTCCACCTGGAGGGTCACAGGGCTCAGACCTTTTCCTGACGGGCCAAATCAGTCTGGCTTCAAATTGTACAGCTGAAAGGCAATAAGCCATGCTGGGCCAAGAGCTCTGAGGTGGCCCCACCAGCTGGCCAAAAGGCCTCCTGGTGGAGCTCCCATGTGTTGTTTATGCCTTGCTCTCAGCAATGGTTTGCCATTTTTTGCTGACTCTGGCTTTTCCAGAATCCAGGTCCACCTGGCTGAACTTCCTTTTGCTTGGGTAAGGAAACACTTTTGCTCCTCTGGTGGGCTGGAACAGGATCATATTGTCCTGCTCTGGGGACAGCATCAGGTGTGGAGATTGACTGGGGCAGTACACCTGTCAAAGCAAAACACAGGTGTGCTAAGGTGAGCTCAGGGAGGCCAGAAGCCTCCTGTGAAGGGCAAAAGATCTTAACTTTAAGCACTAATATGGACTGTGAAAGTGTTGCCCTCCATACATACTCCCAAATCCTGCACACGCAGCTCTCATAGCCAGGGGAACACAACATTCTCCTTCCTCATCATGTATCCTTATCTTGGATGCCAATTACTAAAAATTGTAAGTTTTCTTTCTTTCTTTCTAAAAATTAAACGTTTTCTTTTCCCTCCTGAGTCAGACAGAGCCCTACACCATGAGCAGAAAGGTGGAGTTGTGCAGTGTGACAATGTGAGTGAGTGGGAGGAGCAAGGCAGTGAAATGCAGCAGCTCTGTGCCCAGGCCAGGAGGGATGAGAGACAAGCATCCTGAGATTTGGTACAGGTAGCTGCAAGGAGCCAACAGATATTTGTGGCCTCTTTGTTGTATGGATATCTGTGTCCATTTTCCACATGCCAGCCAGGTACCCTCCAGCCAATATCCTGGTGATCCGATGGGAGGAAAATGAAGAACATTTTATGACCAAGCATTCATCTGCTGAGCCTGGGGACCTCGCAGTGATCCCAGCTACTTCCTTGGCTGAAATTTCTATAAATAGCTGTAAGTAGTTTTTCCCAGCAAATGGATGAATTCTTGGTTTCTGTACTCCCCAGCACCGCCTTTAAGGTTTCCTCCCTTCACCAGGTTAAGTTTCCATCAAGGTCTCTGAGGGAAGCACTGCATTGGCCCCTTCAAGCCCAGGATGTCTGAATGTGCCAGAAGAAAGGGCCCCTGGTGGGGGAATAAAGGAAATACTGGTCTTTGAGAAAAATTCTCTGGGACTGTGGACCTTGGCTGTCAGCAGTGAGGGCTGAACTGAGCACAGAGAGCAGAACTGGAACCAAGAGATGACACAGTGACAGTGTGTTCCTTTCATAAGCAGCAGCAATTTCACTGCACAGCAAGCCACAGGCAGAGATTTGGGACAGAATAAACTGCCAGCTACCCCTCATCATTTGCACCTTCCAGGTCACATTGGCCAGCAAATGAGTCACATAGGAAATGATGGCAGTTGTAGTTCATCCCTGTTCTTCCTCCATCTGCTGCCCCTTACTGTTGGAAGTGCTGTGAAGGACGAGATGACCTGGTGTGGAAGACAGTCTTTAGCCCATCAGTCCAGTTCCTCCCCAAGGGTGGCTGAGCACCTGCTCTTCTGCTACCCAGCAGCTGCTTGGGGGGTACCAGAGGAGCTCCTGGCCATGGCTGAGGTAGCTGCTGAGGGTTCCTCACCTGCCGAAGGCCTGAGGAATAAACAGCCCTAAATAGTAAGAGAAGAACAATGAGTTCATGGTGTCTACACAGTTTGCCTGCTGGACTGTTTCCATGGCTGTTACCAGGCAAGAACTGTGGAAAGCAGAGGCAGACCAGCCAGAAATGTCAGCAGCAAAGCATTCATGGTGAACCACAGAGGACTGCAGCACACTAGAAATAGAAAAATATGCCTTCTAATTGATGAAAAGTTAACTGAGTTTAGAGAAATTTGTCCATAGATGACTGTAAAAGAAACTGCAAGGAAAACTACTCTGACCTCTTCTGTGTCTGTTATGAATGAAAATAACATGGGGCAAGGACCTTCCAAGTGCTAAATCTCAACTCTTTCTGCAGGTAATGACACTCTCATGTCAGCCTTGGCAACCAAGAAATATACAGCAGGAATATTGCCTTTCATTTCCTGCTGTTAGCTCTCATGGCTGTCACTCCCAGATCTAGAGCAAGGTCCTCTACACCTGTTTTGTTCTTTTTATAGTTGTAGCACTGAAAAGAAGCCAGCCCCTTTGCAGGAATAACTCAGTTATCACCAGGAAAAAAAAAAAAAAAAAAAAAAAGGAAAAATGTGTACTTTCTGCCAAGCAGCATCTAAGTCTTCTAAGAACACCCCTGTGTGCATATAGTCTCAGATGGTCAACAGAGATATTGTCACCAGGGTTAGCTAAGTTACATATGAAGAGTATGAATAATTTGCTCTTAAAATGTCAGAGTCCCTGGTGATTAACAGATGTGATCTGTTGCAGTGCTCTGGTACCAGAGGAGTTTGGGACTGTTAGAGCTTAAATTTAGTGACGATTCAGAGGCATGTAAATGCGAAATGTCATGGAGATGATTCAGTGTTTTCAGCAATGTGCTGATCTTGGAGAAGGCATTCACTTTTTCTGCTCCTTAGAGAGAATGGCCTGTGATATAGAAGGATGGCTAGGGGGAAAATCTCTAAATCAGTCCTCTTAGCAAATGGATGATCTAAAGGCCTGCCTCTTCGATAGTGTGGGACCACTAACTAACAAGGTATAAAGAATGCAAAAACAAACAATCAAACAAACAAAAACAATACTTTAGGGCTATATCCACATAAAGTAGCTTTACCATGGAGGACAAAGTTACCAGGTACACAAAGATAAGATTTGCATCCTTTGCATTTGATTTCTAGGTGTGTGAACCCTCAATTGGAAAGAGTCCTAGTTGTCCTAAGCTGGTCTCCTACTAGGTTACGTAGGATCTGAATTAGGCCATCAGCTTGGTTTACTGCTCAGCTGGTCAGTTGTGACCACAGGGCCCTGCCTAGGGCCTTTCTGGGACCCTGGAGCATGGCTCATAATCAGGACTTATCAAACAGGGTAGCATTGGGGTTTCACTTCTTAGACAAATGCATTTAGCCCTTGAGCTGGTTGCCCATGGTAAAACATCAGCAAATAATCTTAGCTGCACAAAATCAGAAAAGCTCTGAATATACCCAGAATCAGAGGCTGGGCCAAAGCATCCTTGTGCCGAAGAACATCCTTCAAGCATCATGCAACATGTTTTTGTGGTTCACTGTTCTTCTTCGTTTTGATATGTATGAAAGGGCTAAAATATCATGTGGAAGTCTTATACCCTTGACAAAGTTTTTTTTGGCCAGTATGGAAATGCTGAAATGCTTGGGTTTTGAAGTATCTGTTTTTCTAAGATTTTCCAGTTGATTTCAACTAGCCCTAAGGTTGTCACAATAAAGCTGAGGTTCAGGCAAGCCTACGTGTTTGCAGCTGCTTTCCCAAATTGACTGCCAGAACCTCCATTCACATTCCCACCGTTTCCTATCAAAAATGATCTTTTCACATATGTTCTTGTCATCCACCTCTGCTGTAGGACCCCATTATACCCTCACCTTACCTCAAGTATGCTGAGTTGACCTTTTTTCACCAAGAGAAACAGAGCTTCTGTCCTTTTCAGCAAAATTACCTGTTGCTGAAAATCATGAGTAGTTTCTCCTCATTGCCTCAGCTGGTATCAGAAATAATTGAACAACCAACTTATTGGACCAGATGATCTAGGAGGTCTTTTCCAGCCTTAATGATTCTATGATTCTGATATGGGAGATGCTCTGCCTTATTCAATTAATTGACATGTTCAGTGGTATTAGAAAAATAAGCCTCCATGAATAAGATTACAAGTATGTTTTGTCTGGTTAACATCAGTTTACTGTTTTTCATTGCTAATTGATGGATGAAAAGATGAGTCATGGAAATCTGCCACTGATGGGCAACAGGTCATTTCTCAGAGAAAGCTGGGGCAGTGGAAGCTGATGGTTTGCTGGTTGATGCAAATAGTCCTGCTGTGAAGTATGAGGTGAAAACTGGACTGGCTGAGTGATAAGCAACTTGAGAGGAGCAGAGAGAAGATAATTATGGTTGAGGAAGATCGAAATATGATAGGGGTAAAAGACTTTAAAATCCATTTTGTTACTTCATAACTCCAAGCATCTCATGTTTGGTGTAATAGATGAATGGATCTAAGCAGGCAGAAACAGTGTTCAGGAAAAAATAACAAAAGGGTCTGCCTTGTGAATTCAAGCAGAGATTATTTTATTTGTTCTCAATCAGAATTCAGAATCTTTCTGGAGAGGGCAGAATAAATTTGGCAAATCCCAAGCTGTGGTTTAACAGCAAGCCTTATTTGAAATGAAAGGATACTCTGGAACTTTTTAGCTGCTAATAATCAATATTAATTGCAGTGCAAACAAAAAATCATAGAAGTGAGAAGTCACATAAGTTGTGTCCACCTCATTTGCAGTTCTGTCTTAAAAAAAACTTCACTTACTACACTTCTGCTTTCTTAATGAGCTTTCTTATGAAGGTAATGGTGCCCAGTTTATCTGCATAAAATAGATTTATTTTTAGATGCATTAGATAAATGTTGTCAAGGAGAACTTTTGATGCTCAATATCTCTGAAAATCAAGAAATTGTCAGTTGTTATATACTTATGGATTGTCTATGTTAACGCTTTCAATGTGGGAAAGGCAATGTAGCCAGCCTCTGTGATTTTAAACATGGGTCTCATGATAGCTTTTTTGCTCTTCAAGCACCAGTTTCTGGTGCTTCTTTCAATCAGCAGAGTGTCTTAGTGTTTTTGTATTTTTTTTTTTTTTTTTAGAGAAAGTTCCTGGTGTGGTTTGAAAGAAAAATCTCAAAAATGTGACCCCTAATGTTTCAGAAACCAAAATACATATAAAAAGACTTAAATGATTATTATTATTGTTTTTTAAATCTTGTTATTTCAAGGTCGGTATCATGATATGGTGATCATGAAGCAATTTTTAAAAGTCTACAGTTGACACTAACTAAAACATTAACTATAGTTACATCATAAATTATAATCTAAACCAGGACAATAAATTATGTTGCTGAAATGTAACATAATTTTTCTTTCAAGAATATGTAACTCAGATTGGACTCTAAAATAAAAAAAATAAACAGTGAAGCCACAACAAATTCCATAATTTGCTTTCTTTTTTTTTAGTTATTGGTCTTTTGTTTTGTTTTGTTTTGGTATGTAAAAAGAGGAAATAGAGAGTAAGCAAGAAGTAGATAAATAGAAATAGATAATATAGAAAGAGAACATTTGTTAAGAAACCCTTGTATATTCAGACTTCATTGCTTGTTAACTATTTCAAAATATTTTTTTTATTGTAAAGTTCTCAGATCAATGAAGAAGGTAGGTGTGATCTTAAGTGAAATGAAAAAAAGTAGATAAAAGATAATATCAATTGATTTGAGAAAGTGCATCTGCAAAGGAGATTCTCTGTAGAGAAGGGAGACTTTGCTTGCTTTAAATATGAATTGACTGTATTCCAGAGATGGAAAACCTGCAGCTGGAAAAGATACAAAATGGATTTTCACTTTGAAGTATGGATGAATTAGCTCTAGAATTGTATCTTTATAAATAAGTATAGCTTAAGTGGTGGAAAGCAGAAAAAATGAGGAATTGCATATGTTATTTTAAACATGTTACTCCAAGTTAGGCTCAGTCTGGCAATTAGTGAAGGCAACTCTTCCTGAAAGGAACAACACTTTGAATGAATAAAATGAGAGCTTATTGAAAACAAAACCTTTTTCCATTTGACGCTGAATGAGTTTGGAACTCCTGAAGCTGTCTTGGATCTTTACCTACACATGGAACGAAAACATCAGACGTCTGAAATGGCATCTGCACCAGCACATTAAGCATGCCCAGGAGTGCTATCATGCTTGTAGTCCAGCTGGCGAGGAGTGGACGTGTTAATGCTATGAGACTCCTCAGCCACCAAACTGGGGCCACCATGTACACACCTCCTCCCAGGAACCAGCCCTGGAAAGTTTTGTTGGCAAAACACGCCTGGGAATCGCATGACAGAGTGAGACAGCCAAAAGTGTGCTGGCAGTACGGGCAGTCATGCTCCAGCTCCCAGGCACGGTTAAATTTGCTTGTACAGACATACACGGGTTGCCCAAAGGCTACGCTCAGAAGAACAGTCCAAGCACTCAGATGGCTTTAGGCATCTAAAAGAGAGCAATTGAAACGGCCTTTTCAAGAAGGCAGTATGACTTCTGGCTCTGTATTTAGATAAAGGATGGAAATGCATGCTACGCTGACTGCCCCATTTCAGGCTTCCTATGCCTCAGGAGCTAGAGCGCAGCCTCTTAGAACAGGCTGCCTAAATCTCTCATCACTCTCTTAATGGGAGGCATCATCACAGCGGGTACCTAACTCTATACATGGAAGGCAACCTGCAGTAACTGTGCTGCCCCTCAGCATCGATGTGGCAGGGAAGTCTGATTAGGTAGCAGCAACATGCTTCAGTCAGTAGTCCTCCACTAGCAGTTCTACTTTTTTTTTTTTGTTTGTTTCTTTCTGAAAAAGAGAGATTTTCTCCTCTCTCCTTCATGTTTTTCATGTGTTGAAATAAAAATGGAGTTGCATGAAACTATTCGTTAGTCACGTAATCACTTAAATATATATCCCATTCATTTCCAGCATACAAAAATGCAGACTGAAGGATGCTATGCTTAGCAGAATGTTATTTTTCTCCAACAACTACTGGCTACTCTGGAGGCAAGGGGTCAGGCACTTGATTAGATGAATTACAACTTAAAGTCCCCTAGTATAAACTATGTCATGCCCCAGGCTTCTCAAAACAAGGCACTCTATTTTAGATCATAATGGGTAACTGGATTCAGTAAATGGCCTAATCACAGCAACATAAATATTTATGGGAGAATTTTTCTAATTAAGGTATGAGCTTGTTTAGATGTTATCAGTTAGAAAGGGCTTTCCCAACAAGAAAATGGCTGTTAGGAGACATTAGGAAATGGTTAAACTCCAAGGGATTAAAAGGTCATTGAAGTGGCAACATGCAGAGTCTATTATGGTTGAAATTTAGCTTGCATTCATGTCTTATATGTATTCCACATTTGGAATCTAAAGAGCATCTTCTATGCTAAAAAACAAAATGGTAATTTTGTTCATTGTTTGAAAAATAAAGTAACATTACATTAGATTGCCCAAGCTATGTATTTATGGTCAATTTAGAAACAAAATATTCTCAAAAGAAACAATGTTTTTGCTTCTTGCTTAATGTTTTGCTCCATGAAAACCTATATTTACCTTCATAATGATGTTAGTGAAGTATATATCTAATAATGTCTACAGATCTCAGACTCATTCCCCTGTATCTCAGCTACACAGTGATTTTAGACTTAGAAAAATTATGTCTAACATAATTGTCCTTTAATGCTGTTGATCTTTGCTGATGCTGTGAATACTGATGGTGTAAACACGGATAATAAATTCATGGCAAGTGACATTTTGGTAACTGTGTTTTTCAGTTCTCCTACTGCAGGAATCAACTAACAATACATAGACCACATTCAGATTGTTGTTATGATAGTATAAAGCTTAAATAACATCACTGCTTTCAGGATAATTAGTCTAGGTTTACCTCAGTCTAAGTATCAGTACAATTCAGCCTTTAAAGTGAAATTTGTAAGTCATCTTACAGGGAAAGAGCTGTATAAAATTGGAAATGTGAAGTACAGGCAGAACTATTCCCTGGGGGAAAACGTATGTAATCTCTGTGGGACTTCATTATTCTGCTAAGAAGTGTGTGTGTGTCTGCCATATGGTATTTCACTCTGAAGGTATAACTCAAAAGGAAAACTCAGAAAAAGAGAAGAGAATGTTCTACAAACCTTCTGCCTTTGAGCAAAGTATTTTAAAATATTTCAAAGTATAACGTACAGAAATCTTCTAAATGTCGTCGACAAGGTTATTAATTTTCCCTGGCTACCTTTTTGAAGACAGAATCCACAAGAAGTTTCAAGACCAGGCACAAGGAATTAAACGTTACTGTTTTTCTGAAATAATGAAGTCTGTACTGTCTGGTAGTTGGTACCAGCTACAACAATGTTGGACATAAAACTATAGGCTTATGCAAAGTACCTTTGCTCATTTAGAATGTCATCCTGGCCAAACCCATGAAAAATACCTCCTAAATATCACATCTGTGACCTTGCTAAAGGCATCTACACAGTTGAGACTGAATGAGCTACTACCACAAACCATAGAAAAGAGTTTTTCTATGAACCATAGTTCAGAGGGTGATGGCATTCAAACATTGAATAAATCAGATTCTAAACTTTATCCCACCCCATTCATTAAACTTTTATTGATGAACTCTCCCCTCCTGTACACAAGTGCATTGACTTAAAGGACTGGGGCTTGGGGTAGAAGTTCAAATGTTCAAATGTATGGGATGGTGTTGAACTCTTGTTTGATTGAGATGGATCTGAATGTGGCAGAAAAATAAAATGTAAGGAAACCAAAAGTGGTCGGTTTGAGAGTCTGGGAGTTTGGGGAGGTTGCTGGATGCTGTCCAAGCCCCAGCAGCCTTGGTCACAGGAACCTGTGTGATGCTCATGCTCATGCTGCGGCTCCACAGCCATTAGTCGGAGGCCTATGTGCTGACTGATCTCCCAGGAGTACAAATATGATCTGGCTCAAGAACGGGCACATGATCACATTTCTGTCAAATTAGCCAGAACACACCATACGGAGCTTACATGGAGTTTATGTTGGCTTTATACCAGCTGGGGGAGGATGGACGACATTCAGTACAGCTTAAGTTAGAGTGGTGTAGACCAGTAATACCTGGTCTGAGCTGAGGTCTGTTTGACACAGATAATCCATTAGCATTTCTGAATGGATTTGAATGGGTGGTATTATGTCAGAGTAGTGCTTTTTGTCTTGTGGTGGAAGCATTTCTGATGCAGTAGTAGGACTTTTAAAAGGTAGATTTACTTCCCTGCTGAGCTGCAGTTTCAGTTTATAGCTGCTCTCCTACAGAGGAGAAATGATTTAGTCATGATTTGCTTTCCATTTTCTGAAGAATAGTCCTTCTATGGGTAGAGTAGTACACAACCACATATGCTGAAAAATGATACTGAGATAACAAAAATGAATCAGTCCTGGAGCTCCTATCTCCTTAGCATCTTCAGTAATCCCCAATTACTAATGACTGTGTTATTGGTTAGCTTTGCCAAGGGTGTTGTAGTTGTCTGTAGTTGTACTTATTGGGTGTCCCATGGGTATGTGTATAGAGTGAGCAGTATTTTTTTTTTTTTCATGTCAGAGAAAATAAAGATGTTTTGAGTGTTCAGAATGATTGTCCAGGCTAAAGACAGTGTGTTAGAATAATGGTACTTTATTATCTCAGTGCAACTTGAGACAGGACAAGAAGATAAATTTTACCTGATGGACAACTATCACAACTTGCAAGTAAAATGTGACATGATACATATCTGCCTTGTTATACAGCTGTAAGGCCTATATGGACTGGGTCATATGCTTGGGGGCTCCCACCACTTGACTGGATGTGCAGTCATGGAGTCTTATCTTTCCTTGAGTCTGATTCCCACCCAGGCCAGCAGTTCCCTGACAGAATTTGTAGCAGTATTGCTGTGCCTCAGACAATTTTAAATAAAACCAAACTGACTATAGACCATGTCATTTTGTAAGCCCACTTCATTTCTAGACATATGGTTCCCATAATGTTTTAGTTTTATGCAGCGTTCCTGTGAGGGGATGTGACTGGGCACATGGATGGTGGGAGGAGGAGGAGGCTGGGAAGGGAGCCAGTCCAACAGGAGTGAGATAGCTTTTACAGCACTGTGCCCACCATACAGAGACAGCCCAACAGTAAAAAATGTGCCACTGGAAGATTATCATTGATAGCAGGCATCCCAAAGCCTCACACAACAGTTTCTCCAGGTACAGTGAGAGCTATCAGTCACCTTTAGGTTCCTCTACTGTTCTATGATAGTAGTTTTCTGGGAGTCAGCAATCAGACTCAATTACAACCATTTACTGCACCTCTAAAAACATCCACAAAAGCAGCCCCACCATGACACAAACATGCAGGGCTGTTCCTTTGGGATGAAAGGGTGCTCCTGTCTGCAGCCTCCGCACCAGGCAGTGTCCTGGAAGTTTTGCTTGCTTGGTGGGTGAAACCTGATGCCCGTGTTTATTCTGACATCTCCTTCAGACATTCTGATTCCTGCCTAAGTCTTTCCAGAAGAATATAAAATGCTAGACCTAGCTTTTCAAAAGAAATGTATGATTTTGAGTGTTTCAAGTTTAGCCCAACTTTTGCTCATTTTGAGACAATTATAAGGAGTCTGGCTTTCCAATCTGTATTATTTCCAAACAACTAGAGGAGCCTCACAGATAGAATTGCCCAGACTTCTCAGTCACATTTAAATATCTTGGACTCATCAAACAGCTGTTTTGTCTGAAATGTGACTTCAAAAGCATAAAAGATTATTATGAAGAGACAGCAGTGGAAACTGTTAAATGACAGTGGTCTAAGTTCTTCCCAGGAGGGAAGCATTCCTATTGGGTTGTTTTCAATATCTGTTTAATTTTCAGGAATGAATAGTTTATCTGACATTGATGTTACAAGTGAAGATTTAGATTGTGTCCCAAGTACAAAAGCTGGAAAACAACAGCTTTCTCTACTAAAATGCATGTTAGACAAAACCTGTAGGAGCAAGACAGTAACTATACACAAGGCATATTTGCCCACATTATTTAGCAGCAGAAAATGTGTGAAAACACACACACAAAAAAAGGACTGATCAAGGAACAGAATGTTTGTCAAATACTAAATTCAAAACAGATTTTCTATTGGGAGAGCAAAAAGAGAAATCAGGAGCGGTGACCTTCCCAAAAGTTGACTCAAGTACACAGGTATGGCCCCTTGAGAACAGTGCATTTGGGTATGAGAGTAGGGTTTACCTTCACAGAGACTGTACCAGGGCCAACCTTTTCCTCCGTCATGCAAGTGTGGAGGGAAAAGGTTGCACCTCCACTAGTGAAGTGGCCCTGTCTCTATGTAACAGTGAAGGGTGGACTCCTCCAGTGCTTGGGCATTGGGATGGCTCAGAAAGCCCAGAAACGTGCTATGTCAATAGAAGAGGTTTGTGTGAATGATGCAGCAGACCCATGGTTATCAGATTAGCCAGGCAGGGTAGTAGCTACTGAAAGGAAGAGGTGCAGTCCTGATGCAGAGGTAGCCTGTGTCCCTGAATGCTCTATGCTTTACCAGATGAAAGACTGGTAAGCTGTGAGCTTTCAATATTTAAAATTAAATGAATTCTATTTTTTGAATCTCTTGTCAAAATGTCTCATTGTGGCTCAGTTATTTAAACTGCAGTGAGCAAATTCTGAATTTTAGCAATATGCTTTTTCCTGGTAACTCTTTCCAAGAGAGCTTTATAGGTGCTTAACCCAAGGCTAAGATGAGGGGCGACCGGTGGTAGCTCCTCTTAACAGTAACAGCATGAACTGCTCCCTGTAGTTCATTACATCATACTTAGGTGTGCAGAACTCACACCAACAACTTTCCCCCCCAGAACACAACGTGTGTCATGCTGATAAAAGCAGCTGAGGGACTTGCTCTGTGCTGCAATTTCCCAATGTCTTGCTAAACCGAAGATAAGTAGACAGGCACCTGGGGGTCCCCCTCCTACACTGTGAAGGCAAAAGCCCTTCACCAGTTCACACCCACAGAGACAGCTTCTTCACTCTCAGCAGTTTTTCCATTACTTTGTGGCAGTGCTGAGAGCTTTCAGTGGAGTATGAAGGAACTGGCTGCTCTAGAAATTAACTTTTACATGGCAAATAAACCAGATTGTTGTCTGCACCTGCCTGACCTGTGGGGAATGGTGCAGAGGCAAAGAGAGTTTAATTCTCCGATGTTTCCAAAGTGTTTTGAGATCTTTGTTTTGAAGGAGGTGCTACACAAATGGAAAAAAACAAGATCGCTTGTGTGATATTACGGGCACATGCAAAATAGGATTTTGTTTTGATGGTAACAGCAATGATGACACAATCCTCTGCCTTGTGTGCTAATTGATCCATCAACAGACTGCACCACACCTCTGCTTTTCCTCCATATGGCGTATTAGTAATTAGGCCATTTGAGTCTCTTTTACGGAGGTGGCTCCGTACCTCTAAGTGAATTAAACTGTTTCAATTATTCAAAGACTTCTTACAGATTCACTTTTCATGAGCCCCTTTAAAGAAAAATAGTAGCTATATGGAAAATAATTTTGAGGATGATAATGCAATTGTTTATGCTTGGATTAACCTGTCAGTTGGTAAAAAGCAAAAGTGCACAAGAGGATCAGAAGGAGAGTGTAAGTCTTATGGAGATACTTTTGTTAGAGAAATTCCCAATCTTCTTAACATGTCAGTCAACTCAAGAACTGGAATGAAAAGCTTGAGCCTCTTTTTTCCTTTCTACTTCTCTCCCTATATCTTGAAACTGACAAATCAAGGATTGAAACATTTCTGAGCCCTGGGGAAAAAGAAAAAAAGGGGAAAAAAAAAGAAAAAGAGGGGATAAAAAAGATTAAAGATGGTTCTACAATTAATATGTAAATCTGGCTGATAAAGTCTGGCTAAGACAACCACAGCAGTACACAGACAAGCTACCGCAAGCGTGGCTGCTCTAAGTGGCATGCCGCTGCCGCATCACCATGCCAGCCTTCAGCATCCTCCCATCAAAGCCGGAGGACGAAAGCCTCGGCAGGGCCGAGGGCACACGACTGTGCTTGTGTCTCGTGTGCCTAAAATGGCTTTGCCTTTGGATAAATGTCCCTTTGTGCGGCTGGCTGTGCTCCCTGGTGAACCCCGCTGGAGGGATTCTTGCCTGAGGCTGATAAGCTGCACCGAGCTAGGGACCCTGCTGCTGGGGGCTCACGGGCTTTTCCAGCCCCGCTGCAGGTGCCGGCTAATTAGCCTTGTTAAAGCAACTTCATTTGCCCCTCCAGCAGTTAATATCTCAATTTCGAACCTTCATTACTGGGGGTTAATAACTGCAGTGCAGAAATGCACCTGGGACTTGAGTTTGATATAAAATGGAGACTGTTTTTGCGTCCTGATCAGAGTAAATATTGCAAGGGAGAAATGCTATCTGACACACCCTGAAACCACCCAGATCCATTCTTGCCTTTCCTGGGTACTCACCTCCCTCACAGGTGCTGGGGAGATGCCTGAATATCACTTGGGTGTGGGTATGTATTTTCCTGTGACTTGAAAGACCACGTTGTCAGTCTCTGAGAAAGCACATTTCAACGAGAAAGCTCATTTCCCTTGGGGGTTACAGGCAATTAGCACTGCAGCATTCGGATCACATTTCTGACATTTAGAATAACGCGCAGAAGTCACAGAAACTTCATTCTTTGCACAACTCATTTGGGTTAGGAAAGTGCTTTAAAATAGCAAAATGCTCACTGAAGAACCTCCTCCTGCAGTGCCAGCCCTGGCAGGCGGGGTCCTGCTGGTCCCCACTGTCCCCTCCAGTTGTGAGCAGCAAGGACTAGTTTTCCCGGGATGGACCTCTAGCATCTGGTCTGCATCTCCCAGAAATGAGGACCCATGGGGCTTTCACAACGAGTTTCAAGCCCTTCACACCGAGGAGCAAACCACTATTGAAACTGCATTCATTAGCTGTTTTCCTTCCACTGGCTCCATTGCTGGAACCAACTCCAAAATGACAGAAATCAAAGATTTTTTTTATTTCTTTTTTTTCTGGCACAGTTCTCACCACGGGTTTAGGCAGGGAACATGTTGTGGAAATTGTCTGCTCCCTGGATCCCACTTGCCTTTTGTTCACTCCCATTGAGCTGGCATGGCTCATCTTCCGCGGGCTGCCGGGGCAGCAGGAGAGCAGTGTGCTGCCGGCGCTCCCCACATCCCCTCTAGGAGCCTCTGGAGACATTTCTGGCCTTTTTAACCCTGGCCCGTCTCTGCGCATCCAGTCAAGTCAAGGGCAGCACTCTGATGGCAGAGTGTTCTTTCTGAGTAGATCTTCAGGAATGCTTATGGCTTGCAAGGAGCAATACTTTTCCAAAAAAATGGGGTGTGTGGCAGGTTATCCGTACCACTGCCCTTCTAAATAGGTTGGAAAATAGCAGCTAATAAATATCATGAATGCCTGCAGAAGGATTTCATTTAGGCTGTACTTCTGCAAATGAACTCCAAACTTTGGTTTGGTGTCTCTTCTTGTAATTGATATTTTGAACAAATCTCTTAGCAGTTTTGTGGCTTATTGCCCCCATGCGGATGAGGAATATTTGTGACATAGAACAACAAAATATGTCTCCAGCTGAGGTGTCAAGAACATCCAGATCTGGAGAGACTGCTTACAAGGCTCTGCTGATTTATTTGTCCTGTTTTCAGCCACAGGCACAAAAGGATCACAACTGACACCAAAATCTTTACAGTTCTTGAAAAGGAAAGAATGTCCTTTCTTCCTTTACCTCATCCTTGCTGTCCATCACCACCTAGCAGGTGACATTTCTATGCTGGGAAATAGTCCCTCTTCCTATCTCTCCCTAGCTCCAGAAAGCAAATGAACAAATGAACTACACCTCACTTCGCCACCATGTCCCAGGGGAAAACATTTTTTCTCTTCAGGAATCATTTCATGGCTGTATGGTTAATATCTAGCAGTATATCACAGTGCTTATCTGTACTGAAGAGCCTCTGCCAGCAGAAGGAAGCCCCATGGTGAAGGTACAGGCCTTGCCAGCATCCAGAAGGGAGATAGCTGCACCACCACATTTCTGATAATGGAAATAATCTGACAAAACCAGCCAGTTGTTATCAGACATGTTTGGAGCAGGGACTTGCTGATATGGAATTGTTGGATAGGATGCATAATGCTGAGGTATCTAGACTAGCTATGCTAATCACCACTTTGTACCATGAGAAGAGTGGTTTTCCTCCAGTTGCCAGCAGATTCCCCAGAGACGCAGTCTGGTCTGTTTCATGGCTATCCACAAAAGGAGAGGATGCAGAATAATTTTGAAAGGTCTGTATATAGTGCAAATGCACACAAGATATATAATGAATTTAGCATGTCTCTTCGAGCTCAGCAAATGGAGAGAGGTTGGAAGCCAAGGGTACTGAACAGATTTAATAACCTCTGGATGTAGGACCCATTCCCCTTGAAGGCAGTGGGAATTCATTTGATGATATCAATGGGAGCAGACCCCTCATTATGTAGGTATTCAGGGGCCATTTCTCATGTTTCTGCATTAGTAAAGTGCTGCAAATCCTTTATCCTTGATGCCAAGGCCCTCTACATGGGAACTAGGCATTGGGAAGGGGGCAAGATGCCTCAGCTCTCCCCAACACCATGGCAATGAGACTAGAACCTTTTCTCCCTTTTGTGTTTTTATTTTTCCCCAGTCTGTTTTCATAGTGTGGGATATGAAGGGTTTTAGAGCAAGGTCTTGCTGCAACAGCTAACATGTCTGGTACAAGGCCAGGGGTGGGTTCCAATCCAACTGCATTTGATTGTAATGCAGCTGAATACATATTCTAAAAGCCAAAAGAGCCACCAGCATATCTGCTCTGTAAAGAATTAGAAAGGCATAGCAGATAAATATTCAAATAAAAAAAAACAAGTGTTTAAAAAAAAAAAAAAAGAGCAAAGGTACAAAAATCCTTTTCTGCACACTACTTGTGATCATACCAAAGAGTATGCACATATATATATATATATATATACATGTATTTTCCAGAGAAAGTAATCAGCAGTTAATATAGGTAAGAACATATTGCACTGCCTGGTACACATACCATAAACTATTTCATCCTGTTGGAGAGGTAGATGATTTATGATTTTTTATCTTACTCACTTACTTTAAATCAGACCAATTAAAGTACAAATTCTTTTTTGAAATTCTCGCTCTCCTTTGTGCTTGGCAAAATGCTATCATGGTTCACTCTTTTTTTTTTTTTTTTTTTTTTTTAACTGCTGCCTCTTCCATTTGTCTTTTAGGATGTATTTCTCAAATTTATAGGCATTTACATGGAGAGCCCACTATTTTTTTTCCAACATCAAAAGCAAAATCTTCAGTGTTCCTCTGAATTTGCAGCCTTGCAAAGGACTTTTCAAACATGACAACAGGGAGATTGAAGTAGCTGATAATGCAATTAAAAACAGATTTTAATTCAGCATCTGTACAGATTTTACTTGATTGCTGGAACCAACTCAGCGGTATATTATATCAATGTTTCTAGCTGAAAACTTTTAATATAAAGTGCAATATGCAACATTTCCATCGTGGGATTCAGCTACTGAAAAGGTGTGTGGGTGTGTTCTCACTGGGCAGCAAAAAGTGAGTGATGGATAGTTTCCATCAAGCATA
This sequence comes from Aythya marila, assembly GCF_965140915.1. NCBI lineage: Eukaryota > Metazoa > Chordata > Aves > Anseriformes > Anatidae > Aythya > Aythya marila. The sequence continues at coordinate 175,879,108 of NC_139042.1, read as the reverse complement.
TCATTGCTTCCAGGTGTTGGCTCATTTTTATTAGCTACTCCTGGGCTTACCTACATTCTCAGAACATTTTTCTTCTCAAAATAATTCCTCAAAAAGGAGTTGCCATCCAAAGCGCAGCTAGATCTGCTAAGGTGTTTATGATACATTGCCAGATTCCACTTTCCAGGAAAAGTATGATCTACAACAAATTTTTGAGAAAAAGCAACAAAAAAAAAAATCAGACTTCTACCCATAGATCTCTTTGCAAAAGTGATAAATGTATTCCTTCTCTCCCACAAATTGCCTTTAATGTAGACATTAGAAAATATCTTGGCATTATTTTGTAAATATTTATTACGGCATGCCACTTCTGAGAAGCAGAATAACACTGAAGGCCATTGACCCTCAAAATTGATTTCCTGTCTGGAAAAAACTCTAGTGACTGTAGTTAAATGTAGTATCTAAAATTACCATAACTGCAAATGATAAAGATATTATCTTTTTTTTTGTTTGTTTGTTTGTTTGTTTTTCAAAATTACTCACCATCTATGGATTCAATACAACTAGTGAACAATCGGTGTCCTGATTTTGTAGTTCAGTTTCTTCAGTGATGAATAGATATCAAGGAAACATAAATATCTTATGAGCATTTAAAATATGTTTGTCTTTAAAATATTTCTGAAAGATGCTATGTTACAAACTGGAGCTCAAAACAAAGCCATGATGAACAATTCAAAATTATTAGAAGGAAACTAGGAGTAGCTTTCTTTTAAGTGTTTCAAACATTTTGGCACCACCTAAGCCATTTTGGAAAACAATTAGAACATGTTCATCGTGTTGAATGAAAGCTGATGGAATTCATGTGCAGTATGTTCTTGGTCAAATTACTTTTCCCAGATACATAGAATTCAGCTTTTGGATCAGGGTCTTAAAGTCAAAAGATGAATATTTGGTTCTGCCATAGAAAGCTATAGAAAAATTCCCTTAACTAAAAACATGCAATTGAAAGAAGTTGCTGATAAGTGTTTTCAAATGCCCGGGAGAGTTTTAAAAACTCTCTGATTTCATATAGCTATATTTTGGCTGAGGTATTACATTTTAATAATAACACCATGCAAAAATACACTTTGTGTTTGGATAATAATGGCTGTGTACAGAGACAGTAGGACACTTACTTATACTCTGGCAAGTTTTCCTTAAGACTTCTGGGGTAGGTGGGCACCCACAGCACCTTGGCCAAGGACCAGTAGGGAGAAGGACCCTTTGGGTTTGCTCTCGGGACAACAATATCACGAGATTTTTTTTCCCTGTCTGTATAGTTATGATGACTGTTGTGGGTGTTGTAAATGCATGCTGTTACTCATTTTTATCTCCTTCTGGTTGGTGTCAGAATAAAAGGACAGCTGCCTGGCCAACATCTCCATTTCTCTGGATGTCATGACCCTGAACACTGGGGTCTTGGGATACTCATGAGCCACCAGAGCTACAGGGACATTCCTCAGGGCAAGTCTTGCTGACTGGGTTAGCAATGCAGCAGACCTTGGAGGACAACAGTCCTGTGAAGGACACAGCTCCTAAGGACACAGCTCCTAGGGCCTGGCCAGCAAGCTGAGAGTCCTTGGCCTGTAGCAGAGGATGTCCCAGCCATGGGGAGGCTCCGTAGCTCCCATTGCTTTGTCTTTCAAGCCAGGCATGACCAGAGCTGAGAAAAGCAGTTTAATGTAGCTGGGAGAAGCTAGATATCTTTTATTGTCAGAGAGTTAAAGCAACCAATTCTTCCTTCTCCTGTTCTCCTGGTGCCACGGACCCTGCATGTTTGCCATAACATCCAATCAGTCATTCAAGCCTATGGATTCCTGGACAAATGGTACCAGTGTGTGTACATGTTCCTCACTGCTGTACAACAGGATGGGCTCCTGCAGCAGCCCCAAGCATGTGGCCCACACTTGTATTTCCTCTCTTCCTTCTCAGTGAAACCCCCAAGAGCAGCAGCACGGCATGGGTAGGATCGGCAGAGGCAGCAGGACAGAGAGGTGCAGGGAAGTGGATTGTTTTCATCCCATGCTCAGGCGTAGGTGGGCCAGAGGTGGTCTGGATTTTTTTCCAGGTGTGAGTAAGAGGAATGATTTTGAGATGCTCAAGCTCACTGACAGCCCATTAAGCAAAGGTAGCCTTTGCCAGGTCCAGAGATTTTATTTAAAAGTCTACCAGAGCTCAAAGCAAATTCACAGACACTTTCTGGCACTATAAGACACGTTTCTTCAAGCTTGCTTTGAATGCACTAAAACAATGCCAGTTACAAAAGCTGCTGCTGGAGCTGATGTGAGGTCTTGGCTTTCACATTTTCAACATCCACTCGAGAACAGAGGGAAATTCTGGCTTTGGCTGTGGAGAAGAGCTTCGGCAAAGGAAGTGAGCCTGACCCAACAGGCGCCCTGCGAGTGTCTCAGCAGGCTGGGAGGCAGAGAGCTGCAGGGCTGGGGAAATTCAGGTGTGGTGCGCAGAAGGGCTGCTGCAAGATGGGGTCTTCCACCACAGTAATGGGCAGGGATCCCAAAAAGCTCCAAACTTAATCATCCACAGACTCTGATTATTTTAGTAACCAGACTTAATTAACAACAGCATCAGCGAAGAGTTAATGTCAGGAATACCAGTCTTAGTCCTTTTTTTTTTTTTTTATGGTAAAAAAGTAATCTAAGAAAGAATATAAGGGTCTGGCTCACAATAAATGCATTTGTTCCCTTGTTAGAAGGACCCTTACAGTGCAAACTGTTTTAAGCTATTTACCCTCTCATGAATATCAAGAAGTTTTGCCCAAATAAGCGTTGTAAGACCAGACAAGTTATTTCAAAAATACAACATCTGGTTTATGTATTTCTTCCAGGGATGCCCTGTTATTTATACAGAAGCAATGCAAAATTTGTTTAATACAAAGATTCACCAGTTAAATATGCAAGCCCCAAACAAGGCTTAGCTGCTCAAATTTAACCATCTTTCTATCCCTGTGAACTGTCCAAATGAATCATAGCCCTAGGATACATTTCAGTTCATGCATATGTTTAGAATGAAAAAAAATTAACCCTTGGGCTACCATTGCTTTGGCAAGCAAAGGCATGTTATGTGTGAAGTGGGAGTGCAAATGTTTTATGGTTATTTATTATGGTAGTCAGAGAGTTAAAACAAAAACCACTAACTAAGAGCAGAACAATTACAGTGTTATTTTGTTTTGTAAAGAATGTGCTACATTAGACAGGAAGTTCAGCTTGCAGTGCATAAAATATAGAAAGCAAGAAAAGAAATCTATATGATCAGGATTAGATGGAAGCTTAATGGGCCTCTCAACCCACAATTAATAGAATTCCCCGATCTAGACTCTCTTCCCTTGCTTCTTGGTTATGTATTTATCTACGAACACATCAATCCAACCTGCTGTGCCCTCCTGCTTGTGCTGGCAGCCATCAGCTCAGTTCAGTATCACTTCTGCTTCCTGTGTCGAAACTCCCTGCCACTGCTGGCCCATAGATTGCAGGTCTACGTTCCTTATTCTGACCCAAGGTGAGGCACAGGACATAGATACTAATGGGAAATAATGCACAAGACCATCAAACACTGCACAGCAATTATTTTCTCTTAGTCTAAATTGTCCTTGATGGGAAGAATGCACATTGGACAGGTGCCAGCATATCAATGGTGAACTGAAATGTGTATCCCCAGACAGACATGTTACATTAGCTTAAATATTTTTCTTCATAGTCTGAAATTCTCTCTCTCTCTCTCTCTCTTTTTTTTTTTTTTTTCCTATGAACTGCTTCTTTACATTTCCAAGGTGTCTGAACATATATGAGCACCTTCCAGCTTCAGAATACTGTGTCTACACTGTTACGAGAGTGTAGATAGTACAAGCCAGAGCACAGAACACCCAACAAACTCCACATACCCAAATCTCATCAGATATGGATCCTTGCTGTGGAGAGGATTCCCAAGAGTTCACGCTACATGCCCAACCACAGCCATGTACTGTGAAAGTAGGTTTCTGGAGGACGAGGTGGTTCATGTGAGCCCTCTTCCACACATGAAGAGCCAAACAGAAATAGCCATGGTGGGGAGACATCAGGTAGTGCCATGAAGTCTCAGAAATACTGGGGATTTAGTCAACTTCTGCAAGGATCACGGTCATATCACCAATAGCAGCAGTATAAGGAAGGAGCCACACAGCTGGCTGAGGCTGTCTTCACCAGAACTGGCATAACCGATTACTTTAGGTTAAAGGAACTGAAACTAGTCTATCTCCAGAAGAAAGAGAAGAACCCATTTTTTTTGTGCCACTGTCATGAAGTGGGCATTGGAGGGAAGCCCATGGGCCTTCATGTAGTGCACCATTCAGAGTGAGGTCTCTCACACTGCTGTGCTCTGAGACCTGAGACTGTTTTGGCATCTGAGACAAGAACTGTTCAGTCCCTAAGCCAAACAAAACATCTACCTGCACGTTTTGCAGCAGCCCTGTCCATGCTTCCAGCTCAGAGCACCTCAACAAGGGCAGTTGGTTTCCTATGGGAGGGGGATGCATAGAGCAGGCACTCAGCGGCCTCTTGACTTCAGGCTCATCAGCAGGCTCCTACTGGCTCTTCACCTCCTGCTCACTTCCCAGATGAAACCTGGAATAAGAGGAAGAGTGACATTTTTTCTCCCTAAATCTGGAAGTGGAGTATCTCTGCTCCGCTCTGGACATTTGGTTCTGCTGTGCACAGACAAACCATTCCCACTCTTCCACAGGGGCTTAAGTATTGCACAGCCACCATGCCTCCCTTGGAAAATTGATGGTAATGTACAATCTAGGTAACTCTAGCCCACTTTTCTGCCTGAGGAGAAAAATCTGTTTATTGTAAGGTATTATCTGGAGGTATTTCTATATTCACAGATGAGTGGGTATGCAAATAAATGTGTGTATATGCACACACACATATATTAAATACATCTGTGAACTTTTATTCTCAAATGCAGACAAAATGCATGTGTCATGGTATGGATATATAGGCATGAAATATAGGTTTATATATAAAATATAGATATGAGTAATTTGCTTTCTTTTCCTTTTTCCCTAAAGAATAAAATTTGCTGATGTTGCATGAGTACTGGGAGTAATTGTAGAGAGTAAGCCTAATTCACTGAGAGCACCAGCAGCATACCTTAGACACACTAAAAGCTGCAGCACATTAAGAAAACAGTCTGATTTGCGAAGCTGTCAGGTTTTGAAAAAGTTGCTCACAGACATCTGCGGCACGTCTCTAATAGAGCCGGAAGCGCTCTTGTCTGACAATAGCTCTGTTTTCAATTTGGTAGCTCCTTCAGGGCTTATAACTCTGAGAAAAAAAAAATGCCCATTGTACTCAAAACAACAAGATTTTCACAATGGCTTGTGCTTTGTGCCTTGTCCCATCTTGTATTTGTAGGTGCCAAATTATAGATGTAGAAAGGGTATTCCTTTTGAGACCGTCACTTTGAACAATTAAACTGAGTTTTTCTCTCCAGAGTTTCAGATCTTTTTCTTTCATTTAATATTCTCTAAATATTGCAACAATATTTAGTTCTTCATCCTCAGCCATTAGCCCTTTAAAACATACTGTAAGATAGGAAGCAAGCAGAAACAAACAAACAGCAACAACAACAAAACCAACAAACAGCAAACCAACTCAAAGTTCCTGTTTTTTTCCTCCAACTTCCATATATTCATTAAAAATAAAAATAAAAATAAAGCATTGTGGTAAAGTTCTGCTTAAACCCATGTAGTTGGCTTAGCTAGTGATCTAAATCTGAGATATATTAAATCCTGAGAACATAAAAGTTCTGTTATATATGGATATATGGCCTTTTTTTTTTTTTTTTTTTTTTTTTTTTTTTTTTTTTTCCTAGATGATATAAGGTAAAATCCAGCTCACATAAATTTATGTCCCACTTAGCAGAGCTAAATATTTTCAGTATCACCTTTCCTGGAGACCTCTGTCACATGGGTTCTACCAGAGCCAAAAGCCCTTTCCAAGGACTGCTTGCTGTCTGTGCCACACTCCTGTAGGCAGGAGCTCATCTAACTCGAATGTGGATGTCTAAAACTAGATTTCTAAATCATAATTAATGACTCTGCTCCTCTTATAGTCAGTGGAGAGAAAAAGGCATCATTGCAGACAAATGCATTTGACTTCAGTGCATATTTTGGAGTGAGATTAGTGACAGGATTTTTCTTGTGGCTATTTGTGTCCAGTGAGGGCTGCTGATTACGCATGTTCCTCTACTGCTGCCTAATAGGCCGGTGTAGATCCTCTGCCTTCCTTCTCTGCCTCCCCTTCAAAACTAAATCAGTACCTCAGTTACGATCCACGAAGTCTTCTGTGTAAGATGGAAACATGCTGGGGTGAATCTGATGCAGCGTAATTATAATAACACTCTCTAAACTTAAGCAGACTTTTAAGAAACTTTTGAAATAATTTGTTTGTTCTTGTTTTGTGGTGTAGTTGTTAAATACAACCACTGCAAGGAAAACCATGGTATTATAATGCAAATTACAGATATGCAGCTATCCAGGGAACAGAAAAAGCTTAAATTTACATTATTGTTCTTTACCACTATATTTAAAATATGGCATTAGCATCTTGGTTTTGTTTTGTTTTGTCATTTTGTGCCATTATCTTAAAGATGTTTAAATGTGTTTGTGAAATATCCTGGGCGGATATGAACAGGCAGAGTTCCACTGGCTTCAGTATTGCATTGGCAGGCCAGCATTTGTCCATTTGTATTTACCTGACTTAGCAACAAACCCTGCACATTTTTAGAAAGAAAACAGAGCTGTACTGTAAGGATAGGTCAAAATGAAATGTTAACAGTCTGTTGCAAAGGCAAATGGGACCACTTTGCTTTTAACCACATTCCTCATTACAAAACATATCTCTGCAGACTTTGTGCTAGTAATTAAAAACGTCTGTTTTAGCATTTGATGTGTATTAGGCAAAGTTTCAAGTCATGCAGTCTGCAGCAGAAATGAATGTCCCCCACGATTAAAAACTCTTTGGATTCTGAGGGAGGAAAAGTGGAGAACATTTAATTAGACATGCTTTCATATTGTCTTGTAAATAAAATAAATAATAAAAAAACCCTCATGCAGGAAGATATTGCTTTACATTTTGATATGATTGATGTTATTTGTATACATTTGTGCTAGACAGCTATGTAGAAACTACTAAGCACTGAGTGCCAGGAACAGGCCATGGGCACAGATTTGTCATAACAGTGCATGGATGTGCTTCTGAGACAAATGTGTTAATAATTTACAGCTCTCAACCGGTTGGAGTTTGGCTCCTGAGGTCTTTCCCGAGGAAGGAATCCCATCTCTGGGAGATGTTTGTGTTATCTCATGTTGCCTCTTCTCCCACTACTTATATGTTTTGATTTTTTTTTTCTATTCTTTTCTCTTTGATTTCCAAGTGGATCTGCTTCACAACAACAACCACTGACATTTCCATTTTTCAAAGCCTATTTTAGAAACATGGCTGGACCTGCCTCATCTCAGACCAAGGACAATGACGAGCTTTTAGCAAAGGGTAACTCTACTCAAGCTGGAAGCAAGGCAGGGCTTCCCAAGCTATGGCCATTAAATCACAGAAGGACAGAAGGAAAAGGATGCAATGCAGAAGATTGTAACTAGTGATCCTGAGAAACGGTATGATTTAAATTATCATTGTCTGAAGCAAAGCATGGTGAGGATAGAGGTCCAGATGATCAGGGAGAAATCTCAGAGCTGACAAAGTTCTATAGATCAAAGTAAAGAAAAAGAGAATTAACAATGAACTATTCATTTGGTGTGAATTTCTAATATCTTCCTCAAGACAATTTCTGTGCACTCTGTAGTATTTCTTATGTAAATTATATTATTTTAAGCATTTTTTTTTTGCAGCAAACCATAGTTTATCTAAGTTTACTTGTATAAAATGAACACAACTGCAAAATCATTTAAAAGAAACACTGCCTACATGTATATTCAGCAATGCAGTTAGGATTTGTCAGCTTACATATGAATCACAGAATCATATGGGTTGGAAGGGATGTTAAACACCACCTAGTCCCAGCCCCCCTGCCATGAGCAAGGACACCACCCACTAGACCAGGTTGCCCAGAACCCCATCCATCCTGACCTTGAACACCTCCAGGGATGGAGCGTCCACAGCTTTCCATCTTTCTAATAAATCCACTTTAATTACCAAAAGGCTGCCATGGGATAATATGCATCTTTGAACTTTTATCTTGATTTGTGGGCTGGTTACCACCAGACTCTCTTCACATTAGAATTTCAAAGTTAGTTGAAACTACATTCCTCATGTTACCGTGTTTCCACAATAATGACACCTTTTTGTTTAAGCCACAGACAATTATAAAACTCTGCTCAAATAGGAAGTACATTTCTGCCTAACTGCACACTTTAAGCATGTTAATATTCCTTGCATGTTTGATCACATTTGGAGATAAATAAAAAGTTTAAACTGTATTTCACATGTCCTCTGGAAAAAGTCAAACAAGTTCAGTTTATATAAAAAAGTCTAAATTTAGGGGCATACATTAACATAGTTCGATTCAGCTGAAATGGAAATGATAACTGCCTAATTATGGTAGGTCTGGCTCATACCAGGGTCTGTTTTAATACTCAGTATTAGTGCATACTCAAGTTTTACATATCTCTGTACAATATAGATCTCATCAGATTAGCCATTACTGCACTGGGTTATTTTTTTCCAGGGCATATTCCTTTCAGTCCTCACAGCCCAACTTGCACTTCCTATAAGAGACAAGCAGTAGTGAAGGGACACACTTTAATTTGGAGATATCCATAAGCAGAAACACAGTGTCTGGGAAGTTCTTCTGAGAGTTCTGGTCTCTCTGAGAGGTCCTTTCCCCTTCAGAAGCTGTTTGAGTCAATTAACAATTCAAAAACAATTTTCAAGCCTTCTGGGGCATTTGCAGCTGCGGCTGAAACATGCTGCTTGGGTACTAAATGTAGCTCCAGCAGCTGGCTTGGGGCCAGCTGCAAACAGTGACATTGCAGCTTTCTGCTTGTTTCCTCAGGTGTGAAGCTGTACATGTGGACTCAGAGAGGCAGTGCCGGGAAACAATTCAGTCTGAAGCCCTTCCTTCCCCAGTCCCCTTCATTAAAAGTCCAAGATCACATCTAAATGTTTTCCTTCCTTCCTTCCTTCCTTCCTTCCTTCCTTCCTTCCTTCCTTCCTTCCTTCCTTCCTTCCTTCCTTCCTTCCTTCCTTCCTTCCTTCCTTCTTTCCTCCCTCCCTCCCTTCCTTCCTTCCTTCCTTCCTTCCTTCCTTCCTTCCTTCCTTCCTTCCTTCCTTCCTTCCTTCCTTCCTTCCTTCCTTCCTTCCTTCCTTCCTTCCTTCCTTCCTTCCTCCCTCCCTCCCTCCCTCCCTCCCTCCCTTCCTCCCTTCCTCCCTTCCTCCCTTCCTCCCTTCCTCCCTTCCTCCCTTCCTCCCTCCCTCCCTCCCTCTCTCCCTCCCTTCCTTCTTTCCTCCCTTCTTGCCTGCCTTTCTTTTTATTTTTTATTTCTTAATGGAAAGGATTGAACTTTGGACTAAGAATACAGAACGTCCTCTCTGAGAGTGAGGCATGATCCTGAGACAGAGGCCAATCTTTTTTTTTTTGCTTTGGATAAGCCACATTCTGGGGGGAATTCTTACCCAGCCCACAAACTATTGACAGACAAAACTTCTCCTGCCTCTTCACTTCTTCACCTCTTGTTCCCTGCTTGAGGTCCAAAGGACTATTAATCCTTCCAACATTTTTTGAACTGGACTCAAGTTTAGCATCCGCCTGTGCAGCTCAGTGAGGTGCAGACAATCCCATGGATGTTGTCTGTGGCTGCAAGCCAGCCTCAAATCCTTTAGCAGTTGCAGCGGTCCCCAGTGAAGTTGTTGCTTCATTGATGATTGCGCCCCATTGCCATGGTGAAGCAATGTTGGAATTTCCCCTGTTAGAACTACATCCACTAAAACATCTTCATTTGCCTCCTGAAGTAACGAGAGGAATATAAAAAATAGCATAATAAAAGAGTTTTGTAGTAGATAATGAGTATTTTAATAGAAACTGGAGGGAGAATGAAAGTGCCTAATTATAGTATGCGCAGGAAATGCATATTTTGAAGTGCTGTAGAAAGATGTGTGGGCAGGGAGCTATTTCAGCTGAGCCTTTGCATTGTGATGTTTCCCCAGCCAGAGGTCTCATGTTAGCTACTGAGCAGACGAAACCAAACACAGGAAATAATCAATCCAGGCAGAAAAAGGACAAGAAATTCAGGAGATTTTGAAAGCAGCAAATAATATCCTGGCTATATGTAATCCCAGACTACAGTTTGGTCTCTGAACTGATTTTACACACCTGGGACAAACATGGTTTGAACACAAACAAGTGTAGCTTAGGTTGCTTGGTTTTCATAGGTGAGGCTGGAGAAAGAAGGAAGTGACAGACTGAACATTTGGGGCTGATTTTTGTCTGTATGTGTCTCATCTTCATAGTCCCCAGTTATTTCAAAGAAAACTAGCACTCCTGTTTCAAAGAGAAGTCAACAAGCAAGCCAAGGCACTTCAGGAGCCATCCAGAAATGTTTCATGGTTGCAAAGAGGTGATGGGAAGGGATAGGGGCAATAACTGATCAAACAGAATTATGTGCACAAATCTGGATTCCTGGAAAAATCGAGTGTCCGGGCACAGACAGCACTTGCTGAGGAGATCTGTATGGATGTCACTGCCCTCAGCAGCATTTCAGGGACCAGACTTCTACCATGGAAGTACTTTCGGCTGCTCTTTGGTGAGAACTCTATGAGGCCAATGCCACCCAACTAGTGCAGAGAGTTCAGTAAGGGAAGCAAAATATATGTATGGACATTAAAAAGTCTGAAAGTGGCTCCCCACCCAGAGTCTTGCTGAGCATGTCTCAGGGAAAGTAACTGGATTTGTCATGCTGGCAGGTGACAAAGTAAACCTCTCTGACACAGAAGCATCACATCAGATAGACAACTGACCCCTCTCTCATTTTAATATTCACATGGGGAAAAGATGAAATGCTGATGCTGTGAAAGTGTTTCTTTCTTTACAGTTATAAAATTTCACAATGTAACTAAATTCCCAAGGAGGTCATGATACAGAAATAAAATCTCCTTAAATTGAAATAGACAAGAACTAAGGCAAGACAGCCATTGAAACTGAATCTTGCTTCTTAAGTATTTGGCATTTAAGAAAAAAATTTGGAGCTGACTTTGATTTATGCTTTACTATTTTATGTATGTATGACTTCTTTGTTTACGTATTCTTTTTTTTTTTTTTTTTTTGGTAGAAAAACCAGCATCAAAGTCATGCCTAGAGGACATGTATAAAATTTTAAACCAAGGCAGACAAGAATAAACAATATCCATGTGTATCTGTGTCAGTCAGTTGCAGGATGCTCAGGAGATATTGTTGTCTGCAAATATTCTCTCAGCTGCAGAGTGGGATTTATCCCAAAAGTGACTGAAGAATACTGCCCTTTATAGAGCATTTAGCAAATGCTAAATGCTCCAGTCCTTCCTGACGTGGGGTTAGCCTTTCTTGGGAACCTTAGCCCTTACCTCTGAGGCGTTTCCCTGAAAATGCTCCTTAGGGAGAAGGAACAACAGCTACTTTGAGTCCATTTCTGGCTGGACCCCATGTTTTGATCCATTCTGGCACTGGCGGAGGCAGCGCAGCCTTTGGAAGCACTCACTGCACTGGGGCCCTGCAGCTGGCAAGGAGGAGCCCAAGCCCTGGCCTTGCTCCAGGCTGGATTATTTAAAGTCAGTGCTGCTCCTTTTCTCCAGGTAGTGCTTCCACATGAGACAGGAGGGAGTGAGACAATTCCACGCCTGTGTCTTGGATCAAAATGTGGCCTTAATATAGATCTGCTCAAAACGGTTCCTTACCAAAATGCCAAGAGTGCAATAGTCCAATAAGATTATTTGTGCAGATAGAAGTCTCTGTAGACCACATGGATCGGACCCGTAGAATTTATTTTGGATGACTGCATGAAAAATCTACTGACAAAAAGTCTTTTGTATCTGTACATAATGACTTTCAACCTACATTTACTTTGCTTTTTAGTCTTGAAACATTTAACTGTCTTTAAGGGTAATTATTCTTCTATATGTAATAAATAATCTGCAACTCATTGACCAAGAAATAAGAGAGCCGTTCTGTAGGGAAATTCTTAAATTCTTAAAGACCCCTGCAGTTACAAAGAAGATGTTGTGCTACCCTAAAAGAGGGGAGGTGCACAAATGAACAGGTACAGCGAGAAAATTTGCCATGTGAAAGCATGCTCAGTCACTCTTCAAATACAGCTCAAAGAACTACTGTTTGACATTGTCAGGCTTAGTTCTGCATGTCACTAGGTCAGCCTTATGGCACTGCAAACGCACTGAATTAACAGCACTATGGTGATGGTACTTTAGCATGACACCAAAGTAAAGGAGTGGAGAACCACAGGGACTTAAGAGAAATTCTACCAGATTAGGCTGAAAGCCATCCTTGACAGTGTTCCCTCTGTGACAGTTTTCAGCAAAAGGTGCTTAGAGAAAAGACAGACAAACCCAGCAAGTCTGTAGTGATATTTCCACCTAGTACATCACCATTTTCTAACAATTGACTAGCTGGCATTTCCAAACAAGAAGTGGCAGTTTTATATAAACAGCCCTTAGTAGGGCTGCATCCACTTCAGCTAAGAAGTGGATGTATCTTATCACTTTTTTTTTTTTTTTTTTTTTTTTTTTCCTTTTACCTGTATAAGCTTTAAGCATTGAAAATGCTCATATTGTCCACTTTGAAGTTTCATCATTGTTAGTGGAGAATGACCATTTCTGTCCTGGAGGAAAAACAAACAAACAAACAAACAAACAAAAAACATAGGAAAGTGACAATATATCACAAAACTTGTCATTGTATCTGATACAACAAATGAAATTATTTGCTAAAATAGCTTTCTTGAACTGAAGGTGCCTTCTGTCTTTTCTCACAGAAAAAGAATGTGTAAAAAGTGGAAGGCCTGAACACATCACCAGGGACGGTGCCAAACTAGGCACACAAGGCCCAAGAAATTACCATATACTCCAGAGTCCTCCACTCTCACTCTCACCATCCACATGGATGTGTCTCAGAGGCTGGTGGCTATCTCAGAGGACAATTGGAAATATTCAGCTGTTCAGCTTCAAATGCTGTCCCATGTCACCAGTTCCTCTGAAGCAGAAGTAGTGGTTGGATCCTTAGCCTAGAGATTATTCTCATGAACTGTGTTTCAGCTCTTTGTAGAATATCACAAGTTTTACACACACTTAGAATCTGTCTACTTTATGACTCCCAGTTGAAAGGCTCCTCTGGAGGGTATCATTTCTTCCCAGACAGCTTCCTGTTGATTACTTGATATCAGATAATAACTGAATAAGGTTGGACAGGATCCTTAGAAAAGACTGCACTTATTGTAAGTGCATTACTGTGATGGCAAGTGCAGAAAGAGGAACTAGCGAAAGAGTGTGAGGAGAGAAGACAATAAGAATGCAACGCAGATTTCCAGAGCAGATAGTAATAAATCATTCAGTTTAATCAGATGTCTACAAGAAGAAACACCTAGCTGACTTGGATATGAGAGTCTACAGAGCTGCTTCGTACAATGACTAATAGCAATGCATATCAAGTACTACCTCTGTTATACAAGTGCATGCTTGCTTTCTCTGGAAAGGTGACTAAAACCACCAAACATTTTTTCCCTGTTACCTAAGCTGGACAAGGGAACAGGTTTTTGGAGTTGGAAGAGTGATGCATCTTTGTGTGCTTTTTTCCTCCGCACCATGTAAATGGAAGACAAACATCACCAGATCAAGAAAGCCAACTGCATAGTAGAGTAGATGTGATATCAAGAGAACAAATCTTGCATCCCACACAAAGGAGAACAGAATCAGCTCTGAATTAGCATTAAGTCTAGTGCTAGGATAACTTTGGTTCATCAGTCACTGGACTCTGCTGAGAATAAGAACAGAGTTCATTGATTGAAGGGACATATGTCCCACATTCATCTGCAAACCCGAGAAAGAAGTAACACCTGGCTGCAGATAAAGCAAGCTGCTGTGAAATGCCATAATGCAGAGGGAGAAGATTGTAGTGCTCTTCTCTGAGCTTGCCTGGAATATGCAGCTAAACAGACTTCGGGGTTTAATGTCTCACTTTGCACCACTATTGAAATAATGTTAGTAAGGGTAAATTATCAAAAGAACAAACCTGGAGAAAATTACTGCAAGAAAACCTTGCTAATGTGGGAAGGAGAAGCAAAGAGTCTGTGCAGATCTCTTCTGAAAGAACACACTAAGCAAAAGCAAATTCACACTTCCCTGGCCAAAAGAGGTTGGTGGAATAATCTGAAAGAAGTGTACCTAAGTCTCCTGAAAGTTGTCACATGAAGTCACAGACAGAGGACCCTGAGAGCTCTGTCAGATCATGCCTGAGAGAGGAGGAAAAGAATGTGAGCAACCGAGACTGGGATAGAGTTATTATACATGTTGTAACTAATACCATAGTGGCTTCTTCTAGGAAAAAAAAAATCTTTTTTCCCACAATTGTGAGAAACTAGAGGACAAAATATGTACAGCCAGCTGTATATTTACATAATGATGCCTCTTGCATAAAGCTATTGCTGGGTATAAATTAAAAAGCTTGAAAATATGATAATCCTATAGTTTGAATGATCAATGTGGTTGGAGTGTTTAACTGCTTTGGCAAATATAATCTAACCTATCAAGTTTTTTAGTTCCCATTTTTCTTCCTAAAAGTCCAGATTCGGATTCTAAATTCCACGGTTTTGTGCTGGCTGGGTTTCAGCCTTCAAAGCTGCTTGGTTGGTAGGAAGGAGAACCTACGTGGGATGGTAGGCCATATGAATCTGGAGATCAGACTATTTTTAGTCCAAAAACTCAGTGAACATTCAGGAAGTTTCATCCTGATATAGCGTTAAAATATGAAAGTGATGCTTCTGGCCCTGCCCACCTTCATTTGATGGAATGTTTAGAAACTGAACTAATGAAAAAATGTTGGAATAAATATTATTGACACAATAGAGCACAATATTATTAGCACAGTTCAATGCTGGTTAAGCCATTTGAAACCCCCCACAGGTTCACCAAAGTCAGCTGCTGCACAGCATATTGGCTGCCTAAATTACAGCCCTTGACACAACAAGTACTTGTGGGAGGTATGGGAAGGATTTTTGGTATATTTAGTAACCTGTGGATTCAGGATACCCTTGTGTTTGAAGAGAGGGCGTGAGCACAGAGACCGTTTTTTTCCAAGCCTGGTGCTGGCTGGGGCACCACCAGAGCCTGGTGGAAGGGGGTTCCAGGCCCAAGCCCTCAGGGCTGAGCCCAGAGTTCCTGCCCAGCAAAAAGAGCGGCAGCATCCCTGGAAAGGCAGATAGCTCAGAGAAATGTCCACCTGCAAGTCAGAAGGAGGTCATAGGGTCCATGGTGCTTGTTTCCAGTGTGGATAGTACAAAACAGAGTGTTTGGACATAAATTTACTTTAACCTTGTTTTGGAGAGTCACCAGAGTCAGGATCCTGACTTTCCAGCATAGCCAGATAGAAGATGAGGGACTTCATGAGACAAGTCAGCTCCTGTAAGATCCCTGTTTCCTGCACTGAACCAAGGCCTTGGTTTCTACAATGAGACTTCAGGATGGGCCTTAGTACATTCGCAGAGCTGGGACTTCATAACCATACAGTACATCAGGGTCTTGTTTTATTTTTTTTTTCAGAAGTGTTTCATTGAAACATAATTAAATAGCATAAAAGGTAGGTATATGGCAGATATATCTCAGTAGCTATGTATGAGAACAGAATTTGTTCATAGTGTTTTTGGTAGAAAGTTCTGGATAGCAAGAAAAAGTATATATATTTTTATCTCTGTGCACTTAAGGAATGTACTGATTTTTCAATATGTATTTTTAAGTATGCACTGTATGAAGTTTTACCTGGTCTAAGTAAACACAGTCCCTCTGAATTCTTGGCTTATTATCTTCAACTGCATTTGGGATAATTTGTTATTTGAGTTGCAGCCACAGAAATATTTTCAGACAGAGACTAAGCACCAGTTGTTTTCTTCTGTCAACATGCAGTTCTGCATGAGCACTGGGGAGCATTTTATTTCTGGTCACCTTCTGAAGGAGATGCGTTGCTGTTAAACTCCACATCCTCTCCCAGCCCCATCAGGAAAAGACCACATTGTTTTCCCCGGCATTAACAAGCCCTGCCTCCCACTGCTAACACTGATTTCTCTGGAAGAGAAGAGAGGGCACTCCCTATGATAACCCAGTGTTAGGCCCTCTGTTCAACAGCTGTGCTAAATGAACCTGTACTTGATTATGTATTAAAACCCATCAATCTTGCACAGGGTTTCCAAACCCTCCACAACCTCCTCAGCAGGCATAATGGCAATCACCGCGTTTAAAGGTCATGGTTAGGAGCTTAATTTAAAGCTCTTATAATAATGCAATTTAATTCTGGAAAATGCCATAGTATTGCTCTCTGAGGACTCCCGTCAGACAGAAGACACTTAGTGCTTGCGCGCAGGTTTGATTTATTTATTCCTTTGAATAACGTTTATGTCATTATCTTTTTAACTTACTAATGTTTCCACTTATTAGGTGGTAGGAAGGCTTTCATAGCCACAGTAAATTTCAAAGGAAAAACATCCGTTACATTTCAAATTTCTACAATATTTTTTATAAAAGTGAATAATGTGTGTGCTGTGTAGCAAAAAAAAAAAAAAAAAAAAAAAAAAAGTTAAATCAGTTTAAGTATTGCAAGGTTTTGTGTCCTGCTTTAAAAAAGACTTTCACATCTAATGAAGCCATAATAAATAGATTTGCAACATGTGTTTTCTTTTGATAGCAGCAGCTAAATAAAGCTGAAGAGGTGGCTTAGTGGTGCAAGCACCATGTTTGAGACACCTAGACTCTCTGGAACCAGGGGTTTAAATCTCAACAGGCTTGACTCAATCCTTCAGCACCTTTAGGCAGACATTTAGTTTCATGTGCCTACCATGCAGTGAAGTGACACTTTGTGAACCAAGGCCCTGGCTCCTATGCACAAAACTTGCATCACTTGTTCTGTTCCTAGTGGCATTGGTCTTAATTGCTTTTCTCCTCATGGGTATGAAGCTTTCTTGGTGCTGGCAGCTGCCGGGCTTTGCTCTACAGGAGTCCACAGTCTGGCAGGGAGGTACACAACCAGCTTTAGTCATTCCAAGATACTTTCAAGACTAGAAATTCTGAACAAGAGAAAACCAAACTGATACTATACCCAAACCTACTCTTCATAAGACCAGCTTATTACCTGGGGCACAGCACTGTGTGACCTTGATGTTACAGCGAGTTGCTCCCAAAGTCAGGAGGGGAAGAAAGATGCTGCAGAGATGTCTTGGGTGCTTCCACACAGCTCTCCCCATGCTTCTTGCCTGTTCAGGGAAGGTGTGTGGGATGCTACTGGATATCTCCGGCTCATATTATCATTTATCTTAAACTTGAAGTTTTGGCTGTGAGTGATGGAAAGCTCACTGTTCAATATGCAGCCACAAAACTCATACAACATTTAGGGAAAACCAGAAGAGCTTGGTACATACCAACAACACATACCATTTTATCATGTGGAGGGCCTGAGTTTTTCTGCAAAGAATTTACCTTTCTTACCACTCTAATACATGACATAGAAAAGGGAAAGAAAACCGTCTATAAATACATTCACAGCTAATTACTCACAGTGAGAAACAGAGGGTATAAAAATGTTGAATTTCTAAAAGGATTGTTCTAGCTCTGAAGTGACATGCCATAAAATCTATTTTCATTACGTTAAGATACTCCGGAGCAAGAGCCAGGTGGCTTTTCATGGGCCTTAAGAAACCTGCCCATTGTAACAGGGCAGGCTGGCCAGTTATAGCACAGCATGGGGGAGAGCAAAATAAACAGCTCTGATGGAGACCGGCCAGGCCACCACCACAACCCTAGCAGACAGAGTTATCTGAAACCTGATCATTGTGTAAAATTCAGAGTAACCGAATTGCTCTGGAGTGCCTGATTCAGCGCCCAACCATGGCTCTTTGCCATCAAATGGGCATTAGTGTTGTCCTGTTGGCTTAACACCAGCTAACTGCAAAGAGGCAGATCTCATCTCATGCTCATCAAAAAGTAAACACAGGGGTGTTTTAGCAAGATGCTAACGATATCCTTATTTTCTGTGATGGAATATATGTGGACAAAATAACTGTCTCCTTTTTTAATATATGTGATATTTAAAGCCTGACCCAAAGTCCAGAAAAATCTGCACATCTTCCCATTGACTCTGTGGACTTTGGATCACACCCCCAAAGCATAGAGAAGTGCATGAATAATAACAGAGAGCCAAGTACATCAAAAAATATCTTTTAAGTATGTATGTGTTCCTATTTAAATCCCTGAACTCAAATTACAGGGTTTTTAAAGAGCAGTTTTCTTACAAGCCAGGAACAAAGTATTTATATTAGCTATGCTGAAATGAAAAGGGAAACTAACAGAAGAGAGCTACACTATTCAACTGCTATTTAAAATCAAAATTACTGTTATTTTAAACCTAATATCTGCCATAATCTGACTTAAGTAAAAGTAAAAATACTACATCTTTCAGCATTAAAAATACATCTTTAAATCAAATATGTAAAATTCATAAAAAAAAAAAAATAAGAAGGAAATTGAGATCTCTAGCCATACTCAGCTGAGAAGGTGTGGTACAGAGAATAGGAAATCATCTGGTTCTCACTGATTATAGCTCTTTGTATCAAAATACTCGAGGCTGAAATTAGCGCGATCCACAAGAGCAGGTGTTTTGAATTTTAATCTAAGATATAATTAGAGTCTGGAAAAAAAATCCTATATGATGCAGTAATTGAAAGGGCTAATCATGGGATGTTTTATTTTTAAAAATATTTAAAAATAGAACTACAAGCCATAAAAAAATCATATTCCACAAATCTTTATTTTGACTACATATAAAGCTGCAATCCATTACTACTTTGATTTGAAAAATTTAAACAATTCACTTGTATCTTTAAAATTGGTATGTAATTATCAAGCTCTTTATCTTGCATTTCATGTTGTTTATATAAACATTGTTAAAATCTCTAATGCTTGCACAATCACTCTGTAGGAATAATTGTCAAGGCCAAATATTGGTTTAAATGCCACCTGGATTCAAAGATTATATTTAGATTGAACTAAAAGTTTTCCTTTAACTGTTGCCCATTGTTTCCAAATGATATGTCTTGGGATTTCAAGTATCCAATCTTCTATTGTAGTGTTTGGAGTGAGAGGATGTCAAATTCAGCAGCGCTTCTTGTTTGTGATGGACAGTATACAGTCCTACGGCTTTTCCAGCCACTGTTTTGTAGTCAAGGTTGATAATCACAGGAACTGATGCTGTTAAAAATTTGTATGATGGCTCCCATCTTCTTAGCTATTACCTCTGATTTTGAGCTAAAATGGCAATGCAATCAAGCAAGACAGGAATGAATCAATTAGATAGTGATCACAGTGAAAGTAATGAGTCCTTAACTTTCTAGTGCACAAACTAAGACAGCCTCAAGCAATTGGAACTGAATTGATCACTCCAGTCCTCAGTGGCTGCAGACTGCTGCACCACAGTTACAAATTAAGTCAGCTGAAATACAGCACCTGAAAGGACTAGCTGCTGAAAAATGATGGCTGATTTAACTGTGATGCACTGCTCCATCCTTACACTAGAAGCCAGGGAAATTAATGTGGATCACACCTCTCTGTGGGTTCCAGCACTGCTGTGGACTATGTGCCATAATACCATATCGATGCACTTCATTCTACTGAAGAGGTGTAAATAAGAGTGAAGATCACTGTCTACTAATAATGAGCAAAATCCATATCAGATAATATATTTTTATTATTAAAATATTATTATTAGCAAACCAGCATAGCTCAGAAAACCTGTCTTTTCTGTAGTCATGCCCGTTAAAGGCAGATATTAGCAATGAAGTTTGTAATCCATTAAAGAGTTATCTTCCAGACAGTCTGAATACCAGAGAAATGTGCATTTTATTACTGCAATGAAATGTTTCACTTTACCTGCAGTTCAGGTGACAACTTGCCTTCAGGTCTTTGGTGCTGAGATAATGCCAGTGATCCTCAGATCTGCTGCCAGTATGTCTCGTGGTGGAGCAGGGTCGGAGGGCCCATGGGCCTGGTAATTACTGCAATGTCAATCCCACCGCGGGGTCGCTGCCAGCAGCCTTACAATGGGACCAGACAGCTCAATCTCTGCGAGAATTTCCCTCCACTGAAGCACGCTGGAAGTGTTTCTTCCCTGTTCAAAGAGAAAACCTTTCATTCTGAAGGTGTTTTGAACTCTTTCGAAAGTGCAGATGTTGTTTATATGCTCTGGTACAAGGGAAAATATTCCCTTTTTTCATGCTTTCTAAACTTATTATTGAGGGAAAAAAAAAATGGGCAAGGTTCAAGTTTGCTAAGTGCCAAATTCTTCAAACTTTGTAATTTAAATCATCATCCCACATATATATTGGAAAGCCAGATGCTTTGTATCCTTTTTATCTCCAGTTCTATCTGTCAGGCACAAAGATTTCTGCATGTCGGCAAAGCAAGTGTTGCTTCTCAGCATGGCATTGCAGAGAGAGAGACAGAGATGTTTTTATTAGGCTCCCATTCCCTTGTTCTCACTGCATTTTTGTTTTTCAGCTTCAAGCAAAACTCGTAATAGGAATTCTTTCTACATTTAGTCTCAAAGGCTTGTTTCTGGTATCACAGCTAGGAGTTACCCATGAGAAACGTGTTAAATGAAATCTCGGTTACTTCAATAGACTTCTTAATCTGATTAATTGCTGAGTGAAGTAGATTTCACCGAGATGCATGTGTGCATATGTCCTCCATAATATTGTTTTCTGTTCTCATAGTATCTTGTCAATACTAGTCACTGGCTGTGACTCAGACTCAAGGCATCTGCTGTAATTGTAGGCTTTCAGACCTCCATGTTCATAACCGTAACGTGTAACTTTGACCAAACACTTGCAATACCAAAAAAGGGCTATCTCAACTTTGATGTAAAATTGTATGTGGTAGGAAAGAACAATCTGCCAAATCCATAGTTTCCAAAGGTAACTGGTGATAATTGCAAAATAAAAAGTTAAAGTTTGCTAAAGATTTTAATTATCCAAATACATATTACCTTCCCACAAGAAGCCATGCTTCAAGGGGAAAACACAGAACGGACGCTGCTTCATGAATGAGTTTTCAGTCTTTCTTTTAAACCTCATAGTTCCATGAAGATATCTGTCCCTTCACATTATCTAAACTTTGGTCTGGTTACTATTTTACTAATTTTGTCACTCTTTTCTAATGTTTATACAAATAATACTTGAGTGATTCATAAGCCATCTTTAACCCCTATCTGTGAGCTGTATTGGTATTATTTGCCCCATTTTACAAATAGTGCTTAAACATAATGTTTTTAAAATTTACAAATGATTTTGGGTGCCGAGGAGAAAATATATGATTTTTTGAAAGATATATCTGTTTGAGGCAGAGCTCTTACTGACTGCAGTGGCAGTTGCAGTCTGAGAATAATTCTGGATAGAAGGCACCATCTGATCCACCCCCCTGCTCAAAGCAGGGCCAATTTTACAAATTATATCCAAATTTGAAATCAGAGAAGGTCTTTCAGGGTCATATCTGGCCAAATCTGGAATATCTCCAAGTATGGACATTTCAAAACCATACTTCTGCAAATGAGGATCTGGAAATCCAAACAAAGAGTTACTGCCACACAGGGCACATAGATAATACTGTAAAGACAATTCTGTATGTTTTTCTCCATGCTGAACATTTTGGTGGTCTTGTCCTGCTGGTAGGTGATGTGTGGTAAGTCCCCTTTTGGCTGGTTTCTTATGCTTAGCACCCCAACACTGCAGCAGCTCAGTTTCTCAGAAGCAGAAGACTGCAAATATCTGCACTTATTCTAGTGCCCTGATGGAAATGAGTCTCTGCCAACACTTAAAGGCTGTTAGCAAATCCCTGGTGTCTTTGAGCACTTGTAGGCTGTACAACCTTGTGCTTATCCCTGTAATGGAGAATATAAACTGTCTGCAGTCTGCGAAGAAGAACCAAGCTGTTGTTATCTAACAGTGGGCTGCAGCCTTGAGCTTGTGAGCCCTCCTTACTGCAGGAGCAATGCCTGCCACATCTGAGGGATGTTTCTGGAGAATATTGTAAGAGCTACCATGGCCTTGAAATAAATGACCTCATACACATTATTTCCCTAAATTTCTTAGCGTCTTCATGGGTTATGGCTGTCAGTGGGGAAGAGAAAGCTGGTGAAGAAGTGGGTGAGCAGCACAGACTGTGATAAGCTAATTGACAAGTGTCAGTGTGTTTTCAAAGCACACAATTGCAGAGTATGAATGAACAGGCAGAATTTTATATAATTTCCTATAGTCGACACATGGAAAAGAAACTATGCCAGCTGTAGCTGCATGGAGTGGAGCTTCAAGGCTGGTTTGCAAAAAGGAGGGTGCAGGACCACTTAATGTGTTGGCCTGCGCTGCAGCAGCCTTGAATGCCAGGACATTTCCAGGGCTTCATGTGGGCAGGTGCCAGCCAGGGCAAAACCATACAGGCAGCCATCACACAGATCACCACTTCTGTGCTACTGTGAGGTGAGATTTCTCCTCCTAAACTTGGTGAAAGCTTGGAGCACACAAGAAATGGAAGATATATTTGCCATCTTAAGGATAGTCTAAGGAAAGAATAACAAAGAATAAAAAAGTCAAGTTCCATGAACTTAGAAGAGTCAAGAGTGATGTGCATAAAATTGTTGTTGAGGAAAAAAAAAAAAAAAAAAAAAAAAAGCTTTGGTTTTTAACAAAATATTAAAAAAAAAAAAACAAACAAAAACAAGCCTTGAGCTTTCTGTTGCAGAAAAGCAGACCTAATACGGAAGGGTGTGCTACAGGCAGCAGTCCAAGAGCACGCAAGAGATTTGTAAAAGTAATGCTTCAGGAAGCTTGGTCCAAAAGCGTGTTCCAGCAATGATTGTGCTGAAATTAATCACAAAGGAAAGCTACAGGAGCCAGCTAGCACTTTAACTCTAGCATAAACTGGCATTGCTTTTTTGGAATGAGTAGAGCTGTGCTGATTTATACCAGCTGATGATCTGGTCCACAAACGTTTTCTTATTCCAAATTTAATTATTTCCCAGAGTATAAGTGTGTCTATGTCTATCTCTGCTCATCTAATATTTCCAGATGCTAGTCTGGAAGTATGCTTACTGCAAGCATTAAATTGGTCAGTTTGAATGGAGTATGGGTTTCCTGACATCCTCACTGGATAATTTATTTCATCTTACAAATATGTTGGTTGATTATGAGAATCCTTCTTTTTTTTTTTTTTTTTTTCTTTATCAGTATTTAAATTCTCTGTGAACATAAACAAAAATGGCCTATTCTCACAATCCACAAGGGTAAGGCATGTTAATGATAGTTACACGTGTATATTGAATATATTTGTACATGAGGGTGATTCCTTATATTTGCAGTCCTAAGGAAAAAGCATAGTTTCCTGTTTATGAGCTACCAAAACCTTTGATTTCAAACAATTTAAAGTGGCATTTCTCAAGTCTTGTCTTTGTCTTTATTCGTACACCCCCTGAGTCTCTTTCACAGCACCTGTACAAACAGCAGCAAAGAGAAAACATGTGAGTGTGAAAAGGGCCTTCAGCTTCTCCCACCTACTTAATGAAACTTCCTTGCTTTTTTTTTTTTTTTTTTTTTTTTTTCCAGGCAAATGAAAGACGATAAATTACATGGGATGCTTTTTCAATGGCAGCAGGCGTGATAGGAGTGTCCTCATTTGATGCTCTAGGGGATAAGGCTTATAAATGGTGCCATAAAAAGTCTTTCTGGGATGTGAAAGCTTGCAGAGAATGAGGCAGTTCAGCAAGCTCTGTAGCTTAAACCAGTGTGCTGTGCTTGTCATGTGTCTGATCCGGTTTGTCATGACAAAGAGTCTGCTTAAATTTGTGTAGTTCAACTGGTTTCAGCAGAGTATCACAGACTTACACCAACTCAGAAAGAAATCTGCATTACAGAATAGAAATCTCTGCATTACTAATAGAGTTAGAAATTTTACAAAGAAATGTGTTACTACTGGAGTTTTTTAACATTCAATATAGCTGACAGCCCTTTTCACTAAATAATCTTTGAATCAGATACAGATCACTCATTTAGACGCAGTTTGGATGACTCTTTTGGACACCAGAGAAGAACTGGTTGTACCAGAAACCTTGTATTAAAAGACCTTGACTTGATTAATTTTAAATTAAAAGCAAATATAAATACAGGTAGTTCTACTTTAAATTGAACCTACTGTTTTCTGTTTCTAAAAATGTAGTTTGCTGAACTGGGAAGCTCATAGACTTGAATGTAAAACAGAGGTGGAATTTCTGGATGATGATGGTATAACATTTCATTCAGGCTTACATTGAAATCAAGGGGAGGGATCTAGACCTAACTGGATGATTACCCAGATCAAAAATAACTTATTAGGAACAAACAGACATCCTAAAAAGAATGGAAAAAGACTAATGTTCAGCTTACACAACCAAGTCTTAGAGGTCAGGAAGTGTATGGGTAAAATGAGAATTGCCAAATGACAAACTAGGTTGGATTTTTCAAACGCAGCTAAATCAAATAGAGATTATTTTAGCCAGACAAACAAAAAGATGATGATTTATAGCCACTATGCAGTGAACATGGTGCTGAAGTTAAGGATAATACAGATATGGCCCCAAGATGAATACTTTGGCTCAGTTTTCAACAGGGATGATGATGTCAAACAAGGCTGTGTTGCTAATGGGAATATGAGAATGGAAATGGAATTAACCACATCTAAGGTGGACACAAAACTCTAAAGAGATTAATGTGACTGAGTCAGCTTGCAGTAGAGCCACATCCTAGAGGAACTATGAAAGAACTGGTTTAAGAAACTGCAAGTCTGCTAACAAAGATTTTGAATGTGTCTATCAGAGGTGATAGCTCTTCCCTGAGAAAGCGAGCACTGGATCTAACTTAAGTAAAAAGGAGAAAATGTCTCAGTGACTACAAGACTGACTTCAGGAAGATGTGAACTTTCAAAATGCATATTGGAGGAAAAACAGGTACGGATATGAAGATGAAAAAGAAATAAAATGCCACTCACTGTAATAAAGGTAGATCATGTCAGAATAAGCTGGCAACCCCTTTTATTAGCAAGAGAATGAGATGCAACCCAGTTACCAGGAAAGCTTTTAACACAGGGCTGCATAGGAAATTGCTCGTTAAGCTGGAGAAAATTTGGATTAGTGGAAGAATTGTGAGGTGGAAAAAAATGAAAGATCACATTGAAAGGAGAAATACCAAACTGAAAGGAAGTTACTAGTGGAGTTCTTCCAAGATGTGTCTAGGGACTAATCCAATTTAACATTTTTAACAACTTTGGCAGAAATAGTAGAACTGTGCTCATGAAATTTTCTGATAATGCAATATGTAGTGTGAATGTGGAGGAGGACAGTATACAGGAAGAACTGGATAAGCCTTAGGACTAGAGTAATAGAAATGGGATGAATTTGAGTAATCCAAAAGGTAGGGTCAGGCACTTCAGGACTCATAATTTTCCCTAAGCAGGAATCTTTGAAAAAAGACCTGGGAATGGACTCTTGGATCACCAGATGACACTATGTGATGTGCCTGTGGAGAATACAAACCTCTTCAAATGTATCTGCTGGGGATCTCCACCAAAGGTAAGTATGACTGCCATTTTGTGACATAGAGTACTTCAATTTGAAATGAGATTTCTAACCAGAAGAGCAATACATCTGCAGCAGCCATTCACCAGCTTAAATATCCTATTACAACAGAACCTCATTAATTAATGGAAGGGAATCATCCAAAGATTAGCACGAGCTTGAATTCTACTTTTGATGAAAAACTAAGCCCATATTGCTAAGAAATATCGGTAGCTGTTAATCACTTGACTAGCCCAATCCCCAAATACTTATTTGTCTCTTCTGTGGCAAATGATCCCCATTAATAATATATCCCATATCATCACCTGTTACAAGTCTTGTTAACTAGTGACTGTTTTGATTTTCAGGCAGCTTCAGCAGCACATCTGTCTGCAGTTACTAAATTTTATTATTAAATCATGTTTTTTTTTTTTTTTTTCTTTTTATAGGTAATTTTCACCATGGATCCCCCTGCACATACTGCATAGGTTCTATGGAAACTTAATTCTTATCATTTTCAGATAGCATTATCAAAATATGAGACATATTTTCAGTAGGTGGGCTTTCCAACTGCTTGCCACCGTTTTTGCTCTGACCCAATGCAGACCAATGAAGGCCAGCAGGGTATGTCTGTATCCTGTCTTCTACCCCAGGGCATTGAGCCTTTTTTGTCAGAATTTTGATTTCTGCTAGAGTGATTTCTCTGCAGTTCATAATCAAGATAAAAGAGCCTTCATTTGATAAGTATTCTCTATTTAGCTGTGACAAAGTGCTCAGATGAAGGTTTTTGCTGTGCTGCACTTAGTGTATATAGGACAGCTCTGTGAACCTATTAACCTATTATTTAGACACTGGACGGGCACATTTCCAGTAGATGACTGGATGTTCACATTTTTTATTTGCTAAAGATTTCTTTGACCTTAGTGAAAACCAAAAGAGAGGAAATAGCATTCAAGGAGGCAGAACTTAAAATGAAAAACACATGAAACAGGAACTCCCCAAGGAACGGAGGAATGGAGCACTGGCCGAATTGGGGGTGTTTTCTGTTTGGCAGCCTTGCCAGGACATATGCAAAAAAAGTAATATTTGAACTTTCTATTCTCCATGTACAAATGTAGGGGAAAAAAAAAAAAAAAAAAAAAAAAAGAAGCCAACTAAAGCATTTAACGATGGATATAGCATCCCCGAGATGCAAACCTTTATTTCTTTTAATATAAAAATAAAAAAAAAATGTGGACTATATGGTGAATTCACTACTAGCAACTGGGTCCACATGTCTTTTATTTTAATACAGCAAATTAAATTGCAACTGATTTCTACGGTCACCTTGTTTTTTATGAGA
This sequence comes from Aythya marila, assembly GCF_965140915.1. Taxonomy (NCBI): domain Eukaryota; kingdom Metazoa; phylum Chordata; class Aves; order Anseriformes; family Anatidae; genus Aythya; species Aythya marila. The sequence goes on along the minus strand of NC_139042.1, from coordinate 175,851,867 downwards.
GTGAGAGGCTGCTTAGTGAAAGGCATGTATTTATGACTAATTTAAAGTATAGAAGATTTGTTACAGTGGCCTACACCTGTCACAGCCATTGATTTATACATATACTGAATTGCCATGTTAGCCTATGGGTAGCTTAAAATTACAGGCCTGGTATACATATACTACACAATTACAATACCAAATAATATCATCAGAAAAAAAATAGAATTTTCTACATACCACCGTCCAAAGAACTTTGCAGCATGGGAGCTTTCAGCTCAAGCTTGCACTGAGCTTTTGTACAGGCATGTACATGAGATCATGACACCCACTTTCTCTGGAATACAAAGCTTATTTAATAAGAGAAAAAGAATATTGCTGAGTATGATAACAAATATGGTTGTGATTTGCTGCTAACATAGACTCATCCCTTTGAGGCTCAAACTAATTTCGGGTAGGAAAGAAAGCTGGTGGAAAAGTCTTTTTAAAATCTCTTGTGGAGCCCAAGTCACCACGTTACAGCAATGTATTGGTGACAAGGGACTGTGGATCGGCTGCCTGCCATTGAATTTTCCCCACAAAGAACCGTCTGCAGAAGGCAGTTTGGGATCTTGATCTTGACCATAAATACTATCTGCTTATGGTCTTGAAACAAAAATCTTTCTGTGAGTAATTTTAAAAGGAGGATCTTGCTCCAACTGAAGTAGTTAAGTTTTGTCTCCAGTGATTCTAGCAAGCTCCAAAAGTGTTCAGCCTTTGGTATTTTCTGTGACTGTATTACACAGTGGGGGAGGTGGAACTGTGGATCTCATACTGATGATATGGGTCAGAGCCAGGACTGGGGAGCAAATGTGGTGCGATGCCTGACACATCTGCTGACATCTACTCTAACATTCGGCCCTACAGGAGGGCTGTAGCACCATTAATGCTCATGATAAATATTTTTATGAAACAACACAAACTAATCCCACTTCAATTCTTTGAGGTAGATGACAGAACACAGAAGATCCATTCCGATCTCCTGCTCCAGCCTTCCTGCTCTGTCCAGACTGCAGATCCCACAGAGACCCTGGGGAAAATTGCCTGATTCAGGAGACGACAGGTTGCCTGCCTGAAGCCCCATCACCACCAAGCAAAGACAGAGAGTCATTGCTAACATCATTTCCCTGAACTGACATTTTAGGAAGGGTTTAATATTAAAATTGGTCATCCTGGAGAAGAAGGGTGTAAAATAAAGCATTTCTGCTAAGTGGTAATAAATAAATGGAATGGACAATTTTTTCCCCTAAAAATTGTAACTTCCTGTTGCAAAGGTTGCCTTATTTATTTATTTATTTATTTTTAAATGGGAAATGATATCAAATAAACTATCTTTTTGCCAAGCCTTATGGGACTAAACAGAATTATGGAACATTCCAGGTTGACTTGGGGTGTGAATCTGGCTTATGTAAGATGGTCTGTCCTTTCTGCTTTTCCCATTGCCCTCTCCTTTGCTTTCACTCCTGCTTCATGGACACACAAGGCTCTGGAGGCTGGGTTTTCCTCTCCCTTTTCTGCAGTAGCAAACTCTTTTTTTTTTTTTTTTTTTTTTTTTTTTTTCAGATTATTCCATCATCTTCCTACACACAGGGTCACAGGGGAGGAATGCTCAAGGTCTGTGGTAGTTTATTTAGTTCACTCTTAATGGGAAAAATATCTGGGAAACATTTTTCCGGGTTCAGACAATTACCTGTACATCATTTGCAGTTTTCTTGTTGATGTGACATGTGTATAACATTTAGTTTTTTTAGACAGTTACATCATGTTACTTGATATATACATAACATCTGTAATGTAATTCATAAAACAAGCTGTGGCATCTCACATACCTCTATATTTACCGGATCTCAAAATACAAAGACTTCCCTTTAAAGCCTTGTGTAATTTTGTCTGCACAAGACTCAAAACCAAAAAAAAACCAAAACAAAATAAAACAAACCCCACATGATTGTAAATATTACTATAAAGCTTATATGTAAGTAAATATAAAGAAACACCCCCAACGTCTGTATCCACAATGTAATCTCAGAAGTAGGAAAAGCAGTGTTTTTTACTGTAACTAGAAGTTTCAAATTAAGGAATATTGGATATCTTGTTTGGCCGAGTGAGGCTGGAAGCCAGCTAGAACTTTCATTTGTATTTTTTCTTTTGTGTCTCTTTAAAATGTTCTTATTATTGAATATCGTATGTCTTGCTGTGTTTCTAAATTCATGCACATTTCCTGCTAAGAACATATGGAAAAGAGTAGATGGTTCAGAGTGAAATCTGGATGACATAATAAACCGTGAGAGAGAAACTTGAAGGATTAATACAGATCCAAAGACTGAAACTGTGTCTACTGTTAAGAGCATACCACCATTTTTTATAGTACAGACTTTTATTAGGCAGAAATAGGAAAATGCAAAAATAAGACTGTTACAGAAAGTTAAGATTTTGTATATGGGTATTCTGGAAGTAATGGCAATTTAGAAATGGTAATTCTTTAAGTATTTCTTTATTTTAATGAATTTTAAGGGCGTGCAGAACCTGTGTAAATTTCCAGTGTAATCTTGGTCCATTGCCTTTTCTTTTTTTAGAGTTTACTTTATTCTGAGCAAAGGGACAATTAGCAGTTCTCCTCTCCAGGGCAGGTGAATAATGCACAAATGCACTGCTGACAGCAGTCTCCATCAGCTTAGTGAACACTGCAGCCTTGAGCATGGGATACTGATAGAGCTCTACTTACCATGGGTTAATTAGTGAGGTGATGTTGCTTCTCATTACATTCATGCCTAGCAATATGGTCCTGGCCAGATCCTCAACCTGCAGAAAATTTTGCATGTACACATCAGATTTCTGTAGAGATAAATGCTAAAGGAAGGGGACAGAGCTCATTGCACTATATCCATGTGCCTTTAGGGCTCTGTAGGGGGTTGATGTGGGCTCACTGCTCAGCCTTTGGAGGCCAGTGGCAGTCAGTATGGATGCCACAATGCCACCTCATCATCTGGGGCTACTGCCAGGCCCACTTCCAGAAATGTGCAGCGTATGAGCACACCTGGGACAGCTGCAACTGCACATACCCTCAACCTTACACACTAGTCACTCTCATGTCTGCTTTCTGTGATGCAGAAAAATCACAGAGGATTTCCATAAAAAAAATAAAGATATTTCCAAGCTATTCTGCAAGATCTGAACCAGTCACCTTTGGTTCCTGAGATGGAGGAGAGAAGGAAATTTCTTTGACCTGTTTTAGATGCCTCTCTTCACGTGCAATGATGCACCACCAGAAGTTGCCTTTTTTCTCAATGAATATCAAGGGAGAATAGGGTTAGAAGTCTTTAACCTGCTGCAAGCCAGACGTCTCACTTTCAAACTCCTCAGTGTATATCAAACTGAATTAAAATATACACACACACACACAAAAAGTATTTTTGGAATAGAACACTAACTTTTTCCTTACTGATATGGTGTCCATGGTTGTGAGGGCATCCTGTGACTGTGCTGTGCTGGCAGAGGATGATGGTAGCAATGGTACATACTAGGAGCCAGAGCACAGAGTAAGCAAGAGAAGAAACAGACTTGAGCTATACAAGGCAATTTCACTATCTGAGACCTCTTGTGTGAGGACTAGGCGAGTATGGCAGTCCCCCATCCCTTCCTTAGCCAAGCTAAAGGAAAGCCCAGGATGGTCTACCTAGCTTAGAGAGGGAGAAGAGCTATGGATATGTAAAAGAAGGTTTTTACTATCTGTCAGGAAGGCTAGACCATGTCATGAGACCTTTGCTGGTGAAGTAGAGATGTAACACTTTGTGCAGGAAAAGAAGGCCATAGGTAAGTAGGAAAGATGAGACCTTATACTGAAACTGAGTTTAAGCCAACAGAAATATTTGTACTAGCAAATTCAAATCTGCTTTCAAATGACAATGAATGGACATCCACTCAGTTTTCTCTCTATCATGTGCCTTAATGCAAGTAATCATGTCCCTGGGGGGAAGTAAATTGATGTGAATATTTCATGCTATAGGTCATGGAGCAAGCAGTATTTAATAGTTCCTCACTGTGGTAATAGCAGTTCAATGTCTGCTGAAAACCTGAGAGACTGAGATATTTTAACATTTTAAAGTGATAACCAACCAGATATCTTCTTGTTAGAAACTCACCTTTTTTTCTGGACACATCCTGGGTAAAGGTCAGTCAGGCTCCCTCCAAGTGAAGGCACTAATGGGCAGGACTTGAACCTGGTAGGAATAATATGGTGGAAAATTTTTCCAGGCAGCTATTTTGACTTTGACTGTCAAAAAAATCTGTATTCAGCATGAAACTATCTGTAGTTGTAGCCTTAGTGATCTTTTAACAGGTTATTAAAATGACTTTCTAGTCACATCACAGTAAAGTTAGAAATAAAACCATTGGAAAGAAGGGAGAAAAATTGTTCTGATCTGGCTGCATTATTAGAACCCCTCATTCAAACTTTAACACAGCAGCAATAAAAATATTCTATTATTTCCTGCTGGTCAGCAAAAGGAAGCTGTCCTGAAGAATCTGTTTCCTGACTATCAGAAAACACTGGTGTAGAAACACATCTAAGTTTGTGCAAGAGAGGATTGATTAGTATTATTCATTTTGCAGCTCCCTAGTGTTGCCCACATCCTTTATAGAGGAGTAGGAGATGAAGTTGAAGTATAGAAAGAAAATATTAAACCTTTGGATGTCCTTAATTTCCCACCTATTTTTCTGAATACAGTAATCCATTATTTTGAAAGTTATTCCTTGCACCACAGCTATGTCAGCATGGACTCAGTCCTCCCTGTAGCAAAATCCATGTTTTTTTATGCAGTCATTCTGTCCAAGGAGGGCCTAAATGATTATTTCCTTTAAATTGTTTATCTGTGCTGATTACAGTGGGAAAACAAAGCAACAACAACAACCAAAAAAATCCATAAAATCAGAAGTTAATCTTAGCCAGGAAACAAGTAATACTGAGTCACTAAACCTGGCAAAGGTGGCTATTTAAGTGTAGGTATTCAGAGCCAATTCCTGTCTATATTTCATTGAAGCATAGCCATGGCATTTAATTTAGTTAGAAGTGCCAAATTAAACATTTAATTGACTTTTCTTTTACAAAAAGTTGTCTTAACTTTGGCTATACTTTGCTGTAGATGCTGCTACAGATATTATTAAACTGAGTGTGAAGCCCAGACAGTGCTAGTTTCTATGGGAAAGGAACACTATTTCAATGCTGTTCTTTGTTGTAATAAAATAATAATAATAAAAATAATAAACTCCCTTCCAAAGCTGTAGTCACAGCCTTACGGTAAATGTCCATTTTGAGAACTTACAGATTTTTCATTTCTTTTCTACATCCAAGGCTGGGAAGTCATACATTATTTGGTTAACTGACATTGTGGTAAAAAAGCTTTGGGGAACATAATTTTATATCAGGCAATAGACTTTTAAATCTGTTTTAACATTTTATTCTTGGATGTGTAAACAAATTCTAAGAAGCAGGCCTACTAAACCTTTCATTCTTCTGTCATCCTCCTAATGCATCACAGAGAAGTTATTCTCAGCTTTCACTGAAGCCATTGTATTTCTAATCCACTTCAGTCTGGGAAAATGGCACCCTGCTTTAATTAAAAGAGCAATGAATGTAAACTGACTTCAGTGAAGAGCTAAACTCTTTCTCTCCCCACTGAAAACCCATATGCTGAGTGATGTGCAGCACAAATCTCTCTACCTGTCCTGGATGATGGGTTAGCGCTGACTTGCTATGACATGATGAGACTCTGACGTTATCAGCACAACTCCTCTGAGGTTTGCTGGGAGTTACACCCGTGGCCCTGCAAGGACAATCTGGTCTCTCTTTTCTCCATTACTTCTCAGCTGTTATCAAGGAGAATACATGTTGCTAATCTCACATCTCAGTAGCACAAAAAGGGAGATTTTCTGAAAAGTGTGTCTACGGGGCTCACTCTGCTTCTTCCTTTTTATTTGCTTTCCTTGAAGATTTCACAGTACTACAAGTAATACAATGTTCTTGCTATATCTTCAGGGATAGGAAAGGACATGCACATTTATTCATTCTCTGGATCCCAATTTACAATGAAGTAGCTGCACACTCTGTGAGGGAAAAAAAAAAAAAAAAAAAGAAAAGAAATAGGATACTTAGGACGGAAACTTTCGGCAGGGTTTAGACAAGCCGAATGCAATTAGAGTGTGGTTGGGCCCCTGAAGCTGCTATCTTCACTCTTAGAAAATAAACATGCAGAAGTGGTCAAGATAGATGATTTGTGTTTCTCCAGAAAGATGCTTCCAGCAGATCATGGTTTATTTCAGTCATGTAAATTTGGTAGAGAAGCATTATTAGCAGCCCTGGCTGTAGGTTGAGGATGGCACAGAGCACGGCAGGTCGCTTGTTAGGGATCAGAGTGTAACAAGAGACACTCTGTGAAAAGGGGAGTGGGCGTTCTTTGGCATATTTACAGATACCACTCTCAGGTGTGGCCCCTCTCATCAGAGATGGACACTGTCTGAGGAGGTAATTCAGGAAGGAAGCCTGGAAGCATGTGGGTGTGATTCCTGCCCCAGGGAAAAAGTGGAATTGTTTATTCCAGCAGCAGTAAAAGAGCTGGCTGTCCATTTGGGTTAGGCCATTTATTTCCAACAAATTGATTATTCACTAAAAAACACAATTTTAGTTGGCCTGAAAAAGTTCTTGAATTCAGTACACATCTGCAGAGTTGTTTAAGCTGTTTGGGTTTTTCTTTCCTCAGGGGTAGATGCGTAAAAATGTGTTTCCTCAGGGCTAGGTGTGAGTATGTGATAGCCTCCCCAGTCACCTAGCCATCTGAAAGTTCATCTACTCTGTACAAGACTCCACTTCAGCTACAGCTTCTGCCTGAGGAGATTTGAACACATATGTCCTGCCAGCATGGAAACTGACTCCACCACCATGCATTTGGCCAGGGATTTCTGCAGTGTGTACTGCCTGTAGCGCATGAGGTGCTTCAAAGTGACTAGCACAAAATCTAGTCCAAAAACATGTCCCAAGAGAAAGAGGTTTGGGGATATGTATACAAACAAAATCACCGGGAACAGTGAGGAAGGAGTTCACAGAAAATCTCTGCTCTTGCTACAGGCTCATTTCACAACTACTGGTCAAGAGAGGATGGCTCCAGAGCCTGTGACTTTTGTGTATTCACCGAAAGGGAAGGCACTTTGGAGTCCTGGTTTTGCTCTGTTGTGTTTTAAGTTGTTTCATGCAAAATGAAGTGGTGACATCAGGACCAGCACAAGCATTCTCATCCCTGAACATCCTGTAGTTTGGGAGCCAGGAGCCCTTCTGGTATGCCAAGTCTCATCTGCCTGCGTCAGGACAGCACCGCGAGTGGTGTGAGGCTGCAGTCTTACCTCCTTCTTCACAGCTCCCCTAGTCTTGCCCACCACTTTCCTCTTCATAAAGACTACAAAAACAAAGTGGAAATGCTTTGTAGTTGATGTGAAACAACTTCATACAATGAGGCCTTATGACATTTTTTTTTTTTTAGTTGACAGAGTTCAAAATGAAAACCAATCAGTTTTGTTTTAGTTCTAAATTCTTTAATGGATAATTTGGGAGGCTGTGTTTTATTTTATTTTGCTTCACTGGCCAAAATGCAAAAAAAAAAAAACAACCAAGAACAACAACAACAACAAAAAAAACAAAACAACAAAACCCCACAATCAACCAACCAACAAAACAAAACAAAACAAAACAAATAAAATAAAATAAATAATAATAATAATAAATAATAATTAAAAAAAAAAACAAACAGGACTGTACCCCTACTCATTGTATGATTTTACTTTCCACTAAATGAGCCTTACTCAGCCTCCATCATTTTTGTGCATGGCTGTGCTGAGCCAGCAATCAACAGGCTGGGCTTCTGTAACAGTATTTTTCTGCAAGCATGTAAGATGTGTGTCCTGTGTTTTTTGGCCACTGTTTGACTTTTTGTCTGGATTTTCTCATCTGGTGTCGTTGAGTTCTGCCTTATTTTTTCTTTCAGATTTTGCTGACATTACCAGTCTTAGTGCCACCAGAGGGATGTGAGTGCATCAGTTTAAAAGAGAGGAAAAGTTTCAAACACAATCTTTTGACCATTAAAGCATATTACAAAGACTGTCTATTTCCTAAGGCTTTGGGGGAAGAATTGAGGGAATGAATGGGACAGGATACATTTTACTGCTTTGAATTACTAGCTAGCTAAGTTAATTTAATTTTGTTTTGCGTGAGCTCTGTTGTGTTGGCCTTGTATTTTAAATAATTGGTAATGTGCCGAAAGCTATGGATAGTCATTGTCCTTTGTATTTTAATTGTACTAAATAAAATGAGAACAATGGAAGCACAAAAACCTAGAGGTGAGTCATAAATAAGCATTATTTGGTTTCTAACGGACACATTTTAGTTTCCCATTTATAATGGGAGACATAAGTAAGGCATTTAAATATGTACTGAACAACTGAGAAGCAAATAGCCCTGGGTTCATTATGGTCTGAAATAAAGATTTCATTTTTTTTTTCTGAGCCACTAATAAAAATTAATCTTTACTGTTCAAGTTACATTTATTTTGCTAATAGAATAAACAAAAGAACTAATGACAAATTAGTAAGGTCTCCAATGGAAACTATTGCTATGTGACAGCTGGTCAGCTGAATAGAGTTATGCTTTGAGCCAGCTGAGAGAAGCAAAAAATATTATACTAAATTTGACACTAACAGGAAAGAAGAAAAAATCTCAGTGAATCTTCAAAGGAGACTTTGGTTTTGAAATTTTACATTGAACTAAAGAGCTTCAAGTGACTGGCGTAATGCAGTGATTATGGTAAAACAGCACCAATTATTTCCTTTAAGCTTTGTGTCTAAAACTGTTGTGGGTGGGTTTCTTAAGTGTTTTCTGAAGAAGAAAATAGTGACACTTCCACCTGTCAATACCATTCTGTGGGCAAATTTCATCTGCTCCTATCTGTCATACTCATACCTACCAGCAACCTAGATGAATTATGGGATGCTCTGTCTCCCTCAGATGTACCGTTATCCACAGACAGCTTTCTCCGACCTCTGCAAAAACTCTGTCAAGTTTGACAACACCCTGCAGCACTGGCATCTTCTCCTCTGACACACTATGTGTTTGTTTTACTTATTTTTCTCAGTACATTTTTGCCCAGACCATCTATTTCATTGAATCCTATCCAAGATGGCATGATTTCACAGAGTTCAGTTCTGCCGCATTGGCGTGGAGGGTCCTTACATACATTTATCGGTTGCTTGCTCGCCTGTGGAGGAAGGAGGCCCTCTAGAAATCTGTGTCTAGTACCTCTGATAGGCTGTTTTGCATTGCCCTAGTGATTTCTCTAGCAAACTCTCAAATTATTTGTGGCTTCAAATTATTTGTGAATTAAATATGAGGACAAACAACCCATTGTGCAGCAGGAAATACATAGTCTGCATAAATGCCCTCAAGTTTTCTGTTGGTTCTTTTCATTGAGAGCACCTGTATATTGCTAAACAGCATATAAATCTTAGGTTATTTGCATTTTACCCCCAAAGTCTTCTAATGAGTCTATGCTTTATTTTTATAAACATTTTATAAGCTGCCTGGAGGCTTGTATGTGCTGGTGGACATATTTTTTGGTTAAAATCTCACATTTCATTAAAAATAAAAAAGAAGCTCCCCATTGATATTCTAAGAATGAATTTTTGTCTTTGTTACATGGCTCATCAAACGAATGGTTCCAATTCTTCAGACTTAATGTTAGACAGATGTCTTGTTAGACAGATATTACCACATTTTTTTGGAATTCTACATGTTAGAGGATATATTTTTGCAGGCTGTGCTGCACATCAGACAAAAACCTTGTCCAAAAAGATGTAAATTAACACTTGTGGAGCCTTAGTATTCCAAATCCAGAGATGCTATTGTACACTCTTGGCCAAAGTCAAATAAGGAAAGTAGCACTCTGGAGCAGTTGGGATTTCAGTTCCTCATTACGAGCTCAGGACTACAAGTTGATTAGCACTTTGGCCTCGATCCAGAAAAGCACTTAGACTGAGAAAGTATATGGCAGTTGGGTGTTTAATTCCTTTAAACCTTTTTTTTTTGAAAATCTTAGCCTTAAGCATTAACTGCTGTAGGTGTATTCAATTGTCTAAATTAAGCGGGGTTCTGGCAGGGAGCTTGAATGCTTATCACAGCGAGGCTTCAAATCCCATTCACCAGGCTCCTCACTGTATGAAGTGCAAGGCACGCCGGATGCCACCAGCATTTTCCTTGAAGGTAGAAGATCTCTTCAGTCTCAGCAAGGTGACAGGCACTGAGCACTGAGTGAAGAGGTACAGAGAAGCTAGAAAGCTGGGCAAGTGATGGGAGGGAAGAACTGTCCAGAGGCAGGAGTCACACTCAGACCTACACATAATCCTCTGTGTGCTCTGACAGGGTTCTGAGACACATCCTTTATCTTCTAAAGCTCCCCCTCACTCTCCAGGACAAATACAATATTTTTCTCTTTCTAACTCCTCTCTTTCCATCTTTACTCAGTCTTTGCTCCATCGCTGTGTCCTCACACGGCTGGAGCTCATCAGCTCTAATGCCTTCTGCACTACAGCATTTTGCCCCCACATGACACATGGTGACCAGTCCTCAAGGAAATGGGACTTTGGCAGCTCTCAAATTTCTCCACAGTGGTTTATGTGATAGGTCGAGATAAAGCCCGGATTAGTGATACATTAATGTAAGATTTTGAGTATGTCTGGTCATGGCCTATAGTTCTACACATGGAAGTGATCTTTCTGCTACCTATGTGTGTGGATGCACCCTGAGGCCAAAGGCGAGCCCTCCTCTTTGGTGTGGTGTGATGCATGCAGTGCTGTGGGTCTTTTTAATAGTTTCCTACTTTTCAGCTGGAAGTATATCCCCTGAGGATATGTCTAATGAAGGTAGCTTGGGTATCACTATGTTACAGTGCGCTCCACTGAAGCTAATGTATTTCTTTTTCCCCAGGACTAATTAACTCAGATATGATTCTGAGCTAGTAGAGCTACGCAGCTTCCAGCACTCCAGCTAGCTCTTTCATGGGTAGCTCAGGTATCTCTATGTGGGGCTGAATTATGCCAGTGAGACATGTTATGAGCTCCTAAGCAATCCTTTTTAAAGAAATTCGAAGCAAGGAATTATCAGAATGCAAATGGATACAAAGTGTTGCATATGACTGTCGAATTTTGTCTAGATAATTTGATCCATACTCAGTTCAATTTTAATAAACTAACATCTATTTTTGAATTAATCTCTTTATGGCTTAAAAAAATCTGTTCTAAGCTGTAAGATCTGTCTCAATGAAACTGAAAATTAAATAAGAAATACCCACAGGAACTTGCAGGTTTTTGCTAACATCTTAATTAAATCCCACAGGTGGAGGAAAATTAATTGAAGACTTTTACCACTTTCCCCACTAACTTTTCCTACTCCAGGGATTCAAATAAATGGAGTTTACAAATTCACCCACTGTTTTGCTTTAAAACTTCACGAAACTTTGCTTTTTAGTAGGAAGTTAATTAGGTATAGTTCTTATTATACCTTTTATGTGGGTAAGACTCCTGAGGCACGGTAAACATTAATTAAGCTCCATAGTACCCTCTGAAGTAGATAGTTTTTACCCACAGCTATACTGAAAATAAGGCCTTCCCTCCTCTATTGAACCGGTGATATGCTCTATCCCCATATCAGCAAACCTACCTTAAACAATAAGAAGCAAATACACTGAAAGAAAGAGGGAAAAGAGCAGCACAGAATATTTTCCTATGCTTTCATTGCACCTGAGGACAATTTTTGAAGGCTATGGAGTTAAGCTATTTGGTGCAATGCTATTTGCAACATACTGTTATTTAGGTCTTTGTCATCCTAAAATTTGTTACCTGTTACATGACGTTCTACGTGCCTATATAAAATATAGGCATATTATACTAGTACCAAACTTCAAAAAAAAATAGTTTTTTGATGGTCTAGACATTTTCCAGTCAATAGCTTACAAGCTGAATGTTTCTGGGAATTGAATGCATTCGGATCATTCAGGGATTCTTTGAAGACCTGAGTACAACTGTACCCACATGTCTCTTCCACTAATGTACTTCAGTAGAAATAGGGATGTAAGAACCTAATACATCTGCACCACATTAATATTGTACTGGAATACCGGTATGGTAATGCTGTCGTAACATGATACAATAGACAAATCGCAATGGCTGTAAGACTTTCATATGGTACTGGTGTATGAAATCCATTAGTGTCAGCTGCAGCTTGGAGGGCTGTTGCTTTTGAGCATCAGGGAACAGCAAATAGTAAATTTGGTGCCTCTGAGTGTTGTAAACTGGTGCATTTTCAACTTCAGTGCTGCATTCCCCTGATAAGGAAAAGAGATCCAGAAATAAGTAATCACTTTAAACTCCAAAATTTTCTATGCTAAATGTTGCTTCCCTTAAGCTTAATTGATTTTTTTGGTGTCTCATAGACAATAGCCCACAAATAATTTGCTAAAATGCCCAGTGTCACTATATCCTTCAGGCAAGTACCTTTGCTTCTCTCAGAATCAATAGATCTCAATTTTCCTTTAGGACTTGTGTAGCTCTGAATGCCAACTTATTTTATGCACAGCAGGCCTAAATCCGCAGGTCCAAAACCCAGCAACATTAAAGGAAAGACTCTTTTCTTCCTTCAGTGGGTTCTCAGTCTATCTTCTGTTTTGCAAACAGGAATTACATAGATTTACAGGCTGTGTCTAAACTGCAAATCAGACTGGCAGGGAGCAGTCTCTGGCCTTGAAGGTGACTGTCAGAGTATGGCTTCTGCCCTCATAGAAAAACTCTCTTACCTAAGTCTCTTTCCCTCCCAAAGGAATAGGAATCAAGCTGACAACATTCGACCTCAACCTCCCACCCCCTGGCTCTGCTCAACCAGTGATTTCACAGAGATGCTTCATATTATGATGCAGCAAGAAGAAAGCTAAACATGTGGGAAATATAATAAAATAAATTTAGTGTAGCCCAATGAAAAGTGGGATACAACTTGTATAGGTCAATTTCAGTTACTTTAACCATATTTTTATTATTATTAATAATAATAATAAATAAATAAAGCATGTCCTTTTCTTCAATCATGTATTTATTGCAGTAACTCACACTTGCTTATATGCATCACAACTTGTACACAAACATCATAGCTTTGGCCAAGATTCTCTGAAGATTACTGGACTACAAGAACCGTAAACTGAATCAAATCAAAGGTCCAGGAGCCTGCATCCAAGTGTATCAAATGAAAGATACTTAAGAAAAAACATAAAACCAGGACAAGCATGTAGTGAAACTACCTTGGAACAGGCTTGCAGCTTCAGTGATTTGTGGTGCAGGTGCTTCCTGAGCCAGCAGTAGTTTCTTTATATTTATCGGTGTGAGATGGATTTTTCACCCATGAATTCATCTGATTTCTTTGTGAACTTCTGCACGTTGCTAGCATCTGCAACAGCCTGTGGTTGTGAGTGAATGTGAACTATCACCTTTTGTCCAGTTTGAATTTACCGCCTAGTTTCACCTGGTCCTTTAGTTTTGGTTGACACCCTATAGCTCTTGCACTGGAACAGACAATGATTTTTTTTCCCTCTGTTAAAATCCTGCACCTTACCACTATTTTTTGGAGAGCTTTTGGAATGACATAATGTCCTGATAAGCTGTGGGGCATTGGCCTCCCCAGGGAGGGGCAGCCCACAGGTCAGGAGTGAGCTGGCATTGCCCACCCCACAGGACCATCTTCTCAACCCACCACCAGGCACATGGTGGGATGGGATAGGGATGCCCATCCTGGGGCCCTGCTTTGCAGCTAGCAGAAGCTGTGGCCAGTGGGACCTGTTTCTGGGTGTTACCACTGGTGATGGTGCCTCAGCTCAGGATCCCTAAGGCTCCCCAGCTCCCCCAATACCCAGTTCCCCAAACTACTATGCTTTCTTTCTAAAGGGGGAAGCTCTTTATCATCACCACTGGGCAAAATTGAGCATAGCTGCAATTTGTTAGCAGAGGCTTTCATGAAATGTGTTTTTTCCAGGAGCTCTGAGCGCAGTGGGTTTTCAGTGGTGAGGAATAAGCGGCACTTGGCACAGTGTCCTTGCAATGGCCGCTGATGTAGCTGCAGAAGTGTTTTGCTTTCTGACTAGGAAAGGTAACTGCTGTACTTTTTTCACCCACATCAGCATTCCTCCCCTTCTGAGCATGTACTGCTTAGCCACAGAAAATTGCAAAAAATCCATGGTGTGTGAGGATTTAGTGAAAGTAACAACACCAACAGTCTTTTATCTATGCTGACTGAAAGTTAATCCATATATGCAAGAATCTGACACTTCAGCTTACTGGGAGTGACAGATACATAATGGAATCTCTTGAGCGTTATCACTTCCCAATAACAGAGCTTTGTCATCTTTTGTCTGACTCCAGCCTATACAAGCTTTTTGGTGAGTTTAAAATTCCTAGCACAAACTACAGGAATCTACTGCAAAGTTGTCATAGAAAAATGGATTAGATACAGATAAAAAAAAATATATATAAATGAGCTCTGAGGTCTCTGGAAGCCCTGCTCATTTATTATTTGAAGGTGATGCTATACACATATACACAGGCTGAAAATCAAAAATTTGGGTAAGGATGAAGTTCTGCACTAAATAATATAAGTTTATATATAATTGCTGATTGCTGACAATTTGCTTTCATTGTAAGCCCTATTTTCTTTTCTTTTCTTCTTTTTTTTTTTTTTTTACATGGTACTGGCCAGTAAACTCACAGTTCATCCCAAATTTCCAATTGATTCTTTTTGAATCTTTGATTTTACCAAATCCATATACAAACAGTGAAACTTGGTGAAATTTCAGGTAGCCTGTAGTTTCAGAAAGACACGATGCAAAATATCACGAGTCACTGAGGATATACTCTGTATGCAACAGGAGGATGACTTGCTGGGCTCAGGGGCAGACCAGTGAAACTGGGTCATCTCTTGCACCTTTGGAAGATGTACTGTGAAAAGGCATTGATGTGTGATCCGAAAACACAAAAGCATGCCTGCAGCCTTGTGGCAGCCATGCAGATCTCTGGAGTACACCCAATTACAGAGTAAATGAGGAGGACTTGAAGACCTGAAGGTGCGGTGCTGATGGGTTGGTATGACCTTTTCCATGACACATGACACTTACCAGAAAAATGTACGCACTAATTTCTGCACTGTGCTCAGAACTCCTGTTTGAAGCTCTGTCATTTAGGAAAATAGATGGTCTTTGTCTGCAGGAATTTACTCATCCTTACACACATTATTCTAGCAGTTAATCACTCTGGCAGCTAAAGTTCAGAGTCTTATTTCTAGTCTGAATTTTGTCAACATTCAGCTGGTAGGCATTGGATCTTATTATAGCTTTCTTTCTTGCTAGATTAAACACCCATCACCCATCAGATTCTGCTGGATACACTATTAACCATAAGCCTGCTCCAATATTTAGCTCATACTGAATTTCAGCCTTCATGCCCTTCACGAAGGCTTTACGAATCCTGCAGTACCAGCTTGTTTCCCATCCCACTTGCTCCTTGCAGTCTCTCACCAGCATGGCCTACCTTTTATAGTGAGAACTACAGCTTTGAAGGATGTTTTTTTCATAAATTTTACATGAACTTAATTTTTCTGGATTTTTTTCTTCTTTCTGTAACTCAGATACTGCTGCTGTTCTTACCTCCTTGCTGTCCTACACAAATCTTTTGTCACTAATGGTTTGAGACTTTCTGATCTCAGTATAGCAGTTATATCATAAGATATAGGAGCTGCGTAAGTTGGATGAATCAAACAGTCCCTTGTATTTTATATTAGCTGAGACAAAACTATTTTTTCTTTCTTCTGCATATCTGCATTCTTACACTCCCATCAGCTGTGCCAACAGTGCTCTGTGGGAGGCAGTTTCTACAGAAACATGTATCAAGATTTCTTTAGTGCCACAGTGGCCGCAGCATTGTTTAATGACTATTGAACTATTTATCTCAGTGTCCAAAGAATAGTAAAATCTGGTATCCAAAGTGGATGCCAGGAAATAGCTGGAGAAAATTTGCTCCAAAAAGTAATAAGAGCCACCTCAAAGCAGAAACACAGAAGAGAGAGGTAACAAAGACACCAGGCGGCTATAAAACTTCTTCAGATACCACTCCTTAAGGCAAATACTCTCTGGGAACCAGACTTCTGTCTGGAATATCTGGCTGATGTCCAGCTCTATATGTACAGAAGATATGGTCATTGATTCCCAGTCATATATTATACATCATGCTTTATCTTTAAAAAGTGAAACAGAATTTAGTTAACTGGATGGGCGGGGGAAGTCTAATCATGTATTATAAAACCCTACAAAGGTTTTTGTAATAACACTTGTACGAGAAACACAAAAAAGAACAAATCTTAATGTTAAGCTTAGCAATACAGAACAGGATCACCCAGTTCACTGTTTTCCTGTGACTGCTGCTGTAGCACATCCTACCTAGGAGCAGGTAGAGTCACTGTCCTTACCTACTTCAGATCTTGGGTATATCAGATTCTTAGCCTCTCCCTCTTCTTTCAGCACTGATTGCTGATCCCACTTTCCTCCAGTGAGATGTATAGCAACAGTGCATTATAATGTCCCAGCCATGCAGGATCTTACATGGAGTTAATGGGAAGTAAAGGATCTTTTGAATCCCTAATATTTGTTGTAGGCCTGCCCTCTTCCTGTGTTCCCCCTTTAAAAAAGATACAGATCATCTTTTTCATATAATTTTTCTGTTCTTTCTTCTTAAATGTGAGTGATGGAGAAACAGTCTATTCTTATCGACATAAATAAAGCCCCACAACCTGTTCTTCAATTTCAGCTTGTGTGACTGTGTCATGAATTTGATCTTGGGCAGAGTTTGCAATGTTTCAAAATAAAGTAACTGATGATACATATTTTGATCTTGCATTTTAAAAAGGAATTGAAGCATCTGTCTTGAAAGGGTCTTTTGGCAAGTACAATTAATTTTTCAAATATTAACTATGAGTGCAGCTGGCACTTCTCCAACATGAATAAAATTTCTGAACAACCTTCATTGCCATTCATCTTGAACATTCTTCAGAAAAGACTTGGCCTTCCTCTCTAACCCTGCTCTTTAGATATATATCTTGAAGTGTTAAGTGAAGACACAGGACACATTTCTGTGGATGTAGGAGGGGATATTTATTTTCTGATGGTTTAGTGAAAGACATTGATAGGTTATTTCTTAGTTCAGTAGCTCCTATGCACAGTATACAGAACAAAACAGAAACAAGGATACTTGAGGCCACCTAGTATTTTCACTCTTATAGATTTGCTCTTTGCTGTGCTCAACTCTTGTATGGCATTTTTTATCTCATTGAAGTACTTAAAAATGTCACTGATTCAGTTAATAATGCAGTGGTCAACATTAACATGGATATAATTAGCATTTGCAAGTATTTAAAGTTGCCATGGTACCTTTGCATAGATAATACTATGGTAACACAAATCAGGAAGAGACAAGATTTTAAATACCTTAATGGTGACCACCATTATTTGGCATTTTTATAACACTTCTTATTTGTAGTAGTTTACAGACATGAACTGGTTAATCTGCACAACAGTTTTCTGAGATCAGTATCTGAGTCTCCCATAGACCTATAGAATCATTTAGGTTTGAAAAGACCTCCAAGATCATCAAGTCCAACTATCAGCCTGACTTACTGAGTCCCATCACTAAACCATGATCCCTCGTGGCATGTCCACACATCTCTTAAATACCTCCTGGGATGGAGACTCCACAACTTCCCTGGGCAGCCCATTCCACTGTATGACCACCCTTCTTCCATGAAGAAATTCTTCCTGATATCCAATCTAAACAACCCCTGGCACAACTTGAGGCCATTCCCTCATGCTCTATGACTTGTCACCTGAGAAAAGAGACTGACACCCTCCTTACTGCAGCCTCTTCTCAGGTAGTTGCAAAAAGCAATGAGGTCTCCCTTGAGCCTCCTTTTCTCCAGACTAAATAACCACATTTCCTTCAGCTGCTCCTCATAAGTCTTGTTTTCTAGTCCCTTCACCAGCTTCATTGCTCTTCTCTGCACATGCTCAAGTAACTCAACATCCTTCTTGTAGTGAGGGGCCCAAATCTGAGGATAGTACTCAAGGTGCTGTCTCATCAGTGCAATGGCTCAGTCTAATATCATATGCAAGGGGACCGGGTAACGGTTGGAAGAAAAATACCATAAAATTAAAGATTTTTACAAATGTGATTGACTAGTATGTTAATAAGGAGCACTGTGAGACCCAAGCTAAAAATCATCTGTATGGTTCAAAATTCCTGCAACCAACACAGGAATCATGATATTCCTGAAAACATTTGTGCATGTTTTATTTGCCTCTGAGCTCTTTAACCTTTAGGGTACACTTGGGTCTTGTTTCTCACTTTTCTCCTCTACCAAGAGAGCTAGAAAGGTAGCTTTACTCTACAAGTAGAAGCTGAAAGTCTCACCCACACATTGCCCAAGGAGCTGAAGCTACAAGAAAAACATCTAAGATCACTGGTCTCACATAAAGCCACGAGAGCTGGCAACAATGAGCCAAGGAGGCTCCATTTTGCATATTAGCTCCTTTTCCCAGAAGGAGAAAGACACAGTCATGTAAGCCAACAGTTCTGCACTCTTCCTTTCCCATGTCTGCCCACTCCTGGAGGTGGAGTATTGAAGATAGCAAGAAAACACTGTTGTTCCCTTGCTTTCCAGATTCTCTTTTCCCTTGGCTTTTAAGGTCTCATATTCTTTTTGGGTAGGAATGGCACTATTGTAGCATACCTATCTCTACAGAAGAAATTATTACAGCTAAGACAGAGGATAGGCAATATGCCTCCTGCTGTTTTCCCCATAGTTTATGCCAGACTAACAGACTAACATTCTCCTACAAAAGAAACTTTTGCTGATTCAGCCATAAATTTCTTACAGTGACAACTGAAAATGCAAGGACTAAATGAAGAGAAACAAAACATTTCAACTGACACAAACAATAGCTGTGATTCAAATAAAAATGCAGTGAAAACCATAAATTTAGGAGAGGCTGAAACTTATTCAGATGAGACTAATTTATAGAGTGGCTGAAGTGAAAAATACAGTAATATTTAACAAAGTTTCTGTAGTAAGAGAAAAATGAGAAAAATGAGAAAATAATCTAACTAGATGCTGTTGAAAATCTTTGTTCTTTATGGTTGCAACAATAAATATCATAACTAATTTTTGATAGTTGCAGCCCAAGAGAAGTCAAAATGTCTCTTTGTTGATTTTAACACTTCTTGGAGTGCAAACAATGCAGGAAAAAATATCAAGCTTTTCTTCCTGAATATGGACTTTAAAACAGGCTTCTTCAAAGAGGAATTTATTAATGTTGGGAGTGCTGTCAAGTGACACCACTGCAAAGAGAAAATTCCCTGCTCAGAGCCACAGCACAGCTGTTAATTAGTCTTTGCTCTCCCTCACTGTGCATTGATCCCCTGGTGTCACCAGGGTTGGTCTCTTATGGGGAAAGAGCAGAATAGCAGAGGCAAGAGGGAGGTCACATTTTAGTTGCAGAAGTCACGACATCCATGAGGGTGTTAAGTGTTCTGAATCCAGCTCTGAGATGTTTTTATGTTTAACATGAAACTACCATTGCATAACCCCTACCCCAGTCAGTTTTGACATAGGTCTGCCTCTCCCACCCCAGCTTCTGAGCACATCCTTGGCCTGCCACATTGTTCCCCCAGGCTCAGACCCTCCCTATCTAGGAGTTGTAAGATTATAGTGGGGACAGTCATGGTTTAATCATGATGTTCTTCAGATCTTCCCAGCACTTCTTCTACTGGCCAGTGTGTATACATCAGAGAGGCCTGGTTCCAAACAGCCACCTCTTGGGCAGTGGTGGTGCCTGCAGGCCACCCCTGGGCAGCACAAGGCCTGGATGCTGCCTTGGGGCACCCTCTGCTCTGGTGTTGGGAACACTTGCCAGGAGTGTGGGCATGTGTGGCTCCTGTCCCTGTGCAGAGCCCAGGGCCCATTGGCTGGCTCTGGTAGCCACCCTGCAGCAAGGAATGTGCTGCAGTATCACTCTATTGCACATTTATAATATATTTTGAAAAAAAAATCATGAAGATTTGGTATTGGAAAGACCAGAAACACCCAGAAATTGCTGTGGGCTCTTCATACCATCAGGTGAAGATAAAATCTTGGGAAGATTGGCTCTCCCTTGAGGAGTTCACAAGCTCTTCTGAAGACAGGAGAGAAATGGAAGAAGGTGAATGTGGTGTGATATATTTTCTGAGGTGCTCTCCTTGCATAAAACAAATTTAGATGGAATGAATCAGCCCTTTCTTTGCCTCCAATAACCCTGACATGACATGCCTAAAGTATCGGTGAGGTAGGCTTGATTCCACCCTCTGCTTTACTCTGTAAACACTTTGACTTGGCTGGCTGAGACCTGTTACTCATTGCCACTGATCACACGAGAAAGAAAACCAGTCCGTAAGTGTTCGCAGGATGGAGTCATTAGACTGGGAGTGACCACACGATTTACATGAACTTATTTTCTTCCTGAAAAAAATGACATGAATAGCTTAAATGTTGTAGTTTACTGTAGATCTGCCATGTTAGTTTAATGATATTTACAGCATCCAAGTTATTACAGTATTGTTGATCTGGGTTATTTTTTTCTCCATTAAATCAAGGATTCAAGAGAAAAGTATTGGATTATATGATGATTTATCACAGGTTAGAATTTTGTAGTTTGAATGCATAGATAGATAGCATTAAAAAAAAGTTGTCTTCCATCTCAGTGCAGAATTTCAATCTAAAGTTTTTTTTTTTTAGAGTATTTTTTTTTCCACATCATTACTTCCACCTGTTCTTAGTTAAAAATTGAGTGTTTAATTTTTCTGATAATGCTGTTGTAATTGGAGTATGCCAATATTATATACATTTGGTTATAACATATCTCAGTTTATCCTTCATTAGCTAAAATATAGAAGGTACTTAGAACAACGTATTGCGGGAGTGTTTTCTGGACTTGGAAGGAATGTATATTAAATCATGTACCTAACTGAAAGAAACTGGAAAAGACAGCAAGATTCTTTGACATCCTCCTCTTTATTGAGGTGCTCTTGGTAGTGCTACGTTTTTAATTTCAAGGGAAACTTAGCTGCTGCATGACTTTTGATGATCCATGCTTTGATTTGGGTGAGTTTGTCCTTGGGAAGTGTAATTACATATCAGATATAGATCTGCTCAAACATGCTAATTCATAGACTACTTTAGATCCTGCAAAACTGCCAAATACAAAGATGTCTAAAATTACCCTTTCCTTTTCCTGATCAAGCACATAATAATGTGGAGGTTATTTTGTATACAGACCATTGTCTTCTTCCTTCTGAAAAAAACAAATGATGTATTATAAGAAAATCTTACTTGACAAGAACAGTGGTTTCTGCATCAGGTTTTGGAAAGCTGTGAAACTTTCTTCCTTAGCAGTGAAAACACTGACAATATTAATGCTCATGACAGTTTTGTTTTGGTACAATTAAATGTTAAAAGTACTCTAATGTTGCCTTTTAAAAAAATAAAATCTTTAATCTCTTTTGCTGATAAGAACTTTTCATTCTCATTTGAGTATTGGCCAGACTGGTTTCCTTATTCACACTGTAACAAATCTTTTGTTCAGTCAATGGGCCTGCCAGTATTTACAGCATTACTCATGGTGTAAAACTTTATTCAGCATATGGTTTTCTCAGTCCTGCCTGTGGTGTTCATCCAGTTTCACACCTTCAGGTCTTTCTTTTATCTGCTAATCTGTGTCTTCTCTCTTTTCTCTCTCCCTTTACTTTCAGTATATACACATCTATCTGGGGACATTTCAGCAGGTGGATAGCCTGAAACTTAGATGATTATAGTGGTTGTTGTCAGATTTCATCTTTGATCCCTTAGTTGTTTTAAACTAGCAAATGCTCTCATATTCCTTTAAGGGTGGGGGGGGGGAGGAGGAGGGGGGGATCTTTTGAATTTCATCTTAAATGGATAAACTCTAGGTCCAATTACAGTATATATATGTATATCCAAAAAAAAAAAAAAAAAGTTTTAATTTTAACTGTTGTTTTATTCTGATAGGTGTGTCTACAGAAAAAAAAAAAATGAGTGCTCCATAGTTGGATTTATTGAAAAAGAAAATGTGCAGTTCTGAAGTCAGAGACTAAACTGAGATTTCTGCATGCAAAGACCTTGCAGCACCTACCAGAGAGAAGTCTCTCTGTTGGGCTGCTCTCACCAGTCCCTACTCAACCTACAACTACAACATGACTTAACATCAGATAGTCAGAGAAGGCATCCTGACTACTGGAATTTTCATTTGCTGCACTACAAAACCTTGTGGAAATAGTCTCAGGTGGCTATTTCAGACCTTGTGTGCCAAAGACCCATGGTCCAAGGGCCATGAGCACCTCCTTTCTCCACTTCCAGGGCAAACTTCATTTTAACTCCCTGCTTTACTGCCCACGTTTTCCAGTAACAACCTCTCTGGGTGATGGCAGCAGTGCAGGATTCACATATATCTGCCAAGTGTGCTGCTGTATTTAGAAGAGTGCCACTGGGGCTAGTTTGACATCTAAGCCACATTTCGGTGGCCCATGTGTCCTACATCTCCTGGTTCCAGCAGCTGTATAAACATCATGCAGTTGTTCCCAGGAAAGGGAAGAGATTAAGAACTCAGAAGATAATGAGACAAGGTCTCCTCGCTCTCCATCAGGCTCAGCCAGCTCCCTGAAGGCCACACACTCACAGTTCTGTCTTTACT
Source organism: Aythya marila (assembly GCF_965140915.1). Lineage (NCBI taxonomy): Eukaryota > Metazoa > Chordata > Aves > Anseriformes > Anatidae > Aythya > Aythya marila. The sequence continues at coordinate 175,828,936 of NC_139042.1, read as the reverse complement.
TTGGGGCAGACATAACAACTTGCCAATCAAGTGTTTAAATCCAACATGTTGAGGCATTTGTCTCTACTCCCATTGCACACAAACAAGCCACAACCAGCAAATAATGAATTTTATTCTTCCTTCAAACATTCCTATTGTTCTAAGAAGCATTTAGTTGATACAAATTTGCATCCCAGAGAAAACTATTAGTGTAAGATCTTTGGGGAGTATGATTTTTTTTGTTAAACTGGATGATCTGAAGGGCAAGCTGACCCTCAGAGATGGCACACAGCTGGTTCACAGAGCCACTGTGGTTTGCACCATGAGCCATGGTGCTGGTCTTCCTTGGCTGTGCATGTAAGCCTGGGTCTCTCTGAGGCCTTGGATATTTGCCCAACTCTTTTTTTCCACCTCTGTTTTTTTCTTCTCCATTGACTGACGAACAGGCAGAGGAGGGCAGTGAAAAGCCTGTACTCATGAAGAGGCCAGTGTTTGTGTTAGTGTCTGGTATATGCCTCTATTTCACGTTTACCATTGCCAATTTGTATTTCAATGCAAGGCGCAAGAGGCAGAGCCCTGACTTACTCATTTATATGTTTTTAACTTATCTGCCTTTAAAGTCAGTAGGGGGAGGAAGAGAGACGCCTGAAAAAGACAGATGAAACTGACAAATTTGTCTTGGTGTGAAAATATTCAAAAAAAAAAAAAAAAAGACTTGGGACACATACTTTAATGTGGCTAAGGCGGGCAACTGCATTCGAGGGGCAGAAATGGCAGAAATACCATCTTCCCTGTCTGGTTTCACCATGCACAAAAACCTGTCTTGTCTGTTTAGCAGAAATAAGGGAACACTTAGGGTATTACACACACTAGGGGCACTGCCATACTCAGATGGGGCATAGTGGGTCAGTCTGCTCTGTCTTACAACCAAGCCCCCGCAGGGTCAGTGACCATTTACTTGGCTCTACCAAGGCACTAGCAAGCCTACAGGGGGTATGGGGAACATACCTGCCACAGAGGCCTGAGCACACTGTGCCTGCAAGGGGAACCTGGAATTAGGCATGACTGGCCTCGACATAGCTCTTCCATCACCGTGGCAGCTGTATCTTCTAAATGTAGATAAATATTGACTTGGTCTCAGAAGTCAGTTTCACGTGATTTTTCAACACTGCATTAATAAAAAACTTGCAATCCAGTTAGACAAACTGTCAGTAGTGCCAGCCAAGTAGTTTACATGGCAACAACATGTAACAGATTCTAACACAACGGAATACTTTAACCAAAATCAGCAGTGTAATGTATACACAGACCTAACTGATTTATCAAAGCTTGTGAGGTGCATCTGACCATCCAGGATATCTTATGATTTTCTGATGCTACTGTTTGTTTTGTTTTGTTTTGCTTTTTAATGAAGGAAATACAAAGCTTTTTCTTCAGTTGACATTTTACTTCTTCCTTAATTAAAAAATAAAACAAAACAAAACAAAAATAATACAAAAACCCAGAAATCCTGCAAATCAACAAATAGTGGTAAAGCACTTTCAAATGAAGACACAGCAAAAAATCAGTTCCAGGGTGAAAAACATATTTACAAGACTATATGAAAAGAGACTGTGTGGTGCTTGTAACACTTTTTTTCACTTGTGAATGTAATATTAATTGTTTGTCTGCAATGTGTGGAGGAATTATCTGTTCTAACTACATCTCCTTGGGTATCAATTGTCTCATCTGGTTATCTTGAGGACAATGTCTTAAAGCCTCTCTCTAGCAAGATTCCAACTGAATTTGAAAGTGTCCAGTAGAAATTTGTCTTGTGACATCTGGTTGTATGCTAATCAGAAGATATATACAAACCGCCTAACCAAGTTAAGTCCTGCATTTGCCTGAGCCCTAGTCAGTGAAGAGAGTGTTAGCTCTTACAGAGAAGAACATGGGCCTATTAGAACAAGTCCAGAGGAGGGCCATGAGGATGATCAAAGGGCTGGAGCACCTCTCCTATGAGGACAGGATGAGGGAGTTGGGGTTTTTCAGCCTGAAGAAGAGAATGGGGCCTGCAGGAAAGCTGGGGAGGGACTTTTTGTGAGGAAGTGGAGTGATAAGGCAAGGGGTAATGGCTTTAAGCTAAAAGAGGGTAGGTTTAGATTTAGATTAGACATACAAAGAAATTCTTCGTTCAGAGGGTGGTGAGGCACTGGCACAGGTTGCCCAGAGAAGCTGTGGATGCCCCATCCCTGGAGGTGCTCAAGGCCAGGTTGGATGGGGCTTTGAGCCCAGATCTAGTGGAAGATGTCCCTGCCCATGGCAGGGGAGTTGAATTATATGATCTTTATGGTCCTTTCCAACCCAAACTATTCTACAATTCTGAATGTGTTTCTAAGCAGAAACCTAACAGAAACTTTGAATCATGCCCAACTTGATCCTCCCTGTTGGTAAAAAGAAAAACCTAGGAGACAACTAAATCAGGTGCTTAAAATTCAGTAGAGTGAATAGCCTGGCAATGTGTTCACCCCTTGTAAAACACCTTTCACGGCCAAAGGCTGTGAAACATTTCCAGCAACGTGAAAGCTGCAGACTTTCAGCCCATGCTTCAGGGGCCATGCTCAGAGACTCAGGGTGGACTTCAGAGCCAGAAACAGCTCCTGGCTGTGCAGGGGAGGACAAGTCTGCCAAGGTGTGTCTATATTTCATGACCCAGAGTGTGCATGCTGCATGCAACAGCAGTAACAGGCCCACTGAGCCCCTCCAATAAAACCATATTTGTTTGAATTAGCACATTTTCAAATATATCTTTTTGCCTCCTGAAGTCAGCTTTGGAGAGTTCACAGTTCATGACTACAATGTGCTCTAGTCTCCAAGCAAGCATCTCTGTTTTGGTCTGCTGTGAATATGCTGAGATATGAATATGAAACTTTATATCCCACTAAGATTGACTGAAGAAGCATGATCAAGGTCATAGAAATCACCCCAGGAGGTCTGAGCGTAACATCTGCCAAAGTATTACAGAAAGTATGTTTTTTCCAGGAAACACAACAGAAGAATTCAGGTCAGATTACTGAACTGGAAATCAAAGCTCCCAGTGATTCCTCAGATTTGGAGGGTCTTGTTGTAACATGATAGAAACAAGAAAAACTTCATTAACCTTCAAATTAGGATACTCTATGGGTAAATGCAACAGTGATTAAATTTGAGAGGGGTTGCTGCATGGACATCTGAATGTGAACCATAGTGGCTAGTACTAATTGGAGGTAGCTTAAAAGCTCCTGAGGCCCACAGTAACTCATTCCTTGACACTCCCACATCTGCAGACAGAGGAAAAAATCACTAATACCACTGATGATGCTGTGTGGAGGGATATGGTTTTGGCTTGAACTCACCTGAACTCTGTGGGTTCCAGGAGAACAAATGCAAGCAAATTTCATGAAAGGCTCCATTATTGGTGTGTGGCTTTGAAATTTTCTGGAACCCTGAGACTCCTACTTGGAATGGTTAATTCACATCTTAGTTGCCAAAAATTTCAAAGCAGCATGCTGACTGGATCAGAAAACACCCACTAAAAGGACATTGGTGTCAAAAGAGGAACAGCTAACTTTGATAGAAAGCAGCAAAGTAATAGAAGATACCCTGGTGGCAGTAAAGAATAACATATCCCAAAATGTGGTAGAAGAAGCCTTGTTCATGAGAAAAGAGAGGACAGTGAAAAAGGCATTAGACAACCCAGAAGAAGAAAGATCCTTGAAGTCACCAAGAATGAAAAAGTTTCTTTTTTTCCCTTTCACTCAAAATTGTGGGCAGGAGCTGAGAACATGAAATCTGCCTGGGAATTCAAGTCAGGAAACTGGGAGACAGCCAAGAAATTCTAAAATGCCGTCTTTTAATAAAGCTGAAGAAGTTTAAGTCAGCAGAACTTTATTTTCACTCGTGGAAAATTTATAAACAGCAGAAGCTCAACTGTCACATTCATGGTAAATTGTTACTCAGCTCCAGCTTGGAATTGTAGAGCGAGCTGAAGCCATGGTAGAAAGAACAAAATAACTGATTTCCACGTGTGCTCTGCTTAGTGCTGGCTGTGCTATTTGAATCTGCCTGTGCTGCTAAGCAATAAGCGATGGAATAAATTTCCTACCGCTAGATGTGAGTGCAACCTCATCCACTTCAGGATATTTCTGTAAAGGATGTGTATAAAGAAAGGATATTTCTTCAACTGTCCTCTGGCCATGGATGCATATCACACAAAGATGCAGGTGGTGTCTAAAAGGAGATAAAATTGAAGTAGTGCTACCATACACAAGGAGGAGTTTTTGCTAGCATGGCCATGCTTATCAAGAAGGACTTAGGTGGTTGTATTTGGTAAACAGGTGTGTATTGCTTATCTAAACTAGTAAAATCCTAATGGCAGACACTGTTGCTTTGGCAAATACACACCAAACAGCAGTGAGATAGCTTGGTTTGTTTATGAGGCTGATGAATGTAATACAGACATAAACAATTTACCCTGATAAGCTGCACCTGCACTAAGAGACATTCTAAGCAAGTGCTTTCCAACTAGTGTCTTGACCAAAAGGTGCTTTCCAGAATGAGTCACTTGTCAAATACTAGAGAAAATGGCTATAACACTGAGGACTTTTGCCCAGGAGCATGGGGACTCTCCTATCAAAGATTTGTTCCCTGGATGGATATCCTCTAATTGTTTAATATGCTTTCTACATATTTATCATATTTGTCACTTCTAGATATTTGCCTGTGAAGAGCACCACCCCCAGGTTTTTCTGTGCTGTCCCATGGCCTGGCAGCTCCAGCTCCAAAGAAAGTGATGCTGGGTGGACACTGGTGGCTCAGTGGCATTCTGCAGCAACCGGGTCCCCCGCTCCTGTTGCCCTTTTGTGCCCTCTCCCCCTGGACCACATTTCTCCTTCAGCATCTGGGTTCTCTGTTTGAAAGACTCTTCTCTGTTGGGAGTGGTACTGCACAGTGGTAAAAAAAATGTGTCATGAACAGTCTTGGTCGAATCTGGCAATAAGTGAGGTTCACCTCTGCTTAGCCTTAGATTTTTCCCTTAGTTTTAACTCTTCTGTTTTCTATTTTCATACTGAAATAATCTTTTTGGAGAACTGGATTATCCATGCAATTGAATTAAAAGGATTAAGATATGGCTTTCAGTTCATTGCTTATTCTTGAAGATATTTTACTGTCTGCTAGAATAAATTCTCTTTCAAATAGTACTTACTTTCAGACTCTCTTACTGAAAGACTGCCCATAGTTAATCTTCTTACAATTCATAAGATGCATTCCCCCTATCTTTTGTATTAATAGTAAGAACAAGATGCTCACTTTTACACAAAACCAGGTACAGTTACCTTAAGTGAAGTGGAGTTTTGGAACCTGCCTAAATTTTTTTAAGGATAGCTCATAGTATCTAAAATTACTCAGATTACTTAAATAAGAACCTCCAAATTTGTCAGGATCTGGAGACCTAGCTAAGCAATAATCACTGGATAGGGAAATAAAAGACTTATATTTACTTTAGATCACAGATAAGAACATAATTTATAAGCTTGCACAAAAACGGCTTTGGTAAGGGAAGAAAGTGAGGGAAGTTGATTCTTGTGGGTTTTGATCCTGTAGCATGCAATCCTCTCTGATCGGGATCAGCCACTTAATGAGAAGGAGCATTCCAGGACAAAATGAGAATAATTGAAAAAATGCCTTGGGCAGAGCACATCCATGTTTGTTTATGTAAAGTTACTGAATCATTTTCTTGTTACTAGCTTTCTGATAAAAAAGTAATTTTAATAAACGTGAATGTTTTGTCTGGGTTTTGGATAGAAGTCATAAAAATATGAAATGTCATGAAACATTTTATTTTTTTAAAGAAGTTCACAGTGAAGATTTTCTTTTTCACTTGAGAATTTTCATGCAGCTCAACAATGTATGTTGTGGCAACACAGGGAGGAAAATTAGAATTGACAGTTATCATGAGTGAATGGTAGGACAATTGAAAATAAGATTTAACTTCTGTTTTGTTAAACTGCAGTTCATGGTTTCATCACTTCCTTCATGATTTTGTTTATTTCACTTATTGCTTTGGACCAGACTTTACTCATTAGTCAACAAGTAATTGTTAGCTACACAGAATTTTAATGGTGTTCTCTGTATGTTCACCATATCGGAAGGGGAGTCAGCTTCAATCAACTGAAGCTTACAAAACACCACCATCAGCTTTAAAAACAATGTGTTCTGTTAATGTTCTCACAGGGGTCCAGATAATTCTTGGGTATTTGAAGATGAACACTGAGGTGCTATAGATTTAGTGAATACATTTTAGCATAAACTACTGTGACAATAAGTTTATTTGTTTGTTTGTTTTCATGTAGTTATTCGTGTCTTCTAAAAAAAAATCAGGTTCAAAAATTGCCACCTGAATGAAGTGAGGTTGAAAATCTGGCCCTAAACCAAAGGAATAAAATTTTGGACAGAACCCTGCCTGATTTGGCCTGCTCACTGGCCTCATACAAATCCACCAACAGATTTTCTGAAATATTTAATCTCCTTAAAAATCACATTTTGGGCATGCACTAGTGCAGTCTGCAGTGCATGCATTTATCTTATCTATATAATATAAACTACCAGATATAAAGAAACAGAAACCACTATCCATTCACCCTGCAAACATTGCACCAAGAAATATACTGGCTTTGTGATGAATTCAGTGTGTACAAACAGAAACTAGTGGCTTCTTTTTGTTGTTTAGTTGTTTTTGTTTTTTTTTTTTTTCCCAAGCTGGGGCTCCACCATACTTTTACCCTAGACCCAGCTCTGCAACAGGCATATAAAGGATAAGGAGGAAAGCAAATAAAATCCACATGCCTAATCAGCTCCTAATTTAAGGAGGAAGACAGAGAGCAGCAACTAAGAAATGTAAACTGGACCTACAGTAGCCACTGTCTTTTCTTTGTATACCCAGCATGTGCAGACCAAGGGCACTGGCTGATATAGTAGATGATTATGTTACACTGTTCAGGTTTTTTCCAGAATACTTTTGTGTGTTTGTGTTTCAGCAGCAAATTGCTAGAATTTCTCTGTCTCTCTTTATTTGCCTCTGTCAAAGGACAGCATTGTGGCATAAAGGCTGGTATTGTGTCTTCCTGCTTCTCGCAATTACCTGCTGGCTTTTGAAAAATCTGTTTATTTCAAATAACGTTCTTCACATTCTTGTGTGAGCCATAAGGGCTTTGGGAAGAGGAAGATACTTTTATTATTGTTTGTTTGTGGCTATGTTAAAATTAAAGGGTCTCGTCTGAAACGTTTGAAGAATTGCCGATATCTGAGGTTATTCAGTCAAGCATAAATTTAAGACTGAACTTCTGTGAATCTTCCCAGGCTGTACATGAATTTAATCCTGAATCTTGCACGTGCTCAGAAGAATTCGCTGTATAAAAGTGTAAGATCAGAAAGGGAATTGTTTCCTTCTAACCCATGCCCTGGCCCATGCAACTATGTTCAAGTAAGCTTCATTCAAACACTTAGCAGATTTTCAGGAGTCCATTTTGGGAACAACCTTACACCTTTAATAACTAAATAATTTTGTGCTGTTGGCAGAAAATATTTGCATGCCTTTTTCACAATAACACTTGAAGCCCGCTTTGAGAAGTTATTGGAGCACTGCCCTGGTGTTCTCACCCATGCCCACTGACACAAGGGCTCACTGCTCTGTTTTACTCATGTGGAGCTTCCCTCGGAACTCTTTTGGGGGAACACCACTTTTTATAAAGAATTTTACAGCTCTTTTTAACAGCTTCTGAAAGGTTTATCTCCATCACCATTTGTAATACAACTCCACATGAGGAAGATTAATACATTTTATTGGAAAGTTTGCTCATGAAAGGATAGGTATACAGCAGAAGCACATAAAGATAGTATTCAAAATTCAGCACCCATTCACCTCAGCTTCATAATAAAACCCTTGAGTACTGAAGCAAAAGTTTAAGTTCAAGCTCAGGAAGGACTCTTCTGAAGCTAAGCACGTGCTGGACTGCCTTGCTGAATAGGAGCTTAACACATGCTGTAATTAATGGCTACATTATATAACTTTTTCAGATCATCAACTTTAATCTGAAATGGATTAAAAGTATAAACCTTGAAATGAGTTCTATTGTTGTTATCGGGCTGGTGATTTAATCACCTTAGCTTGTCATCGTGCCCTATAAGGATAAATGTACCCCTAACATACGGATAGATTTTAAAATCCAGCAGCATGGTAATGCACACAGGGCCTGATGGTGTCCCTTCTGCAAGAAGCAATTTCCATGTTAGCTGTGAGCAGCTGAGATGAAAGCAATGCATAGCTCAGCGAGGTAGCACCGCAGACAGGCTCAGGCTCACTACAAAGAGCACCTCAGCACGGCACAGCACCCGAGCTCCTCCTCGGTTCCTTTGGCTTCCTGTCTGCACTCAGGGTGTCTTTGTAAACTGGGGATAAAAATAGAGATAGACGGTACTCCTGGAGTGCACTGTAATCCTCAAAAAGCACTTTTACAATGCTGAGGGATGAGGGAGAATGAAAAAAAGTCTAATTTTTTTGAACAAAATTGCCTCTGGACAATTATCTCATGCAGTTTGCGGTGTGTATGTCACTTAAGCTATCTCTTCTCTTCCCCCTTCCAATGATCCCTTCTGTTGCAACAGAAATAGTGCAATTTATTTCAAGGACCTGGTACAAACTACAAATCCAAGTCATTACAGTTTGAATCTCATTCAAGATACTGTTACATGCTAAATTCGCTTAGCACAAGAAATCTGATGCCAGCTTTAGCGTAGTTTAGCAGTATTCCCATTCAATATAGCATATGCTAACCATACATCAAACTTTCTATGGGGCTTTGTGGTAAGTACAGCAATCACTTACAAATGTACAATTCTTCAGCTATGCGTATTTACTGCTACTATCTTAGCAAGAAATGAATTGAAATTTCTTTCAGAAAAAAGTAGTTTTTGACAAGTATCTGATAACGAAAGTTTCCAATGGCTCCTGCAAGACATTTCTCCGCTGTTGTTGTCACTGTTAATTTAGAGTGAAGCTGCGTGGGTTGAGCTCCAACTGCATATTCAGCCAGGTTTATTACACCACAGAGCAGTGAGTCATGACTAGGGCTGATAAAGGCAGATGCTGTACTTTCCTTTTTGTAACGAGATTAGTTTACATTTTAATTATATTTTGACAGTATAGGTGGCCTTTCATTAGCGTTACAGGGCTGTAACATCACCTGCAGGTGGAAACAGCACACAGTTTCCATCACATGTGGGTATCCTTTGATACTGCCGCGGCAGTGCAAGGAAGGAACCACATTCTGCATGCAGGTTGTGAAGGAGCAACCCCGTTGGGCCCCACAGGGCTCCACTTCTCACAAGCGACTGGTACTTCCTGCTTCCCATTAAGGCATAAAGGGATGAAAAAAACTGCAATCTAAGCGTCTCTGAGGGTTATTCATATGCAGACCGTGCTGTGGATGGATGCTGGTGTAGTCACCCGCCTCAGCTGCTGTTCAGTGTTGGGTCATCAAGTGCAAGAACTGGGAGAAACATGCTGATATATCACCACTAAAATAAGAAACGCAGCAGAGATGCTGCGATGGGGAGAACTATTTGCTGTTGCAGATAAGTAACAGTTCTTCTTCCTCTCGACCCAGAGGGAAAGCAGGTGTAGAGCCCAAAAAACTTTCCTCTCCTTGACTGCTCCTCCTACAATGTACCTTCATGTCATTTTTCCTGGGGTTTGCTTTAACCTTAAACGATCAAAAAAGTACACCTCCAGCCAATCATCCCTGCAGCAAATAGCTCTGAAGGCAACTTAGGTCTCTTTTCAGAGAGAGGAATGGTTGGCAGCTTATAGAGTCCAACTACACAAATCCCAACAAGCTTAGCTAATAAAGTCTGCTCAAAAATCTTGTTCTGTTTTCCATATGTTCAATGTGACTTTATACTTGTATAGGATTTTCCTGCTGAAAAGTACTATTTTTCATCTTTCAATAAACTTATTAAATACATAAAGCCTACATATTTTTGCTGAGGCTTAGAGTTACAGATCAGCATATAACATGAGGCACAAAATGATTTCTTTTATATTATACTGCAATTTAAACTACATTTGATGAGATTGGATCTAGATTCAAATGATGGGAGTTAAACCTCCATTATGCAATTTGTCAAAATTGCACTCAGTTCATCACTTATCCAGGTAAATTTGCTCATATGAAAAGATCTGCCACCTGTTGGATGTGTTATTAACAACATTTGAATAGGGGGATGATTTTTAACAATCAGTTGCAGGGAGTACAATCACAGTAGAGGTTCCCCAGCGTGACCTAAAATACAAGCTAGACAATGGAAATCTGCATCTAACATTTGTCAAGTTGGCCATGGGCCTGCTATTGTCTGCCTGTCTGCACAATGCTTGTGCTAGACATGATTCAAAATCTGTTTGTTACCAATCGGTGTATCTGTAAAACAGATACTTCTTAAAGTATGCCTCGAAAATAAAATAAGAAATGTGACTGGATTGGAAACAAGACTGTGTTTGCATGAAAGGTTTGTAACAATGCAGCTCACAGCCCTTTTCAAAGTGCGGTAGTTGCCAATTAAAATAAAAGTCCTGTATGTTCAGAAACACCAAATGGTTTTCATTCTGAGAATGAACTGATACGTTAAATGAGAGAGAAATTAAACAAACAATGTTTCTGGAACCCTGCAAACTCACTAACACAGAAGAGCTGCAATAGTCCGACAGGAGAAACACATCAGGTTGGTGCACTCAAGGCTGGACCTGCCATGGACTCCTGGCTTCTCCCATCCTGCTCTGTGTTTCTCGTGGAACATTAAAAGGTGGACTGGGAGGGCGCAATATGTTGGAATGAACAAATATTTTAACATCGTGATGATCTATATGTAAGAGAAAAATATTTGGAATACCTCTAAGGAAAATAGGGAATGCATGCTTTTTTTCACTTGTCAGAAAAGAAGTTGAACAGTAGCCCCCTAAAAACAAGGAAGGATGAATTACTGCAGAGGGAGTAAGGCTGAAGGGAGAAAGTATCTCCAGGAAAAATCTGTACAATCAAAGAAATAAAAGCCCACATAATTAACATGTGCCTTTTTGTGGACTTGACACTTGACACAACATCAAACTTAAAATTAACATGAGAAATCAAAGAAAATCTTGTTGTCTAATGAGAAAAAATATGCAAATGAATGACCAGCCAGGTATCAAGAAAAACAGGGAAGATTTTTATCTGTTATTTATGCATGAGTTGTGAGCCAAGGACAGATGAAAGCTTCAGTGATTTTTATTCTCTAAAAAAGCTTGTGAGCTCTATTCTAAACCCACTGTCCCTATGTGGAAAACACTGCCGACCCTACTGACAAAATGGGAAGAGAGCCCGCTTCAAAATAACCTGTTGACATATGGAGAATGATGGAAACAAATGCTGCCTAGAAGTAAGCAGAAGGAACATCTGAAATGAATCATTTGAAAGCTGAGCATACGTAGGTGGATCTGGCCAAATTAGACTTCGCTAAAGGGGGGAAAAAATCCTTTGGGAAAATAAAGGAGAAAGCAGAATGAGATAATTGTTAGGAACGATAGTACCGTAATACTTACGGGGAATGGGAATACTTCAGTTTACAAAGCAAAAGGCAGAATTTATGTAGGCAGAGTAAAATCTTGATCTGGGCAAAAGCTCCACTAACTCTTTTTCTTGATTTAATTGCAATTCTATTAGAAACTTTTTAAAGGATATCCCAGTTAAGCTTAGACAGCCTGTTTACAATATGTATAGATTTACGAAAGGATTTACAATTACACATCATTTGCCAAAAACGAAAATTCAAAACGTGTTATGTTCTGCACAGGAATCATTTAGTCACCTGTGCTATTAGCTTAACCAGATGAGGGCTCATGCAGCACCGTAGCAGTTTGTCTGTGTGCCACAAGTGACCATCAGAATGGTTGAAACCCCAAGTGCCTTCATCACTAGTACAGCAGTACTGTATTTGACTGCAGATAAAAAGATTTCCTTTCTGCAGTAACCTCTAACAAACTGCAAGAACAGCAGCCTAATTTTAGATTCTAAAATTTCTCGAGTTATTCTGAGTAAAATTATTGGCTGAGTATATATAGACACGGATATATAGATACATAGGTTTATTTATTGTCTGTGTAAAATTTACTCATAAGGTATAAGTTACTTGAAGTTTATTAGAAAGCAAGGCATAGGATTTTGTTAGACTTTTGTTCAGTGCAACTGAACTGCATCACTTTTTCAAGTTTTATGCAGAGATTAGACCACCTTCAAATAAACTATGCAGAGTAATTTACTGAGTGGTAACTCCAAACAACACAAATACAGGACCTCCTAAGAATTCAGTTTGAATCAATGAATCTGGTTTCCAAATAGTGTATTCTGAAAAGCAGTAAGTTTCTCTTTATATTATTATCTCTCCTAAACTGAAAAGTGTTTAGTAAGTTCCTTTCATATTGGGTCTAACCCTTTATGATGTCTGTAATGTGTCCAGGAAAGCCATGATCATATTCATCAATATAATTTCAAAGAGATTCTGCTTATACCAGGTATATGAAATCTTTCAAAAATTTGACTATCAAGATGAGTAAATGTACTATTTTATTTGTCTGCTTGAACATCAGTTGGAAAGTGGCTGCATTTTAACTTGTAAATGAAAGTCCTCTGAATACAAAAGAGATGCAATTTAAAGAAGTTAGCCAAAGTTGTAATTATTTCTTATTCTTACAGGTTGGGTTAGGCAGCATATGACAAAAATGAATAAATAAATAAACCTGAACTGAATGGAATTAACTTTCATTTTCAAGAAGTGAAGTATCTGATGCAGTCCTGATCTTTTCTGACACCTTGAAACATAGAATTGATATCTAGTGGACTGTTGAACTCTGCTACCTGCCAAGAAGAAATTTGGGCCTTCGAATTTTATTTCATTCTAGAATGAAATCTCTAGATGTTATCTAGCTAGAAGCATATTCTTATCCACCCCCTTGGAAATCTGGATAACAGATTTCAGGAAGGTGTCTGGTGCCAATTTTGTTATTACAATGTGAATTATAACCAGCTGAGCCATCTGCACCAGATATAAATCCTAAATATCAGATATTCTTTTTCTTTGAGATTTTTCTTCCACCTGCATCATCAAATGGGCTTACAGTGCTCCAGTTTTCCTGAGTTCTTCTGTGAAATGAAAAAAATTATTCCACACATGCATTAACTCTCACTTCAAAATACCCAGGAATTGTCACATTGCCTAATTTTTTTTTGGTAACGTGTGAATTGCACTTTTGCAGTGTGTGATAGTTGAAAGATTTCCCATTTGGACTAGATTTTCCAGGTCTTTTATAGTCTTTGCTCCAATAAAAAATATTGTTCCTCTTGGTGGTCTGCAGTGAGTTTTTCAGAGAACTCAGCCTTGTAGCAGAAGCCGGTTTCTACAAAACTGCAATTAGGTCGTGCTCAGCACTGCCTGAAATGATTGCTTCAGCATATTTCAAAGCCAGGTTGGATCCAGTAGGAATGGATATTCATGCTTCACAAAAATCTGTACAAATGCAGCTTTTTTCCACAGAGAATCATTCAGATGATCATAGCTCATTTTCTTGAATAGGTATTATGCTCATTAACTTGTTTCTTAACATCTGCATCGCAGCTTTGGTAGATCACAGGAGACAGTAACTAAGTAAGTTTGTTGGAGCATACTTTCAAATGGCTTATGTACTTATTTCCACCTGAAAAATCAGTCACGTCTCCAAAACTCCATGCAAAATCACTAGCATTGTACAGCTGTGTAGAGGCTTTTATGAAATGAGAGGAGTATTTTAGGGAATGAGTGAGCAGCAGACAGCAATCACACCAAAGTCAGCCCCACGATACAATATTCTGTGTTCAGAAACAGAGATGCCAAATAATCAAACTTTAAATATATGCCTAAGTCACTTAATGAAGTGTCCTATACTACCAAATTGTAGTTTCCAAAAAACAAAGGTTACTCTTTAAAAAAAAAAAAAAAAAGTGTTCTGTCTTATTTCCTGAACAGACAACATCACTTTTCTCTGTCCCAGATGGAGCATTAAGACATGCAATGTGCTCTTGGACTGCTTTGAAAAGTACTTTTAGAATTGAACAGTGCACCAAAAACTTTAAGCTCCCCTAAAAATGCATCAAGAATAGAAGTCATATCTGCATAAGGAAACCTTAGCTTACAAACCAGCTTTGCCTGCAAAAATTTGTGGGATGGTACCTAACATGCTTGCATTTTGGGTAGAGTTTAGACCAGGGCTGCTCTAAAATACATTGATGTGGTGAATTCTACATGACTGGATGACTGTTTTACCAGTTATATCTGTTACATGATTTCTGATGAAATTGGTTTTCCTGAAATATCTAATGCTCTTTTATTAATTTGCTAGGTGAGCATCTTATTTTACATTTTCAGGGTAAATCTTTACACCTAAGAAATAATTTTATCTTATCTCTCTCCAGACCTCTCCTACATACAATGAGCTTTCCTCATTCAGAATTGTTATTTCTCTTACATATTAATTTGTTTGTTTTGTTACTTCATTATAGTAATACATCTATGTAGAGTACCTGGCAGTACCATGCCTGGCAGTACCACCATGCTACAGTGACTATAGTGACAATTCCTAGTCCAAATGTGTTATTTAGAAAAGACAAAGGCTTAGAATAGGAAAAGTTATTCCACATATACATTAAATAATAAAGTTAAGTTTCATGTATTTACACATTTGCGTGTGTGGATTGCCAGACTTTGTATGGGCTGTTGTTGTGGGAAGGAAAGAGATGAAGGACATTACACAAGTTAAAATATATGAAAGGGTAGAGAAGGGAATTAGGTGCTGAAGAATGGGAAACAGAGTGGACAGAGTGAACGAGACTGAGCTGCTGAAAGCCAGGGAGAAGAAACAGCCAACAAACAAGGTCAGTGGCACTAATGTTGAAAAAAATACTGAGGTTATTTATGCCCAGAGGCACTCAATTTTTAACCATGGAGTAGCAATGTTATGCTACATTTGCAATGCAAATAGAAGGATCTTTCAGGTAATAAGACATGACAAAATGTGCAGTGAGTGGCTGGTAAGCAGAAACTTGTCTGTATATTGCTTTTCCATATTGTAGCAGTCTCTGCATTGACGTCGTGCCTTAGCTCTCTTGGTGGAAGCAAAACCATGCAGTTGGTGCTCTCTGTCCTGCATTTTTTGTGGCTTGTCTGTACCTCAAGGTGCTCACCTAAACTTGTTGCATTCCTTGCAGCTCTGCTTTTGAGACATAGTGCTGTTAATGTTTCATCCAGGAAATTTTTATAAATCTTTCATGTACTTTCAGCAAATGCTGTGTACATTGGCCAGCTTCCTGGAATAGTTTAAAATATGTTCCTTCTGAAGGGCATCTCCTTACCACTTAAAATATGTCTTATAACAATGAAACTGCAATCACAACTCTCACCTTCCTGAAGTATCAACCATTTATCTCACTTTGTTGAGGGTCAAATCTGAAAATGGCAATCCCAGAAGACCCAACTAGCTCTAGAATTATATAAGAAGAGATTGTTAATGTATCACCAAGATCTGTCATCGTATTTTCCACTTAAGCTATGTGTTTCAAATTTGTTCTTCCTGGTTCAGCATAACTGAACTGCAGTTATGGCATGACAACAACCTGGAACCCTTCCAGCTTTCACTCATCCTTTGCAAGACTAATTATATTGTATTAAAAGACATATTTAAGTAATGTAAAATGTGCCCCTATAAAGTCTGTCATCATTATCAGAGTCTGTATTTCATATTGAGTGTTTAACTCCACTCCATTGTTTGTCAAAATCAACATGAACAAAATGGCCTGCTGTCATATGATTCATTCCCTCTTAAATGAACCCATTGATATGCTAGCATGCAGGTTAGTTCAGCAGATATCCCTTCTGGCGACAGCCAGCCTCCCCCTGATATCTCTGCTTTTACTCATCAGATGCTTTGTTCATTCACAGCTTTCTGGACGCGGTTATTTAAATCACAATGAGGGCACTGCCAGCCAGTTGGCAGCTCAGCCACCTCCTCGCAGAGGTCTGCCAGGCAGGCCCCAGGGCAGTCTAGGGCCCAGTCATTGTCAGAAGCCCCTGCCATGAACTGCTGGAGGCTTCTGGGGCAGAGGCGTGGAGCAAGAAAAATCTCCTGCAGGCAAATTGTAGGTTGTCCGTGAGGTGTCCCGTAGGTGGAAGGCAGCTGAATCATGGCCCACACTGTGATTATGACTGCTCTCGCAGCTGCCTATAAATAGGACTTCAGATATAACCCAAAGATCCCTAGCAGAGATCTCTGATGCAGACGCATGCAAGCAGAATAATATTGCTCCAGAATAACATTACACCTCGTGGCAGACAGGACTTTTGAGCTCTCTCAAAATGATCAGGCTTACTGCTATGCACTGTCCAGCTCACGCTCCCATTTCCTGTTTTACTGAGGAGCATCTGGGAAAAGGGCCAGGAATAATCTGCCTTCTCCAAAAGAGACATTCAAGAAGCTCACTTTTGGCTGCCAGCTTCCTCAAGGGCTCCAGAGAGGCAGGCAGGAAGAGGGATGAAGGTCGCATACCTTGTTGCAATGGTAGCAGCAGCCTTCTTCCACATCACACCTTTCCTGAAGGCTCCTCAGACCCCTCTCAGCATCTGTCCAAATGTCCACCCGTCGCGTGCCTTGTGATGAATTCAATGCTTCCAGGCAAGGTCTGTTGGAGTCTTAAAACTAAACTGTTCAGCAGAGGCCTTTTAAAATCCAAATCACATGAAAATAAAAGGGCTGAATCTCAGAAATTCCAAGTCCAAACAGCAAGCATGGAGCTGTTGAGGTTTCAGCCTCCTGTTCATGGCAGACCAACTCACAGGGCGGTGTTGTCTCAGCAGAATCCCCCACACACACACTACCAGTGCTCTTAGTTCATTTTCCCAGTGGTATTGAACATGTGTGTATGCCCAGCTGGAGGCAGCAGAAGCCTCCTGGACATGGGCTGTCGTGGCCACACCACCTGCAGAACCTTAGCTTGCAGAGGGACTCAGGGGAAATCTTGCAGTGAAGTCTGCAGCCACTAATCAATCCCCCATTTTAGGTGCTCTGTTTGTTCTTTGTAGGTGCCCATTTCAGTCTATTGCAGCTACTGGGAGGAAGCCTTCTCAGAAAAGCTTTGAAAGGTTACCCCTGAAAATGGTCTAACCCTAAGTGTCATAACTCTAGATGCATGTTAGAGAGGTAAAACACCACAATAAGAAATAATTCTTTCTGATGTTGAGTTCCTGTGCTTTGAGAGTTTGCCAGGTGCCTTGTCCTGGGAAAACACAGCTCCTGGCTAGAAAGGAGTCACTGGTGCATTTGAGCCCACCAGAAGCTTTGGAAACTATGTCCCAGGTCTCTTACTGGCAGCAGAACAGGGTGGGAGTCATGGCAGGGACTGCACCGGTGCTTGTTTATTCACAGAGTCTCCTGAAACAGAGACAAGCTAATACATTATGCTTGTGGTAGAAATCTAGGGTTACTTACAGCAAGGTCTCGTAATGCAGCCAGGGAAGGATGAACATGTGGATCTCACTAGCAGGAGGAGGTGAGTTTCCTGCAAGCCTAATCAAAGGAAGAGAAATCGCATGATGTGGTACTTATTACACTCGTGCTCTGCGTAACAAGAAAACACAGACGCTTTGTGCACAGCTTGGAGAATGATGTGTGTGAGCAGAAACAACTGTGCTGCAGCTCCTCAGTGTCTGCTCACCAGGGCCCTGCTCAACACGAGATGATAACAAGCTAATAGGTATTTCCTGCTGAACAATTACATGAATAAAAAGCAGAGAAGCACATGCCAGACATCAGTAAAATGCGGCCAGCTCCCAGCCGGGGAAATACACCCTAGCAACAGATCATAAACCAAACAGGGGAGCAGCAATGCTGTTGACCAGAGAGAGACAAAAGTTGGTTTAAGAAACAGACATTCTGCACACGTGTAACTGTCAGCCTCCAAAATGGCAAGAACCTCCTCAGCAGCCATCAACCCGACTCATTGAAAACACACAGGTCTTTTTTCCAGGGATGAGGATTACTTTGAGATACCCCACATCCAAATTACTACAGATGGGACAAAACAGCTGTACCAAGAAAAACAAATAGTTTCCTCTCAGCCCCAAACCAACTAGCCCAGCACATGCTGTAACAGCATCCCAGTTCAACCATCATAACTCATTTTTTGTATTTTCACTAGATCAAAGAAGTGATTTAAGAGGTAACACTTGCTGGAGTGATTGCTGCCAGAAAACATACTGGGTCCTCTCCCTTGGCCTAACTGAAGCTAAAGCAATGTTTTTGAGAGATATTAGTCATCTTGCATATGGCTGTCCAGCGAAAATATTTAGTATGTTAAATGTCATTAACTTGCTACAGTTTAAATTCTGCAAAACTACAGAGGGGAGGTGATGTGTAGGAATGAAGAGAGAATAAATGCTTTGATGCTGCTCTTTAGGAAGAGGGGAGACCTCCATTCTCATTCAGTCAAAAGCTTCAGCTGAAAAAAATTGAGCACCCTATTTTAAGAGACTAAAAATAAATACTATGATGCTTCAATCTGAAATGGTGTGCTTTATTTTGAAATCAACCTTTCTTAAAGAAAAGAAACCCATGAAATACACATCAGTAGGAAACCCAAGCAGTATTACAAGATGTTTCACTTTGGGTCCTTTGAATCTACCTGGCTGAAATAACACTGCCTAGTAATTTTACCTGGGAAGAAAACAAAACTGTGTTACAGTTTTTCAGGTTAAGCTCAGCTGCAATGATTCTTTTAACCATTCCCATCCAACCTAGCTTGAAAGTCCAGTGATCCCCTGTTGTAAGGGAGACCTGAATGATCCTGATGGATCACCACTGTCTTTCCTCCCCCCTCAAGAGATAAAATCACAGCATAAAAAAGGACAGTGAAGAAGAAAAGAAGGAAAATAACAAAATAACCACATAAGAGCAACTGAAAATCAGCTGATGTTCTCTGATAAACCAGGAGGATCCCCAGCCACCAGTTTTTCCTGGGCTCTGCATTCGCTTGTCCGGCTCCCTTAGTGCTCCCCGATCAGGAACAGCTGGTGTGAGATCCCAGAGGGACAGTGAAAGGACAGTGCTTAAGTTACCCAAACAGGGCTTTGGAGGCCAGAATCAGCCATTGGCTCACTCATAAGATTACGAGTGGCTGTGGGCAATTTCCCAGGTCTCATTTCATTAAAGTCATTCCCCAGGAACTGAACTTAATTACTTCAGTGGGATTCATGTATGTTCTTAAGTATTTTCCTGAATCAGGACATTAATTGCTCTGTGCCTTTGCTCCCCATCTGCAAGATAGGTTTAACGTTTGCTCTTTTGCATGCTCTGACTGTTTAGATTTACGTTCCTCCAGCCTCGTGGTCCCTGTCTGCTCAGCACTTTGTCTGATAAGGCTGAGGTTTCACTTGAGCTCTTACTGGGCCTTGTCACATTTCACTTTTACACAAGCCATGTTCTGAAAACCGGTCACATTTCTACAGCTTTCATGTCTCTAGCACCAGCAAAATAAGTTGCTTATTGATTTGGGAGCAAAACAGCAAGCGGTATTTTTCACTTTAACTCCATCACAAATAGACTAATTACATGGCACTTTGAGACAATTTGCTAAAGATGCTCACACATTTCAAGAGGGTAAAATTACTTTATCCAAAGCAATTACAAAATAGCTAATTAGTGAAACTAACTGTGAGCTCCTACAAATGTGTTATGTGGAGATGTTTCTTCTAATGTCAGACGAGCCTCCAGCTTATGAGCCATTTCCAGGTAATGAAGAAACTATTCCAACACAATAAATATGTTGTTTTCAGCTGAGACTTTCCTAGCCAAGATCGGCCCAGATCCCCAAATTAATGTCAGCGTTCCTGTCACGTGCCTTCCCCACAGCCTCGTTGCAACATAACTTTGTCAAGTGAGTAGTGAGATAATTTCTGGAGCAGCTGGGCAGCAGCTCCACGTGAGGAAGAGCAGCCAGGACATCAGCACACTTGTCACACAGCAGGACCTCTGTGCCTCATGGACGTACGGGCTTGTGACTGCCTCCCTCCTAGAGGAACTTTTCTGTGTGCTCTGAGACCAGTGGCCACAGAAAAACAGCTTTGGAAGAGCTTTTTTAAAAAATATTTTGATGTAAGGATCAATTGCAAATTAGTCCTTTCTGTCATGTCCCCGCAAGCTGACATAAGACCTGTGGGGAAGTTGTTTTTGCTCATCTGGCTGTTAGGTGGTTTGCTGTGGGAGACAGTGGGATCTGCAGAAACAAAAGCAATTGCATTTCAGCCATTCCTGCTTTGATTCCTCTAGCTGATTAAAAAAAAAATAATAAAAATAAAAAAAAAAAAGGAACAGATTATCAACAGTATGTCTTTCACAAAAACACCTTAAAATTCTGTAGGGAGAACAGTCACGTGTGAAGAAAAATGAAATCTCTTGGTCATTGGAATTTTCCTTTTTGCTTTCAAACAAAAGATATCCATTATGTATGAAGTAATTGTTGCAGGCTGTGTAATTAGTCTTAAACATAAGTGGTGGACATAGACAAGAAATGACATCGTTTTACAGAGTTAATAAAATACAAACCGGAGATAAAGTGAGTCCCTGGGTCTTTTTGTTGGATAGCTGTTAAAGCAATTGCTGGCAGAACATTACACCTCAGAGTAAATCTAGGGACATTTTGCAATAAATAACTTTTATAAAAAAAAAATAAAAAAAGTCCAGACTGTGAGTTTATCATAGAATTTAAAACCATCTGTGCATTGTCACTCTAACACTGAGATCTCACTTATTTGTGCATCTTACCCATATGATCTGGTGTAAGCGGGAATAGAAAAGAAGCACTAAAGACTCATTAAAATCAGAGATTATACGGATAAGCATTTAATTATTTGTAGGTATAGAATTTCTTTAGTTTTAGAAACACATCCATATTTAAGCTCCTTTTCCTCTGTGTTATAAAAGTTATAATTTATATTCATAAAGACTTGGATATTTTGTATGTTGAACTTCACAAAGTAGGAAAAAAAAAGGAAAATTCTTCTAATTTTTCTGTCCATACACACTCGGAAGGAACTATGTGATATATAGGTGTGTTCTTTATGTATAACCTATTTTTCACACGTTCACTTGTTTTTGAATTGATCTTTCCCGTATAAATTAATAAAACAGTAGCAATTCTGTTTCAAAAATAAAACAGCTTCATTTGATTGTCTCTTACTCTATGCAGATCTGTGATAGCACCATATTAATGTCATCAGTAAAATGCCAGAGCATTTTACAAATCTGTTATGTAGATAGATATCAAATTCCTATGTTCTTAATAATAGAGGACTCAGCAACCTGCACACTTCTGAGCATCCAAGTTACCAGCAGGTGACAGATATAAATTGAATTTAGTATATGAAAACAGAACAAGATGAACCAAACTCCAGCCATCACTCTAAGCACTATTATTATAATCATGTCGCCTCCATTATAAAATTTGGTTACCTCAGACATATTCTTGTCTTGCTTGCAGTTTTAGACCAGAAGAGAATTATTTTTGCAACCTGCCTGCTGTATATATAAAGAAGACCTTGCTCCTTATTTTTAAGTGCATCAAACAGCCATATTTTTAGTATTTGCATAATCCATGTATTTAAGATTCCTCAGTCATGAAACCTAAGTGGCTACGTGCTCCTGTATATGCTACTAACCTCTCTTTTAAAGTCTTCTACAAAAAGCTGACTTTCACACTTGCCATAGCTACAGCTGCATAAGTAGCATAGCTCATCCTTATTGAGAGCCATAGCATGATTGTCAAGCAAGTCAGATTGACTGGTGAGCATCAACAGCCGACTATGGTCTGGAGGATTTTCCTCCCTGTTCCCTTATTTGGCTTTTTTTTTTTTTTTTTTTTTTTTTTTTTAACTAGCTGTTGATAAGAAGTAATAAATCTACTCAAGTGCTGACAGTGATAATCCAGGCAATTGTTGCTCTCTAGCTGAGGTGGAACAGGTTTCTTTGGTTTGTTTATTTGTCAGACATAATCTAACACTTCTCCCCTTCTGCATGTGAGAAATTTACTGTGTGTTCCCCACTGGCCAGATGTTTGAGACAATGTCATCCTAAAAGAAAGCTGTATATTTGGAGATGCAGCGAAGTCCAGACTTGGTAATCACCATTAATCTATGTGTCAGCCTGTGTTTTATGTGCCTGCTCTAACATAATGGATACTCTCTCACCCAGATGGGAGGCCCAGGAGGCATTGTGTGTCTAGCAGTCCTCTTAACCCCGGAACATCACTAAATCATGGCGATACTATACCTGCTAGGTCTTCACTGTCATTCCTGGAAAAGATATAGCATGTGCTGGGATCACTAGTCTAGTGTCCCTGCTGCCCTCTCCACAGCTAAGGCCATCTCTTCCTAACCCTTTTTCACATGGTCCCATCAGGAGAAGGGTAGCTGACTGCCAGAAAAAAACGTGTCCATGTCTCTTAAGAGACATGCAGCGGGTGCACAATGTGAGTATCCCCTCCTCAAGCACCAGTACAAAAGCTGGGCCTGACAAAGCCCTCAAACAGAAAGGCTTAGGTTGTCCAACAGGTATGTCATTGCAATGGCATTAGGTCATGCAGGTAGAAGTGACTGCATATCATGAGCAAACTTCAAAATTACCTTTTTTTTACTTACACACTACCATTTACTTATATCAAAAGTAAGCAATGTACTTGTTCTCTGCCATTTCTAAAGGTGTACACCTATTCTTGTGCTATTACAGTCACCGTAGTATCTTTTTTTTTTTTGGAATTAACCCTATTGCATTATGTTCTTTTTTCAGTTCATTGCCAAACGTGACCATTTTTCAGCCACTCTGCTACTCCATCCTATTCCTACTTCTCACTCACCAAAATAGGCTACCATGGCATGCAAACAGCTGAAAATATTTAAGCAATAGTCCCCATATTGCAAATGCCTCTGACAAGATAATGAACTACAATGACAGCTGCATGCTGAGGAAAGGCACAAAAATAAAGATGGCAATCTTTGACTTGTACAGGAAATAAGACATGAAACAGTTGCTGCTTTCATTTTGAAGGATTAGAAAACATTTTCAAATGTTTTGGAAAGAAAGGTTGTTATTTCTTGGAGGGTGATATTGTCTCCTCATTCCAGGAAATTACCCGTTCTGGGAAAAATGTCGTGGAAAGAGAGACGGCCTGATGTTCAGATGCCAGTCAAGTGGTAACACCCAACTGCCAGATATTTAGGCACATTTCAATCTAAAAATGGGGTTTCCCCAAGAGCCCTGTTGGCTGCTTTTCTTTGATGCCATCACATTGTGTAAATGTCTGAGTTTTAACAGCAAAGCCAAGAGAGTCTGAATTTCCTGTTGAGGCACACAAAGAAATTGCCTAAAGATGTGACAAAGTGGAGAAACCAGCTGGGTGTCCACCTCGGCCTGAGGCCTGCTTGAGGTATACCACCACGCACATCCCCCTGCACCAGGTTGCTGAGCTCCCTCTGGTCAGCTCCCCCAAAAGGGAGGGCAGTCCCCACTGTGTTTGAGTGACCACAGCATTCACCTGAAGCACAGAAGACACAAAGATTTACCTCCCTTCCCTGAAAAGAGATGTCCTCTTCAAATTCAAATCTTCACATTTTTAATCTCCAGATTCAAATCTTCTCTGAACCAAGGTAGTTATAATGAACATGTAATTAATCCATGCAAATTTACCTATGAAAATGGGCCTACAACCCAGACCACTACAGCCTAGTAGGTGGGAGAGAAGGGCAGTGGGGAAGATTTAAGGAAAAGGGAGATTTGAATTTGATTTGTGTTAAGGGAAGGATGCAAACCTAAATTTTTGGAAAGGGAGATGGTAGGAGAGAAGACCTTTTCTGGCTTGCTTTACAGGAAGGGTTTGGCAAGAGTTCCAAACTCTAGGAGTTTCAAACTGCACGTTTGAAAGCTGCACTCTGGTGAAAAGATGTTCTTCCCTGCAGTCTCTGCTCCAAGATGTGATCCTCCCAAGCCATGCTGTCCTCCAAAACACTTCCAGCCTGACGTGACTGACAAAGACAACTCTTCCCTGCTCAGCTGGCAAGGATGCATTCTGCTTTCAGTGCTAAGCCCTCCATTACACTGTAAGGAGCCTATGGGTCTAACTTAATCTGTAGGTTCCGCTTTTTCAGGAGTGAGCCCAGAACATAATTTTGCACATTTTTTCCAATAGGAATGTCTTGTTTTCTAATATTCAAGACTGTTAGCTGCAACTATCTAAAGAATGGCTTAACGTGTTCTTTGAACTAGGGACACTGTTTAATTTTAATTTATTAATTGATTTTCTCAATTAGCTTAATGTGATATCTACAGCATGAATTCTTCCCTTTCTCTGCACCATCCAAGGTAACATTGATGCAGCACTACAAAGTCAAACACTTAGCAGTGAGGTTTAAACCATACACAAAGTAGAAAAATGTGCATACTAGCATAATATTTGATGTTAAAAACATCATTTCCTAAACCAACTCTTCTTCTCTGTTTTCTTCTTGTTTGAGTTGTGATAAAGAAATCAGGAGAGTTAGAACAACTGCTCTCCATAAGCTTCTTTCCTTCCTAGTTTAAAACAAAAACAACTTTATTGTAATTTTCTTTTTAGCTCAGAATAGTAGCCTCAGGCACCACTACTTTGTCAGGTTGCTCTACAGTGGTCAGCATATCTACTAAAATACACAATTATTTTTAATGATTTTAGAGCTTGAACTTTATTTTAATAAACAGTATGGTTTGGCTCCTGTTTTTCACATAAATCAACTGTTATAAATTCCAGGTTTAGTTTAATTGGGCTTTTTTTTTTTTTTTCCTTTTTTTTTTTTTTCACCCAAATACCACAGTAAAAGCAGCTCAGATATCAGAAACTGCATTCTGTTTCATCACCTTACAAATGCCAAAAGCACATATGGATGTTCCATAAGTTGCTACCATCAAGGCATGCACATGTAATGGGTTGCCTTGTAAACACAAGTTGTGTATATTTTTCTTTCTGAAGTCAGGTGAAATTCTTTCATCTCAATTCAGATGTGATTTACTGTAAATAACCCTGATGTTGCTAAGAGACAAATTTCAAAACAAGTCTCAACCACAACAGTGTTAATATTAAAATCTTAAATAAAGATGTTCATAATATGCTGAATACACTCTAACATCCTCCGATAAAGCCAAGCTTGCTATTTGAGAGAAAGTGACTTGCTGGCACCAGCAGTTCAGAGGGCAGGAGGTCTGACACGTCCCATCGTGTACATATCGCCACCATAACTGAGTGATCCTTGCATTTACAGGAGCTGTTTCTCTGTATGTCTAGCACCACAGGCTGCTGAAATCCAGAAAACTGGTGCACCTGAGAGGTCTACAGAAGACTGGGAGGTATATCTTCTTTATACATAAAAAATCATGTGGATGGGTTAATTGTCTTTGAAGGCAAGGTTTATCTCACAGCCAATAAAGGGGATGATTTGCTGAAGTAAGGTTGCTCAACGTGAAGTATGGGAATTAGAAACTGAAAATACAGTGTAACAGTATGTCTGGAGAAGGAGAAAAAACCACCTCTAAACTTTCAGGCTGGGCCATTAAATGTTGTTTCTTAGTAAAAAAATAAAAACCTAATAGCTTCATTACACCCTTTTCTCCTTTTCCAACAGTTACACAACATTGCCTGACCACAGAGGACAAGAAACAGAAGGATCCACCTTTGCCTGAGTTAGGGTAACAATCCAAATGCTACCTAGGGAGATTCAAACATACTTTCTATTGAAGTTAAACTGTTGAATAAGGTGCATAGTAAGTTAGAGACATACTCTGATGGGAAAGAGAAGAAAGAGATGTGTAAGCTTTCTAGGTGTCTGTGTGAGAGAGCCTCCGATTGATATGTGCTATATCTAACACCATGATAATACATATTCACTCTTTTTTTCGTGTATCCGTCTAAATATAATGGAACAAGGTGCCTGAATAGGCATGGGTGTGGTTTCATACAGCATTAATTTTAATTAATCCAAAGGTACTAATTGGTTCTCAAGTCAATGAGAAGCTAACAAATGTCTGGGGATTTGGGAGGGGATCGAGGAAACAAAACACTGAGAACTGAGGGAGGTTTCCTCAGGTTAGGTTGTGGGCACTTTGAAACTTAATAATCCTGATATACCTCAATTCTCTTTGGAAGCTGTTGTTCATGCTTGACCTACATTGCTGATACAACCCTCTTCGCCTTGTCAGTTTCTCCACAGAGAACAGAGTTTGCACTTCTAAAAGAAAACAGACATTTTAGCATTAGCATCAGTGGTAGTGAGAGGGCCAGCAGCTAAGGTGGAATCTAGCCAAGGGAGGACACAGCAGCAGCCAGGAGAACTGGGGAGAGTCAGTACCCTTGTGGTGAGAACAAACACCTGGAAAGGGGTAAATGGAAGATGAAGGGAGCAAAGTGATGAGAAGGAAGAAAATGACAAGAAAGATATAAAGAGATAAAATAGGAGGATTAGAACATGTCATTATTTGTCATTATTGTGATTACACTGACTATGATAATAGGAAAATTAATTGACGGTACATGCAGGTCATAGCATTTGGATTGGCATGTCCTTAAAGGCAATGAAGTAGCTGAATAAAAAAGTACATGTAGTTTTAGAGTGCTTGGATCAAACTATATAAAGTGTATGGAAATACATGAGAGGCAGGAAAATTGCACCAGCTTTTGCTGCAGCAACAAATGTCATTTATGCTGTGCAAGTCTGTTGTGAAAAGATGAGAAGCAAGTGAATCCAAGTTACTACTGGACAGATCTGCTATGGAAGACCTTTCTGAGCTTTGGCTAGCTTTGACAAGCATGTGCTTCTTGCAGCCTATTGCCCACCGTTGTAGGATGCTGAGATTTTGGCAATGATAAAAAAGCTCCAGGTTTCCTTTAGCAAGTGCTCTTCCATCATATGAAATGTTCAGGGTGTTTTTGAATGAAGAAGATTTCACGACAGTAGCAATAGGAATAAAACTAATTACATCTGTTTGATGGTAGGACCTACTTTAAAATAATTTGCAACAGGCTCCCTAGGGAAGTTTTCCCCTTTGAAGTACTTCTCACTCCAGGGTTTCCTTTTGAAGTAACTCCCCCTCTGGATTGCTTTTGAAGTGCTACTTTTCCTTTTCTTCAGTATTCTTTGGTTTCTGTTTTGTTGCACCTTTCCCATTGGAGGTTCACAAATGAAGATTAGTGAGTAAAAGGGAGACTTTTGATTTAGATTTGTTTCTCTCTCATATCACCGAGAGGAAGGCCTGACTGCATCTCCCCAAAAGGAGCCATACGGGGAGGATTGAAAAAGCTACTGCAGTTCATTCATCTCTTTGCTGGCACCAGCTTCTTGTCTAACCTGGTCACCATCCAGACTGAGATGCAGAAATGTCTCCAGCTGTCTAAAATGCCTGTTTTGCATGAGTGCAAAACAAAACTTTTCTTTTCTTTTCTTTTCTTTTCTTTTCTTTTCTTTTCTTTTCTTTTCTTTTCTTTTCTTTTCTTTTCTTTTCTTTTCTTTTCTTTTCTTTTCTTTTCTTTTCTTTTCTTTTCTTTTCTTTTCTTTTCTTTTCTTCTCTTCTCTTCTCTTCTCTTCTCTTCTCTTCTCTTCTCTTCTCTTCTCTTTTCTTCTCTTTTCTTTTCTCTTTTCTTTTCTTTTCTTTTCTTTTCTTTTCTTTTCTTTTCTTTTCTTTTCTTTTCTTTTCTTTTCTTTTCTTTTCTTTTCTTTTCTTTTCTTTTCTTTTCTTTTCTTTTCTTTTCTTCCTATTTTCTTTCTCTTTTCACGTGAGTTTAGGTATCTGGCCCTCTCCTCACATTCTTTGCATGATTTAAGTCTCCACCTGTCATACAGAACACCCTTAATTCTAAGGGAATACATAGTGTCATAGCTATTCTTGGCAGTTTGGAAACAATACTCCCGCAGTAGGACATATCCACCACTTTAAAAGTGTCAGCTTTTAAAGCACACCTTCATCCTCACCTGAGGGTGTAAGCAGAGATACAGGAATTGGGACTTTGGGAGGGTATTTTCATCAGCTAAAGCTGACGTAAGGTTAGGGTCAGGAGACGCACACTAAGTAGGGTTTAGTAGAAACACAAGAAGTCTACCACCAACCTGAGAGGAGCTTTTCAATCCCCCCAGAGTGCTCAAACAATGCTTTGCCACTCTCTCTGACAGGGGTCCACAATATTTATATTACATTGTGTCACATAGCCCACCAACTCTCCCTCAAGCTTTTTCTCCTCGGTGGTTTTCCACAATTCTGAAACCACCTTTTTGTCTCCAGGCAAGACACCCACAGTACACAGCTCAAAAGCCCGTATCTACACGCACCATCAAACCTGCCAGAGTAGCAACCAGCTGTACAAACCTGGTAGCCTGCTTATTCCCTCCATGACCAGACACTGCTCGTGGCTATCACAGAAGATGACCTGGGGCTGGAAGCACTTGATACTACTGTAACCCTGGGGCCAGGGGCAATGGGGCATTCCTGATGTGGCCAGAGATATTAATGAGTAAGGATTCCTCGTGGCAGTTCCTCTTGGCTGTGCTCCCTCCTTGCGTCACTGAGTGGTTGAGCTTGGAAGGTGCTTCTGGAGGTCATCTGGTCCAACCTCTGGGACCTCTGGAAGTCATCCTGTAATGTCTGTAAAGCAAGGGCAGGAAAAAAGGTATAGAAACTATGGGAGGATCAATAGTTTGCAGCTCATTATTTTCCATCCTCTTCTTCCATCCATGTAGAGAATCTCTCCTGAGCTGGGCCTCTCTTCCTAATGTGAGCATCAGAGCGTGGTACTGACCATCTAACAGCAGCACGGGCCTTGCACCAACCACCATGCTCTGTAGTGAGCCATGGGTGTCTTCTGGTGCCAGTCCGGAAGGGCGAGGTTAGCCACAGAAGCTGGCCAGCACTGATGAGAGCAGGAACTGTATAGGCTGCCCAGGAAGCCAGTCTGAAATGGAAACACATTTGTTAAAGTCAAGGGTATGACTGGTCTTTGAACAAGGAGGTGCACTGGCTGGCAACATGGCAAGTGATTTGGGAAGTCACTAGCAGCACTTACAGCAATTAATCAGGCTCAGCACTCCAGATTATCAGTGCAATAACATGAAAAGTGCATGGCTAGCTAATGTTAATTTAAGAATGCTATGCTGTTCAAAGCAGATTTTTTAAACATTGAAAATGTTTGCATTTTAACGGGGTCATAATTGAAATAAAAACAAACGTGCCCCATGAGCAAATCCGTCCAAAAGAAATGAGAGTGGGAAATTTTTTTGGCTCTGCAAAAAATCGTGTTAAATTAAATCAAAATAGCAGAAAATACTGAAACAAATGGCGGAGAGACAGTTTGAGCATTATTTAAAATTATATGAGATAAGTGGAAATCCCTCAGATATTCCACTATCCTCATTACCACACCAGTAAAATACTATTTATGGAAATACTGGGGCCTTTCAAATACAGAGAAATGCTACCAACACTATATCGTGCTTCAGTGTAGGCAGCCTTCTCTTTCTTGCTGTGCTGGTATCTTCCACAAATCGGAATTTAGTACCTTACAGTTCATCCTGCTAGCACTTGTGATAAAAACCAATGCAAAATTACTGATAATCTATACCTTACAACCACCATAGTTCTTGCTTAGTAGGTACTGCTGTGGTTATATGGCATAGAAAGTTTAGTCACTCCAACTAAGGTTTTAGTTTCATGTTACATTTTTTCCCAATATTAGTCCTAGTCCCCCCGTCACTGCTCCTGTCCCTGTCCCTGTCTCCATGCACCCTCAGTAGGCTGAGTGAAATATTTGTAGGTCCAAAACAAGGTCAGTGAAGTGATCTTGAAGTGGCTTGGGGTTGGGGAGAGCCTGAAAAATGGATAATTTTTCTGTCACAACTGTCACACTGTCACAAAAGAAAACTTTGCATGAATCCATAACCTCAGAGACTGTTCAACACGTACCATCAGCATTTGTCAGGCAGGGATACATGCGTGTCTTATGAATGAATTATCTATTGACAGTGAAATGATAACGCTTTCTGGGCCACCCAGGGTGAGGTAGAGTTTCAAAAGCATTTTTGCATATCAAAAGCTAACATTGTATCAACCAACTTTCATTAGAAAGATCATAAATTGATATCCCAATTAAATTAATTATCCAGTCTTTGGGCTACAGGAAATCCCCCGTGTGGCATATACACTTTATCGAATTCCCAGGAAGAGGATGGGTTCACAAGGCTTTGCCCTGAGTACAGGAGCTTGATGTTGGAGGGATGGGACTGCCTGGGAGTGCAGTTGCATGCGTCTTTGAGCTGGCAAAGAGCTTGCTGCAGATAGAGAAGGCAGGCTCCATCCTGCATCCACCACTCCACTCCTCCCCACTCCCTTTCCCAGCCGCAGCACCCACAGGACATCCTTCTGAGCCACATGGCTTCAGTGAAACCTGAGGTAGCCTTTCTCCTTGCTTTCTCTTCCCTTTCTCCTTGCCTTCTTTCTGCTGATTCATCAGCTCATGGAAAGCTTCATCAGGGTATACAAAGACAAGTAACCAGGACCTGGCAAGGGGATGGGGTGTATGAGGTCAGAACAGGATCTGCCTTTTGATTCTTTTCACCTGCTTTCCAAATCTAGCAGACTTTAAACATTTAAAAATAAAAGTTTTTAGAATAACAGAACAAAACCTGTTTTATTTCTTGCCCCAGCAGGATAACCTGTGAAAAACTGAGATGTCTCCCAGCACTAGGAGTGATGTGCAGAGAGGGATCCCTTTGGGACAGCTTCATAGCCCACACAAGCCTTGGGCGCTCGGGGATTTTCCTGCCACTGAGCTGTGAGGACCTCCTCAGACGTCCCTGATGCTGACAGCCAAGTTTTTGAAAGTCTTGCCGTGAAGGCTTGGACAAAGTCAGTGGCACAAAATGACATGATGGGGATTAGTAGTGACTCTGAGCATAAGAATCCCCTACACACCTGCTCAGATTAACTGACGAACATGCCAAAATGTTGCTGCTGGCTCTCACATGTTGTCCTCAGCGATAACTATAAGAGTGGTGCTGGAGCAGCAACAGCATGAGAAAGAGACCAAAAATCTTTCTGACTAGCCTGGTAGGAGTCACCTCCCCAAACCTGTGACAATCTGGAGTGAAGCACTTGGTCTGTGTCCATGGTCTGCACTTGGTCTGGGTGCTGAAGGGCCATGGGCTTTTCCCCCACACCCCGCAGATACTTAGGAGAGCATAGGCTCTTCCACCAACTACAGGAGAGCAGAGCAGCCGAGATATCTGCCAGAGGTGACAGAGACAGCTTCCAGCTGATTCTCACATGCATTCCCATTCTGCCTCTTTAAAATATCTGTACTGCAACACAAGCAAGGATAGGGCAGAATAAATTGTGTTCTCTACCTTTTCTCATCACTGACACAGAAGCTGAATGAAGTGGCAGTCATCACTTGGATATGGGCAGCTATGCACAAGAATTGAGAGTTTCTAAGGAAAAAATAAAATAAAAATAAAAAAATAACCTGGATCTTTGCCTGATGATGAAATTATTTGAATTTCTGAATTCCAGTTATTTCCCCCAAATGGTCCAAAATGTATTTGCTAGCTGTCTCAAAGTATTATGAATCAGCTGGGAGCTGACACAGACCCCAGGACATATCACTCACCCTGGCCAGAAAAAGCTACAGAACAAAGAACAGAGCTCATAAACCATATCCATTGGGCTCTGGCCAAGCAGTGACTGCGATAAGGGAGGTGACTGAGTGGGAAAATTAGTTTGATTAACTTTATCAGCAGGAAGGTGAGGAGTGGAAAATCCCTAAGCAGGAGAACAAAGGGGCAGAGGTGATAGAGCAGTGGTTTGAAGACTGAGAAGGCTTTGGGCAAAAAGGAGGAACTAAGGGGCATGCTTTCCTGGAGAGGACTTCTCTCCTCTGCACCATCATCCAATGAAAGAGAAACCTAGAAGGAGAGGAGTGGACTCTGGGAGAGGGCAGGAGATTGTGTGCCTCAGGGTAAAATCATACAAAATCTGTGAAGAAGGAGTGGGTAAGGAAGACGACTGTTTCTGGAACTAATGCTGGTCTTGAACCAGAGGAGCTTACTGTTGGTCTTCAACCAAAACATCTCTGGATTTTCCCAGACATGTCTTTTTTTCTTCTCTACCCAGAATCTTTATCAGGAGAAAGGAAGTTTTTTGTCCTTTTGTCTGGCAGTGCAAAGAGAAGGAGAAACAATGCTAATGGAATTGCCAGATTTCCAGAAGTCACAAACAAAACACCATTGCACATGCCAAACAGACTACGCAGCACTTAAATTGTGAGGCAGGGGTATTCCAGAAACACTGGGCTTCTTGAATATGCCTTTTATGAACATGCACTCATGAAAAGCACTGCTCATGCTCCAGAGAGTGGAGACATACCATGCATTGTCCTAGCAGATGTTTGGAGGAGCTTCCAAAGATCCAGCAAGGTGCAGAGTCTCAGGTGTTCCTTTGCTAAGACCTCTGTTTCTCCTGTGCTGTCTGCTCTCAGGTAGGATGGTGCCAGAGTCCTTTGGAGAGCCTGGGTGCCATTGCTTACTTCACATTGCTTCAAATATCATGTTGTTTCAAATATCAAGCCTCTATTAGGAGCTAAATGATAAATTAAAACTCTGATGCTAAATTTTTGGCAAAGGGTGTGTTTGCCTGCCAAGGAAATTATGGTGGGACTTAGGATGGCCATAGTCCATAGGCCATAGGCCATGTCATAGTCCATTTTCTTGAGGAGTAAGAGACACAAAGATTGTGCCCTTGAAATATATGAGAGAGGCTAAGAAAAAAAAAAAAAAAAAAAAAAAAAGAAAGAAAATAAATAGTGCTTTGGGACATCTGCAAGCATGAGAGCACACAGATCTAGCATTCTCTCAGCAGAGAGCAGTCTGACAGATAACTAGGAAGGGAAATTGTATTAGAGCTTAGCTAATCACTTTTCTTCCAGAAACATTAAATAGCTCTTCCTGCATATGAGGGGACTGAAGCAAGCAATGGGGAAGATATTCCTCCAAGGTGACCCACTAAGCCAAGTGACAGAGCTAAGAATAGACTGTCTCCCAAATCCTCAGTCGGACCTGCAAATACCCACCTCTTGTGTGATCATCACAGCAAGACTAAGGATATGCCAAGGTCACTGCGGGGAAGTAGAGGTAACTTGAAATATTGTACTGTGACTACTGGGTCACAAGGCTCTGGGATTTTTCAGGGAATGCCATGAAAAAGGGGGTCCCAGGATGACCATGTGTTTAAATGAGTCAACTGTCCACATTAGCACACAAAATATATAAAATAATATGGAATAAATACTGTCAGGTTGTGCTGGAGAGTGTGAACCTCTGTCATGATGACTTAACCTGCTACTGGGGAATGTGAGGGGTCATTCGCGGTGAATCACTGCTGAGATATGCTGTGTCTTGAAAGCACCTTTCCCAGGCACATTCCCTATCAGGAGAGGCTGCTGATACATGGTCAGTAATGCTGTTGCTTTCTTTCAGCCAGTTACTAGGAAAAATAACCATGTCTTTCACCCTGTACAAATGACCACATCATTGCAACAACCTCTCCTCAGTACTTTTGAAAAGACATTTCACGCCTGAGTGGTTCTTAACTGGCCATGTACCTACCTCACATCCGTCTCAGCTTGCATGTTATTTTCTACAGACAGAGCCTTTTTGAGATAGCTCTGGCTACACAGAAAGGGAAACTTTGTGTTCTGTCACTGCTGAGGATGAATCCTGGCTTTGGGGACAGTGAGCACCAGATAATTGGAGCAAAGTGTGACAGAGTGAATGGTAAAAGAAAGAATATGTTCAGGAGCAAGAGAAAAACTAGCAATAAATGGCCAGCAGCAAGCCATAAAGATAAAGACAGACACAGTGCTGTCTGCAGTTCACACCTCAGAGGCTCCTGCGGTTGTCTGATGACATCTAAAGAGCATGTAGTTGCTTCTCATTTTTCAAAATGGATTTCAGATCTAATTACCAAAGTAACATCAAAACCCAGAGATAAATTCACAAACTCAGAACATTGCTCTGAGGGCTGTATCTCTGCAAGAGACCACAATATGTGTGTGAGGGGAGAAGCCAACTGTAACCTACTGTGATAAAAACTTCCCAGCATTTACTCCTATTTAGAAACAAATCCAACAACTCCAGGAGTGTCCTTTTGCCAGAGGGTGAATGCAGTGACTGAAGACATTACCCTGCCATGGCAGTGATCTTCCCACCCCTCTGGTGCCTGCAGCTACAGGCTCCATACTGAAAACATCCCGGAAAGACCGGTCCTCTCTTATCCCCAGCCCTCTGACCACGGTGTCTGCAGGTGGCTCCATGTGCATCATGAGGGTGCAGCACAGCCCACGCACTGTGTCACAGACTTACAGTGATATTTCAAAACACCCCCTGTCACTTGATAGTTTTTCCAGTCCACTGCATCTTTCTGAGCACAAATGGATAGCAGGAGGGTCAAAGAAGTGCCCGAGGACAGCACTGCATGTGCCTACAGACTGCAGGTGGAGTGTCGTGCAGGGACACACAGTGGTCCTGGCAATGACAAAGGAGGTACGTGCTGCTGTACAGAGGTGGCTGGAAAATATTGCACACTACATGGGAATTTCCCTTCAAAGAACAGATATTTCCCAAGTCATGGGACTTACAGGAATGCAAATGCACTTGAGCAGAAGGGAAATCCCCAGGTATATTGAAGGCTGGACCTGGACAGCAGAATGAGAGACCATGAGCTCCTCAGGACAATGCAGAAAGGTGAAAGTCCAAGTCAGGGACTCCATCCCTCACAGAAGAAGGAGACAGGGTGTGGAGTCTCTGTGCTGCTGATCAGACGCGGTGTGCATTGACCTGCATCCCAGCTCTCTTTCAGCAAACAGATTGTGCAGAAAGACTGTGACCACTTACTGCAGCGAGGGAGTGAGATCATTTATTCCAGCAATGTCATTGCTTGCCACCGCAAGGAGAGCGTTCCTGCAGCACAGTCTCTTGGCAATATCATTCTGTTATCAAGCATCATAAATCTTTTTGATGAAGAGCAAGCTATTAAATGTGCAGAGCTTAGCTAGTAATGCACTAAAAGTGTATGGGAGGTGCTCACTGCTTCCTGAGCACTTTCCTGGGATGTCTGTGTAACCTTTCCCGGTGTCAGCTTTCTTTCAATCTCTCAGTATCTTAGCAGCAATAAAATATTGAAGAGTGACTTCATTTGTTGCCTTTTACCTCTGGGAGCCTATGGTGAATTTGTCTCAAGTTTTTAAAGAGTGTGTTCTCTGTGGATGGATGGAGAACAGGTGTACCAAACTGACCCTGTTTTCCTTTATGTGCTTTATCCTACAGCTGAAAGTGTTCAGCTTGGAGCTGTATGTCAACATCTCAAACCTTGAAAATCTGACAGGTTGGGAATCACACACGCTCACAGAATAATCAGTTAGCCATAGTGATTATGTGTGTGCTGCAGCTGAGACTTACAGGGACAGGCTTTGGAAAGCGCAGATGGTCTTCTAGGAATCACTCAAGTGCACAATGTTTCACTGCAGCTAGCAGAGCTAGTGCTGAAGAAGGAAGTCATTTTAATGAAGGCTTTGGCTTCCAAGAATATGATCAAAAAGTTTCTCTGTCCCAAGCCTGAGGCCAAAGCCTTGGCCCAACACATCACACGATGTACTCTGATTTTGTCCAAGTGAGTACACAGAAGACAAAGGAGTGTCACTAAGAAAGAGAGCAAATAATAACTTTTCAATAACTTTTCAATAACTGTTCTCAGCTATCCTTCATTCTTGTGCAAAAACAAATGGATTAGTTAAAGCCTGGGCACTAACCATTTTAACTTCTTTGGTTTTGCACTGGAATGAAATAGATACACCTGAAAATGGGTCCAGAGGTAACTTAGTTTTTATCTGCTGAAGTATAGCAGGGCTTGCTGTCCACAGTGCGCACAGGAAAATCTCCTGGACAGGCTGTCCCCCTGCTAATGCTCGGCTCCTGCTTGCTTAGTGGGCACCACAGAAGCGTTCAGCAGCATCGGTGTTCAGAGGTTTAGCAGCTAGTTTGGCTCCAAATCAGCAGCTAAGCGTGGTTTTAACCAACAGTGTGGCCAGTCCTTCAGCTTCCAGAGAGCTATGGATGTGTGTCACTAACAGGAATTTGTGCGAGGGAAAGCCGAGCTCTTGCAAATGGAAAGGGAAATAAACAACTCTAAGTAAATCTTGGCCAAATGCAAAATGAGCCAACAGCGCTCAGAAAACCTTG
This sequence comes from Aythya marila, assembly GCF_965140915.1. Lineage (NCBI taxonomy): Eukaryota > Metazoa > Chordata > Aves > Anseriformes > Anatidae > Aythya > Aythya marila. The sequence goes on along the minus strand of NC_139042.1, from coordinate 175,792,483 downwards.
CTCAGTTTGCAATGCTTAGGGACTGTTAGTTTCCTCCCCTCAGAAATTAAGGGTGATGCTATGGTTTCAAAATGCAATATTTCCTTTAGAAAATGTCTCCTAAATATAGCTTTAAAATTACTTCACCCGAATTAAAAGATTAAAAGGGGTCCCTGCAGTGGGTCAGCCCTTGCCTGGCTGCCTGGCTGCTTGTGAGCCTGCAAAGATGATCACCAGGGCATAGAAGTCATATATATTGTTCATAGTCATATATAGTCATATATATTGTTCATCTTGAAATTGAGTGAGCTGGTCGTGGGAACGCACTGTATTTGAAGCCATCCCCTTTGTGGTATTTAGAGCCTGAAGTTCAGTAAATCACCTGTTCAAGTTTGCTAATGTCACATCTGTTTGCCTGATGCCTCTCTGACCATCAGTTCGGTCATTATATTTTTGAAGAGCAAAAATAACTAAAAATTTGAATGAGAGCACTCATAGAGCAAAACAAAATAAAAACTAGCAATCCTATCTTCGTGTTATCTTAATGAAGTGCCTTTATAAGTCACTGAGCACAGCTATTGCCCACCTTGCTATTGTGGTCTTGTTCCTGCAAGGTCATGAGGCAGTATATAGGCTTGAGGAGGCACCTGCAGGGAGCCCTGAACAATGTGAGCTGTCTTGTTTCTCCACCTCCACGTGATTTATAGTCCTTCTCTCCACTTCCAGCTTGTGTTTTATGCTTAATGCAGCTGAGCACAGGGGCTGTACATTTTTAAAGGAAGCACATTCCAAAATAATTTGTCTCACTTTTTAAAATCTGAACAAACTCTATCAATAGTTTTTAGATCCACACCCTTTCATTTATTGCTTTGTGAATGTTAATTTTCAAGTATGCTGAACTAATATGACAGCATTGCAGCTGTGCAGAAGGAAGATGGTTAAAAATAGCTGTAGCTCTACATCCGCAAATAACAACCTTTCGCTCATCACCTCCACGTCCAAGCATGACAATGCCAGGCCAACCACATCAGTTCAATGCCAGATGCCTTGTGCAAGTGCACACTTGTGCTGAATGAGGAATAGAGTACTAGAGGAAAGGGAATCCCACAAATGAGGGGAGGAATTGCACTGCAGGAAGATGAGAGGAGTGATTTGTGCAGGGAAGGTGCCAGTGGGAAAGCGGGGAGCTGTGCTTGGCAGGAGAGAGCCAAACAACAAACAGATGTGGGAAAGGTGATGTTCACCTACCAAAAGCAAGTTCTGACCTGGAAAAGGATGGTGAGGTGCAGGCATTGTAATATCTATTCCCAATATAGATTCTCCATGTCTTAGACAACTTTGAGATGTAAGGCTCCCCACAGGGGTGGCTCAGTGTCTCACAAGTATGTGACAGAGGAGGGACATGAAGTTGTTCCTCCTTAGGCAGAGTCCAGTGTCAATAATCACCAGACTGCCCTTCCTCTCTGTGTAGGCAGCTAGAGCTGACAGTCATTTCTTGCTTCACAGCGCTGTTAAGTCATTGAATTTTTTTAACAGATGTTCACATGCTACCATCAAGAATGTTCACGTACATGTAGAAACATATACAGATAATAAAATCATGTTCATTACATTGCTTAGAGATTACACCCTTTTGATGGGCAAATTATTTGGCTTGAGTTTTGTTTTCATGTTTCCTGACCTTATTGCTCACTGTTCAGGGCTTGCCAAAGACACCTCACTGTTTAAAATACTAAAACTTTGAGAGCTGCCTGCCTTATATCTAATGATCTAACTAATGATCTAACAAATAGATCATTAAAAAATCCTACCATACAAATTCATGTTAAAGAGACAAAAACTGTAAGCATAATAATTTGCATTTTTTTTTTATTGTCTTAATTGAAAGCACTTCCCCTCCTTCCTCCTCCTCTTTAAACACCAGAGGGGGAAAAACAAAAACAAAAACATATTATTGTCCAGATATCAGAGAGAAAGGGAAGCTAGCTTCTGGTCAAAACCTGCTTAAAAGATTTATGTCATCAAATACATAAAGACGGGGCTTGGGGCAAGAAAATGATGGGTTGTAGGAAAGGGCTGGTTGTAAGAAAGTGTTAACACATTTATTATAGCTCTAGGGAAAGGTGTATTTTACATTCTTATCAGACCAGCTGTTAAACTATAAAGGCACTAAATTTTGCATCTGATTTTGAAAACCCAGACAGAGTCACATGATTGACGCAATACTGGGTTGATCAGATCTATTTTTTAGCTATAAAATGCCTTTTTACATTAGACATAAAACCGAAGAGTCTGGTCATTATGGCCTACACACAGCAATGGTATTTCGACTTGTATTAATTTTGTTGTCAAAGATACAGCTGTTGTAGGAAATATTTAGAATTTTTAGTACCATCTGGTGTGCTGAAAGAAGAAGAAGTGCTTTAAACGTTGGCATAAATCCATTTTCTAAGTGGTTAATATTGGTGCTTTGAGAAAGGGGCTGTCAGAGCAAAAGATGAGAGGAGTTGTTAATCTGGGCTGTTTTCATCCTTCTATTGCACTACAAACCCTACCCTGCCTTGATAAAACAAACATGTTTATGACTCTTAGAGTCCTCAGAATGGCTCATCATTACTAAATACATTTGTATTATCAAACCTTTTTTTCGGGATTTGACATTCAGCTATGCTGGGAAATGATAGGCTCATGGATTGCACAAGCCAGGAACCAGAGGGAGACGAGACTTGGTGCAGAGGTTGTTGTAACACCTCCTTGTGGGGGTGAGTACTGCCTGATGGCCCCTCCGCAGTGATTGTACCTCCCTTTCCCTCTCCTCAGCCAGAGCAAGCAGAAATCTTACCGCTTTAGCTTGCTTTTTCTGTGCAGATAACTGAATATGGGATCAACCTTTATTGTACAGTTAGTTGAGAAAGAAAAAATTGAGCTTCTGTGGCAACGTTAGACAAGTGTGTTACAGTTTACATCTAATGTTTTCTACTGAGGAGTCATTTCCTATTGTGGTGACTCAGGTTAGAGAAGTAGCAGCAGCTCAGAAGTAATAGAGCATTTCTATAGGGGAGCCCTGGAATCTTCATTCACTGAGTCTCCTTTGTAACCACAGCATTAAGACAATCTTAAAAACATGTAAACTGAAGAAGACAAAAATTAAGCATTTTGTTCCAGAGAAAACAATGAGTTGAAAACTCCCCCACAAAAATATTTTCTTCCAGTCACCAAAAGCCCATTTGGAAGCAAAATGCAGACTTCAGCATCCAGATGCTTAAATCTGTAGAGTCAATGCTGCAACTGTCCCCTTAATAAAGGAGATTTTGAAGCTGAAGACTGTTGGCATTGCCCAAATCCTACAAAGTTTGGGGGAAAAAAGCTACTGCATATCTGTGGAGACTAGGAACTCTGTGTTCCGGTGCTGCAGCTACATGTGCATCCTTCCTGGAAGACTCTTAGAAGTGGGCTGTAAGTTAACTTTATTGACTCTATGATACTGAAGACTCTCAACAATTAATAGTGAGCATGTATTTTATTTTTGCCTCATATTCCCCTCCTTTACAAAGTCATGCTTTGGTTATACATACTTCTTCTTACACAGCTGTCTACAGTGGGGGCAGAGTAGATGTTTTGAATACCATTTTTGATAAACATTAGAATTAGATGTTCTTAATCACAAGCTTGATAAAATTTAAAGTCTTTCTAAAGGGTAGCTGCATCGCCACACCGTAGAGTGGAAATCAAGTCCAGGAACTGAAAACAAGACTGAGACTCATCATAATTATCTCCCATTGGAAAAGTACTTGGCTTTGCACTGGCATTTTGTAGCAGCAGGAGACCATCCTGTGATGATATTCTCTTCCACTGACATTATCACTTAATTCCCTTCTTTTTGAAGGTTTTTATAGGGATTGGGTGCAGCTGTTTCTCATCAGCCCCTTCTTATTAGAGTTTCTAAGAATCCTGATTAATTTAGAGCCCATTTCAGCTGCTGCTTAAGGAGGCTGAACATCTTGCCCTCACCCTTCTGAGTCTGCTTTCCCAATGGCTTTTAAAACATTGTGTGCAGTATTAGAAATTTCCTTCTGCTGTTAATGAGCAAATGTATGCATAAATTTCTCTGTATTAGAGGCATTTGTCTTTTTCTCAGGAGCTTAATTGTTTCCTCCCCCCTCCCCCACCCTTTTAATTTCTTGAAATGTGTCTAATTTGTAGGGTAGTATAAAATAGGCGTGGGAGTACATTTAAGCTCTAAGGAGGCTCTTACAGAGCCTGGTGCTGGAAGGGGTTGAGTAATGCTAAGCTCTGCCTGAAAACGGGTCACTCACAGTACCTTGCAGGAATGGGTCTCTGTGGTTCTTTCACCAAGTGGGTTGTGTGTGTGTTTTCAGAACCTTAGCATACAAACCTTCCTAGATAAAAGAGGCATCTCCTTTCTCAGCTCCCGAGGGAGGCTGTCTTTTGGTGGCTGGTGAACACTATGCTGTGTTTGTGCTTCTGGTAGCTTTTCAAGCATATACTGATAGATTCTGGGCAAACCAGATCTTGGGGACACTGAGAACGTAGTTAAAGTGTTAGAGAATTAGAAAAACAGAGAATGGTGCCTTGAAGCCACTAAAAGAACAGTGGCTGAAGAAAAATGCATTTTGGAGATGAGAAAAGAAAATCTCTTGAAGTGTTGAAGAGAGAACTTTAGAAAAACAATTACTTGAGAACAGACACGTAAAATTCTAGGTGAGTCCTCTGCATAGGCTACAAGTGCTTCTAACCACTTTTTGTTTCAAATGGCAACCAAATGTCCTTAAAACTACTAGATGTAGTTATTTTGTTGATTTCCTACAAGTACCATTACAGACATAACAAAACTCATTTCAGTCTAAAGTTTTACGAAGTAAAATTTCTGGTTTGGTCCTTCTTAACTACATACCTTAGACACATTTCAGTAAATGTCATTTCTCTTCACCAGAAAAAGCCTCTTGATTCTTTAATATGGTGTGGCCTTGGTTTTGGTCTCTTTCAAAGATGAGATAGAAGTCATCCCATCAAGGCTTTTCAAGAGCTCTTCCCAGACTTTAAGATGGTTTGGAAACCATTTGGCTCCTGAATTGAGCAAATTTTTTCTGAATCCAGAAGCAAGTGCACTGCTAAAGCATCTGAAGAATTTTCACCAATAAATTTCAAATACCGTTTCCCTGTAGCGAAGGAAACAATGGTTCTGCAGTTGTTTACTCTGTGCTTCCAGGGCATTGGGAGCTTACAATGAAAACAAAGATAGCACAGAACTGTTAAAAGGTGAAGAAATCACCTAATTATTGATTATGTTGTGTGACAGAGCCTACAGGACTCAAACCAATTGTACTCTACTGTATAAATGATGCATATTGCTTAACATTTTTTACCAGATTATTGCGGATAGAGAGTTGAATTGAGGAAAAACAACAGATTTCCTCTTAAATTGCTCAAAAAAACTACGTAGAACCATCATAAGATTCTCATTTTATATATTGGTTGTTGTTTCTTTAAATGATTTAGAAATATCTTAGTTTTATGCAGGGTATCTAATCAGCCTTACCCAGATAATGTCATATACAGAGAGTAAACATTGCCTTTAACTGGGGATAGGATCATGCAGCTTGAGGTTCTGCAACCTCTTAAGCCACATTTGGAGTCTGTAACTTTTAAGTATCTAATTTCAGATTTCAGCCTGCCTTTTCTTCCCAAGCATGAAGTTTATCTTTTTTTTTCTTTTTTTTTTTCCTCCTAAGTTAATGCCATAGACATACTAGTGTTACTTCCATGCTTTCATTTTCTCATTGGATTACTCCTCCCATTTTCACATTCCTGTGGAATCTCAATTAAGAATAGTGGAAATGGAGAAATAATCAATTTAGAGTTAAATTTCCAAACCTGTCTTGTTAAAATAGGTCAGAAATTTTCTAAAGCAATCCTGATATTTTCCTCTTTCCAAAAGGAAAATGTAACCCTTGAGGAAGGTAACACATTTGCAGCTAGGATGTTCTACAGAAAAAGTCTGTGGTGGACCTTATTTTCAACAATACAGTAGTTCAATGAAAAATCCCTTCACAAACAGACATTAATTTCAAAAATTCAGGCCCGTCACACCATCACATCTAAGCTGTACAATCTTTCCCTGCTTCATTTAATTTCATCCTCAGGTAGTGATTTACCTACAAGTCACTAAGTGAGCAGTGAAGCTCACTTGCTTACAGAATCCCAACCTTGGTTTTAATAAACACCTCTATAAAGTTGTGGTGGGAGACTGCTGATCTGCAGAAGTTGTTTACAGTTTAGGTTTCCCTGCGAAGAAGGAGTGCTTCACAAACACATATTGACCTCAGCCCATTACCTTATTTTTGCTTTGCTTCATTTAGTTGTAGCATAAGAAATTTTTCATTCATACAGCAGAGTAAATGTCATGAAGAGCCTGGGGTGAGGAAGAGAGTAACAAGAGAAGCCTACACTAGACAAAAAAAAAAAAAAAGCTTGACTTACTACAGCAGTGCAAAAAGAAAAAGTTGAGCAGAGCCTGATGAAAAGCTAAGGACAGAGATGGGAGCCTTACCAAGCGAGGCAGAGATTTTGATCGACTGATATTTCATTTAACTGAGCAAGTGAATGTAGTGTTTAATAAAAGAATTACGGAGTTATTTTTTCTGGTAATATTACTCTTCAGTAATGTAGTTAAATTCTGTTAGTTAGGAGTTACATGATAGTTAACTGACTGCTGTATGCATGAGCCATATGCCAGACAGGCTCACAGAGAAAGCTGGGCAGCGCAGGGACTCATGGTGGCACAGCCAACGCTGTGAGGTTTGTACCTGGGTGCACTATCAGAGTTTCTGCTACTCTCAGCCTTTTGCTACTAAGATTATAGAGAGCACACTAAACTTTATTTTCCCATCTAAGAAGCTTTGGGTTTTCTGCTGCTAAAAACTAAGACGGGCCATGGATGTAGAACTAATTTACTAACTGGATGTTTGTTCTCCCTCCATCTTGTTTTACTTCGCTATCAAAACATATTTTGTTTCTGTTAATCTAGAAATTTAAACTGTAGTAATCTAGGGCTATTTACCCTGAATGAGACTATTCACACAGAGTTTTAATATGCTATAGCTTATATAAATTGACTTCACACCTTTAGCTGATTGATTTATTTAGCTTTCCTGAGTGACCCTTTGTAGGCAGTCCAAACTGTTTCATTAGTAAAATGAGGACTACCCTTCAGGCTGTATCTCTTTCAGCTGTTCTCAGACCCTATTCAGCCCTTTTTCATTATCCTGAAAATTTAAAAGCTTGCAAGGGGCCTGAGGCCAAGTTTAGCTTACTGCTGTGGAGTATTCTTATGATCCAGCCTTTCTTTTGCCCCCATGTGAGTTTGTTTCTACCTCCGTTCCTACAACACTTTTTCTTTCCTCATAAGCAGATTTGCAGAATCAAACCTCCCAGCCTGGTGCCAGCCTGGATGCCTTCTTGCCTCCATTTTTCTATTTTCCCTATATGACATTTTTTCTGCTTCTTAATGTCATTGTATTAATTCGGTATTTTTCCTGCAACCTTTTTCAACAACTCGGATGTCTGCGTCAGATACATTTCCTACCAACCAACTAGCCTAAGTCAAAAGCTGTAATGTGGAAATGCATGAGTGCCCCCTCTTGTCTGCTCTCAAGTCAAACAGCTCAGCCACCTTTGCCGTGGAAGGAAAGCAGAATAAAGTCATTTTACTTAATCCATCAATTTGCATTTATTTACAGATTGAAATGGAATAAAATAGAGATGTTCACAGCCTGATAAAAGGAGATCTGTGCACATGCTTGCAGGCTGAAAGGCTGTGCTGTTCTTTTTTTGGTGGGAGGGGATTCAGAAGTATAGACATATGTACCATAGCACAGGCATTAGGTTTTCTGCCTACTCCACATTCTTCATTGTTTTATCTGCAGACAGAGAAATGCTTTTGGTATTGCTTTGATCAGAGAGATCATAGCTAATAAAACATTCTCTTTTTTCTCAGCCCTGCTTGAACCTTGGGATTCGCTTTTCCTTGAAACAGGATCTTCAAAATGGTTATTCTGTGATATGAAGTCTGATTTCCCAGATAGTCAGACCCATAAATATTAAGAATCTCAGAGCCCCTCTAGAATAATTTAGAAAAAAATATATGTCAATCCTTTTGAAATTTCCTAGATGATAAGCATTAAAATGGCAAACGAAGGCCACAAGAAAAGAATTAGCTGCTTTTTTTTTTTTTTTTTTTTTTTTTTTTCTTTCTTTAGAAGGATGAATTCATCTGCTGTTACTGTAGCTTTACTGTCATTTTAAGGAATTCTGCAAAACCAGCAGGGCTGCTGTCAGGGTAAGATGAACAACCTCACAAAGAAGGCTGTACGACAGGATTTATGGGGAATTGGGTCCATGCTATGGTCTGTATGTCCATGTTTTGTTCTGTGAGTGTTGATGGGGGGCTTTATTTACTTATTTATCTCTTCACCAATTTGTTTTAGCAAGGTCTTCACTAAATTAGAAAGAATAACCAGCCCACAGCTCAGCAAAGCCATGTCTAAGCATTGTGTGACTGAAGACCCAGGGACAGGCAGTCCTAAGCATGCAGGGAAACCTCCAGCTCCTTGCAGTTAGATGAATATGGAGGGCTCTTTGAACACAAAACTGTGGGTTTATTCATTTCCTCATAAAGAGCCCTGAAAAGTTTTCATCTTCAATTGAAATTCTGCAATGCAACCTGATTTTTTGTCTCTCTGTCTTGTCTCCATTTTCCTGCATTGCTTTTGGTTTGCTCGCTGCGAAGTGACCCCTTGAGACAAAGCTAATCTTATTTCAGGAACTGTGCCTGCAAAACAGGGAGATGACTGTGGAGTTCTGGGTAGTATTAAAGAAAAACAAAACACAATGCAGCATTAAAACCCGTGTGAAGCCAGTGCTTGTAAGCAGTGCCAAGCTGACAGTTACAGGGAAGAAAGGCTCTGATTTAACGGGGTAACGTGCAAGCCAAGGGCCATACTATCCTGCTAACATGTCTAGGTATTAGGGCTGTGTCTATATTGTCTAATCAATATGGCACAGTGCCTGGCCTAATTAGCTCCATTTCTTTAATTAGGCCAGGCAGGGTGCTATGCTGATGTGGTCATGCTGCTTTGGGACCTTAGCGAGCACCTCTGCAGGGCACAGCTCTGTGCCACAGAGACCTGCCAGCTTGCTGCTGTTTGAGATCCCACTCTGTGCCATACTGGACATGGTAGATGTAGTCTTTGTTCATTGTCAAGACTTTGCTGAACCCTAGGATTTAGTCAAATGACCAAGGAATGATTGTGTGTTTTGTTTGTGTTCTTTACTGGGAAGTGAATGATCCTACAGCTCTTTGTGGGCCCAAATGGCAACCATGGTGCATACATCTACCTCATAAAAAAGGTATTCATACATGCCAGTCTCTCCTCTCTAGTAGTAGCAAGTTCATGTCTGGTCTTTGACTCGCAGCGGAGATGTTATGGATAAGGTGGGTCAAGTTGCCCTAGAGTAGCTGACATCCCCTCTGGTGGCACATTAAACAGGAAGCCCACAAAGCACATTAACTCACCTGTAGAAACCTATAGCTAGTAAACAAAATAGGTGAAAATTCATGAATTTTGGTTAAAACCGTAGGTTGTTCCATTTAAATTTCAACCTTAAATTTTACGAGCTTTAGTGTGTTTCCCCAGCAGCAAGGTTTCTGAGATCATGCCTTCTGTGCATCTGTCATGGAGGGTCTCCTTGCACTTGTTGCCTTGTCTCACGTAAGCTGATGGAGCTTTTAAAGATACTCAGTTTCTACGGGGTTTGTAGGAATGGGTGCCTGGGTGGAGGTCAGCTGCTGCTTGTGGAGTTAGACCTTAAGGTGGGAGAGTGCCCATAGAGGGTTCTGCAGAAAGCACATTTAAGGACTCTGCCTTATTAGCCTCCAAATAATTGACTCCTCAGTCACAGTTTCTGTCTCTGAGGTAGATTCCACAGAGGAGATCTGCATACCTCACTCTTATTAAAACTGAGTTGAAAAGTCAGTCAGCCACGAACAACAAGTCCACCAGAAACCAGGTTTGATGAGTCCCAGAGCCTGGAGCAAGGATGGCTCTCCCAGCCCTGCCTGTGCACAGGGTGGGCTGATATCAACCTTCTTGTTAATGTGGCCTAAGTCACTGGGTGATGAGATTCACCTGCCTCTGATTTAGTCTGTTTTTTCATTCAAGAACTCAAATGATAACTTATTATTTTTACTTTCTGTACAGCTTTGGGGTATTTTCACTTTCCTAGGATACTGTTCCCAGATGAGACTTGAGTGTATTGCCTCTGATCTGTGCCAGAAAGAATTACAGGTGTTTCAAAGGAAATGTGCAGAAACCATGCAGCTGAAACAGAATAAATTATGCTTAAAATCAAGGAAATGTCCTAATAAGTGAGAAATGCACCAATTTCTCCTTGATCTTTTTCACTGCCACTACCACCTGTGTTTGTTTGTTTGTTTATTTTGCTTTACAGTATGGTACAGCAGCTGGTTCTTTCACAGGAAGAAGTCTGTAGTAAGGCTGAAGTATTAAAGGATTTTTTAGAATTTCTTAATTTTCTCACTTCAGGTTACTTTATCAAAACAGGCAGGTGTATGTCTTTCTCTGTAGGACAAACTAAAAAAAAAAAAAAAAAGAGTGAGGCTTTGAGTTGTGCACCCTCCCTGACAAACTGCAGGACAAACATTTGACCCAGGCACCAAGCATAGCCACAGGTGTCTGCAAAAGTGCTCCCACAGCAACAAAATGAGCCCCTGCACTCGTCTGGGTGACATGTCTCTTTTCTGTTTGCAATGGGCTGAATTTGGAGAGGAATTTCTTATTTTTTGTCTCCCTATAGCTGTATCCCAGGTGAAGCTGCAAACATCAGTGGCAGGCAATGAGTGGCATGCCTTGGCTATTTGCTTTACGATGAGCTTTTGGTTTACTTAGCAATGCATATTGCCTGGACATACACGTGCTCCAGCAACATAAAATACTTCTGGTCTCCTAATTTTAGGCTATTCTTTTTACCAGTTTCCTCTTGGACACAATGAAATAAAAACCTTACCCAAAAAGCCTGGCCCAAAATCTCAGAAAACCTGGTTCAACAGAAGTTACCAGTTTTTTACACTTTTCTTGCCATACCAGAGTCGTGAATCAAATACTTAATGAGATCTTTTCAAAACTTGCTTGTTCTTTTCAAGTCCTTCTGAAGGAAAAGCATTTCCACTAATTTTGGGAATGAAAATACATCTTAGATTTTTTCTGAAAGGTGGAAGGTATATTTCTACAAAGTTTATTTATTTATTTATTTATTTATTTATGGATTTTCTGCTTTTGTGTTTTATTTCTTTAATTTACAGGATACTTATTATCTGACTATACCTGAACATCACTGTATCTTCTGAGATTCCTTGAAGAACTTTGGTATTCATAGTAATAACATGCACGAGATGAGATCATCTGGCCTGTTACGGCAGAAATATGTAATTCCACAAGAATTTTATTGTAATTTAGCATGCACTTATGTCTGCTTATTTGAAAGTTTATCTGGATAATGAATTGTATCCCTTAGGCATTTTGTAATAGTTCTTATTTTAGTAATAGTATATCTTCAGTGCATTTCTAATACCAAAGAGTCCGTGTCAAACATAATGATCAAAACTGAGCATAGTTTCCTCAATGTAATTTAGCACAAATTTGAACTATGTATTTTATAGCTATGTATTTGCATTATGCAAACTAGTGACTCAAAATAATTTTCAAAGTGCTAATGGAAAGCACACCAGATTTTCCCAATTTGAAAAATGCAAATCTCTTAAGCCTTTGCTCAGCTCCCAGACTTAGTGTATTTTGATGCATCTTTGTTCTTAAAGCTCTACAGTACCGTGTCCGTAGGAGCACCTCTCACAGTACCAGGATCTTGCTGTCCTGAGTTTGGTTTATAAATATGTAATTTATTTTTTGTAGTTCACAAGTAACCTACAGCTACCACATCGTCTGTTTTTGTAACGTGTGATCCCTGGTTGTCTGGTCTGTGTGTAGAAAGAGCTTGTGCATTTTCTCATGGAAGACAAATGAGCCACAATGAATCACAAGGTTGTCTTTAATATTCCCCTTCCACAGTGTAACGCTAACCAGTATGCCCAGTTAGGGCTAATATGCCGCCTAGATCTGCACATGACAAATGTGATCCTGTGCCACTTCATACACTGCAACCTATTGTCTCCCCATGTGTCTTCCCCAGAGCAGCCAGTCACGCATTCCCTGGGTATGTTGTCATGGCCACAAGGATTGTTTTCCTTTGGAGTCTAATAATAAGTCAATTAGAGCAGGATTAGCCTCTGGGAAATGAAACCAGTTACTCCCTCTCTCCCAGGATGAGGACCTTAAATGATCTGCCTGAACATTTTCCTCTCCTTCCTTTGTTTTTCCTGCAATCCAGCAAATCACTTCTCCTCTAATTAGCTTGCCAGTAGGCATCTATCAAATGTTTCTCTTGTTAACTTACAGCACCAGCCAGAAGGGTGCTTTGTAGCGCCTTGTCGGGGTTCTGCCAAGTTTAGTGTCTGGCAGAGCTGGAAAACAAACAGTCCCCCATATATATCTCCCCATCTCTTCCTCCACCTTCCCCTCGTCATCCCCTCCACCCCCCCCCAAAAAAAAAAAAAAAAAAAAAAAAAAAAAAAAAAAGAAAAAAAGCTCTGCCTGACTCTGTGCTGCATTTTCACCCAGGAACAAGCTCATTTTTCTCCCTGGCTGTAGCTCTCATTTCACTCTGCAGGCACTTGGGAAGAGTCATGGTGGAGCCCTTTCTTCTAAACACCAGCATGCCAGTGTTTAGACAAGGGGAATACACTTCTGGTCACGGTTTTCATTTCCTGGATTAAGACAGGCAGAAAAAAAAAATGTAGTTGTGAGTATAAATCACTTTTGGCCTTGTTCTGTGTTAAAAGATAAGCAAATTCAAAATATCAGCCAGCCTGCCAAGCCTACAATTTAAAGGATCAACACTGTCTCCTTCCGATCCCATCCGACTCTACCCCAACTCCAGGAAAACTTGATCCCACTGGCCAGGCTGGTCCTGAAAGCCACTGTCCCAGTGGAGCATCATTTGCACTGGAAGGCCCTTGGCATTATGAAATCCCACAGGTCTCTGTACCACCAGGAGAGGCAGCTGAGGCTGTGGAGCAGCAGTCACAGGAAACTCATGGAAAGAGCAGGGCACAGAGACATGTTCCTGCTGTCACCACAGCTGTGTGAGGTTTCCCCACATTCCCTGCTACTGCCCCAAGCTACATAGATGCTCCTCCGTAGTGTGTAGGACTTGTGGGCTTGCATTATGTATGAGATGCAGGATGCATGTCTGACTGTGCCCAATCACTTCAGGGCCACAACCATCAATAAGCAAGAAGTGGTGGCAGAACATGACAACAAAATCTGTTGACAAATGAGTTTGTGAGGAGCTGTAAGACAAAACCCTGGAAATACCCTGGGGCCTGAGGACCCCTTCTAGGTCATTCCTCTGAGTCCTAGAAAATGCATGTCTTATGCTTCTTAATGACCCACAGTAAATGTAGTGCTACAAACACCCAGCTGTAATGTGGCACAATTTATGCAAAGAGCATAGTAGAAGAGTTTCAGATTAAGAGAATCACAGCATGTATTTTTGCAAGCAAGGCTGAGAAAAACTATTGGTTCTCAAATCTGGAAAAGCAGCTTCTGCTTTTAGCTTTCCTACCTGCTGTCTGCTCCCTGCAAGGAGCCTGCAGATACAGCTGAATGCTCTGGGTGCTCTGCGTGGTGCTGTGATCTGAATTGCACGCTCATGAATCTTCATCTTCGGGACTGCTGAACATGTCCTATATTTTAAAGTTAATAAAGCAAATATCAGTTGACAGGATATGAGAGGTTCATGTCAGACAGAGCCAGTAAGAGAGACAAATGTGGACATGTGCATGCAGAAAATGTTCAGGCATTCATCAAGCACAGCTTAATCGACTCCGATGATGGGGTCGTGCACGGTGTTCAGCAGCACCAGCACCCAGCCGTCCAAGCTGGACTCGCTGTGGGGCGGACAGGCTGCCGGGCTCTTCTCAGCATCCTCCTCCTGGCACCAGGGCTGTGATTAACAGCCTGGCCAGGCTGGGCCAGGGGCCTCCTGATAAATTCAGTGCTTTAGAACAAAGCCGTCATTCTCTTGAGCAGTTTAATGTGCCGTAATGAACTGAAATAAGGCAGAATGTAAAGGCAGGGAGATACAGGCGCTCTGCTGGAAAGCAGAGTCATTAAAAATAATGAGCAGTCTTTCACTTCCTTCTTTTTATTAACTTTCTGCAGAGGACAACCTGGCACTTTATTTTTAACACAGTCTCCACTTCACTAATATCCGTTAGACAGATGGCTAAATTTTTCCCACAACATGCTCCACAATATTTAGGAAAACAGAATAAATAAATAAAAAAATAAATAAATAAATAAATAAATAATAATAATAATAATAATAATAATAATAGCCTTCCTCTCCAGTTCTTCTTCTCCGCACACCTCAGCTGATTATTTTTTCCATAGCCTGTCTGAATTGTACTACTCCTGCCCCACTCTGTGGTGATCACACAAAAAGAGGCACACCGAGGTGCTGTGTCCAGGAGAGTACATATTACCCCTAACTAACCATTAGCTTAGATTTGGATTTGCAGTTTTGCAAGCTTTTCCTTAGCAAGGCCTGCGTGGTCACAGCAGAGCAGGGTGACAGGGGTAACAGCACTCCCAGGAGCATGGCACAGCCTGTGTTCAAGATAGCTGCTGAAGCCTGTGTCTCCAGCCCCCAGAAATACCTGCCCAGCACTGAGCAGGCTGTTAATGGTCCCAGCCGCTCCTCCCTACAACTGCTGAAACCTCCGGCCCCTGCCCAGAAAGGGAAGGCCTGATCCTGCCCTTGATCCCCACACGCAGAGACTGCTGCTTACAGGCTCTGAGGTGCTGCTTGCGGTGAAGGTTGTGCTCGGTTACAAACAACATTAACACATGCCATTACTGTAATCAGACGTGGCTCAAATTATTGCCCCAGATCTGGAGAGCTGGAGAGTAGGATTTAGGCTTTTAATTTAAACTTGAAACTTGTTTAGGCTGAGCTTTTTATTTATTACTGCACTTCTACTGTCCATGTTGGGGCGTCCTGAGCTCCTAAAACCCAAAGCAGCTCCATGGCCCCCCCTAAGTGAGAGGGTGCCTGCTGCACCCCAAGCCAGGCTCCCAAATTTGTCTGTTCTTCACCCACTCCTGGCACTTTGGCAGTTGGATCACAGAAATCTGCCATGAGGCCAGAACTCAAAATTTCAGAAGGGTATGAGATGCATTGAGTGTAACATCAAAAATAAATAAGTAACAGGTTCACATCAGACTCTCAGCTTGTTTTTAATCCCCTTCTAACATTAAACTGAATGCATGTATTCCTGCTGTTTATCCTAATGTTTTCTATATCCAGAACAAGTCAATACAGCATTTTCCTACATGACTGGAGCACAGATCCCCATCATACATATTAGCCATATTAGTCTGGATCTATGTGGCTGTCATAGTGACCCAGCAATGGTTACCTGATCACAGAACAAATATTTAATTTTGTTTTGATTGCAAATATTTACACTCAAGCTGTATTCCCCAGTTGTAATTGATAAAACACATGCTGCTGATTCTGCCAAGGAAGGCCTGGTGACTTTTTCAGGTTACTTTCCTGTGTGACACTTCTATGATTTTTCTAACCATACTCTGGCTAGTTTTACAGACACTACCAGCAGCTGCAAAATGTACAAGCCAATACACCATCAGCAGGTCTGTCTCTCACACTGTAATTTGGATTTTCCAAGTTAAGCCTTTGTAGAATTTCCTGCTTTGTATCTGCATTAATACATCCAGCTATATCTAAAGATTTTGTCTGTCCCATTTGGGACTAAGTCAGATTTCTGAAAATTTTGAACTTTTCATGAGCAGCATGAAACAGCAAAGCCTTTGTTTCAGTCAGTTCACTACAGAAGGCCAGAGGAAATTCAATTAAGGGAAAAATATTCATTGTGCTTGTGTATCATCATATATTAGTCTTCTTTCTCCTGTTCTACAAATTGCTGCGGGCCATGCGGGTGTACAAGGTATATACACCAGCTGAGGATTTGTTTTTGTAAATCCCTTTTGGTTCATACTCCAGCAGAGCCTGTGCCAGTAACTATCTCTGACGGTCCAGAAGAGAGAGAGCTGTAATTGATGGTGCCCCTGGGAGCTTTTCCTCCTGTCTGTGTATGTGTGTGCGCACAAGAGAGAGTGTCTTTTATCTTGTGCCAAAAGTGGCTTTAATCCAGCATTGAGCTTTTCTTCTTCTTACGTGTTCCCAAGTGCTGCAACATTTCAGGTTTTTGGGACAGGATTGACAGAAGGCATCTTCCAGAGAAGTGGAAGAAGTGATGGCAGAGCTCAGCTTTGAAGACATGGAGGGAATGGTACCACTGCTTCACACTGGGCTTTCTGCTTGTGCCAAAGGGCTCCTGCAGAGAAGCTCTGATGGGTCCTGATAAGGCAGTTGGAGAGGCCACAGCTTCCCTGCTTCCACTCTGGCCTCCCCTTCCTCCACCAGCTGGCCCAGTTCTGGTACAGGACATAGTGGGGTGGCCTACGTTTCACACCCAGCCTCTCAGTCAGTGAGGAGGAGGATGGTTTCTTTAGCAGGATGCTCAGCACAGAAGAGGAAGATGAACTGCTCCTTCTTGCCATGCAGCCTGGAGAAATGTGTTGCTCCTCAGCCCATCCTGCTGCACTGGGTTTTGGGGGCTGCAGTTGCATGTTTGCTTGAAAAATTGCTAAATTGCTTCATAACCTCCCCACAGACTGTTGTTGTCCCCTACTTCCTCTCTTATTAGCAGTTTACAGCTGAAATATACCTCTGGTGATGGAGGTTTGTTGTATTAGGAGTGACATCCATTGGAAATAAATGGACTACATATCACACTACCAAGAGGGGAAGGGTATAATGCCCCCAAAATATATGGTCATATTTACAGATAAAGCAGTGACAGAGGACATTCATGTCTTTTCCTAACTCTGGCCCAACTTTCCCATGTAATTGTCTTAAAATCCCATAAATTGGGATTTTACTAATCATAACCTCTTTAGTACCTGTAAAGTAGGACCGGATTCTTTTCGGTGTAGAGAAATATTCAGAATTTAATTTTATTCTGAGGCTAAAGGGGTCATTTTTGCCTCAATCCCATGAAGCTTATGGAGTGGGCATTGGAATGGGCTGCCCAGAGAGGTGGTGGAGCACTCATCCCTGGGGGTGTTTAAGGAAAGGTTGGACCTGACACTTTGGGACAGGGTTTAGTGGGTGATATTGGTGGTAGGGGGACAGTTGAACTAGGTGATCTTGGAGGTATTTTCCAACCTTAATTATTCTATGATTCTATGTGAGGAGATAAGCAATGTGATCTAGTTGGATGGCCAACTAGGGGCAGGGGAGGCATATATTTTCTGCAGCATATTTGATTCACAGCTTAATGGTTTTTCCCCTTAATTGCTGTAAAAAGCCAAGAACCTGTAATGGGATCTGACTAGAAAGACAGTCATCTGAGGATGCTTTCTCTTCTACAGTTAGATTTTTGGTTCTTCCACTAATGAAAAAAAACACACAATAAATCATGTTAAATGCCCTGCAGAAGTATAAATGAATTTTATCAGTTTAAAACCTTTATCAACCAACCTCATTTTGTTAAAACACCCATGTTAAAACAGTGTGAAAAATGATATTAGGTGAATCCGACAAGAGCTTTTTTTTTTTTTCCATAAAACTCTGCTGACTGTCTTTGCTGATAGTATTTTCCTGCAAAAAGTACTCTTTATCAGTAGCTCTGATGTTTTGCCCGGGATTGATGGTAAAGCCCAAAGGCCCTGCTTTTGAGTCACTGTATTTATGCCTTTAAAGTATTGGCACACAAATGAGCTTTCTTGAGGGCCCCTGGAAATATAAACCAAAACTTTCCCAGTTGGGTGCCAAAGACTGCACATTTAATTTATGTCTGCAAAGGCCATGGGAATGGCAGATGCTTAAAATTGGGTCATGTTTATTTATATATTGAACATAGGTTTAGGCATTCAGCTTATTATTTGAAAATTATACAGCAAGCATGAATAGCCCACTTCCAGACAAGCATGGTTGTGCTTGTTATTATTCACTGTGCTTATATGTAAAAACCTGCTAAAAGTGGGTGTAGACAGCATGAAGTTGCTCAATGTGGCTGTGCCAGCAGAGGAAGGCAGGGTTTCTTCTGCTGTCAGGTGTCAAATGAAGCATCAGACAATAGCAGAGGTGTGAGGCTGAACCCATGTGGGAAGTCATCACTGAGAAGGTCCAGGATGGACATTACAAAAAAAAAAAAAAAAAAAAAAAAAAGAAGCAGGGAGAGAGAATAACCCTTAAAATTAAAATTAAGGTTGGAAAAAAAGTCCTCCTAAGTCCTAGTAAACTACCGGTGCTGAGAACATGGCTGTCCCTGAGTCCAAACCATCCCTCTGTTGCTGCTCATGCTGCCATCAGATTGCTTTTCCAGCTGGCTACATCCAGTCTCACAGGGTAGAAGCTAAATGATGCTACACTAAATCCAATTGAATCTCATGTGTAGTGTTAAAAATTACAAGTGCATCACAGTCATCCTGTATTGGTTCTGGTCAAAATCCTTAGGAAAGAAATTTACAGCAAATACCTTTGAAGGCAGGAGCTGAGATTTTGAAGATGATCTGAGTACATGCCTCAGCAGGAATGATTTTCCTGGGCAGGCTGCCGTGCTCACATGGCCACACCACTTCCAATAGCCAAACAAGCTTGTTCAGAACGAGTTGGGCATCTCTGCACATTATCACACAAGCTTTGCATTTAACACTGGCTCCTGAACGCTTAAGTAATTTTAAAATGATATTTCCAGACAGAAATTGAACATATTCAGACACCAAAATCAGGTTTAAATCACTGTGAATTAGATGTCTTAACACCTCTGAAAATCTGGTCCCATGGCTTTCAAGTCACCAAAATGCGTTTGTAAGTTGTAGCCAAAGGACTAGTCTGATCTTGCCATCTATTGATAGAAACCCACAGCTACAGCTGGGAATGTGTTTTCTTTACAGTCTTCTTCAGGCAACTGAAGGGCCAGAGCCACTCAGTCTATGAAAATCAGCTCCTGTCTTCACCAAAACAAAGGGCTAATATTTACAGTATATTTACAGATTGTTTTTATTGTCCTTTGACAGGCTATAAAAGAAAAAAAAAAAAAAAAAAAAAAAAAAAAAAAGGAGCTTTGGAGCTTTGTCACCTTTATTGTTTCTAAAACAATAGGACCCAGGGAAGCAACTGTTTCTAATATAGGACAATGCAGTTACCCCCAAATGACAAGCTGTTGGTGATGTGGATGCCTGCTCCCTCTCCACTCCAGTGCCCAGTTTGAGGGCATGATTTTCCAGAGATTAATTCTGCAGTTTGGGGCCCTTTCAGGCTTCTCAACTTGCTTGCCCCAAAAAGGAAACAGCCAAAACTGGCAATAAAAAAGTCTAATAAATGATCTATCGGGGTGAGTAAGGGTAAGGGAGAGAAGTTCCAGCCATCCCATTTCAGGAGCCTCAGTTTTTCCCAGCCGTGTTTGTTCCCAGACTTGCCTCTGGAGAACATGTACCTGCTCTGCAGTGATCCCTTTCCTTATGCCTCACTTACTGCAGTTTTTTTCATGTTTAATTCAGAAAGGAAAGAGTTTATGAAACATGAGATCTCACACACACAAAACACAGAGGGAGGAGAAGGGAAGCAGTCTGGCAAAGGGATAGATCTGAAGCAATAAAACTGCTTTTCCTTCTCCAGCGTGTAGGGAACTTGTGACTCCTAATGTGGGAGGACTGAAAGTCTCTATCTAGTCCTGAAGTTAATTTAAAATACAATCAAAAAAGTACTTGAAAGAACGAACCTCTTACAAATGAGTAAGACATTAAAATATGCTCAAAGTGTGTTATATCAGCAGAGTCTAATGCAACTGCATGGTAAGAAAATAGTCGGAGTCACCAAGTCTGCATGTACCACAAATCAAAGTGTTATGTAATTAGAATTATTTTGTCACCATCTTGTGGGACATTAGGGTAACATCTGGCAAGCTTCTGATTTCAACTTGTGCACCCAATATGTGCTCCAGAAACGGTGAGGAAGTGATTGCTCTAAGTGCTGCAGTGGTATCGCTGCGCATGATACTGTAAAATGAGCATTTTGGAGTTCCTGCAGTTTTACTGTGCTGCTCAGCAAACTTTCCAATTTGCAGGCGGAATATTTCTCCCAAAGGTTAAGTGTAGATTCTTATGAAAGTTGGCACAACAGAGATGTAAGAGAAACCAGATTTGTAACATAAACAGATATGTCTTCTCAGAGAATGGGTCTGTTTCAGCCATTGGGTATTAAATGTTTTCCTTAAGCCTTAATTTATTGCTTCAAGTTCAGAAACTCTGCCTAGTCTGAAGGTGCTTGAGAAATACACTCCCTCTCTCCATCGGTCCAAGCCATTGGTGTCTGATGGAAATTTTTCTGGATAAATGCGAACCAGATGTTCCCAAAATCTGACTTGTGACCTGTCCTGTGTTTCCAACCCGAGACGGTGCACGCTGGTTGCAGAGCTGCGAAGTGGCAGCTTACAGAGACAGCCCCTTCACCCTCAGACCCCTCTTCACCCAGACCCAATGCAGCATCTGCTGGAAAGAGCACCCTGACCCCAAAATGCAGAGTGGACTTATTCCAGGGTCACTGCACACGGCCTAGCATGGTAAAAGGGATCCATAACAAGCAAACACACCACTCTGTGGGCTGCTGACTGAGGTGCCAAGCCCTCATGGGCTCATGACTGCAATCCCTCTGTGTCACCTGCAGGTACCCTGCAGAAAGCCCCCGTGCTGCTGTTGCGTTAGGCAGGACACCCTATCAGAAAGGTCCGAGATAGGGAAATCTGGAGTCAGATTGTATTTCCCAACCGTTAATAAAATTTCCCCTGGAATAAATGTAGAGGAGTTGGCGCCACGTTATGTTATTCAAAACCACAAATTTCCTCTCCCTCCCAATCTGCCAGAGTTACAGACTCTTTTGCAACTTCTTAAAAATTCAAGATGTTTTCCCCAAATGAGCATCCTCCTCCTTCAAAATGCACCCAGGGAAAATTAGCAATGCAATTTAGCTGTGCTTATAATGAGAAGAGGGGAGGGTGGTAGTGAAACAGCGTGACAGCTCCATGCATGGGAACACATTAGCAAGTGTTTCATCCCTGCCTGGGGTGTTAGAGGTTTCTGCAGCAAAGGGAAAGGTTGATACGAAGGCTGCTGCTGCATCCAAGGTGACGAGCATAAGCTGCATGACAGAGGGGCAAGAAAGGACTCAGCTCTCACCTCAGGCTTTCCACACCTAAACTGGACCCTAGGGGAGCTTCTGTGGGCTTTCCCAACACTGTCTCGCTGCTTGTGCCATGATTCTTGGCACTGCTGTGGCCTGTGCCACCCCACAGATGAGCTGTGGACATGTTTCAGAGCTGCTCCTGCCAGGGGCTCCCAGCAGTAAGCAGGGCCCCCTGCCTTGGTGGGGGCTCTCGTACCTACACACCCACAGAGGTGATCTGTGTTATGCCACTGCTTAGTAGGATGGCTATAACCTCAAAGGCAAGACTTTATTTGATGCCAGGCTAGGGCTGTTTAATGTTTCTTTTCTGGATTGACGGTCACATGTCCCTGTTAAAAAGCACCTTTGACACTAATGCAGGTATACAGTGACCAGGATAGGAAATCGTGAAACAGATTATTTCCCAATTTTCAACAGCGTATGTCACCTTACTTCTTTCATTGTTACTGTCCTTCAGCCCCAAGGCAGCTGGCTGTACAGGACTTTATAAAATAGACCACTGAGAGCTACTGGGCCCTCTTACTGTTTCTGTAATGGACCTGTGAAATTTACTACAGACAATAAATGCTAAGAACAGTCAAAAGCCCTAAGACAAATTTGAAGAGCACACCTTTCACCTTCTATATGTCTTGCTCTTTCCAACAGGCTGAAAGACAGGTGACTCCTGAACTTCAGAGGGATGAAAGGAGATCCGTCCTGAGAGGAACACCACAGGGACCCCAGTGCTGAGCCCTGAGGTGCTCTGCCAGGCTGTGTGAGCCACAGCTGCATGCGGGATGTTCCTTGACAGTACCTGGGGGAAAATTAGGGCCATGAGATTGACAGAAGGCCAGCACAGCTGGAGCACAAGCTACCCATGTTGCCTCTAGGAAATGCTAAGTTGTGAGCTCTAAGCTGACCACTGAAGTCCACACAGGAGACTCCCTCCTCCTGTGGTTCACAGACAAGTCCTTTCCTAGTGATAAAGAATCAGTGCAGCATCACCAGAGCAAGGACTGGGTCAACTCAGTGCAAAAAAACTAAATCACTTTCCAGTCTAACAAGCTTTATACATGTATTTACATATACAAATAAATATATGCAAGAGAGATTCTTTGTTATGCTCTGAAATTCAGCAATAAGGAGCATATTCTTTTTAGGAAGATCAAGGTTTAAGACTCTTCTGATAGTTGTAGCTATGTAGGAATGGCAGCCTGGTCTCCTGTGTGCTAGAAAAACATTTTAATAACCTCATATCTAATATGCTAATATTTTTAGCTCATATTTGGGATGGCATTGATCACATCATTTAGCTTTGGCTCAGATTGTTAAGTCAGTGTAAATTAGCAGCACAGCGTACAACTAGATATATCTTTAAAGCAAAATATGCCCTCAGATTTGTATGAAATTCCGCTTTTCAGAGTGAGTTACTCTTGAGTAGCTCTAGGGAATTTAATTGGCAAAATTCCTAGTAAGATTAGAAATTAAAATTTTAAATAGCAACTCATGATTAAAAATAAATATATAGAAGAAATGAAAAGCAAACAAAAAGAGTTAATGTATTACTTAATTTTTCCCTTTTTCCTATTAGTAATAATATATTTTGAAAAATATATATGAAAAATAACCACATGCTTTGTCCTGGACAAAACACTAGAGGAAGACACATAACCAGGAACAAACTTCATTGCAAAAGTAGCTACTAGGATGTGTGTGTGTACATATATTTATAATATATAGTGTATATATTAGTGTATATACACTAATGTTTATACAGATATATATGTGTATATACATTTACATACAGACACACAGATATGTATAGAAGAAAAAAAAAACAACCCCCACAGCCTAAGGTCTGAAGTGCATGGAACTGGATCCCCCCACTAGATCTGTGCACCAGCACAAAATTACGTGCTGCGTATTATTGGGGTTCCATAAAGGGCTAGCAATACATGGTATGGTGACTAGTGGGATCAGAAGTCTTTTATTGTACTGAACCACGAGCACACATAAAATCTTGTACCATGTTTAAAACAAAACAAAACAAAACAAAACAAAACAAAACAAAAAAAAAGCACCTCTTTGCCAAGTTTCTTTTCGTGCTTGTGCCAAATTCTTTCTTTCTTCTGACACAGAAAGCACCATTGCAATGGCTTGATAAGGAGTGTACGTGTGTGGGGTGGTTGTTTCAATATCTGCTCCCTGGGCAATAATATTAGAATATGCTATCTTACATTTTCCAGAAGTGAAGCAGAAGCATTTTGAAGAACTAGTTCCTCCAAAGAACATTGTTTTGGCTTGAAATGTCAGGTTCATCCAAAGGATATGAAACAGTGTTTGTGGTACATGGAACAAAACACACAGAAAGAAAAAGACACTGCACAGCAGAGAATTGCCTGTAGACGTATTTTTATTAAAATTTCATGATTCATACTGTTTATATATAATTTATTAGGGCAGTAACAGCAGACCACACAGAGCACTGGTAACAATAGTGGGGGGTTTGTTTGATTATGGGATAGGTAAGCTTTTCAGATAGCCAGAAGCTTGTTTCCATTTTAGAGAAAAAGTCCTCTGTGTGCCTCTGCTTAAACAGGGGCATAAGTTGCTGCTCAGAGCACTGCTCCAGAGTTCACTTCCTCTGCTTCATCGAAAATATTCTGAATGTTGAATTTCTTATGAGGCAATGCTGTCGACAGCTGGCCAGGCAAATACACTGCAGAAGAGTGCACTTCAAACCCAAAGACAATCTCCCTCTTTTAAGCCTGCCTATCTGCATTCTCCCCCATAGATCCATCTTAGAATAATCCCTCCGAGTAAATATTTGGCTGAAGAGTACCAAAAATACACCCAACCATGTAAGAAGGAATTGCAATGAATCTTTAATCCTGGAAGATGTGGCTCTAGAAGTAAAAAAAAATTTTTTTTTTTTTTTCTGGTACTCTTTACTGTTTTTATGTTAGCTGAAAAAAGAAAACAAACAAACAAACAAAAACCCACAACTTGTGTGTTTTCCCTTTGAGGTAACAACTACGAATTGATTCCTCTTTTTCCTTTTGCTCAGAATTTGCTAGCAGGGATTTGTTTGAGGAGCTGAAGATGATGTTTCTTTTCAGGCAAGAGTAGTAATAAACTCGAGACAGAAAGCAATAATGGAAGGGCAAAAGAATTCTTAGCTAAATACCTTGTAAACCCTGATGAAAGGGGCTACTGGTGGCTGCTGTCTTGGCCTTGTTTGAGCTGCAAACCTTCAAGGAACGCAAATAGTAGCAGAGCTGCTGTTTTCTTTACAGACGTGTTAAATAAATATTTTTACAATAAGCCTTTTCTGCAGGACATTTTAAATACAAAGCATTAAAAAAAAATAAAAATGCTGCCCCCTGTATTTACTAGCACAAATGTAAATATGGTCCGTGCAACCACAGTTTTAATTATTCCAGCTTCCAGAGGAACATCAAAAAACTCACAGAGAGTGATGAACTGACCAGGAACATCATTATCATGATCAATGAACAACCACCAGAGACAACCAAAGTGCAAAAAAAGATTAAATCCCACCAGGCACGAATATCTGTTGCTGCTATGAATCACCCCAGCCTTTTGCATATGGAAAATTCATGAGCTCTCCCTGAATGTTCCTTGCTTCTGTAAATCAGACTGTAAAATAAGACCATACAGGGATTTCAAAAAGAGTCTTTCAGTATTCATAAATGCAGGATTTTGCTTTCCAAAACAAAATAGTAATGGTGTGCAAGACAGAAATAGTGTATTTTATTTCAGCTGCTCTGAGAGAGAGTAGAGAGCGACCATTTGCCAAGTGGGCTCTCTGTGTTGCATGCTTTGTTTAATTATACAAATAAGATTTG
This sequence comes from Aythya marila, assembly GCF_965140915.1. Taxonomy (NCBI): domain Eukaryota; kingdom Metazoa; phylum Chordata; class Aves; order Anseriformes; family Anatidae; genus Aythya; species Aythya marila. The sequence continues at coordinate 175,767,167 of NC_139042.1, read as the reverse complement.
AAAAACATATGCAGACAAGAAAATTTTGTTGCAGGAACGGAGAAAAAAAACACACACACAGATTAAAGAAGGAAACATTTGTTTATTAAAAAGGAAAAGGTTCTGGATGGCAGCACAGAGTCAGACATGAGACAGATGAATGTATGCACAGCTGTTCATGTTTAAAGACAGAATATAGACATAAATACAGTTAGATCTTTGCTCTGCTCTGCTGCTACAGTATTTTTATACAGCCAATTCAAAGGAATATCTGTCATAACTGAACACAAGAAGAAATTTATCAGAAACAGAGCACAGATTACTTCTCTAAGGCCAGGATAAACATAGCCCAGAAAAGCCTCTCAAGCTGTGGTATTGCAAAATAAACTTAATTGTGCAAAAGAAACCCACCTTCTGTGGATGACGGTAAATGTCGGATTCAGCTCCAAGTCAGATATCTTGTTCTTCTGTTTGAATATAATGCAGAAGATAATTTTCCTTTGCTCTTATCCTAGTTACTGCTCTAAGCCAGTAGTGTGAAGCAGGAATGAACTTTAAAAGCAATACTGTTCTTCTACGAGTTATTCAGCATATTTCCAAAGCACACCAGAGAGAGACAGGGGGCTCATGAGACCCCCCTCAAAGTTTTTGTTAATGCATAACCACAACAAGGCCATCCTGAAAAGATGTAAAGGCTCAGGAGATGATGACCAGAAGAACAGAGCAGGCCTTACAAGAACAAGACGAGGAGCTGGTCCATAGGATGCAAATTCTTCCCCAGGGCTGCCACTCTCTAGCTTTGAGGATGTTATCTCCTACCAGTTCTGCCAGGCTGCTCTTACCTGTGTTAAGTGAGCAAAATACTGCAGAATTGTTCAACACCTGAGCAAATATAAAGGCATTTAAGGCTAGCCTGTGACATTTCATGGTTCAAGTACCACATCTACAAATGAAACAGGGAAGTATATGGTATGAAAGTTAATTTTTGGAAAAGGTTCTGGTGGGGTTCTTTAGAGTACAACTCGGAATTGTTTTAATTTATAAATAAATACATAGGTTCAGCATGGATTTATGTGAGCATGGAATCTCAACTGTAATGTATATATATACTCCTCATTTTAATATTTATTTCCTATTAAAATTCAATTATCATGCTTTAAGACTGTTTTTGTGTGTTATTTTTCTGTTCTCTAATTTTTAATGTGAGGTTAAAGTATTATAACGTATCTCTTTTTCACTTCTCATTCACATGCGGTTTTGACAGCCACAGAACAACAAGTCATCAAGTTTCAGGAATCTACTTGTAGTGTTTTATTCAGATTCGGAATTTCTCAAGGATCTCATGTGTTACCACAATAAAACTGTTAAGACATAAAACCCCTCCTAGTTATGCATAATTTTTATTTCAGATAGTAAACAAATCTGAGAAGTTATGCTATCCACATTCAAGGCTACAGGAGTTGTTTTCTTTACGTATAGTCCCTCTTCAACATTCAGACAAGTACTCGATGTGTGTGTGTGTGCATACACAAACAAGTTGTGTCACCTAGTAGCTGATGGGATTGAACGTGGTCTAGAAGACATCCAGGGGAAAATTATCATTACAGTCCTCTTTAACTATTATCTTTCCTCAATTAGTTTATTTTTTTTTCTGTATGGATGAGTGATGGGACAGTTCAATGTTTCCTTTCCCAGACATCAGCCAAGGCTGGAGAACCACTTGCCTGTGACCAGTGGTGCCAGCTCGGCAGGCACAGACCCACCTGGTAGAGCCTTCAGCCTCTCACCAAGCACCCGGCTGTGCTGGCACCCAGCTGGGCTGTGATGCAGGTTTCTGGGCACGTCAGTTAAAAGAAACAGAAGCCCAGTAAGTACAGCACATGATTCTCCTTTTATTAAACCTTTTAACTTGTCAGCATCACCAAGTTTCCAAATTCATCAGGCTCATGTTTTCCTCAAATTGCCCACAAGATTAAATTTATCGGAAGTTTAAATGGATTGATTAAGCCCTGTTTTTCAATAAAATCAGAATCATAACATGAAAATAATATAGTGCCAGAACACACAAGTATTGTCTCCCTAGAGTAGGGCTGAAATCCCAAAACAAAAAAAAAGGAAAGAAAGGATGAAAAAAATAATATGATGCAATGCTGTTTCATGCAAAAATTTAACGTGGTCACAGGGTATACTTTAATTATAGAAACATTTTTATTCAAAAATCACTACTATTACCTAAGAATATGCTACATTGAGTATCAGATTAAAGTCACTTGATCTGGTAGTGGATTTGCAGACTGATTCTGCAGCAGAAGAGCTGAGCATTTCCCAGCCTGTGACCAGTGTGTTTCAGGGCTGAAAAGAGAATGATCCTCCTGTAGATGGAGGCAGATTTCAGTTCACCTTCTGCCAAAGCAGCTGTTGAGGGACCATGCTATTAAATAATTAGAAGAACTGACCAGTGGATTCATTTCAGTGAATGATCTATGGGGCAACCCCACAAGAAATGTATAGGTGAACACAAGGGTAGGGGCTGGAAAGAGCCTGCAGATGTGGTTTGTACCTCCAAAGTTGTATTTGCTTCCATGGAAAATGTTTGTATGACTACAACTTGCCTATATGACAGTTATTCCAGTATAAGTCTTTATCTATAATGGTGAGGCAGTATTAATATCATAGTTATTCTGTGCATAAACAAGTTGACACATTTTTGCAATGTTCTGTGTTATTTGATTAAAAAAAAAAAAAAAAGCAAAAGGACTCAAGTACCATTCACACAAGCATATTTATTATATAAATACTTTATAAATTACAAGATTTTAATTATAAATGTAAACATTTCTAGGAAAATAATGTTTTATATTCTTATTAATGTTTACAACTAATATAAGGCACATAGTGCAAAAATACATTTCTGATGCAGAGATCACAAAATAATTACCTACATGTGTTATCTAAAAGTAGCTGCTTAGACTTATGTGGTACAGTCTTGGTTTTAATTAATACATATTGCTAATTCATGGCTAACTCCTTGTGGGTAGAAATATGATATAGCTGCCATTTGATCTAACAATTTTACTGGCATGCAAAACAGATATTTGGTTTACAGAATGCACATTGTCAGAAAGAAAAATAAATGTCTAGTTATCCAGTACATCATACATGTTATTATGCAGGTAGTAAATTTTATTCAGAATACCTGAGTGTTGGCCCTGAAACGCATTATCTTTATAAGCATATACTTCTATGGTTCTGGACTGTAATGCAATCCAAAACAACAAATCAACCATCTAGATAATTTTTTAAACTGTATAACTCTTTCATATACTTTTTTGGAAGACATAATTTTAACTAGCAGATGTTAGAGCTTTACTTATAGCCTTTCAAAAATATCAAACGGAGTCAAAGGTGGACACCAGCCACGCTGCCTCTGCCCCAGAGTTTTCCTAAGGTTACTGAAAACTGTATTGAGTTGGAATATAAAAGGGAGGCATGCTACAGCCATTACAAATATGCTAATGGAATAAGGGGTATATGGAAAGGGTTTAAGTAAATGCATATTCATACAATCACATACAAGTGGTATGTAAACAAAACATGCTCCTTTTACAGTATTCTTTGCTGAGAGGCAGGGTTTAAAATCAGATTTCCAAGCAATTTTTCTCCTTATTTATCTCTTTCTGTAACCACAAAAAACTAAGCCTAGATGTTTAATGTGCTATAGAGACTATAGAGGTTAAACCACACTTTCAGCATTGCTGCTAGTATTTGAGCACCACAATAGATATAATGACAGGTATGGGGAAAAATGCTTTTACTGACAGAGAAACACAGATCTATTGATCTCAGGGGAAAATACACTGGTTATATAGTTTTCTGCTGTAAATTAAAAAATTGACAGAAATTCCTAACAGGTTTCACAAAGTTGAAAGATCTGAAACTATTACCTCTTTTCTCTATATAGGAATGACTTTTATTTCTTTTCTACATTTTAGTGTAGCTGATCAAGAAAATCAGTACAGTATGTATTTTACTGAATATTGCATACAGAATTGCACCAATAAGTTGTAGGTAATGTATTGCAATTATGGCACAGTTCAAGGTGTTACCCATGTTAGCAATCTCAGTGCAATTTACTAGTTGATATACCTACTATACATTGAATGAATGCCTCTCCATGAAAACCTGAAGGTTTATGATTGTGATTTACATACTTCTTAGCTCACAGACAGGTAGCACCTCCCCAAATAAACACTGAAGAAAACAGAACGGAATTCTTAGCAGTGAGCATTACAGTAATGAGTATTACAGAGATGAAAATTAAAAAAATACATATATACACAGCACCTACAATTTGCACCTAAATGACAGATGTTGCACTTTGATGTTCTTACCACACCAGAGTTCTCACTGTATTTGAAGCTCAAGACCAGTAATTGTGTTAGGAATACATTTCCCACAAAATCCTCCACATCTTCCATATATTTTAGTACCATCCTGGAAATGAGACAGAGAAAGCAATCAATCAAGAGAAGTAACTGAAATCATAGTTGTACAAAAAAATCCTTGAGGTTTGCACACAATAGACCTTTTGACAAATCAAACCTACAAACACTAAATCAAGTGAGCATCAAATTAATGGAACAGGCACAGAGATCCTTTATCGTTAGTGTTGTATACCTTCTTTCCCAGCTTACTATCCAATGTTTTCCTAAATTATGCATCTTTACTCTTCTTTTTCAACAGATCTTTTGGTTTCCCATATGAATCAAGTTGGAGGTAAGCAATCTGTAAGAATCTTCTGTAGTAGGTATCTTCAATAAAATGGTATTTTTTATGAGGCAATAGTAGGTATCTCCAATTTTTTTAATGAACTTAATTAATATGGAAATAGGCCCTTAAAACCAGTAAGAGAAGGCTAGGTAGGCAGTGTTGATTTGAATTAGATTCTGGGAGGTGTTATTAAACATTCCATGAGATTGTTAAAATGAAATTATCAGGCTTAGGTCTCATACTGCACTTGAAATAAAATTTAGACAGATCAGAGACCTTGAGCACTATAGTTGATTCATAACTAGCATTGCACTAGAATGTCATCAGCAGCGCCTCCTGAGACATATTCCAAGCCATAATTGTAGGTAAAGGAAAACAACATTGACTTACGTGAGATTTGTGTATGTCAGCAGTTGCATAGTTGCCCTGAGCAATCCACCTAACTGTACTGGATAATCTCAGTCCTGTACCAGACAAATTAATGCTGAACTGTCCCTAACAGAACAAAAACAAAAGGTAAAACACAGAGCTTTTGAACAGAGTTCAAAACACTAAAACACTTTACTTTGGCATAGCTACACACATAACTTAGGGTATATTTAGTTATACCTAAAGTACTCAAAGAGGCATGCTTAACCTGGCTTTGTTACATCACATATTTCCTAATTTTTGACTCTCGGGACACAGAGATGCATGAACAAGTTACTCTGCAGTAAGTAGCACCTGTGAAACAGCTGATCTGCAGTATCTGTTTGAAGAGCCTGAACACAGAACTAACAGAACTAAGCTTGGTAAACAAACTGGGGTACAGAAAATGATTAAATTGCATTCACACAGAAGTGCAGTATGCTTAAAATATATGTTAGCTCCACAAAGAGCCTAACTGTTGTTTTAGGCAACACTGTAATCTGAAACCCCCATCCAGTTCACTGAAGGCCTGTATTTCTGTATTCAGACCTAGTTAAAATTGCTTAAAACACAAGACCAAAGTTTAAGGAAAGATAAAATCTCCATTACATTTTGTAGCTTCTGTATTTTATTGTTTCTGTAGATTTCTATTAACGAATAAAGCAGCTGGGGGATATTCATTCAAATAGTGTGAAATGCTTTCCACAATTAACAGGCCCAAAGTGACTACTTTTACAGGGGTATCATTTTGTAAAAATAAATTAAAAGTGCTATGTGCAGTTACAATGACAGCATAACAGCTGTCTGTCATGCAGTAAACTCAAGACCAGGAACAGATTTCAAGGACAGAGTGAAGTAACTGAGGCTTTTTATCTACATACAGACTCAGAGCAGTAGTTTCAATGCCCATCTCACAGATGAAAACGCAGCAGTGAAAAACACATGAGCAAAGTGTCTTCCAACAAAAATTACAGGTTGCAGATAGACATGTATTGCATTAAGCCTGAAGAGTTTGCAGGTTGAAGGCATCCAACATTGTAATGAATTCCAACTGTTTCCATGTTAGGGACTTAGTTTGTCTAATTTAGGTACTTTTAAAATTAGGTACTTTTTAAATTAGGTACTCTAATTTGTACCTAAACTGTAGGTCCTACCAGCCCTTGAATGCATCCATGCATATAGCCTGTCAATTTTAGGCACCCAGATTAGACAGAAAACAGGGATTCACATCCATGCAAGTCTGAGCTAGTGAGTCGTAACTCTCTTTATAATCAGAGTAAAGAAATATGTGCTTCCAGAGGATGGTCAACCATAAAATGTCTAATAGGGTAAGGTTAGAGGTACTGTGTTCTAGGGGATCCCATTTCTGCTAGTGGACTCCAGGGGCAGCCTAGGTTGACTAGGTCAGACTAGGGCTATGTCTGTGTTATCAACTACACTGAAGTATGAGCAAATCTGTAAAGTGAAAAAGTTGGGTCAGAGAACCTAATGTACAGTATGCAATACACAAATCAGGGTTTTACACTGGGCTAACTCTCATCGAGTCCCACAGACTGAATACACATTAGCAGTTGGCATTCACTAGGGTCAGTCTGGAGCTTTGATTTATTTTCATCTGGAGGTTCATGTGTCCCAAGACTGCTCCATGTTGCAAAACTACAAACAGTAAACTGGGACAAGAGAGATTTGCTTAAGAAACACCAGCCAATACAAACTAAAACAATAACGTAGACACACCAATAGATGTATAACTTGAATTCATGTACTAAACAGGATCAATTTCTCTGGCAGCCTTCAAAGCTATGCAGAGTCAGGAAAGAAACAGATTAGAAAAGAAAAAAATCACAGGGTTAAATAAAAGGAGAAGGAAGACTGAGAAGGGAAAACAAAGGATACCTCACATCCAGGTATTCAAGAGGGAGGGAGAGCAATACATGAAAGCAGTACAAAAATTGATACAGCTACAGGGAGCCTAGAGGCAAATCATGGAGTAAACAATTTGCGGTAGAAACAGAAAAAAAAAAAGAGATGGTGAAACAGGAGAGAAAGCAGTAAGACAAAAAAAACAACAAACACTTATAAAGTCGTACAAAGACCAGACAGAACAGATTTTAGGTGTTTTAGAGTTACAGCTCTAAACCAGTCACACAGACTTTTTTTTTTCTCCTCTGTGCACATTTCAAGGGGAGAAGGAATCATAAATACCTGAGGACATCTGGCAGCACTGTAGCAATCTCCAGCTGTAGCAAACGGAACTGCTCTCCCAAGTATAGTCTGAGCAAAAAGAAAATCTGTGGCTAGAAAACAGAAAATTACTCAACACTAGAAGTGCTGCATTAGAAGATCAGGTGAAAACTGTGTGAAACAACAATCTTTTATTTCTCTTTTTTGACATTCTGTTTTATGCCACATCAACCCAATCTACAAGCCCAGTTTGCTTTCTGAGACAGGATGGGGATAGGAGGAAGACTGACATAGGTCCACGTGAGCTGGCTGTGGCTCAGCTTGCCACCTTCAGACGGGCTTCAAAGTGCTGCAAGATCCCCCATCCTTTGGGCCTTTCTACCATGGTCTGAGAGGGATTAATGATGGCATGGCAAGACTTTCCCAAGAAGAATGTGCCAGTGGCTAAAAGGAAATGGAATAATGGGAACAAAATATTTACAAAATCACTTAAATATGAAACTGTAAAATTCATGCCACTTGACCATGTGGGACAAACTAACAAATTTTCTTCACCCAAAAATTGCATCATTAGATCCATGAGTGTGTTCAAATGAAAGTTTGGTAATCGCGACCATGCACAGTATCAACAAAGGCTCACATCAGCTAAAACTACTAAAATGCTTACTTCTAATTTGCATGGAGTCTACATCAAATCTTATTTTGCTAAAAATTGTGAAGCCAGCTGCAAGGTAATCATTTCGACAGGCACAGTCTTGCCTTCTGCTTCCATTGAAAGGACATTCATATGGATTCTGTAACCTAGAGAACAGCAAGGATTTAGTTTTCCTTTTGACGTTTTTCCATAACAGAACATCAGAGTGAAAAATAATTGCATTGAACTATGCCACATATAGAAAATTAACCGACAGTTACTGAACAAGAAGCTCAGCCATTAGCCTTGGCTCAGCTGAAATACTAATGTGGATTCAATCATTTTCTACTAAAATCAAGACAGAAAAAAAAAATTATAATCATTTAGTGCAATTATCTCAAGCCCAGCTTGGAAGTATCCACATTTCTGCACGTATTTATATGCCTAGATACCCAAAACAGAAAATAAAGTAAAAAAATATATATATTAATCTGTTCTTATCAGATAAATATTATTAACTCTTATCAGGTAACTATTATTTTATTGTTTCATTTTGGGAGATATAAATGCACTTCATAAAATTAAAAAAAAACACATTTGTACCTGAATCCATATACTTCAGAAAAATTGTCTGCTTCACCTTTTACCAACGTCAAATATTCTCTGGGATTCTCTAAATGCATGCCTGAACAATAAATCTGCCAGAGAAAATACAACCCTTTAGCAAAATCTTTATTAAAAAAGTATTATTTAATAAAAATATGTGCTCATAAATATTAAGAGTACCTTTATCATCCGTCCTTTAATGTTGAGTAGGTATTCACCGTCTTTTCTAATTCCTTTTTTAACCTGGATATCTTTGCAGGTAGAAAGTATTTCACCTTCAAAGTGAAGGATTGAATCATATTAATATTTCCTGATCAGAGTTTAGTTCTAGGACTTTCTCCAAATATAATCATTGCTTTTAAATAAATAAACTGGGAAAACGTTAAGTTCACCCTAAAATTACAGCTTCCACTTACATTCTTCTGCATGGCAGATCTTTCTGGTATCTGGTTTTAAATGTGGCAGGCACAAGTCACTGGATAAGCCATTTTCAGTCATACATGCTACTGTTCTTTCCTTTACTCCCACTCCACAAGTAACTGAGCACTAGACATGGATAGCAATCAAAAGTTAGTTTAGAAGGTAGCAAATAATTAACATAAGTTTGTCAGCCAAATATCTTGGCATGCATTTGTGTTTGAGGCAGCTATCAAAAATCAGTTTGCACATGTGTACTCACCTTGGTCCACTTCCCCACTCTCCAGGTAGCTCCTTGTGAACATCCTTTGATATTACATGTATAAATGTATGGGGAGGGTGTTACTGGGCATTCTCGATATGCCACAGTTCGAAGGCCGTAGGCGTGCTTGTTTTGAACAGAATGGATTCCAACACAGTATGTGATCCTCTGCCGGTAATCCACCCCACAGCTGGCTGAACACTAAAATCAAATCCCCAAGCACAAGCATTATTTCTGCAGAGGTGAACCTTCCCACAGCATTGCAGCTACAGGTAAGTCATCCCTCATTTGGGCAAAAGCCTCTAATCCTATGTGTGACATCTCAGTTAATCAGTGTGCAGAAGTGAAGGTCTACAGTAATTACACACCCAAGGAGATCTTCTCAGAGCTCATGGAGGCTCCAGAGCAGTTCCCTCTCAGCTGCAGTACGTGCACATACATGTAGGTAGTGCAAGGGAAACAAGAGACTGATCCCACATTTCACTGAAATCAAGGAAGGAATTTCTCTTTGCTTCAGTGAGATCAGTTTGTAAGGACATTTCCTTTCAAGCTAGCAGAGGAGTCTGGTGGTAAGGGCAGCTGTCCTCCAGCAGGTGTTCATATCTCCCAGGCAGGCTACCAGACGACAGTCAGTGTCAAATGGCAAAGGTAACACTCTCTGTTTCACCCCTGTATTATTTTATTTATGGTGACTCTCCCTTAATCATAACACTTAGCAAACAGTCCCTAGCACTGCCTTTTCCTGTTCATGTTCCCACCACTACTCATTTTAGCATTATTTAGCATCCCTCATTAGAGCAAAAGCTTCTCTAAAACCAAGCACTATTTCTTTCTAATAACTTGTTATCCCATAGCCCTTACTAATCAGAGTTTGGTAGTAGACAGAGTTACTACAATAAACAATGGTTGGTTAACTGTAGAGAAAGTTGGGGCACCCTCGTTCAGATGAAAATATGCTTTTTTTCCCTCTGCACTCATAAAGTACATTTTACAGCAGTAAAATACTCTTCAGTGTAACATTACATGAAAATATGTGAGCAATATCGTTAGTTTACCTGTGACAGGTCTCCTGTAAGCACAATATACTTAGTGGGAGCTATCCTACAGTTTTTGGTTGATGGAGGCTTTGTGGCAGGATCACAGAAGCTTTCATCCACATGGATCTTGTTTTCATCCACACACTTAACCTTTCGGTGTATTTCCTCTCTTCTATATGATGTCGAGCACTGAGTGTGAGAAAAACAATCACGGTATGTGGAACAAAACTGGTCATTTACAGAATAAAGCTATTTGTCAATTGTCACATATCACTAAAATTCAGATAGCCAAAACTTTTCTGACGTGTTATCAGAATTGGACTGAATTACTCACTGAATCAAAATCCTTTATTTTCATTGCTCAGATACCTCCAATCAGCTGCAAAAACAACAGTACATAATGGCATGACACTGCAATTGTTGGGTGAGATGGAGCAGAAAATAAAAATGTCAGGCTAAGATGATAGGTTGAGTGAAAAAGCTCTTCTGCATGAAAAGGAAACAGTCAAGATAGGATTTAAATGAAATATGGAAAGAATAACTTGGTCTTGAAAACAAAACATAAATTATCCCTGGAGGGACAACATGATATTACACTGATAAAACAAAAGAAAACAGAACTGTCTATTAGTAAAACCAGGGGCAGTTCTGGGCAGCAGTCTCTACTGAGACTGTGCCTTTGCCCCACATGTCCTTAGACGTCCTTCCATGGCAGGTTTGTGAGACTGAGCATCAGCAGCAGCTCTGCCAGCATGGACTGTGAACCTTGCTGCCACCTAAATCCAGAAAAGAGGTACAGGCTACATAATACAGAGGTACGGGCTATGTAATAATACAGGTCAACAGCACGTCCCCAGCTCCAGATGCTTCAACTAACCTGTTTGAATTGGCTGTGATAAAGGAAGGCTCAAATACATAAACTCCAGTCTCAGTGGATGCATTAATCAATACCACTGTCTACTTGGTACTTTTGACTCTGAGCATAACTTTATATGGATTTGGACCCAACCACAGTCAATTAGGAGACTCATCAAGGTCTGATGTATAGGCCAAATGTATCATTCAAATTTTATTGTTATTTACTCCAAGTGCCAACCTGAAGTACAGAAAACAGATGTAAGGTAGAACAGCTCTGTGAGAGGAAACCTCTAATTTTATCAAGTTTCCTTGAAGACTTTTAAGAGACTGCACAACTTCCCTGGGCAGTCCATTCTACTGCCCAAATTGTCTTCATGGGGGAAAAGTTTTTCCTAATAGCCAGCTCGAACCTCTAGCTTCCCTTTATTCCTGTTGTGCCGTCCCACCATGCAACACTGTGTGGAGAGCCTGGCTCCATCTTCTTGGCAACTTCTTTGTATATACTGGAAGGCCACTGATAGGTCTCCCCAAAGCCGCCTCTTCTCTAGGCTGACCAAGCCCAGTTCCCTCAGGTTCTCCTCATGGGCAGGTTGCTCGGCCCCCATCCAACCTCCCATTTGTCAATGTCTTTCTTGCACCGGGGAACCAAAACTAAATGTAGAAGCTATGCATGGTCTAACAAGTGCTGAGAACAAGGTATCAGTTCACTTGATGTACTGTCAGGTCTCTGTTTGTATGGTTCAGGCCATCACTGCTGCCAGGCACATGGCTGGCCCAGGCTCAGCTGCCACCAGGCCTCAGGGCTGCTCCTCCCAGCCTGGGCTGCTGCAGGGTTGCTTCGTTCCCAGGGCAGTACTTTGCTTTTGTCTTGTTGAAATGCAGAAAGTTGCCATCGGCCCATTCCTCTGTGTTGGGTCTGTCTGAGCTGGAGTCACCTTTTCCCTGCAGCAGCCCACACAGTGCTGTACTCTGCACTCGTAGCTGGAACAGCACTGATACCACTCCAGTGTTGTGTCTATTGCTGCATAGTGCTGGCACAGCATCAGGACTCCTTCCAAGCCCCCAAGAGCCAGCAGGCTGGGGGTGGGCAAGTGATGGGGAGGGGACATTGCTGGGGCAGCTGACCTAAACCAACCAAAGGGATATTCCATAACACCTGATGTCACACTCAGCAATAAAAGGGGGGGCTCTCGTGGGGGAGGGGGCTGTTCCTCCTGAACAACCGCTACGCGTTTGAGGCCCTGCTTCCCAGGACGTGGCCGAACACCGCTCGCTGATGGGAAGTAGAGAATAATTTTTCCTCTCTCTGTGCTTCTGCACGGACTGATTGCTTCTTTTGTCTCTGTTTTTTCCTCCCATTCCCTTTCCCTTTAATTAAACCTTTCTTATCTCAAACCTCAAGTTCTCTGTGTTGTATTTTCTCCCCCTTCCTCTTTGAGGAGAGGGGGAGTGAGAGAGCGGTTGTGGTGGAGCTCGGCTGCCCACCTGAGTAAAACCACCACATCCTCCAGTGTGTCTGGACCCCCTGGATGGCAGCCCTGCCCTCCAGCATATTAACCCATCTCCACAAGTTGGTGTCACCTGCAAACTTCATGAGCAAGCACTGAGCCCCAAGCAACTGCTTTAGAAATTTCACTGACATAAATACACTGTTGAAAGAAGCTGCAAAATATACACCTGGGCTTACAAACCACTCTTGACCAGAAAGCTCTAAACAAGCTGAGACCCAGGTAAACAATCATTCAGATGAAAAGCTTTAGCCTTCTATTCTCTTCATGTGAGCAAGAAATTAATAGGCAAAACAATCAGTGATATCATGTTACTGATGTGGAAAAACAACAGCCTTATTCCATCTGAGATCAGCTTCTCATCACTCTTTGTAGCGGGCTTTTTTGGAGGGAAAAAAAAAAAAAAAAAGACAAAAATTCACTTGCATTAGGTAGGAGTAAGGTTTTAACACCTGAAGGAGAAATTCAAGTATTGACTCATGATTAGGGAATTAAGTGCTTATAATGTCCTAGTCTTGCCATCTGAGTGCTTGCCAACTTTCTTGAAAAGGTGAGGCCACAAGCAGGATGGTGGGAAATCAGAGAGAATAATGGGTGTAAACCAGAGAGAGAGCTTACCTGCCTGTTCAGAAGATCTACAAGAGAATGGGGCTCAGCAGTGGAAGCCATATGTGCATTAAGCCTTTAAGAAATCCCATCACTCAGAGAGTGAAGATGTGTGGACTTGTATCAGGGGTGCAGTATGGATACAGTTGGCTGTTGTAGCTTACAGAGACATCTCACCTTTTAATGGCGTGAAGTAGGTCAGAATATTAGGCACATGAGGAATAACCCAATCATTAGGTAATGAGGACAGGCAAAAGACTACTTTTCAGTATGCCTTATATATTGTTCCAGTAGAGATTCTTCTTTTTAGTATGAAAATGCATATGCGGTATGAAAAAGCTGGCTGCTTCTAATAGCCAGCATCCCAGCTGTAAGCTGTACAAATGCTAGATCTGGAAATTTTTCTCATATGCTGTGACTGGTGAGGCAAGAAAATGACACACGAGCACTCAGAGCACAGACAGCTGGGGAAAATATTCTGAGTTTGAGTACATACTGCACCAGGAGGGGGATACAGATAAATACCTGAAGAGTTACTGTCAGTGCTCAGGGTTATGTATGAATCTTGGGGGGGAAAAGAATTGAACATGGGAATTTCAAGCAAACAGCAGTAAAAATGTGGAAAAATTTAGGAAGTAGACAGATGATGTTGTGAAACACAATGCATTTGTAGTGAAGAGCTCTTAATACCCAGCTAGAATATACAAGTGTTTGAAAGGAAAGGAAAACTCACCCTCACTTTCTGAAAATGTACATTTCTGATAAAAGAACGTTCTGAGCCATTTCTGCTCTAATTCCTGATTTTAACAAGTTCACATTAGAAGCGAACACTTGGAAGAAACCTATATTGTCACCTTTCTCAGTGTGGCTTAACAGATGATTGTATGCCAGAATTGCATGATTATTATCCAGGTTTTTGCAAAACACCAACAAATAATTTATATACCAGCAGTAGCCTGTTCTACATCATTAGGTCTCTGACACTTTTGAGTCTTCATATTCAAAGTTTCAGAAGGGTTGCCCTAAAAAATGTAACATGGCAGAATAAAGATGCTGCAACTGTACAAATTGAGTTTTTATTTAATGTTACAGTAAGAGACGGGCTCTCCTGTACACCATTTCAGGTATTATCCAGGATTTTGTTTTCTCTCTCCCTCGACCTATATGTGCATGTGTGTGCATACATGGATACAACGCATATTTTTGCATGTAGAAAATAGTAATCATGTTAAAAAAAAAAAAAAAAAAAAAAGTTCTTTCCTGAAAGTACCGTTAGATTTTCTTGAGTGTATGTTTGCTTTTGTTGCTTCTTTTCTGGTTAGTCTGCCATTTAGAAGTTCTTGAAAAAACAAACAAAAAAAATCCCAAAGATTTTACTGCTGAGGTTTTTACTTCCAGCTGATGTTTCATCTATATTTCTCTTCCTAAAAAGTGTTTTTTGCATATTTCATCATTAAGTTTTATTAAAACTTTTTTGCAATATATAAAGACCTTTGTAATAAAATGACTCAATCGTATCATTGGGGACCTACCACAGCAGTTTTGCAAATTTGACCTTCAAAATATCCAGCATGTTCACTTGTTATTCTGCAACATAAAGGCTACTAGAAACATATCCAAAGCTGAAAAAAGTAGAAAAACTCATTACATCACTCATAGTTACTTCATACAAGTTGAAAGCCTTACTTACATCTTCCCATTCATCTGCCAACCAGCGGTACTGCATACAGGCAGGCAGCCAACAGCGCCTCTGGCTAGTGGGTCGTGCAGCGTGATTACACACAGCTTCATTCACTTGACCCAAGCCCTTCAGCTGACAGTAGATGTCCCTTTGCTGAATCCCCACTCCGCAAGACACAGAACACTGAAATGAATCAAAATTAGTTATGTCAGTGTGAAATGAGACAGTCAACAGAAAGTGTCACAGTTTCCATTAGCGAGTGTTATTAGAATATTATTTAAAATACAATCTGCAGACCCCACCATATTATCTGAATAAATTTACGATGAAAATGTACGTTACAATTAAAATCAAAGCCTCTAAGATATACAGAAAAAAATGCATCCAATATGCCTAGATTGATCTGTCTGCTTATCTTAATTCACAGTAGGAACAATCAGCATATGCATATGCAAAACAGAAGTTTAAGGGTTTGCAGGATCAAACAGTTCAAAGTACTGAGTTCACCTTATTTCATTATTCAATTGAAGAATGTCAGTCTTGCCTGTTATTGTAAAATGCAAATATTAAACTGAAAGAAAAAGAACCTCAGTATTTCATTCTAGAAAAATCTTGCAAATGATGCAGCATTTTGAGGCTATTGTCTCTCTTTTGCAGGTAGTACTAAGGATTTTAAATTATGATGAACTTAAAATAGTTCAAAACCTGTCTACCATATGTCTCTTCTCCTTATCTCTGGCCAAAAGGAGTTAACTGCAATGGTAGTTTACTAAGCAATACTTAATACAAAGACTTTGCTGCAATAGACATTCTCTTTTACCCCAGTCAGAAGCACAATTAGATCCCAAAACATACCTAAAGACTCAACCTAATCATAAAGCAGATATTGCTCTATCAGATGTGGCAAAATTGTGGAGACTGGTAATAAATGGCAGCCTGCATTTTATCACCACCATTTTGGAACGGAACTTGCATCACCCCCTTCTGTAATATCCAAAGTTTCCATGTTTCCCTCTAAAAGGTTGAATCTGGGTCTTTTAATGAAATCACAGAATTACCAAATGGTTAAAGATAGATAACACTAGAGAGCATCTGTTTCTGTACCTTTGTGTATCCTTCAACACTCCTTATCACTCAGGTATGGTCTTTAATGCTTGGGGTAGTAACTCACATCCTCTTTACAAATTAAGTTGTTTTTTAATCTTGTTCTTCAATCTGAGTGTAATAGCCTACCAGTTTTTCTGATGTGTGAACTTACATGCATCGGTCTTATCGGGACATGTGAATTGACATTCCTGACTCTTGTACAATCTCTACCTCTAGCCCCTGTTTTAGGCAGCAGCCAGGCCCTTACTGCACCCATTTCTTTTGACAGATAAACTCTCCCTCTCTAGGGTGTCCTGGGCCTGCTAGTAGCAATCATCTGAGACTGATCATTTTTTTCCATAATAGGAATTTCTATTGTGATTCAGAAATGTTACACTGATGGATTAATACAGGAGGGTAAAACAAAAGTCTACAAATGAATGACAAAACCAAAACCTGTTTGGAACATTTTCTTCTTCTTTCATACTGTTTGAGTTAAACCAACATAGTACCCATTGACCTCAGGTGAAAAGGAAAATAAAATGGAAGAGAGCTATTTCACTCTCCATGCAATTCTTCATAGATCTGTGTAGCAAGAGAATGAGCATGTAGGTTAATGGTTATGCCATTTGCTTGAAAATAAGATCTGGTTTCTATTTCTCAAATAAAAGAAGTATTTTTGCATTTAACAGAAAACAAGGCATCAGCTGCGATCAGCTTTAGAGCAGACTTCTAAATGGAAATGAGTGTTTTCCTATATGAGAAGGTATGGAAATATCGAGTGAAATGCAAAATACTGCAATGTGCTGAGCTGAACACAATTTTGCAACAGCTGCCTGGTGGAAAAGAACCTGGGGTGCTGGTCAGTAGCCGGCTGAATATGAACCAGCAGCGTGCTCAGGTGGCCAAAGGCCAATGGCATCCTGGCTTGTGTCAGAAATAACGTGGCCAGAAGGAGCTGGGAGGTGATTTTCCCCCTGTACTCAGCTCTGGTGAGGCCACACCTCGAGTACTGTGTTCAGTTTTGGGTCCCTCACTACAAGAAGGACATCGAGGCCCTGGAGTGTGTCCAGAGAAGGGCTATGAAGCTGGTGGAGGGCCTGGAGCACAAGTCCTGTGAGGAGCGGCTGATGGCACTGAAGTTGTTTAGTCTGGAGAAGAGGAGGCTCAGGAGAAGCCTTAGTGCTCTCTACAACTACCTCAAAGGAAGTTTGTAGCAGGAGAGGGGTTGGTCTCTTCTTCATAACAAAATGTGATAGGACAAGAGGAAATGACAGCAAGTTGCACCAAGAGAGGTTTATATTAGGAAAAATTTCTTCACTGAAAGGGTTGTGCAGCATTGGAACAGGCTGCCCAGGGAAGTGGTTAAGTAACCATCACTGGAGGCATTCAGAAGATATCCTTAGGAACATGGTTTAGTGATAGTATTGGCAGTGCTAGGTTAACTAGGTTGGACTTTATGATCTTAGAGGCCTTTCTAACCTAAATGATTTTATGATTCTAACAAGGTGAGAGATATTTTACAACCTCAATGTGGGGTGGAGAGACCATGTATTTGTGTCCACAAGCCATTTTTCTTCTCCTTCCCCCACAGACCTGGCTTTACTTCAATATTCAGACTATGACAGCAACAGCAGAAGTACTACTGAATTTGTCAGTGTAGGTGAGAAGTAAACTTCTAAATTTTACTGATATTTTGAATTTTCAAGTCATGGAAAGTTGCAAGTAACTATTCTGTACAAGGTTCAGATTACCAAATACTTTAAATTTTCAGAAATATTTCTTGTAAAATATTAAAAAAAAAAAAAAAAAAAGCAATGAACTTCTTGCAGATATTCAAATTTAATTGTGATTTGCATGTAAAAATTTGCGGACACTTATTTTTATTGAAGGACTGTGTTATGAATATGATATTGCCTTGTACTTTTATAGAAGAGAAGAACATAATTATAGCAGACTTCACATACCTCTTTCCATCTGCTCGCTTTCCAAGCAGGACATCTTCCAGCTCTACAGATTTTGTATGTCCGTGGTTTTTTTAAATGTCTGCAGTTTCCTTCCTCTATTTTAGCTTGGAAGTTGTTAAAGCAATGCACATCACGATACTTCAAACCTTTTCCACAGGAAACAGAACACTGTAAAGAGAAGTATGTTTCATTACTTCACTAAAAATCTCAGAGTAATAAGAAAATCCGAAGAATCTGTGGAGGAGCCCCAGATGGACTCTACAACTATATGAATAAGCCTCTATATTCTGACATATCTACTGTATGTATCTGAAATTTCTATGCCATTTCTATTGTACCTAGCATTATTGATCAGATCCCCATCACACATTGTTCTTTCATTCAAATAGTCACTGATGAATATCTGAGCTCAGTCTCCCATGCCAGCCAGTCTCACAATCAGCCTTCTGTTCCTACTAAGGATATTGCTATTTTCATGTACGCATTATGCTTACCATGCTTAATATAAGCTTTAAAGAAAGAAAAATGCAAAATATGGATATGATGTTTCCAACCATTAGGCTATGCAGTCAAGCTTGCTCTGACACCTTTCCAGGAGCTTTGGGTATCTCACTGTATGTGGCACAGAGGCCAGAGAAGATGTATTAAGCAAACTTTCCAGTTTACAGAGCAGGCCTTGGAGATTCAGCCCTGCCCCTGATATTCCCTGGCTCTTCTGTTTCTTCCAGAAAATTGCTATGATATGCCAGGCTAGCTCTAGGACATCTCCCACTCTGACATAAAACCACTGGAGCTGCAGACATATTTTATGAAGCCTATCCCAACAGTATGCGTTTGACATGAGTAGGGCTTATCTGACAGATTATTCTGTTTTGGAGAATGAGCCATTACTCCGCTAACCTCCTGGGCTGCAGTGAGGTTGGTCTTGAACTCTTCAGACCAGGGCTATCCCTGTCACCTGCAAAGCAGAGCTGCAGGTCCCAGGGAACTTTCAGTCAAACAAAGAGTATCTGAAGCATTTTACAAATGAGGTGGCAACTCAGCTGGATTATTTTGGATCATGAACTTTCTAAAAGCAAGCACTTAAGTCTTTTTCTTTTCTTATTTTTCTTTTTCTTTTTTCTTTTTGTTAACCTGTCTATTTTATGTTATACTAACAAAACGTTTTGATAAATGGAGACATTTCATTTTGTGTCTGGAAAGAGAACACATTTACTTTGTTCTACAATTTACCCTGTACTTTTACACTTGGACAAACATTGCCTTTACAATCAGCTACAGAATTGATACTCAAATAAAAATTTAATTTCTACATGGATGTCAGAAAAAAAGATATAAATATTGACTTCTTTTCCAAGCACCTAAAATACTTCTCTGCCTTTTATTTGTTTTCCGTGTCACTAGCATTACACACTAAATTACTACATTCAAGCACTTTAAAATACAAAAAAATAAAAAAATAAAAATCTATTTTCAGGAAATGAAGCTCAGAACATACATCTTTCAGTACAAAGCCAGGCAAAACCTGGCTGGAGATAAGTTTTTAAAATACAGAACAAGCAACTATGTCAAATTAACCTGCTAATACTGAAACATTTTTCACAAGAGTAACTTCATTACATTAAATCGAATCTCAGCTGAATTTCTTGCCCTTGATATACAGGGATTTTTATATATTTGTAGACATTTATATGTGTAATCTTAAAGGTTTAAACCACAAATGTGTTTAATACTAAGTCATTGCAGAATAAAGCAATACATTTCATTTATCACACAATGCAATGGATAGAGTGTTTCTCTTGAAACTATAATTATATTTGCAAAATGCTAAGGGTGCTGATTTGGTGACAACTTGCCTTTTACTTGTGTGCTAGACAATTCCACTAAATGTTTCTAAATTAAATATTTTTGCTCTCAAAAAAACCCCTTTCAATTCATCAGGAGGTTGAGGGAGGTGATTCTCCCCCTCTAATCCTCTCTTGTGAGACCCCACCTGGAGTGCTCTGTTCAGCCCTGTGGTCCCCAGCACAAGAAGGACCTGGGCCTGTTAGAACGAGGCCAGATGAGGGCCACAATAATGATCAAGGGGCTGGAGCATCTCCCCTACAAAGCCAGGCTGAGGGAATCGGGGTTGTTCAGCCTGGAGAAGAGAATGCTCCAGGAAGACCATATACCTAAAGAGCATATACTGGGTAACTTCCAGTACCTACAGGGGGTCTGCAGGAAAGCTGGGGAGGGACTCTTGGTCAGGGAGTGTAGTGATAGGACAAAGGGGAATGGCTTTAAACTAAAAGAGGGCAGATTTAGATTAGATATAAGGAAGGAATTCTTTACTGTGAGGGTGGTGAGGCCCTGGCACAGGCTGCCCAGAGCAGCTGTGGATGCCCCATCCCTGGAAATGTTCAAGGCCAGGCTGGATGGGGCTTTGGGCAACCTGGTCTAGTGGGAGGTGTTCCTGTCCATGGCAGGGAGTTGGAGCTCGGTGGTCCTAGAGGTCCCTTCAATCCCAACCCATTCTGTGATTCTATGATCATTTTAGCTTTCCAGTTAATGCAACTGATAAATCATCTGAAATTTTATTTTTTGTTGCTTTGAGAGACAGTAAGTTATAGAATTTTGCCAACTCATAGGAAAAAATTATCCACTTTTGAATAATACTTTTTCCAGGGAGATTTTTCACTTCATGTTAATGTAATGTTATATGGAATAAATTAAAAAGGTACATTCAACAGGTCAGGATTATGGGGGAAAAAAATAATCTGAAAAGTGCAGTAAATCCTTATGGGCAAAGTGTAAGCTTTCCAGAAATACAGGAACAGCATTTCAGTATACAGATTTGGCATCATTTTCTTTCACATATTCATCAAATTACAGATCTGTATTTCCATGTATCCAAATCTCCTATTTAACAGATCTTACAGTAAAACAGAAACTTCACCATGCAAGAGGTAATTCACTAGTGTTCTGATACTAGGGGTTTCAACTTATGAGCTTTTTGAAGTTTTGTTCTTTATTATTATTATTTTTTTTAACTGAAGAAGACATGAAGTAATGCTGAAGTTTAAGTTATTTAGGTTAATGCATGGTTGTTGTTTCACTGAAGGAATGAAAATATCTTATTAGTAAAAAAACACAAATAAAAAGACAGCAGACAGTAAGTAGCTGTAAACTTCTGCTTAAATATGATTGTGCAAATTTAAAAACAAGTAAACCACAAAACTAAGTAACTGCAAGCAGCTTTGCTTGAGTCAGGCACTTGGGGTACTGTGTCTCCTGGTACTTCATGGAGAAGCTGCTGGCACCTCCAGCACAAGACAGACTCTTATATGCGCTGCAGCAAGCATCTCCCACCAACACCAGTGAGAGGAAGAGAAACCTAAGTATCAGATCAGACCCTTTGTAACTCCAGTGGGGCCTGGATAAAATTTAGACAACTATTTTCAAAACTGTTATCCTTAGTCTTGCATCCACATCAGCTGCAGAATCACTTAGGCAGTCCTGAGCCCCAGTCTAAGACATTAAGAAATTTCTGTTATAGTAATTCTATAACCATTTACAATCCTCTAATAGACTGACCAGCTTACATCCCCATAAGGATGATCAATATCCTAAAAACAGTTTTTTATCCCTTTCCACACTGTCAGGCTAAAAAAGCAATTCCTCTTAAGAGTACACTGGTAGCACAGCAAGCACCTTACAAAACACACTGATAGACAATATTTAATGCAAAGAAAGAAAGAGAAAAGCTCCCATTTTTTTTTTTCTTTTATATGTGCAAATGCACTCACTCTGGATATAGATGATCCAAGGATCATCAATGGAAAACTCAAGAGGGCATATTACTCTGTAGGTACAGTATTCTCTTGAAAGAGGACACATTCTGGATTCATTCCATAGATAATACATTAAAAATATTTTTTAGAAGGATTGTTTCCTCTACAAAATGCCTGGGCATCAGATGCAGGCAGGCTCAGGTGTGCTCCTTACTGGACAGTGGCCCACCCTCAGCAAGGCAAATGAAGACTGCTCCCGTCCAACACAGCTTCTCACTGGTAGCTCCTGGCCAGGTGGGGGTTGCCTGTCCTCCAGCACAGAGAGTAAATACCAAAGAAAGGAAACCAGGTATTTCAAATGATGAATCAAAAGCTTTAATCAATATAAAGTGGGGATGCATCTTCTAGCTTTATGTAAAGATGGATCACAGCTGATGCTCAGTTCTTTGCATGAGAAACATAGGTTCTATGCAAGATCCCAGACTGGGAATCCCAAGTGTCTAGAAGTATCTACATACAGCTTACAGTGAGGTATCCTGTGTTTAGCTCCATTGCCATCATTTATGTTTTCCTTAGAGTTGCATATTGCACACACTGACCTAGCGCACCAGTACAAAGCATCAGATTTTCACCTGCACTGGACAAAGGCCTCATTCTGTGCTCTGGAATCCACTCATGTCCTTTTACTGAATCTAGACTACAGTACATTTCTTAGGAGGGTGAGTTTTGCCCTGTATGCATATATTTGAAGCTCCTAATACATTACTACAGGCCATTTGTGGAATGTGGTTCTCTTGCTGCTGGGTGCCCAGTCTGTTCTGAGAGATGCTCTGGTAATGATCTTCCCAAGGCTTAACTCTCCTGACTGGGAGAAGTATAATGGCACTTAACTCTCCTGCTGCTTGACTTCCTTCTACTCAGTAAATTTGCATGTGGCCAAGAACAACTTGGTCCTTACAATTCAAGACATCTGTAAAGTGGCTTCATTTGTACCACATTCCACATGATTGAAGGCTCATGGAGAGGACATTTTTTCCATACATTTTATGTGGATTGCATGTGTAGAATAAAAATCCATAAGAACTTTAAATCTCAAAATAAATACAAACTTTTTTTTTTTTTTTTTTTTTTTTAAATACTAGTTGAAAAAACATCCTGTAATCATTTTATACAGAAATTCTAGCACTTGTCTTAACATTGGCTAAAGTAATATTTCCCATATGTCAGGTTCTTTTAAAAACATAAAACTGCAGCAAAAAGCTGGACTTGATTACTATTGTTCAAAGTCATTCCATAACACTGGTAACTAGGATTCATCTGTTTGTTTTTTTCATAGCAGTAAAATTCTACAAGGATCAGCCTGACAGGACTCCTGGTGCCTTCCACAGCACAGACTGATGCTCAGGCAGGCATGCCATCATAAAGTCCTACCAAATTAAGACTCTCTCTGCAGCTGACAGCTGTAGTTTCAAAAAAGTCTTACTAAAAAAGAATAAAAAATAAAAAAATTTGATGCTTTTACTATCGGTATTATTTCATTTCAAGGTTGAAGACTTGGGATTATTTGGTGGATTTCATTCTAAATTTTCTTAACCTTTTCTTTCAAGGGAGCATTTTGCATAGCTTAGCTGGAGCTTACCGGGCTTTGAGAGACTGAAAAACAAACCAGTAAATGAGAAGCATATATGAATGTGATCAAACAGAGTGCTTTGCCACTAAAAATGATAACAAATATTACAGAAATGTAATGCTTTTTTTTGTTTCTTTTTCCTTTTTTTTTTTTTTTTTTTTTTTTTTTTTCCTTTTTGTCTGGCACTTCTGTGACTGGACAGGAAGAATTTAAAACATGACAAAGATAATATATCAGAAAAATTCCAGTCCTATAGGGTTAAACACAGTAGTTGCTTGAGTTGTCTGACAAACCACATTTTGATCATCTCTGTTTGGTCCAAGAGTCTGTTTGGGCTCTTTTAAAATTATATTAGAGGTAGACTGGGACCACTATTGCACTAGACACTCATAAAACATGCCTTTGAGCACTACTCAGTTGCAAGTTGTTTCAACACTTCCTTTGCTGTATTAGAATTAGTTCTTCCTGTGCCTGCCTCCTCTCTACTAGCTGTATCTCCCCAGGGGTCCGTGTGATGCTTGAGCATGAAACAGGTACAAATGAAAGCCTTCAGAGGAAAGCTTTCACAAAGCTGTCCTTCCCTTTACATTTGTAGACTACTGTCAAGAAGTAACACAGACTCTGAGAAGGGGTCCTACTGAATTCTTGGATTCAGAGATTTTTTCACTAAAATGAGCACATATAGCCTGTGCCATTAGCTCAAGCAATCAGAAAGGACCATGCCTACATAAGAACAAATAATCCTTCACTCTCACCAAGTGGATTGAATTCCAAGAGGCATGTGTATTATTTATTTTTACATGTAGCGTCAGACATATGCTAACTACAGAAGCTGCACTAAAGACATTGTCACCTCATTAAGCACAGCTTCATTTGAAAAGTTTAGTGTTATATCAGATTTCTCATGTTGGGAAAATGTTTTGTTTTGATGAAACTAAGTCCTCCTTGCAGCTGAGGTGTGTAGATCTGCCTTACCGCAGTTCTAAAAAGATAGTTGCCTTTGCGGCTAGAGAAATGAAAGGGAGGAAAACTGGGCTCAGAAGGACTGGCTGCATTACAGTGTGGGAATCAGACACGCAGCAGCTTCCTACCATCCATACTTTGGTTTCCATGGTATGTGTCAGGGACATGAACACCAGTGGACTCCAAACCAAATCCAATGTGGGAGTACAGGACTCTGGAGGGTATGTCCACAGAATGGCCTAACAGGTAAGTCTGAATGGGATGGCTGAGAACAGTGAAAGACAGCAGCAGTTTGTTTGAGGTCATCTAACCTGTCCACAGTCCATAGCCACATCCTTTCTGACAGGATTAAGTGCTCTGTGCTCCACAGAAAGGCAGCCTTTGTCTGTCTCTTTTTAAGATGATAAATTTGTTTCAACTTTAATCTGAAGGATAACGGAAAAATGCAGTTTCTGAATAATTGCTTCTCAGGCATGTTGAATCATATCACAGAACCCCAGCATGGCTGAAGCTGGCAGGCCCTCAGGAGCTCACCTGTCCCAAGCAGGGACATGCAGAGCAGGCTGCCCAGGGACACATCCAGGTGGCTTTGGAAGATCTCCAAGGAAGGAGACTCCACAGCCTCTCTGGGCAGCCTGTGCTAATGCTCTGTCCCCCTCACAGTAAAAAAAGTGCTGCCTGGGTTCAGCAAAAAAGTTCAGAAGTTCAGCCTCCTGTGCTCCATTTCGTGTCCACTGCCTCTTGTCCTGGCATGGGGACACCACTGAAAAAAGCCTGGCTCCATGTTCTTTGCACTCTCCCTTCAGGTATTTATGGACATTGGTGAGATCCCCCCTGAGCCTCCTCTCCTCCAGATTAAGCAGCCCCAGCTCTCTCAGACTTCCTCACAGGAGAGGTGCTCCACGCCCCCAAAGATCTTCATGGCCTACGTTGGACTCTCCCCACCATGCCCGTGTCTCTTGTCTCTCTTGTGCTGGGGGGAGGGAGGACTGAACTGGACACAGCTGCAGCTTCACCAACACTAAGTAGAATAAATATGTATTTAGGAGGTAGATATAAATGATAAACTAAGTAAATACACCTATATACATGGAAAAATAAGAGATGAAGAAGGAATAAAGAAGAACATTCTAGGGTTGATGTAGAGAGTGGGAAGCTAAAACTGCTATGAGAGAATCTGTAAGGCATCTACTAGGACTGTGTGTGTTAAAAGACATCCCAATTAAATAACAAAACAAAACAACTAGAGAAACACAAACCAAACCTTTTTCAGTATATTAAAGCCAGTCCATTCAGGACAGATGCTGAAAGAAAGTTGATTTATTGTCTGCACAAGTCCAATTCTACCGATGGTATTACTGAGGCATTTTAGACAGTATTTAGAATTACCTCCATGTGGTCTGAATTTCTTTGTCTTGTGCAACTGGCTGTAGTGTTAATGAGGGATACCTCTCACCAAAACAGTAATCTGCCTAGATGGCAGATGAACAACCATACTCTGTGCAGCTGCTGGAAAAATCAAAACCAGAACTCTTGAAATTCCACTTAATGATCGACCACAGAATTTCATTTATTTATTCTAGTTAGATTTGTGAGTAAGTCTTTTAACTTGGCCTATGTCTCTGGCATCTCATCAAAGCACTGCCCATTACCTCAAGCTCAGCACAACCAAATCAGAAAACAAGGTCCTTCTACAAAGGCCCAGCCAAGTCTTTCCTGCTCAGGACGAACACCACCATTTTGTCCATCACTGCCTAAAGCCTGGCATCATTTTTGAGGCTAACTACAGAGCATTTGAAAAATAAACTCAGTTCCCCACCTACCAGGTGCTATTCAGCAGGGTTTCACTGTGCCTTTTATTACCAATTTGTCTACATACATCTCATAATGAGATTGTAAGCTTTTCCAGTCAGCAACCTTGTCTTTGTTTTACCTAGATACCAGATATAATTAAACCCTCCAATAGGATCTTAGTACAATAACACAAGAAGAACAGAACAGACAAAACAGCTGCCACTTTGTCTGAGGAACTACGGGATTTGGCTTTTATTCCACCTATACCTTTAGATCCTGTTGGGTAGTCACTTATACCCAAGTCTTTTTTAAGGGAATACTCAGATAATAATTCAATGCTCAAAGTACTACATTCCACAGGTGCTACTCCAGGTTCCTTCATTAAAGAAAAAGAAATCAGAAACTTTTTTTCTGTAAAGGACTGATCACACTTTACATAACTACTCATCCTGAATTTTCAAATTACATTTTGTCTCTAAAAATGTAAAATATATTAAAAAATAATTAGCTTAGAATTTATAGAGGACAATTCTACTGTAGAGATTTAGTAGTTGATGTAAGCACACTTAGATTGCCTCTTAAAGAGCAGTTCCTTAGCTCCCCAGGGAGTTAGCCAATGTTCACAAAGCTCTTCATACTAAGCTACCAAAAAGACCTGTCACATCTGAACAGGAGGTGACAGAATACTCCTTGCTTTCCTGTTTGTTCTGGAGACTGCTTTTTTAAAAATAAAAAATTAAATGTATAGCTACAGTAAGAGTATCAGTATGTGAGAATGTGCAGCGGAATCATACACATTCAGATATGAACTGTCATCATCTGAATCTTTTTGGTGACTTCATTGTTCTGAACAGATGTTTCTCCCCACGAAAGGAGTACAAGATTTTGCTTCTAAACAAAGTCTGACCCATTTTCTTTCAAAAGAAAGATATGTCTGATCTGGAGGTGACTCCAGTACTAGGCTGCTACAAGGAATGCGAAGATTCCTGATGCCACGTAAAAATCTTGAGCCTGAGGAGAACTAATGAAACAGCAGCCTTTCATAGAAGTTCAATGTAGAGCCTACAAAATCCTAATCATATAATTTGAAAAGGAAAATCTGGGCACAGGTAATACACAACTCTGAGTTTCATAGCAAGGAACAAAGTTGACTCCAATTTTTGATAAGTCAACATGGCTTATAGTGAGGAGGCTACCATCTTCCTATTTTCCATAAGAGTATAATCCAAGGCACTAAGAACAACTGTATTGTACTCCATGTTGTGGAAAAGCCAGTTCAAAGAGATTATAGATATTTTAGTGTGTTGATAGAAGGTTGTGTGGCATGGTGGAAGAGGATGAGTGGAAAGCAAGATGAACAGTGGCAAAAATATGAGATGTGTTATAAGAGGGAAATGCCTCACAGAAAATAAGATCGCTGTCATACTTTAGAGAACTCAGACATGAATAGTTGAATTGAAGTCCCAAATTGTTTTCAGCTGCCGTGACTTGTCATCCAGATATTATTTTCTTCCAGGTTTCAGCTCACCATTACACACAACAGTAACCTACAGGACACCCAGTGGCAGACATGCTAGCACCGCTATATGGCAACACCAGTGAGATGCAAAAACAAGCCTTGTGCTGACGATATTTTCTGTTGCTATTAACATGTGTTTGATATTTTTGAAAATTTAAAAATAACAGTCACTATTTCACAAGGGGATGATTAATGCGATCGCCTTCAACAGTAATGACATGTCACATTTGGTATCTCATTTAACACTTCCTTTATAGGTTCTATTTCATCTCTCTATTACAGTAAAAATTTGGTTGTATAGTTACACTTCCTGCCTTACTTGCTCTTGATTTGAGTTCATTGCATCTGGTTGCCACCTGAGAATCGGAAAAACAATGGGTATTTCTGTCTCCTTTCAGCAGCCATTTGGCAGGCTCTGCTACCTCATGTGCAGGTCTGAAGATAGGCCTTACGTGTCACTGAAGGGTCTGCATATACCTCTGCTAAGAACTTCACCATCAGCCCTTATTCAAGCAACTTTATCACTGTAATTAATCAGAACATATATTAAAACAATGAGAAGTGTGATCAGCTCATTTATTTGCTGGGGGGGGAGAGGACTGATAAACAGCATTGCTCAGTAAGCATTCCTGCAACAGCATATCTGGTACATGTACCTAACTTTTATCACCTTTCAGTTGATGATATATACAATGGAGACAGATGGCTGAGGCTAACCAACAAGTAAAAATACAAGAACAGTGGGAAATTAAAAAACAGAACCAGACAATTCTGCTTTACCTCTCCTTCTGAAATCAATGGCAAACAGGAACAGAGACAGAACCTCACTAGGTCTTTCTGAAAAATCTTAATCTATTGGTATAAATTTGTGGCAAATTTACAAGGCTGAACAGCAGTTCTGATCTTTGCCTTCTTTGGGACATCTCCTAGAAAATATTTAGTGCAGGAAAGTTTAACATTGCACCATTGCAGATGGAAAAATTCTGGCGTGGCTAGACTTCAGCAAGTCTTATTCTTTCTTTTCTCCACAAGAATATAACAAGAGTTACTCCTTAAAGCAATTAGATGAAGGCAGCAGCATTGGAGATAAATTGTAAGTAAAGCAAAAGTATCATGAAAGAAGGGAGGCAGAAATGGAAATAGGAGATATGGTGACAGCAAAAGAGTTGTTTTGTTTGTTTGTTTGTTTCCAATCAAGGGATAAATTCCCAGACATATTTTCCAAAGGGAGAACAACAGATGTACCTGTGTCTGTGTAGCAGTTGTACTCACAAACCTCCACAAAACAATAAAAATAATAAATAATAATAATAATAATTAAAAACAACAACAACAAACAAAACACACAAAAAAGTAAAACCCAAACTGACCCATTGTTACTTCCAACAACTGAACAATTTAACAGTGCATCACAGGGAGTCTGGATATAGCCTCCTGCCTCTTCCAAAGCTTGGGAAGACTGAACAAAGGCATGGGAATGACATGATCTGCATTCCCACTGAAAAGTGTTTGCCCCTTGAGAGTGACATTTTATATAGAGATTTTCACAATAAAAGATGGACTATATTTTTAATATGATGGAGGATCTCTGGTGTGGGAGCCACATTTTCACAGAGTGATTGCACAGATAAAATGATTTGTTTCTATACTTTTCAAAATTTAAAACTTCATTTTAAGGATTCTTCTTTTTTATATTAAGAAACGGGGTCTTTTCAACCAACAAAGTACAGAAATAATGACATAATGGAGTCTTACTATAGCAGACGAATTACTTTAAGCTGAGTTTGCAAAAAGGTAATCATGATCAGAAGGGAACATTGGATCCCAGTAACAGCAGTCTCTGGTTTATCATTTTCAATCATGTTAGCTGCAGCAAAACAGTAGATCAGAAATTAAAGCAATACCAAATAGATATGAACTTTTTCTGTCTGTCTGTTCTACAAAATCTACCACTTCACTTTTTTTGTTGTTGTTTGATTTTTTTTTAGTTTAAACTTTGAAAAAAATGGAAACAGAACACTATGGGAATGATACAATATTGTCACATTTTTTTAAACTTTCTAGAAGCATGCAAAAATATAACTCTTTCTAAAAAATTTAATTAAATATCAGCTAAAGAATCAAGAAAAAAACACATTATTTTAAATATTAATTGGGTAAGAATAGATATTAATATTTTAGAAAATAAGAAATACAACATTTTACCCACCTTTGCATGTTGTCTTCCAGTTTATTTTCAACCTAAGCCATTCTTCTGTGTATTTTCAATTACTTACAGACCAATCTTTTCAACATTACTCAGTTATGTGCATAAATGTGAGTGTATACCCAAGCTTCTGAATGACTGCATGAGCAGGAAATCTAAGTGCCTGATCCTGTCCTGCTCTCACTGAAGTGCAAGGGCCATAAATATATTCATGCTAGTTCATATACTGATCAATATAGCTTTAGTGGAGGAGACTATCTCCGACAATAATTTCACAGAAAGGACTAAGAAATGTCATAATAGAGAACTATGGAACATCTTCTTCATTTCCTAACACATTCCAGGTGACCAAAATGTGTAGTAACCTCCACAAATTTTAGACAATGCTAACACTTCAATCTACATTTAGTAACTTTTAAATTTGGATTTCAAAATCATTTTGGGGCAATATTTATGAGCATTGTCTGGGACTTTCAGAACTGCCACACATAGCTGCCACAGGCAGCTCACAATGTTTTTCTTATGGATCTGGCCACCCAGAACCCATTGGTTTCTCTGAGATTTCATACACTACAGAAATAAATACATGAGTAGCTTTACATTCATTTCAGTGAATGGCTATATATATTTAGGAATGGTGTTAAAGATCACCAAGATCACACATTTTTCCCCTTCCATGATACTCTTTTTTATTTTTAACTTTCTTTACTTTTACTTTGACTGTGTTCCTTTCTTAGTTGTCCTCTTCATAAATGAAAGGTATGAAAGTTACATGTATGTAAAAGTGTTTTAGGAATGTGAAAAAATGTTCTCTTTTTGAGATTATATTAGTTGAGCATTGTGTTACGATCCTCAGTTTTCCAGCATTTTGTCACTGACTACATGGGAGCAGGACTGGGCTGTAAAATAACAGCTCCAGCAAAAGGCGTTACATGACATGTATCTTTATCACAGGGGATCAGAAGTCATCAACCTATTTCAGTCTAATTGACCAATGGCATCAGAAGCAAGTTTATGTTTTTTTCTTGTTGTTCAAGTACAAGATCCTTTACAAATTCTACAGAACAGCAACCTTTAATCTTTTACAGAAGGAAATTTTAAAGGTAGTTACTCCATGAAAACAATGTCATTAAAATATCTATGAAGTTCAGTGCAACCCAAAGATTACTTAATGCACAAAAACACACTTTTAGTAAAGTAGTTAGTTCTTTTCTTTTTTCTTTCCTTTTTTTTTTTTTTTTTTCCCTAAGGACTTTAAACATTAGCATTGCTTAATAAAAGACACATTAAATATAAACACAAAGCCACACAACATGCATCAAAAAGAAGGGTTAAAATGCAACTGTATTTCACAGACACAAGTCACAGTCATTATATTAAATTATCAGACATACATTATAACTTATTTATTATTTCAAGCTATACAGGAAACATAGCACCAAAATGGAGAAATTTGCTCTGAAGTTGATGAACAGTACACATAAATATTTGTGTTTGAATTTTGAAAACAAGTATTTTCTTTCATTTTTATCAGCTTTACCCTAAATGAAATCCACTGTCCCAAGCCTGTTTCATGACATTATTTGGGTAGTGACATATGTTATCAGTTATCTCTGAAAAGGCACTCCCCATTTCCAGAATTTTTAAAAATGAATAGCATATGCTAACATTAAGATTTCAGCCAGTGGGATATTAAATAAACGTGCTGTACTCGTAATGAGGTATTCTGAAGTTCGACATTAGGCAGCAGCAGAAGTAGAGGTATAAGACTGAAGCTGGTTTTGAAAACCAAGTTCACGGATCCTGAATTCCCTTTTAATATAAAAGATTATCTTTAAAGATATAAATACTTTTTACACATTAGAAAAAAATGAATGAAGGCACTTATCATACACAGCAAGATTTTTTTTTTTTTTTTTTTTTTGCATTAAAATGAAAACAAATAAATATTTACTTATGCATGTTTAGGCTGTTTCTGCTCCTGCAGAGATCAATAGGATGCCTGGCAATAACATCACTGGAAGGACACTGGGATATCAATTTAAAAATAATAATTTATACTTTAAAAAGAAATAATAGATTTCTTCCACTAGTGCAAAGACAGAATTAAACAGAAATTCTTCTGAAGCAAATTATTCAAGAGAAAACTGAAAAACTAGAAAAACAGCTACTCTGAAGACTATTACAGTATGTATCTGAAGGGCAATACATAAGAATTTCTGACACTTAAAAGATGAGCTGATCCACTTTTTTTATGACTAAATTTATGTGAAATCAGAAATAATACAAAATTACAAAATGATGTAAAAACTTTAAGAGTAAGGAAAAAATTCCTTATTTTATCAACAGCTCAAACAAACAAACAAAATATAGTCATTTTCTGTAAGGGTCAAACATTGCCTGTAACACTGACCATAAAGGCACACAGCACAAACAGATTTATATTGTTCTGAAAGACCTCTGAAAACAACAACCTAATATTCCTAAACTGTTTATTTCCATTTTTAAATGTAATTTGAACTGTTAGTGAAACACTTGTCTGTGACACTCAATTTCTTGGCTTATACCAAAGTATAATTGAGCTGACTAGCTTGTTGTCGGTGTTTTGTTATGTTAATAGCTTGAACAGGTGTAAAAGCACTCTGCAGAAGCAAGAGTTGGAGTCCTAGGAAAGTTTTGTTTATCCACTTTTAATTTGAGGTCCCTTTAATTACAGGAAATATTTTTTTTTAAACTTTAAAGTAAACAAGAAAATAATCCTACAATTACTATCTGACTGCACAACTGGTATATGGCTATGTTTCAGGACAAATTGTTCAAACAAGTCATCAGTTGTTGAACAGCAGAAGGAAGAAGAGTAAAACAAAAAGTATTTCACATTATACATTTTTCTTGGGTACCAGGCCAGGGCTTTGGCATCAGAAATCTCTTAACTTACTACTGCATCAAATTATTTCCCAGCCAAGTACTGCACTTCACCTGGCAGGTGAACAGCTTATATTTTACAGACAGTTTACAGCTGGGGATTCCTTAAACCTGCTGTATACAGGTACCCTCTGCAGCAGAGTGGGTTAATCTATCAGCTACCAGTCAGCACTAGGTATGTCCTTAGACCCGGAAAACTCCTACAGTGTGATAAATATGTCAATTACTGGATTCATAAGTAAAATTACATTTCATATTATTGTGTACTATATGCTAAAAATAGTATTTTATTCTGTAGTATACCTACTTTACATTACTGGTATCCACAAGAGCTTTAAAAGAGCACGTGCACTGTAGGTTTGGTGTATCTAAGCATAACCACTGAACTGATTAACTGTTGATTTGGTTATATTCCCACATAACTTTTTGTCAGGTAAGAGACAATAGTTTGGCTAAGAATACTAAAGCATTTAGATAGAGGAGATGCCGTTCAATAAAATATCAGTATTATTGAACTAAGTAAAGACACATTATCCTAAAGCACTTCTAGGAGAAATTTGTTAAATCTAGTTACTATAGTTCAGTTTTAAAATCTTATGGTATCTTGGCAAATTTGTTATACCCTCCCTTTTTGTGCTCAGGGTAAAAAGTAACTTATTGTCATTAAGGTCAGAAAACCTTAACCGCTATGATGAAAATTAATGCAAAAACCCTCAAGTCTTACCGCATGGACTAAAACCAAAAACCCAACAATGCACTGTGGAAAGTAGAAAGGAACACAGTAAAAATCTGTATTAGAACAAAGTACTCTCAGCCAGCTGTCAGAATGCTATGGAATTTTTCTTGACATTATATAATGTGACATATGGTTTCCATACTTTGTAGCTTGTAATTTATTCATTCTTTCGTGTAGTTTTGGATCATTGCCTCAATCCCTTCACCAATGAAACTAGAGTAGCCTAAAAGAAAAATATCCAGGACACATGGGCCAAATTTACTGGTGGTGCAACTCCATTAAAGTAAGCAAAGAATGTATTTACCTGAAGTAAGTAATAGCTTACAAACACATTATAAATATGTACACATCAAAATATATATGCATCATAATTTACATGTATCAAAAATGAGGTAGTGTACTTAGATGCAAGCCAATCAGGCTAAAACATTATCTTAAAACATTTGAATTCAGGACTGTTCACATAATATTTTGTCAACCTCATTTACATTAGGAGTTGACACCAATATTTTTTACAAACAAGGCAATCATCTAAAATCCCTCAGGATGCAGGGACAGTGTAAACCCACTCCAATTTTCTCTGGAATTTGATAAAGAGGCTGAACAAAAGAAGAGCAGAATTCAGTCTCTGCTAAAAAATAACAGGGAAGAAAAAGTAAACTAAAGATAAAAAGATCACTGGCAGAGTCTCTCCATGACCTCCAGGTCAAATGAATTCAACTTACAAGCAAAAGGCTGTGTTTCCTAGCCATCTATAAAACTGCAGGGTGCTTCTCTGGCTCAGATAGCATGAATATGAAAATTCTGGACTGAATAAAGTTTTGAGAATTCAAACAATCAAAGTTTCTGAATCTGATTAAAATTAATTAGATAATGACATTCATTAATTTAGACTTCAGACATAAATAATTTACTTCTTCCCTCATGCTGTACAGTTAATGCTAGTTCACAACTCTAAAAATATCTATACAAAGTATCAGCCTAGAATATCAAGACGAAGAACCAAAACCATTTTTACTGCTGATTTTTGGAACAGACCTGAACTAACTGAACTAACATTCTTTTCCACATGAGAAGAATGTTTTCTTGCATCTGAGTTAGAGCTATCCCTAAGTATAAGCAAGCTTATTATCCTAAAATAGAAGTACCCAGCCTGCACTGAAGATGGAAAGATACTGTACATTACCATGCTGCAAACCTCACCTTGCCATTCTGTATATGCTCTCACAAGCAGCCTTTGTAAGTTTATTACATCAATAGTTACGGAATTACACTTAATCAATAATTAGCTAATTATCTGAAGTGGTCAGAAGCTGCTTCTTTTAAAATACAAAGTAGTCACACTAGTTTATGCATCTGGGACCATTATTTCTATTGCACAATTTTAATTCTCAATATTTCCTGTTAAAAAAGTCCTACAAGAAATGGTTTGTAAGCGTGCACTGGACACAGCAAAAGCCTTTCCACCCAGAGCAGACACTAGAAACACTCTTGCCTGCCTCCCCTATCTTCACATGATATGAATAAACTCAGATAAGGAAATGGGTACTGAAGTCTTTTATTTATTGCTTCAGAAGACAGATTAAACATTATTTTGAAGAATTTATTCTGAGTCATTTTAATCAGTTTCCTTTTCTTTGCAGAACTGAACAAGCTCAAGCAGCCAAGCATTACAAATCACTAGATGCCAGCTCATCGTGGTCTGAAGCAATTCGAAGACTAAAACAGGTCAAATACCTGGTACTTCCACATGTAATTGATTAGATTTCAAGAGAGAACATTGGACAGCTACTGTAGTGTACATGGCCAACTTTCAGTGATTTGAACCTTAAACTTCTTCAAAAGTCTAAGCAAAATTCATCACTAAAATGATCAGTGCAACTTTAATTAATTTAATGTTCTAAACAGAGGGCAAGCACCATCAGAGGTTCACATTTCCACAAAAAAGACACTGACAACTACTTAACTAGAACAGTCTTTCAATGTTGTGGCTCAGGTTCTTGACTCTAAAGATTCTGGATTAGTCTTTGCTAATATCGAGCTTTTTCTGAATCCATTTCTGCTTGAACATAAAATTCAAAAGGAGACTATCAGCCATTGTAAAAGCTGAAATAATCAGTAAGCTAAAGATTTTAGTTCAGTCATGGTTTAGACAAAGCTACATCTAAATGTACAGCATTTATGTTAATGTACCATTAACAGCACCCTACATGAGAGCATACTGTACTTCAGGAAGGCATGGGACAGGCAGAGCCATCATCTAAGGCCAGACTGTCATATAACTAGTCAGCCAACCATAGGTGAAGACTAAACAGAGCTGGTTGTGCTAAAGTACAACAGTATTTATGTGACTAAAGCTTCTACTACTTTATAGTAGTTTCTGCTCAACAGTTGGTTTCTGCTCAACGACACGTTGCAGATGAAATTTCTCATGAAATTAATATTATTACTGATTACCTGCAGAACTTGCAATCACATATAAAACAGAAGCTACAATCTCTTCCCTCGCTAACTAGATTCCATTCTAAACTTAGTTTTTGAAGGATTACATTGGCTTTAACTGAAATATAAAACAACCAAGAAAACTAAGCCATATATGCCACTTACAATACCTTGCAATAACTTACAGGTAAGCTATTAATGCAAAGGCAATGATGTGCCGAATGCCCTGCTTGCATCCTCAGCACCTGAAGAACATGCATTAGTAAAGTATTAGCAAGTCACCACTAATTATTTGAATAACGGCTAGAAAAGGAACTCTGGTGTCTGTTAAACACAAAACCAAAACTCTGTTTGCCCAGTGGAAGAAAGATAACTGTGGTAAATCATTAATTCAAGCTTTCATTTTAAAACGTATTTGCAATAAATTAGAGTAGATTACATAAACTAATCGATTTTTAAAGCTGAAATTGGATAATATTTTTTTTAATGTTTCCACGATTATTCAAAGAACCAAATTATATATTTTTTTAAATAAAGAACTGTTATCCAGTCCATCTCCCAGTGATGTTAATGACAGGTATTGAACTGATTTCTAATGGAACCAAAATTGGATCCAACATCCTTTGATTGCCATTAATCTCTTTAAAATTGAGCACAATAACTAATAAATATTGTCAAATTCATAGCTTGGGAAATATAATGTACTCTCTATTGTAGAGTATACTATGATTATTTCTCCATGTTAATTATCTGCTAGTGGCAATTTTAAAGATTAATGGTAATTGCTGTGGTCATTTTTATACATTAATAGACAGTGACATAGACAACAACGTATTATAGTTACATACATAATTATACACAGACAACTTTAATTAGTCACTGTTTTAAAACCACAAATATAAACCTTTATACACAAATTTACACATAATATGGAGTAATATGTTGTTTGATGACAAAGTGTAATATACATGTGTGAGATAGCTTGTATTTAAATATTCTATTAGTGAAAAGTTATGCACTAGAAAGCCTTTTTTGATTTTTTTACAAATATAAATATGTAGATAATACTACAGTATAAATTACAGCATATATTTTTAAATTAAAACACAGATCAAATCATAATCCTTCAAAATAGAACAACCTAATAGGTATCACTATTAGCTATAATGATTTCTGGTAAATTTCAGAATATTCTCTATGATGTTTTACAGAGCACAATACTGTTCCCACTGAAGTAAATGGCTATTTCCCATTTAATTCAATGGCTTAATAAAAATACAGCGACTATATTTCCACATGCACTATTATTCCACTGTTATCAAATAAAATAATTGTATAATTTTTAAAAGGCAAGGAGAAATAGAATGACAGAAAGAACAAAGAGTGAAAAATATTAGTGAATGCTATCGTACCGATTTCCATGGTCCCCGATGCCATGAAACATCACCAGGGCAAGAATGCACATTACATTGTGCCATATTAGGTGGCTTGTCTAGAATTTCACAGTTTTGATCACCCAACATTTGGCCCGTAGGAAGCTGACAAATCACCAGTCTTGTCTTTATTCCATCTCCACACGTTTGAGTACACTAAAATACAAAATTTTATAGACAGATTTTTTGTTAAGGGTCATCAAATACAACTGATGTAAAGTGATATAGCAATAATCAACACATGTTATTGTTTACTATGTCTACTTTCATGTTTCCTGGATGCCCAACTCAAGAATAATAACTTTCACTTTAATTTCATATAATAAGAAAATTATTCTCACCAAAACATTTACAAAGCAACATTTTTATAATTTACCAAACTATGGAAAATATAAAAAGTTTCAGTTATAGAAAACCTATTCTTTCAAGGAAAAATAGCTATTTGTGAGACTAAACATGAAAAAATGTGACACTGAGACTGGACGTGAAAACAAAACAGCTAGATCTGGCCAAAATAGAAAATAAATAAATAACTATAAATTCACTCAATTTTTCTTTGAAAAGAAGAAAAAAATCAAATCTAGATATTGATTTATCAAGAGAAAGAGAAGAGGGTAGGAACTGTAAAAGGTTATAGCAGAATGAATGCCAGACAAAACATTTTTAACATCTTCTGTAGTGTTTAATCAAGAATGCATGGTCAAAAATGACAATAGAATGGAGAAACTGTTCTTTGCCCAACAATGTATAACATTACATTAAAACATTCTAACCCTGGCACACTTTTTAGATGCATGATCTTATCTTCATACTTTGAATCTCTAACTACAATCAAGGGATTAGTTACAAGAGGGAGTTCTTTTATGTTGATGGTGGTTGGTTGGTTGTTTTTTGGGAGGGGGTTGAGGGGGTGTTTTTTTGTTGTTGTTGTTTTCATTTTTCATACACATAAAAAGTATGTCTGCTTGCAGGTTTTTTTTTTTGTTTGTTTGTTTGTTTTTTGTTTTTGTTTTTGTTTCTAGCTAGCTATTACATTGAGGTTTTTCCTCATACAATTCATCTTTTTGTAAAGGAAAATAATTGGCTGTTTCAAGATTCAATATACTACTACAACATTCAATTATAAGCTTTTACAGCAAGTACTCAGTGGATTGAGAAATACCAGCCACGTGTTAATAAAACTAGAATTCCTGAAGTTATCACTATAGTATTTTTTAAAAATACAATAATATATTTCCTATTATTTTGTACACCTTTAGCATCACAGAATACTTATATCTTTTAGATGTATACTTACACTACCCATAGTTACACTAGAGTTCTGAATTTCAACAAAGAACAAATTTTAGATAAACAGTTTGAAACTTGTTATTTTTAAATAAGTAAAAAAAATGTTTCCATTCACATTTAAATTATTATATCTAAGCTTATGTAAATAATGTTTCCACTTGAAAGTGAAATGATCTTACTTCTCCCCAGTTCCCATAGTTCCATCGTGGGCAGGGTCCAGAATCACAGTGTCTTGACTCTGGAGGTTTTGTTGCCTCATCACAGTAACTAGCGCTTCGTCCTTCCTCATCTTGACATACTACAACCCGACGGTGAAATCCACCTGCACAAGTACTAGAGCACTACCAAAACATGTAAAGATATATATCACCATTACATAATCAGAAAAACATATAACGTGTTGGTTACAACAACTTAGAAAAAAAAAAAGAGTTATCATTTAAAACCAGAAATTTGCAAATAAAAATTTTTATAAATATAAATATAAAATAAAAATATATAAATATTTTTATAAATACTGTTGAAGTATTTTAAAGTTGAAATTGCACAAAAATTGTATTTTAAATTGAATGTATTTTTCATGTTTTTTTTTTTTTTAAGTGTACTTTTCTTTTGACCAAATCCATACTGCAATAACATTTCTAGAAATGTTTACACACAAGTGAGATAACAAATTAATATATATGTAAAAAAAATAAATTCTTACTGCTCCCCAGGGTCCAGTTCTCCATTGATATCCTCCTACAGAAGGATGGTTCCACTGGTTTGTATTGTCTTGCGGATGGTGTATTGGAAGATAACCTATTTCTGGAAAATTACTTGGACGGTCATGTATTCTTGGAGTATGATGATAAACTGGTGGACATGGTGGCATGTTACATTCTCGTTCTTTAGAGGGACGGCCTTCAGGATCACAGTAATTCTCGTTGATTTGTTGATGATAGTTGACACAGATAACTTGTCTTGTTACTGTTCCACTATCACACGTAACTGTACACTGACCAAAAATTAACCCAATATTTGTGATCGAACATTGATAACTAATAACCAAAGACATTTATATTAACTTTTGGCAATAAGAAACATATACTTCACTGTACCAAAGGATGAAAATTCAATAATACATGTATAGATATGAAGTCCCAATTTCTAACTAAAAACAAACAAAAAAAAACAGTTCAAGCAATACTTACAGGGGACCAGTTT
Organism: Aythya marila; assembly: GCF_965140915.1. NCBI lineage: Eukaryota > Metazoa > Chordata > Aves > Anseriformes > Anatidae > Aythya > Aythya marila. The sequence goes on along the minus strand of NC_139042.1, from coordinate 175,727,247 downwards.
CCAACTTGCCACTCTCCACATGGGCTAAAGCAACTTGAAACTTCAGCTGGTCGTGGTAAATGAGCACAGAAAGATTCATCTGCTATTCCTCCATGAGCATCTCTACAACTCACATAGCGAGCACGATCACCTTTCCCACAGGATGCCGAGCACTGTCAGAGAACAATCCATGTTCACCACACTTTATGAGGCCAAAAAAAGACCATGCAAGCATCAAAAGTGCTAACACTGCTTAGTATTAGCTTAACTTTAGAATTAAACACTGAGAAACAGATTTTATCTCAGACCAATATTCAAGTATAGAGCCACGCACTCAAGAAGGAAAGCAAAATATTGCTGGATGGTTTTGGCCTTAAGAATTCCTGTTGGCTTGGAACTAACATGCATAGCCTTCACTCTTGGAAAGTAATCCAACATATCTAACAGGTAGCATTTCAACTATAATATGGAATCATTATACAGTTGCAAAGGGAATTTATTAATTTCTTAACAATAGACACATTAGAGAGCAACTTCCAGAACATTTTAGTTATTTCACAGTGATGCAATATTTACATCAACTGATATTAATAAAAAATGATATTCACAATTCATTTGCCATTCTAGTTCATATCAGCATATTAAATTGAGCCCCTTCTGATGCTATTATAGATAAAATGTTCCAGGGGGATTTAGTAAATGGCTTCTGAGTAGCCCCAGTCTATTCACTCTTTACTGCTATTTTGTTAAAACAGTTTGTGCAAAGATATAAGTGCTATATGCTTAATTAAGAACCTCAAGGGATTAACAAATACCTACATTTTTATAGATTATTCCAAATTTTCATATCTCTGTCAAACAAAACTAATTTTCATTAGGATGAAAATCAAAAATCAAACACTCTTTGATAAGAGTTTGTGTATAAATCAGTTTGTTGTGTAACACTTGTAAGTTACATGAAATTGAATCTTTAAAGACCCAAACTATTTAATATTGTTATTCACATACAAGATTTAAATCATATTTTAAAATGAAAGATGTTCTGCATGCTCAGACAATGATAAAAATTGTTTTGAAACACACTTCCTCGAACACTCTCAGTCCTATCAAAGCTGTTCTACTCAGATCTCCTATCCCCCAAATCCTTTTTTTTTCCTTTATTTTCCCTAGCTAGATTTGAAACACACAGAATTTGCTGGGAGCGTCTATCTCCTTCTAAAGAAACAGGTTCTTGAAGAAAATTAGAATTTCTTAAAGATCATCTCAAAGAGATTTCAGTCTGAAAGATATACTAATGAAACCTTTATGGAAAAAGGGGTGACAGAATGGAGGATTTCTCTGCCAGCTGTGATCACCATTACATTACATACTGGAGTCCATGATCCATATCGCCATTGGGTTGCCTTCCCCACATGAATTAGAGGAAGCGATGTAGTCCATAATTTTGTAGTTTCTGGACAAGCGGGCAATTCACATTCCTGTGGGGCAATTAATAAATAAATAAATAAATAAAGCTTTCAAAGTCTAAGATTTGGAAAAAAAAAAAAAAACATAAAGCAGATGGCTCCCACAATCAGACAGATGTTACTATCACAATAAGTCAGCATTAATTAAACAGTAAATACCATCTTTTACTTTTCTCTGTCATTATTAAAAGCTTTTTATTAAATTATTTTATTTCAAATTGTGAGGCTAAGACAATTTATTTAACGTTAACACTGTATGAGTAATAATTAGTAATATTTGCACTTTAAGAAATAACTGTATCAGATAACCTGCTGGATACAAGAGGCATGAACATGACTCTGTTCTGTTTCCTGCGCTACAGAACTGAGTGAAGAAAGTGGCTGCACCACTTTATACCTTCAGTTACCAAAAACCAAGAAATTCTTCAATTTCAGTCAACAGATAGATACCACAATTAAAAATAAGAAGCATACTCTAATTTAGAGTGGAGTGGAAATTAATCTGTACTTGATCTGTTTGGCTTTTATAATTTGAAAACTTATTCAAGAAGCCCTCACAGGGCTGGTGACTTGTGACCAGGTTATTTTGGACCACAATACCCTACGGTTTTTATTCTCAAAAAATAGATCAGTATAGAGCCTGCCCTCAGAGAGGTAAGTGGTTACCAGCCTAACTGGATATAAATGTGAAGAATCAATCTGGTAGCCAGATCAATATACATAGCATGTTAGATACTAATAGTTTTCAGTTAAAGATAAACCCTTTGACTGTATTAAAGACATTTTTTCTGAAAAACAATAGATTTAAATTAAAAGAAGTGAAAAAGCAAGCAAACAGAGATGGGGAGGAAATGTAGAGAACCACATTAATACCATACTGAACTATATAAAATTAATGTATATACTGTTTCAAATTAGCATTATTGCCACCATCAAAGCTTTCCTCAAGTAACCATGACTTTCATTTAAGAACAAACAGAATTCTAGAGTAGAGTATCAAGCCGGCTAGGTGTGATTACTAAGCATCATGACAAGCAGTCAACCTTACATTATTCTATGTTGGAGTCTTTAAAAATTTTTATTTACAAGTAATGAAAGGTCTTTGACCCCGTCATTATATACCAAATTTTCAAATCTCCAATCTCCTTATTACTTTTCTTTTATTTAATTACCCAGGCCAAATTTGAAGCAGAGAAAAATAGCAGACAGCTTCATTTTTTTTTTTCTCATTCTAGAAATTGTTTCTTGCAAGTTTCCCCAAAAAGTCAGTAGACCACATTCATTTTAAAATCTTTTAACTAAAATACACAACCAACTGAGAAGTGTTTTTAACTTACTTGGTTATCTCTAGGACGAGTAGCAGCATTACATTCTCTGTCATCATCCAGAATAACTCTGTAAGTGCCAGTAACACATTTGACTGCACGCATCTGGTATCCACGTCCACATGTCACAGTACACTGTTAATAATTTCACACACTTGAAATAGCACTATGTTTAATCCAAATTATTTTTTTAATTACAATTTTTATATTTTAAAGCTCTCTATAGCATGAACAGGAATGCGTACTGGGTCTGGCTGGGATGCAGTTAACTTTCTTCACAGCAGACCACATGGTGCTAAAAACAGTGTAACAAACCAATTTTTGGTTATTGCCCAACAGTGCTTGGACAGTGTCACTTTCTTCCCCCACTTTGCTGTAGTATGTTGGAGGTGGGCAATAGACTGGGAAAGGATGCAGCTAGGACAGATGACCCAAATTCTCCAAAGGGATTATCCATAGCATAAAATATCATGCTCAGTAATAAAAACCTGGGGTAAGAGAAGAAGTTGGGGGTGGGGTGGAGTGGGTTAATTTTTAAGAAATTAAAGAAATTTAATTCCTTCTTTGCATTTAACTTGTAGGGAGCCAGGATGCCAGCATCTTATAACCAGAAGATTACCCAAAAGGAATTCAACATTATGAAGAAAGTCTGAAAGAGCTGGGGATGTTCAGCCTGAAGAAGAGAAGTCTCTGGGGTGACCTTACTGCAGCTTTTCAATACTTAAAGGGGGCTTATGGAGATGCATAAAGATGGAGAGAAACTTTTTGCTCAGTCAGATAAGGACAGGACAAAGGGGAATGGTTTTAAACTGAAAGAGGGTAGATTTAGATCAGATATAAGGAGGAAATTCTTCACTATGAGAGTGGTGAAACACTGGGATAGGTTTCCCAGAGAAGCTGTGCATGCCCCATCCGTGGAGGTGTTCAAGACCAGGTTGGACAAGGCCCTGGGCAACCTGATCTAGTGGGTGGCTGGTGTCTCTGCCCATGGCAGGGAGGTTGGACCTGGATGATCTTTAAGGTCCTTTCCAACCTACGATTCTTTGGTTCTATGATTCTGTGTTAGACAACAGTGTGGTTATCTCTAACATGAACAAATATGAAATGAGAAAACATCTATACAAAAGAAATGTGTAAGTTAAATACATATTTCATTTTCAAAGGATTCATATATTATGTATTTTACTGACAGGTTATATGTAAAAAATAAGTATTACCTGATGTTCAGTTAAGAGTTCTCACTAACAAGAAACACCAAATTATCCAATATTTCTATTGGCATGGGCAACTTGATTATAAGAAAGCTCCACAGCATTGAGTACCTTATTATTTTTTAATTAATGCTCATCTATTTGGTGACAAAAGCTTCCTTCAAAAATTAATTCAGCTTTTTCTGGAATTTTGAAGCCCCTCTGCTATAAATGAGCATTATTAGACAAAGGAACAGCACTCTCACATTAAGATATAGAAACTCTTTCATCACTGAAGATAAAAACAAAAGAAACAAATACTAAATCTTTTTGTCTGCTATTATTAGCATGTATAATTCAATGGTCTTAATTTAATTAAAGCTATCACTTAAATATGCTGACACACCTATAAATATTTGGTCTTTTACCTGTCTCATTCATTTGAATGCTTTGCTATCTACATTTTCATTATTTTGGAAATTAAATACATTCATGTGAAATAGCATTGGCGATTTTTGATATTAAGGCTCAGAGTCAGTGTCTGTTTTAGGCATCTAACTTACATAAGGGTGTTTCTAAATTACAGATTAGATAGTCAATAGGAACAAACAAATGTGCGAACCAATTCACCTCCAAGTAGCTGCTTAAGGTCTAATTAAAATATTTAAATGGTGTTGTTTTGTGATCACTCATAGTCTGAAATACAAGCCAAAAGCCAGGAATCCTGATGTACTCACTGATCCCCAAGGCCCTACTTGCCAAGATGCGCATTCATGAAGTTCACATGGTGTTACTGATCCTGGTCTATCATTTGGATTACAGAAATCGTCTCTCAATTGTTCATCATTAAGTTGGCACCATACTTGCCGATGTTTCATTCCTTTGCCACATGTGACAGGGCACTGTAAAATAATATTAGTCATCAGTTTGTAAAGACATGAATTTCTGTTAATTGCTTCACTTTCTTATAGTAATCTGTTGGATTTTAAAGGTCACATAAATGACAAAAATATTTCATGTGTTCATCATGCAACAAAACTAGTTATTTTGTGAACTCTGTATTTCTTGTAAATATCTATGCAAACACATAACACTAAGTTTCTAAAGCTATAAGATACAAAACAATGTACAGCTCACTTACTTCCATTAGAACAAAAAATACTTAGTTAAGATGCGAGTGCACATATCACAGAGAACATGTCTAAACTATCATTCATCGTATTATATATACATAAACTGTAATAAAATGGATATAATTCTGTTTTTCAGTTGGTGGGATAATTCTCTTTGTTTCAGAAAAAATGAATTTATATGTATGACTAGAGCGATTAAGCAATTTTGTTATCTAATATTAATGTAACAACATTTCAGAGAATAAATTAGTTACAGGTGTGCTTTTCAGAAGTTCTCATGCCATTGTACATCTGAGATGCATATCAGCACAGTCCTGGGATTAAAGAGCTTTTACTTTGGAAAATAACCAAAACAAAAAACAAACGCTCAGTGCAGCTTATTTTAATAGCAATGACCAGGCTTCATTACCTCACTCCACTCACTAACAGACCAGCTTGGACATAAGAATTCATTGCAACTCTGTGTCACAACTCGTGGAAGTTCTTGGCATTCTCTGTCAGGAAGATGACGACCCAAGTTGTTCAAACAGAAAGCTTCTCTGGTTCTGACACCTCTTTCACAGCTCCTGGAACACTACAGTGTTTAGAAGATTTTATGAAACAGGAAACACAGCATGATAAATACAGGTCAAAATGCACCGTCAGACTTAAACATGAGACATTAAAGATTATGTTAGACAGATGTATCGTATCCTACATCTAAGCTATAGACTGTTACTATGTCAACTTGAGATAAATTTGGCACCTTGTCTGGCAGTTCCAAGATAAAACTCATTAACGAAGATGAAAGCTGAACTCTTTTACTCCAATCCATACAGAACTAAATTATTAAGACTTCAAATAAAACACATACTTTTAACCCCCAGATCTTCTCTGTTGACGTCCAAATTCAAGCTGGAAATTATTATAGACAGCTACAGTTTCTTATAAAAATACGAGGAATTACATCCAGCAGGTACCAAAATATAGAGATTGATATTAGCTCCTCCAAAAACAATGGATTTGTCAATCATTATTTTCTTTTAGCTATTTAAACTGAAAAAAAAATATATATATATAGAAATGAAGATTTGTTATGAACACTAACCAGAACTATAATGCAACAATTACAAGGTCTTCAACTTTTACCTCTGACCATTCTGTGTAGTGCCAACTTGTCAACATACAGTCACCATGACAAGGCTCTCTGGTTGGTGGCTTCTGCTGATCGGCACAGTACCTATCATCCACTGGAGCAGTGAGTCCTTTTGAAACAGAGTACTTCATGCAGCGGATTTCTATAGACCGATACCCTGGGCCACACTTTGATGTGCAGTCGCTTTTGCCAATACTGTGCCACCTACAAAGACAAACTGTTATAGAAAGCTAACTATGTTTTAAAAAGTAAAACCATGGTTAATTAAGCACTCAAAGAATGTACCTAAAATTGTAATACAAATTTTAGGCAACAGCTAAAACTATAAAATCTGTATCACGACTGGAATTTTCAGAACAATATAAAAGAATTTGACTCATCTTTTGAAATTTAAAGGTCCTTTTTTCCCCCAGGAGTCTCCCAGGATACTTTGAAAAATGCAAGTTATAATTCTAACCCTTCATCTTCTGAACACTTCAGTGTGGGCTTATTTGGAGTGCAAAAACACATGTCTGTGTTTCAAATTAGTTCCAGTTGAGGGTACAATTCTGCTGAAAAATATATTGTACCCAGTAATACAATTTTTGTGTGACAGAATATAGAGGACAGATTCGCAATCCTAGCAAAAGACTTTGTACTTCATGAATAAGAATTAGAAAAATACATTAATTATACTTAATTTCAAAGGTGTAAGCCAAATGTATAAACCAATTATATTGATAGATTTGAGGAAAGAAGGGAAAGATATGAGAAGGGAGGAATGAGGGAAGGAGAAAAGGTGGTGGGAGGGACGATAAACCAGTCAATTGCTTTGTTTCAGTCTCTACCAACAAAAATAGGAAAGACCACAGTCGTTTCATCAGTTAGGAACCTCTTTTTACCTTAATTCACATTCTGTATTACACTCTTCTGAGACATCCGGTACAGGAGGTATAAATTCACATCTTTGATCAGATACTACCACATGATCACTTTTACGTATGCATGTCATTCTCCTTCTTCGAATACCTTGAAAATAAGAAAAGTGAAAAAAGGTCTGAAATAAGAGAGCCTTTCTACGGTAATAGAATCTATTAATCGCTTAGGAATTTAACTGAGATACCCCATTAGCACTACTCTTTTTATACATGCACAAACATTAGCCTTGTCCCAGCTATGTCCACCACCACTGCCATCTCCTAGCTACACTGCAGTGGTCTCATGAGGATATCAAACTCCAAAAAACTACAATTGATATAAGGTGCAACAGCAAATCTACTCATCAGGCTAAGTATTCCATTTGCATGACATCTCTTCTTTCCTAATTACCAAATTACTGAACACCACTGTATTACCTAAAAGGTCACAATTCTTTCTTTCAGGAAGCAGAAAGTTTGAGCAGCATACCTTAAAGAACTGGAGTGCTTGGAGAAGTAGTGCAGTTGACAGGTGCACTGCTTCCCCAGCATATGAATATGTCTACAGCCTGACTCAAAATCCAAAGAAACTCACCATTCTCTGTCTCAAGTACAAGCATTTCTATCTCCTGTATAAGAGAATTTATCAAAAATCTGAGTATGTACACTTTATAGACATACTGCATACATATTGTGGCTCCATTTTTGCATTGTAATGGCCTATAGCATGACAGTTTAAAATAATATTCCCAAATAGCTTCACTCCAAATAGCAGATAACCATAACAAGCTGAAGAAATAGATATGGAAGATACTAGACAAACCACTCAGTCACCATCTGGAAATACAATAACAGAAGCTTAATACACCTTAGTAGATAGACAATTCCACTTACTAAGGATACATTATACTCGATTCAACTATTTTCTGTAAAGCAGTCCTATAGCTAAAAAAGAAAGGAGCACAAATGTAATTTTGGATATAGAATTGTACTGCATGAATACTGAAAACAAGAAAACAAAATCAGAAGCTATTCAGCCCTTAAATGCAATGTGTGCCTAAAATTACTGAGAATGCTGAGTTTCTTCCTTAGTAGAGGTGATAAAATCTGAGTGCTTAAGACTGGTCTCTTTCTAAATGCCATCAGGTCTTTGGATCTGCTGACAAAAGAATTCACAGTACCTCGGCACATCCTGCTGCAGTCCTGCCATGGTCCATAAGGATCCCACGTAAACAGCTCACTTCTGTCTTCTATTGGAATATTGAATGAATAACGCACATCAGGGTTGTATAAATTCCCTACACACAAAACCTTAATTGAGATAAAACGATAACTGTTTTTCAGTGAAATTGAGCATGACATAAGGTAATGAATACAATGACCATGTAGAAAATGTTTAAGCTTATGAAAAAAAAAGTAAACATTCACCTGTAAGGTTAACTCTTCTTCAATTCTATCAGTGCTGTTAATTCGTTCTATTGTATTATTTGAGCCATTGTACTCAAAAATGGCTCCTTGTATATTGATTTCTCTTTTTGACATGCTTACAACAAAATTTCCATTCAAGATGAAATTGCCATGAATATCAGATAATGCTGTAAGTAAAATAAAATATTGGAAGTAAAACAACTATTTTGACTAAAAGGTTCTATCAATCAAAACTCCTAAAATATGTCTTTGCATCAACACTTTTAGTCCACATGTAAGGTTTTACAGTTCTAATGAACAGTTTCTAATATGCATGAATTCAATCCCAACCATCAGTCACTTTCACCTGGGCAGTTGTCATGGATTTTCTCTGCAATAACACTTAACTATAATGATATTTGTTCTGCTGAAAGCTGACTATAGTCATCACTCTTAAATTTGGTTAGGTTCTGCTGGAGAAGAGAACAAGTATTATTCATATTTGTGTCCAATTCTACAGTTCACATTCTTGTACTTGCTAGAGGCATTTTTAGTTAAGTGGCTAACTAAATAGCTACTTACTAAAAGTAAATTTAAAAGTAAAAATAAAGTAAATTATTAGGCATTTACAATTAAAAAAATAATAAACAGTTTATTATAACAGTGAAGATGAATAACAAAGTAAAAATAACTAAAATATTTAGTCAAGACATGCTATGTATCAGGGAGTAAGGGTTGTTTCTGTATCCTGTGAGATGCACAAACAGCAGCAAGGCATCAGGCAGTAAGAAAAAAACTTGAATGCTCTGAAGTCTGTCGAGTAAGATGGTAATAGAAAAAGAAAGAAGGAAATTAAGCATCAATATACTTTCAGGCACTTAAGAGGTAACATAAATATTGCAAAATAAGACAACCAAGGTTTTTGGTACAATTCACTTCGTATGGTTCACTTGTTCTTTGTTTCTTTTGTATTTGAAAATTTATCAAGAAATTTATCAAAATGTGATCTTTATACCTAGACATGACAGAAAAAACAGAAATGTGAAATGACTGATGTTTGATGACTGCTTCATCTGTAAATAAACCACGTGCTTCCAAAGTTTGAAAACACAAATGCCTGCATTATTCTTTAGTTGACTCATCACAGAATCACAGAATCACAGAATTTCTAGGTTGGAAGAGACCTCAAGATCATCGAGTCCAACCTCTGACCTAACGCTAGCAGTCCCCACTAAACCATATCCCTAAGCTCTCCGTCTAAACGTCTTTTAAAGACTTCCAGGGATGGTGACTCCACCACTTCCCTGGGCAGCCTGTTCCAGTGTCCAACAACCCTTTCAGTAAAGAAGTTCTTCCTAACATCTAACCTAAAACTCCCCTGGCGCAACTTTAGCCCATTCCCCCTCGTCCTGTCACCAGGCAGGTAGGAGAACAGGCCAACCCCCACCTCGCTACAGCCTCCTTTAAGGTATCTGTAGAGAGCAATAAGGTCGCCCCTGAGCCTCCTTTTCTCCAGGCTGAATAAACCCAGCTCCCTCAGCCGCTCCTCGTAGGACTTGTTCTCCAGAAACATTAACATGGCCACCACAAAGTCAAAAATTGACAAGACCATACAATCTGTTTTAATTCTTCTCTGATACACACATTTAGGAATTAGAATCCTATCGTCATCTTATTTTTCATAAAACTAATATCTACAGAGAGAATCAGGCAAATAATGATAATGATTACATATTTACTCTAAAGCCTTTATCAGACTTCTGACTGTGTTTAGAGCAGACCCCTGGCAAAAGCACAAAAACTATCTATCAGTATTATACACAGGAGGCTTTTACCAAGGTAGTTGTCATCTTCTGGTTTCCCTGAGTAGCTGTGCTGCCGAATATCGATGTTTGTTGCTCCTTTGGGAATCTTTACTACAACATTGTAACCTGCAATGCAATTATTCACAAATTAATTGCAGACAAAAATACTTCAGTATTAGCAGATAAGAGCATAAGTTTAACTAGTTTTATTCACAAAAACCTAGAGTGCACCAGCAACTACTGCTGTTGAATACCCTCATTTGTTTAGGAAGGAAATGTGAGTATTTTATGTATATTAAATTTCCTTTCCTTTTTTTTTTTTTTTTAATCAGTTGAAATGAAACTTATTTTCATAACTCAAAGGACAGTTAAAAAATCATTCCTATGTTCAGCAAAGTGAATTCTGTTCTTCGACAATAACATGAGTTAAACCTATTCAGAAAAATCTCTTGAGAGCTAGCAGTACTCTAAAGAGCAGTCAAGTATATCACGTGGGACTCAGGAAACATGTTGTCTGCTCACAGTTTAACCACAAAATTTTTTGAATGATATTTGAATAAATCACTTAAACTCAATTGGGTTAGTTTTTCTCTACCTTACACAAGAGATGACAACACTCCAAGGAACAAGTCATAAATACTCGAATACTGCAGTGCTGGAATTGATGTAGGTGTATTGGATAAACAAGCCATGCCAGATCCACGTTCTCCTACACAAATTGTTACCCTAGTGTGTGCTCTCTAAAATATAAATGCTTCACTAATGAATGATTGTATGCTATAATGTCTTCAATGAGAATGATGGTCTTGAGGTATCAAAATAGATGCACGAAGACCTATGTTTTAGAACTGTCGATCTGTACATCCACATAAATTAAAAAAAAAAAAAAAAGTTGTTTCTCACAGATAATGATTATAAATTCAAAAGGATCCCAATGTCTAAGAACAACTGAATATGGCAAACATAGGAAACAATAAACACAAACATGCAATTTGAAGCATTAATATAATCTTTGCTAACTCTGCCACTTGTTTTGCTGTGTTTTAAAGACTTGGCTGAATTTAACTTTAGTTAGTTGACTCATATATGTAGGATGCAAATTAAATGGCAATATCCTCTTTCAATTTCAGAATTCACTAACTTCCCAGTGTTTTTAATCTAATACAACTATGTCATGCGTTTAAAATGAACATTTAATCTAATCACAGGTCCATCACGGTTACCAGCTGGGGGCAGCACTGCAATTGCAAATTGGCATGCCGCTTGCTCTGGATAAATGGTAAATCTTCCAAAATTAATGGGAAGAAAACCAAAACGTGATAAAAATCTCGTCACCACACACACTGAAAACCTTGTGGCAATAGGAAGACAGAAGACAAAATATGGGAGGAAACTATAAATAAAACTGCCTATTATATAGGACAGGACACCAGATCATGTACTAAGGCAGTAAGAAAGACAATTTTCCAGGAAATCATCACATACTCTAGTCTGATGCAGTAACAGACAACATAACAATTATGTGCACATAATGAGATGACCATTTCCTAAACTGGGAGCTAAGCAAATTAGCGTTTCATTTTAATGAGTGTCTTATGATTGTTTCACTGCTGTTTAAACACTTAATGACAACATCACAATCATCATAACTGTATGAATACAAGCCTGTACCACTGACTGCTCTTGTCTAATTCCAAATTCTGCCTCAGTAAAATGGCTTGTGACAGTATGGAACAGGACCAGTTACAGTTAAAAGAAAAAGACCAGGTTCACAGACTGGCATTATTATCAAGTGACACCTAACTCAGGACTCTTCCTCAGACAGCGATTTCAGTCATTAGCCTAGGGATGTCATAGGCCTCCCATGAACAGAGTTTTTAGTGGTCGGCTAGCTACAACCTCTTGTTTGCAGTGCTGCACTCCTGCCTGAGCACAGCTGTGCATAATCCTGTATGTTATAGCTTTCTACCCAGTAGTATAACTCAGTATCATCTTTTATGTAACTCCAAGATAAAAAAAGAATGTAAATAATAAAACTATGTATACAAACCCCACCAAAACATTAAAATAAAGTTTTCCTGATCCCCCAAAACAGGAAAGAATAATTAAACTTTTTTGATCTTTTTTGTCTTTTTCTTACTGAATCTTTTTCTGATGTCCTGTGCAAGACCAGCTAAGCCACAGAAATATCCAAATGAGTCTTTTTAGCAAAAAAAAAAAAAAAAAAAGCCAAGATGGTAATATTCATAAATACAGAATCTTAGAGAACAAAACACAAAGCATATTGAATTACAAGAGCCCACAATAACTGAAGGACACCCAGCAGTGGTTCCAGCCAGCAGTTGTTCAAGGAATGTATGGAAAGAACTCAGGACCCTCCATCCTTTCTATGCTAACAAGCTGGGAAATGTGCTTTATCATACTCTTCACAGAGAATACAGTCATCTAGCTTCCCAGCATAAGTATGAACTCCTGAGTTTTTTCCCTCAGAATACATAGTCCTACATTATATCAGTTAAAGTATATGGGAAAACAAATGCAACAGTAGCTTTCAAATCAGACTACCTTATGTCTTGGACTGTAAAAAGAAAAAAAAAAAAAAAAGAGCTTCCATTTTTCATAATTCACTATTTAATATAGAATGATAGGGATTTTTTTAGATGAATCATTTTGTTAATACAGTAAATTAAAATTTTATTACTTTGTGGAATTAATTTCATTTAGAATCAAATAAATCTGAGATGACAAGAAGCTGATTAACAGAGTGATAATGTCAATCATATTTGAATGAATGGCAGTTTCACTGTGCTGCTTATTTGCATCAAACATATTTGTGACATAATTAATGTGATACCTGTAAATGAAAATATCTTTCATAGTGAAAAAAAAAACACACAAACTGATAGTCCTTTACTCAGAGTTATCAAAAGTAATGCATTATTTTCCTTCAGTATTTGACCACACATTCAAAAATCTAGTCTCAATAAAAATATTTGTGTCTTATTCCAGCATCTCAGGACAGACAAGAAAAGTGACATGTATTTGTACAGGAGGGGTACTTATAGCCCACCCTTAAGCTTGGTACTTTTTGCTTGGTACAAGCCCTCTGCCAGGAAAAAAAAGTAAAAATCCACCAGGATACTGGGCATACTTTCCTCTTTGACCAGCAATTCCTTTGTCCTTTGAAGGTCCTATTTGGCAGCTCTCCAGGTATCATTTTCACTTTGCCTGTGGTCTCTTTCATCCAATGAAGCCGCATGAAGAGGCCTTTTGGAATACAATATTAATCCAGAGACTTCTGTCCTTACGTTCTACACTCTAACTGTTGACCTGCATACATATGACAGTCTCTCCGTACTTCCCAGAGTGGACTACATGAACGAGAACTATTGGTAGCTCTATTAGAGAAATTAAATCAAAGAAATATAAAGTACCAGAGTTTTCCAGAAGACTTTCTCATTCCTTACATGCCAATTAAGAGAAAAGAACATAAATGTTGCTGCCCATATTCTCTGGAAAGAAAAGGGTCAGATTTCACAGGCTTTCACTATAGGGAAAAAGAAATCTCACCAGCTGCTCACGCCACAGCCCTCTTGATATCTCCTTACACAACCAAAAGGAGATACTTCCAGATAACAGAGATCACAATGTGCACAGCAGGAAGCATTCTTCCTTTTAAAGTACTTCTGCCCTCATCATATCTTTTTTAATGGCTTTTATTTTGACCTTAAAGCAGATTGGTTTGTGCCACTTGAATGGGTCAGTGTGTCACAGCGCTTGCCTGTGCATCCTTGAGAGGGCACGTGTGACTGACAATCAGAGATATTATTTGTTGGCAGAGGCCCTAAAGAACATACACTGAAATTCCACTTCCTCAACCAAATAATACAATCGCTAAGCCACACTAAAATGTACATTAAAATTTAAAAAAAGGCAAAACATACCATAACGAGCACTGTTGAAAGTACCTGCAAGAGTCTTACACGAAGAATTGTCACCACCACAGATTCCACATTTGTCTCTCCTCGCCTTGGAATTCAAAACATGATCACAGCCTGCTTGCTACAAAAAAATACAATCCCGTGTCATTCAGCTCAATGTAAAACAATGAAAACATACAATGTAAATTTCCCACTCCCCAAAAACATTTTTATTCACTGTATATATCTAGTCTTCCTTGGCAATTAATGAAAAACCTTTTATGTTTTTGGGTGCTGTAATGTACAGGCAAAACACAGTAGTTGTGTTGTACAAAGAATGTATAATCCATATACACTTAATATGCCAAGAACTGTACAAGAATGCGTAACAGCATGCAAAGATTTTGTATAAAAATATCAACATAGTGTATAAACTTTAAGGTATATTTGCATTAAAAAAGTCTTTGAATCCTAAAATCAGTATGTATTTGTATACAGACATCAGTTCTATTAAAGTCTGTCACTACTACAAAACAAGAAAAGGAAAATAAGTAGACTAGCATAAGATCACTTCATTTATGTATCTTTACTTAATCTTCTCTTTTTTACATGATCATAAACAGGACTTCCTCTTTCCTCTTGATATATACTCTGAAAAAGGTTAAATTTTCTCCTCATCCTGAATTTAGCCAGTTTCACTGCAATCAGCAAAACTACCGTCCCTAGGGGTGTTCAAGGAAAGGTTGGACCTGCTGCTTAAGGACATGGTTTAGTGGGTGACACTGCTAGTTAGACCAGATGACCTTGAAGGTCTTTTCCAACCTTAATGATTCTATGATTCTACCTGGGATGGACAAAAAATGTCTTGATTTTTTATAATATGCATGTTCTAGCAAAGTCTTGTGGTACTTCTATTAACTGCTATTAAGCAAACGATGCTGAACTGATCTTTTTCAGGGGTCCATTCCACCTGATTTTGCAATGAAACCATAAATGCTTGATCTATCTACCCTCAGATTTTTCAGTTTTTCACTTCTTTGCTAGCAGAAATATGATGGCAATAATCAGACAGCATGCTTCTTTACTCCCTTTAATGTCAATTTTGGACCAGCTTTTCTCAGTTCATGTGGACAATATTAACCCTCTCACACATTAGGCTTAATGAGGAAAGACTATGGGTGTTCAGATTTAACTCTATGTTCTTCACTTAATTGCCTCCATTTCCAGATCTTAATTTGGTAGGGATTAAAATTAACTGAAGTAAATTCAAAACATCTTGCTTTACATACTTTCAGTAATGGTTATTTGGATGTATATTTATTTAGTAACTATTTAACCATCTGTTAAAATTGATTTTAATAATTAGTAAGTTTAGATTTAAATACCCTGCATAAGCCTTGAACACAAAGGTCATTGGTTTCTGCTCCACAGGGAGTACCATCAGCAACTCTGTCCTTCAGCTGATAGTAGGAAGTTGTTCCAGAAACTCGGCAAAAAAGTTTACAGCGATCTTTCATAGAAACTGGAAAGAAAATCCAACAGGTTTCTTGACTGTTTTAGGACTTTAGTTAAAATAACATTCTTATTCTGTTAATTGAAAAAATATATAATCACTTACTACCACTGTATTTTGGAAGCCAGCGAACAGCAGACGTAAGACCATTGATGTTAAAGTGTTTGCCATCAAATTCAGAGCACTGTTGCTCCCGGAAATCTTTTTTGCCCTTTGGACATGAATCAGTATTACATGATCGAAATTTCATCCTGCGGCCAACACAGTACTTTCCTCCATTCCTTGGTCTAATAAAAACAGTTAAATGTAAAACATTCTCTCTCTGTTTCTAAAATTCCTTTTTTTCCATGAAAAGAGGTCTACTGATGTAAAAGGGAAAATCTCATGCAGCATTCTGTCAGTCCTGTACTGTCTTTCCCCCCCAAAACCTCTCATCTTCTATTGCACTGGGTGTACATTTGTACCCATATGAAGAAAATAAAAAAGTCTACATAAAAGATTATTGCTGGGGGAGGTGGTAAACAAGTTATTGATGATAAAGTCTAATATCTTAAATGTCTATTATATTAAATGTTTTTATTTCTCTTATACTCATCAATGTTTTGCCTGGTAAAAGGCGTTATTAACTTCAATGCTTCCATTAACTTAGCCATGATTACAGTCCTATTTTCACAGAAGCAGCACCTCCCTCAATAATTTTAAATTATTATGTTAAAGAGTGACAAAGAAAGAAGATAAAATTAAGAGCTGCTACACTATTCTCTTTAGTCTTAATGTCAGTTTCAGGTTGTAGATCAAAAAATCCAAAACGGGAGAATTGTGGACAACAGCCCATTTACTCTTAAGTCTAACATACATTTCCTAACTTAAAACACTATACTTCGGTATTAGCAGATTCTTTGGAGGATTGAGGAGGAAAAGAAAACAAATAAAGCAATGGCATATTGATATTACCAGATACTAAGACAGACACAGCCATATTTTATAGGAATCTAGTCTACTTAGCAGAAAAAAAATAAAATAACCTGGGGTGATTTGATTGAGGTTCATTTATCCTTCCAATAATATCAAGATGACATCACTTCGTAAAAATAAAACCATAACCATAGCTGCAGCTCTTGTTCTGTAGAAGTTAAGGGTAAAGTTCTCACTGACCTTTGTTACAGAGAATGAAACCCACATGGAATTATTCAGTCAGTGGAAGTTTCTTATTAAAAAGGGAAGTTGTAAATGACCCTGCTGTAACCAGTGTTCCTTGTGAACATTACTGGTGGTGACGCTGTCAAACAGCCTCAAAGCTAAACAAATCAAGTGCTTCACTAAAAAGATTACCTGGCAATACATGTATTTTCATTTTGCGCCTTTCAGTCCATAAAAAGTATCAGAAAGTTTAAATAAACCCTCAACATGTAGAAAAAAAAAAAAAAGACTTTACCAAAATAAGTCTTCAGATCTATCTATAAATGTGAATGATGAGGCAAAAGAAATCTAAACGCTCCCTGCATTTAGGAGTCTCTAGACTTATCCCTCTTCTCAAACATTGATGAAACAAGCAATTGCTTATTGGAGTTTTGAAAAAATTTATGCAACCATAATACCTTCATTTTGTTTTGAACGAATCCATTATGTTATAATACCTTCAGTATGATCTAATGTAAAGAACAGCAAAAAACATACTCCGGTCTATTACACAGCCTGGTGGTGCTCTTGATTCCACCTCCACAAGTTCTTGAACATGAACTGTAAGGTCCCCATGGTCCCCATTCTCCATCTACAGGACGTGTCTCCATGTCTCTGCTCACACAAATTCCATGGCGGCAGTGCTGCACAGTTGACAGACAAAGCAAAATTTCTAAGTCAAGCAACAGGTTACTATACATGAAAGAAAATTTAACCCTATTCTTAACCTGGGTCTGGCCATTTAGTCTCCAACTAGACTTTGTGCCACTGACTACCACTCTCTGGGCTTGGCCATTCAGCTAGTTATTTACCTCACTGTCTGCCCACCCAGCCCATACATCTGCAGATTGTTCACAAGGATCTTACGGAGGACAGTGTCAAAGGCCACCTTGACACTGAAAGTGTCAAAGTCCTGCTGTGAAATCCAGCTGGACAATATCCAGTGCTCTCCCCTCGTCTACCAGTCCAGTTCCACTTGAACTCTGTCTTTCCTAACTTTATCCCTGGATGCTTAGACAACCTTTCTGTATTCCTCCCAGGTTGCCTGTCCTTGCTCCTACCCTCTGTACACTTCCTTTTCATGTTTGAGTTTGTCCAGGATCTCCTTGTTCATCCATGCAAGCCCCCTGGCATTTCTGCATGGCTTCCTATTCTTTAAGATGGACCGACCCCTCTTCAGCTAGAAGGTGAGCCTTGAATATTAACCAGCTTTCTTGGGTTCCTTTTCCTTCTAGAGCCTTATCCCATGGTACTCCACCAAGCAAATCCTTGAAGAAGCCAAAGTCTGTTCTCCTGAAGTCTGTGGTTGTAAACTTGCTATTCAGCCTCCTCCCTGCCATGAGGATCCTGAACTCCATCTCAAGGTCACTGCAGCCACAGCTACTTTTGACCTTCCCATTCCCAACAAACCCTTCACAGTTGATGAGTATGAGGTCCAACAGCACACCTCTCCTTACTGGCTTCTCTATCACTTGGAGAAGGAAGTTATCATCAATGCATGCCAGAAACCTCCTGGATTCCATGCTGTGCTGTGTTGGCCCTCCAGCCATATCAGTTGAATACCTGTGAAGAACCCCATGAGGACCAGGGCCTTGCTCTCCAAATAGGAATTTGTTATAGAATCAGATTCTCCATTCTGAATAATGCCTGAACTCTTAATCAAATTTGGCAATAAAATTGGATTAAATTGCCAAATATTGCAAATAAATTGCCAAATTGCCTGCACAGTTCTTGGTCGCATTGACTCTTGAACTTTGGCCGTGTCTTTTAAGCCCCAAGTATGTCTCTAACGAAGAATGTTACCACTCAAGATGACTTCCAGCACAAAGCAAACATGGAACAAAAACTAGATTTATCTTGCTATACTACTATTTAAATGATTCGGCAAACTGTCCACGTTGCTCACTTAATGCTCAGACTAATGTTGTGACTTAACACACAAAAGTCAACATGCTTTCCATGGGCATCTACATATCACTGCAGTGGTTACTGATACTTTTCATTACTTTTTTCTAGATGCCTCTAGAGTACCTCTGTACTTCAACCTTCTAGTACCTTTAGGAGGTACTAGATATGGCTACACTATGTGAAAGTGCAAGGTAAACATGAAGAAACATTAAGATCTTGCCTTTCCAATAATTTTCATTAACACCTTATGAAATAATATTTCATATATAGGCTGAGGATTCCTATAGGCCGAGGATTCTACGCCCCACTTCACAAAAGAAATACCCCATCCAAATATGTGACCAGGACCTAGAGTTTACTTTCTTCCCCTATCCACAAAAACATTTACAATAACTTGAAGGGAGAGTTCAGAAAAAGACAGAGTTGTAAAATGAAATTTTATACCCACAACAGCATTATTTTGATCCATAAAAATGCAAAGCACATGTTCACATCTGGGATTTTAATAGCTTATTCAACAAACTTGTCTCAGCTATTATTTCGCTACATTCCTACAGAAGCAACATGATGAAGTCACAGTAGAAAATTCAGGCACTAGACGCATTCCAGATGTTCCTCTTTGCTTCCTTGAATCACTGCTTCACTGAGAACACTATGATACATTGAACTCTCATAAACTTAAATCTAATCACTAACATTTTTTCCTACATTTGTTATGGCAAATATAATGCATGCATCATATGAAATGGCTATCACTTGTAGTTCCAAACATACTGATTGCAGCAAGTGGCAACTCTGCTTTAGCTAGGGTCAAGAGTAGCTTTTCTGTCAAAAAAGTAGTAATTCTGACCCAAATCCACATGCAATATGTGCAGACAGCAGAGGGAGGGTTAATGGTTCAAGTTTGGGATCAATGAACCTACAGGTGCCTGTATTCATATTTCTTCATTGCCTGCTTACAGTAAGTAGCTTGACTCATACTTATGGATTAAACTATGACAGGATAAACTAATTTCAGGTACTTCCAGTGTATCTCATCGCTTATTGTGCTCGATAAGTTACCAGGAAAGAAAGTTTGAAAGAAATCATGAAAATGTTGTCAGGCTATGATCAACATTGACTAAATCAAGATGATAGATGGACACAAAACAGCACCAGAGATCTTCAGAAATCAAGGACTTCATACAGAGCTTGGTATAATTCAACAGGAAAAGGACTCCAAGTTCACTCTTGCTGTCTGTATTCTCCAGAGCTACTGCCATGGCTTTTAAAGACCTTGGGGCAAAGATTGAGACACAGACAATGAGTATGAGAGGACATAGTTTCAGGAATTGGAGTCCTGTGTAGCCATGCAGAAAAGAAGGCTTGGAAAAAAATAGTTTATCTGGTTTGAAACACCACCATGTTTCCATGGATGTTGCTGGTAGCTGCTGATGCTGCTAAAAGAAAAGAAGATGATTGAACAGAACAGAAAAGTATTTGGGGGACATGAAAAAGACAAAGTGTCGCAGAAGTAGACATTATGGTTTGTATTTTGCTTTCCAAATATCCAGTTATATTGCTCTGATTTTTTTTTTCTTATACAATATGATTTCTTCATTCCTGATACCCTGACAGAGCTCTGAGAATAACTAAGCCAGTGGATAGAACAAGAAAAGAAAGCTGTGCTGGACTGAATGTGTGAAAGGAAAATGGGCGTACCTGGTGCCACAAAACAGATGAACACTAAAGGCAATGCAGAAGCATAATATCTGTTCCCTATGCAGCATCTGGCCTATAGCTGAAGTCTGAGCATAAGCACTCTTCAAGTAGACTCAAATTACATAGAAATGGGAAAAGAGTATGAACCTTAGAAGTTACACAGATTCAGCATGAATGAGCATGAGCAATGAGCAAGGATGAAAATAAGAACATCCACTCAGACAAATGATTCTGTGATATACTAAATTCATTGTGGCATCCAGTGAGCAGCCTACATCAGACTAGTAATACAGCATAACCATGGTAACTTGATTACAGAGACAAGACAAAAAAGCACTAACCATATAATAGTTTTCATATCATTGTGCCTCAATACACAATAAAAATAACATTTAACTAAACACAAAATTTAAATAATAACTATATGTTATGGTTGTATATATTATTGCCTTTAGGAAGCCAATCCAGGAATGAAGAGAATGAGAGATCTTTGGATGTCTCTCACAAAAAAAAAAAACAACAACAAAACACACCAGAAACATTTTCAAGCAATGACTACTGTATTCCCATGGTCTGCAGAAATTAATCACTGCAAAATTCGTCAATGTTCACATACAGCATGTGAAGATATATTTACAATTATTTTCTCTCTGAAATACCAATTAGGCCAAAGACTTTAAAGACTGCATCATCTGCTTCAGGGAAGTTCAGAAGTTCTGTGTGATGTTAGAACCTGGCAGAAGCTTAGACTTCCTACAGATCTCTTTGAAGTCAAAAAAGCAAAGAAAAACACCTGAAGTGATGTAATTGATACATGAGTATCAATGGAGTGAGAAACCATTCTCAGAGCCAGAAGAATTGCTACATACAGGCTGCTGTCAAATCTAAGTAATCAGAATGTATAAAGAGGAGGATGAAGAGAGAAATTTTCAACCTTTGGTAGAAGCCTAGCAAGTAAGAACAATTCATTTTTAAAGATAACTCTAGGATGAACAAAGTACAGTTTGATCAAATCAAATTAGTTTTACTAGACATCAAATTGTAGTAAATGGTTTCTATTTTTGTAATATGAATTCTCAATAATTAATAATATTAAAACTATGGAATTAATACAGGAATATCTCAAATAACCAAGAAAATATTTTCTTTATTCTCTACTAAGACCCTGAAGTAAGTTAGGCTGAGTTTTCCTTTTAGTTGTACAAGAAAATCTTACCTGTACCTATTACCAATACTACATAAATTAGGAAGTCACTGAGCTCTACAGGTGAGTGCACGTCCTAAAAAAATCTCTTTCAAAAAGCTTGCATGCTGACAGGTTGCATATGGCAAGAAGGTATTCCACTGAGCTCAGAAAGAGCAGTTTGCTCATTCTCTTGAGAGTCTCTGATACCTTCTTATATTTTGGGAAAGTACAGACATAAAGTATGGACTGTTATAGAGCACTCCATAAAGCAAGATCCACTAATCAGACACAAATTGAAGAAAAACAAAAAATTACTGTGAAAGTGAACTCATGTGTCAAATCTAAGCTTAAAATGCAAATAAAATAAACTGCAAATAAAATAAACTGCAAATGCCTTAAATAGATCTTTTTGTATTTGTCACAGCAAAAATGCTACAAGCACCAAATATAAATGTATTAAGCGTGCTCACAAATACTAGTTACAGTTACTAGTCACCATGTCACCAGTCACTAGTCACAATCTCACTAAAATCAAAAGAAACTCACCCACTGAGCTTGAAAGGAACTGTCCCTTAGATAGAAACAGATGACAATTTGTCAGATTAATTGCTACTCTTTCTCACATCTTTCAGAGGTAATGACTGTAATTAGCTCTTCACTTAGAGAAAACTGAGAAGCTGAAGAAAATTAGCTCTTCACCTAGAGAAAACTGTTTGGTTTCACTGCAGTAATTGCATAAAATAGCATAAAATAGATTTTTGTATTCTTATATAAAAGAAGTGCTCTGATGTTGGCAAATTAGAGTCAATTGAATTAAATGTTACATATGAAGTTTATATAAATTATGAACTTCCTTTCTGATCAATCACTGACTGAAAAATGGATTTAATGTTATATACCATGTTATATCATCAGCTGTAAACAAGCAAAGCTTCCATAGCAACCTTCAAATAACTTTTCCTAATTTTGCAAGAGAAAAGAAATTTCTGAGACACAGTTTACCCATTAAATTATTAACCTTTAGGACAGTATTTTCAAACTTCTCACTTCTTATGTCTTATCAAATACTGAAGAAACAAACAAATAAATAAGCAATCTTTAAAGATTAAAAGTTATTGGGGGAAATTTAATAATGACTGAATAAAATATACTTTATTACACATAGAAATTAGACCAGAATTTTTAAAAACATCTTTGAATGTATAAAACTATTAAAAGATAAAAATTAACATTGCTTCCACAGCCCCTGAAGCTGGCAAAGCACACTACTATTACAAACAGTTCAGCATAATAAACCTGCCAGACTTAAGATAAACACTGTCATTTCCGAGCATGTCAAAATCTCTGAAATATTTAAATATTTATTTTCACAGTCCCTTGATGGGTGAGAAAATATTTTTGTTTGCTGGTAGTGAACTGAGACAGGGAGAAGCCAAAGACTAGATCAGCAAAGAAATCGAGCATCTTATTTCTGTTCACATCCCAAGCTACATGCAAATCCAAAACTAAGACCCTCAAATCCTCATTGTTAACACTGGATTCAACTACCATCCACCAGTACTTCTGTTTCTATCATGGTATTTTAAGTGCCGTGACTGTATCTAGTAACTAGCTATTCATGACCCCCCTGCCAAGACCAAGGCAGGCTATGTTCTCAGAGGATACAGATCAAGATCTACGTTCAAAAAAAACACAATAATCTGCCATATGACAAAGTAGTGAGCTGCTCTCTCATCCTCTAAACACGCTTTATGAAATAAACCTACAAGCAGAGTATAGGAAGTCCAGCTTCTATTTCTTCCTTCTTATTTCTTCATTTAATGCAATCTGTCTCTCATACAGCCAGGTCAAATAAAACACTTTATGGTGTAAACGGATGAGAAGTTCTGTTTTTTAGCCCTGAACAGATCCAAGTATCTTGAATTTAGCATCAAGTATCTACAGTAGGCAAAGCAGAATATGAGTTATGTGTGGTTAAGGTACTTACTGGAATAGATGAAAAGGTACTGATATGTGCTTTCACATTTTGTCTGAAACAAATGTAATACACAAATATCTACTAAAGCCACGAGTCTAATACAAACTCTTTTTTTCGAAAAAAGTGTACTCCTATACCTAAATCACTCATACTTAATTAGTTCTGGCTCAGTGAAACAGCCTCAACTAGAGAAATTGGGGGAATATGCTTTTGGGATGTTTGGTTTCCATCAATGACTTTGCCATATGCAAGCTCTGAAAAACAAAGGCTTACCATTCCCACACCACACACCGTTCCATCAGCCAACGGCATGTGCTGAGTACGACATCCCTTGTGAACTCCTTCTGTGCTTGTGCACCATAAGCGTTTGCATTGTTTCTTAAACAAAACAACAACAAAAAAACAAGATTACCTTTGTTGTACCTGTAACACCACCTCAGATATCAGATGGGATATTTGCATTGTTTTTCTCATAATATATTGGTTTAATTTTTACTACCAGTACTATTAGTTTTTACACATAATTCCTCCCTCACCCTCCAAAAAATGGATTTTATGTAACACTAGGCAGTAATGTGGAAAATTTGAAACAGACCTAATCAGAAATAATAGATGACTTTATTTTCTAATTCAGTAGATGATTTAATTTAAAAAAAGCATGTACAAGATTATGGTTGATACTGTGCAGCACAGTTTGAGAATAATATTCAGATAAAGACACTAATTGGAATTATTTTTTAAAAATCGCTGGCCAGAATATTAAGAAGAAAACCTTCTTTACAGATTGCTAAAAAGACTCTTAAAGGATAAATACCATTTACGTTTTACTGAATTTACAAAGCAGTCTTCAGTAACCATCCCTAGGTCTTTGAATTCCTCTTTACTTTTCTATAATAATCCCATAAAGACTGACTCTTCCTAAACAACACTACTTCAACAACAGGTTCACTTAATTCAGTCAGAATCTGATCTTAAATTGTCTCCTCTAAACAGCTCCAACAAGCAATGCAATACAAGTACAGGTATTGAACAAGTTGGTCCATAATCTAACTCTGTGTGACATCTTGACAGAATCAAATGAAGTCATAACACTATATTTGTCATTATGCATTGTACTGGCAAACGGGCCACATTAAGTTTTCAAAATGCAACTGAAGTTTCAGTCTTTATCTACTCAATTCTTTACATTATTATTTTCTTTCCAGATCCCAATTTTGCTTCAAAGAATTTTTGGTTAAGTACATAAACTGTACACTCTAACATGTACGGAAATACTTGACAAAGTAGAGGGAATCTGCATTTTGGACCAAACATTTGAAGCAAATATTTCAATTAAAATATAAATTTTAAAGTTATAAATTTATAAAAGTACTTAAATCAGGTAAGAAATCTGTTAATGTAATATAGTGTTTACAATGTGAAAACGCTTTCCACTGAACAATTTCCCTTCAGCAGAACAGAATTTGCACTTTGACACATTTCAGAATAAAATTATTCCAAAAATTGAATGACTGAGATTTCATTTTTAAGCCTACCTCTCCGCAGTTTTTAGTACCTATTAAGCATGAGTCTGTGCATTGTTCACTCACCAGATAGGGGCAGACTTGTGACCCAAGACCAAACATAAGCTCACACTGCTTATTGACATCATACATCGATCCAGGCAGCTGAGAGGAAAGATCATATATTCTTCCACTAGGTTTGTCTAGAAGACATTCACCATAACCAGTACTGTTGTACAAACAGGAACAAAATGTGATTTAATCATTCCTAATTAATTGGAAGCATATTAATACACTGCTTACATACATGTATGCATATCTTAATGCAATTATGGGTTTGCACACACACTTGATTATATAAAGAACTAAATTAATTGTAATTAATAAAATAAACTAGGTCACTTGATTTTTCCTTACTGGATTATATGTTATATCCACCAAACATAGCTTAGGGTCTTTGTTTTCTGACTGTCATTTCTTATTTTTACAATCTGACAAGAAAAAATGTTACTGACTAAAATTATATCCATCACTTAATATTTTTGAAATATAAACTTCTAAAATAAAGCGTGCCTGACTATTAGAATCATACTAAAGAGTTTTTCAATAATCAAGGCCATGATATTAAAAAAATTAAATTAAAATGTGCTCTTAGCTTTACATTTCGAGTGTAACTTTACTGAGACCATGGAAGTAATCATCATCCAAACAGTTAAATGCTTGTCATTTCTGGAGGATTGAGGCCCTACAAGTCAGTTGTTAAAGCCAACAACAACACAAAAGTGGTACTTCAGCAATACTTTTAAAATGCTTTTCAGATTGACACAAAATAGAAAACAAAAGTGCACAGCATTTATACTGGTACTTACTCAAGAAATTCTGTGATGTATTTTTGACTGCATTTTGACCAGGTCCATGGACTTGTATGGTAATTTAAAGTTGGAGCCATCACATGGTATTGATGTTTAATTCCAGCTTCTTTACATTTAAAACTGTCATCATGTGGCACATTGAATCTAAAAAGCAAAACAAACAAACTCCAAAACAAATTCAGCAATAATTACCTGATACACTTCTCTTACAGTAACAAAAGCTCCAGTTTTGAGTTTGAAAACGCCTCAGCATGGTAATGGGTCTCATTTATTATGGCTATCTGACATTATGGCTATAATGCTGAATCCAGTAAGAATTTTACAATTGCATAATTCTTCAGTTCACCAGAAAAATCCCAGTGTTTTGGGAGTATGGCATTTTAAATACACATCTACTGAACTGAATATACAGGTCACATCCAGATTGACCATAACAGATTACTCCAACATTCACATCGTAACTCTTACTGTTCAATAACAAACTGCAGAGCACGTCAACATCATATTTATGTAACTAATACTTTACCATACTTTATAACTCAGTTTAAATTATATGATAAATGGCATGTCTATAAGTGAACTTCCAGGATTATGAAAATCAACTAGCTAGCTACTGAGCTCTGTAACGCCCTTGTTACCTCCACCACATGGAGCTAGAGTATAGCATCCTTCTGCCATCACTGATGAGGTACACTTCATAAAATAAAATGCTGTCATCTCCTCTTATTTTTCTATGTAGAGCATTTCTCTGTGTTACTCTATTTTATTCAGAAAGGATCACAGAGAAGGAAGAATATTTCTGCGTTATATTAACAGATATCTTACCTGAAATTCCTTTCAGGGCTAGAATGCAAGTGGAGTTAACAGGGCTATGTTTCACACTTATGATACCTGTCCCATTGTCCCAACCAGCTGATATAGCAAAAGGACAGAAGATGGCTGTATGGCCAGTATCTCCAATCATCCACATTTAGCAAGTGGCCAGGTTATAAACCTCGTGGATTCTCTACCTCTAGGTGGCTAGCAGACCTGACTTTGCAAAGGGCAAAGACAATGACTGTTCTAAAAGGATGTAGCAGACTGCTCACTCTTAGAAAAATAGAGCCCATCACAGGAAACTGGTAGTATTCAAAAGGAAACAAAAAAATTTACCCGCTGGGAAATAAGTACTTACACATGTCCAAGTTCATGTGCTATAGTAAAAGCAGCACTTAATCCATTTTCTTCACTTATTGAACAGCTGCGTAGTGGGTCACACATTGTACCTAGCTCTGCCAAACCTGCAAAATTGAATTGTTATAAAAGCTTAATAGAACAAGTTTTCACTAAGGAATGATTCTATAAATGAACACTAAAGCGCAAGACTTGAAAGTCATGCATGACTATGCAACCAAATTTACATTAAACCAGCTTCCACCTGAGATCACAGTATTGAAAAGATTACTTTTTTTTGTCTCTCAATTAAATTTTACATAATTTTTTTGTTTGTTTTTTGTTGTTGTTGTTTGTTTGTTTTTTCCTGTTTACATGCATCTCCTACAGTAAAATTCTCTTACAGATTTTCTCTTGTAAGATCATACTGATTAAAAAAGAATAACTCACCTAGAGTATCGCACTTCTCTCTAGCTCTGCAGATATCTTCCCTTGAAAGAAAAAAATGTATTTGAAATTACTGGAGCAAATAAAAAGTACTTCAATGTAAAGTATTTCACTATTGCTACATTAGTTACAGCAGTTGCAAATCTCAATTTTCAATTTTCAGTCTTGCAGTCCATTCAAACAATTTGTATTCTTGTTATTACTTCCTGAAAGAAGTAATTTATATTCATGACACAACACTCACAGTATTACTTGCTACCTAGCTTGCAAAGAATAAAGACTGATATACTACGCTATTTCTCCACTATGTTCACACATATAAAATGCTGCTGAAAACGTGCAGATTCCAGTCTACTTGAAAATACCTTACGCAGTGGAGCAGATGCTAAAATAACAACATATTTCAGGACATATATCAAAGAGTTTTAAGTGCTGGAGTGAGTCCAATTTGAACACCAGCTAAAAAATTAATGAAAAGGAAAAAAAAAAAGAATATACTTCAGTGAATGAATGTCAGAACCTCCACTGGGGAAATCAATGTACAACACTAATATTTTAACATTTTCCATTTGTAAGCTTTTGGCAGTTCTAATTATGCCTGGGCTATAAAGAGTTGCATCACTGCATCCTTTAGCTGATTCCATTGTATGCAACTTACGTGTTCAATGGTTGAAGAACTCGCTTCCTTGTAACAATTTCAGGTCTAAATAATTTACATTATCTTTAACGTAAGTTTGGTCAAATGCTTAATTACCAACACAGCACTGTAAGACTAATTGCTCACGTATTGATCATTTGTGGTTAGGTGAATGCAAGACATTCTTTACTGATTCCAATTAACTATTAACAGTGTCCGTGTGACAGTTAAAAATGATGATGTAAGAAAGAAATGGAAGCATTTGTCTCACCTAGCTGAGTAATTCTGGCTATTTCAGATACCATACCTAGTGATAAGAACAGCAGTATCATGATGAGAAGGGTGAGCATCATCCAAAGTGTTTTGTGCTTGCTGCCATAAGCAAAAATTACGAAGTGTAGTAGCTGCATTAAAAGTGATAGCTGGTCCTTCCTAAGCAAGAAATGTCCAAGAAACAAAAAAAAAGGTTGTAATATTCACATACTTGCACTTATTATTTTGACCATTGTACCTGTAATCTTCAAAACAATGACTGTGAGTGGAAAGGAACTCAGAAGGACTCCACATAGGACCTCACACACACAGATTTTTTTGCAGAATCAGCATCTTAACTTAGCTAAAAGTCACCACTCATGAGAACCCTTTTCTTAATCATGTGATAGATTCAGAAAAATAGGGTAGCAGACATTAATGATAAATATGAAAACATATGTATTTCTTAATTTCTGAAAAATATGTATTTCTTAAAATTTAAAATATTACAGCTGTTATTGCTGAAAACTTGCAGTCAAAACCCTCTATAAAAGTTGCCCTTTCCCACTCATATTTGCATGAGTAGTTATGTCAAAAGCTTTCACAAAGTATCTGATTTAAGCCCATTTAGGTCAACAGGAGGTGCTTATAGACAGATGGTGAAATAAACACATTAAATAAAGGCTTTGCAGTTAACCTCTGTATATACTCATTAAATATGCACTGTGCTACCAGCACATTTACCAGCATATTTAATATTCACTCCCTTTTCTAGAATAAAATGATAGAGTTAAATTAAAAAAAAAAAAAAGTATTTAAAATACTTTCAAGTTTGGAATTAAAATGCTTTTTTTTTTAATTCTACTATAAATATTTTAGCTTTCCTACCTGTTCATTGTGGATTACAATTAACTTTACAATAACAATATTTATAAGATTTCCAATACTCGAATCTTTATAGATTGCTGCAACCTAAAGAGGAAGAAGTGAGAAGATCAGAATATTAAACTCATTTGACAAATCATGTCATTTTGACATGCAAACAAGTTATCAAAAAAATATCTAGTTTCTATACAATAGATGTCTCAGGCATCCTTCTGTACCTTTCTACCCAAGGGTTTGGTAATGAACCTGAAGTAGCTGCCCAGCTTTAACCTAAAATGCTGCCTCGGAACAACTCACATTTACTACACACATGAAGGTCAGAATACACATGCATGATGTTTTCCAGTACTATTCTCCACTTAGAAGGCAATTATCCTACAAACGTTTTCCTAAATGTTAAAAATGCATTTTTAAAATATCCAAAGAGTTATAATTTCATACTCATTTCCAAACACTTAGATAGTACGTTGGCAAGCTTAGCATAGCAAGTACACCTATTACACACTTGAAGACCTGGAATTTATTGATAAAACAACAAAGACAGAAAAAGAGTAATGCCACTGGGACCACAATAGATATAAGCTGGTTTACACAGATGATTTGTAGAATTAATACCTAAAATATTAGAAGGCTTCAGAGAGCGACATTGAGCCAATACATTTTTGCCTCTACTTTTCATAGAGGCAGCACTGAGTTGTAAGCCTGCACTGAAAACATCCATGACACACTGCACAAAGGTTTCTTTATTCATTCATTTATTCATACTTACATAACTAACAATTATTTTTCTGTATAATATTGTCCCAGAGAGTAAAAACTGTAAGATATTCCCATACACCAAACTAAACCATTTGGTAAGTTATTCTTCATAAAGGCAGTAAAAATCTTTATTCACTCTCAACAACTGTTTCCATATGAACCCATCCATATGGTTTCCACCATTTGGCTGAAAGCAGTTGTTGAATAACAGCATTATCTAAATGAAAGCTGCCACCAAACACAGAAGCCCTGACCTTCCACCCCTCTGGCTTGTGCCAAGGCTGCAAGGCCACAAAAGGAGCAGGATCAAGGAACTGATGTAGCTGAAAACAGTATTTTGTTTCTTTCCTTTTTCTTCTATCACATTATATTGATCACCATGATCTCATTCCTGGTGCAGCCTCTCCAAGACAAGTGCAGATGGAGGGAACAGTACAGAAGAATAGGCTTCTTTCAAAGGTAGCCTTCATTTGAACTGGCTCAAACAGCTTGCAAAACCACAGCCTTGCTTTCGGTGAATCCTGCATACCTGAGACGAAGTAATTCTGCTAAAAGTTGGCACTGACAGAGCCCTGGCTCCCCATGACTCACACCATCCCTTTCTGTACACTGGATTGAGTACAATGTGCAGCACTGTCCTTCATGCCTTTGTTGGCACACAAGGCGGATATAGAGGACTCTATAATATCAGGGGAGGAGGCTGAGTCTTGTAGTCCATGTGGAAAACATATTTCAGAGAAGCCCAGCTATCTGCCTGTTTCCTTCCATATGGACTGCATCCTTGGTTGCTAACCAGCAAGTGTCCAATTACTTTGTGGAGCATCTCTCGAGTACATGCTGAACAGTTCAATTAGGAACAGAAACATTCAGAAGACCTTTATGAAAGAACAGGTGCCTGTACAGGTAGAGCTCAGGCACTATAGATTTAAAAATAAGCATTTATACAGAGGATGTTACCTGAGTTTGAATGGAATAAACTACCATTTAACTACTACCAAAACTACCTTTGAACTACCACAAGTTATCAGCCTCAAATGTTTTTTATTCTTTTTTTTTTTTTTTTATAGTTTGAGATCCACTTCAATAAACCTAGTGAGGATATTTCTCTGTATTTAACCTTCTTGTGAACGATCACAAACAGCCTAGCTACGTTCCCAAATGAATTGTCTCTTAAAATAACCTAACACCATTATCACATTCATCTCCTGTAACAAACATTAAGCTATCTGCCTAACCTCGCTGGACAGTTAATGGAGAAGAAGAACAGATGAACTGTCATCTAGACATGACTATCTGAAGAGGCATATTTAGATTTATGTATTTTCAAACAAAACAGTACAATAAATTATTTCATTTCTTCATCCACTTAACAATGGAGGGAGACTAGATGTCTAACTAACAGATGTATGAGATTAATTCCAGTCCAACTCTTTCAAGTTTTACTTCTCTTCAGCAAAGAAGAAACAGAAAACTGGTTGATACAGCATTCCAAAATATTGTCAGAGAGGAGTCTGAGATGAGACCTGCAAGACTCTTTGGCTTATGCACTCTAGAAGGAGAAAATTGTCCTGAGGACTGACTCTCCTATCACTTAAACTGATGTAAGAGCTACTTACACCATAATCAGAGAATTTGTTACAGCACAAACCTATACAAGAACACAAAAGTGACAGTGGATACACCAAAAAATACTGATACAAGATTTGTCCAGTTCTACAAGAATATATTTCAGGTAATATAGTCAAAGTGATTGAGGTCTGGATGGGGTTTAACTAGGTTCAGCTGATGAGAAACAAGATCACAAGAGCCTAAACTGGGACTATCATAATTTTCAGTGCAGCATTACCCTTTGGTTTCATAAAGGCCTCCAGTACTATGGTATGCGAGAGGAAGGCTCATTTTTAGTCCTACGTGAGAAGAAGGATTTGCGCAAGGAGTCCAAACTGGAGCTTTCTTGGAATTAAAACTTGGCATTTCTTGTTCTTGTTTCTTATTGTAGTCCATGGATCCTTCCTCAGATACAGTAACAGGTTTCTGAAAAATCTGCTCCTGTTGTATAACTCATGTTTGTTGAGGTTATCTGCTAGCAAAATCTGAAAACAACAGATGCAAAGAAACCAGCACAAAACCCAACCAGGTGCCTTCCTGTCTGCCTGTTGACACAACATCCATGTAAAACATCTGAGTAAAAGCACTTTTCAAAAGCCAATGTAAATTGCTCATACCTCAGAGAAGATGTATGAGCAGACAAGTATGAGAGAAAAGAATATCTCATTGTACACCTGAAAGGCATACATCTGCAAGGACCTTAACAACATCTGAGTTATCTACTGGCTGCCTCTGTTTAGAGCACAGGTGAGGTCTGAAATCCTGTCATTCAGATATCTGAGGCCAGCAGTTCTTGCCAGAATCTGAGGTGTACTTACACTTGTAAGGAGACACATAAGCACCTGCTAAACTTGTAATCTATCACTGCTCTCATTAACCCTATGCTAAAGCATAAGTACGGATCCTCTGTCTCATGGGTGCTTTCATGACCTCCAACCATTTAGTTGTTACTGTCACTGCTTTAGAAAGATCAAGGAGCAAGACTCTGTGCTGGTAATGAGATGCTCCTACCAGCAATGTATGGTATTTCCTGCAAGCTGGTTGAAAGGATGGTAAAAGAAAAATCCTGAGAGTTAAAAACAAACCAATCTCGAAAGATTTACCTATGGAACTATACAGGCTAAAATTATCAGCTGAGACTTGAAATGATAGATCAATGCAGAAATACCAAAGTCCTGGAATATGATATTATTTCTTGTTTTACTGTAAGAAGTACAGGGATAAGCACTCCTAGCCCCCGTATTCTAGGGACACGTCTTTCAATGCTTTCTTATTGGAAGCATTCATAAAAAAGGATGATGAAATGGGATAGGAATTTGACAGAACACACCATTTCTTTACAATTTCCAGATCCACTTGCATTATAGCGATCTAAATCCAGGCTTCACAAAAGAGGGAGATAACAGTCAAGATAAAGGGAATTAACTTTCAAGAGATTTTTCAGACTCTTGCTATGGGCACCTACATCACTGTACAACAGCTCAGACCACACAATAAAGAAAGGAAAAAACAAAAAACAAAACAACAAAAACAAACAAACAAAAAAAACAAACAAACAAACAAAAAAACACCACAAGAATGAAGGTAGTTATCCTTCAGCGGAAGGATACAGTTTTCATTTTCAAGAAATTCCCACCAAAGACTAAAGTCAGATCATGTCATCACCTCAGCTGTGGCTGGCAGGTGACTAGAAGTGACATTGTCACAGCAGAGTTTAGTTTCTCTTGCTGTCCCTGTTGTAGCTGTCCATAACACTGGAACTGTGAATTGTTGCAAACTGTCAAGTTCAGAAAAGGGGCTAGAATATGAGCAAGTACATCTAGAGGCTGGAAAAGAAGTCATATATCTAAATAGAATTGAATTTCTTCAGATCTTTTTCCCCTGAATACTGCATCACAAGACCTCTTTTTCTCTTCTTGTCTGCTACATGCAACCATGATCGCAGGAGAACACAAACATTCATAACACTTGAAAGAAACATGATATCAGCTCTTAGCTCACATGTCTTCTGCAGGCTCCAACAATCTCTTATTTATCATTGTGGTGCTGAAAGGATGTGAGATATCCAGGACCTGGGAGATTTCTCCTTCACCTCTTCCATTGTCATATCCTGATTCTGCCATATATTTCGTAAGACCCCAGAATTGTCTGAAGTCATGAGATAAAGAAGTCATCACAGCATTTATTGCTTCACTGAGAGAGAATAAGAAAAAGCTGTGTTATTTCTGCCAGTGTTACTCCTATTCTGTTCCCTCCACCTTTCCTATCCAAAGTTGTTTTCTTTGGAGGAACCTAATACTGGTAGCAATAACTCATGCAAACTTGCACAGATATACCTACACAGCTCAGGGAAACCATTTTTTCCTGCCATTTCCTACCGTTCTCGCCAATCTACCATCCCCTGAGTTATTCAAGCAGAGGTTCCAGCAGACTCCCTGTTGTGCTCTGATGAAAACAAACAGAAAGAACACAGCCCTTTTAAAGGGTGAGTCACCCCGTCAGGAATGCCTGGGCTCTTTCCTATCTGTAACTTGGGGACTAAGACAGTTGCAAAGATATCCCCTTAATACTGCAAAAACTTGACAAATGGTAACTAAGTCATCACCAGCTGCAGTCTTTGAATGAAAACACACATCAAGGCTATAATCAGATCACATCAAACAGCAACACGTATGGCTCAGATGTCAAAGCATCCTTCCCTGTGAAATTACCTTTTCAGGTAGTTTCTTTCAGTTTACTAAAGGAATAATTACTAAACATCTAATTAACAATAACAACACTAGCTCACAATAGTAGTAAAGAGCACTAAGAGCAGTGAATCATAAAGACGGGCTTGCTTACGTGCTGCAGAATTTCCATCTCTCTGTTACCTGATGGATCTCAAAATACAGTATTACACGATGAGGCACTACAGCATTTGGTAAAAGGCACCCTGGAGCTGGAACAGCTGTAAGGGTTGTCAGTTAAGAAAACAAAAAGTGTTTTTATAGAGAGAGATATCTGTATGTCAAGATATAGTTTGTACGGGAATGAGCTTAAGCAAGAACAAATGGCTCTGTGCTGGCTTTCTAGATTTCACTTATCTTAAGATAAAAAGCACTGAATGTTACTGCAACATTAATAGCAATACACTGGTCTGAGTGAAAAGGAAGAGTAAAATAAGTGTAGAAGCCTTTCAGCAGTAGAGAAACACACTCATCACAAGATTTTGAACTCAGAAATGTATTTTGTCATTCAGATGCCAACTCATACAAAAGTAATATGATTAACCTACAATTTATTTCAGTCTACTGCCTATTTTAAAAATAATGACTGTATGCTAGATTCAATAACATTAGCTGTTCCTAAACGCTAGCCTGCATCTGGTTATTTTCCCATGCTGTTATGGAAAGCTGAAATGTTAGCAGTTGCATGGCATGGACTGCTACGAAAGTCTAAAAACATTCTTCAAACGCATGCCGTATATATTAGGACAAAATCATTCAGCTGGTTTTTAATGAAAGGGGGCAGCATGCTGAGGCATGGATTCTTTCCACGCAGAAAATGTTTTGGGGTGTATGCTGCTGCTGATATGCTGCCACTATGCTGTCAGAAGGGAGAAAAATGGTATAAACAAGGCTAAACTAGAAGCTTTTTTTTTTTTTTTTGCTGTTAAGAGCTCTTACTCAGTGCCTCACATTTTACATCTCAGTAAATTATAGTAGACATAAAATGTTATTAAAATGACAGTAGTATATCAATGGCAGTTTGTTTAATCTTTCAGATTTATTCAGATCAAAGAAAACAACAATAAAGAGTAAAAGCCTCCCTGCACAAAGAGATGTGCAGTCTACATTAGGAATTTGATGAAAACAGAAATACCAGGATTTAATACCATTTAATAATGGTCCTGTTTTACCATTGAATAATATGATTTTATGATTCCACAAAAGCCCTGCAAGTTAAATGAGCTAAACTGATGCTGTCTCAATCCTCTCCATGAATGCGTGGCCGCCCTCCTGCCATACTGCAGCCCTGGCACTCACGGGCAGACAAGCAGCCAAGTCCACGATGGGAGCTGGCCAACAGAGCCGTACCCCAGGTGGTTTTTACATGTCACATTTTCTTTTCAGAAAGGCGAGATTACACAGGTCTTGCTGCAAGCAGACTAATAATAGACTAAGAAGTCTCCAAAATAACTATTTAAACTGTAAATTTTTTTAAAAGGGTCAGTACTAAGGTGCATGATCGAGAAAGGGATGGTGCCACAAAAGGTATTATGGAACCAGATGTGACAAGTCTCTGGTGTTTTTATAGTAAACTCCAGTGTTTTAATGAATTTTAATCAATTATCTCAATTGTTTTCTAAGATCTCACTTTACTGTTAGGAACTCTGAACTGCTGCAACCTAACTGCCTAAGACAGAGTCTTCCAGCCACAGAATCTATTAAGACAGAACCTGCTATGTTGATGCAACATTCAGAAGAACAAGAAGGAACATGGAGAGTTAAGTGAATGCAGATTTTTTTATTAATCATTTCACATTAAATAATGCCACTGTTTATTGTATTTCATTATAAAAAGTTTTGATAAAGTCCTAAGCCTTTCCATGGCAAAGCTATTCTTTGTACTTTTCAAATCCATCCTTCAACCAGTAGTAAAAAGCATTTCCAAGACAGAGTAAATACTATGAATACTCATTCCAGTTTAAATGCATTCCAGTTTCAGTTCAATGGGATTACTCACATGCTGAGAGTTAAGCCTTTTCAGGTTGAATTGGATGAGTGACAAGACACTTAAAACCCTAAAAATATTTAGCAGTATATTTTGGTTCTTATTTTCCACCCATAAAAAGAAAGAGTATTCTATAGCAGCGAGTTTACTCTTCTGGTTTTGTTGATGTTTAAAATAAGAAAAAAAAAAAAAAAAAAAAAAAAGGAAGAAAAATGGGCCAGCATCTCAAAGGTTCTTCTGGGAGCTAGATATCTAAGTTTCATTAAAATTTAATGGGATTTATACGCTTAAACTTTAGGTTTCTTTAAAATCCAAGCCAAAACTGGATATCCTTAGAAGTTTCAGAATGATAAGAGCAAAATATAATGCTTGATTCATTTGAAATGCCAGCAACCTGCCAATTTCCTGTAACAGTAGACATTGCTTGACCAGACACAAGTACCAGTTAAGTTTAATAATCAAAGCTATCTGTATAATAGTAGAAAGGATAAAGTTTAATAGTTTCATTTCTTCCCTTTGTGGGTAATGAAATAAGACTAATAAGGGTTCTATTTCAAACAGGAATAGGCAGTTCATCAAGAAAATACCCACTTGCATACTGATGAATTCTGATATAGATTACATAGCAACGAGTGGTAGTTACTTGTTTTCCTATTCTCCACATTTATTACTAGCTTATTGAAGCATAAGTATGCTGGGGCATGAGAAGGAAGAAATGATAGTGAAGATACTATCTTCATATGCATATATTGGATTTGTTTGACAAAGCAACATGTATGTGTGTAGAGGGTTAGGCCAGATGACCTTCCAGAGGTTCCTTACAACTTATATTACTCAATAATTCTACGACTATTTGAAATGCTTAAAGAAGTAGAGGACATTAAGCTGGGATATGTACTCTTGGGGGAAAAATTAACTAGACAGTGAAGAAAGATTTTCAGAACTAGGGTCCAATTATGTATTTCCAAGAATTATTGCATTTATACATTACAATACTTATACTAAGTATTTCTACACAAAGATTTAAACAAGCTTCTGTTTCAAGATTGCCTTCAGAACTAGCAGATGTGCATGTGGACTAATAGCTGCCAAAAGATGCTAGTTATACATCTTACTGAAAACCGTAATAGATAAAGATATTAAATTCACATTAAAGGTGCCTTTTTGTTGTGTGCCATTACCTCAAAGACAGCAATAAGTTACCTAAGCCCTAGTTTTACGGTATTGACAGATGCATGCAAGAATGAAGTCACAAGATTTATAGCAAAGAACTGGTGTTGCTTCATTCATCACGTATATGTTAAATGTTACTCTTAAAAACAGTGTATATAGGCTCTCTAGAAGCAGTTATACTGTGAATACCCCATTTAGTTAGTAGAAGTCCAATTATGTGAGTGAAAAGACAGGAAACAAACATAAGGCACAGTGGTTGAATGAATGATCTCTACAGATGCAGGAACTGTGTTTGTTCTAAACAAAAATTATATCTATCATTTTATCGAACTGTAGGTTTTGTAGAAAAAACAGATTCTATTTTAAAATAATGTTTTGACTACTTCATTTTGATTTGAAGTATAACTCTGTATTAAAAAGTTTTTCTAATAATGACATCTTTGGGACTGACTGTTTCCAAATGATTTTCAAACAAATTTGTACTGTAAGCTAAAGAGGAGAAACATCTTCCAAAGGTGATTTTTTTTTTTTTGGTCAGACATGACCTTTCAGACCTTCACAGCATTACTTGTCTAAAAAAATCAAAGACTATATCAAATTATTAAAAACCTGAAATGAGATTCAGCATACATTTAATTTTCATAATTCTTATAAAACGGTCAGAGAAAATTCCATCTAACTCTTGTGTAATTATAGCAGAGTTCTGAAATTACATAAGAAGCTCTACAAAAAAAAATAAAATAATATTTAAGCATGGTACAGATGTTAGCCAAACTTCAAAAACGCAGTTTTCTTTGTAAGACACAGAGACAAACTGTGCAACCACACAGGATGAAGGCAGCATTTAACAAGAGATTATAGTGCTGCTGTAGTTTCATTGTGAGGTGCACAACTGGGAGAAAACACAAATTTTACAGTCTGAAAATCCCCTTTTCCCACCCTCATAATTCTTTAAAATTATATACAGTTTTTCTGTGTAAAAATCAATGTGGCACATTAAGGCTTCTAAACTTTGATGCCTACATCGGTGTAAGAGGTGACAGCACCTCTGTCAGCTGGTCATGACGGTGAGAAGAACTTGGTTCATTTGCCTACCTACCTGTATCTAGTGTCATTTCAGATGCTTTAAGATATTTTACACCTGCAAAGAACTAGCAGGCATAACACAGGCTACACGAGACCTGCACGCCTTTGTGAAGCAGCAGCTGGGGCCAAGGTGGATATCCTATGGCATCTTAATTTGTTTTGCAGAAGTATCCAGTGCCAATTAGTTAAGCTCAGTGGAAACTACTGAGCTATTCTGTTCATCCAAAGTAGATGTCTATAACTGGTCAAGTGAAGAGCTCACTTATTTAAACCAGATACCTCCACAGAAACCTAAGTGTAGGTATCTTCATTTACAAGCTTCATTTGCAACAAAAACATGCAGCTTTCATCTACTGAAGAAGTTTAATTTATGTAAGGATACAAATCTAGAGATTTGGACACAAATTACAGAGAATATTTTAGCACAGGTTTTAATGAAAAACAGTTCAATGGATGTCATAATAAACATTTCGATTTTACAGATCATGTTGTATTGAGTTCTGAACCAATATAAGAGGTGACTTTTAGTTGAGCTCTTTCTGTGTTGAATTCTTCCTTGAACCAAATGTCAACTCAAAATCTGACCCATATTAATTTGAAGTTACTTGAAAAAGTAGGATTACTATAATCAAGCATTTTTTCACAATGCCTTTTAACCTCTGTGTCTGCTGTAATTAATCTGTATGTTTAACTCACTGAAGCTTAGCAATTCTTTTAATGTAACATCAAATCAGGAAATGGGTCAGAGTATTTCACCTACACATTTCACTTACTGCATGAAGCTGGAAACATGCAGAATCTGAAATTTGGGCCCTATATTTTTTTACTTACGTAGTCTTTCTTTCAATATCGAATTCAGTCAAATCAGAAGAGTGGGGAGTTGCAAAAGAGAAAACACCAGAACAGAAATAACAAATTGCTGATAATTATGAACTTCAGTTTTACTTACTATTGACATCAGTGTTAATATATAGTGCTGTAAATTCTGCCCATGG
Organism: Aythya marila; assembly: GCF_965140915.1. Classification (NCBI taxonomy): domain Eukaryota; kingdom Metazoa; phylum Chordata; class Aves; order Anseriformes; family Anatidae; genus Aythya; species Aythya marila. The sequence continues at coordinate 175,687,445 of NC_139042.1, read as the reverse complement.
TGACGAACCATTTTGGTGTCAGCTGTAACCATCACTTCTACGTATCGTGGGTAAGAAAGAAAACGTTTTTTCCGGGAATGTGGATTATTGCCACCATCCTTTAAAGATAAATTTTTAAAAGCATACTCTATACTTGGGGACTTCTGTAAAACATTTTTCTCTTCATTTAAATTGTTGAAGTCTGGATGTAGTAAAGTGCTTTCTTTCAGCTTGTTTTCTGTAAAGCAAAAAAAAGATTTAATGTAGAATGCAGTTTTTAAATTTAAAAATATGTAGATAAAACTCTGCCTAAAATAGACAAAGAAAAATTGGAATTATGAGCTTACTTCCAATGAAACCAGTGCAAGAATAAAAAAATAAATTAAACATGGAATGCTGTAATAGGAACATCAAAATAGCTATCTTGAACATTAGCATTTACTCTCTCCATATACAAATTAATTGTTGAAAGTTGGTTAAGAATTAGACAGTGGTATTATTGTTCCTGGAACACAGTGTAATCCAAACAGGCGGGCTGGAAGGAGATAAGTACTACAATCTAAGCAGTGCAAGAAAGGAAACAAATTAAAATATCAATTTTTACACACAAACCTTTAACACCAATAAAACCAACCATAGCAAGCCATAACAATGACTAGACCTGAGTCCTGAATTCAAGTCCCTGTTGACTTTTTCATTTATGTATCATTAAATTTGTATAGAGTGATTTCATTGACAGCTTTATTAATATTCATCATATTGAATCAGGGTTTAAAAGATATAGTTTGGAGGCATTTTAGTATTGCAACACTTCCCAATTATAGCATGCACTCCAGCCATCAGGGACTTCTGATGCCTGGTAAAACCCATGCATTGATCACAGTCACCTCAGCAGCAGCCCATGAAAATACTTAGCTGAGAAGCACATCTGAATTCTCACTGCTCTCAGGAACTTGAGCACCTAATGAGATACTTCAAGCCACTCAGCAGCAGTCCTCACTGTTTTTCTGGAGGCTAGATGTCCTTTTAATGAGCAGCTACTAAAGAATATGGCTCACAATATAGCCATAGGGTATAGAATATATAGAATATAGTCCCAGTAAATAACTACATCCTTCCAATGACTAAGGACTACAGTACTGACTACAAAGATCCTGACTCAGTGTCATTCTCAGTTGGAGAGGATTTAAATCTATGCATTCCATATTTCAGTGGAAGAGCCCTCATCAGTAAATTTTAAGCTACTTTTGACAGGTAAACTGTCTGTCCCCATTGAAGTCAGGCACAATACAGCCAGAAAATTATAGAATCAGTAAGGCTGGAAAAGACCTCCAAGATCATCTGGTCCAACCATCGCCCTATCACCAGTGCCACCCACTAAACCATGTCCGTGAGCACCATATCCAACCTTTCCTTGAACACCCCCAGGGACAGTGACACCACCACCTCCCTGGGCAAACCATTCCGATGCCTGACTGCTCTTTCTGAGAAGAAATGTCTCCTCATTTCCAACCTGAATCTCCCCTGGCACAACTTCAGGCCATTCCCTCTTGTCCAAAATGACGCTAAAGGGACAACAGTGAGCACCTTTAAGTTTGCTGAGTAGTCACCTGAGAGTCAGTCACGAAATACAATTGCAGTAATTGCAAAAACTATTGGCACTAACAATAGAGAGGGAATTTGAAAGAAATGTGGGGGCTGGCATAGAAAAGGAACATGTCAATGAGTATCTACACATATCAGGTATTTTCAGACTGACTGAGCCTGATGCAATTAAAAAGAACTATCTGAAGTAGTCTCACATCCACATGATTTTTAGTAAAGTACAAAAGGTGTCTGAGACTCTAGAGTACTGGAGAAAGTGCAAAATATCACCCATATTTCCAATGAGAGTTTAAGACAAATTTGTGGACCAGCCAAGACAACTTCAGTACTCGAACAAATAAAAATAATTGTGTTTATAAATAACCAAAAGGATTAGCAGTAGCTATTGTATTTATCAAAAACGTTATGATAAATTCTTCTAGTTTCCCTGTACTGAGGAAACAGAATTTATGAATAAAGGAAATGCAACAGATGTCTTATCCTGACTTGCGTAGGGCTTATAGCGCAGTTTCCAATTAACTTTTCATCAGCAAGTTAAAAAGAAACTAGAAACAAGTGTGAAAAAGATTAGCTAGACATCTTTAGAAGTAATTACCATGGTCTGATTCCAAACTAAAAAGATGTATTGAATGAGACATGTCACCTTTGAAATCTATCTGCTATTCAAAATATTTTATTCACAAAGAAAAAAATAGATGTGCAGATGTCAGAGGTTGGGAAGAGTACTACACATGTTGGAGAACAGCATCAGATCTCAGAGTGATCTAGAAAAATGAAGGCAATGGTTTAGAAAAAGGAAAGCTGCAATTCATGGGAAACAAATGCAAAGTTCTACGTTTGGCCAGAGATGCATGGGATGAAAAGTGACAAGTTAAAAAGCATATTTTTTTTTTATTAAGCAAAGGATCTCGAAGATTATAGTCAATGACAAGTTGAAACAATAGATTTATTTTTTTGGGGGGGAGGGGAGGAGGCAAGAGACAGGACAGACATGGACAACAGCAACAACATAAGTTAAATTGGAATGTATTAACTGCTGCGTTATCCATATGCATCTAAGGTATTCCTTCCACACTGTTCAGCCTAGGCTATGCTTCTGCTAAAACCTTGTGTTTGGGGAATTTTCTTATTTTTTAAAAAAATTAAACTAATGTAAACAGCTTAAGAATTTATTAAATTAATTTTGCCTTTTTTTTTTTTCCAAAAACAAAACAAAACCTCGAAAAAATCCAAGTGTATGAAGAAACCTGAACACCTGATCCATACAGAATGGTTTAGAAAAAGGGGTATTTTTACTCCAAAGAGAAGTATGTTACCAGCAGACCTTCTTCAGATCTGCAAGGAAAAGAATACACCATCAACTCCGAAAAACAGTTGAATACCTCTTGGGCTTCAATTGTTACAAGGTAACTGTAGGTAAGGTTATAAGGAAAACCTTATTTCACAAGCAGTTATGTGCAGGGATAGAAGGTCTAGGAAAGTCTGTAGTTTCCATAGAGATCTGACAAATGAATATTAGAAATGGAGGAGGAGTTGATCTTGACTTGCTACAGTAGCATAAGCAATCTTATTTCCTTTCAGTCCTTCTTTCAGTGTTTCTTGTAATTTATTTTAAGAAAACAAATAATATATGCACAGATTAGGAAATACTGTAAAGGTAAAACAGAATATGGCAAGTCAAGATTTAACATTTTGATACAGTATTGATGAACAAGTAAGAAACAGTTTAAAACAAAAGAAAATGGATGAGGGATTCAAAGAAAATTTAGATATATCCAATACTAATTTTCTTTAGACACAGATAATGGAATTCATGTGAGTATATTAAACATCTATGTCTTATCATCCAGCTTCTCCTTACCATCAGTGGAACGAAATTCACATTTCTTGGTAACAAATCATCTTACCCAAAAGAAGATGTCCAAAATAAGCATATGAATGATAGTAAATAAAAGTGACTCTTTCTCTTCTTTAAAGATATTCATCTTAAAGGGGCTAAGGATGACTAATGCAGATGTACAATGTCTAGAGTTGGATGAGACGGGTCACTATTGTCATTATTGTTATAAATCACAACCTGATCAAACATCCACTGCTTAACTTACTTCCCAATAGAAAGCCTCTCCATATCCCCTCATCAAAATCCATTAACTAAAGAACAACAAACTCTCATAATCACAAGTATTGCTATATATACTCTATTTCTCCTTGAACAACAACAAAAAAAAAAAAATGAATAACCAGGCAAGACTAGCATTAAAGGAGACAAATCTCTTAGGAAAATAGAAATATAACCACACAAGTTTTTTCTCCATAAATATTTGTGCAATGTCCACCACCCCTCAAAATAAGTTACAGTAATCCCTGGCTCAGAGTATTTTGTAGCTGATACAATACATGAAAAGGGGAAAATGACCGCATTCCTAATGCTGGGAAAGCCTTTTCTTACACTAAATTGCTTATATTAAGCATATTCTATCATACGCAGCACAGGAAAAAGAACACAACCTGAAAGATCTCTTCTTTGGTTCGGTACATACCATTCATCATTTGAAAATATATTTTTTAATCAATAGTTTCCTGGATTTTTCTATTGATAGTTGCCTGGCTTTCAAAGTACTAACACCATTTTCTGCAATGGCAACCACAAATAAATAGATAGCAACAGCTTCCAGAAAAACAGACTCAGGAAAATAAATACAGTTCAGTAGAATTTGTTCAATGGAAGATTATCATAATTAAGGCCAGAAAAAAAAACACCATCTAAAGAAAAGCAGAATTCAACATATTTTTCTGAGTACAAAATGCAATCTAAGAATTTTCCAAAATTCCATCACTAGCCACACAAGCTACTCCACTATTTTTGCAACTGATGTTTGAAAACAGCTGGTCAGATATTCCTTAAAAGAAAGTAATAGTTGAGACTGTGATTTTTTTTCTCCAGATGTACTCGGCATTGCATAAACATTCCTGAAATGCAAGTAGATTCAAAGTGCAAGAAATGCAGATTTCAGTCTCATGTAAAGTGGAGAATTTTAATTAGACAGGATGTTTCTAAATGCCAAGCTGAACCAAATTGAAGCTGCTTTCTCCTATTTTGGGTCTCCACCCAGTTGTGTTTTCTTTGATGCCCACTAAATGAAGCCCATATGCATCTATTAAAAGAAGAAAGGCATTCTCTCAATAGACTTAAAAAATGAGAAATCCTTCAGATACAGTACAAATGTTTTTAAAATGGCACTTCTAGCAAAGCTTCAGAAGTACATTTCTCAGACAGGGTCTTCAAAGGCTTCTACATCGTAACACCCCAAAGCAGATGACATTTCAGTATTTAGAATGTGACACATTCACTTGTGACACATCCTAACAGTATGCTTGTATGTTATACCCCCTTGCTTCTACTTAATTTAAATAACGCTAAACATTGATTTGTAGTATGACTACATTATTAAAATATCCATGCAGGAAAACACCTGTATCAATGGGTAAAATTATATTTACTTCAATTTTTAAGGAGGACAGATGTTCTGTATTATCCATTAGATTTGTAATAAATTCATGATCTTTTGTGAATATAAACAACATTAACTCCTGTGGATCTGCTCCTTAAATGTTTACATATGACACACAGGTGTAAAAATAAATCCACAGAGAAGTCCTTAAAACATCAGGATACACTTCAACATACCCATTTTCTCCCACATCTAAATTAGCCACTGGCAAGAAAAAAAGCAATTGTTGCCATGCCTACGTGAAAGAAAAGCATAGGTTCTAGTGGAACAATCTTTTTTTTTTTTTTTTTTTTTGATATCAGAACACAAACACTTGAAAAAGTCAAACTGAAATTTAAAGTAGGACTATACCTGAAACTTCACATGGTTTATGGGATTTCTGATACTTTTTATTAAATTCTTCATGCCTGTATATAAGATGTGGTTTGTTATGCTCATCTTCATGTTCACCTCCATCCGTTTTCATGAGAGGTTCTAAAAAATATTCACCATCATGTGTTTTAAAGGTGCCCATCTGAAAGTAAGAGAAGTAATTGATTTAATTTGCACTAAAATACCAATATAAAAGCAATTCTATTGGAAGTAAACAATTTAAAATAGTATTTTTAGAATAATAGAAATAAATTTGCACGAGACAGAGGAAACTTCAGAAAAGCTGTAGAGGTGGAAGCTGGAAGTAAGGCAAAGTTTCTCTTTCAGAATCTGGTCCCACCAGTGTAAACCATAACAAAGACTACCTTAGGTATTACATATTACATAAACATATGTAAACTTTATACAGAGTTAATGCAACAAAGATCAGAGAAGTCAAAACAATCTAGGCATACCCAAGCAAGATCACCTGGGAAACTGTGCAGAAGGGAGTGGAAGCCATCAAGAAATTCAGGATTTGTGTTGTCTGAGTTCTAGATGAGGCCTTCCTGTCCTTTATATCATTGACATTTTTATTCTAAACTTGCATTTTGTCCACATATTAGCAACAGTGTTAACCGGCTATTCTTTTCAGTATTTTTAAAAGACTGAAACTAGTTTCAGGAATTCAGAGTTGACAGTTTCATAAATATGTTTCTTCTCTCGCTTTTTTTTTTTTTCCTCCTAGGGGACACACATGGTTAACTATGTACTGGGAACCAAAGAAACTTGATTACCAACCAAAGCACTGGCATACATACAAAGGAAAAGAACAGAAATTAAGCTCCTTTTCCCACCACCCCATAATCCATTAAATTACAAAACCCTAACATGGAATCTCGTCCTTCTCTCTGCACTTCTAACAAAAAATCATGGTTTCCTATGGCTTTAGTGCCATATTTCAGAAGATTATGAAAAGATGTGAAACAAAAGATGTGTAACTAGCAGAGGCAAGGACAGGAGTAAGCCTTGCTTAGAAACTACACAGCAACAAATGAGGACATAGTTTTATAAAACACAATTGAGGCTAGTGCAGTTACTAGAAGGAGGAAAAAACGTGAGAATTTCAGTTTTTTTTTTCTCAGAAAGAGTGGGTGCACTTCATCCTGCTGACTGTTTTGTCGTACTAGTGAGGCATTTTATCCATTAAGAGAACAGCAAACATTTACATTTTATGGATTAAGAGATTAGGTATTCAAGTCAACCTTGCAAATGAAGAGTGAGTGGCAGTGCAAGGTATGTAAGAATAGATGTGAGAACTGTTTTGTTTTGTTTTCCAGCAGCCTACAGAAGTCTTTTAAAATCTGCTGCAGGCTACTTTTGTAACCAGGGCATTACACCTGAATTATATTATCCCCTTGAATTCAGGGCCCATCTAGCAGTGGCCAGTTTTCTGTTTTTAAAAGACTGTTACATTTCAGGTACATGTCAGACTATCTGTAATCCTACCTGTTAAGTATCATCCAAAATTGTAAACACACCATGGTTGGAGCCTCTGCATCATCTTTGTCGTAGCATGGAAAAGAGTCCCAACCTCACTAAATATTCCCCCTCAAGACTTGTAAAAATCTCATTTCAGTAGAAACCCTTTCCCCCCTCCCTCAGTTTCAAACATTTAAATTGTTTTCATGCTGGATCCTGAATGTGTTCAGAACAGTCTCTTCACACATGTGTTTTCAGGACATGTTGTTAACAGAGGACTGCAGACTGAGTGCACAGGGAATGCTATCTACCGTCATGAGAAGGGTCTCCAAAACCTAGGGTCTCTTGAAAACAGCTATGCTACAGCTTGTCAGTTAGACCAAAGTAGGTGAAACTTTCTGGGCAAAATGACAGGGACATATCCTATCCATAAAGGACAAAGCAGTAAGAAGGGATGCTAAGACTCACATTGATGCTTTTATTTGAATTGTCCAAGTCCAAACCACCCAAGCAGCATAAGTTCAGGTGCATAAGATTTGTGAACAAACATGCTAATTAATTCTTTTCTCCTGGCATATCCTAAGCCCTATTTTTAGGTAACAGAGTCTTTTTTATTATTATGATTATTTTTAAGATTTAATAAGAGCAAAACCTTTACTGCTGCTACTTTATTCCCCCATGTACATTTTATTTTCTTCCTACTCCTAACAGCTAGAGCAGGTTCTTTATTGGCTTCTTCCATGGCTTTTCCAATTAACAGGCTTTCAGATCTTACAAAGAAATGGTTTCAGCTATGACAAACATACCAAGTATGAGAATAATAGCACAGAACTAACAAGGAAAGAGTTTGTGCTGCATTTTCAGGCTCATCAAAAAAAAAAAAAAAAAAAAAAAAGAGAGAGAGAAATTCAAGAACAAGGGTTTATATCTCTACTATTTCATACTCAAAAAAATAATAATAAAAAATTACTAAGATGTTTTTGAGTGAGATCAATAACTTTGAAAACTCCACTCAGCTTCCTGACCCTGTACTCAGTCAAATGCTACAAGTGGCACACTACCTAGGAATTCAGAATTACATTTTTGAATGCATTGACCTACCCAGTTCATAGAGAGAGTCAGCACGAGGCATCATGGCAAACCCAAGTCAGTCTAACATTGCTGATTTCCCCTCTTCTCTTCGGGCACTCCCACACTGCACTTCATCACCAGCAATGCAAAGTGCACCGACGCCTTTCTGGGTAAAATCTATGCCTCCTATCAAGGAAAATTATTTTTCAAGCAAAATAGCAAGGGTTACCTGGGAACAGAGAATGATTTCTCCTGAAAATAAATACATAAATAAATAAAAAGCTTTGTATCAGCAAAAGCTAACTGCAAAACCAGACTCTCAGGCACCTCAGAAGGCTCTCTGATGCCTGCCTATCCCATGGGGCCTAACTATAAATACACAATATCAAATGCCTGGCAACATCTGGGCATAACTTTCATCACCTTATAGTTTAAATATTTCAGTCAGAACTCATACAAGTATCTTCTTAACTGAAATCCAGAATCCTGTCCTAACAGTCAACACATTGAAGACATCTAGGGAAAATAGGCAGGTAATTTTCCCTCTTACAAGCTACTCAGAAGTAGCAGTAACTGTGCTTACCTCTAGGTTACATTAAATAGAGAAAATGCCTAGAAAGCAAAGGAACAAATTCTCTTTTGTTAAAAACAGCAAAGAAAAAAAGAATACATCATAAGCTTACAACCCAAGAAGTTTGGACAGACAGCTGGAAGGGAGGAATCCTCCATTACATTTCATGCCTTCAGAATTGTTCTTAGTTTTTTCTCTCCTCAACAGGATATGGATACACAAGCAGTAACTACTGCCATTGACTGGTTAGGAACACCTCCCAGCAGCAGCCCATGATAACTGTTTTGTTGCACATCCCCTGTGCAAGTTCAAGTGAACTCTTAGTATTGCAAGTGAAAACACAAAGGGTAAGAGACAAAAAAAGTGATCTGAATTAAGAACAGAGTAATATATCTGTAATTTAAAACCCAAGCAAACATCACAACTTATTTAACAAACACCAGTGAAATAAATTTGGAGTGGAATACTGAACTAACAAAAATCCAAGCTTTGGGAGACAGCAATACCCATATGTGATTGCAGTCAGATTAATGAGTGGAAACCAGCATCTCAGAACGCAACTCTGTCAAAAGAAAAAGTTAAGAGAAGCTAAGCTTAAAACCACCAATATCAATTCTTAAACTAAAGCTGGATTTTGATTAGCTACACATGGTTTTCTCCTTGTTTGCCGAGCACAGAGGTCTACAAACTACGCTGTTCTGCCTGGTGTGCAGTCCTTCATTCACAAAAGCAATGCTTCTTCTGGTGACAGATCCTGCAGATACAAATGGAACCGTTACTGTGAGTTAGACTCACAAGGAAGAGGGCTGTGGGATCCAAATGAAAAATACTTTGGTAAAAACAAATAAACCAAACAAAGTCACTTAGATGTACAGAGGCAGGTTGTTGAAACAGGAGCCCAAGCATTTGCAGGAAATGAAATCAGAAATGAACTGGATTTACTTATCAGCCACAGATGCCTCTCAAATCATGTAACAAGAAATCTGCCCTAAACATTCTATTTCTGTTCTCAGATAAAGAGGGAAAAGTACATTTAAAAGATCTCTTCAGTGGAAGTGGAATACAAAATTGAAAACAGTCTCTTGCACATCATAAATAAGTGGTCCAAAGAAAGTAGGAAAGAGTGAGCACTACCCAGAGCTGTGTGCGTATGCACAGATTTGAGGAAATTTATGAGAAAGCCCACATGAGAAAGAGAATTTATTTCTTGGATTTAAAATCTTCTGGATGAGCTAGACACATTATATTGAATCAAGGTTCAATGGATCGATGCAGCTACTCACTCTCTATGGTACGTCTCCATGGTTTAAAGTGGCTTAAAAGTCCATAGTCTTAATCAATGCGTTTGCTCTATTCCAAGAGTAGTAGAAATAAGTATTGCAGAATTTATGGTTGAAGTACAGACCATACCCATATACAAATTACATCCTTGTGCATAATGGCAACTTGGAAGAACACATGGAAGACATAAGGGATATACAGCAGGTTTCAGAAACATGGAATTAATCTTAATATGTCCAACAGCAAAATTGGAAAGATTTCAGAAAAATGCTAACCAAATGACTGAAGTTCTGGAAAACATGACTCCAAACTGGCAGACTCCCTCCCAGGTGAGCTCTGCTCCTACACTTAAGTATTTTCCATGCCCTCATAGCAGAGCTTCTCAACTCCAGCTCAAAATCTGCAAGTAGTTTACAGCACAGGTACTTTCTCAGTCAAAGTAAGCTAAAAAATACCTTTCTTATGTATTATTCTCTCTCTCTCGTTCAGTGTTGTGTTAATTCAAAACTCTTCTGAATAATGTGAGAAGCCCTTCACCCTTCTCTGCCTGTTCCACTGTTACGTTTTCTAATGAAAGACTTGAGAAGAATAGCCTAATTAGTTCACTGAAGGAAAAAAAGCATTAGAGGTTATCTGATCATGGTACAGTGCCAACATCTGGAAGAGAGATTTCTACCAGAAAATAAAGTAGAAGCACAATAAGATGTAGTGGTTGCCAGCTCATTTATGAAAACTACAGATAATAAAGGAAATAGTAATAAAATAGTAAAAAATATACCATCTAAACAACATTAAAAAATCTGCCTAGCAGTGAAAAAATGTTATCTGGTGGAACACCTTTTTAGGAGTGATTAGAAGCACCATTACATTTCAAGCTCTTAAAGACTGATAGAATAAAGTGCTAAAAAAAGAATGGGGAAGAATATTTAATCATCATTTGAATTGTATGATCTGACTTTATATTTCCTCATAAATTTCTGTGACACTAATGTTTTCTGTGACACTAGGATTTCATTAGTAGATAGAAATCATACCTTTGGTGTACTAAATCACACGTGTAAACAGAATTAGTAAAGCCATCCATCCTTGCTCAGAAGTATCCTCATCTGGGAAGACAGGTCCCTTGTCACTGGCTGAATACAAATTCCAATTTGGAATTACATAATTAAGATCCACGTAAAATCCTGAAGGGCTCTTACCTACTAGTGTGTTTAGATCATGCCTGATCTAACCATACTGAAAACTGTAGTCTTGGACCCAGTGCCCTAGCAGCCCCCCAACAGGTTACTTCCACTCAGGAACACACAAATAAGACCAAATTTCTGTTCTGCATAACAGCCTAGGGGAAAGCCTGTACATGTGGGAAGTGGAAAACCCAGTGGTAGGTACCCTGAGCATCTCTTGGTAAGACTATTCCAGACAACAACAAGCCTGGCTGAAGCCAAGTAAAATGGCATTTCTGAAGTTTCTAAATACAGTCTGGAGTAACAGACTAACTAAATAGCGGAGAACTTAGAGTGTTAGAGTTACTATAGAGTGTTATAGTAACAATCTCAAGGACAGCTGGAAAAAGCAGGAAGAAAAGCCTGCAGGGATCGCAGCAACTAACAAGATTCATTGGAGTGGAAGGAAATGAGAGGGCCAGTTTATTTATTGTTACCTTTATATAAAATTTACAGTGAACTAGTCAGACAAATTGATTTTTTAAGAATGTAACAGCTTTTGCCACTGAAACATTACAGATTTCATTATAGAAAAGTAGTTACTCTGTAACATCCAGTGAAACTGGAAAGTGAAGTGCACATATACACAGATTTAGTTATTTTAAACACACGTGAATAAGCTATCATAAGCTATCATCAAGCTAAGTATTCCCCTAGAACACAGACCTAAGGGATCCTCCACACGAGAGTCTGGAAGGAAACTCTACCATGTAACCTTGCCTGTCTCAGTGAATGAGAAGCAATATTGCATTTGAGATTTATCCCTGTTTAGGAAGACGGTCCTAGCTTCGATGTTTTAAGAACACGCAGAACTACCTTTCACCCTCCTGGGGAGGTGAATAGCTCCAAATGGACCTTTCAACCTCAACCTCACATACATCACCAGGCAGTTATCACTCAAGCACACATGGCTAAGGCTAGATTTTCACCTTGTTTTAGTCGATTATGCAGTAGTTACCTGGAGAACCTTTGTCAATGTATGTACACCCAGAAGGTATGGTCTCTTTTCATGGTCTAACTTTGCTACCATAACCTTGCCATTTTCTACATGAAAGTAGATCATTAAAGTAGAACTGAAGCTACTGCAGATCTGATATCTCACATGGAAAGCCCATCAACATCCCCCAAGCACGCACAATCCTGGGATCCATGACAGGTAACTGTTGACTGCCCCAGGGGGTGGAAGCATTAGTTGCAGTGGTTTAGTTCTTCTGGTGACAGAGGGCCACATGATGTGTCCTTCCTCCTCCCCTAACTCAACCAACTGCTTATGTTCATGCACAACACCCTCTGTATGCTTCCCAGAAGTTTAATTAAGCAAATCCAATCTTCTGTGACTGCACAAAGCCTTCCAGCAAGTCCACCTGTGTCACAAACACAAACCAATTAAAAATTGTGATCTGTAAAAAGTAGCAGTGCGACGAGGCCACAGCCATCAGAAAAATTTATCTGACAAATAGAATGTGCTCAAGAAGCTGTCAGGAAAGAAGGCTTCCAGACACAGGATGTGGGCAAAAGGCAGAACAGAGATTGCTGAACATCTTATGTCAAGGATGCTAAGCCACCTGGGACACACCTAGAGGAAGGAAAGTTCTTGTAGAACGGCTGGTCAAAAGAGTAGACACACACATACTCAGAGCCTACTGTTTCTGATAAACATTTTCTGTGACAGACCTTCAGCTGTACAATTCCCACCCCCATATGTTTTCTTAGTTTAAAGTTTCATTAATTCTGCCTGTATTTGCTGGTCTGTGCTGGTCCCTGTGTAGAAAACAAACCAAAGTAAGAAAGACAAAAATTGCAATGAAATGAAGTCCACAGCAAAAGACAATGCAAAAGCCAAAGCAAAAGAAGAAATAATCAGAGAGAAAAGAAGAGAATAAAAAAATAAAGAAAGGTTAAAATGAAGAGATTTTTGTACTCTATTGCTACACAGATCCTTCCACTGTAGAGAAGGTGGAGTTCAACCTACTTCCTAATATGTTTTCATTCTGTTTAGCTAAAAAATGTTACTTGAACAATCAAAAAAAATATCTTTTACAGAAGGTCCTTATACCTGAACTCATTTCATGCTTGTGAGGGATAAAGTAAGCTCAAGGGGCTATAGTGGTAGCACTGATTTTTTTTTGTTGTTACATTGCAGGGCTTCAGGGCTAGAGGACTCACCTTGTACACCTATATGACAAGTGAAACCAGAACTATTAAGTAGAAGTCGTCGGGTCAGTCTGTCAGCACTAATAAGACTTGGTTTGTCCAAACAAGAAGTGATTCTCTTGACATTTTAACATGACTTATTCCTTGTTTATGATGCAATCTCTACATTAAGATAAAATCTACAGACACTAGTATGTGGCGAAGATTTATAAACGTGACCTGAATGCTGGAAACTAATTTGCCTTTCAGATTTAGAAGGCAACTTTTTTGAAGTGGCAGCTGCTAAGTTGCATTAAGGTAAGCATATCTTTCAGTTACAAGTGTTAAATGTTCTCTTTGGTAATAAATCACTGTAGTTTAACTCACTGAAGCTACCAGTACCACACAGCACAAAACAATGGAGGCCAGAACGATAATGGGAAGGAGGAGTACATTACCTACATTACAACTGCAAAAGAAGCTATATGCTGACTATACTAGTAATAGTTTATAGCTCCTGCACAATTGATTTTTTAAACCAAAAAAATAGAATTTCATTAAAATAAATTCCAGAACTGCCTACTTTCCCTAAAAAAAAGGACCATTGTAGTTATATGCAGCAGACAGAATTGTTTTCAAGAACTCCCAAAAAGGTGATCCGATAATCCCCAATAATAAAAAATAAGCACAGCCTTTTGTACTGAGCATATTTTAAAGATCCACTTCAGTTCACTTCTACATGGAGAATGGCAAGAATATGAGCTTGATGTGCAATAAAGGGGCTTCCTTGAACTCCTGAGGGAGGAAGAAGTTTGTCATGCAGACGTCACTACTCTGCAGAAGCTACATTAGAACAAAGCAGCCCTGCCTTCCTGGACTGCAGGAAGCTGATCTGCAAATCCACGCAAGAAGAAAATGCACATGTACTCCTAATTTTTGCCAGTCACTTAGCATGTGATGTTTCTCTATACCCCAGAGACTGGGGGGTCCCTAGACCCCAGAGACACCCAAAGAAATGTTGGTTTCTTCTTTACTTAACTTCCCTTCTCACAGTAGAATCACATCAAATACCTTTGGCATTTAGGCATTCTCCCAGTTCACAAAAACAAATTTTAGCTGTCCCCAGAGTCTGGCAACACATCCCTGACCTCCAAGGAAGAATACCAGGCTTCTCAAGGGACTAAACAATTTCTTCTATAGCATTCAGGATAAAAAGCAAAATAACTTCAAAAAGCTCTTTTTTTCTTTTTTTTTCTTTTTTTTTTCTTTTTTTTTTTCTTTTTTTTTTTTTTTATCTCCTGAGCGTGTTGTTAACCCAAGGCTTGTTCCAGTTAAAACTCATTATATCTGCCTCACATCTAGATACTTTACTCATTGATATTTGTCAATCAATTTGTAGCCTATGTTATTGAAAGTTAAATTAAGCGTTTTTACCTCTGATTTTGCTGTCTGGATAATGTTTGAGAGGTCACTTTAGTCCACATGAATCCAGTGACATCCTCAGCAGATCTTGTTTCCCATGTCTGTAGGAAGTTAAAGCTGACCAATGCAGTAAAAGCAAAAAAAGATATAGAACTTAGGAAAATAAAGTGAAATAGAGTTTGAAATTTCAAAAATTACTCTCAAGATATAAGAAATATGCCTGTATGTGATCAGATGTTCAGCTAGGCACTCAGGCCATCACTCCAAATGACCTTCTGCCTTTGACAGCCTCCCGAACTTCCCTAATTACAGACTCCCTCCTACCAATTACTACAGGCTCCCCGCTGACCTTTTAACCTCCCTTTGCCATTTGCATCCCTGAACCCAGGGCACACTCTGAAATGTAACACAACAAAACTGCATACAGGGTGTCAGGAGCCATTAAGCAAAACTCCACCGGTACTCTGGGCCGTACATGCTCTTGGCACACTCAGAAAAAGGCTTAACTGAGGGTGAAAAGGGAAAGCAGAGCTTGAGGGGGAGAACACAACCTGAGAATGCAAACAAGAGGAGAAGGAACTTGGGAACCAGCAGTGCAGCTGCCAATGCAGGCAGTGCAGAGGTTGGGGACAGGTGCCTACAGCATACAATGAGCGAGTGCAAGTACCTAGTTTAACTTCAGATCACTCTCAGGCAGATCTTCAGAGCAAATTTTTAAGATTCCATTGTTAATTTTCCTGTATATTTTCCCCAAGTCCACAATCCTTTTTTCATCCCTAGCTTTTACAGCATTGGTCTACAGCAACTGCCTCACAGATGCAAGTTTGGAAGATACAATTATACCTCGTAATTCTAAGCAACCCCTCCTATTTTAATTTCTATACACCAAGCTGAAGCTTAGCAAGGGAGAAAATGGATCTTAAGAAGAGACTGGATTTTACTTCAGATAAATATAATACAGGGTTGCTGAGTCACTATAGTCCAGTTTCTACCAACTCACAATAAATACCTCATCTTACCTCAACTGTAGTCCTTAAACCACATAAATCTTTGCATTTGTTCACAAAACAGGGTGCAGTTCAATAAAAGATAAATAACTGACCAGGTAATTTTTGAAGGTATGTTTGTTGAATGCACAAAACAAACACATTTCAAAAATCCTGAGAGAAAAAAAAAAAAAAAAAAAAAAAAAAAAGAGAGAGATATCTTTTCACTAGATTTTCTAGCCATGACAACGGTCCTTAAACATGAGGACAGCTGTGCCCAGGAGTGCAGAATGTGTTCAGGGGGGACAAGATTTCACAGAAAAAAAGAAATAAAAAATCCTCTGCCCCCCTCCTTTTATGTCCAGTCTTCCTTTTCAAAGAAGTTCCCTCCCCTGGTAGTCACAGAATCAAAAAATTGTTAGGGTTGGAAAAGACCTCCCAGATCATCCGGTGCAAACCATCCCCCTACCGCCAATGTCACCCACTGAACCATGTCCCTTTAGCACCACGTCCAGCCTTTCTTTGAACACCCCCGAGGACAAGGACTCCACCACCTCTCTGGGCAACCCGTTCCAGTGCCTGACTTTGGATGAAGAAGAACAGTAGACTGAAAGCTCTGAGTCAGGTTAGGAGCATACTCTGTGCACGTGTCAGCAACACCTCCTCGTCCTCATACAATCCCTATTTGGGAGCTACAGTCATGTACCACAAGAAGTGCACCAGCCACCATGTGAAGTTCTGCTTCATCTTCTCAAAACCTTACCAGGTTCATTAGCAAAGGGAAGGCAGCACAATGCTGGGTTGTCACAGGCTGTGCTCCCCAAGGAGTTGTCTGCCTGGGCAAAAGGTGAAACAAGCAGTGAGAGAAAGTCCTGGGAGCTCTGGGACAACAAGGACTTTGGTGGTGGTTCGGACAAGGAACTCCTAATGACAGACAGACAATAATGAAGGACATGAGGGCCAGCTGGAAGCTGCAGTGAAAGCTTACAAGGCTCATCTAGAAGAGGAAAAGGCTCAGTTAACTAGCATTCAAGGATTTCTGAGTGGAAGAATGCATGGTACAGACCACAGTATAAGTGAAGTGGAGAAAGTGACAAGAGAAGTGGGACGTTTGAACTACCACAGCTAAGAAGGTCTTGTGCTGAAGATTTGAGAACTGCTAAGTAATAGGCAGCTGGGACAGCTTTGAAGTGTGGTAGGTACGTGTTTCTCAGAGAAATGATTTTCAGCACATGCGGCTCCTTAAAGCAATAAGAAGAGATTATTTGCAGGGAGAGGATTAAAACAGGCAATAAAAGTCATGAAAGGAGAAGATTTTAAGCTTCTCATGTTTATTACAGAGTATGATGCTATCCCCAGTCCCATGGTATATGAATGAACAACAACATGAAAAGCTATTTGCAGTTATTTGTGATTCCTTCTCTTTTCTACTTCCCTTTGAGCTAGGCGTACAACATACTGAGGGCTTTGGTATAGGTTCTAGTTGGGTTTTGTATAAAGCAGGTGAAACAATGAGACCTGTTTGTAAAGAAAGGTACTTAGGCAAAACTGTGATTAATTCAGAATTACTGGTTTAGAATGCTTGCTTCTTCAGTAATTTCCACAGAATAGCCCAAGTCTAAAGGCTTCAAACTCAAAGACAAGATGGCCTTTATCCACATATCCAAGAATAAGCACTAGACAGTAGAGGTGTCTCTTGGAAGTACCATTTATTTCTGATCCTCTTTTCCACCACATGCATTGCCTTCTTTTAATATGCATCTCTCTCGCCCACACCCATCCAGCCAACTCCATTCTATCTTCTATATGCTACCAAAAAGAAACTAGATTATGATACTACTAGATTTTTTCACTTCTCAGAAATAAGTCTTGCACCTTTACATTCCTCATTGGCTGCAATAGAAACCTTGTCACAACCTCAAGTGTCATTCACAGGAAAGTTTACAACATTGTATAGTTAAGGTGTGCAACTATTTTAAAGCACTGCAAAGGAATGGCTGGTCTGGCAACAATTGTAGCTGTCACTCATCTGTCCTCAGCATTTCAATAAACAGTAATACAGTAAAGCACCAGATATCATGTCTTCACAGAATCACCTAGGTTGGAAGAGACCTCCAAGATCACCGAGTTCAACCTCTGACCTAGCACTAACCAGTCCTCCACTGAACCATATCACTAAACTCTACATCTAAGCCTCTTTTAAAGACCTCCAGGGATGGTGACTCCACCACTTCCCTGGGCAGCCTGTTCCAATGCCTAACAACCCTTTCTATACAGAAGTTCTTCCTAATATACAACCTAAACCTCCCCTGGCGCAACTTTAGCCCATTCCCCCTTGTCCTGTCACCAGGCACATGGAAGTCTTGTCTCTAGATACAAAACTATGAAATGCACCAACACAGTACAACGGCTTTGACAGACAGCTGTGTGGTACTACTGCTTCATTATACCTTTAGGAAAAAATACACAGGATACTATCAAAGTACAGTAAAGAACGTATTTCAATGGAGTTTTGATTCCTTTGCTCAATTCAATTAAGTAAAGAAGCATTTTACAGTCACACTCCCAGTGAAGTCAATAGGGATCTTCCCATTCACTTCAACAGAAAGATGATTAAAGAGCACTGCTGTGCGTCTACTGGAACATGACACATGGCTACAGGGTGACTGAAAGCACAGGAAGAAAAATATCAATACTAGTTCTTCTCTCATCATCTCAATCACCATTGTTTCGCACTCATAACCACATCACATCCATCTAGCTGCAGACACATAGCTGATGCCAACTCACAGCAGCATTTTGCTAAAACAATAGCTTACTGAGCTTCTGATGCATGGTTTTTTCCCTCCGTTATAATGCCGTGAGTGTCAAGAGTTACATCAACCAACTCTACGGCAGGCCAGCAACCGATCCTTTGAAAGCAGCGTTTGTACATCCCGCCAGAAGCGGTTCATCATGACCACACACTGCCAACGCCAAGACATTTCGCGACCGACTACTTGGAGCGATGCCCAAGAACTTACAGCTCAGCTCCGTGGCGAAGGCATCCCCCTACACTTCTTTTGGGGAGGGAAAAGAGCGTGAACAGAGACAGAAGGGAGCAACCCGGGCGCTTACCAAGCCACCGCAGATGCTGAAGACAGCCATGTGCGCCTCCTGCGCGTTGACGTGCCCGCGGTAGAAGCAGTGGCGCAGATCTGGGGTCACCTGCTCCCGCGGGGCCCCGACGTGCACCGTGGTGTACTGAGCGGCGATGAAGGCGGCATCAGCGCTCAGGTTGAGCTGGAAGACCTGCCCGTAGGCAGCCAGCTGGTAGTGCGTGCGGAAAGCCAAGGGCTGCGGCGGGTCCTCCGAGCTCCTCTTCCTCCTGCTGAAGTGATGCGTGCGAGGGAAAGCTTCGCCGAACTCATTCACCCGCACGGGCGTGACGATCTCGTAGGAGGACAGCCGCTTCACCAAGGTCTCTGCAGCGGACAGACGGACAGACGGACACTCAGCCTCCCCGGGGCAGCTCGGCAGCCACCTCCGCCCGCTCCCTGCCGCTGACAGTACCGAGCCGCACGGCTCTCCAGAAGCTCCCCCCCCTCCAGCTCCGCGGCCCCTTCCGCAGCCCCCCGGCACCCCCCGGCCGCCTCCTCCTTTGTTGCCGCTCCTTTACCTTGCCCGGGGTGGAAGCGGAGCCCCCGCGACCCGGCTCCCAGCAGGGCGAGGGGGCAGAGCACGGCCGCCAGCCACCCCGCCGCCCGCATGGCTCGCTCCGCCCGCGGCGCGCCCGGGGGCCGCTGCCTCAGCCGCTGCCACCGCTCGGCTCCCTCATGCCGCCCCCAGCTCCCCTCCTCTCCTCCTCCTCCTCTTCTCCTCCTCCTCCTCCTCCTCGGTGGGCGAGGGCGGCCCGGCCTTTCCCTTTTTCCCTCCCTCCCTCTCTCCCTCCGCCTTCCTCCTCTCCCTCGCCCCTGCCGCAGCCGCCGCAGGCGAGGCTGCCCGGCCGCCTTCAGGCGGGGGCCATCCCCGGAGCCGAGCTTCAAAGCGGGGCCGCCCCCGGGGCAGGACGGCCCCAATGGCGGAGCGCAGCCGCCCGCCGCGCAGCGCCTCCTCCGCCCGCGCCCCGCCGGCAGGCTGAGGGGGGACAGGGCCCGGCCGGCCGGCGGGGGAAAGGTGTCACTGGAAGGGGAAAATGGGGCTTTGGGAGCAAACGCTGGTTGTGGTTATTTATTTTTTTGAAGGAGAATCGGGGAGGTTGGCAGTCCCGGGTTCACCCCGGGAAGGGCAAAGGGAGCTCCGTGAGGTTAGGGGGTGGCCCATCAGCTCCTGTGGTTGTCCACATGCAGCCCGCTGACCACCTTTAAGGTACCTGAGTTTTTACACATGGGTAGGGTGAGGACCTCTTCACGCACAGCTTTGAAGGAAGGGGATCTTGGCACAGAGCGCAGCCTGACACCGTGGTGTCAACAGACTCGACTTGTTCTTTAACGCCGAATCCCCTGCTTATTCTGTCTGGGCAAAGTCTTCATAAAACTGCTTAAAGCAGCATTCAGGAAGGCCCTGCATCTATTATGTGGAGATTACAGACTATCAACCTTGCTGAAAATGGTTTGTTTGGAGGCTTACAGTCACTATCAGCCAGTCTGCCCCAGCGAGCAGGAGGGTCCCCAGCCCACCCCTTGCTCACGTGTGGGTTGTGTTATTGTGTCTCTTCTACAGCAGCACTTTGAGGTTGTCCCAGCGGCTCCTAGAGGCAGTGGGATGCCTGGAGTAAGGCAGGGTCCCCACACAGGACCTTGAGGAGCCCAATGAGTCTGTTCAGTAAGGGCAACTCCAGGATCGATGGCCCAGGATACCTCTCGACCTTCCACATACAAAGCCTGTGCCAACCTAGTGCCAGCCGCAATCCTTTAAAGGGGTGCAACCCCATCTGTGTTAATTATACAGTATTTATATTGTATATTATATGCTGTATACATAACGTCAGTATTTATTAACAGCTTAATAAGTAACATTCTATACATTCATTATATTGAGCAGCTAAATTAAATATTTTTTCAAAGTCTTCCTTCTTAAACTAGATTTGATCTTAGGTATTCCAGAAAGTTTGCTGATTGCATTGCTGCTGCAACAGGGATTTAGCCGCAGAAGTTCTCAGTTCTTCTTGTTAAAGCTGTTGCCCTTTTCTCAGAATAAATATTCCAGAAAAGGATGACAGGGAGATGGTATTTTCACAGCCTCAAGAACAAAAAAAGTTTGCCACGAAATACAGACAAGTTAAATATTGGATGCTGCAGCGTTCAGCATTGCTGTCTAAGTTCTGTGGATGTAGCCCACATACATGCAAATACATAAATCTTTTGCAGAAAATAGCATTGCATATTTTAAGGCCATAAGGACACACTGGGCCGACCTTGTACATAACTCAAACTACAAAAATCCCTCCAATCAACTCTAGTCTTTATAGTTGTAATTAAACCTGTATCTTTGGGTTAAAAAAACTTGAACTAAAAAATCTCCAGGCTGGAGAATTCATTTATCTGATGACCAATTACAGTTAAAAATGTACATGGAATGGAAGAATCATTTTCAGCTTCTGAAATCTACATGAAAATATCTACAAAGCATATAACTATCGTGACCAAGGTTTGTAAACTGGAAGCGGGTCTAGTCAATGCAGTCTGAGATCCATGTGTTTAGCCACCAATGCTCTCCAGAAAATGTGCACTGTACATACAAATTTTTTTTTTTTTTTTTTCCCCAAAAATATTCCTTTTGTCTTCTCTTTATAAAGTGCTTGGTCTCAAACTTTTCTTGTCTGCTTCAACAAATAGTAAGTCAGGTATATAAAGCTGTTTATAACCTTGGTAAGTGCTGTGTTCAATGAGCTTGTTTATCGGTGTGCTGGTGGCCAAGATAATGTGAACAACTTTTGAGGCTGTACCTCCTCATAGATGAGCTCTATAAAGCGCTTCTGCTAAATTTTAAATCAGGCCGTGTGAATAAATCTTCATCAGATCATATGAAACAGCATTAAAAAAGTGAAGAAAAAGAGGTCCATGTATTGCTGTAAGATGTAGTGACTTGGCTGGTACTTAAGCCAGTGTCTTTGTGAGTACCAAGGTTCCAGAAAAAGGTGAAGACACAATGCTCTTTATTGTTGTTACAATTACTAATTGGAAGCCATACCAGTTGCTAATTTGTCCACCATTACACATGCTGGCACTACTGGGAAGAGTATGGCCGCGTGTGTCAGAGCTTGAAGTACCTCTTCTGTCTTCATGCTGTTTTGCAGTCTAGTTCACTTGTTACTGTTGGAATCTTGTAAGGTGGAAATGGAGTCAGAGGACATGCTTTCTTCTCCTGAAGAATGAATGAGATGATCAGGCTCTGAATGAAGGTGAGTAGTAGAGAAAGAACCTTCACTGCTCGAGTCAGTTTCCCCTGTTGGAGCCCAGGATTGTAGAAGAGATATCTGGATTGTTCCAAAGCATATTGGTATTTTTGTCTGGCACAATCCTGAGAATATTGAGTCTTGTTGGAAATTAAGAGTAGTATGTATTTCCAGCATTTTAGAAAAGGCAGTATTTACTTCAAAATGCGAGTGTCTCAGAAATGATAACAATTTCTCTTAGATGCTGTTTTAACATGCTTAACTTTTCCTGTATTCCCCATTAGAATGGAACACTTCTATAGTAAACATGGAAGGTCCATTTCTGTCTAAAGATAGACTTAGAGCAATTTAGAATTCACAACATTTATTTAGATTGCAAACGTTGTTCAGTAGTTCCTGGTAGTGCCATGGTACTATTGCTAAAAGAAAATCTGGTGCCAGTTGGGCCGATTTTTTCAGTTATGTTTTCAAATATTCATCTTAAAGAAAAAATAAATTTCAAAAAGTGTCCAGATTCTACAGTCACATTTTCCAGACGTCTGGTGATTTAGATCATGTCAAGCATTCAAATCTAAACCTTCTTTGTATGTAGAAACCACTACTTTCTCAGAACACCAGTGTATTTAACAAAAAGAGAAGCCCTACAGATATAATGCACAAGGCTGATTTTCAATCACAAGATGGGTTAGCTGTGCAGGAGCAAAGGAGAAATACAGGATTTTTTTTAGGCAGTTGTAGTAGTATTCAAGTTACCTGAATGGCTTTGGGCAATAAGCTGCGGTCATTCAACCTGACCTCTGCCCATATGGCATCAGTTTGAGTCTTGTGATAAGTAAATATAACCCTGTATATCAAAGGAAGGGGTATATTTTTATTAAGAGGAAACATAAGTGCATCAGAAAATTCACAAGGCATAGGCATAGTGTGTTTGCTATGACATTAAGAGGTATAATGGTGAGGCATGAGGATGAAACAAAGCTGGAGAATTACAGAGGCTTTTTTAAGGAGCAACTGCAGAAATACATAATGAAAGAGTGAGTTGAAAAATAGCATTGGTTTTAGAATAATTGGTGACAGCCCTACAGGATCTGCTGTCTGCAAAAGAACTGATGAGGGGCCGGGTAGGCAACGGCAGCCTATGCTACAGCGACCCTGGCTGCAGATGGAGGCTTTTGGATACTGGGGAGAGCCTGGAAAATGTAGACTTCAGGAGAAAAACCTTCATTTTGTTTGGAAAACAGGCAGGTGGGATCTAGGCCCTCCCTCGCAAAGGAGTCCAGAAAAGCTGTTCAATGGACAAGAACAACTTCTCAAAGCACAAGAACTATTCATCCCCATCTATCAAGAAAACAGGCAGGCTTAGCAGGCTGCCAGCATGGCTGGTGGGGACATCCTGACTGAACTCAAAAGCAAACAAATAAATAAATGAAAACCTACAGAAAGTCACAATGAACTACCCCTAATGAATATGGAAGCATCGCCCAGGCACATACAATTAAGAAGGCCCAAGCCTGGCTGGAGCTGAAACAAGCAGGGGAATGAGGTTTGCTTTGCCTAGAATGAAGAAGGCTAAGGAGTTGTGTCAAGTACCTGATGGAGAGGTATAAGGAAGACAGAGCCAGGTGCTTCTCACAGGTGCACACTTAAACAACTAAAATGCAGTGGTCAGAAGTTGCAGCAAGGGAAACTCCAACTGGATATATGGGGAAAAAAAAAAAAAAAAAAAAAAGCTATAAATGTGGGGTTGAGTGCTGGAACAAGGACCCAGAGAGGCTGTGCAATCTCCATCCTTGTAGATACTTGAAATTCAGCAGGACAAGAAGGCACTGAGCAACTTGATCTGACTTTTGAAATTAGCTTTGAGTAGGATCTTTGGCTAGATGACCACCAGTGGCTCCTTCCTGCCCAGATTAATCTTTGATTCTATTAAATTTGAAAGTATCCTGGAGAAATCCATGGAGACCAAAGTGTTTTCACTTAGGAAAAAGAGAATCATTAGCCCTACTAACAGAACAGAGATATGAGGGGAAAAAAAAAAAAGCAGGAGAAAAGCTACAAAGAAATGGAACAGATAGAAAGGAGAAGAAACTGAAAATATTTGGCAAGTTATCAAGGTTGGAAGTTTCAGATGGGTAAGGCTCCAGCTAAGGCCATGGGACTGTGCTGGTTTACAACTGCAAACACAGTCCTCAGAGATGTAATGTATTCCGACTTAATTAAATCTGCACTGACATTAAAGCTTGCTATTGAACAGTTGCCTTTAAAATGCCTCCTACATTAGTGAAATAAATCCATCTATTTACACTGTTTATTCTTTTCACTTATCTCTTTCAGTGGAAATGTTTGGAATGAAGCGTGTTGTGCCAATTACTTTACAAATGAATGAAATAGAAGAATATTCTGTGCTCGCTGAAACCACTTGCCTTCCTCAGGGTTTCAGTGGGACTGCGTGGACCAACTGAATCGCAATTATGTCATGATTATTCAAATATTTGCCGTGTACACTTAATGCACTGCAGGAGATAAGGCTTTCCAGATAAAAGAGTGGGATTTGTAAAAATGCACATTTAGTGGTTAATGAATTTCCTCCTTAGCTCCAGCACATTCTAGCCCAGATTAGCTATTAAATCATTCTGGCTGTCCTTGCCTCCGTTTTTTTAAAGTGGTCTTTTGTAAGTGGTTTGATTGAAAATCACAAAGTGGGAGATAGTAGCAGGATAAAAGCCAGTTGTTTAGAAAAGGCAAAGGCTGCATTTAAGTGAGATTGTTATTAAAAACAAGATTGATGAACAAATTTTATTTAGAGAAGAGGACTAGATAAAGTATGTATTCTACATCCTCATTACTATACCTTGGCATTTTTCTGTCTTGTGAAGTACAATTTAAATCAATCTTCCAGGCTTTTTATTTACTGTTCTTGTCAAGAGACAAAGCCCATTGCACAAATGTACTCAGTCACTTCTTGTGTTCATCACCTTGATTGATGGATATCCTGAGAAGTCTCAGAGGTTATATTTGTACTGTGATAGGACATACACCATGGAGTCCCCCCATCCCTGGCACCAGCTCAGGAGTGGCTTCATTCCCTGTTGCTCGAGGCCACTGAGGCCCCTGTCACCAGGAGTGGGCTGGCCTTGCCCAGGTGCTCAGCCCTGAAGGGAGCACAGCTCAGTGCCATGGCTCTGCTGTGCCCAGTTGGAGGGAGACATCGGTCTGGATGGACTCATGCAGGTGACCTGTATATGGTGACAGCT
Organism: Aythya marila; assembly: GCF_965140915.1. Classification (NCBI taxonomy): domain Eukaryota; kingdom Metazoa; phylum Chordata; class Aves; order Anseriformes; family Anatidae; genus Aythya; species Aythya marila. The sequence continues at coordinate 175,662,199 of NC_139042.1, read as the reverse complement.
GGGCTGTTCTGTGTGCCCAGCTGCTGCCGCTGCAGGCAGCTTTGGCTTGTGAAGTATGGTGGGACTCAGGGCTGGCAATGTCATCCATAAGAACACCATCAGAGCCGTTTAGCAAGGTCTCTGGGCATGCTCCAAATAACTTTAAGCCCATGTTAGTCTGATTCTCCACCCTGCTTTCCCTTCCTTAGGCACATGCCATGCCATGCTGCCCAGCCCTCAGCTTCTCTTCCAGAGGGCTGCCCACCCGCCAGCCCAGCTGCAGCTCCAGGTCTGCACGTGGGCATCTATCTATGAGACCCCACAGTACAGGAGGATATCATAGAGGTCATGATGAAATATTGCCACCCACACAAGCAAAATAGAAGCTAAATTGCCTTAGAGTCTTAATAAAAGTCCTAAGTTTATTTAAAATGTGCCCTGGATAGCAGAGCTCTAGGGTCTTCTCTAGTCTTGAGAGCAGGGTGCCAAGGTCTGTGAGATTTGAGCAGTGTATAAATATGGGCGAGGGTGTGAGGACAGCAGGGGTGCTGCTGGAGAAGCTCTTAGATAAGTCAGGGGGCTTACCCTGGCATGGTCTGATCCTCCCTCCCCGGAGGGACTGTCCCTTCCACCAGCCTGGCAGCCCAGGAGTGCATTACTCTGTGTGCGGTGTGGGTGCTGAGGACACCAGCACACTGAGGAGCAATTCAGTGTGAGCATGTAGATGAGCCAACGAATCCAGAGAATTTAACAGGAGTGAAACTAGAGCCCTGGTAGCACGCCGTGATCGTATAGTGGTTAGTACTCTGCGTTGTGGCCGCAGCAACCTCGGTTCGAATCCGAGTCACGGCATCACCACGGCACACAGGCTCCAACAGTTTTTGCCCAGGGAAGTGGTTGAGTCACCTTCCCTGAAGGTCTTTAAAAGACATTTAGATGTAGAGCTCAATGATATGGTCTGGTGGTGGACTTGTTAGTGTTAGGTCAGAGGTTGGACTTAGGTGATCTTGGAGGTCTCTTCCAACCTAGATGATTCGGTGATTCTGTGAAATCAATGAAATTTTATAGAGTCCAGTAGAAATCTGCAGGGGTTTTGAACAACATTATCAATTATTTCAACAGTTTGATGCAATAATCTGTTTCATTCTTAGGACGATTCAAAAGATTTTCAGATGGTGGGGTTTGCCCTATGGCATGTATGCATTTCTGTTATTATCCACTTTAAAAGTGTAATATTTGTGCAACAGTGATCATTTATTCTGCATAATGTCTGCACATTTACTCTTCCCTTAATCAAAGGTAAATGGAAGTTCATTACTCTTACATTATTTAACATGCAGCCTTTTGCCAAGTTTCATCTTGTGAAATACAGGCTTACGTAGTGACTGCCATGGTGATAAGACATACCATACTGTGTAATTGGAACTGGTTTCCCATAGCTTTTATTGGGATCTTGCATTACTTTTGATGGAAATAATTTTGCAGTATTGTCTTTACAGCAATTTCAGAAAATGAAATGCTATCTTACTGGTAAAATTGTTTGCAAATAATTAAATATATGCCACACAGTCATAGCTACTAATTTAAGCATTGATTCAAATAGGTTTGTTGTGTTATAGGTGAAGACAGGCGCTTTGATATCATTACAAATCAGCTGGGAAGATAAGTGAAGAAGCATGTGCCAGCTACAAGGTATCACACCCTGGGTTGTGCAATCCCCATGAAGTACAGGGGCTCAGTGTCCCGGGACAGGAGCTGGCAGACTGCTCTGTGCTTTCTGCTAACCCCAGGGCAGGAATCTTGCTCTGAACTTCACCCCGTCTTGGAGCTCCGTCAGCACAGTGCACCTGTCACTATCAGCCAGAGGAATTTCAGCTTTCCAGGGCAGACAAGCGTAGGTCACTGTGTACTCATGGAGGTGAGTCCGTAAGAAAAAAAACTTCCAACCTGAGGTTCACGAGTGACCCCACACAAATCATTCAGAAAAATAAGAATTTCTGTAGTGTGAAGACAAAAGCATGTGCACTCACTCTGCCAAAAATGCAAGTTTTATTTCTTTTCAGTCACAAGCACACTGCAGCTGTTACTTTGGCTCGAGAGAAAGTATTCCTACACTAAGGAGACATAGCGCCCAATTCATCTCTCGTATCAACCCTGTTAGTTATGCAAGGGATAATTTGGCTCACATAGCACTCTCCTAGCTACCAAGCCTTTTTCAGAGTCTCACTCTGGGTAGCACCCTAAAATTACTCCACAAGAGAATGCAGCTTTAATATTGCAAGACACTACCAATGGTCATATCATGTGAGTATCAAATTGCTAATAGCAAGTGAAAAAGCTCCTCATTGTGCTAATTCAAACCAGTGCTTGAATGTGTTATCCTGCAGTGTTATCCCACACCCTCCAGAAATGCTGTCTTTAGCAGGAATTAGACTACTCAAAGTCAAAAATTTTTGTTAAAGTCCATATGAGAAAGCTGCACAAAGGATCCCGAAGCATCTCAAGTGAATTCATTGTGCTAATATGGCTGTACAGAGAGATAAAAAAGATTAGTAAGAGCATATCACTAGGGCTACAACAGCATCATGAGACAGCCTCATATCACGGTGTTGCGATTTGGAGAGGGTTTGAGCTTTTGCACTAACTTCACTGTTCTAACATTATATTACAGCAACATCTCAGATTCATGGACCTTAGTTGTATCTTGCTGGGCAAGATGTTATCATTCAATATTGGAATACCATTCATATATTAGAATATATAATTCTGAGTATGCAATTGCTGGATACAAAGGGTGAATGAAATTTTCTATAGCATTAACAGACCATTCATGGAAACAGTGTGTGCTTCATGTCTTGCAAGAAACTTCTAGGAACAGAGTTGTCAGCTCTCTGCCAGGTGACAGTCACTGAATTGGCCCACCACCAGCTACCATCTTCATTCTGTTCATTCACATACATGATTTTTTAACCTCTCCTCATGCACTATTTTTTCCCAGTTGGAGAGTCACAAGAAAAACTGACTGCCAGGACAAAGAATGGATGAGGGCTCCAGTAGCAAAACAACAAAAAACTATGTGGGGAACTGTGTTTATGGTACCCGTTCTGTATACACTCAACATTCAAAGCTGAGTTATGGGTAGAGGAACCCTCCTTTTTATAAAATAAGTGTTTTTCCTTGATAGAAACATAATATATACTTTTAATAATTTGTTGTGTTTGTGGTGGTGGTGTTTTTTTTTTTCTCCGATATGTACACTAAGACGCTTACCAAAATTAATTAATTTCAGTTACTTCAGTCACCCTGGTTTGGAATCCATAATTTTGTCAGGCTTGGCAATGTTGTATTTCAGATTTCATTAAATCTGATTTTATTATTTATTCTATATTTATTATTTACTATTTATTCAGATTTTATTAAATCTGAAGTGTTATCTCCCAATAGTCAGGTTGTATGTGCTGTCTCTGCAGAAAGCAGCGATGCCCCAACCGGACAAACTGAATACAAATTCAAGGGGAATACACTGAGATTTTTATTTTGATAAACAAATTTTCATTCACCAGATTATTTTGACTGAATTTAATTTTAGATTTACAAAACTAATGAAGGATGAGAGCTTTTTTATCCCAGCCATCAGTTGCAGAATTGATCTAAGGGAAAACCCAGGTTTAATCCTATTTCATCCAAAGGAGATTTGATCTGATGTTTCCATTAGCTATGCAGTAGAGTAAGCTGGGCATGCTTGTAACCCATTTTCTTGATGATGTTCCACTATATATTTTCCACATACTTTCCATTTCGCTAGCGGAAAATCTGTTACAGTATAGCAGTTAGATCAGCTTTCTGTTGCATGGTTTCATATCTCGTTATGGCAGCAACAGAAAATAAACTCCAGGATCCTGCATCATTCTTGTTGAGGTCTGTAAGCCTGGGGTTATGGAGTAGAACTTCTTTCCTTATAGCTGGAGTTCTCTGCTTTACTTCTGAAAGCTTGAAAGAAATCAAAGTAGAAGCTTCTCCAGATTTACCTTTTACATTCTTTTGTCAAGAATGTCAGTAAAAATATTTAGATCAGGTCTGAACAAAGGAATTAAAATAAAAATATGTTTCAGGCCCTGAACAAAAAGTTAATAGTTTTGTATACTGCCACACAGGACGTGAAATATTTTCCTTTCATGCTTACATTTGTGCACAGATTTGAGGATGGACAGGTCAGAAAGTGTAAATTATGTGTAAAAAATAATGTGTCAAAATGTGTAAATTATGGGATGTTGGTACAGAAGTACAAGGATAGTTTCCTCAGTGCTTCAAAAACTGATTTATTAAGAGGTTACATTATTTTTCTGAGATGCCACTGTTCAACTTGATGTAAGACTTATAAAGTCACTTCCAACAAGTGAGAGGTACAAAACCAACACATTTCACTAAAACCAGCATTCAGAGAGAGTGTTTGTGCTTCTGTAACTAGGACACAAACTTTAACATTAGTGACAAGCAAAATCCAAATACCTATTACTGACAATCCTAACTTTCCTGCCAAAGGGTTTTGTGTTGTAGATCCTGTTTGCTAAGCCCTGAGGCAGAATCACCAGTACATTTGTTTTAAGAACTTGTAGAGTCACAATATGGACAATACTTGGGTCAGTTGTAAACCACTTTGAATTTGAGCCATCTAGCAACAAGACACTTTCACTCCCTCTTTTTTCTCCTTCCTAAGACCAGTTCCCTCTTCTTTTAAACATTTTAATTTCTAAAACCAAAGATATATTAAGTTTTTGTACTCAATAATGTGTTTGTTACTAAAGAATGAGAAAGCCCAAGTAGTTCCACTGTGATTTTAGCATTACTCTCCCACACATGCATAACGATAAGCTCTTTCATGACACTTTTAAACAATTATGAGCAGTCTTATTCAATAGACAGTAAAAGTCTGAAACCCTTTCTCATTGTGGATTTGCCTGCCTACAGAAATAAAACTGTTACATTGCACCTTTGCCAAAAAAGAGCAACTATAGCTTTGGCTAATTGCCTATTCTTGAAACTTATGAAATCTATTAGATACTTTTGAAACTTTGTTTAGTGCTAGTTATTCTTGAAAACACATCCTAGCATAGAGATATCAGTCAAGATCTTTACTACTACCCCATCCTCTGATCATCTCGAACTACAGAAGATTATGCACCATTTATGTGCACAGAAAACATGAATTAAATGTTCATAGACAAACTGCACATTTTCCACTTCTGGTTTATCCTAATGAGAAAGGGCTTTTAAATATTATTAAAATAAGGTTTTCTTAAAGGTTGCAATAGAGATATGCTGACATACAGATCTGTGCATTGTATAATACTGCAACTCACAGAATTATCCAACCACAACCACATTTACAGGGAAAATTGCTTTGCTGAGATGCACACTTCCTTCTGGACACAAAACTACCTCTATGTTTAAATAGTGAGTTACCTGTAAATCAGTCATTCTCTTAGGCTGGCCACAACAAATCAATGTGCATATGGAGAAATGTCACATTTGCGTTCTTGTAAACTATTCAAAAAGAGTGGTTATGGTAATTTCTAAATGGCTACCCTACTTTTGTTTCTGGAATACCTGGACAGTCTACATCCTAGTTTATAAATAATGAGATTTTACTACTACAGATACTGCACCATCCCCTGTGGCTTGACATCTTGTAGTCAAGATATCCAATGCAAAGCAAGTACCAAAAAAAAAAAAAAAAAAAAATAAAAATAAAAATCTGAATTAAATTGAATATTTGGATTTGGTAGGAAACCAAAATAAATTAAGAGATAGGAAAGCATAATTCTTAAAACCTGGATCATCAGATTCTGATTTTTTTAATTAATTGCAGCCTTTTGAACTATCTAAAATTATCAGAAGACTCCTGGGGAAACACCTAGATTAAAATACCAGTTACAGAAAGAGTTATAATCTTGTCATCAGTATTCAAAAACATCAGCCGAATTCCAGCTGTATCCCATCCAGCAGGTGGTAGGAGGAAATAGTGCCTTGTCTGATACAGTGATCCCAAGTCAGCAGGTGGTGGCATCACTCAGATTTTTAATAAAAAACAAATGAGCCTCATCAGGAAGATTAAAAACAAATAGAGAAAAACAGCATACCTCCTTAATATGTGTTACTGATTCACTTCACAAGTATTTCAACCAGTTGCATTAACTCAAAAGCATGTAAGTACGGGAGCTGTCTTAATACAATGAAGTCAGTATACATTACATATATATTGTCTGTTTATTGTTTCGGTTTTAGTTTTCATACTGAACCTACTATTTGCTCTTTAAAAGGAGTGCAAAGATACTCTGAAGTCTCCATTACCCCATGATCCTTCTGTTGTTTTATTCAGTGGATCTGTCTGCACACAGTCTGCAAAGTGCCTGCAAACTTCTTTGCTCCCAGAGGGTCACCAGTGACGTCCTGGTTACGCTCCTCTTCCTACATTCATTGCACTCCAGGCCATCAATAAGAAAATGTTACTTTAAAATATGCAATCATATTTCTTTGGTGAGGTAATGTCATGTGCTCTGTTATTCCCCTTTTCTAAACAATATTTTCATTTATACAGTTTATGATTTTTTTTCTCCTAACTTCCTTTCAGTTCATTTACTATTCAGTACATATCCTCACAGAGAAATAGATTTTAAAAATTCAGCAGATATACCTGTAACAGTTATGTTCTTTTATGTTATTATGTATGCATTTTCTAAGAAATATAGCTTTGTTTTCAATAGTCAAGTTCCCTTAAACTTCTGTTTCTAGAGGATTTTGCTGCTGAATATACTCTTTTTTTAACAAGTATATTCATGCACACACACTGTTCTCACAGCTGACTCTAGGCTGTACACTATGTTCAGTGATAGTTTTTTATACTCATAACTTGTGGCCATTAAATACAGTCGTTCTGGTTTTGAAACACTTTACCTCCAATTTTCTCAAAAGCATACTAGGGAGAATTACGCTCTCGATTTGCTACGAGATAACTACTGATAATACATGGAAACTTCTACAGCTTTCAGCAGCCTGCTTTGACACACGCCACTTGCATGAGTGAATGCCCCAACAATATGCTCTTGTGTGCACGCAGTAACGCATTATATAATACTGCAGGCACAGTAAAAGGCTCGCTCAGAAATATGGCCAGCACATTATGTATCTGGAAGTAGAAACTAACCCGTGTTGCTTACACAATACTACTATTATTACTGTATCTCATGCCTTGTTGGAAAATAATTATTTGCTTCCACATTTAGTAAATACCAAACTTTCCCGTGCATTGCAATATGCCTATTGAATTTGTCCAGGTTTTTCTGATACCAGCTTGTTGCAGTTTACAGACAGACATGTAATACCTTGCAGAGGGACACTAAAATGTAATTACCTGTGTCTTTCCTACTGTTTGTTGTTGTTGTTGTTTGTTTGTTTTTAAAGATGAAAAAAATTAGCAGCAATGACCGACTGTGGCGAACTGTTAGACAACCAGAATCTACCTGACCCAGTTCATTCCTTTTAAGAAGGTGATAAAACATCTAAAACTTGATCTGCATAACCACAGAAAAAAAATCCTACAGGGAAACAGATATACTCCTTGCCTGACATACTAAATCTGAATATATTAGGTAGACTTCCCATGGTCTTTTTGAAAAACCTTTATGAAAAAAATAAATGGTGTTAGATTTCTTTTTTAAGCTATAATTTCTGCAGGTAGTATTAATGTGTTAAATATTCCATGTGCTTTAGTTATATACTTTTGACTTTTTCTGATATTAGTGGATATAATATGAATGGAGAGAGCAGCAGAAGGCTTCAAATTTAAATGAAAGGCCCTAAAGCTGGAGAATTAGAAAACAGCATCCTTTTATAAGGAGGGTTTACAAGTGGAAGTGGACTGAATGTCACACATCCAACCGGGGTCCTGGCCAAGGAAACAGCCCAGCAGGAGATGAGAGGGGAGATCTCCTCCTGCAGCATTTGGCCCAGTGACCGGAGAGAAAGCCAAGTGAGGTGGGGTGACACCAGGGTGGAGGTGACAAGAGGCAAAAAGCCACTAGCCGTTCACGTCAAGGGCTGGAGGGCAGGAGTCCAAGCACGGCCACTGGACACTTGCCTTGCACTTACTGGCAGGCCGAGCTGGCTAAGCACAGCAAGCATCTCTTTCCTAATTCTCAGGGACTTGAAACGTATACCTGTGCTGTGCTAGTATTTGGAGCTTGCTGGGTTTGTTGCTGGCAAATATTGAGAAAGGCAAGCTTCTGGAGATGAAAGCATTTGCGTGGAGCTGAGGAGCTATGGACACTCATGTAAATGAATACTCAGAAGTATTTTTGCCGTGAAAATCTCCTGGCATTTTGAAAGCTTGCTGTGCTTAGTGAGCAACACAGAGAAGGGATGTATAACAGTGTGCTCCAGGAGCAGCTGATTCCCTGCCACATGAAGCATTCCTTGTTCTCTTGTAACTCTCCTGTGTGCCCAGAGGCAGAGAGGGAAAACCCTCACACAGGGGGACCAAAGAGCAGCAACCAGAGCAAGTACTGTGAGGCACACACCTCTCAGAAAGACTTTGATGCATGGACATGAAGCTGCAGGGCCAAATAAAGGGCATGAGGGTGAGCAGCAGCTCTGAGACCCATCCAGGAGGGGCTGTGCTGGGTTAGGGGGCACGTAGCAGCCAGGACTCACGGCACGATTCAAGAAGGCCTCGCGTTTCCCTCAGGCTCTCTGCAACACATCCAGCAACAACAGGCTATTCTCAGCACCCTCTGGTAGAAACACTGACCAGATGATCTCCACGCAATGCAAATAGATATATTTTCCCACATCACTGCTCTTGTAGTTTTGTTTTTGTTTAAGTTTTAAAACCTTAATCCCTAAAGAGAGCTACATCGTATAAAATAGAAATGCAGAGCAAACACCTTGTTATTTCTGAATGTTGATATTAAATATCTGCTTTATTAATATCTCCTTTTATCTAGCCATTTTTAGTGCAGGGAGGGAGATTACCTTGATTGCTCTAGCTTCAGCTGCATCCAAGTGCTCCTGCTGGGGTAAAAGTGCCAAAAGGCTCCTGAATAAGAGCAGCTGAACGATGAATGTAAGGAATTAAACTTTTTAGGAAAACCTGCCACGCACTAAGCAAACCAAAAGCAAGGAAAACTAAATGTGAAACTGCACGTGACTCCTACGAGAGTGGCAAAGGACAGCATTTTGGTCAGAGACCCAGGCCACACTACATCCCTCTTCTAAAGCCCAGCAGTGCTCACTCGCCTGAGAGCTCCAAATCACCTATCTGGGCAAGCATATCCCATTTCACTCCCTGCTCATGCTTCCTGGAGCAAGCAGGAATTATAAATAGGTGTTACTGTAAACCTCACCCCTTGCTCTGGATTTTGGATAGTAGGCCAGATCCAGCTGCATAAGAAGAAATTTTATGGGGTCAGTGCAGCTCCTGGCAACATCAGCGGGACTTCTGCAACTAACGTCGAGGACAAGGGATTGACTGAGGTGTGAAATAATCCTAACAGCACCTGTATTTTTCAGAATAATAATGTATTTTTGCTTGAACAGAGAGAGTATCAAATGTACCAGTTACGGAAGCAGCAAATTTTGATAATTGCTTAAAAGTTAATTCCATCCTTCCTAACTATCCAACATTTACTTCTACTACAAATTAAAAACATGGAGGTGTTTCAGGCTCTTACAAAGATGTTAAATTGTTTATTAGGAAATAACCATAATTCTTAAAGAAATGCACATCAAGAGCTATTTAAAGACATTCCACTGACTTAAATACAGAGAACAAGTTTAATTATTTCAAGATTTTTTGAATGAATGGAAATTGATACCAATTTCAAAAATGGAAACACTTTAACTAATTTTAAGTTATTTTGAAGTATTTATAGCCTTCCTTAAATGCCATTAGACTGATTACAAAATTAAGAATATTATTGATCAATATGATTAGTTTTAGTTGTATTTAGTCATCTGTTGAATGAAATGTAAGTTTATTTGTGCACTTGACAATATATAAACATTATACTTTAACTGTGATGATGCATATGATGCTGTTAGTCACAGAGTTTTGTTTTTATAAAATAAAATAACTGCTAAAGAGGAGTATTTGTGATACAATGCATGTTGGAGTAGTGGAGGATGTATATTTGGGAACATAGGCCTACACAGTTATATTTTATATTTTCTTGATCCCTAATATCATTGAAGGATCAGCTACTTTTATGAGCATCTTCACTGAAAATTCCTAGGCCTATCGAAGTGCACATGGGATTGCAGAGTTCCCAGATATTTATTCCATGTATGCTGAGTGAAGTTCAACAAGTCACTGACTGTATCTTCAGAGATGCTGAATACCTTGAAACCCACCAGTTTCAGTGGGATTTGGTAAGTGATATTTTTCCATGAAAACCATAACACTTTTCAGTACCAGGTTCAAAGTGTGAATATCCATGTCAAAGCCAGGTAAGAGCTTAACCCACTTTTCAAATCTAATTAAAATTTTTTTTGGATTGAGAGCAAGTCACCACTATACCTAATCATTAAAACAGCGCACAGATGTTGCACAGGGCTTGTACAAACCTGTGCCTATGAACAAATTAAAAGCTTTTAAGATCAGAGAGCAGTTTTTGAAGTTAAAAAGTAACCATGATTACATACACAATAACCTGTCACTTCTTTTACACTTCTGTAAAATAAAACGTTGTCAGGAAGAAACAGGGTCCTGAAGAAATGCCAGAATATAACTTTACACGTGCTTAAAATGGGCTTCCAAAGCTGCTACAAGAGATGCCACCATGTAGCTGATTATTAAAGTACATCTCTTCTTTAAAAAGAGCTTTTTGTAGTCATTTTGATTGACAGTAAAAGGTTATATAATACACAAAATTACTTTCAGCAGTGTAGGAAAGATGACATTATACAACCTGTTTTCTTTTCTTTTTTTTTTTTTTTTTTTTTTTTTTTTTACTTATGACCACTAATATATTAAAGCTAATTTTCATGAACTTGTAGTAGTGTTAAAATATGTCAAGATAAAAGTACAACAGAATTCATTACAAGTATCCTGCTCTTTTAAGTGTGACTAAGTATTTAATTAGTGAAATGTGCTTTATTCTTTCTTCATTTTCCTGATTCTCCTGCAGTGAAGTCAAAGACAGCTCAAAGCTTCTCAGCATGGGAAGCAAAATTAAATTTTGCTGCATGAAAAAATGAAGTCAGGAGAAAGTTCACTTCTGTCTCAGGAGAGGAAAAGGAGGAAAGGGGAAGAAGGAGGAATTTCACTGGAGAGCCAGAGAAAGAGCTCCAGGGAGCCAGGATTTCTGCATCAGGTGTTGCCAGCAGGGGACAGAGAATCACACTACCATTAGGGGACTGCTCGTCTGCCTCTTCATAGCCCTTCTCCTCTGCCCCAGTGCCTGTTTTCAGGTCCTCTAACATAAGCGGGATGTCTCTGGCTGGTTTTATCATCCCTAGCAGTGCATGGGCATAGGCAACTTTGTCTGTATCATGAACTGAGCCTGTAGGAGGTCTCAGCTGGCAAAAAAGGTCCCCACAGCAAAGACAGAATTCCTTGCAGACATCTCAGCTTATGCTGGTGACTCCTGGCAGATCTGTTTTTGTTGTTGCTGTTGTTGATTTTTTTTTTTCCCAGTTAAAAGTTAGCTTTTTGCAGCTTATTGCTTTGCACAGTAATAATCCCAGTGCCAGAATGTCTTATGTGGTGTTCCACAGCTTGCTCGCTTATAGGAAGCTGAGGATGCTATATATGCAGTCCGATCAGTGCAGGGGCTGCAAGGGAACAAAGCAAATTCCGTGTGGACAGAACCTATAACCTATTGAGATCTTTAACTGTGCAAATCTCTACTGCAATCTGAATTTTCAGGGCTTTATAATTTGCCAATTCTGTGAGAATGCAATGGCCAATAAACTATTATATACAGCATATCTCTCCTCCAAGAAACTTTGAAGTAATCAGTATTTTTTTCAGCGAGTACAAAACAACTTACTTTTTCTGTAATCTAGTAATCAGAGATGGCCACAATGTCTTATCTGAATTTTTGCAAACATAATCAATCCAAAGTCTGGTAAAGTAATGAGCAATGAAAACAGGATCCAGTAAAGTTTGCCTTCTGCAGTCTTAATTCTAAGCGGCCATACAAGTCCCATCTACCATAGCTAGTTATGTTAGCAGAAAGTAGGTAAATAAATATTTTATACTTTGGATCTTTATACTAACAGGGGCTTTAGGAAAAACAGACATGGCTTTCTGCATGGTTTTGTTAAACATGTGCTAGCTGGCTCTTCCCTGCTTCTTACAAAAGGACATAAAAGCCAGACCTGTCTCTTTTTTATCTCCACAGACCAAGAGACTGACATGATCTGTCAAGACTGAGACACAGAAAAGCTGCGCACATCAGTGTCAGTGCTCTGTCTGGCTGCTGAGACTGATCTTCATCTGCTAATGCCTGGGTTCTTCAAAACAACCTGCCAAGGCAGCAGAGTACAGGTAGGATGTATGAACAAAAGACTGTGCTAGTGAGAAATTCATGTTGTTATAGCCTGAGATGTGGAAACCACTTGCAAATACAAGCAAAAAAACCACACGTGTATGTACGTGTACATGTATATATAAATGTAAATATTCATGGTAAAAATATCCTTATTTGAAAATATGCAGCCTTTAAAACAAGCAAGCTAAAGGTGCACATTTATCCTTGTCTATACAGCTGGGAGTCAGACTTCTGCCCAAATTCAGCTTTAGAGCATGTGGCCTGAATCCCACCTGTCGGTATGTAAATCTCATCTGCTTTACAGCAGTCACATTCAGCAATACTTGGGCAGTAAGCATACTACATTTCTCTGTAGTAACTGGTTAAAACAAAAATTGGAGTCTTGAATCCCATTCTGATTTCATTTACACTAAATTAGTCTGAATGTCTTTGATTAACAAAAAGAAATTAGATATGATCAGTCACAGGGGTGGAGAATATTTTTCAACTCATTGGCTCAGGCTCCATCTGGATTAGATGGCATAATCTTATCGACTTCGATGGAGAAAAACTATGGGTCAGCTGTGTCAATGGCATAGAGATACAACTCCCCTTAATTTAGGACTGACTGACTGCATCCACAGAGAGTATTATCCTCACTGTATTTCTAGACAACAGTTTATGGAAACAAGACCCTGTGGTGCAGCTAAGCAGCTCAGGAGGAAAGGCAAGGGGATGAGAGCCAAAATAATGACATGCTGCTCTCTGAGCTGCACAATGCTGGGGAGGAGTGGGGCAACGCTTGGTCCTTGGCACAACTGACACCAGACTCAGAAGTCTTGTGCTTTAGGCAAAGTTGTCGGTGCCTAAAAAACACACCATAATTTAAGGATGAACAGCCCTGCTCTAACCTCTTCCCTTCCACTTTCAGAAAGCTGGAGCGCAATTATCGTAATGCCAGGAGAGATACTAGCCCCATAAAAAAATCCCGAGGGAAGCACACTCCATGGATAGGCTGGTGCAAAGCAGGCAGAGGACGAAGATTTAGGGCTGCTGGCTCTCACAACAGCTGTAGTTTGGAATTCACGGTATAAAAGATTTAGCTTGTCTTACTTGTACTTTATTTATTTCAGTTACCCTTACGTTTTTCATATATTCCCCTAGGAGCTGCCAATGTGTTTTTAGTTATTCAAATACGTGTGCCTGTGTGTTATATTTTCCATCCCCTTAGTTAAAAAGAATATGCTTTACGAAGTAGATAACTGAATTTGGATCTCAAACTATTTTTAACAAAGCAGCAGTTCATTGTGGCGATTACCACACATGCATATTAGAAGCCAAGTGCCAAATACTCCTGCTCAATTTCTTTAACAGCTGAAAGAAATCATTTTTTAAAATATTCTGCTAACAGCTGAATGGCTTTCCTTCAGGCTTCTGGGATAAGGTGGATATATAAGTTTGCAGCCTAAAATAACCAAAAAATAGTCACAGCAAACACAGACTTTAGACATAATGTGATATCTATATTATAACTATAGCAACCTCTGAGAGTAAATTACCCAGTTACAATGGTAATACTGTATATTGGTATAGCAACTTCCATCCAGAGCCTTCAAAATGCTTAGATGGAATATTAGTCATCATGGCATTCCTGATGAACTTGTCATTGTCCTCTTTTCAGAGATCAAAACACTACAACACATCATGATTTAAATGTCTTGCTAGCTTCACTCAAGAAATCTGTAGCAGAGCCATGAAACATGTCCAGATATGAGGACCTCACATTTTAAACTCTCAGTCTAAAGTCTTACACTTCAATGCAACATGTCTTTGTATTTGATCTTTGTCCAGAACTTCAAACTTAATTTAAACTCTCAGTTTAAAGTCTTACCATTCGTATACTGTGACCCACAATAAAACTCTGTTAATGTAGTTGGAGACTTTGTCTGAACACAGGATGAACACAACTTTCCCACAAATGTCTTTAACTAAATCATCAACACCTTGTTATTATATCACTTAGCATAGTATGCAAGGATCTCAGAAATGGTGTTAAAGTGAAGAGAGAGTTAAGTATGTGGCTTTACATTCTTTAGAGTGCTATATTAGTTTGTACTTCCAATCTGAGAGAGGCCACTTCCACGCTTCTCCTTGGAGGCACTAAAGGTTATGTGAGGCATGCACTGTCAGGAGAAATGTGCTTCACCGAGATCCAAAACACTGATTTCAACGGCTGTATTTCTGTTCTCCAGTATGACAATACTTCCCCTCCCTTCCCAATACTTCCCCTCCCTTCCAAATGTGGAAAATTAAAAATTTTAGCAAGACATCTCTTTTAATCCTGAAGTGTTTTTCTGACAGCTGAAAATACCCAAGATTAGCTTAATTGTCATGCTTGGTAAACACGTCTAGGAATCAGAGTGTGCTACTTTTTTCTCTCCTGAATATCAGTGCACTTCTGTTTGCTTAGAGACAGACATAAGTAATAAAAGCATTGTCTTATCAGACCCTGAGATGCTGGGTTCTACTCAGAGGCTTTCAGAACAAGTTTGAGTTTCCAGTCCCAGAAGTCTGCATGGTAAAACTGTTTGAATTCAGTTCTCAGAGAAATAGGTTCTGTAAACGAAGGAAAAACCTGAGGAGGCTCTGAATGCTAAGGACTGAAATGCAAGAGACTAAAAGTTTATGAAAAATGGACAAACCAGTGGAACTCTGGTAGAACTTTCACCATTTTAGCACAGCAATGATAAAAACAAGCCCATACAAATGTAAGATTTCTTGTCATACCTTTCCAGTACCATTATTTTAAATAATTGACAAGAAGACACTGGTATGTGCTTGTTTTTCCTATTCCTACAGTGAGGCATCAATATAAAAGACATCTTGCTGCCCACATTGTGGCAGCAGAAAAAAATAAAATGAAATAACCAAAGTATGTTATATTGAATGTATCATAGAACCATAGAATACCCCGAGTTGGAAGGGAACCACAGGGATCATTGAGCTCCTGGCTCCACACAAAAATCAGATGCTATGTCTGAGAGTGTTGTCAAAATGCTTCTTGAACTCCAGCAGGTGCCATGACCACTACCATGGGGAGCCTATTTCCATGCCCAACCACCTTCTTGGTGAAGAACATTTTCCTAATATCCTAAAATCCTAATAACATAATATCCTAATGTAAGTTAACAATCCCACTCCAACAGTACATGAAAGACATGTTGTCCTGTCCAAGTTTGCAGCAAGAAAGAAACTCAGAAAGCTGAACAGCTCTCTGATACATTGGCACGCATTTGATTCACTGTGTGGTGTTATATACAGGGACTAAAAAAAACATCATGATTTAAAATGGTATCTCTGGGTAGTCCAACAACCATCTTCTTTCAGCTTTGGTATAAAAGGCATTTTACTTTTATTTGTGTCAAAAGCTGCTATTGACAGATTTGCAGGTCATCACATAGACAAAAACATTTCCCCAATTTTTCCTACCTGCTGACACTGAAAACCAGTTAGCAAATTTTCAGAGGTGACTATAAAGAACATACTTACTATACAGAATTTAAAAAATAATAATAATAAAATAAATCACAAGTAGAAAAAAACAGTAATTTTAGGGAGAAGGGATATCTAGTTCTGTCTGCATTGACACCAGATATAAAGCTTCTCTTGGATGTGTTCTTTATGTGAGTTCAAGCTCACTGGGCAGGTTACAAACAGTCCTGGATAGAAATGACTTCAACACTTGAACCCAAGCTGCCTTTGGGGTCACCACCCTGTGCAGAGACAGGGATGGGCAATGCCATCAGGCAAGTACTCACCAGCAGTTCCTGATGGATCACCCATTCAGAAATCGATTGGCTTTAGGGATTTATAACACAGAAATACAAAATGCTTGCCTGCTGCTGTGGCCTCTTCAGCACACCACAAACTTCAGGGGATGCTGGAGAGGAAAGGACTTGTGGCACTGCTTCTGGAGGACATTTTAAGGATGCTGCATACATCTGCTAACAGGCTGATCCCCCTGCCAGCCCCTTGGGGGTTTCTTTCAGTTGTGCTGGTAACATTTGACATCCACTGAATTCCTTTCTGCCCTCTGAATGTGAGGAAGGGGAAAGCCCAACATCCTGGAAGAAAATAGCAAACTAATTCCGGTACACTCATGAGCATCAAAAGGTCCCTTGTCTGCCTGGTTCACAGCTCTTTTTATCACCCTCCATGGGATGAAACTATGGGCCCTCTGTGAACCCTACTATTTCGAGTGAAATTTGCCTACAAGTGCATAACGCTTTTTCTGTTGTGTACAGAAAACATACCCGTGGCCACACAGAACAGCAAACTGTAACACTGCGTGCCCTTTCTGGCTGGCAGTTGTTGGCAGAACAAAACTATTTGCAATCTTTTCCACAGCTGCAAAGTAGCTTTTGTGTATTCATTTCTCCAGGATGTAACGCTGTTCAAAATACAGAAGGCGCTTTTAATTTAAATTATGGCATCTTTTGGACCATTTATCCAACAGTTGAAGCGTTCCATCAATTGCCTAAGAAATAAGATGGTGTAGGTTTATGCACCTTTGCAGGAGCTAATTTTCAGACTGTTTCAATTTATTCTGTGTGCGTACTGCTGGAGAAAACATGCACAACATTTACATGATTTCAAAAGGCATTAAGTTATGTGGCCATAACCTGCAGGATTGTGCACAAGCCAGAAAGGTTGGGATTTACTGAGAGAAAATTGAGGTCACAAACATTTCTTGAAGCCTGGAATGCTTCAGTTTGGGTCTAAGATTCACTGCCTTCCTATTATCCCAGAACTGTAACATTTGGGAACTCAAAGTGCCTGACATAGTGTACAGCACAATGCAGCACACAAATACCCCGTGTGAAAAAAAAAAATAATAAAAAAAAATCTCTCCAACATCAGTCTCTTTACTGCCATCCAGAGGCAATATAGAACCAATATTAATAATAATTACTTGTACGCACCACACCAGAAGCAGAAAAAGTTGGAAGAATAAAATCAGCAAAGGACTTTCAGCCACCAGTAAAGCAAACAGAAATGATGGAAGGCGTTGCATGTACTGAGTTTGCATCCCAGCCACCAATAACTAAAATGGCAATAATAAATTCTGAAATAAGATTTAAAAGGTCATGTGATGTTAAGATTTCACCAGCATAAATTTGGGATTTATACTAGTCTACATGACTGAGGCAAATAAATAATAAATAAAAAATCTACTAATAAGAAAAATATTAAATGTATTTCAAACAAGTGCCAATAAGAGTTACAGGTCACTCCACATGGATCATTTTATTTCTTTATGTATTCTCATTTGTAATATCGGCATTCTACCCTGATATATAATCTATTTTTTTTTCAGTGTCCCCTCCAAAAGCTTAGCTTGGAGAAAAAACTCGGCTGAGCTGAATTTCTGCCAAACCAGAAGAAAGTTTTACAAAGCAGTAAGAAAGTAAAAATAGAGTTTTGCCTTGGAAACACCCTGGACTGCCCACACATTTGTAAGGGCACTGCCACCACTGCTTCATAGATGCCCATGTCAGCTGCACAACAGTAATGCTCTGTGTGCAAGCTCTTGGACTATGGCAGGTGGGAAAAGGTGATATTATCAGCTCGTTCACATCATACTTTTAACCATCTATTTTGAAATCCAGTGAATTTTCAAACATTTACTTAGTTCTCCACATTTATTGTCTCTTTCTACCTACATTGGAAATTTATTACATTCATGCTTGCCAAGCATCAATCTGCTACAAAGCTTCCCAAAAGGACAGCAATAGTTTATAAAAGTTTTATGCTTCTGCTTGTGACAGTAAGCTCACTATTTGCTATCAAGTAACCTATGTGCAGAAACTGCTTCTGCAGGAGGACTGCAGCACATCCCCACATAGTGCCCAGCCCCAGCCCTGCCTCTGCTCTTGTGTCCAGCCAGCTGCTGCACTTGCTTTTTAATTCTTTTCACTCCAAAAGACCGACCAGAAATGTCTCTGTTCTTGCAAAAGCAGCCTCCACATTGACATAAGAGAGGCTGAAAAGATGAAGATAGTCTTATGCAGGCTTTTTGTACTGAGTCAGTTCAGCAACAATCAATTTCACTGATCTTTCCACAAAATTTCATAAACTTTGCTCCTCCTTCCTAACCTACTACGTAATATGGCATTAAAGAAGCTTTCTCCGAAGAAGCAGTTTCAAAGCACTAGGCTGACAATAAAATTAACCTATGATATCATCAGTACTGCTTGGGAATTAAATTAAGCATTACACAGATGTTCAAGTAAAAAATTGTTCAAGTAAATAGTTAAAAAAGTGTTCATTGTTAGCAAGAAGGTCAGCATATTTTATTATATGTTTTGAAGCCATAGGTTAATAATTTGGACACAAAGCTTACAAGGACAGAGAAGTTGCAGAGCCCTAGGCTGATTTTAGTTATTGAGACCATTTTCCGCAGAAGTTGAACTGCTAGCAGCACCTGGGCCCACAGGTTTAAAACTATCCCATTCTATCCCTCCCTGCTGTGAGTGCTGAGCAGACATCTCTTATGCTTGTAAGACTGTTTAAATTGCTGAAGTTAAATGCACACTTATATGCTCGTGGGATTGTAATCCATGGCAGTATTTTGCTTTCAGGTATGTGAGTGTAAAGCATAGGAGTCAGTTATAATTTACAAATACACTTACAAACATTTGTATTTACAAAACACATACATAGGAACCTGTTCTTCAAAACTTGTATGAACATTACTTAGTTGTTCTGAGAGGTTAAAGATATTACAGACACATTGGAAGTTCATAATTTAAATGGTTGACATGATGGCCAATACTTATATTAGCACTTTAAGCTACTGATCCTAAAAGCATGTAGGGAAAGTATTTTTGTTCTACCTACTTCTCTTTTCCACATTCCTTGTAAAATAATATAGAGCTGTAGGAAATGCATACAGCTATGATACTGATGTAGTGTAAACCTGAGGAAACATAGAAACTAGTATTACTGAATATCTCTTTCAGCACACTTTGTTGAGCCTTGAGAGTGCTAAACAGGGGCAATCCTTCTTGTCTGATTACTACAATGCTTTGTTTCATGGAGATGAGTTAAGGAGGCTTTTGTAGTGTTAGTCTTTGTAATGCCTACCTCTCTGGGGTTGAGTAACACCTTTCAGATTTTCTGAAGACAGTTTTGATGCCTTAATTGCTATATTTTTTTTTTCCTTGGGCTAATTAACATCAGTTCGCAAAAATCTCCTGCAAGACGTTGTAAAACATCACTTGTTAAAGAGATTGTGGAACTTGCTCTTGACAAATGTGAAGTGACATTCTGCCAGTGTCTTTTGTAAGATCATATAAAGGAGCTGGTTCA
The DNA here is from genome assembly GCF_965140915.1 of Aythya marila. Taxonomy (NCBI): domain Eukaryota; kingdom Metazoa; phylum Chordata; class Aves; order Anseriformes; family Anatidae; genus Aythya; species Aythya marila. The sequence goes on along the minus strand of NC_139042.1, from coordinate 175,642,319 downwards.
TCTACCAAAAAAAGAGAAAAAGATCCCACCAGGAACCAGTGAAAAAGACAATACTCATCATACAGAGTCGCAGAGCTAAGTAAATGGTTCACACGTCTTGCTCACATGAGATGAAAGGGAATGAATCTGAATTCATTTTGCATTTGATCACAGACAAGGAATGCTCTAGATCAAAGTGTGCCATAATAATGGAGACTAACTAAAGGCAACTAGATCCAAAAACATCTGTCAGGGGTTTGATGTCTAAAAATGGAAATCCTTTATATTAATGTATTATTACATAACCACATGAGAACCGAAAGGCTCTTGAAGTCTTATTTTGTTTTCATGCATTGTGGCTGAGAAAATGCAATGAACATAACCCCCCCAAATAAATCTAACACATTGGGAGAAAAGAGAGTGAAAGATAACAATGAGTCTTCAACCTCTGTTCTCTTTGTGTATGATCAGGCAACATTTTAAAAAAGGCTAACTGGAGAAGTACTGGTGACCTGAATAAAGCGTATCAGCAGCATAGGAAATGATGTTGATGGTTGTAATCCAATTTTCAGTGGACAAGGGAGCACATCACAAAAACCGCCCCTACAATTAGCACTAATTGGCAACTTTTTTGGCAGTCTCTTTACGGAGGGCAGAAATTGAATGGACATGGAGATTAAACTGTTGTTTCACTCTCTTTGAGCAACAGCTGAGATGTATTGGGAGGGCAATGTGGAAATAAATGCAGTGGTTTTGCCTGTGTTGTACCTGTTCCAGGGATGAGCAGACTTCATTCTTCAGGGTTGTCAAGGCAACATCAATACAGGAATTAAGTTGCATTAGAAGAGTGAAAACAGTCTTTTAACTCTTTAGCTGAAAAAGCTTAAATGGTAATAAATATTTGAAAGCATGGTGAAAAAAAAAATGTAAATAATTGAAAGCATAAGTGCAGTAACTGAAGCTCTGCAGAAATGAACAAAAAGGAGTTTGTCATTTTTGATGGGAGAGACACATATGTGCAGAAGACATCATTGCTTCCTTCCTTTTTCTTCTGGGATCATTCATTCACTGATGCAATGCTTTAGCAAAAGAGTGATGCATCTTTTTGAGAGGTCTAGATGTACAGAAAGACTGATGGCTGTTCCAATCTGTATTTGGGTTTCTGAATTTCAGACTGAGCTCAATCACATAGCTGGACCCATGTTGTTGACAGAGGAGGAGACATGTTTTGCTGTAGCTACCCTTGCTGCTGAAAAGCTTTTGGAAGCTCTCAGGCTTTAGAGCAGCTCTTGGCTCTGCAGTAGCTGGGTTTGTACCAGCACAGAAGTGACCCTCACGTTTCTGGGTGAGTGAAGCTACAGCATGGCACAGACCTTGATCCAACACACCATGTGGCCATGTGGCTTGCAAAGAAAATCGGGGGGTAGAGCAGAGTCCCATTTCTGATGGGTTAAAAAATCTATTTGCTCTTGGCTGTAGCTCTCTATATGCTTGCTATTTACAATAATTTGTCATTCTTTTTCCCAGGCCTTACAGATCTCTGCATTTTCAAGAAATGCTCATACTCTGCTTCTGTTGACATTGGTTTCTGTTCTGTTGACATTAATTTGATTTATTCTAGGCTCTGATCTCTTGTTTATAACAGACCTAAAGGAACCTAAATTGTGGTTCTCTTGGCCTAGTCTAGCACCACTAATTTCTGGAAAGAGAACTTACTGCTTCCTGAGAGCTGTTTTATTTTCATGGGCATTTCTGAACTTCACAGCTTTAGTGTCATTCAGTTTTGCAAGCTCAACAGTTCACCTCTGATACAATTCTCTTCTGTTGTCTGCTGTTATTAACTGGTAACAGTACACTCAGAGAAGGCCCCAAATTCCCTAAGTACTTCTCCTGCAATGTAAACTAATCATGTTAATAAATTAATTAATAATTAATGTAAATTTGTGTAAATTAATAATGTTAGTGCTACATTGCATTTTAGTGGAAGAAACCCTTCTGGAATGGGTTTAAAAGAAAAGGAGGCGATGGCTTGGCAGAACTGTTCAGTTATCCCCTGCAAGTAGGAAGTACAACAGCTCTTCCTGAGGTGCTCACTCTTTGCAGTGTTTTGGAGTTCTCTTACATACCACGAAGAAATATATGTAAGCATCACAATAGGCTACAATCAGCGAGACAGCAAAACAGCAAGTTCTATTATTGTTAACTTTTGCCAAACAGTGTCCCAAGATTTTGGTTATAAACCAAAGTCTGTGTGAGGGTTAGAGTAACAGAGGGCTGTAACTTTAAAGACAGCAGCTTTCACTGAACAGACTTGTACGTGAAGTAAGGCACAACAGGGTTTGATCTACCCTGACAAAACCTCCCTTTTGACTTTTTTACACTCTCAGGTTTCTTTCATTTATTTATTTATTTATTTATTCATGGATGAGTTTTTTTTAATGGGAAGCAGAAAAGAAAGGATTTTTCCCATATTCTAAATTTATGATTTTACCAAATTTTCAATGAAAAGTGAAAAACGGTACACAGCTGCCTAGAATGAAATGGCAAAATATGCTGCCTGCAGTAATTAAAGTTTCCATTCTTTCCACCACAGTCTGCTTTCAAATACTGATCTGATTCTGCTGATGTGGTTCACATTCAGCACTCCCTTGCTTCGTGTATTCTGTAGCTGGCTGAAATAATTGGGAATCAGCTCTTCACCCTGAGCAGATCTACTGAAATAAAGCAGATCAGAACTACTCTCAGAGGCCAGCATTGCAGATAAGATGTGTGGAACAGCTTCCAAATTTTGAGCTCCATGTATAACTCAAATGCCAGCTTCTGGAAGCGCATATTTGTATTTCCTTGAATGAGCTTTTTATTTATTTATTTATTTATTTACACATTGTTTCGATTTAGCAAAAGCAGTTAATTAAATTCTTTATTGTTCCATGGATGAGTATTCTATATACTAGTACTCCAGGCAAGTATAAAAAAAGTACTTTAATGAACACAGCTCTTTATGCTAACAACGGTTTCCAGACCTCTGGAATTTTGGGTCATTCTATTTGACAGTGCTTAAAGTGTATTTTTAGTGTCTTCTGACAGTAAATTACTCCATTTGTTATTAAGAAATAGGATGAGTTATTATGTAGAACAGATTATTTTCTTAAATCAAAATGAGCTGTTTTATTAAATTGCCAGACCTGTTAAAAAACATGATCAAAATAAATAAGTAAATAAATAAATAAGGAAGATTTCCTATTCCTTTTATTTATTCAATTTAACTTGTTTCACACTCAGACCTGCTCTGACCTCTGTGGCAGTAAGTTAATTCTCCTTTTATAACACTCCTGTAAGAGAACACAAGGATGAAAAATTCTGGCTCCATAAATTCATCAGGGATTTTATCATTTCAGCAAGGCCAGAATTTGACCTAAAATGTCTACTGGTGCAGAGATTATCTTGTTCTGTTAGAGAGGCTAAACTGAGGAATGGTGTGGATTTGCATTCATTGAGCTCTCCGCATTTGGTCATCAAACTCCACAAGTCCTCCCTCCTGGAAGGGTTACCAGGACTAACTGCATGGGGAAGGGTGAGACAGAGCTGAGGAAGCAGCTCTTACAACATGCTAAAACAAAAACATCTACTTTTGCATAAAGTATCTTTTGGTGATCTTTAGGAGGGGATCTAGGGGAACTCTGATGATGAAGAAGGGCTGACTGAAGAAGGAGTCTCCCAGTCATTTCTGACTATTCTGAGCCTTAGCATCTTCCTGCTCTCTTTGTTCTGAGAAATTTCTTCTCCACTCCTTCTTTCTCCCCTCCACCTCCTCCATTTTATCCTCAGCTGCTCTTTCTGTCTCCTGCAGGATATTCCCAAAGTCCCATACTCCAGCACATGAGATTTTAGACTGTTTCTTCTGCTCTTCAGGTTCAAAAATATCTCTGATTCCAACCAATTCTCTGTTGATATTTCCATAAATAGGCAACTGTTAGGGCTTTTGTCTCCACATTGCTGTAATTCAGCAGATAATGTTTTAAAAGCAGGAGCCTGGTGAGCCAGATGCCAGAAGAAGCAATGTTGCTATTACCAGAGAGCATCCGTAGAAGCTTTCAGCAATTACTGCCAGCAAAACACAACATTAGTTCAATACCTGTAAGTTTTGCAAAGGCATAAATAGCAAATAATTCAAATACTGAAACAACATCACATAGGGAAGAAATCGGGATGTTTTATTAGTGCCACATCCTTCCCTAATGTACAATCTACATTTTCGGCATTAGCAAGCAAGCAGTTTAGCATTCAAAGCAGCACTATTAACAGTAACAATACAGTTCAAATAAATCAAAGAAATTATGTATGATGTACTGAACTTGGTTTTAATTCAGGGCTCCAAGTTGCCAAGATAGCTCCAATGCTTGTTAAATCCATGCAGGTTTGTCCCTCAATATGGTTCACATTACTCTCTGAGCATAGCTGAGCTGACTTGCTCTGAAAGTAAAAAATGAGAACTAATTCACAGTGAAGTCAAAGAGATACCGAACAATATAAACATAAGAATCTACTCTTTTTTTTGGCTGGGCTTCTGTAGCATCTGATGGCAAGTCAGATCATTATACAAGGGGATTTCAATTTCCGGAAACTGTTTAGGCTTGCTCTTTACTCTGGGTGCTTTGAAGGGCTTTAATAAACATGCAGAAAGGCTGTATACATTGCCTATTTATCTGTTACTGCACACTTCATGGAGCAAGCCACTACACAGTTTTGTTGTCTTTTGCCTTACTTTTATAATAAATTTCTCTATGTTTAACTCTTCATCAAGTTTGTCAACCAAATTTTTATAAGATAAATTCTTTAATTGTATTGGAAATGTTTACAACACAAACTTTGCATGACTCCTTCAGTTGAGATATTTAATTTATTGAACTCAACAGATCTACTGTGCTATCTGGAAATCCTCATTCTGTGAATCTTTTTACTGTTGTGCATTGACAGAATAACTTTCTTTCTGAAAGCTTTTTTTTTTTTTTTTTTTTTTTTTTTTTTCATGGTGGCTCATCCTGCTAGTGAACTAAAATAGCAAGTGAATCTGAGTTAGTGAAAATCCCAAAGTCACTTTATTAAACATTTCATTAGTATTTCAACAGTGTGCTGTATTATGTTTAGCAATGGTTATTATAAAGCCAACAGTATAAAACATATCTTTTTCCTATAAAATACTACATTCCATGTAATTAATCCATAAAATTATGGATTACTCCTCTCACTAGTCATGGCTTCTCTTCTAAGGACAAAGTTGCATATAAAGTCACACTGCACTGTAAAACTTGCTCAAGAAGCAACTTCTGATAAGCAAAGAAACCAGACTCCAAAGTAACAATATTTGGGTTTGGCTGATTTAAAAAAAAAAAAGCCTGATCTCAGCATTTTTAACTTTGTTCTAACTTAAAGCTTTTTTTCTCTTATTCTTGAAAGCTAAAGACTTTCAACTTTCATGTAATTAATTTGGAAAATCATTGGTTTTATTTCTCTTTTAAACAGTTCTGGTTTGTGTCTTCAAAAATATCTATAATGTACTCTACAAAGCATGGAAAGCAATGTGTGATTATATTGATTCCTTTGACAGTGATGGGTTTCACTTTTAATGGGCCTCCAACCTTCTTCTGAAGATGCAATCAACTGAGCTCAAACTCTGCCACTAAAATTGCCTCTGAATCTGTGATGCTGAGACCCTTCAGCTGCCTTCCACCTGTCCAACAGGCAGTCATTGCTGCTTTGAGGACAGCTGTCTTTCTCTTAGTAGATTCTTCTTTTGTAATTTCAATGTCCTGGGATCTGTCCTCAGATCCATCTTATATAATATTTAGGAAGTGCAGTCAAACTCTTTAATGTTATTTAGCCTCAGTATTTACCAGTTTCCTAAAATTAACTCAATAGGCTTTGTAATATCTACTGGACCAAGGGGTGAATCTACATCTTATCCTGTATCATTACTCTTAGCTGTTCTGATCACTCTGAAATGCAGTATTTATGGCAATATTTGATTTCACTGTTCATCTTAAATATGGAAAGGTTTCATTTATTCCACTAACACATGTATCAGGACAGGGAACTTCACTTTATCTGCTGTAATTTCACCAGTTTTATGTGGTTTTCTCCAGAGTAATGGGAAGAATATCTGGCCATGGATATTTTTTTATCTGAAAATATAAATTGTGTCATTCTGCTGGTACCTCATGCCAAGGAAAGGAGCTCTTTTGGTCATACACTCATAGTTCTTACTGGTCTTCTTAAGACTTCATGACATTATCACCAAGCCACATATTTGTTTCCAGCATGATACATAATCATAAAGAACACCATAACTGTTCTGGCTACCTGACCTGCTTGGTTCTCCCTACCTGGTGTCTTGCTTAATCACAAGATTGGAAGCAGGAGAAGAATGAAAGATGGTTACTTCCCTTTGGAAGTGCCTCCACATCTCCTAATATTTTATTAAGGCATTCTGTTGGTTCAGCATTCTGCAGGTGGTACCCTGATGTTCTTAATCTCTTTTGTAAGCAGCAATCTGCATATTTCTGTCATCGGCTTGGAAGTAGAGCTAGCCTCCAGATCTCTTTAGGGAGAGGGAGAAAAAATCCACTGCCATAATTATATTTAAACCACAAAAAAGGCAAAGATATGTGTGAGGAGAAGGGTCACAAAATCCTTTAAATGTCTGTCTGGTACATAAGAATGCAGGTCCCTAAGTTTTTCCTCTTGGGTGGGATCCTCTCCTATCGGGAAAATAGTTCTTTCATGTCCAGCTTCTTCACACCATCTTCAGTCAGAGTAGAACCCCATCTCTTCCTATCTCACCTCATATTACAGGAGGGGCAGAAAGTTCTTTGTATCCCCAGCATTAACAGGATTCAGAAAATAAATAAATAAATAAATAATAATAATAATTAAAAAAAAAAAAAAAAGTGGATTCACCTACCCAGGTCTTTTCTTTATGGAACATTTGTAGGTGTCCAATTAAATTCTGTTACACGAGCATGTTAAAAGCGCTCTGACATCTCCATTGCAGGGATATTTGCAATGTCAAGCAGATTCAATCACTGGGAGAGCTCAGAAGCAATTTAAATTTTGTATCATAATTTTTATTATTGTATTATAACTTTTATTCTAGCCTTATATGTTAATTTGAGCTTTATTCTTTAAAATTTGGCTTTTTACACCTTCCACCTGTATTCAAGTTTGTAGATTCTGTATGGCAGAAAACATGAAACTGAAGAGAAAGACTGAATGCAATTGCCAGATTGCTTTACAACTTCCTCATCAACAGCCTCCTCATGTCTGCAGCAAACTGAATTTGCACAGGTACAAGGACAATGAGAGTGAAAAAATGTCCATGTGAAGGACTAGTAACTCTTTCATTTAATTGAAATCACTTTTCAAAAAATTCTCCTCCAATATAACAAGGCTGCAAACAGATTTATTTTAATCTTGAGAAAAAATGAATTCCTAGTAGCAATTAAGAGGAAACTAGAGGATATGAAATATATAAAATTACTTCTCACATAAAATATCTTGTTCTCCAGATGATAACAGAACAAATGAGGGACTCTACCCTCACAGCTGGATTTGTCTACCAAAGTACAGATGCATTCATTGTCTTTCAGAAAAGGATTTAAATATTCTTTTCTGCTCTTGTAAGCCAAACATTAAACTTTTAAATTACTTTTGTTACTAAATTCAATAATTGCTTTTTACCAGTTCTTTAAGGTTTTTACTTTTTATTTTTAATAGATAAAGTATAAGATGAATGATCCCTCATTTGAAGATTTTAGTGCTAAAGGATGTGATGTGGCACTGTGTTGGAAGTAGTGCAATCCTCCATGCCAGGTCTAGAGAACAGCTGATTCTATCTTTTCTTATAAAAATGGGATCTGATGTATTGTGAACAAAAGTTTTAATAGTTACTTTGTTGGTATTAAAGGTGCCTGCAGTTGGCAAACTATTGCAACCCGCTATTAACTGAAATCTGCAGGCCCGCTTGGGAATTCCACTTCTGCTGAATGGAAGAAAAAAGCCTGCTGTGCTTGGTGTCTTTTTTTCTTCCTTTCTGTTTAAAACTTGGCCTTGTTGCCCAATAAAGTGGCTCTGAGGCCTGGCCCTCAAGCCTATAGTGTTCTTTACAGCTCCAGCTGCAGTTTCGTGGCAATGTTTCAGTATTGTACAGGATAAAAAGAGCGCTCTGATTCAAGCATGTGGAAAGGAGATACACAGTGTAAACCCACAACATATCTACTGAGCACCAAAGGGGGTTGCCACATGATAGCAGCAGTCTGCCAAGTCCTCTGAACTTTTGGCATCTAATAATAGGGATGGTGCAATAAAAGAAAATCAAGGAAGGAAATTATTAGGGAGCTGGGAAAAAAAGTAAGACTTATGTCACTTTTTGCAGGGCAAACTCTTTATCCTGCTTCATTAATGCAACGATGATTGGACTGATAAAGGCTTAGCTTGGAGTACATCTGTTGGACAATAGCTGCTCTTTATTTATCTCCATTCGATGTATCAAAAAGCATAAAGAGAAGTTTCCACTCTTCCTACACTCCAACCTCTCACCCCAGTCCCAGAGCCTGGAATTTTCTTTCCCACTGTTTTGCTTCAATTAGAAAGGATAGGCTCAAGTGTCGCCTTTGTTCCAACTTCAGAGGGATGGTCCCTGGGACCTGCCGTAACCTCCAGCAAGGAAGACAAATTGAGCACAGTAACCCATGGGGCACAATTGATCCTGAAAGGAAAACATGGGAAAAGCACACATGAAAATCTTTATGACTAGTATTTTTTATAAAAGTGAAGAAAATATTAGTTCATATCTTAAAATAAATGTGGAGATAATTAGCTGGGTAATAAATGGTTTTTAGACATGTACTTACCAAGTATTATATTGATTTATTAAGATAATTGATAAAAATATCTGACGAACTTATTTTTGGAGATTTTCATGAGTGTGTCCAAGAAAATACACCTCTTAGGATCATCATCAAATTAACATCACAAAGAAAAGTTTGGATACTTACTCTGAACAAACCTTATGTCTTTATGAGACTAATCCCAAAATAACAGCAGAGAAAATGATCACTGCTGGCACTGACTTAACTCTGCTAAATTCTGCTTTCAGGTGACATGGCTGCATATCCAATGAATTCCAGGGGTGTCATCTGACTTTTCTGATGTTTTTTAATTTGAAAACTGTTACATGGAAAGCCAATTATGTCAATGGAATCAGCTCGGACTTATTTAAGGGATGTAGAGTGTACTGTTATAAATAAAGGCTTTCATCATGCTGCATGAAGCTATGATCTCTCTAACTATCTCTGAACACGTGGCTTAATCTCCTTTATTCATTTGTATTTTTACTTTCCATGTTTTCCCCCGAGAAGTCTTCCAGATACTCGCACAGTAATTTTTTACTTTAGTACATTCTCATATTTCATTTCCTCTCTTCTATGCCTCTCTATTCCTCAACATCAATGTTAATTTTTTCCCACTCTTTCTCCTACTTCAATTTTATGTCTTTGTTTTCTGTTTGTTGTTGTTGTTGTTTGTTTGTTTGTTTGTTTTTGATGATGGGTTGTTTTGTTTTGTTTTGTTTTATCTTTTTCACCTTACCAAGTGACCTGATTTTTCCCAGAGCTCTTCTGTCAAAATGACTGTTTCTGCATCACTTGCAACCTCAGGGCGCAAGCAGTTCCTCCTGGACCAGAACTATCATTTCACAGCATTTTATTTTGATAGGGTGAATTTTGATGAGAGAAAGAACAACATCTGCTAGTTAAGAGGAAGACATATTATTATCTATCGAACCACAGTATCCAGCTAGACAGCCTGTCCTCAGGCACTAGCTCCATCTGGATCATTCTGCACCACTCAAACCCAGCTCTCTAATGGAGGCAAACAGCAAATATGTATGAACTTCAGTAACTTCACTCTCTTCATTGTTTAGAAATCCTTTGAGTTAGCCAGTTATTGCAGTAAGATGAGAGAAAGTCAGATGGAATTAATTTATTTGATTTATCTGTTTGTGAATAATGTCAAAGAAAACTCATTAACTGCAGTATTCCAGTGGGTCTCTGGAAGGGAAGATCTAGATGGCAACAGGCACATCACCAGGCAGTTGTGAACTGTTTAGAAAACACTAGAGAGGAAAGAACATCAAAAAATATTTTGACAAGAGCTTCTGAAACATTTAATTCAAGCCAATATGGATGCTGGTGATTGGAAACAAGACTTCCATAGTTTGATGGGAAGGATTATTAAGCAACAACTGTGCAAAACCACCGGGGGGGGTTCAGTATATACATCATCTTATGACTTTTGAGCAATGCAAAGTAATTATTTGTAAATATTTTGCCATGAATAAAGCTCTGCCAAAAGGAACATAACTACAGAATGGCTTTGCTAGAGGTGGTAGTGCATTTTAGGAAGCTAGACATGGATTATCTGTGGCAAGAGGTAAGTTTGTTGCAGTCAGTTAACTCATTCCCACCTTTTCACCAGCTGGGCAGTGAAAATTAAGAATCTGATTTCAGCAATGAAGAGCCCTGCCTGAAACTGAGACTCCCCTCCACCAACCATCCAAAGTAGGCTCCATAAACTCACATGATACAACATTGATTTTTCCCCAGAAATTTCTTATTTAAAGAGGAAAACAAAGAACAGAAAGATGATATTATAATTGAAATTTTATGGATAGATAGTATGTGTGGAGAGACTTTAAGCAGGGGTCTTCTTCTTATTTTCAGAAGTCTAATGCTAAGTAGGAACATGTCACCTCAGAGTCCCTCCATGGTTAAAGAAAATAAATAGGCACCATCACTGGGCCTATTCCCAATGTCTATGTTAGGAGAAAATGGAATCTGTATCTATAAAGAGAGCCCAGCTAAGCCAAGCAGGCTGTCAGTGACTCACTCAACTTAAAAGTCTCCCTCTCGGATGCCTGTTAGGGCTGATCACTCCTGTCCCGGTCACTCGACAGGCTGCACAATGAGTCTAAAGCGGAGCCACAAACTGCAAACACATTTCTGCTGTGTCAAGCCAGGGCCTCAGCTGTAAGGGCACCCTGCCTTCCAGCAAATGCTGGGAATATAAGTTGTGCAATCTCTGAATGGCAAACACTTCATAAAAATAAATCACATTACTTGCGCTAGAGAAAGAAAAAGTGAATATGCAGCTAGGCGAAGATGAGGAATTGCTGCCTAATTTATATCTTTGCATTTCAGAATGCAGTTTTCCTTTTGTCAGGCTGGCATGAGTGTTGCTTCTTTTGTGACAAACAAGAATTTTCAGAGGGTTCAGAGCATAAATGAAAGGTCACACGAGTATAGTTTTCTTGCACTAAATCTTCAAAGCAAAGAGGCTGCTAATCACCAACGATGAAGCCTAGCACAGCAGAAAAGCTTGAAACAGCTTCTTCAGAGAATGTTTTAACAATCAGCCCCTTTTCTTGGGGGGGAAGGGGGCACACAATCACAGCCTTATCTAATGATCACCACCAGGGCCCTCAGCCCTCCCAGGGCAGCACAAGGGGAGCAGCAGACCAGGGCTTGCTCAGCCACAGCCACCAGCCTGGGGCTTCTTAGGCAGGTACATTCTTCCTAAAAGAGGGCAGGAGAGGTAGTCTTCCCTTAAAAAAAAATAAAATAAAATAAAAATAAAGAGAAGGAGGTGTTAGTGGCCTTCTTTTGCAGAAAAATCTGATGATATTTAAAATTATGGGCTACAGTCTGCAGAAGGGCATTGGAAAATTTAAAAGGGTTTGCTGAACTACAGGGAAAAATCTGGGGAATTTTATTTTTTCTAATTTCTTACTGTTTTACTGTATTAATGTAAGTTTTTATTTTAATGTTGATTACAAACATTATCACAATAATCTAAAACATATAACTTAAAATAAATTAAAAGTAAATTTCAGTGTTTTATTGCTGGCAACAGCTCACTTCCTCTGGAAGAGATGACTGAGAAGTAGTTGTAAATACCGACTGGAAATTTCTTCATACTGGTTACAAAGCAACTAATTATTTTTTATAACAACAGCAGCAGCTGAATGGCTTTGTGGAAAGGCAGGAACAGGGAGCTGAACTCCTTTCTACTTAGATATTTAGATAGGCAGCAAATAATAACAGCTAATTTTCATTTTCCTGATGAAAGACAGCAATCAAGGACAATTAGCTCTGGTCAGACTAGGCAGAAATGAAAAAGGGTCAAGGAAGCATGACAAGGATCTTCAAAGATATTGAACCACTTTCCTATGGGAAACAAGTAAGCAGACAAAAACCTTCAGACTGGACATGACCGAGGACAGAGATGGAAGCAGACTACAAAACCTTGAGTGGCCTGGGTAAGGTGAATGGGGAATTACTGATTACTGCTTAGGGCAGTAGGGAACCATGGGGCCTCAAATGAGGGAGACAGGGATGGAAATGGTTCTTTGAAATAAGAACAGAGTCCAGGTCTCCTTTACTGCCCTATGAATGTCCTAAAGGCTAAATGTGGAGCCTTGGCCACTAGTCTCAAATGAATACTGATTATGGCCAGAGATGAATATCTGTCTGTAAGCATCTAGTTCCACTTATTGAAATGAAATCAGATTTTAAAATATCTTGCTCATGGCAGATCTTTGAGTGTCTTGCTAAACAGAGCTTAAGATTAATGCAGCTCAATATCATTTCTGAATTGGAAAGGACTTCCAGAGACAGTGAATTAATGCTGTAGGCTACTACAAAGGCACTCTAAGAACTGATTTGATAGAACAAGTCCCCATGTGATGGAAAGTGTTTTTGTAAGAGCTGTATTACATATGAAAGTGTAGTTCCCGTAAGACCATTTAGTGTAGTTGCCCCATGAGTACTAACTGCTGCTTCAGCAACTAGCATAATCAGTCTTACTGGGGAAAACATAGACATGGTAGTTTTGTTTATTATCAAAATGACTGAAAACATTCTTCCACTGATTTTAGCATCATTTTGACTATGTTGATCATTTAAGAAGCTAAATTATTTTTCATAATGGTTTTGATACATCTTTTCTTTATATATTTATAGATAGATGGATAGATAATGTGCTTTTTATATCAAGAAATCTATTATGGTGAGGAAGGCAACCTTGTGCTTTCACAGTAGATAAAAAGGTAATTTCTGAAGGCATAAAACTGTTTCAGCATTCTTAATCCAATGGCAGTTACAGAGCAAGGAAAAAGAAATAAAAAATAGGATGAAAATAGTGCAAGGTTGTAAAGTGTAAAGTAAAGGGATACAGAAGAAGGACCATTATATCTAATCAACTCTGAAGTTTGTGACAAGAAAGTCGCACAAAAGGAGAATTTTGGAGAGGAAAAAAATGGTGTAAGTCTACAATGACATAAAGATTACTATCATTAAAGCACAAACCAGACGAAGTAAGAACAATGCTCTCGTTTACAGATAAAGGACAAGCAGGATGTTCTGCCATGGCACAAACATCTTGGTTTAAAAACCAAGACACTGTGGCCTAACAAAATGGAGTGCCAACTTATTCCCTCCTTGCAGGTCAGGTTGGGCTCCACCTAAACCGAAGGGATATGTTGAATGAAAGGGAGCAGCGCCTTGCTCTGCTCCAGCACCAGAATACAGCACAGGCAGTGCAGGAGGCTGAACTGGGAATTAGAGACAAGGTCCAAAGTAGATGGTGGAGCTGTAATGGTGGAGTCCACATAGCGTCAGAGCTACTGAAATGGGTAGTTTCCATGAGGTCTTAAGGAAACAAAAAATATATTAATCTCTGGTGTCACGAGTGTCATACACTGACTGAAACTCTCCCCAGCTCTCTGCAGAAGTTGAACGCATTTTCCAGTTTCTAATTTAGGAATTTCTTTCCTTCGCAGCTGCCTACAATATTTGCTCACCACCTCTGCCATCCGATAGTTTTAATCTTTCCAAGATTTCCATGGTTCTCTCTATAAAAGAGCTTTATCGTTATTCTATTTTCCTTTCTATTTCTGCTGGAACAGCTTTTGTTTGCACATCTTTCAGCAGTTTTTTATAGGCTGTTCTTTTGCATCCATAATTGAATCCAAAACTTTTACAAGAAAACGTTCCACAAGCAGGTCACTTTCCACATGTGCATCATCACGTTGTGGGTGGCTGTTTGAAGTGCATAGTTGCTTTATCTTCCAATCTAGTAATCTCATTCCATGTCCTCAGCAGCACTGTAACATCCTTACATCCCGTTATCATTTTAGAAATATCTGTCCTTTTCTATATACTCCTGCAGTGCATTTTTTCCTGCAATTTCTTGTTTCAGACTCTTATCAAGGAACCTCCGTACTGCAAATTTCACAAGCTCAGATGCAAACGTAGCCTTTTGGAGCCAGATCACAGGATTCCAGTTCAGGCATAAGAGGACATGCTCAACTTTGTGGTGCCCAGGTTCTCAGACTGCTGGGTCCATCCTCTTCCTCAGTGCTGCTAGGACTTCTCTAGCTAGGACTTGCCGTGAGAAATGCTGCAGCAGCCTGAAACCAAAGACTAAGCCTGAACGAGCAACAAAGCATTCCTTTTATCAGCTACCTCCTGCAACACTGTTAGGAGGACAGTGTCAGAGGAGCTTCTACTGAAGCACGTCTTGATTTGGGGCTAGGCCAGGCTCACAGCGTGCTGGGGCTTTGGCAGAGTGCCCCAGCAGCTTGGTTTAGCTGCCTGCCAGGCACTGGAAGCCCGCTGCTTTACTTAGGAATAACAATTCCACCAGTAATGGAGCACCGTTATCATTGTCATAAAAATAAGGAGGTTTTTGTGATAGTAAAAATTCCTAATACGCTGTTTCCATTCTCTCATTTTAAGTTTACATGGGAATATATCTTACTAGCCTTTAACCTACGCCTACTCCCTCCACATAATAATGGGTTCACATTAAGTAAATGCCAAAGAAAACTGACTTCTAACATCTTTCTGACTAGATGATGATTTATTTTTTATTCCTAAATTTACTTCCTAAGTTTTCTTTTACATTACTTTCTGTCTCTTTTTAATCTTCTCTGATGATAAAATAGTCTGTTCCCATCATTGCGGCTAACCAAGCCTTCAAACTAGTGACCTGTCCTTATTCTTTCTAGTTCCCATCCCCTTGTTTTTTTTCCCACACTAACCATAATAGGATAATAAATTTTGTTTGTAATTAAATAATCTCTGAGTGAAATCCATAAACAGTCTTTGCAGCAGGTATCCTTTCTGCCAGGGGAATGTCTCACCACTAAATGAGGGAATTGTGCTCTCTCACTGTCATCTATCACTACAATAAATCACAAATCCTTATTAGCAGAGTGGCACTGCTTCACAAAGATACGTAGAGGATAAATGCACCTTAGGATAACTAGGAAATGGAAGACCTGTGGTTGAATGTTCTCATGTTGCAGATAAGAAATACACCAGGTCATATCTTTGTCTTCTGCAGCAGCATTTTTAAAGAAAGGAATGGCCAACCCATGAATTTTGAAGAAACCATGTAGGAAACTGACAGCAGAGGTTACACAGAGTACAGACTGCAAATTCCAGCCTGGCACATGTCACTTTACAGCCCCAAATCAGGTAGCAAAATACCAAAGGACACGCAACTCTAGCTTCCGCTTTTCATGCACCTCATTTCGAGATGCCCATTTCTCCTCAGGTGTTGCGTGATGTTGTCCAAGGGCTTGCTCAGAAGCATGCTGAGAGCCACATAGATATTCCTAGGTGAAAGTCACATTGACCATGTTTGGTTGTGAAGCCAGGGCTTCATTTTTTAGATTCATTCTAGTTTAATCAAACAGGTATTACTTTCACTGAGATACATTCAAATGTAACGTCATGTTGCACAATGGCATGTTGTACAATCCTGCACTGCTCACTCTCTGTATTACTTTTCATAATTCAAAAAAAATAAAAAGGAAAATAAAATCAATTTATTATCAAATTAATTCAAGACTATCCATCACATTAAAAACAAAAACAATCAAACAAAAAAAACACTTGCCATTGAAAAACATAATTTGACAAGCACCAGTCAGGCCTGTTCCTTTTCTTCTGAACCATGTACAGTAAGATAGGCAGCTTACTGTATCATCCACTTTGGAATCAGCGGCTTGCTCAGCAGCCCACTGTTTTATTCTTCTTCAAGAAGCTGCAGAGTGCTGTCTGTAGACATAACTGCCTACGAACCACAGAACTGGCTAAAATGATCACTGTCAGGCTTGCATTCAGCATTTTGTCTGTCTTTCCTTTCCTTGTTCTTTCTTTTCACTTAGCAACCATTGATATTTTGATTCTAAACTTTGCTGTTCAAAATCACCACCTTATGGAAACCAGAGAGTTTGTGGTTTGAGTTCTTCCTAATGCTAAATGGACTGAGGTTTGGGTGTTGATTCTATATCCCACCCTTTCCTCAGTGGGAAGAAACCAGACTTTCCATTACCTCCAAAATACAAGAAGGAAACACAGGTGCTGAATGATTAAATGCTGGGCTCTTTGGGGTGTTTAGGAGAGCAGCCAAAGGTCACAGTGGTAATATTTGGGAACTTGCATCTGCTAAGTCCCAGTCCAAAGCCCTCACTGCAGTTCATCCTTTCTGTTTCTCCCAGGAGAAGGAGGCAGGTTTCAAAGAAGACAAAAGCAGGGCAACCTGATATCCTGCTCCAGGCTGCATTATCACCTGCTGTCAGCCTTGCAGTGGTTCAACCACCTGAAATGATTCCTTTCTGGGTATTTCAGAAAATCCTTTTGAATGAAAGGTGTTATAGCCCCCAGAAATAAGATCCCAGTGCTATTGCTGATTTAAATGAAAATCATTGTGCTGTCGGTATGTATAGTTACCTGGTTTATTACTTGGAGTTTTGGCCTTCCCTTTTCATTTGTATGAATATCTTTGATCTCAGTTAATACCTTCATTCGGAGATTTAGACAGCTGTAGTGTAAATACAAGGGAAAGCATTGTTTTCATAATGACGGGGGTTTTCTCACCTGCTATTTCATTTTATCTCATAATTCAGTTAAATCAGGTGTTCTTATTTTCATGAATCAGCTTCTGCTTGACAAAGCCCCAGTTTGGATCAAAAGAGCAGGGGCAGAGTATTTTCACTTACAGAATACTGCATTTAGCTCCAATTGCTCCTGTCAGTCACTTTCATTCAATTACCTCTCGTAATTAAATGTTCATCTAAACAGGTACTGCAGGTGGCTACAAAATTAGTGAGTAATGGAAAAACATAGAAATTTGAGATTGGTAGCTTGAATTTGTGCCCAAACTGGCAGCAAATTAAAGTTGCCATCTTAGGACTGCTTTCTTTTCTTTTCTTTTCTTTTCTTTTCTTTTCTTTTCTTTTCTTTTCTTTTCTTTTCTTTTCTTTTCTTTTCTTTTCTTTTCTTTTCTTTTCTTTTCTTTTCTTTTCTTTTCTTTTCTTTTCTTTTTTTAAATTTGGGATAATGACTATATGCATTAAGACAAATTAGATGGTAAATGGAGGGCCACATCACAATAGGCAGCTCTATCGGCTTTTGTGAACAAAACGTGATACTTTTCCCTTTTCCTGATGTTGGCGATGATTAGATCAGGTTCTCAGGCTACCTCTGAATAACAGTTGGTCCCTTGATGCTTGTTCAATCAAAATAAATTACTCCTTTGGGGCTACTTATGAAAACAGCTCATATATGCAGAAGAGTTGTAGTATCCAGTTGCCTCAGGATCTGTTTTTGTTTGTTTGTTAAAGCAGTGTGAATATCAATGCCATCATGTAGCAATCTTGGGCAGAAGAAGCCACATCAGAAATGTGAAGGTTTCACAGTCAAATGGGTTGCACAGAGTTAAAAAATGCCATTAAATGTCAATGTGACTCTGTGTTAGGAAATAACCTTCATAATATTGCTACATCCTCTGTTTCCACAGGTCTGCAGTCTCATTCAGGGGATAGAGGAGCCATAAGCACCAGGCAGATAGTTACAAAAAATGTTCTTTGACATGCAGAATTCAGTGCCCTGCTTTGGGCTCCATGTGAGAAGAGATTTTCTGACTGCATGGACATTTCATTATATTGTGGCACCACCCATGCCTCAACAAGCTGCAAGCAATGTTTCACAAAAAACTCAGAAACTGAAAGAATCATTTGTTTCCAGATAGGGGAGCAGAAACTAAAGGAAAAAAAAAAAATCTCCATCGGCTTTAGGTGCCCAATCTGATGCTTACAGTCAAATTTTGATTATAAGGAAAGTCAAGGTGTCATTGCTTTCAACTGCAGCTCACCACTCAGCACTTTGCAGATGGTCCCTAAAAGGCTTCCCTTAAGAGGGAGGATACATTTTTAAAAAGTCTGTGGGTAAAAACCTTGAAAAATATTACATAGGAATTCTGTGCTGGAGGCAAGGACAGAATCTAGTCCCACAACACTCACTCCACTGCTGCAATTCCACATTTTTCAATTCTGAATTCAACTGCCTGAAACAAAAGGCCATTTTTCCTTTCTGTATAGACCCCTCCACCGTAAGCAGAGATCACAAGACAAAGCCTCTTTCACTGCACAATTCTTAGTCTTCCTCAGAACTTGATCCATCCTTCCCATTTTCCTGTGGGAAAAATAATTAATAAAGGACTGTATAATAACAGAGATTGAATTAAGATTGTGCAGGGAATCTGAGTTTCAGTATTATTCTTCTTGCAACCATAATATTCTTTTAATGTGCTTTCTAGGCAGTAATTTCCTAAGCTTTTAAGAAAAGCCACACAAAATCCAAAAAATTCTTTAATGTGGAATTGCAAATTATGTCTACACATAATCTTCCTACGTACACAGCAAGGTTAAGAGCGGGCTCAAGGCTGGGAAAGCCACGCCTGGTCTGCCCACATCATTGGCTGCAGACTCCGTTGTAGCTCAGCTGAGAACATTAAAACTGGTAAGAAAAAGTCACCCTCAGGGTATATGCGAGTGGATGAGACTGAAAGTGTGCTTGGCTCAGAGCATTTCTGATCCATTCAGACTGGGTGAAAGAGATCAGCTCTGCTCTGAAACATCTAGAACATCAAAACCTTCTCCTTTGGGACGTCTCTGCAAACAGCTTTGTGTCAGGCCTCTGGGCAGAAGCAGCTCTGAAATACTAACAATACCTCGTCTTCTAAAGGAAAACTTTCACTATTTTATCTTGAATTTCTTTGTATTCCTCTCTGGTTGTTGCCCTGAAAACCCGTCCTTTATCCTGTAAATTATATCATATCTAAGTCCCTAAAAACAGTTTGGCACATTTCCTGCCAATGTCAATACTAAATGTATCACAATAATTTAGTAAACTCTATATAAGCTACTGTGGAAGAAAATTGAACAGAGGTAACATCTACAGAATGAAGCTGTATGATGTGCTAATTGTGAACACTGCAAGGCAGCATATTTATTTCAGAGTTCATTAATAAGTTTTGGTGTTTTTTTGTTTGTTTATTTGTTTTTAGTTGGTGTAACTCTGTTTTTAAATAGTAATTAGCCCATAAACATGGAAAAAAAATGCAGTAAATTGTGCCCACATTCAGACTCCTGTTAGGCACTGTCATGCAAATTATCCTACTGCAGGAGAAGAATAATCTGTATGTAGTTGAGATAAGCAGCTCCATGTGAATGTGAGGATCCAGCACAGAGATCTTGCTGTGAAGGAGCCTACAAAGAGCCCAAAAAAAGCCTTTTTGCCTCAGACGTTTCAGGGAACCAGAAACAGGGCAGAGCTTTTCTGAAGCATACATATGTGTGTACATCTGTATGTGCAATCTCTACTGGAATCTGATTCATATGAAATGTATCAATTTGATGTTCTAGAAATAAGGAATGCATATCAAATTATTTTATAGCAAGCATGTGTCAATGCACTTTTAAAAACAGAGAATTCAAGCAATGTGACACCATTATTTTCATAGCTTCTCCTCCATGCTCCTCTCTGGACAGCAGCAATTCTTTTGACTGAACACCTTGTTTCAGAGCACTTTATGCCTATGTGGGTCTCTTGTGTAACCCCTGTGATTAGGCTCCAATGCACGTAAAACCAAATGCCCTTTCCACACACATACTTTTGGTAAATTTGTCTGTCTGGCTCTGATTTTAACTCAGCATTCCTATACAGCCACATGATGGTCTTTCATCAAGAACCTCAGCACAATATGCTGTTTTATTCTTTACTCATTAAAAATATGACAGTCTGGAAATCTACTCTTTAATGCCTAAAAGCAATTTAAATCCTAGAATCAAATTTCTTGTGATGTTTTTACCTTGGATGGACAATTATGCTGATAATAAACTGAGTTATGAATTGTTGTTTCACCTGCACAATTTGTCTGTCTGAAAACAAGAATGTTAGAAGACACAGCAAATTGCTCATATATTACAATGGAGTACATAAAAGGAGCCAGTAAATACCAGTGGTTCAGAAGGCAGCTGAAGTTCTGACAGTAGAAATGCTAATCTGTTCTTTTCATGTATCCTTTTTCAGTATTATAACATTGGAAGAAAATTATGTTAAAAAGTAAAGATTGTATGTCACAAAAGAAAGATCTTTGATATATTTTTTTATATTCTTTCCTGATGTTAGCTTAAGAGGCCACAGCATAAAACATAGTTATCCCACACAGTAAGGGATAACCTTCCACATCTGCAGTGCTTTAATATATAGAGCAGGAGGAAGAAGCTTTCAAGGATGAAAAGTTTTCACATTCACCTGATTCTCATTTTTCAATTCATTAGAATATTTTATATTCTGAACAAAGTGCCACTTTTTACTTCATTTCAGGAATAGCACTTCATCTTTTTGCTTAACTAAGCCTTAAAAGCACTCAAGACAAACCTGTCCTTTGAAGATGACAAATCACTTCACAGTTCCTGAACACAATCACCATCAAAAAGGTCCTAAGAGAAAAAGCAAGTATCACCTGTAGGCCAGCTGCTTTGCCAAAGCCACCACACCAGCCTTCTGCAGTCTTAGTTTTCTTGTTTGTTAAGGTCTTTGTTGTATAAATTCAAGCAGGACAAGCTCTGGGAGCTGCTGGGTCTGCCCTTTCTCTGTCTGACATGCTTGAGCCAGGACTGGAAAGCTCTCAAGGGTTGAAGAGCTGAGCTCAGTAAGAAAATGAGGCAATAACTTTCTGAACCTGTGTCCTTGTTGCAAAACTGATTCTCTGTCCTGCAGTTTTACTCTACATAGCTCTTTCCATACCAGAGATGGTAACGGGATGAAGATGAATAGCAGTCCACAGGCAGGGGTAGGCATGGATGGATGCTAAAGAAGTGTGGCAGGTTCTTTGACTGGAATGGTTAGTATTAAAAGGTCACATTTTAGCCTAGAAGAGCACAAGGTATTTGCTGCCTCCTACAATGAAGACACTGAGCATGTAAGAGAGAGGAAAGGTGGAAGGTGCTGTTTCACAACTGCTGTTTCAGAAGATGGTTTCCTTCTTTCAAGCAAAGACAACAGTGTGTCAGTAACAGCCAGACTCTGACCGATGTATGTGTGCAAATAAATATTAAGTTAAATGGGGCTCTGCCAATTTACCCAAGCAGATCTAATTCTCTTACTTTCTTACTGATTTTCTCTCCCCGTATTCTTCATTTCTCAACACCACTCATTTACAAGAGCTACTTCCTTCCTAGGCCATTTCTCTCCCACAATTCCTGCCTTTCCCAACATGATTCTGCAGTGTATCAATCTTATCAATAGCCCCTTCTGATAGAGCAGTCATCCCAGCCTCCAAAATCATCTTTATCATTACCCTTAGATCAGCCATACAAAGCATCCACCCCAAAATCCATTTAGGTGACAGAGGACCTGAGCCTGTACTGCTAAACCCACCCTGAGGCACACTCACCCCACCTGGCTTGGGAGGCAACCTGAGTAAAAGAGAGATGGGGAACTCTTTGTGTTCTAGAGAGCTTTTAATTTCATTAATTATATTTTCTTTGTTGTTTTTGTTTGTTTGTTTGTTTGTTTTGTTTTTCTTCTTGGGGAAAGCCGATGGACTAGAGCTCATTTACAGTAACATAAAATATATCACAAGCTATTCTGGGAGGATAAGCAACTGATGGGCTGCTTGAGACATTGCTAAAATGCCTGAGTGTATGCTTATGTGAAAAATGTTGTGAAACAGAAATCTACTCTTTGCCTTGGACGCACTCGTAGGTGATAAGCACTATCTGTATCAGGAGTCTAGCCAGGGCTTACAGCTGGTGTGAGGTGGTGAACTCTGCCCTGTAGTTTTCCAGGATTTTTCTGAGTAATTCAGTTTAATGATTTGGCAGCCATTTCGCTAACAGGCATTATTTGCAAGGTGTAAAGAAAGTGGCTGGATGAAGGAAGCTGGTGGAAATTCTGTTTGCAGCATGGGCCTGCCGGTGGGCTCGGCTGAGCCAGGGAGCCAGGGCCAGGCCCTGCTGCAGCCTTGTTGGGGCAGGGGCTGATGGGCCTGGGCCTGGGCAGGGGGGGAAGGCACCAGAGGAGGGGGTCAGGTTCCTCATTTTCTCACCCCAAACTTAAGATGCACTGAAGCAAGATTCACATTAGAGACAGTCTTTCCAGTATCTCACCGCTAGGACCTGACTTACTGAGCATGGGCATACGGCTGTGTCAGTCGCTTGTTGCACAATAACCTGGTGACTACAGCACATGGATTCAAAGTCTTTCCCACCTGAACCAGAGCGTGACGTTTTGCCTCCCAAATTCAAATTTCAAAAAAAAAAATCTTTCTCTTACTTTTTGTTGAAAATGCCGTATTGGTCATTTCCTCAATTAACAGTAACTTGTACAGGCTGCAGCAGTGGTTAACGGGCTGTGATGAAATATAGATTCAAATTTCCACCTTGAACTGGGCAGAGTACAGATGCAAACCAAGGTCAGCCAAATCCCAGCAGCACTTTAAAATACTTTCTCATACCTTCAACACAACTTCAGAATAGAGGTAACTACAGTATGTATGTTATGCAGTCATTTAATGATATAGTAGATATCTAAGCCATCAAATTATATAACTGTTAGTTATATATTGTGTGAAAGAGATGAAAAAAATAATAAAAATGAGAGGAACTACAAGCCTATAAACCAAAGACCTGCAACAGGCAAATCTATCACAGGATAGACGTAGTGGATACTTGAATAATTATGATCTACTTGGGAAGGACTGACATGGCCTCTGTAAAGTGTTGCCTTACAGCCCCCTTGGAGTTCTGTGGCAGGGTTAAGAGCTGTGGGGAAATGCTTGCTGCAGCTATGATGGTGCACTTGAGCTCCCGAAAGGTGCTTGACAGAGCCGTCACCACACACCTTTGAGCGGTCTCTGCATAAGACCGAAGGCCCTGGAATGCAGCACAGTGGCTGCATTAAGGATTGGAGCACGGAGGTGACTGAGACAAATGAAGATGCTGAGTGACTCAGGGTTACAAAGATAAAGGTAGAGTGTGAAGAACTGCAGATTTTTTTATGAGGCTAGTGACGGGAAATACAACAGCAGATGAAATCTGAAGTGTAGACACATATAAAGTGACAAACACAGGCAAAACCAATGCCAACTTCACACACAAAATAATGGGCTTTCACCTGACTGGGGGAAAATGTCAGGATTGTGATAGCTACTTTCAAGAACACGTTGCTTCAGTGCATAGGGAAGAAGGGTGTGTCGAAAAGCCAATCACATACTGGGAGTAGTAGAATAGTAAAATGGTTTTGGTTGGAAGGGACCTAAGATCATCTGATTCCACTCCCTGCCAAGGGCAGGGACACCTCCCACCAGACCAGGTTTCCCAAAGCTCCCATCCAACCTGGCCTTGAACACCTCCAGGAATGGGGCATCCACAGCTGCTCTGGGCAGGATACACACAGGACAAAACAAGCATCACTAAGTCAGTGTAGAAATCCATGCCATTGAATATAAAACTGTGTGCAATTCCAGATCCTTCATCTCCAAAATGGTATATTAAAAAAATGGAAACAGTTCACGGAAGTACATCAAGTGTATGGATTAGCCTCCACAGGAGCAGTCTCACAGGGGTTCAGTTGTGGTAAGTAATTCATTTGGGAGATACAGAGGGGCATACAAACTGCAGGTACCAGGATAATGGATAGGGATGGACTCTTCATTATCCAGTGTACTGAAATACAAAAGCCGGGGACCATCAGTCAGAAGGGGGCAGGTTTGTTTTTTTTTTGTTTTGTTTTGTTTAAAAAAAAAAAAAAAAAGGAAAGGAAAGAAAAGAAAAAGGTAATTCTGGTGATTCTTCATATAACAGATATCAAACATGGAACTCTGGGAAAAATTTGAATATATTCAAGGGAAGACTGGACAAACCATTCAGGTGCAGGAAATTGTCTGAAGTGAAAATGGTTGTAGGATAAACACCATAAATGTTTCCCTTGCTTTATTCTTTCCTACCTGTCTACTTACAGAAACAGTTGTAGACAGGGTAAGGTGCAAGACTGAACACTGATTCAAACCATTGCAGCAGAATGGCTCTAAAACCAAATTCAGTTTAATTCTACATATTTATTCTATATAGCATCAGTGTGAAATCACTAAATGATTCCTGTTGTGCTTTCACAAGTGAGTAGTTTTGCCATGTATTATTACAGTTCCTCTTATGCAGAGTTCTGAAATTTGGCTTATATTAATTCAAGATGAAATGCCTTTTGTGAGGGTGGGGAATAAAGTGTTAATAGTTTCTCAACTTGGTTCCTTAAGCTTTTATTCCGGGCAGAATTTCTTCAAGGGAAAGGAGAGGAGCTTTGTGCTCATCAGCTGGGTGTGATAGGTCAAATCACCAGCTCACGGGCACCGATGCTAAGAGAGGAGCTAATGGAGTTGCATGAGTGAGCTGGGCCAATAGTCACATATCGACCTGGCTTCTGAACTGCCTTTATGATGGGAACGTAACCTTAATCCATCACATTCTGCAAGGTCTGAAAATTTGTACATTCTTATTGAGGATAATACTAGTTGTCAAATTTTTAATGCATTAAAAGTAACAGGATTTCACAGCTTTAAGAACATTTGCATTTTTCCTATTCAAATGCCCAATTAATTATCTATAATCTACACTGAAAAAAATCAACTGGCTATTGAACTTAAAACCCCCTTTGTTAGAAACAGAATCAGAGACCTCTTTTCATGCTTTAAGGCTTATCAGAAAAGGATGTTAGCAATAAAAGTACTTAGTAAAATGAGAGATGACTAAGACCTTTTTTTTTTTTTTAAACTTAGATCAGTGCACAGTGATTATCTTCTTTTCTAAATGCAGGGGCACAGCTGTTTTGCTTATGTAGGTTAGACTTAAATAGCTGAGTATTGCACTCATATGAAACTCCTTGAATCCAACAGTTCATGTACATAATCCTGCAAAATAGCTGCTAAGATTAAATGAATGAATTAAAAATAAATGCCCAGTGAAATAAGCAGGATGTTTACCATACAAACACTCTAATAGCTAACCTGACTTTTCCCTAGTAGAACATTTATATTATAGGAATTTAACCCATGGACACACATAATTAGCTCTTTCACCTTCAAGTTGCTGAAAGAACGATTTGCTTAAGAAGATTAGCCCTTTGAGTGTTCAATAGAAGTACTGACAAATGAGCCTAAAATGATTATAGAGGAGCTCTGTTAACACCATCTTCTGATCTTTTATTTTTAAATAGCATGCCTTTCAGTCAAAAATGTTTTAATCTGACCTCTTGCATCTTTCCAAATCAAGGATCAACTTTTAATGCTATGTGTTCAAATCTCATTGTGAGGAGTTGGTTTTCAAGGCTCTTTTGAGATGCAGGCGAGACAATCACAGTAGCCCAAATGGAACTTCAGTGCTAATTCATTTCTTCTGTTTGTTGTAACTGCATGCAGCATCTTGTCTGCATCGTAGCACTTTTCCAAGTCAGTGGTGGCAAGACAACTCTTTCTGAGCTGTGCTGTACTAGCATGATTTGGGTAATAAACAGTTTTTCAGAAGACGGGTATTTTTAAAGGCAGGTGGAATACAGAAGAGGTGATACTGAAAAGACAGGAACAAAGCTGCCTCAGATGGGTTGTGGCAGGGAAATGGATTTTTCAGTTATTTTGGCTGCATACCATAAACCTGAGGTGTAAAGTAAGCACTGTAACAGAGCAAGCATTGTAAGTTGCCTTCAGTGGCTCTGTAGCTATTGTTTGCATGACAGTCTATTTTCCCATACGAAAGCTAAAGGTCAATTTTTGAATTACTTACACAGACTTTCAGAGTAATCCTCTTACTTAAGGCTGTGAAATATCTGGATCCGTCAAAATTTTATACAAGCACTGAAATCATGGGAATTGTATTTCCATAAGAGTGGCATAAATAAATAGTTTATCAACCTTGGGAGCTTTATCTTGCTCAGCTATTACCAACAACTGAAAGACTGATGCCATATACAGAATTCAGTTCATGTTATTAATTCTCTCAGTAAAACTGGGTAGACTTTTCCCTTTTACTTTTAAGTCATACTGCCATCTACAGCTTGAATAAACACAATACTCTGGGGTTAGGATAACGGTAATTCAGGCTGGAGGAGATCTTTGGGCTATATTCCAGCCACCTCCACAAAGTGGGGTCACCTGTCAGACCACCTTGCTTAGAGCTTTATTCAGTTGGGTCTTAGAAATCTGTCTGGGCAGCCTGTTCCACTGTCTCACCATCCTCATGGGGAACAAAGTTTTTTCCTTTACAACCAGTCCAAACCTCTCATTTCAGTTCATGCCCATTGTCTCCTGTTCTGCTGCCACGCACCACTGTGAAGCCTGGCTCCATCTTCTTGCTCTCTGACTCTCATAAGGTTCCTGTCGGGACATTCCAGTTGCACGTCTAGGTCTCCCTGAATGACAGCTGGATCCTCCAGCATATCCATTTGTTCCTTTAATTTGGTGTGAGCTACACCAAACCTGCACCAGCAAACTTGTTGAGGGTGACAACGATGTTAAACAGCAGAGGGCCCAGAAGAATCCCCCATGGTATTCACTCCCGTTAACCATTACTCTCCTAGCCTCCTCCAGCCACTTTTTTTTTTTTATCTGCTTGTTTGCCCACCCATTATGTTAGAAGATAATGCCCTAACTTGCTCACAAGAATATTGTGGAACACCATGGCAAAAGCCTTACTAAAGTCAAGGTAAAAGACATTCTTCTGTTGTCCATAAATGCACTCATTTTATCACAGTTGACTTTTTTAATTAAGAATATAAAAGTTTTTTTTTTTTTTCTTCCCAAGGGATGGTTCCATTAAAAATTCTTTGTCACCATAAGGCTTTACAGAAAGAGATCCTGCATTCTGTAAACAATAAAACAGGGTTTGTTTTTTATTATAAATACTTTTGCAATTATATTAATTAAACACCTCATCAAGTAATTGAATAAGCACTAACTAAAAAGCAATGTGCTACTTAATCCTGGAATCATTAGCATGAACTTAAGTAGTTGTATTCATCAACTGTCTGACAATGTGCCAGATGACTTGTTACTGTCGATTAAGGACTTGCACCTTTTTAAGACTTGGTGCCTGAATGCAACAAAAACACAAATATTTAGTGAACCTCAGTACAGCAGCTTTTTAGTTAGGTACCTGTAGGCTGCAAACTTGCGACATAATGGCTACTCAATGTTCTTCAACATTTAGTGTAAACCAGCTTTTAAAAAAATATAATGAAATAAAATATACTTCTGTTTGTATTTGTTCCCGGAATGTAACTTTGCAAGTAGGACATCAACAAAAATACGAAATTCGTGCTTGCAGCTCACAGCTTAAGTTCTGTTAAACCTGTCTGACATGACACGCAGCTTTGCATTGTTTATTCCAGCGCATACAAGGATTTGCATGTTTTTGGAACCAGGATTTTGGAGTTGTTTTTTCCCCATTCAGTATGAATCTCAATCTACTTTTTCATGTTTCTGGCTTTAAAGTGGGATTCTCCCTCACTTTCTTGGCATTATACATAAAATATCTCCATTGCTATAATATTCCTGCCATCTTTCATTAATTGGTATCTTAAAAGTCACATTTCATTATTTCTCTTAGACAGACTGTTGCATAACACGAAGGATCAAGGTCAAACGATATATGAAGAGAGAGTTTTGACTCATTCAGATGGTTGTCTTCATTTTTGATTCCTTCTTCACTGCCTTCTATAAAATATGACAGATTCTGAACATTTTTCAAAATGTGTCTGTAACATCCAGGTATATTCAGTTGTAGCGGAGGCACTCTGAATTTGCACATCTGCAGTCCATCCTTGGAAAGTCTTTCATGGTACCATTGCCCAACTTTATTACTGGGATACTTGATACTATGTCCCACCATTGGAAGAACAACCTTCAAGGAAAAAATAAAAACAAATTTAAAAAAATGAAATACAATTCACCAATTTCCCTTTAAGGAAATGCGATTACAATCCTAAATGTGTTTAAACCTTCTATTCTGGGTCCTGAAATAGCAAAACAGCTCCTTCTTTTGCTAAGTACAGCCATGCAATTACTTGAACAGAACTTAAATGAAAAGTAGCAAAAATAATAAATATATCACGATTTCTAAAACAAATTAGAAATACACTAACATGAATTTCCTTACTTGTTGGGAAAGATACAGAAATAAAGATATTAAGTTACATATGTAAGACTTCACAGGACTCTGAGCCTTCAACAATTACATGAACCATTCAAGTGTTTTTCCCAGACATAGATTGAATAAATTTTCAAAGCATTTATATCCAACTTCAAAAAAATATTACCATACTGCAAATGACACTGTACTAATTTCCATTACAAAGTAAGTATTTTTTCCTTCCGTTTGTTAAGAGGGTGGAGATTAGTTCACATGTGTTTTCTTTAATGTGCATTCTGGCAAGAAATAAGACTGCACCAGTTAATATATTCCTACTATCTTTAAAACAAAACATTTTAATCAAATAAAGAGATCATCAGCTCAGGATGTTTCAGACAGACTTACTTGGTGTATAGAATATTTGTTAGCTGACTCTTCTGGAGCAGTGACAACATGAACCTGGCAAGACAGATAAGATGTTAAGAAAAATAAAACAACTTTTTAAAGTGAAGTTATTTTAAAGTTAAAAATAAAATAAAACAAAGTTTTAAAGCTTAAAAACCTCTGCATTCTAGGATTATTTGACTACTAAAAGGCCAAATAATCTATTCTAGCTACAAAAAATATTAGATATGATTACTATAATCTGCAATTTTGTGTTACGTTGCCAAAAGCAAAAACACTAATTAAAATGTGTTCTATTGAATAGGAATATATAGTAAACTCAGTAACTTAATGCTAAATGTGGTAGCTCCGCTCTTCATTTGATTTGATCTACTTGGTTTATTAAACTTCATTCTCAAAAGGAAAAATCACAATGGAAACAGAAGCTACTCTTTACAGAGACTAGAAATTATTCACTAACCTTTCAAGTGCTTTTGCTTGCAAATTTATAAGAATTTCCACCCAAGACGTGAGATACATTCTGCCCATGCACACCCCTGTTTATTTTCCAGTAAAACATTGCAAAAATTCTACGCTCTATCTGATGATCGGGAGAAGGATAACTGCCTCCTTATCCAGTTAAGAAAAAGATATGTTAACCCTGAAAGAAGAGATTGGTTGTTTCAGAAATGGACTTCAGCATGCCCAAGCCTGTGGCCAGCATACATTTCAGTGCTGGCTTTAAGATATTTGCTCACCTGTGGCTCCATGCAGAGCACCAAGGCTGTGCTATGGGCAACCAGAAACACTCCCTTGACCTTTACTATTTTCCCAAGAAGAGGAGTGCATTTTTGAACAGCTGCCAACAGTTTAGACTCATCATCAATTTGTTTTAATTGCCTGAGTAAGAGAAATTTTGCTAAACATGCTTTGACTGTGTAGCTACAGCATGATTAGCAGCACAGTCTGAGGCCAACTTGCACCGTGGCCTTACATTCAATAATGTACGTGATGGCAAGGTCTGACCTTGAAAGCAAGACTCAGATCTACTCTGACTGATAATATCGGTCCACCCAAAGCCTAATCTGAAGGTTTTCCCCAGCCAGATTGTAAGAAGAGCATCAGATGCCACGCAGAATAATTTCTTACATACATCAATTCTGCCATTCTGTCCCTTCTCATCCCTTCACTAAAATGAATAGCCAAAACAGATAAAAACTGTTAAAACACATCTAGCATATATGCCTCTTCGTGATAAAGGGGAAAGAAGTGATGTATCTCTTTTTGATTTACCACAAACAGTAACTAATTTAATAAACATACCAAAATAAAAGCATAGGATTATTGTCTGACATATGAATGTACTCAAGTGCATTACGGTTATTTTTCACCAGAACTATTTTGTAAAAACTCACCTTGTCATTCAGGGAAAGGCTTTCATCATTTTCCTCAGTGAAGACTAGATCACCTTCAACAACTTTTGAACCATAGATCTCCAGTCTATACGATGCTGCCTCATTCCATATTTTACTGCAATAAGCATGGACATAGAATATACGCATGGAGTGAGGAATGCTGAGCCATCCTCTGGTACAGCCTTCGTGATTTACACCATAGCGATTTAAAGCACGTAACAACATCTTCTCTCTCACTTTACATTCCGGCAGCATCGTGAGTGTGCCCTTTGCATCCTCTGATATAAACAAAAATAACCATATAAGTAATCATCGATTTTCCAAATACTACCTACAGGAAAAAACACACTTAAAAGGATGAAATAATCAGGTATGAATAAATTGTGTCAGTCTAACCCCTTTATGCTGACTTTTAAGTTATTATTCCCTTTCTTTCAATGTGTCATGTCAGACAAATTCCATCTTATACACCTATCAACATAGTCCCATGAACTCTGTTCTCTGTACTTCACACAGGATAAAATCAACTAGCTGTCATTCGGTTATTCAATCCAGTTGCAGTTTCTTAGAAATGTATTTCATCGCTCCAAAGTTTTTTTTTAGATCAGGTAACTGAAAGTAGAAAACAACCTAGGGAAGATCATTAAATTTTGATTTTAAGTCATTTGAAAACGTATTTCATAGGGGGTAAAAAAAATATGTCTTTATTTTTAAATTTAAAAATCACAAGGGCCACTAGGAAGTCTAGGCCTCAACCAAGATGAAATTATATTTAATCAGATTTGTACTACATTATATAAATGTTTCATATTTAAAATCTTACATTTTACATATTTTTCCTTCCTAATTTTTCTTATGAAGAGCGATTATCTGAAGGAGCCACTGCATGGCCTTTTCTTTTTGGAAAAGGCAAGCAGCTGTTACAGAATCCACATCAATGTCTTTCCATGCATCACACAGCAATGTATAACACAGAACGATTCATCTTATCTCATCTGTGAAATGAAAGGTCTCTGTGTCCCTTGACGCCACATATTGTAGCTGTCGTGTCAACGTACAGTGATAAGCAGGCTAACAGATGTGGAAGATTTGAAGACATCAAACATTTGCGGTCAAGAGCAACTTAACATTTTTAGTTTTGGAGGGAAAGTTGGCTGGCTGAATGACAGCAATAAACATGACACACAGAGTGTTTTACTCAGCACACTGTTTCTGGCATATTTTGTTGAACAGTTCAAGGAAGAAAGAAGGCAGATTAGAGCAATGTGTGGAGGAAGATACATAATTAAAAAGACATAAAACCAGAGCCCAAAGGTGCAAGAACCCAGGAGCTAAGATTATTATAGAAATTTCATAAAATTAGATGCCCAAATGTGGTAAATGCTGAGTGTCAGTTGGGTGCCTCATTCTGCATTCTTCCTTCTAAATTAGAGAGGAAAAAGCTGTATTCCAAAAGCTAACAGACTGAAGGAGGCCAAAACTGCTTTGAGAATAATACTGTAGTCTTTTCCAGCATTATGCTATATACCATTTATTTCTGCACTGCCTCGCACCTGAAATACATTAGTTTTCCACTATTTTGCACAGTTAGGGCCTGATCTTCATCTCATTATTAAAAGTAATATGTGTGGTTCCAGGAGTTCCATGGAATATGCCATAAGTGACATAAAGCAACAGCAAAATAAACAGTCTCTCTCTGTGCAGCAACACTTTATTCCCTCCCAATACCTATGCTGAACTGATGAACAGACAATTTAACTGGACTTACCAGTCTGAAGAAAGTGCCTTTTTGCCTTGTTTACAGGGTCATCCGTATCTTCAGGCGTGAAGAATAATTTCACAGCTTCCACCTTTAAAGAACAATATTAATAATTTATATTTTCTGCACGTAAAAATAATTATTTGTCAACTAAACAGACAATCATGCATCCAAATCTGTGCTGACAGATTTGCAACCTCTCAAAATCATTTCAGTTCTTTAAGGTCTACATGAAAGACACAGAAGACACCATTAACAGCTGTAGTGGGTTTACGTGGCAAGGTTTTGGTAGCAGGGAGCCATAGGGGTGGTTTCTGTGAGAAAGATCTAGAAGCTGCCCCATGTTTCGGAAGGGCCCCATTGTTTTCCAGATCCGAGCCAATAAGCGATGTTGTTTTGCGCCTCTGTGAGAGCATATTTAAGACAGGGAAAAAACGCTGCGCCACACAGCAGCCGGGAGAGTCAAGGGAGTGAGAGAACAGCTTTGCACCAAGGTCAGTGTAGAAGGAGGGGGAGAGGTGCTCCAGGCGCCGGAGCAGAAGTCCCCTGCGGCCTGTGGTGAGGACCATGGTGAAGCAGGATGTCCCCCTGGAGCTCATGGAGTACCACGGTGGAGCAGGGTTCCATGCTGCAGCCCGTGGAGGAGACCACGGTGGAGCAGGTGGCCCTGCACCGACGGAGGCTGCCGCCTGTGGAAGACCCCTGCCGGAGCAGATTCCGGGCCGGACCTGTAGCCCGTGGAGAGGAGCCCACGCAGGAGCAGGTGACCTGGCAGGAGCTGCTGCCCGCAGGGGAGCCAGGTTGGAGCAGTTTTCTCCTGAGGGATGGACCCCGTTGTACGGACCCATATCTGGAGCAGTTCTGGAAGAGCTGCTGCCTGTGGGAAGCCCACGCCGGGTCAGTTCATCAAGGACTGCATCCCGTGGGTGGGACCCCACAGCACAGGGGACGAGAGTGACCGAGAAGGAGCAGCAGAGAAGAAGTGCTGTAGACTGACCATAACCCCCATTCCCCCGTTCCCCTGCGCCGCTCGGGGGGAGGAGGTGGAAAAGGGTGGATGGGGGGGAAGGTGCTTTTGTTTTTTTTTTTCCTTTGTTTTCTCACTTCTCTCGCTTGTTAGTTGTAGGCAATAAATCTTACTATCTCCTTATGCCGAGTCTGTTTTGCCCGTTACAATAATTATTGCGTGATTTTCTCGTCCTTATCTCAATCCTTGAGCCCTTTTCACATATTTTCTCCCCATTCCTCTTTGAGGAGGGGGAGTGAGAGAGCGGCTGTGGTGGAGCTCGGCTGCCCACTTGAGCGGAACCACGACAACAGCATAGCCACCAGTGTGGCTATGTTACTCTCAGATTAAGGAAAGGTTCTGGTCACAAAGAAGGCACGAGATTGCTTTCAAAGCTCTATGAGAAATGTCTTCTTGAACATCCAGTTAGGACTCCTCTGCATTGCAACACCATCATTCTATCCTGAGCAGGACAGTTCCTTCCTCTTGTTTCCCTCCAGCATGTTTCATGTAACACTTAAGCTGAGAGCTTTCCGTAGACTCACACAGAGGGGCAACAATCCTTTTAAAAAAAAAAAAAAAAAAAAAAAAAAAAAAAAAATACTGAACTGATGCTGTTCCAGGGAAAACACTACCTGTAACACCGGTGGAACCACACAGTCCACTACCACCTATATCAGCCTGTGACTCTCCCTGTTCATCTCTTTTATTAACGTTGTTGTCTTCCTCTGTATTGGGACTGTGTAAACATATACTGTCACATTTTTAACACAAATGCATGTTTCAAATTAAAAAGTAACTGAGTTAAGACTAGAGATTTGTATCATTACTCTGCAGGGAATGACACATTGTGTCAACTGTTAACATATCAGAATTCAAAATGTCAGATACATCAACAGCTACTTTTATGGTCTGCCCTCAAATTCTCTCAGAAGCAAAACAGTATTGGAGGAAAAGGATACTCAAGTATTCATTTGACTTTGTAGAGCTTGATTCTGTCTTAAGCCTGTGCCAAATACTACACTAGATACACTGAAAAGTATATGACTCTTATCTTAAGGGTTATTACTTAAGAAATAAGTTCTCCTTAGCTTACAGGGGAACATTTGCTCAGAACTAAGATTTGGGCAAGTAGCCAAGGAATAATGGAAAGCAGCAATCTCTTCTATACAGCAGACAAATTACTGTGGCATTGAAAAAGCAAATCCTTTTGTATGATCCTATGTAGTATCTTGTGACATTTGCAAAAGGAATATAGACCCCCAGGAGGATAAAGAGGCTACAGGTTAGGCATTGTATAAAGATTGCTTCATTTTAGAGTTCAAATGTTGTACGGAATGCAGCCACTTCCCTGAGAAGTGGCATAATGATGATCGCATTCCCATCACAGACAGGAGAATCACTTCCTCAGCTACATGCAGCTGCACCTACTGCTTACAGATTTTCTTGATTCAGCATGAAAATCTTCATGCTTGTGTTGTTGTCAGAACTAATCTGGCAATTACTTCCAGCACACAGAGGGGTTTATCTCAGAAATGAAACTGCTCCCTGGGAAGGTCAGCCCCAGCACCAGACGTTGCAACAGTAATGTAAAATGAACTTGACAGTAACTACTTATATTACAAAATGAAAATACCATTTTTCCATTCAGTAGAGCCAATCCTATTTGATCTGTCTGAACATTTTGTCCCTGGCCAAATCGCTGCGGTCCGTAGTAATTTACAAAACCTTTTGTCTGGAATTAGAAAGAATAAATATGTTAAGAACATCAAAACAGTGAGACTAAGCGTACAACACATATCTGTATTTATCCAAAATACACACACTTTTTTAATCCTGAAATAACATAAAACAAAAATATGATTTAGCAACTGATTTAGAAAGGTCTAAGAAGACAAACAAGTTCTATTCTCTTTGTTTTCAAAAAAAACCACTTAGGTAAATGAAATAAAATCACTTATACGTAATTATTGGAAATACTAATTCAGTTCAAATCAAAGAGAGTTCTTTCTATGTGCCAAATTATGAAATCTCTATCAAAGAAAATGCAGCAGAGCAAAAGTAATGAATGGTACGAACTGTTGGACATTTTTTCTTTAAAATGCTCTTTATTCACATGAGATTGTTTGTATGATTATTACAGTAGTAAAGGCCAAGAGTAAAAAGGCCAGATGTAGAAGAGAGAAAGGCATTAAAGCACCAGTTGATTTTTTTTTTTTCCAGTAATCAAATACATTTCCAAAATTTTTACACGTCATGTATTTGGCTTTTACACACTGGACAGTTTTCATTCAAGTCTTTATTCCTGGAGTAATCTTCTTAAAGTAATTTGTGTTATAGCCATTACTTAGAAAGCAAGGGAAGTTACTGCTGTACAAAACATCTAAACGTTTTCCTTTCCATGATTGTCTTCTACTTTTCTCAGAGACTTAAGATAGGACCTGAAAAAAACCCTCATCATCACACAAAGGATAAGAGCAATCAAAATCCACTAGATTTCAGGGGATCTTTGTCCGCTACAGACATTTCACACATATTTATTGCATCAAAGTATACATTTTTTCACCCAAGCCAAACATGCATTTTCTTCAAATGACCAAAAAAGGCAAGCAGTTGACACGTGTAACTATATTCTTTTATCCTATCAACTGCCACTGTGAAACACATTACTTTGGTTGACAGCTCACCTATCAATACTCATTTGCTACCAATTTGCTTTCCCTTCTGTCTTGCTGCACCACATTGGGTTCTGAAGCCTGCAACACAGAATGAATTCACTTATGGGCCTCCTTCAGATCGCAGCTTTGTTCCAAGGATAATGAAGGAAGGCCATAAAACAGCAAAAACATCAAAGAAGGGAAATATCACCATTGTTCTGCCATTACAAATATTTTTTTAAAGCAATTTGTGTTACAGCACAGAACTACAACCCCTTATTGGCAGCCATGCAGCTTTTTTACCTTAATATTTTCCATTGCTTCAGATATTCTCTCTTTCAAATCTGCAGAGGAGTCATGACTGTGGAGTTTAAGATCTCTCACAATTATATCAAAGTGATTGCCCTTCAGCTGACCAAGCCTAAGGTGCTGGGATGCTGAATGTATGTTCTGTATTTTCATGCCTTTTTTTTCCATTTTGCTTCCAATTTCTTTCAACCTGCATAAACAATTGGGAGAAATTATGAGCCGTCCGCTATAAAAGCTATAGAACTATAGCAATAAATACCTTCTTTACCTTGTACTAGAACTAAAAAGGCTGAAGAATTCAAAAGAGATTTAAAACAGATTACTATGAGAAAAATCAAAGCAAATGCAGAGATAGTCTTAAAATTCAGTTGTTATCCATAAACACTTCTAAAACATTTGCTTCAGTTGCACTTATGTTTTGTAGCGTGATGGGTGTTGGAATGAAACAATTCATTGCTCAAGGCAACCAAACTGAATTTTGTATTTTTAATTGAATAACTCATATATTGAATATATATTGAATAATTCATTCTTCAGTCATAAAAATCTTTTTTTTTTTTTTTTTTTTTTTAAAAAAAAAGTAATGTCTGCCACTCTATTGGTCTCCAGAACACAATTTGCTCTTTCTTGGTCAGCCTTAACAAAAGCAAACTCAGAACGCTGATTCTCTGGGTATGCTTGCACAAGCCTGTAATTGGAAACGCAGCTGACAGTTCAACTATCTGCCCTTTAAAGTATCCACTCAATCTCTTTGTTCTTACGTATATTAAACAGTCATTCAAATGAAGGGAAATTTCAGCTTACTTGCTAAGAAATATTTTAACAATTTCATAAATTATTTACTGATATATAAGAGGCTTGGAAGCATTTAACTATTTTGCTTAATTGTTTATACATTAAGACAAAGTTTTGCCTATTCTCTTGAACAAACGGCCTTATAGTCCGGTTTGCAGTAGAACCTTACTATCATTATTTATTTATGTTAGTTTCAAACCCTAAAAACTTTTTTTACTGCAGTTGCTACTGCAGAACGTAAAATATATTTTTTTTTACCCACTGAGTTTTGTCTAGAGTAACAAAAATGAGGAACCAAATGGCATGACTTGTATTATTGTCATGTTATTCAGAACCTTTACACTTGGTGGCATCTTTACTTAGTCTCAGGTTTCTATACTGGGCGATGTAAGAGAAGCTGATATTCAGGACTCTAAAAGAGCATCTGTCCAAAGTAAAATTGCAGTGATTTTTTTATTTTATTTTATTTTTTTTAAATCTGTATAAGGCTCTTAAATTGTCTGTGGACCTCTAGATAAAGCTTTGATAGTATGTGGAAAACTGTTGGGTCACGTAGTATAGGTTCCCTCTCTGTTCCTGTCAGTAGATGGTATTCAGAAAACTGTGAAGGGGATCACATGAGCATGAGTTAGAAGGATAACGTGCCAGATGATATAGCGTACTCATATTACTAAAACAAACAAAGGAAGACTTTTCTTAAAATTTCCACACTGGTGGACTTGAATCTTATGCTGTACACATTGTAAAGCCACAAAATACTACAGCCATTGCCACTGTGCTCTGATACAGGAGGCGAAGACACAGTGGTAGAATGACAGAATGGTTCGGGTTGGAAGGGACCTTAATGGCCCTCCAGTTCCAACCCCTGTCACGGGCAGGGATGCCACGCAGTAGACCAGGTTGCTTAATCAACATTTAAGTATCAACATGGTGCAAGCTGCTGATTAACATATTAAAATATGTCTCAAAC
This sequence comes from Aythya marila, assembly GCF_965140915.1. NCBI lineage: Eukaryota > Metazoa > Chordata > Aves > Anseriformes > Anatidae > Aythya > Aythya marila. The sequence continues at coordinate 175,604,457 of NC_139042.1, read as the reverse complement.
TTCATATACCCAGATTTCTAGTACCTCTCAGGAGTAACCTTCTTCACAACCATAGGCTGGTAAGTAATAGCCTTCTTGTCTTTGATGCCAGTGTAACTGAAGTCTGAAGGAAGAACTCCAAGTTCAGCAGCCAAGATGCCAATTGCTTCCAGTGTTTCTAGGTTTTCTTTCTGAAGGGTGAAAGCTGAAACAATCATCTCAGAATTATTAGGAATTTGATGCAAATCATACAGGTGCTCTTCCAGAGCAGATGTCCTGTTCTTCCCTTCAAACTATGACAGCATGGAAACTGCAAGGAAACAGTGCTCCCACTGTTTCCTCTCCCATCCTACAAAATTAAAGGAAATGGGACTTTTTCCAGTACTGAATGGGAAGAATAAAGATGCATTAAACAAAACTCAGAACAATCAATCCTCTGCTGACTCTAAGAGCAGTACCTGACAAAATGCAACACACTTCAAATAACATGACTTATTCTTAGAAACACTTGGTTTATCAGAAAACAACTGCTTTAAGAAATGAGATCATAAATCAAATCTGACCTTTCTAAACTGTACAACATGAAAACACATCTTTTCAAATCCCTCAACTTCTTTCAAGGGAGAACTAACGCATGGGGAATAACAGAGAATTAGAGATACAGGCAAAAGAACTGTAATCATTAACGCTGAACAGTTTACGTAAATCATTGCAGTAACTTGATTCATCCATCTCAGGTCTGTTTTTCAGTGATGGAACTATATTACACTGGGAATGATTTATTTCAGGATAAGCAACGGGTGCATCAGGCCTATGTATCATACTAAAGTGATTCTGAGGGTCAGTGTTAGTGAAGAACACTGTAATACAGAATCACAGAATTTCTAGGTTGGAAGAGACCTCAAGATCATCGAGTCCAACCTCTGACCTAACGCTAGCAGTCCCCACTAAACCATTTCCCTAAGCTCTACATCTAAACGTCTTTTGAAGACCTCCAGGGATGGTGACTCCACCACTTCCCTGGGCAGCCTCTTACAATGTCTAACAACCCTTACAGTAAAGAAGTTCTTCCTAACATCCAACCTAAACCTCCCCTGGCACTTCAGCCCATTCCCCCTCGCCCTGTCACCAGGCCCGTGGGCGAGCAGCCCTAGCACTTCCTAAAACCACCACAATATTTACCTGTGTAAACTTCTTGCCCGTCAGGGGAGCCCTCAGCAGGCCGTTTTCGGGACCGCCTGCCCCGGAACCGCACGGTTATCGCCATGTCCCCGCGGGGCAGGGCGAAGCTCTTGGTTTCCAGCAGCTTCCCGAACCTCCTGCCCAGCAGGTGGTGCACCGCCCGCCGGTGCTCCTTGTCGCCGTCGGGCTCGAAGCAGAAGGTGGAGCCCTCCACCTTGGCGTCCAGGAACCTGAAGAAGCCGCTGGCCTCGGGCTCGCTGACCAGCTGCCGCAGCTCCCGGTAGCCCTCGTCGCCCCTCACCACCACCTCGCGGCCCCTGGTGGCCGTGGCGAGGAAGGGGAAGCGCTGCCGCACGGCGCTGTGCACCCCCGCCCGCTCCGCCTTGCCCCCCGGGCTGCCCAGGCTCAGCTCGCCGCCGCCCCACGCCTCCCTCAGCGCCCGGGCGAAGCGGGCCAGCCGCTCGCTCGCCTCCTCGCCCAGGCAGCTGGCCAGCGGGTCGCCGGGCGGCTCGGGGAGCCCCGCTGCGGGCTGCTGCCCGCCGGGGGACGGGGCTCTGAGGGGAGCCGGCTCCGCCCGCGGCCGCTCGGGGCCGCGCGGGGGCAGCGGCAGCTCCCGCACCACGAAGTCGCCGGGGCAGCCCTTGAGGGTGCCGCGGAAGCCGCTGTGCGCGGCGGCGTAGCCGAAGGAAGGCAGCATGGCCCCCCGCGAGGCGAGAAATTAAAACTCGAAATCGAGTTAGAATTAAAAATCGAGATAAAATTAAAAATACGCGGTTGAAATTTAAATAAAAATGGAAATAAAGGCGGCCCCGCGCACAGGGGTACGGATCCAAGATGGCGCCAGGGGGCGCCGCGGGGAGGGGCGCGGGGGAGCCGTGAGGGAGCCATGAGGGCGCTACCAACTCCCTCCAGCGGAGGGGGGAGAAAGCGCTCCCCCTCTATTCCCCCCTCCCAGTGGAGCGCCCCGAGAAGGCGGAGCGGAGCGCGCTTCCGCCAGGCCCTGCCCTCTTAAAGGGGAATTACGCGGTGGGCTCGCTCCGGGCGGGATGAGCCGGGCGGTGGGCCCCACCACCCCGCTGCGCCGCCTGCCCTACGGGCTGCTGCAGCGCCTGGCCGCGTACATCGACCCGCAGGACGGCTGGAGGCGGCTGGCCGCGGACATCGCCGGCCCCTCGGGGGAGAGCAGATACACGCAGCTGCACATCAGGTCCCCGGGTTAACGGGAAGTTCCCCGGTCCCGCAGCGCGGCCCCGTTTTTGGGGTTTTTAGCAGCAAAGCGGGGGTCGCGCTGTGCTGCCCCGGGGGGTGCCTGCGGGGGCTGCCCCGTGGGGCTGGTCCCAGCCCGGTTCCTCTGCCTTCCGCCCCGCTTGGCTCTCCAGGCAGGCGATACGCGGCGAAATCGGCCAAAATCAGAATAAAGCAGAGCCACGGACACGTAAAGCGCACTGTGTGTCCCCAACACAGCGTTGAAGCTGCGCGTGTTATACCCAAATGTGCATTTCCGTGCTGTTTTTCATGCCTCTAAGTAGTTCACGCAATCCGTTACACCCTCATTTTTAATGCCCTTGCGTTCGCCGTTAATCTCTGCCCCTGCTTCCTCACGCTGCTCTTCTCAAAGCCGCCTCCAATTTGTGGTTTCAGGAGGTTCGAGGCCTTCGAGCGCATGGGGAAGAGCCCCACCTGCGAGCTGCTCTACGACTGGGGCACCACCAACTGCACGGTCGCTGACCTGGTGGAGCTGCTGCTCAGGAATCAGTTCCTGGCACCCGCGAGCCTTCTGCTGCCAGGTAACCCACCCCTCTGGGCTCTGTCAGCAGCTCTCTGGGGGGCTAAAAAGCCTCACAGCAACCTGAAGGTCGGAAGGGATTACCTCAAAATAACCTACAGTGGCTATCTTTGTCCTTATTTACGATACAAGCTTTATAGAATTGGTTTAGAGTGCTTCAAGTTTGAATAAAAGCCCTGTAGTATTCACATTAGAAGAATATAATCTTTTAATGGAGTTTACATTTTGCATAATCTGAGTTAATAATGCCATACTGTTACTTGTTTGTTTGTTTTCTTATTCCTAACACAGTTAACCCTTTCTCTAAATTCCATTTTCAGAAGCTGTAAAGGAGGCACAAGAAGTTACGTTACCACTTTCTTCGCAGGAAACTTTGCCCATAGATGAGAAGCAGCTGCCTATACAGGAAAAAGAAGTGGCAGCTGTAAAACCTAGTCCCTCTCAGAATACAGAGGAGCAACCTTCAACTGCTTCCTACTTAAGTCAGGAAAACAGCTCACAGTCTAGTAACACGGGTAGGTGCTTAGTTTGCAAAACTTTAGGTACAATCTTTTTTGTTGATCCGTCCTTCACCTCTGTGAAATAAATCCTAGGAGCACGTTGGAGTAATGACTACATTCCTATCTCCCTGCTTTTTTTTTTTTTTTTTTTTCTTCTGTGTGACCGTGAATGAAGCTTGTGGTAATAATAAGTCATCAGAATATGAGATGCACCCTGCAATTAGTGTGGCTAATGTAATGGAAAACTTAATTATTAATTGAGTTGCAATTTGTTTAGTGCTACACATAAACCTGTTGCCCTCTTTCAATACTGATTTTGTAGACTGTTTACCACCTTGTCCTTTAGATCTGGATCTTAAGTATCAGAAATACCTGAGAAGGTTGGAGAAAAGATGATTAAGGAAAGATATTTTTTAAAAAGAAAGATTATTTTTTTACATTTATTTCCTTGCATCAGAAGGTAGGGCTCTGTTATGTCAGGATTTGTGTTGTAGCAGATAGACAGAATCAATTCAATGTGCTTGTCCCATAAGCAAAAATGCATTTCTGTGTTAAATGGCATATATCTCTCTTAGATTTCCACAATTTTTGGTTTCGTGACTTGGAAAGTGTTACAAATAATTTCGATGCACGACCAGAATCAGATGGAGGTAATAAGCTGGGAGAAGGTGGCTTTGGCGTGGTGTTCAAAGGCTACATCAATGGCAGAAACGTAGCTGTGAAGAAACTTGCTGCTGTGAGTTATCCTCAACATCTTTTCTGAAAAATGACCATATAGTATAGTCTTGTTTATCTGTGGAAGGTGTTGAATGATAGGTTTCAAAAAGCATCCCTACATTAAACATCAGTTGAGTTGAGAACCTTATCCTGTAGTCCTGTGTGTGGTGCATGCTGTCACTGTCAGCAGAGATGATGTCTTGCCTTTCAGTGGTTCTTATGGTGGCTTGGATAGTTGTTGGGGTGAGCAAGGTGCTTCTTCACTTCCCCTCCTCCCCCTGCACACAAGAAGGGGCAGAAGGGAAGGGGAGCAGGTGAGGTTTCCCTTCTAGTTCCTATGGCACAGTCAGGCAGGAGACTCACAAGCTAAACAAACTAAATAGGTATTGCTGTATAATTTCAGTCTTAGTAATAAATATTTTGTGTGAATAACTAATTTTGTAACTAGTAAGTGCTTTTAGTAGGAAGATGCAGTGAAATAAAATGTACAAGTAGGAGAATCAAGTGAAGTAAAACTCATAAATGCACGCTGGGTGGAGAATGAATTGAGAGCAGCCCTGAGAAGGACTTGGGAATGCTGTTTGGTGGAAAAACTCAGTGTGACCTGTCAATGTGTGCACGCAGCCCAGAAAGCCAACCGTGTCCTGGCCTGAGTCAAAAGAATGTGGCCGGCAGGGCAAGGGAGGGGATTTTCCCCCTCTGCTCTGATCTGGTGAAACCTGGAGCACTGCATTCAGCTCTGGGGCCTAAAAGAGGGCAGTTTTACATTAGATATTGGGAAGAAATTCTTTACTGTGAGGGTGGTGAGGCCCTGGTGCAGGCTGCCCAGAGCAGCTGTGGGTGCCCCATCCCTGGAGGTGCTCAAGGCCAGGCTGGATGGGGCTTTGGGCAACCTGGTGTGGTGGGAGGTGTCCCTGCCCATGGCAGGGGGCTGGAGCTGGGTGGGCTTTGAGGTCCCTTCCAGCCCAAACCATTCTACGCTAAGTTGGTGACTCTGATGAAACTGGATTAGTTACTCCAGTAACATCATGTTACATGCTATTAAAGACCATGTTCTGATACTTTTTGTTTGTTTGTTTTTGAATTCAGTAAAAAAATACAGTAAGCAGTATTTAAGTAGGTGTTATGTGTAAATAATTAAAATAAAGGCCAACAACTTGGTTTGTGAACAATGACCGATTTTTTGAATATGTGCAACAATATTAATGTCAAATACTTTCTTTGTAGATGGTTAATATTAGTGCTCAGGATTTGAAACAGCAATTTGATCAAGAAATAGAAATGATGGCGAAGTAAGTAGCAGATCATAAATATCATTATAACCTTTTCTAAGAATCTGAGTTGCTAGATAACACTTTAGCTAGCATGGTCCCTTATTTTTGTCTTAACCTGAAAATTTACCTTATGCTGCTAAACTTCATATAGAGCATGAGTGTATTTGGGTCACATCAAAGCACTGCTGCTGACAAATGGCTAGTTTCTTGTGCAGTAGGGCTGGAATGTGGCATGGGGGAGCAAGTTGCCTCTGCCTTGCTTTCTCACAAACGTTAGGTACCTCAAGGGAGGCTGTAGCGAGGTGGGGGTTGGCCTGTTCTCCCACGTGCCTGGTGACAGGACGAGGGGGAATGGGCTTAAGTTGAGCCAGGGGAGTTTTAGGTTAGATGTTAGGAAGAACTTCTTCACTGAAAGGGTTGTGAGGCACTGGAACAGGCTGCCCAGGGAAGTGGTGGAGTCACCATCCCTGGAAGTCTTCAAAAGACGTTTAGATGTAGAGCTTAGGGATATGGTTTAGTGGAGGGCTGTTAGCGTTAGGTTGGAGGTTGGACTCGATGACCTTGAGGTCTCTTCCAACCTAGGAAATTCTGTGATTCTGTGATTCTGTGAACATATCTGAATAGAATTTTGTTGCCACAGGTGTCAGCATGAGAATCTAGTGGAATTGCTTGGTTTCTCGAGTGATGGTGCCCAGCCCTGTCTGGTGTATGAGTACATGCCCAATGGTTCATTGCTTGATAGACTTGCTTGTCTGGTAAGTAAAATCTTTCCTAGCTTCCAGCTGCCTTACTTTTTTAAAGTGGTGCTATTTCTGAAATCCCTTTGGAACAGTAGCAAACTGTAGTGGCCAAACAATATTTTACTACTTGGTCTTGTGTTCTAGAAGAAAGACACGTGATAAGAAGTACTCTTCCAGTAATATATACAGATGTTTTAGACTCAGTGTTAATTAGTCAAAGTGGATAACAATATGATGTGATGCACTAGTACCCCGAAGTCCAGGGAAGCTTGGACTTGCTGTGCTTTTGTGGAGTGGAGCAGAGGGTGCTGCAGCTCCTGCTTCTGACATTGGCTTGTTCTCTGCTAGCCCCTGAGATTTTGTGTTGTAAAACTGCCCTTGTGATAGCAGCTGTAACATGATGTTCCTAGTCTGTGTATCGCTTTCTGAAGAACCTAAACAAATGGGGTATGCTTCTTTTTAATTATTATTTTGTGTAATGCTTTCGTCTGATTTAATCAAATGATGTATCTTCTAGCCTTGGCCTTTAATAACACAGAAGTTAGTTCTTTTTTGATAAAGGCAATTTTGTGTATGAGGGAGAAACCAGCCCTTGTTGGAGGGATAAAAATGGTAAACCAGATTTAACCCGCTAGGTGTGTCCACAGTAATCACAGTAATTTAACAGTATAAAACCTGCTTTATATTAAGCAGGTGCAACTTCTGAGGTTGTCATCTGTTCAACATTTTAAATTGGTGTTTGTTCAACAACCCATGCCCCCACAACCCAAAAATGTAGCTTTGCTTTTTCTGCACTGATCTTCCTGCTGTGCTGGCTCAAGCGTTTAGTAGCTGGATGGAGAGCTGGGTTGGGATACTGATCAGGATGAACTCTGAGCAAAATCTTTACATTTCAACTGGAGACATTTTCTCTGCAAGTTTCCAGCTTTGCCCCAACAGGAAGGAATTGTGTTAGGATGAGAATAAGTAGCACTGAATGGGGAAAGGCCTGGATGTGTTTGGTAGCACTGCTGGCTCAGGCTGGTTTGTTTGATTTGCTCAGATACCTACATGCATGTAGGTTTTTTGTTTTTGCTTTCCAGCTGAGTCAATATAGAAGAGAGGTTAAGTTTTGCTTAAGACAGTGCAAGTTTATTTGTAGAAATGACTGTCCTTGACAGAGATGAATGTTTTCATATACATGTAACTTTGGCCATTATCAACAAGTGAGCTGAGAAGAATAGTGGTAATTGAAAGCTAAAATTGGAAATGCATTTTTTTTTTTTTTGTAAAAAAACTAATTTTTTTTACAAGGAAAAGACAAATTTACAATATAAATTCAGAAAGAGTCCTCGTCAGATAAAGTCAAATAGGTGAGGAATGCATATACTGAATGTGTGTGTATGCTGATAAAGCAGGATTCATTGTGAATTCACTGTCTTTGTTTGGGGCATAAACTCTTATGTCATCTGCTTCTTGTCTCAGCTTTGAGGAGCAGGCAAGGGAGGTGGTAGAGTGATAAAATACTCTAATCCTCCTCCCTTGGCTACTGACAAGATTAAAAAGTGCTTTTGAAATGCACTTTGAAAGGTGTCTTCGCTTCCAAGGTCTAGTTATTAGTGTGGATTGAGCTAAACTCTTGGAAAAGTGTGAAGTCCGGAAATGTTGGAAGATTAACTTCTTATTAATAGTACAAAAATGTTGATTGCTTGGAGTGATGGGCTTTGACTTAAAAGGCACTGGTATTGGTGCTGATACAAAGAGCAAGGTGCAGTAGATGCTGATAGTTCTTTGCAATGTAGCTTGTCATACAGGTTCAGCATCAAATATTATTGAGAACACCTGCAAAAAAAAAGTAAATTAACCTTGTCCAGAGTGTGGGGAAGAGAACTGTATGTGACTGTCAAAGTAAATTAAGAAATCTATGCCATTAATCTTTTAAATGATTTACTTGAAAATCACAACATATGGCACGCAATTGTTGTTTTGGATTGTGTTTTTTGTTGTTGTTGTTTTGTATTATGTGTATTGTGTAGACATTTTGTATCTATGCGTATAGTAAATTTTCATGTTTTCACTTCCCTTTTTCCCTTCTTATTCAAGAATGACACTCCACCAATTTCTTGGAATACGAGATGTAAAATTGCTCAAGGTACAGCAAATGGCATCAACTTTTTGCATGACAATAATCATATTCACAGAGACATTAAAAGGTAAAAGCTGCTGACTATCACTGGCTGCTTTTGCTTTGTTGTACCCTGTTAAAGTTTGTTAGAGGGAACAGACTGAAAGAATCATTGCTTCACTCAAGGGTACAATCTTTTCTGCAAGTGCCATCCATCACCGTAATCTTGTCTGTGCCGCAAGGACACGGCCAGAACAGACTTCTAAAGATAATTGGGGCTGTTGTAATCTGTCACTATCAAACAGTTATTTGAGTGCTGCAAAGACACACAGAAGTTCTGTTGTTTTGCAATTGCTGCTAACAAAAAAGCTGCTGTTGGAGAACATTATGAGTTCTTAAATTGGGAGTTTTTCAGATGAAAACCCAGCCTTTTTTTTTCTTCCTAGAACACTTCTTCTGAGTGTCCCCTTTGGTTTCTTTCTATTTATTATGAAGACTTTAAAAATGACTTAAGTCAGGTTTATGAAATTCAGGGCTCTTCAAGGTTGATGTGGTGTTCACTTGGTTGTTATACCACCAGATTTTTTTTTCTAGGGATATCAGAGATCAGAAAAAGCTTTTGCATTCTGTGATTTTTATTTCTCCCTTTCTTGCTAGTAGTTTGGTTCTCTTTTTGAAATACCAACACAGTACAAATGTTTGAAGAAAAGCCCTAAATGCCTTACTCCTTTTGTGAGTTAACGAGGAGAAACGGACTGGTTGAATGTCACGGATGAATGTTTCAGTCGCTTTCTGGCTTCTAACAACTCTGCTACATCTAGAATGTATACATTTTGTGAATTCAGCCTATGCTGAAAGAGTTTGTTGCTTCAGCTCCCTCATAAAATGTACTGCTGCTTTGACAATTCATGTTTCTTCTTCTTTCTTCCCTGCTTAAGATTCTGGACAAGTGTAATGCCTGGGAGGGACTCATTTTCATTACCTTGTGCTGCTCTACCCTTCTAACTGCTGTGAGTTGATCATATTACAGGACTGAGTTTTGTTTTGTTATTCTTGAATTCCATTTTGTAACCTCTTGCACTGTCACCGTGACTAGTTCAATCAATTTGGTTGGTGTTGTTAATATTGCTGCCGCTCCCAGGTAAAACTTAGCAAAATGAAAAATGAAGTAAAACTTAGCTGTCTTTTCATCTGTTATGTGGGAATGTGTCATAACTACCCAGGCATTGGAACAGCTTCTCTGTAGGCTAGTGAGGGCATGTCTGAATAGGTGTTCTCAGAATTGACCATAGTTTTTTGGTTGGTTATACCCAGGAAATAGTGCCTGTATCTTCTGGAGCTTGACAGTTGCAATAAAACTTGATTCTGTTGTGGTGTATCACAATATGACCTGTCATAACTTGACTCTTCAGAGATCAGAGCTGCTTATCAACTTGAAGTTGTGATCCTGTTCCTACTTAACAAGCTTTAACTATGAAACCGGTTGGCTGATGTTTGGCTTCTTGCAATGATTGTATATTATAACGCTTTTTACAGCTGTTCTAGTGCCAAGTGACATTTTGTAGCTTGCAGCTGTGTTACTTTTGTTGACAAGGTTTAGTGAACAAGAATGGCAAGTTAGGAGTAAGTTTCTAGTGTTACATGTTGCATCTGGCTATGTAGTTTGCTAATAAGTTCCAGTAAGGGGGTCAGAAAATAAGGAGAAATATTATAAATATTAAATAAGTGATTTTGAAATGGTTCCAAATTCTACAAGCATAAGAAATAGTAGAAGGATTTATGCCGCAATTCATTCAACTGAATATTTTTCAAAAATGTAAGATCTTTTACATAGGCCTCCTACTCCGGGTTTTCTGTAAGGCCAGTAAAAGCTGGAGATCAAATAGAAACACAGCACGTTTCAAGAGAAGAATATAAGTATTGTTATTCGTTTTACATGGGAATTTGTAATGGTTGACATTGTATTAGATAATAGTTATAAAACCTGCTTTTATTGGTTCAGAGATTTAACAACTAAGAATTCTAATGTGATCCAATACCCAATTTTGCTCTTTCTTGTTTTTTTTTTCTTTTTTTTTTTGTCTTTTTTTTTTGTTGTTGTTGATTGTTTATTTATTTGTTTGTTTCTTCTTTGCATGCATGCACAAGAAAAACTGCATGGATTTGTCTTCCTGTCAGACAGATCTTAATTTACTTAGAGCAATTCATTTTGAAATTGAGCAATTTCAAAAAAAGTTATGTATATATATAAAGAAATATGAATAAAGACCTTATATTTCAAGAAACATTCAGAACACCAGTTTGCATTTAGTTACTAAAAAGTTATTAGTCTTTAATAAAACCAAGTTACTGGTTTGGAATATTAATTTTTCTTTTTTCTCCACTTTCTACCAGTGCAAATATTTTATTAACTGATACATATGTGCCCAAAATTTCTGACTTTGGACTTGCAAGAGCGTCTGTAACATTTACACAAACCATCATGACTGATAGAGTTGTTGGAACAGCAGCCTATATGGCACCTGAAGCTTTGCGAGGAGAAATAACACCTAAATCTGATATCTTCAGTTTTGGAGTAGTAAGTAGAATGTTCAAAGCTATATATGAATTCTGTTTTGTGACTGGTAAAAGTGTACAGAATCAAGAATACAGGGAACCAAGAATGAGAAAACTATCTCTGATCTATTATTTCTCCTTACCCTGCCCCTGGTGCATGTGCTCGTAAGAAAGTATTTCTGAACTTTGATTTGTTTAAAAGCATTTAACTATGTGGATCAAAACTTTGACTTTGCTAATGCACTTTCAAATGGATATCTTTAGAATGTGAATTTGTGTATGAAAGGCCAGAGTAAAACAACATTCTAAGTTCCAACTAAATATAGGTTGAAGTAATGTAAAACTGTTTTACTTCTTGCATAGTAATGCACAGAAATGTGAATCTGTTTGAAGATTTTTAAGAAAATGATTCAAATTTAAATTTTCTTTTACTATATTTCAGCACCAAATGTGTGCTACCATGTGGGATTTGCCTTAAAGCTGAATACAGTGCTTATCTAATCCAAATAAGATAACTGCTTATTATTTGGGAGAAAAATGAATCAATTCTGAATAGATTCAAGAGCCATTGACACCCTCCTTCACGGCATTTAGTTTCATGGGCAGATAGGCCAGATAGTGTAATTGAGTATCTTGGGAGTCCTTCCATTTTGCTTTGAAGCAATGCAATATAGGATGAGGAAAAACTTCCCAAACCACACTGCTAATAAGTGATAATGGAAGTAAAGGAAGGAACACCAAACAATTGCATAGAGGGCTGTCTTTGGACAAATATGGATTCTGTGAACATTTGTTTGAAAGACTGAGGATTATGCTCCTCTTCTCAAATGGTATATATGCTAAGGGTTGTTGTATGTTTCTTCTCTTCTGATTTTTATTTTTTTTTCTCTTAGGTCTTATTAGAAATAATAACGGGTCTTCCACCAGTAGATGAAAACCGGGAGCCACAGTTACTGGTATTTTTCTTTTTGCTTTCTCCCTCTCTCCCTCCAGGATCACATCATGTGAAATCGTAGTCAGTTAACAGGTCATTAGACAATCAAATTAGTCAGCAGGAGATGCAGTTATGATAAGAGCTATTGTATCAATGTGTGTTTTAGAAGTGAGGCAGAAAGTTTTCTCTCTTGGCTGGTAGATAACTGCCCCGTCCCCAAGGTCATCTCCTTCCAATCTGATGCTTTATTTCTTTGTTTTGATATTGTTTCTTATTGATATATACACACATACATACATATACGTGTGTGTATGTGTGTATATATATATATATATCTATATACACATATACACACACACCATTCTGCTTTATGAACATACATGTAATCCAGTTTTACCCAGATAACCTGGTAGTTCATCTTTCACTAGAGCATCTTAAAGCATTCATCTCCATTGGTTCTTTGTTTCTTACCATTCCTGTATCATTTTTCATCCTCTTCAACTTCACTAAGAATTTGCAAATACCTTGTTTTTAACCCTAGAGAAGTTGGGAATTGAAGAGCTATTCTGGGGTGTTTTGATTTTTAATGTTTAAGTAGAAATTGTCTGCTAATTTGGGAACTATGTCTCCAAACTTATTCTTTTTTGAATTAAAAATCTTATTAATTTGCTCTTTTTCATTTTGGTTTATTTATTTATTTATTTATTTCAAACTACTTAATCCAAGATTTTCCTGGTATAGTTCTAATGGAAAACTTAATTATTTACTTAGTATGAAATAGAAATGACTTTTGGTTTGGTTTTGTTCCATACTATTCAATATCAGATCACTTCTAACACAGCTTTAGGAATACCTGTGTACTATTAATAGAATATTTTCTCTAATCCGTATCTTCTGGAGTAGTGTAATACTTATCCTGTTGAACTCTGTGATGACCTTGGAGAACTCAACGCTGTGTCAAATGCAATCCTAAGCCTTATTTATTTATTTAAAGTGGGATTTTTCACAAGATAAATCATACTTTTTATTCCATTTTAGATTATGGTTGGAACGTTTTTATCATTGTAACATATTTTAGGGAGCATAAAGAGAATGGTCAGTGTAAGACAACGTGACATCCCTAGCTTTGAAAATTTTAGGGTGGTTGAATGTCAGCAGTTTCAGACTCACCCATAGGGGACAGCAGAAGGCCTGCCTCTGTTCACTGACTTGTCTGTGGTATTCCTCAGACAGTATTTGTGATTGCTGATAACGTAGTTCAAGTGCGTTGGGGCTGGAAAGTTTGGGACTAAAACCATCAGATTTGAAAATTGATTTCAGACTAGAATCATAGAATGGCTTGGGTTGGAAGGGACCTTAAAGACCATCCAGTTCCAGCCTCCCTGCCCTGGGCAGGGACACCTTCCCCTAGAGCAAGTTGCCCAGGGCCTTGTTCTACCTGGCCTTGAACACCTACATGGGGCTTCCACAGCTTCTCCAGGCAACCTTTGCCAGTGCCTCACCACCCACTGAGTGAAGAATTTCCTCCTAATATCTAAATTCTAAATCTCCCTTCTTTTAGTTTAAAACCCTTCCCCTTGTCCCATCATTGTCTGCCTGAGCAAATAGTTGCTCTCCATCTTCTTATAAGCACCCTTGAAGTATTTAAAAGCTGCACTGAGGTCACCTCAGAGCCTTTTCTTTGGACTGAACATCCCCAACTCCCTGTCTTTGTAGGAGAGGTGCTCCAGCCCTCTGGTCAACTCTGTGGCCAGCCCTGTGGTGCCATTCTAAGAGGTGCACATCCTTTGTGGGCTGAGGGCCCCAGGCCTGGATGCAGGACTGCAAGTGGGGCCTCACAAGGGCAGAGCAGAGGAGGACAATCATCTGCCTTGGTTGATGCAGCCCAGGATGCAGTTGGCCTTCTGGGCTGCAAGGGTGCACTGCTGGCTCATGTCAAGCTTTTAGTCCACCAGAACTGCCAAGTCCTTCTCTGCAGGACTGCTCTCAATGAGTTCTTTTCCCAGTCTGTGCTCCTTTCTGTCTGGGATTGCCCTGATCCAGGTGTAGCACCTTGCACTTGGCTGTGTTGAACCTCATCAGGTTAACATGGGCCCACTTCACAAGTTTATCCAACTCCTCCTGGATGGCATTCCTTCCTTCTGGTGTATTGACTACACCATGCAGCTTGGTGTCATCTGCAAACCTGCTGAGGGTGCACTCAATCCCACTGTCCATGTCATTGATAAAGATATTAAACTGTACCAGTCCCAGGACAGACCCCTGAGGGACACCACTTGTCACTGGCCTCCATCTGGATGTAGAGCCACTGACCACCACTCTCTGAGTGTGGCCTTCGAGACAACTCCTTGTCCACTGAATGGTCCATCCTTCAAATCCATATTTTTCTAATTTGGAGATCTGGGTGTCACTTGGGACCATGTCAAAGGCCTTACACAAGTCCAGGTAGATGACATCGTCTGGTTTTTCCTTGTCAACTGATGTAGAAGTTTCCTTAGAGTAGACATAGCAGCCAGTGACCGACTGGTGGAGGAAGGCATTAATCTCAAGAATGAGGCCTTACAAACTTGACAAAAAAGAAAAGTTATTTGTGCTTATGCTTGCCTACTTGTGGGTTAGTAAGTAAACGGGTACTTTGTTACTTTTTCAAGAGAAGCAGCCTGATAAGAAACTGTACTAAGCCTTGAATATTAAAGTTGTATGACGCAGCTAAAAGGAACTTGCTATGCAATTGTGTTAACTCAGAGATAAATGTACTGTACACTTCTATCACACACTATAGTCTCATAAGTTGTTTCTGAAAATATTGATGGATAATTATGCAGCCAAACCACTGCCATTATTCTTTGTCTAGAAACGTGGTTGCAAAAATAAGTGCAGAGCCCAAAGCAAGTTTTCAAATTGCTACTGTGGAATTATGATCTTCAGATGCTTACATGTTATCTGTTCATTGCTTCAAACTCTCTTGCAGTTAGGTATCAAAGATGAAATTGAGGACGAGGAAGCAACTATTGAGGATTATATTGATGCAAAGATGCATGACTGGGATGCAACTTCAGTTCATAAAATGTATTCAATTGCTGATCAGTGTCTGAATGAGAAGAAAAACAGGAGGCCAAACAGTAAGACGGTATGTAGCTTTTCAGATTGAAGGCTTATTTTTAGCCTTTTTTGTAGTTACAGTGTCAGTTATTTGTACTTCTCTCTGTTCTTTTGCAGGTCCAGCAGCATCTACAAGAGATAAAAGCTTGACGTATGTTTCTTCTGATACACACGTTTTCTAAACAGAGTAGAAACCAGCAACAAACGCAGACTTCTATCAGCACATAGTGCGACATTATCAGCTTTTCTGCTTTCCAGAACTTTCTGGCCTGCGTATAAGGTGTGCTGTTGGCTTGTCACCATTGTGCTGTTTTTTTAACTGAGCAGCATTTCCACATATCCTTAGTCACTGGACCTTCAACAGATTTTTATTTTTTTATTTTTTGTATTAAGTTTTAGTGCTGGTACATCATCTACACAGCTTTTTAAACAAATAGATTATGAAATGGAAATGTCTTTTGATTTTCAAGTATGTCTTTGGCAAACACGTGGGACAGTTGCAGGTTAGGATGTCTTTCTGCAAATCGCTTTCTTGAGTGATCTACTAGACTTTTTTCTACTGAAGAGAAAAACATTTCATAGTTACAGTTGGTACTTAACACTGTCTTCTTGGAAAGACACAATAGTAGTACCCATTTAAAACCAACTTCTTGCTTAGCATTTTAGCTTGAGAGTTCATTTTAGTCTGAGAATAGACTGGTAATGTTTGTGAATGTGACTTTGAAAAAGTCTTCTCAGGATTTTTTTTATTCAAATAAATGTTGCTATCTTCTAGGTTTCAAGGTTTTATAAGTAAAACAATTACACTAATACAAATGCAAAACAATGTATAGCTTTCTTTTGGTGAACTCAGTGTGATGACAAACGGTTTAATCTTTGTTCATAGGAAGACTCACAATTAATATTTTATGTTTTAGAATAAGATTCTATATGAGACATTGCAAATACAGATGGTTTATTCTGTTAAAAGAGACCAATATAATGTTGTTAGGACCAATTCTGCCCTTTCCTTAGCTAAATAATTAAGCTCTTACTTATATTTATGTATATAAGTAAATATTAAAAATATACATTTAAAGGCATTGAAAGCTTTCAAAAGCAGAAAGATCGACAGACCAAAGAAGACTTCATTCTACTTTTATTGAGATTCTAGATACTTTGGACTACCTTTGTAAGTGAAAAAGGTTAGTTTCATATAAACCTTTTATTGTACTTCAAAATTTTCTTGACAGCTTAGGGATAGGAAAACAGTTTGGCATACAGCTAAACTAAGATCTATGATTATGGAAAAAAAATACACAGAAAAGAATCTAACTGCATTTAGGGGCACATATCATTGTAGAAGGCATATGATTTCTAGCACTTGTTTTTATAACATTAGAACTCAGGTTAAGTTATTCTTTATTTCCCTTTCAAAATGATAGATTAACCTAGAAAAGAATCCACTTAAACTGTTTCTAGTTTTATTGAGTATAAACATTAAAAGCTGTTTAACATAAATAAAAACTGCATTATGACTGTAGATGCTTATTCCAGCTCTTAAAACCTTTAGTCTTGGAAACAACGTGCATTCTATGTTGCTTCTGTTTCTGATAATAGCATTATAGTAACCTCACTGCATGGAATAAAGCTGTACAGCTTTGGACCAGGTATAGTGGAGGGGGGAAAAAAACACCCTGCTATAAACTGAAATGAGAATAAAATGCATTTAAGTCATTCTTAAAGCAACTATTCCAGCTGTTACTTGAAGGCTTTCTTCTAGATAATTTCTGCATTTTACTGTTCCCTGGAGCTCAAATACATCTGTATTGTTGCTCTGAAGTTGGTTTGTCATCTCCCTGATGAGTGCTATTCGCTGCTGGTGTTGTAGAACAATTTTGTTCATGTAACAGATGTGATGTTCTAGGTACAAGGAGCATTGTTATCACAGGTGTGTGAGTTAGCGTTCTTACATCATAGTGGACCTGTGAGCTGCCTCTTTGGGCTGCCTGCCTGTTAGCACCTAAGTTTTGCTGGTAGTTCTCCTCACTCAATGAAAATGAAGCACGTTTGCTACCACTTCAGTTAAAAAGTAAATTATAAAAATTAAACTCTTTTCATAGTGAGGAATATCCCAGTGAGGAATAAAGGTATGTGTTAAGTGAATGTAGCTAGCTTATCTGTTTTTCTGTTATTCACAAGTTGCAAGGAGAGGGGACCTTCCCTACCCCCGAAGTTTTGTTTGTTTGTTTGTTTTTTAAGATCTGCAGATACTAAACCCAGCACCTATAGCCAATGATGGGCCAATAGTAGCTGACTTCTGCTTCATTTGTTCCCTGCAAAAAGCATTAAACTATCCTAGGCTGCATCCTTTACATTAATTACTATACTAAAGCTTTCTGTGACAGAAGTCAGTAAATTGGTCGTTCATGTTCTTGGTGAATAAAGGAATGATGGAGTTGGAGGTGAGAAAAAACTTGGTATAGCTGCTAATAGCTGGATATTATTTTTTTTTGTCAGCTGTAATATTTCATATTCTTGCTGAAATGTTAAGAATTACTGCACCTTTGTATTCAAGATGGCTAGTGGAGAGTTGTATTAAACACCCACTGAACATAAGGCAAATAAAGTGGCTTTTGTTCAAGTTGTCTGTGATATTCATGCTCACATGCAGCATACCTCCTTCCTCTCTTACCCGTGCCTCTTCTAGGAACCGTCTTTTTATACAGCATTTTGCATTAAAATTACTCTTAAACTCTAGTTCAAAACATCCACAAATTTCCTTCTTCCACCTGCCAAACTGCCCTATCATCCCTTTTCCCTGTGGCAATGTGTTGGCAGGACATTTAAAAGACAAGCCAAACCACTAAGTGTTCTTTAGGAAGACTACAAGCAGACTAGTTCTTGGCAGTTTAGAGAAATATTTATGAAACATCACCATTTGATCATTTAATTTTAATACCTCATGCTGAGCAAATAACAGCGGCTAGAACTATTAGATTACTAATCAACTACTTCAGCATTTTAAAAGAAAGTTTTCTGAAGCAGTTTGTTGTTGAAAGCATAAAAACCCTCAGGCGTTAAACACACTTGGAGCCTGCTATGAAGGCTTCCATAAAACAATAAGAAAGTAGCTGTGTAACAGAGCATATAAGGATTCTTCTTCAATAGCAAGAATCAGAAACTTGGTTCCTGCCCACCTCTGTTCTTATCCTCCAGTCACTTCCTTTTTTCGCCTGTTATACACCATGATAATAAAATATGTATCTTTGTTAAAGGGAGACTATGAAATGATTCAGACAACACTGAACTAAAGCATCAATCTTTATTTATAAAGTAGATTACAAAATAGATAAAGTTACTTTTAGCATCTGAAGGTGGTTTTCATTGAATACATAGGCAGCATAAATCAAAAGTTTCCTTTATCGATGCATTTATTCAACTAACAGACCAATTATTACCTTGGCTAGTTTCACAACCCCCTTACGGGAGGTTTGTAAGACCAAATTGTCCCTACTTTGCAACATAGACACTTCAAAAATAATTATATGTCATGTTAATTTACAGCAATTAAATAGCTTGTGATTTAAATGCAAGCAGCTGCATTGCTTTTGGGCTTTATGAAGGCCAACAATAGTTTTAAATGGACACTTTCAATTATTAAATTACCGGAGACAGTTTAAGAAATAACTTTTTTTTAATGCCCTTGTAGTGTGCTGGCTCTGAACATGTCTTAACAGTAGTAGTGTTACGGGAGGCAACTACACAGATGTAAACATGATAGATCTTACAAAAAGATCAGAAAAGCTTCTTATTGCTGTGTCAGGAGAATAGCTACAAGAGGCCTGAAGAGGCAGCTGGCAGTGCAAGACTTTGTGTAATTTAAAGAGAAGTGTCTGTTAGAGCAGGCACTCTCTTTTAGGGAAAAAGTGAGAGGGAACCCAGGACATTACTCTGCTGGCTGGTCGAGGGTTTATACACCCACATGAAATATTTTAAAGTAAAATAACTTAAATGTCTGGTTTGGGCTGAACTCCACAGCAGCTCATTGTAAACTCCCTCACATAATCACTTAACCAGCTCTGGCCATCCTCCAGCTTAAGCTTTCTACTTTCTATCCTCATCTACCTAGGGCAGGATTAGGAGGAAAAAAAAAAAAAAAAAAGGAAAACAACAAAAGCAAAAACAACAGCAACAACAAAAACAAAACATGCATATAACCACAACTGGTCAAACTGTTCATTATTTAAAACAGTTCATATTAAAAAGCTGAACTTCTTTACTGGCTCAAATGAATGTAAAAAAAAAATATGTATGTGCACTCATGGCATGGTTGACACATGGGCAGAAATATTAAATTCAAACAAAAAGCCCTCTTGCAGTAATTTTCAACTGCTACAAGTCAAATGTTTACCTTTAAAAAAAAAAAAAAAAAGATGCTGAAATGATTCAGACTTCAAATTAAAAAAAAAAAGCTAGTTATTATGTATGTGCTGCATACACACTAACCATGTTTAAAAGCCATGACACTTGTCTCACCAGTAGTACACACCAGAAACGTCCCGAGGACCAGCTCATTGCCCTAGCAGGTAAAGGCAAGAGGCAGAAGAAAGAACACAGCAGCTAAGGGCAAGCAGATTATCTGAGGATCGGGAGCTATTGAATTGGATTGATGTAGTGTATAAGATTAAATGAAAAAAGCTGAGGTGTCAGATTCCTACTGCATATAAACAACACAGTAAAACCAGCAACTATTGCAACCTTCACATTACATAGTGCAATCTCAGTAACAAGCTAGTATCTCCAAATGACATAATACATAAGATAAAACAAATTTTATCAGGAACTAGTAGTGTCAGCCTTATTTCCCTACAGAACTATGTTAAATTGAGCTATCCTCCACCAGGTAAACACATGATTCAGCTATACAATGTATACAACCAGCACCTAAGATAATATGCGGTGAACCAAGACTCGCAGCTCCCATGTAGCTCTAAAAATAATAACAACAATAATAATAAAAAAAAAAGCTCAAAGCTCACATAAAAGATACTAAAAAGCAAGTCCCCACTGGGGAATATAATCTATCCTTTAGAATTTGTCTCATTACACAATTTTAAATATTTAAGTTCATCCAATACTTGATTTCCAAATCTATTTATTCTTTAATCTCCTTGTTAAAATCTATCTTTCCTCTTCCTACTAAATAGATAATTCATGGTTCAATCAAGTTTAAGACTCTTCTGGCTAATTTTAGAATTTAAAAGGGAAGCAGAAAACAAACAAACCCCACAAAATCCTACTCAGGTGCTGCCAGCAGTTTTTCAAGACCCAGTTGGATTTTGTTTAAGATTTAACTTACTATTAAAGTTCAAACGTTTAGGAAAAGTACTTTTTAGAATACCTTTAAAGTTGCAGTGGATAATGGAAGAGCACTAGGCTCTCAAGAATAAATCATCATTATGAAACAAAGCAAATCTATTTCCATTTGATGAACTTGCACAGTTTTAGATCCAAGTGCACAGATAGATTATCAATCACTTATTAGAAACTTTAAGCATATCACTTTGAAAGCAGCTCCATAATCTACTGAGTATACTGACTGATGCACTTTTAATCACATTTAACTTGGTCATTCAGTACTTAATATATAAGTCTTATGAGTGGTATAGAAGTCTGGAAAAGCTGTAGTGGTTTTATGTTAGATTACCTTAAGAGACAATTCCACTAAGTTGGTCATAAGTTTGAAATGACCACGCTTTTGTGCAGGAAAAAAAAATAAATCTGCTACTCCTGAGCAAGTACTTACCATTAATTGACAGATAACAGATTTTAATTAATCTTTTCTACTTAAAAAAAAAAAAAAAAGAAAAAAAAAAGAAAAAAAAAAGAAAACACCAACAATCCATCACATCAAAAACATAAGAAAATCTTCTGCTGTGTTATTGTCCATGAGAGCTACCAGAAAGAATGATTTATCTGGGACAGTGGTAGATAGTGGTTCAGCTCTTCACACAGGTGAAGTCTTATGGGTTTCAAGAGGCAACTAATATGGATACAGGTTCGTTATCTAGGCATACAGCTGCTACTTACCCACAGAAAATATGGGCTTAATAGTCTTGTCTGTGAATGATCACATGTATTGCTATTAAATAATGAATTCTAATTTAAAATAAAAGGATACTAGCTTATTTTTCTTCCTCTACCTTTAAAATAATCAACTCTTCCACATGTCATAAAATATGGTCAACAAATATAATCATGTAATAACATGGGAAGCATCGAGGTCAGAAGAGGGCAGAGTAAAAAGGTTTTTTTTCCCCCCTAGCATCTATGGATGGAATGATTTCAGTTCATTAGCAAAAGTCAGATATTTTTTTTTTTAAACTGTAATACCCTATAATTAATGCAAATGACAGTTTCTAATCACTAGATGTTTCAGTCTCTGCTGGACCTCTGATCAGTCTTCGTATTCCCCTCTTCCCTGCAGGACCTTTTGGTTTAGCAAAACTTTGTTTGTGTGCGTGTTGTTTTGGATGAACCTCTTCATAAAGAAAGTCAGCAGTTAACTCATCACCATTATCAATTTCAATCTGAAAGAAATAAAAAGCAGCTTATAATATCACTTATAATCACCTTAGACATTTAATAACATTTAGAAATTTTGCTGAAGCTCCAAATACTGTATTAAAACCAATATGTACAATAACATTCAGAGTCTTACATGAAGTGTTCTCAACTTGTGCCTAGTCACCTCAGAAATCCTCGATAGTCTTTCTGAGAATCAACCACACTCTTAGCAGTACTGATGTAAGTGCATTTTGATTTAATCACTTCTTCCTTAAATATAAGCACAACTACATATCCCAAGAAACTCCTACTGCCCCAAGCTTTAGCACTGTGTACGCAGCAATAACTAGGAGTACACACTCCATGTGGAAACAAGTGTTTATTAGTCCTCCGTAAGAAACTTCCTTAATAAAGCAGCATGTGATCTTTCAGAAAATTTCCTTTGTTTATCCTCCCCTCAAAAGTAGAAACTTTTCATTGTTCCAGTGTAATCTTCACATTTTAAGAATTAAAGTTTTTTCACTAGACAGTGTCTGAAGAATTAAACATGTAAAAGCAATGCATATATATATTGCTGTCTCCTTAGAGTGAAGGAGAAGTTGTATAAACAGCTTATACAACTCGTGGATTACTGCAACTCAGCAAGTATTCATGCCAGGGAAAAGCCAAAATAAATTTAATTAACAGAGTTTGTTTTGTTTTGTTTTAAATGTAGGAATATAAACCTGAAAGAAAACACTGTTCTGAAGCCAAACCCCAGTTTTTAATTGCATGAATTTAGAGTTCAGACAAATGCTTTGGCCCTGTCCTGCTGAGCATTGAACACTTCATGGCCTGCCAACCGTAGCACTTGATGGACTTGTCAGCCACTGTATTGCTGTTACAAGTACATGCTTCACAAAGAAGTCTTCAGGACTTTCAAGAGTCCCTTGGTACGTCTCATCTAAAGACATTTCTGAGAAATAGCAATGTATAAGTACATGTGCTGATAATCTACTTAAGTTATATCAACACAATAAAAATGGCTAGTGACAAGTCTACTAGTTTTCAGGTAGACAAAAACCCCACTGAAACCAAGCCTCAAAATCCTTCTAAATTTACAGCACAAGCATTAAGAATGTAACCATCAGTCGTATTTCACAACAAATGGACCACTACCATGGCCTCTGCTCTGGAAGTGAGAAACCCTTGTTGTAAAGACAACAAGACAACAAATGACAAAGTGGAAAGATCAGCTTACTCACACGTCCTTGTTTGCCCCATCAAGGACTCCTAAAATGCAGTTTAAGTTCCGGAACTGCTGCTTGATTTTTTATTTTGAAAATTATTACATAACCTTGGCCTTAAAGGAATTTAATGTTCAACAACAATGTGCTGCGGTCCAAAGAATAACAGGCCTTTGAGTAAGAAATCATGTTACTTGTAAATAGTCCTTCAAAGTACTCTCAGACACTGTTGATGCAGAAGAATATGTTTACTAAATCTATGAAAGTGTAAAAATTATGAACTAGACAAAAGCCCTGAAGCTAAATCAACAAGTATTTCTTGTTCAGGGCAAGCTCTTATGCAGATCTTTAATAACTATGCAGAACTTTTCATTGTTTACAGAAAGTAGTGGCAGAGATAATTATGGTTAAGAATATTAAGAAGGGAACTGAGGGATGGAAAAAAATATCAGTATACCCAGCGTACTTACCTTTCTAATTATTGGCATCCACAATTGTCTTTCTACAATTTCTAAAAGTGGACTTTTACAACTAGAGTATAGCATTCGTTCTCGTATACTACAGGTGTATCCTGGCATGGAGTAGATGAAAACTGCAGGAAAAAAATATCAGAACAAAAATAAACCGTATCAAAACCTGTATCATAGAATCATGTACAGCAGAAAGACATTGCAGAGTAATTGTGTAGTCTGAAAGGGAAAATGTCCAGAACAGTTTAGGATGTTTTTCCATTAAGTATTTAATTTCAAAAGAGGGGACATCTTTTTTTTTTTCACATGGCAACTGATTTATGCATGTTGATAATCAGAAGGGATAATTCTCTAGTTTCTAAACATAGGGACTCTTCAGAAGTCAGTTTCACAACCAAATGACCCTGAATTTTATGATTACACTGAGCAGTCAGATTCCTGCATCTTTCTTTCTGCCTAACTATTTGAAACAAACCAATGAAAGTTAACACTGGAAAATTTTCTCATACCTATGGATTCCAAATAGTCTCCTTCATGGGCGTGCTTATAGAGGAAAAAGTGGTAACGTGCAGCATCCTTTGGAATTCTTTTTGGCAAGTCCTTCAGTTCAGTGTGAAGCGTGTTAGCCAAAACAATAGTTTCATTTTTCATATCAATTTGCTGTTAACAAAGAAAAATGCATATAGTTAATACACAGAAAGGAAACCAGAGAATATGATAGGATGGAAAAAAAATTATTACAGAATGGTAATATATCAGTATCAACATATGTTGTTCAATACACAGGCAATCTATTTAGTACTCACTATTTAAAATATTTAAAGTATTTTATACTTGCCAGTTGCACATAATTGAGTTGCTTATTTTTCAATTTCTCCAAAGCGTGAATAGCTTCTTTAGCAATGGGGAATGCTACTCCTTGCAGTGTTTGATGCTTGGTATCTACACCAACATCCGTTTGTACCTGGAACACAAGTCAACTGAAATGTAAACAGAAACTTCTGCAAGCATTTTGTTTCATGCAGTAACTGATGATGCATCGCATACGGCAACACACAGAGTTAGCAGTAGCTATTCTGAGAATAAGCCACACTGAACCA
Organism: Aythya marila; assembly: GCF_965140915.1. Classification (NCBI taxonomy): domain Eukaryota; kingdom Metazoa; phylum Chordata; class Aves; order Anseriformes; family Anatidae; genus Aythya; species Aythya marila. The sequence continues at coordinate 175,580,238 of NC_139042.1, read as the reverse complement.
TCATCCGCTTCTGGAAAAGAATTGCATATTTTTATTTTATGATTACATTTTGCTTACTTACCTTAAAAAAAAAATCACATTAGCTTTGTAAAACCCACAGAATCACAAGAGAAAAAAAAAAACGACCAAATTTCAAGGAAGCTCCAAGTTACATTCTGGTACACAGATACAGTAAGCCAGGAGCTTGATTTTCATATGCTGTGCTTTTGAACTGACAATGTTGTTTATAAACTTTGCTGTATCTTGAACATTTTTAGATCAAAACATAGAAATGTAATTTTTCAACATTCTGGCAGGAAGAGAGAAAAGTTATGTCTTATTAGAGAAACCAATCTTCTTGAAGGAAAAAACAAAGCATCTTCCCTCCCTTCCTGTTTAGCATCCTTCCCTCAAAATCCTACACCAAAAAGAAAGCAAACAAAAAACAAGCAAATGAAGTCTCAATCCTTGACTTCTAGGTGTAACACAAAATATAAAATTTGATGGTAACTGCAAGCTAGATAATCACTCGTGATCTGGCTATGTTAGTCACAAACTATCTGAGATAAAAGGACAGTTGCTTTAAAGCCGCTTCTCAAGAATTTATGTGGTGTATTTTAACGTTCATGCAGAGTTTCTCAGAAAATGAGCTCTGGCTTACAGTCTTTCCAAGTCTAAACTTGTCCAAGTATTAGCTTTTGAATGTCCCGACTTTCCTTTGTAATTTTACAAATGCAGTTAACGTTGCTAAAGAGGCAGCAAAAAGCCAGACAGAAAAGCACACAAAATTGAAAAGTGTGGGTTTTAGATCTAACGTCTTCCAGCTGCTCAGCTTTAATTAAAAATAGATAATGAAATATGCAACAAGAATGAAAACAATTAAAAACAAAGACACTTGAGACAATACTAAATTATGCTTCGTATTTTAAAGGACTGTTTATCATTAACAAAGAAGGAAGAAACAAAAAGAAATGGAGGAGCTTACTTCTGTATAAAACTAATAAAGTTATTAACAAGATTATATGACAAATATTTGCAAAATATATCTGCATAAAAGCCCAACTAATAAACCTTATAAAATTGGCATTACAGAACAAAATGTAATAAAGCGTATTAAAAAAACATAAAAGACATCAAAGACATTGAAGTCTCGGGACAGTAATATGAAGAGAGTAGCCCAGTATCCCGATCTATGGAAAGGATTTAAATCTACTTGTCTACACTGCAATATATTTCAGCCCACTAAAACAAAACAAAACACCCAAGCCACTTAAAAAATAATTAAATCACACTGCAAGATTTGTTCATGATGACTGCTGAGAGGGTGATAAAATGGCAGATGAAATTTGATGAGAATAAATGTAAAACAACGTATGTGAAAGGAAAAATGACCTCTCTTCTACTCGTACAGCAATGGGGTTGAGCTAGCTACTACCCTTCAGGAGCAATACCATGCAGGTCACACAAAATATTTCTCTGAAAATGTCAGCTCAGTGACCAGCTTTGGCAAAAAAAAAAAAAAAAACAAACATCAACAGTAACAAAATAATAATAGTAAAAACCCACCACTAACCACCCATCCACAAATGAAATGTTATGAATTGTTAGTAAGAGTAGGGAACAGGACAGAACAACTCATTACGCACTGTAGATACCAGTAACATGCCCGCATCTTGAATACCATATGCAGTTCTGCCTTCCCCATCCCTCCTTTTCATAAATTTTATAGAAGAACTGGAAAAACTGCAGAGAAAAGCAAAAGGATCAGAAGTATGGAGTGTCTTCTTTAGGAAGAACAAGGGCATGGATTAGGACTCCTCTGCCCAGAAGAGATAACTGATTAGAAATACGGAGGTCTTGTGGATATACTGGGGAGTGGGGGAAGAAAAGAATGAGAAATAACTTTTCTTTGCCTTCTATATGCAATCTGTAGGGGTATGAGAATCAGCTGGTAGATAGCACGCTGCAGTTCTTCACATAATACTTTGTCAGGCTGTGGGATACATTGCCACAGGATCTGTGGTGACCAAAACTTTACATGGATTTAGAAAAATGACAAGACTAGATGATGGATGAAAAAAAAAAATAAAAACAGTTACATAGTAAAACATTACGTCCTGCTCAGAAAGATCCCTACCTGCAATGGCTGAGGCAACTGGTGAGAGGAATTATTATAGCCTCTTACCCTGCTCTTACACCCTCCTCAGATTCCTGCTCTTGCTCACTTAGGGTCTTGACAGTAGGCTAGGTAAGTAACCTCTGACCTGATTCAGTGAAATACTTCTTGGGGTAATGACAAAAGAATATAAACGTGCAAATCTCGATTTTTTATTTTTAATATCGGAAAGTTTTTAGTTTGCTGAAGATAAAGAAGGAAAGTTAATGAAATGCTCCTTCAGTGGCAGATACAACAAAAATCCAAATGACACGTTAACCTACTGCAGGATGCTTCAAATAAAGCCAAAGTGGCAGCAAATTGCAGTTTATTCATCTCTGAGAAGTACAGCTATTGCTGCTGAAGTTTCACTAGAGCACATAAAGTATTAGTCTGCATGAATCAGCTGGTAAACATGATGCATACAGGGCGTAAAAGACAATACTAATACCAAGAGTAAGTGATCATTGACACCACAGAATTTACAGTCTCTGCTTTTTTTTTTTGTTGTTTGTTTCAAAGCTCATGAGGTAAAATACAGTGTTTAGTGATGATGAGAGCATTTCTGCACTGAATTAATCAAAAATAAAGATAGAAAATGACAAAAGACGACAGTCACAAAAATAATTGTTAATAAACAACAGTTGCAGAAAAAGCATGCTAGAGAGTGCAAATGCTAGAGAAGATAAAGAGCTACATTTAACATGATGGTTTGCTGGCATCCAGCTGCAAAGCAAAACAGATTTCCCGGTGGCTGTAAAATATATGCCTAAAGAACTAATAAGATCAGCACAAGGCTTATTAATACATGTCTGAACACAAACAAGAGATTGAGTCATGGAAAAATGTGAGAAAAAAATCCTCTGAAACGCATCAGTCACCAGCTAACCAACAATCATCAAATTATTTGGTTAAAGGCATTTGCTGGAAATCTTTCTATAAGGCTTTTGTAGCAAAAACAGATCAGTCTTTTAAAAGGCCTAGCTACTTGCTTTGGATTTCTGGTTTTGGTGGTTTTTGAACTTTCAGACTGAGAAGAAGTAAGTCAAAATAAAGACAAGTAAACTGGTTCTGGCAGCTCAGGAGGGGAAGCTTCATCCAGAGATAAAGGTGGCTCAAACATTCTTTGGGATTACTCACTGCAACAGTTGCTATTTTGCATCTTCTCTACCATTTCTGCCACCACATGAAATGCACCTGGGCAATCACAGAATGGTTGAGGCTGGGTCTCTGAAAGTCCCTTTCTCCAACACCCACCACCCAAGCAGGGACACCCAGACCAGCCAGTGCTCAGGCCCCCTCACAATAAAACACATCCACTGATGTTTAAAGCACCCTAGGGAACAAAGCTGTAACCACTAAGCTCTTCAGCTAGGAGGCCTCTGACCCAGACACTAGACCTTGCCAACTCAGCAAGATCACACTGCTCTGTCTCCAGCCGTCATCGTCCTGCAACCTCAACTCAGAGAGAGAAATTTGGATTCTCATCTGGAACTTACCTGTTCTGCCCTTCTTACCCCAGGAAGACTTATTCCTAACAATCTGGTCCTAACGATATGTTAGGAACTCTGAACCCAACACCCCAAATGTGCCCAAAGACACTGTAGGTACCTCGTTAATCTTAATTTGTCGAAGCTCCTCTTCTGCTGCAGTCAGAGGCGCAGGGGCAGCCTGTGATATCAAGTACTTTTTATATCCATTCAGCGAAACATCATCCTGAAAGCACAATATCAGTATTCTTCATTTTTTGATAATAAAGGCTTTCTTCAAGACAGCCTATGCAGCATAAATAAGCAGTTATTTCCCATACAGTTATGTTCATTTTATTTGAACAGACTGCAAGTGTACATGCATTTGCAAATTGAACTTGGCTTCCTGAACAGCAGGATCCACTGGGCTGCTCTGTACCCGGTTGTACTGTGTGCAGAATTTCCACAATTACCCCCTAATTACCTTGCTAATTCAAAAATTAGTCTTAATGAAGACTGGGGTATGTATGAATTTATTCAGCCTTCTTGGACTGAACATCACAGAACTGCCACAATTCTTACAAAAAAAAAGTACATATTTTCTTACAAAACCTGCATGCTCAGACCGGTGGCTGATTGATAATTTTCTACCTGAAAAAAAAAAAAAAGAGACAGGAATACTACCTCAGGACATAACGCTGCCAACTGTTTAGGATGCAAATTCACAGAACTGATAAATTCTGATGACGACTTTGGGTAAGTCATTAATTCTCTGTGTCAGTTCTGTCCCCCTCCAAAGATGCTGACACCAGAGACAAATATTGTTGTGCCTAAACAATTAAGGTTATCACTCAGAAGAGGGCAGGATATGACTTTATAATCAAGTTCTTGGCCCAACAGAATGTAACTGCTGAGCTCACTGTCTTTGCTGAAGGAGGAAAAAGGAAGCAATAACTGATCTCTAGCTAATGATCAGTTTTCATGAAAGCTATAGAAACTCTGTGTCTCTGAAAACTTGTTTGTTTACAACTGGCAATGGATCAAGAAGTCAACACTTAATATTGGCAAACTGGCAGACATCACAATCAGCTTAGACTTGTGTCCTAAGGAAACCACAGTAATGCAATAGCCTCAGATTCCCTTACATGCACAACACTTGCAGGCTTTTCAACATTCCTTGGAAGTTTGTCAGACTTCATACATGTACCTTCCAATTATCTTACCATAACTGAACGCCCAACTATTAGTATTTTCACTGAACAAATCATTAGCTACTAAAACTCTTTCCATAAATGGCAGACATGGACTCAAGTAACATTTCACAGTCAAATTTTAATGAACTGACAGCTTCATATCCTTGGTTTAAGGCATAAACATTTGTTTTCAGACGTTTAAGTTGTACAGATAGCTGTTCTAGCCCACCTCTGATTCAGACCCATACATCCAGAATGGTTTTGCAAACAATTGGCCTGAAAGTTTTGGGTGTTATGGCATTTTGAGGATCCACATTTATGCACTGAAATTAAAGGATTCTCCTGTTAGTCCTAGTTTATTTAGTTTTAACATGCGTTCGAAGCAAGGACATCTTAGCCTGAAGTTGTTAAATAAAATTAATTACTTTTTCAAACGAGAGCAATTACATTTTATCACTGGAGTAATACACATAGCTTTTAACCTTCTTTCTCCTTCATCAGGAAAGAACAGAACCACCACAAATTTTTACCAGTAAAACCAGCAGTTGTTCCAACTATTCCTTAGAATAATGTATTGATTTTAAAGGGAAGAACATACCTCCACTGTTCCAAATACTTCGTCCTTAATATGACCACCTCCAAATTCTTTCTTGAGTGTTGCCCGGGTTGCTGCATACAACATTTTTTGACGAACCTAGTATATCAGAAAACAGTGTGTTTTGTTTTTTTAAAATATTTTTTTCCTCTTTAGTGTACACTGAGAATCTAGCATTTTGCGGTACCAAATCCATTAACAAACACCCTTCTTGAACAACTATTTTAAGAGTTGAAAATGAAGTTTGAAGTTGTACTTCTTAATAACAAACAGAATCACAGAATGAGCTCTGGAGCATGATATTAACATATGCTATTAAATTCTCAAGTGCAGAATGAGACATTTTAATATGCATTATTATTAAAGTAATTCCAAAACTAAATTGCAGCTTTAGAGTATTACCTTTAAAAAATAAAATAAAATTTAAAGTAACAACAATAATAAAAACATGAAACAAGAAACAGAGCACAATCCTTACTAATTTTAAACAGGGAAACAAACACACAATGATTTAGATCATTTATTGCTGGTCTGTGTACTAAAGGACACAATAGATACTGAAAGAGCTAACTGCAAATAACCCACCAGCTCTACCATCTTTTGGTAGCTCTACCCTCTTTTGATTTGGTAGTGGCTTAGTTCAACTACAGAATGCAAAAATGAAATTTTCTGGAGGCAGATGATCTAATGGTGCTCCCTATCAATTTGTGTCCAACATACTCACATATTCTCCCAACAGTCCCATCTTCCCCACCATATTTCAACATCATGCCATCACATCACCCTTACCTCTTCCACCCAATCTCTTCTACGCAGTTTACCCTTTGGTCTCCAACTCCTTTCTAACTGCTATTGGAAATACTGCAGGAATCTAGTAGTACTTTTACTTTGTCCTCCCTTGTCTCACATTCCCTGAACCTGCACATAACACCCTAGTTTCTCCAAGGAACTCCGACTTCAGTTTCCTCCCATGCTCTCTAACTGCTCACCAAATAAAGAGTACATTCTGTGGTGGCTTCAACAGTTTCACAAGTGCCAGCCAGTCGGCCAGCAAGCCAGGTAGAACAAAGAGCTTGAGCTCGAACTATAGTCTTTCTCCCTGTGATGACACCAATTGATATTTCTGTCTTATATTCTTCCTTGAATTTTCATGAAACACTGACGGAAAGATAAGACAAACAAACAGTACAAAAACATGTGTTTTGTTTCCTCCAATTAAGCTAGAAATAAATTGGATCTGCTGTATTCCATCTGGACCCACAATAAGGTTCATGAAAAATGTTTCCACGGCTCTCTTCTCAGAAAGTGAGGGGAAAGCTAGGGAATGCTTTACTCTCAAAATCCTTCTCATCTAGGATTTGGATCAAAAGACACTGTAGAAAAGCCATTAACAATGCGAAGCCTCCGATGACTGCTACTTACAGGAGAGTGATCAGGTGACCATGCAATGAAGATCCATTCATATCCTTGAGCATTCTGAGAATCTAATCTGTATAATATATAACAGGGTTGCTTGTCTTCAAGAAGGGGAAGAACAAAGGAGTCATAATCCTTTTCCCATGATCCAACTGGCCGCCTAGAGGATCCCAGAACAAGCTGCTCTATAACCAATAACCAAAACTACATGTTAGCAACAATATAGTTAATATTGTTTGTTTCAAAATTAGCTATTATAATAAACAGTTAATCAAATGCTTCTTTTATAATCATGTTCACAACAATGGAAATCAAGAACACGCGATGTGAAAGCAGGTGAATTCCTGCACAAGCTGTGAATGCATACCACGTGTCATAAGACTGATGTTGTTTTTAGCATAATGTGCACTGAAAAGAAATAAAAACTGTCTTTTGCTAGTTATCTTATTTTTAAATTGAAATAAATAGAAATAAGATGAGAGTAAGTTTTTAATTTTTAAAATTAGCGTTATTGATGCTCTTACTTGCTGTACCATACTAGTGGTTGTACTTATTGTAAAAAGACAGTTAGCTGTATAGTGAAGAGTTGGGAATGAACATGATTGCACTAGTCACTAACTTGACAGTAAGCAGATGAACCCCTTTCTACTATAGCTTCATAACTACAGTCTTTAAATGACTGAAGTTGTTTATTATGTATAATTGGCTTAAGTCTGCACAGAATACTTCAGATGAGATTTAATTACGTGAACAGCTATAGCAACAAGATTTCTCTCTTATTTATAAATCATGTCTCAGTTTTTCCAAATGAAAAATATTACTACGGTATCTTTCAAAACATTTATTAGCTTCCCAACAAATAGTAGCCCCCGCAGCTAAAAGAGAAGCACCTTACTTGAATGGTTCCCACAATGGTTTGAGGACTATTATATTAGCTGGTATGCAAAGTATCTTTTGAGAGTCCAGGACTGAACCTCTGATAGCTCAGACGAAAGTACAGCAGTATTCAAATGCCTCTAATACACAACTTTCCAAACAAGCCACTCTCCCACAGTAATTTTCCAAGGCACAGAGCATTAAGAGCTCAGAGCAAGAGAGTATTTGGCACTTCTCTGAACTAGATGCAAAGCAGATGAAGTCATATACCTAGACAACCAGAACATCCAGAATGTATTTGCCAATTCATAGCTCTAGGTGGCTTTATAGTCATTTGAATTTAAGATAGGAAAAAATAATAATAAAAACCCCACAGCAATTATGTTGTATAGCAGCAAGCCTGTTCTCTTATTCACTCAAATTAGCAGAACTCAATTTGAGTATTATCTATTCGCTAAAGACAGTTGCTGAAAGATCCTGCAGACAGGTGATGCAACTGTCCCTCCTCTGGGAGCATTAGAAGTTTCTTTTTGAACTGTGGAAAATAGCATTAGAGACTGGATTCTGGTTCCACATACAGACAAAAATGTACATATGTAACACATATATATATATATATATATAACATATATATACATGCATATATTTTCACACAAACATACACGCAGGAACATACGAATAAAGAAAAACATTAAGACAAGAAAAGGAAGATACTTTTTAATACAAAACGAAGGCCATAAATAGGGAGTACCATCTACACAACAGCACATTGTTTTACCTTGCCTAATAATAAAACCAAATTCAACAGTATGCCGGTGTTTGCTAACCTGTGTGGGTGAAACTTTTTACGATAGTGACCTGCCTATAATATTATTGCTGCTTCCTTGAGAGAAGCGGTGTTACATGGTGGAAAACCTCCTAAGAAAAGCAAACACAAAGAAGATAACAGCAGGTTACTTACCTAGCAATAAAAGTGTGTACGTGTATTTATGTACACATGTACCTTTCTCCAACCAACAGGTTTTTCAGTGTACTATAAATGAATGAACTTTGGAACAACCAAAAACACCTCAAGGTAATGAGGTGGGTATTTGATATACTTCCATCCAAAATATGCAACAGTTCTTGGTAAAACGTGAAATGACAATTTGAAGAAAAGCTCTAGTGCAAAAATACAGTAGCATCATACTGAAAACTTCAGCATTGCCAAAACTTAAATCCTACCCTCAGGATAGGAAAGACCTTGGTAACATTAAGTTTTGCAGAGTTCTGTTTTTTTTTAACAATTCTATACATAGGTCACTAAAACAACTAGGAAAATATCTTAAAAGTCAAAGAAAAATATTAAAATTTGACTAACCATTGTCAATGACTATTTTTAAAAGCCTGTATTTTCCGTTTCTGGCTCCAACAAAGACATCTTTGACATTTCCACTAGCTGAAAAAGAGAAAATAAAAGTAACCAAATTAACACATTTTACCTTTCTCGAATAAAGAATACTCATGAAGGTAAAAACAACTTTGGAAAAGCATATACCTGGCCCTTCACTACAAAGTTGGACTGGAAAAGGAAAACAAGAGTGATGTTCCCCCCTACGCTCCATGTCAAATCAAGTTCCAGCCACGGCATGCCACAAAAGGGTGACAGACATTATAAATATCTGCAGAACAGCCCTGCTTACTCACACACTGTATCATTCTCAACATTGTGAAAATTAAAAGTGACATCACATCACTGCTCTCAGGTTTCACAGGTCACACAGCAACACAATCAAAACACAATGCAACTCAAATTACTATAGCTTCATGAAGTCTGCAGGCTTAGTACAAATGTTCAGACATAACTTTATGCCTGCCAGGAAAAACTTAGAGCTTGTCTGTAAAAAACACCTGCCTTCCTGAGGACACCTCTGTACTGGGTTTGGCAGCAGAGGGCTACAGGGATGGCCCCTCTGAGAAGAGTCCGGAAGCTGCTCCGTGTTAGATAAGGGCCAGTTTCAGCCAGTTCCAAAGGGACCCACTGCTGGCCAGAGCCAAGCCAGTGAGCGATGTTGGTTGGGCCTCTGGGACAGCAGATTTCGGAAAGGGAAAAAAATCCTGCTGTGCAACAGCAGCTGGGACAGTGAGGAGTGAGAAACAGCCCTGCAGCCCCCCAGGGCAGTGCAGCAGGAGGTGCTCCAGGCACACAGCAGCAGTTCCCCTGCAGCCTGTGGAGAGGCCCCTGGTGGAGCAGGCTGTCCCCCTGCAGCCCATGGGTCCCACATGGAGCAGATCTCCACGCTGCAGCCCCCCCATGGGTGGAGGAGCCCCCGGTGGAGCAGGTGGCTGTGGCCTGGAGGAGGCTGCGGCCCATGGAGAGCCCCCACAGGAGCAGGCCCCGGGCTGGAGCTGCAGCCCATGGAGAGGAGCCCACGCAGGAGCAGGAGGTCTGGGGGGAGCTGCCGCCCATGGGGGACCCGTGCTGGAGCAGTTTGCTCCTGGGGGATGGACCCCATGGTACGGAGCTGTGTGGGAGCAGTGCTTGAAGAGCTGCTGCCTGTGGGCAGCCCCCACAGGCTCAGTTCGGGAAGGACCCCACGGGGAGCAGGGGCAGAGAGGGACCGTGACAGAGAGGTGGAGACGAAGCGTAGGGACTGACCACAGCCCCCATTCCCTGTTCCCCTGTGCTGCTCAGGGGGAGTACATAGAAGAGGGTGGATGGTGGGGGAAGGTGTTTTTAGTTCTCACTACTCTAGTCTTTAGTAATTGATAATAAATTACATTGATCTTCCTATGCTGAGTCTGTTTTGCCCATTATGATAACTGCTGAGTGATCTCCCTGTCCTTATCTCAACCCTTGAGCCCTTTCCATCATATTTTCCCTTTGAGGAGGGGGGGAGTGGTGGAGCTCTGCTGCCCAGCTGGGTAAAACCACCACAACCCCCCTGAAAAGTACTGGGGAAGGCTGCCGCTCTTTGCTCATCTTTCATATCAACTTGTATCAATGTTGATAGCACTTTTTCAAATTCTGACCTGTCACAGTAGGATAGGTTTACAATTAATTTACAAAGAAGTAGCTAAAAATAAATTTCTGTAATTCACATTGACACAACACAAACATGACAGAGTTGCTTCTGTAAGCACATGGAAGAGCTGTGCCCAAGCTGTTAAAATCACAGTAATCTCAACCGCTCTGCTTAATAATCTGAGTGCAAATCAGTTCAATTATACCCCAGACAGGGGGCTGTACAGCATTTATTGAAGAACATTCACTGCAAGCTGGTCCTTTAAGTAATCCCAAAGCACAGAGGATAGCACCAGCAAGACAAACAACAAACCAGGAAGCATAAAAAGGATTATTCAGTGACGTTGAGGCCGAAGGAACAGATGGCATCTGGCTATGTTACTGCCCATATTCAAAATATTTAAAATTCATGTCCATCTATGCAATGCCTGGGTCCGTTCTGCAATTCCTAAACAGGCTGGGGGAAGGACAGGGAGCCTTAGCACTTAAGCAGACTGAACTGCAATGGGCAGTCCAGCCCCAGCTTCATCTCAGTATTTCCCCACTCATTGGTGCAGACCCTCACTGTGATCTGCTTTTCTGATCATCTCTGCCTTTCCTAACACTTCCACTCAGCACACAAACATTACACCACTTTCTAGACCTCCCAGTTCCACTGGGATTTTTTTGTCCTCTTCTCATCTATGATCTTTTGTTCTCTGTCCTCTTACATCAAGCCTACACAACCAAACAAGATAGACTAGTCCCTCGCACTTATACCATAACTAACAGCTCCTGAAGTAATTTTTTGAGATGAGACACCAGCTATCAGGGAACAATCTCACTATCAGTGAGATATACCCTCCCCCTGCCACACACGCAAGGCTTTAAAATTCACAACAGAATGATAGCATTTTTGCTTAAATCTCTGCATAGCAGAGACCCCATTTACAATTTGGTCTTGGTATCTCATTGACCAGCTTACAGTTTAATTTGACTTTATTTTCTGAAAAGCATTCATAATGATAAACACATCCATTTTCTCCATATGCACTACTGCTTCTGTTAATGAAGTTATATTTCAGTAGCAAAAATGCTTTACTATGTATTTGGGAAGAAACTCTGGATATATACAAGTTCTACATACCCTGTCCTATCATCCAGCAATGGAACTTATCTGCTGTCTAGGCACTGTCCTGGACAAGATTTTTATAAAGATGCAACATACAAAACTAAGATAGACAAGCTGGCATATATTTCTTTCTTCAATGAGCAAATTCATATTAAATAAGCTATTCAATATTTGAATAGTCCATTACAAAAACCAGTTAAAGGCTTCAAAGGATGGTATAAAACAGCCTGTAAACATACGCACGTCAACTCCTTGCATTTGCTCTGCTGCACTTTCAACGTGACTTACCTGCAGCATGAAATATTAAAATTCAATTAGGTTTATTTCATGAAAATTATTTTTAAAATAACTTAGAAGACTTGAACATATTCTGGCAAGTTTCCCTACAGCTCAATGCACCCTGACTTCTACACTCCTTATTTACCACCCTGTTTGAAAGCCCAGTCCTTTCAGCATTTGCCTGGTACGTCTCACTGTCCCCATTACTTCACTCCTGCTTCTAGCAAAGTGCACTCCGTGCTGCCAAGCCTTGCAGCTGTTTAGGAGCAGCACCAGGTTGGTTGCTGCTACCCAGCAGTGGCACCACAAACGCTGTTCCCCTGCCGGCTGCAGAAGCCTTGCCACAGAAAGGAGCCCTGCCTAGCGGGCTGCCCTGCATCCCGGCCTGCCGAGGCAGGATCGGTGCAGGAACGGAGCCGAGCTCCCTGCAGATCCCCTCGGAGGACAAAAGGCTGCCCAAGAAATGAAGGTGAGCTGCAGAAGAGGATTAGCAGTCCCTGCGGTAAGCAACAGGGTATTCTGCTGCTCCTCCAGCAAGATGACAGCAAGAGGAAAAAAGCAAGGGAATGAAGAGCCACTGTAACAGCTTCTCCAGCCTGGAAAAAATAAATAAATAAATAAAATAAGCTGTTTCTAATGCACCTCGAGCCTGAGAAGGTGACAAACTTAAGAAGAGCAAACACCGGCGTAGAGGGGAAGGGGCTGAGGAGAGGTTAAAGGCTGCTGAACGAACGTAGCCAAGAGGCAACAAAGGGCTTAGAGGCGCAGCTCGGAGCCGCTGCGGCCGGGACAAAAGTCACCTTCAGCAATAAATGCGGGAGCGCAGACAAAGTGCAGCGCGGTGCTCACCGAGCAAACAGACCGCCAGCAAATCTCAACAACACGGCCCCCGCAACGCGCCGCGGTGCCCCCTTCAGCAACCCTGCGCCGGGGTGGGGGGGTAACACCGAGACACGATTGCTCCTCACAGCCCCCGAGGCCTGGAAACAGAGGGGAAAAAAGGCTTTCCTGTGCATTTCCAGCTTTTTCTTGGCCTCCCGTAGCAGGGGCTCACTGGGCTGCCCTGCCGCTGGGCTGCCGGCTCCCTGCAGCTGCTCACGGCTTCTCCCCACCACCGGCCGGCAGGGACCGGCGGCGCTGGCAGTGCTGCACACACCGGCTGCCCGAAAAGCTCCGGCAGCCCCGGGGCTGCGGCGGGACGGAGCTGCCTGAAGCCGGCAGCGGGGCTCCCCCTGCCCGCAGCGGACAAAGGCGGCGCCGGGCAGCGCGCCCCGAGGGAAGGAGGGGGGGCAGTACCTTGGATGCCGGTCTGGTGGGACATGTCGCACCGCTGCGCCCGGGGCTGCCCTGTCCCGGCACGGCACGGCTCGGCACAGCCCTGTCCTGCCCAGCCCTGCCCAGCCCGGCTCGGCTCAGCCCGGCCCGGCCGCCCACACGTGATGGCGCCGCCGCCACTCAGCGGTCGGAGGGAGCGCGGCGCCTGCCGGGCCCGGCCGGCCCCGAGGCGCTGCTGCCCCCTACAGCGGGGCCCCGGCGGGCAGCGGCCGCCCCGCCGCCATCCCGCGGCCGGCCCGAGCCGGGTGCCGCCGGGTGGGGGCGCGGGGCTGCCACGCACGGCACTGCCCTCCCGGCCCTGTCCTGTCCTGCCCGGCCCTGTCCTGTCAGCCCCGCTCTGTGCCGGCCCCCCGAGAGGGATGAGGGCCCCGCAGACCGAGATGGTTGGGAAAGCCCTCCAAGATCATCTGGTCCAACCACCCCCCTACCACCAATGTCACCCACTGAACCATGTCCCTAAGCACCACGTCCAACCTTCCCTTGAAACACCCCAGGGACGGTGACTCCACCACCTCCCTGGGCAACCCATCCCAATGCCTGACTGCTCTTTCTGAGAAGAAATGTCTCCTCATTTCCAACCTAAACCTCCCCTGGTGCAATCTGAGGCCACTACCTATCATTGTCCTATCATTGCTTACCTGTGAGAAGAGGCCAACCCTCAGCATCCCAAACCTTCCTTTCAGGTAGTTGTAGAGAGCAATGAGGTTTCCCCTTAGCCTCCTCCAGACTAAACAACCCCACTTCCCTCAGCTGCTCCTCATATTTGCTAGTTGGTGACACAGCTTCAAAAGAAATAATTATTTCCTCTATTTCAGCATGGATCTGGTAGCTGAAATGCTTGCCTGCGTTGCCAAGGTGTGAATCCAGGCAGAGAAAGGCTGCACCTGTGCATGGCTGATCCGCACAGGCAAAGGCTTTTACACTTTTTCAGCTTGTTGAAAGCTTCACAAAGCTCCCAGCAAAGGAGAGTCCTAAGTAGTGACTTTAAACCAGCTGTAAAGGTAGGTTTGCTTCTGCTAGTTGTCTTTCACAGGCACTTCTGTCCACCGGCTGAAAAGCATCACCCTCTGACAATAAAAGATGCATCCTAACTCTTCTCTAAACATTTGCTTGTGTTGTGTACCATCGTTTGCATTTTTTAATCCGTGCTGTGGTCTGGCTTAGACTTCCCAGGTGAAACATATAGGCATTTATAGAAGTAACAGGACTGTGGGCACTTAATAAATGTCCCAATGCTGATCATTCTTTCAGGTTCTAGGGAGTTGGCAGGGTGTTTATAGTCGCTAACCACACAACGTAAGAAATGCTGTAACAGGGCACATCAACTACCTTGCCCTGCGTATCTCCACAGTGGCACAGGGAATGAAAAAGAAAGAGTAAGGGAAGCATGTGGTAATACTTGCCTGGTTCGCCTTCCCAGCCTCTAGAGGAATTTCTGAAGTCAGCTGATTTCTTTGTGTTGATAGACGTGGGTGCCTGCACTTTGTCATATCCCCGGTGTAAAGACACCATGTGAGGGATTCAGTGTCCTATTTGGGAAATGCGAAATAGCACTGTAACTGTAGTATGTGAGCAGCACCATGTAGTGCTAGTCCAGCAAATAAGGAGTCACTATGGAGATGTGTCACCAGCTAGCGAGCTGGGGTTAACTGAGGACTGCGGCAGCTGGGGAAACAGAGAAGCTGCAGCTTATTTTCTAAGCAGAAAATAAGGGAAAAGACTTCATGTGAAAATCAAGAAACGATAGGGGGTACCTCCCAGAGAACAGTGAGGCCAGCTCTAATTGCTCTATTATACACCTCCAGGAACATAGAGGTTGTAAAATGGTAAAGCAACTATTGGAGGAGAGCTTTTCCAAGAACAACTAGAGTACTAGAGTTCAGAGTGGTACCAAAGATGTGGTACTACTATAATTTAAATCATTTAACTCAAGTCTGCCACTGATCCTTTCTGTCTAACAATGTAAGAGTTTATAAAGAACTGATTTGTCTCCAGATGTACCAAAGTAAAGGATCATGAACAACACGATCCAGCTGGTCATGTGTCCCCAGAAGCGCTGGTATTGGCAGTGTGGCAATGAGGATGCACAGCCAAAACTGTGGAGTCACGCTGTGACTGTGCTTTCAATGGCAGCCCACACTTAAGAGTAGAGATACTGGAATGGTACGAGACTGTAGTGTCTGTCACCACATCAAGATCACCTTGGCTGTCTGAGGTGACATCACATCAACTCCCACCAATCTGTCAGAGGGCTCTAAAGTACAGCTGAGGGATCTTACCATCTGCTTCATATGAAACGAGCCTTGTACACATTGGCATTTCATATGAGATTTCTGGGGAAAAGGCAAACTGAAAGTCTAAGGTAGTTTCCAAAATTCTCAGTGTTTGATGTTTGACAAAACAAACAAACAAACAAACAAAACCATGTTGCACAGAAACAAGCAAAAACAAGTAAAGGTTTTATATCTGTTGAATATGCTCAAACACATGAATTTTAGTTTACTTTGGAGCCTTCCTAAAATGTTTTGGATGATTAAATTGCTATCCAAGTCATACAACTGTTGGGAAGAATAGAGGTTTATTTATTAGCATATACGTAAGCATTAAGTTATAGTTACATTTTCTTCCCTGTACTTAAATTATTTTTTTCCAGTGTACATTAGTTTTTGTATCTAATTACAGCTGTGCTTGTTTTGATACAGACTGCATATTGCAGAATTTCCCAAATTTTAATAGCATTCTTTTAACTTAAATAATAAATGATGTTTTGTTTTGTTTTGTTTTTAAGAAGAAAGTATTTTTAGTAGACTTTGATACAGCAGTTTCTGTATGACTTCTGGGTCTTGTTTTCATTTTTGCTGTCTTTATTTTCTTTCCCTATACATTTATCTCTTCATTGGTTTAACAATGCACTATTCACTTCTGCTAGCTGATTTAATGCTGTGGTTATAATCTCTATGGAGTCCTCAGTTAATTGTGTTCATAATGGTGTGCAAACATTTTCTCCTGTTGTGATGTTGCCAGGAAGGCTCGTTCCAAGTTTGACTATGATTGTCCACCTGAGGACAAATTAACATTTTTTTTTTACATACAGTTTTTATTACTGCAGTCCATACCTATCTGGAGGTGATATTTCAAGCACTAAACATTTCCACCAGGTGAAGAATGATAACCTTTTTACTGAACAATAGTAAAACTTAATTTTCTTGCAGTAGAGCTCCAATGCCTGAAGGTCTCTGTCCTGACACCCTTTAAAGCTTAAGCTTAGATTATTTTTTTCCCCAATCAGTATGCTCTTCAAAAATAACCGTATTTTCAAGAGTACTTACAGTATTAGAGAACTATTCCATCAGCAAGATAAACTTCCATCCATATAGAATAAGAATGAATATAAACTATTTCCTCTGGAGATATGTGAAAACTTAATTTCTTCTATTCTGTTTGCTTCCTGTAATCTCCATTCCCATACACCCTTAGGTAGCTAAACAAAGAAATCACACCACTCCTACAGCCAGATTTGTTTATAATTTCAAGGATATAGGTGTGAAAGGTGTTTATACCAAAATGGACTGTGATTTATGAGCATGACATTGTAGCCTTTTTGTAAGTCTCAGAATATATGATCAACCAGCACACTATGTGCAAATCAAATAAGAAGGTATTCCTTTACAATTGCTAGACCTTGTGTATAGTCTGCTATTAAAAAATCTTGCTATAGGAACTCCACACTCTTTTGGCATTATAGCAAGTGTGTCTTTATTACAGTATGAAGGACATCTCTCATTTTATGTACTTCAGTAAGTCTTCATAGCACTGTGAATATATCTCTTCATTTGTTTATGCTCATAGGTACACGCTAGGTAAACAACTATTTTAGAACTAAATTATGACATAGATGATAGCCAAGTTTGAGGCAGTAGGGGGTTCCCAGCCACTGATGCTATCCTAAAAGATGCAGATGCTATCCTAAAAGTTGCAGACAAATAATTCTTGTTGTGTTTTGGTATGCTTTGACAGTAAGAAGCAAATGTCTGGTGAAATAAACTAAACAAAGCACAATTGGTGGGAATTCCCATATTTCTTCCTGTTCTGTTAAGCGCAGAGATAAATTATTAGAGAGTTGATTCTGAATATGGTTTGCTGGTATCTTTGTCCATTTCTAGCTCATATTCGCATCTGGTAAATCTGTAGACAGACACTAGACATGGCATCTACATGTACCTTTACAGTATAAGGGGCAATATGATGGTCAAATTGTTTTATGGTCTCAGTGATTTTGAAATTACGAAATTCTTCACATGGTTCATCTTTTAATATATTTACCCTAATAATAGCAACTAACTAACATGTAAATACCACTGCAAAATCATTGTGCAAAATGATTTGTGATCCAGTCACCTTTCTTGCCACCTTGTGTTCTGCCTCCATGGTGTGTTTGAATGCATTCCAGAAGTGCATTAAACAGTACGACTGGTATCTCTGTGGTTCTTGGTTTTTTTTTTTTTTTTTTTTCCTTTTCTCTCTAAAGGGAAATACTATTTTAATTATTTAAAACTTATGTTTTCTTTATTGATTATTGATGACAAGGTCAAAGAAATTTGTCTTGCGCATAGAGTGCACAAGAAAGAGATTTTTAACAATCATCTTAGATGAGGCTCAAAGTGATTCCTAGGTCAAAGAAAACAAGAAAAACTTTGTAAAGAGCTGGGCAGCTCCATTAGGCCTTTGGAATAGTTTTATAAATAACAATCTCCATTTTAAATGTATCAAGGGACAGCTTCTGTCTGGGTGCCTTCTCCCCAGACCATTATAAGCTTGGCCATAAACATTAAGATTCTTAAATCTGAGTGGATTCTGGGGGAAAACGGTACAGAAAATGGAGGCAGGGCATGATCCACTCCAGTAGGGAGAGTGGCTAGAGATGTACTAATTATTTATAGCAAGGCACATTACATTGCTCTAGCCCAGATTGAAGGTAACAAAGCAATAACTGAAACCATTTTGTCTTCATTCAATAGGAATGAAGCCTTCTTACCACCAAGAAGCTCCGCTTCTCACTTAAATAGCATGTACATTAAAACATCTTTGTGGAAATAAACATCTTTTTATAATGGAAAACAACAACAACACAACTCCAAGACAAACATCAACAGCTCTTTCTGTTCATGTAAAACCTTCCTCCATGTCTCAAACCAGAAAAATTGTTCCAATATCCATTTATTGTTGAAGAGGCTGGGTACATGCAATGCCTTTCAGTAGCCTCTCCTTCTTTCATGTTTTCATGTTGATTAGGGCTGCTCTACCTTCCACTCCATTGGATTTGGTAACTTTTTCCTGATGAGAAAGAAAATGTTCCTGGGACTGTTTTGGTCCCATGTGGCTATTCATACTGATAACCCAGCACTTTTTGACTGGAAAAGGATCCCTTTCAGAAAGCTAGTGAGTGTTAGCAAAGGGCCACCAAACACAATGCTATCCAGATTTAGAATAGGCTTTATCTGCCGAGACTGGTAAAACAAACAAGGCAGATACAGTGATTAGGTGAAAACGCATAACACAAAAATTAGAGATTTTTCTTTTATTTTTCCTATTATTATATGGATGATATCATGACCCTACTGAAATCAACAAGAATTCTCTCACTGACTCTGCTACAGTCAGGACTTTACTAGTAGAGAGCACGTGAGCTGTTTATAATGGCAGGTCTCTTGGAAGCATATGATCAAGGATGATATATGATGCTATACTAGCATGGATCCATTCATTTTCCTGGTAAACTCCGAAAGGAGATGCTGGGCAACATTCTTTTCATACCTATTTCCACTTTCTTCTAGTATTTGCCTGAGGTGAGTGCACTGAGATGTTGTGAAATACAGTCATTTGAAACACCAGCACTATGCTGATCACGTGCAATCACTTATCTTGTTTTCCATCGCCACAGAGATGCCAGTTCCTCTCCTGATGAGGTGCAGTTAGTACAAACTAATGCTAGATAAAGTAAAAGCAGCTCTGGCCAAGGCATTGTTTGCAGTCTGTGTTGAAGACACAAAGTCCTTAAGTCACTTCCTCCCTTAATTAAGAAGAGTCCCAAAGTCTTTGTGTCCTGCTAAGACTGTTTATGTTGTAGCCTGGGGGCATTAATATTTGAAAATTTCAGTCTTTTGTTGTATATTTTCTCTGACATTTTACCTATCCTTTCTGAGATACTATATTGCTGTCTGATTCTCTGTGGCTTAAATGGCTGTGGACATATCAGAACTAATTTTTCATTCACTTTACTGGCTCCTATTATACCTCTCATTCCTATTTTAAGGTCTTACATGAATTTCCAAAGAAATAACAAAATAGTTCAAAATGCTGCTAGATAAATCTGCTTTCTGATGTAGACATCATGAGGACAGCAAAGGCCCTCTGTCAAAACTGAGGTGGAAGAATGGGGGTACCTGGGACAGAGGATTCTTCTTACTTTTGGGGAGTAAGAAGACCTTACTCCCACTCCCACTTACTCCACCTGTGAGAGAGGAATTCAGTCAGACAGGCCTTTCTCCCAGATTCCTCACAAGTGAGTTTCTATCTCTAAGCTACTAATAAAAAATAGTAAGAAAATGACCTTTGTGTGGAGGTTCTCAAAAGGGATCCATGAAGCCAATTCAGGTTTTTATTGCTACTTATTTGTAGAAATTTTATTGCTCCTTATTTGTGAGATGTGACAATAAAACTGTACTGTTGATTCTTACTCTGTGGTGCATACTGTTTCAATAGACAGAAACACAGAGAAAGGGTAGGAAAAATGCCTGCAATGAAACCTGTAGTAGCAGCATCGTTCACATCTAGCGTTTAAGCCTGCTCTGTTAGTGCAGAAGCAGAATAAAACCCTCACGTACACACACAAACCAGGTGTATGCTATGGTTCAGCATACGCTGACAGTCTCCAGAAGTTCATTTTAGCTCCAAACGATTCTACAGTGAACACACTGCTGCTCTTATAAATGAAAAGAAATTCACTAAACAAACAAAGGACAGTTTGACTGCACTGTACATTCTTGCTTGTTCTCTTGGGCACTTACTCAAAGTGTCTGTCCATTTTCAATGGATTCTCAGCTGTTAAATAAATTATTACATTTATCATTGTAATTTTTTTTTTTTGGCATAACTGTGTTTTTTTTTTCACAGTGCATTAGTGCGAGCCCAAAATAGCAGCCATTTGTCACAGGATATTCTTTGGCCCTTGAAAGAAGGTCTATTTGCATAATAGATACTGCATATTCCTGTATATGATGAGGAGTTTTAAGGACAGGTCACAAAGCTTGGTCTTCTCATTGCTTGTCCAGAGTTAAATATCTGATAGCTATGAAACCTCTCCTTAGGCGTAGCAATGTATATATGATTATTTTCTTACCTTCAGACTATAATTAGCTCTCTTACATTTAATGTTGGCTTATTTGATTATTTTCAGTGAAATTATAGTTAGGATTCACTATGTGCTACCATTTGGACGATCACTAAAGTCATTAGCATATGTAATTCAGTTGTATAGCTGAGGTTTGATGCATTGCTTGGACAAGTCATGCTTTGCACAAGACACCTGTATCTGTCTGCTTCATCAGGGACAGATTTGCTCCTAAGTTATACTGGTGCAGCGTCAGGTTGCTATAACCTCCGTTGGAACACCCAGACCCAACAGCCAGTGCTTCATTAGTGCTCTCTGCCCTGCTCTGTTTCTGTTTCCTCGCTCCAGTCAGGTGTACATGACAGCATGTTTTAATAGAAATGGGATCAAGACATGGGGAATTTATATGAAGGGACAGGAAAGCCTTCAAACTTTTTTTTTTTTTTTTTTTTTTTTAACAGACACGATGAATTGTTATACTGTTTGTATATGAAATACAGTTGCTAATTGCACGTTGAAAGTATATCATGAGATGCAGTAGTTGATGTCTTCATAAAATGCTATCAGGTTGGTTAAGCATGACTTCCCCTTGGTTAAGCCACGTTGATTGACCCTAATCACCCTCTTATCCTTGATATGCCTAGAGACAACGCCAAGGATAAATTGTTCCATCACCTTTCCAGGGATGGAGGTGAAGCTGACTGGTCTATAGTTACCCAGGTCCTTCTTGCCCTTTCTGAAGACTGGAGAGGCATTTGCTTTCCTCAAGTCCTCAGGCACTTTTCCCTTTCCCCACGACTTCCCAAAGATGATGGAGAGTGGCCTATCAATGACTTCCACCATGTCCCTCAGCACCCACGGGTGTATCCCATCAGGACCCATGGATTTATGGATGTCCAGATTGCTTAATTGGTCCTTAACCCAGTCTTCATCAACCAAGGCAAACTTCACCTTTATCCTGATATCCTCTGGGGCCGCAGGAGTATAGGGCTCCTCAGGACAGCTTCCGGCAGTACAGACAGAGACAAAGAAGGCATTCAGTAGCTCCACCTTCTCATTATCTTCTGTTACCAGGGCACCCACCTCATTCATTAGTGGGCCTACATTGCCGCTAGTGTTAGTTTTATCTGCAATGTATTTGAAGAAGCCCTTTCTGTTGTCCCTGACCTCTCTTGCAAGGTTTAATACTAAGGAGGCCTTAGCTTTCCTAGTGTCCTCCTTCCATCCTCTGACAACAGCCTTTTATTCCTCCCAAGTGGCCAGCCCCTCCTTCCATGAGCTGTAGACTCTCCTCTTCCACTTGAGTTTGTGCAGCAGTTCCCTGTTTAACCATGCAGGTCTCCTGGCCCCCTTTCTCGACTTCCTACCTGTTGGGATGCTCTGATCTTGAGCTTGGAAGAAGCAGTCCTTGAATGCTAACCAACTATCCTGGGCCTCTTTTCCTTCAAGTACCCTGTCCCATGGGATTTCCCCTAGCAATTGCTTTAAAAAGGCCAAAGTTGGCACTACTGAAGTCCAGGGTTGCGATTCTGCTTGGTATTCTGTTCCTGCCACATGAGATCCTGAACTCCACAATCTCATGGTCGCTGCAACCAAGGCTGCTCTCAACCTTCACTGCTTCAAGCAGCTCTTCCTTGTTAGTGAGGACAAGATGAGGACAAGATCCAGCAGCACTCCTCTCCTAGTTGGCACATCCACCATTTGCACCAGGAAGTTATCACCAGTGCACTGGAGGAACCTCTTGGGCTGTGGATGTCTGGCTGAGCAGGCCTTCCAGCAAATGTCAGGGAAGTTGAAATCCACCACAATAACCAGGGCCTGTGTTTGTGAGGCTGCTATCAGCTGCCTGTAGAAGGCCTCATCATCTTCCTCATCCTGATCTGGTGGCCTGTAATAGACACCCACAACAGTATCCCCCATGCCAGCTTGTCCCTTAATTCTCACCCACAGACTCTCAACTCACTCCTCATCCACCCCTAGACGGTACTCAACACGCTGTAAAGAGCAATGCCACCACCTCGCCTTGCTGGCTTGTCTTTTCTGAGGACATACCCATCCATGACCACATTCCAGCCACGTGAGCTGTCCCACCATGTCTCTGTAATTGATGAGGGTCAACTCTGCATATTGGGCCCTCTGTTCCTCTCAGAAGGGAATCTCCTACTACATTTACCCTTCTTTCTTTCTTATCGGAGGCAGTCTTGGGGCGTGGTGTTGACTGCCTCGTCCTGTGTGACCTCATAGGTGGGCTTTCCACCACACCCTTGCCTACCTCTCCTTCAAGACCCAGGGCCTCAAACTTACGGAGGGGCACCTGGAGAAGCAAAGTAGGTAGGCAGGGAGTTGCCCATGATGCCAAACTGGGACTTTCTTTGTCTTTTTGGTCCCCCCCCTCTGCCCCACAGCACCAGGGCAGGGGATCCACCACCCTCAGGGGGGCATCCCCCGGTGCCCTTCCCTCTGGCATGCCAGGCAATCTCCTGCTCACATGCCCTGATGCTCCTTAGCCTGTCCACCTCCTCCTTGAGCTCAGCCACCATGGAAAGCAGCCCTTCCACCTGAGAACAGGCGGTCTCCCCACTGACCTCCCCTGGCAGCATCAGGCTCAGGCTCTCAGCCAGAGGCCTGAACAGCCACATCTCTCCATCTATGTCACCACAGTCATTTTGGCATGAGCTCTCTGCCGAGTGGACTCCATGGTAGGTTTCTTGTCTTGCAGACTCAGGTGAGCTGATCTCCTGAGTGAGTCGGTGCAGAGCTCCCGCTCCCTGCCACACAATCACATAAACACTTTGAGGAGTCTTGGTGCACCTGTAGGTGCTACTGACCTAACCAAACAAATGGGATGTCTCCTGAATTGACATCACAACAGCTTTTCAAAGAGTGTGTTCTGCCAGCTCTTTTTCTTGGTGGCTGTTCTTGCAGAAGAAGAGGTGCTAGTTAGGCCAAACTTGCTAAATCTGGTGAATATTCTGACTCACGCGGTGGGGGCGGGGGAACAGCCGGCACCACTGTCAAGCCTTTGGTTATTCCAGTTCTTCTCCCTTCCAGTCCTTTCTCTAATTAAGTCCTGAACTTGCCTTTCTCATATTTTTGCCCATGCTTGGCTGTCAGCCTGATGAGTCTGTAATTAAGTAGGTCATCCTATTTACCGTTTAAATATTGTTACATTAGCTTTCTTCTATTTCTTTGAAAACTCCTTAGCATTTCAGAAGTTGCTAGGAATCAATTTTAATGATTAACATTGCTGCCTATCACTACTTTCATTTATTTTTCTAATAACCCTTTGACTGTAATAACTCTGTCATTAAGAAAAAAAGGTTTAATTTAAATTGCTGCTCTTTTATATCCTTTTATATTATTGATTTAGTAGAAAGTATTTCAATGTTATATAATATGGAAACACAGCTTATGATTACCAAATATGCAATAGAAATATTTATTGAATAATTCTATTTTTCTACAATCTTTTAGGCAATTCTTTTTCTTTTTCTGTTCTTTTTTTTATATCTAGTAATAAAGCACTAATAGTATTTGAAGTGTCACTGTCTCTAACTTAACATTCTTTCAATGGGATGTATATTTTTGTCTTTTATTCTGAGTTCTTAAACCATTTAACTCCTTAGTTGTAAATTAACTGTTGTTTTGTATTTTAACTTCTATTTTAATCTCATCTCCTCTCCTCCCCTCCCCTCCAGTAAGCAGAAGCTGGGGATGCAGATAATGCACAGTGGTATAGCTGAGACTGGTTGCCATAACCACATCTGTGAAATTTCAAAGGGCGAAATCTTTTATTCCAAGCATGTTTTTCTGCAGGTGCACTGGGTCTGGCTGGGATGGAGTTAACTCTCCATCCCAGTGGAGTGTTTTGGTTTTGTGACTAAAACAGTGTTGATAACACACTGGTGTTTTGGCTGCTGCTGAGCAGTGTTCACAGGGTGTCAAGGCTATGTCTCTTTCCCACTCTGCCCCCACTCCTACCCCAGCAAGGAGTTTCGGGGTGGGCAAGATGATGGGAGGGGACACAGGCAGGACAGCTGACCCAAACAGACCAAAGGGATGCCCCATACCCTATAACATCATGCTCAGCAATAAAGCCTGCGCTGGGAGGACAGGGGTTCTCTTCTAAGGGGGCTGTTGTGGAGGGGCTGCATGGGCATCAGGCTATTTGTGGGATGTGGTGAGTGATTGCTTTTGCATCTCCATTTATTTTCCCCTTTGCTTACCAAATTTATCTTGATCCATGAATTTTCTTGCTTTTGCTCTTCCTATTCTCTCCTCTATCCCTTGAGGGAGGAGGTGGGGTGAGCGAGCCAGCAGCTGTGTGGGTGCTGAGCTGCTGGCAGGGGCCAACCCACAACAGCAGGATGGAAGAAAAATACATTAGGAGCACAGTCCCTGACTAATGGGGTTTTGAGATTTGAGGGAATGAAGCACTTTTTCCAAGCAGCAAGTGCGGGAGGAGGCATTTGTGCAGCCACAGATGAAAGGAGTGGGAAGACAGGCTGAGAGAGCTTGGGCTGATTAACCTTGAGAAGGGGAGGCTAAATTGGGGGGCCGGGACACCTTAGTGAAGGGTCTAAAAACCTGGTAGGAGGAGTAAAAAGATGAAGCCAGACTCCTCTCAGTGCTCTGCAAAGGCAGTGGACTCAAACAGAAACACGGGATGTTTCATTTAACGTATGAAAACAACTTTTTCCCATGAGGGTGGTCAAACATTGGAGCAATTTGCCCAGAGAGGTGGTGGAGGCTCCAACCTGGTTAATGCTCAAAACCCCACAGGACACAACCTGTGAAAACTTAGTTTGACCCTGCTCTGAACAGAGGGCCGGACTAGTGGATGGATCTCTGGACGTACCTTCCAACCTCAGCTCTGCTGTGATCCTATGAAATTTTGTGGGTGGTCAGCGACCCCAGTTTTGCTGGTCTGGTAACTAAGCACATTTTCTTTATAGATGACATGGGATACCAGAGAGCTTTCTCAGAAGAAACTGTAATATTTTTCCATCTGCTGAGTTACCCTATAATCCTGGATACACAAGGAGAAACTATAGACTGTTTTATAACAAATTTCATATTTTATTTTTATTTTTTTCTCTATCAGAATAATTACACCAATCTTTTTAGTTTGGTTGTGCAGCCTTTTCCCTGACAAAGCTATCACTTTTGTTTTTGTGTAAAAAAAAAGCAAAGAAACCTGTCTGTTATTACAGTGACGTTATTTTGGAACGTAGAGCAGCTCAGTGCCCGTTCCTGTGCCAGACGGGGCTGTCTGAGGCAGCAGTCTGGGGAAAGAACTTTGCAGTTGCAGGTTTATGTGCTGTAGGCTGATTCCTCTTATTGGAGGGTAAAAATGACTTTACAAAAATTGAGACTGCAGTAAAATATTTGTATGGTTGTTCAGTGGTTGCAGCTCTCTGCTGGAAATGGTGTAAATAGATAGCCTTTGAACAGGGGCTGTTTTATAGTAGGAGAGCTCGTAATGTAGTGTCATTCACAAATATAGAAACCAGCATTTCAGGATGCCTCGTTGTCCTCATTCAACCTGCTTTTTAGGTTCAGCTACCTGCTTTTACTGCTGGCCTCCCAGTTACTGACACTTTCTTGGACAGAGCTGGTTTACATTCTTCATCTGTTGACAGTTCCTGGCTGTTAGTCACCGGGCCTGATTAGTCTTGTCTTCTTAGATCATGTTAATTGCTGCTATTTCTGTGACGAGGTGGCCGAGTGGTTAAGGCGATGGACTGCTAATCCATTGTGCTCTGCACGCGTGGGTTCGAATCCCACCCTCGTCGAGAAATGACTTTAGTGTTCAAGGCCAGGCTGGAGGGGGCCTTGGCCAGCCTGATGTAATGGGTGGCATCTCTGCCTATGGCGGGGGTTGGAGTTAGGTGATCCTTAAGGTCCCTTCCAACCTGAGCCATTCTGTGATTGAGAAACATCTTTCATCAGGTTAATTTTGATGGCATGATTAAGAAAAATGAAGTAGAAATGGTCCACCTCTTTTTTTTTTCTTTTATTTTTTTTTCTCTTTTTTTTTTTTATATATATATATAAGTGAAATATTACACTTAAAAAAATAGAAATTAGCATTCCCTAGGGAAGCAATTGCAACAAGAAGTTTGGGGGAGCTATATGGTGCACTTATGTTTTTGGTTACTTTAGTAGAAAAGGACATGGCTTTAATGGGATTGACTTTTATAATGGCTTCCAAAACTTGCTCACTGATTTACTATCTTCAGAAATATGGATGAATGCTCTATAGTTGTAGCGTGTTTAGCGTTACCATCTGAGCAGCATTTCTTTTTTTTTTTTTTTTTTTTAGTGTGTAGGTGCATGAAGAGTGTGATCTCTTTTGTGGTGGGTGCTGCCTCCTTCTCTGTGGATTCCCATTTGTGGAACAGAAGGAGGCTGGTTTCTCCAAGCGTGGCAGCACACGCAGAGCTGCTGCATGAAGAGGCAGTGCTGGGTGCTGTATTTTGGTACTCTCTAGTTGCACATGATGATTTTTTTTTTTTTGCTTCTGAATATTTTAAATTTCTGTTTACTGTAAAGATAGCATGTTGCTGGTGGGGGTGGTGCTAAATATATTGTAAGTTCCATATTTCTACCTAAAACTGGGGGTGTCACAGGATATTCCACTGAGGCAGATCACAGAATCATAGGGTGGTTTGGGTTGGAAGGGGCCTTGAAGATCACCCAGTTCCAACCCCCTGACATGGGCAGGGATGCCACTCACTAGATCACGTTGCTTGGGGACACATCCAAACTGGTCTTGAACACCTCCAGATTTTCAAGATGATGTGATTGTGTCAGATACCTTCAATATGGTTATGTTTATTCAGAAAAATGTGAAGCTATAGAGCTGTAAGTATGGAAGGGGCTCACAAGACTTCAGCAGGTGCTTGTTCTGGCTGTGCTGGCCTTTCCCAACACAACCCACCTCAAGGCCCAGCCACATTCCTCAGTGGACCTCATCCACATTCCTCCGTACCTTGGCCTGAAGCAACCACATGTATATATATGTGTTAAGTTCAATGTTGTGCTGCTGTTACCTGCCGCAAGGGATTTACATGACTTCCCCCAACCTTAGGGCAATGCCGAGGCAGCACCCAGCAGCTTGGAGCTGGGTTTACCCCTCAGCAGACTGAGCAGGTACCACACCAAGCCCAGCGCCAAGAGCACCCTGTGCCATGCCGAGGGCATCCCGCAGCCCTTTCCCCGGGATGTCAGCAACGCCAGCCGGGGACCGAATCCCTCACGGACATCCACCAGCCCGAAGCCCCAGGCCAGCAGCTCCCCGGGGCCGCTCCGGGGCACGCGTTTGACCCCGGTGCGGTCTCCCCCAGCCTCATCCCTCCTCCCCGGAGCGGGCAGCCCCGGGCGGGGAGCCCCCGGCGGTCCCCGAGCACCGCCCGCCGCCTCCTCTCCCCTCCTCCGGTCCTTCCCACCCCCGGGGCCGGCGTTTTGCGGCGGGGCCGCGGCGGTGGCGGCTGGGCCCCGGCGGGGCTCCCCGAGGCCGCATCCCCCTATCCCCATCCCCATCCCCTTGCCGCAGCGGCGCTGCCCACCGAGGCTGCGGCACGGCCGGCCCCGCCGCCCGGCAGAGGAGGGGCAGAGCCGCAGCCGTGCCTCCCTCCCTGCCTCCTTCCCTCCCTCCCTCCTTCCCTGCCTCCTTCCCTCCGAGCCTCCTCCTCCTCAGCCTTCCCCCGAGCCTCCCGCGGGCACCCAGCCGCGCCGAGCCGCAGCGCGGTGAGTATCGCATCATTGCCTCCCGGCCTGCCCGGGGGAGCGGGGAGAGCAGAGAGCCCTGCGGCAGCCCCGGCACCGAGCAGCGCAGCCGGAGCCCCCGAAACGGAGCCCCCGAAGCCGTTCCCTGAGCCCCGAAGCGCTCCCGAGGCAGCCGGGGGGCCGCCGGAGGTGCCAGGGCACCCCGCGGGCGGTGGCAGGGCACACGCCGCTATTTATCCCCAGCCCCTCGCAGGTTTGTCAAGGTAAAGCGTTTGGGGCCGCCCGCGGGTTCCCCGAGGTGGGCTCTCCCCCCCTTTACAGTGGGGTTTTGCTGAGGTGTGGGCCGGCGCCCCTGGCTTCGGGCAGAAAGTTTGCACGGAGCTGGCGCTTCCCTGCGCAGACTTCTTCAACTCTCTGCTGGGGTTTTGGCGTTTTCGAAGGTAATTCGCGCGTGACGTGACATTATTAATGTTGTGCCTTTACCGAATGCCCTGTCTGAACCTGCTGAGAGCTCTCCTTCCTTTGCTTTTAATGGACACAGGATTCCTCAAGGTTTAGAAAAAATAACTCTGATTATAGAGTTCAGGCGTTTGGAAGGGACTACCTATGGAGAGACGTCGTAATTCAAGCTGTTTGTGAGTTTGCAAAGTAATACTCAGTCCATAGTCCAAGAAGGGATGGGTAATGGATTGTTTTATTTAGGTCTTTTACTGGCATTCGGGTTTGATTTTTTTCTTTCCGCAGGGCAGATGACATTTGCAAAAATCTGTACTGTTCAGTTGAGTACACTGTATCCTTCAAGGATCGCGCTGTGATAAACAAGCAATATTATTAGATACTCTTTTTTTCTTTCTTTTCCTTCCTACACTCCAAGTCCCTTGAATAATTGTGGTGTTCCACAACACAAAGGCCTTATATCTTTATGAAAACAACATGGTTCAGCAGGATGAAACAAGTGATTTGTTGTGAATAAAAGAAAAACCAAATGACAAGCAACGGAAACATTAACCATACTCCGTTGCGTTTTTCTATAGCTGTTCCACGTAAGTAGACAAGTTTCATTATATGGTTTTCATATTTGTACAAAACTGTGCTCAAGGCACTCTTATTTTCTGGTTTTGAAAATATGCTTAATTATCAGAGCACTCCCTGAAGTCAATGAAGAGATGTCTACAGACCTGCCTGAGCTGTAAGGATTAATTCTAGGAACTTTTCCATCATGTTATTCCTTCATATAAACACAAGTTTCCGATGTGGTTGAGGGACATGTTTCTAAGTGTCCTGGAGATGAGGCAGCAGAAGACTTCACTGCACTCATGGGCTTGTTCCATCTCCCTCCTATAAAGAGAAAGACACAATCTAGGTATAGCATCAAGGTTTTGAAATCTGTGTTGTATTTCTTGAAGAGTGGGTGGAGGGGTACTTGGAGTTTCCTGTAGCCTGTCGTGTTCTTTCATGCTGTATTTTCATTCTCTACAACAGAGCTGTGCCTTTGAAGAGGTGATATAGAAATGCTGAGACTAAAGATATTGTGCCTTACTATACATGTGCTTGTTTGTCTTTTTTCATTTTATTTATTTATTTATTACATTGGAATAGGTAGAAATTTCAGAATTTCTTCACCGGAATCTAACAGTACCTTCTGATGGAAACTTTCATTGCAATTCAATCCCAAGTACTAGAAATGACTGATCACACGGTTATGGTGATTTGTTTGTTTTAATGTGCAGGTATCTCCTAAGCTGCCAAAATTCTGTGTAAATGTAACAGTGCACATTTGTATCTCTACATACAGGCAAAGAACACCTCTGAACTATCTGAGGATGGATAAAGACTTCCGCTACTACTTCCAGCACCCGTGGTCTCGCTTAGTTGTGGCTTACTTAGTGATCTTCTTTAACTTCTTAATATTCGCTGAGGATCCGGTGTCTCACAGCCAGACAGAAGCCAATGTTATTGTTGTCGGTAACTGCTTCTCCTTTGTAACAAATAAGTACCCCGAAGGAGGAGGCTGGAGATGTCTGAAGGTGCTTCTGTGGTTGCTTGCCATTCTCACAGGACTGATTGCTGGGAAATTCCTCTTCCATCAGCGTCTGTTTGGTAAGTTACAAGATGCACCTGTGGACTTTCTGATAACGGCTTTATGACTTTGCCTTTAAACTTCCTACTTATATACTATTTTGTGAGCTTTGCTATTAATCACCTCAAATTTTTAAAACTGTATAGAACTCAATACATCAAAGCTTACATCATTGTGGAAATTAGTGCCATGTCTGCTTGTGTGAGCATAATTCACAACAAATTCAGTCAAAAAAGGCTAAAAGCAGTAAGAGCTGACGTGTTTGAAAGAACTGAGAGGTCAGTGATTTCCAATATTAAAAATGTACTTTTTTTTTCAAAGCAAATTTTAAATCTCATGTAATTTTCTCAGCAATCTGCAGAAAAAGTGTTGTTCCATTAGGCAGTGACACTAAATGTCTTGTCAAAAGTCACGTAAGTGGGAGGCAGGACTGTTGCTTGTATTAGTAGACATGCAATAAACAAGTCCCACACGAAAACGGGAGCTCTGTAGAAGCAAGATATACCTGTCTCAGTTCAAGAACAAGTCAATGAAAGGGAAAGGTAGGAAATGGAAAAAGTGTGACAGCAAGTGCTGAGTCAAAGGAATGGAATGACCCTGGACTGAAATCTGAGACTGAGAACTTAGGTGTAGACTTATAGAGATATGACGAGAGATATCTATCATTGTCTTAACTGAGTCATATAGAAGATGTTATATCTGAGGGCTCAAGGCTGTGTCAGGTTTTAGAGAGAAGTAACAGTCATAAAAAAGATTACTTCTTCCTTGCCACCTGCAAGGTTTCGAAACCTGTGATTCTAGGTATGGAATCTGGACCCGATGGACCAGTGCTACCCTTTTGTGCTGGTAGGACTGCAGGGTGGATGGATTGTTGCTGGAACACCTCAAAGCACAAGAGTGATTGGCCTTTTCCTTAGGCTGCCTCATTTAAGATAAAAAGAGAGCCAGTATTATTTCAATAAATTGAAAGGAAAGCTGTTATGTCAAGGAACAAATAAGAAAAGCCACTCTAAGAGACTTCTCTTAAAACACTAATTCAGAAAAATAGCTGAGCATTTTGATGCCTGTTGAGTGGACATTTTAACATAAGGTAGTGGTAAATGGAAAATGTCCCCGTAGAGAGGATGTTTTACCTTAGTTCTTGGGTTCTGGAATGAGCAGTGTTGCAATTATGTTTTCAGTTCTGACTTTCACAACTGAGCAAAGACTTTGTTAATTTGGAGAAAGTTAGGAAAAAGTAATTAAACAAATGACAAAAGTGGGAAATACACCCTATAATGAGAGGATTTAAGGGATAAAGGAAAGGTTAGAGGGTGACTAGCTCAAATTTGACTTGAAGGACAGAACCTTCAGTCCAGCAAATACACTGCAAGGTCCAATGCTTGTAAGTGGCAAATTGCCAAAAGTGCACTTTTTTTTTTTTTTTTTTTTTTCCCTGAAAAAGCTAGATAATCAGTGGAACAAGTGATAGGGTGAAGCACCATCAAGTCCTCAGGACAAGTGAATTTTCTTTTTGGGATTATGTTCTGTTCTGGCTAGGTAAGTTATTATGATAATTCCTCCTGGATTTGTAAGTGTGTATCATAGAGAGGACATAGCTGAATGTGAATTTTAAAGCGGCTTGAATCAGCATTGCTGCCAAAAGAAGGTCTGCCCTACCTTCAATGTCTGCTGCTCGTTCGTGCTCTTGTGCAGCTGCTCAGTTAGGGAACTTAAGCGCGTTTGCAGTATCCACCTGTTATTTCAGTGAGGATCATATCTGATCATACAGATATTTGTGGCAGCAAAACGAAGGGATAAATCTTGGGAGAAAACAAACAGGCAAGACATGTCCTATCTCTGCTCCAGTCCTGGCTTAGGGATATTTCCAGTTCTGGTCTGAGGGAGCAGAATGTAGATAACAATCTGATCCGAGGCTAGTTGCTGCAAGCTCAGTTTCCTGGCAGTTCAAGCCAACATGAATCTATCACAGTCCCACCCATCCGTGTGGTTTTGGTTCCTCCCGGATGAGATGTGCCTGAGCTCAGGCAGCCGATCCCATGGAAAACCAGTTGCTTCTGCTGTCGTGCTCCTTGGACCGATGCGATCCCTTAGGTGCCAGCGCTGATGCGGTGGCCAAGGCCGGTGCAGCCAAGCTCGCCGGGGGCTGTGGCAGCCCTACCTCGTGTTATTGGCTCGAGGGCTGTGGGACTGTGCCCACGCAGCATGTTGGTGGCAATGTGCTGAGAGTGGGTGGCAGTCCGGGTGACTGGCGATCTGCCGTCCTGCTGGCTGGTGTAGCCACACAAGCTGTAAACTAGCCAGGGTGGAGGGCAATAGCAGTGATGCCATGATGATGAGGGCTTCAGAGGAGGCTTGCAGCCTGAGTGTACCTCTGGGTCTCCAGAAGATTTGTACAGCCCTTACTGAAATCTTTCCTGCTGGTTGTTTCTCAATACTTCAAAAGCTTTACTGCCAAGAAATATGTATTTTATTGAGCTCCTCATTGAGCATGCCCTCTGGATCTTCTAGCATCAAGCACTTCATGAATTCAGCCTGTTATTGTTTTTAATTTCCATATTTCAAAAGAGATATAGATAGTTATTTCAAAGTACCGCATTTTAAAAAGTTGTGTTTTTTTTCCTTTTTTTTTTTTTTTCATTTTCTTTTCTTTTTTTCCCAATCTAATCCTTTTTTTTTTTTTTTTTTTTTTTTTTTTTTTTTTTTCATGTAGAATTGTTTGGAAGCATTTCAGTTTTTCAGTCCTTCTGGTCCTTCTGTATTTGCTTATATTTCTCTGTTATATTCTGTTTGTAGAGGAAATGTGACTGGTCATTCCTTGTAGCCTGTGCATAATTTCCTGCTGTCAGGAAACCAAATAGCACCAGTCAATCTCCCTGTGTCAGATCTTGGCTCACAGCGTATGCTGCAAATTGAAATTGAGAAGGATTAGTCTGCACATCTCACTTTAGATGAAGAGGAGTGAAAAGGATTTTCTTTCCCTATGCCCTTCCTGCTCTTTTGTCCCTTGTCTTCTGTATTTCATGCTGCTGAGTGTGCATATGAACTGGAAAAATAGTGCCTCTAGACCTGCATTGTAATGTAGTTTACCATCTGTGATGGACACCATCCGATATCCATGACTGTTGTGAACTATAAACGTAATAGAAATAAGTTCAGGCAAGTTATGTTCCTAAAAATAGAAGGAGAGGGGTGCTAGAAACATAATTTAGGCTTCATCTCTCTGAGACTACAGAGAGATAAGAGAGTAGGTAAATGATATTGTTGAGAAGTACAAATCTTGACTAGAGGGCATGGTGAATGTTTCCAGTTGATAATACTCATTGCAGCCTCTGATCAGTAACCTCTTCAGGCACCTTCCTCAAGACACTGCTCGTGACTTACAACAAGGTGAGAAAAAAAGCCCTACAATTCTTGCTATTCAGGCAAGAAATAACTTACTTCATTCGATACACATCTCTGGTGATAAAGATTTCCGAGGAAAACAGTCTTTATCTAGTAGATTCCTTATATTTTTATGGCATATGGTAAGAACAAATGGAATTTTAGAAGTGCCTTTTGGCTGTTATCCACTACATTCTTTTGATTCATCACCAAGCATATCTTGCATTTGGTTAGCTTTTGTGTTCTGCCGTGCTTTGTATTTTGCACTGGAAAATGAAAGGCCATAGATGAAGATTGGAAGTTTGGGGAAATAAAGATTTATACCCCAGTGAATTTTTATTCTGTATGAGAGAGTTACTCGAGGAGGGGAAACGTGGTATCTTCTTTGCTCTCACTTTGAGATTTCTTGGTTTATTTTCTGCTTTATTAAAAACAGAAAGAGTTTATAAACTGACCCCATTAGATGACAGTGTGCATTCAGAAAATGCATTCAAATCTTACATACTGACTTAAAAGAAATTCATGAATAAGCTCTTGCAAATTTTTTTATGTATCACTCTGGGGCACTGTCTGGAAAATAACACAATCTTTAGTGTGTAGAAAGTGTATGTTTTAATCGGCACCTTCTCAGCAAATGTACAATTGCAGCTCTGTACTCAAGCCTCAGGCCCAAATTATGCGTTCAGTGGGGATTTTTTGGCCCTAAGTTCAGGCTGTGCACTTTGCATCAAAGTATATAAATGTATTCTATCACATAAATTTAAAATTATTTTTGATTCATATAGATTTTTAGCATTAGAGATAAATGGGCAGTATACTTGGAAAAAAGTCTTATTTTTTTCAGTGCAACATCTTTGCTTTGATGTGTAATAAACCTTAGCTTATGCTGCATATTAAATGCATCAGTTTTTCAAAGCATACTTACTACATGATGTGCAAGTATCTACCTGCTCATTTCTCATTCTAAGTGATAATAAAGATCAAAACTGATTAAAAGCCTGCTATTACGGAGGCTGGATTTTATTCAGTTGCTAAAGAGTATGTCCAAATTTATGTTTGTAAGTTCATTTCTAGATGCTGTGGATGGAAAGTAAATACTTAATGTGCTGTAACAAATTCTGCAAAACAAGATAAACAAAACAAAAGCTGCATTTCTTAAAACAGGTGGACCATCGTACTACTGCAAGCAAATCAGAGCAGTTGAATAAATGTTGAATTCAGTGGGTTGCTCCATTACAAATGTTCACAGTATGCAGTTTGTCTAGAATTAAATAATAACCTGAGCTTTGTAGACAGAGGAGTGAATAAATAAAGCAGTCATTACGAGAATTGCATTGGGCTGCAGGCACACACTAACGCTGCAAATTTTTTAATGGACAGTAGTGCCATGCTGGGAGCAATTTCATGACAGGCAGTTTCAAACAAAACACCCACCGAGGACCTGTTGTCTGAAAACATTACTCTTTTTGTCAAACGTTTTATCTGAAAGGCTCTAAAAGATATTGCAAACCTATTATGAACAGACTCTTCACGTCTGCTTATATGCTGAGAGGTAGAAGTATGTAACAAGTGAAGCAGTGAGTGTATGCAGATGGCAAGAGGAAATTAGGCGGAATGGGATTTAGTCAGGATGATAATACCCTGCACATGAGAAACGTGAATCCGTTCAGCAGCTAACGGACATCAGATAAATTTGCACAATAGCACATATATGATTATTAAGTATCCTGAAATACCAGGGGTCATGTTGGGGTAAAATCTGGGCTGTGGTGTTGCTGCTAGTGTTGCTCTGGCATATCGCTTAGTGGGGCTTGTACCTGGCTAATGGACCCCAGGAAAAAAGAAGAGATGCGCTGGGATTTTGGCATGGTTGTTCTTCAGCTCGGTTGTTTCCCATTCTGGTCGGATAGCAGTTATATGAACAGTTGTGCCACTGTCTGTAGGAGCAAACAATGGGTGTATGGCAATACTTGCCTCAAATGGTAACCTGATGGATAGAGCATATTCTTTTCTTTTGTCAGCTCTGTATCTTGCATTACAATAAGAGCTGTCACTTAATACCCAGCAGCTTTGTTCCTGCTCTTTCTTTTCCATTGATGACTTCAGCCTAATAGAATGCTACTGATGTAATACCTGGTTTAAAAAAAAATACTGTCTTCAGGAGCCTGTTCAATATGAATTTTAATAACAATGATGAAGTTTATGCTGTTGAAGACATTCAAAGTCTACTTGATTGCTTCGAAGTCAATTCACCTCTTTTGTATCCAGTAAGTGTTGAGGCAATACAATCAGATTATTTTGGTCCTACAAAATGTGTGCCAAAGGGCCAATCTAACAGTTAGCTAATAATAACACACAAATGGCTGTGAGCAAGCATTTTTGAGAGCCAGAATCCTCAACAACAACAGCAAAAAAGCCCAGCATAAAAAGCAAGAAACTCAGAGCCAGCCACTGAATGAGTGCGGGCTCATCAGATTCCAGCTCTGCAACGCTGCCAGTAATTAAGATGTCAGTTTAAAATAAATTTTACATCATTCACCAGGGAGACCACAAGTGACCTTTGAAATATAAATAAAAGGCATGCAAGTGACCTCCTAATTTCTTCTTTTACTCTTGTATTTTTAGAAGAGCTGTAACATCTTACTGCTTCCTCTCCTAGGGTTCAATGAGGATGCCGCTGTCTGCTCTTAGCATTAGTTATGGAATCTGTCTGACACCATGTTATCTATGGGTTGCAAACTACGGAGTTTAATTGGAGATATAGCAACAGTAGCTACTAAAAAGATTATTTTTGCAGTGAAGGCTTTGATTCTCCTGCAGGCACATGTTCCTTTCCCCAAGCAGCAGCCTGAGACTGCGGGAAGAGCTACATGTCAGATTATCCATAATGGGAGGGCTCTAGAGAATATTTAGCATCCAGTGCCTGAAAACTAAAAATATTCTCATTGCTACTTAATATTGATGTGTCAACTCTGTGTTTTCATCTCTTTGATGTGACTTTCAGATTTTTCTTTCCATTCAAGACAGGGAGTGAGCTTGGAATGATGCCTGCCACTTGCAGGAATAATGTCTCAATTCCCTGATTTCTAGAAATAGAAGTGAGCTTATTCCTGGCAGAAGCAGCATGATGGGCATAGTGCAGGTGCAGCCTAGTGCAGGGGCATAATTCTGCTCTCCTTATTCCATACAGCAAAGAGATGGAGGGGGGGTTAGTGTGGAACATCACCTTGCTGTGTGCCTGATGGGGAGCCCCGAGGAGAACATGATCTCAGTGGTCATGCTGTGCCTTTTTGAAGGTCCCCTTAGGCTGTCAGAGTGGCATGAAGGTCCTTCATGTACCAGACAGCATTTCTCTTTCTGTGATCCTGCTGGGACTCAAAATCAGCTAGCATGACTGACATATAAAGTTATATGTTTTTTATTTTTTTGAAAATTTCCAAAATAATAATAACAGTAAAAACAATATTCCAGGCTTAAAAACAAAAACAAAAACAACACTCGAATACATCCTCAGGATTTGAGAACTATTAAGCAAATTGTAAATGTGATTTATGCATTTTTTTAATATATTTTCATACATTTCTCTTCTGAGGAGGAGGGATTGGCATTTGTGTTATGTGAGACAGGTAGGGAAGTAACCCACACACATACCTTTTAGGAATGCTTTGACATTTAATCCACAAATAGCCTTCATTTATTACTGCCCAGGCATCAGCAGGTTGTGGTTCCTTGGTGCCATTATGAAGGCCTCATTAGAGCTGACTTTACGTGGTTATGGGGCAGCCCAATCTTTGCAGCTCAACATAGGAGCAGATCACTGTGTAAGTATTTGAGAGCAGGACCCTTCTTTTGAAATTTTCATGTGAAAATGAAGGTGGTTTAACAATAGTTATGATAGTTATTACCATACATAACAGCAAAGTTATGTATAGTTAGATACTTTAATGATGACAACAGTCACAGAATAGAAGTTGAATAGAAGAACAGTGAAAGTTTTTCTGCTTCATATAAATTATAGACTCATAGAGTGATTTGAGTTGGAAGGGACCTTAAAGACAACCCAGTTCCAACCCCCTGCCATGGGCAGGGCCACCTCCCACCAGACCAGGTTGCCCAAGGCCCCATCCAGCCTGGCCTTGAGCACCTCCAGGGATGGGGCATCCACAGTTTTTCTGGGCCCAAAATATCCAAATAAATATCCCAAAATGTTTAAAAGGTAGAAAGTGGTGTCTTCTCTTAAGCTCAGCAAAGTGGAAACTGAAGATTTCTGAGATTATATATCCAAACAAAAGGCAGAAAAGTCATTTATTAAGACATAAATTGAAAATTACAAGCCACAAACATCTTTTCAGCTTTTGCACATTTTCTTGCCTGTTCTACTTCTACTATAGTAAATTCTGCTTTTTCCTTTGTCTCATGTGTCTGTTAATTATTTACCTGGAATGATTAAAAATATATATGTATCTTTGCCATAACTTATTCTATGGCCAATTTGAATATGCAAAAGCAGATGATTTGGATGTGATTATCAGTTATTTCTTGTTATGAGTTATAACACTTCAGAACATTACAAATTTATGGGTTAAACCAGTCACGCTGTCTGACAGTGGCCCACCATGGATGCCGAGGAAAGATGGTCCTGGTAACTCCCAGAATAGTTTCCCAGCCTCCAAGAGTTTGTTCAGGATTCAAAAAAGATGTGTCTATTTTTAGGTGCCTTTGACAGTAATTCTGAAGACAAATAATAAAGCTATAGTCAGCAGTAGTCTTTATTCCTGCCTACCTGTTGCTAAGAAGCAAGTTCTTCACAAATTTTCACATAAACCCCCAGATTTATCAAGTTCTTCTTCCTCCTACTTGCGGTAGAATATTGTGAAACTTGTTGGTTTTGGCCATTTGCCTGAAGGCCAGAAAAACTGAAGTTTTTAAAAACAAACTGCCAGTTGGAAAGAGACAGATTCTTCTGCCGAGGTCGTCTTGTCTTAAGTTACCTTGAATTCATCTTTAATCTGCAACCCTGGGATGTGATCTTTCAAAGAGGACAACTGCTTAAGGCTAGCTTATGCCCATGCTAAATAATGTTTTCTGTTTCTGGAACACTGATGCCATAGTACTGAGAAACACACTTTTCTTTAATACGAAAGCAAAGAAGAAACTAAATCCTTGGAAGATTCAGTCAAAGTCAGGCATGTTAAACGAATAGTGAAAGTGATATGTTATGG
The DNA here is from genome assembly GCF_965140915.1 of Aythya marila. Taxonomy (NCBI): domain Eukaryota; kingdom Metazoa; phylum Chordata; class Aves; order Anseriformes; family Anatidae; genus Aythya; species Aythya marila. The sequence goes on along the minus strand of NC_139042.1, from coordinate 175,541,019 downwards.
CAGAGGGGACATTAGAGGATCAGATGGGATCAAGGAAAATGTTCCTAGAGAGTCACAGCAGCAATATTAAATTATAGTTTATGCAGGGGAAGGAGAGCAAGGCCTAAAATTTGATTAATCCTGGCTTTAATTAGCAATAAAACACAAACATCCTAACTGTCTTGCTAATCAATCGTCGTAGATGCAAGTGACAGAAAACATAGATCTCAATTGGCACTTGGCTGTGTCGTGTTGGAGTTTCGTGAGGTGTAGAAAGTGAAGAAGAAACCAGCAAGGAATATTTTATGTGGAATTTCTGTGGAGTTCCTGCCCCAGGGAATTCAGAGCTTAGCACAGCATTCAATTTTGTATCACTTTCATATAAAAATCGAAAATGTAAAGGTTTTTCAATAATTTTCTCCGTGCCTTCCACTTTGATGGATGTTCCTTCTGATACGTACCAGGGTAGATTACTTCAAAGTGGTTTGGGCTGTGCTTACACCCCAAGCACCTCCTCTCTATGGCAGCTGAAGGTGGAGCAGATTTATTTAGATTAGGGGTCACTTCTATATGACCTATCTAAATTCAAAGAGTGAATCAGAAGTATTTCTCTCCCGGGGATATCTACAGATTTTGTTTTCTGAGGCTGCAGATGGAGAAGGCAAAAACTTCTAGAGACTGATTGCTGTGCTACTCACAAGTACCAAAACAAATGCAGGCATGAGTAGTCTTTTCAGAATCAATGGGATCACACTGCAACTGTGCTGTCTGCACAGGGTGGGCCCACAACTTACCGGAAAGAGTCTTACCTTCAGCACCCATGAACACTGGAGCTCTGAGATCCTTTCTGTGTCAGTGTTAAAATCTCATCTGATATTGTGTTCTGTGGCGATATTTCAAACATTCTAAATTCTCCTGCTTCCAGTAATGCTGTACCAATTCCCCCTCATAGCTCAGCTTCTCCAGAGGAGACTTTCCCCCTGGAAAAGTTGTTCCATTTGCTGTGGAGCACAGGTTCTTCGTTCACTCTGTATTGTAGGTAGCGCACTGGAAGTCAGATTGATGTCTTGAATTCCTTTAGCAGAACAAAACTCAGTCCAGAACTTCTCATGCTACCTACCCTGAGTTATATTTAATCTCTCTTTTTCATTTTTACAGTTACAAACCTTGTCCTTCCAGAGATACGCCATAAAGCCATCTTGCATGATTTGGCTCATTGAGGGAAGCAAGTTAGGTGTCTTCTAGTTATTTACTGGCTGTAATTTATAATGGAAAGGTGAAGTCCTTCAAAGACTGTTTCTTCCAAGAAGAATGTGTGTATTCCGCAGCACATCACTGTGAAATGGGTGTTTCTGGCAGTATGAACGGCACTATTTATTTTGGCTGAATAATTCATGTTCTATTTAATCCCTTTATAAACAGACCTCTTAAGGAGTCTCAGTGAATATTTTGTGACCATTGTACATGTCTCAAGACAAAATTTGTGGTTGTTTTTCCTCACTACCGTACAAGATGTATTGAACGTAGTCTAAAAAGATATTCCTAAAATAAATACTACTTCAAAATGAGTGAAGGCTTTTGATTCTATCAAAGAGGTTTAAATTCCTTATTCTGTAAGGGAAAGGATCTTCCTCTGAAAGGAAATGGAAACATTTAGCAGCAGGACTGAGAAGGTACTCTGTAACCTCAAGAAAACAAGTGCCATTTACCATTTCTGTCTATTTCTTATTAAGACACTGGCATTGCAAGATGGAGAGCTCTTTTTTAGCTATTCGAAGGCAAAGATGCTGTGCAGTATCGTGCTGCATATAAAGCATACTGGATCTGAAAGCTGTATCATTTACATGTTTTATTATTTCTTTTACATTTAAACTCTCAGATCTCAAACTATATAAATTAATTTCCATGTGAAAATAGGACGGATGCACCTTTAGGGGTGGAGTAATTTTCTGTAATAGTATCACATTTCCCAGGGAATAGGGTTGTGTTCCCTGGGAATGTTTGCCATATTAACATATAGAGGTGGAGGGAACAGGCTTTCTTCCTGAACAGCTTACCAGCATCTTTCTCCTCTAATTATTTCAGTTTTGATCACTCAGACCTGTCTGGTGAACCAAACCCTATTTGTGTAGCTTCTAAGCTTAGTTTGCCTCTTGCAACAGCCTCTGCAAAGTGCTCCAGTTGAGGAGCACTGTGTTTGCTTCCCTTGTGATACCAAAGCTTATGAAAGCCCAAGTACATGTGTCCTCACCGGCAGCAACCTTCTCCCTGGGGCAGACCTTAAAGATGGCTTAAAGATTCACTCCTTGAATTCTATGGACACTTTTTCCTTTGCCATCTTTCAGTGAAAACAGGCTTTCTAGTGGATATTGTCCAAGGTAAAAAAGCTGATGAAAGACAGGCTCTCAAAGTACACCAAAATATTTGAATTCCATAATGGTCACTTGAAGACTTTTTCCAAATTTCACACCTGAAAGAGCCAGAATCTTGCCTTAGCCAGTCGGTCCTTCCTTATTTCCCTTTTCTTTCCCTTTTCTCACCAAAGTCTTACCCAACAGCACATAACAGAAAATTTAACTCTTCAAATAGAATGAAGGCTGAAGCTTTTTATTAGAAGAACGGCAATTATTTCAGTTCTTTATTGTATTTGTGAGGAGCTTGCAGAGACAGTCTGTATGCACTCGGGGTAGTCAGAATGCCTTTCTGGTTATCAGATCCCTAGCAAACTTAATCTTAACTCAGCTGAGGCTCACAGAGTGCTGCCTATGAAACATGACTTATTTCCAGGTACAGTATGGTGTCTTGAAGCTGTTGATGTGGAAGTGGTGCAGATTATATGCTTCTGTTTGTAAGGTTGCCCTCTTTTAAAATGTTGGACCCTCTTGCCTTCAGCCACGTGTCTCTCCAGGAACGAATGCGTTCTGTTCTAAGGTACTCCAGGAATGAGTTTTTCCTAACCTCAGAGAAACTGCGGCTCTTCGCAAGGTGCCAGATCCACCACAATTTCCCCACCTCACCTTCCAGCAAAACTCCCTGGAGTCCTGCTCAGCCGGGATACTCAAGGGGGAAGCAAATGGGCGACAGCATATCTGCTGTTCCCATGCTGCGTTAATGGCTATGACACACGAGGTCCTGCTGTTGCAGAACAGGGGTGGTTGTTGCAATTACAGCCTGTGTAAACACCTGGCCAGAACCGCAGCTATCAGAGGAAAATTGGCTGTGAGAAGCGATTCAGACAGAAGTAATTATCTTTCAACAGAGGAGCACCTTCTAGTGGTATTGGGTGAATATGACAGTCAGGTAAACAGTTTCTTGAAATTAGGAAACTTAAATATGGTAGAAGAATAATGAGTGTTTCTGTATAATATATTAACGATTAAATTGGAAATCTATTTTAAAACAAACCTGAATAGGGAAAGCATATATTTGGAAAAAAACATCACATTTTTCAATAACCACTTCTCTCTGGCCCAAACTGCTGGCGTACCAGCTTTCTATGCGCATGACATAAAATTGTATTTCCATGTGCTCTGCTGTGGAACCTACCCACTCTTTAGCTTTCTTTTGGTAATGAAAATTTGGGTTCATTAGCTCTGATTGAGCTCCAGATGAAATTTGCTACAAAGTTGTTATTTTGTTCAGAATTTCACTGATTGGTAACAGTTTCTCCATTCAATTTATTTCCAGGAAAGATATGTTTACTCAATAAATTTGTCAATACACTATTTGCCATGGTTGCTTAGTTTTGCAAATAACATAGTATCAAATTATTTAAAATTCAATTTTTCCAAAGATGCTGCTAGTTGAAATGTATCTGGTGGTTTCGCTGATATTGCAGATTTCTACTCTTTCCGTTTCTATGCTGTTAATATTCCTTTTTGGACAGTATCACAGAGTGTTCCCACATAATACACACAAATGATGTGCTATATCTAGATCGGCAAACTGGAATTAATGAGCAATGCTTACAGTGATGTAATTGCAGAAGTTTTGTTGGGTGCATTAATGGAAGCTATCTGCATGGAGCACTTAGTCTCTGATATTCATTGGATTGCTTTGTCAAAAACAGGAAGTCCAATTTGCAGGTAGTTAAAAGAAGGTATAATTACAGTTCCTCTTTTTACTTCTCCAAACATAATCCTGTTTTATTAAAGTAGAGAACTTGACCTTTTTCTGAAAAAAATAAATAAATCAATATCTGGAAACTTCATCCCACAGTTGAAATAGGTCTTACAAATGCTTTAACCAGTGAAAACATACCCAATTCACTGGTTTTGTGCTTGCAGCACACACTAATATTGAGCTAGGACTTGACTAACTGGCGAAGTCCCTTTTGGTGTTCAGATGTGTCTCTCTGGACACATATGCAGATGCTAGTTGAGAAATGTATAGCTTATGAAATAATAGTTTTCTCTGAATCTGAAAATGCTCAAATCTAAGTGAATTCCTCAGTCTTTCATAGTAAGCTAGACAGCCTTCTTGATTGTCACTGGAATATACAACCTCTCAGTCCTACAACATCAATTCTCTGCTTGCCTTGTGCATCTGAAATGCAAACACACTGTGTAACCTCTGGGGTGCCTGCTTGTGACCTGTGATATTTATTCCCAGTGTCCAAAACAGACAGCATAATTGCAAATATTTATTGAAGACGAGAAACAAAGCAAAACACATGCTTAATCTGAACATATAGAGATTATATCAGAAAGCTGTCTCTGATCACGGTTTCTTTTTTTTCTCTTCTGCATACTTTATGCCTCAGAGAGAAAGAACTTTGAGCAGGGAGCTCATCTTTCATGAGTCTGCTGTGGGGGTCTGGCCAAAAAATAATGTACTTTGTTCTCTCCTTGTTGTTGGCCAGGAGAGAGTCTAGCTTCTTTTCTTGTTGTTGTTGTTTTCTTTTTAATTAAAATGAGCATTGTTTCTCAACCTTCAAGACACAATTTCTTTTTATTAGAACATGTGCCATCTCCTGTGTCTGACCGAACTTTTTGACTCAAGAAAATGTAAATCTTTTTTCTCTCTTGATCTCTGCCAGTCCTTGACAGCTCAGTATGCATGTTCGTTCTGGACCTTACATTCCTGCCAGTGAGTCCCAGAGACAGCATGGCTTGCCTTAGTCCTGTAGAAAACTAGTGGCAAAGCTCATTGTCAAACCTCTCTTGAGTTTCAGTTCAGAGTTAGTTGTGTGGTGGTTGCCTTCTGTCAACCTCAACTTGGTGTGTTTGAAAGAAAGGGATGTTCCTTATTCAAATCAGGCTAAATATTTATTGTGCATACTTACTATTATGTAAACATATTAAGCTATTTACATATAAACATATTAAATTGCATGTAACAGCACAGTCAGGTTTGTAATTTGCTTTGACACAATACTGCAATTTGGACAATTTACCACAATGACTCTTTGTAAACCTATGGCTGCTCCTTGATGGGCAAGGACAAAATCTGCTTTGTTTTCTGACTAAAATGCTTTACAAATGTTTCTTTTTGAAAGGACTGCATGGTAGATAGGTTGTAAGCAAATCTATTTTTTGTTGTTTTTGTTAAAAATAAGCTTGTGAATCACTTTCAGTGCAGTGTCAGGAGAAAAGAACAAACAGTTTTTTAAAAAATGAACTATTTATTTTGACAAGTCATTGCAGACTGTCACTAAAGTGGTATTGAGAAACAGAGATTACAGTCCTGCCCTTCAGAGTTCAGCATCAGCATTATATGGGATATAAATACTGTAATGCTTCTGTTACTTATAGTGAAATTTGAGTTCCAGTAAATTCAGAGAAGAGAACTGTAGTTTCTAGTAGGTACTACAAAAAGGTGATGAAATGTATTGGAACTCTATAATGAGAAAAAGGAGGAAGATCATGGAATTACTTTTATGTAATTTAAAGTTAAAAAAGCAGCTGCTTAAAAATGCTAAAAAATCATAAAGAATAAGGAGTGTAATAACATAATTCATCCTTATATACCCTCTAACCAACTTTTTGTTATGCATTACAAATATGCAGTATTTAGGACATCTAAATAGAGATTTTTTTTCATGATCATTTTATAACTTGGGATACAGTCAAGTAAAGTTAAAAAATCTACACCTCACAAATAAACATGTTAGCATTTTGTTTTGCCATAGCAGGATTTTCAGCTGCTCTCCTACTGAAAATTGTTCTAAAACATGATAGGAAATCAATATCTATTTTTTTAGTTTTTCTTTTAACTGCATCAGCACAATTGTTTAAGGCTGATGTAATGATGACAGGAAGAGTTAAGTCTCTAATTAAAATTACATTTAAAATCTGTGTAATGGAAATTGACAGATGCAGAAAAATGCAGAATTAAGCCTGCCTGCACACTCATCTAGTCCAACCCCCCTGCCAAGCAGGATCACCCAGAGCACATTGCGCAGGATGGCATCCAGGTGGGATATTTCCAGAGAAGGAGATATGGCATGGGATGGCATCCCATGGGATGGCATCCAGGTGGGATATCTCCAGAGGAGGAGACTTCACAACCTCTCTGGGCAACCTGTTCCAGTGCTCTGTCACCCTCACAGTACAGAAGTGTCCCCCCATATTCAGATGGAACTTCCTGGGCTTCAGTTTGTGCCTGTTGCCTCTTGTCCTGTCGCTGGGCACAACTGAAAAGAGACTGGCTCTGTCCTCTTGACACCCTCCCCTCAGATATTTACACACATTGATGAGGTCTCCCCACAGTTTTTCTCTTTTTCAGGCTAAGCAGGCCCAGTTCTCTCAGCCTGTCATCGTATGACAGGTGCTCCAGTCCTCTCATCATCTTTGTAGCCCTCCTCTGGACTCAGTCCAGTAGCCCCATGTCCCTCTTGTACTGGGGAGCCCAGAACTGGACACAATGCTCCAGGTGTGGCCTCACCAGGGCTGAGCAGAGGGGGAGGATCACCTCCCTTGACCTGCTGGCAACATTCCTCTGAATGCAGTCCAGGGTACTGTTGGCCTTCTTGGCCACAAGGGCACACTGCTGGCTCATGGTCAGCCTGTTGTCTACCAGGACTCCCAGGTCCCTATGCAGAGCTGCTGTCCAGCAGGTCAGCCCCCAGCCTGTACTGGTGCTTGGGGTTATTCCTCCCTAGGTACAGGACCCTGCACTTACCAAATTGAACTTGATGAGGTTCCTCTCGGCCCAACCCTCCAGCCTGTGGAGGTCCCTCTGAGTGGCAGCACAGCCCTCTTGGGTATCAGCCACCCCTCCCAGCTTTGTGTCATCAGCAAACTTGCTGACGATGTGTTCTGTTTCATCATCCAGGTTGTGATGAATAAGTTGAACAACACTGGACCCAGTACAGAGCCCTGCAGGACACCGCTAGGTACAGGCCTCCAAACAGACTGTACCACTGAGCACAGACCTCTGAGCCCTGCCATCCAGCCAGTTATCAGTCCACCTCACTGTCCGCTCATCTAGGCGACACCTCCTGAAAATGCATTTCACCAGCATTTGCTTCACCTGCAGTTTCTAGTTCACACCAGGTCCCTGTGACCACCAAAATTTAAGACAGGCTCCGCCAGAAACCTGACGGAGATGTCTTGGCTGTGTGAAGTGCTGTGTGAAGGCATCGCTCTGCTGGCCAGGTCAGTAGCTGAGACCTTGACTGTGTATGTTTTGTGGCATCAGGCTGCTTTTACTTTAGAGTGTGAAAGCTGAGAACTGCAGTCCTCCCTGACTAAGGCTCACCTTCCTCAGTTGGAGAAAGCCCCGTCCACACTGAACCATGTGAAAAAGAAGGGAGAGAGCATATCCGAGCAGTAATTCTCTACAGGCTGTTGGCACATGCCCTCACAGCTGGGCTTTGACTGCCTGTGTCAGGTGTAGGGGTGGCTGTGGAGGAGGTGGCGTGACTCATGCAGAGGTGCGGGGCACAGGCCCAGCCACAGGTGGGGGGGAAGCACGAGCCCAGTGTGTGGTTTGTGGACAGCATTGGGAGACTTGGGAGGCTGGGACATTTTCCTAGGACAGTGGAACCACCCCATTTCCCTCTGAGGTGGTTGGATGGACTTGGTTGCACTACCTGCCTCTGCCTTGGTTTCTTCAGCAGTAGAATCGGTGTGGTGATATTTTTTTTTCTTTTGTCTAAAGAACATTGACTTCCATGTGTGAAAGCAGTGAACAAAGGTGAAGTATGTTATCGGCCTTGTTGTAGTGTTTGTCATGGCCCTTTTCCAAGTGCAATGCTTCTGAGGCGTGGAAAAGAAAAACTTTGGTATCAGAGTACATTGGTTTATGTATCCTGAAGTGAAACCCAAAAGCTTAGGAGCATTTTAACACTGTTATTTTAAAAAGGAAAGCTTGTATCTTAATATGTGAAAATTTCAGGTGGTTTGTGTGTGAGATGCAAGTATCGAATGGGCAAGTGCAGTATGGTGAATGCATAAAGATGGCTTACCTTAAAGCACCTTTGGGACATCTGTAGGTCTATTTACATCTTCAGCTTAGAGCTCTCTGTTTTGACATTGTTTGCTTGCAAAACAATGGTGAGTTTTACAGTAATATATAAGGAAGTTGTTTCTCTGACCTCAGTTGATCACATACATAAGTACTCAAACCTTTTGGGCCGTGGGCCATTTTGTATTCATCTAGTATCTTATAAAGTTGTCCCTCACTGTAGTATCTCAGAATCTAGAAGTGGTACGTGAAAGCTACCCATACCTGGCAGTCAGTTTTGTAGGCTAATAAATTATTACCATGTTAACTGGTGTGTTCAAACTCATTAGAACAGCTGGGCATTTAATTAGATACCATGGCATGAGATTTAATCCAAACAGTGGTCTGTGAGGAACCAGTACTGCAACATATTTGTCATCATAGAAGATGTTGACTTTGGCAGTTTATTGTTCACTTATTGTAGGAAAATGGAATAATCTTATTTGATTTTATATGTGTATGTCAAACTATCTGCAGAATATTATAATAAAACATTTTAGGAGCTTTTATTTCCAAACAAAAATAAGACCAAGTAAATATGAACAGATGCTTTGTGCCTTTTAATTCTTACTTTGTAGAAAACCTTTGATTTCAGTCAGGAGAACATTAACATTAGTTCAGCCTGGTTGAACAGAAACACTTTTTAAAAGTGTGTTTAATTGATTATAGCATCTCTTATGAGCAGGCAAACAATGTCTAGAAGCCTTGTCAGCTACCAGGGAGTATTCACAGCTAATTATCATAAGGAACTGCTATCTGAACAGCAGAGGGAAAAGAGTGAATGATTTTTTTGTAAGGATTTTGTGTCCTAAAGATGATCTTTAAATACTAGATTGTGCCTACAGACTCAACCCAGTACAAGGCATGTTGTAGAAGATGCTTGAGATGGGAGAACAGGCAACAGAGGCACTGTGACACAGATAGCTTATTTATTTATTTATTTATTTATTTATTTGGATGTCTTCATTTTTTTCCTCTCCTGTTCTTCATTATTTGGGGTTGTCTGGGAATAATTTTTTCGGGGTATAAGGTGGTTTGTTTGCTTTTCCTTCCCCACGTTCTCTTGTGTCTGTGAGCACCTTGTTATTGATGGCTTTCTTGATAGAAAACTGGTGAGCTTTTATAGGTTTGTGGGCCATTCCATCCAGCTACAGAAACAGACATGGAGAGGAGGATTTATTTTTTTAATACAATTTATCCCATAATCTTCTGTCTGTGGAATACAAAAAGGAGAAAAGCAGAAAGTGTTTTTTCAAAGCATTTCAGTATCCAAACAGTGTGTCCCTTGTTCTGCAGATGAACCCAGAACTGTGGGCTGAGGACCTGGGCCACCTGCCTTATACAGTAAACAAGAGGAGTCTCCAGTTTTCTACTGCTTTTACCCAGCGAAGCATATAGGGCAGGGCTACCATCCATGCTGCCTGTATCTCTTGCTGAAATCCTTGGAAGTCAGGGAGGATCAAAAGATATGCAGCAGAAATCTGTATCATCTTGATAGATGCTATTTCATGGCAATTTTTATATTTTGAGTTGGCTGAGATCAGGATTCTTGCCTGGAAAAAGAGCTCCCTGCCTCTTTGCTTCCCCTGTCCTTTACTGGTCATTGGGCACAGCACTTACAGCGCTCCTTAATATTCCCTCAGGACCATGATGGCCATTTCTGGCATCGCTCCATCACGTGTGCCCTGGACCATGCAGCTCTTTGGTAGGGTGATGCTGACAGACAGCAGAAAGCAGCTCATTTTGCCTCCTTTTGCATCTTTTTATCTGTATTCTGCATAGTTCTGTCACACAGAGACTATAAAGGTCATTCTCCTTCAGTTAAATGTATCTTATGTTCTGATTACCTGACCAGAATGAAATTTCTCCTTATCTCACAGAAAACATTTTGAGTCAGACTGTCACATAGACTTTAAAGCATTTCCTAAAACAAGTTTTTCATTTTTATACACTGAAACGCAGGCAGTGAAAAACATGACTTTGCTTGAGAATCTGAGTGAACCATGTTAATGCTGCTTGCAAAAGGCATTGCATGTGAGTTGTGGAAGGGTCATCTGCGATGCTTTTCTATTGTTGAGCTTGCTGCAGGTTTTCAATCCAGTCTTTGATTGAAATTTTTGATTTTATTCTTGCCAACTTTGGGGACTTGTGACCACAGGTTGCAATCAAAGGTGTTATAAAGGCTGCAATTCTAAGAGGAAATATATATCTATATCTATATTTCCAAAATCAAGAAATTACTTTGATCACGTTTTTCACAATTTCTTCTGAGTTGAATGCTTATTTCTTCTTTAACAACAGAAGACCTTTCTAATGGTAGTAGCTTAATAATGTAATAGTAACATTACCATCTACATAGTAAGCAATGAGAACTGCATTAAGCTTTTATGTTTGACTTTGTGTGCAGAAAAACATATTTTGATTTCACATTGAATTTTACAGGCAAATTAACTTGATGAAAAGCGATACTGAAGTGAGAAAGAGACAGTGTATCTGTAGCTTTAAAGATAGCTTAGAAGATAAAAATAGCAAGTGTTTGGTTTTGGAAATAGCTCACTGTTTACAAACTTGGTGGTGCAATCCAGTGGGAGCAATAAACTCATTTATTGCAGAGCTTCACACTTATCTCTCCTGTCCTATCCCTTCTCATGCTGAGAGCACCGCTGCCACTAAATGACAGTGACATTGTTTCTGTATCAATTTGCGATGTGAGCATACACTAGAGCAGATAACTGCCGATGTGTGCCCATTCAGAGCTTAACAAACTCTCTTAAGGAAGTTAGTGCACTGCTAATAACCCTGCCATGTTTACAAAAGACAACTCATGCATAAAACAAAGTATTCTTCCTTTAAAATATGAGAAAACTAAGGATTAAGAAGACATCAAATGAATAAAAGCAGAATTTACAATGAGGTGAGTGTGTAACTTCACTGAACAGAATATAGACAGGCAATTTTGCTATGAGATCCTCATTTATATACATCCAAACCTATCTGAAGTGTTTCAGATTATCAGGACCTGATATCACAGATATTTCAATCACAGTTGAAAAAAATTAGAAAAAAACAATGTTCTAAGTATTTTATATACGTATACATGTATACATGAATGTATACTCAACACAATCGAAACATTCAAGTGAGATTTAATGCCTATGGAGAGTAGAATTATTTTTACATAGCAATGTGAGAACAAAATCTTATTAAAACTCGGGGAATAAAAAAAATAGTATACTGGAAAAAGTATATTAAAAAGTACTGTGTCATTAATTTCTGAAAGTATAGTTAATGAGCTTAGTAATATATAGGCTTTTATAATTAAGGTATTTCTTGGCAAGAAAGCAGGTGGTTGAATACGAAGCATGACTTTGCCCATGTATGTTGGGAGAGCACATATTTAATGACTGCTGAAGACAGATGGATGTTCTTCAATGGCTATAAAAAAAAGTCTGCTCTAGACTGATTACCTTAGGCTGCCCTGAAACTGATGCTAAGAGCCTAAGTGAACAAGACAAAAAACACTCTCTATAAGAGGGCAGTGTCTCTTATTCTTCTTGCAGCTCAGCCCCCTTTGTATTTCAGAACTTCTCCTTGGCATGCTTCTCCCTTTTGATGAGTTCAGAGTTTCCTGCCAAACAACCTGGTGTTTGTTTGCTTTAGGTCAGACTCACTATGGCTCTGACTATCCTTAGGGATGTTACCTTATTATTTTGTTTGTTTGTTTTTGGAAATCTGCTGAATTTATCCAGGTTAATGAGGTTCCACTGGCAGTGCCAGAGGAACTCTAGTGCACTCTACTCTATAAGGACTTATAGAATTAAAATTAGATACTTACAGAAAGCCTTTCTACAAATGCTCAAGAAGTTCAGCTGTTAGCATCATGATTCTTATCAATTGCACAGTCCAACCACAACAGCACTTCTGAACATATGAAAAATAATTAATAGAAGCTATAAGAAAATTCCCCAACACAATGTGCTTGACATTTTTCTGGCCAAGAGCTAAGGTAGCTACTTAGAGCTTTTATTCATTGTTCATTCCATATCACATGTATGTACAGGGAAGAAGTGCTATGTCACAATAAATTAAGGTGTATTTATGACAATGATATTTAAAATGCCAGTTCTGGAAAGCCAGGAGTTGCTAATGTTTCTTTTCTAGTTGATTTGCATGTCAGGTTTTACCCTGCATTGCTGTCTATTCTTGCTTACTCAGGAGATCGCTGTGCTATACAGGAGATGAAATTTTAAACTGTTCTAATGGTACAAAGCCAAATGGGTAGGAAGAGATGCGTGTCTTTGTAGATTGACATTTAAGTCACCGTTCTTGGGGACAGAATGATGTCCCTTACCTTTTGTGTCAGACAACAGCAGCACTGGCGTTTGGGATGACAGTTTATATCTTTCATTCTTTGATAGAATGTCTTATTTGCTAATGTAAAAATGATTGGGTCGAGGCAGCTACTGATGCTGCAGATGATCTCTGTGATCTGATAAACAGCAAACAACATATTTGTGCTTCCACAGGGTGCTTGACAAGTTATTTTGTAAATTAGTGTCACCATCATCATGACATGATAAGGTGTGAAACAAACAGCAAATAAAATCATAGCAGCTGAAATCAATAAAAAAGGCCTAATGATTCTGTTCCTTCTCTGCTGGCGTTTACTGAGTTGTAGCAATGCTTTGAGAGTCAACATATAGCATGTAAAGATGACTGTGACTGGAATTAGGAATCTCAAGACAATCTTGGAGAGTACAAATGGCATGGCAAATTGTAAAGGTCCTCCAGTGCTATCCTCGTTACTTGGGATGTCATGTCTTCCCATTTCAATTGTGTAAAAGATCTCTGGCACCGATGCAGTGACTATGAAGATCCATACAGCAATAGTACAAGACGTGGCCTTTCCTTTGTCCCACCACGTTAATGAACTGATAGGATGGACAGCACCTACGTATCTGTCAAAACTGATGAATGTCAGGAAGCAGACACTTCCGTAGATATTAATACTAAAAAATAGTCTTATGATGTGATAAAACGTTTGACTGGAATAGTCATCTGGCCTCTGGAGACTATAGTATACTGAAAAAGGTGCCATGAGAATCCAAGTGAAGTCACACAGTGCCAAATTAAACAGAAATATGCTGTTAGTAGTCCACGTCTTCCTGCAGCACACATAATGTCGCAGGGCAAGTATGTTGCCTAGAAATCCCACCAACAGAATGAAAAAGCAAACCAGAATCAGCAAATAACAGTACCACTCCAGCTTAGAATTGGTGTTGCAAATGAAAATGCATGTGCTGTTCATCGTCTTTCCATAGAGTGTGCCTGAAGGGGAAAAAGAGACCAACAGATTTTAAACAAAAATGTGCCAAGAACCTCGCTCCAAACAATGAAAGAGATGTTAATCTGTAAGGTTTGCCCAAGCTGGAGCTTGTTTGACAGTCATAAAACAGTCATTTATAGCTCAGAATCCACAACAACGTTTGATAGGAAGACAGGTATTCCTTAACACAAAATGACTTCCACAGGTGTGTTCACAGGCATAGGTCAGAATATAACAAGAGCTGCAGTGATGACCTGCTAAATAGAGATTGCATTATTGAGCTTTGCACATTTACCCAATGAACTTACAAAAAGTTAGTTCACACTGTACTGAATAAAGTGAAGATGAAAAGTGATTTCTCTAGAAGCTCAGCAATGAAAGCAGTCAAATGACTTTGCAGAAAGATAGAAAGCCATATGTTCACCTCCCAGTGTATTTTACAGGTGGGAAATGTTTGCTCTCTAAATGTATTTTGTTAATTATTGAAACACTGTACTTTAATCTGGGATGCCTGGACTGTTTCCCTACATGATTTTCCACAGTGTTTGTGAATATCAAACTTTGTATACATTTTTTTCTTCAACTAAAATTTATGAGATGACTTTGTAAATTGTTTAAAATATAGTCACCGTAATAGGTACAATATAGTTAGGTAACATTTGCTTTACAATGTGTTCCGTTAAAAGGAATTTTAATATGTATAGGGAAATTGTTTTTTCCTAAAATCATCCTGGCTAGACACCATGTGTGCTTTGAATTACATTGTGTTTCCCATCTCTCCGCGCCTTCCTTTTGGATAGCTATGAGTGAAGGCAGTAACAGTCCATTCCATTTGTGTTGTCAGTATAAATAAGCTCTGAACTGGCTACAAACAACAAGGACATAGCTGCATGAGGCAGTTGTAATGCCAGGGATTCCTGATCCCATCAGGTTCCTGGACAAGGACTGTAGGTAGGTCTGAATGGAAGGAGGCAGCCAGTTCTGCCACCTGCTCCACTTTGCTCTAAGTAGTCTGGATGAAGCCTGGATGTGTAGCCCTGTGACTGCTCTAAGGCAGTTACAGACTGGAACTAATAAATCCCCTGTCCCCTTTGTTACCTTCAGTTTACTAGACTTCACTCTGGGATGGGTTATATGGAGTTAGTTATGTATCTGGAGGTGCTGGAACTGCACAGCTTGGTAAGATGCATTTGGAGCTCAGAGTCACATTAGAAAACGTGTTTGCATTTGCCTATGTTGGTTTCCCATATTCTTTGGATTTCCTGTGAAGCTCTGTAGGCGTTTTCCGTGAATCCAATGAATCTTGGGGTTTATATTTGGATTTTCTAAAAGGTTCTCACTGTCTCTTACTTATTCATTGTATTATAGCAGAGCTGAGAAGCCATAACTGATACTGGATTTTTGAACACCGTGCATTGCAATTGGTGTGAATGCCTTACAACCTATCAAACAGGTTGGATACCATCAAAGAGGTTCAGAAAGAAATCAAACCTTTTTCTGAGGCAACATAAATAGCAGGAGAAGAACAGGACAAGAACTAGTGGTTGTCCATCAGAATTTGAAGGCTTCTCTACAATCAAGACCCAGTTTCAGTGCACCTGAGTAGACATAATCAGCATACCCTGCCATGTCCTGAGAATACTGGAGCTACACTGATGTCCAGTAGATGAGCATATGTACTGTAATGATTTCAGCAGTGACTTTTTTTTTTTTTTATCAGGCTTTCATGAAAGTAGGATTGGGCTTTCAAAGCTAAAAATGCACATTTTTGTGGTTAAGTTTCCAGCTAAACCGTTTCAGCTGTTGGTGGAGATGGCCAGGAACACTAAATGGGCAGAAAGATCAATCGCATGATGGGTCATCCAAAATTAAAGGAGTATCTTTGATTTGATGAAGGGCTCGATATTAAAATATTAGTCATATGCCCAAGAAAGAGTTGAAGTTTGTGAGCTCCAGCACCCATAATTAAGACAAGGAAGTGTACTAAAGTCATGGGTAGGAATTGTATGTCGCTCCTGTAAGAAGCAATGTAATGAATCCAACTGTCTTATGGGCTATGGATATAAGGTTGCTAGAAAAGTTTTAATTTTAGAACAGTGACCTATAGACTCAGTTTTTCTATCTGTCTATAGGGTTATCTCATTTCCTGGACCTGAAAGTGATATGTCTTAGATCTGTGACTCTCTAACAATAACTATCTACAAGCTCCTCTGTCATTTTCCCCTAGCAGCATCTGCAAGCTGTAACAGAAAGTCCAGAGAGTTTCTCTTTCTAGAAGAAGTCATATTTCTTAATGCTTTTGATTATAGAAGATGTAAGACCTGATCTGAATATAAGTTGACTTACTGTGGCTCACTATGCTGTCCGTGACTGATGAGCTGATTTCCTTCCTGGTTTGTTGCCGTGTCCTAAATCATGAAGTCTCTACTTCCCTCTGTTCTCCTTGTACCTGTGATACGGCCTCCAAAGTCTTGAAGTAGATAGATGAACATGTTTGATTAAAAAATAACATTTTGATGAAACTCCTTTTGGAGCTAAGAAGCACTGTATCACTGAAGAGAATCTGATCTATGTATACAGCTAATTGCAGCTCACAGTTTACCACTATTAATCATTTATATGGCGTTTAACTTGTACTTCCAAAGTTCCATTATGTTTAATGAGTTTGTTTATTTTTAAAGTATTTACTTCGATATGAATAAGTATATCCTAGGAACCATTCTTCCACATCATGTCTGTTTATTTTTATTTTTTTTTACATTTGTAACAAGGTCGTAATGAGAGATTAATTTGTCCTGATGTAAAGATTAAGCTGAATTAACAGCTTATTTTATGTAATTTCATTCCTTATCCACTTTCTCTTTGTCCCTTGCTCCTTTTTGCTTGCTAGTCTTTACAGTAAATGTCCTTATTTTACAGCAGCTGTTTTGTTTGGATTATTCTAAGAATTTTATATGGTTACCCTGTGTAGGTTTTCCACACTTCTGCCTATTCACATATCAATCTACTTCTGTTATGTATTTCTCAAAGTGTACCCTTTTAGCTCATTACATAAAAAGAATACACTGGGGACAATAAGTAATACAGGGCTGTATTTGTATGCAGTGGGATCAGTACATTGTACTGATAGCCAATTCCTTTCTTCCTAATGACTCAATCTGTATTGCGATTAAGCTACTATTTCTTTCATTAAAAATGATGTTCATGTACTTACTTGGGGGTTAATAAAATCCCATATGGCAAACATTAACTACAGTAGAGTGTTAGATAATGTTTAAGAATTTTCCTATCAGAGGCAATATTTATGAAAAGATACTTTAAATAATATGAAATTTATGCGTGTACATACTAATCAGTGTGCAGTAGCTAAGTAAAATAAATAAATATATATTTCTGTAGAGAATACAAGTGGGATGAATATGTAATAAATCTTTCTCTTACCTGTTTTAGGACTGCTGTAATTATCTCTTTTACAGAAGTCTAGATTCCAGGCTCTGGTGTTTCTCTCCATTAATCAGGATCTTCTAAAATCACCACTCTGTTTTACAAGTGCTGTTTTTAATCCAAGGTTTCAGTAGTATTCCATATGCAATGGCAGCTCTTCATGGAGCAAGTGTCAAACTGTAAGAGAGAGATCATTTCATCATTATGCCCCTCCTCTCAATCAGTCAAGACAAATTGCTATTACCATAGCAGCCTCCACTTGCTTTTCAGGGAAAGGGACTTACTGCAAATCCAGTCTGGCTTGGTTTGGGACTTTCATTGTTGCTAACATGACAGAGAAGAGTGGAGGGGCCTGGGTCACATATGTGTGTATTTGCACCTTCCTTTTTTTGCCCCTCCTTCACTGCCAGAACTGCTGCCCTTCTGAACTGGGCAGTGCACCTGTGCTGCTCTTGCCTGCTGCAGAGCTTGGTTAGATACCTTTATTTTATTTTAGGAAAGGGATGGATGAGACTGAGAGAGGTTTAGAAGAGGAAAGGAGCAGTAAGATCAGATGTAAAGATCTGGAAACTGTGTAAAATGAAATTGTTTGGACAGGTGAAAAGGCTAATGGGTGACAGGACAAAGAGGTGAGAAACTGATGTATTTAGGACAGTAAAGGACAGAGAGAAAAAAAGTAAGAGCACAAGATAGAAAAGGAAAACTAGCCTAGGCAAAATACGTTCCTGAAGAAAACGTGACAAAAGTTTCTCCTATTACCTGCGATGCGAGTAAGCAGAGCTTTTTTTCCAAGTGACAAGACATACAAGTATGCTTTGAAAAATACATTCTCTGCAGAATGAAGAGAGAGGTATATCACATCACATGATTAAAGCACCTACATCTAACTATTTAAAACGGTACCAGATTCTAGACAGGCTTCGACTTTGCTGTCTTAATGAAGTCAGGGAAGCACATAACATATGTCAGGGGACATGCTTTTACTTCAAATATTTCACAGAAGAAAGGCTTTTTTAAGCTGATGAAGAGAAAGATGATGTATGAGTCAGTAACATTTTTAACATTGGAATTGAATTGTAATGGTCTGTAATCTTTCTCAGCTTCTCTTAAATGCTGTTATGAGTAAACTAATGTTGCATTCTCTCTTTTTTCCTTTAGATTTCATATTCAGTGTGTAATTGCAAATAGATCACAGAATTTCTAGGTTGAAAGAGACCTCTAGATCATCGAGTCCAACCTCTGACCTAACACTAACAAGTCCTCCACTAAACCATATCCCTAAGCTCTACATCTAAACATCTTTTAAAGACCTCCAGGGATGGTGACTCCACCACTTCCCTGGGCAGCCTGTTCCAATGTCTAACAACCCTTTTGGTAAAGAAGTTCTTCCTAACATCCAACCTAAACCTCCCCTGGCTCAACTTCAGCCCATTCCCCCTTGTCCTGTCACCGGGCACATGGGAGAACAGACCAACCCCCACCACGCTACAGCCTCCTTTAAGGTACCTGTAGAGAGAGCCTCCTTTTCTCCAGGCTGAACAAGCCCAGCTCCCTCAGCCGCTCCTCGTAGGACTTGTTCTCCAGGCCCCTCACCAGCTTGGTCGCCCTTCTCTGGACTCACTCGAGCACCTCCATGTCCTTCTTGTAGCGAGGGGCCCAAAACTGAACACAGTACTCGAGGTGCGGCCTCACCAGAGCCGAGTACAGGGGGACAATCACTTCCCTAGCCCTGCTGGCCACACTGCTTCTTATGCAAGCCAGGATGCTGTTGGCCTTCTTGGCCACCTGAGCACACTGCTGGCTCATATTCAGCCGACTATCAACCATCACTCCCAGGTTCTTCTCTGCCAGGCAGAAATAGGATACAAAAAAAATGTGCATAAGGAACTGAGATTTTTCTCTGTGTGTGAGCGGTGGAAAAATGAGGACTCTAGGGTCTTATTTTGCAATATTGAAGTGAGGCATTATAACTGAGCACTTGGTAAATTTTAGTTTAAAAAAACTGCTTGGTAGTTGATTGGCCTTTCTTATATTGCCTTATCAGTAAAAATAATAGCAACTATATTGCTGCTAAACATGTTAAATAATATCTGTTGGTACAAAGCCGTTTTGAAATCCCTGCTAGGATGTTAGGTGTTGATCTTGCTGGGAGTCAAGCACTGAAAAAATTGTTCTAGACCTTTCCACCACTACTCCCTGACTTCTGTTTAGGTCATTAATTACTGAAAATACATAGCCCTTGCTCAGTAGGAACCATTAAAACCAAGTGTAAACTACAAAGACTGAGGAGAGTGTTGTACTGCATTACGACTTCTGTGGTAGGACAAGAAAAACAGTCTTGTTCTGACAAATGTGCAACATTGCATTTGTGAAACGATGAAACATTACCATAAGAAACAATCAGCTCAGATACTCTAGGGAACATTTAATTCTCTGTGATGCAGTGACAACATTTGGTGAACATTTCTGGCTAGGAAATGAATAATAATTACATCGTAAGTATAGCTATAAGCTCTATTCTGATTTGCGACACTTTTTTGTTTGCTTGGTGGTTTAGCTGTTTATTTATTTATTTATGTTACCACTTATGGACTTAATCATTTTGGGGACTTGTGGTATAATGTAGCAAAAGTCAACACCATAAAAAAAGAATATTATTATCTTCCATTTTGTGGATCAAGGACCTGAGTGCAGAGGGTAAATGATTTGTATGTAACATAACAAGATGTCTCTGGTAGAATTCAAATCTGACTCTAAATCTGATGGCATTTGCCTGGTGTATATCACTTGGGAGGTGACCCCAGCTGAACACTTCAGTAGAACTGGCGTCTATGCCCCCTGATGTACTTCAAGAAGCTCAGACTTTTTCAGGGTTTCAGATGCTGCCATTAAATGGGTGGCAGATAAGAACACATGGCAGCTTTATAACCTCAGAAAAGCAGGGAGCAATGAGATTGCACAGTATTATCTCAGTTTTGTTGTGAGGAAGGGTGATTATTTACATACTTACTAACCATCTATTCACGTGTACTTTGGGCTTAAGCAAGAATCATCTTTGGTCCTGCAGTCACCTGCTCAGAGAAGCACATCTCTTTTTCTCATTAGCTCAAATGTCCTGAATCCTCCACTTCTGTTCTATGTTCATGTTTTTCACAATGTAGACCAGCACATAAGAGGAGATCTCTATCACCTCATATGATAGTTGATCTGACTCTGTCTATAGTCAGTGGAAAGAGACAGGCAACCATAAAGAGCTAATGACTGTTTTTACTGCTCAAGAGTCTGGCAGCAAATAATGGATTTGTACAGCCTGAGGTACTTCTGAATTTATACACTTGTTTCTCTGAACACTGCAAATGCCACTAAATGTGGCTCTTGCCTCCAGGTCTTATTCTGTGAGATTTTCCCTGCTGTGGTATTTGGTTTAGAATTTTTGGATGTAGCAGTTTCTAGAAAATGGGGTGGCTTATTCCCTCCCCGTCCTTCAGGTCCATCACTCCCTCCCAATTCTACACAGATGTTCAGCACTACTGTTCACTGAGTCTCAAAGTCAGCAGGTTGGTGGACCTAATAAATAGGAGGAAAAATTGTAATTATTCTTTTTCTAGATGGGTTAGTTCACCACTCTTGTTCACTTGTGCATAGCTGCTCAGCTTGCTGTGCCAGCATTAGAGCACAGTGGGTACAGATGTTAATAGCTGGAGCAGGGAAACAATAAAGGCTGCTTGATCAACGTGCAGAATTACATGTGGTGTATGTGAAACCACAGCCACATTTTGCACACGTACCACAGGACCTGACGTGAACTCCTTCAGAGGATCAGTTTAATGATTTTGATTGCAGAATCAGAACCTCAATCAGTTTGTCACCAGTTTGTGGGAAGCAACCTTGTAATTTTGTATGGACAATCTCTGTCCATGCTGAACTGCAAAAGACTGGTTTGGTTGCTTGATACCACATCTGTCCTCCCCACACAAAGTGAAATAATTGGATGTACCAAGACATACAGTTTAGGACTTTATTTTGTTTTTGTTATCATGTAAATATATATGCTTACTGACTGACTAAAATATGGTTTCTTGTAATATTCATACGACAGGTCAGTTGCTTCGTCTGAAGATGTTTCGAGAGGACCACGGGTCTTGGATGACAATGTTCTTCAGTACTATCCTCTTCCTCTTCATTTTTTCTCACATTTATAACCTATTCCTCATTATGGAAGGGAATATGAGGTAGGTTGCAGAGTTTTATTCTCTCTTTTTTTGCTCTAGGATATATTCCATTGGAAACTTGTCATATTATGCTACTTTAGAATGATCAAGAGATTACCAAAATGTAAATATAGTAGTATTCACCATCTTTTTTATTATTTCTGTGTTCTGAATTTAGGTAGAATAATAATTCAGTTGGTTAATGAACCGAAACTTTAATCCTCTTGGCTACAAAAAGAGGGATCCTAGCCAAATGATAGCAACTATTACTTCAGGGTACTAACAAACATTATATCAAATTCTTTTGATTTGAAGTTACAGCTCAGCAAATCTGATTTGAAGTGAAGACTGAGTAGTTTAAAAGTATAAACATTACTATTGTCCATACTAAGGAAATTCAGAGGTAAAGCTAAAAGAAATTGAAACATCCACACCTGAGGAATCAGACACTCAAAACACAAACATTACATGTGCAGTACAGTGCTATTTTGGTTATGCAAAATAATACTTGCTGATCCAGTTTGTTAAAAAGATTCTTAAAAATGTGTATTTATTTAGTTTTCTTCCCATGAAATGCTCCAACAGGGTGAAGTTACTGTTGGTTGAGGGATGAACAGCTATCTTCTTATTATGTCTGGACTTATTTTAAACTGAACTTTTAATCTGAAATTTATGGTTTAAGAAAACTTGCTTTCTCTTATTGTGCACAAAACCATTTTCAGATGCTGATTTTTGTGAGAAAACCTACATTATTACTCATCTAATACAGGCAAAATGAGATCATTGGACAAAAAATACAGTTGATTTTTTTTTTTTTTTTAATGAAAAGCAAGGTAGCATCTGAAGAGTTTTTAGCAAGAAATAAGAAACTCGATGTATATTTCAGTTGAATAACCATATCAAATAATAGAACGACTTGTTTTTAGCAAAATATCAAAGGCATATCAACAGAACCTGATGAAGTGTTATTAAATGGACCTTGGCGTGGCATGTTACAGATCTTTGGCTGTCAACAAAAATACGCAGCGTATAAAGTCATCTTAACAATGTGACATAAACCAAACCCTGAGTAGAGAATAGATTGAGTGTCACTGAATGAAACCAAGTGCAGAGCAGCTGAGCTAATCATATGTCATGAAGACTAAATTGATTCAGGCAAGGTGGGTAAAACAGCAGAATCAGCCAATATTTTAGAAGAAATGACCGGGAAATGATCATGGTAATGATGTGGTAAATATGAATAGGTGCCTAATAATAGGCAGAATAATCCTCCCTGCAGTAGGGAGCGTGGGAGCATTACAGCTTTCTGGCTTCCCTATTTACATAGTCATATGATTTATTGGTATTATGTTAAGATTTATATTTGGTATTTCTAAAGCTTCAGAAGCTATAACTGGCTATTAGGCGAACATTAACTGCTTTGAAAGCTGGCTCATGACTGGCAACCAGAGTTCATTTGTCCTTGTCAACATTCCTGTTGCCCCTATCTGTTACACACTTCCATTAGCAGCACTGAGGAGATTGCGTGGCAATCAGTGTCCACGTTCATGGAAATAGATAGGCACAGCATATTTCTAAAATAGCTGGTGTTAGTCAACCTATCCTCTCACTTACTAGTCAGGTCCCTCCGTGCCTGGAACTGATGCTAGCCCTAGGTTTGTTACCATCATTTTGGGAAACTGATCATGGCGTGCTCCAGGAATCACCCTGACTTTCTGAAGTGTGTGGAGGCTTGGTAAGGCTGTTTGTGTGTGCATTGCAGCAAAAAGGCAGCAAGCAGATAATGAATAAAAAGTGTCAGTTTCAAACTGCACAACCTAAAACATCAACCTAACAAACAGAGCTATTGGATCAGCCATTTCAAAGCCAAGATAGAACAATGTGTAATACTTACAAAAAGAGGATTTCTACAACAATAGGCAAACATCATTAAAGCCAACTACTTCACATTGTCTTAATACAATGTTTTAAGGAGTAGATTACTTTCTCCTGAGTAAATATAATCTTTGTGAAAGCCATTTGTTTCATGTTTTGTACTTGTGTACAAAACAACACCTCTGTACACGTATTTTGCTACAGAACCTTACTGAAATGACTGGCATCAGAAGAACTGGCTTCCAGGAGAAAGGTCAGAGTCCACCTGTATGATAGTTACAGTCTTTGTAGAGATAAGTAGACCTCATTCCCATGGGATCTTATGAAACACAGGCACTCAGAATACATATCTTTCCAATACAAAGCTTGTGGAAGACTTACAGATACTGTCTACTAAGACTGAGCAGAAAAAAGTTAGTTATTTTTACATATGTTTGCTCCTTGTTCTGTCTTTGGTTCACCTTGCCCTGTGTGCTGCCAAGAGTGATTCTGAAAAGTTCCCGTATGTCACATATTTGATGTCATCAATGAAAATTCCTCTGTGGCTCACCAATAGGAGAATCATATGTCTTGCATGTGCATGCCAGCCTGGGCGACTGCAGCAGAAGCAATATCCTGTTGAGAGGCTGATAAACTGATGCCAGGAGTGCTTTAAAGTCCTATCATGTTTCTATCTCTAAGAAGGTACATTTTGCCATTGCCAAGATTTTTATCTTTTTTTTTTTATGAGTATTTTTGAAGACACTTCACATGTGTCTCAATTTGGCAAAGTTGAGGTCTGAATGTATCCCTTAAAGGATAATGGCACAGACTGTAAGTTGCTGGGAAAAAGTAAAAACAGAACGAGTTGCTGGTATTTGAATATACATTATACAGCTGTTTTCTAGGTGAAAGTGTAACTATTTGAACTGAAATTTTTGTGAGGGATTATAATGCATCATTTTTAATTTAAGCCTCTTCTTTTTTTCAGCAACATTTCTTTTTCACCATTTATTGCATTGACCCACTGTACTTTGTTACTGCTCTTTTAGT
Source organism: Aythya marila (assembly GCF_965140915.1). Classification (NCBI taxonomy): domain Eukaryota; kingdom Metazoa; phylum Chordata; class Aves; order Anseriformes; family Anatidae; genus Aythya; species Aythya marila. Next base: position 175,516,704 of record NC_139042.1, on the reverse strand, counting down.
CAGAGCTCGACATCTGGTTGAGGAAGCATATTTGAAAAGCTGTCCGACAATGATCTGCAGCTATTATTTCTTATTCCTTCTCATCCCTGAAAATAGTAAGCAGAAGCCTAGACAGGCACAGAACCCAAGAAAAACAAGGTCTTTAACAGAGAATTTCTCTGTCAGGATTGTGTTAAGCCTACTGTGATGCTTTGGAAGACCAGACTGTGGAGACAGAAAGGAGGAAAGGATGCCTGCTTTATGCACGATAATTTAACCCAGGGCTGAAGGAAGGGTTAAGATAAAAGGATTTGCAGTCAGGCCTCATTTTACAAGGTCTGTGTCTCTTAGGTGCTATTTCAGGATAGGTAATTGTAGTTAAGGGATTTTTTCGTTAAGTGTGTTTTTAATTACTTACCAAACCATTCCTAAATAGTCAAGAGGCATGAAATGCCAACAGCAAGACAAAATTACTGGCAAGTTTGTGTAACCATCTTGAAGGGGTTGAGGCACAGCAGGGTTGAGGCACAGGAACAAGGTGTTTGGTATTTGGTCTAACTGGTCCTTCTGAGCAAGAAAGATATGGAAGAGAGAGGCTAAATATGAAAACAATCTGGAGGTAGGAAGGTTCAGCCATTATTCAAATGATTTAGAGATCTGGGGAACATACCAACACAATTCCCACAGAATAGAGTAGCAGGCCTTGTCAAAGCTGCTATGAGACTAAGGCAGAAAAAGTTGTTCTGTGTAAACCAAAGTAACCTTAAGGAGTGCTTTATGCTCAGATAAGGAGAAAAGATTTATTCTGGAATACTTTTAATACTAGAGGCACAGTAAAACCAATTGCAGAGGATCAGAAGAAATATTATCTTACATGATGCCAGAGGCTGCGCTGTGCAGTGGGAATGAGGCCATTTCATTTCCTCTGTAAATTGGGATTTTAAGGCTTTGAAGTAGTGAGAAGGGCATTACCGATTACATCTTCTCAATGGGTGTATGTCTATATTACCCAGCGATATAGTGCACTGAGAGAGGGATGCTGGTATGCCATGACGTGACGCATGTTGGCCTGAGGATCTGCTCTTCACATTGTAAGTCTTGCAAAGGTTTTGTGCAGATGAACAGAAGTGCAAGGTCGGAATGCTGTGGTTCATCTGCACAACAGTCCTCTGCACAACATGTCCAGAAGGCATAGCAAGCAGGCTATCGGATGTCTAAAGTTGATGTCAATTTGTTTGCTCAGCACTTGTTTTTGCCCTCACATGGCTGAAAAAAATCCCTCCTTACTTACTCCATACTTTATCCATCTTACAACATCTGTGGGAGCCTGCTTTGAAACCTCAGTTCATACTCTGAATGTTATTTCCATTGACACAGGCCTGCATATACTGAACAGAAGTTGTTGTTGTTGTTTTCTTTTTTCTTTTTTCTTCTTTTTTTTTTCTTTTTCCTTTTTTTTTTTTCTTTTTCTTTTTTCTTTTTTCTTTTTTCTTTTTCCCTTAGTTACAGAAAATAAGGAGATAGGGACTGCTCTCTTATGGAACCCAGCATCTGCTTTGCAGTTCTTCCATCCCAAAAAGTATCTAGCAGCTCCTGTCACTTAACCATAATGTTTTCTTTACACACTACTCTGAAAATGGGGGGCAGGGGTGAGTTCCAGTTTGCTTGGAAGCTGAACTGGAGCACTGCCAATGCTGCTGGGCAAGGCTGAAGAGTATGATGTGGTGGTAGCACACCATGACCAGGTGAAGTGCCAATGAGGAGTGGCTATACAGCTTTAATGTGGCATCACCATGGCTGCAGCATCAGAGGAAAAAAAAAATTCTTAGGATCCAATACCCATTATGAAGAGGGCAGTCACAGCACCTGATCTGTATGGGCTGCTGGCTGAACACCTCGGTCTGCCATGGGGAGACCTCCTCTGTTGTGGAGGTGGCTGTTGTGTGAGCACCATCCATGCTCGATTTCTTAGAATTGTCCTAATGATTTATTAAGGCCCATCAGGTGCCTGGCACAGAGCTCGTAGACTGTTGCCATGTGAGTAGGAGTGGCCATGCTGTGAGGAAGCGGCAGTGGAGGAGCCATTGCTAACAATCAGCCCCTTGGGGTCCCACCCGGCCCTTCTGTCCCCAGTCCCCATGTAGGGCAGGAACTGGGCATTTCCTCTATATAACCAGTGCCTCCTGGCCCGCCAGGGATAGTTTAGTGTCACTTTGTTGTGACAGGGTGAGTCGTTGTGACAGAGTTTATCCGACCTTCAGCAGGCCTTGGCACCCAGCCACTCACCTGGGGCAATGAATGCACCCAAGGTGGAGGCTCTGCGGGGCACTGAACTTGCAGTTGCATGGAAGCTGGATGTCTGTCTGTCAGGAGTGGTCACTGCACAGTCCCTCTGGGAACATGGTGTGCCAGGAGGCACATCTGGAGTCCCCCCACCCAGCCCTGAACAGGGTGACCCTGTCCATACAGCCCTCAGCAGGAGATTGATCTCCTAAGTACCTTCATGACCTTCTGGGAGGTGATTTAGGTCCTTAAAATGCTTATAATATCTTGCGCTGATGTTATTAATAACACCCAGCCAACGTTTCTGTTAGAAATAGTAAAACTGGAAAAGCAGGAATGCTGCTGAACATTTGCAGCAAAACCAAAACTATTATGTGTAAAAGCAAAGAGCCCATTGTGCTGAAGTAAGACCCTTAGAGGATTAAACAATAAAAACATTTCACAGAGTGACATTCCAGAAAGTTCAGGTCGGCATGACCTAGCTTGAAGACTTTTTAAAAACTTTTTAAGTACATACGTTCACATAATAAATGGTAACAAAGACAATGTGAGAATAACAAGTACTTTAAAAAATGTTTTACTGTATCACATACTTTAAAAAAGGAGAAAAAAAAAAAGAAAAAAAAAAAACGCACACAAAACCCCACCAACTGATCAGAGTCCAGCTCTGCCTGTTACATGGGGAAACTGGAGCTGTGTTGGGCTATGGATTTCTTAATGCTTTCCCAGTGATTCCCAGCTCACAGCATGCAGATCCAGTCAGCTGGCAAGCTCCAGGGTGTCCTCCCCCAGTTGCCTGTTAACGGGAGACTGTGCTACTTTGCCAGAGATCTGATTTCTGCACCTTGACTTTGGACTCAGTCAAAAAGCTAAAAGCAGTTGAAAGGCGGTAGCTCTCTCCTTGACCTTTTATTATCCCTTGTGTTGTACAGTGGCCAACCCTTTAGATGTTTACAGAATCCTCTTCTTGCCCACAGCCACTGCAAGAGGACTGATCCCATCACTGTGGTCTGTTCCATGTTTCAGTACCCTAAGTCCCCAGTACCAGAGGCATATGGTGTGCTACAAGGCATGCTGTTATGCACTTCCAGCTTGGTTTCACAGGAAGGGAGGCTTTTATCTGTAGAGTGAAGGTTAATAGAAATGTGCTTGGTATAAATGTACTGTGTGGTGCGTCAGGTGTGGATTCAAGTTGTCACAAGTGCCTATGTTGGGTGGCAGACCTCTAAATCCAGGGCCTGGAGTTGTGGCTCTTCTCAACACTTTTCAGTTCAACATCTTGTATTTAATTTTCAATGCCCATATAATCTGCACAGCAAACTGAAGCCATCTTATATCAGAGCCCTATCTATTTTAATCATAAGAATTAGCCATTTACATGTGTTTCAGGCTGTAGGTATTCTAATTAGTTCTGTTATAACAGCTACCAAGTAACTTTGGCCACTGCTAGTCCCATCTAGGCCCTAACCCTGTGCAGTGAACTCATGGAACGATGATTAACTTAGTAGTGTCTGAACAGGTAGGATTAATCTCTTTGAAGTGCAGATGGGAAGGTGTGATATCTCTTTTATCAAAGTATCACTGAACGCTTTTTTGAAACATGAGGGTCTTGTGCATTTATTTATCTGTTAACCAGACTTGTAGTCTTCTGCAGTGATTTTAAGCAGCAAAACATCTAACAGATGAAAGACAGATTATTTATTTAGCTCTGTATCTGAAACTATTTTTTTTTAATCAAATGGGAAGGACGACTTGTTAGTGGAGGGAAGGAAAAAAAGAATATTGCTAGTGTTCTGTAAAACTGCATTTTCAGTTTCTGAGTGTATCCCGAAAAGACCCACGCGGTGGCAGCAAAGGGCATAGTTTAATGTTGGAAAAGTTAAATCCAGTGCAAGTATAAGGGGATTCTTTTTGTCAAACTTTTTTTCCAATACTTTTGTGTGCCACAAACAAATTCATGGTCCCTAATTTATAGTTTTCTTCTTTGAAGGAATTCTGGGTCTTGAACTGTGTAGGAACTGTCCCATATTTTTGTCTTTTATATGACTTTTGTATGCTAAACGTACTAAAATAATTTAAATTGGTACCAAAATGTATTGATTTTTTTTTTTTTTTTTTTTTCCAGTTGTATTGCTTTAAATGGAGAAAATATTGCCTAAAGGAAATCTATTCATGGTCTGAACTTTTGGGTAGACCTGTGCGGTGTCAAGAGTTGGACTTGATGATCCTTAAGGGTCCCTTCCAACTCAGGATATTCTATGATTCTATGATTCTATTCTATGTGAGCCTGTGTCAGTAAATAATGCCCTGAGGTTTAGAATTATAACCCAGTGACGTATTTTTCATGTAACATCCAAAAGTCAGAGTTGCAAGTGCTTCTCTCACAAATGTCAGTTGTCTTAGATGAATCAATTTTCAGTTGATCAGCAGATGTTGAAATGTATCATTATTCAACATTGTAAAGTGTCATTAAAATTTTAGACACATGACATTTTCTCTTCTGTTGCTAATTGTGACATTACTATGGCTATAATACAGGTTGTCAGGGTTGTCTTCTTTGAGTGTGGAATGTGTCAGGAGGTGGTTTGGAATGAATTTATTATATGTGTTGTTAGTGTGTTTCAGTTATTCTTATAAAGCAGTAGGAGAAAGTACATTTTTTGGTGTACTTGCATTTTACGGATTATTTCTTTTACAGAAAAAGTGTGAAATTGCAAAGTATATATTAATAGCAGAAATTACTTAGGAATGAAAATTATTCCTTTAATTAATTTTAACAAAGGCTTATTTTGAAGAGGACTCTGTTTAAGTGATTAAGTGAATTGTGACCCCATTCCAAACATTCTGCAGTTGACGATTGCGTATAAAGAGGGTTTGTGTTTCGTTTAACAACCTGAAATAATTAAGCAGCTATATACATTAAAACAAATAAACAAACAAACACACACACACACACAATAAGAGCTTTCTATTAAATACTTTATCTTTGTCTGGAATAGATACACAGTTCCATTTTTTTCCCCTTGTTGCAATTACATAAAAATAATTGTGTCCCTGGAAATGTGTATTTACTGAAGTTTTTACACCAGATCTTATACAGGATTCTGTCTTTTAGTTTGCTTACTTGCTTTTCAGCAGTTGTAGGTCTAGTCATCATTAGCCTAATTTTTTGGCAAGCATTAGGAACAAACAGGAATGTGTTTTACTGTTATGGTTTTGTAGAACTGCAAGGTCCACAATGGATCTGTATTAGCATTCCGGACTGCCTTCATAGATGTATCTACTCAACCGTGTTTCATGATCTTTATGTTGATGTATCCTTTGTATATATCTGTTTTATAAGGCAAAGTGTAAATTGTTTTTTTTTTTTTTTTTTTTTTTTTTTTTTTTTTTTTTTGTTGTTGGTTTTGTTATGCTCTCTTGTTAAAGCACTCGGCTAGAAAAAAGGTCTTAATATCTGTCCCTGCTCGGTTGGCAAGGATCGGAAATTCAGAAATTTCAAGTTCTTGTGAACTGCCAGAAGGAAGGATTTCAAATCCATAAGTCTTCTATGCCATTCCCAGAGACTAATCCTTTGTGGACATTATGAGTCTTTCCTAAAGAGTATGCAGAAAATGGGGATTCCTTCAAAAGACATATGGGCTAACATAGGCTATGACAGATGTACACTGTGCAAATATACAGAGAGAACAGGAAGTTTAGTACAGTTTTAAGAATTGCAGATGTAAAATACTGCTCCAAGAAAGCAGAAGACAGTAGTCTTGAAGTGGTCTTCGAGTGAGGCTTTTTATTTCAGGTTGTCAACCTAGCTGGGATCCTAAGCCATGGGTATCTAGGGAGATCACATCAGAAAAGAAACCATGTTTTATAAGTAACTGTGATTGAAGAACCTCATATACCTCATATCTTGAGCCAACATTAGTACTTGAAAATCAAAGTTTAAAAAAAAAATAAAATTAAAATTTTTAATTTAAAAGATGGTGGTTGTGAAATCCCAAACCCTTAAAAAAATAGAAAAACAATTCTCCAAACCATGCTCTCTGTGCAGACGGAGGACAAAGTAAGTCTTGCAGATCACAGAACAACCACGACAGAATAATCATAGAACCCAGGGTGGATGGATGTAAACAAGCTCCCAAAGAGCTCCCTAATACATCTTGAGATCCTGCTGGTGGTCAGCATGATCACAGCCTGCCAAAAAACAAAAGGCACTGTTGGAGCTGTGCTGTCATGAAGTACCCATAAGTCAGGTTGATCAGTTTGAGAGCTATGCTAACCATTTTGATGGAATGACTGAAATTAGAAGGAGTTTGTAAAGAAAATCATAGTGGGAGGAAAAAAAAAATCATCCAAGCTAAACCAGTTGAAGGTTATCCCTGATCAGAGATTGATGGAATGACTGAAATTAGAAGGAGTTTGTAAAGAAAATCATAGTGGGAGGAAAAAAAAAATCATCCAAGCTAAACCAGTTGAAGGTTATCCCTGATCAGAGATTCCAGAGGGAAGAACTACAAGTGCTGAACATAGCCAGGCCTGTGAGCTAAGAACAGCAACTACAAAGGATGCTGGCAGCTGCCATGGGAAAAGCATGTGAGAGCCAGCAGCACGTCCAGCACCCGAGGAGTCGCAGTCAAGCCCTGGGTTGGACAGAGGAGCAAGGAGCCTGTGGCAGTGACAGAGCTGTCCTGTGGTGTTGCTATGGTGACACTGATGTGACTTTGTTAATGTCTTAGGGCTGTGTCGACTGATTCCCCTTTCCTCCTTTGCAATAAACACCCTTTCCTGCGCTGGGTATGATCGACTAAATAAATTGACCATGTCACTATGTAGTTATACCTTATGCAAAAGTTTATTGTTTACATATTTTATATTTTATGTATTTTTTTTTTACATATTTTATACCACTGTTATGTATTTTATTTTTTTTTATTTTATTTATTTTTAAAGTCTTATGTTTAATGTAAAAAAATCCAGAACTTAAAATATTCAAAACATCAGTCAATGTGTTTGTATTAATGTGAAGAGTATATGAACCAAACTTCATGTAAGCTTGTTCATTTCTTGATGATATAGTAAATTTGACCATTTTTGAAGTGTTCTTGTTCACAACACAAATACAATGACAGATTTTTCCTTTGGCCATCCTGTGGGCATTCAGTGACTTTTTTTTTTTGGTATGTATTTCTTTTTTCCAGTGTATGGGCCAGGGCTATAACATTGCTGTTTTATTTCATACCACTCTGAATTGAACTGACATGTAGTGCTTTTCCTTAATCACACACTGTGACTGTGGCATTGTCTGTTAAGATTTGGGGAAATACTCTGCTCTGTCAGACCTCTTGCCCATTGAGGAGTTGCCCAGTGTTGCGTTTGCCCATGTGTCATTTTCTTTGCCAGTGGCACACAAGCATCAAGTCTCCTGAAGACTGAAATGTTTGGCTCTAACCCAAATTGTTGAGTTCCAAATGAAAAAAATAACCTTGTTTAATGTTAGTGTGTTACATAGCAGCTCATGATGTGGAGCCATATGTCTATGGGTAATCGTAATGTAGGAGGCTGAAGGGCCTAAGACACCTTCTGAGGCCTGTTAGGATATAGGCCTTTCAAGATGATCTGTGTGCCTTCTTGTATAGGAAAGCAAATCCTCAGGTGATCTCTTCTCACCATAAACTAGGAAGTTTGTAAAGCTGTAATCTGTACTATTAGGAGGTTTTTCCTTTGTCTGGAAAGAAAAACTAGAACTGGGCCATAACTTCTGTGTGGAACTTCTGCCAGTTCTTGCTAACTGAGGAGCTGGTCCATTAATGTCACTCTTTCCCATTTACTTTAATTCATACAAGATAAAAACAAATACAGTTTTAATAAATAGTAACTTATTAATGAGCACTTCCACTAAAAGCATATTTTTTAAGAAGGAAAATGCTGCTTGGCACTTTTCATCCCTCTTCACTTTGGTTGAACCTCCCCTAAGGCAAGAAGTACCTGGAATGGAAAAACACGTGGCACAACTGCCACCCTAGCGAGCCATTTGCATGCTCTAGGTACTGCTGTTGTGTTCTCTTTTTTATTGTCCTGACAGAACTGGGGAATGGAGAACAAACTGGTCCCCGTCATCTCTGCCAGTGACTAAGTAGGTGGTAGCAGCAGGTGGGTTGGCAGCCTTGTGAGGCTGCTGGAGTGGAGGGCACAGTTGTGGTTCAGCCTGCTGAACATGAAAGCCAGGACAGGGGAGAGAAAGAAATGGAAAATTTAGGAAGAAAATTTATAGGCGCTTGCTTTCCCCTGGCAGCAGCAGTAGCAGCAGCTGATGTGACTCACACATTTGGCCCATGTCCTGCTTCCAGCTCCTACAGGGGAAGGCCTGGGACAACTGCCTCTGCTAGCAGCCTTCCCATGTCCTGTATGCATTTAGTAGCTCACACTGGAATGCGACTACTTGTGTGAAAGAAACTGAGCACTTAAGGTAGTCCTTGCCAGGTTATAGCTCTAGTGTTATGGTTAAACTGCTTTTGCTAGAGAGGGCAATCCATCTGTTGTCTGCATCTTTCAGTAATGTGAGAGAGAATGGAAGAAAATAAAAGACCAGATTTATTCTCAGAGAAAATACTATTTGAGTTTATTCAAGCATTCGCGATTGCAGTACCCCCAAAAGTACATGCATTTGTAAAACACATTTTGTTGTCATCTTGAAAAGTCAGAGCACAGAATTTTTTACAGAAACACCCGAGTTTACCTAGTGATAGTACATGTCTCCCTGTGACTTTGTCTGCTGTTATAACCATCCATCAACCTAAAACTACAACCGTAACAGCAATAATATGTCCTTTAAAAAAGTTATTTACCTGCATTTTCAGCAATTCCATATGTTCTGGGCCTGTTCAAAGAGAATCTATAACTGTGATGTAAATACAGCTGTGCTGTGATAAATCTGGTAAATCTGTAGGATTGCTGCAGTTATCTTAGAGTTTTAAAAGAGGGCACCCAACTCACAGGTAACACTTGTTCATTAATATATTAATACCTCTACAAATCAACAGATTAAGAGATGTACTCGTATATACATGAATTTCTAAATATTTCCTTTAATTTAACAGGAATTGCTTACTTTCATCTAAACTAGACATTTTATATTTTTGTTCAAAAATTTCTGATTGTCACCCAAGCTAGAAAGTTTTCACATTTTGGCCATCAACCAGAAGCTGTGAAAATTTTTAGAAAAATGAAATATATTCCAGTAAAAGAAAAATGGTTGAAAATCTACTTTTTTTTTTTTTTTTTTTTCTTCATGTATTTTTTTTTCCAGTTCTGATTTTGGCTTACTCTGTGAGTCTTCGTGCCAAATCTTGAGTTCTTTAGTCAGAATACCCATAAGATGATCCAGGATTTTTGCTTGGTAATAACTGCAAAACTCTGCTTGCTTTTACTGGTAAGCAACAAATAGCGTCTTAGAATCTCTTCAGCCTTCTTTACAGACATTTTAAGCCTTCTTCCCAGTGCACTTGTCTACAGATTTTGAAGTGAATGTTTTTATTTTCTGTGCCACACTAGTTTGCAAAGTTTAAAGACAGGACTTGCTACCCTTTTTTATTTTTTGGTAGTTGTGCTCAAAATGTATATTGTGGAGTTTCAGCACCCAAAGCATCTTCACACTTGAGTAAGTTCCTGGAAGTTTTGTTACATAGTCTTATGGTGGTGGTCCTGTGTTTGCTTATGAGCTTTACTGATGTTTCCACCTGCCTGCTGATAAGAATGTAAATTCTTCTGTAATTCACAAAATTAGTTTTAGATCAGAACAGTGCTGTGCAATTGAAACTTTAAATTAAACTTTAGTGATTAACACATTCTTACAGCTAGGTAGCCAAACATTGGTTTCTGCAAATTGAGACAGTTATTATTTTGGATAAAACATTGACCACATGCTGTAAAAGTTAATAATCAGTCCAAAATTCTTCAGGAATTCAAAGACCGTATTGAGTAATGGGCAAACAACTACTTATGGCTATACCAGATGGCAGAAAAAATTGCTAAATTAATGAACTTTTTATAATGTATGTTCCCACAGCTTTCTCTGTGTTAACATTGTTCAATTACATTTAGTGTTAAAGCATTATAATTAACATGACATTTTCAGCATTATTCAGACAAAATGCAGTTGCATTCACTGAGATTTTTATCTCGTCCATTCTGTTGGGATATTCTGTGAGAGGAAGAATGGACAGTGTATTTAAGAATGTCATGTTTGTGTGTGTTTAGGAATGGGTGCTCATACATATTAATGATATATGGAATATTATTGATATATGTATATTTCTAAAAAAAAAAAACTGATTTTTTTTTTTTTATAATGTAAAGATGCATGCTTTTGTCTTAAGGCATTACTGAGAGTCTCTTATTTCAAGATTTTTTCTCCCTCCCCTTTTAAAATAAATATTTTTTTTTACATGCAATTCACCTATCTAGGAATGAATGAATATAAAAACAGCTGAACACCAAATTCCGGAATTCCATGATTAAGTGGTATTTATATATGCATGCAGTAAGCCTATATTTTCTAATGCAATTTTTTTTTCCATGAAATTATTTCTTACAGAAAATTCTTGAGTGCCATGCAGATAGATTAGAAATATTTTGCCTCTTACCTGTTCTCCCCTAGCAAAGTGTAGGTTAGGAATTTATTTTTAGAGACATTTTTACTGTAAAAGAATCAGCATGACTGTGATGGAGAACTCTGCTGGTTGTAAAAGTTATAATGAAATGTTGAAAATCACACGGTTAGAGCCTATCTAAATGGAAGCAACCTGTAAAAAGATTTGTGATAAAATGATTTTCAGTGACACAGGCTCTGAAAAGAAGGGTAAGGACACACAATAGGGTCTGCTGCTTTCATATGACCCATTGTAATATTTCCATTGTATCTAACACATAATGGTAACCGAGAACATAAGTTTATACTAGTTAACAGCAGTGTTTGACACCTACAATTAGTTCTACATTGATTAATAAATGATAATGGTATCAAAAGAACCTTTTCCTAGCCTTAAAATACCTGTAAAGCTGAGAGAGGGGATATTCCTTTAGCACTCAGCCATCTGAAATATCAGGAGAATCACACCCTGCACTGTGTAAGGCACAATGGGAGAATTTGCACAGGGTTTTTATTCTTATCTTAGAACAGTGGAGGGCAAGACCTCGCAGACTCCCTGATGCCTCCTCACGCAGCAGCTTCGCTCCTTAGCAATGTGTCAGCAGTGACAGAAACTCACAGTTTTGGTTCTGTGACACCAGCTATTAGTGACCTGTGGGTACTGTGCTTCTTGGGCTTGTACCAAGGCTTGCAAGATTGGCTCAGGGACTGAAAAAAATAAACCTCCCATTGTAAACTTCAGAAATATGCCACAAAAAAATGGAAATTTTGAGGGCTAAAGTATACCTTTTCTGTGTGCCTCTGGTCATAAGTAGCAACATGCAGCATGTGGATCCACAAAATAATTGTTTAGTCTTTTTTTCAGAGTTACGTTGCTGATAATTAAAAATTGCTGTCTTGCAAAACTTATCCACTAGATGCATTCTGTGCTGAAATGGAATTCATATCTACATGCAAGAAGACAAACATAAGTTAGGATATAAAATAGTGCATGCAGCAAAAAAATTCCTACCAGTAAGCTGAAACCAATAAGCTGGAGTGTAACACTACAACCATCCATCTGTGATCAGTGCTTGTGACTCAAAAACATCCACTTTTTAGTTATCTTCTGTTGTTTTCTTTTCCAAATAAACATTGCCTACCTCCTCCAGGAAATGGGGAGTAAATGTTAAATCTCATACTGGTGGAGTTAAGGAGGAAAATCTTGGTTTTGTCTCCTTTTGCTGAGAGGTTCCCGTGTGACCTAGCGTCTTTCCACATGGTGGATATTCAGAGTCAGGTTCTCCCTGTTGTGTTCTGTGTTAAGTTGCGGTTGCATAGATGAAGTTAATCATAAGCAGGATATAGGAAGAGTTCATGTGGTGTTAGAGTTATGGCTTGAATTTTGCAGTGATGAACATTGCATTGTGTATGATTGCATGCAACCATCTGGTTCCAGCTGCTTTTTCACTTGAGAATGAGAAGAGAGTAAAAATGGCTACAAATAAACATTTTTTTTTGGTCTTGTTTTGTTTACCACAAACTTATGCTTAGGTTTTGCACAATATAAACCACAGTGAGCTGGGTTAGGAAATTCAAAATGGTTCTAGGGCCTTTGTGATTCTTTCCCTAGGTTTTCCTTGCTGACTCAGTATGACCTTTCCTTTCCATAAATGTATCACCAGAGGGCTGGAGCACCTCTTCTATGAGGACAGGCTGAAGGAGTTGGGGTTGTTAAGCCTGGAGAAGAGAATGCTCCAGGGACACCCCACAGCCTCCCAGTACCTAAAAGGGGCCTGCGGGAAAGCTGGGGAGGGACTCCCCAGGGAACCTGTAGAAGGGGACTCTGTAGGTCAGAGTGTAGTGACAGGACAAGGGTTAACGGCTTTAAACTAAAAAAGGGTAGGTTTAGATTAGATGAAGGAAGAAATTCTTCACTCTGAGGGTGGTGAGGCACTGGAAGAGGTTGCCCAGAGAAGCTGGATGTGTTAAATGGGGCTTAGGGCAACCTGGTCTAGTGGGAGGTGTCCTTGCCACAGGAAGGCCTGTGCTGTGAAGAGAGGCTGAAGACACTTGAGTTGTCTTGTCTGGAGAAGAGGCTCAGAGGTGACCTCGTTGCTCTACAACTTCCTGAGGAGGGGAAGCAAAGAGGGAGGTGCCAGTCTCTGCTCCCACGTATCTGATAATGGGATGCACAGGAACAGCACAAAGCTGCACCTGGGGAGGTTCAGACAAGATATTAGGCAAATTTTCTTTACCATGGTGGTGGTCAAACTCTGGAACTCTGGCTTCCTAATGAAGTGGTTGATGCCTCATGTCTGTTCAAGAGACATCTGGGTAATGACTTCAGTAATATGCTTTAACTTCTGGTTAGCCACGATGTGCTTAGGCAGTTGGACTCAATGATCTTTGAAGGTCCCGTCCGACTGGACTATTCTATTATATTCTGTTTGGTCCATTGGATTGGACAAATGTTATTTTGGGGGAAAACATTGGGTCACCAAGATAAAGGAAAAACAGGTAGATAGATCACCAGTAGTGATGGCTGTAGTCTCCTCGGTGGAGATGCAAATTCATTTTGTGTTGGCATAAAGCTGGTAGTTCAAGCATTTTTTTTCTTTTCTATGTGGAAAACTATATTAAAATTATGAAATTAAAATTAAGGCAGCTAGAGGGCACTGTAGCTAAACATTTGTAATGTGCTTTTTAACTAAACCTGATTTACTTGCCAGACATAAGTTATAATTGAGAACTAACAATAGCTTTAAAGCTGCCTCTCATGTTTTTTGTCATTCCTAGAATATATCAAAATAATCTAAAAAAGCATCTGAAAGATACACTCTTTCCATCTTTGATGAGCTTTTGAGTGAAGAGACAAAAATATACAGAACAAGGTATTATTGAATTCCCACAAAATACTATATTCACTATAAACCATATACATATTTACAGTGCCATCTGTACATTTCAGATGTTGAAGTCTTCTACCAATAATCACAGTTGTCTAACTTATACATAATTGATAAGGCTACCCTTATCAATGTTTTCCTTATGTTTTACCAGGATCTTCATGTATGTAAATAGGTGACAAATGAGGTATTCCTACATATGTCAAAAATTGCTTTTTTGATCAGAGGTTCAGCGCAGTGTATAAAATATTACTGCATGAGTTTGCTTGGTCTTTACTCTGAATGTTTAGGAAACCGAATAAAACTGAAAATATTTTCTGTAGGCTGATCCCTCCCTTCATATATACCTAGCAGTATTACATCTGTGAAATGAATGTCATGGAAATCTTACCAAAGAAAGATTCCAGATTTTGTTTTACTGAGAATAGCAGCTTCTGAACGTGTAAGATTGGATTTAAGGTCAGGTTTTGTTACACAGATTTCCTCAAGGAACACGTTAGCACTTGTATGACCTCATTTGCACCAGCAGAACAACCCATTGTGAGTTGGTGTACATGTCAGTAAGGTACACTGAATCTGTCCATAAGTAAACTGCTATGAGTTAGTATGGCAGGTGCCAGATACTCTCTCTAAATCACGAGGTAATCTTTGCTGGATATGTGAAATGTATGTAGATAAAGGAAAAACAGGCTGTACAAAATCTGTCTGTAAATGAATACAGGAAAGTGTATTGATATTCTTAAGGGCTCTGGTGCAATTTAAAATAAGTGATTCAGAGTGCGAGTGTTTTGTTTCCTGCATAAAAATGGTGAGAATTGGATGAAGTGTTACATTATTTTTCATGATTCCAGAGTCCTTGATATTTCATCAGGACACAACAGGGCTATACATATGGTTCTTTAATGTGAGGTTTACATCTGACAGGTCTGAGTGCTTTTATCTACATAAATCATGTACCAATTAACTACTGTTACCTAATTAAACCATCCATTTGGTGGAATCATGTGTTTATCCCACCTAATTTGGTGTGTGCTGGTTAGCGGTCACGGTTGTGCGGTTCAGCTGGGATTAGCTTCATGCTGCGTGTTGCAGCTGCACCACGACTCAACCGCTCTCTCTTTTGTCTCCCTCTGATTCGGGAAGGTGACAAGATAGGTAACAGCTGAGGCAGTTATCACTCTTGGGTTTATTGGTGGATTGAGTGCATGCTCAAGGCAAAGATGAAATGATTCCAGTCCTCAGGAGGTGGGAATTTTCCTTTTCAGGCTGCTGATGATTGAGCCTATTGTTCCTGATTGTTGGCCTTGTTATTTTCCTGTGTCATTGAAAAATATGCCTGCACCTTTGCAGCAGCTCTAAGTATATCCTGGAGAACATCTGAGTTTGCAGTAGCCTCGCCAACAGTAAATACAGATATTGAATTTTTGTCACCCTCCCAATAGCTCTTCTGTTTCTGTGAATATTGCACCAAGTATACTTTTAAAAATGTTAATTAGAGCCAACTGTGTTGATTTAATGAATAGTTGCACTAAGTGTATTAAATTCATGATTTACAAGATTTGTTACCAGATTAACCTTCAGTATTTTTAATTAAAGGCAACCGATTTTGTCAGTTCAGATGTTCTTTATGTTCACCAAGGAAAAAAAACACTATGATAAACCACCAAATAGAGATGAAAGTTTATTGGGGTAGGTATGAGAAGAATCACATTGACCTAACAGAATCCTTAGATAAGAGAGAAGCAGGACAATTGATTCCTCTCATTGAGACTCAAAGTCTCGCTGTGAAAGTAAACTCTTTACATTAATGCTTTGCCAATTATGAGGTACGTTTGAGACAACCAAACATACAGCGTACTGTTTTTATCTCTTTTCCCTTCCTCTCTCAAGCAGGAGACTTGTCTGAGTCCCTTCTGTCTGGTGGAACAGAGATCAAAGCTATAGGGAATCAGGGATTCAGCAGAGTGCAAGTTTAAAATAGAAGTCCTCCCAGCAGTTAATTCTGCAAAACAACTGTTTATAAATGTAATTTTCGGTAATCCCAGAAGTCCACAGAGGATAGGTTTTCCTTCATTATTCAGGTAAATTAATGTAAACCAGTAGAAGCGTTGCTCTGCAGCATTATTTTGTGACTACTTAAACTGCGATTTCATGTGCATGTAATGAAACATGAACACTGCTTTTGTTTTGATCGTTTGATAATCCTTTAAGCCCCATGAGCACTTTTGGTCCCCATAATAATTCTTTGCAGTTGTTGACAATGTATTTTACATTTAGGCATTAAAGGACCAAGCATAGAGAAATATCTTCTCTTGCACCTGTTCTTTGTTTATGCATCAGAGTCAAATAGATGGTTAGAAAGGCAGGATGGATACAAGTCCAGTTTACACTGATAAAAGTATTTCCCAGATAAATGAAGACAGACACAGGCTGATTAAGTGTCAGGCAGCATTTTTACTAATAAATGCTGGAAGAGAATAGTGCACATCCAGTTCCCTGCTTCTTGTGTACCTGGCACTTGAATGACTACAAGTGTGCAGTCACAGCCTTCTCACTATATTACAGCCTGTGATTCAGGTGAAACCCCTCCTTTAGCCTGCTCTTAGGAAAGAAATTACTTCTCAGTCCTCTCAGTTTCCCAGGCTTTGGCTGGGAAGATGTTATTTACCCCTTATCTATTCTGACTGCCTATGTATTGGGGGCCACTAAATCTGGTTTTGAATGAACATTAATGAGTTTGACAGTGGTCAGATACCCTATCCCAGAGGCTCCTGTCCTCTGTTGGTAAATGCACCAAGATATATACAGTCTGCACCCTGCCATCTCATGGAGAAAAAACTATAGATGTAAAATCTTTTTGATCTATGTCACTGGGCAGGGAAGCTGCTGCTGTTCTGAGAACTGTTGTGCTGCTTTTCTGCTATGAGTTTTCAGCTTCTGACTCCTGCTTGTTTTATACCTTTCTGTAATAGATTAAAGAATTTTTCTGTATCCAGTGATTTGTGTTTTCTTTTTTCTTTTTTTTCTTTTTCTTTTTTTTTTTTTCTGTAAAGATACATTTAGTCTGTGATCAGGTCACCTCTCAGTGCTATTTATAATCTGCTCTGCTAAACAGGCAAGTTTCAGAATTCACTGTACATTTTTTCTCCAGCCTTTTTTTTGACATGTTCTTCTTTTTTTTTTTTTTTTTCAACATGCTTTGAACTCCAGAACTGTATGCAGCATTTTGGGATTAGTCTTACCAATGCTGTTTGCAAAAGTAAAATGATTCCTGTTCTGCATACTGTTTCTTCTATTGATGCAAGTTAACTTGACATTTCCCCAAATCTTTTGGCCTGCATCCCCCTCTAGTGAAGTCTGTCATTCACATCCACTCCTCAGTTGACTGACATCGCTGCTGGTAGAAACAGTATATTAAGCCATTCTATTATAGGCTTAGATCTTCCTCTTGCTACCTGTGAGTATTTGGAAAAGCACTGAAAATGGCCCTGGTAAATACTGCTTTACACAGAGTTTTTGAATGAAAAGACCAGTTGTTAGTCCTGGTCATGTTCCACTGTTGCATCTCTACACTGCTCACCCTACAGAGGCAATTGACCCTATGGCGTCTAGCACCCGTTGCTGTTTATTCCTTTAGTCATTTGTGAGTACGGAACTGACCTTGGGAATACACACTAGAATCTGTCTGTTAGGGCATACACATTTCTATGTCTAGAGGGGCTTCTAGTTTAAACATACTCAGGCCTGTATAACAGAGGTGCTTGTGTTTTGAAGGGGAATGGCTGAGTACATCTGTGTGCTGCTACAGTACATGGTATGCTGTGACCTACTGCTGGAGCTTCAGGAACAAAGTGGGGGGGAGTAGGGAGAAGGAAGAACCTAGCAGGGTGTGTAGGTGAGTGCCACGTAGGCATGATAGAGAAAATACTAAAATTAGTTCATTGCAAGTCAAACGCCCTTGGTGCCCAGCAGCTGACTGTCTTGCTGGAACACCGTGCAGCATGGGCAGGAGATAGCAATGAGATTTGTGGAGGAGGAAAATCTGAAGAAGACTGCAGCCAGTAGCACAAAGCCCCAGAAGGATGTTTGAATCATGTATCCTGGCACTGCCCATGCCAGTAAGCAACTGTAGAGGCAGCAGTCCCTTTTGGACTATTAAGTAATCCTGAGAGGATGATCTGTTTTACTTACAGTTCTGCTTCCTTCATTCCTTGAATTTCTGTCCATCACGATGTTTACTTCAGGCCTTTTGAAGCTGTTTATGGTTATGGAAAATTACCTTGTTCCTTGCTGAGAGCATTTGTTGTTCAATTAAGTTGTTTTTATTTTTCTTTCTTTTTTTTTTTTTCATGGCTTATTTTGAACAGTATTTTTTTTTCTTGTTTGCTGCATTACTAAATAGAAGTGGCTATTAGTAAACTCACTGAAAATTCTTTATCTATCGGATTCCAGAGAGTCCTAAACATGTTTATGATCATTGGTTTTAACACCAAGTATTTAATGACATTCCTTCAAGTATCTTCAGAAGATGTGAGGTTGTCTTACTTTCTGGCCTGGAATCTTATAGGACAGTCTTGCCACTGTGAAACAAGGCAGCCAGTTCAGAAAGGTGGTATTCAGGCACGAGTTGGTTTGCCAATATTAAGACTCTGTTGGTGAGGTACTGACAAATAGATAATGGCTTTAAAAAGGTGTATCATTCATTTCTAGATGGTGTAGTAGAAACAGTACAAAAGATACACCTTCAAAAGAATCATAGATAATTTTATCTCTAACATCATGCTAGACAGACAGGCAAATTCACAGGTGGAGCACGCTTTGAAAGAACAGTAAATAGCATTAAAATACAGAGTAACGCTTTTCAAAACTTCCAAAAGGGTTCTGGGAAATTGAGGCATATAGATCCTGGATTTTTTATGTGTTTTACAAGCATGCTTTGGAGAATACATAACTAACAGTTTCAATATAAGCACACTTTTGGCTGCTTTTGCAGTTACTCCTTAAAATGCACTTGGGGACAGCCGGAAAATCCCAGCTGCAGAAGTCTGGTATCCCTACTGGGCAAAGCGATGGGATCAATGAACTGTAAACAAATAGGCACTGTTAAAGAAGGCTCTAGAAGTATCCTTCTGCAGGGGGATGTCATGTCTTACAAAAATGTTTTAGAGTCCTTAAGACATCACTGAATACGTGGACTAATAAATCCAGTTGGTATAACTTACTTGAATTTCAAAGTCTTTCAACAAGTTTCTGATCTAAGGCTTTCAAGATTCTCAGTCAGGATTGGAATGAAGATACATTGAAATTAACAATTTATTAAAAGATGGGAAAAAAAGGGTAGAAATATATGGTCAATTTTAAGAAAGAAGGGAATGTGTTAGTAATGTGTCTAAGGGATCTGTGCTTGTATCTGTACTGCTCAGTATTTGCAGAAGTGTACTGGTGAAGGGTAAGGAATGGAAGAGCAAGGTTTTGATGGTACTACATTGTTCAGTGTTGCAAAAATGAAAGCTCACTGTGAAGAATTACAGAAGAATTTCAAAACACTACATTACTAGATGACAGTGTTGCAGACAACAAGGTATTGCTTCTCAGCCAACAGAGCCTAGAGTTAATATTGGTGCCAGTATAAAAATGTCAGTTCAGTGGTGAGCAGAGGGCAAAGGAGAGAATGTAAAGAAATATTAAGAAAAGAGCAGAGAAAAAAGAGCTGAGTTTAGAACAAGGAACAAATCCGTGTGCTGCTGTTCATACCTGAAGCACTCCTGCGTCTTTAATAACATACATGAGTCTGTTTCCTCTTCAGAAAATAATATAAAGAACTTGAAAATACACAAGGAAGGGCAACAAAGATGATCAAAAGAACACCTTCAATATCAGAAAATATTAAGTAGACTAGGGCCTATAGAAAGGTCTATAGAATGTTGGGGACACACAAAATGAACTAAGAACACTTTTTTACTGTTTCTCATATAAAATTTAGGGATTATCAAATAATATCAAATGGTAGGATGAAAACAAATGGAGTTTTAAACATGATGATATCGCGTCTAATTGAGAAATCCCTTGGGCCTCAGGTGGCTAGGATCTGGGAGTCTATAATGGGGAAGTATCACCTATAGGGTTTCCCTATTCTAATCCTTTCTATGGGCATCTGTCAGAGGTAGAATATTGGGACAGACTGATGTTTGGTCTGGCAAAGCACAACCATAATTATATTCTTATTGTTCTGATTGTGTACGTTTCTTAAATGTTAGATCATAATAAAGGAGATATTTTAAACACTGTTATATTTGTATTAAGCCATATGAAATGCATACTACAGGTTACACTACAGGTGCACTACAGGTTACATCCCCAACATGCCCATTCTACTATTCTTTGAACAGAAAATGTATGGTTTTTGAAATTTCCTCTAAGAAATCTCATAACAGATAAAAATTATCTGCCAGACAGATGAACTGATTATAATGTAATGAGTGATTACCTTAGAAATCTGGAGATGCTTTGGTGCTGAAAGGAAATTTAGCAAGAAAGTGGGGAAAAAAGAAAAAAGTGGGGAAAAAAAAGTGAAGTTTCTTCTTAGGTGACTAATGTATATAGACTTTCAAAGGGGAAAATTGGTTGAAAGTACTGGCCTGTGTTTATTTATCCATCAGAAATTCTCCCATGTCTAATTCATAGTTTGCAAATCTTTCCAACATGGGACTCAAAAGAATAAT
This sequence comes from Aythya marila, assembly GCF_965140915.1. Lineage (NCBI taxonomy): Eukaryota > Metazoa > Chordata > Aves > Anseriformes > Anatidae > Aythya > Aythya marila. The sequence goes on along the minus strand of NC_139042.1, from coordinate 175,496,188 downwards.
GTTTACTCCGATATACATTATTAAAGAGTTGCAGTAGGTACAGAGCCTTCGTATCAAACTTGTTAACTAAATATTCATTGGTGAATGAGTATTTTCTTATTCTTACTATGTTGCTAAACCCATAGGAAAGAATATAATGCAAAATCTAACAATGTTACTCAAAAAGGAAGCAAGATTATGAGTTAGTAAAGTGTTATGTGAGAAATAGAGAGATGAAAGTTTGCAGAATGCTGCATAAACATACTGGAGTTCTACCAGAAAGTTTATGAGTGTATTTCTGTCTGACTATTTACTAGCCTTTTATTGTAGTCTTGCCCTTCCCTTTAAAAGAGACAGCAAGTGAAAAAACATGAGAAACATGGACATGAGAAAATGAAAATGGAAAGGTATTTTGAAAGCACTTTGTAGTGTCACAGAGATAACACAGTAAGTTCCTTGGGGTACACTGCGTGTGGTAGTTCTGTCCAAATTCTTCCATTTGTTAACAAATGTATACTAAAGAAAAACTGCCTCTTTCATTCATCCAGTCACCAGTTCATTCATTCACTTCGCACAGCTCCTATCAGGCACTGGACTGAATGTAGTGCATCAAATGTTTGTTCCACAGTCCTAAAATATTAGCTAAATAAGCCATCGGTAACCTGACCCCAAGAATGACATCTTGTTATAAATATCCAAAGAAGGAAATGTTTGAAAGCTTGACAGGATAAATCAGCTCCCCTCCATCTCTCTGACACCCCCACATACACACGCGCATGTGTTATACAACATATTAAACATTCAAAACCTTGAATTAGTTTGGTATCTGTCCTCACATTTGCAATTTACATACTGTTTATCACCACAAGTGTACACATATTATGGCTTCCTTTTTATAAATCTTGTCGATAACACGTTTTTGCTGCATGTCACAGTATATAAAGTATCGTTTTGTTTTTGTCAGCAGGCTGCTAAATGACAGGGAAGCGTCTGCAGTGTGCATAAAGCAGCATCTTGTGCTACACCGTAGGTCCCATGTGAGAGCTTACAAGGAGTACATTTAAAGTTACAGCAGCAGTAGAGCTGGAAAAATTGCCAGCAATCATTTGATTGTGATGTGTATTTGTATTTCTTTCTGATGTGCCTGTGTACATGTCAGTGTCAATATTGCATGAAGATCGCTGACAATACCATGCACTCCAGTTAGTGGCCCAGCCTGTAACTTAACTAACCAGTACTGATTCACAGAGAGGATGTTAATAGTTCTGCTTGTTCTGTAAAACATGTAGGAAACCTGATGCTCTTGAAAGGCAGTTTTCCAGTATCACTAGCAATGTGTACCTCTGTATTCAGAAACACATTTCTGAGTTTCAAGGATTTTCTGCACAGGACTAGGCTACAGGACAATAGATTAAGTTTTAGCTACATGCATATAATACAAACACAGAGGATTAACTAAAATATTACAGCAATAGAAATGAAATGAGCATGTTGCTGATTTTTGTTTGCTTATACCAAAAAGTCAGGAAGCTCTTTGCATAATACTTTTTTTTCATTATTATTAAATAAAAGTATAATTTAGAATAGAGGCGTATGGTAAACATCTCTCTTTACTGTCGTAAATTCTACTGGTTTACACTGTGTATAATTCATAGACTTTTAAAGTCAGGGCATTTCAAAGGTCAATTATTTTAATAGTTAGACATAGGTACTTTGTTTCTACTTTGTGTTATTTAACTTAATCTTTCCACCATTTAATGTTGTTACTTGCTTTTTGGCTAGATTAAAGAGCTCTCTGCTATCAACAGCCTCCCATGTAGGTACTTGCCTGGTGTAATCAAGTCCCCTTTTAATCTTTACTTTGATCAGATGGACAGAGACTCCTAAGTCTCTCATTATGAGGCAGGATCTACTGTCCTCTGATTATGTAGTGGTTCCCGTGTTTGTCCTTCTTTCTGGTGTTTTTCACTGGAGCATTCAGAAAATACATGTAATATCCAAAAATGCTTCCATACCTAGGAGTAACTGTCCTCACAGTCTGGATAGGTATTCCTCTGTATATTCACGGGGATGTTGTACTGTTAGTACTGCTTTGGGACCTTGGATTTTCTTGGCTATAATGCTTGCATTATGCTTTCTTACATGGTATCCCTCTTCTGGTTTCACAGATGAGCACTATTTTACTGAATATTAAAATGTTACTTAAATGAAAACACTATAAGAAATGGTCCAGATTACATAATTGTGCCTGGGATTTGCTGTATAGCCTTGTGTCAGCTGCAGCTGTATTAGCAGTCAACTTCTGGTGGTTTCAGATCAGTGAGGGACAACTGGTTTTGTAATCCCAAGACAAATGTTCACATGAATACATTTTATAATCTGGAAGAACTCACTGGGTATTGGTTTAGATCTCAGCTTCAAAGAGTTTGTTTTAGCAAATCAGTGGAGCTGTGTAAAATTTTAGTAGTTGAGGATCTGGCCTACTTTATGTAACAAATTTTGAATTCACTGGGTTGACAATCAGATGTTTTGAAGTCAACCTTTTAAGTCAGAAGAAAAAAGAAGTTGCTCTGGAAATACGTGTCTGTGCTTTATCCTTCTTCCTCCCACTGCCTCCAAAAATACCCTGTTTGCTCTCCGAGAGCAGATGAAGTTTCACAGAACATTTAAAGCAAACAGAGCCATCCTCTCCTAGACACCACACTGATGGAGATACTCATTTTCAGATTCTGGCAGTACGATCCCATTCTCTAACCCCTCCTCTCACAGTCTGTTTTTTCAAGCTCAGATACCCTTACTTCAAGGAATATTTTCTGCCCCAAAGAACTGCTAAACTTGTTTTCACACACATATTTTTACATCTTGGAGGTAGGCACCTGGCAGCCCAGGGATCAAGCTCTGCATGATGTTGGGTGACGATTACGTGGTGTTACTGTTACTGTGGCCCAGGAAAAACCGTAGTGAGGATTTTGCCTTTATTTCAGTGGAATGCCAGTGGCTGCTGAAGACTGCAGGCATAAAATACTTGTCTTATAGCAGTGTTTTCTTCTCGCTACCATCTGTGAAAATGTGAAGCTTTAAACATTTGTCTCATGCATTTATGCGTGGGAGGTGTGATACATTCAGTTTAATAAATGAGTTTTAGCTTGTTTACAGTATATCAGAATTGACTATAATTTGGACACGATGCATCTGTTCTGGAAAATGTCTAGTGTACTTACTTTATAATGGAGTGTGATTATGTTTATACTTGATTTCTCCTGCACAATGAACCATAATTAAAATTTAATTTGTAATCCTTTGGTAATACAGTACGAAGCTGCTGTCAATTAATTGGAAGCAATTAATTCATTAGATAGGAACGAAAGTACCTCAGGAACAATGAATATAGAGAGCAGGACAGTGAAAACATCTGTGGGAGACAGACAAGTGCAGTTCAAGTCTCAGGCCATGGATCGTCTTCTCTAGGACTAGTAATACTTTTGCTACAAAAAGATGTATTTGTAGCTGTGTTTTAAACCTGCTTTTTGCTTTGTGAGCCCCTCCTTGGAATCTAACTCCATTTGTGTATGAGTTGCATTTTGGCTTTAGAAATTTCTGTTTTACAGATTTTGTTTTTAGGCAAAAAATCATTGCCCTACCCTGCAGGGAGGTGGATAATTGAGGAAAGATTCAGAGAAGTAGCAGAGACAGGCAAGCCACTGGGTGTTTCTTCATAACTTGCTTACTTCAGGAAACATTTTTCTCATTCCTGGCTAGAGGTGAATTTTCCAGCCTGGAAAATGGAAAAAGAGATTCAGAGAGGGAAAGGAACAGAGTCTGACTTCCACCAGCACCTCCTTGCAGGTAGGCAGGGAAGCTGAGTGGAAGACTGCAGAGCTGCCTGTCTTAGGGCCAGGCAAGGCACAAAGTCTTCAAATAGATCAATTTACAATTACTCACTTGCAGATCACTCACAATTTGCTTACTGCCTCAAGAGGGGAGGGGATTTAAGCTCTTTCTTATGTACTTCAGTAGTACGGGACTTCATATGAGTCACTTCACATGCATTAACTCTAGCTAATTTCTTAAATACAGAAATGATGAGCTTTCTTTTCATGGTCTGAGTTCTTTTCTGGGGCCTCCTCTGGGCCACCAGTTAGATGCTCATCTCCTTGCTGTCAATGTTGCAGCAAAAAAAGAATTCACATCAGTTACCATCTATACAACTTCCACACGAATGTCCTAATAAATCGATGTGGTAAGCTTGGTGTGACCCATGTAGGCTTCAGGGTGCGGCTTTAGTTGACACAGCCAAGTACCCTAGTTGGTGTTGTTCCTTATGGGAGTACTTATTTCTTAGCCTTAGCCTCTCTTTCTCTCTCTCTTTCCCCCATTTCTATTTGCATCACCCAGAAGACTGGCTGCTAGGCTGATTCCCTGTTTTTCTGTGCTTATCATTTGCATCCTTTGCTCAAAGTAGCCTGGGTGAGCCCTGCTGCTCCTGAAGATGCTGCTCCTGCAGTGACATCCACTATAACAATTTACCTTTACGATTTGATATATATTTTGCATGCTTGGATATCTATTTTTTTTCTATTGAGAGCCTGCAGCTAGTCTAATACAGCTTTGCCCAGTGTATTTTCTGGGTCAAAATTTGCCCTTGCACAAAAAAAAAAAAAAAAGAAAAAAAAAAAAGAAGAGGGAAAAGGCATGGAGTGTAATCCCCTTCACAGTTAAATGCAATATAAGAGACAAGAATAGGCTCTATGCTATGCTAAAAGTAACTGCTAGCCTTCTCAAAAGGGTAAGATAAATGCAGACTGATCTTTCTTTCAGCTAAGCAAGATGAACCCGTGTGGCCTACATCTATATTACCAAGTTATGTGGCAGAGCGGAAGTAGGTCTCCAAAGCCACACAGCTGGTGCCGAGGGCCAAGTGCCCTCCCTATATACATGTATATTTTGGGGTGTGTGAGGGATTTGCTCAGCTTGGCTCGGGTCTGGTCCTCATGTGGACACCAGTGCCACTGCAGGAGAGCGTGAGGTGGGAGCTGAGTGGGAAGCTGGCACCCCAGTAGTGTGCAGCCTTCCTCCAGGGTAAATCCATCTGTGTGTTGCTTTCTGTACTCTGCACCACTGGGAGGCAGCTTATGTCCAGGATCCTCAGCAACTCTGTTTTGTAAAGCAGCCCAGAAAATGTTTTGTGCTTTGGACAAACAGATGCTTTGCAGAAGGACAGAGAGCAGCATTTGATCAAGTGAAATGAAAGCTCCAGTTTTGTTCTGTCTCAGCAAACAGAGAGAAACACATCGCTTCCAGGCCACTCAGTTCATTGTAATTTCCTTTCATATGATTTCTCTGAAGTTCTGGTCACCAATGAAATAGACGTCAGGAAAACAGGGACTCTGTGGGTGACAAGCAGTAGAGCAGAAGTGTGGGCTAAACAGAGATAACTGACTTTTAATTCCCATATGCTTATTGTGTGGATTTTTTATCAAAATACCTTTGTTCACTAGATGCCCCAAATTATGATTTCCTAATGGATAATGTATACCAAAAGCCACTACAGTATGAGAGGGACTGTTTTATACTGCTGAAATTTTGTGGGGAAAAAAAAAAGTCCTTTAGAAGGGAGAGTAGATGGTGAAATTTGCTGTTAAAATACACACAGTGGTACCATGAAGCATTAAATTTTCTTTGGAGCTGCCCACAGACAAACAGTGGTTAGCTGCTCCATGAGGTTTTCCAAAGCCCCCAGGACTAATTCATGTCACACCAGGAGAAAGGGAATGAATAAATTAGTTTTCAGTTTTCAGGGTTGTTGCCAGAATATAGATGTCTAAGAAAGGCCTGAATATGGCAGGTTCTAACTCACAGAGGTATCCAGGTGTCCGGTGTCTGAGAAGGGAGCACAGGAGCATAGCAGGATGCTGTGGTGCTTCCACCAGGGCAGTGCTTAGGAGTTTTCTGAGCTAGCTGATGTATCTATACAGTAGTAGCACAGTGAATGTGCTTTTTTCAATGAATTTGTACTATCACTTTTTCACATTGCCTTAACTTTTAGCTGCTGCAGTGCTCAGGCCTACATTGTACAGTCTGTGGAAAGTACTTGCTTCATTAAAACTGTGCTCATTTCATTGGCTGTTAACTAGGTTTAGCGTTAGGGGACAGAATGATGATACTCTATTTTCGTGTTGTTTCTCCTTCTATATTTGGGTCTTGTGTGTATCTTCTACCACTGTTTACTCTTTTTTCTTCCTCTGAAGTGCCCCATTTAGGCTTCCAAAAAAAAAAAAAAAAAAGGCTCTATCTGTGGTGGTAGCCAACAGAGAGCAGTGGAGACTTCTTTGTGGAAAAAAAGAAAAAGACATAAGGGGAGGCAAAGACCATCTTGAATTGATGACATTGTTCATTTGGGGTCATCACTAGGTGAAATTTCAGTTTACAGTGAAGGAAGAGGGGCATGAGAACATGCAAATGAAATGGAATTTCTTTTCTGAGATGTACAAAAAAAAAAAATCCTTAAAGGAAAATTCATACAGTTAAGATAGACGAGTTCCCTAAAATATCACAGAAATCTCCTTTTGCCTGCCCTCTGTTATGTCTGCATGCAGGTGACTCCATTAGGATTTCTCATTGCTCCTTCAGTATCAGTGCAGCAGCATAGCTGGTGCCAGATACCTTGCAGAAGAAAGGTAACTTTGTGCTTGCTGCCACCGAAAAGTTTTTTTTTTGTTTTTTTTTTTATAACACCCAGAGAACAGTGAATTGGAGCAAAGAAAATGAATCTTTTTGTATTCAGCCACTGTTTCACCATAACTAAACTGGAATTATTCTATCTGCTGGACAGCGGTGCTGTTCTGGCTCAGGAAGGAATGTGCCTATTGAAAACAGTGCTTCAAAGAATATTTTGTCTGCTTTTTATTTACTGTAGTCCCAATTATAACTCATTATACAAAGCCAACCTTTACTTCAGATTGTTTCTTTATTTTTAAGCACTTTAAAAACCTTTTGTCTAACTGTGTTTGTCAATGGAAAGGATATTACTAAGGCTCTGAAACCAAAATTTGGCCCATTTTTAATGGTTTGCATGGTGGAGATACCTACACTAAAAGCTTTTTCTCCCCTTGCTCGAATCATCCCAGAGCATTCATTTTAAATAGTTTTATCTTGCTGTCCTCATGTAAAATGTTACAAGGAAACAAGGAAGAACCCTTGATGAATAAATGACTTGAGCCACAGTACAGTACAGTGAAATACAGGGTTAGCTCTGTGCTGCTGTTACTGTTTTGAAACTGAAGTAAACTGAAACATTTCTGAGTGTGATGGAGTGAGTAAAAATACACAAATTATGTTAGGTTGGTGATGAGTTCTGCTGATAGCAGTTGGTGTCTGAGAGCACATCAGATGACCGGGTTTCATAACAAAGCATAAATTTCGCATGGCGTGTCCTCTCCTCAGGAATTTTGCAGTGTGACTTGAACAGCCTTATTCTGCCAGCTCCGCGGTAATGAAGACTTTGAAAGGGAGAGCCTGATGGAAAATGCTGCCATTCTGAGGGTGCCTTCCTGCCTGTGGACCACTGAGAAAGAAAAGAAGCAGAGCAGTGAAGTTGTGGTAGGAGACAGTATCTGTCTCTGGGCCTATAAATCCAGCAGAGAGCAGAAGAAGGGAAGGTGCATTTATTTTGATTTGTGAACGTTGTTGAGACTAGTACTAGTGCTTTATTTACACACAATTTTGGCATCAGCAGTTGAAAATCTCAAGTATACAGAGTGTCTTGAGAAGCCAATGCAGATACTGGGAAGTAAGGGAGCAATAGATTAGGAAGGCTGGGAGCAAAGAAAGATGAAATAGAAGTATCACATATAAATATTTCAAAATGGTGTTTCATGCCATAGAACTTCCTCATGCTCCCATCTATATACACGTGGAAATCCATGTTAAAAATTCCTCGTTTAATTACCCTTTAATTTCTTTCATTTCGATCGCACCATTGCAACAGAAATAGTGAGGTTACTTCTGCTAATGGCTTCTTACCAACACTTTAATAATGAGGCTTCGCAGTGTCTTAAAATACTTCTAACCCCTCAATAAATAAACTGCCTTTGTTATAATAACAGTAATGCTCTTTAGCACTTATGTAATTTCTTTAATCTACAAGGAGATTTACATTCATTATGTAGTTATATCTTCTGTCAGCCACTGAAGCTGGTAGAGAAAAAGGCAGTGAATTCAAATGACAAGTCTGTGTTTACAGAAGTTGGTATTTTCATGGCTGGCTTGAAACTCTTGAACTACTAGTTTTCAGCACTCCTGCAGTATTTCATTAAAAATGCTTCCACACTGCCATTCTTTCCTCAGATTTGACCTGCATGTTTCTGATTGCCCTCCAGCATATTTTCCTTGACATCTGCTGTCAAGCTAACTGTAGGTAGAAGAAGCTCTGGCTCTTTGGTTCTTCCAGTGGGCTGCTTGACCAAAGACTGGCACTACAGGGAGACCCAGCAGAGGAAAAACAAATAAAGGGCCCTCATAAATTTTTATTGCAACTGGATAAAACTTTTAAGTTTTTTTTTTTGTTGTTTTTTTTTTTTTAGATCTTTCTTTCTTTCTTTCTTTCTTTCTTTCTTTCTTTCTTTCTTTCTTTCTTTCTTTCTTTCTTTCTTTCTTTCTTTCTTTCTCTCTCTCTCTCTCTCTCTCTCTCTCTCTCTCTCTCTCTTTCTTCTCTTTCTTCTCTTTCTTTCTTTCAACAAGAAACTATTTACTGCACTTCATTTATTTATTTGTTCACTTTTAAGGAAAGGTGGTATAAAAGGTCAACTTTTAAAACATTTTTTCATTACTCTTTGCATGTATCTAAATCATTGTGTTGATATATGGAATTGCAGGAAGCATGGTCTGGGTAACTCACGTCTTCATGTTGCCAGTATTCAACAGCCAGCCTGTACCTCTTAAGATGTACTGTGCCTTCTCTGGTAGATGGACAGTCCACAGTGCAGCACAGGTGTTGTATCTGCCAAAAAATACATTTTGGAATTGCAGTTTTCAGAATTCATCTTCCTTCAGAAAGTTTTGCTGTATCAGCTTTCAGCCTCAATTTCAGAGAAAAATGAGTATCTGAAGATTGAAAGTCCTTTTTTTTTTTTTTTTTTTGTCAGTTAAATGCACATAAAATTAATTATTTTCCACTAATTTAGTATCTTTTCAGCCACCTATTTGTTCTTAAAAGACAAAAAAATATGTCACTGGGAACCTTGAAACAAAGTACAGAGTATTTTACACATTTGGCCTGTATAATGTGGACTGGGAATAGTACAGTAATGGGATATAGCAATTGTCTTTAACAATTTTGTTACAAAATGGATGCTTTGTGTGTTAAAAGTTGTAATGCAGTAAGTTTGCCATGCACTTATACGGAGTTGAATAATTATAAGGAATAATTATACATGAATGAAAAATCTTTAACTCCTTACAGAAAGTATTTCAAATTAATTAAGTATATGTATTCATAAATACAGTAAGATGCTGTGATTGATACTGAGTCTTTTTTAAGTTTTCTTTTAGGTATTTTGGGTTTAACAGTTATAAACATTGGTGGATCTGCCATTAGGAATTCAGATTGTGTGAAATAATATTGAGGGTCCATACCCTTACATTAAGTATTCATTTTGTAAGTACGAGAAATATGATTGTAACAGTCAGACCTTTGAAATACTGAGTAAAAGCCTTTTGTAGGTGCAAATAACATCTGTTGTGGGAAGATCCAGCAAAGCATACTCGTTAAAAGTAGACACAAGCAGGAAAATGAGGTCAGGTTCAGCCCCTTAAGCAATTCAGCGGGAGGACTAGTCTTCATTAAGCTGTAGACCAATTATAAAGTCAGGCTTTTAAAGTGCTGTCAGATCTGCCATGGAGGTGACATATATAATCTATCAGTGATCTCAAGCAGATACTTCTTACCTACTAACCATTAACTACAGTGTAGACGTCCCTACCATGAGACATGTTACAAGTACCTAGGGAGATAACAAATAGAAACTATCTGCTGTACTCAGCAGGAGCAAAGGCTTAATATTCTTAACCAGCTGCAAGCAATGCAAACAGTTCATTAACACAGTTGCTTATATAAGGCTTGTTCGTATTTTGTTTTTTTATTAAGCTTTTTACTGTCAGCAGCTCTAAAGCCAGACATTTATGCAAGTGAAAGCGTGGGAAAGCTCTCTGAAGTGTTTCCCCAAATGCCCAGTTACGTCCGAGTTTTGGTTTAGTTTTGCTCTTTCTCTTTGGATGGAGAAATCCTGAGTGGTCATTTATGGGAACTTTAGAAATGCATTATGTATCTATGTAAGTAGAAATAATTTATTTTCCATCATCACAGTGAGTTTAGAATTGATAGAAATGTAAGCAACAACCTGAATTGTGCTGAGATAAAAAGAGAATTTGTCACATTCTGATGTAGAAGTTGATTAGAAGTTCACCTTTGTGCTAATCTGCAGGGACCCAACTTCTTTCTTTTTTTTTTTTATTTATTTTTTTTATTTTTTTTTCTGTAGCCTTAGGATTCATTTGAAATGCCATCTGTTAAATTGCTAAACTCTGCTCAGTGCTTTTGTGAGAGGAAATGTCTGTCTACCAGGAGTTAAAGTAAATTATTTCTATTTATGTTTGTAACCTTGAGAGGTAAGTGGGAATGTCAGCCCTTCTGATTCTGGCATTCTCTTGAGCAAGGCAAGTGATTCTGGCAGCATAATTTTATTTGTCTCTTGTCAGCTCCAGGTGGTTTCCTTAGTCTATATCCGGGATATTTATTCTTACCAGAATTATTTCCTCCTCAGCCGGGCAGATCTGCAGTGTCAGCGTCTCCTAGTTCACACTCTAGTACTGTAATCGACAATCTGAGCAGACAAGATGAATGTAGGCATAAGGAGAAATAATAGAATACCAAAAAACTGAGTTGACAGGACTCAGCAAGTAAGTTAAAAAATGTAGGAAAAGATTCATGAATGGAATTGTGAGTAAGGCAGTCAGATAGTTTCCCCTCCACTTAAGTATTAATAGCGTCCAGAAATTTATACACCATGCCAGTTACTGTAAAATGCTGTAAAAATGTGGGAAATAAAAATGCAGTAATGCGTCTGCTCTTTTGAGTCTGAGTCAAATAATCTCAGAAATATATATGCCTAATGCTGAATTGTGAGGAATTACTGTAAATTATACAAGCCCTTCAATAATTTGCTGTTGCTGTTTCAGGGGAGCAAATTCAAACAAGCAATAGGCATAAATTTGTAGGTAATTCAATTTTCATTTTCCAGCAGTTTTCTTAAATTTTGTTTGAGCTTTCTGTTATATGCTAATGCTAGTATTTGGTGAAATCAATCTCTATACAATTTAACAGCAAGGTAATATACACTGTTAATGACCATCATCTATCTCATCTCAAGATTCTTATTCTATTTCCTTTCAAGATAATCACTATCATTAATGTACCTTAATGAAATGAGATAAATGTGAAGGGTAGGGTCAGCTCATCTGTGGATGTAAATCAGTGCAATCCAATTGATTTCTATCAGCTTGCACCTATTTACAGCTCTTCATAACCTTGTGCAGAGCTTCAGAATTACAGTTAAAGGCTTAATGTACTTTTTGCTCTTAATTTTGACTCATACAGCTAATATGTAGCCATAGTTCAATTAATAAATGGAAAGTACATTTCTGCATCAATGAATAATGTGAAGTTTTATTTTGAAACAGGTAATTTCAAATGGAACTACATCCATACCTAACGATTCATTTAATATTTTATTTGACATCTTACGTTTTAGTAATGAATCAATCAGGAACCAGGAACTGGTTCATACTGTTCACTTGCATTTACTTACTGGTCTACTTCATGATAACCTGCCACTGATATTCTGAATTTTGCAATTTTATATTTTACTTGTTGCTGAGATTAATATCTGATGGATGTGGTGGAAACTTTTAGAATTGCATTTGTGAATTTAGACGCCCATGTTCAGACTTAGTCTTTTTTTTTTGTTTGTTTGAATTGGTTTTGCTGGTTAATTTGAGGCTACATGACCCTGAAAATATAAAAAATCTACTTGAGGGAGGGCCAGCTGAAGTGAGACCATGATTTGTGTTAAACTGTGAATGAAAAGAATTATGCTGCATTTGGTTGCTGAATATCTGATCCAATGTTTGTAACTTTTAGTTAAATTTGTCTTTTCAAACAAGTCTCTACATGGAAATCCTAGCATGAATATGTGATGCTATATTCTGCTTTGTTATAATTAATTGTATCTAATAATAGATTACTTAATCTAATAGTAGATTATTTCAGTTACACTGTTTAGTTATGTGTGTAAGGAGTTACTATCCAATTTCCTGATTGTATTTGCTTTGATAGATGAATAAACATACTATTTTCTTTAGTCACTTCCTATTCATTCTATAGAAAGTGCTGCATACATGACACAAAATAGTGGAGAACTAGGCCTACAATGCCTATAGTTTTATAAGTTCCATTCTATCTTAAAATCTTTCTGATTGTCTCTATATTCCATTTTGATTTTATTCAGTTTTACTCTGTGAGTGCTGAAAACAGCCTGCAGACTGTACCACCTAAACCAGTTTAGAAACAACTGCTGTGTAATAACCGATAAAAGATCACTCTTTCCTCCGAATTGTTATGTAGTTTCCCAATAACTCGATTTTTCCAGGATATCCTGCTTCGGCAAATTTAGCAACATGCTTAATTTAAGCGCACACTGTCTGGCATCAGTAGCATCGATGTGCATGAAGCTAAGTGTCCTGCTGTATGCAGGTTTCTGAAACATAAAGGTTAGAACACAACTAAAAAGATGGTTAGTTGAGAATTTCAAAATGTTATAAAACAGCTGAAATTTGGAGCTCCCTCTCTACAAACTTTAGATATTCTGCTAAACAATCTGTGATTGTGGGAGACAGTGACACTTAATTCTTAAACTTGCATTTTGCTGGGGAGGGAAATGAATCTTAAATATTACTGAATCCTGTAACCCGATAGTTCTAAAAAAGCATCTTAAACTTTGAACTTACATGTTTGGTTACATTGATTTGAAGCTGTTAAATTGAGCATCTGGAATTATTGACTATTACCACTTTGAAAGTAAATGATTCCCAATGGGACCTACTTCAGGGCTGGCATGAATCCAAGATATCAGCCTTCTGACTGCGTGTACCCATGAATCCCTAATCTCATCAAGCAGGTTATTTTAGGGAAGCCTTGTAGATTAGTAACATGATGCCTTGCAATTTCATTAATGAAATCCTGTCAGAATAAATTAATGAATAGCCTATTGATATTTCAGGCTTATTTTATGGCACTGTAATACAGTTGTTTAATAACTCATTGTGCTCACCATTTTCAGTGTTGTTGATGTTAAGTAATAACCAGTGCAGTTACTATGTTATTCAATCTTTCATTTTAACAGTAGTATTGATTTGGTGAAAAGCAGACTTAATACAAAACTCTTTCCTAGCAAACTTGGCTGTTGCAGCCCTGAGAGCACAGAAACATTGCAAGTCCTGCACAAGATTAAAACAAACATGTACTTAAATTTGAGGTTTTGAGAAATGTTCATTTTGTTTTATAATAGCCTTTCTGTGAAGAGTATTATGGCAAAATCATGTCTGGGTTATATTAACCAGGAATACATTTAACTGTCTTTGTGCAAAAGTGCATCATTTTCTACCTATATATATATATATATTTAATAATGTAATTTAATGGTTAGAATTGTAAAATGTTGACTATATTGCACTTGTATTCATCATTAAAGAAGACTGTTAAAATAAGTCAGGAAGGGAGTGGGGGTAAAGGGGACCAATAGTATTAAACATGAGTGATTTACTCTTATTTTCAGAGAGAGTTGAAATAAAATTAGTCTCAGAGTATCTCACACACTCTGAAGTTTGAACGTAGGTGTGAGCAATATTCTGTAAAGATTTAAAAGTATGCTTGTCCAGTTTTTGGCTTAACTTTACAAATCCAGCTTTAATGGGGACTTTCTTTAGGTTTCTGTGAGAGTCTTCTTTATATAACTAATGACTCTGAGAAAGTTAACTAAGAGAAAGAGTTAAGACCTTAGGAGATGAGATAATGAACAACAGATCTTAGGTATGTCTGTTTCTAGAACCTGCATACAAAGTTTAAAAAAAAAAAAAAAAAAAAACCAACAAAAAAAAACATGCTCTGAAAACTAGTGATATCTTCTACTAGTATTTGCATTTGCTGTTTGCACTCTGGTGATTTATGTTACTTTAAATATTCTTTTCAACTCATTTCTTTACTATCATGTGTGAGTGTCTTGTCCAGCCTAAAGAACTGGGTTCTAGGAAGTTCCTCTCCAATCAAAGGTTGAATTCTCGTCTGCATTAAGAAGAAGCAGCTGTGCCAAACCAGGGCAAGTTAACTTACACTACATGCATTCTCAGCAGCATCTTCACTTTGCTACTTCACATGTTTGCTTTTAGGATCTTGGTTTTTCAAATATTCTGAGACGGGCTGGAACTGTGGCAGATTGGTGATCTACTGGGGGAAAACCATATTTTTATATGGAGAGCCATATTCTTTCTCTTGACTGAAATGGCAGTTTGATTTGAAAAATCAGTAATCTGTAATGCAAACCTGGTTTGGTTTTAGTCTTTTATCCCAGCACCTTCAAGGAGTTCTGTCACCTTGTTCCCCACTATTACTATTTTCCAAGTTCTCCCTCTGCTCCTAAAAGGGAGCATTTAATGTGCTCCCTGACTGTAGTTGGCAGCTTTTTTTCCTGGTAAATCAGAATTGGGCTGAGTGAGGATATGTGGAGTTTCTAGCGGCAGAAAGGAAAGGAACATCTACATTGTGTTTCTCTTTAAAATGCCTCTAAAATAAAATAAAGCAAAAAGAGGATAAAATCTGTGATAACACTTTTTTTATGCATGTGCATGTATTGAACTGGTAAATGTGTTAGGAAAAAAGTTGCCAGATCATCCTGTGACTTTGATCTGGCCTTGCTCCTTGTTTCCTTTGTAAGGCTTGATTTTGCTCAGGGACTAAGTTTGCAAAGACTATATTTATTTATTTCCGTAAAGCTTTTCACACCTTAGAAACAATTTTGATGGGATCAAGGCCAGCTTACATAATCTATTTTTCTTTTTTGACTTTGAAGAAGGGAGTAGACAAAATAGAAACAGGAAAGTACTTCACTTTCTACAGCTTTATAAAAGGTATACATAAAGTGTAAGAAGATGCAGTAGCTGAAAGCAGAGTCTGGACAAATTCAGAGTAGAAATAAAGTTCACCTATGTCATGGTGAGATTAAGCAACTCTTGCAAAACCTTGATGTGTCCATTCTCCATGTGCAGGCTAAGAGCATTAAAAATGAGACTTTGTAAAGGACTTGCTTAATCTCATCTGGAAAGAGTCTATTTCCATTAAGAATTACTCTGTAGAATTTTATGACCTGGATTACACAGATCAGAGTGGATTATCATGTTTTACACTTCACAACCTTTAAATCTGTGAATTTACAAGTAATTACTATGCTAACTATCACCTACAGTATTCACTTGAAAATGAAATACTCTAGTAAAAACATTGTAAACAAATAGCTGAAAAGTTGAAATGTGAAAGAAATTTGCTTCAGATGGACAGCGTGTAGAGATGGGCAAAACAGTGTAAGTAGCATCTGCAGGGAGATAGGCAGTCAGAGCCACAAGATCCTACTGCAAACCCCAAGGGAAACAGCTGTTGCTTTTGCTCTGGTTACAACCTTACCTACTGTGGGTAGTTTCACTCCATTGAGGAAAGACCGATGAGTGAGACTAGAGGTCACGCAAAGTCTGAAATTGCAATTATACAAGAATTGCTCTATTTCAGTATCACTTCTCTTGTTGGCACTTGCCACATAAGTGTTTCATGGCTCTTGTTCCAGCAAGCAGCAGTTGCTTCCTCACTCAGCCTGCCTTAAAAATAAATTTCTTCCTGCAGTCATGGGCATCAGCTTGTAGATGAAATACCTACTAATAACGAAGGCCACTGTTGTGGCTAAAACCTTTTTTCTCTTAAAAGCTTACTGTAGTGCCTGCATTGCCCAGGCAAAGATAGGTGGATGACAAAGATTTTCATTACCTTTTGTTTCTTATTGCTGATGTCTTCTGTATCAGAGCAGATTCTTTTGCTTTACTGCAGCTCTGGTCAGAAGAACTTCAAGATAAAGTACATTGAATATGGTCCTTACTTTTACTTTATACTTTGTATATATTTTATTCAAGCTGACTATAGTACTTTCAAATTATTTGAAAATATCTCAGGAAAAAAAAAAAGTATTAATTCTTAATAAATGAATGAGTTTTGATCTTGCAGCAAGAAGAATGCAAAGCGTCAGCATTCCAAATCTGGCCTATCAAACATGTATCCTCATACATTATTCTTTTTGTCATCTTTTGGAAATGTATCCCCAGACTATCTCTGGGAACAAGTACTCCTATTAACATAAGAGTAGTTCCATTTTTTGGTCTCTCTGTGTCCTGGAAGTCATCTAAGAATGTCAAAAGCTAATATTTGTCCCAAACCGGCACTGTTGGTGGCATCAAGAAAATGCTACCCTTGGTTACTTTTTCTCTTGAAGGACTTAAAACACTGTGAAGGGTTTAGAGAAAAAGGATCTACTTCATCTCATACCAATCTTTTCTGCCTTCATTATTTTGAAGTTAATTGTTTGCTTTTGTTTAATGAGGAGACACTTTCACCACATTTTTTATTTTTTATTTTTTTTTTTTTTCCTAAGGGAAGCATGGATTTTTAATGAAAATAAATGTCTGATAAGAGAGTTCATCTAATGTGTATCTGTTTTCTACCTTGCCTGTCTGGCTAAACCACTTTGGATTTCTTTACTTCCACTTTATCTCAGAGAACAATCATCCATGTTGTGACAAGATGAAATCTTGCTCCTTACTCACCTAATTATATGTCATCCCTGTTAACAGTAATTACTGAACCACTGATTTCAGTGGAAAAAGTTTTCCTTCTCATATTAAGCTGATAAAGAAGACCCAAAAGTGTCAGCAATTAAAAAGTAATGGGGGGGGAAAAAAACAATGGTATAGCTGTATAGTTTAATGAACATCTATTTTGCAGGGAAAAAAAGCTCATTTTCTATAAATAAATTTTCATTTGGGCTTTCAGGTTTATCTAATGGTAGTCACATTTTGAGACAGGTGGAGGTGCTGATAACCAAATCTTACCTGAGAGACATTGAGAAGCATGTAACAAGCTGACTGTTAGGACTGCAGTTAAAAAAAAAAAAAAAAAAAAAAAAAAAAAAAAAAAAAAAAAAGACAACAAGAAAGGGGGTGCAAAACCCCAAGAAAATTTATCTTGCTGAGGCTGTTTCTCTTGCAGACTGAATGCATGATACCAGCATAGTTCATGCACTTACTTTCCAAATCCTAACTTATTCGTCTATCTGGAAAAAGCCATATGGTTAGTGCTGTCTTCCAACAGGTTCTTTTGCATGACAAGGCAGCAGTGTACATGTTGCAGCCTGCCATACTAGTTACAGTATGGATATGAGCCTGCACCAGAACCTGTCAAGTTGCAACTGGGTAGAGAGAATAGAGGGTGAAACAGTAACAGTCCTGGTGAAACAGTCCTTGGAAAAGGACGGGAGAACTATATCATAGCCACAGCACATTAAGAACCCAACTGTCCAGTGGAGGAAGACCATTGTATTTCTTATTTGTGACATGGTTCCTTTCATCCCTGAGTGGTCTGCTTGTAACAAGGACTTGTCTTAGTCTTAGAAATGCTTCCTGACAATGTGATGAATTAATGCCTATATCTTGTTTCCCTTTAAAGAAACGGCAAAAAGTCAGTTGCTAATTACTCTCTATTTCAGTAGTCCAGTTGAAGTCCAAGGAGAGTGCAGTGAAGATAGCTTCTTATCTATCCAAATGTATAGCCCTTTCTTAGTCATTCTGTTACTAATTTCTTATTTAACAAGAAATCTTTGTGAGCTTTTTAGTCTGAAGCCAAATAATACATTTGTTTTTGCTTTGAGCTGTGTTTTTCTTTATGTAACAACATGATTGCTGTAAAGATGGCTGAAGCTCATCTGAAATTTTTAAAATTTGAGTGCACAACTCAGAATGCTCATCACAAATAAACTTTAAACAAGCAAAATGGGAGATTTCCGGGAAAAAAAAAAAGCCAATATATTTTAAATCATCCAATACAGAAGTCTGTTTCAGACTAATTTTGTGGTTTAGCTTGAATCATATTCCTGGAGTTAATCCTGCTGGAAGGAACTCTATATTCAGCTTTCTTCAGTTACCTGAAACTCAAGAGAAGTTTCAAAGCAGCCATTTTAGTCAGTCATCATGTGAATGTGCATGAGCACTCATTGGCCTTGATTTAATCCATGTGAAGGTAATACAAAATCTTTTAAATGACTTCAAAGCATTTGGATCAGGCATAGCGGAAAGCTGCATGTTGAATTTCAACAAATCCAATGAAAACATTTCAAGATTTTGGCAGAGCTATTCTAAGTTCCATATTTATACGTATAAAGGCTATTTAAAATGTTCGTTCCACCCCAAAATGGAATTTTACGTCACATCACATTTTTTGATTCATAATCTTTGTACATGTATATTTCTAGTATTTTATTTTATATATTTTTTAGATCAGATAGTAGAGCAAGAAGATATGGCATAGATACTGAAAGCTTCTGCAAAAAGCATAGATACCTATGAATGCACTGGAGACAGCTTTTTAGCGGAGGTTCTAGTTGGACTGTAGTACTCTGCTGAACCCTCTGTTCATGAATAAAGCAGAAGGGGTCAGGGGCAGCTAATGGCAGTGTTGGCTTGACCATGAATTTAAGAGCTTAAACTTCTGAGAGAAGAGAAAAAGATGCTCCAGTTCCTCAATTCTCTTTGTGGCCATTCACTGGACTTACTCCAGTATGTCTTCTCAGTTCTGGGGAGGCCAGCACTGGACGTGGCCCTCTTCGCACAAGCGCAGAGGGAAACAGCCTGTTGATATCCTGTGAAGGGCAGCATAATTCCATCAGGTATATCAGCCTCCTCCTCATTTTGTATAGCCTGCAAACTTTCCGAGTCTCAACCTTCTTTGCATTGATGTTTAGCTGTGAAATGTGCTTCCAGGTCTCTGTACCTAGCAGAGTTCAAGGATAAAGAGGTACAACCTTCCCCAGAGAAGGTTCAAGTCAGGGTCTATGTAAGCAACATCAAACAAGTAGTTACCAGTGATGTAACAATGTCCTAAGTACTGAGTGCATGGGACTACATGTGAGGGTACCAAGACTGCTGATGGATATCATCGTGAGGCTGCTCTCTGTCATCCTGGAAAGGTCAGGGAAAGTGGGGAGATCACTGATAACTTGTGAAAGGCAAACATTATGTCCATCTGCCAAAGGAGGAAGGAGGGCCCAGGAAGCTCCAGGCTGAACAGTCTGTGGGAAGTCTGTGGAGCATGTCCTCCTGGAAGGTTGGGGCTCCTCATGCAAGAGAGATGCTGACTGACTGCAGTGCCACTGTGAGGAGAAGGGGGCAGGAGCATGGGAGATACAAGGAGAGGCTGAGGAAGTTCTGTTTTCTCTGAAGAGAAGGCTATAAAGTATCTGACTGTTTTTTAAAGTTACCTAAATGGAAGAGTATAGAGAAGATGGGGCCAGACTCCTCTCAGAGGTAACAGTGACAGGATAGGAAGGAAACAGTTTTTGTTGAAGCAAGGAAAATTCAGACTAGATTTTGGAGGGGGAAAAAAAAAAAGAGGAAGTACTGGGTGCTTAGGCACTGAAACAGACAACCAGGAGAAGTTGTGCAATCTCCATGTTTGGAGGCTTTTGAAACTCAGCTGACCCTGAGCAACCTGATCACATTGAAGTTAGCCCTGCCTTGAGCAGGAGTTTAGATTAAGTCATCTCCAGAGGTTCCTTACAACCTAAATTATTGTACACTTTCAGGAGAAGTACAAAAATAAGAAAATAGTTAAAATTCATTCTTTCATATTATTGCTTGTGCTTTTTATTTAGAATAAAGATTCACTTGTAGAACAGCTGAATTCCAGTCAGTATAACAAGAAATTTGAAAACTGGTTTTGAAAAAGAGGAACTGGATTTCTGTGAGGGGCAGATCTCCTACCTGCTCTGAAATGTAACCTTTGGGGAAATTAAAGAGATGACTCAATGTAATGCACAGTGTGCCTGTACAACCAGTAAATCAAAAGGGACAGGGTCACAGTGCATTCTTTTGTCTCTTATCTGGCAGAGGATTTCGTTTTCAGTTGCAGTACAGAACAAGGAATGGAATTTCAGTTCACAAATGTGGCAGACTACTGACTGAACAGCCTTCGAAAGAAGACAGAAAAAATCTTTAAACGTTACAGGAGATAAACACAAACATGTGGGTGTTTCTGTTTGTTTTTTGTTGGTTTGTTTGCTTTGTTGTTTTTTTTTTTTGGTGTTTTTTTTTTTTTGTTTGTTTGTTTTTTTAGCAGATCACCTGCATTGTCGTGTTGAGATAATGTTGAGATTTCTCATTAGGTTGCTACATGTGTTATAAATATATGATTTTGTGAACGTTTCTGATTCATAGGTTTTGAAATGAAGACCTAAATGTAGATGTCCCAGATAGCAACCAATAGTGAATGACATAAGGTTGATCTGTACATAGGAAAGCAGTACTTATATCTAGATTACAACGAGTTGAACAAAATGTGAAAATTCAGTTTTACAAATCTGTCGCTATTGATTTTGTAAACAAGTGATGTTAACAGAAGGAGATCGCTTATATTTTTGAAATCTCTAGGCATATTTATTTTAACAATATATCAGTGAAAGCCAAACATAAATGAAGGTAACCTTCAAAAAGATGAATATAGGTGCTGGGTGTCTCTGAAAATCCCCCCGGTTTTGCTTTATGATTCATATAAAATATTATTTTAGTAATATTTAAAGCATTATTAAAATGAAATCAGAGTATGCTTTATCAGTTGTGAACTCTTTTTGCTACATTAGGTAGGCACTAGAAAGTCAGTATGATATTAATATATTGGGTTGGCCCACCAGGCACCCACCTAGTCACTCTCTCACTCCCCCTTCTCAACAGGGTGGGGGAGGAAAATAAGATGGACAAACTCGTAGGTTGAGATAAAGGCGGTGTCATTAAAAAAAGCAAAAGCCATGCATGGAAGCAAAGCAAAAGGAGGAAATTTATTCCCTGCCTCTTGCTCACTTCCAGCCTACTGGCCTTTTGAGAAGGATTTGGAGACACAGCCTTGATGCTGTGAGAGCAATACTCAGCAAAAGCCAGAATATTGGTATGTTATCAACACAGTAATAGCTACAAATGCGAAGCACAGTCCTGTATGGCTGCTATGAGCAAAGTTACATCCATTCCAACCAGAACCAGTGCATATACCAAAAGGAGGTGTTTGGTATTATGTCTGATTTAATGATCAGCTTCAGATATATTTTTCTGTTTGTATATGAGCATTTGGAAAAGATGTTTTAGAAAACACAAAGGGACATTTTATATTTGACATACAGCTAGTGAAATACTCATTTAGAAAAAATAATCATTTTATTTATTTATTTTTTTTTAATTTATGTATTTAAATTTTGATTACAAATGGGATTTACAAGTCCTGAAATATGATAATGTATTCATACTCCACTTCTAGCCAGCAGTTTCTATTGATTAGTTCTCATAGCATTTTACTGCTTTCCACTTTCACAGTGGCATACTCCTCACTGCAAGAAGGGAGCTGTTTATTATCATCTTTTTTAAACAAACAAAACAAAAAACAAACACAAAATATTCTTATACAAGGCTTAAAAGATACATTTTTAGCAGAAGAATTACATTCAGCCTCATCTTTTTCAGAGCAGGCACTTCCAACCATTCTCACATCCTAAAAAACTGGTTTCAGACTGCAAAGAGAATTTTTGTGGTGGTTGTTTCTGAGCAGAGAGGTTTTTAATTACTCTGCAGAGCCTCCCAGCAGCCTTCTATTTCCTCAATTCATCATTGTAGAATATCAGTTTAATTAAAAAATCTCCCACATAATCAATAAGGAAATACTTGAAAAATAAATGTAAACATTACATTCCTGAATCCTTACAGACATCTAATGTTAGGATCGCAAGGTATTTGTATTAATGACACTATTTGCTTCAGCCAGTATATGTGGGTGATAACTTTCTCACACTATAAAATTATTTCTGGATGAGATTATCATTGAACAGTAGTTCTTTGATATGTTTTCCATCATAAGCATCAGACAAAGATAGAACATCTACTCTGTAGTTTATTTGATTCTGTGTATATCTGCCCTGATAGCCATCTGTTCAACTTTAGATTTAACTTATTTTTTAATGAAATCTTAATTGCAGTTTACTAATTCCTATAAAAATTTCTTACTGACAACGATTTATCATGTAACCTTTTACATTATTCAGATATTCAGATATACATATTTTTCAACCTTACATCCTAAACAAAATATATTTTTTTCAGTTAGAATTATATAATAATCTCTATATTTTTCCATAGTCTCACTGGTTTTAGTTGCAGTTTGGGAAGTATATAGACTTGCAAGGACAATTTATGGGCATTAGACTGGTTTAGTAATAATATATAATTCTAATAACTGAACTCAGACCTCCAGAAGATGATTTGTCTCATCCTGAGATGATGTTGTGAGTTAACTCTGGAAGGTAGCATTAGTGTGTTATCGGCACTGTTTTGGACACATCATCTAAAAGACAGCACCATATGGGCTGCTATGAGGAAAATTAACTCCATCCCAGCCAACCTGGTACAGATGTCTAAGATAAGTCAGATAAATTGCATCTCTTGCATCTCTAAAGTGCTTATTTCTCCTCCATTGATGATGGAAAGAAATTAACTGTTATAGGGGATTCTAGAATTACCATCTGAAATTGAGACTTCTTAAAAAAGTCTAAAGTTACATGATATGAATCCCAGCATTTGTAACTAACTGCCCCTAAAGATATAGCTAAAAACTAATTGTCTGGGTATCAAATATGCACACATATATACCTAGCTCTCTCCATTGTTTGATAGCATGGGAAAAAATAGAAGAATATTCTTTATGAGGATGAAGTTCACACCAAAATTTCTGTCTTTTCTCCGTTTATGTGTCTTAAAGTTGTATTACAAATGATAGTGCTTGAACATATGTTTGCAGTGTGTGGTTCTGCCATATGCCTATCTTCTGATAATTCATTTTGAAGTCATTAAAAGAAGGCTGTATTGTAAAGTGGACAGGGGCGACCTTATTGCACTCTACAGGTACCTTAAAGGAGGCTGTAGCAAGGTGGGGATTGGTCTATTCTCCCATGTGCCTGGCAACAGGATGAGGCTAAAGTTGCACTAGGGGAGGTTTAGGTTGGATGTTAGGAAAAACTTCTTTACTGAAAGGGTTGTGAGGCATTGGAATGGGCTGCCCAGGGAAGTGGTTGAGTCACCATCCCTGGAGGTCTTTAAAAGATGTTTAGATGTAGAGCTCAGTGATATGGTTTAGTGGAGGACTGGTTAGTGTTAGGTCAGAGGTTGGACTTGGTGATCTTGGAGGTCTCTTCCAACCTAGATGATCCTGTGATTCTGTGATAATATGCAATATGTTGAGCTATGTTGATTTTAGGATCAAATCCTTAAACAATTTCTGACAATTTGTCCCCTTTGTTTCAATGATAATTTTATGTACATGCTGAGTAGGGTAAGGACAAGAGAATATAGTAGTAAGCACAATGCAGAGCAAATCTGTAGCAGATCCAGTGTTGAACTCTTTGGGGCTGTATGTTCTGTATGGTACAGATGATGGTCAAGTAGTTGTAATCAAGGTGTTTGCTTTGGCAGACGAGTGAAAGAACAGACTGTCTTCTTCCCTGCATTTTCCATCTGAAATCCTCTGCCATGATTATATGCCAGCTCTTGTCAACTGACTGGCCCTAGACCCAGTTGTTCTTTATATACCAATTTCAAGTAATATAGTAAAGAAGCAATCTCCTCAATTTGTATATTGCTTGAAGTCTAGTTCTTTTCCATCTGTTCTGCAATCTGCTGCTGTTGTTATATTATGAGACAAGTCAACCAAGTCCTTAGGCTGGCTTCTGAGTTTTCATGACACTATTTGCTCCATTTTTTCCGCAAAAGTACCTGTAAGCACGGTATATTTTTTATTCTGAACAATTCCAACAGTTTCTATATCTCAAGTCTGGTATTATGGACTACAGCAGGGCTGATATGCACTAGTCATCTTCCATAGATATGAAACCAATCATACATAACAGAAAAAATATTTCCTGTTCTGTTGCACCTGTAAATGACTTTAAAGAATAACTTTTTCTTATCTGAGAGTTTCCTAATTCATTTTGATTTAGGCCAAGAGTATCGTCTATGTGTATACAGACTGTAGAACTTGGACAACATTTTGGAAAAAAACATTTACAGGTAAAATGTTTTAGAAGGTCATTATTTAGAGTTCCTTCTTTGGCTGTATCAAATTGAAATATCCATCTTCCATGTGAATAAAGTCTCACTCTCTCTCTTTCTTTTAGGCTGAATTATTGTTTCTGCAGATACAGTTCTTTCAAAAGCATAGTAAGGGTGACATGTTAATACCATTTTTGTTTTTCATAAGACCCCGCATATTCATCTCTACCATTGCATAACGATGTTCCAAACTGTCATATTCCTTCAAGTCTCTATTAAAATATTCTTCCAATTCCTTGAACAAACTGTAGTTTCAGCCTCCTTTTATCTACACGTGCAGCAAAGCATCTGTAAGCAGCTAGACACACTAAAATAACATTATAGAAAGCATATATTCCTTTGTCTGAAATGAAGGTTTTAGTTGAATGCTTTTCAAGGAAGGATGCATCTCTCTTTTTCATTTTGTAGTGAAACTTATTCTGAAATGCTGAGATTCTGGACAATTGAATCTTTACAAGAGGAGTAGCAAAATACATCTGAATCTAAACACTTTTCTAAAACCAATAGAGGATTGTGACAATAGCAATTCCATTTTTGGCTCTCACCTTTCTTCCTATTCAAATATTTTGTACTTGAAATCTATTTATGAGTTTACATATGCTCATCTTGTCATCTCCCTCCTATCAAATTAAGTCAGTCCAGTTTCCTCTTTTCTCTTCCTTCTTTTAAATATATATTTTTTGATATTATTCTTCTCCTATTGCATTTCACTTTCACTGGTTTTGGCTGATTGATTATCACTCCATGGTCCTTGTCAAATTCAGTGTGTAACATCTTTGCATGTCAAGTGATCCCAACACCCACTGGAGGAATCCATGGCACAGATGTAAGAGCCATTAGTGTTCATGAAGGTATCACCTGAGCATCAGACACAAGCATCTAGTTTGTGTCTAGAAAGTTACTAGTCGAGAAAGTTACTAGTTACTGTGTCTAGAAAGTCACTAGTAAGTTTCCCCAGGGGCCTCTGCTCCACTTTTTAGGCTTTGCCCATATACAACATGATCCTATAACAACAAGATCCTATAGGAGACTGATTAAGTTTTCAGTTAACTTTACTGTTATCATTTTGACTTGTTCTATCTCTCAATGTCAAAAAATAAATCAAAAAAACTCATATGCTGCATTAATAATATATGCCTATGTGCATCGTTAACTTTTGTATTATTTATATTATTTTAAAACACTTACATTTGTCTTATTTTGTGGAGGATATTTAACAAATACTTAACTCTGTAGTGATGTGAAGAAAAAAAAAATGAAGTGCTCTCTTCCTTCTTCAGACTGTTTAGGACTGTGTTATATGGATGAGGTTTTCCCAGAACAGAAAGAGACCTTCTGAACTAGAAGACCAGAGCAGTGAGCTGTAAAGTGAACTCAGTTTCTAGCACCCTTTTAAATTTTGTTTAGATATTTAAGTTGGGTAAGCTTTGTTTGTGAGATATATAGTTTTAAATAAATGTTTTAATTTTATTTTAAATAAAATTAAATCTTTACAATTTATGCAAGGAAAGCCTTGAGCAATCTGATTTAATGTCAATTAGCCCTGTTGAGGGGGTGGACAAGATCATCTCTTGAATTTCATTCCAACCCTTTTTTTTTTTTTTTTTCTGTGATTTTACCTACTCTGTTTAATTACTACTAATTGCTTATTTGGTGGATCTTTCAATATTCTAATAGATACTTAAGAAATCTTCACCTTACCCTGAAACTTTCATATATTCCAATCTCCATTCTACAAATACAGCCAACACCCCACAAGCTCCGCTTCAGGTATTACTTACTCAGTGTTCCTTTTATAGAGCACTTCTGCAATTCAAAGTAGATGGATTCTGCCCATGCTATCCATCCATTCAGTTTCAGATGTTATGACCTACTGTCTTATTCCTGACTCATTCATTTATAATATTAGTTATCTTTACAGAGGAAAACAAACAAACAAACAAACAAAAAAAAAAACCACAAAGAACTACTTCTAAAATATTGGCACAGAATCACCTGTTCTACAACCTTGACACTATTGAACTATTATTCACAATTTTAATGATCATGATACAAAATCCCAGATTGGTCCAGATAATTAAAAACAGTCATTAAAAGTCCTATACAATCTATGTTACACTCTCTCTGAGAACTTTGCTTACATGATCTGAGTTTGGTTCATAAGTTAACATGAGAAGTTTCTTGTGAAACAATAATTAAAAGGAAAATAGAAAACTGGTAAATTGATTTTGATACTTTACAGATATAATTAAGCCTCAAGTTCCCTTGACTTTTACCATAGGATGAATGTTTTCCTATCTGTAGTTAAGCTTTTAATCTTCTAAAGGCATACCTGACCTTATTTTGTGTTGTAGTTTGAAGTAGAAATACATTTTTCTGAAAGAAAAATGTTGCAAAACAAATTCTATTCCAAAGTGATTTGGACAAGTTTTTTCAGTCTCACAAGAATTTTGGCAAATTAAAAGAATTTTCTGTCCTGAACCAGCAAAAGATATTAAAATCTTGAAAATGCTTATGATATAAAAGTTTAGAACGAAAGATGGAATAATTATAGAAACAGATTAAAAAAAAAAATCTAGCTAAATATTTCTAAGAATAAATAACGTAAATTTCAAACCCAACCCTGAGGTAATTTTCAATTTTGAGAAATGGAAGGCTTTATGTTTTGAAAATATGCTGCAAATATGCTTATATTTTCATTTTTTTTCCCCCAGTCCATTAAAAGCAATATTTTCCTTTAAGTGATTCCATACTATGTATGACCTGCCATTTGATAATAATAAATTTTTCTTGATCGTCTTTTTCTCATAACTTTGACTACTATTTTGACTACACAGACTATGTCTGTGCAGCTTCAGATACTCTGATGTCTCTGCAGCAAAATTCTGGAAACAAAAATGTCAAAACAAAAACTTACCACACTGTACTGATGTATTGGAGAAAGTACCCTATTTAGCAGCAGTAACACTCCTCCACCTCAAGTTAACATAAGTTTGATGCAAAGTGTAAGGTGAGTCATATGTCATATCTCCCTCGCTTTACAAATTGGCATCCATATGCAGATTGCATTCATCTGGATTTACAATTCTCAAAACCACATCCAGCGGGTTGCTTTTCAAAGCTAACGCTGATCCAGCCTCAAGTGTAGTGAAGCACTTTGTCTCATTCCAGTCACAAAAGTCACAAGAAGTTCTTGCAGTGTCTTCCAGTGTTCAGTGAAACACTAGGAGTCCCCTAGTCCATGCAGAAAGGACAGTCCTTTGGTTACTTGTCATTCAGTTGCATGGTATGAGTACAGCTTCCTGAAAATAAAGTGTTCATAGAATTGTAGAATCATAAAATCATATTTTGAGTTGGAAGGGACCTACAAGGATCATCACTGGTCCAGCTCCTGGTTCCCAGGATCAACCAAAAAATCAGACCATGTGTCTAAGAGCATTGTCCAAATGCTTCTTGAACTCTGCCAGGCGCTGTGATGACTTTCTTGGGCAGCCTGTCCCAGTGCCCGACCACCCTCTGGGTGCAGAACCTTTCCCTAACCCCCAGCCTGACCCTCCCCTGTCCCATCTCCATGCCATTCCCTTGAGTCCTGTCGCTGTCCCGAGAGAGCAGAACCCAG
Source organism: Aythya marila (assembly GCF_965140915.1). Classification (NCBI taxonomy): domain Eukaryota; kingdom Metazoa; phylum Chordata; class Aves; order Anseriformes; family Anatidae; genus Aythya; species Aythya marila. Next base: position 175,468,035 of record NC_139042.1, on the reverse strand, counting down.
CGCCTGCCCCTCCGCTCCCCTCGTGAGGGAGCTGCAGGCTGCCATGAGGCCTCCCCTCAGCCTGCTCTGCTCTGGGCTGAGCAAACCAAGGGACCTCAGCTGCTCCTCATAGGTCTTCCCCCCTTGAGCCTGCACCATCTTTGAGGCCCTCCTTTTGAAACGCTCTGATAGTTTTATGTCGTTCTTATATTGTGGTGCCCCAATACTGCACACAGTACTCGAGGTGAGGCTGTACCAGCATAGAGTGGAACAATCACCTTCCTCAACCATCTAAACTAACTTAAACTTCCCAAATGCCTGTTATATACCTTAGTTTCTGTTATTTTCAATTTCTAGTAACTATTTTTTTTAAATATTGCTTGCCAAAAAATTATCTGAATTCAGATGAAGCAAACCTATAACATTCAAAAAAAGTTAGACATTAAAAAAATCCACATATTTACATTTTTCTAAATTTTAGAAACTCAGTATACATTTTTCATCAATGTTTATGTGTGTAATCTAGCTTGCTGTTTAACAGCTTGTTGAAAATAGGCAATTGTCCTTCTCCATATGCATATAGGAAGGGCTAAGACTGCAAACTTGTATGTCTGTGGTGTGGTATAGAGTGGTGAGCCACGATCGGATTTAAACCCTCAAAAAAAACACTCAAGGCCAGTTGTCCTGTTTGTGCTCCTGGGCATTTGGGATCTTTTTACTGAAAAACTATTTTGATATCATAATATAGAGGCAAATAGAGTGAATCAAATAAGACATATCCGGTACCAGCTCATACACAGACCCGTTGATTACTTACAGAAATTTTCTAGCCTATTCAAAGAGATACTAAAAAATGAAACAATTCTTTTAACTTGTTTGATTAGCCACTAAAACAATTCTCACTGAACAAATAATTTAGCAGAATGTAAATCTCTTTATCCTCTCCCATAGTGTTAAACAGGCCTGTAAAAAAGGCAAGAGACAACCCTTCATGTCATTGATGTCATTTATGTCATTCAGGAAAATAATTTACACAGTTGTTATAGAGTTTAAGTGGAAGTATAAGTGGCTACAAATAAACTGCTGCAGTGATTGTGCCTGTGTGAGTGTGGAGGGAAGTTCATAGGACTGTGATGTAAGTTAATGTGAGCCTTCATCTGTTAGCACAGTAGCTGTAGAAGTGTTTCAGGCAACCTGCCCTTGGCTGAGTAGTGTAACCATTACTTGCTGCTGACATGCTAAATGCTCTCTTCAACTTTTTTGTTTTGTTTTGTTTTGTTTTTTCTGGCTAAACAGAATATACCTGTAGTGATATACAATGCACAAGAACAGCAAAGAGCTTGGAAAATATGAACAATAATCCCATGGGTATAATACATTTGAGTAATCAAACAATTTGTCAAACTCTGTTGTCTGTCATCTTTTGTGTTTTTTTCTCAGACTATCTCATCTGTAGGAAGGGCTTTGTAGTGGAACCTCTAGGAGTAGTACGGCATTCTACACTGAAGCACTTAGCACAGTGATGGGGAACATTGCTCATCTGTGAGATGAGAAATCTGGGTTCAGTTCCCAGTGCAGCCACTAATGCTCTCTGATTTTGTGTCATTTAAAGTTTGGCTTAAAAAAAGTGATGTAGGTGTATCAGATTCTGACATCTAAACTCCCTGGGAGTATGTCAGCACTCATGAAGATTACCTGCAGTGGAAGGAACTATATTAAGGACAATAATATGTTTTAAAGCCTGTGTTAACTGGTCTCAGGATGCTGACTTACTTGAGTAACTTACTCAAAGTAAAGTAACTTACTTTAAGCATCTTTATTACCCTATACTTTTGATCTAATCCAGACTCCTGTCCTGAGTTTCTCCCTGTAGCCTATACAGAGGCTCATATGATGGCTAGAAAAGACTGTTTTGGTTTAACCCAGCAGGCAGCTGAGCACCCCACTGCCATTCACTCCCTCCCTCCTGTCTCTATGTGATGGGGGAGAGAATCAGAAAAAGGTAAAACTCACGTGTTGAGATAAAGGTGAATGAACAGAAAAGGAAGTGATAATAAGAATAAACAATAATAATAATAGAATATACACAACAAATGATGCACAGTGCAATTGCTTACCACCTGCCACCTGATGCCCAGCAAGTTGGCAAATAGTGGCAGCCCTCCTGGCTAACTCCCCCCAGTTTTATTGTTCAGCATGACTCATAGAATACCCCTTTGGCCAGTTTGAGTCAGCTGTCCTGCTTCTGTTCCTGAACAGCTTCTTGTGCTCCCCCAGCCTCCTCACTGGTAGAGCTGTGTGAGAAGCTGAAAAGTCCTTGGCTTAGTGTGAGCACTGCTCTACAACAGCTAACGCATCAATGTGTTACCAGCATTATTATCATCTTAAATCCAAAACACAGCACCATACCAGCTTCTATGAAAAAAAAAATAAATAATTAACTGCTCTAAAACTGGAAGAAAGCAAGTTCCTTTTTCATATGTGGAAGTTGTGAAGAGGTACCCCACTCAAATCCAGCAAAAGTAGTATGAGACATATATCTTCAGTTATCCTTCACCAGAATAGGCTGAAACATGTATTTCTCATCCTCTTTTCTTATGGGTTCTGATAGTGAGATGCAGTTCTCTAACCTGGAAAGAGATTGAACCAGTATTCCTTGGATGAGTGATTGTATCTCATGCGTTTCCTACCATTTAAGTTAGGTACATACACCTCTCTACATTAACAGACAGAAATATGGTTGCTGTGTTTTTCAGTGTTTGCTGCATTTTCCAATGGGCCTTGTCTACTAGGCAGGCTAGCAAAACACTTAGCAGATGGAGCTCTGCAGGCAAACCAAGTGGAGGAATAACTGCTTCACTGATATCAATCAATACAGATGTAAGCCAGAAGCCAAAATGCTTATTTCTGTGGCTAGTGAGACGCGCCTGTACATGCCTAGCAGCAGAACTTTAAATGGCTTGGGAGGGCTTGGGAGCTTGAAAGACTAAGTCCCCAGAGTATGTTAGGCAGCCCTTGGGCCTGTAGGCTGATGAGCAGAAGTTTTCAGAATTACAGGTGTGGTGCCTGATTTCCGAAAACATGTATAAATAAGTTACTAACAAACAGTGTTCAGCTGCAGCCTCAGTTCATTAGTCTCAGGTGTTCTGCACTGTGCTGTGGATCTGTCTCAGGAAAGAGCCTGCTATGGTCTAGCCGTTACTAAATCCTGGTTTTATTGTGCCTTGTAGATTAGCCTGCTGAGCCTCTAGTAGCAGTTACCTCATTGATGCCTTGTCAAGCCAAATATGTGGTTCAGTGCCTCTTAATGTTCTCCGTTCTGGTGTCATTGAAAAAGTGTCATCTGAACCTCCAAAGTATTCACTGGGAATGGTTGGTTACTGTGTGACTAGGTGTTGTGCTGTCTGTACTGTTGGCAGGTAGCTATGTGTTAACACCACTTTCGTTATGGTGTGCCAGTTTATAGGTCAGCAGATCCTGTCTTTGCATCTTCCGGTTCCAGATGACTCCAGTTTCTGGCAGCAGAGGGGTAGTTTTTCAGCTGAGCAAAGTGCTACCATGTTTCTCATTTGCCATTCTGTCATTTTAGAGTGCAAAATATGGATCAGGAACTGTATCTACGGTCTTTTTTGTATGTTTTCAGTTATTCTGACACTCTTTGCCTCTGCTAAATCAAGAAGCTTGTGATGACATGTCAAAACACACATCTTTTCAGACTGTGTGAACCCCCATGCTGTCACTTGTTGGCCATCGTCAACACGTTCCACTTTGTCAGGTGCACTGAAGAAGATGAATTCAGTGAATTGACTATTTAGGGGGAATACCAGACAGTAAAACTGCCTCATAAGAGCATGTATCAGACTGCAGAACATGTACAGACTTTTAATCACTTTTCATAAGATAGAAGACAGCTAGGCCTGCACTCCTTTTGGAAGAGCCTCAAGCTACTACTTCATGGGTGCATGGGTGCTGTTCCTGTAGACTCTGTACAGAACATGCTGTGTGCTGTGCCTTAGATACTCTGGAGTATGCAAAAAGCCATCTGAAAAATTGTTAAAATGCACCAACGCCCTGTAGCCATTAAATGTCTACAATGAGGCAACTACAACTTCCCATAAATGTCAACATTCTCTTTGCAGTCCATTTAGATCTAGGTTCAGTTCAGATGTGTCTGGATTGTCAGATGTGTCATGGGATTTACTGGAGTTCCAGATCCATCTGGATTATCAGCTGGAGACCAGGATACGTCACAGCATCTGGAATGATGTAGTCACCTAGGTTTAACAATGGCTTTTGGTATATGAACGTAGTGTTTTGACACAGTAGCCATCCTGCAGTAACAAAAGGTATACAACTCTTTCACCTAGCACATCTACAGTAGAGTAAGGACAAATTGTGCTCTAATCTTCACTTGCTATCTTGTTGAAGGCTCCATTGAGAGTTTGGATCCCTGACTTATGCTTAAATGTAAGTGCCTAAATTCATGGGATGGTCAGGAAGACACCACCTCAGCCTTGAGTTTTGGCTGTGGCTTTTCTTTCAGTGCCTGTAACATTGTTGATAGCATCACAGTGGTTCATACATCTGTATCCATCTTAAAAGTGCTCTGTGTGCTTTCAGACTGTTAATCATTTTGGAGGCTGCTGAAGTGTCATCCTTCTTTAAAAAAAAAAAAATAAATAAAAATTGAAATCTCTTTTTTCTGTGAAAAATTGCTCTGGGGGAAGTGCTATTGTTTCCCTCTTTGTCTGATCTGGGCACACTCTGGTATGAACTCCAAAAAGTGATGAAATACATGGTGCTTCTACATCATTTTCTGATTGCCTGTTATTAACTTACCTTTTGCAACAACATGGATGTAGACATCACAAGATGATGATGTTTTTGGGACTATTTTAGAACTATGTCTTTCTACTTCGTCTCTTCATCTCTCTCCCCCTCCCCCCCTCCCCTTTTTTATTTTTGTATTTTATTTTGTCTTTTGGTTCCTTTGCTTTATCTTGTTGTATGAAAAAGGCGGTCTGCCTTCCACAGGCTTTGGCCTGGAAAGAGCAGTTTCCATTGCTTAGCAGCTTCCAGTTTTATTATCAAAGATTAATAGTAGGTTTGTCCCAAATCCCAGTTACAAGCTTGTCCTTTATCTATAGCTTTCACAAGCATGGGCTCCTCAGCCTTTAATTATTTAGTTATCCTCTCTGTTTCTGAAGAGCTTTTTGCTCAGTTATGAGCTTTAACTGCTGTGTTTTTCCAGTCAGTGTTTTCTTAGGTTGTGCTGCTCATGCAATATGAATGTACCTTGCTACAGAATTTGAGTATGGCAAAACAAACAGAATCCTTCTGACAAACTATATAAAACCCAGGTGGATCATGAAAGCTATATGGAACCCAACAGCCATTAACCCTCCTGGCAGACCTGGGTCTTAGCCATGAAACAGAGTAACCAGTTAAAAAAAACTCTGATCACTAGCTAAAAAAGAGAAAACTGTGGATTTTTTCAAAATAGAACTAATTTTACTTTGTAAAATATATATATTTTTACTGGTAAAATATATACCCATGTTGCATCATGAGGCAAGCATGGCTTTTTAAAAAATGTCAGCTACTCTCATTTGCATGAAATTAAAACGTGAAAATAAAAAGTGATTTTGTTTTTTTTTTTTTCATTTTTAGCAGCCCCAAATCCATATTTTAAAAAAACAAATAATCTTTTCTTTGTGTTTTTAAATGAAAATAATACTGCAGAGACTGGGATGTAATGCTAATCATAGAATCATAGAATGGCTCAGGTTGGAAGGGACCTTACAGATCATCTGGTTCCAACCCCTCAGCCATAAGTAGGGATGCCACCCACTAGATAAAGGTAGGCCAAGGCCCTATCCAACCTGGCCTTGAACACCTCTAGGGATGGGGCATCTACAACCTCTTTGGGCAACCTGTGCCAGTGCCTCACCACCCTCTGAGTCTAACATTTAAATTCTAAATCTCCCCTCTTTTAGTTTAAAACCATTTCCCCTTGTCCTGTCATTAATCCGATTGAGCAAAAAGTCACCTCCATCTTTTTTAGTCCCCTTTAAGTACTGTAAAGCCACAATAAGGTCATTCTGTAGGCTTCTTTTCTGTAGGCTGAACAGCCCCAGCTCTCTCAGCCTTTCAGCGTAGGAGAGGTGCTACAGCAGCCCTCTGATCATCTTAGTGGCACTCCTCTGGACCCGCTCTAACAGCCCCGCATCCTTCTTGTGCTGGGGGACCCAGACCTGGATGCAGTGCTCCAGGTGGGGCCTCACAAGGGCAGGGACACAATCCACCCCCTCGCCATGCTGCCCACCCCTCTGTTGATGCAGCCCAGGCTGCAGTTGGCCTTCTGGGCTACAGGTGCACACTGCTGGCTCCTGTCGAGCTTCTTGTCCACCAGAACCCCAAGTCCCTCTCTGCAGGGCTGCTCTCAGTGAGTTCTTCTCCCAGTCTGTGCTCGTGTCTGGGATTGCCCTGACCCAGGTGCAGAACATTGCACTTGGACATGTTGAACCTCATGAGGTTCACATGGGCCCACTTTTCCAGCTTGCCCAGGTCCTTTGGATGCCATCCCTTCCTTCTGGTGTATCAATTGCACCACGCAGCTTGGAGTCATCTGCAAACCTGCTGAGGGTGTACTCGATCCCACTGGTTATGTTATTCTTAAAGATATGAACACTACCCGTCTCAGGACAGACCCCTGAGGGATACCGCTCATCACCGGTCTCCACTTGTTCATAGAGCCATTGACCACCACTCTTGGGGTGTGGCCTTCAAGCCAACTCCTTATCCACTGAATGGTCTACCCATCAAATCCCTATCTCTCCAATCTGGAGACTAGTATGTCATATGGGACCATGTCAAAGGCCTTACAGAAATACAGGAACATGACATCGATCATTCTTCCCCTGTCAGCTGATGCAGTCACTCCATTGTAGAAGGCCACCAGATTGGTCAGGCAGGATTTGCCTCTGGTGAAGCCATGCTGGCTGTCTCGGATCACTTTGTCTTGTATGTGCCTTGGCGTTGCTTCCAGAAGGACTTTTTCCATGATCTTCCCCGGCACAGAGGTGAGGCTCACCACTCTATAGTTCCCCTAGTCCTCCTTTCTACCCCTTTTAAAAATGGGAATGGTGTTTCCCTAATAGTTAATAGAATAGAAGTGTATTTCATTACTATTCCTAGCAAGGCAGGGATAGTCCTGAAAATATTTCTCACAGTCCATAAAAGTTGTAATTTTATTTTAATCAGTAAATGCACTTAAAATATACATAGATGACATTCTTATGAGTTTCTTCATAATAATGTCATTTTAACTCTAACTGAAGCTCTGTCAATTTGCATATTTAATTGTGGCATTCATTATAGATTACAATGCACAATTTATACTAGGCTTCTTGGATGCTTTCATATTTCAAATGTTCATATTTCAAATTTCAGAAAGGACTGCTAGGATGATCTGATGCTTTCAAGGTCTTTCTATGTATTTGAGTATTGTATCCACCTTGTCTGACCTTACTGTAAGCCTTGAGATACTTTTAACATAAATGAAAACAAGTGACTACATGGAGAATTTCAATTGCAATTAAAAAAAATGGTTTACTTCTAGTTTGATATCTCTTCTACATGCTAATACCTATATACAGTGAGAAGTTGCCTCTCAGCCTTTTTGTATAACCTGTCGTGTATACATCATCCTGCCATGGGTGGCTGTGGTCAGCTCACTATATGCAGTGGGCTATAGGAGTTACCTTAGTGGCCTGGTTTTCATCAGTACTGTGCAAGTGTTCAGCCAGTTTCTGTACACCTGTAATCATGTATAATGCATATGAGAATGTATAATGCATATGAGAAATGGGAATAAAAAAGGTGAAAACTATGTTTTTCTGCATGTGTTTCACACTGACAAAAATTATAAAGATACCCAGGTTGCTTTTGAGGGTCACTTCTTACAGCTGATGTTCACATTGTGCCTTTTTTATTAATGAGACACTTCCTTAAGGAATGCAGACCTGATTATTTTTCAGCTTAACAAGTTGTTACAAGATTAACTCAACCAAGGTGCAGGAAAAAAAAAAAGAATTCCAATTGTTTCCCAGTTACAGAGAGACTGGGAGAATGCATCTAGAAAGTGTGTGCTTGTTTGCTCTTACAGTCTTCCCTAGGTATCTGCTGTTGTCCTCTCTTGGAGACAGGAGGTTGGAACAGAGAGACTTTAGACTGACCCAGTATAGCTGCTTTTGTGTTCTTAGATCTTTATTAGAAACATGATAAATTTAGAATATCAATGATCTTGTTAGCAACATAGAACATAATTAAAAATAGCTCGGAAAACCTTTTTTTTTTTTTTTTTTTTTTTCCCATTTTATTAGTATTTTAATTCCAGCAGAAATTCTAAGCCAACTGATTAGATGTTCAACTGATTAAAAAAATGCATGGTATTTTTTTTAGTAACATATTAGCTAAAAGGTCACCAAATGTGTATAATCAAAAGAACCATTAGAGTGTACCATTTTACACATCTGTCATGAAACCATTCACTGACATTAACATTTATACTCTACAACTTACTAACTTATATCTAAGTCGTGATTCAGTGCTGTCCATGTATTTGTGTGAGCAAGACCTTGTATCCTGATCAAAAGTTTTGATTTTAATAAGACTGCTCTAGACAGAGCGGTCATCTTGCGCTGATCCAGTTGCATAGATATCGTCCCCTAGCTCCTAGAAATTACAACATTGAGTATATAATAATGGTAAGGTTTGAATAATGCAATGTTCAAAGAAGTTGTTACATGCAACTGGGTTGGTTGTGCATATCCTTAAATAGGCACAGCATTATATAAGCAGTGTTTCCAGATATCTTGAAAACACAGATATCACTTGGGAAGTTAAAATACAATGGCTATAATTAATCAATGCGTTAGCTCCTGAGGGGAGTCGTGTCTTCCTAAATACTATAAAAGCCTTTTAGCCAAGGATATGACTACATTAAAAGCTGTGCTTTCTCCTAAAGAATTTTTAATCCAGCACAATTAATTTTACCTCCTTAACTGTCCTTTTATCTTCCTGATGAATTTAAGAGTAGAGGTCAAATTACCATGTAAGGTTTTAAATCCTATCTATTGCACTATTTAAACAGAATGAAAGCACTTCTTTAGGATTTAAGTAAAATTTATGTACGGAAATACATTATTATATATATCAAGAAACAATGGCCTCTCACTGAAATTCTCTATTCCTTGCAATCTTGTGTTTAGAAACATGTTTTTGTGTACCTGGTAGAGTTAAAAGTCAAGTGACTCAATTAGTTTTTGAAGAGAAGTTAAAGATTTTCATTTTTCTTCATGAAGATTTTGCAAAGTCAACAATACTGCAAATGTTGCAGTTCCATTTGTACAGAGAAAGAGGTAAAAAGTGTAAAATAGTTTTTATTTCTGGAAGCTATTCATAACCCTAAAGCCTTTGCCTATAGTTATTTCAGCACCTTCAAAAGAGACGTGGGCTGTAAAATCAGATTCACATTTCCATTTCTAATTGGAATTGACCCATCCTAATTCAGTACTATGTCAAGACTCAGATCTAGCAGAAAAAGTGATTATGCAGGAAATGGGAAATCTTTCACAGTTAATCATAAATTTTGTCACTAAAGCAAATTCTTTATAACTGCATTAAGCCAACGTGTTTAGCTTACAGACTGTGTTCTTGTTTCCACAGTGCATACATTATAACAGACTTCATGGGCATCAGGAATGAAAATTTTATGAAGGTAGCTGCAGTTGGGACTTGGATGGGAGATTTTGTCACAGCATGGATGGTAAGAAATACAATACTATGTTTTAAAAGAAAAAGAAGGAGTAAATTTTTGTGTTTTGAGGAAAAGAGGAGAGGAGAAGAGAGAAATTCCATTTCTTGAAGTATTCGAGTATTTCAACTCAGAAATAGAAAAAAAAATACAAATGGCAAAGTGGCAGAATGGCAGGGTATTTAATTAGCTGGGAATCCTAAAGAGTTTCAGTTGAAATGAATTGGAGCATCACTTTGTTCCTTCTGTTATGAGTAGGAACTTTGCTGTTGACTTATGTAAAGACAGCACAGTCAGTATCCCTTCTTTGCTCTGAAGTGACATCATGACTGGCAATCTGGTGAAACTGAGAGTAATAATTCAAGAAAAACAAATCTAATGAAAAAGATTTAAAAGAATTACAAGTAATTGAATGATGTGATTAAGAGAAATGGAGGTAAGGGAAAGAAAGTAAAACTGTTACTTCTCAGAATTTGAAGGTAGCCTGTTTGAATTGAAACTATCAGATCAAATTTGTCTTTAATTTACTGCTTTAGAGGAATAAACTTTTACAAAAGATTAGATGTGTTTATGAGGCTGCTTTTCACTTGGATTATAGTTGTTAAAAAAGTTATTTCCTGAAATGTTGGCTGTCCAATTACCTACTTAGCGAAAGAGAACCAGAAAATGACAGTTAGCTGGTAACAAGATGAAGCATATGCAAATGTGTTTTTATTGTTTGGGAAAAGCATTTCTTAAACACAAAGTAATAAAAAGTGAATTCTTTTTTTTTAAACTAACATTAGATTTTATGATTAGTGTATGTAAGAAATAACAACTGTGACTGTTACATTAGTAACTGAAGTCTGCATGACATTCATTTAAACTGGGGAAAGGAGTTCATTTTTAAGCTTTCAGGTTTGTTTTTAATTCATCTAAATCATTTTTTTCCCCTAGTGATTCATTGATACCTCAGTTTGTTTATTCAAAATGATCAACATAATTCTAAGGGGGTTCATTAAAACAGGGAACATTGCCTGATGATGAATGCATATCACTTATCATATGAACATGAAGGGAAAAAAAATCTGAGCACTGGGTGTGGCCAGGAACTGTAATAACATATGATGTTAACAAAGGAACAAGCCAAGGTATATGAATTTTAGGGCTCTGGTACGTGTTAGGAGAAAACGCTATAGGAATAATTTCAAATAAGAATAATTGTGAGACTCTAAGACTATAGTCTATAAAACTATAAGAATAGTCTTAGAAGAGGAGTCTGAGTTTACAGCAATTTATCTTCTATCCTCCATATATTTGGAACATACTGTACAACAGACAGATAAAAAAAGGAAAAGAGAAAAACAGCATCAAGGATTTTTTTCAGTATATTGTTTAGTATGTATCAGTGGTTTATCCAAGACAAATTATGCTCTGTGAAATGGTGGCCATGAAAATCAAGTGCTGAGCAAACTGTCTGCACATGCAAGCTTACAATAGGGACATTGCAGAGTTGGTGAGTTAACTGATATTGACCATCAATGTGGGTTTTTACTGAATCAGTAATAAAATTCAGGGCTACTTCTGAACGCTTTTAACTTGACCCTTTATTTTATGGGCTTCAACAGCGTTATACAACTGTCTAAGGAAAGTTGATGCATAAGCTAAGCTGAATTGAGAGGGTATGTTCATCAGACATACATGACAGCATGTTCTGTTTAGACAGAGTTCTGACAGCAGAGTCTGTTTAAGTCACACTACATTAGGTAATATTGGTAATATTACACTTATTAAGTCCCCCTTTTTTCATTTCCTTCAAGGAAAAACAAAAACAAAAACAAAAACAAAAACACCACCAATCCAACAAATAAAAAACCCTGTTACATGAAGCACTTTATAAAGCATAGAAATGCCTTGATTCAAGAGTCACAAGACTTCTGACCTTCTCTTTCCTGTGTACTGAAAACCCTTTCAAGTCTTTTCAGCAGTGGAGGATAATTTGGATTGTGCCAAATCAGATTCCAGTTGTCACTAAAGAATGACGGAGAGACTAGAAGAGACTGGAGGGGCAGTTTTTGCAAATCTCTAGACAAAGTGTGTGAATCAATCTATGGAAATGACAATGTTTAAGGGCAGCTAAGGAACATCAAAAATATACAATGTCAGGTATTAGGAACAGTGGACAGCATGTGCATTGGTGAAAATCTGTCACACAGCCTAACTTTAGCAATTTTGTTCTATATGAGCAGAAATAGTCATGTAGTTTATACTTTATACGGTTTGAATTTGCTTGACTTTCTGCATGTCAAGCAATGGGAACAATATCAAAGTAACATGAGTCTTCTGTGGGATTGCTACATATTATAAAATTGTAGAATCATTTAGGTTGGAAAAGACCTTCAAGATCATCAAGTCCAACATGACCTACCAAGTCCTGTCACTAAATCTTTTCCTCTAGTGCCACATCCACAAGTCTCTTAAATACCTCCAGGGATGGGGACTCCACCACTTGCTTGGGCCATCTAGTGCTTGACCATCCCCATTATGAAGAAATTCTTCCTGATATCCAGTCTAAACTTCCCCTGATGCAACTTGAGGCCATTGCCTTGCATCCTGTCACTTATCACTTGAGAAAAAAGACTGACACCCTCCTCACTGCAGCCTCCTTTCAGGTAGTTGGAGAGAGCAATAAGGTCTCCCCTGAGCCTCTTCTCCAAACTAAACATCCCTAATTCCCTCAGTAGCTCCTCATAGGATGTGTGTTCCAGGCCCTTCACTAGCTTCATTGCTCTTCTCTGCACACCCTCAAGCAACACTTCTTGTAGTGAGGGGCCCAAAACTGAACACAATATTTGAGGTGTGGTCTCATCAATGCTGCATACAAGGGGGCAGTGACTTCCCTAGTCCTGCTGGCCATGCTATTTCTGATGCAGGCCAGGATGCCCTTTGCCTTCTTGGCCACTTGGCTCACATTCAGCTGGCTGTTGATCAGCAGCCACAGGCCCTCTTTGTTGTGCAGTTATGGAGTCTTCCAATTCTGTTTGGAAACAGAAAAAAAAAGACTGTTATGGAACCATCACGCATTTTCACATCCGCAGCAGTGGCTCTGTTTCCTAATGTTTAAGAAGATTCTGCAAGGAAGCCACCCACCCTTTTGACTGCAAAACTGAAGATGAAAAAGCAGATGTTGCCTTCACTTCAGTGCCTTGGAATCATACTGGAATTAAGATCTTATTCCTTGCTTAATAGGAAAGTTTGTAAATAAAGCAAAACAGATGGTATTACATTTTCAAAATGAGGAATCAATAAACAATAATGCTGTCCTAGTACAACTAGGGCAGGCTAGTTAAATCAGGAAAGTGATTGAAATGGGAAGATATGTTTTGGATTGCTGTTTGTTTTGGATTTAAAAGGCAGAAGTAAGCCTTTCACCTCAACACTTCCTTGTTCACTGGCTAGCTTGGTGACAGAGTCTGACTCAATTTGTAATAAAATCAGAAACGTTTTTTCCATTGTGTAATGGGAATGGGGCCATGCTCCAGGTGCACAAGACCTTCTCCTTTGCACCTCTAGACAAGAACTTGTAATACTAATAATCATCTTTGCTGAAGTCTGTAGGAAGTGTTAGATGTCCTAAATAGGTCTGCGAAGAGACGAATGGATTCAATACACTAACTGCCTCTCTTTTTTTCCTCTTTGAAGCCAGGGAAGTGCCTTCTTTGACAGTCTCCTGCTCTCATAGAATGCATACTGTTCTCCTGGGGAGTGCTTTTGAGGCAGAAGCCACAGGATTTGGCATGGTAGGATAGCTTTAAAAAAAAAAAAAAGAAAAAGAAGAAAAAAAATAAAAAGGTTAGATTTCACCCAGACAAGCCTATAAACTAACAGTTAGGGCTTTCAAGTGGGAGAGTGTGAGCAGGCTGGGGAAGGAACTCAGGCCAGGGCAGAACCTCTGATGATTAGAGTTGGGTGGCCTCCTGACCTTCTCTGTAAAAATGAGCAACTTGCTACAAAAACTTGTGGTTTTGTGAGGACCCAGTCCTGAGCATGTGTGGTAAAGCATGCTGCAAATTTACCAAAAGGAGTGGATGGCACTGAATATTGACAGAGAGGGGCACTGAATATTGACAGAGAGGGCAGAGTACACTCAGAGCTTCCTCTGTTCCTTGCAATTTCCTAGTGGGGTGGAGGGAACACTGCTTCCCCGCTTCTTTCCAGGCAGTGTTGGCTTTTTGACTGTCAATACTTTGTCCTCCACTCTGGGTGATGGCTCTTTCGGCTCTCCAACGATCACATATCAGCATTGCATTATGAATGACGCTCATACAACATTGAGAGATTTGCTTACCACCTGTCATTGCTGCTTAGCTTAATGACATAGCTCTGCCTACAAGCCCTACATATGTGTGAAGGAGTACAAACAAGGTCCTGATACCTTGACTGCTAGTATTATCAAAAGCTGAAGCTGGAGCAGTCAACTTCAGCCAGAGACTGACATTAAACTTCATCAGGGTCTGATCCTGTTGACAGGGCATGCTATTCCCATTTACTTTCCTGCTGCAAAGTAATTTAATTGAAATTCTCTTTTTCCTCATTAACTGCTAGATGATACTCGAGAAGGTTTGAGAGATCACTGAGCCACAGAGACTCCTCTGACTCACATCATCAGGAGCAATGATAGATTCAAGGGATGGTTTAATTTATAATTTATCAAACTAGTATTTAATAAATCTGTACCACTGTGCTTTTATTTGTTTGTTTTTGAAAAAATGGAGAAACTAAGACTTCTCTCAACACTGCTTTAGTGCAGTACTTGTCATGGTGTCCCAGAGTGTAAGCTGAATCACTGTCACAACTCCTGACTGTTCTTTCTGATGAATTCACTTAATTTCAATTGGACTCTTCCCTCACTTGGGACCATGAATACTCCTAGCGCCATTTCTGTCTCTGACCATCTTAGCAGAAGAACTAGTAGAAAATAATACTTCCAGTGGTCTGGATGGAAGAATGATAGGTTACCACTTGTTCCACTGGCCCATTATCCAGGACTGACAGAGACACTCTTCCTATTCACTTGGATATGGAGGTAGAAACCTGCCTAAGACTTATTGTGAGGACATAGTATTGGGATTTCAAAAGGTTGCTACTGAGTGGTGAATCCACACCTACCTTTCGTTATTAGTGGAACAGGATATTGACCCCAAACACACAATTTCCCTGGGTGTATGAAGTTTCTCAGGCCTCAGAGACACATCTTTATGTTCCCCTGAAGGATCATGGCTATATATCATGACATGTAACTTGTGGTGGAATGCTGCTTGCCTTTGAAAAAGCTTATCTGTTCTTCTGTGAGTAAGATTTTCTGTTCCCTGAGATTTTCAGTGCTAAATGAAAAAGCTCCAGGAGATGTACTTTGCTGTTTTTTTTGGACATACCAGGTTTTCTGTGTTTGTTATTCTAGAGGACAAATCTCACCCTGTTACATGTTCTGGCTCTGTTAGTGCTGAAAGAAAGGTATTTTTTCTGTTCTTTTCATTTTTCTTTATTGGACATTTTTTATCTTCACTCCGTGATGAAGGGGGCTTTTGTATTTTTCCATCTTATGAGATTAACATGTCCTACATGGCTGGTGATGGTGTAGCTAGTTAAGCCTGTAGCTGATTGTGATATTCCCTGATTGTCTATTTCTTTCCTATTAGCTCCTAATAGTGTGGGGAAGGATGGGGGAGGAGGATGCTATGGGACAGTATGGGACACTAAGATAATATTTTCATGGCACTATCTATCATAACTTGAAGATCTTGCTCCTGGGCTATAATGGTCAGCTGAGGGCCTTTGTTTCATATGGGAAACTAGAATTGTTTTGCCCTTTGTGCATCACTTTGCATTCATGTACAAAGAATTTAATCTGCCGTTTTATTGCCTAGGGACTTACTTCCATAAGGACCTTTCTCAGTTCTTCACAGTCAGCAAGTCATCATCCTTATTACTGTGAATAACTTAATATCATTATAAAGCTTTCTCACCTCACTGCTCACCCATTTCACAAGGTTACTTAGGAATATGATGAACAACTGCATCCCCTGCACAAATCCCTGTGGAACTCCACTAATGACCTCCCTCCATTGCAAGAGCTGTCTGGCTAACCTACTTACCTCCTGTTTCCTGTCTTTTAACCAGTTATTTATCAACATAAAGACCTTCCCTAAAGCTCTGACTGTTGGGTTTCTATAGAAGCCTTTGATAAGGGATTTTTCAAAAGCCGTTTAAAAAATTCAGGTTAGGCTATTTCAACCACATCTCCTTTATCCACGTGCTTTGTTGACCTCATTCAGTAATCCTGCTCTGAAATATCCCCATTCCTGATATTTACAGAGCCAGCCACTTAGCACTCCTTTCACAGCCTCAGTGTTCCCTGCTGCCATTAAAGAAATACTCAGACAATGTTAAGTGGCCCTGAACGTGCTGTTTGTATGAAAGACATGGTCCCAGCTCAGGAACTATGAATGTGGAGAACAGTTTGGAGCCACCTTTGTGTGGTTTCTCGGTGAAAGACAGAGAGCTTATTTCCTAGCAGTTAAAAATTATATATACATTTTCCTTCATTTTCGTTCATTTCATCTTTCCTTGTCTTTCAAAAGTCTTTAATATTATTGCCTGCACATGGTTTTGTAGGTGAACAAAAATTAATGTGAAAATACTTTGTATGAAACAAAGACAATATTCAAACAAATATTCTGGCATATAACAGAAGGGGCAGCAGAGCCTGAACACGGCCGTTAATGTTACTCTGAAGACAGAAATGTCGCTGTCTGTGGTAAAACCTATATTCTGAATATGTGTGTGGGTTACATATTCAGCGAACATCAACCATTGATAAATTACTTCTCTTTCCTGTGTGATATACAGCCTTTTGGATCCCTTAGGGCTAGACAAGGAGGATCTTGCCAAGGTTTGGTTATTTCCATTGCTGGGTGGCTATTTTTTGAATGATCATTTTGGACACAGGAACCTGTGGATGTTTAAGTATTTTAACTTGGGCCCCTCTTGGCCTTGTTGCTGATATATACCTTTTCTCTGCTTCCCTGCAATACAGGCAGTGGCTACAATATAACTGCCTTAGTTTAGGATAGAAGTATTTAACAGCAACAAATACATACCTGCTTAACTCTTCATTTTGACCTTGTAAATGCTAGTGTGTCTTTCATAAATTTGCAGCATAATGCTTTACTGTAATATACAGTGCAGGGTGAAGTAATGTAGCCCACACATTATACTTTAGTAAACCTGTAATTTGATTTTATTTTCTGTTAGATATCCAGTACCTGTAGATTATGCACTCTCTGCTGTATTCTGTATTCATTTTTATAATAAGAATAAGTGTTTACTTATTGCCATTAAATCATTCTTTGCAAAACTATTAGCATGAATTTTAACAGTGTTTGGAGATATTTACTTTTGACTGTTGCCTTTGCAATCCTCTAAAATATTTGTAGAATAGAAGAACAAGCTATTAAATGATTTCAAAGTGCTTCCCTTGTGTCCATTAAAACAGAAGATAATTCTTGTCCTCATTTGCTCTGAGATGTGACTACCTATTTTGACATCCTGGAGGAACAAGGGATTCATCACTGCTATGCAGAAATTAGGTTGATTTGCCTCTTTGTTTTTATCTCATCTCATAATGTGTATGAGGTAACAGGGCATGCTCAAACAAAGTGAGCAACCTTGATGGTGCAAATACTATCATGTTGAAGAAAAGAACAGAAACACCGAACTATTACAGTGCCAATAGATATAAAATAAAATACTAGTGTGACTAAGAAATGAAACTTCCTTTAAAATAGGCCAGGACACCACTTTAAAAAATGCTGAAAGAAATTGTAACACGATCATTAAAAATAATGAAGTTTCTGAGATTCTGTACATATCTCCCTTATAAAAGCATAGCCACAAGTGTTAGTTCTTAAATTAAGTGAGTCTTAAAGAGTGATCTTTCTCTCCAGAAAATACTGTTCTGCAAAGCATAGTATTTTATCTTATTTTTTTTATTTACAAGGAGAGAAAACTCCACCATCTTGGCACTTGTTCCGTGATAGTTTGGAGAGTCAAGAGTCTTGAATGACTGACACCTTTTCTAACTTATGCCTCTGTCAAGGATTGGGCATGACAATTCAGATTATGATCAGTGTCAATCTTCTTGATTGTTTCTATTCCACTGACATATCAAATGACAAAATAAAACTGTAATTGAATTTGCAGTGGCATCTGAAATACTGTATAGCTAACAATTCCATTGTACTTCAGTAGTGGAAATTATATTTAACTATGAAGCATGAAATGAAAGGACCAAGGTGGGTGACACGTTCCTAAAATCACTTGCCAGGGCTGCATGGGAATGTGACTAACAGCATTTGTGGCAACGTGCTACTTTTCATTCAAAGAAGCAGGCACAATGACATTTTCTCTTCTTGTTCTTTTGCATTTCTGTTTTTGCTTTTTTCATCCTTCTTGTGGGCCAGTTGTAGAGCCATTCTGTAGCTCGTTGTTCTATCTCCAGTAGAAAAACATACACGTAAAGTCATCAGCACAACTGATATTCATACACCCAGTCATACAAGGCCACTAATTTTGTATTTTCAATTCTGTAGGGCACAAATGTGCCACATCCTGCTTTTCTTCATGGCTGGGATCTAGTTATATAAGGTGAAGTGTGCCTGGTGTCATCTGAGTTCATCCAATCATCCCATCAAGTCAGATTGCACTATTATTTATTCATTGATTGATGGTGTAGCCATCTGTTCGTGTACTCTAGATTATAATTATCTGCCTTTTCAAGCTTGATCTTTTTTTGTATTCCCCTGTTACCTTGTCATTTGAATTCTGACCAGGCATTGCCAGAGGTGTTACTTCATCCCTGTCACTTTCCCAGCAAGTGACTTCTTTCAGCTCATCCTCACAGCAGGTGTCATTGTTGCATGAAGATAACCATTTTCTGGGCTTTAAAACATGTGCTTGGTATATCTATCAATAAAAGCCTCAGCATCTTCTACTGAAGAAGACTACCTCACCTCAGAATTCAAGAAGGCAGAGCATCCTCCCTTTTGATTGCCATGAGGAGCCTGACTCCAAGTGTGCTCCTAGTACACCATGCACCAAGCAGAGATCTGCACCTTGAGTGTGTGTATGTGATTTTGTGGGATGCTCTTTCTCCAGTGTATAAATCAGCAGATTTTAGGGAATGATGGGCACACATAAAGCAGGAGCATCCTAGTATGTGTGTGTCATGTGTGTTGATTCGAGCTGATTTGTTGATTTGGGGAATAGTCATAGAAGGGTCTCAAAAATGTTTGTTAAGATTTGGTGTCAGGCATTGTGACTTATCAGGTATAGTGTTGGCACTGATCCCAAATATATAGCTCACTGAGTGCTGATTAATTATGTATCATTAATAAGTCAATGGAATTCTTTGATTTATATTTTATTTAAACCACGTGAATTGAGCAGTTTTTCCCTGTAGCACTTGAGGATTTTCAGTAATCTGAAAACTATCAGTCATTTTTGTCAACATATGAATACAATCAAAAGATCCTGTGAGAAGGCTGCAGCTGATGTTCTAGGCACTCTGATGTTGACCCAGAACTGGAAAACATAGAGGGGTGGCCCGAGAATGGATTTTGCAAAATTAGGCTTAATTTACAGTAGTTCTCTTTGCCTTAGAAATCAAAAAGTAATGTCATATCTTCTGCTTCCAGACCAAGCAGTGCAGTTGATGAATGGTCTCACCACAAGAATACAGCTGTTTCAAGCTGGCTAAAGAGATTCTGTTAATTATCAGAAAAGCAGTCCAGATTCTCAGCTCTGTCCTATGTCAGGTTCTTCACTCCCTTTTCAGACTTGAATCCTGATTATTTTTCTATTGGGACCAAAAGTCTGCTGATGGTCAGTCAAGATTCACCTGGCAGCAATCAACCCAATAGTCCTCAGTGAGTGAGCACAGAGTTTCTGGTACCCTATTGTACTCAGTGGACCATATCTAGGCATTCTTCCTGGATGTAATACCTCTACAATACAATCTTAAATTCTTTGTGCTTTCAAGTTTCCAATTTCTGTCACAGTCAGAAAAATTAACATACTTGTTATTCCCCCCTTCTCTCCATATCTGTGGGCTGAGGTGTCAAGATGGATGTCTCTTTTTTAAATTGACAACAGCAGAAATTCCCACAATGTTTATGAAGAATTGACAAATGCAAAAAGTTAGACCCTGCTTGCTGAGACTGACCATGGTGACAGCAAGCTGCCTCTTACAAGATTGCTGTGGAGTTTCTTCCCATCACTGGTGCATTTTCCAATTGCAGTTCATGCTACATTCCTTCTGGAAAGTGTCTCTGCTTCTAGCATTGCCAAAATGCACAAAGACTTCTTTCTGCTCTCCATAAAGCTGTACGCCACATACGGGTGTCCTAGTCGATGTGGTAGGTAGTTGGGTGGGTCTCACTGTTTGTGTACGTCCTAGTTTACCACTCACCCTCAGTCACAGTCCAAGCAAATAAATGCCTGAGGGTAAAAAGAGATTTGCTGATAACTGGAGCTCTCTGAGATGTGTGGGCCTTGTGTGCACTCATTTTCTACCCTTGTTCTTACTTTCTCCAGAACTGTTTCCTCTAACAATCACAGATTATGTAGATGATGTTAAACAATACCTGTTATTGCTATCCTGTAGGTGAAAAGAGAATAAATCAAGACATACTGAACAGCAGTGTGACCTTTCAGAAGTAGCTGCTCTTTTGTGCTTTCATGCTTTAGTTGTAATAATGTGAGTTCGTGTGTGAACTGTATGTTTTGAATAGTCCTCTTGTTGATTATTAATGTGCTTTTACTCTTTAGAAGCTGCAGGTGTTTATATGAAAACAAGACTTAATCCACTTGCTCTAAAGAGGACTTAATACAAGGCCAGAAATGATAGTAGATAGAGGTGATTGTAGTTACCCAGCCACATGGATAAGAATGTAGTTTTCCTGGGTTTTGGTACAAAGGAAGATATAGGTTTTTAGCATTATTTCTCTATTTAGCCTAGATCAAAGACGACATATACCTGCAATCAATATGCACACTGTTGTTATATAGTTCTGGTGGTAGGAGGCTCAGGAGGTGCAGCAAAGTGGAAAAGACGTTTACAGTTTAGAAGTTACAGGTTTTTTATTGAATGCCTTGCCACACACTGCATTCCTCTGAAAATATGGAACTTCATCACATATAAAAAGTGAAGCCACATTTCTTTTTTGATTACATCTATTGTATGATTTTCTGATGTTATAATATTGAAACCAGTGCTTTTGTAAGGGCTGCTGGGATAACTCTTAGTGTAAGATAAAATTCTGTGTATATAAATGCATTGTAATTGATCTCACTGTTACAGCACAGAAAGCCTATACCTGACTTAATTGTCTTAGTGCTCCCTTATACCTTCCAAAACCCCTTAAAGACTAACTCGTGCAACATGTGTATCCATCAGGCAAATGGAAATTCTGCAAAACTAGTCAAAAAGTCCATGACACGTTGCCCAGGGCTGCATGGGCATGTTTACTTCACTGGCTTCAGTGGTCATTGGAAGTTCAGTGACTGCTTTTTCCATGTTACATGTTCATCTGTAGGGGGTGAGGAACTCCAAGAGGAAAGCAAGGTAGTGAGCCAAGACTTGACAATCTAGGCATTGTGTAGTGGTGTGCTTAGAAGTTAAGGTGATTGTCTTCTGACTGCAGTGAATGTGAAACTGAGGCCTAACGCTTGCTTCCTTTTAACCTCACTTATCTCAGTGCTTTTTTTTTTTTTTTTGCTTTTTTTTTTTTTTTCTCATCATAAAGTTTCTTTTAATTCCAGAACAGGAATGATCTGTGTTCTGAAATCTTGAGTATTCTGAGATGCTTAAAAAATTAATGAAGGATCATGTCAAATATTAATGGGAGCTATTCTGTTCTCCAAATGTTGGAGGTGAAAGATATGGCTAAGTCTTTTTCAAAATACAAGGTGTAAGGGAGACGATACATTTTCCCACAACTCAAATACTGTTCAATTGGTTTGTTTTGTAGCTTCAGGTAGCCATTCAGCTATAAATCAGTGTGTCGTACATTCATTTTTCTTCTTCATTAAACTCTCCTTTGCTCTTTTTCATGTAGAACTGTACTTGCTTCTTTGCTGGCATTTATGCAGCAGATCTTGACATATCCAGATTACATGTATTTAGAAGCTGAAGTCAGAGTACCATATAAATTAAAGTAACTACACAACAATTTTGCATTCTGACATATGATGTACTCCTTAGAAAGGGTGTGAAAGAGTGGGTGTCAGAAGTACTGCAGAAGTGGGGCTCTAGAAATAACATGTTCTTACTGAAGATCGTTGAGTACATATGGCAAATGCGTAAACTGTCGGAGTCTCTAAGATGGACACTTCCTTTCTGGAACAGTTGTCTGGTTGTGTTTGAGTCTGCAAGCACAAACCTTTTTCACTGATTGGCAGAAAAAAAAAAAAAAAAAAAAAAAAAAAAAGATATTCGAAGCCATTACCTCAATAAATCTGAGAATATGTTTAATGAGAAGCTCTACAGTAGAATAGAAAGGGGTTGCTTGATAAGTATTATAAAAATAATATTGAATTGACTGTGCAAATTCAGCTGAAGATCTTTAATGGACTAAATATATGGTGAAATAAGGCCTTCTGTATCCACAGGGAGAGATTAGCAGCAGATGGCAGTGGTACACAGCAAAGCATTTTTTTAATTCTGAATTCCTTCAGGGTCTGTATGATGAACTTGGTAACTGTAAAGGGGAAAGTGGAAAGAAATCTGTTTTATTATGAAAAAACATCACAGTACTCTTGCCTAACAAAATGATGTATAAAATCTGTGCTTCTTTACAAAGGAAAGCACAGCTGAAATTGATAAAGAAAGAAGAGACGATTTCTAGTCTTAAATGACACTATTCTGAGGGACAGATATTCAGCTGAGAAACTTTATTATGAAGCTGGAAGAAGCTGCAGTTGCTTCTGGTGTCCAGTTTCCTTCTGTGTAGACTTGCCTTCTCGTTTTACGCTTCACATTTCACATTCCCTAGAGTGTAATCATCATAATTGAAATCCGTAACAAATTCCTATTGTGTGGATTTCATGCCTGGTGCTGTTTTATTGAAAAAATATGCTTAGAGTATGGTCAGAAAGAAAGTTTAAATGCCCAGGTTACCAGGGTATCATTCATTTTGTATTGAGGCATGCCTAGAAGAAAAGGAAGGTTATTCTCACAACAGCTACAGTACCTGGAAAATGGCGTCTTGTGTTGCAGTAGGTCAATTCAACTCACACATTCTGAAGATCAATACATCAGGAGAGCAATTAAGAAAAAGCCTGTGTAACCACAGCACAGAATTAATTTTCCTGTGTGGTATCGCATAATATATGAATTTGTACTATAGTGTGAGAAGTCTTCTCTTCATTCAACCTGCTAAGAAATAATAGAATCCTGCTTCACACCAAGTGAGGATTGTTAACCTGTGGGTGAAATCACTGGCTGCACCCTATATGTAAGGATGTTGACAGTAAAGCTAAGCCTGAAATGGAGAAATCTTAGGACCTGTCAAAGTCAGAATTATGGTACTGTAGCCAGAAGGTCAGATTTTTGAAATCTATACTTGTGGTTGTGCTCAGGAAACACTACAATTTTGACATGCTCAAACACAGTTTCTGCAGAAAAACAAACAAACAAACAAAAACAGATAGATTGGCTTCTAAAAACTCTTTGTTGCCAAAACCCAAGTTTAACTTTGGTGCAGTCCTGCTGACTGCAACAGACTTAAAATATACAAATGCTTCTTAATAACTGAGATATTAAAATAAAAATATTCAATAGATTTGAATTAAAATTCATTATAAAACTTCCTTTAATAAAAGGCTCTCAGTAAGATGGTTCTACTTTTTCCTTCGTTTCTTTTTATTGTTATTTTACATTACTTGAAATGGGATCTTCAAGTACTCTTTTAAATGGTTAGAAAGATTGTCGAGTTTCACTTAAACTTTTGTAAGTACCTTTAAAGCCTCCATTAAACAGCTATTTTTGTAATTTCGTACAGTACTACACTTCTCCAAATCACAAAAGAAATCACTGCCTCCTACACTGGCAGTAATAAAAAAGGCTTTGCATTTTGCAGACATTAGGGACTGATCTTTATAGCAACTCGTGGAGATGGGTATGCAAATATCCCCCCTTTTTTATAACAGAGAACTGAAGCAAAGAAAAAGCTCACAGATAAAGCTTTTTTCAGGCCAAATTAATCAGGTGTTACCCACACCTACCAATAAAGTTACACTGACCTTTATATTAGTGTAAATGATGACAAAAGGATTTATATTGGGCAGCAGCTCATCAGTCCTTGTATCTTGCAGTTGAAAATGCTTTGTTGCTTGTCTGGCTCATCTGGGGAATTGGTGATGGAGATGAGATGAGAACCCTGCTTTCAGCTCCGTATTTGTCCCATCACTGTTTTCCTCAAGTCTAAGTAAAATTATTTTCTGTTTCCACTGATGGCAGCATTCCAGTGTATCTAAATGGTATCTTTCTCGGCAGAAACACTGAATAACTTCTTCTACAGAAAACTAAAATCGAACGTAAGTGCCCAGGGGAATCATAAACAGGAGGAGCTGCTCTAGGTTTTTATCTTAGCCAGCCATAAATGCGTATTATAAGGTTTCTCCTCACCTATAAGCAGGCGAGAAACAACTTAAGTAGAGTAATTTAACAACTTGATCTACTACAAAATTGATGGAGCACTGTCAGAAGGATTATCAGGGAGGACAGATCATGTAGGTGTGATTTCATCAGCATGTTGTTGGCGAAGGCCCAGCACTAGGGTGAGGCACAGCTCAAATTATGACATCTAAGTGTTGTCATAGACAGGCCCATACTTTTCACACTGGTTTCTTGGGACTTCTTTTTGTCACTCATGGGCCTCACACATGTCCACAGCAGATTATGTTCAAGTCTTTATACCTGTATGGCTTTCCACCACCCAGCAGTACCGTACAAAGTTAGCCATTTGCCATTGGTCTTCACTACAGGAGAAGTGGGAGGTGAGATATCTGCATCACACTTGGGTTAGAACTTGGCACAGAGGTTGAGCATAGGATTTGTGTGACCAAATGGTGGTTTGGTAATATAAAGGGTGTGGTTTATATTCCACTTTTTAATATGAGCTGAATGTTCTGGACTACGTTAATAACCGGTGGAGAGAAAAAAGCATGTTGAGTGCATGGAGTGTAGTGGACATCTGAAATAATGCAAACGAACCACATTGTAAAACTGTTTATTTCTCTCCAATAAATAGTGGAGAGAAATAATAGTATATAAATAATAGGTAATAAAGGTGCAGGGTAACAGATAAATAATAATTTGTAGGTTGACAGATTTGGATGTTTTTATTTGAGGTATTAAAGTTATGTTCTGGATGCAGGGATAGAGAAATGCCAGAAATTATACCACACAAAAAGCGGAGCTAAAGCATAGTGATGTTTACTGTCAAACATCCGTTTGGAAGTAAGAAAGGTAAAGGAAGACTTGCAGAATGGCAAGGCTTTCCTGGCAAGACATTAAAAGAACTTCACATAAAATCTGAAGCTCATGTAGCAGTGAATAAATTAAACCATAATGCAAATAAAACATAAAGAATTCACATACAACAGCAGCATGAAATCGAGGACTGTATGAACAGTAATGGGAACAAGCATGACTGCATCCTCCAGAATCTGAAATTTTACCTTAAAGTTAGCAAACTCTTAGGAAAAAAAGTTATTTAAGCAATTGAAATTTCAAGACTGATTGCAGAGAAGATTTGTGGGCATGTATAGATTAAAACCTGTGTGTGTGCACTGATTCAGTTCTGAGAGATGCCCTGTTTGTATTATTTCTCTACTAATGGAAAACAGACTTCATCTATATGAGGCAACTGGATATTATTAATCCTACAGTACCCTAATCTGTATAAGGCAAACAAATATAGTTCATTTGTTGCAAATCTGGCATGTGACCACAAAAAGCCTCATTTCATTGATTTCTTCTGAATCTCTCATCCGGCAGTGATTTCCTGGCATCTTGTTCTCATTGGCATGACCAAAGACAGGCTGGGCGTATACCATCTGCAATGCTTATTCATGCTTTGCTAACCTACAATTTATATCGATTCAACCTATTTCCAAGGTTATCTTATGCCATTTAGTAGACCAACAGCTTTTAAATGAATTGAAGTAGCATGATAGGCCTGAATCAGCCACATGATGCTCCTAGCCAGATATTTGGGTATGACCTCAGAACAGATGCCAACACTGCCTGATTATTTCTCTGTCAGGGTGTACTTCTGGTGTCTTGTCAGGTCAGCTTTGCATCTTATTTTGCCTTTGGAAAGGCGTAGAGATTTGGGAGCTGATGATCTGATGCAGCGAAAGCTGCATGCCACTCTAATGTTGAAGGTTAAGTGCTGCTGCTCTGCTGGGTTATTGAAGGCTTGTTTAGTGCTCAGTGGAATGGAGCTTTTGTATTCTGTAACGAAAACCTGAATTACTAACAAGTGTTATAAAATTCCAGTTATTTGACAAGAAGGTATAACCAGAATGGTACTGAGAAGTTGGCTGTAATGTGGACTTTATATTAAAGGCTCTAAAATCTAGCTGGTGAATTTTGCTATCATAATCTGTTACCTCAGAAATTTGTTTTTTTTTTTTTTTTTCCTCTTACTTTGCTTTTTTTGTATCTCATCCCCTGTCATTCATTTCAAACTGTTGCTGCACAAAAAATGACATTCTCTACTCTTACGTCTGTGTGTTATATGCAGGGATACTCTTATTGTTTCTGAAATACCTCTTATTTCAAGTTCTACCCGTTTCCCCTCCTGCCATCCTCCTTTCTGTATACCACACACTGGCTGATATCTTAAACTCTTCAGATTTCCTTCTGCTCTTGTAATTTGTTCATTCCAAGTCTTTTGTCCACTACTGTTAGACGGAACAGCCTCACAGTACACATTGAACTTCAGTTCTTTCACGTGGAATTAAAAATCTGCCAATTTAACTTAAGATGACTTTGTCTATTGTACTTCTATTTTATGTGGTTTGTGTTCACTATGCTGTAAAAATTTAAGGCACTGACTGTTTCTTTCACTGACTTTATTTTTATTTATTTATATATATATATTTTTTTTTGCAAGTTGTACAATGCTGTTAGTATGAAGTAATAATAATTATAAACATTAGTTCAATTGCTTCACTCTCCTTTTCTGTCTTTGGCAGCTGAGTAAATTTTGCACCCATGTGCATGGTGTTGTCTCCGTTGCAATGGTGCAGTTTGTTCTGATGTTCAGAGGGGATGGTGTACACACTTGCAGCTCTTGCTGGTGCTAAGGACTATACTTGCCGTGCCGTCCTGATGCATATTCTCTGTTTTCTGTGCATTCCTGTTCAGCCCAGGAGAGACCTCTCTGTCAAAGACATCAATAAAATATAAACGGTTGAATGCCTTTTATTGAGGTTTTAATCAAAGCAGTCCACTAGACTGTTTCCAAGTAAGTGAAATTGGGAGATTGACAAGAGTGCAGCAGGGGCATGACCACAGCAATGCACTAATAGCTATAATTTCAAAACACTATTAAAGGAAATTACAGAAGACACAGTGGGCTAAATTAACCCTAGCTGCAACTGTTGTCTTTAACAGAGTTGCATGAGGTAGAATTTGGTGAATATAATCCTTTCTCTGCAATTAAACTACTTCTTTACATCTGCTATTCATAATGACACACAGAAGCTGGCTGAAATAAACTGATTATAATACTCCAGTGTAGGGCAGACTTGTTAGAGAAAATTCAGATTGGCATTAGATATTTTGATTCATGAAAAACAAATTAATTGCTAAAGATAAAATGCATTTCAGAATAAAGTATGCAATTGCTAAAAATGATTAAATAATTTTGGAAGCAGAGCAGACTGAATCAGTTATATTCAAATAAAAGCAAACAAAAACAAAAACAAAAGCTTGTGAAGCATAGTAGTAGCACAGAAAAAATATACTCACTTCCCTGCATTTGCTTGTGTTCACAAATGACATTACCAGGCAGAGAAACAACGTGGTTCCCTTACAGAAGCACTTCCTGTGCTGTCCATGTGGCTATAGCTTATAAAAATCTATACAAACTGTCTTGGCTATGAGCAATTAGTATTGATAAATTTGTTTGTTTGTTTGTTTGTTTGTTTTTTAAAAATGACTTTTATTGTAGCTGCAGGTTATATGTATTAATGAAGTTAGAGCCAAGATACTTTTAAAAGGAAAGAGTAAAAAGCTGAATCAACATATTGATGTACCTGCACCCTTATCAAAATTTGACTGACTATGCTAGAATGATCAACCTCTAACTGATATGGTAGCTTCGGTATAAAAGACAGTGTATGGATCAAGCCTACACACCAGGGAGTGAGGAGCCTCCTACAAGTTTAAAGACAGACCCCACACCTTCAAGGCTGTAGCTCTGCTAGGTGCTGCTCCTGTTTCAGTTCACTTATAAACACTGAATCCAGCCCCCAGCATCATTTCACTGAGGTCACTTGAGGGAAAATTTGAATTATTCAGTATGTTTTTAAAAGTTTTTGAACTTCAAATGTTGAAGAGTTCAGTCTGTTCTATATAAAATACTGCATGACTTCAGAGAGCAATGTGGATTTTGCTCCTGGTCTCTGCCTCTGCCCATAAAGCATTCAGGCAAAGTTCTTGTAGTTGATGATGTCAGAAGTGTAATCCCTTGAGTGAATTATATATGTTTGTATTCATGCCAGGTCATCTTATTACCTGAGGGTTTACAGGCAGTCAGATTGCTTCCACCAGCTGACAAGTTTTTGAAGCCTGAGCAGTAGTTTGCCTCAGTAGCACCCATATCTCAGGTAAGGGTAAACGAGTGGCATCATACTGGCATGAGAAGAGTACAGAAAGTTCGGGTCTGTTCCATCTGATCTTAACAAATGTTTGTGGCAATCTGTGCCCTTTTTCTTTCAGATGCTAACCAATGCTAACCCTTGTTAAAGCAGGTATAATTTTTCTGAGACAGAATCTTCCTGTCTGTTTTCAAAAATACTTAAGGAAATATTTCTCAAGCACTCTACTATGTAAATACAGCACTTTAGGCAGACTACTTGGAATTTCCTACCACTGTTGAGCTGTTCCCAGTGTAAAAGGAAAAAGCACTTCATGGGATAAGGGGAAAGAAGTATGTTTGTTTGTGGTAAGGACCATTGTCTTTCTAGGGAAAGAACATAAATTGCAATTACCAATAATGCTAATTCAACATATACAGGAAAATGGGAGGAATGTCTTGAATTTCACTTTTCCATGACTTTCATTAATTTCAACATAAAATAACTTTGTAATAGAGTAAATAGATAGTCTTCCAGACTTGTTTTCTAGTCTAGTAGTAGTACAATTGGAGAAATTATGAAAGGATATTGCTCATCTGACTATTTATGTCTATTTTGTATTTACATCTGGCAATTAGCATACATTGGGGTGGCTGGCATCCCATCCGTTCAAGGCACGCAACATTTCAGGTTAAATATGTACACTTTCTGCTAAACTGGAATATCTTTATCTCATATGGTTCTTCCTAAGTCAGTAAGAAAAAAGCTTACTAAATATATAGGTTTTTTTATTTTGTTCTCATTTATGCTGTGGTTTTGCATGGCTTGGTTGAGTGAGGATGACACAGTTATTGGGGGAGACAGGCCAAAGGTCTGAGATTTGCAGTTGGTCAGATGTAGTCATTTCCCTGTCTTCTGAGTGGTAGTGCTCTCATGGAGATTTAACTTCTATAAAGTTAGGTCCTATGCATTGCTGAGCCTCTTCCCTTGGCTGACAGTTTCATTGTTCCAGAGGAACATAGCTGTCAGAGAAGGTCGTTGCTGCAAAGGGGTTGGCAGTCTCTCCAGTACCTAAGGCCATTCCCACAGAGAGTTTTGAAGACTGTGGCGATGACCTTCACCTGGACTCTGAAATCATGGGGGAGTTTGTGCAGAGCCCAGCATGCCAGGGCGATGTGTTCATAGGGGCTGGTGTTGCTAAGCAGACTGGCAGCTGCTTTTAGGAGCAGTGGGAGTTTTCTGAAATATATGTTTTTCATTCTTGGATACAATGAAATGCAGTAATCAAGCCTGGAGGTCATGCATGTGTTGATCATTGCTGCCAAATCTGTACTTGTAGATTCAATATGTTGTTCAGTACTTCGTGCAACAAAATGTTGATGTTTATCAGGGTGGCAGATTTTCCTCATTTCTCCTTTGTCTTTGTTGTGAGTGAAGAGGAAGCAGTAGTGGTTTGACAGGGTCAAGGAGTAGTTCCTACACGCTGTGCATCCTCTACATCCCTGGGATACACAGTCTGCATGGGGACTGAGCTTTGTGTGCTCCCCACTTTGCTCATATGGTGGCAGTTGCTGACCAGATGATTAAGAACGTCCTGTTAAGAACACCAATTCCAATCTAGCTCTTTTCATAGCTGTGTAACTAAGGAACAGCAATCCTTCTGTAGTCTGATTCCTTTCCCTGCTTTATACAGTGTTTTCTTTGGCCTTTAATTTGCTTGAAAATAGCAACAAACAAGTATTTCCATTGAACTAATTGGTGCTTTGAACAAAAATGTGCCTATCCCTTTTCTAAATATAAAAAGAAGAGACTTGATGCTCACAAGCGTGTCTGACAGACTGACTATTCTGTACAAGCAGGTTTTGTGTCACACTCTTGAAATATTTTTACATAGAGCAGCTAACAAGACCTTGAAGGATTATTCAAAATCATGTTTCTGTTGAGCATGTGTTGCTGCACACAGGCAGTGACAAAAAGGAACAAGGCCCAGTATTACCTCCACTAGTGTTACTGTAGCATTTTGAGGATGTTGCTGTACTGGCTTATGTTGGGGGCAATAAGCAAATCAGTTATTATTTATTGTTTGTGCACCTTAATGATATTTATAGGCAACCTGATAACCCTTCCTTCATCATACGTGTTAAAAATCAGATGAAATAAGTTTTGGGTAAGATCTCTGGTCAGAAAAAGCTTGGAACGTAGAAGCAGGGAATCTGTTTCCTGCTGCCATACTCAGCAAACCACCTTGCTACTTTAAGCACTTAACCACAGCACTTATGTGCAAAGTGTCACAACCTTTGGGACTCTCTCTAGGCAATGGAGAGAGACTGCTACTAGTCTCTGTTCGGAGGGCAGTTTAGTCCTTCAAGGAGTTGAATCTCCTCTGAAAGTGTCTGCCTTTCCTCAGAAAAAAAGGAGTCAAACAACAGTTAAGCTTATAAAATTATGTGAGAGAAATCCGGGCTCCCACATATTGGTAAGAAAACATTCAAGACATGCCAAAGTCTGTCATTTTCTTTCTGAAAAAAGAGAATGCTAAGCATGCCCGAGAGAATAGGCATGCACATAAGCATGCACATACCCTCACACTGTATGCCAGAGGTGCTGTGTATTGCAGGACAGGTCCAAATATGAAACAGAGGTAGATGGTTTGTACCTCTTTCCAATATTAGCTTCAATGAATTTATTCTGCAATTCATCCATCAGAAGCAAAGCAATTAGAATGCATAAGTATGGCAGAAAAATTTTATTCTTTTTTCATCATATTTTTCTTGGGCTTATACCAGTTGCTATTAAATTATTCGATTTGAAGATCATGAATCCTCCTTGTGCTGTACAGAGCTTACAGTTTATAAGGACATCTTCATGCATCAGTAGAAGAATTAAGGAATGCTCAGTTTTGTGTGTTGATTTTCTACACTAGCCAGTCCCGACTTAAAAAATGCAATCTATCATCATTGGTTCAAATAGTTCCTTCATCTTTTCTAGTAAGTGTAAACAATGTTGTCATCCCCTCCAGAATAAAAATCTTTTTTTGGTATACGAGGGCAATTTTGGTTTAGTAATTTGCTTGAAGGAAAGCCATGATTGAATGAGAGTAGATACATGTCTATTACAGCAGTAGGAGCCTACTTTACTCACTCTTTCTCTCCCTTTTTCCAGAGATAATAAAAGGAATTGCATTGGCTACATTTCTCCTCACCTGTAGCAAGGTAGCTCTAAGCAAGTCAGAGTCCCATAACGGCCCCATATTCTGCTGAGGACTGGAATGGGCAGCCTACAAATGGAGGTAAAGGGAATTGCCCTGGTTCCATAGGGGCTGGTCAGACTGGCAGACTGCACACATGATCAATCTTTTCCAAAAGGTGAAGGAAAGTCCATTATCCTGATGGGGCAGTACAGTTGTCCAGAACAAGTCTTCCAACAGTGAAAGTAACTTCTCTTAGTTCTCTGGTGCTACAGAGCCATATTGGCCATTTTTATTTCCCGTTTCTCTGTATTTGGTTATACGTTTGTTTTTTTGTTTGTTTGTTTGTTTGTTTTTTGTTTTGTTTTGTTTTTATTTTAACATAAACGGAAACTCAGGAAGGAGTACAAGATTCAGTTTGTGTAGATAGGATGAACGTAACTGCTATACATATAATTTTACCAAATTTACAGATCTGTCAGATCCTCTTCTCACGAGACAGTATTTCTAAGTGAGGTCTAGCAGAGGTTGTCTATGGTGATGTTAAAACAGACAAATGCACGGTATTTTGCTTGTAAACTAGTTAGTCTGACGGGGAAGCTTCTAAGGCTCCTCCCCGGTTTAATTCAATACAAGAATGTGTTTGTGAAAACAAACTATTATAAAACCTAGATTAAAAAGTTTATATTTAATCTGCTAGAATTTCTTAATACTATATATATATATAAACTGATGAAATGTATTGTTTATCAGTATAGAAGAAATTGAACTGGACTAGGCAGCTGGTAGAGTCTTCTTCATTGTTAAATATCAATGCATTAAAGAGAAATGAAGTCTGAGATACGAATCAAAACATAATTTTAATACTAATTATTGCCTGTATTACTAATTAAAAGGTGTTAAAAGTGTTGCAGGCAACATTTTTTCCTTCGATCTGGTAATGCACCATGAATATATTTTGGAAAACAGGACCATGGAACTAATAAAATCGAGCCAGAACACAGCTGTGTGTTATAGCAGTTATCAAAGTCACCTCATCACATTTGCTACCATATTATATTTCTACTGCATTCTCTTGGCTTCTCTTTACTTAGAAAAGTAAAGCTTGGAGACAATTAACTACAGCTACTGAGGAGTTCAACAGGAAACCCAGAAGAGTAATAAAACTGTTTTTAAGCCAATAGCTTAAAGGAAACAGCTGTGCAAGAACAATGACTTTTGAAACACAGTGTATCTTGACAGAAGCTCCGATCCTGTATATTTCAGCCTTGTTCATTTGTCAACATAAAGGCAAGATAAAGTCTTGTGGGATTAAGTAAACTCCATAGCTAAAAATACAGTTTGACACTTCTTGTAGACATATGACAAGTCTACACAAAGAATATATTGGTATTCTTTTCAGCTGTAAAAGAGTATGTTTCTAAGAGAGGGTGAATACTGTTATTGAATTTAGATTGAAGCAGTGTACCATTAGTACCTTCAAATATTTTTAACCAGATGTTGTTAAATTTTTCTTCTTCTGGAGCTTTACAAATACAGATGGTAAGGAAGTCATGCATGAAATATTTTTAAATAGAACCTTTAATTAATATTTAGAAACTATTTTGCTGTTGATATAATTTCTAAAACTGTTTATTTAATTTCTTAAACTGTGTACCATAATTAGAATTGAGTAATTTTCCTAATTTTGTTCAGTGTTGGGTGAATAACGGACTGGTATCTTTTTAAGAATTCTGTATTTCATGTGTACTTTGCAGCAACGTTGTAGCATAGCTGCTCCTAAATTGACCATACCTTCCATGCTGATGCTAACTGTGCTATACGCATAACATATTGTTCACAAGGAACAGGTGACAGACACCAGGAGTATAGAATCTGTAATTTACTTCAAACAGCTCTGGTGAGAGTGTAATAAACTGTGACAGGAAAGTCTGACTGTCTTGTGATACACAAGAATTTAAAAAGAACAGCAAAGTCTTTGGGATGAACTTTGTGCTTTTTTAGGTGGGTATAAAACAATGATCCTCCTTGCCATACATTCACATTGATGCGCTTGCCCATAAGTGACCAGCTGTGTAATGGAGAGCAGAAGTTAGCCTTTTCATCCTTTTTCACAGTGACTTTCCACTGATTCTGGCA
This sequence comes from Aythya marila, assembly GCF_965140915.1. NCBI lineage: Eukaryota > Metazoa > Chordata > Aves > Anseriformes > Anatidae > Aythya > Aythya marila. The sequence continues at coordinate 175,434,001 of NC_139042.1, read as the reverse complement.
AGACAAAACTCCTGAGTCAGAGCTGCTGTTATCCTTCAGAAGCGTGCAGAAGATATTTGGGGATCCCTTGTGAATCATAAAATCATAAAGGTGAACCACACCTTTGGTTTGGCGAACACATTTCTATTGCCATGTATGAAACAGTTATTTCTTCCATGTCAAACATCACAAGGTTAACTTTGCAAAGGGCAGTTCAATAGAAATATATTCAACTTTTCATGTATGGGATTTCTGTGGGAAGTGTTCTCATACAAGCTCAACATCCAGTAGGTACCTTGATGGTTTCAGGCCATACTTCTGTTATGTGCCATATTTGTAGCATCTTGTCATTAGCATCCCAACCAATGGAATAAAAGAACTGTCTTTGGCAAAGCATAACTGCGCTTTACCAATCCAGATGTGTAAGCCCCACTGCTTCTAGAGGAATTAAGTATCTACAGTGAGAAGTAGATATTTATAGCTGGAGCTGCAGTTGTTGCAGGTCACACCCTTTGCCTGGCTGATCCATGGCAAATTGATATAATGAAGATGGCTTGAGGAGAAGGGGAAACAATATAATTTTTATATTAAATATATACATTATATATTATATATTTTATATATTAAAATATATACATATTATTTGTATTCTGAATCAGAACCTGAAAAGTTTTAGGACGAGAAAGACAAACATGATTTAAAGCTCTTACTATCTGCTTTTGACCAAGTCTCAGCCCAGGGATCTGGGCCAAGATGTACTGTTACCTTAGAAACTTATTTAAAATGCAAGCCACATTCAATTGTTTTTCACACGGAAAAGACACATCATCTGTCTGCAAAGACAACTCCAGAAAAAATAAAGCTTTTCCAAAATTTGCCCATAACTTGACATTTACTGTGACAAAAATATGCTGAAATCTCCAGTATAGCAAACAGGCACAGCTGTCTGAGCAAGTTTGTTTGAACTTAGCTGGAGTTAAATGGGTTTTGTTCATTTGCTTTCCTTACCATTTCTGTGTGGTTGATCCCGTTTATCTAGTTATTTTTTGAATCCTTCAGCAGCTACAAAGCAGCATGTACTTATTGCCATTCCAAACAAAAGTGTGGAAATGAGCATGGCCATGGCTATGCAGAACTTTCTGAAGTGGCCTCTTCTTGCCTTTTTCTACCATCCTTCAGCTGGAGATTGCCAGGGTCATCAGAATGGCTCACATGAATCCTCTCCATCCATTTTAGTGCAAAGTTGTCTGGCTTAAAATACTGCGAAAGGCTTCACTATTTTGATCTGTCAAAGCTAACTACAGATTTTAAATTCCCTGCCTTTATTCATAAATTAAAAAGGTCACAAAACAATATAAGTCCTAGGAATCTGCTGCTATTCGTGTTCCGATTGACAGCTTAATCTATTCCTAATCATTGTGCCATAATATTTATTGGTGGATTTCTAATTTATAGTGCAATTAATGAGAATGGAGTGTAGTCAGAAGCCACAGGACTTATTTAGAAGCAGGAATTTTGTCATTATCATGCTACTAACGAGAAAGGAAAAATGTTTTGCAAATGACTTATCTATAAAACTTCTATAAAATTGCTAAAATAATTATCAGTAATGGATTTTCTCTGAAGTGAAACACATTTGTACAATACATAGTAGAAAAAAAATACTGCAAAAATTAGACAGAAACTTCTTTGATATAAAAAAAAGAAAAAAAAAAAAAAGTGAAAGAAGATAGAGGACCAAAAGAGGTGATGTGGAATTTCATTCATTTCTGTTCAGGATCTCTCACTCAAAATTTAGATTTAAAAAACTCATACTCAAATAGTTAAGCAACAGTTACAAACCTGAAAATGAGCACAGGCAAAATGTATTTTAACAGTGTATCAATATTTTCCCACCACAATAGGAGCACTTTTAAAGTATTTGGTAAGAGAAACTATGTATATGCTGTCTGTGCTTCTTGTGCGTTCGGCTGTAAAATAGTATGGATGTGTACCTACCGTATATTTAGAATGTCATATAAGAATTTGGGCACATAAATGCCTTTCATAAATAGCACCTTTCATAATATCATTTTCAGTGCTCAAATGATAACTCTTGTGGTGTTATAACTTTAAAACACGTATGTAAATATGCCGTACTTGTTTCTCTTTGATATGCACTGAAACCTGATGTTAATTCTTCCCTTTGAAATAGTTCATTCTTTGCTTTTGTAACACTTCTGTAGCAGCATAGTGTCTTCTGCCTCTGTTTCATTTTCCTTTCTAGAAGTGCTTTCTCACATCTTTATGTTTCCTCACGTTAATTATTTTGTTAGTAATAATTACATTGGAGCTGTGACAATGTGGAGGCAGTGCAGATTACCAGAAAGTTGGCATATTTTGTGTGTTCATGCTGACTCCCAAAGAACAATCTTCTGGACCACTTTGTTCTACCAGAATGGTTAAAATGGATAAAATCCCTCTGGAGTGGTGGAGGACAAAATTAATCCCTGAGTTTATGAAAAGAAAAAAAAAAAATGTGGCCCTTGGGATCATTTATTGTTTATTAGATAATGTTATTTCACAATAGGAAAGGGAAAGTAACGAACAAGACCAGCATGAAGAAGGCATGCTGTTGGGAGGCAGATGGCAAGCAGGGAGTGAAGGGTCATTGAGTAAGAGAGCAGTAGATAGACCAGTATAATAGACTTCCTGACCTTACAGACTGGGCCAAGAGCTTGAGGTAGCACTGTTGACTCTGCATTTGACTTTGCAGGCTGCTGCTAGTACAACAGACTTTGTGGAACTGGGAACTGAGTTCATTTTTCGGGCTAGTGGTCTCTGCCAGTCTGATCTTAAGAGTGCTCTGTTCAGGGCAGAAAGGCATATGCATATGGAGTATTTAGTCCTATGTTTATGCATAAGATGCATGCATAGACAAAAATGCATGCAAAAATGGAAAACAAAAAATGCAAATGTGCACTTCATTTAGGTATAAACTTATTTTCTTGTAGTAGCAAAAGAATAGTGAATATCACTTTTTAGTGCACTGTTAAAATTTCTCTATTAAAAATAAACTGCTGTTTAACATGATTTTACAAATTCTAATCCCTCATTTGTTTCTTGAAAAGCCTGCATCCCCCTTTTCTGCTTGCAAGAGGGCTTAATTAAAGTATCTTCATGATACAGGAAATCAAACAGTCATTTGCTGTTTGTGTGCTACATTGGTTTTTATACTGAAACACCTAGGAAATTATCATTTTACTGATCATTTTTATCAATTCTATGCATCACATCAAAAGTAACAGCTCCAAATATGTCTTGTTTATCATTTGTAGTTGCCAGGATGTTTTTGTTTATTATGTCATCAAAACTGGAAAAATAATTTTGCTATAAATGGCAGAAATATTATTTTCAAATATAGACTGTGGATGTTGTGTTGTGATTAAAGAGCTGAGACTGAAAAATGTGATTCTGCAATCAGTCCTCCCCTTGCCTGATCACTGACTTGCTAGCAAATTCTGTGCAGCTGAGCTCCACCACAACCGCTCTTCAACTCCCCCTCCTCAAAGGGAAAGGGGGAGAAAACATGATGAAAAGGGCTCAACAGTTGAGGTAAGGACAGGGAGATCGCTCAACAATCACTGTCATGGGCAAAACAGACAGCATAGGGAGATTAATAAAATGTTACTTACTAAAATATTACTAACAAGCTAGAGAAGTGAGAAACAAACAAAGAGAGTAAAATAAAACTCATTCCACCCTCTTCTATCTTCTTCCCCTGAGTGGCACAGGGGTACGAGGAGTGGTGGCTGCGGTCAGCCATAATGCTTTATCTCTGTTGCTCCTTCACAGTCCCTCTCTGCCCCTGCTCCCTGTGGGGTCCCTCCCACGGGATGCCGTCCTTCCTGAACTGAGCCTGCGGGGGCTGCCCAAAGACAATATGGATCCTTCAATATGGCTCTGTACCACAGGGCCCATCCCCCAGGAGCAAACTGCTCCAGCACGGGTCCCCCACGGGTGGGCAGCAGCTCCCCCCAGACCCCCTGCTCCTGCGTGGGCTCCTCTCCACAGGCTGCAGCTCTGGCCTGGGGCCTGCTCCTGCGGGGGCTCTCCATGGGCCGCAGCCTCCTCCAGGCCACATCCACCTGCTCCACTGGGGGCTCCTCCACGGGCTGCAGCGTGGAGATCTGCTCCGTGTGGGACCCATGGGCTGCAGGGGGACAGCCTGCTCCACCAGGGGTCTCTCCACAGGCTGCAGGGGAACTGCTGCTGTGTGCCTGGAGCACCTCCTGCCCCCTTCTGCATTGACCTTGGGGGCTTCAGGGCTGCTTCTCTCACATTTTCTCACTCATGTTGCACAGCAGTTTTATTCCCTTGTCATCTGAAGCTGGCCCTTATCTACCATGGGGCAGCTGCTGGGCTCTGCTCACAGAGGCCACTCCTGCAGCCCCCCACTACCAAACCCCTGCCATGTAAACCCAATATACGTGATTCAACTGTTGTTCAAATTTACATTCCACATTACTGGAACCCAGAAGTCTCATGGTTACTGTAAAGACACTATGTGGGAGGTATTTGGCTCAATGAACCTGTGGTCGCCAGTGTTAATCACCTTCTCATTCATAGTCCTAATACAGAAGAAACCCCAGTGAGTCAACATTTGATAGATCATTAATCAGAGCAAAGCCAGAAAACTCGAGGTTCTTCTCATGTTAAGCTAAATTTAATTGCTATCTGCTGAATACAGGATTACAACAAAAATTAACTTTGTAGCCTATTATTGTACTGAAAAACTCATGAAAATTCACATCGTGAATCAGTTTAAATTTATTGAATTTCATTTGTAAATGAAGATAGTCAGGGTACAGCCTAAATCTAAACCCATATGTGATAAAACCATCATAAGAATCACTAGGATGTGTGATGGATAGATGTCAGGCCTGTGTCTTAAGAACAAAAACTGTGCCTTGTGGTACTACATCAAAATTAACATGCCTGCCTTTCAGGAAGCCAGGACATTTTAGATTAGCTGCCTGTGAATCAAAGCTATGTACATGCAGATAGCACCATGGTGCACTAAGAGGAAGACATGGTGGCTTGTATTGATGCCAGCTTGGAGATTGCTTTGCTGCATTCCTTTGTGTGGGATAAAGATGCTCAAAGATTCTCATAAAGTCTCTCTGTATATTTATCAAATGAGACTGTAAAGCTTATGAATTACTGAGCGATTATTCCATTGTTTCTCCAGCAGACATAGAAGAGGTTTACCTGACAGCTCTGGATTCTGTGTATTTTTAAGATATCTTCACTTATCCAGAAAGTGAGAAGTCCAGAGATTACTCTAATAAAGAGTGCTTGTATAATTAAGAACCTTAGATAGTACCTATTTTCTGGTGACTTCTCAAGCTCATGATAAAACTAGGGTCTTAGACTTGAACTTTCTGCTCCCAGAAGCTCTGTCTTCAGTCTGTCTTGACTTGATTCTTGTTTTGTGCATTAATCTCATGTATTATGTGAAGAGATGTTCAGATTGTCTTTTGAACGTTTCAGGAACTGATGGTGGGCCTGAGATGTCCTAGGTAGTATTCCAATATATCTTTTAAAGCAGTAGCTTCCTGTGATCTAGGGTTAATCTACCTGTCAGCTTCAACCTTCATTTCTATTGAAGGAAATGTAAGCACATACTTTTAAACTCTGAACCAGTTCTCCATTCTTTTGCAACTATATGTAAGTGTGCCTTTTCAGAGAGCTTATTTCAACCTTGTGCAATCATTTTTATAGTATTATATCATTTCCACATTTCTCCGACTTCCATCGAGGTCATTCTTTTTTTTAGAACTTATTGTTTCAGTGAAGTCTGAGTGGCTATTTTCTTGGTGCATTTTCCCATCAAAATCATCATATTTTTTCAAAGCTGATAAAGGTCTCTATTAAACCATGGTTTTCTTTGAATAGGATTCAGGAGGTACAATTACAAATTAAAAATTCACATATATGCTCTGTTTTTTCATGAGAAATTCTTCATGCTACACCTAAGGTCATACCAATTGTGGCTAATTTATAACTGTAATCATACCATTCTTCTTCTGTTATAAAATATTTTTTCTGATATTCACAGAGGAGTTGCATTTTTAATAGAAAAATAGTATAGATATTACTATTTTACAAGCATACATAGATTTATGTTTATATGTTTATATAAATGAACCTAAAAAACTCTTCCAATTTTTCAGCCAACCAAAATGGACATTTTCTTGAGGTTCCTATTTATGTGTCAAGATAAATCAGGGAATACATATTCCAGCTATATGCATTATATGCAGGCAGAGCACTAACAGTTATATTTGTCATTTGCCCTTGAAGATTTACCACATTAACTGCTAGATAGTAGTCAAGTCAGCAGTATGCCACCTAGGTTAATATGTACATAGGTTAAAGTGCAAGTACATCAGTACTTGCTTAGTTTTTCCATGAACTATCTTTCAAGCTGGAGGTGGAATGGAGTTGTCAAGTACAATGTCACAGTGCACTCATATAATCAGGATACTCAGTCCTGGGCTGAGTAATTTTATTATTTTTTATTATTATTATTTATTTTTTTCTGAGCAAGGACTTATGATCAACAATAGGAACTCCAAGGTGTTGAAACTGAAGTTTCTGAGGAACTGGTTTAAAGATGACCCATCTTTGGCAAGGCAGATACTTTACTTTAGTAAAGTATAAGGTCTATATTTGGAGTAGAGATAATATAACTTAAATATGTAAATGATGTGTAAACATGTATTTACTTTACCTAGTATTACAGTAGTGGATATTCCATAAATATAGAATCTTTATCTATTCCCAGATAAAGTGAGTTTGTTGTCTTATTCCCCTTGAAAAAATACAATTGTTTGAGAACCCTAATAATTTAAATTTTCTGCTTTCTATTTGCAATTATAGGACACAGATTTTTATAAGTTCTTTTCTTTCTGCTTAGTCAGTGTAGATATTTTTATTTCCTTAATAAAGAGAAAAAATCTAGAATGTACTAAGACACTATGATTTGGGCTCCAGAGGGAAGTCTTAAATTTTCCTAAATTATAGTGCTTCACTCCGTGTGCTAAGAGAGCAGGGCAAAGAGCTGGAGTCCAGCCAAATGGTCTCTTCGGAAAAGCCAAAATGACAGAGCTACAGGGTTATGTTAATATCATAAGGGAAACATATATAAATATAGGTAGGATAAATGAAATAAAGGTGATTTTAAATTATACTTTACAGCTAATTCAAGCATGCAAATATAATCTACATTCAATTTCCTGAGAACTCCGAGGGAAAAAGTGGAATCACTTCATCCAGAAGAAATGACCACCTGATCTGGCTGAAGAAAAGGAGTGACTTAATGAAACAGTGAGAAGAGAAGGAATAAATATAATACTTACAACTAACGTTTAATATTAGTTAGAAGCAAAAGGTCAAAGCTTATGGAAAGAGAAAGCAGTTCTGTTATTCTCCAAGGCATTAAGCTAAATGTAAAAGAGCTTACCAGCATCATTGGAAGCTGCTTACCAACATTGCTAGTACAGAATTTTGAAATGATTGGAAAACATTCATTATTATTTTGCAAAGAAAGAAGGAATTTGAGATACTTATTATAAACCTTTCAGAAGTTATGGAATGAGAAATGGACAAAGCCAAGAAAGATGTTGAGAAGTCAACTGCTTTTCAATTAAATACCAGCTAGGCAATTTCCAACAGAAGGTACACAATCTTATGCAAAACACTGATTAAAATGCTTAATCAAGTAAGCTAAGATGACAAACAAGACCAGCTGTAGAGCAAAGATTGTACTATATCAGCTGTGCACACAGTATGGTTCAGGTTTGAGAACTATCCACATAAAAGTAATAATTGACCAAAAACATTGTTGTTCAAAAGGAAATCTGATAAAAAAAATATGCTTTACACCATGTTGATAAAGTAGCATTTTTTAATTTGTAACATCTGAACTAAAAAAGCAACTTTCCCTTTCATGTAAAGTTGATATCCTTGAGATTTTTCTCCTTTGTTCTTTTTTAAAGAATATGTTGGTTTGCTCTACAGTGTGCTTTATGAATATAAATAAGGAAAAAGTACATTTTAATGAGTGACCATTAGTTGAATTCATATGGGTTTGTGTGCAGAGAGGGGGTAAAGAATAAGCATGTCAAACAAATGGCAAGTAACTGTGCAACCATGATCTAATATTATTTGCTTTCTTCTAAATGATATCAATCCTGCTTCCCCATGGGATGAACATTTGCAGATGGATAGCTATGCCTTTGATGTCAAGAAAAAAAAGTCTTGATTCTTTTTTATATAAGAGAAATTCATTTTCAAATGAAAGTATAGCATGGACACAGACTTTATGATATAGAAGGCTGAGTAACAACCATATGTTGAGGGTTGTGCTCTCAAATATGCTGAAGCAGTGGAACAAACTTCCTTCCCTTCTCTTTGAATATTCTGTTTGGTGAGAGGTTCTGACACTCTTTCACTCATTATTGAACTAAAACAACAGAAATACAAAGGTCTGCCTATGCTCAGGTAACAGCATTTTGGTTAAAAACTACTATTTTCTATAGCCAAGGGGAAGCAAGAAAACAATATTACTAACAATCATTTCTAGCCATCCTTGACTTCCCAGCCTGCAAAATCAGTTCTCTACTTACTGTCAAACTGGCTATGAAACATCTTTCAGTGCCAGTCCAGAAGGAAGTGTAAAATCCTGTTTCTAGGTTTGCCTGAAATTTCTCCCAGCTCTCATCTTGCTGTGCCTCCTTTTCCAAAATAAACTCTAGCAACCCAACTAATATTTAAGAATTATTCATAAACCATTTTCTCGTGTGTCTTCAGTTTTCTTTCCCCTCACCAAAAAATAGGTATCTGAAACATTTTTGGTTCATGTTTGCCCACCATCTTTTCCCCTTTGCTGTTTATTGTACAAAAAGATGTCAAGATTCACTATTGCCAAAAATTGTAATATTTTGTCTTGAATCCTCAATAGCAGGATTTGTATCTAAAAGCCTGAGCTTGAAATTTTGTGTAACTATTTTCTACTTAATTTCAATGTATCATATTGTTCTGGCAGAGAGAGGGTAATTTTCTTTGTAGTTTCCAGGTATGGTGCCATGTTTTGGACTTGGGATGAAAATAATGCTGAGTACACCCTGATGGTTTAGTTGTAGCAGGGCAGTGCTCACACTAAGCCAAGGACTTTTCTACTTATACTACCCTGCCAGCAAGGAGACTGGGGGGCACAGATAAAGGACAGCTGACCCAAACTGGCCAAAGGGACATCCCATCCCATGTGGCGTCATGCTGAACAATAAAATGAGGGGAAGTCTTTGAAAACATGTCTGAATGCAAATAAAAGAAACTTAAATACATTATTTTTCTTAGTTTGGCATTTCTGAACTGTGTGTCAGTTTATGCCCGTTGCTTCTCATCCTGTTGTTGGGCACCACGTTAAAGTGTCTGGCTCCATTGTCTTGACACCCTCCCCTAATTTTTTGTTTCTCTTTCAGCAGAACAATCCTGACAAACCTTAAACAATCTTGGTACAGTTTAAGAGTAATCGGTATTTCTCAGATTTCTGAAAATATACTACTCTTCTTTTGTGCCATTTTTACAATTATTTTTGGATTTTACTTATGATTTGAGCTTTCAAAAAATGACTTCTGAAATGTTCCTAAAGAACAAATTCTGACACAAAAGAGTTGGTTCACAAATCAGATTAAAGTAATTTTTTTTTAAGGGATTAGCCAAAACTATGACCATATTGGCACCTGAAGTACAGAATTGCCCAGAAGATGTGAGACACCATTGCTTTATAGACACGCTAAATGGTTGATGGATTATTTTCTCAGTATGATTGTAGCTCCAATATACAAGGGTAATTAAAAACAATAATGATGTTGCACAGAAATCTGGCAAAGAACCAGGATTTGAGCAGAAAATTCTTTTAGTTGTATAATAAACGATTGTAGTATATAGAAAATATTCTAAAGAACCATGGGAAGATTTTTCAGAAGTGCTTCACATTTTTTTTGCAGTTTGTTTCCTGTTAAATCTGTAATTTTTGAGTTACTGTTTCTAGAAACTGAGCAGCCTGTTTTGTGTAGAAGGTTTTTCAATCTCTGTTTAGAGTGAAAATGCAGAAAAATGCCAGTTATGTTTGATCAACGAGTGCAGAACAAGAAAGACCATGAAAAGGAAATCTCATGTTCTCATTTACTTATTCTAAAGCTCCCACTTCTCTATGCCTGCCTCTGTACAGAAATGAAATGGATTGAAACCACTCTGAGCTGTCAGTACATCACAGCTCTGAAGCAACTGGAAAAGCAGCACGATGTCAGCAGTGTGGAGATGGATTTTCATTTAATTGGGCTCTCTGTTCTGGCAAGAGTAAGCAGGCAGATGTCTTAGTAAGGTGGCATTGTGCCTCCTGCATGTCACTGGGGACCTCCCTACATGCAGACCATTCTCCTGTGGCTTTTGTGCCTGGGTGTGAGAGAATGGTGAAAGACAGAGGGTGAACATCAGAGCTTGAAATCAGATCTTGTGTTTTTCTTTGAACTGATTAATTCATGTATACCCGATTCTGCACGATGTAGGTATCAATGAAGATCTTTGAAAAATGTGCTTATGCTGATTATTTTTGCTCTACTTAACACATACAATTGATCTGGAACACACTGCCTGATGTAAATATAATTCCCAAGAATTGAGTGGTAAAAGACTTGTTACATCTTACATTCACTCAGCCCTCTCCACAAGAAAATACTTCCTTAGTAGTCACTATGTAGGAATTAAACAGAGAGGAAAACAACACTGCCCCCCAACTTGCCCATAAGTAATTTTCTATTACCATAAATATTTCTTCTTTTACTCCTTCACCTAATATAGACTCACCCTAATGCTATGTCCTGACTGTAAGTCCTGCCTATGAATTAGTTTGGCTCTTACCATTTAACTCATAAAATATAATTAAAAATTATAGTAGGAAAGGGAAAGGCAGGTGAAAAGACAAGGGGCATATTTGTTGTCATTTATATCCACTTTTATCTGCAGAGCAAGAACTTCAAAACTACAATTTGCACTCAGAGAGTTGTGGTCAGTGGCTCAATGTCCAAGTGGGGATCAGTAATGAGTGGTGTTACTCAGGGGTCAGTATCAGGACCGGTGCTGTTTAATTTCTTTGTCAGTGACAAGGACAGTGGGAATAAGTGCACCCTCAGCAGATTTGCCGATGCCACCAAGCTGTGTGGTGTGGTCGACACTCTGAAGGGAATGGATGCCATCCAGGGGGACCTGGGCAGGCCTGAGAGGTTGGCATGTGCAAACCTCATAAGGTTCAACAAGAGTTGGAACTGGGTGGTCTTTAAGGTCCCTTCCAACTCAAACTGTTCTACGATTCTATGATTCTGTGATTGCATTTAACAATTTCTCAGAAGAGTAGATGATAACTTCTGGCACATCGAAACACACACTATACAGGAAAAGTTGCACTGACAGTTTACAAGTCCAACAGTGAGCCTCTGTCTCTGAAGATTTCATGATAAGAATCCAAACGATGCCACTGCCCAAGAGTAGTAGTTAATGGCTCATCTGTTACAGCACATGAAGGCATGCAAGTCTTACCAAGAAAGCTGTCAGATGGAGATGTTGAAAGAAGGTAAACCTGAAGTAAATTCAAACAGTAAAACCCTTTCTGTTTTGAATATGTCTTGCAAAGGACTCCTTCATGTCTTGGGAACTGGGTGGTTTATTGTTTAAATACATGCCTAGACAGGGAGCATGCTCCACAGCTGGTCCTCTGGTAAGCATTCTGTTGGTAAAGTCTGGGAGAACTGACTTTGGAGACACGAGTACTCCTTGTGGCTATAGCCTGAATGGTTGGCAATGTAACCAGAACAGCTCAGCATCTATGCCATACCTAAGATAAGTCAAATCAGACTTTTTTCAATTTTACATTGCTGCCGACAGTGAGCTTTCTAAGCTCTGTGTCCTTTATGAGATGGGTCAATTAAACTTCTTGTCTATGACTTACAGGTATATTCAGACATTAAAATTTTGCTATGGTTAAAACCTAGTCCCAGAGACTGGATCACACCTTAACTGTGCCATCATTTCATGTATAGATTCACATATGCTAAAACACTCCAGTGTTTGGGTGATGTGACTATACAGTTGGGAGCCCCAGACATGTACATTACTGTAGTTTGGAAGTAAATAGGGTTATGTTTGCAATCCTGTTATATTCCAAAATATCATGGGTCCCATCCTAACTTAAAAAATACTACTTGTGTTTTTCATGAAAAGGCCCTTGCAGCATGAACACATTTTGAGCCCTTTGTTGGTGTTTTGCTTGTTGATTGCTTACACCTCCCACCAGACCAGGTTGCCCAAAGCCCCATCCAGCCTGGCCTTGAACACTTCCAGGGACAGGGCATTCAAAGCTTCTCTAAGATAACCATTTTGTGCATCATCCTTCTGTGATATGACTTGTCCATTCTCCGGAATCCTTCAGCTGTGCTTATTTATGTCCAAGACCTGTCCAAGGAACTGAATCAGCCCACTGAGGGCAGAAGTCTACTTTTTAGGCATGAGATATGTGAATATGACCTTTCCATGTGACAAAACCTCATCCCTTAGGAGCCATCACCTAATGAACTAATGACACTTCAATGAGAAAAACTAAGAAATGTAGAAAACTTGTTTTTGATTCATGTTACAAGACTTCCAATGTCATCAGTGTGAATATCTGTGTTTGAGCTGATCCTTTTTTAGAGTGAAGAGAAATAAAACATAGTCTATTTTGAAATGAATTGCACTCCAGAAATGCCTTTTCCTTTTCTATGACTATAAAAAGAATCTACATTGGTCTAGATGTGTATGACATACATGTGCCAGACCTGTCATGACGTCTGCCTCTTGCCTTTAGCAAAGCTACCAAGCTCCCTAAATAAACCAAGTTTTCCTGCCATGTCAGCCTAAGATGGAATGGAATTGAATGCCATAAATAAAAATCATGGTGTGGTTTCTGTATCACACTTGATCTGTAATACGTGGTATTACCCAGACCTCTGCTTATGCACTTGTAACCTGATAAGGAAGTAGTAAAGCAAGAAAAAATATCTCCTGAAAGATGGTGTCAATGTCTATTTAAATAGCAAGCACTTGCCACATGGCAATTAGCATACTGTTTTGCAAATACTCAGTGATTTTTGTGTACAGTAGGGACTTGAAATGTGGTAGGAGATGGGCTAGTGTAGCTGAGATGTTTTTTGAAGAAGCCCTACTTTATTTGTACAATTGGTCCTAAACAACAGTTATTTATATTTATGAAGTATCAAAAAAAGTTCCAGTTAAAGGAAATTGCTTTTTTTTTCTGTGTTTTAGATTTTTTGTTTGTTTCTTTCTTTTTTTGTAATAACATTTAGTCAGGAATTATTTCTGTGGGTATTGAAATGCAGAGCATAATTTCCAGAATAATTTGAATATACATAAAACAATTGCAGGCCAGATTCCTCCCTGACTCACCTCTTGGTATCTAAGGGAAGCTTTTTGGTATAGTTTTGTTCTGTTTTGTTTTTAAAGTTGTTCTTGTCTTGCTGTTGATATCTCTGCATGAATTGCTACTATGCCAGAAGCTGCTGTGGTAATATTCAAAAAAACAAATCAAAGATCTGCTGGCTAAAAAAGAGATTTTCTGCTTCCTCAATGGGAGAAGAAATAAATTTACATGGATCAGTAAAGACAGCAGTAATTAACATTCTCAATGTCTGTAGAAAAGAAGTATTTTAACTGTGTTTGGTAGAAATGCAGGTTTAAGGCAGTGCATGTGTGCAAAAGCTGTGGATCAAGAGAATAATTCTGATGTAGCATAGCTTGCAAGGGCAACACTGAAAACACTGATAGAAAATGGGCAGAAAATAATATTGGGGGCTGTTGTGGAAGCAACAAAAGTGAAACAAAGTAGTATTTATCTCATAGTGATCACTGAATTGTAATGGCAAATTTATGTTGGTTTTAGGGTTTACCTATTGTTGAAACAATGTGTTGCTAAGGCAAGAACAATGTGCTAGCTCTGATTAAACTGAGAAAACAATTAAAGAGTAGATTGAAGGGGCCATATTTTGTCTCTGTGATTGCTCTTGCTTTGCAAATGCAAATATAAAAAGAATTTCTTACAATTAAAATGAAGGAGAAAAAATTTAATGAGTGTGGTTGTTTTCAGGGTAGCAATGAAGCTGCATTAGGAATGTTTAAAAATAGACAAGCAGACAAAACTACTTTAAAATCTAGCAATGCATTTGCATCTGACTTAATATTTAGCTTGAAAAAACTCCTCTCTCCTATAGATCAGAAAACTGAGGATAAATATTTGTTGCATATTTTTCAAACAGTTCCACATTCTGTGTTTTCCAAATGCAGCAGAATGGATTAAAATAAATTAGCAGTTATTTCTGAGGTATGTGTATCAAAGTTTTTGACACTTCTGCTCATCTGCTAAAAGAATTTCATAATTAACGAAGACATTTCACATTATTGCTGTGTAAGCCATGGAAGTGATGAGCTATGATCTGCAGCAGACAAGTTTTTTTTCCTTAGTGTCCAGCTGATAGAAGCATAAAAGCATCTTCCATATAGGTTACTCTTGTACTTCAAGTGAACAACTCTGCAATTTTTATCTCAAAGAGAATGAAGACAAAAATGATGGATGGAAGCTTTTAATGACTAAGTATTAAATGTATCCCTGGTTTTGTGTACACTTGCCATGATGTAGTATAGTACTTGAAGACCATGATGTGATAAAGAATTGATGTGTAGTTAGTGGACCACTTATGTATAGTTTTTACCTAAAAGCACATAGCTACAGAGTGAAGGAAGTGGAATGGGAGTGCAGTACATACTTCGTGGTACATATTGGCTCTCGTTGACTTCATACTTTGGCTTCTATAAATGTTAATACTTTAACCTGATTTAGCCACACCATCTATGGAAAAACAAACAAACAAACCCTCTTGCTGTTATGTAAGCATTGATGAGTACTTACAGAAAGCACCAACAGGCTATTTTGATGAGAAACATTGTGCTGTATGAAACCAAGTGATGTGCACACACCTACCCTGGGAAATTGCTCGTGTCCCCTGGTTCCCACCAGTGCTCTGCTGTGACTGCTACATGGAACACTTCTGCCACTAGTGCTTTATGTCTTGTTCCTATCAGTTATGTTTCTCAATTGGAAGACTGAAAATAATCAATTTCCTTTTTAAATAGTTTGGGGAGAGTGGAAAAGCTCTAATCCTGAACTGTTTCAAGGCTGAGTTTCAAATTAAATTGATTTAGTGCTAGTTATGAGGAGGATTATGATTTAAATCAAGAGATTTTGAAATTTTGAAGCTGCTAAAAATATAAATAAATTAACACTTACAACATCTGTGTCATATATTTGATAGTGGTAGAAATATATGGTAAAGAGAAGGATAGGTAATTCACCAAAAATAAAACTTGCTCTTCTGAAACATTGCTTGGAACACAAAATTTGTCCCATCCAAGCAGGATGGTCATTCTGCCTGTTTTTTTACTCATTTTTTATTGATTTTACCAAATGCAGTTACTCAAGCTACTCCACTTTCCAGCAATAGCACCAAGAAATTTTGCCCTCTAATCTGAGTAGTTGCAGTAGTTGCGCTTCTTTACTGATACAAGATGTTGCAGTCCTGCTGGTTGTTATACCTTGTACTGCTCATTACTGAATCTAAATAAATAAATAAATAAATAATCAGAGTTCACCATATGGTTTGTATTTTCAGGCTTTTTTTGCGGATCTTGGCTTCTTCCACATTTTGTTAAATTGGGTTAAATTCTGGAGGGTTGCTCTTATGCTGTTTTGATGATTTATCAAAGTGTGAATAAAGCAATGAAAATCCTCCACTGAAGGTGGTATCTACTTAATTAACGTTGTGCCATGGAACACATCACATCCTCGAGAGCTTGTCCAGCTTCCATTTCTCTTCCAAGATGCAGTTTCTACAGTAGCTTTTATAGACAAGTGCTACTATGAAACTATTTGATGTACTTTTATATTTTTAAGTTTCTGAAATGCAATTCAGCAGATGAAAACAGCTTGGCCAGAAGCCCATGCCACATCAGTTTTCCAGGAATTATCAGTTAGTGCTCTGAAGATCACAGTGTAGCTCCTACAAATGAGTAATTTGGAAGATGTTTTGAAAACATGGCCATAGTATGAGGTCATTTTCTTCTTTTTTTTAAGAAAGCATCACTTGCAATTAACTTATTAATAGAAAATAGTTAGGCTTTCATGAAACTCCCACTGCAGACATTGCTGTGAAGGATTCTGTGGCTTCCACCACAGTGTTTTTGGACATGGTTGTCTAGGGAGCAGAGATGCAAGGTATGTGCGGAGCATCCCAAGCAATATGCTCAAAGACCAGTGGCATGGAAAGAATATATATATGATCCTTAAGCTACCTTGCTGTTCCACCTAGTGAGGTACCTTAGATATCCTACAGTGTCCTACTGTTGTTTTTTGTTTGTTTCTGTCTTTGTTTCTCTTTTTTTTTGGTTGGTTGGTTGTTTTTGTTGCTTTAAATTTTTGCTTTCTGCTCTGGTTGTCTGTGTAAGTTACTTTTTCTTAACATGACTTTGAAACTCACTTTCTTTTATATGACGTGATACAATATGATACGACGATATCAAAAATAACAATGTAATTTTCTGTAGTAAAAACAGTGAATCGTATAATTTTGCTACTAATTTAATGATAGTAATATTCCTTTAAAAACATTGTTATTTTTATAGTTAATGTGAAATTAACTGTATAAGTAGTTAATAAAGTATTATTTTTATTTGGCAAAGTGAAATTTAAGATCACATAATATATTGCAAAGCATACTTACATATTTTAATGAAAATATTTTGCTCTGGCATTTGTAACGGAAAAAGTCAGTGCATTACGAAGCTTTGTGTACTCCCATTCAGTCTATCCATTTCTCTCATTAGACACTAAATAAAATGAAAGAGTATACAGTCATAATAATAAGGGCCATTTCTTTTTGAATTGAGTCAGTGTAATTAATTGTTTAAAGTATGATATCACATCTCTTAGCTGTTCAAGAAAAAAAAATGCATTACTTAATTACTTTGTAAGTTGCTTTCTCTGGTTTATCTTGATTATGTAAGATACAGGGATACATAGAATTACTGAAGCGATCAATTATTTTCTATTCCTGAATATCAGCAGTGTTTTCAAATACAGCAGAGTAAAAAAAAAAAAAAAAAAAAAAAAAAAGATAGATGTTTACTAGTCAGTAATTGCATAGTGAAATACAAAAAGAGAAAAAATATAAAACCCCCAAACCACGCACATCTCATATTATTAAGTTGTGCAAATTAAATGAAAGTTTATGTTTTTGTTTCTTTTTCCAAAAGCATTCTACCAACCGCAATGATTTTTGGTGTTTCTGTCCAAAAAGTTATTTGCACTATGACAGTGTTGGGTACTTTTCTCCCGTAAGCCGTCCTTGACTAAACCAGAAAATGAATTTGATTTCTCTAATGCAAAAGGTAATTGGATTTCTCTTTATGGAATGCATCCCTTTAATGACTGTCTCTGCTTCAGCCAATTTAGCTGCAAGTGACCTGACATTGATCTGGTGATATGACTTTAAATAAATGCCACAGCTGGGAGATGAGGGACCAACTGTCTGATATCAGAAAGAACATTTCCTGCCTCCTCTTGCCATTTTCCTCAAAAAATATCTCCTTCTTGAATGTCATTCTCATGAAACATGCCACTAATAATTGGTCATAGACCAGCAGATTGCATCCTTCTAGCAAATAATAAGTATTTCCCAGAAAGCGACTGGAGCAGCTATTTTAAAAATTGAATAAAACCTCTCAGAATAACTGTTCTTCTTCACAAGTATTTATTACTGTGTAGATTTTTCCTGAGAGATTAAGTGTAACTAAAGTAGTAAATTAAATCTTTACAGAGGTCTTGTTCAACATTAAATATTCATTGAAATATTTGTTTAGCTAATGGGGGTCTTGTAAAAAAGTATCGTAGCATGTTTATCCAAGAAAAGAATTACCTACAGAAAACAATTAATAAAGGTGGTATTGCACAATATAATCTGCTCTTTCTTCAGGCTAGGTTTAATGGAGTCATAAAATCCTAGAATGTGTATTTCCACTTATTTAACATATTCATTATCCTTCAGACCTAGTCCTTCAGGCTAATTTACTAAGCAATTTTAACCCTCAGTGGACTAGGAGCCAAAATTTAGAAGCTGAGTTTATTGTCGTTTTGATGTAATCATGGGCTATGTGTTCTCTTAACATTGTTAATGTCTTTGAAACTAGTAGCTCACACACTACATGGAAATGAGATCTTAAAAACTCTGTACCAAAATGAATGCAGTGGAAAATAAAACCAAGAAATCTTGACTTCAAGTTGAACACGTTTCCTATTGAAATTTCATTTCATACTAATCACAACAATTAGTAATTTTCCACAGTGTACTGATACCAATGACAGACAGTAAGAATTTGTTTCACTTGTATTTAGTAGCAGGTTCTCTCCCCTGTTTCCTTTATCTGTTCTTTATCAATTCTTTCTTAACCCTTATGTATGGATAGCTTTTCCACTCTTCTGGATCTTTTGCACAACAGAGGTGTTGAGTTTACTGTATGTAACTTTCACTAACTTGTAGTACAGTTATCTTGAAATAAATGAATATGAAAACATGAGCTTCCCAAAGGTGCAAGGGCCTGAGGGGTATTCACCTCCCTCATTTAGCTGAACGTCATTTTTAATTCTTTTGTGTACTACCCAGAAGTAGTGCATGCATATGAGTCTCTGGACAGAGAAACAGATGGTCTTTTCAGATAGGAATTATGAAAATGAGAATAAATATTTCATATTTTTAATTTTCATGCAAGTTTTAAGGGGTTTTCATGTCTCTAGTCCCAAGTGTGCTTTTGTTAGTGATACCAGAAAGCAAGAAGAGATTATAAATGGCATACAGTGCTTAATTCACAGGCTTACGCTCCCTGATACAACTCTGTCTTCAAGAGTGAAAATGCTGCCGATGCTGTTCTCATGGAAATGGATCCCCATCCCAGGTTGGGCTGAAAAGCCACAAGTATGCAAGCTCTGTAGCCATAGGCGAAACCAACTTACACTCTATAGTTTGCCCTAACTTTTAGGTTAGTTCTTCTTCTCTTCTTATTCTCAGATCTCCACAGGTTTCCTTCTTTTTCAAGGAATTGCTTGCACTTCTAGAGGCAGAATGTGTAGGACAATATACTTTTAGTTGATTAAAAATGATGTTGGAAATATTATTTTTCTACTGTCTATAATTAAAATCATCAGAACTGAAGCAGATTTGTCATACATAAAGTGTTAAGTCCTTCTTAGTGCTTTCTCTTCTGGCAGCAGTTTAACTATATGTTACCTCTGTTTTCTCTGTAGGTCACTGACATGATGCTTCAAGACAAACCCTACCCAGACTGGGGAAAGTCTGCCAGAGCTTTCTGGAAGAAAGGAAATGTTAGGATCATTTTATTCTGGTATGAATGTAATAAAATCAAATTCTGGTAAATTAAGCTTTTATAGATCATCCAAAAGTCTATCTTCTAATTCTCTGTGGCAGGAAGAGATATAATGGAAATACAAGGTAAGAAAAGAAAAATGGGAAAAATGACACTCAATCTAACAAAAAAAAAAAAAAAAAAAAGCATTATAAGCTGTATTTAAGTGAACACTTCCTAAAAAATTGTTTATTTAAAAATATAATTTTAAAATCGATTTATACTGTTTCTTTTATTGTAACCTTGACGCCATTTAAAATGGAGTTTGCTCCAAAATTTTTACTGCATCAGAAAATACTTAGATGACCAATTGTGAGTCCTTTTAATTAAGGTAAGTAGATAAGTAGATGTCCTTTTGTGACCTTGAAATTAATAGGAGTAATTATTTGAATTTGCACTTGAATGGGATTGCAAATAGCAAGTCATCTTCAGATTATTAAGAAAAATTTATAAAAATCAATACAAAAAATTGTGAGTGTTAAGCATTTCTTTGACCTTAACTGTAGCCTCTTCCAGGTAAATTCAGACCAAGTGGAACTGTTGAAATAGAACACATATTATGTCAGGAAAAAAATGGAAGATGGAAAATGTATAGTCTAAGAGGCAGACAGAGAACCTTGTGGCTAAAGATGAAAGAAATTACAAAGATTTTTTTCAACTACCTCAGAAGCAGAAAATCTGATGAAAATATTGACATACCTGTGTTTTGTTTTGTTTTGTGTTTTTTTTTTTTGTTTGTTTGTTTGTTTGTTTTAAAGAGCAAAGGGAAGAATTTAGAGAGAATTGTTACAGATATGCAATAGTACCTATACTTCTTAAGCAGCAAGGATGGGACTCTATATTAAATTGGGGCAATTAAAAGAAATGCTAAGAGAAATGTGAAAACTAAAAAGAGAGCAGAATCAGGTGGCTGATTGTCTGCAGCCAAGGCTTGTAAGGAACTGAAGGGGCTGAACTGATGCAAATTTTATTAGCACTTAATTGCCTATTGAAAAACTGAAGGTTAAAAACTGGCTTTTGTTTTGGTTCTGATGCTTTTTTTTTCAACAAACAAGAATTATCCTACTGGCCTGTAAGTCTTAGCTCAGTATTAGTTAAATGGATTGGATACATCATTAATAATAGAATTATGAACAGAACTCGAGATTAAATTCTGCTAAAAAAAACCAGGGTAGCTTTGCTGAAAAAAAACCTTCTCTGATCTGTTAGAAGTCTTTGAACATGTCATCAAAATAATGGATGAGGAAGAAATGCTTGATGTAATTTATTTGGACTTCCAAAAGGCTTTTGACAAAATTCTTCACTGAAGGCAATTAAGAAAAATAGTAAGCCCCATGGAGTTTGCTGAAGTCATCTAGGAATCAGCTAAGAGCTGTGCAATGAAAGGTATAAATAAAGTAATATTTTTCTGCTATGCTCATTAGGGTGGGGACACCTGTTCCTTAATGTTACAAATAGTCTTCACAATTTGTATACATCATATACATTAGAAAGCTAGGTGAAAAGATAACGTGATTGAAAAGACTGAATTCTGTAGAGGAGCTCAAACAACTTCTTGCTGTGCAAGGCATGAAGAGGAAGATTCTGTCTCAGTATACTGGGGTGGTCAGAAATGTAAAGCAGATGAATCAAAAAATGCTTGGATATGTTACATGTGGGCTAGCAATTATACGAGTATCATATCATTAAGTCAGTAAAAAGCTAATCAAGTTTTGTTTACCTTTATCTAAAGAATTGCCTTGTCTAAAAGACTAGAAGGGAGATTAATTAAGAGTCAAGTTAAAAAAAAAAAAAAAGTAATTTCACAGACTGGAGGAATAAAGAAAGGGTTAAAAGCAAGGTGTCACTATAGGGATTTTTCTTTTCAAATTTATACATCAGATAGGGAGAATAATAATGCGCTATTAAAACTACATTTATATTGTTACAAAAGATGTTATAACTTCTTGCAGGCATAAATCTTGCAGTTAAAAATCTGTATTTTCTTTCAAATAATATTCACATTAACAAATTTTACCAAAAGTTTAAAATGGAGATAAAGTAAAAATGCTTTTTTTTTTTTTTTTTTTTTTTTTTTTTTTTGTGAGTGATTTTCATGCTGAAGAGTATGCTTAATTGGGGGCTTAGAAAACTAAAAGTTGGCATAAATAGTCTTATTTTTAGCTTTAAGCGTTGAACTAAAATCACCCTGTACAGAAGTGTACATTCTGTAGAGATGTTATTTAGATATTGCATATTAGATAACAGTATATATTAGACCCTTTTTATCTAGTAAGTAGGAAAAATGGAGGAGGGAAGTTTAAATACTGATAGGGTTATGCAAATAATGAGAAGTCTTGGTATTTCATTTGTTATTGTTGAAGTCGGGTGATGTGAGCAGCTTTATTTCTGAAATGTTCCAAATGAAGCATCCTTGATAGTATGTGGTATACACAAGCAATGTAAATATTGGATACACACTGGACTTGTTTTTTTTCTGGTAACTTCATTTTTGCTTTCAGGTTTTTCTTTGTAAAATTAGAAAATGTCTATAAACATACCAAAGACAGACGGATTGTCATGGGGATGAAGACACCATCCACTTGTTTGTAACAGCTGATCATGTGATGGCTTTGTGTTTCTCATCTGGAAACATTCTCAGCTCTCCAGTGCAACTAATTAGTAAAGGTTTTAATCTAGCTTATGCTCTCCTGTTTTAAATCATTCCTTGGAAGCATTGTCAACAACTGGTGCTTGGTTGCTCCTGAGGATTCTGGCTGCCTTTTGTATGTCTTCAGAATATAATTCTTCCACAAACAGCTCAGCTAGCTCAAAAATGTCCATTTGCTATTTGCCTTTGCCTAGTCTCTCACTAAAGAGTTGATTGAAGTACATTCTACTTTTTAAAGCTTTTTTGTTGTTGTTTTATTGATAAAAAGATCTCCGTTGTGGTCTTCTCCAGCTCTGCTCATGGCTAATTCCACCATGCAGAGACACATTTGTATAATGCTGTTATGGTCTGTGTTACAAATCCCCTGTATAGGGATTTGGTGATATAGCTTTCAGAGAATGCAATGAAGTATCTGGAACACTGGTGGAATTGCTAGGATAGGATGGGAATGTTTGTAGACTAAGGAAGGAAAATACCAGTGGGGTATTCAATATCCCTACACCATCTGTCAAATTATATATGATATGTGAAGACTGGCATTTGAAAGAAGCAACAAGAAAAAAAAGGATTGTTAATTAAGCCAGACAAAGATCTTGGACAAGACTGACTACAAGCCAGCAACAAGCCAGTAGCTACTGCTAGGTTAAATAAATAGCTTAAAACAGTAGTTATTTTTAATGTTTGGATATTAGCGAAAGCAGAAATACAATGGGCGAAGACTGATTCTCTTGTGAATAGTTTTTTTATTCCTCTGGAATATTGAATAAGTCCGACCTATGCTAAAGGACTCTTTTTTAAGAAAAGCACTTCTCAAGATAGAAAATAAGATGACTAAACACATTAAAAAGTGAACTGCAAAAGGAAGAAAATATTGTTAATATGAAAAATTACCTATAACTAATTATGAAAAAATACCTATAATTAATTTAGTAAGGAGTTACGGAACCTTTGTTTTATATGAAGCAGGTCCTGATTCTTTTGAGATCTCAGCAAGAAAGACATGGACACTCAAGGCAGCTAAACTGGTTTATTGCGTAAAGGCTGGAAATTATAGAAAATGTAATAGCCAATCTTATGTCCCTTCTGATGCTAGGAACCTCAGCTATTGTGGGATCAAGTGAGGCCACCTAGGCTGATGATGGCATACTGTGCAGAGGTCCCATCCATAAAGGATGTTCATCAGCTTCACTGCTCTTCATATCTTCAGAGTATTTTTCTAAGTGAACAAACTTGTACAATACTGAATTTTCTAGATGGTACACTGAGGTTTGCTGAAAGTGTTGCACTCTTATATATCTGTTTTGGAGTGAGCTCTTACAAGCAGTACATGTGGGTAGTGCTGTTGAAGGCAGAGCATGCTAATGCCATGGCATTTGCTCAGGTTACAATACTGTCACTGCTGTCAACAAGGCCCATGGCTAAACTCTGCCTACTATGTGCCTGAAATCACAATCACAATGCAATGTCTTCCCTTGCCCCCCCTTCAGAACCTGTGAAACATCACCCATGGTAGTTACAGTAATATCACCAGGACATCTCTGGGCTGTGCACACAGTTTGGGTAATAGAGGAAAGACCCTTATACTCTTTCTATCTTGACAAACTGTCCCAATATTAATTATCCTCAAAACTTTCCTGACAAAAGACAAGGGGATTATAATGAGGGAAATGTAAAGAGTTCTGCACGTGAACTTTTAGCTGAACAGAAAAAAAGAACATGAACAAAAAGAAATGAGATTACTGGAAGAGAGTAGAAGTGCTGCTGAGGACTGTGTAACCAGGGAAGAGAAAAATGATATGCAAAGATAGATTATCAAAATGGTGGAGTGTCGTGATAACAGAGGACTGTGCAGCTGAATACTGATTGCGGACAGGGTGACAGAACAATATACACCAGCTCAATGTTTAAATATGCAAGTAGCAGACTGGAATCCATTTCTGTGGTGTTCCTGGCTAGACATTCATTGTATGTGTACACAATGATCAGTCTTCATCGGTGCAAATACGTGCCTGACAGAGGACTCTTGTCTGAAATAATAAAAAAGAACATACCAACATGGAGAAGAAATAAAATAATATGGGGAACGGTAAATTTCCAATTCTCTGTATTTGACTTTGGAAACAATAATATTCTCTATTACTGTGTGCTTCATAAACTCTGTCTAGCTTTCTTTAGTGAAGAGCAGGACTGAACATGCTCAGAAATGGGTTAGTAATCATAGTACTTTGATGCAACAAGTTAGTGATATAGTTTTAAAAACTTTTATTCAAATTAATTGCTCAGAATTGCTACAGACTACTACATCATGTACACATGTTATATTTTTAGAAGATGATGTTAAACATGGGTTTATGTAGGTTTTTTAATTGGACAATATTTTGTGCCCTGCAAGTAGAGTAAGCTTCCTTACAGGATAGATAGCCATGTCTCCTACACAGAAATGAACTATAGCTTCTTTCAGTGATTTTCTGTTATGCACCTAATTGAGTGTTTGTTTTGATAACTTATATTTCTGTATTCTGTGCATTCACAGTCAAGATGATAAATGTGTACTGGACTATTACATTCTTTTCACTTATATGAATGTAGTTCATATATTTGTTTCAAAAGACAGCTTCTTGAAATATCCATTCTTTTCATTATAAGCTGCACTGAGAAAAGCTAATTAGACATAGCTTTACCAACCAAAATTACATACTAATCTAAACAAAACAAACCTTTCATTATGTTTGTGTAAAGGTTTCTTTTGTGATGCAGTCATACAAATACAACTGTACAAAACCACAAAATAATTATGTATATATACATACAGAGTAAAATATTCATACATATGCACACATACATTATTCACTCTGTATTTTGGAAATTTTTAAGCTCACCCATTAATTCTTTCATACTTAAATAATTTATCTTGTAATATGATACTCACTACTGGACTGAAACCTGGAATTACACAGCAGGGAAGGCAGGTTTCCCAGTAAACAGTGTAAATAGAAAAAGCATAACAATATTTTTCAGTGTTAGTGCTCCCAGTGAATCTTTTATGCTCATGCTATAACCAAAGTAAGTAACTTCAGTTTGGCCTCAGTTTGGATAAGCAAGTCAACAAACAAGTTCCTCAGCATTTACTCTCTTTTTCAATACAAAATCTTCACTTTCACAGAGAATTTGTATTGAGCATTCTGACTACTAATCTGGGCAGACATTGTTAAATGGATTGTGAGAGGATAAAACTGTCCATGAATTGGTACATTTAGTCAGGCAATCAAGAATTAACACATGATCACCATTTGTAAAGAGATTACTAAAATGTTTTTGATAACATTCATTTAATTTCTGTTCTGTGTATTATTAGTAAACTCTGCTGTAAGATTAATATAATTAACATATGTTGAAAATAAATCCTAATAATCCAGACCAACCAACTTTCTTTCATACAAGTGATAATTGTTCAAGTATATATATGTTCTTAATTTTCTTCACTTAACCATACTACCTGAAAATGTATTACTAGAAATATTCAAGCAGCTTTTTGTTCTAACCTAAGTTTGATCCAGTTCAGACTCTCAGGGTCAAGTCTTGAGCAATATTTTCTCATTTTGATAGCAAAGTACTTTTATGCTGTCTCATGTGGAAAAGTAAGAGTGGTTAGACCTCACTAGAACGTCTCAAGCGTGACAACCCCATGCACCAGACCCTGTTTGGGGACCTCATTCTCTCTCATACTCTCCCCCCACTCTTTGGTCAATGAAGTGTCAGTAATTCAGCATTTTCCCATCGATCTGCTCTACCCAAAGAGTTATTCAGTCCTCTTTAAACACTTCTGTCTCCCCACTGACTTCCAGTATAAGCAATAGCTCCAGGCTCAGAAGCAGGAAGAGAAAAGGACAAAAAAAATGGGGCTCTAAGCCACCTGTGGGGTGGTTGGCTTCTGAGATAGTGTTTGCTGCTTTGACATCATGACCTTTCCCTGGCTTTTGTCAGGAAAATCAAGGAGATAGGCACATCCTAGTCCACAGTCCACCTGTGTGTCCAGGTGGGGCATGTTACTCATGGGCTAGTAATGTGTGAGTGAAAGGAAAGGTAGGTAGCTCTGCATGGCATTGCATACGCATGAGCAGAGAGACTGGATCCATATGTGAGGGAGTGTACGTGAGTCTCCCATCTGCCTGACCTGTCAAGAAAGAAGTTTGTACCTTGCCTGTGCCTATACCAGGCTCTATTTGGAAGGGCTGTACCCTGCGTTTTGCCCCACTCTGTTTGCCATAGGAACAGTGAGATAAGTCATTCCTCACAGCAGTTTTCTCCGCAGAAGGAAAAGCATTTAAGACAAAAACAAGCTTAGGGAGCTCTGAGATCTCAAATTCAAAAAATACTATCAGGTGAGATCACTTTAGCATGAGGATAAGTTTGTTAAATTCATCTTGTTAAAGTAAATAAAATAAAGTGGTCACATTTTTTTTCTTTTTTCTTTTTCTGATGGAGACTCCTACAAACCAAACAAAATGTATGTTCTTTCTTACTTGTATTTATATGAATATAAGAAGTGTTGGCAGAGATGGAGAGTGGCTGTAGCATGGCAATTTATTCTCATACGATGTAGGACACACACATGCATATTAACATCCACAGATACAGCCACGATCTAAACGGCAATAGAGGTGAGCAAAGGAACTCTTAACACCCACTGTACAAACACTATTACCCTGATAAGCTCCAGTGTTGAAATATTTTGTGTACTGGCAAGGTAAAAACGATTCATGGACCAATCTGACTGAAAGGTAGTTGTACTGAACAGAGAAAAAGTGCATCCATTAGCTACAGCGGGTTTAGGATTGGGACCATAAACTTCAGTTTCACCTTTGATTTGGCTTGAATTCTTTTGAACTGTGGTACCAAGTTTGTATCTTATAGTGTATCTTTTCAGTTGCTCAGCCTGTTTAAAAGTTTTTGAGTTATATTTGGTATGTACTTGCTGTCTTCAATAGCTGATAGCCTGTTAGAAAACGAGACTGTTTTTATTCCTACATGATTGCTAGATCTCTAAGTATAGCCCTCATAATTGGATGGATATGGCAACCCATCTTCACCTCTTAAAAAGTACATTTTATTCTATCCCTGTTAGTGAGCAAGAGGTATATCACGAACAGTTACTAAAAATATTTTATCCAATGTGTAGCTTTAATAAAACTTCTTAAAGTGCAGTGTCGACAATGCTTCAGTAATAATGGCACTTCTAAATGAAAATGCTTTCACAAAATCACATTCTATGCCAAAAAAGAAAAAAGAAAAATCTGTAATGCTTAGATGATTTTTTTTTCTTAGCGGGTTTCAAAAGTTTTTTCTTTGAGATAGTCAAATGCAATCCTCAGTTCAGGCACAGGGCCATTTTAGAAGGGATGTTGCAGCTAGTCCTCTTTTAGCATCATCTCTTCACTTCCCACAGAATTTTTGCTGAGCTGGAGACACATCTGCCTCCTCTTAGGGCCCAAGGAAAATCTTCCAGGAGAAAAGCAGAATCACTGATGTGGTGGGTTGTTCTGTCAGTGTCCTCCTCCTGGTTGTTTTCCCTTCTTTCATCTTCTGCAATGTAAATTCATTTGTTATTAGAAAAAATATCTTCTTCAATATAGCTCTTACAACTAGCCTCCCTCTAGATCCACTGAAGAGTAGGGTGAGTGTCAGAAAATATGCATTATGTGATCATGCATGCAGAAGAAAATTCTGAAATTTAGATTATAACAATATATAATTGATTAATTGTGAAAGTTACCCCAGCACAGAAGTTCCAAGTACTGCAATTAGATCAGCATGCACACTGTGGGCAATTATTGATACAGCAAAAAAATATGCATCGAGTTAACAAGGTAGAAATTTATTGTCTTTCATCCTTACTTAGCTGTGCTAAGGCTTGGTAAAATCTTGGCCCAAACATGATCTGATTGACTGAAACTCAAGCCTCTTTGGAGAAGCTTTAAAAAATCCATGCTGCATGGAGAATGTTCAGCCTCAGCCAGTGTTTTTGTGCAAGATGTACATCCTGAAAGGCCACAAAATTCAATGGAGATCAGAAAATGAGTGCTTCAGCTGCTGGTGCTCACAGCCGTAGTTCACAGACTTTGTCGTGGCTGGATTCCAAAAATCAATTCAGTTTTGTAGAATAAATGTGGTGATTACAGCAATTAAATTATTTCCATTCCTGGAATCCAGGAGTAATTTTTTAATATAACATTTCTCTGTAATGCATATCATGCCTTAGAATTTGCTGATATATTTAGCTCAACTCCTGACTCATCATCTTTCTCGTATCCTCTTATTTCCCATAAATACTGAATATTCAGACAATCTGGATTAGAAAGC
This sequence comes from Aythya marila, assembly GCF_965140915.1. NCBI lineage: Eukaryota > Metazoa > Chordata > Aves > Anseriformes > Anatidae > Aythya > Aythya marila. The sequence goes on along the minus strand of NC_139042.1, from coordinate 175,405,389 downwards.
ACATGGGAGCCATTTCAATAAAAGCGTATGCTTGGTTAAAACTAGTATTTCAGGTTGTTCTTAACCATGAAGGTGAATGTACATACTATTAATTAGTGCTTGTATAAAACCCCCATTTAAAATGTAAGGAGCATTTCTTTTGTTTCTTACTTGCTTTTCTAATTTAGAAAAAATATCAGTAGAGCTTTAAATTTAAAAGAATTTGCTGACAGCTATTTAAATCAAGACGTGCAATTTTAATTTTTTATTTATTTTTTTTTCTTAGCCTGGATGAGAATATTGTGGCCATATTTTTATTTCAAATAATTGCATGTTGTCTGTCTGTAAGTGTGACAGTAGAAAAAAACAATAGCTAAAACAAAGAATAGATGAATTTGTCAATAAAATCACAACAAAGGGTTGTTAACAAAAGGTGCCTGCAGGGCTCCTTGTTTCATAATGTATGTTTTGATGATTTAACTTTTTATAATATTTTTTTTTTGACAACACTTAAAAAGTCTTGGTAGCTGTTAAATGCTAATTAAATTTCAAACCTGTATCTTAGGGGTACTTTGTCCAGCATGAAGTTATCCTGATGAACATAATGAATTTGTCATAATGACTACTCATGGCTTCAGTAAATGTTATGGAAACAAAAATAGCATTAAAACACTACTAGACGTTTTCTGTCTTTTCAGGCTATTTACATACTGAAATGAACTATATTTTCCTTGAGGAAAAAAAAAAAATAGACTGCAATTTACTTTTTTTTTTTTCTACTACTGATTGTGTCATTGGTGAGCATAGCACTGATCCTCATACAAGGAGTAAATCTTTCTGGATTTCAATGGGATGTTTCTTGTCCATTATGGCTGAAGGGGTAAGGCAAAGCCAAAGGACAACCATCTGAAAAAATATATTCAGCCTTGAGAGATGTTCATATTTTTGGAAGCTTTGTTTCTTGTACTGCTTCCCTTCCTGTCACTGCTTCCCTGTTTGTTTTTTACACACCCTACTAGAATCCACTTGTTTTGTCACAAAGTAACTTGAATCTAATTTTGCTAAGAAAAGGATATCTTAAACTTGGGAAGGTAGAAGACAAAAGCCAAAAAATTATCAAAAGATTATATTAAAAAAGCAGAGGAATTAATGTTAATTTCATGACTTGTTATCACAACTTTAGTTTATTCAGATATTCTGGGAAAAAAAAAAAAAAAAAAAAAAAAAAACATTTATTATTTTACAGATGCTATATACAGGTTTGTCCAGGTGCTGAATAAGTGTTCTCTTTGAGAGCTCAGGACTGTGTTAGCTCCGGTGCAAGGTGTTGGACCCTTCTGCTTTTTCATACATCGGGGTATTGCATGGTGTGTAAAATGTGTGTAAAAAGTTTCTTTTTCTTTTCTTTCTCTTTCTGCCTGTTTAATAACTTTCTATTCAGATGAATTCATTTTTATCTGAATTTATACATAACTGTTGGAACTGTAAATAATGCAGTGCCCTAAGGTGTCACTGTTATGAACTGAAACTAATAATAATAATAATAATAATAATAATAATAATAATAATAATAATAATAATAATAATAATAATAATAATCTGGACGAGGGCATTGAGTGCACCCTCAGAAAGTTTGCAGATGACACTAAGCTATGCGCGTGTGTCGATCTGCTTGAGGGTAGGAAAGCTCTGCAGGAGGATCTGGATAGGCTGCACCGATGGGCTGAGGTCAACTGCATGAAGTTCAACAAGGCCAAGTGCCGGGTCCTGCACCTGGGGCGCAATAACCCCAAGCAGAGCTATAGGCTGGGAGAGGAATGGTTGGAGAGCTGCCAGGCAGAGAAGGACCTGGGAGTGATGGTGGATAGTCGGCTGAATATGAGCCAGCAGTGTGCTCAGGTGGCCAAGAAGGCCAACGGCATCCTGGCTTGTATCAGGAACGGTGTGACCAGCAGGGCTAGGGAGGTGATCGTCCCCCTGTACTCAGCTCTGGTGAGGCCGCACCTCAAGTACTGTGTTCAGTTTTGGGCCCCTCGCTACAAGAAGGACATGGAGGTGCTTGAGTGGGTGCAGAGAAGGGCAACGAAGCTGGTGAGGGGCCTGGAGAACAAGTCCTACGAGGAGCTGCTGAGGGAGCTGGGCTTGTTCAGCCTGGAGAAGAGGAGGCTCAGGGGCGACCTTATCGCTCTCTATAGGTACCTCAAGGGAGGCTGTAGCGAGGTGGGGGTTGGTTTGTTCTCCCACGTGCCTGGTGACAGGACAAGGGGGAATGGGCTTAAGTTGAGCCAGGGGAGTTTTAGGTTAGATGTTAGGAAGAACTTCTTTACTGTAAGGATTGTGAGGCATTGGAACAGGCTGCCCAGGGAAGTGGTGGAGTCACCATCCCTGGAAGTCTTCAAAAGACGTTTAGATGTAGAGCTTAGGGATATGGTTTAGTGGGGACTGCTAGCGTTAGGTCAGAGGTTGGACTCGATGATCTTGAGGTCTCTTCCAACCTAGAAATTCTGTGTGATTCTGTGATAAATTTTAAACCTTCAGTAAATTAATTTCCTATAAGCATCCTCCCATAACCATTGTTTCAAAACAACAATTAAAAACACATTTATTTAAGCTCTCCATTGTGCTGGCATTGTGCAGTCCAAGAACAAGTGACCTCTTCACCCTGGGGAGGTTACAGTCTGGAATTCAGATTTTAAAAAGAAAAACAATGCAGAGATGCATTAAACCCTTCATCTACAAATACAATTTGCTGTTCACAAAAGCAGTGCGTCGGTAAAAGATGACCCTTGACACATGCTCAGCCTCTAATCATTTGCGTGTTTTGACCTGACATCATTGATTGAAATATTCCAGGCCCATTGGCATAGTGCAGCAAACATAGGTCTTGGCCAAGGAAATAAAGCAAAGCATGTTTTCAACAACAGTAAACAATCTGGAAAGATCTTACTTGACTTTTAAATAATATATTGAATTGTAAGATCTGTAATTCAGGTGGGAAACAATCATCCCTGAGTAAATTTAATATGGTCAATCTGAAGTAAGACTGCACATGCAATGGCGATGTCATTCTTAGTGCACTGATATTCAGGATGAGACTTCTCTCAAAGGCAGGCCCAAGTTCCTTGTCTAAGCTTCTCTGCAATATTCTGTCACATGAAGTCTAACATATGCTACTAAACTTTAAAGGTTAATATGAATTCAAATGTTTTCCAGGGTTTCCTCCAGTGTATGACACAAGCTTGACCAAGCTGCATGAACATCTATCTATTATAAGGAAGTATATTATGAATGTAGCATTTTTCATGTAGACAGTGGTACTACTGGTTTTAATTTAAATGTCTAAATATAGAGGATTTAAGGCTGCCCAAAATTTTCAGGCTAACCAGGAAGCCATGCAGTGCTTAGGAAGATCTTCAGGATTGTTTCCTCGGGGTGGTATACTTAAGATATGAACACAATTTAATCATACTTGTCTTTAATAACTTGAACAGGAAAAGTTTGGGTTTATAGTAGACTAATTTACACTTCACAACATTATGTCTGTTTGAACAAGACCTTTAAAACATTTAGCCTTTCCCCTTGTGTGCAGCTGAATTGATAAAATTATCTCAGCTTCTTTAGTTTTATTTTTATGCAATGTAAAAAATTTATACTTTCTCCCAAAGCAAATTAATTTACACAACCCAAGCACAGATGAAAGCATCTGGTATGTAATAATAGTATTTCAAAGAAAGATTATGTTATGTTTCAGAAAGGTGGGGGTTTGTCTTTAGAATTAAACTTTGTTTTAAAGTTTTGGTTAGCAGAGTTTTTCAGCCCACTGTGTAATTTCCATCTGTTACTACCTGAAAGGTTTCCTTGAAGGGTTATTTTGGTGTCTTCAGCCAGAAGTGCCACTTGCTTTTTGTGCCACAAGATATTTCAGCAACTACAATCTGTTTTGGCTGGTCTCAAGAAGCGCACACTCTCTTCTAATCTATACACAACCTCAATTAGTGTTCAGGTCAGCAAGTGGGAAGACATTTATGGAATCAATCATTTTGGGTTAAGGAGTACACATCCTGCAAGTATACTAATGGAATAGAAATAATGCCTGGAACATCTCCAGAAGAGTCACAGTCTCAATGGAGCAATTAAATATGTATGAAGAATGTTTGCAGTGAAGTTCAAACACATCAGCCCGAGGCTTATATTTTTGGTTTAATTTATTCACAGCCTTTCTGTGTACTGCTGCTTGATGGTCCAAAAACACTTCTGCACGCATCTTCCTGCATTGTCTATGTACCCACAGACTGACAGATATAGTGGCAGTTGCTATTTTTAATCACCATCTCAGGAGCAAGGAGGAAGCTCTGCTGTAGAACAGTGCTGTGTTATTATTCAGGTTAGCAGTTTTTATTCATTAATATATTTGACGTCATTCACAGTATGGAAAGCAGTCTTCAGAATTAATTCAGACTGTGTTCAGGTAGTTAACAAAACTTCTTAGCCTGAACGTGCTGGCATTAGTAGGTCTTCAAAGTAGAGTGAGTATTGCGTGATATGGCCTGTATTGCATATCTTCATATCACTGCTTTTATCCTTCATGGAAGAGATGCTTATACTATAGCTAGAGGCTGTTTGTTTGTTTATTTATTTATTTATTTATTTATTTGTATTGTCAGTGAATAAGGGAGCTCTTTAAAAAGTTAGTGGTAATATTTCTCGGTAATTACGGTTCTTTGCAAAATGTATGAAAGAGCAAATGCTGTTTTCAGTAAACCATGAAAACAAAGTATTTGGAAATTTTAAAAGAGATTTTGCTTCTTTTGATAGCTCCTAGCTCCATGTTTTGTCACTGATCGGAGAACACCAGCATATATATTGCTTGGTTCATCTGTTATCAATTCAGACGCTATGAATAAATGGGATTGTCATATAACTAAGCTTAGAGCTATTGGCAAAGCAACTGAGCAAAGACAGCCTCTTAAAAGGATTACTGGTAATGTAATTACTTGTGGAAGATGTATGTTTATCTCCCACATGAAAACAACACCATCTTAATATGTTATTTAAGCAATAACATTAGTAGAATGAGAGCTTGTGTTCCAATAATGGCATGCACTACTGAGGGATAATGGCATGGTGAAGCAAAGGCATTTGTGTAAAGTAAACACTGAGCTAAAGCCAGAAATGTGCTTTTGTTTCTTAGCTAGTTTCAAGGCTGTTACTGAAACAAAACTTACTATCTAGTGACACTATAATTATTTTAATAAATGCAATGGAGTTCTAAGGCCTCAAAGCTCCTGATTATACATAGGTGATAGCTTATACCCATTGATAACAACTATAAAACAGCTAATAATGATATTACTAACACTTACAAAAAATGTGTTGCTAATATGACCCGTTACTGAAAATGCCAGGGATTTGTCATGGGAGTGCCTCCAATCAAACTAGTTTGTAGTGGTGCAGAATCAATTTAGGACATTCAATTCATTAACAGGACGAATAATCTTGGTGATGTAAAGTTACAGAAACCGCTGTGCTTGTAAGAAGTTCTGGTCAGTGTCTTTTCATATCCATTTTAGCAACCAAGATGATTGACTTTACCTAGTGAGAAAGAACATCCCCATTAGTATATTAAAATCAGCACCTGACCTTCATATTTTTGAAATCAATAGTGAAAACCCAGTAGTCTTCAATGAAGCTGTAATATTCCTTCAGATATTGACAGCAATTTTTTTCAGTTAGTTCTAGGGGAGATTTCCCCTTGCAGTATTTAATAAGCTCCAAGGCATCCATACAACTAGATTTTTGAAACATACACTGACAGGTATGCTGTTTGGCTAGTTTAGTCTTAATCACTTCCTTTCCTCAACTTTGACAGTATTTCTATTTCACAGCTTCAATATTTCTTTCTTCACTGTGTTCATTCATATTTCCCCCTTATTCAATAAGCAAAATTTTGATGTTTAGTATATGTTTCTCTCTTTGTTGTTGTTTTGTTTGTTTGTTTGTTTGTTTTCAACTTCATCAGTTTCCTTCTTCCATGCTTTTATTGAGTTTTGCTGTTGGCTTGTTTTTTGTTTGTCTTCCCTTAAATGGTAATTATCTGATTTTGAGTAATAATAATATTTCTAAGATTTATATTCTTGTGATTTTTATATCTGAAACCTGGCTGAGTTATTTCTTCTAATATATGGGTAAATAATCTGGTTTTCTGAGTGTAAGAAGTTGCATGCCCCCTGGTAGCATGGCATTCTGAACTGTAACGTGACAGCAGGTTATGCCTCACAATAACAAGATCAGATTAATAAGAAGACAGACAGTGAGATCTAGATATGTGTACTCAGAAAGTGATGCGTATGAAAAATGTTTTGCCCTTCCAGGAAAATGAGTAATAGCCAAAATACTTGACTATCTACATTTACATTTATATTTTAAGCATGTAAATATATTTAAAATGTCTTTTGAACTTGATCTACATGGTATTGTGGGGCTTGCAGTACTTCAGAAGATCAGGCCACCTGCATTTAATTGCATGGCTTTAGATTTAGAATCCTAACTTTAGACACAAGATCAAGTAGTAGTTTATTAAAAACACCTTATAAGATCTTTCACTGGACCATGTGAAAATTTCACATATTTTAACTATCTGCCCATCCTGTTAAACCCTCTTGGCATGTTCATTGCTGTGTTTTTCTTATCGGTTTGGAAGTAGACAAGTTAAAAATGTGAGGAGACACGAACCATTACTTTGTAACACCTTTATTCAATTTACCTCCTTAGTTTTCTCATTTTAACATCATTCTTGATATTTGGATATCTTCAAGGAGGTGATTCCTAGCACAAGAGCAAAACCAGATCTCTTTGAATTCAGAGAGGCGGGATCCAAATTTAGTGTCTCTCACTAAATGACTAGAAAGACAAAGATATTATTATCCCATTTGCCAAGTCTGATTGCATGGACGTTGTGTAGATAATGCCATAGAAGGTCAGAGATTTGGATTATTTCAGGAACCTTATATCTTGGTGTCATACCTGTGCTCACTAGGACATTCACTGCCCATTAGGACTCAGTTTTATCATTCTCTTTGCAACATGAGCAAACTGGGTGAGCATTAATAATACTTTACTTTGGCAGCAGGTGTTCCTATATTATAAAACAACACAAAAATTAAAGAAGAATTTTAATTTGCTATGTTTTATTAAATTTTTCAGTGATATATGAACTAAAACTAAAAAATCAGGCCATGGGTTACAAAAAGAACAGACTTAACAAATCATGACTCTGTAATGCAAACTGCAATAATATAAGTAAAAAGTTCTTGAAAATGTTTTTGAACATTTCAGTTTTGAAGTGCTCCTAGGATAGAGCTATTTTGTATGAAATTGATGGCACAGTCCACAGTGGAAGAATCTGCCAACACAGCAGGCTTACATTGCCATCATGGTTATGTTAAGTAGGAGCTGATTTTTCAAACAGCTTTCACCTTTGATAAGTCAATAGTTCACTCAAGTCTTCTAGACATCATAAGCTGTTCTATTATCATCTTTTTAAAAGGGAGTTGAGGATATTTGTCCACTTGGTAGGTCCAGCAAGCAAATAGTTGTGATGCTTCAAAATGAATAATGAAACGTTGTTGTTGTTGTTGTTAAGAAACAGGTAATCTATACACAGTCTTTGAATTCTGCCTTGTCACCAAAACCATTTATGTGCTCAAATCTTCCCATGTGTGTAAATCAACAAAGCCTTTGTTCATGCTATTCATTACAAAGCCACGTATCCTGTCTCTTAAACAAATTTGATGCTAATGTAATTCCAGAACTAAACATGTTTTGTCCCGAAATTAGATTTATGCAAATTCAGGGAAGCTATCATTTAATTGATGGAAGAAGTGGTGACAGCATTAGTCAGTGGAAGATTTGGGTAGATTTATTCTGTGATGCAGCATTTTCTCAGGAACTTATTGGCCATAGAAGATCCCACACTGAATGCAGCTATGGACTTTTTGCTTGGAGAGGTGCTTGCTATGGAGGACATGCTATGGAATTTTGCAGTTATGGTTCATGGCGCAGCTGGTGGTTACCCTGTTTCTGTGTAATCCATCTCTGAAATGTTAAATGACATACACGTATATAAGCAGTCATCTCTCATAGAGTTTGTGAACAGTATTCAACACAAATAGTAGCTGATATGGTAAAATATTTCATAATATTTGAAGGTCTTTAAGGGTAAACTCCATTCCTTCCTAAATCCAGCACTTTAACTTAGTGAAGGTAACCACTGTCTCAGACGAAATGTATCTCTCTCTCTTTCTCTCCCTTCTCTTTCTTGGCATTGTTGGGGTTATCAGCCCAGAAAACTCTGTGATAGATTGACAGCAATGTCTGGAAAGACCCAGGAATGACTGTAAATCACATTCATCTTTCAAGGCGCTCTAGCTAGAGATGACGGCTATCTTTAATGTTTCCAGGAAGAACATAAAGGCAAAAAATGGAGTGGAGAACTGGCCAAATTCTTTTAATATCATCTCTGTACCATGAATAAATGATCTAGGAAAAAAGTGAAGAAGACACTAACAAAGTTAATCAAAAAGACTAAAAAAAAACTTTCTGAGAGACTATATCCAGTCCTCAAAGTTGCCCGTTATTTTATAGCCTTTTTGAAATGGTTGTAGTTATTTGCACTGCAGAGGGCTAAAAATTTGACTGATCCTAGACTATCCAGTTACTGCTGATCAAAGAAGCCATGTCTGTCCATCTGTTCCAAATGCTGATTTATTTCAGTCTCATCTCTCCCTGTTTTCAGTGAAAGGCACTGCAAAATATAGCCCTTCCAGGAGTTTTCCTCCATCTGCTCCCTGTAGGTGCTTGCTGGAAACTGAGCAATCATATAAGTGATGGGGAGGCAGTATGTAGGCTTTTATGCTTGTTAAATATATGTTGAAGTATTTTGCAGGAAGAAAAGAATTGTATAGCTGTAAAACTCAAGGGTATTCAATCATCTTTGAGTAAAGTATTTAACAGAATATTCTGTAAAACGCAGAATGCATATTTAGCAAAATTTAGGTCAGAAAAATATCTATTAAACTCAGGGTTTCTTTAGCACTGCCTGCTCTATTTTGAGCTTGATAAGATCGTGGAGGCAAAGCAAAAGTTGGTGTGGTGTGTGGGCCTCTGGAAGGTAAGCTGGATGGATCCTGCTGGGTGGATCCTGGCTGGATCGGGTGGATCCTGATCCCAGGCTGACTGGGATCAGAACCTGAATGTGGTCCCTTGTTCTGGCAGCTCATCTGTTTCTTGGGCAAGGGAAAAGGGCTGTCCCCAGTTTGTAGCCTGACTCCAGTCAAAGAACTAGTTTGTTAGACTGGTGTGACAGGTGGGATATTGATTGTCTATTCCTTTCTTAATGCTTTAGTTGTTATAAACCTAAAGGAGATACACACAAGCGGAAGTCTGTGGGAGAAGCAACAAATGCTGCAGATTATAGCCCAGAAGAATTAAAATTGATGCCTTTTTCCATTTGTGAAATGCCTGAACTCTGCAGTGTCATCTGGCATTGGACCATGCCTCTGCTTTAGGTCCTACTAAGGCATCTGTTGCCATTTGCATGCATCTTAGATGACCAAGGTTCAAGGAGGACATCTAAACAGATTACAGACCACATTGAAATTCATGCAGGGTATCAGCTAATAGAAGATGGTAGGAGAGCTGCGGTAGCGGTGGTGGTACGTTGTTGTTTTTTAATCAGCAATTACGTGGAACGAAGCTGGCAAATTCTGATTGTCAAATGCTTAAAAGACTGAGGCTGAAAAGCAAAGGGAGACAAATTACTTCAGGAAGAGAGGGACCTTTGCTTACACTGTGTTGGGAACCCTGTAACAAAAAAAAAAAAAAAAAAAAATTGAGAAAACTGAAACATTCAGAAGTGCATCATCTTTTATTAAAATTTTGTTGAGAAAATTTTCTCATCTGTGGGAGGGAACAAACCTAGTGAGAGATCCAGTCTCTTTACAATAACCAATAGCACTGTAGTCAAATCCACAGGGATAAATGTTCACCTGAGCCCCTTCACTTTTCAGTGGCAGGGATACAGTGGGATGAGTAGCAGTTCTCAAGGCCCCACCTGGAGTGCCGCATCCAGGTTTGGGGTTCACAGCACAAGAAGGATGTGGATCTAAAGTAGGTCCAGAGGAGGGCCACAAGGATGATCAGAGGGCTGGAGCACCTCTCCTATGAAGAAAGGCTGAGAGAACTGGGGCTGTTCAGCCCGAAGAAGAGAAGGCTCAGGGGAGCTTTTCAGGTCTCCCCTGAGCCTCCTCTTCTCCAGACTAAACAATCCCAGTTCCCTCAGCCACTCCTCACAAAACTTGTGCTCCAGGCCCTTCATCAGCTTTGTAGCCCTTCTCTGGATGCATTCCAGGGCCTCGATTTCCTTCTTGTAGTGAGGGGCCCAAAGCTGTAGGTGTGGCCTCACCAGAACAGAATACAGGGGGATGATCACCTACCTGGTCCTGCTGGCTACACTGTTCCTGATACATGACAGGATGCCGTTGGCCTTCTTGGCCACCTAGGCACACTGCTGGCTCATGTACATCAGTCAGCACCTCCAGGTCCTTTTATTCTGCAGAGCTTTCCAGCCACTCTGGCCCAAGCCTGTAGCATTGCATGGGTTCCTCATGTGGAAAAGGGGAACATCCATATTGTACAGAACTGGGCATATAATCATCAGAGTAGCACTGACCTTCAGCATGTGTGCTGATGAGTCTCATTAGCTTCTTTTTGCTCATGCTTCTTTCTAACCCTGTTTTGTTCTTAGAAAGGTTGGCTCTCCAGATCAAAATTACAGTAATCTGGATGTGATTTTTCTTTGTTTTCTAAGAAGACACATGTCAGCCATACACTGGAATTGGCTCAAATAGTGGAAAAACACGCGGATCAATGTTTATTTCCTTGAGTTACTTTTGAGTTGGTATCAATTCTTGAATCATCTGGAAAAAGATTTATTACAATTACTGTAAATGTCAAGTGAAGTTTTGAGCTATTTGTAAAGTCTAAGTTGGAAGAACAGTGCTAGCAAACAAAAATTATATTACTTCTGTCTTGTTGCATAATTTTTTTTCAGGAGAAATTGTAACACTTTTTTGGTTTAAGGCTAGTGTCGTTGCTGTTCATTCTTTTCCCATAGGCAAATAGGATTATTTGTTGGATGGTAGGTAGATCATGTTTCCTTCATAAATGTAAATGATGTATAACTTAAATGCTTGGCTACTAAGATTCTTTTATTGGAGGAAAAATATCATAAAATAATAGGATAATTCAAGCTGGAATCCAGGATCTCAGGATGTCTCTAGTCTCCTTTTCAGAACATAGTTAACTCTGAGATGAAACCAGATGACTCAGAGCTTTATCTTTTTGGGTATCAAAAAACTCCAGGGCTAGAGATTGCACAGCCTCTCCGGTCAGCCTCTTCCACTGCCTGATGGTCCTCAGAAACAATTTCTCCTATATCCAGTCTTAATCTCTGATTTTAATATGTGCCCATTGTCTCCTGTCCTGTCATTTGCTGCTGTGAAGAACTTGGCTCTATCTTCTTGCTAACCTCCCTATAGGTACTGCAGCATCACTGTTAGGTACCTCCAAAACCACCCTTTCTCCAGGGTCCAGGTCCCTCAGCCTCCCCTCACAGGACAAGTGCCCCAGTTCCCAGCCAGCCTGGAGCTCTCTGCTTCAGTTACACAGAATCACAGAATGGCTGAGGTTTAAAGGGCCCTCTAGAGCCCATCTGGTCTAATCCCCTGCTCAAGCAAGGCCACCCAGAGCAGGTTGCCCAGGATCATGTGCAGGTGGCTTTTGAAGATCTTCATAGAAGGAAGACTCCATAGTGTCTCTGAGTAACTTGTGCCACTGCTCAGTCACCTGCAAGGTAAAGAAGTGCTTCCTGATGTTCAGATGGAACCTCCCGTGTTCCAGTTTGTGCCCATTGCCTCTTCCTGGCACTTGGTACCATTGAAAAGAGCCTGGCTCCATCTTCTTTGCACCCTCCCTTCAGGTATTTATATACATTAAAGAGATCCTCCCTGAGTCTTCTATTCTCCAAGCTGAACAGCCCCATCTCTCACAAACTCTCTGCACAGGAGAGGTGATTCAGTCCTTTGATCACCTTGGTGGTCCTACATTGGACCCTCTCCAGTAAGTCCATGTCTCTCTTGTGCTGGGACAGCCAGAACTAGCTAGAGGACTCCAGTTGCAGCATCACCAATGCTGAGTAGAGTAGAAGGATCACCTCTCTTGACTTGCTGGCGATACTTTGCCTAATGCAGTGAAGGATATCATTAGCCTTGTTGATAGCAAAGGCATATTGCTGTCCAACTTGGTGTTCACCAGGAATCCTAGTTTTTTGTTTGTTTGTTTGGTTGTTTTGTTTTGTTTTCTGTTTATTGATGCCTTTCTTCTACTGAATGCAATATTCTCAAGGTGGTCTGACAAGTGCTGAGTAAAGGGACACAGCTATTTCCTTTGATCTACTGGCCATACTCCTGTTCATAAAGCCTTAGATGCTGCTGGGACCTCTGCTGCTGGTGCACATGGCCAGCTCTTGCTCAACTTGCTGTCTACTAAGACTGTTTTCCTACTGAATAAGGTGTATACTCTTTGGAAGATTTTTTACTTAAAAATACATTGCTCTGGAGGCAAGATTAAAGCATTTTGTTGTTTTTTGTTTAGTTGTTTTGGAAATAAGTTTAATCATAATGTAATCAACTCATTAGATGAAAGAGCTTGCATTTATTCAAAATGCTTTGAGAAAAAAACATTAAAGAAGGGTTTAAAACAATTGTAATTATATTTTACTTTGATAAGTTTTGCACAAATGTAATTGTAAAAGACAAAACATCTTCATGAATAAGAAGTTACACCTCATAGATATATTATGGCATATGAAACCTAAAATAATGAGAGATTTCTTATTTTGTCAAACTACTGTATAGGTAAAATATACAGCAAATCTAATCCAGAACATAGAAAGCTATTAAACCATTATAATTGGCTTATTCTAAATTTGAACTGTTTGTTTGTTTGTTTTAATTTTGGGTGTGGATATAACATGTTGCATGAAAAGTAGTGAGAATATGATTTTATATTATAAGCTCTCCCAGCAACAGTTTCATTTAAGAGCAGCAACATAACACCAGGAGAAAGACAACATGTTCCTTATGTTCTGCATAGATAAAATCTGACTCAATTTTTATCCTTAATGTTTTGCAACTCAAGATCTCAAATAAAGTGGGAATTTTTGTGAGGATTTTTGTTTGTTTGTTTAAAAAAACCTGCAGGGATAATTTTAAGACTGCAGCATCAAAATGTTTTGCTAAGTCATTTCAGTTTTCTAAAATGTGCTTTTAAAAAGCCAGAAAGCCCTCAAAAATACCTTTTACTGGTATTTTTCATTTGACAGTTTCTAAATAGAATTATTTTCTTCAAAGATACATTTTGACAATTCTTAAAATTCTATTTGTTTTTCAGTTCAAGCAAATTTTTCACTATTTTGTTGAAAGTAATTAAAACATTGAAAACTGACTTCAGTTTTGAGATTTGGGGTTGACCATCTTGATAATGGCTGTCAGCATGTCAACTTCCACTACAGCCTATGGAGCTCTGACCAGTGCAGGTGAGGGGCATTCAGCTCTCCCCAAGTAAAAACTCGCTTTTAGTCACCTGAATCATTTTCTTGGCTCCAATGACTGAATAATGGTGGGATTCAGGTACACAAACATAGGCATGGGCTATAATTTGAAATGCTTTAGGGTTTTTAAAAAGGTGCAGAGGCCTGGCAGACATGGCACAGGACTCAGAGAAGACCTTGTACTGCAAGGTCAAACAAGGTACTCTACAGTACCCCAAATCACACTAAACATGTATGTGTAGGCAACCAAATCTCACAGCACATTTCTGTCAACTATAATGACAGATCAGATATGTTAGCTCATGTGTAGATTTCTACAAACACTGCAAATTGGTAAGTTTCTGTGTCTGAATTACTTATAAAATGTCTTATTGTACCAAACTAAACTGTATGTGGAAATATGTTTTAAAAAAACAATAATCATTTGCTCACGTAGCACTAGCTGAATTGTAACAGACTTCACTGGAGAGTTGGGGAAAAAACTGAGGGATTTAAATGCAGGAAGGTAATATGAGTTTATAATATCCCAGATTATATGTAGAAGACAGTCAGATTCAGAGTGTTTTCTATGTAGTAAAACTCATAAAGGCTAAATTTTTGTTAATTATCTAATAAATTACATACAAAACAATTCTCTAAATTCAGTAATTACAAAGTAATCATAGAATGGTTTGGGTTGGCAGGGACCTTTAAAGATCATCTACTTCAATCCCGCCTGCCATGAGCAGGAACATCTTTCTCTAGACCAGGTTGCTCAAACCCCCTTCTACTCAACTTTGATTGCTTTTAGGGATGGGGCATCCACAGCTTCTCTGGCAATCTGTTCCAGTGCCTCACCACCCTCATGAAAATTTTCTTTCTTATATCTAATCTAAATCTGCCCTCTTTCAGTTTAAAACCATTAAACCTTTTCCTGTCATTAGGGACTCTGGTAAAAAGTCTTCCTCCATCTTTCCTAAGGACCCACTCTATGTATTGAAAGACCACAATAAGGTCTCCCTGGAACCTTGTCTTCTCCAGGCTGAACAATCCTAACTTTCTCAGCCTTTCTTCCCAGGAAAGGTCTTCCAGCTCTCACATCACTTTTGTGGCCCTCCTCTAGAGCCTCTTGAACAGGCCTATATCTTTTTTATACTAAGGACCCCAGAATTGGATGAATAATAAATTTAATGGATAAACTTATTTATACATTAAATAATGTGTCTACTAATTCATTGATTTTTATCACTTTTCTTACTTGCATGGTGTCAGTTAGGTCTTTAGCACCATTTGAAAGTCAATCAGGTTTTCATAAATCACCTATCTGGAAGTCCAAATACTCCAGTGCACTGATGGGATTAAAAATGTGGTTTTAAATCCAAACTTATGCTTGTGCTTGTTTATAAAACTCAAATTGAGTAACGTTTGAACACTGGAAAGCCATGGAGTTGTTGGGGTGTACCTCTACCTCCTGTTATAGATCAGAAGAACCTAATTTTAGGCTTTTAGATTAGCATTTGACTTACCATCTTCATTCATCGGAAATAGAAGTTGTTTTCTAACTGTAAAAAACAAAACAAAACAAAACAAAACTGTTGTGTTTTGGTGTTTGTTTTTTTGTTTGTTTGTTTGTCTTGTTTTATTTTGTTTTCAAAAGCTTTTTGCCATTTTACATTGCAATGAAATGAAGACTTTACTAAGCATTTCATGATAACTGAGAAAAGGTCACCAAGAATGTTATTACTCATAATCTATGACATTTGCTGAGAATTCTGGAAACAGCCAAAATTCCTGTTCCACGTGTTTTGGAACATGATCCTATGTCTTCCCCCCAAGGTGAACATTAAATCTTTACTTCACTCATATAAGGAGCTGAAAATAACGTAAAGGAAAGCTGTAATAATACATCCCTAAGACACTAAATTAGACTGGGGGAAATTGTGTCCAGACAGTTGTACTGTTTAGTTGCTTATACGAAGTTAAGAAGCTCCGGCTGGAGAGACTGGACAAATAATACCATGTAGCATCCAAAAGCCCAGTTAGTATGGAATTCAGCTAGCTTTTTAATACTGACATTCAAATGCTTGGTTTGAATCCCACAGAACCGGTATTTGCCTCTGGCCAGCTTGCCTCACCTCTTGGAACTGAGATGGTGCCTACCTCCTGCCTCCTTGAGTGCAGTCCTGTGCAGGAGTCATGTTCCTTTCTGACAGACCTTTCCTCATGTTACAGAAGTCAGCTCTTTCACAGGAAAATTTTCTTTATTGATGAACTGCCCTTGCCTGAGAAAATGTTCCAGATGACTCTTTCCTACGGCACATTTGATACTCTGAGAATATTTGACTCATTGAAAAAAAATTCTGTTGTTCCTTGAGCGAGTTTTCCAAAAAATGGCTTCCTCTTACCTTATGTAGAATAGTTTTGTGGTTTTGTTTATTTGTTTGTTTGCCTGTTTTCAAAATGCGTCCTACTGGAATTAGGCAATTAACTTCTAACTTGGGAAGTTGAGCATGGCACAGAGTTCCCTGGAAAAAACTCCCATGAATCCCATACTACCTTGCATACGATAGGTGTTGATTGAAAATGTTTTTTAGAAGCAAGACCATGAACCTTCTTAAACTGTTTTTCCTTTTTTTTGTGTCACAGATAGGAAATGGCATTTGAAACCTAAAGCTTATGGCTGATGAGTTTAATTTAAATGAGCCGGTGTTTGAAATAGATAACACTTTCATTTTAGTAAATTAATGGTGTGGCAAAAGGAAACTCAAAGATGATTCTACCTATAATAAAAAATGATGCTGTCTAGAATTCTAATATTTCATCATGTGATTACATTACCTAATCTTATTCACTTTATTACATGAAACATAGCAAAATGCTTCCTCTGTGCATTAACATAAATGTAATTTCAGACTTTATACAAATCTTTGTACAAACATCCCAAATAGCTCTGGAATCGCATTGATACACTGTAATAAATTTGCAACTGTCACAGTCTAAGGATAGAAGCAGAGCAAGGTGTTCAGGAGAGGAATATCCTTTCTCTGACAAACAGATATAATTGGAAAAAATGAACTAGCACTGCTTGTGTTCACCAAAATCTTTTTCATTTTCCTAAGTATAATGAATGTATAAAAATGCAGAATAAACAATTCCAGTATGTATATTTGGCATAGACAAAGTGTCCCATATACTCTGTGCTTTCCAGTTTCTTCGGCTCACCAGGCAGAACAACTGCAAACATAGACTAGCAGACTTTATTGGAAATGTAAGGCTCTCAAAATACAGTGTCCACTATTAATAAGCATTTATGAGCTAGTCCTAACATAGACTTCCCTTTGTTATTCCCTATCCAAAATGAAAAGTACTTCAGCATTGACAACCTCAGAACTGATCATTTAGAACTGCCAGTTACTGGCAAATGCTTGTACTCGTCCATTAAACCCTGCTGTAGGATGGAAGTTAGCACTTCCAGGCACTACTACGGATTTTTTAAGAAAAGATAATGCAATTCAGAATTTGAATTAACCACTGTTTTATTCTAATTGATATTTAACTTTAGGTAATTAGATCTTTTTGATAATCAACTTTAATACACTTCGTCCCTCTTATGCCTGTGAATCACACCATGAAGTATGGGGAGCTCTGAACTCTGGCAGCATTATCTTTCCATGTCTCTACCACATGTTTGTCCCCTGGAGTGGGAATTGCTCTCTGAGACCTCACCCAGTGGGCTGCAGCAGTGGCTAGGTGGGTGCTCAGTTCAGCTCACAAGACACGTGCACTGTGAGTATCAGACCCTCAGCACCACCTGTTTCACTCCGAGCACTGCATCGCTGCACTGCAAGAGTTGCTGGTCCAGGCAGAGCTCTCAAGTCCCTGCTCTCCTTTCCGACCATTGTTGTGTCCAGAGCAGGAGAGCAGTAGCCAGCTGGAGTCTCAAATCCATGCTGCTCCAGAGAACCCAGACGCTTTTCACCAGCAGAGCATCTGTCCCTTCTACTTGTTTATTTGTAGAAGTGGTGCTGACACCAAGTAACAGGCAGACTAAATATTTTATTTTAAATGGGTTTAGAGTTGCTATTTTTGACAGATTTAATAACAGAACCCTTCCTAATTAAAACAAGTGAAATAAAAAGTGTTGGCATTTGCATATGAACATCTGCAGTAACGTTGTTCTTTATAGTTATTGTACACTGTGGGACAGTATGTTTGGCCAGCGCTGATTCTCAGATTAAAAATTATGGAAAGTATTTAGCTTGATGGATGTTTTTTCTTTCCTGAGGACTGGAAAGCACTTTTAAATATCAAGAGCAGTAAAATTTGTTCTTCCCTTCATATATCCATTTTCAGAGGGTGTTTTAAACTATTTTGGCAGATTCATGAAAAAATTGACATTATAAACCACCACAACTGAAAACGTAAATAGCAATTTATAAAACATTGATTAGAATTGCTTTTCTGTTTCCTACACACCAGCTGAAGCTGAAAGTTTTGATAAATGCTGACTAAATGCTAGGTGGTTTTATTTAGTGTTTTAAATATACCCAGGATATATGCTGGCTAATTTCCTTTATTCAGTAAGTTCACATATATATTATATATTTTATTAATTATGTATTCTCATTTCCTTAATGAAAAATAATAGAAATACAGATTTTAAGATCTATTTTTTTGTTGTTGTTATTTATGTATCTTTCTGTTCCAAATATGCATAGTACTAAGCAATATCTGGAATTCCTATTAACAAAGTTTAGCAACTTCTAAATAACCCAGCTTAGTGGAAATCATGGGACAAAATATCATGAAAACTTTTCACAGTACCATATTGTATAAATCTAAGAGCTACTTTTGACTCAGTACACAATTCTTTTGTTTTGTGTTTTTTTTTTTTTTCTTTTTTTTTTTTTTTTTCTGGAAAAGGTATGGTCAAAGGGCAAGATACTGCTTTTTGCCTCTTGGAAAAGACAAAATAAAGATGAGGGAAATAGTCAAAGTTTTCTTTTCATCTCTTCAGTCGATCTTAGCAGAACTCTTGCTATCTGATCATCAAAGCTGCAGCTTCTTAAAAGATTTGGCAGAGGGTCATGCAAGACAGAAGAAAATTCTAAATAGCTCTGACAAAGAGCAGCTCAAAGTTGCTGGTAAATTGAAGGTAGCATTATCTTTCCCTTATGTATGGTTGGGCAAAGAATTGTATTTGATACCTGAGCACTGAAAAGCTTTGCTTTCACTATGTGACAGTTTGAGAAATGAGGTCCCATCATAGACCAGAATTTGTTTTCAGTGGTACCTTTTGTCCTGCTGATTTTGACGTGAAGAATCTGGAGGCTCGGATTGGAAGCAGTTCTTGTTTCCAGCATTCTTTGTTTTATGAGCTTATATATATCTCTTAGCTTGTCTTCATTTTCCCATGCACAAATTCTGTTTTGTTCAGTATTCAGCTCAGTACAGACAAATAATGGAGACAAAAAGCTTGCTGTGTTTCCTGAAGATGTGGCTGCATAGAGTCAGTG
Source organism: Aythya marila (assembly GCF_965140915.1). Lineage (NCBI taxonomy): Eukaryota > Metazoa > Chordata > Aves > Anseriformes > Anatidae > Aythya > Aythya marila. Next base: position 175,386,246 of record NC_139042.1, on the reverse strand, counting down.
GCACTTCTGACATAGCTCTGGAGGGGATGTGCTGTGAGCAGAGAGTTCCTGGTGTAGTGGGTAGGATATACAAAACAATGGAAGAGTGTCCCCAGGCAGCCAGGCCTAAGATCACCACGGCATTTTGTGTCCTCCCTCAGCCAAGACTTCTGAGAACATCAGCATCTTCATGTTTTGCATACGGAGCTAATGAAGCATCACAGGCAAGCCAGTCTTCCAGTCTGAATTGCATTTGTCATGGCCCATAGTGTTACTGAATAAATAGAAAATGTGCACTTGCATGGGCAGTTTACAGATATTGTCAGGGAGGCCTTTTACCAGTAATGCTGGTGGCAGCACCGCTATTTTGGAATAAAAATAAAACTAAGTGATGTGCCCCTTCCTCCCCCTGAAATAAAGCCAGAAAGTCTTAGGTTTACATCAGCACTGAACATCAGCTATAGTACATTGCCAAGCATGTGTGTTCCTTTCCTCCCCCATTCTGGCTGTCTCCCACAGCTCTTCCTCTAGAGCCCACCTTTGTGTTTCTGAGTCCATCTGCTGCTCTGGCATGTGGTGCTCTTTCAAGGACTGCTAAGTAATGGGGTGGCTCCAGTGGCATTTCAGGGGGCAGCAGGGAGCAGCAGGCAGCAGGCAGCAGGCTCTTTGGGTGGCCAGACTGCAACCCCCAGTATGACAGACATTCAGCACCTCAAACCGCATGGTCTAAGTTATGATGTTTCCCAACACTTTCTTTTAAGTGGAGTTCCCAAATTTCTTGATTCTGATAGGAGAATGTCTTCATTTCTTGCTAGTTTAGGATTTAGAGAATCACTGATGTATCTGAATGCAGTAATGAATTTGGAGACCAATGACTGCATTGCAGATCCCAGGAATAGAAGACTATTTGTTTTCCCCACAAACAAATCTGAGCTCATCCCATTCACAAAGAACTTGCAGTTCATAAGCTCAGGACAGTGTTGGTGGAAGGCAAAGGGAGAAGAGCTATGGACCGGTCTACCACAGCAAGGATAATATCTGCAGAGAGCTGAGTACAAAACGACATTGTAAGGAAGTCTGCAGAGTCCTGAGTATCTTCAGTGCCAGGCTGAGCTTACAAAAACTCCTTCGGGAGGTAACTTGTTAACACAGTTACACCCAGTGTGCAACGTGATGGCTCCTGCTCCTGATATCCCACAAAGCTACATATCACAGCATATCACAGGTTGTCCCCACCACTTGTTTCCCAAGTGGAAACAAGCCAAGCCTGCCTGGAGGCAACAGGAAAAGCCATTTGTTTTGTCACTCTTGGGTGATGCCACCCATGAAGTAGCCCAAAGTGTAGGAATGGAAATATCTACTGCGGAAAGATTCTGTCAGCGGATCCCACAAGAGAATTTAGGTCCTACTGCACTGTGGATGGATTACTCACTACACTGGGGTTTGAGTGTTTTGCTTTCCTTAACTGAACATTTTGTATTTATCTTGGACTCCTAGAAGAGATGTTTAGGAAGTCTTACACTATCCTCAATATTTTGGAGCATGGATGAAGGTAGCCCTGGTGTTTTAACTTTAGGTTATTATCTGCACAGCTCTGCTCACCTACATATGCACACCTCTGATTTTATTTTCTAGGGAAAGCATGCTGGCCTCAACTCACCTTATTTTGGACAATGTAGGTGTGGATGGATGTACACAGTGAAGCAAAGCACTCTGCTTCCTGTGATTATCCTGTCAGCAGTTCCTTCTTTAGCAGCAGCTGTGCAGTGCACTGCACACCAGCTTAATGTACACAGGGTCTGGGAAGCTTTTATTTAGGTGAACACGTGAAGTCTATCATCTCATAGCAAAGAAGCCCAGTGAATGCTCCGTGAGCATGCTGTGAAATTCACGGGCATATCAGAAAAAATTCTGGACTGACATGTCCCAGAGAGAGCAGAGAATATGTAGGACTGCCTTCAGTGCAGGTCAGGACATGCCTGTTGGACTGTCCAAAGTCAAAGATGCCCCATTTTCTACTGCAGAGGAAAATGCAGCGTCATAGCCCTTCTCAACCAGAAACAGCATTCTTGCACGACAGAGTTGGAGGTTGACCTGTGTGCTGTGAGGGACTGTCTGCAGCCAGTGACAAAAACCTGCTCAAGCTTCTGTCTTCAGGTTTTCCTTCAGTAAAGTCCAGAGCCAGGGACTTTAGGTCATCACTAGTGGTGGTAACCATAGTACTGACTTTTCTGGATCTACCTAATAATTTTTACTTCTTGGTATGCAATTGGCATGGACAGTATTTTTTTGCAGACATTGTTTATATTTATTCTTCAGAGTAAGCTTGCATCCTGAAGAGTATGGTCTAGGCTGCAAAATAGGTGTTAATATAACTGAATAGGTGCCCAGGGCAAACAGTCGTTCAGTGCATCAAACTAGACTTAGAAGTGAAATATGAGGGCATTTCCTCTGAAAAGTGGAGAAAGAAGTTGCATTTCTTAATGTCTGGCAGTGAGAAGAGTCAGTCCTTTCTTGGCTTTCTCCTCACAGCCCTTTAGTAAGCAGGAGGCAGAGATGTCCTGCCAACAGTGCCATGAATGATGTGATGATGCAGCTCTCAGCGACGTGCACTGCAAAGTAAAGGACAAACTGCACTGGCCTAAATATTGCAAAGGACTTCACATTGGTGTCATCTGATACAAGTCAAGTTAAACTAAATCCTCAGCTTCTTCTCTGAATCCCCAAGACAGTGGCGAAGTGCTAGAAATGGAGTGAACTCTAACCCAGAGAAACTCGGTTTATAACTCCAAAAACATTTATTGAATATTTTGCTCTGTTCCAGTAACATGGGTCAAAAATACATCTGAGTGCTAATTATGCTGCTTAATGCAACCATTTCAAATATCTATTTCTGTCCATTTTTATTGGTCTCACATTTTCTTATTCTATTAGCAGCCCATTTTCTGCTCCTTTCCCTCCTATTTGACATTTCAGAACGAATAACGAAGCAGTTTTTCAAGTGCATATGCATTTCCTCAAGGAAATCAGGGCTTGAGCACACACGCTGATCTTTGCATGCATGCTGATGAAGCATGCATAAAAATCTGCCTGCTTTTGCTTGCATACATGCCAAAGCCTGACCTTATACGCTTTGAACTCTGGCTCCAAAACGTAGATGCATAATTCAAGAGGACTGAAGCAGAATAGTGTTGAGCATAACTTCTGGGTATATGGTTCCCATGGCAAACTATGCAGCCTTCAATTACATTTCTAAACTACCTGTGCACTGGGAGACTTGAGCTCTGCAGAATGAGGACAAGGAAAATCATTGCACCCAGCAGCCAGAGCAGCATCTGCCGGTCAGCAGGGAAGCACTGAGGGCTGTGCTCTTTCTGGAAAACAGTCCCTTCTTCTCGTTTCACATGAGAGCATTAGCCTCCACATGTGTCAAAGAAAAACCTGCATAAAAGTCTGTCAGCTTCAGGTACTGACAGGTGAGGTGGTAGCAAGGCATATATTTTGGGAATAAGCAGGCTTAAATATTGCTTAGGTCTAATTAAGTCTAATACGCCTCATTCATTTTTGTTTCTGGCTTGGGTGCTGCTAATGCACTCAAGCGATACTGTTATGGTGCCAACCACAGTGTTGAATATAACTGAACTGATTTATTAAGAATAAAAACAAATGTGTAAAGGTAAAGGTGGCAACACTCAGGTCCTTTTGTGTCTCATATTGTAAAGAAAGACAGCCCATCACACCACAGAAGAAAAATATTTACAAGTCCAAATGTGTACCTTACTGCTTACGTGCTTATTAGTTTTTGTTTGTGTGTTTTGTGTTTTTTGTTTTGTTTTGTTTTGCTTTTTCTTTCTACACAGACAGAACCAAGACTGAATGCCTGCAATCAGGTAGTCTGTGACTACTGGTGTGCAGATTTTTCTTTTACTCTGCTGAGTATTTGTCCAGTTTAGAAGTGTCATAGGAAATATTCTTCACATTGGTTTACAGCCTTCAGTAGCTGAAGAAAATGAGACTTTATTGCTGTAGAACAAACTCTACACTGCCACAATTACTTAGCTCTGTGTATGCACTCAGATGTTGATATGCCTCTATTATAGCATGGATCTGCTGGCAGCTCCGGCTACTGGGAGAAGCCTTGCTCCCCTTCAAATTATCAGCTAAATATGACTGCTTCCATGGAGCCAGGAATTCAATCAGTTATCACTGCTGGCTGAAAGATACCACCAAAGTGCTGCTGGAAATGGTGCAGAACTATTTTGGGAGGATAGCTCAGAAAGATTTTTATGTAAATACCCTATCACAGAATTGCATGAAGTAGTCAAATGTGTCTTTTGGAATTCTCGTATCATTCATATGCAGGCATTATTGCTTTTGTAATTCACTCTTCACTGACTCCTCAGAAATGCTGTAAGATGTGTCGAAAACTTGTGCAAAGGACATCCTAAGAGATACAAAGTGCAATCTGTCTACAACCTACAGAACATACTAAAGATTAATTCGGTGCAATGAAAATTTCTTTCATGCAGATGTGTCCTACAGTTCCTACTGCTGAGAAAAAAAAAAAAAATCATAGGTGCTAACAACCTTAGTGCCTCAGGAAATGTTCCCTCAAATTGTTCATTTGGATTTGGTATAGATTATATGGTCTTTGGTACATTATTATAGCTTAATTGTATTTTATTTTACTTACTTGGTTTGCATCATAAATGAAAAGTGTGGAACAAAGAACAAGAGTGATATATTCCACCCTAATTTTGCAACATGTTTAGTGCTAGCTACTAAATTTCTTTTTACTAAGGGAAGAGCTGACTGCTTTCCTATTTTGAATTACATGATTTGTTTGTACACTTAGCTTTCTTCAATCTCTTTTCATAGGTGCAAAAGTACTGATAAAGCACTAGCTGACCGCTAGAAGATAGATAAAATAGAATGATGTATCTTCATTACTATCCTATTCTCTCTGAACTATTTTTTTTTCCCTTGCAGGACGGTTCTATTTACCCTGACCTCTGTAGTTGTGCTTGTCATCACTACTGACTGGATCAGCTGGGACAAGCTGAATCGTGGATTTCTGCCAAGTGATGAGGTCTCAAGAGCATTCTTGGCTTCTTTCATCTTGGTGTTTGACCTTCTTATTGTCATGCAGGTACACTCTTCTAATGTTCCATTCAAGCTGCTGAGGCTGCCTACTCCTCTATTTCCACTAGAGCAAAAGGTGTCTTGCTAATACTACAGGAAGGTAAATAAATGTTTTGTTTGCAATCACTGTTAGTGGAGGCATTTTACAGCATCATTCTTAGTGACTTTCAAAAAACCCGATGGCCTTTTATTATGAAAATACTGTTGATTTTCTTTTCTTTACCAAAATAGAACTTTCCAAATTAGAAGATGTTTTCTGAAAAAAAAAAAAAAAAAAAAAAAAAAAAAAAAAAGACATCAGAAGAAGAAACTGTAGTTAATTGTGTAAAAAAAAGCTTTTTTTTTTTTTTTTTTTTTTTTTTTAGGAAGAGATAATAAAAGAGATACTTCCATATTTCAAGTATTTACACTATTGGGTATACATGCATTATAGCGTTTTCATGGATAAAAATTAATATTGGTTCTTAAGATTCTACTTTCCACTTTCACTTTCACATGAGCGTTACTTTCTTTGATGGCAGGTACTTGTACTGTAGTGTCTTCTGACAGAGCAGGTATCGAGGGCAAAAATTCCCTGTAGTCTGCACAATGTCTACTCCTTTGAATCTAAATCAATCTGGGTCACAATTCTGTGGCTGAAAACTTCTTTCATACGATGCTGTGTCCTACCCCTTGCATTTTCCTGTGCTCTGAACCTTTTGTGAGTAACTCACCCAATGCCTTGTGAGGAATTGGGTCATTTGGGCTGCAGCAAGGAAAAGGAATGTCAAGGGCCTGAGTGAGTTTTGCTATTAGTCCTGGGCATGTTAGACTGTTAAACTGAAGTTTAGCAAAGAATCTGAGAACTGATGGGTCCTTTCTCTCCAGTGTATTATTACTTAACCCTGCCAGGAAAGACCGTTTCTGAGACGCTTAGTTCTCTTTAATGAGATATCTATTGCTTGAGTAATTATCATAGAGGTGACACTGTGGTGGCAGTCAGAATTTATCACCACTGTGCTAGGACATTACAGCTATAGAAAGTCCTACAGTTCAGTTTTATTTCCCAGTGTCCACCATCATTCTGTGCTTGCTGCTGTTCATGGTTAGGGCAGGAAGGGTGGGAAATGGAATTAAGTTTTAGTTTCTATCTTTCTGCTGCTTTCTTTGCTCTTCCTCTGTATTTTACATTTTGTTTGCTCTTTCAAAAAGATTCAAGGGAATGTATAATAAATGATTTTACTTCATAGTGCTGTAATGAAAGCGTGAATGAAAATGCATGATGTATCAAGCCGTAGTGAATTTGATACTGTATGCCATGTAGAGAAACAGACTTGTCTTGATACCAAATAATTATTAAGTCATCCTTCCGACTTTGAAAAATGAAGTTCCACTACTTCGACCTTGGAGTTGCTGAATATAGGGAATTTTATTTAATACAGCCTGTCCTGAGTACTATTTCATATTTTTACAACAACAAAGCGAGAGGTTCTTTTTAATTGCATTTTTTGACTGATGATTGTGGGATGGACTTATTTCTTTATTTAAAGTTATTTATTTGGAACACGCAACCAAGTTGGCATGTTTATTTATAGCGTAGTTCTGCAATAAAGTCAGGTTGAGACAGCAGAGTATTAAATCACAAGTGAAAATGATCAGGATCATGATCCTTTGACAGAAGCATGCTTTAGAATTAAACATTTCCAGAAATTCTTTTTTATAGTGTTGTCTGTTTCCAGATTTTTTTCAGACTTACCAAGCTTTAACAGCAAACCGGTAAAATTAGCTCCTCTTCCTGCACACCCCCCAAAAATATATTCTTGGCATTAAGTGGTACAATTTCTGTTTGAGGCTATGTTAACTAAAATCACAAATGAATTTTCATCTAGTTTTTGAGTACAAACATTTTCTGTCAATTTGAATGGTAGCATTCATACTGTAAATGTGACAGTTTAGCAGCAAGAGAAAACCAATGGAATTTGGAAATCCATTCTCAATGCTGTGAAAAATAATCACATAACTCCAGAGGGGACAGCTTTGCCTGCTTAGTATCGTTAGCATTTAATATTTTTCTAAGCCACCTGTACAGCATAAACAAACAATCAAACAAAAATAAAAATAAAGGACCAGGTTGTCCCTGCCCTGAAGGGCTACCTTTTTTTTTTTTTTCAATTAGACATAAGCTGGGCAGACAAGTGAAGAGAACACAGACAGATGAACCTTGTACAGACAGTTATACATGAGTGATGCTTAAGGGTAAGTGCACTTTTTACCTTTGGTTTCCATCCTGCAACAAACTCTGGCTGCTTCCCAGCCTCACTCTCCTTTTAATGTGGAAAGACTCCTTCAGTCTGAGTGATAAATGGGATGTTCAGGGGACAAGTCAGGGAGACGAGCACAGATGAGATACAGGGAAGGCAGAGACTTGTGACTGAAATGTAAATGTGAAAGTTATGACCAGAAAAATATTAAAGCAACCTTAGAAAATGAATCATAGAGAAGGCTGCAGGACTACAGCAGGACCTCATGGACAACGTGGCTAGCTTTTGACTCAGGCTGTGTTCCCATTTCTTCTGCCAGTCTCGCTGTGACACATCACTTCATAACCACCCTCCTTGGAATAAAGAAAAGGGACCTGGAGTATCTGTTTTAGCTGTCTGCTGTGTGTACATCACTTTATTTTAATCAGTGTGTCCTTACAATCAATGGATAGATTGAAGTATAGCTGAAGTGCTTGTAAACATCTACAGTAGCCTGAGATGCCACAGGCCCTAGAAGTGCGAGCTTCCCTCCACCAAAGATGAGCAGACCCAATGTAACAAGCTCAGAGGAACCATCCCTTAAGCCAGACGCAGAAGAAATGTGAGGGTGGCATGGCTTGAGTCCAGAGCTGCAGGTCTGCAAGGCTCCTCCTTCTCAGCTATTTTCACAGCTGGTCAGAGGGAACCTTTTTACCTTTTTTTTTTTTTTTTTTTTTTACTAGTGTTTTATCCAGGAGACCTTCAGGCTGTCCTGACTCACACAGGTAGGGTGTTCACCACTTCTCCCACTGCTGGCTGGCTGCAGTGTGAAAGTTTCACAGGGTCTAGGACTGCGTATCAGAGATAATACACATTCTAGGGTGTTTGAGAAGCAGTGCTGTGGTCTCCATTCCAGTCCTGATCACCAGGATATTTTATCCAATGAAAAGACAAAGACTGCTTTTTTTTTAAATAGATTGCATATTTTCCCTCAGAGAAACAACAGATCTAATTCAGTCCAGTGCCTGAGAGCATCGGTTTTAAGGGATGTGTTTGCTTGTAGGAAGACAGAAATAGCCTTACAAGTTGTTGTTGTGTGTTGTTTTTTTTTTTTTTTATTATTAGTATTTTTTTCCCACAATATAAAAGTGATAAAGGTAGTCATATTCACATGCTGAATTGTGCCTGCCCTGATCAGTGAGATGCTGAGACACCAATGTCTGTATATTTCTGGCATGTATAGCATTCATTGCTGTACAGGGGCATCATTATATTTTCAGTCTTAGTTTCAGACCAAATGCAAGACCATGCATATTAAAGCTGGATATGTAATAATGCTATTATCTTGTATTGGAACTTTTACTATTTTAAGGGGAAAAAAAATCTCATTTTTTGCATCCATATGTAATGGAAAAGCTGTTAACTAACAGAGTGAGTATGAAAAATGAATCTATAATCCTACATTCCACATCTGAGCAAGTAGACAGCAGATCCTGCAAGAGCCTATGTACTATCTTGTGGTGGTGGTTGTTGTTGCTTTGTTTTGTTTTCTAGGGCCATTTTTCTTAGTGAGTTTGCTAATGGGTAGGAGCCTGTGCTGGCTGGATTATTAAATCTCGTGGGTCTGGGGGTGATGGATTGTTTTATCCCCATACTGTCTTTTGTGAGCATTTACATTTTTTTTTCAGACTTCTGAACAATCATAGAGTTTTTCAGCATCTCTGTGGAGCTGCACATTGTAGCTGTATCACTTTGAAATCCTGTAGTGTAAATTCTTGCCAATCTTATTTACAGCAACTTTTTATCTGACAGTACAGTCAAATGCAATGTCTAAGTGATCTAAAATCTACCCAAGAATAAGCGAGGCACTGCTTATGGCTATGATTCTTTGAGAAATCTCTTACTTCTGTATCCAAAACCAAACTAGCAACATAATCCCATTAATACTGAATGGGAATAAAGTTGTGAATAGGGAGAATAGATTTTTGTCCTTCTGGACAACTTTAAAGAATGTAAGATCAAATACAGTTAGATAATTAACATTTCTTATCATTGGTGCTGGATCGCTCCTTATGTGGTGTTAGCATATCAGCAGATGGAAAAAAATAATAATAACCAATTTCCAAATTCATTTTTCATAATATTTTTGTATGTAAATTACTGTAACATGTAGCTGTAGACCACTGCTAGCTACTGCACTTGAAAAGCAACATATTTCATGGGTAGCCAGTCAGTTTTGTTGTGTTTTGTTTTCCTGCAGAACATCTGGTCTTCTATCTTTGGTAGAGTATTAATAAGAGAATTAGAAGGTTAACAGAAGAAAAGCAGTCCTTAAACTCTTCTTTGTTTTTGTTGTTGTTGTTGTTTTCTTTTCTCCTCTTTCTTTATTTCCATAAAAAAGAAGTAGTTAATTTATCTACTTTGTAATGTTAATTATGTATTGTATATGTTTGTTTAACACAGAAACTTTACCAGCAAAATGGAACAGACTCTGTTCTTGTTAACAGATGTATAAAGCAGGGACAGATCCATTTATTTCAAGTTATCCTATTTTTACACTGGTGGACAAGATGTTTTGATTAAAATCTAGTGCAATGTGAACACATTAAAAAACACAAACAACATCAAGTGCATACAAAGAGTATGCACTTCCTCAGATAAAGCAGAAATAGTCTTGTCTACACAAACTGGGTAAAACTTGACTTTTTAGAGGGTTTTTTGTTGTTGTTTTGTTTTTGTTTTTAGAAAATCTATTTAACTTTACAAACCTAATTTGTTTGTAACTTTTAACTGGCTTTACACTCAGAAATTTGACAGAATTAATTAACATTTTTGCAAATGAGAGTAGAATACTGATTTACACTTTAAACAGAATACACAGGTATAGTAGGTTTTCTTTGAAGCAGCTAAGCAATATATGATTTTGTGTTCATAGACAAAGCAAGATGCACAAAATAATTTGTCATTCTTGTCAGAATAGATTCTCCCAGCTGTACATTTGATTCAAGAGTGCTATATATATTTCCTTGTTTCCTAACAAGCAACAACTACCAACCATTAGTTTGTTCACACAGAAGTTGACAAACTTTGAATGAACAGCTCAGAAAAATAAATAAAAAATAAAAAATTAACCCTTTTGTCAGCCTGCCTTCAGTATGTTTCTTTCTCAATTTACATGCTGTTTGGTTGGAGCTTGTTTCTGCAGGAGTCTTCTAAAAGCCTCCCATTCATTATGAAAATTTTTGAAGTGAATACTTGGATATCTGAGTAGTTTCCTTCATACATGTGCTGCCATTTGTAACATTCGCAAACACAGAAATAAAATAAAAATCAAAACCCTTCAGAAAACTTCCATGTTAGTGAAGTTACCAAACAATTTGTACATCGCATGCTTTCTATTATTTCCTACTTGCCCTTTCAAGATAGCAGTCAAGACAGAAGGGCAGGTGACCAGTGGCGGGTGTTTCAAAGGAGCCAGGATAAATGGAAATTCGTATTTGATAAAACTGACAGTAGATCCAGTTCCTGCTATCTCTAGGCATTGCCAGGTAGCAGAATTTCACAGTGAAGAGCCATATAGCCATATTCCTTGAACTATTTTTTTCCGATATTACGTGGAGTGTTTCATTCCGTTCAGTGTACACTGCTTTTCACTAGCCAATTTTAGACACGCCTGTCAAACAGCATTAGAAAAATGGGTGAGTATTTTGAACGGTTTACATTGAGCTAATTGGGCAATCTTTGCTGAAGACCCCTGTGGTGAGGGCTGGGTCTACAGTGCTCTACCTCTCATGGCCTTTGGGGTCTCTGATAGAAAAGGGGACTAGTTGATGTGAGGTAATTGTGAGAGCATCCTTTCTGCAGAAAGTCATAGAGTTTCCTTCCCGCAAAGTCTCCTGCATAGGAAAGACTTGCCCCTCTTCTTATGTCCTTTCTACATCCTCATCATTCTTTGGATTGTGCAAGTGTTCCTTATTAGCAGTGATGTAAAATATTCAAAAATAGCCATGAAAAAATAAAAGTGAATTAGGACTAGAAGGGAACAACTCTTGATATACAGATTTACTTTGTTTACACTTAATACAAGTTCAAGTAACAGATCTGAGTACATTCCTAAATACTATTCAACAGAAATTATAACATTTCTCATAGCGTTATTGGCACCATGATATTTCTTTCTGCTGGTTCAGACAAAGGCCTTTCCTATCCTAGAAATAATGCTGTTCTTGAATATGCCTCCACAGTTGCTAGTCTTACATTTATATCTGCATTGAATTTCTTGGCCCCAAAGTGCTTTGTTTTATTTCGCTGAGAGTTAGGAGTTTTTGGGGTGGTCACGTATTGCTTCTCTTTGTTTTGGACACAGAACTGTAGCTCTCCTGAGCTTCTCTTTCTCCCCATCAGACTTCTGTTTCCTCTTAGCTTTCCTGTATCTTCTGTCTGTAGCTGGTATCAAGGGAGTGGGTTATCCTGGCTATCCTGTACTGACAGGGACAAGTTCCTCTGGCCCCAGAAATGTTCTCTTTGAACAAGCAAGTAAAAATGGAGTTCCAGAGAGTGAAGCTGCCCCTTTCTTGGCAGGCACGTGCATACGTACCAGTGCAGTCTCAGAGTTACCTCTCCACGAAACCTCCATACTTTCTTCCCAGCTTCTTCTTGATGTTATCATTTTCTGTGGACAAAGCAAAAATGGAAATGTATTGCATTTGTAGACTGAAGAATAATAGATTGCCTTTTAAATACACTACTTTTATTTTAAAGAGGAAACACCTTTGAGTTTGATGTAAGAGTATGCAGTGCTTATGTAAAAGGATGATGAGGAGATGGGGAAAGTGCTGCACTGTTTTGTATAATTATAACCCAGAATTTTCCAATGAAATATTTTCAAGAACCTGGCGGGTGTGTAAATTCTCTTTGAACACCCCTGAAACATTCCTTTGACCCCTTCCCAGACCTCATTATAAAGTCCAATCTATTTCTTCAGATCTTTCAGTTACTCTGGGACTAAGAAAATGATAAGTAAAATCATTCCCCTCTGAGAAAAGGTGGGCGTCTATTTGTCCATTATTGCACAGTACATACCCTGCCTTTTTAATGAGCTGTCTGGTTTATGCCGCAGTGTTTTCATTCTGTGCTTGTCTAGTTTGATAACCAGCACCATCATTTTATGCTGTGGATTTTGTCAAGCAAGACATGCAAAGTACAATATTTTTAAGTACATTTCCTCCTTTGGGCTGCTTGAGGATGGTTAAATCTTACTTGGACATATTATATTTGTCTCAGAAATTACAGATGCAATTAGAGAGTTTGCTTCAACTGCTGTAACTTGTATTTGTGCTGCCCTGAATCTGATCGTGCCAATCTACAGCAGCTGAGGGCTGGGCCCTTTTTTTAGCTCTGTGATTCAGTTCCTCATTTGCTGGAAAGGAACAACTGTAGTTCTTTTCTTTCACTAGTTGACTGATTGTCTGCTTAGCCCCTAAGGTGCTCAGAGAAAGATGCTGTCTGCCTTGGTACAGCTTCTAGCATAATCAGGCACCAGTCCCAGCTGGAGCCTCTTGGCTCTGAGATGACTACACAGAAAATGAATTAGCTCAAAAAGCTTCTCATTTGTCACAGTCGCTCCCTTTTACCCTGACAATGGGTATGTGCCATACATGTGACACTGAGGCCTTTCTTTCACAGTTCAGGTATTTGCCTGACATAATGAAGCAGTTCTCCAAAAGCAGACATAGCATCTTCACACACTGCCCCCTGAAAATGCCATATCCAGCCCAAATGTACCAAAAAGAAAAAAAGAAAAAAAGAAAAAAAAAAAAAAAAAAAAAAAAAGATGAATTCTAGGAACAAGAAAAGCTGGAGATTGTTTGCAGTTCCTTCACAGCAGTATTCCCACCTTTGGTTGTGAAGACTCTTGTCTCAGATTCTACTGTAATGAGTGTGTGATAGGCTTTGTTGTTGTAGCAGGGTGTATGTCCCATGTATGTTGCATTGCTTAATATTATGTTGCAGTGGTACATGTTGATATAACAGTAATGATGACATTCAGATAAATTTAAATGCTCCACAGCAATGCTCACGAATGGCCAGAAGTCTGCTTTGTACTGAGCCTTGTTACAAAAGTTTTTATCTCAGAGTGAAAAATCTGAGATGAGATTGAACTGGTTCAGCTGTTCTTTAAGTAATAGAACTGCATGCAATTTGTAAATGCAACCATGTGAGTCAAAGAAAAAAAAAAAAAGACAAATCTCAGAAAGTCATCACTAGAGAATTACCTTAAGCCAAGTTTTATGCCTATCAATAATACACATTTAGTGACATGGTGTACTGAATTCACAGGACTCAGTGACAGGTGGTAGCTGGGCATGCAGGTCCACTTAGCAACAGCACTGAGTTCAAGTGAAGAAGGAAAAATCAGCTTGGTTGCTCTTAACCAAACCTTAGAGGGGAGCAGCGACAAGAATATGCCTGATCTTGGCTTAAATGCATTATTTCTGCAGAGTTGATCAAATACCATTTGTTTATACTTCCTTAGAAAGTCTGAAGGCTGTTATATGAAACATTAACAAAAGGATATGCTTATTTTTATTGCCTTTGAGTTCTTCTAATGCACAATACAGCTGCTGCTTTTTTTTTCTATAACAAAAGGGACATATATAGTTAATCACCGAGTGTCTTGAGATAATGAGTACATTAGATATTTTTGCATCTGTTCAAATCAGACTTTATTGTACTCATCAATAGGTAATTTCACTCTCACATATATAGAGGAGAGGAAGTTTTCCCTAGTCCCTTCTAATGATTTGAAGTTATAGTTGCCGTGGTTTCTGACTTTGAACTAACATTTAATTACTCAGCTGTATTGTGTTTGGACCCATGTCCCTGTGGGTCATAGGTATTGTACAAGTGTGGCCTTAATTTAATAAAGTTTCTAGTCCCCTTCAGGCCAGAAACTAAAAAGTTGTTATTTTCTGGAATATGACAATGTTTGGCTGGCTGTCCTGTGCTGCTCGTTAGGGAGGGGAGATTCCCCAACATGACACTGTGTGCTGTAGGTTTCTTAACACATTGCCACTATTGTTGAAGTGGTACAAGCACAGATTAAAAAAAAAAAAAAAAAAAAAAAAAGATGTTAAACAAACTGGGAAAGAGCTATATTTTTCACTTCTCTTCCCCAACACTTGTTCAACTGCTGCAATAGCAGATAATGCTGACCTTGTCTTGATAGTAGGCACTATCCATCCTTAACCAACACAGTGTGGTTGTCAGAGCATTGGCACTCACTTACACTAAGGACTGAATCCATTTGTCCCTGGTCAAAGAGTCACTCTCAGGAAGGTAATCCATGTCCTAAGGCAGCAGGTTGCCAGTTTGAAGTGCCCATCAGGTCTGGAGGAGTTCATCAGTCAGCTGCAGCTCCGTGCCCAGCCAACTCCAGCCTGAGCCAGCAGTTTGCAAACAGTTCCCTGTCCTGAGGAAAGACAGTGGTGATAGCTCTGCTTGATCCTTTGAAATGTTCTCATTATCCTGAGGTTAATGCATCATGCCATTCCCGCATGTCCTATTGCTGGTCACCAGAAAGAAGAGATCAGTGCTTGCCTCTCAGTACCCCCTCTTCAGCTGCTTCTCATACATCTTGACCTCTAGGCCCTTCACCGTCTTTGTAACCCTCCTTTGGACACTCTCTGATAGTTTTATGTCAATATAAGACAGACCTGAGGGAATGGTATGGAGCTGGGACAGGGAAGAGTCAGGCTGAGTGTTAGGGAAAGATTCTGCACCCAGAGGTGGCTGGGCACTGGGACAGGCTCCCCAGGGCAGTGGTCATGGCACTGAGCCTGCTGGAGTTCAAGAAGTATTGGGACAACACTCACATAGGGTCTGATTTTGAGGTGGGCCTGTTTGGAGCCAGGAGTTGGACTCAGTGATCCTTGTGGGTCCCTTCGAACTCAGGACACTCTGTGATTCTGTGATTCTATGAAAATTGCCTAATAGCAGGTAAAAAGCAGCTCTGCCGGGTTTGGGACACCAAAACCAAGTAAGCACCTCAGCCGAGGAATGGGCTCCACCAGTAGTATCTGTGCCACTCAGTGCTGTCAGCTGGAGGGAGCAATTGTGGCTGGCATCTTCAAGAAGGTGCCTTCTTGAATCCTTTGAACTCTTTGAATCCTTCCGGAATCCAGTGAACTCTTGAATCCTGCCCTGGCCAATTATGTTTCCATCTTTCCCTCAACAACCTTAGAAGCTTATGGAGCATTGTGCTTGTCAGTACATTTATGGCCTGCACACCTCCCAGCATTGGTTACATGATACAGTACCCCAGAACACAGCACTGTAGATGTTCTGCCTGGTACCGGTCATTTTGGAAAGTGGTTTTATTTCATCTTTTAGGAGAAACCTTCCAGCTCTTCCTTTCATACAAAATCATCTTCGATTTCACTCTCCGTCAGCTCTCAGTGAGTGCTGCTATCATGTGGTTTCCCACATCAGTAATACACGAGGAATTAAATGAGGGAAATGTGTGGCTAGGTAATCCATTTTATCGCCTGCAGATGAAAATAAGAAAATGGTGTACATCTCTTTCTAATGCATCATGGTGTGGATTTAAGAATATAATCTTATAATCCTTCCTGGATGGCTCTTTGCTTTTAGTTTCTCTCAGGTGGTCTTTGAGTTTACCTATATACAATACACAGCAGACATTAGGGATATGATTAAATTTCATTCCACTTCAGAACTGTATGCCCAAAGCAGAGAAACAAACAATCCCCCACAACATCAGTTCTACCATGTACAACATCATTCACTTAGGGGTGGGTGGTGGAAGTGACCTGCTTTATCAGGCAGGCGATGTTAGAGGAAGCAAAAGGGACTGCTTTTGGTTCTGTCTGAAGCCCAAAAGAGAACTTTTTGATGACTTTGCTTCATCCTGTTTTATGTGGACTGTTGGGAAAGGCTGCTCTGGCCATCCAGACTGTCCCACAGCATTTCTGATGGCCAGCGGCTTTGTGCTGCACCAGTCACCGGTGGCTGCTGCCTCCGATCATGTTCTCTTGGCTGCAGGCTGGTACTTTTGTCCTGACCTTAAGCTGTGAAGCAACAGCTACATCTTCTGAATGAATGTTAAATACCCTTGAGGATGTTCCTGGCATCTGGGCCAAACAATTACTGCACTAATCTAAATTATACAAACTTCTACTATTCCTCAAGGTCAGGCTGCGAAGATTTGCATATCTAGACAAAGTGTTCCGTATACAGGGCATGAGACAAAGGAAAGCATCACACAAACAAGCCTAACATCAGAACTAAGCAGATGATAATTTAAGCAAACACAAATACAGTTGTACCTAAAAAATGACGTTAAAAATGAGACAGCACTACTGAGGCTGCCGAGTCATGCATTGAGAAGTTATGAGATGCCAGGATTAAGGTCGCTGGCATAAACTTCTCACCTCCATTGTACCTGTTCTCTATGATACAATCTTTAATTATCTGTTTGCACCCATTTCTCCGCAGGACCACTGTCTCACAGGCTGCACTGGATGAATAGTGTTCACTTAACAAGAAGCTATTCAGTGTTTTGTTTTATCCTTTTTGTTCAGTGTGTGGCCCCAGGCCTTACTTGCTGCACACCATTGAAACCTTCATAAGAAGATGGAATCATTCATTTCCTCATGGGCTTTTTTTGTGGCACTCATCACTGCAGTTCCTAAGGGCTTTTCAAGCATTAACGTATTTATCTTCACAATAGCCTTCACAACAGGAGCATTATTGTCCGTTATTGTCCACATTTCATACTAAGGCACAAAGACATTAAAGTCAAAGGGTCCTTAATTTGAGATGTCTGAGGACATTATTATGAAAATTTATATTATTACCCATCTTTTAGCTGAACAGTTAGCTAATTGGGGAGAAGAATCTAGTATATTATTTCATTAGGAGTAGACAGAGCCACATATTTATTTGGTGTAATCTTATTTATTATTATACTGACAGCCCTATTTCCCTCATAGAAATCAAATGGTTGTAGAAGCAGTTTCTTTTCTTGTTCTGAGTGATGGCTATGACTCTGTCATATATTTTGTCTCCATAAAAAAAAAAAAAAAAGGTTATTTTTTTACACTGAAAGAAGTACAGGCAGCCCTGTACTAGGCACTACAGGACTCTTACTATCCCTACAGGTATTTTGTCGACCCTTCCTCATCTCCCCAGTGGCAATATATTCAAGTCCAGCTCTGACTTATGTCAATAACAGCCATGGCACTTGTCACTTAAAGAAATCTAAGCTCTGGGTGGGTTCTTGAGCCTATCACACTGGGAAAAAAATAATAATAACTGCCTGGGAATAGTTTGGTTTTAGAAATTCACTTAGTATTTCACAGAAAAATTCAGTTCTTTCCAGCAGTGGTGACTCCCATAATAACTGGTGAAGGTTTTGCATCTACTGTTGTCTCTGGTATTTGCCCTCTGCCTTCCCAGCTTCTGTAACAGATGCAGAGTGCAGAACTACTGGGGCCTATTCCACAATATCTATTTCTACCTTGTAATCACAACAGTTAGATCCTCTTTAGTGAAAAAGGGTTATGTCCCCTGGAGCAAACAGTGTGACCATGTACCTAAGTAAGGATCATGTCGTGCACACACCCGGTACAGATAACCTCAGCTTGACATTTCTTAGTTCATGAGTCTTTACCATTGAAATGTCCAGACAGCTCCTATAATGCAGGCCTTTCTGTGCACATAATTCCTTCAGGTTTCACAAAAAGATAGGATCCTCAAAGTGAAAAGTCTGCCATACAAATGCAACATGTCTTATCTTTGTACTGGAATGGCTAGCTCCTCTGCACAGATATTTGCTGTGTGAGCTACCTGCTAATGGCAGCATGTCTTTTTTTCCTTTCTATAAGCCTCCTTCAAAGAAAGAAGAGACACGTTGTCTCTGGGCTTCACATCAGTTTGTTGGAAGCAAAGGCTGGTGTTAACTGTGGTGACCATACCAGGGCCAAAGAAGCAAGGACTCTTTCTGCCCATTTCCCCAAACGTGGCTTTTTCCTTCCTGGCAATTCCAAGCCTTCTCGCCCAGTGTCCCTGTCAACCCCCAACCTGGATCTTCCCCATCCCTGGTTCTGTGACTTCTCCCACTACCTTTATCCATTTCCAGTTTTCAGTCTGTGAACCTCTCATTTCTAGTCTTCCTATTCAATAAATCCTAGTTATTCACCCTGAGGTGGTTGTCTGAATCAAAACCTCTCCTGTTCTCCCTCTGCTCTCTCCCCGGGTCATCCAGTCTCTACATCCTGCTCCCCTCCTCACAATACTTTCTAACATGCCACCCTCTGCCCTGATTCAAGCCATTCCCCTCCTCATGGTCTCTTTGTGCAGCAAATTCCAATTTTCCTACCAAATCTCTCTCTTTGCTCTCACTTCCCTTCACAGAATGTCCCTGGGGAGCATAGCCCTCTGTCACACAGAGGTACCAGGCCTGGTGCTTGGTCTCTTGGAGTGCTGGTGGGGAGGGAAGGGCTTGGGGTCACTGCGGCCCTGCTTGGCTCAGACCCAGCCTTCAGAGCCCTCCTGTCCCCATCCTCCCTTGTGCACGCAGCTCCAGTTCCCTGGCTCCATCTACATTCAGCATGTTTGGGATTGATAATTACAAGAAAGCTGGCTCCCAGCTTTCAGCTGATATAGTGGGGGTGGCTCAGTGCCTCTTTGAGAGCAGCTCCATGTCCTGCCACAGGCAGCAGTGGTGGGGTGGGAGGCAAAGGGGAGATGTAGGATGCTCTGTCTCTCTTATAAGATTGGCAGTTCCATAGCTTGATAAGCTCTGGGAGCTGAGAGGCACTTAGCCACATGTGCTGTTTGAACAGATACTTGTTTTTGAACCTTTCCGTAAACTCTCACAAGTGTGAAAGTTTAGACTTTGAAGAGGCACCTCAAACTCTTCCAATTTGGGGCACATATTCATAGGGAAGCAGAAGGTACATCTCTGACACAAAATTACTCCCCTGCTAAACTCTACACCTCTGCTTCAAAGTATAAGGCTTTTCTACAGTTAGGCAAAGAAGTTTATTTTCTCTTGGTCTGGCTCTCAGGAATGTTTAAATGATGTTAGTTGAAAATGTCAAAACCCTAAAACAGAAACACAGACAAAAACAGAGAGAAGAAAAAAAACAGCCTGAGGCAGACACCTGGCATGGAGTATGTTCAACCCAAGCAGTTAAATTTAGAAAAGATATAAGAAAATGAAATTGGTATTTTGTACGCAGACATCCTTGAACATAAGAAGCAGAGTTGTGATTTCTGTCTGTTCTGTATGGCACCTGTCCCATGGTACAGCACGTGGTAACTGGGTGCTGTTATATAAATTGTATGAATTCCTTTACTGCCACGTCAATAGTAAAATATAAACCCAAAAGGCTCTCTTGTTGTACTGCACTTTGTTGTGTTTCTTCTTTTTGCACTTATAAATTGTCCCTAAGGGTGGGGAAGGGAGAAAGTGGTCAGGGTATGCCAAAACAAAGCTTTCTTGCTCTTTCTCCCTGTGCTTGGGAGGGACTGGGAGGAAAAGCAGCCTGCATGTGTGGAGCACTCTCCACCCTTGTCACCTGCTGAATTTCAGGAGATCAGCATAGGCAAGGCTTTTCCCATCTTTCCAGAGCTGCACTCCAGCACCTTGGCACTGTTTTTAGCCTTTGTGCTCAGGCTGTGGCTCCAACTTGACAGAGCTATATTAGTTTGGAAGCAAGATGCCTGGTTCATCCTGGTGACCCTCAGAGTTACAGCTGAGGTGTTAGGTAGCCTCTGCTACATCATAATTTCTCCACCCCATTTTCATTTTTATAGCAATAATTCAGTTCTTTACCTAGGCATAGCACTTTTAAGTATAAGTGACTTTGAACACTGAAATTATCTGAAAAAAAAAAAATATATGTTTTCATTCCGATTTTGCACAGTGTCCCATTATGCATAGACACAATTTTGATCTTTGTTCCATAAGGAACACCTCATGAGTATTGCTAAAACAGCTACCTACCAGTACAATATTATCTATAAAATGTAATTATTTGCTCTATCAGTTACTAGTATTCTTAGTTTATAAGACACAAATTGCCATTGGAAATGCAGAACAGTAGTGAGAGTCTTAAATGATAACAGTTACACAACCAATTCCCTTGAGGAATGGATAACCATGTATGTATATTCATGCTGAACCACACCAGCATACAGGCTACATTCGCCTCCAAATTCTATGTCAAAAACAAATAAAATTATTAATGCATTTTAAAGGGAAATTATTATTTGTATAACATTCAACTCAGGATGAGAACATGAACTCAGTTTTCCTTAGTTATCTATTTCAAAAGGTAAAAATAGAGATTCAGACATCAGATGTGTGACTGGTAATTGAGTTTACATCACAGAAATCAATTTTGTGTTATTTTCAGGTGCCTATAATTTTGTCATTATTGCCAATTTAGTAGTGAACCCTTGAAAAACTTTTCTTTCAAGAAAAAAAAAAAAAAAAAAAAAGTATCTTTGATTAGTTTTACTAACTAAAAGAAGAAAAAAATAGATTTCCATATATCTAGTAAGGATTCATAAAAAACATTTAGTTATTTAGAATTAGACATAAGATTGTATGTACTGTATATACTTAGCTAACAATAAATAATGCAGCTGGTTTCTTAAATGGTTCCTACAAAATATACCAGAGTGGCACAAGTGCTATTATCTTTGTATTTTGACTCTGCAGTTAAAGCAAAAAGTTTGGCAGCCAACTGCAGGTGAACTCAGAGGGGAGATTGGGAAATGCAGATAAAACGAGTGGGGAAAAGTCATTAACAGTTTAGGAAGGAACAGTTAATTCCTACCCGTTTCATGGAATTTGTCATTTTGAATTTGATGAGGCGTGATCATTCAAAGTTGAGAAGTAGTTTATACTTTGTTCAACATTTATATTGATAAAGATTACAAAAAGCTAGGAAAATGTTACAGTGAGCTTTGTGTCTTCAAGCCTCTCGGATCCCCCACACTTTGTTACCATAGGAGCTTCTAATCTTCCACAGCTCTCGTGTGAGCCATGATTAAAAAAATCTGTTCTGGTCAGTGTTTTTTGTAGCCCACATCAGGGGATTCTGTCTTTTGTGGATATCTCTGGTTTGCAATGGAAAGATTATCAGATGGAGCTCTCAGATCCTCTCAGCATCTGCAAGGACTGTTAGCAAGGTCTTTGCCAAAGCACATCAGCATATGTTATTTTAATACCTTAGCTTTTGAATTTTTGCTTGTAGAAGCCAATAAAATTGCTTTTAGGCCAGGCCAGAACGCTTGGCCAACCTCTGCTGTCAGGCATGCTGCTGCAGACCAAGAGCCCAGTAGTCTTCAATTCCTAAATAGCACATTGCTGTAATAATAACCTGCAATGTGGTTCTAAATTGCTTTCCTGCATTATACCTCTCCAGCTCTGATTATAGATTCGTTGAAGTTGCACTAATACTTGTCATACTCAGGTTTGCTCATATTTCTCATATTTCTTTCCTATTTGCATACTTTGTAGCCATACTTCATACAAGCAAACTGGATAAACCTCAGTAAAAGTATTATGAGCCTGAGGAAACATTAAATAAAAAAAAAATAGAGTTTTCTTTTAAAAACATGACAGCAAGAATATTGCTTTTTGGACTCTTAAGTGTGTTTACATATCTAACAACATAGAAGTTCCTGGCCAATAGTCACCAAATGGTAGTAAGCAATGCTGTAGCCGAATACCCCTAACTCCCCAAATATATTTTGTAATGCATTTCTCATACCTAAGCTGCTACATTTAAGTGTGCATTTTTAATCTATTCATTATTTTGGCAAATGTAGATTGCCCAGGACCCTCCAATGTATAATTATATGTTTGAATGAGCACAGCAACTTCAGTAGCAGACATTTGTTCTGTAGACGTGTTAGGAGAATTATAATTGATGCCTTTTTTATCACCAAATGAAAAAAAAGATAGGAGTACTGCTATAAACTGTAAGTTGAAATAAATTATGTAAAATACATAATTCGCATAATGATTGTCCCTTTATAAATGTTCATATAAAGTAACCATATCATTTGGGATAATTCCTCCTTGAGGAATGCTGTGAAAGAACAGCTCATTCATTATCTTGACTTGGTGAATTGCTCTAAAACAGCTACTCTGATGAGAAAATTGATTTAGCATTTCCTTAAACAATTGAAAGTAATGCTTGAATTTTATATTTGCCTGTCCACAAAGCCTCAGTAACTACCTATATTATACGGCTTTGATTAGTTAAACTGGCACTCCCCAAAATACACAGCCATCCACCTCTCCTCTCCATATGTACACATGCGCAGAAACTTGCTTTAAAACCCCATCTGGTCTATTAATCACACCAAGAGAGTAATCACTCATCTGCTGTTCTGTAGCTCCCATGATTCCTTGGTGCCAGTAATTAAAAGTTTTGTAGTCATGCTTGGAAGTTGGAAGCCATGCATGTATATATATATACGTAGTGTACTGCAGCTAGTTCTGCCCTAGCAACAGCATCTCTAAGAGCAGACAACGTGTAGTTTTCAAAACTTTTGTCAAGAAACTTCTCAAAATTAAAAATGACAAGTACTGAATTAAATCTACCACTTGTAGATGTTAAGGAGAAACTTATGGAAGAAAATACATTAAAGGGAAAAGCACATAAGTACAATTGTTAATGACAAAGATTACAGAGATGTAAGGTCGTGTGGTAGGTGCAAGATAGAGGCAAATTTCTGAAACAACAGATAATGGAAGAGACCACCTTCCCCTCCAAAAAGAGGGCTCATGGGACACTTACTCATGGGACCCCAGAGAAATTTTACTGTGAAGGAAAATAGGCAAGTTTTCCTTCCAAAAAAGGAAATAGGCAAGTTTTCTTCCAAAATTAGCATAGGCAGTGAGATGGAAAAGAGATTTCCTGCAGACCAGAAGTAGATTGACTAGGAGTGTCACAGGAGGGCATCCTTCAGAAAGGTCTGTTGGTTTGGATAAGCTTCTGCCAAGTACTGTAAATATGTTTTCTTATCTACACTGAAGTTCCAAATCTTTTGAGGTTGTCCACCCTGTCTCATCTTTTTTTTTTTTTTTTTTCTTAATTATAATTCAGCCTTTCCTCATGATCAACAAACTTACTATATTGAAATCTCACTAAGAGAACACTTTAATTCATTCAAAGCACACAACCAACCAGCCTCTGTTTTTGTCTTCAAGGTTCAAAAAGAGACCTTTAAGTATTCTCTCTGCTCCCAAGGATTTTGATGGGAATAGTTTTGAAATTCAAACCAAACTGTTGTGTTTGTCAAGACTAGGGTGAGTTTGTGCAATTAGAACTTGGTTCACTGTGTTTTTGACAAGTTCTCCCAGGAGATTTCTAAACATTGAAAACCTTTTAGGATGAAGTTCATGTTTTCTGCATGCAGTCGGCAGAGGTAGATATATTGCTTTGGTCTAAAAAGCTGAAATTGCATTTTTCCTCTCTCACACTCAGAAGTGAGCTTTTGCATTGAGGTCAGAGAGGAGACTATAGAGAAGAGTTATCTTCCCTAATTTTTATTCACATTTGAGGCTATAGTTTTGGGTTTATGATTTTGTTCATTCTTTAAGGCATCTAATTTATGTATGCATAGCATACAAAGTAGTAGAAGCATTTCCCCAAGGGATAAGAAAATGAATGGATTCTTTTTTGGAGAGGGAAGGGTAGATTGAAAGGGGAGAGCTTAAGTAAATAATTTTTGCAAGTATTAACTCACATACACTGTCTGTAATAAGAGAATATTTCATGTCACTGAACTGCAGTGAATGACTAATGTAATACTGTGGTCTGTATGGGAGATACAGTATAATAATCCAAGCAGCACACTAGTTTTATGTAGCCTCTTATTATTATTGAAAATAATAGAGCTAGTAGCCTGTACTTATTTAGGATGACTATTGTTGTCTAACTTTTTTCTCAAAGGCTCTTTATTCAATGATGTACAATGAAATGAAATAAGGGCATTTTGCAACAATGATCTTAGAAAATGTATTTTCTAATGGTGGTTCTTAGAAAATGCATTTTCCTTGAATTTTTCTTCTGCATACTGATTAAGAGTATAATTTGTGTCTGATTCAGTAAATTGTTTTGAAATTAATGAATGTATCTCATAAAATAGGAAACTAATATAATAGAATAACAGAATTTATAAAAACACATTGCACATCAGTTTGAGGTCCTGATCCAATGCTGAGCTCTATATTCATGAGAAGTTGTCTGAGGTGGGATCACTACGAGCCTGAGAACCTCCTATTTTATCTTTCACATTCTCTAGTGTTAGACTGGGAACACTTTAGTGTTGGACATCTTTCTCCTTACCTAGGGGACTGATTAGTAAGACCCAGCTATTGTTTAGCATCTCAGTCTCTGAGAGGACACCATGGGGTAGGAAACCCTCTCACACCCTAAACTGCTGAGCACTCTGAGCTGGCTCTCAGTTCATCAGACTCACACATGGATAGAGTCCAATCTGAATTTAGTTTAATTCTGTAATTAGCCTCCTGGCAAAACATTCTGGGAAAACAGTATACATCCCTTTTGTATTACATTGCCCTTCTATTTATGTGGTTCCTCAAGCTGAATTTCACCAATGGGATACATTGACATTTCTTCAAAACACCAGGAAGAAGATAGATAGGCAGTCACCATTGCTCAGGTCTAAGAGCAATGGGGCCAGGACATGTCCACAGGGCAATACCTCTTTGCTTCACCCATTCCTCCCCAAGTAATATCATTAAAAATGTCTGTTATTGGCAGGGAATCTGCATGGCTGCACTGCTCATGCAGGAGCAATGGGTGAGGGAAACAGGAGGATGCACAGGGGACAGTTTTAGTTCTGTGGTCAGACATAGTTTGCTAAGACTGTTAAAGAATTTGGCATTCTGCATTTCACATCAGCACTGTTAAGAAAGCTCTTTCCTTTGGTTTTCATGGATTTATACTTTCCATTAAATTTTCCAGTCCATTTGTATCAGAAGGCTGGGCCATTACATTTACATCCTGCTGAAATTGTGTCTTGTACTGAGTTTTATTTTCAGGTGGCTAAGACATGTTCCCATTCGATGAGGGTGCATGTCACCAGAGCAGCTCCATGAGCATTCTGATGTTTGTCTTTACAATTTGGTGAGGGAGACAGGAGAAGCTGTCTCATATTTTATTAAAGTCATTTTATTAAAGTCATTATGATGCATGGAAAAAAGTGGCTATATAACTACAAACTCAGAAAAGGTATCCAGAGGTCATTAGACCAGCTATCATTGACAATTAGGGCTTCTGTATTCTGAAAAGAAACTTCAGTGTGAGAAAGGACGTCTGCTTTGCTGCGTGTATGGACAAGCCCAGAGTGACCCATCAGTCTTCTGGAGTGGGTCTCAGCAGAAATACCCAAAAGGTGATCCAGCTGGAAGATCAGGACTGCTAAATTCAGGTGACTATGAGAGCTAGCTGTCTGCTGGTTCCCATCATAGTGAATGGAAATCTAACTCATGCAGTCAGTAGAAGTTAGAGACAGATCTGGCTGCACATATAATGCAAATAAGAATGGACAAAATAAACATCCATATAACATATATTCATTTTCACTTGTATTGTAGATTGTTGATGATAGTTTGAAGACATGTTCCAGAAATACTGATATGCGAATCATGCTGATTTTATTTTTATATGCATGCCTGCTAAGGTTTTATGTGTTTCTTCATATCCTCTTTTGCTACCCAGATGTGTTTACATAATGTCTATGCAAACATAATGTATTCATTTTGTACTGCCACCCCAACTGATATTGAGCAAGTAATAACTTCTAAAACAGATGTGCTTAATGGCCACACCACAGCTTTGGAAGATAAAATGGAAGGGTGTGGGGGAGAAGTTCAGGAATGCCAAGTGTTGTCTTCAGCAAATGAAGGCAGCACATTAGCAAGTGCAGTACACTGCTGCTAATCATACTAGCAGGCTATAACAGGACACAGAAAATTATTTCAGCTTTAAGTAAAAAAAAAAAAAAAAAAAAAAAAAAGAGAGAGAGAGAGGAGAAGAAGCTGAGAAAACCAAATTTATTCCATATTACTGTTGTTCCTGAAACAAAAACTTCAGTGCAGATAACCAGGTTTTGCAAAGTAAGCCCTTCTTTCAATACCTGTGCACTTTTCTTTTTCTTTCTCTACCCATTAAAACTGTTATGTTTAATTATCAAAAATTATGAGAAAAAAAAAAATAATTTTGGAAGAGACTTGTTTGTTTGTTTGTTTAAAGGAAAGGGAATTTGCACTTACTCTTTTGTAAAACCCACTTGTAAATACATTTCTCTGTGCATTCTGTATTCATCTGGTCTTCTTACTTTGCCATATTTTAGGCTCTATTAATTTTCTCAGTATCAGCCAAATGCAGCAAATAATCCTGTTTCTTTTCTTCAACGGAAAATAAACATTGCTGTTTCAGTACCTTAATCACTGCAAATTGAACTCTGTACAAGCACACGTGTTATTTACAGTTACAGATGCAACAAAGCAAGTTGAGTGATGGTTTTCAAACTGAGACCATCGGTCTAAACATGCCACTTCAGACTTGATCCTAGATTGTGCTTAATACCATAACGGCAAGTTTATAGTGTTGTTTGTAAGCAGCCCCAAATTTTCTCAGAACACATGATGGTAAAACTCTTCAGAGTATGTATTGTCTGAAGGAATTTTGTCCAGGACAAAACAGCTGCTCAGTTATCTATCCCTACTGTTGAGACAGCTTATTTACTTTCCATCTACAGTGAGCAACATACAGTAATCCCCTTGCTCCAGTTTTCTATAACACCATTCTTATTATGTTGCAAAGCTTATAGTGAGGAAAATATCTGCTCAGATATGTTACTGCAAATCTATCTTCCTGGGTTTAGGCAATATTAAAAAACACCATTAAGATTTGGATATTAGACAACAAGGAAATTCATGTATGTGGGTATTTGGAAAGAAACAGGGTTGATATATATTTTTAATGCAGCTGAAATTAACTGGAGACAGTAGCCTTAATGCAAAATTACTTTAGAGCCCTAAATAGAGCTTGCTGTTCTCAGATAGGTACAAATGACATTAGCAGTCTTTGCAAATCCTGAAATGCTCCAGATTTCATATCAGTGTTCAGCTGAGATGTGGGTATATATTCCACAATGCAAGGGTATGTGTATGAGTGCATATGTACTCATATTGATGAAGATGATTACACAGCAATATATTTAAAAGTTATCTTTATTCTCCAAACCATAATTATTCTTCTAGGGTACCAGAAATATTAACTGCTTTGTCATAAGTGATTGCCCTTGACACCATGCTGTAGACTCAGGAAATCTGTAAGTATATACCAGTGAATGTTCATTTCTCCTATTCACACAGAAATGGCTTTCATAAAGTGTGTCGCTGAGGTAGTTAGAAACCATTATGGCTAACATGCTGGTGGTTTAGGAAAGTTTCATGTAGGGAACAAAACACAGGTGCTTTGCAGGAACTGATTTCTTTTTTTCTTACCTGCACTCAATATTGTAACATTACTATTTTATTTAGCAGCTTATCCAACTCAAAAATTAACTGGAAAACCTCACACTGGTGTCTCTCATCCAAATGATTACCTGAAAGCTATTATTAACCAAGGTCAGACATGAGTGAGACAGTAAAGCAAGAGTAAAGGCTTAAAAAAATTGGAGAAACTCAGAGACAAAATAGAAGAACATTTATTTTTGAGCAACTTTTTTAAATCAGCATTTTCAGCACTTGCAAATAGATAATCAACAGGTGAGAGTGAATTAAAAAGGAGAACCTCACTGTCACTGAGATATACGAGACTTCACATTTGCCTAATGGAAAAGTTGGTGGACATCTTCCTAGGACATCCTGGGTGTGCACAAAGGTTGTGCGTAGTGATGTCTGCTGCACTCTAGCAAGGATAAAATTGCTTCACCTTGCTCTTCTTTGACTCATGAGTAGCTAAAATTTGAAGAGAAGCTGTAAGAACAGTCTTTGCCTTCAGAAGGAAACAGTGATTACTCTTATCCCTGGTCAATACAGGGAATGTATTAATATGTGAGACCTTCTGGTATCCATCCTTCCTTGTGCACTGGCTTGTTATCAATCATGATTTGTTCCTAATATAGTAGAAATGATTGATAGACATTAATACTCCACACTACCAGCACTATTTGTCCTATCAAGGAGCTAGGAATGATCATTAAGGACTGGGGCAGTATTGTGCTAGATGATGTTTGAAGACAACCAAACACAAGTGCCCTGATTCTAGGGCACTAGATCGTCAAAGAAAAGTCAAGAGTTAGACAGAGTCTACCTGTCTGGTTAGACAGGCAGGTGCCAGCAATACTGATGTCATTGGTGAGGGTGACAGGTAATCCAAGTTACTTAATGCATGACATCCTCACATTTTCTCTTAGCAAAGAAAAGTTGTAGAGGCGAAATCTCTGCATCTAATCAAGAACTGCACAGGGGAAAATGTCTTTAAATAACTAAAAGAATCATAGCCTGAATTTATAGGCAGATAGAAGGAACAGCTGCCATACAGAGAGTCTGTACCTAGGGTGGTAAAAGATCTGAAAGGATTTGAATATGAAAAGAAGTGCCCTATATTTTATTTGATCAAAGAAAAGAGTGACATGGTCAGAGAAACAGACTAGAATGGTCTTTGCAGCAGCATTTCTCTGTTGGTGGAGAACTGCGCTCATGAAGACCAGAGGGAAAGATGCTGATGTAACTGAACAGCAAATGATGAGAGCCTCGATAAGGATTTTAGCTGTGGGGTTTGATAGGAATTGTCATATCTGTGATATACTATGCAGAAAAAATCTGCAGTATCAAGGCATTACCAGGTTGTGAGGAATGAATAGAAGATGATACCCAAGTTAAAGTCACAGGAGAAAGAGAGAGGGAATGCTGTCTCTCACAAAACAGGCATCTGCCAGTGCATATACGCATTGATATGGGTCTTTCAGCAAAGTGCACGTTTCTTATTTTGGGCAGTGTACTGGGTTTATGTGGCAAGGATTAGGCAGCAGGGAGCTGCAGAGGTGGCCTCTGTGAGCAGAGCCCAGCAGCTGCCCCATGTCAGATCAGAGCCAGCTCCAAAGGGACCCACTGCTGGCCATGGCCGAGTCACTAGATGATGTTGTTTTCACCTTGGTGAGAGCAGATTTAAGAAAGAAAAAAAAAAAAAAAAGAAAAAAAAACCTGCTGCACAACACCAGCTGGGAGAGAGAAGAGTGAGAACAATCCCTGCAGTCTCCAAGGTCAGTGTAGCAGGAGGGCAGGAGGTACTCCAGGCACACAGCAGCAGTTCCCTTGCAGCCTGTGGAGAGGCTCCTGGTGGAGCAGGCTGTCCCCCTGCAGCCCATGGGTCCCACACGGAGCAGATCTCCACGCTGCAGCCCCCCCATGGGTGGAGGAGGCCCCGGTGGAGCAGGTGGATGTGGCCTGGAGGAGGCTGCGGCCCATGGAGAGCCCCCGCAGGAGCAGGCCCCAGGCCGAAGCTGCAGCCCGTGGCGAGGAGCCCACGCAGGAGCAAGGGGTCTGGGGGGAGCTGCCCCCCAACCGTGGGGGACCTGTGCTGGAGCAGTTTGCTCCTGCGGGATGGGCCCTGTGGTACAGAGCCATATTGAAGGATCCATATTGTCTTTGGCAGCCCCTGCAGGCTCAGTTCAGGAAGGACAGCATCCCATGGGAGGGACACCACAGGGAGCAGGGGCAGAGAGTGACCATGAAGGAACGGTGGAAAGAGCAGCGGAGACGAAGCTTCAGGGACAGATCGCAGCCCCCATTCCCTGTTTCTGTGCACTCCTCAGGGGAGGAGGTGGAAGAAGGTGAATGGGGGGAAGGTGGTTTTAGTTTGCTTTTAGTTTCTCACTTCTCTAGATTGTTAGTAATAGGTAATAAAACGCATTAATCTCCCCATGGTCAGTCTATTTTGCCCATGATAATAATTGTTGAGTGATCTCCCTGTCCTTATCTCAACCCAATCGTATTTTCTCCCCCTTACCCTTTGAGGAGGGGGAGTGAGTGAGTGGCTGAGGTGGAGCTCAGCTGCTCAGCTGGGTACAACCACCACAGGCAGTCTGAAATTTTGAGATTGCTTTGAGCTTGCTGTGGAGAAGTGAAACACCAATTCTGACATTTTAATAACAAAGGTCACTGTTTTGAGAACATGTGCATACATGGCTTTGTCTGGGCACAAAATGCATTAACGTGCAAATTCAAAGTGCAGAGACCCAGAATTAGTTTGGGATCTGTGTGGCGTGGAAATTGTTTCCTTTAAATTAGTGGAAATGGATGGTAGACTAAAGGACTCTAATGATCTTTTAATGGAAAAGATTATTCGGGGCCAAGCAAAAATAAATAAATAAACAAACAAATAAATAAATAAATAAAGAGAGGCTGTGTTGCTACTTTGATTGGTAAGGAGAGAGTTGTTGCTATCTCACCATTTTCTCAAATAAATGAGAAATAAGCAAGGCTTGCAGTGGTGGTTCTAGAGAAAGGCCAGGAGCTTGGAGAAGCTGGGCAAAGCCTGAGGAGGACAGAAGCATAAAGATGATGGTGAGCAACAGCAAGGTTGCAGATAAATCCATGCCTTACATTGCAGTACAGTGCAGAAATAGCCTTTGTATTGGCGCCTGGTCCTGGAAGCTGTCTTCAGTCTCCTGTCTCAGCAGCTTGAAGCTCAGCAGCTCAGTAGTGACTGGTGCACAGGCCAGTGCTGACACACCCGTGGTGTTCCTGGTGTCTTGTGTAGCTTGGCTACCAGGGGCTGGCTTTGCTCATTTCTACCCTGTTTTACAGCGTGGTCTGAACAGGAGGAAAGCAAAAACTGACTAGTTTTGATACGCAGACCACCCAGGAAAGCATTCTCATTGTAGCAGCATAACGGAATGCATTGGTTGAGAGCAGAAATTCAGGGCAGGAGTAAAAAGTACTTCTCCAATACATTTTCTGCATATTTCAACACTGAAGCAGTCATCCAAGCATTACAGTGGATTTTCCGTATTTTGAATTCTTCAGGACTAAGCGATAAAAGCTGTAGCTCTGTCTGCAATTAGGGGCTTTGTGCCACAGTTCCTGATGAGTTTTTATGATTGTTATTGCTAATAACAGCCCAAATAGGTGAAGTTGTGGGTTGTTACTGTATACTTGGGTTGTTACCATTTATTACCATAAACAGGTAATCAGATCAAATAACACCTTCTGGCCTTGACAAATATGACTAGAGTAGCATTGGTAGTACCAATATGAAGTAGGAGGTCTTGTGAAGACTCATTTGTCATCTTTCACTCTGGGAGATGAGTAGCCTCACTGAAGCCATGCAGATATACAGGTGAGCTAGGTTAAGATATTAGTGGTACAGATGGGTATTTCTGGTTTAGTGAGGGTATAAAAACCGTAATGTCTTTCAAACTTTCTTCCTAGTAAAATGAAGCATTAAAAAAGAGCAGAAGGACAGAAACTGAGCTGTAGATTTGATGCCACAGTCATAACAGTGAGTTCTGGTCATGGCTGATGACTTCCCTTGTTATGTATATTTGAATATGCAAAATTAAAATTCTGTTTGTGTGCTAGCAGCTCATAGTTGCAGGGATCTTGGCCACAGAGATCATTGCAAGTTGCAGTACTGCAATGAAGTTAGAGATAAACACAAAGGATTCGTGTCTTTGTCTCGGAATTCCGGCTGCTCATTTCTTATTGCAAATGCTTGCAAAAATGTATAGGCATTGATTCTCATTAGATTTCCTTTGCCTGTCTGCCGTGCTCTGAGAGCTGAAACAACACTATCTAAGAGATGCAAAGACACCTGAAAATATAAAGCCTTCTACCTGATAAGTTAAAAGGATTTTTATAAATTAAATAAAAAATGCTATTGTCAGTTTCTGGAACAAACACACATATGTACATTCATATATGCATTTGCAGAGTTCTTTCCCTCTATTTTTCATTTATTTATTCAGTTGGGTTTAAAGTGCAAGTGTGTTCCTAGTATTAAATACAGCACATATCATCAATACTTAAAGCAGAAATATTCAGTGTGCATTTTTCCTCTTTCATGGTTGTATCTGAACAGTGTTTATATTATTTTTAGTGTTATTTCATATTCACTGTGTACAAAACATCCTATGAGCTACCCAGAGGCAGGAGGAGATCTGAAAGTCTGGCACATTTGGTTGCCATTAATCATTACCAGCTTTTAATCCCAGCCCCACCTTCTCTGTGGCATTTTTCCCTGGGTGGAGAGGGGCTGGTGGCTGAGGGATGTGGGGTCATGTGTATATGAAGCGTGGGATGCTAGGGCCAGATGGAGCTTCCCCAGGCAATGCTGTTTCATTTTCCCAGATGATGGTAGAGAAGGGCCAGATCATATAAGGAAGTGTGGCTTTGATGCTCATTTACCGTTACTAAAATAACTTTACTTAAAGAGATACTAAATAAGTGCCTCCAGCTGCACTCTAGGGTACTAAACCAGTACCTCACTATCTGATGTTGTGGCAGAGAGTGTGTTCGTTTGTTTGACAAAAGGAAGAAAATCAAAATATCATGATAATTTTTTTATTATTTTTTTAACTGTGCTTTCTGGTCTAATGAGGTAGCTGGTGAAAATCAGAGGTGCTCTCTTTGCCCCCACTGAAACGCTAGGACAAACCCCTCAGTGATCTAAAATTGATCCCCTGGCTGCCCTTTCTTCATGACTGCAGAGTGAAATGAGGTAATAACCTCATTTGATTTGCACATCCCACACAACTTGCCAGTGAGGTTGGAGACCTCTGTGCAGCTTATTTAAGTCTCCTGGTGCTGGGTTGGTTTCTCCTCCACAGACTGCATAGAGGTATTCTGCAGAGCCCCAAGTTAGAAAATGCAGAAGTAGATGAACATGAGACATTTGATGCTGATTAATTTAAAGAAGAAACATGTAGGTCATGCAGTATAAGAGGCAAATATTTGTTTACAGTATGACAGCATGAATTTATTTTTCAGATGGTGCAAGTGCAGATGTGTTCTAAATACTGTATTTGGGACACAATTTCTAATAAGATCCTAGAAATGGCAGGGTACAAGCACCTCATTAGTGAGGACTAAAGCTGATCAAGTGACTCCACATAATTATGAGCTGAGAACTGAAAGAACATGGCACGTTTCATTCATGTCCCAGAGGTGAGCACAGACTGGTATCAGAGACCATGGATACAAAATACCTTGTGAATTTTAATAAAACAAAACATTTTTTTTTGTAAAATAAAAATATGAGCTCTGCAGGACGCAGAGCTGAGATATGTTTCAAAGAGGGAAGCACTTAGATTTATGGTTTGCACATTCAAGCTATTTGTGTACATATTAACAAATGATGCGGTGATGTGGATTAGTTCCTACGAAGCACCTTGAAATCCTTAGATTTTTTTAATTTTTTTTTTGTTTGTGGGGTGGGGGGAGGGTATTATAGACATTAAGTTTTCTGTTGTTGTTCAGTGAAGAAAAAAAATTTAATAGAGTCAAAAGATGTTGGACATTTCTTAGACTCTAAATCGCAGCCACTCTGCTAGGTTTGGATTTGACAGCCTGATATTGGCATTAGCTTGGAAAGTAAATAGCCATCTGCTTTTCTCCTTGACAATAATAACAAAGCTATATGTTTGCAGGTAATGTATATGCATTCACACTTATCAATGCTGTGAGCCAAGTGAAGCTCCAAAGGCAATTTGATTAAATAAATTGAAGCTTCATTTTCCTAAGTGCTGTGGCTATAGCGACTTTTGTGGAAGTCAGTAGGCTTAACTCATTCTTTTATTCCCCTGTTTTATTTTTGTTTTGACATTTGTTTGTTTTAATATTGTTTTCAAATACATCTTTCATTTTATTTTAGTTATTTTATTTTTAAATTTTATTTTTCTATTTCCAATGGGTCTACTCTTAGCAGATATTATGATCAGACTGTTAGAGGTATTACAATCAAAACATTATTTATGACCAAAGAAGAAACACACCTTATAGATAAAGCCAAGATTTTGTTAGTAATGTCATTTAAATTTTAACAATATAATCCAAGAATCATTATTAGTTGACTTGTAATTCTTACAGAAAATATTTCTACGCAGAAAATGTTTCAGCAGTTGTAATAATGTTAAAATTGTTGTACACACATTTCTTAGTTCCTGCCACTGGTGTTCTGTTCACTCTCCACTGCTCTGCGAGCCCTGAGATCTGTGGTTTCAGTCTGGTGGGGCCCGAGGGGTCATTATGGCATGTCCTTGGCATCTGGAGTCCTTCACTGGGAGGGATATGAGTTCATGCTGATGGTTTCTTTATAAGTAATCTTTATGCTTGCTAACACCCTTTTAGACCTTGCTTTTTCTTCACTGATCTGAAGCTCCACATTACAGCTGAATTTACTATACACTGTTGCCTTTCACATATGTTAGATGGTATTTCTGTGTTCTCCTTCTTACATCTAAAAGCAGTTTTGCCCAGCTGCAGGTCTGCATTTCTTTAGCAGACCAAGGGTGAGCTGTTTATGGCCGCGGAGTGTCCAGTGCCAGCCTGTGCATATCTTTATCACCCCACACCTGTATTGCTCTGCACTGCAGCCTGTCTCCACTTCTCAACACCTCTGCTATCCTACCAACCTATATTCCTCTACACTACATAATAATAAAATATTAAAATTATAAAACCACAGTGATACCATACAAAGGACAACAAAATATAACAAATTTGCCATAGCCACCTCATCAGTTAGAAAAATTGCTGTTATAGCTGACCTGGGTAAAATGAGCTGCAGGCACGTCAACAGGTTCAGGCAGGGCAAGCCTCAGTCCTGAGGCCTTGTAAGTTCACTACAAAGCCTGTGGGCTGTCACTACCAATGGAAATAACATGTTATAGGACTACAGGGTAACAGATGTTACAATACAGTTCAGACATGCTTCATACAGTATGGAGTATGTATGTAGAAAATGTGAAATAATGTACTGTGTGAAAGGAAGCTGTACCTGGGAATATCAAATATGGAATTTTCTAATGGGCTCTCCACTCGTCTGCCTTCTATAATGCAAGCATTAACATGCTGCTGGGGTTGGCTCTCTGTTTTGTTTTGTTTTATGAACTATTTTTCAGTCTTAGTAATTATTTGCTGAGACAAATAATACAGTAAATTCTACGTTTAGCAGGGTTGCCATTTGAGTTACTCCTTATTAATCTGATCAGAAAAATGCTGAACTTTTTTATAAAATGTGGATGCAAAAATACAGTCCAATACAAAATTCTGCCCGGTGGAACTTTGTCTGTAAATCAGCAAAAAGCAGTTAAAATAGTAGGAGCACTGGGACAAGGCAAGAGCAGGATGCTATATTTATGATCCCATCTTTGCTTATTTCTAGTGTGAGTATGCAGAGACCGCAACTCCCTGTTCGCTTTTTTTTTTTTTTTTTTTTTTCAGGAATATGTAATGTTTTTCTTCCTATTTATTCCCATTTCTTCCTGGGTGAGAGTCTGTCTGAGTTATCTTGAGACACAAGTCCAGAGATGTATATTAGCTGCAGTGAACTGAGAGTGCACACTCATAAAATATTTATCTTTGGGCACTTTTTGAACGTCTACCAAAGCTAAGGGGATGTTTGCAGATGCAGTGTAAGGGATTGTGCAGCTGGGCAGTTATTACCATACCTCATGACCAGGAGAGCATGTGTTGTGTTGGTGATAAGGGAAAAGGAGAGCATCCTTATTCCTCTTATCTTCTGCATCTCTAAATCGGCACTTTCTGTATCTCTGTGGACACTAAAAACCAGGTGCAGAGGGTCAGGACTTCTCCTTACTTATACTCCCGTTAATCCATTTAACTCAGTATCAGAATGTGTTAGCACAAATCAGTTGCTGTTAGTGTTTGTGCCATGCTAAATTCCCTGCTGTTAAAACTCAGTCTTCCATTTCCCTTCCATTGTAGAGAGTGCTGGAGCTGCTTAGCAATTCCTGCATGTTAAGTCATATGCAAAGAAAGCCTAAGTTATTTACAGAGGTCCTCACATTTCGGATTCCTTTTTCTTATTTTCAGTAAATTCAAGTGCCTGGCTCGTGGGATACAAGCCCAGGTATATGCATGGGGACAGGGACAGTATGTTTTTAACTGTCTGTAGCACACTAGGTAACCGCTCTGGCAGTAATTACACCAATTCCAGCAATGTTGCTGGACTTTAAGTTTTGGTTGTAATGAGCTGTGCCCTGATCAGTGGTAGGTGCAGATAACTAAACGAAGAATTCCTCTAAATGCAGCTCCTTCTCAGCTGAGTTACCCCATTCTACCAAAATATGCATGACAATAGGTAGGAGCTTCCACATTTCCAGCATTACTTTGTCAGCTGAAATACATCAGTGGAGAAAACTGTGCTCAGATTGATTCAGGCAGATTATGTTGAAGGGCCTTCACTTGCAGGGAATGTTTATTTAGATGTATTACGAGCAAATGCTGAAAACACCCTCTAAGTGGAACAAGGTGAATACAAATTTGTGAAAGACTTTAAGTGTCAGGCCTTCTTTGCCAATTTCTTACCTGTAAATTGTTTGCCAAATTAGTCACAGAAGTTGTAACTTGTATTGCAAGGTTGCTCTAATTAGTTACATCATGAACCAATGCTCATTTTTACACAATGCAACACATAGGTATTCATATACAATTTTGTAATATCAGCTGGTACACTGGGTTCATTTTTGTCATTCTGAAGTGAACTTTTAAATGCATAATTATATGGAGCTGAAGTAAAAATCATACAGTGATAGCTAATATAAACAAGATATTCTATTTCAAACGGTTCAGTAAAACTTAAAGTGGGAAAATCCAATCATGGGAGGCTTAAAAATAGAACTTTGCCCTTTTGATAATTTAAGCATTTTAAAGGGCAAAATATACCATGAAAGCTTATATTTAGGCTATTACTTTTTTTTTTTTTATTTTTTAACAGGACTGGGAGTTTCCACATTTTATGGGTGATGTTGAAGTGAATCTTCCAGGCTTGCCATCTGCACACATGCAATTAAAAGTACCATATTTCCAAAAGATCTTCAAAGAGGAGTATCATATACATATAACAGGTATGTAACCTTGCAGATTGTGATACTGGCACACACTGAGCCCTGTCGGTGTAGGAAATGTGTGCTAACATGCGCTTAATCACTTATTTTCTTTGTTCTCCCCCAAGATGATTTCTGTTTTGCTATCTGTTTAACTGTCCTTATCATCAATATATAAACCTCTCTCAGAAATAGGGAATCTCTGTGTTATGAATCAGAGACCTGCTGTTTGTCATGGATTTCAGCAGCTTCTTGTGACACTAAGTAATATCCAGTGTAGCTTCAGAGATCTTTTATCTAAAATTACTCTCCAGGGGAATTAGCAGCTTATTTCATTTTAAAATCTCTTATGCTTTCCGATGCCTTTGCTGTGATTTATGCTAATATCTTTTCATAACTTCAGTCATTCTCATCTGGCAAAGGCCACTCATAACCATACTTCCATCAGTCATCTAACCAGAAACAGACAGTTAAATAACTTCAAATAAAATAGAATTGTGGTTATTTGAATGGATGGCACATATAGATAAAAGTACCCAATCCTTCTATACTATGAGACAGTATTTGAATAACAACAGAGAATGAAAAAGAGAGGAAGGTTAAATAGCGATAAATATTTTTATTTTACCTTCAAGCTATGTTGAAGAATCCATTGGCAAGAGAGAGATGAATAGTATTGGATAGCAAAAGAATGCAAATGCAAATTGGCAGGGGTCTTTAACTTATAATATAAACAATCAGAGCACACAACAGTGTATAAGAATAAGATACATGGGAGCATCCAATGACTCACCCATACAAAATTTCTGTAGAGCAGGGACAAAAGGAGCATTCAGAGATCATACAAAGATACAACCAAGAGCTAGCAGGTGAGCCCGAAGCTTAACGGGCATCAAAAGCCAAAGGAAGAAAACATGCAGAAGAAGAAAGAATGAGGAATCAGGACTCATTTGAGATGGGCTGAATGAAGCCTCAGAAAAGTCATTTTCAGCAGAGAAGATGGAAATCTGAGTGATCAGATTGGAAAACAGAAAAGAAGAGAAAATGAATGCAAAAGTTACCTGTTTGCTATTGAGTGATAGGAGGCAGATGGGCCAGTAGGAAGTACAGATGGAGAGATGGAAGGTTTTTCCAAGTTGGATGTAGGTGCCCTGTTGGAGTCCTGATAAGAAAGACAACCCGCAACAAGAAAGAAGAGGTGGGGATACATCTGAGTGAGACAGTTTGAGCTCAGGAACCAGGTTGAAGTGAAATAGGTAAATGATGTCAGTGACAGAAAGTGTAGGGTAAGAGAATGGGTTTGTGTACAAAGAGATGGGTTGTGTACATGATGAACACATTTTTCTCTCTGAAAGGAAAAAAAGTCTCGGGTAAAAAGGGAGAGGAAAAAAAGAGTATAAGCATCAAATATCTGACATGAACTCTGGGAATGGAATTCAAGGATAGTGGAAAAGATCTTTTTTTTTCTTCTTCTGAAGACTAGAGCATGAATTTGGAGGGGCTCAATCCCACAAGGCTCCCAAATGCCATTCATTTATTCCATTGTATAAAGAGCAGTAGTGGAATGGGTGCACACAGTAGCACAAACAAGGACTGAAGCATGATGGGGTGGGCTGTGCTATCAGATATAGGAAATTGGGATATAATTAAAGAAAATAAAAAACAATGGATGGTAGAAGAGGAACTGAGGAGCACAGAACAGTTTTGCATTGCAGAGGAACCAGGGATTTTGATGATAATCAGAGAAGAACTAGGAATAAGCAACAGCAGAGAACATTATTTAGGTATCAGAAATACAACTGCTAGTGGTGCTGCTGTTTGAAAACAGATCAACTGAGAGAAACCAATATTTATGCATTGTAGAGTCTTCTGCAGAGAGGACTAGAGGTCTTCCTGCTTTTCTGGCAAGAAGACATTCTTTTAATGAGGATGAGCTAATGAATAGGGGCTGAGGAATATTTTTCCCTGCTCAGCATTAACAAGATCCATTTATTAGATTCACTAGACAAATCAATCCATTTGATTGCACATCACGTACTCTGACTACTGAGTGCCTGTTTTATCTCAGTGCTACACCACCCTTTAGGAGATCTAATAAACAGCCATAACACATGGCACAAGAACCTCCCTTTGGGTAAGTTTTGCTTGAACCATCTGTTCTTGCCGTCAGTTCTTGTCTTAGGTTAGGGTATCATCTTGGATCACTTTCAAAGCCTAGTTATTGTGTGGATGTGTAGATTCTTATAATTTTCTACTCAAATCAAGGAACTAATAAAAGAAAGAAGGAACTGGTTATACATATATATATATATGCATATATATATAAATAAAGATTCATGTAAACCAATCTAAAATGAGGGTAGAGAGTAATGCACACAAATGGAACTGCAGCAGATGATGTGGGGGTAAGATACTGATAAAGGCAGGAAGGTAAAGCTTGATTAAAACCTTCTGTATTTAAGCCATGTTTAATACAAGGCATACAGAATATTAAACAATGATTTTATTTTTTTTTTTTTTTGGTAATAAGCAGGAAAAAAATACAAAAGCACGAGTATTATTTATTTCTATTGGAATAAGTTGTCAAGCATTCTGTGAAAATATGATCTATGCCCCAATGTCCAGAAACAGGAAACCCTTTTCTCCCAAATAGTTAGGAGAAAGAAAGCATGACTTAAATACAATTTACTATATTGTTCCTTGCAAATTTTATTCTTTATAAATTTTATTCTTTCACAGTCTGTCTTAGTCACTGTTGATTGATATAAATAAGAGGAGCCCCAGGACTCCCGTGAACAGTCCTATTCAGCGCTGGGTTGCTCTAATGAGCAATGGTCCCACAAAGAATCTGCTCTAACTGTAGGCACATGCCTACAGAGTAAAGGACTTTAAATCACCTTTCCATTGGTGTGTGCTTAATGGCTTCATAAATGTTCTGTACAGATGAAGGATTTCACAGTTACTTGATCTGTGTTGCTAGCTCCCCTGATTTCATCACGTCTTAAGACCGTCACTTTTTTTTTTTTTTTTTTTTGGTCTTAAAGTCTTATCGCCTGGATTCAGATACTATGTGAGAATGTCTGCTTTCATATTTTTTGAAAAGTATCTCATGATTGCAGAGGAAAAAAAACGTTACTTCTGCATAGCTCCATGTCTAAAAAAGCAGATAAGTTAAGCACTACTAAATGTATTATTTTTAACCCATCTTGCTACTTTGAACTAAAAAGCATGCTTTCTTAGGCTTGACTTATGATTTCTGAATGTTGTAAGTTAGCAATAATGTTGAATTAACATCTGCAGCCGGTAGTTTATATGCTTCAGTGTAATTTTGAATTTACTATCAAAACCCATCTTATTTTTGCTGGCAACTGAGCACCTCAGTTTGCTTAAATTTCTTTGCATCTAGGAACTCCTAGCAAGCATCTACTCAGTATTAAATATTTTTGTCATGTTTTGATAGCTGCTTTTATCTATAAACATCAAAAATATCTTGAATTCCGGCATCTGCCTAACTCATCTGGATTTCCCTTGACAGATGGTTCACTACAATGAGTATGTATGGGTTTTCGTTCTTGGGCTGCTGTTTACAAAAATATGTAGTCTACTTTAGTTTCTATAATACCCAGGGAAATTTGTAATACTTAAAAGTATTTTTTTTACTTCAAATTCTTTCATTTTTAAAAGGCACTCAGAGGCCTGGCTGGTACCATCTAATAGCAGCACTGGAGATCCAAGAGCATCTGCTATCGAGTTTCCGATAAGTTCCAAACGGGAAATGTTAAGGTTTAGGTATCAAAACAGATGGGAGATTTTTCTCGCCATTTATAGACGTGTTTCTGAGTTCTGGTCTATCCAGAGTGCCCTTCTGTCCAAAGGAGAAATTGTCACCTTCGTGTCTGGCAAGTGCCTGGTGTGGCTGGCTTGTACACTTAAGCCAAAAGAGTGCCAAGAAATCCAGGCCAAGCATCACCTACACAGAGATGCCTGGGGGAGCCCATGGGCAAAAATAGAAAGGTTAGAGGTAAAAACAAAGCTGTCTATGCACACAGACATAAAAAGATCTCAGAGGATTTGCTGCTTAGTTCAGCTGTGAGTGGTCTGCATGGATGTATCTAGCTAATAACACTAACGTGACAGAAGAGATGAGGAATTTTTCAGATACTTGAATGTTTTACAGAGGTGCCTGAATGTTTTAGACACAAATTGCAATTGAGATAAGAGTCTAAAGACAACGTGTCCTACACTAGCCTCTGGCTGTGGTTGCACAGCATGAGGCCACTTGAGTCTATCCTTAATAAGTGGGATTTTCACAGGATTTTCACATGTCCCCTTGGCCTCCAGAGAGTTGCTGAGGACTGGTTTCTACACAAGTGTTGTTTTTTTGTTTGTTTGTTTGTTTGTTTGTTTTTGTTTTGTTTTGTTTTGTTTTTAGGACATTAGTACTCTGTTACAGAGAGGACATACAAAAATAAAAATACTTCAGAATCAGAAGCCATTTGGGAATATTTAGACCTGCAGGATCTGCTTTCATTGCCCAGTAAATCAGTTGCATGTGGGGTTGTGTACTGGTTGCATTACCCTTTGTAGAGTTTTTCAGCCCCTTTAAAAATGAGCACTGCCCAAATACCTTCAGCTGGTAGAAATAGGTGACTCTACAAATGTCATGTGTAACACATAAGGACTTCAACACTGTGAATGGCAGTTACAAACCAGGTGTATTTTAGGTCATACATGGCTGAATGACATAGCCTGTTTTACCACCTGACTTTCTTCATTGTAACTCCATCAAGGAGCCTGGGTGTATTTCTTCTCAGTTTGCTGAAATGCTTGACTGGCCTTCCAGTCCTGGGAGCTGCTTCCTTTCCTCTCAGATTGTCTATGGAAAATCTACATGTTTCAAGAAAAGCTAAATAGTGCCATTTGTATGCAAATATTCTTGACCTCCCTAGAGCAATAGTGGTACTGATCCTACACAAATTGGTCAGGAGACAAATAGAATGGCTTCATAGTGTGAGACTACTTTTTTGCTTCCCATTTTTCATCTGTAATGAAATCTGAAGCACTGTAAATTAAATTATATCTTTTTTTGTCCCTTTGTTTTGTTTTTTTGCTTGTTTGTTTAGAAGATGAAAACCTATACCTTTATAATATATTTATCCTGACTCTTTGCAAAACTATAGGCTTGTGCTCATATTTGCACAAGATGAAAGACTGAGTGACTCCTACCTTACAAAGTTCATTTCCTGTATGAGCATGATATATGACTTTAAATTTGTTATAAAAAAAAAAAAAGACACAATGCTAAAATTTAAGTTGCAGTAGACAATCATTTTATACACATACATATATATGTATATGTATTATATGTAATATATATATATATTATAAGTGTGTATATATATGTATTATATATGTTCATTAGTATAATAAGTTTCAAACATGAATTATCATCAGATAGATGTTTGTAAGTGGAGACCATTAGACCTCTTGGGTCAGATCGCTTCAATACATGTATCACCAATCCAGAAGGATTGCTGGGTAAACTGAGCTTATTTGGCTATTGTGCTGCTAATACAACAGAGCAAGTGTGCGCCTTGGAAGAGGGATAAACAGCAGAGGACACTGTGTTCTAGAAAGAGGCAAATACTTTCTGTAAGCAACCAAGACAGTGCAAACTCCCAGCATCTTGTGTCTCTAGAGATTAACACAGGCCTTGGCTACAGGGAATACTGAGTAGGAGTAGGAAGATGTCATGGTGTTCATATATAGTTATAATGATAACCATATAAGTTATCATATATGTTGCTCATATTTAGTGTTTAGTTCTTTTCACAACAATTTTCAAAAGGAAAAAGTCATAGAGCTTATAGAGCACACCAGTGATGCAGAAAATGTAAAAATTGTCTAGAAATGGGAAATATAAGGAGTTTTAAGCACATCCAACAGAAAATCGGCAGCTGTCAGGCAACTAGCTGACACTTAGATGTACAGGACATGACTCATCTTAGTTAACTGGAGCATCTGCATCTAAGCTGTTTGTCCAAGCACCGTTTATAGTCCACGCCAACACAACTGATAGAATCAGGAGAGCTTCAGGCTGTGTTCCTGTCTGCCTAAACCTATCTGGAAGCTAAGTGAGGAAGTTTCAAGTTCATGCTTTTAATGTAACAGGAGGAATTGAAATGTACATCTCTTTTATATCATGTGAATATTCTAATTTATTATACAAAGGGGCCTGAGCCTTTTTTAAACAGTTCTAGCATCGAAGAGATTCACGATTATGAAACCAGAATATAGGACAGATACTACATGAAGCCCAAGATCACACACCTAACTACGTCTGTTCAGTATTTTCAGTATTTTCTGCTAGCTTCTTAGCTAGCAGAACACAACTCCTTCACCATCAGCAGGCTGGCATCTCAAGACTTACTGCTCAGGTGGCTTGTCTATATGTTGCACATAGGACACCGATGATTACTGTGAAATTCAGCTGGGTGCCATCATGCCAAAAGACAAGGTGGATCATAGCTCAGCATTAGAATAGCCAAGTTCCCATTGTCAGTCATACCTGAAGCCAGCAATCAAGATTATATCAGTGTCTTTATAAAGGCCATCTTGATAATTTCTCTATTTAATTTTACTTTGAATTTTGATCTTTCAGTCATCTGTGTTTTCCTACACCTACATTATTCTTGCCATAACTATTTGAAGGGAAAGAGTAATACTGGTCCTACATGAGTCTCCTGCCACCCCCAGGGTCTAGCAGTCTCACTGGAAAGGCACCTGTCATAGCTTTGCAGAAACACAGAGTACCAAATACAAGGTTGTTTTTTTTGATGGAGCTGGTAACAAAGTGGAATTTTCTTCAGACAGTCTTATGATGCATTTTCCTGGGAAAAGAACATGGCTTAAGGAATTAAC
This sequence comes from Aythya marila, assembly GCF_965140915.1. Taxonomy (NCBI): domain Eukaryota; kingdom Metazoa; phylum Chordata; class Aves; order Anseriformes; family Anatidae; genus Aythya; species Aythya marila. Next base: position 175,341,826 of record NC_139042.1, on the reverse strand, counting down.
TCCGGGTCAGTGCAGCAGGGATTGTTGCTTTCTGGTTGAATCACAGAGCAATATTTGATGACAAATTACTGTTCCAAAAAATGTCCAGGTGAACAACTATAACAGGGGAAGGAAGCTTTGAATACGATAAATTAAATTTTCTTTCAAACTGTAGGTAAACAGATAACAGTTCTAATGTTTGTATTTCATTGCCATTTGTGTTCAGCCTATTTTCCTAAGGAAATGAGAATTATGTGATCATGTTCTCTGTGTGAATTGGTCTCACTGTCTCTATCCAACAGCATCAAATAACTTTTCAACCCACAGCCAGTTTCAAGAACATTTTTGGAGGGTGGGAATCTAAACAATACTTACATTCCCATTACGTCCTGAGAAACAGGGATTTAGGTAGGGGAGAATCATCCAAGTCAGTGCCCAACTGAGGAAAAAGCAAGTAGAAGTCATCTATTATGTATTCTGTTTGTCAGCAGCCAATTTATCAGTGAATGTGTTCCCAGTCAGCCCATCAACACACACTATGGAAGATATAGTCTGGCTCTGTTTTCTGAAACATTGTACTTGATGAGGAAGCTAGGGTTATTCTGATGGAGAGAAAAATACAGGGCACAAATCCAAAGGAAACGTCATCAAGCTAAATCAAAGAATCATGGAATCATCCAGGTTGGAAAAGACCTCTAAGATCATCTAGTGCAACCTTTAACCTAGTACTGACAAGTCCACCACTAAACCGTGCTACTAAGTTCTACATATACATCTATGTTCAAATCATATTGTTTCTTACTATATTTCATATTTTAGCACCATTTTTAGTATCTCAGTGTTCACCTAAGGGATTTAAGTATTAAAAAATGTGGTGACAATCTTCTAAAACTATGATTTTTCTAAACCCACCTCTTTAACAAGTTGATTACAATATTCATGAAAACCCAGAAAAAAAGCTAAAGGAGTTATTCAGGAATTATGTGAACAGGATTCACTGCGAGGTCTTTTCAGTGCAGTTTGATTTCTGAATAGTGACAATAACACAATAGAAAGAGCATTCTCATCCATTTCCAGTCCAAGTATAATGTAGGTTGATTGAAGAGGACCATTACACACAATTGCTAAAATACAAGGAGTTACCCTACTGGAGCATTTTGGTCCATGGTACAATTTGAAAATACAGACCTTGAGGAACTGGAATCCACTTATTCTTCACCAAACCAAAGACATAAGTCATTTGGTAGATTCTCTGTTATATTTATTTTCTTTTTTTCCTTGAGGCCTACTTAAATATGGTTCTAGCATAGACCAATATCATTCATCACCAGCAGGAACATTCCTCAGTGAATGTCCTTTCACATCATGCTGTGGCGTTGGTCACAAATTCTCCATCCTGATGCAATTTTGATGACATGTAGATTTGCTGGGTTCTTGATTGGTGCCAGTAATTACCTCACAGGTAAGATTTTGACACATGTTCAGCTAACATATAAGGGATTCTTTAAGTATGAAAACAGCGTAATTTTGTTTTGTGTCTGTGTATATTCATTGATTAATTTAGCTTGGAAGGAATACCTGGAGGTCATCTGTTCTGATACCTTGCTCAAAGCAGGGCCAACTTTGCAATTGCATAATGTTACCTTTTATATATTTTGGATGCCTGGAGGAGACATGCAAAGAGCAATTTTAAATAATAAAAGGAGAAAAGGTTCCTCCTCCACTATTGCAGGATCTTAATGTTAGACTATGAGTCACTCCTTGGAGGAGTTTCTCACCACACAGAGTATAGGAAAGCTAAATTAACTAGTCTCCCAAGACTAAAATCAGCCTTTGCTATTTCTTAAGGGCATAATACCTCTAAATCAGTTTATCCAATTGCCCCTCCTGCATATATCTGGGCACCATGGTTAATGTACTAAACAATATATGTATGTACTTTTAAAATGTACATACTTACAAAACCCCAAAAGAGCCTCACTTCATTCATTACTGGCATATAAATAATTCTATTAAATATGGTCTTTTCAAGGAGAATTTCCATGTGAGTGTTTCTGGAGCTCCGAAATTAATGCTTTTTAGGTTTATTGATCTGTACCACATCACCTAATGGTCTAATCAACAGGTCACCTACAAACTGCAATGTGAATTCAATTGATATACTGCTGTGCTTACATTACAAAATTATTTATTATGTGCCCAGACCTAACTGCAAAATACTAAGGGATATTCAGCATAAATCTGACTGTAGGAGAAATCTTATTACAACTTTGCTTTACAGATTAATAAAAAAAGGATTTTTTCTCTCAGTAGTTTTTACATATGAACATATTTATACTGCTTCTGATATATCCATTTTAGATGACTGAACTGTTTTTTTTTTTTTCTTTTCCTTTCTTTTCTTTTTCTCATTTTCCTTTTTTGCTCTCTCTCTCTTTCCAAACAGGCAAATGGTTTAACTATGGAATTATCTTTCTTGTTTTAATCTTGGATCTAAATATGTGGAAGAACCAAATATTTTACAAGCCTCATGAATACGGCCAATATATTGGTCCTGGACAGAAGATCTACACAGTGAAGGACTCAGAAAGCTTGAAAGACCTTAACAGAACTAAGTTATCTTGGGAGTGGAGATCCAATAACACTAACCCTCTGACCAACCGGACCTATGCTGAAGGAGACATGTTCTTACACAGCAGATACATAGGCTCTAGCCTTGATGTCAAATGCCTAGCTTTTATTCCAAGTTTGTTGGCTTTTGCTCTGTTTGGTTTCTTCATCTGGTTCTTTGGGCGATTTCAGAAAACTGACCAAGGCATGGAGAATTTAGACAAATCATACACAAGAATGAAACGAAAGTCACCATCAGATATGGGAATGACACGAGAAAATACACAGGTGTTAGTAGAAGAACCATTAAGTTTTCAAGAACCTCATCTTGTATCCATAAAATCAGACTTAAGTGAAATAGTTTTCAATTCTTCTCTCCTCACTTCTGAAAACTTGAACGCACAATTGAATGAACAAGAAAGCCCTTTACAGCCAGTACCAGAGTCCTCTGTCCCTCAGAGTAATCCTCCAGCATAGAGGCAAATACCCAGGAAAAATAAATAAGCAGTTGCTGTAAGAGTTCAGTTTTACCTTTTGTAAGTTAAGATTTACATAGTGTTTAGACTAAGAAATCCAACCTATACCCAAAGGTGCTCAGCATGCTTTTTCTAGGATTTTTTTTTATTTGTATTATAGTACGTGCCTACTGTATATCTAACATTCCTTTATAGATTGCTTCCCAAAATTGCACAAGCTGTTTATTAATACATTACCTTAACTGTACAATAGTGTATTAGATGATTACTTGCAGGTATAAAATTCTACCGTGGTGGTGCCTTGAGACATTAAACTGTTTTTTAACTCAACACCAGATGTATAGCACAGTTCTTCTAATCTATTTTGCAAAGCTTTTTGTATATGGTTACTTTCAAGTATTGTTTGATGTCTTAACAGAGGAGATAAATGCAGTTATTCCTTAAGAAGAGTTTCTGTTAGGACATCACAACTTGACTTTGTTATTTACTCATCTGTGGAGCCAGTGACTTTGATGACCGGACTGCAGAGAAGCATGTTGATTACCTTTTAATTTTTGCTGGCTAGCTGCCAAACACAAATACAGATTCATTATGCAGTAAACACTAGAGCGATAATACAGCATGGGTCACTACTTACAAAAATGTGACTTTCTCCATCAGTAATAGCAATTATGTGATAATGCCTAATTATATTTTTCATAATTAAAGATAAACTGCTCCTTGATTAAAAATTCTGCCCTTCACCTTTTAGAAACAGAGGTGAAAATACACCCTTAAAGCAACTTTTTCCATCATCCCACCAAACCTATGTAACATCAAAGAGCCAGTGGTTTGCTTACAGTAAAGGACGCGGAGCCTGTTAAATCCAGTATTTATTGGTATGCTTTGGTGCAGATGTTGTCTGGGTATACACGAAACATGCATATGAAACACACCACGTATGGACAGTCTAAACATGCTGAAGAAATGTTTTGGGGTATTAATTAAAATGGATTTATACTTGAAATGTCTTGTAACCTTTTCTTTCTTCATTCATTATCCACAAGTAAAAGTAACCTGGAAGCAGAAACGTGGCAAAAGTGTTTATTTTGCTTTTCTGAAGGGGACTTTGGAATGTGAATTCTTTTGCTGTGTGATCAAACTATATGCACTAGAGGAACTGCATATCTAAAACATCAGAAAGACTCTGATATGCCTCTAATTTAGTTCTATAAATTGTTGTTACAAGTTACTAAATAATAAGTCATTTTTAAGCCTGAATTATTTCCCTGTCATTTACTGGTGTTGCTGTATTTTGTCTTTGTGACTTTTTTATCTCCACTGTTTTGATCTATCTGCTTTTAAGTTTTTGGAATGCTGAATTTAGCATGCATAATAGAACTATGCATTTATTAACTGTCAGTTGAGAGTCAATTTTAATAAACATCATTCGACAATTGTTTATTATGAGGCAGGAACATATTCTATTAGTTTTGAAGTTTGTTTAAAAGAAATACACATGCATTGTCCTATATAAAATCACAAATATTTCTGGCGCTAGAAAAGATAGACAGTATCACAGTAAAGTCAAAATCAAATATTTTGTTTATGGACCATTTAGTATTTCATCAGGCAAAAGTTAACTTTATAATCAGACTAAATATTTATCCATTAAAAACATGGCTAAAAATAAACCTATTAGCTTTTGCCTATTGCAACCTATAAATTTGTTTAGTTGACAATATATAACTAAAGACAAACCATTAATTACTAATGGTAAAACACTGTGAGATCCCACCTGTATTATGTAAAAGGTGATTATACTGATGCCTGACTTTCAAGCAGAATTTGATTTAAAAGTGAGAGTATTTATTAAGTCGTTACAGAAATAGCTGGTTGATTTTACAGATACATGCTTCTCTGTATGTTTTGGGCACCATAAACCCAAGTACTGAAACTCTCCCATGAGCCTATTTCTCTTTTTATGCATGGGAGTTGTCCATTAATACGTAGGCAGAAAATGAAAGACTTACTTGAGCCTTACAGCATGCACGATGACATGACTCTGAGAAAACTGCTATTAAGCAACTGATCCACAGCTAAAATAATTCTGTGACCTCACATTGAGTTAATGCTTTTAAGCCTGCATGAAAGTGAGAAAAACATAAAATAATCTAGATTTTGCAGGAGTATTTAAATTAATGGTCAAGCAGAGAGACTACTTACAACATGAATTCTTAAGAAGTGAAAAGACTCAATGTAGCCACTCACCACAGTCAACTCGTCAATTTAATTAGAGGAGGAAGGAATTCTCCATTGTGTGGGAGCCTCGTTTGTAAACATAGACACAGATGAGAGAGGAGTGTTTCTATTCTCTGCTTTCAGTATCTAGTCTGAGAAGCCTGAGATAGGTAACTAGACTTACCCTGAGACTCTTTACTTCAGTTTAGCTCGTCTGCTCTTGTAAACTGACTGCCAGTAGTGGCTGGAGTATGTTTTAACCAAATCTCATTCATGTGTAGAGACCTCACAATTTGAAGCAAGGGAGAGTACATGGTTGCAATCTAAACTGCACTCCTGTGCTGAGCTACTAATGCAGATTCATTCTTTATATTCTCCTGAAGCAATTTGTCTTCTGCTCTTTTGCCATGGACTGTAGAAGGGTCCATGAGAGATTGGGTGGGTAAGAGGCCTAAAATTGGTTACCTGAAATGGAAATATTCTTCCCACAATTATATTCATTGTTTTCAGCTGTTGTTCATTATTAATAGTTTGAAATGTTTCTTTAACTCAAAAAACTCTGAAATTTTCTCCTATCTTTTTCTCACAACTATTACTTTGATATGATTTGTTGACCTTTTCATGAAAGTTTAACAAAAAAGTTTTTAGTTTTTTTTTCTTTACCTGAAGAAGTTGAGCAACCTATGAAAGGAAAGAAACTTGAGGAGATGTCAAGTTTTTACACATTGCACGAATCTCCATTCTGCCCTCTATAAGAAGCCATCCAGCAGTCAGCAGTTACCATCAATGTAAGGCTGTGTATGCTTTGTCAGAGACAGAATTTGGCACAATAACCTTTTTTTTTTTTTTTCTCCCCTCTTTTGTTTTTCCTTTTTTTTTTTTTTTCTTTGTTTGTTTTCCCCACAGATACTCTGTACAGTGATGCATATGTAGAAGAGACATCTCTGGGCTAAGCACATAAGATTTGTGAGCACATAAGTGCCTATAAATTACTTCAGCATCCTCAACAATTACCTTTGATGAGATGGAAATGACATGGGGCAAATAGAGTATTTGTAGAATATACCTTAAATACAATCTTCACGTATATGAGAAAATTTATGTTTAAAAATCTAATTTTATAGGGTGTGTATATTTGGAATCTAGGGATTAATTGATTATCTTGGTGAAACTGCTGAAAACAGACTATTCAGTACTGCCCTCTTTATTCTGCATTGCTCCTTGAGTGTTACTTACTACAGGTTGTTTCATCTCCTCTGCCTCCTCTTGTATTGCCTAGAAAATACAAAACCAAACAAGAACATTTAATTGCACTAGCTGCTTCCCCAAATTACAGTTTTGTTGAATCTATGCGAAAAGTAAATTTATTCTGTTTTAAAGATTTCTGTCCTCTCCAGCTAGTACCATCTTAGGCTGGGCTACTACACAGTATTACAGTATGTGTCAAGTAATTGCTTTTCCTGCAGTTAATAGCTTCCATCATGACAAGCACCTGAAAACAAAGAACAGACACCTCTCAAAGACTGGAAAGACAGCAGTTCAGATACCTACTAGACTGGCAAGCTCATTTTCCCACAAATGCACAGGTTATGACTCACTAATAAAAGATGTAGCAGATTTTTAATACACTGCCCTTAATTTTAATGACCTACTAGGAGGGGCTCAGTGGGAGAGAACTTTTTATCTTAGACCATAAAGTTGAAGTGGTTATGGTCCTGCAAGCAGAGTGTTTCAGCTTTTTAGGCTGCATTTAAAAGTAACCAGCTTAAGCTTTGAGCAGATTGCCAGACCCATAAAAATTAGACATACCAAACTGTGAATAAGACCATAAAGCTGCTTCACTTGTAGCGGCCTACTACAGGATATAGACACAGCGCATGTTTATGAGATGTTAGAGTGACCCTGTGCTCAAGACTATGGATAGTGACATGCAGAGCTTCGAACTGCATTTATTAACAAACACTTCCAGTTGCTTTATTGACCAAGTTCCTGCTGCACGCACCAAACATGCCAGCTCTTCTACCATACAGCCCATCTGTTCTAAGCCTCAGGTGACAAAGGGGTTGTTCGTCCTCATTCCTCATTTGCATTCAAAATTGCCCTGACCACGATGTGGCAAGTCATCGTGATACCAGTTATACAACCAAGGACAACCAAAAGGCAGAAGTTTAGTCTGTGAGCTCTGCAGCCTTGAGGTGAGGAAGAATGCATTATGTGACCATTTCAGAAGTAGATTAATATATGTAAAATCCCTGTTTCATAGGAAAACTGGGGAACAAATGGAGAGACAATAACTACCCATCCAGAACAGAAGAGCAAGTCCTTCTTCCCTAATACTCACAGTTCTCAGCTTCCAGATGACTTCTGGGTGAGCAGCTCTTCTGGGTGACTAGGTTTTAACACCATCTTATCGCCCTTCTATCAATTCCTCTGCACGGAGAATGCCAGCAGCTTTTCAGTGTTTGGGGGAAAGGGTGGCTTTCTGAAAGAGAAGCAGGAACAAAACTTATGAAGGAGAAACTTCATGAAGCTTGCAGTTTCCACAGCAAACTCCTTGCTGGATAGAGGAAAAATATGAACCCAGCTGCTTTGCTAAGAGCAATCTAGTAGCATCAAATCCTTTCAGAAATGTATGTTACAGCCGCAGCACAGTCACAAGGATACCTCTAATCTCTTCTTTTCCTTTGATGTCTGGCAATTGGGGTCTGCAGAAGGGCAGCTTATCTGATTCCTGCAGGCAGGTTATAGACCCAGGTCTCATGCTGCTTTGTGACATCTGGAGCACTTCCCTGCATATTGAATTCCTTCAATTCCTTCCCCTCTTCATTTTGTTTCTTTCACTGAAGCCCCATTCTTCTGCTTTTATTTCAAGCAATTTTTATTGTTGGTGACCTAAACTGCAAATAACCCACCAAAGGCCCATAATTGCTGTTATTGATACAGTACCATCTGCACACATGCTCTGCCCAGCCAAGGAAAATCTGCCAAAGAAGCTACAGGTACCTGTTCCAGCCTAGGGACAGAACAAGCAGGAAAATGCTTCACTGCAATACTGCATGCTACATACAGAAAGGTATTTGGTCCATCTAACCAGGTCCCTCTATGGATCATTACCAAGGAATGCTTACAGACTTAAAGCTTTACAACTGGATGTATTCATTTAGGAAGACACAACCATGTAACTTTTAAACAAGCAGGGCCCCCTCTCTTCTGTTGCAAGTTGCTGTGCTCTCAGCTACATTTGAAGGAGATGGGCCACATGAATATACAGGTGTTGTCCTCAGGTTTGCCTTCATTATAGCTCTTCAGTTCCCAGGGAAAAAGGGCTCCCAGCCTGCTCATTAACAAAGCCCCCTTGTGTTCCCTGCCTGACATAACTTCAGTGATGGGCATTCTAAGGAAGCGGGGGCTCCTTTCTTCTTTTCAGACAGACAAGTACTGTTGCTGTGGCTGGCTGCTGTGGCTCCTACCTATTATCAGGGAAATGAAAAAGGCAAGCAGAAAGGAGTCATAATAGCCAAAATGCATTTTTTTTCCCAAAAAGTCATTATTAGCTGCTTCTTTGCACTCTCTTTTTTGCCACCTTTCAAAGAAAGTTTGAAAAGGATCTGAATATTCTTATTTCTTCAGTTGTTAACTTATTTTTTTCATTGTTTATTTTTCCCTTAAGATCCTTTCCCTGCATTTTCCACTATTTAAATGTCTTTGATTCTCAGTATCCTAAAAATTACCTGCAGTTTCCATTCAGTGTCCTCCTTTCCTCTCTACTTACCTTCCCTTCACTTTTGTAGGTTCACAAGATAATTCAGGTCAGTAGGTATCTCCAGGCAAGCTCTTGCACAAAGCAGGGTCAGCTCTGAGCTCAAGCAAGGCTGTTCAAGGCTTTTATCTTTGCAAGTCTTGAAACTATCCAAGGATGGAGACTGCATGACCTCCCTGGGCAGCCACTACCAAACTCTTTCCAGTATTTCTGCCTAAATGTTGCCACTGGTATAAAGAAGGGATTCCCAGTAATAGCAAGCAAGAATGAGCAAACTATGTATAAAGCATGACAAGAGACATTGTGCAAAGCCTATCAAATCTATTAAGATTTGAGCAAGTTTACGGTCAGGTACCTTCTGCTCTGTGGGAGTGAGTCCACACCAGCTCTCCCTAGGGACTACACAGGAATAACTGAGAGTAGAAAATGTCATGCAGGCACTGAAAAAAAAAAAAAAAAAAAAAAAAAAAGCCACTTTCCTTGTGATGCTGAAGTTAATTGTAATTGTATTTCATACAATTCATAACTGGTATTTGTTTATTGCTTGGTACTGTATTTGCATACTGAAAATGTCAATCATCTCTTCAGTTTACAACCCTTGGCTATAAATTACCCCAATGGAATGTTTAAAATTGCTCATGAAAGAGTCACACTTTATTGTACTTTCTCTACAAAACCCAAGATCACCTATTAACGGAAAGGGCTATTACATTTTTGGAAAACCAGTTTGGAGTGGTCAGTAGGAAACAACTGAATTGGACAGCTGAATATTTGCATTGCCTAGGTCATGAATCTATACAGCCAGACTATAATCAGTATTAACTGAAGAATCATTTGGATTAACTGAAGAAAAAGACTCCTTTCTTTTCTGACCTCCACTAATATTGACTTTCCATTACTAGCCTTGTGTATGTCTGCACACACAAGAGTTTTAGACATGGTCTCTAAAAGGAAAAACAGATTAGAAACCAATACTTACATGTGAGGTGGGTGAAGCCTAGGCAGGTCAGAGGGTTGGTTTGTTTTAATTAAGATCTGTCTAGTGAGACTAAGGAGCCCTTCGCTCTCAGGAAGTCTGGCAGAGGCAATCAGAAGAAAGCTGTCCCCATTCGAGTTCTTGTCTGGGAAGGTGGCAGGTTACTTACAGGAATCTGAAAGGGAGACAGACAACTTGGTATCTCCGTCCTCTCCTTTACTGCTTAAAACTTCTGCTATTCTACAAAGCTCAAACAAATCAGTACAATTTAATCTACATTCGTGTCTTGCAGCAGTAGCTTAAAGCAGGCAAGAGACAGTGTGATTTTAAATGATAGAAAGTCAAAGGCAAAGGAGCTGGGTAATGAGAGACTCTTATACAAAAAGAGGTTTTAAAAAGATATTGATGTGCTCTTCTTCCCTTTAGAGATAAATGTTGATGGTGACTGTTTCTGAGACACTGCATTTCTCGCTGGCCTTTCTTTGGGAGGATGTGAGGACATGAAAGGAGTCAACAGGCTGGTGGCCACTAAGTCTTTTGGACAACAAAATCTTTTGGTCAATGTAACACGTACTCAAACATGGTTACAGTTTCACTATTTAATTACCCATAAAATCATTTGCTGAAAACAGGAATAGCAAATAGCAGCTAGAGTTAATATATTCCATAACAGCCGGGGCTCCAGCTGCTCCAGCTGCCTGAAGACTTTTATGAGGTTCATTCCCTCTTGGCTATGGCAGCCTTGCCAGGTAACACTGCTGAGGACATGGATGTGGCTTGATTTTTGCATCATCCAGCAATAACACAAACCTGCTACTGCAAGGACAGAGAAAGTGTAACAATTTCCAGTACCATTGTTTCTGTGTTTCTATGGTTACTGGAAAGATAAATTTTTTCTGGTTTTGCTTCATGAAACTATACAAAAATGTAGCATTCTCCAAAATCTGCGCAAGGTTAAAATTAAAATACAAACAGATAAAATAGACATTCAGGTACCTCGTTTTTTAATTCTCTTTCCATCACTTCTGACCTGCACAAATCCTGCCAACTTCACAGCAAGGCTAATCCTCAGATATAAACCCAAAGGGTGCAGAGATCAAACTCTTCCCTATGGAGTTCTGGAGAGACTCCTGGCATATTTCTTTCAAAAAGCAAAAGAAAAAATAGTATTGATTCAAAAGACTAAAGAGCTCACTATTTATATAAATGCAGCTAGAGCATATGAGGTAGAAGTCAACAGTAACCTCCCGGTCCATTTTCATGGTAAGTCTTATGAAGACCAATGTTTGCTGAACCTACCAACTACAGGTAGTCTTAGTGTGTAGTGTTTATTGAAATCTCCATTGAAATGTGTGGTTTTGCACCTAAAAAAGTGTTTTTTTGTTTTGTTTTGTTTTGTTTTGTTTTTTGGTTTTTTTTTTTTTTTTTTGAGTTTTCAAGCCCAAGTAAAGCCTTTGTCATATAAGAGAGGATGATGATGGGTCTTTTACTAAAGTAAGCTGTCTGTGCTAACAGGTTCTCAAAATTCTTGCAGGGTCACCATAAGGTATGATGTTCCCGTGAGATATAGAGCTATTTTTGGTCACTGCACCTGAGCTGTTACCCCTGCTGTTCTAAAGAGTCTTAGCAAAGACTCAGCATGGTGCTGGTCTGACTAGACCTCAAAGGCATTTAGTTTATTTGGGTGTATTTTCGTGCCTTGCAAAAGGCACATGAAAGAATAAACACAGATAGCCCAAATGTGACTGCTGGTGCTTTTAGGCAACATTGCTACACAAATATCACTGTCAACTCTTTGCAGAAGTGAACTAGGCATTTGAAGAGACCTTTCCTAGAGACCTCTCTACTCCATCTTCTGCAGTGTGCTGGAAAAATGTACTTTACTGAAACTACCCACTCATTGCATTGCTCTTGTTACTATTTATAACGGAGTAGCACGAAAGTGCCTTAGAGAAATGAAACTATAAAGACAGGAAGGGAACTGCTTGAAGAATTTGCAATACAGAAGACGTGTAAAAGGTAGCAAAGAAAACTAAAATGAGGAGTTGTGAAGTCACTTGCTAATTTCCAGAAATCAAGTATCCCACATGTATGCTTCTCTGCAATATCATGCCTGTATTTTTAAGACTTTGGCCTCTCTGGGTTGTTAATGCTAACCATTTCATTTGCCTCATGAGTTTCACGTGCACACACACACACACATAAACTGCACAAAACATCTCAGGAACAGGACTAAACATATTTCACCCAGGTATATACTTCATCTGCAGAAATTCAGTATTTGAAACCAGAAGACAGTTTTGCTAGCATCAGATGCCTATTGCCTCCTGCCATCAGAATGCCTGCAGGGTGGCTGTAATGAGGAGTGAAAATACCTCACTTCTTCCTCAACTGCCTTCTTGAGCTTGCTGATCTCAGTCTGTCTTCAGACATTGTGAGCCAGGGAAGTAGACTTCCACGGAGCTTCAAATCTCTGCAAGTAGCATGCAAAGAAGTTACAAAGCTGTTCTTTTATCCTCCCAAATGTTGACATTCTAATGTTTCTTTGTGACTGATATTTTGCAAAAAGGAAGTAGTTAAATTCTTTTTCATTGTACATGCAAGGACTGACAGTGTTTATTTGATGGCATCTTCAGGTTGTGGTTTTTCCTCAGCTGTATCAAGTGTCACTGAGAAGGAATGCTGGAAGTTCAAAAGACAAATAGTAAAAATCATTCTTCTAACATATTGTTGTATGTTGTGAGTGCATTAATTTTTGCTTGAACAATGAAATAGAGAGACCTGCAAAACAACAATATATCAGTAATGGGATTCTGCACATAGCATCCTGGTGTATGGTCTTGTCTGAGACATGGAAGGGCCCTGCCAGTGTCATTGTGATAAACACTATTTTTAGGGACAAGATGAGGGGAAACATTAGCCTGACGTTAACCCTCACTGCAGGACAGAGGTTGTGTCAAGGGTCAAATGAGCCCTGGAGCCCAGCTTGTGCCCCCCAGGGAGCCTGGGGTTGTGCTAGAAACCCACAGGGGGCACGGGCAGCACAGCCCTCCCAGAATGGCACCCTCTGGGGCAAGGCACAGCAGCAGTCTGTCCCAGGGAAGCACCACTCATCTTACATTGTTGAACATACATCAGGATTGGAATGATTTCTTCAATTAACAGCACCTAATTAACCAGCAATCAGTGAATTATATATTCAGGCTCAATATCAGCAATATAGTAGATAAACCACAGTACTAGACACTAGAAACAAATGCTAACAAACACCAGCAAATGCCTAAGCACGCTCCCAAACCCCAAACCCACTCCTTACCCACACAGACACATACATGTGCATGTGGTTGCAGCATGGGCTACATACACATCATGTCCCTGGAAAAGCACGTTCCTCCAGCCTGTCCAGGTCCACCTCCAAGGCAGTGTGATCACTGGTCCCTGGTGTCACCTACATGTACAGCTGATGGAGGGGCAGAGTGGCAGGTGATCTTTGGTTCTCAATGCTGGGTAAGTTGTTGAAATAGTTGCAGTCATAATGCCAACTGCCTTGACTTTCCTCTCTCTCTCCAGCACCCTTCTATCAGCATCCATGCCCAGGGCCACACACTGAATGGTCACAGGGTGGGTGTGTGCTGGACTGGCCGGGGTAGGTGATGGGTCCCAGAGCAGACCAAGGCAGAAGTAGCAGTACATCACGCAGATATTTGCCAGGTCTGGTCCTTCCCAATATGCCTGTTAGCTTCCTTCACCATTCACTACATGGAGGAAGCCCTGAGGCAATGACCTTCAGAGAGCTACATCCTTCCTGTAATGATTCTCTAGTCATACATGTACATCAAGAGCTTCAGCACAGTTCTTCCTTCCTGACCAGCTCGATTGCCTCACAAAATCTTGGAAGTGGCTCCCTAACAGTGCGTGCTGCCCTCAGCAGCCTCAGGTCTTGCATGTCCCTTGCTGCCTGGCTGCCCCCACACCCCAAGGGTCTTGCAGCCCCCTCAGCTGCCTACCCTCCCATGCAGCAGCTGAGAGCAGCTCCCACTCCTTCATGGAGCCCCCAGGCGGGGCCTTGAGAACTTCTACTCTGCCCCATCCTAACACAAGGTCAGCCAACCTGCCACTCCTGGAAATATGTTTAGGATCACCACTTATCAAAATAGACTGCCATGGACTTTTAACTGCAAATGTGCACTAAGAGGATTTTAGGGAGTTAAATAGTGTCACAACTCATTTTTCTTTTATCGTTGCCTACAATAACTGTGCATGATCTGAAATGATCTGAACCCTTTGTTTCACCTGTGCTAAAGACCCCATTAACAATAAAAGTAATATTTGGCACCTTTCCTGCACAGCTGTGAAACAGGAAAAATCCATTCATTCCAATGTCTTTGTTTCTGTGCCTCTTAATCATTCAGCTTTGTGTGGGTGGTGGCCCACTGACTGTAGAGAAGACTGTCCCACATAGGCAAGTATCAGTTTGGCTTCTCTTGGTCAGATAAGAGTAGCTCTTGACTGTTTTCATTATCCAAGACTTATTTTTAAAAAACACATGTATCTGCTGGCAATTTTATTGTCTGGACTTACACTTTTGTTCCTCCTAACAGCTTGTGCCAAAACTTCTCTTTGAACAATAGTGTCAGGGAATGTAAGACTACTAGAATTTTGTCCTGCTGACTACCTCCTTTTGCAGATAAATTCAACAATGCCTCAAGTTTTAATAACCTCAACTGGATTTTCTTGCTGGCAGAAGAGCCTGGATATTGTTTCCTCACAGCATGGAGGTCCTACCAGATGGCATAACAGCATTTTCAATCAATCAGAGTTATAACTCCAAAGAAAAAAATGCCTAAAACAATCTGAAATGGAGAAAACAAAAATTCATCAGTCTGTTAGATAACTGAAATATAAGAAAGTCTTGTTCTCTATTCTGACAGTTTGTAGAAACCTGATATTCCCAGGGCCTTATCTCACTTATACCATGTTCTCTCGAAGTTATTTTAGCTATGTTCTTTTTTGGTAGAAGGAGGGACTTTGGAGTGGGAGCAAACCTGCAATTTAACCTTGAAAGAAATCCGTGTTCCCCTCCTGGAATGATCTGCAGTCAGGCCCTGTTGTGAGTAGTCTGCTCTGCAGCGCATGGATTGACTGAAGGAGTTCACATTTCTCAGTTCCTGCTGCAGGTATGGACTGAGAGCCTGGCCTTGTGTGCAGGGCTGAACTCTCTGCACAGACCCTCAGACTCAAAAGAATGGTGGCCTTAAGCAATGTCCATGAATTCATCTTGGAAGTGAAGATGAACTCACCTGCCCTAGCTCCCCATGTCTGGTAGACATGAACCCCATTGCAAAGGAGCACCTGCCATCTCTGTGTACTCTAAAAAAGACTCCTGAAATCTTGTGACAATTAATTCCACTGTAGAAACTTTCCTGGCAGCTGCAAAGGTGAGATGCGTCTTGGTGTTCAGCAAAACCTGAGGTCACACTGGGAAGTGCACGGCAATTCCAGCTAATTTATCATGTTACCTAATTCAAAAAGAGCTCCATCTTGTGTTCACTGGCCAGAAGGATGGTGGCTGTGGCTGTGGGGAAAGCGTGAACATGCTACTCCTAGGAGTGACTTGGGGGGGGGTGACCTTTCTGTGAAAGGGGGGAGAAATTTCCTGGGGTAAGGCTGACCATGCACAGCACTATTTAAAGAGCTTTAAAACATCTGTAGCATTGCTAAGCTCCAGCTTTTGTTTGCTCTGACTGGGGGGTTCTGTTGGTGGTAAGGGTGGTTATCCCCAGCAGCACTGAAACATCTTTTTCTTTTTTAGATCTAATTATCCTAGAACTGCTACGGCTCATATTCAACAATTGCCAGGAGTCAGCTCCTTAAGCAGTCTATAGCTGACATGGACACAATACTGAGTTACTGGAGCAGCGGCAGGGTTTACCAGGGTTAAAAAGAAATATGTCAGCAGGCACCTGGAGCCATGTACATACGCTTCGTACACAGACATCAGCTGCAACCCAAGTTGGGTATGTGGTAAGATCAAATACCAGGTGGTAACATGCTATCAAGAGCATATTAGCAGCTGAGAGTCAAAAGCTGACAGAGGCAGCAATCTGTTCAAACATGCATTCCTCATATGCCAACATCAGCAGGGGGCACGGAGTACTCAGGGTAAGAAGGGTCAGGTCTGTATCTTCTTTCATGTTTTAAAAATGCTTTTCTTGGACTTGTTAGAGCACTTCTGTAGAGATGCAATCGATGCTGGGAAAAGGAGCAAAAAGGCTGAGCTACAGTGGTAAAAAATCTGCTATTAAACTGTATTGCCTTGGCAAGTCTTGATGATCATGGGTGCTCAGCTCTTTTGAAAACAGGAACACACTTAACAGGTGTCACAATATGGATTCAAGAGTATATTTAAGCAACACCAAATTGAACTTTAGCTGAGAAGATCCAAAACTGAGATTCTTTGTAGGTACTTGTTCTTATAACAGCAAAAATGATTTTTCCAACACTTAGCCTTTCTCCTTCCTGCCAGGGTTGTAACATCTGGTAGCCCATAGGAGGAGTCAGCATGCTGCAGTAGGTCAAGGCTGAGTCAAATGAATGTGTAAGGGCAAAATGACCTTTAGGTCTGAGAGGAAACGAAGCCTGACTGCTGCAGGCCATAGTTCAAATGCACAGTTTCAGTGTATTGGCACAGTCTAACTTCAGTACTAAGCTATCCTAAGGATGGGAAATTCAGCCAAAGATCTTCTCTGCCAGGCAGAGAAGGACCTGGGAGTGATGGTGGATAGTCGGCTGAATATGAGCCAGCAGTGTGCTCAGGTGGCCAAGAAGGCCAACAGCATCCTGGCTTGTATCAGGAACAGTGTGACCAGCAGGGCTAGGGAGGCGATCGTCCCCCTGTACTCAGCTCTGGTGAGGCCGCACCTCGAGTACTGTGTTCAGTTTTGGGCCCCTCGCTACAAGAAGGACATGGAGGTGCTTGAGCGGGTGCAGAGAAGGGCGACGAAGCTGGTGAGGGGCCTGGAGAACAAGTCCTACAAGGAGCGGCTGAGGGAGCTGGGCTTGTTCAGCCTGGAGAAGAGGAGGCTCAGGGGCGACCTTATCGCTCTCTATAGGTACCTCAAGGGAGGCTGCAGTGAGGTGGGGGTTGGTTTGTTCTCTCATGTGCCTGGTGACAGGACGAGGGGGAATGGGCTTAAGTTGAGCCAGGGGAGTTTTAGGTTAGATGTTAGGAAGAACTTCTTCACTGAAAGGGTTGTGAGGCATTGGAACAGGCTGCCCAGGGAAGTGGTGGAGTCACCATCCCTGGAAGTCTTCAAAAGACGTTTAGATGTAGAGCTTAGGGATATGGTTTAGTGGGGACTGCTAGCGTTAGGTCAGAGGTTGGACTTGATGATCTTGAGGTCTCTTCCAACCTAGAAATTCTGTGATTCTGTGATTCTGTGATCTGCAGACCAAATCTTCAGGATTCCCAACAGACCCAAAGGAAGGGGGGCTGGGAATGGGGAGCGCACCTCCTAGGAGGCTTTCATGTCCTTTATGTGCTGCCTGGAATAGTTCATTGGTCTGTCAGGAGAAATGGTTTTGGTGGCCATTACATCCTGCTGATTTTACTTATTTTAAATAAACAAGTTTAATAATTAGCTCTGAATTTATGTATGTGTGTGTTGGGGTCTATGATATGTGATGTGAAGATGCAAAAAAAGGTGGAGCCAGGCTCTTTTCAGTGGTGTCCAGTGCCAGTACAAGAGGTAGTAGGCACAAACTGAGACACATGAGGTTCGTTCTAAACACCAGGAAACATTTTATTGTGCGTGTGATGGAGCACTGGAACAGGTTGCCAAGTGAGGTTATGGAGTCTCCACTCCTGAAGACCTTCAAAAGTTTAGGTCCTAGGCAACCTGCTCTTACTGCTCCAGGTGTCTAGGTGTCCTTGCTTGAGCAGGAGGGTTGGACAAGAGGACCTCCAGAAGCTACTTTCAGCCTCAGCTATTTTGCAATTCAGTGAAATAATCACACTTTTGCAGGTGTTTTCAGTTGTGTTTTTTGTTTGTTTGTTTATTTGTTTGTTTCTTCCTCTCAGCAAAGATAGAGCAGTAACTAAAAAAAACCTTCACTGTAGCTGAAAATATAACAGAGTTCTATACCCAGTAGGTACTTTCTGGCACAGAAGTCAACAAGAACACTGAAAGTAAGCATTCTAGATGAGCAAAGAGTGCTTCATTGATGTGCTTGTGACTAGAGATTTCCTACCTGCTGCTAGGCAGGGTGTGATGGTTCTCTGGGCAACAAATGTTCACTTCACAAATACAGCCATCAACAGAGGGGGGGGAGACTTCTGTTACTCTGACACTCTCAAATGCTATTTCCAACACCAGAATGCTCCTGTTCATTGTGCAGCCCCAGCTGCCATATGACATAGTGATAGTGAAAAGCAATCCGTCTTCCCTAGCACAATGCTAGGTTGCTGTTAAGCGACAACTTATTCCAGCATCTTACCCGCTATGTGGAAATGCTTTGTTTAGGAGATGTACAAAGTGGCAAAGGCTGTGCTCTTGTCATAGCCACTTCTGGATTCTCATGCCAGCTCAGTCACCCTCCCCACAAGCTTCACCCTCACAACAGGCCCACAGGAGTACTGCTGAGGTTCAGGACCGGTTGGCCACTTCTGCCACAGCCAGCCACAAACACCTCAGTCTTGGGCAGCACCTGGCTAATTGTTTTCACTGGTGACAAAAAGGAAGAGAAGGAATTGGGTGCTGCCAGGGCCTCAAGGTGGGAGCAGGAGGTTGTTTTACCCAAATTCCCTTCTAATGTTATTTGTTTTTTTTGAGGTCCTGGGAACAGGTACTCTGTTCGTTGCAGCAGAGGGTTCATCTCCCTGGGCTGTGCCAGCTTGAATGGGGTTGGAGGCACTTACCCATTTATTAGCAACATCTCACCAACTGGCAGGCAGTCACCTACACATTTTGGATCATTATTGGCAATATGGCAGATAAACTCTAATTCAAGACTCTTTGCCAGCATTGATACATGCCCACAAATTTCTAAGTGGTCGTCCATGACAAATCCCCAAAGCTTCTACTCACACACACATAGCCACTTGAATGGTTATGTGCAACCCTCCCCCTCCCCTGGAAGTGCTGGTTCCCCAACTCACACGTCCCTCCACCCACCACGAGTGAGGGCTTGTCCCATGAGCCCACTACCACATCAGCTGCTGTTATCCAGGCATGCTACCAAGAGGAAGCCATGCAAACTCCTCCACGGCAAAATGCTAGTGGTGAGTAATAGAAGTGGCTGATATTGCCAACATAAGTGATGGCCAGAGGACTACAGAAATTGGCAGTGATAAGCCGCCATGGTGTCATTTTGCCAGTTAGTGAGGTCCTCCAGGTATAGCTGAGGCCAGCAAGCTCTTATCACATTAGAGACACTCGAGACAGCTGAAACTTGCAAAAACAAAACAAAACAAAACTACTGCCAAAAACAGCAACAACAAAAAATATGACCACCAACAGCAACAAGAGCAACAACAAAATGGTAAGGCTCACTTGAGACAGCCCTCAGATGTTGATGGATACTTGGAACAAATGGGTGCACCATGCTCTGGCCAGCATTGATGTGTGGGAAAGGAAGAAGAAGGATGAAACACAAGAGATCAGAGAGAGCTCTTCAGCCAGAGGAGTAGGGAATAAGACAGTCACAGCCAGGGCTGCAGTGGGGATCACATCCACTGCTGATGCCAGCAGATATCTGTGAGCCACCAACAAACTATGAGCCCAGAGTGAAAGCACCGTCACCTGCTCTGCAGAACCTGATTCCAGAGGCAATGTTCTCAGCTGTAGGTTGAGGATATGGGCACACACTCAGAAATGCTGAAAATTAGCTGATGAAGACAGCCAACAGATTAGGAAAGAAGCCACAGCAGCACTTTGAACTTCAAGCTTTTCCTCCTACATACCAATTAGTCACTTGCTCCAACACTGTCAGGATTCTCCCTCACCAGCTCTAAACCTTATCCTTTCTTCCAGTATTTTCTTTGTTGTTGTTGCTGTTGTTATTTTTTTTTCTTTTTATTTTTAAAGGAAAAAAAAAAACAAAAAACAAAAAACATAACATTGAATTTACGTGCTGACTGCAGACCGTCAGTCTCAATTCTTGGCTGCTGCATCTCATTCTGTGAGCTTCTGCTCATCTTGCCTAGCTAAAAAAATAAACTCCTTGGGAGAGGAACTGTTCGATGCCCTGGGTTGTAGTGAGATGGAACAGTTTCTCAATGGGGCATAGAACTACCAATAACAAAAATATTCTTTTTATTATTTACACTTGGCTGTTTTCAGCAGTCATCACCTTGTGCATAAGTTGCATGGTTACGGGTAGAAAAAATAGCTTAGAGCTACTTACATGAGTGATGATATATTGTCAAGTAAAAAATTATAATCAGTGATAATATATGAATTGAATGCTAAACTTCCATGGTTTGGTGCTCAGGCACTGATTTATGCTTTACAAATATAGCTTATAGCTATGATCTCCATGCTACCATCACACCAAAACAATATTTCATCTCAGTCTGTGCATCCCTTGAGAATTTTAAGTGCAATCTGAGCCTGCAATCAGTCAGAAAAGGAGGAAGCATTGCTTTTAGGTCATGGTTTGTTCTCCTTCCTTAACTTCAATTTCTGTTTTGAGGTAAGATTGGCTAAAAGTGAGTTGTGCAAATGTTGTTTCTTCACACCTTGTGACCTCTCTGACAAAATGATTTTTAAATTAATTTTCCAGAAGAAGGGCATAGTAGACTTTCAACAGAAGCAAACTTCAAAAGGTACAATAGGGAACGTTATATTCTGTCTTTGCCTATGTTGATGTGTGTTGCCATTGATTTTGAGCTTTCAATTGATATCAGCCAAAATAGAATGTTTTGTCTGAATCTGCTGCACTTCAAAAGTCACAAATGAAAGGAAAAAGGATCCATGCCTTGATGCATTTAATTTTGCAAACTGAAACCAGGCTTCCATAGCTTCCTGTCATTGAATTTGGAAGCCTTATAAAGTTCCATCACATTTCTTAGGTTTGTACAGGCTTCAGGGAGGATTGTGTCATTGTTTGCTCCTGGTTTTGGTTCTCATTTGGTAGACATTGCCTAAGGTTTGAACTTCCCTCCTGGTTCTGAAGGACCAAGCCCTGGAGTACTGTGATAAAACATGTTACTGTAGGATTGTAGCAACAAGGCCCCAGGGTAACTGTACTCAGTCCAGGGTGGCCTGTTGTAACCCTGGGTCCCCAGAGACCTCAAAATCTGAAGTAGATGGATTTAACAAAGAAGAAGGAAGACCCAGGTTGAGCTTTGTGGTTCATCATAGAATTTGAACTGCTTTGCACTTTAAGAGGATTTAATACAAAAGTGTCACGCAGATCTTGTTAGTATTCTGCTGCTTTCTACCTGCATATGAAGGGGCTTGCATTTGCACACAAATTCCCTTTGTGAGTTGAGCTGCCTCTGTAGCTCTCCCAATGGTGACATGTGGAAAATGGAGCACCTGCATTTGAATTTTAAATTTCTTGTATTACTGGGAAATTAGGCCCTACTGATAGCCAAATGCATTGGATGCACTAAATGTTAGCACTAGAATTCTTGAAGCCAACTTCACAAACAGTGAAGGCAGTGACATTGCTATGAAGACATATCTTCATATGTTCAGCCCCTGCTAATACAGAGGTTGTACTAGAAAGCATGATTCAGACAAATTAATTCAGCTTCTTTTTGCCAAGCAGCCTCTCTGTGGGAAAAATAATGTGTAATAAACACTGTGAGTGGGCTGGCCAACCAGAGATAAATGGATAATTCTTATTTGGCATTCCTATACAATGAGTGACTTGCTTGGCAATCACAAGGTTTAATTATCTTTTAATACTTTTTTTTTTGGATGTGATTATGATATATTGTGCATATAAATACACAATTGATGCTTTCATTAGTAATATTTTTTTAAATAGTAAAATTTTTGTTTAAAATTTTTTCAGCTCTCTTGTAACTTTGAAGATATTTTATCTATACTGATATTAGTTTTCTCTCCAGTCCTTGCATTAAAAGATATGTGTTATTTTAATGTGTTCCATAACATCCACAGAGCTGAAAAACGTACCATTTCTATTGCCAGTTGATTTTCCACCATCTTGTTGTGCAACAGATACACGGAGCTGTGCCATATAGCCATATAGGAAAACTAATTTCATGAAAAGTTATGAAAGTGTAGTTGCCAGATTTCTGTAAACTAAATTCTCATAACTTTTTTTTTTTCTTTTTTATTTTTTTTTTCTCTTGGTGAAGATCACCATAAGTCAGACTGACTGTAAATTCAGAGCATCTCCTTTATTCCTTGGCTATTTTCAATATTTAGTGAGCACAACCTAAAGTGAGAACTGCTTTAAGAATTTATAACTGTACTTGGCAAGTTGGGGTATGTGGGGGAGTGGAATACAGCAGAGCCAGCAAGAGTTTAAAGCTCTACTGTGATAGATCTTACCTGGAGAAAGTACTGCAAAGCTGTCAATAGCTGCTTGTAAACAGTAGAGCTTGAAATAGGGAAAACATGTTTTTTCCCTGTCAGAATGGCACAAAGCCTTGGCTGAAGTCCTTGCCTGGCCTATCCATCTGGCTGATGTGAGAAATGAGATATCGATTTTTGTTATAGCATACGATCAGAAACTTAGAGGAGCCACAAAGCTAGCAAGCAACACAGTTTATTATACTCTAAGTGAGATGTTGGAAAACTTCTGCTATCATACATTTTCCTATTTACCAAATACAACTTAATTCTGTTATTAACCAAAGAAATATAGAACACTTACTGCTAGATTTGCTTCTGGTGAGAACAAATACAGCTAGGAAATAGATTACATGCTGAATCTTTCCATGTTACAGATGATTTGTTCACTAAAGAGAAATAATTCCTGTTTTTAAAATAAGCTGTAAGTCTGCTAATTTTAAGGATCACTCAATTAAACTGGAAACATGGTTGCTATTCTTTTCAAGGAAATGCATGCATCTAAATCCATCCAATATTCTTGAAATTATCAATCTAAGCACCCGGAATGATCCCTTATATAGAAAATTGTACACAAGAGAATATCTTGGTGGAAAATTTGTAGTTGTGATTGAGAAAGTACAAGGTAAAGTCAAGTGTATGGGTAAGTACATGTGAGAAATGAAGATCACAGAATACAATACAAGATCTTTAATTCTTTCAGCTCAAAGTCACATATCTACAAGAGTTAAACAAAAGAAGTCTGAAGATTCAGGAACATCAATAGGAATGAGAAAGTCAGGCTGCTGGCTACAATATTTGGCACCGGTAGCAAGTTTGCATTATTTTATCCCTGCTAGAGAGAAACAGTTAGTTCAAAACTTTCTTAGTAAGTCAAAGAGCCCCAGAGGGCAGCAGTATCCCATAGGAGGTCTTTTAATGATGGACCAGCATTCACACTGCAAACATCTGTTCTGCTGACGGACACTACTTCAAAAGCCTCTCAGCCCATCTGCATTTAAATAACCCAGTGGATAAATAGGTCTGTTTCGATTTTGGATGGTGCTACTGGTGAGATGTCCAAAAAACAGTGGAATGGCCTCAGGGAAGGGTGCAAGCACAGGTGGAGCTGCCCACCACAGCCCTGCAGACCCTGTTTATCGCAAGTGCTGCAGGCTGTGAACAGCTTTGTTAGGAACAGAGGAAAATGTGGTGGTGTTACTGACAAGCGGCTCCCTGGGTCTTGTTTCAAAGCAAGCCTGTTCAGACATGGGAACAGCCCCTTTGGCACCCTCATAGATCAATCTTGTCCTCAGACAAGCTGATGTCCATGTGTTGAGGTGTCTTTCACAGGAAGGGTCTCTGTCTCAACCTTCGGGACAACTGCAAGCATTAATGGTAGTTAATAAGACTGAAGGCTTGGCAGACCGATTCTCAAGTTGAAGGCCATATTGGTCAATATTCCCCCCAAAAGTGAACAGAAACATAGGGAAACTGACTCCTTCTCCTGTGGGGCAGGACAGGAACACCACAGCTAGGAGAAACCTAAAATCTGTGTGGTCATGCCAATGCCTGATGAGTACTGCCTGCCTCAGCTTCCCACTGAACTCCATTTCTTGCAGTGTCTCTGGGTACAGGGCACTCGGGGCTGTGTGACAGGGTTGGGGCTGAATGAGGGGGATGAGGGTGTGCTGTCAGTGTGTGACACTGGCCTGCACTGAGCCAGACCAGTCGGAGAGTGGGACAGGTGCCTGGTGGTCGCCATGGTGGGTGTTCCTGGGACTGGGGCACATGGAGGCCTGGTCTAAGGGCAATGAGGTACAGCAAGCCACCCCCTTGTGGTCTGCCAGATTCAGCAGCTCCCTAACAGGGAGGACTGACTCCAGTCCTTGCTCTTGAGAGCTGGGCAAAGACATTTTCTGAGACCACAAATCAAGTCAGACATGGCTGACAAGATGTTTGTTTTTGCACCCATCAAAGCTTGAGTAGGAGCTACGTGCTGAGCTGTCTAGCATGTGTAATCTCAAACAAGTCATATCTGTTATTCTGGAATGTGTGCACACATCTGTGTGTGTCTCAGCTGTATGTCCAAGCAGCATATTAAAAAACATATCAGGACTGTGCAGTTTCAAATGAACACTTCAAACTGTGCAAAGAAAGCCTAATGCCTTGCAGCCTCCATGACTTGTGGCCCAATAAAGGCATGCCAGGAAGATTTCTCACTATTCAGGGACCCTGTATTCCCCAGTCTGGTGTTGCTCATTTCTACTGATTTGTGATGCTGACTATTTCTCTTCTTTTAGCTTTTAGATTCTGGCCTAGAATGATATTTGTTCAACTAGGTTTGGGGTCATAAATAATTGAAATGCACTAAGAAGTGGTAGTTTTGGTTGGCTGATTTATGTAGTGAGGAGAGTAAAGTGGTTGTGACCTTCTGGCTCTATCTCTGAGAAGCATATAATTGGGAGACAAGAAAGATGCTCAAAAGCATGCCACTACATGTAAAACAAGCCGATTTTGCTTATGAAGACATGATGTTGTTCTAAATTGCTTCTCATTCATGCAATGCATAATCTATATATTCATCTTTTAATAACCATATTGGCTTTTCCACATATGCTAGATATTGCTCAGTGTCTTGTTTGATTTGGTTTGGTTTTAGTGGTCAGAAAATATGAAAGCAATGCAAGCCTAATGAGTGAAATCATTGTGCATATGGTGCCAGGAACCTCAGTAGATAAATCCCAGGAATACAGAAAAGTAGGAGCAAGGAAAGGAAAAGAGAAAAATAAAATGCCCAGGCTGAACTTTTGGTTCATTTTCTGTCCCATTAGTGACCCTCAAAGAAAGGAGAGGTGTCCTTTGCACTGTTTGATCAGCACTGTTGAAGAGGAATGAGTAAGTTCCTTTGATTTAGATGTGGTGCAGAAACAGCTCCCTTCTCATTCACTTGGGCTGCCTATGTGAATTCATGCCCTCTGTAGGGTTTTCTGGCTTTAATTCTTCCACACAGGTTCTTATCAGTTGCAGTCAGAGAGTCAGGTTCCTTAACTATCTGCTGTCACCTAAGCCTGGGAAGAAATCTGCTGTGCTATAGTGCAAGCCACTGGTTCTGCTCATCTGCACAGATCTAATACTTTCAAATGCTTTATTATTTATGGAGACAATTTTAGCTCTGGTTCTATTCGTTCTATTTGAAAATTCAGACATAACATATTAAACATGAATTGTATGGAATTTTGTATATTTTTACATCTTGATGCATACTAGGAAATGCACTTTGTATCAGTCCTTACAGCCCTTACAGTCGATTTTTTATTAATACTTCCCTTGTAATTCTATATTTGCTTGTATTATAGATGGGGAATGAAATGGGAGCTCTCCGGTGACTAATTTGACATTTTTGAGTTCTTATGGATGTTAACAAAAGACTGTGTAGTCCAGTGAATAAAAGCTGTTTAGTTAAAAATGACACTGAGTTTGCATCCCATGTGGATCCTGTCGTTTTATTATTATTATTATTAAAATCATTCATTAAATGCTAGTCATTTTCTGCAAAACAATATTTTCAGAAAGATTAAGCAGTCCATAAATGAAATGGATAAGTTCATGATCAACTGTCACTCTACAGCTCGATTAACTCTAAATCTTTGTGGGTTGAGTGTGCTGACAGCCTTTTATCATGGGGCCCTTCATCTGTACCTCTCAGCTTTCTGTCTAGTAAGAGGCCCTGACCAAGGGACATATGAAATTCCAAACAGTGGGACTAGAAGGGCACTTCCTTCCACACATCCCATGCCTTGATGCAACTGGATGTCCAGGAAAGCATACATAGACACTTCTGAATGTGCACAGCAATTGCTATCGCTGCTGTTGCAGTGGGATGGAGATGACAGCTATGGTACTGTAGTGAGGAGAAAGCACCGGTCCTGAACCCTGGGGAAGCAGAGAAGGGATTTGCACTCCAGGCTCACCTAGAAGGACACTAAAAGGTGCCGCTGTGATGCAGGTCAGCTGACTATGGCTTTTATTTAGGTAAGTAATTCTAGCTTGTCCCAAGGAGCCCTTGAATTAAAGCATCCACCTGATACATTCCTGCTCTCTGGAAATTTACAGTGCTGAATCAAATATTTCAGAAAAAAAAATAAATCTCAACTTCTGTTCATTTTTTCAGGCTAAATATTTTAAGATATCTACATTGTGGATTCAGAACATGATAAATGACATTATTTAAGGACAGTCTTTGGTTTGACTTATTATGTCATCATCCCACAAGAAAAGACATTGCCAGTTCTAACAATACACATTATCTGTTGATCTTGTATGTGTATTTTTACTAAGCCCATTGAAAAAAATGTTTGTTGGTTTAATGGGGTTCATATATGAAGCTATCACATAGGCCAATTATGAAAGGAATACAGATCTGAGGAACTGCTACTGTGCAAAAATAAAGGTGAAAGTGATTACAGGAAAAAAAAAAAAAACCTATATATTCAGAGTTAAAAGGTAGTTTTGTCCCAAAATAAATATAAATGAGCTTTCCACTACTTCAGGGTTGAATTTATTTTTATTTTTTTTCCCCTGGGTTTTAAGCTATTATTGTGACCAGAAAGAAGGGAGGGAAATTATACACAATCATACAAATAAGATCAAAATTTGTTCCATTTGAACTTTAGCCTCTGAACTAAATAGGATGCGGATTAGCTCAGGCTGCATATCTGAGCAGAGTTAAGAAATGTCAGCTATGTTAATAAGCAAGCAGACATTTATTGGGGATCTGCTGTGAAAGTAATCTTCTTGCTAAGCCATTGAAGATAGGTTACTAGACTGCACGTGTAATTGGGGGCACCACACGCACAATAAGATATAGCAGACCCCTCTTTTTGCAGACGTGATGTTTCAGTCACACATCTGCAAGTCATTCTGTTTCTTTGTGTGTGCAATTTTTTGCATCGCTGCCCCTAATCATGCAGTCTTCGAGAAGCTGCCCTGTATCAAATGGATCCTTTCATTTGCAACACCTAAAGGGACACAGCCAGGGCCTTCTTGACATTACCAACACCACACTCCTTTGCAGAAGCCAAAATAGCTTCAAAACAGATTTGACTTTTTTCTTTGTGCCTTGTACTAACAAAATAGACCAACTTTATTACTTTATCCCTCGTCGGTGTCGTTTTCAGTTTATATATATTTATAGCTTCTTTGAACATCATCCCTGAGGAGAAAGGGCTGGGAGAAAGAACACATCTGAACCATGCCAGACATGATGTGTATGATGTGTAAGTGCTCAAAGGTCCTACAAAAGAAAAAATAAGAGGAGGGAAGGAAGGAAGGAAGGAAGGAAGGAAGGAAGGAAGGAAGGAAGGAAGGAAGGAAGGAAGGAAGGAAGGAAGGAAGGAAGGAAGGAAGGAAGGAAGGAAGGAAGGAAGGAAGGAAAAGACAAAAAAAAAAGGGGGTGTGACGGGGGACACAACTAAGGTTTATAACAATATTTCATTTAGCATGTGCAGAAATATTTCAGGACCTGGGTCCTAAGAGGAGGGAAAAGCTCTGCTGACTTTCCTGGGATTTATTTTCATCACAGCTGAGAGTGTGACAGCATCCCTCAACTGCTCCTCTGTCACCAGCTGGCCCTGTGTTCAGGTGTGCTTCAGCAGTCATGCAATGTGTTTAAAGCTCAGCAGCAGAAGTTTCTCAGTCCAGAACTTCCCGAAGCTTTTCCCTAACAGATGATCCATGTCTGCTCTATTCAGCTGGTGCCTTCTCAGTATTTTCTGGGTTAGAGCGGTCCAGTACTCAGCAAATATACTTTAAATTCACATCTAAGTTTGCCTGTGATTTTGCTCTCGCTACACCTGGAGAAAAAAAAAATTATTACCTAATTCACTTGAAGCTATTCTGTATATTTCTTTTTGTACATGAAAAGCATTTTGGTTACAGTGAAATCTATGCCTCTCTACATTACAATAAATGTCCCTGTGTCTAAGTTTTGATTCACACCCTGCAGGAAATGGCTGTAGTTGACCTTGTATTGATTGATTGCTCAGAAAACCAAGTTTATACTTGTAAACTGGATTAATGTAAAAATGCAGGAACACAAGAACACAATAAAACACAGAAATTATTTCAAATACTAAATCAAACAGAAGTTCAGCTTCACCTTTATGTGCACTGAGCCAAATTCAGCTCTCTGTAGGAAGAAAGGTCAGCTTCTGCTGGCCAGGTGCACATGAGGATGTATTTCATGTATGAACCATAAATTCTAACAGCTCAAAAAAGCCAAATGCAACAGCTGAGAAGCTTTATGTTCAAGTGGATATTACCCATAGGAAGCAATTCAAATACATAAAGCATACAAAAAAAATCATTTGAAAGATGCATGAATGATGTAAACTTGCTATATAAGAAATAAAAAGATCACTCAAATGGGCTGTATAAAAGTCTGAATATCTATAGCTTTGCTGGGAATTGATGAAGCATTTCACATTTTGGTGTAAGGTGATTGAGGGATTTAGACCTGAAAGGATGAAATTGGCCTTCTGGGCTGCAGATTTTAGAAGTTGCTTCCATTAGAAAAGTAAAAAAGAAAGAAACTTGATTTTCTATAATCCTCATTCAGGAGGAAAAAATGAAAAAAAAAAAAAAAAAAAAAGATAATTGGGATTTCAGCAACAACTTTCTCGGTCTGGCTCAAGTCCCAAAGCAATAGGAAATACGGATAAGTCTGAATTGTCAAAAGTGGGGCTAAAGTAAGAATTTGACTCCAAATATGTCCCAATTCAGTGACATTAATCACACAGCTCCATACAAACACATAAAAATGCACAGTGGGAATATATAGTTTTAATTTTGTAAAGGAATGGCTAATACTGTCTGAAACCTCTAAAGTAATGTGAGTGATCTCCAGCACAAGAATTGATGAATTCAATGCAAGAAAGCTTTAAAACATGACAAAATAAAATGATTGGTCCTGGGAGCCATCAGTGCTGTGTTGAGACAGGCCAGCAATGAAAATGATCTACCAGGTACCCATCTTTGTGCCCACAAAGAAGAGGAAGAAGCTGTATATAATTTTCTGAGTAAAACACAAAGCAATGTCGTTACAGAACCCAGTGTGTTGCCCTTTCTCCACCCTGTTTTCAGCCAGAGGAAGCAAACTCCATAGCTCCATAGCAAAGAGTTAACTTGCAGTGACAAGCTGTGCTGGGCTGGAGGGCAGGAGCTGCTGAGAGCACTAGGGATGAGTCCAGGTTCGACCTGTGGTTCTGCTGAGTTGTGCTGGTTTGGGTGGGATCACAGGCTCTGTGGATAACAGCTCTCCTTCCTTTGAAGGTAGCATCAGATGAGCAGCCTCTCAAGTTTACCAGGGGAAGAAACTGAATTATTTCTTCCTCTCCTGCTGAGTTTTTCACAGGAGCATCGGGGACCATCAAAAATAATTGTTACCCAGAGGAAACTTAAAATGGCAAAACAGGCTAATTAAAAAAGGATCTTTTAAGCAGTAACTACATTACCCACTCACATTGCCACTGGCAATGTCTGCAAGGCCAAATTTTCACACTGCCTCCATTAGCTGGGCTTTGATATCCACTCGTCACCAGCCCAGCCACGCTAAGCAGAGGGAGAGGGGATGCTTGGTCCAAGACCATGAAGTTGTATCCATAAGTGTAGCCCCAAAAAAATCCTGTAGAGAAAAAGCTTTGCTCTCAGGTGTCCAAGGTAATTTCTACCTACCTGTATAGCCACAAAACACCAATGCTGGGGAATGACTACACTTTGAGGTGTGTTTGTGAGCACACATGTGAGCCCATAGTGGGGATGAGGCAAGCAAAGGATTTTTGTCTTGGAAATCAAATAAAGAGCTTGGTATCTTGATTCTTCCTTGGGGAAAGATAAATATTTTTTTTTAAAAAAAGGGCAAAAAAACAGGCAATAACAACTATTGTGTGAAGAAGGCAGACCTCAACTTTCCTGTTCCTTGGGCTGCATGTGCTGGGGTGATAAGGGCACTCCTGGAGGGGTCCCAATCCTGATCCTGCACTACTTTTGGTTGGAGTGCTGCTCCCCCAGCTGCTCCTCTGCCCTGGGGGCCAGTGCCTGCAGCCACCCTGGGGACAGGAGGCACCCACTGCAGTGCAACTCCAGGGCCAGTCCCAACCCTGGGAAAAAATTAAAAATAACTAACTAAATAAAAAACTGTGGGTGTTGTGATGGTCCTAAAAAATTTATTTTTTTGAATTTTTACTAATGTTTCTAAAAAAATAAACAGGAAAGGGCTGTGGCACACTGAGCCAGATGAAATATTCAAAAGCAACATCATCTGCAGAGCTTCTCATAAGAAATAAGGTAGCCATGCAAAAAGCTGTATCCTATCCTCCTTCTTGCTCAAATTGGTGGTCATTAAAAGCAGGGAGAGGACCGAGTTAGCATTGGTGGGATTGCTGGTTGTTTTTCTGTTTTGTTCCTCACTCCCCCAAATGAAATTGCACTCCCTCCCTACCATGAAATTGCACTTGAGTCAGTATTTCATTTCTGCTGGTTTTTAGATGGATGTTCTAGCTGTGCTGATGTAGTTCTAGTTATTTTGGTTTTCAAATATGACTCAGTCCTTAAACAATTTTATTTTACAGTTCCAAGTGATGCTGCTGATACATAAATGACATCCTGGGAGTTACATTTGAAGTCTAAAATAGCAAAATGAGATTACTGATGAAAACAGATTTTACAGATGAAGCATAGTAATTGAGTTTGGCTCTTTTATGGATGAAACATTATGTGATCAATAGATTATTATGGTTTGTAGTAGTTAAAGTTTCATGTTATAGAAGTATTCCATGAACAGAATGGTAGAATAAAGGGTGCAAACCTCCTGTTACATTAAACAATGTCTGTTTGGCATCTTACAGACTGTGTAAGCTCTGGCAATAAGAAAATACTGGTTAATGCAGACCTAGAAGTGTAATTGCTTTTAAAATTTGATTTATATATATATATATATACACATACATATCTGTACATACTGTTTTGTTTTCCACCAGTGGGAAAAAAAAAAAAAAAAAAAAAAAAAGTGAAATAGAGCCATGCTAGTGGTCTTTCACAGGGCTGATGACCAGGACAGGAATTAAGCAACATGGTCTTTTTCCTTTCAGGCCCTCCTTTTAACTCTTCTTCTAAGTCAGAAATCCAGCTGTGCTCTTTTTCTTTCCTCCCAGGGCAGAGACTTGGCCATAGTGCCAAAACAACAAGAAGTTTTAAATTTTTAATTAGAAATTAAAATAGCAACTGAAGAGCTAGCAGGGCCCGTGAGCACACAGAACATGGTGCTGGCTGCTGCTCTGGCTTGGGCAGAAGCAGCAGCTGTTGCAGGACCTCTCCAGTGCTCCAGAGCCTCTTCACCACAGGTTGTGCACTCAGGAGATGCCAGAGCTGCTCTGGTCTTCCTATTCGTATTCCTCTGAAACATTTTCTTAAACAGTAGGCAAAAGTTATCCAATGATTTTTAACTTAAATTATTAACTGGTTTGGGGACAAGTTAAACTGCATTTGCCTGTAAGTTAGTTTCAGCATTAAAAAATAACTAGCTGAGCCTTACTTTAAAGCTACTGCTATTTTTGGCTGAGAAACTGGGGGAGGATGCATGAGCCGTGATGCACAGAGACTTGTGCGCTTTATGGGAAGCCTGTGAGTGCTGTCTGGACAGCACATCCTGCCCTGTGGCTGAGCACATCACCAGAGCGTTGGCAGAAGTGACCCATTCAAGGTGAGAAGCACCATGCCCACGGAGAGGGCTGGGGCAGGAGCTGTCCCATATGTATCTGCAGCATTTGAAGAGCCCAGCATTTGAAACCAGCTGCTATTGCTGCTCTATCACAGTGGGAGCTGACGTCTGGGCTCTGCAGCTCACAACCTTGTACTTATCTGAGGTGCCCAGGGTGAATCTGCTACACCCAATGTGCTCTGTGGAAAGCCGATGCTGGCACTGAATGAGGGCAGCTTTACAGCACTCTCTGTGTAAATACCCACTTTTAGATGTCCTTGTAAAGAGTGCAGCAAATGTGCAGCACCACAGCCAGCTTTCTTTTCAGCGGTTTACAGCATCGCTGCTTTTTGTCAACTTGTTTTGCCACAGCATTAAATTCAGTATTGGAACTGAAGACATTTCAGCGTTTATATCTGTAGGTCTATTAACTTAGGGCAATTACTCTGCAGAGAGGTGACAATTCCTTTATGGAAGTTATTGAATTCTAGTAGTGCAAACAGTGCATCCATAATGAAAGGCCACTAAGAGAGCACAATGTACCTGCTTTGCTCAAAAACACAGAAATATAATAATTATTATTTTTTATGGACTATATTGTCTGACAGACAATTTAGGCCTGGAAATTAGACATCAATTTTTAATAATACTTAAATTTACTTTTCAAGAAAAATTAAAAACATGTACCACTAATTAGTGGCTTGACTGAACAGGGGGGAGATGGGGAAGGGGGGTTGAATGTGAATGAAAACGAAGGTCACTGAGATGTCTCATTGGACTTAGTTGACCTTTAGAAGAACTCCCAACTGATGAGTAACCTTGAACATTGATAAATTAGATAATATTCACTCAGCCCATTCCCATTTTTTTTATTTAGAAGAGAATTCCAGCTTTGTTCAGCAGTATAACTTCAGCTCTTCACATACATGTGGCACTGACTGTCTCTCCAAGGATTTGATTCAAGGTTTAGCTATTATGTTATGTCTCAATTCTTGGCTTTTTAGCCTGTTTCTTTTTGTATTGTACCATGCTTCATGAACCTGCAATAGCAGAAAGATCCTACAACACTCAAGGCATAGTAGGCAACAAAAGGAAAGAGATTCTTGTTTTCCATCTACACACCTTTTTGTTTTGAATAAAAGCTAGGATTACTGTGCCTTCCAAGGAGTGAGAAAAAATTTTGAGAGATTTTTTCTTCTAGTTCTCATAGCTGCTACAGGTCTAAATTTGATTTCTGGGGACGCACTAAAGCAGAACAAGGGCAGGAGCACTCACCTCACATACAACTTACCTATTCACTGGTCCAAAATGGGGATTCTTACAGCTGTGCTGTGGATATCTGCCCTGCATATCTACAGCCTCTGACAGAGCCTCAGGATTTTGTGCTTGAAAAATATTCACTCGTTTTTGTATATTAAAAGAAAAAAAAAAAAAAGGAAAAAAAAAAACAAAACAAAACTTGTTTTTATGTATTTCCCATACCTATCTTATACCTTTTCTTTAATGAAAGTGAAGTGCAATTTCTAAACAGTTATACCCTCTGTTATACCTCCTCTCAGAAATAGGCATGCAGCTGCCACTGAAATCAACTGGAGATGTGCCTCTGTGGCTGAGGGCAAAACATCACCTCTTAACAATTACTAGCAGGCAAGAAAACACTGTAGAGAAAGCAGCCTCTTTTTCAAGGAGCTAACATTGTGCTCAAAAAGCATTGATTATAGCTTGCCAGGAATAGGACAAAACAGTAAATCCCTTGAGTACCCGTTATTTATGGACAGTGTGAAGAAAAAGGTTTATTTGGTCTGAAAAATCTTCATAGCTTTAATGGTCCAATGTAGACTATCAATCAAATTTTGCATTTTTTTTCAAGTTTTTAGTTTCTTGTTTTTCTTTGTATTATTTGCACTCAGTGGCCTGGCATCTCTTGTATTCCCTGCTCCAGAAACATGAATTATTTGATACACACCAGGACAGATGGGAATACCTACAAGATATTTGCATTCCTTATATATTCAGCCTTTTCAACCCTTAATTTGTAAACACTGCTTTTTTCTTTATTTCTCTCCCAGAGTAACACAGCTTTGGTCATGCAGCCTCTTTTATTTATCGTCCCAACAGTACAGTAATGAAAATAGGGCTTGCGTATTGGAGTGATCCCTGTGAATTATGGTAGTTTACACAAACAACTGAAACAGCTGTGCAGCTTATGGAGAGACAAACCAGCTCAGAGCAGAGTGGGAATCTAGAGAACAGCCCCTTAAATGTGAACAGATGCAGGTCAGACAAATGGTCTGTACCCACTCTGGGTGGCAGCATCCCACTGGCACATGGGGCAGGAGGGCACATGAATTACTCTGTTCAATCCATTGCAATGACTCGCATGTGTGAAGTTACAAACAAAGATAAGTTGTAAGGTTGTGCTGGGCAGAGACTCCCACACACAGAGGAACTAGAGAGGAGCTCCTCTCTATATGCATTGCCCAGCTGCCCAGGCATGCCGACAAAGGAGGAGGAATAACAACGCACATGAAAAAATGACACCCCTGAAAAGGAAAAATGACACAAACAGAAACTTAAGGTAAGAGAAATATTTATTTAAATTTGCACAATAACGAGCTTATACTGAACAAACTCAATCAAGAAATAATAGTAAGTGCAGTAAAACAAGAAAATATTGATGACTTTTCCCATCAGAAAACATTAAGAAGCCATGCCTGTGCATCACGATTTTTGTTTTTAGGGTTTTTTGTGTTTTTTTTTTGTATTTTTTTTTGTTTGTTTTGTTTTTACAATAGCTTGTATTTTTTATTTTTTTTTCAGCGCATATACTGTACATATCACATCTTAGCTGCTATGTTCTTTATTCCTGAAGGCTTCATCCTTTTACATCTGCTATATTCTGCAGTGAGCAATCAAACACATTTGTGCAGAACCAATAACGATTAAGTAAAAATCTCTGCATCTGGTCAAGTGCTGGACTCTCAAAGCTTTGGAAGACCCTGTAAGAGCTCCTAGCTGTGTTAGGATCTTGACATCGTTATGTACAGCATTACAATGTGTCACTTTACACTAACCTAATATTCTGCATAATGATGTCAGACAGACAAATAGCCGGAACATTTGGGCCTGACCTCATACAAAGGTTTACACATCTGAGCTTGTCTTGAGTCTCATAAATTTCACTCTGATTCAGGTAACTGAATCACATTTCTGCACTTCAGATGGACAAAAACAATCCAATTTTAGTTTAAATTTTATACAATTTTTGGTCTAAAGATCTTTTTTTTTTTTTTTTTTTTTTTTTTTTTTTTTTTTTTTGTGAAGGAAAATTCTTTAACCAGAAACTGCTTTGTGAGAGATGGTTGTTGGTGTCACAGTTCCTGAAGGCACTGTGGATCCACTGAGCAACAGACATGGCCATTCTAAAGGAAGGAAGAACAAAGAGAATTGAAACAATTAGCATTTTTTTATAAGCTTGGTCAATTTAACAAGCTCAACCATTTAAAAACTCACATCAGATTTTAAGACATAGATCTGTAAAATACATGTGTACAAATTTTGATAGCATTCATGAAATTGTCATTGTGTCATGTTGCCTAAGGGTATCGGCTATGATGATTCTTCTAATTGCTTGTTTTTCTGTGGTCTATATCCCATAGCTACAACAGTCAGACTGAAAGGAGCTAGGATCACTGGAATACTCCTGTCATAAAGGTATGGGGCATTTGTCCAAATACACAAAGCTGTTGAACAAGACAGGGCACTTGGGAGTTTTATTTAGATTACACAGAAGAGACTCTGGGTTTTATTTAGCATTGAATGCTTCAAGTTAATTAATCCTAGGTGCAGCACCAGCAAATGTTAATGCATAAAGTTTTTCCTGATAGTTGAGACATTTTTCTGAAAATATTAGCAATTAAAGGAGCAGATTACTTTTGGACATGATTAAATTATGAAGAAAATATTTTCTACATTTTGGCTACTTCTTTTCTTCAGACTGATTCTTATAAGGCAAATAAAATTTATATTATTTTTAGATTACTCCAAATACATTTAGTTGACTAAACTGCCAGCACTAATTAAAGACCAAGGTCTGAATCATTCAAACATTTTCCTTCACTCGTTCTGTTACAGAAGGTTAGACAATCTTACTGTTCACCTTCTTTACTTGTGATTTGACATGGTTTTGTGGCTAAGTCAGCTTCAGCTGATGCCTGCTTTCTGAATTCTTAGAGGATTTATGTAAACCTATTTTGCTATAGCTTGGTTAGAGAGGCTTAGCCTCGAGCTTTGACCTTCCATGTCGTGCTTTGCAAGGAAAGAGTGGGGTGACACAGGGTGAATGCGAGAACTATACAAATTGGGCATAGCATTAACCTGATCTGCAGGAGCGGGCTGCTTGCACGCAGAACTACAATACAAAAATGCTGCCAATATGAACAGATAGTTTATTTCAAAAAGAAAACTGCTCTGGAAAGTGAATTGAATAAGATTTTGCTTGCTGAAGGTCAAAGTGCTACATCTTCATTGTCAAGCAGATTCTCACCTGAGCTGCTTTAAATCTATGGGTTTGGCAGAGTATCTGTTTAAGTCTTCTATACATTCATACTGCAGCAATAGATTTTATATATCTGCTTACACTGAGTAGAAATTAGTTTGTGCTTAAGATTTGGTCTTTGTTGAGCCTCAAGAGAAAAGGGCAGATGGAAGCAGCACACTGCTGGCCATCAGCAGAATTGATTGCTTCCGCATTGCCATTGATTAGTGTTACAACAATGAGAAAGCATTTCCCATCACTGAATCTCAGCTGTGGTTTAGAGAAGAATCGCACAAAACAATTTGTTTTGCAGATAGGAAAAATGAGGCACAGAAACCTCAGCAAACCGCCCAAGCCCAAATTAGCTGGACACAGGAATGTGATTCCTCATGGCTTCTCTTACTCCTTTTTTTATTATTATTATTTTTATTTTCTCCAAAATTATCTCCTAGCATTGCAGTTGGTGTATACTGCCAGCTGTGGACCCCACTAAAAATGGTTTGTGCACATGAGCCCGTTGTAACATCTTTTGAGCAGCGTCTGGCTTTCAAACCATTAGCCACTCTGTCGGATCAGTGTTTCCTCCTAACCACTGACCTGTTCTTACATTAAGACAAGTGCTTGTGGTTACTTGGCACGTAACTCTTCCATAGTAAAAGAACTATGCCTTGACAACAGCAACTGTTGTTGCGCACAGTATTATGTCAGAAAAGTGGTGGAAGAAGGTGTCGGTTGTCAGCTTGTGCTCAACAATCAGTTACTCCCCAACTTTCCCAGGAAGAGATGTTGAAGTTAGTTTATTTTTATGTGCACTTTTCCAAGTAGTTAATGGCACCAAGTTCTAGAGTTTGGGAAGTCTCTTCCTTGGGAAAGACACGGGATAAAGACCAAAATCAACTGTGAATTTCAGTAAAAATTAAAGATATATGGATGAGTCCTCCTGTCTCTTTCTGCTTGACTACTGTGGGAGCACTCTGTCATTCTTCAGTATAGGTACAATTCACCTCACAGGGCTTATTTTGAATGGAAAAACCTATTTTAACCTCCTTTTCTCTCACATCTTTAAAAAGAGATATAAGAATTCACATAAGCCTATAGCCATAATGTTTTTATCCTCAGACAATGTTTTTCTTTGACTACAAAAACTATAAAATGTTCTCTATGTCATGTTGATTCCACATTTAATTTTAAAGCAAAAAAAAGCCACACAATGAGGTAACTAGTCCTATTATTCTCAAAGCAATTATTACTCTCAAAGAACAAATCAATCAGTTATAACTCTATAGTATCACACACAACACATTTCTCGGGTGAAGTCTAGCCTTACATACCTATTTGTTACTGTACATGTATGTATTTCCAAGATACCATGGATCTATACCATAAGAACTGCAATCAAACTTGAACCGAGGTTTTATGATGGAAAGCCAAGCCCCTTAACTTGTTCACAGAACACTGCAGCACAGGCTGTTGTCCTACATCTGACCTGCTAGCCTGTCAAACCATCATTCCAGCACATGCAAGAGTGAAGATACCAAAACTGAACACTTATACTGTAATCTCCACTGCTTTAAAACAAGTGTTGACATCACCTAGCCACTGACCAGGCTCAATGCATTAATATTTATTTGTCATGAAACAAGCTGAGTAAGAGACAGCTTAATCTTTAAGCACTTTACCTTGCACTGGCAGAGTGTGCACTCTGTGCCATGCTTAATCCAAGAAGACCCAGTGAAGCGAATGACATTGGTTTCATCCAGGCAGGTTTTAGTGATGTCATTGCGAATGGTGTCTGCCTGGCAGGGGTCAGCAACACAGCGTGGGCAGCACTCATTCTCGGGGAGGACACTGAATTCACAGTCCACTTCTGGGCATGGCAAGGGCCAACAGTCAACTTCACCTTGCTGTTCAAAAACATTACAGTAAGAGAAGATTGTTAGCTATTAGTTCTGTTTCATAGCCCATTTCTCTGACTCAGCATTATGTCTCTTAGAAGGCTAATTGTTTCCATCTGTCCCTACTCAGAAGTCAGCACAGAGAACACTGGCATTCGTTGCCAGTGGGAGAAGTAGCAAGTTGGTTGCTTTCTTCTGCTTGCTACTGAGAAAGTGCATTACATTTAATGTCTTTCAATATACTCTGCATCAAGCTGCTGCTGAAACTTCTCCATGAACTTTGTGAAATACAGAATATGGATCTGTTCTTGTGAAGTCCTACTTCTGTGAATGGCAGAAGCCATAACAGGTCTACACTACAAAACTGCTTTGAAATCTCTGTTTCTCTAGTTCTTACTTCTATTCACATTGCTGGTTTGCTGTATAATCTCTCAACTGTTCAGCTCTGGGTGAACTAGAGTTTATCTTTTCCACAGTTACAAATGCATTAGCTTAGTTAAGGGTGTCAAGCAACCCAACTTAGCAAGAACATCACAGCATTTTCATTGAAAGGACCTCTAAACACTTACCATCTCTTTTGGATGTTATGATCAGATTACCTGGTTTCCAAACTTAACCACTCTTTCTGCATGTCACATGATGGGTTTGGTACAGTCACGGTATGAAAAGATCATAAGATAGACTATTGTTGGGCCAGAATGGTGGTAGGAGAAGTTACTGCACTCCTCAACACAAATCTAAAGATGCCTCATTATTCACTTCATTTCCTAGAAGTTGGGGCTAACTTCTATTCAGCTCAGGTCAAAGGCCAAAGTTGCAGATCTATCAGTCAAAGGGAACAGTTCACTGAAGTCACTAATGCACATTTGCTTTGGAACTGGTCTACCTCTGCTCCAGAGGGCATGTATTTGTGTGTGTGTGAAGATAATGGCATGTGGCCCAAGGAATGAAGTGTAGTCACAAAAACTGTTTCTAATGCTTTGAGAATTATGAGTTCAACACCAGAGCTGAAAAAAAATCCCCAGCATTTTGCCATAGCTCCAATTTTACACCTCTTGTTGCAGAAATTATTGTGAAGTTACACTTTTACAAAATTCTTATCTGGGTCAATTTTCCTCTCTTTTTGAATCGCATGATGGTAACAATGAAAGCAATCTTTAAACCAGTTACTGATCTTGATATTTCAATTAGTTTTTTGTAGCAATGGACAGTACAAGGAGTAGACAATATGTAGTCACCTAAAAAATCACCGTGACAACAGAAAGAAAGCAGGCTTCAGTTATGGGAGTAGCATCTTGAATAAAGAATAGACACCCATTGAGATTCTAAACTGTAGTTTGTTTTGCTTTGTTTTGTTTTTAAGACTTTTAATGAAACACCTGGGAATCTGTTTCATTGGATTTTAGCAGTAGCAACACGGAAAGCAGTGTCTACAGAAATTGCTTTCTGGCTGTAATTCATGACACCCTGACAAAGGAAAGCTGCTAGATGGACTACACTTTACATTTGGAGATAACCTGTGATAAAAGCTAGTTGCTTTTATCTTGGGATTGCTTCTGTCATAGAAACTTCCTGAGCACCATTATGCAGCACAGGTTTCCTAAGACTCTGAAATACCCACGCAGGAAAAAGATAACAAGCTTTAAAAGATTTTTGTTCAAACCTCATTTCACTATTTCGAAGAATGCATCAAGTCTTATTAAATTTTCTGTTACTGGAAATGTCTGAGTGAATAAACACATTTCAGTCTATCAACATATTTGAAATTATCAACTGTGATAATGAATACATATTTACATAAATACATATCCTTATGCAGCCTCATCGGTCCCTGAATGAGTGATCACATGAGTGTTACTATGTAGGTGTCACATCCAAATGACCTCCACTCTTTGCTAAAACAATTTTCGTGATTAAATAATTTCTATTATGTCTATTGTGTCCAAATGCATTTTTGACTGGGACTTGATAATACTGACAAATATCCGTGAAAACCAGATTTTGATTATACACATACTCCAGAGGGAACTAAATGGATGCTAATACATGAAAATGAACTATTCACAGATCAGAACATCTCATATCCTTTTTTTCCTCCTGTCTATTCTGCTGTAATCAGGAGCCTTACCAAACAGCGACACTGCTGACAGTTCTGTATCCAGGAGTCACCGCTGTTGTAGGAAAGCTCCCCACTCTGATGTAAACATTGGCTGCTGAGCCTTGGGTCACATTCAGGACAGCAAAATAGGTCTACAGTGGGATTTTCACAGTCACAGACCATTCGTCGGCACATCACATATCCATTCTGTTGTTGGAAGACAGACAAAGAGTAATGGCAGAAATCTGCATGACTCCTACAGTTCTTGTACCAAAATTTGATTTGTTGGCATGATGCTAAGCCACTGCCAGCTTGTGATTTTTTCCATGATACCATAACTTTGTCAAAATACAATTCAAAGAGGCAGAAACTACAATACACACTTAGTAACCACCATAAATTGTTGTCTTTTATAAAACCTTCAGATTTGCAGCAACTTTCAGACAGCTTTTACCTAAGTTGATGAAACTCAATGGTGTCGTTACTAAGGGTCAAGTTTTAGTGGATCGCACTAAGTTTTATCATTCTCATATGGATGCTACTTGAGTCCTCTGCTAAACTTCCAGCTCTTTTTTGCAACTATTCGCATAAAGATGATGATAGCTGGTATGAAATTAAACTCATGCCAATGCAACTTAAGCTTCTGAAACACTCAGGACTTTGACAATAGTGTATTAGTTCTTTACTCATCATCAGCATTTAGCTTGGGATCAGGCTTCCCACAACAAACATTTGAGAAAGCTAAGCTGAATTACTCTGCAGAGACAGAATCTACCTCTGTTTATAGCCACCTGCTAGAGATACTGGCGTTAGTTACCAACACCAGTATCGGCCTAGGCAGTTTCTTTGTGTGAAAATGCCATTACTCCCACCCAGAAAACATACGTGGCATCTCTGCTAACCAAGTGGTACTCTTGCCTATCTGCCAGGAGTATATAATAAACCTCATGTGGAAATTCTGCTTGTACAGGTTGGAAAGAGAAGCTCACCCCAAAACCCTACAAAATGCCATTTTTGTGTAGCACCACATACACAGATGAAAAGGCAGCCAAAAGAGGAATTTTACTTGAATCACAATGTTCTTCCCTTCATCCCTACCAAAATCTTTGCTGTAGCAGATAGTTTTATTTCTACTGACCTGGCATGAGCAGACAGAGCATCTGTCATTCTCCAGCACCCAAATCTGACCATTGTGTTTGATTTTGTCTTCATGGATACAGTCTCCTGTGCAGTTTTTGCCATGCGGACATCGACAGTCATACCCACCATCCAAGTTAAAGCAAATAGTGTCATTGGCACAGCTATGCCTTCCAGTTCCACATTCATCAATGTCTGAAAAAAACATGCCATGTAATACTTTTAGACCACATTCAATTAACAAAAATGTTCTTGTGGCAGCCAGTATAAATGATTCGTGGCCATTAAAGCCTTCAGCTGAAAATTAATTTGCTCTTCACCAGAACAGGGAAAAATAACTTACAAGTTCACAAAAATATTTTTCAAGTCACATCAGCTTTAGAAACATCATATTTGGAGTTTTCTTATACATCTTCCTGAAATAATACTACTGAGAAAGGTAGAATAAGGCGATCACAGGAAACATAAGAATAAAAATAATACGTGACTCCCTGAAGAGAAATAGTTTGTAGGAACCATTCAGAAGACATTTTCAATTAAACAAGTAAAGCTGCAGAAAGTTGTTTTCAAAACCTTTTGTTGGCTCTGTCTAGCACATTTGAGTTCACTTGCCAAAAAGTTAACGTGAAAGGTGTTGTCTGACCTGTAAGGTCATTTAAATAAGCATTGCATCATTTATTAGAGTGTACAAACTAGAATATTTAATTATTCAAGTTGCAGCAACATCTACAGCCTTTGTACCCAGCACAGAAAATAAAGAAAAAATTAATGCCTTCAGTGAATAAAGGTAAATTAGTTAAAAATAATTATGTTACAAAGAATTCGAGTACTTTTAGAGGCCTACTTCATCATTATACATATACACAATTATTTTGCAAAGGCAAACTGGCAGCACAAAGTGCTTTATACTTGAATATTCTTTATTTAGCTTTTTCAGCTGCTCATCTGGAGAAAAGTTATCTGAAAAAAAAGTTGGCTTTGAAAAGGAAAGAAGTAAGCAGCTAGATGTGATAAAATGTAGAAAAAAATACAAGATCAAAGACTAGATTTATGGCAATTGTAAATATCAATACAGTGGGTTCATGTCTATATACAAGTCTGGCCCAAGCTCTTAATTAGAG
Organism: Aythya marila; assembly: GCF_965140915.1. NCBI lineage: Eukaryota > Metazoa > Chordata > Aves > Anseriformes > Anatidae > Aythya > Aythya marila. Next base: position 175,298,733 of record NC_139042.1, on the reverse strand, counting down.
TTCATTAAAAAGTAGTATTGTGACATTTAACTGTCCAACAGATCAGTACAAAATAAAATAAGCAATATGATCATATTCAGCACATATCTCTCAACATCAGCATAAAATCTTAATAAAACACTCAGCTTTGGATTCAAGAATGGAAATGAAACCTTCAATTCACCTTAAGCACATTCAGTTTAAAGCAAAATAACTCAATTATTTCAATTCCATGTGCAGCTCCAGTCAAACAAAAGTAAACAAGTTGCTAACATGAATATGAATTGGTATGAAAAACAGCAGGGAAATTATTAGAATTCCATTGTATAAATAAGCAGTGTTGTGGGTTTCCTTCAAGTATACTGTGTAATGGTGGGTCCATCTGAAAAAAATGTATTACAAAATTACTAGGGCTTCTGAGAAAGATGAGGAAAATCTCATTTGAGAAGAACTAAAAAGTAATGGATTGTTCTTCTCTGAAAGAATATCAGCAAGAAAAACATAACCAAAAAATAATAAATACTCCAGAGAAGACTTATTGAGAGTTTTTGTTGACCAGACTTGCCTAATAGACAAGAAATGGGACAGTAGATGAAACAGGAAAACAACAAATTCATGTCTCAGGAAATACTTTTTCCATGCAATATATAAACAAACTATGACACTCGCTGCCACAGAATGTTGTTAAGAGGGAAAAAAGGTGCATCAGATAATCCAGCATGGGCAAAGCATCTCAGTTCTCCACATCTCCTGCCTCACTGTCTGAAGCATCTGGAGCTGGTCATTGTTGCAACAGGGCAGAAGGCAACTGAGATCATGAACCTAGCCTGAGTGTGGCTGTTTGCATGGACATGAACAGTTGAAACATCACAGGCACCTCAGACAGGGAAACCCATCCCAACAGTAAGGATACATAATCACTGGGACAGGCAGCTGTGCAGAGAGTGTGCAGGCTCCAGTCTTGAAGGTTTTTAGACAAGTAGCTAACAGGAATTGTCTGAGTAATACTGATCTGGGCAGAGCAGAGGGATGGAAGAACTGTACTCTCCTCCCTCTCTTTTCACTTAAATCCATACTGACAGTAATATGATCTGGGAATTGAAAATTAAGAACTCCACACACACAACCTAATTGGTTTTAAGTTATTCAATGAAGAGAACAAACACAAATCCTATCTAAATATAATGATTAGCAGCAGGATTCTCTTTACCATTTAAGCCATTTTTAATAAACAACTTCCAGACACTTGTGTTCATTTGTTTAAAACACTCTTCTGTACAAAGCTTTGTCACAGCAAGTGTCATAAATGAATAATATCACTTTCCAACAACCTGGTCACTTAACTGAAAGCAGACATATTTAATGAGATACTTGGGCAAAGTTCAGCTGTTATGTAAATAAAAACCGTTTACTTTAAACGACAAACAGTAACCCTATAAACACTAAGTCTGCATTTGGCACTATAAGTGCAAATGCCTTTCACAAACTGCCTATGAGGAAAGAGCTTCTGGGGTTTGTTTTTCAACATGGTAATGGTTAGTGCACTGTTACTGAAAATAATTGAGCTTTTGTCATTGACTCTGATATTAAGCAGAGCTTATCCAACATTGAGCACTTGCAAAAAATCCCAACCTTGTTTTTCGGTTGTTTGATTAATGAAAATAAATGTTCTGGATAAGGCAGTTTAAATATCCCAGGTCAAAGCAGAAGCTGTTTAGGTTTTGATTCTAACCTAATCATAAACATCAATGTGTTTACAACATGTCAAGAGAAACATAAACTTGCATGCATGAAATTCTCATCTGGATTATTTATCCACATCAAACTTCAGTCATTATCTGCAAAAGACTTGCATACAAAGCATCCACACTAAGCAAAACTTTGTTCAGCTTTTTTTCCAAATTCCACAGCCATGTGGACAGGGTACATTGACCCCTGCATCTTGTGTGTCTGAAAAGGGGTAAGGGTTATTTATTATACTGGCAAATAAACACCCTGTGTTTATTTGCCAGTATATCCAGCTACAGATTATGCTGTTATCTTTCCCATGTTATGTTTTCCTTTAAAAACAACAACAACAACAAAGCATATCAATTCACTTCAGGCTATTTACAACACACTACTTAGGAATCCAGCAGCTTGTTTGCTACAACATTAAAACATTAAATCTCGAAAGACTTGGAGGTTTGCCTCAGAAAAGAAAACAAACTCAAATTATAACTAGCTATCTTGTACTCAGTTGAGGACCAGTTCTTATTTATCTAATTTGCAGCAGCTTTGATCTGGCACACTTTTAAGGATTTTCCTTTTCTCATTTTCCCTGAGTACAACTTAATATTGCAACGACAAAAGAGTACCATGGATGAAGCAGTAGTGACAAACATTAGAGAGCTGGGAGTTAATTGTATCACAAGTAATTTCATGCCTAAACAGGAGAAATACTGGACTAAAGCTAGACATAATGGTGGCAGTACCTGGAATGCCTAAACTACATTCATAGTATTTGAGAGACTGCAAAGGCATAAAACTATATAAAAACAGGAATCTCAATTGCCCACCAGGTTGTGAGCCAAGATTGTATTTAACAGATTTTCTGACTGTTGCTTGGAACAGACAAAGACTCCCGCAGAGAGAAAGCAACATTTGACTTGGCCATGAGCAGTGTGCAGCCTCTGATTCAAGATGTCACTGCTGAACAATTACTCCGTATTGATGACACATGGTGACTACAATGTATGCAAGTTCAACATGCATAAAGTAATTTAAAAGGCTGCAAAAATTCTCTGTGGTAGTACTTAGTTTCAAAGGGGGTGTGTTATATTCAAATGATGATGAATTAAAGATGAATTAAATCTTTATAAAACGTTTTCAGATAGAAAGAAGATTGTTTTAAGACACTATATTATAGATTCAGAATAAACATTTACCATACTAATTAAGAGACTTCAAAGTGGGATACAGTTGATATAATGCACTACTTTCATTTGAAAACTTTTGGTGAGCTCTTTTGCATAACACATGCTATTAAAGGAACTATCTGCCTTGGAATAAAAGGGGTCATCCACTCACAGATTTATAGTGGGTTAATTAGTAAGTAATAAAAAGCAACAATAAATGGTCAAGTTGTCATAATGGATTGATATACCAGTAAAGTTCCCTAGGAATGTGTGACAGAACATGTGCTGCCCATGTTGTACTTAAAAGTCATCTGGAGCACTAGATAAAGTATAAGATGAAAAAGGTTGTTGTTAAGCAAGTATTAAAAACAAAAATTTTCAGTGAAATATAGAAGTATTTAATGATACTGACTGAGTAAGCAATAATATGGCAGATGAAATTCAGTTGTAAGGCACATGGAAAAGTACACATTCAAAAGTCAAACCCATTTTTTAGATCTATTATGGAAAGTGATCTTGGAGTTACTATGTCAGGGTCTAAAAGTGACAGCCCAGTACTCTTTTGAACAAAAACAACGAAAACGTTATTGATAACAACAGGTGAGAAGATTTGCAGTACACTCACAAGGAACATGAATTTGTGAAGGCACTATTAGAAGAAAAAAAAAAGTGTGTATATCCTTGCTAGGTAGTGACAAATAGCTAAGAGACGTGCTCTGATGCAACTGATGGAAAGCTGTAACTTTCCCTCCTCTGATGAGTTATCTAGATTTATATGCATGACATTCACATAAAGCCAAAAAAGGTCTCCCCCAGGCATGGCTTCCTAACAGAATCACTTGAATCAGTTAGTGTTGTTCATGTAAAGAAAAGATGAACACCTCATTTATTGATAAATATGTTGTTGAAAGATGGTTTGAGATGCTGGATAGTTTCTTTGCTCTGAAAAAACTGAAGATTCTCAATTACCTTAGCTTTGACAACCTTCTCAGCAGGGTAGCTGTACAAGGATACCTGGATACTTTTTGCTTAAGGCGAAACAGGAAGGAGTATATTTGATTTGGAGCCCAAGCTCTTCTGAGCAGAAAGTCTGGTTTCTGCTGTTGTCTATCCCAAATAAATCTATTAACTGATGTAACCATTCTTCAAAGAGCAAGTGAATTATGAATAATTTATTTGTGACTTCATGCAAGCCAGCTGTCAGAGTGCTTAGCAGATGTGGAAGATGAAGAGCTGAGACTTCAGATGTCAGTAAACCCAGTTTCATAGAAATGTTGCTACCTGATACAGTAAACATGTTCAAGTCACTGTCTCATAAAATGTACAGTCTGTGCTTCTTTTTTATTAGCCCTCTAATAAAGCATCAGAAACTCTGCCAATTTTGTACTCTGCCCACACTTCAGAATATTTAAATACTAATGTGTCTCCAAATCTGCTTTCTCTCCAGTGTTGTTTATGTTGCATTCCTAAATTCAAAAATGAAGCCTTAATGCCTATAGCTCTGTTTAAGACGGAAGGATAAAAAGTTAATTCATAGTTTTAATTGTTGACCTTCTGTGACCGTAAATAAAGATGAAAGGATTTCCATGGAGCTTTGTGAGTGCTAGTAAGATTATCTGCTGAAGATTAATGATTCTTTATTTCCTGCCTCCTTAAATGCTATCAGTAACAAAGCTTCTGTTAAACATGACAAGCTCTGTAGAAATACCTGAGTGTGGACTCTAAACTGACAGTGGTTTTTCAACTATGAGAAAACTCATGTATTAATTAACACACTGGATGGACCGTGAGATGAATTCCGACATCCTGACAGTCAGCAATTCCTCTGCCTTCCAGATTCAGAGATTTAGGTACAGAATTGACCAGTTTGGACTTTGTTCACTGGTTAAGAACAGAGAGCATCCTTGTAGCCTCATTATTCTCGGTAGTGAGAAAAAAATCACAGGGAGTCCTAGCCCTCTGTGTTGTCAGGCAGCCTGTGCTATCACATGGGGAAGGAAGTGATTCTACTTCTTGAAGCAGGACAGCAGTGGTACTAAAGAATGTTACAAGACATTTCAAAATTGTAAACTGTAAGTTCACATACAGGTAAACTCTTGCAACAAAAGAGATGCTTTTTGAATTGGCTGGGGCATTCTGGATTGATGCTTTCCAACCTGTTCATTTGCACCTGTCTCATTTAAAGAATCTGATACCTGTGGAGAGCAAAGATATTTTTCTCTTATATTCTGTATCAACAGCTGGTACCTGCCAGATACTCTTGGCAAGTCCAATGGGAGTTCATTAATTAGGTGAGCTACTCTTCTGACATGGGAGTATGCAAAATGTCCAAGAGCCAACGAGATATAACCTCCACTACTTCTCATACAAACCAATATAGCCTCTCTCTTTAACTGATCTTGAAAGCTTTCAGACATTGCATTGTAAATGTTAACTGGGCCTGAATGTTCTTATTTTAGGATTATGCCTTCAGTGGTTTCAGTTTTTGAATGCAGTGAAGCTTGAGGCTGTGGTATCTACTATCTCAGCCAAGTTCTCTTTTATGAAATGGTTCTTGAGAGACAACTGCCAGAGCACCAATATGGCTGAGTAAAGAAACTATAAAGAAAAGCCGTTAGAGGATGAAGAGGAAGGTACAAAGTAATATACTATGCTGAATTCTCTATTTACATATATATATAAAATTCAAGACTTCACAAACCCATGCAATTCTCAAAGACTAAACAGCTGATCTTTCACCACTTTTCTGGAAATAAGATGGTGAACAACATAATTCTATTTCCAAGGGAAAAGCAGCAAGTGCTACTAAGAGGTTGAAGCCCTCCAGCTGCATTTCCCATCACTTCAGTGTTGTTACAGTGAGCACCTGAAAGGCCATCCACCAACAGCTCAGTCTAATCACCTCTAACACAGAGGATACTGAAGAAGTGACATAAGAAATGGCCAGACTGCCTTTAAACCCAGTAGGGGTAACTCTCACAGTGGAAAGATCTGACAAGGGAGAAACCAATTGCTTTTGCACTGCTGTACTCTACTGCTGAAAGTTCAACTTTCCAAACTGTTTTTCTGTTTGAGAGATAATGTCACAGTCTTCAATACTATAAAAAGTGATGCAGTGAGACTAATAAAATATCCAGTTTTCTTACCTATCTCCAAATATTCCAAAATTTGGAGCTGCAATTGATCAAACGGAAAGCGTTCCCACTGATTGTGACCAAAGTTATCAGCAATGAAGATATTTTCCTGGCATCTGTGAATTAATTCTAATTATGCTATACTCTGCATATGTTTAATATGTGCTGCTGAAACTTTGTAGAAAATGCCAAAGCATGCTAATAACTGATACTTTTGCATACATGTGGCAGTTTCCATATTTCTTTTTCCTTGGTTTTTCCTTTTGCATACATGTGGTGGTCTCTATATTTCTTTTTCCTTGGTTTTTCCTTTCCTTACAAATTGTTGCTTAATCATTCCTTGTTTGCATACATCTTAACAACAGAGGTACTGTTAAAAGCATCATACCTTTAGTTTAATTTTACATCTCAGATTTCTTGACACAGCACATGCCAAACCTGAAGGTTCAGCCCACAAGACAAATACTGTATTGATGCTGAAGATAAAACCTGGGGTATTGAGAACATTTCCATAAATGCTTGGACAGGGTACCTGTGCCATGAGTGACAAAAGAGTGACGTTGCAGTCAGAAGCATCACAACTTTTTATTGCCATTGTCACAACTTCTTCAGAAGTCTTTGCACCTTCCTGTCCTAACACCTGGCCAGCTAACACTGACATTTAGTTAGTTCTTGACAAAGAAAGCTGAACTTATGAAAGCAGTGGCTGATTCAAATCACTGGATTCTCCTGGGAACACAGGCTTTCAGCTGTGGTGAAAATGTGTTGAAATAAAGTATTGATGATGGGGATACCGAAAAGGTCATTCTCACTCCTAGAGAACTGTCTGTGTGTCTGCCTTAGTGAAATTAATTCAATTCTTTCCCTCTGGGGCTAATGCAGCCCACCAATGTGAGTTTAAACAGTAAGATGGGAAAGCTTACACTGTGTGAGCACTGAATATTTAAGCATTTAGAGACAGCAGGGAGAAAAACTCCTAATTTTGCCCTAAGTAGTCTATGGCAAAAGAGGTAGGTTTGTTCTCTTATTTAAGATCAGCTGCTCTTAGAAGAGGAAGAACATTTTGTACTAAGAGATATGCATTTGAAAATAACTGTGTACTCACTAACCTGCTGTTCTCTCTAGCATCATTCATAAACAAAAAAACCTTTCCCATCTACTTGTCACCCTCTCATTTCCTGCACCCTGTGTTTTGCCCCATCCCCAAGTCCACCGAACTTCACAGTTTGTGAGGTTGTCCTTCAAATAACAACTTCCTAAAAGTAGTTGTTGGTCTGTGCACAGAGAAGGATCCCAGTATTAACCTGAATGTGGGTAAGAGTGTTAGGGCTGCAAAATCATTCTTTGCAACAGTAAATATTTTCATCACAGGTTATTTCAGTGTAAGAGGAATGAAGTGGAAAAACTGGGGTCTGGATTCAGGCTCATTTATACACATAAAGAACCTGACATATAAACAGATTACTGTGGAGTGACAGATTACAGTGCTTACTATCAGCCTGTGGGAAATCACTAATGCACAGAAGCAGATGTCAGGCCAGTGAGACTCTTTTAAGCACAGTGCCTGACTGCATATTATCTTAGCAAGTCATAGAAATAGCCATTAATGCTCCACATAGAAATTAGAACTATTCATACTTTATTTTCTTTTGCCTTTTGCTTACGATGCTTATTTAGACAATGATTTCTTCGGTCAAGGTTTAACTTTCATTGATAACAGTGCCCAAGACAATACTTGTCCACAACGGCTTGAGATACTAGACACCACTGTAATGCAAGCTATAACACTACCCCACCTTTCTTAGATACTGACCTTCACAGGATTCCCCACTTGGTGAAAACATCCCATTGTCGTGGTAGCCATCCCTGCACTCACAGTGGTACCACCCAGGCAGGTTAATGCAGTTAGCTCGGCTGTCGCACTGAACAAAGCCATCTGAGCATTCGTCAATGTCTGGTTCAAAAGAACAAAAAAGGAAAGAAAATTCACACAGAATAAATTAACACATCCATCTGATGGAAAAACAATATCTCTTTTATTTCTGGGTTTCACAGAAGTATTCTGATTATTGCCACTTGAATTTTTACTTACTTATTGTAAAATTTTAAATCATTTCCATAACAGTTTTTGGCTAACACTTTTGGCCTTGCTAACTGGAGTTCTGCTGATTTCAGTTTACTGTTTACGTATTAGCAACTCAATTCTTCACAGTACATGCTAGGTAGTCTGTCTTCTGTGTAAGTTGCCCACAGTATGAAGGAAGGAATTGGATCCCACTTCAAATAAGATGTTAACCTTTTGGGTATAAGCTGCTTGATAAAACTTTTTTTTTTCTCTTTTTTCTTTTTTCCTCTTTTTTTCTCTCTTTTTTTTTTTTTTTTTTTTAATTTTTATTTTCTGGTGCCATATCAAACATTAAATGTTTGCTGTGGTCCTTGGTAACACTGATATTAGGTCAGTAGGACTTCCCTGTCTCATGGAGTTCCTGCTGACTTACATCATCATGCTGCTGACTCTCAGCATAACTGACTGTAGTTCACTTCTCTCACTATCAAAAAGAGCAGCTGAGATTCCAAACCAAAGCTTAGATCCTGAAGATGAAATACAACGCTTTCTCCTTCTCCTGATAATTTCTTTGGGATGCCCATTTCTTTAAAGAAGCACTTCTACTAACTAAACATTACAGTAATGACCCACAGTAGAATGAATTTCTGGACACACTCACTAGATCCCGTATCCTCAAAGGCATGTCTTGCAGATACCTGAACTCACGGATTTAGTAAAGTAGAGAACTTTGCCACAGGTTCATTTCTAGTGCCTTCAGTTAAGCAGTAAGCCATATTAATGAGTAGGTTCCAGAACATGAGTTCTGTTAACAGGTAGGGAATTTCAGGGAGCATGTAGACAGACAGGGATAAAAATGGGTCCTTTATTATCAGATTTATCACATTATCACTGTTTCATATGAAGGGTAGCATACCTAATGGAACAGCAGGTTGACTGAGATGTGCCCATGGAACAGGCACAGAGGGAGACAAAATACGCACACAAACTTCCTTCCAAAACAAAAAGCTTTAAAATAACCCCATGCTTTTGAATATTGAATAAACCCTCAATGTACTCGCCGTGCTGGCCGACGTACGAATTTAGCCAGGAATCTGAGAACTGATAAAAACAATTTGAATTAAGACTCAAACTCTCAGAAGTACCTCAACAGTTGATCTAGTATCCTCTGGGATGTGACTACAGAGGAGAGATGTGATATGACCACTGAGCTATATGTAATGTATGTCAAAATACTGCTCACAGTCCTTCTCAGCTTTGTGTACCACAAATTAAGTCCTAAGTCTCAATTGGTTTAAAACACAGAATTTTCAACTCCATGGTGACGGGCAGTATAATCATGTAAGTGCTCCTGCTGCAGGACTGGGAAATGCCAAACCTTTGCAACCTTCAGCTGCTCAGTGTGTCTCTCTCTAAATCAGTATAAACTCTGGCCTTTTTCTTGTGAGCAGCCAGGAGCCAGTGGGACTTCAGAAGTGCTTGAGAGATCAGAGGAAGATCGATGGAAATTATGTTGCTGTAGTGAGAAAAGGTTGGTTTGCAGTCTGTGCCTTCTCTACAGGTATTCACTCACGTACCCACAGATTGCTTAAGAAAAGTGAAAGGAAAAGAAAGGAGGACTGCAATCTAGAAGATCCCTTACCATTGGGGTGCATTCAGTCTGGGAGATAGCTTACCTGCCTGGACATAACCTATGTTATCATCCTATAGGTTTGGGATCATCTGCTCAGTACAAGATAACTTGCTGGGGGTGGTCAGAGCCACAGGCCCAAGAGAATCAATGAAGCATGTGATTGCTTCTTAATGTTACTTAATATCACACATTAAGAAACCAGATAGCATATGTCTTCTTTTGGAAAATGGAATTTATTTCATTATGATGAGGTGGAGGAAAGAGTGTCTTAGAGTTCATAGGAAAAATATTAATTAAAGAAAGCCTGAGTTCCTCTCTTCGGGACAATTTATTTGTGAATCTGTAACTTTTATAATTATGTGCACAGTATTGCAGGCACAGGCTGAATGCATTCTACTGAATTCACTTACTGATTATTCAGGAAAAACAAGTCTTGAATGTCACATCAGTATTGGTAAACTGACAACAAAAGTGCGTTTTTGTATTTATTTGCAAACTAGCTGACAAACCCATATCACAAGAAATAGTGCTTGAAATGAAAAGCTTTTACAGATGCCAATAAACAAAGAAATACACCCTTCTGGTTTGTTATGGCAGCATGCAAAGTTGAGTGGAATTATGAAGGAGTGGCTACCATAAAAAGCATAGATGGAAGCACACTGTTGGTCTTTAAGAAATGTCATATTCTTGACAGTTTGTTTGCCTGAAATCATTCCATTGGAACTATTGCTGCATGGACAGTGAAAATTTCATTATTCCTTACATGATTTTGCAGCAAAGAGAGTAAATAATAAATAAATAAATTCTCACACCGACTTTGTAGGCAAATGATATTATACAGCATGTGTTGGTGGGTTTCAGAACATAAATGTTCCTTATGCACAACATTTTTCATTAAATCTCTCAACCAATGTTCATTATTAATTCTATCAGACTTTCTCTGTAATAGGACAAAACTCTGTTAGAGTCACAATTCTGTTAAGAAATCACAGCAGAGACACGTTTTGCAGAGCCAAAGCAATGATTTCATGGAAAATTTTCTTGACATTTGGATGAAAGGATTTCTATTTTCAAATGGGCATAGCATGGCTCAGGAAGTGCTGCAAAAGTCTCTACAACTGAAATGATCTTATTAGTATGGAAAAAGCAGCTAGAAATAATTTTTCTCTGTCCTATGGTGAAACGTTCTCCGATGAATCATCTTGCAGCTGCTCAGTCAGAGGTGTGAGCTGACAACAGGAAAAAAAACTGATTGAAGTTTTGCTTGGCCAGTGGCTATGGTATATCAGTGGGCTATACGGAACATTAACAGCACTAATGAAGTTCAGTTTGATGCTGTACTAGAAAGGCATAGAAAATGAAATACTGTTCTATAGAAAGAAGTTACTGAAAGGACTTTATATTTTCACTTCTGAAAAAAAAAAAAAAAAAGTACAAGGAGAGGAAGGATGTCATTTTTTCACTGCATCTGTAAGCAGACAGACAAAATAGACACCTTATTTTGAGTTTGCAAGTTCCCTTCTTCAACTAACTGTAAAACAGAGTGTCATTTGTGTTATGATCTAGAGCAAATGGTCTAATCCAAGCCCTGAATTTATGGAAGAGCTCCCACTGACTATCACAGAGGCAGCATTTTCTCTATTTTTCTCTTTTCCTTTTCAAACAGGTTGCACAATTGCACATACCAAATCTGTCACCCCACTCACGTGAGGAATCAGATTTGGAACAGGCAGTAACGCTAAGACTGGTTGTTTCCACCAGAAACCTTCACCCTAGTCCAGAGAGCAGCTACATGGCAGCACCCCGTTCTGGCCATGTTCCCACCTCAGGGCACTTGCAAGGCAGCAGATTTGTGGGTTCACCTCTTGAACTGTCTGGAGAACACACATGTATGAGACTGACTGAGCCCAGAAAACATCAGAAACACAGGGAATCTCTACCTGATGTAGTTCATGAATGTACTCACAGCAATACTGTACGTACCATACTGCCATAAAACAGGGTAACTGATTATTACACACTTATGTTGCACACGATTTGGTTTTCAAATATTCAGTATCCTGTACGTTTTTCTGAAACTGAAATCAGTCAGCCTGGTTTTGTCAATATTTTGTCACCCAACTTTCAACAGGGGAAAAAAAAAACAGCTTTTTTTTTTTTTTCCTCCAAACTGAAGCCCCACTTTGAAAAACAGTGTCTGGCATTTTGAAAGTAAGTACTGTGTACAGCTAGCTCTCCTTGACATGAAAAAAAATGCTCTTCCAAATCACCTTCTTTATACCTCATAATCACTCATTTCCTGAACTGTAGCAACAGTTTCAGCTATTACATCCTTTCTCTTAGGGAGACTAAGAAAACCCAGCTCCCTGAAGAGTAAAATAAGATCATTAGCAAATTATCCACTGGTACAGTAAGGAAAAAAAGAAAAAAAAAAGAAAAGCTAGCAGTCTGATGAATATTATTAGAGAATTTCTGTATAATAAGAGCTTTGAAGATAGCAAGTGGTATAAAATTGCCAATTTGAAAGATAGTAGTACTCTTTCATCCAGCAATAGTACCAAGCTCTCTAATGTGGTCAAGCTGCACTCAACAAAGAGCCATGTGTGATGAGAGGCGGGGTATGGCTATACCATTTTGTATTACTTGCTTCAGGACTGAAATATTAATCACCAAATCCTCCTCTCAGAATAGTCATCATGCCACCATCAAACACAGAGTTAGAGACATAGAGCACAGTTTAGTCCAAAAATTCTTTATTTCATAAACTTCTTTATACAGGTCAATGCAAACCAAAGCCTCAGCAGTCTCTTCATGTCATGAAGGAAACACCACAGACTGGAAGCTGTGAATATGTATAAATTAATTATTTCCATCTTGGAAGTTTTTCTGGGACAGTATAGAACATGACACTCGACTAAGACTGCCAATTAATAGACTCCCAATTACAGTAATCTGCCCCAGTGCTAATTTTGTTATTTTAACTGGATATATTTATAAAGATTAATGAGCAGCCAGCAACTTTTGTAATATTCAGTCACTACTGGCTTAGGCTACCCTGAGATCTCATTTCAAATGCAACAGCCTTTCGAGCCTAATGCTAACCTCCAGAGCCACCCACATCCTATCCCCACAAAAAGTATAAATAAAATGCATACACTGAAAGAAAAATCATGTCAGAAACAGATCACCAAATAAGTTGTTTAGGGTACTATTAAGCTGTTTAAAAAAAGAAGTATTCAATGTTTTTTTGGTTGTTATTATGTGTTGTTTTTTGTTTGTTTGTTTGTTTTGTTTTGTTTTTCCTGAGTACATTTGGAACAGTCAGACTTTGATATGTCTTTGCATTTTTCAATGCATTTTCAAGGGTTTTATGTCTGACTCGAGTATAAAAGACCATGTCCCAGCTATTCAGACTTATGCTCAGACAACAGTATGCCTGGTAACATTAGGATATCTGGGATATCTGATTTTAGTAAATATGTATGCAGTGAGGAAAAGGCCTTACTGAGTAAGACAAAATAAAAGTTCACTGTACTGCATAATGTATCTGCTGTCAAAACTCAGTAGCTGTGAAAGGATTCATCACCTCTACGGAAAGTTTCAGAGTCCCATGTTTAAGACGAGAAGTGCTTGTGTTGGTTTTCATTTTATAGCAAGTTTCTAATATGATAATACTTGAGAAGACCCTGTTGTTCAATCAGACCTTTGATTTGAAATCTTATGCAAAAACAAAAACAAAAACAAAAACAAAAAACAAACAAACAACAACAACAACAACAACAACAAAAAGCAGGTCCCAGTGGAGAAATATAAGAACTTTAAACTAGTTCAATATACTGGAGCTATCTTGTTAAAATATCAGCTTTCGGGATTTCCATCCTGCTACATTCCCATACACTGCATGCAGTGCATGTATCTGTATATCAGACAGAAGATATTTTTTTTTAAGTGAGAATGAAGCCTAGACTGCTATAATAAGTAGTTGAAGAAGGTACAAGTTATGTCAGAAAAGCAGTTATTTTAGAATGCCTATTAAATACGTTCTGTAAAGTCTGATCAGATCCTTTCTTCAAATATTACTGCTGGTTCCCAAAAGGAACTCTTTCCTTCATTAATTCTAGAGCCTGATTTTGCTTACAAGCTCACTCTGATTTTTTCAACTTCCAGCAACTCTTTAAAGATATGATATTATAGTATGAATACTAGGACACACTTTCCATTTTATGGGCTCTCACATCAAAGCTTCCAGTAAACTATAGAATATTCTTGAGTTTAACCATATTAGCATCCCAGCATTGTATTCAGTTATAGGTTTAAATCATGAAAAGCCAGACTACTGTTGGCCTTACTGCTGGGGCATAGCAAAGAGTAGAGTCACCCACAATTTTATCTTAGAATAGCATAATTCCATGAGTAAAAGGTCTTGATATAGTATTAGAAACATCAGTTATCTCGGATAAAGCTTTCAAAGAACAGTGAAGACTACGGTCTTTCCTCTTCCTGCTCCTCTGTATAATGATTTAGGCCAATGCAGGAAGAAATGCATTTTAAATGCCTTTGAAGTTGCTACTCTTCTTTATGTCTCTACTTCACCCAGACTCTTGCAGAAATTCTGTCTGAGTGACCTTAACACCATAATCTGCCTCAAAGGGCTGAAAGCTAGAGTTGGAGTTATAATCGTCACATTAAAAATTGCTTCAACAGGTTGAGTCAATGCTGCATACATGTTCTTCCCTCTAAATTTCCAACTGTCATGTTGCATGAAAAAATAACTGTCGTTGAAACAGGTTTTTTAATATATTTTTTTAAATCCCATCAAGAGCATGATTGCATTTTTTAAAGTACCCTGTCCATGGAAAACTAATTTAGTTCCATTAATGAAAAGGAAGCAAAATGTGATTGAGGATGTAATACGGAATTATAGTTCATTAATTCTTCAAGTATGTAATTTTCCAGACTCCTGATCCCCCATTGATTTCTGCACACCCCCATAGGTCTTGCTAAATGCCAGCAAAAAGAAATTCAATTGTGTTGTTATTTCATGTGTGTCAGTGGCGGTGCTCCAAAATTAGATAGAAACATTATGAAAGGGAATTTTCCACTGACTGCTTCACCATGCAGCCCTGTTAACAATTCTTTGTTGTCAAGAATTGATCAATCACAGACCCCACAGATAACTGAAACTATGACAGTTCTTCATTATGTACCCAATATCATCTAAAGATGTGACATTGTAACAATTGAAGATGATAATTCAGAACACCTAATTAGCCATGATGAACTAGGTGCATGCATGAATAGCAAAAAATATATATAAAAAAAAAAAAAGAAAGAAAAAAAAAAAAAAGAGGAATATATTTTTCAATGAGATTCTGTGAAACTGCTTGAGCCAATCCCCCGTAGAAATTTAAACTAATTGAGAGGTACTGGTTTTCTTTTAGACACTGACAAAGGTGTGGTTTTGCTTTCACTTTGTCCATAATTCTCAGGACAGCACCTCATCTTTACCCTAATACACACTTCCATTTCCCTATTAGCCCTATATTAAAAAAGTAATTATTTTCTTCAAGATAGAAAAAGCACTTCTGTACCTTGAAATACACTGACAAAACCACTTTAGATGCATACTGGTGTTTGGAAGTGATGTAACTCCATTTGCCCATGTTAGGAACAGGACTAACACAGTAGTAATACTCCCTATCTCCCTAAGCATGTCAGTTACTGGATAACAGCAGTGGAGTCTTAAACAAAAATGCTAGCTCATTTCATCTGAAAAATAAAATTAAAAAAAAAAAAAAAAAAAAAAAAAAAGAAGAAGAAGAAGAAGAAGAAAAAGGAAAGAAGAAAGAAAAGGAAGAAGAAGATTTAGATTGTCCAGATGTTATCTCTTTTTCTAATGAGTGGGAAGGAAGGCTTTGCTTGCAGAATGCACTGATTGAAGATCTTGAGTTTTCTCAAGTGAGGAATAAACTCAGTCATAACTGCCAGTTGTAAGAAAAACTTCTACATGTTTGAACCACGGATTCTACCAGCATATTCTCAGCTATGTTTGGGTTCAACTTTGCAAAAAGCTGTTTCATTTCAGTTCTGGTGCAAATTACAATAAATTTCCAATGATTCAGTTCAGAGGTTATTTCAGGAGAACAAACAAAAAAACTCACAAAATAACTCAGTTTTGGCTAGGGTCTGATCTGACACCCTGATCTGAGCTTAGTCTTCTATTTTAAGTCTTCTATCCTTTAAAAAAGTGCATAATTTAAAAACATTCTTACCTACATCTTCTTACCAGCAACTTGTCACCATGACTCCTGTATATATACATGTATATATCATCCATATAGCCCTGACCTGGAAGTATTGAAGGACAAGTTGGATGGGGATTTGAGCAACCTGGTCTAGTGGGAGGTGGACCTGTCCACAACAAGGTTAGAACTGGGTGGTCCCTTCCAACCCAAACCATTCTGTGATTCTATGACTACAGATTTACAGTGCTGCTCTTAAAGTGTCAAATGATGTAGCAACTGCACACAACTGCTGAATCACAGAAGGAAAAAAAAAAAAAAAAAGGAGAAAAATAATTAAAAAAAAGCTATATTCTTATATTCTTTGCTTGGGCTATAAACATATCATTGGCATATATCTGCAGAGATTGCACACTCCCTCATGATGACAGTAAGAGGAAGGGCTCCACAGGGATATGGTGCAATGATTGGCAGTGTTATAGATTTTAATTCCACTAATAGTTGAATATCTCATAATTCATAAAAGAGAGACCCTACAGTGAGTTATGAAGGTCATCCTTATTTCTCTTGTATAACAGAAGGAAATTCTATTATAGTGCTGCCCAGCTGCACTATTCACATTCTATTTATAGTACACTGTCTTTTAAGAACCTAACTGAAATTTTAGTTTTCATGTTTTGTAAAGGAGATTCTTTCCCGCAGCTAGTAATAGCTAAGTAGTGGATGCATTTCAATGTTTTTAATAAAGAACAAAATTTCCCATCTCCTCCAATCTCTTTTGTAACACCCTCCTTTCCTGGTTTCTCTCTGTCTCTCTCTTTTTTTTTTTTTTTTTTTTTTTTTTTTTTTTTTTTAAGATTCTACATATAGGATTGTAGTGTTTCAACAAGCTAAAGAAAATATAAAGATAAGTACTAGCTGACTCTTCAGCAGAGAAGATGAAGATGTCTTTTGCTATTCAAAACTGACAAGGACTCTGAGGGAAGAAAGAAATAATACACACCCAAGAAAGCGTGTCAGGCAAGGAAAATGAAGGAAGAAAGTGACAGAAGGAAAGAGCACTAAAGCACATTAAACTACAAAACAGAAAGGGTGAGGTAAGAAGGTTTCATGCCTAAATCCAGAATACTCACCAAACTCAATATTGGGTATTTTTGTTTAATTTCTGCCAAAGATGTACTCTGTGAATAAATCTAAGCAAAAATGTGAAGCAAAGCAAAACTTTCCAAGCTTCTACAGTCACCAGCCATTGTCTCACTGCTCATTTTTGAGCTGATTTTTCATATGTGAGAAAAATTCAGGTGATAACTGGGATTAGGGTGACCTCCCTTCCAGACACTGCAGCAAAGCAAAAAGCATTTCATTTGCAGAACCCTGGCTTTCCTGTTGGCTTGCTGCAGATCTCATTTGTTTATTCTCACAGACAACTTTTAAACCTTCTTCTGCAATTTAATGAGCTAGCAGTTTTAGAATATGTCCTCTTTGAAAGTCAAAAGAAAAGTATTTTCTCAGGTTTTATGAATTCGCTTCACTTCCCCTTCTGAAAAATACAATATAAAAACCACCATTTCTTCCATCAGATACTGACATATCTGAGCAGAGGAGCAGAAATAAAATCATCTATGTCTTCTCTGGAATTTTGCCGCTGCCTTCTTTTACAAACCTTGTCACCTACTCAGTTTTTCCCACATCTTAATTTCCACGTCTGTAAAATGAGGAGAAGGTGCCTATACCAGCACTCTAATTTTTTTTTATTGTACATAAAGGACTCTGGGTGAAAAGTTTTAAGTAACAGTGCTGATTCTGTTATAATTCTTGCATGGTTTGGGGAACAGGAGCTACCAAAGAGGCCAACTTGTCCTGGGGGGAGGCAAGAGGAGGAGCACTGAGCTGTAGAGACAAAAGCTGCATCCCCTGCCCTTACTCCCTCACCTACTTTACTGAGTACCACAGACATATCATAGAAGTCACAAGAGCACTCACTGATGGTTATTTGTCTTGCAATTTTTTAAAACAGAGCTCACCGTGTAGACCACAAGTGTTCTTTTTTGTGTGTGTGTGTGGTGTGTGTGTGTGGGGGGGGGGGGAGGGTTGTTTGTTTGTTTGCTTGGTTTTGTTTTTGTTTGTTTTGTTTTATAATAATGTAATATTCCCACGTACAGTTCTGCTGAACTCTAAGGATCTTTAATTTTTCTGCAAATTTGAAAGAGTGATTGAACACAGTGCTGGTGCCATAGCGGTTAGACTTCATATTACTATATATGTTCAGAAGAGATATTTAGAGAGGGAAGAGCAGGAAGCTATTTTTTACATCAGCACATTGAATTTCAGAATTTCTTAAATACAGCTCATCAGTACCATATATCCCTTGTTTGTAACCCATCTGCTAGCTGCATATGTCTGTTTTTCTGTAGCCTGAATTAGCACTTGGAGCATTGTTAAAATAGAGCATTCCTTGCAGGAAGGCTTGTTCTCCAGGGGTTAGCTGAACACCTCTCTACTACAGTTTCTGAGACTGCCAATCATGTTTCCTTTCTTTTTTTTTTTGTTTAGAACTTCCTTGTAACAATAAATTCAAAGACTTGGCATTTATTGGCACAAGGTTAGATGAATTTTGATGGAATTATTAATTATAATAATAATTCAACTGACGCTCATTAATCCTTTAACAGATTTTTATTGGTATTATGAAATATGCAGTATGATTTCTCTTCCTAGGGACAGTCCTTTCAGAATCTATAGTTACTCTTAAGCTGTAAACATTACATGCCTAAGATTTATTAAGCTTTTTAAGAATAAAATCCTGCAAATCCATTAATTTTTTTCCCTGAGGGAGAAAAAAGAAAAAAAAAATCATGCTAAGTCTCTTCAAGCAGAGTCGCAGCAGAAACTCTGTTCAAGCATTTCTTGTTCTCTCTGAAAAGGGATCTTTTTGAATTCTTTTGTGTCAGGGGCAAAAAAAGAGAAACTTTAGCTGGTTTACATTCTTTATATGCCTCATTAGAGAAATCTCTGACAAGTAAAAGGGGTCAGAGACTTGATGGTAACCCAGACAACCCATATTTATAACCTATTATCTACCAGATTGTTACTCATACTTTGCATAGTTTACAGTTTATTGACTTGCCAACTGACAAAGATTCCCCACAAATTTGGGGTCCTCTTCTTACAGGATGTAAGTGTCTGTGAACTTTCATCTTGTGCCTGGATGAATTTTACCCCCTTCCTTCAGCCTTCACCTCTTCATTTCAGTACTTTTGTTTTAGATGGAGTGAGGGACATGCCCTTTGCCACCTACAAGCCCTGTGAGCAAAGCTGCTGCTGCATCATGCATTCCACAGGATGCTCTCTCTCCTGCTTCCACTGGACTTCAGTAAAAAGAAGGAGATGCCAAATAGAAGAGAGGTAGAGTTATGAAAGAGTTAATGTCTTTGCCTCTACTTAGTTCTGCCAGTGTTTGCTCTCCTCAGTCTGCTTATGTTTAGAAGAGCAACTGATGCCCAATTAAAAAAGCAGAGATTTCAGTATTTGCCTCTTTAGTGCTCAGTGTTCCTTAAGATGTAATATATCAAATGCTTTGCATGACTTTAAGTTAGGTAAAGTCAAAATATTTTTCATGAACACATCTAACTAGATTAGAAAACTGCATCGCACTTGAGATCCTTATGTGGGTATTACCTTTTTTTGAAATTATCCCTATCTCAAATTTTATTAAACCATAGTGCATCCGCTGCCTCATAAAAGTACAAGCATCAGTAGCAACTTGTTTTATTTTTATGCATGTCGGACTGGGCACCTATTCACCTAAAATACTAATTAGTTGTGGGGAGGCAGATGATTTATGAATAATGCTATGAACATATTGTATGTTATAGTTCCTTCACATAGACTCTAACTTAATGGGATTCTTGCTAACCCAAGGCCTGACTTCAGAAATCTATTAAAGCATAAGCAATTCAACAACATGTTTCACAGCCCTTTTTTTCTTAGTCTTGATCAGAAGTACCATGGTTTGTTTGGTCTTGACCATCAATGGCACAGAATCAGGTTTGGATAAGCCCAAATGGACATTTCAGAACAACTCAACACAACCTGCTATTGTTGTTATTTCATAGAAATAAACAAGAGAAACTGGCTCACATGCAAAGATGAAAGAGCAGACATGCAGTTCATTCAAAGCACATAACAGTGTATGTCAAGAGAACTACATCAGTTCGTATCAGTTGAATACCAGGCCTAGTTTTTATGAGATGAAAGTGTGAGAAAGGAGATCAGTTAGGAAAACAGTTATTTTTATCAGGTTAACCTAGAAACTAAAAGAGAT
Organism: Aythya marila; assembly: GCF_965140915.1. Classification (NCBI taxonomy): domain Eukaryota; kingdom Metazoa; phylum Chordata; class Aves; order Anseriformes; family Anatidae; genus Aythya; species Aythya marila. The sequence continues at coordinate 175,278,459 of NC_139042.1, read as the reverse complement.
GAGGAGCAGGGCAAAAAAATAAGACAAAATAGTCATTCATTTTGAATTTCTGGAAGATGGTTTAAAAATATAACTTTCTACACTTTTAATAAAATACCTTCAGATGATTACAGAAAGCTACAACTAAGGAAAACAAACCATTTCATCAGAAGAACTCTATAGGACTTTCAGTACCAGCTTTTCAGTAATACCCATACACTTTCAATCTGTCAGCACAGAACCACGTCCACCTCCTGCCCAGTCAACTATCAAGGCCATAATTTGCTTTCTTTCTTTGTTTCACTAGAGACATCATATCAACAAAGCTCATGACCAGAAAAGATGCTCTAAAGATGATAGGTCCTACCCTCGTGATGTTATGTTATCATGATGATATCACAGAGTGTAGGGAAAAAATATAGGAGCCAAAAGTTTCTTTGCATTCTCTGTTCCAGAACAGCCAAAGGAGATTTTTCAAAGACTTTCTAGGAATTTCATATTTGACAGAGAACACATTAGGCCTGTCTGTCTGGAACAGTTACCCTGTATTAGTGAGGATATTTCTCCCTGTTAATCACCAGACACAAGTAGGTCACTACATTATGCTCTAACCAATACATCAGAAAACTGTACTAACAAAACAATGCAAAAGGTTGGCAAGAAAGCAACGTGGAGGTTCAAATTCATAGAATTACTGTTCTCACAAACCGAAAGCAAGACATTTGAAACTGAAGCAAGACAAAAGAAAAAAGACAATGAATCAATGTACTTTCCAAGTACTGGAAAGACAGGATCACCACCAACGTTCTGGGTTAGATGGTTCACAGGGGCACAGCTCAGTATTTGAATCATTGCCCTTAGGCACTATTTGCCTACAGAAGTTCAGGAGGTGAAGTTTAATAGCTTTCACCCTGAGCAACAGAAAAATTACCTTAAGCTCATGCAACTTACTGTGGCGATTTTAGCCTACTCCCTGCTAGTGCTTGTTCAAATCTCAAAAGTCATCTCATATTTTGAAAATATTAAAAAAAAAAAAAAAAAAGCAACTACAAGAAAAGGAGATATGAGATGACTGAAATACCAGTATGCCTTTTTAAGAAAATAACTCATAGTCATTTCTTGCTAACTTATCTTTGTGTTACCAAAAGATTATAAATGAAGATTCTTTTTATTCACAATGCATAATTGTAGTTCAGTGAAGGACTGCAAAATATGAAGGATATATCTCCAAATTCAGTATTAGGCTTCTGTATCAAGGTATTGGAAATTATCATGGTAACTTTTTTTTTTTTTTTTTTTTTTAATTATTAGCTGTTATATTGAATTAGCTGTTATATTGAAAAAAAAGATACAGAAATTGATGATATAGGATGCTTCCCATATCTGCTTCTCCTACAGTAAGTGAGCATTTAAAATGGAATAATACAGTGTAAGATTTAGCACCACTGAACACACTAGTTATACACATTACCTTGATAAACCAAGGATAGCTCAGAGAACATTATTCTTGCTTCTGTAATCAGTAACTCATATGCAAATAAACCATCTTTGAGAAGACCAAGACCGTGAGGCAGACCACTCATTACCCAGCCTGTGCAAGCTGGGTAATGACCTTATGTAACAAAGATGCAAGTTATAAAGGAAGATATTTCAGCATCCTCAGCAAAATCATTTCATTATTTTTAGCAGCTGGGTCCTGTCTCTTTCTGCTGAAATGGAGACTACAGAAAATATTAATTAAATGCAGGTGCATGCAGTAATTCAGAAGAGTTTTTACTTCAAAGTCAGCTCCTGCAAATAGAGAGTACAGTTAGATATTTGCTGTTGCAAGCCTAAGTTAAACCAATTAAAGAGGATACTGAGAATCCCATGTCTAAAGCTACATTTGAGCTATAGCTAGAAAGACTGAATTTCCCAACTCAATATGCCACATGCCCAAATTTCCATAGGGCAGGATGCCAGCAGATGTACCAAGAAAATGGGGAGTACAACAGATAACACAAGGATGAGAAATAGCAGTGACTGCCCAGGGCTAGGGAATGCACACTGCTAAGTCCAGCGATGTGGGGGACACATCAGCTGCAGCATCCCTCCTCACTCACCTCCTCCTACAGCAAGGGAAGGGTCTGGGCTATGTGGGGACCTGCCACTACCTCCTCAGCACAGCTGTGGTGCCAGTAGCAGCATGCAGCCCAGCATGCAAGCTGGATCTCAGCTGCTTGCAAGCCACAATTTGGATTCTTTGCATTTTGTCCTGGGTAATTTTTGTTTGTTTGTTTGTTTGTTTTTTGTTTTGGTTTGGTTTGCATCAAAGGAACAATTTTAAATAGCTTATGAACTTTGAAAATGACTTAACTTGAAATGCTAGACTTGATTGACTCTAAAAGTCCTGACTTTCAGAAGATGATGAATTCCCCATTCACTGCCCAGTGGGATCTGTTAAAATGTTTTACATCACAAATCAGGCTTAAGTGCTATTTGCTTTAAAAAAGTTTTATCCAGGTTCAGTAGATTAACTCAACATTTTCCTATTTCTGTGAGTCAAAGTCAGCACTTTAATGTTACTAAAGCACTGCCCACTGAAAGTATCCTCTAAGATATGGTCTTAAACCTGGCAGCCTTCCCAAAAAATGGAAGCCTGAATTCTCTGGCAAGCAAGCCAGGCAGGATGTGAAAACCAATGAACTGAGGAAGGCATCACCTCTTGCTATAGCTCTCACTCCGGACAGTCTACTTCTGCACTATCTTCATATTCACTCACCACTTTTATCTTGCTCCCCTCTTTTGCAAACCATCTGCTTTCTCTGGCTAGACTACAAACTGTTTAAAGGTACTATTATTACTTTAGGTTTATGCAGAATCTTGCACACTTGCACTGTAAATTTGAGCCTTTTAACATTCTTGTTGTAAACTCCAATCCTATGCTCAGTAATTTCAATTCTCATTTTAAAAATAAAACTGGGTGAAAAGCAGATTCCTTAGTTGTGAAAGTTTTGAGTACGATACTTCAGAGGTTACAGACAGTTTCTGTTAGACTGGGGCCAAGAATTTTTAAGTGTTGTGCCAAAAGTAATTCCAGTTCTTTTAGAATTGGTTCAATGCTCTGTGGGCTTCAAATGCCATTTGTGTCACAGTTTTAGCTTCAGAGCCTACCTGGCCACAAGCTTATTGTAGTTGGTTTAGCTGAACACCAATAATGAAGGGCTTAAATGGACACAATTATCTTAGGATGATGAAAGTACTAAAAAAAATTTATATATATATACATATATATATATATATATTCAAAATCAGTAACGTTAACAAGTTTTCTGGTTACTTTGACAATGTCTTCTATTCCAATACCAGTAAAACTATTTTCCCAACAACAAGGGTACCAGAATTATAAGAATTTCTCAAGCATTCGTTGAAACAGGAATAATAATAGTATTCAATAATCTGAAGCCTGCTATTATTATGGCCAGTGCACATGAACAAATTCATTTGGATTTGTTGAAAAGAGCAACAGTCACACATGCTAATTATTTAGCTTATACAGAAAGTGGCACAAAACTCTAGAGAGATCTGATCTGTAACAACTGTTTTGCCAAATCACTTGTCTGAGTCGTATTTTAGTATTTTGAACTACAAGCGTTAAGGGTAAAGTCATGAATACTTTTGCTACATCAGTCTTTTTGTTTCTCCATGAAATATTAACAACACTTTTTGTATTTTTGTTTGAGCTTTCCATACAGGAAAAAAATACATAGAAGAGCCAAATAATATATTTTTCCTTATATCTGGCTACTTCTGGTAAGAGACCTGATAAAAGACAGTGAGCTCATATATCTCACGCTGACCTTTTTTTTTTCATAAATCCACTTATATATTTAACTACACTGTCAGTAAAAATACCGGGTTAGTATCTGTAATAATATAGGGTTGAATAAATGTAGAGTCTGTAAGTTAAACTTTTTCTCAACAGATCCTTTCAAACACAACAGCTTTGTATGCCAGATTATTTTCAGCAGTTTGCCATGGCATAATAGCAGGGGGATATCATAGAATCATTTAGGTTGGAAAAGACCTCTAAGATATGATTCCTTTGATAACCAAAGAAAGTTTCTTATCAGGAAATGAAAGTTAGATCCAATCATCCATAAAGAAGCCATATACTTCCAAACAACTTGTTACAAAAACTACATCAAAACACTACTATAGTAGTGAAATTCTGCTATTTGATCTCCTCCATAAATAAAAGTGGTCCAAGGGAATACTCAAAGTACAAAATGAATGTGGGAACTCAAAAGAGAAGCTGACAAACAGCAAGAATGCAGTAATCTTAGACACATGGACTAGCATATATGCATATATAGTAGGAGAACAAACTCACTTTTAAAGTTCTATCATCAAATTAAAGGGGAGTTACCATAACATCAAGGCAACCTAACAAAGTTATCCTATAACTTTCTGAAATAAAGCAGTTTTCAAACACAGTTTAAGACAGCATTTAAAAATGTCTACTGAAGAATTCATAATTTTGCAATCAAACAAGACAGCGTTGTCAGGTATTTTGAAGTTTAACTGGCACAAATATTTTCAGATTCCCTTGGTGGTCTCAGCTGCAGAAGATAGTGCTCTACCAGGTTAACTACTGCTGTGTCTTGTAGAACTTGAAAATCTTTTAACACATATACAAGCCAACAAATGCACTCCCAGCATTAGTTATGCCTCAAATTACTTCCTTTGGGAAGAGAAATGGGATTTTTTTCCCAGATCTCATTTTTATGTTCTATTACCAATTTAAAAAAAAAAGCGTTGGAGGTCAGTGTATCTGCACACAATTCTTACATCTGCTTCCTTGTCCTTCTGATTCATTTCAATAGGGCATAGGCCACGATTAATCTAAAATGCTTGCAGGAAAAATTCTAAAGCCTTGCAACAGCTCTGTTAACTGTAAGGCACTTCACAGTGAATACCTCATCTCACACAAATAATATCTAACAGTACTAGCTGATCCTCATTCTTATGTTACTGAGGGAGCAGTGGTTCCTACTGACACCTTAGAAGCACCCACTCAGAAGCAAAAAATTCTCTGAAATGCAATGTCCATTACAGCACCTAGTTACAGAAAGCTTTGCTTCTCTTTGCCAAAGCTGCATTGTGTTTAGGAATCTGACATACCCTTTCCATGGCAGGTGACAGGTGAAAAGAATTACAGCTATGCCTCTAAAGACAAACAGGCTTCTGGTTACTAATCTACAGAAACTGGGAAGGCTGCTTGGTGTCCTGGGTGAATGGGCTTGCCCTAAGACCACATTTCAATTTCAGGATAATTTTGTCGGAAGATTTCTGACCTCTCCCATCAGAAGCAGGCTGTCTGCTTCCTAGTCACTGGTGCCCAGTCACTGCCCCTGCTTCTCTCCACTCTTTTGGAAGGCTCAGAGGAGCTGTGAGTCTCATTCCTCCAGGCCTGACTGAATTTCCATCTTGTACCTTTTAGCTTCCATGCCTACAGCTATAGCCAGTTCATCAGCTATTCACCCTAGCTGGTTCAAAAGGGTCTGATCTCTTATTGCAAGCCATTCCCAACTGCAGCTTTGACAGACGAATGGTGAAATAGTGTAACTCCCCAGCCAACAGCAAGGGCACCAAGGGAGCAGGCCAGGTCTTTGATAAATGGTAGAGAGCCTCATTAAAGACTTAGGGGAATGCTCTAGATACCAGCAATCCCAGCCATTTCAGCTGTGGTTTCTGCCTGTTCTGGGTCAATGGCGTGTCCTACAACACACAAGTCTGGCCCCATTGGCAAGAACTGAGCAGGGGCAACATCTTTCAGGCTTACAGTGACAATATATGTGCAGAGCTGGTGTTTGGAATGGACTTGGAAAAGGGTGAGGCACTCAACCAAGATGAACAAGAGGCAGCAATGTGCCCTTGTGGAAAAGAAGACCAAAGGCCTCCTTGGCTGTATTAGGAAGAACATTGCCAGCAGATCAAGGGGGTGATTCTTCTCCACTGTTTCATGCTGTCATGGTCATATCTGGAGAGCTGGGTCCAGTACTGAGCTCCCCGGCACAAAAGAGACATGGACATACTGTACAAAATCCAGTGAATAGTCTTGAAGATTATTTAGGGAGCAGAGCATCTGTCATACAAAGAGAGGCTGATAGAACTAGGATGGTCAGCCTGGAGAAAAAAACGTCTGAGGGGGATCTTATTGATACATCATGGTGCTGGGGTAGCCAGACATTTCTCAGTTATGTGCAGGAAAATGACTTGGGGAGGGTGGACATAAATTGTAATACAAGAAATCACATTTAAACATAATAAAAATTAAACTTTTATTTATTTGTCTGTTTGTTTATTGTGAGGGTGACTGAACACTGGAATTGGTTGCCCAGAGAGGCAACCCTGAAGATACTCAATATCCAACTGGACAAACCCAGGAGAAATTCACTTCATTTGACCCTGCTTTGAGCAAGTGGATTGGACATGGTCATCTCCAGAGACCCCTCCCAACCTCATCCTCACCACAGTTCTGAGAAATTAGTTAAACAGCTACTAATCACTCTTTTACAGAAGGGTGGAGTAAGAATTGGTGACTGTATTTTTTAGGTTATTGCTGCAGTGTGGATTCGATATCCTATTAATTGCTTCATGAGTTCAGCAGTTGATGATAATTTTTATAACACTACATGTTTTAGGTGAAAAATGCCAAGAATCTTCAATAAGCAGTTTTTAAATATGTGTGGCATAAACCAAAATAAGTAGTATGTGATTTAAAAATAGAGATGGCATCATTATATCAATCCTCCTCCCTACTTGTATGTGACTGCAACTAAAGATGTCTGCCTGAAAAAAAAAATTATAACACTTTTGGAGATAAAGTGACTGTTCAAAAAGGGAAGCTTCCAGCATAAATTATTCGTAGTGTGAACGTCTTGATCACTTCAAGCTTAACAAGAACTACCTTCATGAAACTCTGCCACATTCACTGGGAGTAAGTATGTGCTATCTGAAACTCAGGTTTTCCTTTATGGCTGCATGCTTCTAAGCACACAGTCTCAGAATGAACAAGGCATCTCTTCCACTTGTCACACTGAAGGTATTTCAGACTATGTATGTTTCAAAGCCACATGTAATTTGACTATAATCCCATTCCTGGACATTAATATCCAAATAAAGTGACCAGGCTTGTACCCTTTGGCTGACCACTTGCACAATTTATTTCACCAGTAAGAACAAATATGGTGCCCACTGGACCTCCACCAGGGGAGAGGGGCTTCTCTTTGTAAAATTGGCCTACAAAACTGGTTTGGTGCTACCAAACTGCCTCCAAATCATAGCAACAGTATCACTAGCTCTCATATATCAGGTCAAAACTAGCATACTAATCATATGTTAAATATTGAGATCAGGTGTTCAGAGCATACATGTATAGGACAATGCTTCTGGAGGCATTCTGCTATGCTGCCTGCCCTCCTGTAAGGTTGCTGTAGGGCAGGAAGGCCAGCAGTCTGGCTGCCCTTGAAGGGTAATCGAGCCTGACTGCACTGAAGGCGCAGAAGTTTCACTCTAGGCCAATATCTGAACTTTCTGATTTGGGAACAGACTGTACCTGGGCTCTCCTCTAAAGAAGGAATCAGAGACAGGACTTCCAGGCGACAATTCAGACAAGGAAGCTCACCCTTTGATAGTGGCTATTCATTTTGCCTGTACAGACTAAAACAAAGATGTTTCTAGTCTACATATTTCAGATAGATATAAAAAGCTGGAAAAGATGAATATGGGACTTGAAATGATACACATTATGTTTAGTTGATATCAGCAGAATGCAGCAAGGAGCATGTGAGACAAATATTACTAAAACAAAGTAACTGTTTTAATACTTCAGCATTATCTTAGCACATAAACTGTTCCAAAGAAAACACAACAGTTACACTGAAGAGACCTTGACATCCTGCACTACGCTATTTTCAGTCTGTGAAAGACTGAGAAATACCTGAAATCTTGCCATTTTGACATTTTTCTAGAAATAGATCAACAGTCAGAATACTGATTTTCACACAGCACCCCTCTTGCGCTCTGTGGTAATATATGTCCAGCTACAGCAGAACGAAAACAATCTCATTTCTCACCTCTCAAATGGACCAGATAATACAGAATTCAGATCAGTCTGTGTTTTTCATTAAACTGGACATGTTTACAAGTCAGATGAAAGCAATACTTGCTCAAATGACCTCCTTTCCTCTGCTTGGAAGATTTATTGAAGGCAATATAGAATGGCAACAATAGTCAATCATAGGTGGCAGACTGCCCTTTTATTAGGCATACTGAAGCCAATTAATCTAAGCGAGCTTTCTCTCTTTACCTCCTGAGGGCACGTACTGTTAGAATGCGTTTTAAAATTCTGCAGCAATAAATAAAGGTGCTGAAACTATTCATTTGAACTTTGAGAAATTATTTACAGGGACTGGAGATACTAAGTATTAACACTGTACTCTGCTGGGCAAAGTGCCTCCTGCTGTAATTTGACTAGATCCAAGATTTAAAAAATAAAGCTCTAAAACAAGGTTTTATTTGTACAGCCATCCTCAGGGACAACAAGAAGAGAAAGGAATGCCTGCAAGAGGAGGTAAAAGCAGCAGGAAATCTGCCTTACAATGAGTAAAGAATGCTGAATTAATCAAAGTCTTCAAATAAGGTTGCAAGGGAAGGTGGGCTAGCAAAGGAGGGACACGTTTACAGCAGAGAAGTAATCAGTTATTGGGACTTAAATCAGAAATGTCAAATTATCTGCCATTTATAGGAGATAGCAAAGATCATTTGAGGTGAAAAGCAAGTCTATAATATTCTTATTAATTACGAAACATCAAAACCCAAGACATCTTAATTCATGTTCTCATTTTTGCAGTCCATGTGTTTCTAATTAGAACTGCTGTAATGAGTTCACTTGGGAGGCATATAGGAAAAGTGAGTAACTTTTGAGCAGCAGCTTCCTCTTTTAGGGCACACAGTTAAAACTCCCCTTCGTTCTTGGATTACCTCAAGCATCCTTCTTGCATTACCTTCACCATAAATTCAATAATAATCTTACCAGTTTCACAGCTGGGGCCAGTGAAGCCTTGTGGGCAAGCACACACATTGGAAGCAATACAGGCTCCTCCATTCCTGCACCCATCTTTGCAAAATGCTGAAATAATAAAAGCATAGAAATTAACAAAGCTACACTCAGTATCTATGCAGGTGTCCACAGGGCTCTGGCAGACAGACAAAATGCAGTCCCTACAGCACCCAGCACAGAGGCTTCTTTCTCCTAAGGACAGAGGTCACTAAGGGATGGTTTATAGCCCCCCTGCCTCACTGGCCAGATGGGCTGACAAGCTACAGAAGAAGATTAGTGTAAGTCATCTGAAGATAACAGCCCACATACATACTTCTTCCCATGCACTGGGAATCAGTGAAGGGCAGCATATTCCCTTGGAACAGACTTCGTAGGGCAGTGCTGTTCTTCTGTGCTTCCCAAGTAAATGCCTGAGCACAACAGGCACAAATGAGCACTAAATCAGCTGACTACCCTCTTCCTTGATTCAGAGACTAGATTGAAACAATAAAAATAGCAATTTCTCTCAAGAGATTGTGAAGAACTCAAAAACATTTACCATTTACAGTTTGAAGTCAATCCCTGGATTTGTTTGTTGGCACACTGCAATCTGAGAAGCTGTGCTCATGTATTTAGGCATTTCAGCTTTCTCCAGATTTAGTTATAAATATGTGCATGCATTAAAGAGACTCCTCTGCTCACAGAGAAATGCAACTAGTTCTGATGCAAACCACAGCAGCTGTTTAATTGCTGATTGTATCTGCAATACAGAATGAGCAATGCTCTGGTCACAAGAACCTACAGAAAACTGAGGTGAGAGGAGGTGGACAACAATTATCACTAAGCTCTCCAAACTGTGGAAATCTGGGCACACTGTGCTTGCCTTCCATCTGTGACCAGCCACGGGATGAGGTCTTAAACCTCGTCTGAGAGTGGCCATAGGTGTTATGAATTTGAGCTTTCCAGGTCTCAGTTCTGAGGCACCAGTCTCATGGTGTGAGACCCCAGCATTGGGACATCTAAGCCTCCTGGTGCAAATTACCCAGAGCAGCAAGCACAGCACATGAAAAGCTGCCAGACCCCCAGAGACAAGAAGCACGTCCAGCTCCCTCTGAAAGACACAACCTAGCATCCAAGCTAGGGTTACAGAGAATGGGATACATAGGCTGTGAGCCTTCTCTTGAATCCTGCTTTTAATAGCAAAAAGGAGGGGAAGGATGCACTTCTACAGTGGGGCCAGGTAGCCCCTGAAATATTAGATCTGCATTCAGTGCCAAAATAGGGTTACGCATCTTGTCTTTGTCACCTTTTTGTAAGCTGACAGACTTTCACCTGTGAGCTGCACAGGCTGAGCAGCGGCTGTGGGTTTGAACTTTCCCCAGCTAACTTGCTTTTCCAGTTCCCCAGAGGAGGGAACACAGCACAAAAGGGTGCATTTGCTCTCTCTACCCATATGTTTCACTGGATGCAGGCGTGAAGGTGATTTACAAACTGCTCATTTATGTGAGGAATATTTAGAAGAGTCACACTGTGACTCAGGTGAAGGAAAAACTAGTGCTAAGATCATCAGTAGGCCTATCAATCAGATGGTTGCTTAGTCATGATAAAGCAGCAGCACAATTGCATCATTATCAATGTTAACTGAGGCCCCTTAGAGTCTGACACCTAAGACACCACGTGGATTAGTGCAATTTCAAGGTATGCTGTTGCTGCAGTTAGACTACCTCTCATGTCTGGCCAATTCCTCTACAACTGCACTACTTTTCTTGTTGGACATCCTGTGCTAGGAGTCTGAGGACTTCCAAGGATTTGGGTCCAAGTATCATCTCCTCTCACGTGAGATGCAACAGAAATAAAAGCAGCATTTCATCTCTGGAAAACCATTTTCCTAAAGCAGTAATATGACTTCTAATGTTTACCAGGGAGTGAGAGTGCTAGGAAACAGGGCACCACCTCATCTGTGGCAAAGGGTTTGTGCAAACATGTCTACCACTTTTCTCATTTGAAATAAAAAGACACAGCAAACCAAATAATTTTCACTTCACCCAAGCAATATATCAAGTGTGGACATTGTAGGTCTCAATGCCCAGCCTACCATTTTGTCTGTTTTCTTCAAGGTATACAAACAGATATGCATTAATCATGACAAAGCACCTCACCCAGTTCAAGGAAAGCTGAACCGCCAGGATTTCAGCAGCTTACCTTTACACACGGTACCATTTCCTGTGTAACCCAGCTTGCAGACACAGTTGTGCCCACCCACAGTGTTGAAACAGAGAGCATTTTCATCGCAGTTGTGCTGGTTTGTTATACATTCGTCATGCTCTGAAAAGTGAAACAAGAATGGGACACTTTTGAAGCTTCACACCACAAAAAAATGAAAGCCTTTTAGTAAGAGATTAACACAGTAGTAGTTAGTGATGACACAGCTATGTGCACATGTAACAATGGGATAAGCAGAGTACACAGTTTTAAGACATGCAACTATGCAAGGGCTGTGTTGGAGCATAACTCCACTTTCATTAATGGGAAGCAATCATCAATACATTTTCCATGTGGGCTACACGATTCTTGTAAATATTTGCCAAAGAGATGGCTAACATACTGCAAATCCAAATGCTAGTTCCAATGTATAATTTATTCACACAGGCTTATCCTATGCAGGATTCATAGGGTTTCCTGCAGAAAGCTGACTAATGGTGTGTGTCACGTGCTCCAAGCTGCAAAAAATATGGTTAGCAGAAAGCTGGACTTCAAAATGTAGCCTTTTTTTTTCTTTTGCTTCAGTGCATTCAAAGCTCTTTATTTTGGATGAGCTAAGTAACCTAGGAACAAAGGTCTGACTGCTCCTTAGAGTAAGGAACTTTGGTCACAGTGTGCTCTGAGATAGAAATCCTCAGTCTGGTGACACTCTGGGAAAATATCCCTTTGGGGAATAAATTCAAAATATGGACAATATGATTTTGTGTAAACTTTAAATGTACCGTTTAGCCTGAAACAAACAAGTATTTGGCAAGCATTTCCACTGGTGAATGTTTTAATATCTTAGTTTGTGATTTGTTTTAAATGGAAAATGCAATTTCAAAATGAGGTGCTCTAAAGTGTCATTTCCATATGTCACATGAAATGTTCTAATGTATTAAAAATGCATTTTCTTTTTTTAAATTAACAGCATTCATCTAAGCATAAATAACTTCAGACCCCCTGAAATTTTCTTTTCAGGAAAACTGTCTGTTTGGGGAACATACAGGTACGTAACTTGAGTCAGCACACATGGGCCAACTGCATGTGAGGTTTCCATAGCCATCGTTCTGTACAGGCTTTAGAAAAAAAATTTTAGTGCAGCTTATGGCAGTTCTGGATGTCTGACACAGGTCTTAAATCTGGAATTGGATGCTCTTTCTTCCCTAGTCTTGGCTGTTACACTGCTCTGAATCTTCCCCTTTATAAATAAAAGCTGAAGTCTGCACACACCCCACAGGGTTGTCAAGAAAATTAATTTGTTAACATTTGCAAATCACTATGGAAGAGTTCAGCTTGCTATTTCAATACTGGCCATAAACCACAGGAGTATAAAACTGGCAGAATGGCACATCCCTAGCTTATGACTAGATATAAATTGTCTTGTAGCAATGGCGAGTACCTGTTGTTTAAAAGAGGGAAAAATCACCAACATGAAAATATATTATTTTAAACACTGCACAGGTTTGTTGTGGTATTTTTGTTGTTTTGTGGTGGTTGTTGTTTGTGTTTTTTTTGTTTGTTTTTTGTTGTTTTTTTTTTAGCACTTGCAGGGGAAGCAGGCGATCAGGCCCAGTCAGCATGGCTTTATGAAAGGCAGGTCATGCCTGACGAACCTGATCTCCTTCTATGACAAAGTGACGCGCTGGGTGAACAAGGGAAAGGCTGTGGATGTGGTCTACCTTGACTTCAGCAAGGCTTTTGACACCGTCTCCCACAGCATTCTCCTCAAGAAACTGGCTGCTCTTGGCTTGGACTGGTGCACGCTTCGTTGGGTTAGAAACTGGCTGGATAGCCGGGCCCAAAGAGTTGTGGTGAATGGAGCCAAGTCCAGTTGGAGGCCAGTCACTAGTGGCGTCCCCCAGGGCTCGGTGCTGGGGCCGGTCCTCTTTAATATCTTCATCGATGATCTGGACAAGGGCATCGAGTGCACCCTCAGTAAGTTCGCAGATGACACCAAGTTAGGTGCGTGTGTCGATCTGCTTGAGGGTAGGAAAGCTCTGCAGGAGGATCTGGATAGGCTGCACCGATGGGCTGAGGTCAACTGCATGAAGTTCAACAAGGCCAAGTGCCGGGTCCTGCACCTGGGGCGCAATAACCCCAAGCAGAGCTACAGGCTGGGAGATGAGTGGTTGGAGAGCTGCCAGGCAGAGAAGGACCTGGAAGTGATGGTGGATAGTCAGCTGAATATGAGCCAGCAGTGCGCTCAGGTGGCCAAGAAGGCCAACGGCATCCCGGCTTGTATCAGGAACAGTGTGACCAGCAGGGCTAGGGAAGTGATCGTCCCCCTGTACTCAGCTCTGGTGAGGCCGCACCTCGAGTACTGTGTTCAGTTTTGGGCCCCTCGCTACAAGAAGGACATCGAGGTGCTTGAGCGGGTACAGAGAAGGGCAACGAAGCTGGTGAGGGGCCTGGAGAACAAGTCCTACGAGGAGCTGCTGAGGGAGCTGGGCTTGTTCAGCCTGGAGAAGAGGAGGCTCAGGGGCGACCTTATCACTCTTTATAAGTACCTCAAGGGAGGCTGTAGCGAGGTGGGGGTTGGTCTGTTCTCCCACGTGCCTGGTGACAGGACGAGGGGGAATGGGCTTAAGTTGAGCCAGGGGAGTTTTAGGTTAGATGTTAGGAAGAACTTCTTCACTGAAAGGGTTGTGAGGCACTGGAACAGGCTGCCCAGGGAAGTGGTGGAGTCACCATCCCTGGAAGTCTTCAAAAGACGTTTAGATGAAGAGCTTAGGGAAATGGTTTAGTGGGGACTGTTAGCGTTAGGTCAGAGGTTGGACTCGATGATCTTGAGGTCTCTTCCAACCTAGAAAATTCTGTGATTCTGTGATTCTGTTTTGTTTGTTTTGTTGTTGTTTTTCCATTTCTTTCTTTGTTTGCTTTGTTTTATTAAACCAACCTGTTCTCCCTCTTCTAGACAAGGTCTTGCACATCTCATACCGTCACCAACACTCTCATCAGCCCTCAGCATGGAGGCCCTGGCACTTACTAGGCCAAGTCCCTTACTGGATGCAGCCAAGCACAGGCTGCAGGCCTCTGCCCTGAAGCATGAGATTTAATTACTTTGCTCTCAGCGTGAATATCTGAAACTGTTATTGTTCACCGAATGATCCGGCACCTCAAAATCCAGTTACAATATTTGACTCCAACCTCCTACCACACTAAAATCTCTCATGCTGGCTGAAGCAGTATGTATGCTAGATCAGGCTACAAAATAAAAGAAAGGGAAGTCATGACCATGCAAATGAGGTTAAAAGTATTTTCTATACCATAATAATATTCTGTTTTTCTAAGTTTGTGTTAATATTATGATATTATTTAAATATGGTGTGCTATTCAATAACATGTATATGTATACAAATATATATCATTTTCTCATTTTTAAAGGTTTTATATACCATACAACAGGAAAATATGGAAATCTGAGAAACATTATACACTCAGCAGGCCAAAATATCTTGCAAAGCCATTATTTTCAAATCTCAGGAGGCAGGGTACATACAGCAATACATCACACTGGTAAACTCAGCTCAAATCACTGCGTTTGGCAAATTAAATATCATGCTCAATGAGAAACTGCTACCATCCACCCCATGCCTTGGGGATGCAGCAGCATCCCCAGCATGCACAACAGCTCTTTACTATGGGTAAGAGCTTATTAGAGAAAAGCAGCTGGAGGCAGACTGACACCCAGAGGAGCAGCTGTAAGGGCATACCCAAGCACAGCTCTGAAAGCCCACAAGAGACCCAAAGGCAGGGGGAAGCTGTGGCTGCCTTGCCAAGTGAACTTTCTGTCGGTGTTCCAGTACAGATATGGATAACTCCATCTTGCAGTGCTGGGGGTTTAAAGACCATTTGCACAGATGTATGACCTTTGTAGGAAAAAGAATACTCATCCTTAAATGCACCTTCCAAACATTTACTCTCCAGGCTAAGAAAACCTACTGAGTCTTTTAAGATGGACTTGCTTAAAGCATACATTACCAATAAAATTAATGGTCCATTAGCTAAATAAGAAAGCTTGGATTCAAAGATAACTTGCTTGGTTTCCTACTTTTGCTGTAAGAAACTCCAGTACTTCACATCCTCCTGTAAGAAAGCTTTTGTAGTATGTCTGCTGACAATTCAGGAAGAGGATCCGGTTCTCAGCCACAGAAATAGAAGTGCGGGCTCTTTTGATACAGTTTGGGTTATGTGTTCAGTCTTGAGGTCTATTTTTCTTTTAAACAAAATACTAGCATTTAACAACAATAACAAAAAAAAGTGTGGCCCTGATAAATGATTTTTGGATTGAAGATTACATGTCACTAGTTAGGGGGAAAATGCCCCAGAGTAACAAGAAAATTTGTGATTCTATTAAAGGAAAAGACAGTTTAAAATTATATGAATAGAAAAAAAAAATCAGCAAAAAAGAATCAGGGTGTTCTACCTTCCACCTAGATGTTGGCTTGTGTTCGATAACACAGTTTAAACCATTTAAACATAGTACTTCTTCATATTCCTTCCATACTTCTTCATACTTGCTTAATATACATGTATATTGAGTGGCACCTCAGAGAGCAATCAGGCTGCATTGCATGATTGTCTCTGATACGGACTGATGGTTAAAATACAGAGGAAAAATTCCTGCACATAGCGCTTCTTAAGACATTCACTCTTCTAATGTATGGCACACCATCCAAAGCAGTTTTGACAAGACCATCAGAAACAGCTTTAGCCAGAATTCTCTATTAATAACAAGGTATGACTCTCCAGCTTTATTAAAAGTATAAATATTTGATTGTAATAAAAAGGGTGGTGCTCTGTTGATAATTCTTTATTAATTCATGTCCATCACTTTTTTTTTTTTTTTTTACTGAAACATCCAGGAAGTTATCTTAAATAGAGAGGACATTGAGGAAACTGAGTTCAGAAATCTCAAATGCCAATCCATGAACTGTAGAGGATAAAACTGTGCATTACAAAGAAGCTAGAAAACAATTCCTAAAATAATCATTTGAAGAGAACTGTGAATATGGATTCTTCTACTTTTTGAAGTTCAAAAGTAAATAGAATCATTATTTGCATTATTTAGAAATGCCAGTATTGCCCAGATATATTTCTTATGCTCTAAGAAGAAGCAGTGAGGCCATTTATTTCAAGCATCTTTGGAAATTACGTGAAACACATTTAACAAATGTCCCATACTTATTTCAGTGCACATCATAATGATGATGGAGACAGGACCGTATAAGAGTATTACAGAGGAAAGGAAATAAAAATTACTTTTCCAGAGAGATTTAAATGATCAACACACCCAAATTTACATAAACGTTCAATAAAGACCAAAAGCACTAGTTTCAGTGATTATTTCTAAAGCTGTATTATCTAATATATCCAAAATCCATTTTGTACTGGCTAGAAATCTATGCTCAACAGTGCTAAAATTCATAACATTTCTGTTCTGAGAATCAACTTAAGTTTTAAATGCAGTATTTATATTGACTAAATTATGTCTAAAATGAGCTCTTTCTAGATACAAAATATTTTTCAGCTCCATCATTTGTTATGCTCCACAGTAATAATAACAACACTAAGTGCACATGAAAGCTCCATTAAAAAAAAAACATAGAATGTTCATTATGACACAGACAAGTTAGAGTTGCAAAATATATTTAACAATGTAATTAATTCAATTATGTGCATTTGACTGTGCATCAAACACGTTACACACACACACACGTACTATTATTTCACAATACTGTGTGGTTTGCTGTACAAAAACTTTATAAGATTATTGAGGGCGAATAACAGCATTCTCAGGAGATAGTACAGACCCATTAGACCTTATTAAGTACAACAGAGCAATGGCAACTAGAGGGGGTTCGTTTTACTAATTTTATTAGCCGTGCAGAGATTTTTGCAGAACTCAGTAAAAGTTAACACACTGTCTATGAGGTGTGTCATCTATCTCCTCCTCCTCTCATTTTCCTAGTGCTGTGCAACATCAGCCCCTATTCTTCCTACCGTGTATTTCATTATTAAAAATAAACAGAAGATCTATATAGCATTTCCCACTTGTGTACTGCAAGCCCCTACCAACTTTGCAATATTTATCTTGTGCATCCAAATTCTGCAAACATCTAAGAAAAAAAAAAAAAAAAAAAAAAAAAAAAAAAAAAAAAGAACAAATAGAATCCAATCCAACAGCAAAAACAAATTTTGACTGAGCTGCATCACGTACTTATGGGTAAAGAATATTATGCTGTCAGTTTTCCCAAACCATTCATTACTAACATTGGAAAGTAAGAGATCACTTTTGAGGCACAGAAGTGCATAAAATTTCTGAATTCTTGAGCTCCAGTTACATTTGTCACCTGTCTTACTCCCATTGATTCAGTATAAATCTATAGATAGACATGTGGTGACCAGCTAACAATCTGATGTGGCAGTGACAGTGACAAGAGATAAGAGATGCTTAAATTATCAACACTTAATACATTTAAATGCCCACTTACAGTTTATCTTAATTACAAGCTTCTTTTCCTCATATAGTTCATGTACAAGACAAAAATTAGTATTAATTATATAGGCAGTTTGGAAGACTTATTCCATTAAGATCATTAGAGAAATGACAGATGGTTAATTTCTTTAAAGAGTTCGTGTTAGATAGTTTAAACTCTAATTAGCAGGGTTACTTGTTTCCGTATATGCACACTATTTTCAAGGAGCAAATGCTGTAAAATTATTGATGACTATGCTACCATTTCTCTATATTTAAGTTACATTTTTGTATTGATACTACCCAATTCAAATATTCCCCAGTTCATTTTTCTGCACGTACTCCCTAATTCAAATGCAAAGTGGAATCCATGCTTTAACCACTCATGGTTGCCATCACAGTCTATACCCTTATTTAACACTGAAGTCATTAATCATTAATTAATGACCACCAGCAGCTGTCCTGTGTTCAAAGCTGAAGCTGGGGATATGAAAATCCAGGTCGCCCTACAATAGTCTATTCATTGCTAATCTTGTTAATTGATTGATTTTCACCTTCATCCACTCCCATATTTCCATCCTGTTCTTGGTCCTCATTTTCTAATTCTCTCTTCAGAAAGAAAACAGCTCTTTTTATAAACCTATATCAAGAACTTTCCTATTTTTTTCCCCCTCAATTATGTTTATAATAAAAATAGATCTGGGATGTGCATGTTCTATTTTCAAGGTCTGTTTAGAGACAATCCTGCTTTCTGAAATGCTGTTTCTGTCTGTAATTACTTAGTCCATTGTTGTTCTTCAGGGAGAACAGCTGCCATCATCTCATCCAGATGTCTACTTCTCTCTTTTATATATTAGCTTATTCACTTATTCTATATTTGGTGTTAAGATGATAAAAAGGGAAAGCAAGAAAACTATAACAAAAGCTTAGGAAGAAAGTCAAACTGAGGATACTGTCAAAATCCAGTGTTCCTTTTCTTATTCATTATAAGAAAGCTCTGGGACTGCATACTATTTATACAGTAAAGGGGAACCTATATTATTGGCCATTATTGGCAAAGGATTAAAAGCAGCTGCAAAACACTCGAAGAGAGGGCAAAAGCATGGGCCCACACTCCTTGCTTCTCTCTGTGAGGTGAGGAGTGCTTTGGAGAAAGCTCTGCGTATGCTGTACCTCTGAGGAGACTAGAGACAGGCAGGGATGGAACTGGCATTTTGGTGTTGCACATGTACAGCTTGAATTCTTTCAGTTTAAGCGAAGTCAGACCTTTCCTATTCCAGTTTAATAACCATAACTGTGGGACACCGATTTACCTAAAAACAGTTCTGCATCAAGGTCCCAAATACTGATGATTCTGGAGGCTTATCACAACTGAAAGGATTAGCCAAACTATACTGTGTTGCTGAATTTGTTTTGCACGCTCCTGTGACTGTGTGAATAATTTATTATATATTTAGCTACCATATTCTTAAAAAAAAAAAAAAAAAAAAAAAAAAAAAAAGAGAGAAATACTGCATATTTACATGCAAATATAACTTCAAAAAATATGTGACATTCTAATCCGAGTAAAAATTAGTTGTTTTTTTTTTTGAAAACATATTTTAAGACAAAATTCAATTTTACATATTATTTCACAACAGACTCATCTAGCAAAACTATTTCACACACCAAATCCTGCAAGAGGCATATATATGGGTTTTTTTATTCTTCCACTTGGACTTTAAGACTTTCTTCTTTACAGAATGTTATCAAATTGATCTTTGAATAAAATCTCTTCTTTAGATTTTGGTTATTCCTGTTCTGGGTATTCCTCCTAGACTGACAAAATGTTTTAACTCCAACAGCAATAAATGCTGTAACTCCAAACTCTGTAAGTCCAATAATACTTTTTTATGGCTTTAAGAAGGGTACACATTTCCCCCAGAATTTAACTCGAAAAGCCCAACACACAGCTTGAACATTGACCAGTCCTTCCTTCCTGTGATATCTGTTCATCACAAAATCAGTGCTAAAATCTCCTTGAACACAGGGAAGACAAAGTTATTCTCAGTCCCAGCCACAATAGGTAAGCTGATGGCTAAAATACATATTTTCAGGCAGGACTACCATTACTTTCTCCACAGCTCTTGAACAAATTTTTTAAACCTTTTTTAAACCCACTTACGTTTCTTCGACCTCAGAATGTGTATTATAATCATGATTTCCAGTTTCATGGAACAAGATATATTTTTGCAAAATACCCACATTCTCATGGAGGGTTCTATTGTACAATTAATCAGTATTACTTCACATAACATCTTATAATTTTTTACACTTTTCAACCAGTCAGGCAGAGGAAATATATTGAAGAATATTTAGTATGACTGCTAAAGTAAAGTAAGCTTTAATTTATTTCCAGTTTCCTCAATGTCTGCCATTTTCTGTATTCTTCCTTGAACACAAAATTTTAAGGGAAGGATTTTCTAAAGCACTTAGCATAGGCCTGTTTCCCCTAAAGGAAAATCTGTAACTCCCACTGATTTCAATGGTAGGACTGTAATGCAAATGCAGAATAACTGAAAACCCCACTTTAAGAGATTTTAGTCTAGACATAAGGTCTGCGACCTTGTCAGAGACTTCTTTTTTTGCCTTAATTCAAACTGATCTCTTAATATATTGTCTCTTATCATTGACATTTAAAAATAAGGTTTCTATGTTTTAAAAGAGATTTCATCATTTAGTTTTTCTCTCTTTATTTATTTATTAGATGTGTTATTTGGTCCTAGGTAGTTGTTTGTTTGTTTGTTTTTGTGTTTGTTTTTTTTTTTTAATTTCAACTTGTATTGTGCACTAAATCTCTCAGGTACTTATGATAAACTGATGCTTTCAAAATCTTCTATTATATTGTCAAAAGTGACAATGATAGTGAATTCTGCATCTACAGTAGTGCTCCCTATTTTATTGGTAGTAGAATAGCCAGACTGGAGCTGTAAATATCCTACTCAGACAAGTGAAAAATATTTATTTTACTTCTCTTAATGACAACACTTTTAATTTACTGTTTCCTTACTAAAAGTAAGGAATGTTATACAAGTCTGCCACAAGCAACAGATACTTGTATTGGATACTTGGCCTCCATCCTATACATATTTCTGCTACACAAAGAAAGCGGGAAGTGGCTGGCTCTCAGACTGCTGCTGAAACACATAACTTGCTACCTCTTCTCAGATTACTCTGGTTAACAATTCATTTCTACAATCAGAGGGCTCCATAGAAACACTTCTGAACAAAACATATTTTTTTTCAGCATGGAGACAACGGAAGGATGGATATACCACGGGACAGAAGAAAGGTGTCTAAAACCAATCAAGTACTGTCCAAAGTTGGTCTGATAAACTAAAACTTTAGTACAAACTCTCTGGAGACATCTACTCTTTTTGGGACATCACCATGATGTGAATTTGTCAACAGATTTTGCAGGGGGATCATAGGGAATTTACAGTTACAATATAGCTATTATTGTGGACAGTGCTTGTGAGGTGAAGAAAATGGAACACACTACAGTAGTGGATGAATTGCTGCTGTTGCATTGCTCCTGATTTATTTATTTTTTTCCTCAGGAATCTGGAGCAACTTATCTAACCATAAATATAAGGGAAAAAAAATGTGTTTGTTTTTTTTTTCCTGTCCTCTTATACAGCAGAGAGATTTCTTAATGCATGAGATACTTCACTTTATTTCCCTGGAGGTACTGTGGCACAAGCACTCGGATGACTCACTGGATGTCAAGCAGGACAGTGCTATTTTTGATAAGGTAACTGTAGTGTTTGTGGCTCTCAATGGGGAGAGTAAACCTTCCTTCAGTGTTGCTCACCTAATTGAGGAAAGGGTTCTCTACTTGAAAACAGGGACAAAAATGTGCTATAACAGTGGTATAGCAGAACGATACTGATGCTTTGCTCTCAGGTCAGCCTTGACACTGTCTCTAGTGATGCTCCTGATTTTCCCTAAGGCAGATCCTTCTTGGTAGTTTACAGAGATACACCAAAACAGCGTAACAAATGCATCATCACAACCACTGCACCTAAGTTGCTTTCCCTGGAAACAAATTGGTTGCTAGTGCCAACCAGCCTTACAGATCATTATTTCTGTATTTTTTTATATATTTATAAATATTTGCATAGGCACATGTTAACAAAATTTATGTATCTGAAAAATTCTGCCATCAAATCTGCTATCATATTTAAGAACACCATTAATTGCTTTAATAAGCAGAAACAAAATGACAATATACCTTCATTGCTGTTTAGGTCTAAAGTATCCAAAATATGAATTAAAAATCAAACCACAGAGTTAAGGAAAAAAGCAAGCCTTGACATGATATTTAATTTTCCTAATACTACAGTCATCCTACCTCCTTTACACATTTCCCATTTGAACAAGTTAGAATTAAAGTTGAGATTCTGTGAACAACTTCAAATTAATGTGAAACCCACTCCCTGAAAAGTGCACTAAGCTAATAGTACACCTTGGCTACTCATAGCAGACTGGAATGTGCAGACAAAAATCAACCACATTCTCTACTTACTTCCCAAACATTAAAATACTGTATACAGAAGTTAAGTTGAATTTTACATTTCCACCTTCAAAGAACTAGGAACAAAGTACTCAATTGTTCTACACCCCAAACTTATGCAAAACACTGAAAAATATTTAAAAGGTATTATTCTTGATGGACATCCTACCCTTTCAGAAATCAGTCCTCTTCTGAAAAGAACTGACCATTTTATGCCCACTCTGAAAAGTGTGAAGCGTTCTTTTTTTTTTTTTTTTTTCTAAATGCACTAACACTGAAAGATTCGATAGTTTTCCAAACCCCGAACATCAAAGTTAACACTGTGTGACAGCTGATATGTTCCAAAGTCATCATATTTAGTGGTCTGTAACAGGGTAAATGACACAATTACTTGCTGTAATTACCATTGCTGACAATATATTTTCCCTGATGATTGGTCTATGTGACTCAGAGCTGCTTATCTTTGTCAGTCCAGTCCAAATCTCCATTTCCATGTGACTTGGACATTAACTTTGCAGGTATTTACAAATTAGTTCCAATATCTGCCAAGACAGATATTTGGGATAGTATAAATTCATAATTTATTGCATGGTTAGGCAGTCCACCACTTTATAACATCATTTAAATTTGAAAATAAGCATGTATAATGAAATATGGTTTCCCATTTAAATCAAATGGTCATTTCTTTTATTAATATTTTGGAAGGGAAACATGCTGAAACAAGTAAACAAAACAAAGGAATAAAATGCCAATAAGTACATTGAGATTTTCACAAAACTCTCATTCCCAAAGTAAAGCATGAGTTTAAATTAAAAATAACAATAATAAATAAAATAAAATAAAATAAAATAAAATAAAATAAAATAAAATAAAATAAAATAAAATAAAATAAAATAAAATAAAATAAAATAAAATAAAATAAAATAAAATAAAATAAATAACATAAAATAACATAAAATAAAATAAAATAAAATAAAATAAAATAAAATAAAATAAAATAAAATAAAATACTTAATTCTCATTGCCTTCCCACCTTCCCATAATGATTTTAAGGAATACCTACAGAAGACGTTGGCGACTTTTTACTTAAAACACTGTGAGTTACAGGCTTACCAAACTAGCTGACTGCAAGTGTTTCCATGGAATACCATACACTTTTAAAATATAAAATAGACACAATTCCCTTTTTTTGTTTGTTTGTTTGTTTATTTTCCTAATCATATTATGATGATGTGTAAAAATAATGGCATATAAGGACAGTAGGAAACAGAAGCAGGCTTTTTGAAATGGTTTGGAAGCTTGTCAGAAAAAAAAAAAAAAATCTACTCCTACAAAAACTCCTACAAAATCTCCAGGTTGGACAGATTCCTATTTGATTGCTAAGCTTGTTGACAGAGCTCTCAGTTCTCAAGAGAAACATCAAGATTTTCAATATTTTTTTTTACTGATTTGATGGGGGATGGCAACAATTTTTGCACATCCATCTGAATAAATTGTATAGAGCACTGACTTCAGGAAAGCTGGTTAACATTTCTGAAATAATTTCTGGTTTAAGTTTTCTAGTTTTCCAGTTCATACTTAAAGATGCCTCAAAACCACTAGCATAATAATAATTAAAGAAAAAAAAAAAAAAAAAGACATCATAAGAATAATTCTGTATATTGAGAATGCCCTCTGAAATAATATCAAGAACCTTTTAGAGATGCATTATTTTAAAAACAGTGCCTCACAATATGGATCTACAAAAAAAAAAAAAGTAAAATTTCACCCAAGAACCTTAGTATTATGTTGTACAGGAGCACAGCATAAACAGCGATGCTCCCTTTTGTATTAACATGGCTTTTCAAATTAATTGTAATGATTTGGCCAGTCTTCTTCAGGGCAGTGCCAGAGCAAAACCCTGAGGATGGGTCCCAATGTATTTTCTTAGTAAGTAGTATTTGTTCCTTCCTGTTGACCTACTCTTTCTGACTGCTGCGGGGAGGTCCTGCCATCACCTCTCTGCTCATTTGGGTGGACTGGCAAACACAGAGCAAATTCTGGAACTGAAACAAGCTTAGACAGAAAAAGAAGAGCAGAAAAAACACCAATTTAGCTTTCATGGTACGCCTTCGTGCAGGAACAGCTACCGTCTGGCTGCAAATTTCTACATGCAACAAAAGTAATATGCAGAACTAAAAATATAAGCCTTTCTTTGGGATTACACAGAAGAACACTGACACCAGATGAGTCAGTGAAGTGAATAAACCCAACATGTTTACTTTGTGCACCAAGACATTTCAGGGTTGATTTCATCATAATTCTGATTGCAAAGAAGGACTAGCAAGTACACAGCTCGTGCTGTGGTTGAGAAGTTTGTACCACATAGGCTTCTACTCAAGCACATAGCTGAAAGAACAAGAAAGGCTATTTCTAAATTCTTTTGGCTGTAGCAGTGAACTTCTAATCTGAAGAAGTTTGATGCAGCAAAGTAGATCTGTTCTTGTAAGTCAAAAATCATCAGTCTAAGAGACTGATAAAAGTGAGTATCATTGATAAAAAATTTATCCCAGCAACAAACTTAGGCAGGGTTTGTAACAGATGATGACAAATACTAAGTCACAGTGACTTCCAGTGTTGACTGATAGTATAAAACATGAGTTAAGGAAATGGTTTGCCATTTAGCATAGAGCAGACTGATCTTTGAAAGATTTCATGAAATAATATAGGACACATAAGTTGGAGTTGCTGACTACTGGATATGCCATTTAGCATGCAGTGAAAATTAAATTATAAAGAATTAAGTTTCCATTCTCACAGGTTATCTGAACAGAAATAATTCAGGGGTTCCTTCCTCTCCACATAAGAAGTTTCCATATTCTATTAAAAGAAAAAAAAACTTTCAGATACTATATTAAAAAATAAAAAATGTTATGTCTCCTTTTATAAGTCTTGACAGACAATTACCCCCCTGCCTTTTCTAACAACTGTGTTACCTTAAGGTCAGAAATACTTTTCAACAATGGAAAGCCAACAGACCAACAGGTCCAGCAGTAGTCATTTACTGCCAGATGTGTCTAATACCCTCAAAACATGGTGTAATTTATATCATGGCCATAGTGTCTTTGATTTTTATTGTGAATTTGTAGAAAAATGCTGACATCAATATAGCATGACCACATAACCTTAAATAATTCCACTGTTCCTTTTTAAAAGCTGTCTTGCTTCATACAAGAGCTCCCATCTCTCACTGACCTTGGCTAGAGTTCCTCTGAGAGCAGGCTAAGCTCTCCCAGCATGAGATGATCACCAGCTGGCTCAGACATGATAGATATGAGCTATCTAACTTCCTTGACTTATGCCTCACTCCTTGAGACAGCAGCAGGTTCCCATCTCCTGAGACAAAAAGATCTTTGCAACTTCAAAGAAACTACCCTCAAGGTTACCTACCATGTTCCTTTATCTTTGCAGTTCCCTTATCTTTCACAGTCTGTGATCATCCATAGAAAGATGGATAATTTCTGTAAAAGAATTAATCATCCAATACTGAAAATCACACATTCATGTATTTGTCAAGTGAATACATTTGCTTTTTATCAACCCACACTGTATTCTACCAAAGACCCTTTAAAATGTGTTGGGTTTTGATCAGCAAAGAAATCAATCCTGCTGGAATCGCACAGCCAGATTAACAGTTGTTATGAACTGGATTGGTAACCAGGAGGAAATGGGGCTCTTCTCTTTAAAAAAAAAAAAAAAAAAAAAAAAAAAAACTTCTTAAAAAAATAAATAAATAAATAAAAGTCTGGTTCCAGATTAAAACAGCCTCTAAACTAAGTTGTCAATGATAACTTGATCCAATCCAAATAAAGCATAAGTGAGTTCCTTTGTATATGATACAGCAGATATATAAAAATTACTTGTGTTGTTATCTAAGTAATGCAGTAGCATAGCAACAAGCTCTGTCTGAATGATCATTCCTCTATTAGCTTTGTGAGTTATCTTACAGCTAGAAAGCGGATATTGTACAACACAGGAGAGAATTTATCCTGAAAGAGGATTGAGAGGCTGAGGATTGTAGGCTGACATGCTATAAAGCAGAATGTAAACTGTGCCAAGTAAAGGAAATCAGAATCAAATGGGTTTTGAGTTGGAACTGCCTTGTGCTTACAAGCTAGCAGCCAGGGCATTTATTACTAACAGCAACCATGACAGTATAGCTAGACACCATCACCGCAGTGGGTTTTGGATTACACTGTTTGATAATGCATGTGTGTTCATGCTTCTTTTATTCATATAATTGGGAGATAGGTGCGTGTGTGGTGGGAAAATCGCCGAAATCGGAGATAGAAGAGACAGATGGTTCATCTTGCCCACATCATTACAAATCCAGAGCTCCTAATCACATTTTCTCTGGTGGTTTGCTGACTAAAACATTTCCTTACTCAAGCCACTGAATGTCACTACATTGATGTTATAACAAGCCCCTGTCAGTATTATTGCTCTATCCCTTGCATCGTACTGTATAATTATTCTCAGCCTTGACTTAAGTAGAGTCAACGAACTCAGCTGTAGTGCTGGAGAACTTGAGGAAAACTTGAAATATTGCTGTTTGTATCAAAATGAGTCAAGGGAAAAAAACAAGAAGAAATTACCTTTTAATTTCACAATGCCTTATATTACTATATTTTCAAATAAAAATGTTGGTATGCTATATTATTAATCTGAGGTCACAGATTTTTTCTGAAGCTTCTTCGCAGCAGTGAGAGGTAAAGTGTATACAGCAGTGCTGAATAAAGTTGCATCTTGTAGGCGTATTTAGTCGCTTATTAAAACGTGGCCTCATTTACTGATGTACTAAGCACTATCAGCTCTCATTATCTCTGCGATGACTTGTGGATGCTCTTGTGTGTCTGAAAAAGTAGGTCAATTTTATACTGTTAATTAACAAGAGATGAGTGTGCAGCTTTAAACACAGAAGCTGGATGACTTAATTCAAGTCTGGATTACATCAGTCTTATAGTTGCATTCATCCCTGGCAATTATACCAATCTTAGAAGAAGGAGTTGCAGGTGCTAAAACATAGCCCACATTCCTCATATGTAAACTAGATTTTATTTTTCATTGTAACTAAGGAGAGGCATTCCTTTCAGTCTCCCAGAACTGATTTGTGGTTACGGAAATGTACAGCTAGAACAAAAATAACTAAAAATACATGATATTGTAAAATACCCACGCTTCACAACTAATTGGAGTTTATCTTCTACCAACACATACTGTTACAAATCCAATTCCAGCCACACAACAGAATCCTTTGTGGACATTTTCATTAATATCTGGAAGAAAAGTTTTGGCAGTCCAACAAAACATTTTCTCAAGTATCCCTGCATTGCTTCTGCTGTATAATGCAGGAAAAGGTGTGATTTCTCTCACTGTTGATGTCCCAAGCAATCGATGGAGGCAGATGCAAGTTTATGAGCTTCAGTTTCTAGATTCCAAGAGGAATCATTTATCTGAAGTGTGTCAGAGTACCAAGGTAAAAAAATAAATAAATAAAAATAGCACGTGACTGTATTTGCCCCTCAGAAAAAGCTGTATTTTGCAAGAAGCAGAAACTGAGCAGACAGCCAAACCTCTACCAATTTAGGAATCTGAATGATAGTGTTTGACCTGAGTTATTTCAACCAAATCACAGGCCCCTGTTGGTTTTAACAGAGGGAGCATCTGCACTCAAGTGATAATGATGGATACCATCATTATATCATATCACCTATCTCCATTTTCTCATAAGTGTTTTCAGAAGACTTACATTGTAACAAAACATTAATGCAAAAAAAGAAAGCAAGACACAACCTTTGTACGCTATACAAAAAAAAAAAAAAAAAAAAAAAAAAGTCTTGTTTATTTCCTGCCTAAAAGGATATTGAAAACTGGGCATTTGCACATATAAAGCACATTTTGTATGAGAAGTACAAAACTAATACAGAGATTTCAAAAAAGAAAGGTAGAAGAGAAGCCTCTAAAGGTAACTCCCATTTCTGCTGAGGACTATAACTGTATCTTTAATACTTGTGTTCAAAAGCTGTGGAAGAAGTTTGGCAGTTCTGAAAGAAAACATCTCCCACCTGCTGGAGATCATCATTAGCTTGTATCACTGCTTAGCAAAATAATAAACCAACAGGTATCTTTCCTAAGTGGGGACATCACCAGAGCTGCTGTGTAACCTACAGAAAATCTCTCCCTCTCCAAAGCAGGCAGCGTCAATCTCTGGGAGCAGTAAGGACTATGTCTCCTTACCAACCTTACTAATGAAACACAACCGTGCATCAAAAACATTCCTAGTGACATAAAATATTAACTTCCCTACAACTTCAAAAGACTATCCACTGGCATTGACTGTAAGCCAGGCAAATACACTGTTTTTTATAAGACACAGCTATCTACAAGAATGGATCCAAACAGGAGGGCTTAGGAGGGGCACAGGTTTTATTACTGCAGGCAAAGCAAATGTAAAATAAATCACAACGGTGTGGCCAGTCAGAAAGCTGGAGTGACAAAACAGTAATGGCTGCATGGGGAAAAATAGCGTGAAATAGGTGAGATAGTATTAGATGCATGAGCACTGAGCAGGCTAAACGTGACAGTCCCTTGTCTATACATTATGACCCGGTGCCTTTGCTTCAAAGACATCTCACAGTATCATTAAAGAGCAGAGTACGTGGGTGAGATATAACAACAAACGTGGAAAAATGATGCACAGTGGTACAGGCCCTTCCCTCCCACTTTCCCCTTCATTATGGACACCCCTCAAGTAATCATTTGTTAGTATTATCATTACCAGAATTCCTACTTTTTGCACATCATTATGCAGCTAAATGTGTAGCTTTCTCCTTAAACTTTTCCCATATGTCAAGTCAATCTCCTCAGACCCTTAATTATTTTAATGCTGTTCTTGGAATTTCTTCCAATTTGTAACAGATTTGTGCTGCCAGTATTCCAAAGAATTAACATTTCAGGTGTCACTCAACTTGCTACCACCATGCTTCCTGGCAATTTATGCAATTATTAAGTTTCATTTTACAGAGAGAGGCTACTGGAAAAAAAAAAAATAAATAAAAAAAAAATGCTGCTGAATGCATTAACAGCACTTTGTGAAAAAAAAAAATGTTAGATAAAGCTCTGAGAGACATAAATGACTTAAGTATGCTGGGGAGGGGGAGAAGCTCAGCTAGCAAGGTCCAGTACATGTCCATTGCTTCTAGTAGACCCTCTGTCATTTATCACCTTACCCAGACTGCACAAACAGAGATATTTATTGAAGATACAGATTTACGATCTTCATGTCTCTGGCCTGAAATCCACAGGGAGCCCTAATACCTCCCTCACTGGTAGCTCTAAGCTCAAGGCACAGGGCAGCCCTCAAGGTTTCTCTTGGAGAGCAGCCCCGAGCTGCACCCCTTCCACTGGAATCACTTCCCCACTTTCCAGCCAGCATGAAAAGGAGGGAGAAAAAAGAGAGTAGGTGGCCCATGAAACTGCACAGAAATGAGGCTTTAAAAATTGTCTCGAGCTTGGAAAATCCCTTCTCTGGGCCATGGGATGCATCTTTCTCTGCCTCAGTATGATCTAAGGAGGATGCTGCACTAAATCCCACAGAGTGTTCTTTCTTCTGCTCCATTTTGATGTGTTATTTAGGGGGAGTGGTCCCAAGGCACTTTAGTTTCTTTAAGAAACTAAAGACTTCTGTTGGGACAAAATATGATTAATCATCCCCTGTGGACAGCATGTGAACTCCTCACTGTCAGAAACAAAGTGTGAAAAAAAGAGAGTTTTCATCTCTGATTTCCTAACTTCTCCCTATTCTATTCTATTATTCTATTAATAATAATATATTAAAAAAAAATGCAGGAAAGGTTACATATTATGCTGCTCAGAGCTCTGCTACCAGGTGCAGATTATACTGCAATCTGAAACACTGCCGGTGGCAATGGCTGCATCCTTATTTCTAGAAGGAAAACTTTATTTTCTGCAGCCAAGAAAACAGCCTGTGCCTTTTCATAATCCCAGACAGAGTAAGGATGTAAGTATTACTATTCCAGAAAAATATGATGGTATTTAGATTTCATCATCTACAACAGTGATGGTGCCACATACTGCTACACATACAAAACTATCCCAGCAGAGAGTCATGCCATTTTCTGCCTGCCTTTCCCCAGTGCAACAACATAACACTTCAGGTCCTGTGAAGCAAAGTGGATGGGGAATGAGGCAATATGAAAGTAAAGAAAGCATGGTAGCTCGGGGCATATTTTTTATGCCTTTATGCAGTTTGTGCACCCATTTGGCATATGGGTGCACCTTAGGAGTCATCTCCCCTTCTCATAGCTATGATTGATTTCTGACCATAAAATCAGTCATGAACAACAGATTTCTGTGTAAATATGGTTGTGACTAACACAATCTAACCCTGCAAAATTTGCTTCCAAGATGAATACAAATAACAAAATCTGAAATTGATGTCTTCATTACATCCTTTGTTGTGAAAATCAAAATGTAATTCAGATCTATTGTAAAACTTGCAATAAACATGCCATGAAGAAAGAGACTAGAGCTGCTTTGGAAATAACTATTTGCTGTCTAAATCAGTCTTTTGTGCAGAGAGTTCTGTCAGAGGTAGATACTGCAGATTTCTTTTCAAATGTCTCATGCAGGAGAAAAATCATTAAATGCCACTGATTTTATGTCTCTCTTCTATTTTGATCAATGACTGGCAAATTACATATGTGCATGTGTGTATCAGAATGAAAAAATAGGACACCACGTTAGTCTGCTAGCAAACTGCATGGGCACCATTCACATTATAAACTGCCTAATCAAGGTTCATCTATAATTTTTCAACATCTCCTTTCTGTGCTTCAGCTATCCTGTGCAAACAATGACATATTAATGCCAAGCTGCAGAACATTTTCTTCCTACTTAGTAATATTCCCAAGGATGTGCTAGCATATCTTTTAGCCCAGCTTGCAGCAAGTCAGCTATTTCATACACAGCTACAGTTCCACAACTGGATTTGATTACACAGCATTACAAGGAACAGTGTGACCTGAAATATATTTCAAAAATTTAACATTTAGTAACACACAGAGCCAGATGTCATTTGTTTGCCCTATTCTTATTATTCCTGAACTGGATTAAAAATCTGCCTCTTCAGTTTCATCAATTTTTCAGTCAAGAAGTTAAACCCAGAATTTCCAACAAGGCAAACAGGTACTTGCAAAAAACTTAAAATTCTGTGGAAGAAAAAAGATGTCTGAATGACTAAATTTAGTTGCACACATTGGCAAAAGCCGAAGTGTATCAGACCCTCTGTACACAAGCACTGTTACATGTACATTTGAACAGAATTGCATACTGTCCAACCACACCAACTTCAGTCCTGGAGCATGGGCTCTTGGTAGTTTTTGTAGTATGCTTGCAGTACCAAGGTGCCCCTAAGATTCTCAGGATTGCCTTTGCAAACAAGAGATGTCTGTAAGGCATCTACTTTATGGTTCTCACAAGTAGCTGGCAACACACATCGTTATAATACCCTTCCACAGCAGTTGATAGTTGATGCTATCAAAGCTGAAGCTTTCAGCTATCTCAAGGAAAAAAGGAAGGAGCAGTGCAGAAGTTATATCCTACAATACTCACCTTCTGCATGAATTACTTAAACAGAGACTACCTGATGGCATGAAAATGAAGATATTTTACATATTAGTGTTTGAATTTGTTTCGAAATACCATTCCTTTACCACTTTTCTTTTTTGCCGGATGTAAACATCAGGCGTTTGTATAAACTATGGAATACATCAGCTATTTAGTGCAGCTTCCACAATAACCTGATTATTAGAATAATAAAAAAAAAAAATATATGAAAAACCTAGGAAAATCTCTTAAGGATAGTGCACAGCCCCCCCCCCCCCCTTTTTTTTTTCCCAGGTTGCCTGGAAATTGGTTATCTAAACAAAACCTATTTGGAAAATGCTTTTCTTTCTCAAGTCCTAAATGTCATTTGTTTAGTTGGATGATATTATGGCTCCACTTAAATTATAAATGAAAACAAACAAACAAGTGGGAAAAAAGTAAAGTATAATGAGATTTTCTTTAAAGCATTTGCTTTAAAATACCACAATATTTTGCAAGAGAAAACACTGGTTATGAAAAGTCAGTTATACCCAAACAGTTATACCCGGACCAAAGTTTTTGTCAAATTTTTCTGACAGCAAAACACTACTATTATCACCATCAAATCCTTCCCATTATTATTTTGCACTGATTTATTAACATGCAGTGTCCTGTAAATGCACTCAGTGTTTTTGCTATAAGAGTTTTTGCTGGTTCTCATAACACAGTCAGTGTCTTCAGGAAAGACAATTTTAAGCAAACTGGTAATTTAAGACTTTTACAGACTCCATGTCAAAGCCACAGCAGCATACCTTCACTACTTTTGTTCACTTTACCTCAGATTTATATTTGGGCAAATGGGTGCATATGAAAGTCTCATAAATCAGGAGCTTTGATAGGTGGCAAAACCATTAAAGAGAAAAGAATATGCTGACAGGTGGAAAAACTATAGAGATCTTGTGCAAATACATACGCTTGCAATTTGCTTTAATACAGTGCTGTAATGTAAATGCTCTCAGTGTCACTCATATAGACTCAAACAAGTACAGAATGCCATTTACTGATCAAGCCAAATGACTTTAAAAGTCTCCTGGTTTTCACTAACTTTTTTAAAACAATTGACCTTCCACTCTCTAGTCATTTGGTGGATATGTCATTCAAGTCTCATAACTCTACCTAATTCACTAAGTGGCTAACATCTCCACTGGAGGTGCTTGCCATAATTGTGGAACCAGAAGGAAATACATTTGTTTTGACATATAGACTTAATTATGTTAGGTTGCCATTAGTGGAAATTCCACCACTCAGTAGTCATTGCATCCTCATAGTTGCCTCTCAGTATCCAAAATCTACTCTAATTTAACTACAGGAAAACTCTAGTTTCTGCATCACAGTGAGTGGCATTGCTCAGACATACACAAAGTCACTGCACAACTTAAGCTTCATCTGGCTTAGAGAGCCTTAAGGTTTGAAATTTTACAAATCTATTTCACCTACTACTTCACTTCCTTTTGCATTAGCTTTTCCCTGCATGGTCAGGGAAAAGGTGAAAGAGAAATCATTCATCTTGTCATTCATGAGGCTGATTCCAGTAGAAATTGTTAATTACAAATGAGGAGCCAAACTTAATTTGGAATGGGAGATCTGTAATGGATTTCTAGCAAGTTTTACCAGTTGGATTGTCCAGAGCTTCTGGACTACACTGAATTTCATGACAGCCCATTTCAGCAAATAAGAGGAATGCAGCATGCAGAACATTGAGAAAGACCTTTACTGTATTTATAGGTACCAAATGCCCTGGTGAACTTCTTTAGGATGGTTCACCATTTGTACAGTTCTATGAGAATGGCAAATTAGGGGTAAAAAAAATGGAAAAAATATCATGGTGATTTCATTAAACTCAGTCCTATAATAATCTGAATATTCCCATTCAACAAGGCGTGAAACAATTGTTTTACTCAACTGAGAGTGTGGAAAACATGAGGGAGTGACCAGAAACACTGGCTGTTTCAGGAAAGACATGCTGCAAGCAGCCTATACCTTGATCACTCAAGAACAGGGCTTAATTAAGTAAAAATAATGCTTACCGGTGTACGTAAGAGCAATGCCAAGTACAGGTAGCACAGTCTGCACAAAAATAACACATATATGATTTCAAATCTATGTCCCTGTGTACTGTGCATGCCTGGGCAAACCAGTTACGCTAGATTATGAGGAAGCTGTTTCTGTACCAAAACATACCACTGATGCCAATCGTGACAAAACAGAAAGGACAGGATTAAATAAAATTAAAAATGAATTTCACACTGCTGGCACCATCGTTCTGAATAGTCTCACACACTTTTATAGATCATGTTGGTGTTAGTTACAAAACATGAGCTCCAAGAAAGTTTTACTGAACAAATATAACCTTTTATAAAAAGAGATGATGCATTCCCCTGTGCACATAAAATAGCAGTACTGTTTTGTTCACACACATTTTTCTTCACTGAGAGAACGTGCCACATCTTTGAATCATATTTGCTTTATCTGCCTAGTAGGAAAAAAACATTCCTCCCAGGGACAATTACAGTCAGACTGGTTCTGATACAGAACACTATTTTAAACGTTCCATTTTCATTCCATAACCCTAAAGTACCTTGAAATTAAAGGAGACTAGAACAACAGAAAGCCACTGTGAACCCAGCACTCCCACTGGAGCTTCCAGTGCCAGCAGAAGAGGAAGGGAGGATGCAGAGGTAAGACAGATGGTGTGGTCCAGCAGCACAAAGCAGGCTGAGCCTTTGCTCTCTGAACACAAAGCATTCAACTGGGGAACCTCCCTGATGCCAGGGCATTTAAAACAAGTGAACACCCATATCTAATATCATATTTAACTCCATCAGAAGTTTGTAGAAGTGTCATTAGACTCCAAGTGGAGTTGTACTGGTATGCCACGTGGAAACTAAGACCCCATAGCACTGCTTTTGGTCTCTTGTTTTTCCCTTCAGCCTCCTCCCCTCACCTTTTCAGCATCCAAGCTCATGCAGACCTACAAGACAATCCATTCTGCTTTACAGATTCAGGCAAACAATGGAACTTATACAAGATCTGTAAAAATATAGTAGCTTTACTGCACTGTATCCTTCTAATTATTTCAGTGTTTATTCTGTTTAGGTTTCACGTAGACATTTTGTGAACCTAAAAAAGATTAACTTTAGAGGAATCATATCGGTGTTCCTCAGTGCTATTACCCTGTTATTTCCTTTCACAAATATACCTCTCTTACCTGTGCATGAATAATCATCAATGCGTATATATCCTGTTTTGCAGATGCACATAAAGGATCCTGGTGTATTTACGCACATGGTGTTCTCCCGACAGTAGTGCTGTCCTTCAGCACACTCATCAATATCTGTGAACAAGACAAAGAGAATGAGTCAAATTCAGACTTGTTCCTCAGAATACCTCCATACACCACTATCCACTTCTGGCAATACTGGATTAGACTAAACTGTTTCTTAAACAGCAATGCATTTTGGAAAGTTTTTGGCTTTCTCCTTTCAAACAACTGCTTGAAGTGTTCAAACAACAGGAGCAGCATGAGCTTTCTGTGAGCAGCTGTTAGTGGAGTTACAAAGAAGATTACAGTGGCTTAGATCTTTCCTAAATCCTTTTGAAGTGCCTATGCTGTTATTCCTACTATTTAAAGAACAACAACAACAAAATAACTGGGGGACCAAACAGCAGACCAACTGGCTCAGTATTGCAATATCATCCATCATTGTATCATTACAGTCACTGTAGTCACCAGTATATGAGCACACTACTGCATGCGTTCCATATGTCTTTGATCTAACAGGTGCTGTTCTCTGGGAAGGACCTGTAAAGAGCACAGTAAGTTCTGAAAAGACTCTAGAGCTTATTAGAAATATATGTCATAACCACAAAGCAGTAACTTTTTTTTGTATATTTTTATATATAAATATATACCTGTGTGTGTCTGTGCATATATACATTACATTTTTATATATAAATACATATGCGTGTGTGTCTGTGCATATATATATTCACAGATACACACACCGTATCTGAACGGAACCTGAAAGATTCTGGTTTATATAAAGACCTGCTCTAAAAGAAAGAAAATTGGAACTTGGTAAAATACTTGTTGGGGTGGAATACCTGCTGCAGTATTAAGTCACAGAGCAAACTCCAGACATAAATCACTGTAGGCACGGACTTTAAAAACCGATTGGTTTTGGTACTCACTTTGGTTGCAAAATTAGGCCTGTTTCTTGTAGCAGGCTATATTTAAGTGGTAAGACCAAGGAAGCACCACAAATAACAAAACAACTTCTGCACACTGTTAATATGTGGTAAAGAACAAAGGCTATATTAATTTGGAAGTGATTAGTAGCATGCTGTTCCCGTAATAGCAATGATACAGACTGCATTACTGAGACGCTCTGTACATCTAGTATATTGTCATGCAATGTGCCATTGAACCTTGCTAGAAAAGTATGTTACAAATCAAAAGGGTGGATTGTCGATTTTTTTTTTCCTGCTCATCAGTTTTGATTTTTTCCCTGTTTTCAATGATGTTTCCAGCTTTCTGAGTTGAAAATAAAATCTCCTGATGGAGAACATCATTTTTAAATTAACAGGTACTTTCCTACTCACTGACTGCTTTTCCCTATACATTTCCACAGGAAAATTTCAGTACAAAACAATGTGATACATTGACTGCTAGTGATTCTGTAGTCATTTTCCAGTTTGATTCAGTTTTGGAAAAAAAATCTATTTTTCCCCAATTTGTTAGAACCCAGTTTTTCTGCCCAGTGCAACTGTCCCTAGGATACTGCTGGAGAAGCTGGGGGCAGTTTGTTAAAAAACACTAAGTTCTCAACTCTAAATGCTCAGTGGGGTGAGCACAACCAATTTTTCACAAATTCTGTTCCCAAGGGAAGTTCTAATAAACTTCATCTGTTTTCCTTCCCTTCCTTTCCCTGCAAGCTCTGCAGGCATGGAAGAATCATATCTATATATACTGGTAATGTTTTGTAAAGCACTTGTCATTTTCATATACATACATAAATACAAAAAAAATAAATGTATATTTACAGTGAGCGCAGTGAGCATACTAAGGCAACACATTTTATGCAAATCATCAAAGAAAGCACAAAAAGAAAAAAGTGAGGCTATCCCAAGACTACCACAGAAGCAGCTGTTTTGCACAGAAAGTGGGAAATGGCACAAAACCTCTTGAAGTACAGATGTTTTGCAGAAACACAAACGTGGAGTTCACAAAACCAGTCAGCAGCTACAGCATATGTCTTGGCTGCCCCTACAAAAGATGCAACTTGTGTCTTTCCTGTCCTAGTTCCCAACTCCATATTAAATTAATGGTGTTGATTTATGTTTAAGTAATAACATCAGTCTTGGAGTAATTAGAGGCCTTATGTTCTTGGAGTCAACAGACTGCCTATGAGCCAGCTTTGGCACCCTCAGAAAATTCTACTTAAAGATCCAAAGCCTCAAAAACATTAAATAGGATTTTCTATGAACTATATTAATGATTGCTTTGGCAGGTAAAAAGCCACAGGAGACCAAAAATGCTAATGGTTCTAACCTTCTAATTTGGACGTGTTGTAAATGAAAGATTTCATTTTGCCAACATCACACATATTGAAGTTTTGCAAAATGTTTTATTTATAATTGCCTTTATTTCAAAACCTTGCTTGTTCAGTTGTTATAACAACAAAATGATCACGTTAACTTCAGATTGAAGTGTTTCATTCGAACGAACCTGATTTCTTTCTCAAACTGATTTTAAAAGCTCACCAGAAAGCAAAACTCTTTCCCACCCAGCTCTCTAGAATGCCTATGCAGAATGCAAAGAAAATGAAGCGATTATTACTTCCACTATTACATTACTATTTTACATTGGCACCAAAAGACCCTAAGTATTAACTCCATTGCTTCACATCAAGACACATGATTGATGAACGTTGCTTTTACAAACCGTTTGCAACTTTAGCACTAAATTACACTAAGATAATTGATAAAAAAGGGATAGTGTCAGACAAATCACTAGTTGCAAAGAAAGTGACCACACACATTAAAAAAAAAAAAAAGGCAAAACAAAACAACAACAACAAAACATGTAATTCCATTCCCCCTTTTGCCTACTATATGCAAGCTTTGTATACGTTAGGTTAAGGTATACAGATCAAGAAAGACTGAACTGGGGCAGGGAAAAAGCTCAGCAGCTGTTCTCTTTTAAAACTACCAAAATAAAAGTCTTTTCATCCTGCTTAGTGGTTGAAACGCTGCTTTAGTCTTTTATTCACCTTTAGACACAAATGCACTAATACAACAGTAAACCTGATGTATTTCCATATCTATGAAAGCCTACAACATTTATCTTAATTTTCCCTTGCCAAAAAGCCTTGTTAGCATATTAATGCGCATTAATGTCTCACTGTTTAGTCAATAAGATCCTGAAGTCAGTCAGCTCAATAGGATGAATGCGCCACTCCACTGGTTCTAAACATCCAATGATAAAGACCTGTGTGCTTTAAGTCTGTGATGTGATACTGAGCCACCAGCTGGGATGTACTGACAACAATGTAGTCATGGAGATCATCAATCTGCTCGATTCCCAGTGGAGCAGATAAAAGAGGAATCTCTGGGAAAATTGGTTAGTGCAAAAGTATTTGGAATCTGCACTTCAATGATTTATTTATAGTTGCAAAAACATCAAAACTGAAGAAAGTGCCTTTCTTTAGCCCTCCAAGAGCTCTAACAAAATTTATACAAAAATATATAACCCAGGAAAAGTTTCCTCATCTCCCTCACTCTCGTGCCCAAATGAATTTGCTTCCCCATAATGAAATTCCCAGTTATGTTTTACAGTCCCGTTAATAAGAAGAGAACTTGACCTGTAACATATATATCATTGCTGACCAAAGCTAACAAACAAAGTCTCTCCTTAGGCCTCGCTATCCATCATTGCCCTTATCCACCACAAAAGCCTGCCAGAACAAATGAGGCTGGTGCTAAGTCAGTAAATCTGGGCTGGAAAGTAAAGAGAGAAAGCTGCTTCCAGAAGTGAGGATACTTTATAGATAGCGTCTTGCCTCCAGCCATTTTCTTTAAAACTCAATGGTTATCTGGCATAAATGATCTCCCTGTTCACACTTACAGAGGCATATGGTTGACAGAGAGATGCTCTTGCAGGATTTTTGCAATGGATAATATTAAGTATCTAGGAGGAGAGCAAACAGGAGTATTAAAAGTTGTATTTCTAAAAAAAAAATAAAAACTTTCATAAGTGCATCAAAAATTACTCTGAACACAAGAGCAGAGTAGATTCCACTTAGAATTAAGAAGAGGAGAAAAAAAAAAAAAAAAGACAATACTTTTTTGTCGTTGTTGTTAATGAAAGGTTCCATTTTGACAGCCCATAAATACGAAGCTCCACATTCACCTGCAGAGCAGGGCAATGGCTTTCCACCTCTCCCACACAAATTCATCAGCAAACTTGCATGCCAACATGAAGGCTCCAATGTTAAGTGCGAGAGCATCATTTATGCACCCACCATCCCTGTGAGTCTCAGGCCTCAGAGCCTTCTGACCCCTCTCTTTCCCCTTCCCTCCCCCTTCCCCCCCTTTTTTTTATCACTACTGACCTAACTTTCAAAGAAATAGACAAGCTGGGAAAAAGTTATGACTTTCTTATCAGTTCCCTGACGTAGGAAAAGGGCATCAGAAGATCATTGCTCATTGAGGAAGGACAAAAGAGGAGAATGAACAGAGACCAATCACAGCAACTGCTACCAGGGAAAATAGGTGGATTCAAAATCAACACTATCTGTCTTGCAACCTTCTCATGACCACAAAGGACAAAATGTTCTGTCATTTTTCTTTCTCTTTGCCTTCCTTCCACTGACAGTGTTCTTTTCCCCACCTTCTACCTCTGGCATCAAGCTTTCTCTACTGTTTTCCCCCCTCACCCATCTTTGACCTGTCTGAGTAACTATAGTCCTGTCTCCAGGCTTTGCTCATGTTGTCTCTCACCTGATCTGCAGCCCATTTCTCACCAGCTTAAATGAGAAAGGATAGACTCTTCCTCTATACGTTTAAAGCAAGCTCCCTCCAGCTCACCTACTTGTATTTGTTTTTTTCCTTTCACCACCAAATGTACTGACTCATTCTCAAATACTTCCAACTTGCTTAAGTTTCAAAATCCCCAGTCCCTTGCTCTAATAAAAATGTTCTTAGTAGAGTCTCTCCCACTTTCCCCAGCTGTACTTCCAAACTCCTATTCTCTCCAGGCTCCCTTCACTCTCAGATACAATCTGGTTCCTATATGCCTTGAATTCTTTGCTTTTCACAACGCTATGCTCCCTATGCTGCTGCCCAAGAGGACAAAACACCTCAGGGCTCTGGCACAGCCTTTGCTCTACCTCCTTCCACAACTCTTCCTAGGTTCTCCATCAGCAGGCAAACCTTTGGTTTAACCACCGTTTCTCCAGTGAGTCAAACCAATTGCTGTGTTTTTGTTTTGCTTTGCTCTCCCAAATCTGGTGCAGCAGATTTTCCAACTGACATATTCCACTTCAGTCAGATTGTGCATTTTCTCTCAATCTCCCACATTATTTATCTTCAGCTTACTCACCACTATTGTTGTCATCACTCATACCTCTTGAAGATCATTTTTGACTCTTCTCCTCATAGACATAGGCCTGTGCCTGACCACTTTTGGTACCAATAGACAACAGAAGACTAGTTCCAACAGCAAAATTACTCAGTGCTCACGTGTGCTGTCTACCTCTGCTGGTTCTTTTTCCATTTGCCTGTTTGTTTTTCCTTATTTTTTTATTATTTTTTTTTTCCTCTAGAGTTGTTCTTCTCCCCCAAGCACTTTTTAGAAGCACTAAAACCTAAGGAATCACAATATAATTAATCTTGTGAATCAACTGCAAGAACATAACCCGTGTATTGGGTTCAAACAGATTTTAAAAAAAAAAAAAAAAAAAAAAAAAACACCTTCCACATATGGTGCTCCCAGCAAAGAGCCTGGGCTGCTGCTAACTTACTGTAGCAATGTATAGGGAGGGTAAGAGCTGAACATTAGAGGAAATGGGCAGCTACTTGTGTCTATTGATTTTTATTGAATTATTAATGGACTTTAAGAGAAATTGAGTGAGTTGGATTATAAGTGTTAGCACTGTTGTAATTGAACTAATAAGAGGTTGTTATAGCTTGACTAGACTGCTAAAACATCAATTAGGCTAAAAATAAATTCCAATTACTGGATCCTCATATAAGCTGTGTTCTTTTCTTGCCCACAATTGAATTGCTTACATAACACTTCCACACATTGTACCTATCTTGGTGTCACTCCCGTCACATTATTTTACATCTCCAATCTTTGCTTAAGTTCATGATTTCTCTGCCCATCTCCTGCAACCTGAGTGGGCTATTAGGACAGAAAACATGCTTAAAATAAAGGTAAAATCACTCAAGGTCTAGATTGTTTGACAGAAGCTCTAGATAGCTTTGGAAGGACACAATAAACATTACAACATTTCAGAAATATCATTTTCAACAGTACATAGAGATGTTTTTCTTTCAATTTGCCCTAGTTTTTGGAAGGGAAGACAGACTGTTGAGATAAAACTATCCTTGTTACACATGCAGTAGGAGATATTGTTCAAGAGCTACCGGTGCAAGTGAGACTCTTGGAAGAAAATGAAATCTTCATCTTAGCCTCATGAAAACATTGCTGGACTCCACAGACATTATGCAGTTTGAAAATATAAATCACAGGAAATTTTTGAAAACAAATACTGTCTGCCATCATGTAATGTTTTACTTGGCAAACTGCATCTTCTTACTATTTAATATCTTATAATTAATTCATATGGTAGTGTATACATGATAAAACAAGTAATTATATATAGCTCTCTGTCAGGCATGAAAGCATCCCAGGGGGCTCTCCTTAGGCACCAAATAACTAGTCTGATGTAGCTGCACACTGAGAATAAAAAAGATGTTGTATATGATTAATTAGCGAATTCCAAAAATTAGAACAACTTACTGAAACTACAGTTCGTGATCCATTCCCCCCTTCAGCAGTACACTGAGTTTGAAATAGGTTTTAAATTTGAATTGCAAAATAAACTTTGCCTTTTTCTGAAATTATGACAGTATCTCATCATTTTCAACTGTGAATTTCAAGATTTTAACAATACTTGCCACAGTTAAGGTTTTTGTTTTCCTCTATGTAAAAATGAGAATAAGAAAGAAAAGTGATAAATTTTTTATACAGAAACTACAAATATATATCAGTTTATGCCACATGTGTATATTTTAAAACTCCTTGTCGGAAGATAGACGCAGGCATATAGGATACTATCTGTGGTAAGAGACCATGTGGGTGGGTTAGACTGCATTTGGGATTTGGGTAGGATCTAAAGTATGTAACATATTCCCACAAGCTATTCAGTAAAATACTGCCTGTTCTACAGAAATAAGTGGAGATATCAAAACTCATCTCTCTCAAATGATGCCTCATAAGTTAGAGTATTATGGCACATATAATCACTGTGGCTGTTATTGCTCTGCATGCTTTATGAAAGAATCTGTATTTTAAGATCACTTTGGTTTAATGCCTAGCATTTCTGTGCATTTGTTACAGCTCTTGGGGATCCAGCCTCCATGGATTCAAAGATATATTGCACATTTAGACTAAGGTTTGAAAAGTTAAGTAAGCAATGGCTCTGAGTACTCTTCAGCACAGAAGCAGCATCTAATTCTCTCAGTAGACACCTCCCAGCTACTAATGAAAGTTGGAGACAGAAGTAAACAAGAACAAGATTAAGGCTTTAGTTTCTTTTCTCTTTTGCTTAGATTGCAGATTTAAACATTTTGTATTAAAACATTAACCTTAATTTCTCTTCTAAAACCAAAATGCAACATATTCTTTTATTGCAGGTAGAAAAAGGTTGTCTGAAGTAAAAGAAAAGCCTGTCATTAGCAAGCACTGGTAGTGCAAAGAATTTAATAGAGTTTCCATGAGTCTCTCTTTATATGATTTGTTTCAGTTTGTTTGTTTGTTTAAGTCAATAACATTTCTATCAGTCCTGGTTATGGGTAGAATTGGTCTGAATATCCTTCCCATATATAAGTAAATAAAATCAAATAACACTGAATCACATCCTGCAATCTGTAAATGTACAAACTCTACCATTGTTACAGGCAGTGGTACTACCTGTACCCAAGTACCACACTTTATGTACTGGTGTCAGGCATACTTCTGGTACATGTTAAGTTAGGAATATATTTTATTATCTTCCTGCATAAGAGCCATGGCAGACAAGACGGACTCAGCCTACCCTAAGCCACACTGACACATTAGAAGTGTCAGTGAATATTCCTCAGATATAGATTTCTCAGTAGCATAATGGTGGAAAAAAGCACATTTTGTGCTTTTGCTAAGAAAAAGATATTAATAATTGATAATATATTAACTGTTTAATATTAGTATTTAATACTTAATGTGTAATATAATTAAGTTTAATTACTTTTTAATAGAGATTTGAAAATAACATTCTGCTTCCCTGGAATGCAAGCTTTTCTATCTGCTTTATTAGTTTTCCAACACAACCCAAAATGACAAGGTAATAATTCAAACACAGAGTTAATGCAGATAGGAATCTTTATTTCTTAACTATATGTGATACTATTGCTGCAGCTCACTTACAAAAA
This sequence comes from Aythya marila, assembly GCF_965140915.1. Lineage (NCBI taxonomy): Eukaryota > Metazoa > Chordata > Aves > Anseriformes > Anatidae > Aythya > Aythya marila. The sequence goes on along the minus strand of NC_139042.1, from coordinate 175,234,716 downwards.
AGAATTTACATAAGAAGAGAGAAGCTCAGGAAGTCTTCTCACTTTAACAAAACTGACAGTACTGCACAGCTCCGAAGTAGGACTCTCACCTAAAGAACATTGTGCATCCTGTAGAGACAGCAAGACTAGCAAATAGCAGAGTATTAGTTAATCACAAGATTTAAAATAATATATTTAAATACTCAGGGGTTTATTTCAATTTCAGATGTCTTTATCTGATTTACTTATATTCTTCTCAATATTACACTCCTTAAGGAGCAAATGTGTCATTGATTACTGCCAATATGATACCAGGTATATTTTATTGTAATTTGATTATTTCTTCTCATTTTTGTAAGATTTCTTCTCTTAACTGCAATCTGTAGAAATCAGACTCAATCTGAAAACTACCTTATTTTTGTAGTCTGGTTAGCCAGTAGATAAAAACAACAAAAAACAGTAATCTGCCTATTATGTACATGATGATGTGCAACAGTTTTGTTGTTACATTTTTTGTTTGTTTGTTTGTTTTAATGTATTTTTGGTGTTTCTTTGTGGTTTGTTTGTTTGTTTGTTTTTGAATAATATACTAGCATTTTTACACAAACATGTGGATAAATGTAAGCTTCCATTAGTAAATCTTTCCAAGCAGAATGAGAACATACAACTCTAAACTAAGAGAAACCTGACGTCCAACCAAGTGTTGCTTCCAAACTACTTTGGACATCTACTCTAGAAGGAGAGGGTTCATCCTCTAAGACTGTTTACTTCCTTCATCCGAGGATTATTCAAATCGAGACAGCTTATTCAAATGTGGATTTCTACACTGAATACCATGTTCCCTAGAGGGAAAATCATCAGTGAAACTCATGTAATACTCAAATGTAAACAGTCACTCAGTCTTTGCTCTCATCTCAGCTGCTGCACTTGAAACTGGGACAAACATGGCAACAGAAGAGAAACTAGGAGAGTTATTGAGAGAAAGAGGTAAATTGGAAGAAAAATGGAAAATGGTTCACACAGTTATGTTTAATAATATTAAATGCTTCCAAATATTGTTAGGATAAGTTAGCTATGTTGCATACTGCACAACTAGAACAACTAAATTCCCAAATACCAGAAAATAAATGTTATGGCCCACACAACCATATTGTGGATTTGGAATGTGTGGAGAGTTGACCCAGGTCAGCAATCAAGCATCTACCAGCCACTCATTCCCCCTCCTCCAGCAGGATGGGGGAGAGAATCAGAAGAGCAAAACCAATAAAAAAATAAGTTTAATAAGTGAAAAGAAAAAAAAAAGGGGGGAGGAGGGGAGGGAGGGGGAAGAAGTCATGCAAAAGCAATAACTTACCACTTCCTATGAGCAGACTGATACCCAGTCAATCTCTAAGCAACAGCCACCTTAGAAAGGCTATTCCCCAGCTTTTATTGCCAAGCATGACATTATATGGATTTAAGGGATATCCCTTTGGTCAGTTGGGGTCAGCTGTCCTGGATGTGTCCCCTCCCACCCTTTTGCCCACTGCAGCCTACTCGTTGTGCAGGAAGTGAGATATAGAGAAGGCACTATTCAGCAACAGCCAAAACATTGGTGTGTTATCAACAGTGCTTTAGTAACAAACCTAAAACACAGCACCCTAAGAGCTGTAAATGAAGAAAATTAACTCCATCCCAGCCAGACCCAAGACATGATGTAAAATGGCCTCTGCATCAGGCAAAATCCTCTGGATAAATAATGAAATAACCTGAGCAGATCATGCTCAGTCACAATGCTTACAGAAGACCACTGCATTCTCCTGTCTTCTTACTTGAGCCTACCAGCAGACTATTTGCATACCATCTTATTTCAGTAGATGCCTAGTCTTGCTGTCTGGGTGCATTTAACTCTTCTAGATGCATCAATGTATCCTGATAGCCAAAAGTCACAAACTTTATCCTTAAAAACTTCATCAGAAGTCCACCACCACAAATGTCATGGGCACTGAACACTCTTTGAAATATATCCTGAAGGGTGATTGTCAGTTACAGAGGACTTCAGGTGTTGCAGTGGGAATAACTAATTATACATCATCAGAACATCTGTTTTTGTAAAATGTTGATGTTAAGCAGGCTATATGCCAAGGATGCTATCTTGAAAAGCACCTACATCTGAACACAGCATAATCCATACCCAACCTATCAGTAAAGTATCTCAAACTGCTTAATGACCTGAGGCAGAAAGTATTTCAGAGTACTTGTAATAAGGCTTAGGGCAGGTAAATGAAGAAATCCCACCTCTTAAAATATTGCTTTTAACAGTCCTCCAAAGGAAAGTTAAATGTGACATAAATCTTAACAAGTATTATTGTTATAAAACAGAAAGGTATCTACCATAACAGTATCTAGAGACATCACTTAGCTTTGGAAAAGCATCAGTTCTTTCTAGGACAGAAGCCAAACTTTTCCATCATTCAGATGAAATGTATGCAGTTTTTCAAGACCCATACTGAAACCAGCTTTGAATATTTTTATTTTTGTTATTCTACCTTACAGAGAAATTCTACCAATGGGAGCATTGCTATTTCTACCTATTCTTTGAATTTTGCAGTGCTCAGGAATGAATCATGATTGGTGAAGTTTGGCTCTAATGCAGAATAAATGACATCCAATTTTGCAGTATATTTTGCTTGTTAAGTGAGAACATAGAAACAGCTATCATACCCATAGGCTATAGCCATTACAAAATGCCCTCTTTGAAAAGCTTTGTGTTAGCTTGACATTTCTTCACTTCGTATTGTTAGTAATTAAAGCCACAATAATGTCACTGTGAGGAATGGGTCTGTGCTGAGAAAGAGAGCTTGGGACCATTTGAGCCATTCAGGATGAGGGACAGGACTCTGAAAAGACTTGGAATTATATTATTGCTAATGTGACCTTTGTTACTACATTGCTTAATATTAAGACAGAGTTTCCCTCCAGAAGAAAAAACTCAGTATCCGAAGAGGTATTTGGGCTGGAAAAAGGGATACAATAGTAAAAGCACATCTCTGAAAAACAAACAAACAAACAAACAAACAAACAAACAAAAACAAACAAACAAAAAAAACACAGGTATTTCAGTCTCCTTTGTCCCCTGCCCCCCACTTTCACAAAACACAATAAAAGGTTCAAATCTGTGACCTTAGTTCCCCTCTGTCAGCATATGACCTCTACACCCAGTCCGAGAAGGCCAGTCAAGTCCAGTTCTCAAACCATGTGCAAAAGGTGCATAGTTCAAGCACAGGGTTTCAGCCATGGCACATAACAATCAGAACATGCTGTTCCGACTGCAGATTGAGCTTCATCCTTGCCTACAAGAACTTCATCTGGCACGGACCCAGTCTCATGAGCTTTACTCACATGGGTACATCTTCCCAATGGGACTTAACTATCTTCAATGTGAGTGTTACTGGATCAGGTCCTAAATCACACACATTTTTAGGAGGTCATTTTCTGCATCCAAACATATTAATACAGTGATTATTTTAATGTAAATAACATACCCCAACCTTCTATTCACTTTAGCAAGTTTTTTGAAAGTGCAGAAGTAGACTGATAATTTCCACACAGAAACAATATCATTTGCCCATATGGAAGCACTCAAACCAAGAAATCTCAAAAAATCATCATGTCTAATTCAGGTATTGCACAGACTGGTAAATCCTCTTATAATATGGATGCACCGATCTCGCATATGATAAACTACCATGTCTTCACCTTTCATCTAAACATTTCACCAACAGTGAAATCTAGAAGCTTCCTATTTTTAACTTATTACATGCCTGGCAAGTTCTACTCATAGCAACAGACTCTAATTTGAGTGATATGGAGATCACTAAAAGCATAATTTGTTTTTCTGCTTTCCAGTCAGCAGAGTAAGAATACAGCTGCGGGGGGCGGGGAGGATGGAATCTTAAAGCACATGATTTCACTCTAATTCCACAGTTTCAGTAACCAGTGACTCCATCAGAATGGTAGTGGCTGATGAAATCTCCTTGAAATTCAGTTCTGCAGCCTAAGCCTCTGCATAGTCTCCAAGGGCTGTGTGGCAAAAAGTGGCTGATGCTGCAAACCAAGCTATACAACTGGTCCTGATGTCAGATGTCTTCTGGGACAGGATGAGGGGCAAGGGATTTGTTTCTCTATTACTTAGTTCTAATTCTTTTAACAGATTTCCATCAAATGGCTTACCATAAAAGTTAAGCAGAGATGTATGTGAAGCTGAATTAATAACACACTCCTTTCCTGAAAACAGACAGGAGTTCTCGCATCTAAATTTACAGATGAGCATTACCACCAAGGCTAATGCAGCTACTAATTCAAGTAAGCTGCAGGCATTAACTTTTGCAGAGTTCAGCCAAAGAAACTGTCTTAAAATGCCTCAATCCATCCCACTTAATTGAACATCACCAGAGAGCAATCCAGGTATTAGGTGGGACTACAGAGGACCTTAGACTCTACTCACATATGCTTAATTTTCAATTCAGCTGGCTAAATCTGAACCAAACTGCTCATTAGTCAAAGACCGTGCTACTGGCAACACTTAAGCTTTATTGTAGGAATGACTTGATAGCACACTGATATTATGTATGTGATACCAGTGCTTGGGGCTTGCAGAATCAGGGGTTTCACAAGAAAGAGTAATAGTTAGCACAAAAGCAGATCATGCAGAGGACTATGGCTTCTGCTGCAGCAGTGAGGATGTTTTTTCTTTCACAGGATTACATGAGAATTTAAAACTACAAATTTTAGAAGCATCACTTCTTATTAAGTAGTTTGTTGCTCCCTGATACCAAAAGAGTCACTCAAATTACAAATCGTCACTCAGTATGACTAGCTAGTGTGTAATTAATACTAGTATCTAGTGTATTGTATTTACTTACTTCCTGGGTTGAGAGAATAGGAACAGACAGTGGTGAAAAGAGAAACTATCATACTGAAATGCCATTTAGATGTTTGACATTAAGGTTGCCTGAATATCTGGATATCATGAAAATAAAGGAAAACTTTCCTATGGAAGTATGTTTCTAATTCCAGACCTCAACCATAGCAACTTGCAACTTTTACACTTACCATAATTTAAAAATAAAAAATAAATATATAAATAAATAAATAACACCTTAACTGGAGAGATAATTATTTTAGCTGATTAATATGCTGCATATCTAATTCATTCCATTTAATAGGCACATCACTTTGACTACTCATGAATTAATACATTCTTTCTGCAGTAAATAATACAGTGAAGCTAAGCATCTTTACAAGGTGTTACCTTCACAGTAGGCGTTGTCCTCTCGAAGGGCTCTGAAGCCATCTCGGCAGCTACAGACAGCTCTGTCATCCAGGTTTCGGCAGACAGAATGCTCCATGCAGTTGTGTCCTTCGGTGCAAAAGTCATGGCCTGTTCAGAAACAAATATGATTGAGGGTTAAGAAGAATCCAGGGATTATAAAACACCCCTGTCAAAGACAGGCGTATCTTTTTTCAGTCAGGTCAAAGAATACCTTTCTATTGTTCATGAGATTCTGAAAAATAAATTGTACCAAGCATGATGAAAGGAGTAGTAAAGGCCACAAGAACAGACTGTCTCTAGGTCTTCGATTCAATTGCAGGTTATGGCATTGATCTGAAGGCGGCTGGGTAGGGTGTAGGTGGCTTGCTTAAATCCCCTTATAGTCTCCTAGTCATTGTTAAGTACTTTTACAGGACATCTCTTAATTATGTGTATATATATATTTTTTTTTTTTATTTATTTTATTTTTCTGGTCAGACATTTGTAAAAGAGCTCAGTAGCTTTGTAGCTTTGACATTCAGTAGTTCATTTACTAATGGCATTAGCCCAATCCTTTTTTTTCTTCAGCATTTTTTATTCCCAAGTGTATTTACAATCTTTTCCCATTTAACTAGAAGTCTTTGATTACCATTGACTTGTTTTGCTTTTTTCTTTCCCTTATCTTTTCCTTTCAAGCTCTACTGACTGAACACTCTTCCCTGATTGCCTCTGTCTTTCCATTTCAGAGAAACTTATTTTTAAATTCTCACCTTTTAACCTTTCTTATTTTCTTGTATTCCTATTTTTGTCTTTCCATTTTTCCTGAGTGTGACTGCTTTTGACTGCACCTTAATTATGATTTTTTTTCAGATTCTGAAGTTCTTTTCTAGACTAAAAGACTTAGAGTGAGCCTTTCAACTCAATAGATGCTTTTTTTTTTTTTTTTTTTAATACCTTGTGTATGTTCTCATGAAATCTAATGTTGCTGAACATCATTAACTCAGACTTTATTATATGGAATCTAATCTGGTTGTAGTAACTGACTTGAAGCATCCAGACTTCCATATCTATTAAGGTGTGAAGTTTGTCCTCTTCACTATTTTCTCAGCAATTTAATTTGCTCTGTAACTGAAACATCAGAGTTGGTCAAGCAGCAGTACTTCACTGGTCTTTGCCAATAATTATTTCTTGTTTCAAAATCCCCCATAGGAGAAGTGGACAACATAGGTCAGGGGACCAGGATTTCTGTAACAGCAACAACTCCAGAAAGCAAGCTGGAATTTTCCTGCAACGCTAGCCTGTTACGATATATCAAACATGTATTTGTTAGCAGTAGGGATTATTTTTATCATCACTCCATCTGACTTCTGCTTCATATTTTGATGTAGAATTGCTTCTATGCCTAAATTATATGAGTAAGTCAGAAATGCAAATGGCAGAATCTGCCTGGAGGTCAGATCAAAGGTGTGTTTTGCACTCGGGCAGTTCACAAACAGCATTAATCAACAGAAACAAAGCAAAAAAGGACAACAGAAAGAAGAGCATATAAAGGCAGAAGGTTTTAGTACTTCAACCCAGTGACATGGTCATCATGATGTAAACATCACAGACCTACTATGATATCAGAGGCAGGTGACTTCCCTTCTGTCTTTCCTGCTATGGATAAAGAGATTTGACTAGTATATTATTATTTTACTAATTTTGTGCTTATTTTACTTACATATTATATGTTATAATTTACCATAACTACCATAATGCTGTTATCTAACAGGACATGGAGAAGCAAAAAGCTCTACACTTTTACTAGCATTAGAGGCTCTTCAGTACTCATTGATGACAGCAAAAGAGTGTGCATCAAGAGCAACCTTTGGCCATGGTGATATATACTCTTTGCCCTTTTGTTGCCTTCCTCGTTGAAGCCTGAGTTAATGACAAGGCAATAGTCTTATTTGGGGATTTTCTGGCCTTTATTGGTTTGTATCAGACTTTGGCATTACATAACCAAGAATGTAAATCTTATCAAGGAAGTGGACGATGGTTTTTGTTTGTTTGTTTTCCTTAAGATTCTTAACACCCATGTGTCAGCTGTATAATGCTGCTGAATGCATGCAGCAGCTTCTTGTTTAAAGAATAAAATATATTGCTCATAAGGGGCTATACTAGCATGCTTCAGGCAGGATTGAAAATGTTCAGAAAGCACTAATCTAACATGTATTAAAACTTTCTAGCTCTCCTTGGCACTAGAAGCACAGAATTATTTTCTCTGCAACCCCAAACAGGTAAACAATGCATGCCAGCCTCAGAACAATTGCACAGCACACACTGTTCTCCAAAACAGACAACTCAAAGCACCTCAGAAGGATGCTGGGGAACACAGACGTTTTTCCAATATCATTTTGTTTTGACACTAGATGGGGTGAAGGATAGAAAGTCACTAATTATGCGTACGGTTTCTTTGACTTTTCACCCACTTTTGGCTAGAATGAAACACAGAAGAGCCAGCAAACATCTTTCATGGGATTTAAAATATTAGACATTTTACAAATAATTTTCAGATGTCATGATGCAGATGTTATCCATTTAGCTTCACAAAATCTGCTGTGATCATAACGTACAGGAATGCCCTATTCAAAAAGATCACAAAGTCTTGTAATCTATAAGAATACAAAACTACACTGAGCTTATATATATCCTACTATTATCTTACCTTTACAGATTTTGCAGCAACTGTGAGACAAGGGGATCTGTTGAGATTCTGGGCAGTTTAAAGTCATACAACTGTCTTTTGGAATACGCTGCATTTTGTGGTCCTGTCAAATTGAGGCAATCAGTTAATATTGTGGGAGAAGAAATAAAGATAAATGATAACTTTAGTTGGATTTAGCATTATAATGTACAAACAAAAAATGACTATGCCAAATTCCAGGTACCTTTGAAAACTATTTGAAAGGACAGCACAGCACAATAAAAGCATCAGGAACTACTCTATGTGAAAACCTTCCCAAGCAAGCAAAAATGAGGAACCAGACCTTAGTTGTAAAGCTACATGCCTCAAAAGTTTATCTTAAAACTATGCCTCAGAGAGTAACAATTATTTCTCAGAAACTGAGGATGCAGATTCCAGAATCAAGGGTCCTCCTTGTGAATACTCTAAAGCAGCTTTGTATTTATCCAGCAAGTAAAATAAAACTTGAACACCTCTGATCTCAACACTGTAGTAGTAACACAGAAGGAAACAGGCACTGATTCCCTATTAGGAACAAAGCACTTCCCAGTTAGATGTTTATCAGCATCTGGAAGTGTCCAATGCCAAGATGGTATCTGAAACTCTTCAGGCATTAGTGCAGGTCACGCACAGGCACTGTAGTATGACCACAGGGAAATGCCTACCTTGGCAATCAAGCTACCACAGAAATACCACCTTCAGACTCTCTCAGGCCCTAAATAATGTGTTCTGAAGTGCTTTGGTCCTCTCATGGTTAAAGACAGAAATCATAGCAAACACGTTCCTCAGAGGCATCTACCATAAGATCAGCAATCTGGTTAAAATATGAGCTCTCTGAACTCAGGACCCTATATTTCTACATGTAAGAAAAGTGCCTAAAATCATGCATATGTTATTACATGTATTATTGTATGGTTTAGCATTTGATTTTAAATCATCTTTGAACAGAAAATACAAAGATGAAATCAAAATTGCCACCCAAATTTTACATTAAACATTCGTGGCACAGAGCCTGAAAACACACTAAATCAAACCAGCTGCTGACGCATACTGTACACCAGAACAAACAAAAAACAACAATCCTTCAAAATGAAGAAAATAACCTTTGATAGAAATAATATCAGGGTAGTCTGGATTACATTTTATTCTTTTGCAGACTCTAACTTGGAAGAGAATGTTTCTTCCACTTGTTTTGCAATATTTAAACAGAAAAGAGCCTATCTATAGCAGATAGAACTGTCATTTATAATGTTTAAAATTATGTGTAACTTGAAAGAAGAAATTTTCTACATTGCCTTGTTAACTTCACCATAAGTCTTCAAGAATGAAATCTGTGCTAGTGCCATTCTTATCAAGTCTTTATTGAGTTGGGTTACTAATTATATCCCTTTATGGGAACTCTAGTGGTATTAAAATAGGGCCAACCTATGAATTCCTGGCTGACTCACACATTTTGCAATATGGGGATTTTCTGCTCTGAAAAATGGTTCACAAGCCTGCTCATCAGAACCAATATGTACTTCAGACCTTGAAAAAATGAAAATTTGAATCAAAGTTGCTGCATAACATTTCTACTAGGAAAAGCAGGCATCCCACTTGCAAACAAGTATCATCAACAAAATGCAGACTAGCATGGGCAACAGAGGCATTTTGTTCATAGAGCACCTGACAGCTGCAGGAAACATAAGGCAACATCATGTAAGTTTTGATGGCTGTGAGTTAATCACAGAATTCGTGTCCCAGTTGCCATGTTGAAAATACAAGTACACAGGCCTGAAAACCATATGACTGAACCATCAGTTTTCAGAATTATTTTTGGCCATCTTCTCCTTTCCTTTTGCAATGGATTTCAAAGTACCTACTCAGGGAATTAAGCTCAAAGAGATGAAAATCAATAAGAGAAAGACGAGGTTCACCAGTTGTACTTGGTAAAACACACTTTTTCACAACAGCATGAAAATGTTCTGAAATTTCCAGAAAACAATCCCATAGACAGCTCAGAGCCCCCTCCCTCCAGGAGGCAGGCAAGGCACAAGAGGCTCCACAGTGCCAAAGGGGAAGACTTTAGGCAGGAACAAGAGCAGAGCACTGGCTCTGAAGCCAATGCAAACCTGCCATACATTTCTGACCTTCGCAGCTAAAAAGGATTTCATACCAGTTATTGAGTCTAGCAGTCTGGATTTCCTGCAGCCCCACAGAGTTTGTACAGTGTTAAGCATGGCTGTTAAATCCCCAAACCTGTGCTGCAGCTTCACAGAAGATATCCCCCATTTCTCTGCACTGGAAACGCATGCTCAGTTTCTCAGATCTGCACCACAGCATGTGGTTTCCTATCCAGAGGTATTTCCACACCATCTCTGCACCCTGACAGGCAAACTGGGGTCCACTGCAGCCATCTGGGTAACACTCAACCTGCAGCCATGCCCTGGGGCACATTTTGCCCTTAAAGCGCATTTGTGGCCTCAAGAGCATCTCTGTTCATGCAGCAGGATGAGACCAGCAGTATTGGGCACATTCTGCTTACAAATAAAACTACAACCCTTCCCAATTTCAAACACTAGAAAGACAACCAGACATCTGATGTGCCCCCCGCCTTTCCTTCTTTTTCATTATTTTTTTCCACTAAAAATTATTCTGGAGTCCAAATTATGTTCCCATCATGTTTGTGCGTCACTTGTACCTGGGCTTACAAATATGAACAATAGCACTGCGTACATGTAAATAGAAACATAATGTAGCCTGGTGGGGTTTGTTACTGGTGATGCTGAGGATATGTAAGGAGGAAGGGATGCAGCTCAATTGATAAGCTGTGTAATCAAGGCTGCAGCTATGCAAAGCAAATATATTTGCAAAATATTATGCGGAACTCAGTAAGACAAAACAAACACAGGATGCCTTAGATGCCTTTTCTGTTGCCATTTCCTAGTGTAGACCTGTCTCTATTTCAACAGCTTCATTCAGTAGGACTTTGATATTTCTAACATGCAAGAATTATTTTTTTTTCCATCAACAATATTCTTACCTTGCACTCAAACAGAACACAGTCCCCTGAGCTTGAATACACAGTTTCTCTTTGTCCTTCAAAGTAGGTTCTGCCTTCAAATATGCACACCGCTTCAGGAGAAAAAAAAATACCACAATGATTTTCTAAGAAAGTATTAGTACTCTGTTCATAGAACTGACGCACTGTTTTACAGATAACTGCATTTTAAAACTTAAAAATTGAGTCAGCTGCAAGAATATCCTAAACACAATTGCAGGAGTCTGGATATCACAGGGAAAAAAAATCAGAGGAGAAAAAGATGAAAGAACCACAAAAGTGTGTATAAATAGAAGGTGAAGGATGGTGAAGTTGATGATGGAGTACTGATAGCAGCTGAGAGGGCAGAAGAGATGCATCACAGGTCATGACAAGGAAGATGTGGCTGCCTGCCTTGGCAGGAAAGAAGCACAGAAACACAGCTGGGACCAGAAGCAATGTAGCTGAGGGAAGCCATGCTAAGCAGCCCTATTAAAAGCTCAGAGGTGAAAAGAATAGAGATGTGAGAGCAGCACGAGTGACATTAACAGATAACCAATGTCTTGAAGAGGAATGTTGTACGAGAAAGGGCAATCACTGAAGCAACATGTTTACTATTTGTTATCACAGCTTTTGGATGTTTCCCCACCCCACACAGGTCTTTCAAACTTACATATTTGTAACTTGATTATTCCAGCTATTTACCATTACTTCTACTTTATATTAATGTATATTAATTTTATTGCACAGGAATAGACCTTCAATGATTTATTATTTTTTTTTTGATAGAAGTAGGATCAAACCTCCATAGGTCAAACCTACCCACATCAGTTGTTTGCTACACCATGATCTGGCAACCTGCCACTCCTACAGCCCAGCAATACTAGGAGTTCCAGTAGCGTGCCGACACAGCTCACATCACACTTCTCATCAAAGTTCCTATTTGGTGTTTAAGGCTTATGTAAAATGCCCTCAAAGCAAACAACCTCCCTGTTTTTTAAAAAGGGTCTATTATTGCAATTACTTTATGTAAAGTGTAAAGGCTAAGTAATACAGATGCTAGGTACAGAAAATCTAATGTCTGTCTCTACTGCTTAAGACACAGTCAAGGCTCATCAGGTAAGCATAGTCATGAAATAACAGGAGTAGGCTACTGCTTTAAAGTTCTGGATTACCTGTTTGAAGCCTAATTTGCTAATTGTTCATTTGGAGATGTAAGTTAATTGTACTACAATTCACAGACTTTTTTCATTCACAGACTGATTTATCTATTTTGTTTAGATAAATCTATGCTGATTTATCTATTCTGTTTATAAAATTTGTAGACAATTTTAAAATCTCTGAAAGTACAAGAGTTTTTATCGCATAACCTACATTAATTACCATTACTGCTGTTAATTTCTCCTTTATTTTATTTTATTTTATTTTATTACTTGCATCTCCGTGATTTTGCAAGTTTCTTATTACATTGTCAGCATGTAAAAAGCCAAGTCTTTGAACTGATACTGAAAAAGAAGTGATAGACATAGTGAAAAAAAAAATAAAAAGTGTTTTTTTCCTTCCAAATTTCAAAATATTAGTTTTAATATCTTGTATAAAATAAAGTATCTTGTGTGAAATAAGCCAACACAACCCTTTCAAGGATTAATATCACAGTAAGCTCAACACTCCAGATCTCATGAATGGCAGAGTTTGCAGTCAGACTTAATAAGGGTCTTTAATAAAGGGCTAACCAAATGAGAAGGTTTGCACAGTATCCACAAAGAGAGGTCACAAAGAGTTTAGAAAGCTCAATACAATGATACAATGCCTCTTTCCTCTACTAAGAAGGAGAAGGAAAAAAAAAAAAAAAAAAAAAAACTACTCAAGCTCCTCTAGAAGGAAAGAATACATGAAAAAAAAAAAATCCACATAAATCTTTACAGGGGACTAGCAGATCTTGAATCCAGACAGGAGAAAGCAATCATCCAGTCATATATATATTGACCTCCTATATATTACAGGCCATGACACGAAGCTGAAATACTCATATATTAAGCCCTTTCCCTTGCCCCACACTTTTCAGGCTTTCAAGAACAACTACATATGACAAGAAAAAAAAAAAAAAACAAAGTATTGCAATGCCTGAGGACCAGACAATGGCAATGGACTGATAACACATCCTTACACTTCCAACAGGCAGCCTATGCCTATTTGTAGGAAAGACAAAAGATATCAAGATCACAGTCATTCTGTCACAGAAGAAAACTCTCTCCTGAAGCCAGAATACTCATAGCATATTAATGAGACCACTGAGGCATATTTTTTTATTTATTTATTTTTTAAATGGTAGTATCCATACTACCTCAAATCACAGTCCACTGAATCCCATCACTTTATCAACAGGGCAAACCTCTGGTTCTTCAGAGAAACTTAGAAAATAAAGTACATAGAAAAACTGCCTGAACACATCCAGCCTACTGCAACATCAGGAAGTCATTTCTTCATTCCACCATCAGCCCTCTGAAGCTTCAGAATGTTAAATTATCATAACGCAGCACTACAGTATCACAAACACATGCTGAAAGTAAGAAAAGCAACTCTTTTCCATAAAGCCTTGAAAAAAAAAACAAACAAACAAACAGAAAGATGATGAACAGAGACTCACAAATCCTAGGGCTGTGAGAGATTGCTCTGTCCAGACAGACTCTCTTGAGTCTCATACACAAGTGGAAGATTGTTTCTCAAAGGCTTGAAAGTCATTGCAGTGTGTATGCTAAAGACACATGTTTGTGTAGGTCTCAGAAAGTCCAAGCAATGTTAACATCCCCACATTCACTCCTTGATATGCCACCATAACTCCTGACCACCAAGCAGCTAGAAAATTACACCTGATTAATTGAATTTCCCTAAACAAAACTTCTAACTATTGGAATTTGCTGTGGCTTTGTCAGCAAGGCTATAGATCCTCCAGGTATGGAGGATCTATACAAACTTGCCTATACAAAATGATCAAACTATGTTTAAGATGAGAAAAAAAAAATAAACACATGATAACTAAAGTGAAATTAAAATAATAAGAATAAACTGAATAATCTGGGTACAAGCTTAACATGTCTTCTTATGGACTGTAATTTATTAAGACTACAGTCCAAAGGGACATTTCTTCTTGAAGTCATCAAAATCAACTGTATTTCAATTATTTATTTCCTGATCATTTTCTGTAAAACCTGAAGGATTCCACCATCATTAGACAATTCCTGCCATTAAGAATCTGAAAGAACAAGGTCAGACCCAGAAGCTCTTATTCAGAGCACCAGCACTTATTTCTTTTCTTTTCACATGTGCTAATCTAGATCAAATAAGCTGACAAAAAACACATGGGCACTTCATCTACACCAGCATCAGCTCAATGTTTAACACAACAGATACCAGTGGTTTTAGTAATGGTCTAAGTTTGCCAGTGCACACTGTCTTGTCTTCTCCAGACCCCTCATAAATGCTTCTCTTTTCTAGTCCTCTTTTCTTCTGCTGGCCACAGAGGAGACATCCTGACAGATAGAAAAGAGCAGATTTTTGTCAAGTCACTTGAACATTTCTAGGAACTTTACATTCAGGTTGTCCACAGAGCACACTTGGAAAGATTTCTAGAAAAATAAAGGTACTAATCTTCTTATCCTCTGCTTTTCTGCTAAGATAGACCTACATTCAGAACACCTTTATTTTCCAGCCTCCTGCCAGCAATTGACACAGCCAGTACATATCCCATGATGCTGGCACTTCATGTCTTTATTTTCCTTCAGAAATAAAGATATTTCAACAACATGAACATCTGGACTAGAACAGTGTAATTGGAAAGTCCGGTGAAGATTTAATTTCTGCTTGGCTAGATGCTTCCCAAGATACTGTGATTAGTTTGTGATTGGTATCTCTCTGGGGAGACATAACATGTTTCATCTTCCTAATTCCTTTAGTCCAACAGATTGAGTCATAGTCAAGAAATTACCTGATGATTAGTTGTTCCACAACTTCATAGTTATTGCCTATGCAGGATTTCTCTACAGCTGGATCACATAAACCATTTCCTCCCACACTCAAACTTCCATATCCCCCTACAACATACCTAAAACAGTGTATATTATTCAAAGCTTAATTTTCTAAGAAGGTGAAACAGGAAGTCTACAAAACCTGCTAGGAAGTTTAACTACTCTTGATCTACTGGTATTCATAGGGTGATCAAATATTAAAACAATAGGTAGCAGCACAGGGTCTAAAAAGTTATTAGGAAGGTTTGCTTATATATCCATGACTAATTTGTGCAGATGTAGTAGTAATAATACAACTATTCCCTGTAGTATCATTTAACAGACTGTGCTAACACAACATCTTCATATTCATCCAGCAAAAGGAATCTTTCAGGAGCCCAGTGGTTGTTGTGTTCATTCAATGAATTACCAACGCTCTGTCAAGCCACCACTTTTCTTTCACCATCCTTTTTTCTTCCTATCGGCCTCCAAATGAGACTTTCCCTCTGCATTTATGTGTCCTTAAAAAGTCTACACAAAATCCACAACCCAGCTAATTCTCACCATCTGTTGACTGATTTCACAATATGTCATTTGTACATTTTCTCACTTATGTGTGTATCACCTTTGATACCTAGATTGTTCATGCCTTCCTCTGAGGAATGCCTGTACGCTTCTTTGTGCTTAGCTGATTTTGATTCAGACTTAACACCAAGTGAAAGCAGAAGGTTTGGAACACTGGTGAACTCCTCAAACTACTTTATTTTCTTGTATTCATAATCAGCTAATGAGTAGCAGATATAACTTGAAGTTCTGTGAAATGCATCAGTAGTTATGAATGTATACCTTAATTCTGGTAAAAAATTCCATGTTTCTGCAACTTTGTCCAACTACATTGGTTTGTCAAACAAACAAACAAAACAATAGCAAAGCAATAGCATTTCATTCATTTAATTTTCCAGCCTCCTCCTCGGAATCTCCCTGATTACGTTCTCCACTGTTCAGAGATCAAGGCTGAGACATTGTTTTAGTATCATTAATCATATTTTGCAAACCTCTGTGTGGTATGCACATAGAGATAATGCTCACCTGCCACAAATTCTCTCTCTCAATTACCATGCCATTGTGAGGCATGTTCTCACCCCTTTCTCATTTATTTTTGCAGGGATTCAGGTGTTACTTTTTTGTTTTGTTTTGTTTATTTCCTGGATAGCACAAGTTCCTCTGTAACTGCAGTCTGTAATAGGACTTCTTTCATTTCATGCCATCCCCCTCAACAATTCAAAGTGATTTCAGATTTCAAGCTGGAGAAAATTATTGCTAAATTTTTTAATCAATCATTGTTGAAAATATATATGAATATGCTTCAGCTTCCTCCTTAAAAATAAATAAAATAAAATAAAATAAAATAAAATAAAATAAAATAAAATAATTAATTTTGTAATGATAAAGAATCAATTACTATCTGTATCTTGTTTCTTGTTAGCCAGAAATGCTGGATGTCTCTATTGTACTGAGAACAAAAAGAAAAACAATAGAGAAGATGCTTTACTTACTACTAATACTGTAAGTGCATTAGGTACCATAAGCAACACTCTTCAGTTTCAGGCTGCAGGATCAAAATACTTGGAAATGTATGTTATAATCACACATTCAGAGAGACCAGCTGCAGTGTCCTCATATTTACTGACCCTAGGTTTGCTTTCCTCTTTCCTCTAGTCAGCATCCACAATGCTATTAGCATTTTAACAAATAATAATTAAGATAAAATTAGAAACTCTGTTCACATCTGCAGGGGAAAAAAAAATTACTACTTTAGACTATTTTAGAGAATGTATGTATACACAGGGAATCTGGATGCTGTGTTTGATGTCAGCTTCTCTCTATGATGGCATTATTGCTACTGATACTTAAACTTGGTTAAATATGGCAGCCAAAATATTTATACTGACAGACATGCACAACTTTGGCTTTAGAGCAATGAACCATATTCTGTTTGTCAAACAGAACCGGAATATTTTGGATTCTAAACATGGGATTTTGAAAACTTGGACTTAACTAATGCAATCATAATGTCCATCCCTTTGCCAAATTAACTGTGTTGGCCACCCAGTACTCAAAACAACTTTCTCAGCAAAATGTCAAGCAATAAAATCAAATGCCAAGACAAAAGTGCTAGAGGGTGTCAAGAGACAAAAAGCAATTAAAGTTCCCATTAACTGTATTATATGACTATTGTATTACAATTACATTAAAGGTTTATAAATAGCACAACAGTCTGCAAGACCAAAAGAATTCCTATGCAAACGCTGCATGCCCACTTAATCCTCTTTAAAGTGAGATTAGACATTTTTTGATGGACTCCTTTTGTCAGCTGTTCTTAAAAGCAGTTACATAGTTGTGTCTTAGTTAAAGGTTCAAGTAGATCAGGTCCTGACAATGACTAATGACAGGGAAGTTTCTGCTTCAGTTCCACCTTCTCCCAGTGGGTATTGCTAGAGGCTAACTATAAAGGGTGCTTTTCTGAAGAACTGTGCTTGTAGAAAAATGGTGCAGTGCAGAAAAATAAGCAGACATCTACCTAAAACACCTTCTACTTCATCACATGCTTACTCTCACAAGTACAACCATCAGAAAGCCTCAAGTCACAGGGATCCATATGTAAGATAAAGTGTGGTGAATTGATCAGGACTGTGTTGAGAATTTCTGAAAGCAGTAAGGATCTGCTGAGGGCCTCCACATGTTCTAGTCACTGTTATAAATCCATGAGAGGTAAGTAGTTGCCACCATCAGCATTAATTTAACATTATAAAAAGCAGGTTGTATTCTCCATTTCTATGTTTTAAGTTCAGACCACCAATGAACATGAGGAGGGCAGCTACTCCTGCAACAGTGCTTATATGGGGCAACTGTTATCTGGTTTCACAGAGAATTCAAATAGAGGGGAAGAGGGAGGAATTAAGCATGCTATTCATTGGGATACTGTCCACATTTTTTCCCCAGATTTACCATGGAAAAGTAGAGTGTGCCAATGATATGTAATTCTTTAAGTATATTTGCTGGGGTGATGGCCTTAAGGCCACAGATGATTGTTAGATACACAGTAAAACAGTAAAAGGCAAGTTCCTCTGAAAGGCAACACTTTCAGAGATTTTACAATTTGTTTCATCTAAAAGCACTTTAAAAAAAAAAAAAAAAAAAAAAAAAAAAAAAAGCATACGAAAACAGCAAAACTACTCAGTTTACCAAGAAATTGTAAATCTTGTGAAGTTTGGACCAGATGAACTCCAAAGGATCCGTCCAACCTAAACCATTCTGTAATTCTGGGAAAAGAACTTGAAAGTGACATTTCCATGCACTCAAGCCATTGAAGTTACAAAAAACTTCTGCATCAAAAATGCAGTTACTTCCAAAGATTTTTTGTTTTTATTTTGGATCAAAAGCTTGCCCCAACATTATTTAATCACCCACAGAATACACCCATATCTGAGTGACTACCAGGAACACTACAGATGCCCCCATTCCTAGCCAGACTCTCCTTTGCCCAGACAACTTCTTCAGACACATACAATTTTGCACTGTGAATTTGCTGCACATGCCTCTGTGGACAAGGCACAACATCCCATGACCTGACTTCATCTAGTTCCATTAGCTTTGCCTATTTTGCTATGTTTACTTTCCTCCCAAATCCAAGCACTTTCACTTCCACTCCAAATGGCAGCCCTTTGTTAAATTGGATATTACTGTAAGAGACAAGTAAGCCTTATTTGCACAATTGCACAGGCCAGTCTAATGTGTTTAGAAGTTCCCAGGAATGGATTAGTGCACAGATGGAGTACCATATCTATAGCTGCTGTTAGATCTCATTTCTTTCAGAGCACCTGTATAGAAGCAACTAGGTCCATGAAAGAACTGAGCAGAATTTCACACTCTCACCTCCTCCTTTACCTATTTTCATTCCTGCATAAGGAACCTGCCCATCCTCCCAGTCCTCTTCTAAGACCCATCATCCTTCCTCCCTCACTTGAGCTGAAATTACAGGATTAGTTGGCATAATCACAAATACCCCAGAGAACTCTACTTAATGTTCCTAAGCTAAGTCCTTAGCATTAGTTTGGCAAAAGGTTTTTTAAAAAGATAGTAAGGTAAACACATTTTTTGAAATCTTGATTAAATTTAGTTATGCAAATCACCTTTCCAAATTTGTTATCTACTCTCTCTCAACATTCATTATCAAATAGCATTTAATCAAAAATTAATCTAAAAAAATCAGGTGCTACCAATAGAGTTGGAAATCTTCAAAACATAATTTTAAATATAAACCTATGTACGCCTAATATCATGCTCCTACTTCTGAAGGCTGCTAGAAGTTACTATTATCCATTGTGCATTCCCAAACAACAGGGTCAAAAGTCAGTGTCAACTGTCAAAAGTCAGTTCATGACTTGAAATATTTAAAAATGTAAAAGCAGCTGAGCAGATGCTCACAGATTCTGCTGTGTCATAGCTAATTTCTCCACAGTGCAGCTGTTGATGCTTTGACCCAGTTACTGGAAAACATTAAACTGGTGTTCACAGAAATTGATAATGTGACTATTCCTTTTTAGTATAGAAGTGCATCAACGAAAGCCTCAGAGTGGCTGATTTCACCAACAGAAAGGGGGAAGGGGAAAGGAAAAAATATATATATGTATATTAACAGTCCTATTGCCTCAGGCAGACCTTTCCAGACATTAGACTCAGAATTTGGATGCTCGTGCAACCACCTATTATTGTCTATATGGGGCAACAGAGCATGTCAGCTTCTAAGAGAGCTGCTATACTTCCATCTCAATGACACATTAGCCAACTCATGCTGTTCTGTTTTTTCCTTTTTCTTTGTCTACCATTACCTTTCTATGGAAAATAAGAGTCAAAATGAACAGTTTAAGAAAATATTTCATTTTCAATTGTAGTCTATTATCATCAAATCTGCAAAAGGTTCTGCAGATTCAATGCCACAGAATAAAAAGTTTCATCTTTAAATGAATAGGTTCATCTTTTTCATTACCAAGAATCTAAGAAATTACTGGAATGGGTCAAATAACATTAAGAGAACATACTTTATGAACTTTATGGATTTTTTTCTCAGTATTTTTAATTTTTTCACGTTCTTGAAAACCCAAGAGAAAAATACCAGTTTGTATTGAATAATTCTTGAATTTGTTACCAAGAGATTATTAGGAAAGACCTTAATTTTATTAGCTGCAGAGATCTAGTTCAGATTTAGTTGAATCAAACAGGAACAGTGGAATTATGATGATCAAACTTGACAGATAAAAAATTTGGAGTGGTACCCTAGGAAAAACAAGTGCCACCTTTCCTGAGGAACAATACAGTTTTGTCAAAGGGAACTTTATCAGGACTTAGAAAATTAATTTAACTTCACCTCCCACTGCCTGTGATCACATCAGCTCAATATATGGGGAATACTTCAGTATTTCATGGAAAAAGTGAAGAGCATATAATAATGTTGGTAATGTATTTTCAAGATACAAGATAACCTTATTATACATGTAATACTGAATTATATCAAAAAGTCAAATTAGCATCTTAATTCTCTTCCCTCTAAGTTTTAATCATTCTAGTAGCTAAACTAATGGGACCAAATATCTTGAGAGGGGAAACAAACAAACAAACAATTTTGCCTTCATATCTTGAACCAGTAACTCAGTATGTGCATTTCCTGCAGGACATAATCCCAAATACGAAAACAAGACATCACCCATAGTCACAAAAGCTCCATGTCAGAGCTCATGAATGTCTAACCAGACAGGCACAGACACACCTGAGAGAGAAGTCTGACAGGAGAATGAACCATTTCTTCTATTTTTCCACTATTTTTCCCACATAGGTCTTTATATATCTAGTGTTTTATCTCTGCTTTTACATGTACACTTCAGTTTTCAAATTCTGCTGAACAGTGGATTGTCTTTCGTGTGTACAGTAACTAAACTAATGGCTCATCATACAGAAGGGTTTTAAACGGTCTTAATACAAATAATCAGTGCAATCTCAGTACAATATCAAGTACAACTACTTAAATAAACTTGCTTTCTGCATCTACTTACAAGTAGATAGTATGCTAAGAACTGCCAAAGGCATAAGGCCAAATGCAGTTTGTTTTGCAACATGACCTTCAAGCTTTTGAGAAAAAGAAAAAAAAAAAAAAAAAAAAAAAAAGCTGTCATCCTCCAAGGGAGAGAGCTTCTTGTGTTCCACAAAATATTTTATTTCAGTGACTTTCTTAGGACTGTTTTTAACAGATCATAAGACTTGTCCACATATGTTTTAAAGAGGTTAGACTTCAAAACATGGAATTTTATTGGAAAGAATGAAGGACAGGTCTCTTGCTGTCTAAGATCAGTTGTCAGCAAGAAGGAAAAATGTTTGAGACTTGCTTTAAACAGCATCTGGTAAATATACTAATAAATAGGTTTCTAGATGATGAAAGAGTGTTGCAAAGTACATACAGACTATTTTTCAGAGAACAACAGCAGCCAAGGCAAAGATTTTTAATTTGTTTGTTCACACTGTAAGAAATCAACCTGTTCCTTACATTGAGTTTTCATGGAGCTCAAGATGTCACATTGGAAACAGGAACCAAAATGCAGCTGTCTGAAATGGGTGAACTGGAAAGATGGTTGAATTGTTGCATGAAAACAAGGAAATGATTCTTTTATTTATTTCTATGTCTATTTTAAATTTCTATTTTTAAAATGTACTTATTACTTTCCACATTTCTTCAGAGCAACTCTGCAATGCAAAATGAGTATGTGGTATTATGTGCTTCTGCAATACCACCAACTCTATACACACAAAGCAGCAAAAGATCATATACAAGGTTTAAGCACTTTGAAGTGATATTCTACTACTGTTAAACAGCATCTTTGAGAACTTTGCAACATCCATTTACATGACTGTTACCTTTTCTATGCTCTACTCATGTGATTTCTCATTTTGGTGTCTTGAGAACCTATTAAGCTTCTAGATATAGTATGATGAAAACATCTACAAAACAAACACCCTCTTCTCAAGACTTCAAAATTGGCCTAGAGAGGACACTGCATTTTAGTGAATATATATAAAAACAAATGAGACAGTGTAAGGAAATACCTGAATTTGTAGCTCTTTGTTAAAATACTGATAAATGGAGAATTATGCCATTTTATCTTTCCTACCGCCAAAGTATTTCAAAAATTCACCTACTAGAAATAAAAGGTATGTGCCCGTTTTCCACATGAGTTCAAAACACTATCTTCCTTGCTTTCAGGATAGCAAAATATGAATCTGATAATTGAAACCAAGTGTTTTCTGCACCAATTTACTACATCAAATAATAATGTCACTTTACCATTCTAACACAACTGTATATAAGTACTGGATATCAGAAACAAGCAAGATAAAAATGCTGTTCTCTACCATGATACCTTAGGACAATACGAAACTGCATACCTAATAGCATCTTCAAATTACATTCATGATGTCATGATGTCATAATTTTAAGGGATTTTAACTAAATGTCACGAATAACAATAAATTGAAATCTGGAAACCAATCAATACTGTGTTTGAAAAGTGAGTCTAAAGAAACTTTTTTGCAAGAGCAACAAGGGAAGTATCAGAACTTTTGTTAAAAAACAAACAAAGAAACAAACAAAAATAATAATTTCAACAATTATTAGGAAAAAATACTATTCATAAGACTTAGTCTGGTCAACTACCTTCCTAAACAAATGGGAAGAGCTTTTATTTTAATTGAAATATACTACAAAAAAAAAAAATACTAAAAACACTCTCTATATTGACAAGAAAACATGCCAAGTGCTGTAGATATAGCCCTGGGCCAAGTGAGGAAAGCAAATTAAGCAAATTGCAGAAATACTTCTAAAAAAGAGGATTGCAAAGACTTTTGAAGGGAACAGATGAGGAGAGCACGAGAAAGGACAGTTACACCATAGATTTCAATTTTGAAGTTGTGTCTCACATGAGCAAAAGTTGCCATTATTTGAAACAGAAAATATTTTATGAGCTGACAAATGTAGAAACAGTGATCAATAACAGCTTGGAGGTCTCTACACCACAATTCAGATATCTGCAAGTGATGGCTAAGAAAGGTAAACCAAACAATAGAAGGATAAATTCACTACACGTTTCCACTGAAAGACATTCAGATTTCTACAGTCAGAGAAAGACTGAAAGCCACTGGTTTAAATCGTTATCTTTATAAAGAGACAAATAAAGGGTAACAGTATACATCATTTTATATTAAGCTCACTGAATCAATGTCATTCATATTTTACTATCTCTTCCTTAAACTGCCAGGGAATCAAGATCACATTTTTGAGGGTTTTGTGGTGGTTTTTATTTTCCAAATTTTATTTATTGATTTTCAGCCTTCACAACCTTCCCATTTTCTTAATTTCATGTGACCGAAGCACAGTCAGAAAACTGTACATGCTCCTTCTTTTACACTCCCATGGCTCCTTGCAGTGTCTTCTCTAGGCCAAATTTTCACCTAGATGCCCCTTGACAATATGGCAAACCTGTTATTAATACCACCATGTCCAGTGCAAACTGGTCTTGCAAAAATGCACATCTCAACAAGCCCTAATTCATTTTTTAATTTGTTTATTTGGGGTGGAGGAGGAGTCTGCTCTAGCTGACTCCATTATGTGCTCTCTGACTCCCACTTGCTACTTTTCTGTGACTTCTTCCTAAATTTGCAGTCTGGAGGTGTTTGACTAAAGCCAAATTCTACCAAATTCAGAAAACATGTCCATTAAAGATCAGTGTTACTAGTACTACAGACATTTGCAGAGCAAAAGTTCCAGGCAGAACCCAGGACATCAGCTACAAGCTTCTGATTTGGCAATGGGCTCCTGATTATGAGACATATATAAATACACACATCTGATGATGCAGTGACGTTAGCTAACTACTGTTAAGAAAAAACATACTGAAATTAATGTATAGCCACATGAACACCCACATAACCTAGGTGATTTTTGTAATTATAAATAGAACCAGATTTTGTGTGTATTTATTTTACAACACCCAACTAATCAAATTCTGTTGAAATCAGCATTATTGAAGTTGGGTAGTGACATATTATAAGACTGGAACATCTGTCCTCTTCCAGCTGTCTGAAAACCAAAACATTCATATCTAACATATGTTAATGTATTTTATTTCCAGTGCAAATAATAAAGTAGCAATACACTGAACAGTTTTTATATTTTGTGAATTCCCTGGTAAGAATGTAATAAAAAAGAAATGGAAAAGAATAGGTTCCTTTCCCCGACAGCCAAGAATAGAATAGGTTGTAAGCAGAATAGGAGAAAGCAGAAGATGGCCTACAGCAAAATTTCCAATGTAAAAAAAATATTACTAATTCTCTACTGATAAAATTACCAATATTATGTTCCCAATTTCTCCTTTAGTGTAGATTGTTATACAATCTACATACGTAATGTATTTTAATGTATAAATTTTTTTTAAACACTTCATAATTCCTTCCTCAGGCACACAGTAGGACCAAAACAGAGTTACGTTCACATTAACTGGAATTCTCCTCATACATTGATACCTTGCCTCCAGAGCTATAGTCTTCCAGTTGAGTTCCATAATGCATGGGGTCCATAATAGTTAAAAAGCAACCAGCCTAGGAGGGAGCTGCACTGTGGTGCACTAAAAGTCTGACTGAGGCACAATGCACTGAATCCCCTAATTCTCCTCAGCTAGCACAGAACAATGCAACTCAAAGGGCATAGGGAAGGAGGAAAGGAAAGGTAGACATAAAATACTCTGAGGAGTCCAACTCCTGCAATCTGTATTTTAATTTACACAGTACAACGGACACACTTGAAGGGTTTCCCTTTTGATATAGGCATATTGCCCAGCTTACAAGTTCTGCCCAAAAAGCTCATAACAATTATGGCATTGGAAATTTAACTGATGTAAGCCAAATATATTGCTATGGTATATGAGTAGTTTGAAAATTGCTGTAGCTTAACCATGAAAGATATATCAGAGTCTGAGCAGCTAGAGTCATGGGTCCTGTCACACCTTTAGAGACTGCCCTTGCCGGTGCCTTTAGCTGGCTTTGAGTTCAGCACAAGAAAAGCATCCAAAACATTTTTGGAATGTCTCAGTGTTAAGCTTCCTGAGATCTTAAATTTCCTGGAGAAGAGAAGGCTCTGGAGAGATCTTCTCAGTGTGTATAAATGCTTGATGGGAAGGAATGAAGAAGAGGGAGCCAGACTCAGCAGTGCCCACTGACAGGACAGGAGTCAATGTGAACAAAGTAAAATACATTAAATCTGACCTGAACAGAAGAAAACACTTTTCTTTTTTTTTTTTTTTTTTTTAATATATATATACATATATGTGTGTGTATACATATATATATATTACTGTGAAGGTCACTGAGCACTGACACAGGCTGTCTGGAGAGGCTGTGGAGTCTATCTGTGGAGGTACTCAAAACCTAACTGAACACAGCCCTGGACATCCTGTTCTAGACAACCTGGCTTGAGCAGGGCAGATGGACCGGGTGTTCTCAGAAGATGCCTTCCAACCTCTACCACTCTGTGAGGTTCTGAGCTTTATAGTTCTGATAGTATGCTGGATTCACAGATCTAATTATTCACATTCACCAATTATGCTCTTCCACTATACCTTTGCAAATCTAAAATAGCTCCACTGATTTTATTGACCTACATGAATGCAAGGATATGTTTTTCCCCTCAAAAATAGTTTGTGCTATTTCTAAATAAATAAAAATACCACCTTTCTTTTTCAGACATGGATTTGCTAAAGTAATAGAATGGTAAACAAGCAGTAAAGTACACTGTGGTTCATCTCTGTAGTACAAGCTTGTATATGATGCTTTTTGTCTGTCATTATAATGTGATACTATCTTCATATGTATTTAAAGACCTGAGGGAAAAAAAAAAAAAAAAAAAAAAAAAAAGTTGATGGAAATAATTTCAGCATAGGAAATCCAGAAAACAGAGGCTGAAGAGACACTGTTCCACTAGTGTTAAATAACACTCAGACATTCTGACTGCTGACTACAAGAGGTCATAATAAATGCCATGGTTCTAGGAAATAATCCAGTGACAGATATCTTCCAGACATCTTTTAGTAGCGTTCTGAAAGTAGTCTAATTTATTTCATTTTTCACATATTAAAAAAAAAAAGTAATCTCAGAATAACAGAAATTCTGCTCTATTTGCATTTGTATTTTTAAAAAGCCACACAAATATTTATCATCAAAGAGCAACTAGTCCTTTGCAAAGGATTTCTTCACCTTTGTGTTCTAAAACACGTATTTAAAAAAATGGTAAATGAATCACAGAATCACAGAATTTCTAGGTTGGTAGAGACCTCAAGATCATCGAGTCCAACCTGTGACCTAACACTAACAGTCCCCACTAAACCATATCCCTAAGCTCTAATAATCATTGCTTCACTGTTGAAGAAAAAGATTTGAGCCTACATAGGCAGTTTTGCATGAACTAAGAAATCTCCTTCTTCTTTTCTCCTTTATAAGTGCCTGTTCTGTCCCCCTGAGGTCTCCTGCTCCTCTGCAGTACTGACACACTTGCCTTGCCCCAGATGGCCTACTGGAGCTGGGCTTTGATTTCCAGACTACCCTTTCCTCTGATTTCCTGCAAGGATTAGATGACGTGTTCAATAGGCATAGATGTAATTCAGCACGAGTGCACACCAATCATGTCATTCAACCACATCATGCCACATTAAATGCAAAAAGAGTTCCTCTGGCATGTGGGAGGCAGAGTCTGAGGCTGGTGTGCTGAGCTGCCACTGGCAGCTAAAGCAAGGTGGTGCCACTCCTTCAGCCCTGAAAAAAGTGCCAATTTTGTGAAAAGATCAAACTTAGTAAGCAAAACAGCTCAGTATTAAGTACATAATACTTCAATCCTCCTGAACAAATATTAATGAATTTGCGAAGAAGCTTAATCAACATTCCTTAATTTTCTAGGTACAAATTTTGCACTATTGCTGACGGTCAATTGCTCTGCATATGAGAACCAGATGGAATTCTACAGTTCCTTCTCTGTGTTAGTAAGCCAGGCATGCTGGAGCTTGCAAAAACAGTGTATAGCTTTGCAGAAAAAATCAAAGCATCATGAAGAGAAAAAGGGGAAATCCCCTTAATTGTGACTATAAAATTATAAGTTTCTGTAAGCTAGCAAAATAGATCAATGTATCAGAAACCCATTCATTTTATACAAGAAAACATTTGCATATTTGTATTTTAATCATTTTATTCAAAACCCCTTTCTGAGTCACAATAACCTCCTGATATATGCTCTTTCCATGCTAGCTAGCAACAGAAGTGGCAGCTGATCCGACACAGTTCTATGCTTCTTACATCTGTTTAAAACACTTGTGCTAGAGTGCAGAATTTGCTACAATGCACCAAAACACATCAAATGTCCTGCTTCAGAAAAAAACAAGCACATGGAAAATCACAGCCTGTAGATTTAATATAATGGCTTAGACTTTAGCCCCCACTAAAACCTGTTGCAATAGATTTAAATAGTTTGGGATTAGATCTGTGTCTGCAATGTCATGAGAAGGACAGTGATAAGAATAGACCTATTTTCTTCCTGGAGATCAGTCTTTGGTGATAGAAATTATTACTGTGCCAGACAGTGGTACAAAAATCACTTCTGGGCTTAAGAAGAAGAAAGTCAGCTAGTTTGTTAAAAATACACTCGCTTCATTAAAAAAAAAAATACATATATAACAGTTATTGGAAGTGATGCCTTAGTGTTAATACACTAACTAATAGGAAAGTTACCATAAAAAGATTTGCTGACCAAGTACCAATTGTCTCAGCTACTAAGACATTGTTAGTCCTTTCACGATTCACTTAAAATAAATGAACTTGTCCTTGTACATTTTAATCCAAGTCCATGGGCTAAAGCAATACTTCACAGAGTCAGTAGGGGAGCTTAATTTCTCCCTGTTTTGTATCAGTGCCTATCACCACGCAATGCATTTTTTTCTGCAGAGTAAAAAAAAAAAAAAAAAGAAAAAAAAGAAGAAAAAAAAAAAGATATAAAGATCTCTTGCGCATACCTTCTCAGATAGGCTTAAAATTGCACTTGGAATAGAAAAGAAAGTAGCCTCTGCTTTCCAGCTCCAAACACTTCTCCATAGGAAGCTCCCACTGATCTAAGAGGCATACTTCAGTAGGTTGACCAAATTCTGTGTTGAATAGCTTGTCTGTAGCTGAAACATACACCCAGCACATTGGCCAATTCATGTGCCTGCGAAGATTGTAGCTGCTTTTAGCCCATTAGGGACAACAGAAAATACAGTGATAACTCATATGCGCTGTCATTCCTATTGATATCAGCATTGACCTTCACAGAATCACAGAATCACAGAATTTCTAGGTTGGAAGAGACCTCAAGATCATCGAGCCCAACCTCTGACCTAACACTAACAGTCCCCACTAAACCATATCCCTAAGCTCTACATCTAAACGTCTTTTAAAGACTTCCAGGGATGGTGACTCCACCACTTCCCTGGGCAGCCTGTTACAATGTCTAACAACCCAGAACAAGTTATCTGAGTGTTCTCAAGCAAAGATATGCAGTTTGGTCAGAAGGTGCATGTCTGGTTTTATTATGTTTTAGCATACAAGAAAAATCAAAGTCAAAGCTATAATTATTTTTCCACCACATTCCATAATACCTGTTCTTCCCTGAACTAAATATTTAAGAAAAAAAAATGTGGTCAGTTGTGCTGAAATACTTGAAGTGTTGAAAATATCATCAAACAAGGCACAACATCGCTGCACTGCCCAGTTCTTAAATGCTGAGCTGGGCTGAAATTCATTTCCTAGTGCTTGGAAGCGTCACTTGCCCTCACCAGTCTCTTAGCATAACTGCTTAATGTCAGCTCCAGGCTTAAAAATTCAGCACTTTCCATTCCTATGTGACACAGCTGATACTCATTGCAGTAACTGATGGAAGGATTAATCTCACAGTTCTAGCTACCTGCAAGTTTGGTATCTAATCCATTGCCTGGCCTCCCTATGTATAAGGCCTCCTGTGGGAAGAAACATGCACCTCCACAGGGCAATTCATCTTATCTATTCCTGCCACCTCTAAGCACCAAGCACCCTCTGGATATGCCAGTCCCTTTCACTGGTTATTGAGAAAGCCTAACTGATGATGATGTCCATACTAGTAAATGAAACATGAGAGGTAAATGAAATAGTAAGTGCCAACAGGCTCAAACACTAGTGCATAATCCTCCACACAGTTTAAGTGTTAGCACAACTCATGGCAGCCCCTTGGCCTGTACCAGCCAGCAATCTTTGATACAATGCCAGACATGGTTTGGGGGACAGGATTGTTGAGGAATCATTCCCAGTCAGCCATCTGGAGGCAGACACTGTTTTAGGGGAGGGGCAAGAGAGCTTGGTCATGTATTTTGTGAGCCACAAATGGCACCTAACCCCAGGGCCACAGGACTGTGCCCTATTTCATGTAGTAACATATGTAAAGCCACTTCAGACTGCAATCCCAAGTTCTATGTGTCTAAAGACATGTTGAATTAATCCATTCTGAATTCCTCAAAACAAAACAAAAAAGCTGTGAAGCCTGCCTGCTCGTCACTCTGAATGTCTTAAGCACTGTATATTTTTACTCTTTATGCCAGCTGTCATTACATCAAACCCTGCTCTTTTCATTTTTTCTGGCTTTGTAATCACACAAGCAGAAGAAAGAAAGAAGGATGGAGAAAACTCAGCCCTGAGACATAGCACCAAGGCTGCCACAGCTACCACTGCCTGGACAGTTTTACACTCCCAAGAGGCTGACAGAAACACTCCATCATCTGGTGTGAGGTACCACAAATAGCAGGAAGAAATAGCCATATATGTTGCATCTCACAAAAATAGATAAATAAAAAAATAAATAAATACTAAAACTCGGTGTAAGAAATGGGTATGGGCCTCAATTTTTCTCAGCATTTATGATTGATTGTCCAATAGTAAGGACAGTGGCTCCTTGAGCAACAAACCCTAATTAGCTGCTCTCCCAATTATAAGCCATCTGTGTTTGGTTAGATGCCATCACCTAAACAGATGCTACATCCCATGATACAGTTCTAAGAACTGAGAACAAGAGAACAAAAACATTATTTTCAGAAGTTATCTAAATGAAGGAACTCAACTTTGATCCCTTGAGCAAGAGTTGTAGTCACTGAGCACACTGACCATGATCAGCTCAGACCCAGAGCTGAAGACACCGAGAGGGCAGGATATGGCTGGAAGACCTCTAACTCAGTGATTACTTGACATTTCCACCAAACCAGCCTGGAGAATAAATGAGGGTCCTACAGCCACCACTACATCTAACTTCCACTCTTTACACTTTCAATGGAATATAGCTATCTTGTCAATAGGACTCCAGTTTACACCCTCAGTATTTTGGTTCCCAGGAACTGTTTACTTAAAATATTGTGGGTTTTTAATTTCATTCTGTTTGTTTGTTTGTTGATTAATTTGTTTTGATTTTTGGTTGTTTGTGGGCTTGTTTGTCTTTAAGGCACTTTAAATAAACTAGGTGAAAATAGTTTTGAAATAGATTAAAATAGACAAAACAGACAAGTTTTCAAAACAAGTTTTTTTTGTTTGTTTGTTTTTTGTTTTGTTTTTTTTTTTTAGCTTGTCAAGAGTTATATGTTGCATGTTCATTATCAGTTAGGTACTGGCATCAGATAAACAGTATTGGAAGCTAAAAAGCTTTGATAACATTAAGAACATCAAACAGG
This sequence comes from Aythya marila, assembly GCF_965140915.1. Classification (NCBI taxonomy): domain Eukaryota; kingdom Metazoa; phylum Chordata; class Aves; order Anseriformes; family Anatidae; genus Aythya; species Aythya marila. The sequence goes on along the minus strand of NC_139042.1, from coordinate 175,203,833 downwards.
CAATACCAGAGTAAACTTCCCAGTGTGATGTACCAGAGCTGTACGTTAACTGCAAGTGGAAGCATTAATGCTGTATGACAAGTTCCATGTCCACATGCCCATTCACATTTCTTGACCTTCACAAAGACTCCCAATAAAAATAACAAATTCATAAGAACTCCTGAGATGTGAGTGCTTCCCTGTTAACATCTGGATAGATAATTCCCTACTAAATTTGCAAGCAGTGCATTACAAAAACATACTTCAGAAGATCAGGTTTTTAAACTTTGCCAGCATGGTCAAAGATTCAAATAGAGGTTTGAAATCCACTCATCTTTCATCCCTGAATTACCAATTCCCTGAGACAACTAATATGCATGGAAATGTTGTGTAGTTGACTAAAAATAAATTAAAAAAAAAAAAAAAAGGTATTTGAATTCTCATTTCCCCTCAATTAGAATTAATCTACTTAAGTTAAAAAGGTTTCATAAAATGGGATGGTTTGTGTAACTTCTAACACAATTAAATATTAATAAACTCCTGTGGGAGCAAGATCAGTGGATTACAAAACATCTTGGTGAATTTTATCATAAAACATGGCATTTCAAGCAGTTACATCTATCTCTATACTCTCTAAGAAGTTTTATACAGCAGAAGAGTGATGAAACTATATGGAAAAATCTCAAAATTTATATAATAAAGAAATGTATGCATCTTCTGCTCAGTTTCAAGAATGGATTCCACCACAGCCATAACATATTTGCACATCCATAATCAATATGAAATATTATATACAATCCATCTAGATTAACCTAAAATTCCCCTTCTTTAACCCTATTTGCAACAAAGCCAAAATGCTATAAAACCAAAAGCTAATCACCTGTATTAAATGACAATATTAAATTACCTGTATCCCGTTTCCTGTATAATTGTCTGACCTTTTGTAAAAGAACCTTGCTAGGTGACTGTTTTTTTCTGGTACTACAACATATGGTTGAAAGTACAGTCTTAAGATTGTGTTAGAAACACTGGTCTAAACAAATGCGAGGCAATTCTCAAATTTCTAGCAGTTTGGTATAAAAGATAACCTATAGGAAGTCTGTGGAAAGTTTTAATTTTTTTTTTAAAAACACTGATAAGAAATATCTGCGTGTTCAGAAGAAAAAAAAAAAAAAAATCCCCTATTCCTCTACCCAAATACTACAATCCCTGACCAGTTATTTCAATGACGTGTTTACAGAAAAGTTCATTTTCTTTCCAGATTTCATAATATTCATTAAAGGAAGCCCCAGAGTAAAACTTACATTGACATTCTTTGCAGCACTTGCCATCCACATATGTCAGGGCAGAATTAATCGGGCAATCAGAGAGGGGGCATATCAAAGCTTCGCACTGCACAGTACCATTCTAGAAGAATAAAAGGTGCTTAACTGGTAGTTATATTTAGCAAGAACAGAGATGTTCTCATACACAAGAACTTAAAATTTATTTTTAAATGCAATGAACTCTCTGACAGTACCCAAAAAGCCATTTTAGCATGGTTCTTTTAATAACTACAGGAACAGAAACTATACCTTCAGATTAACGTGCATACAACCTTTTAGACATATATGATGTATTCTTTCAGATGTCAATGATCAAAGACTTTTTTTAGAGGCAAATCTATTTGGAGGTAAAACATTCTGCCAATCAGCAGCAAATTGACATAATAGTGTGAAATAAGAACCTCACAGAATACTCTACCTTCTGATTTTTATATGAGAGACAATACATTTCTAAAAGGTAATAATACTGTAGCAGCAAGAAAAAACTGAGACAAAAATATGTAATGCATGTAACACTAAATTCAAAGCATTTTAGACAGCTATCAGCCAGGTCTGATAGTATGGACTAAACCTTTTCTTCAACCACAAAATCTTAAAAACAAAATTAATATCACTGCAAAAATATAAAGATCAAAGTCATATTAAGCTTAAGTAGAACCATTTAGGAAATTATAGACAGCAGCAAATCAATCTAAGGTGCAGTACAGACAACAGCCTTTCCATCAATTACTAATGGCCTTTGGATTAGGCATTTAATGAGTCCAAATGGAATTAATGAGTTTTAAATGACTGGACAATAATAAAGATGCTATGATTTGGTGCTTGAAAGGATACTTGCATTCAGTTTTGGAGTTCTGATACCTTTGGGAATCTTCTATCCATTTAAATTCTTTTCTTGTTTGTGATATAATAGAGCATGCATATGACCCTGACATTTTAATCTTTATTGCTTTTGGAGATGTAACCAAAGGCAACTAAAGGGAATCAGACACCAGGGATCTATTAAATCATTTGCTAAGAAAAAGGCTGTGTTTATAGTGATAAAAACAGGTAATTAATTATCCAGAGAAACTGTTTGCAACTCAGTGCAGGGGAATAATGTGATAGCTAAGTGTATTGCATAGGATCTGCCTATACTGGCATGAAATCCAGGAGAGCTACACATGCCGCCACTGCTGCAACAATAGGAAAATACATTTATTAATACTATCCCCTAAATTTAGAACGATATATTTTTCTCACATTTTGTTGCTACTACTTAGCACACATTTATAAACACCCCTTACTATTTTGCCCCAATAAACCCACAATCAGAGGAAACATCAAGGTTCCTGGGTCTCCGTTCAAAATGTAGTCATACCATGCAAGTGCAGTTCTTACAACCGTCTGTCCAGGATTCAAACTCTCTGTATGTCATGCCTTTTATTGTGCAGGTCCTTTCACAGTAGCACTGATCCAACTTGTTCATCCTCTGCTCAGCTTGGGACAACTGTATTTGAAGTTCACAAAAAGTTTGAAATTTGTAAGTGATCACTATGTTAGCATAAACATGATTGAAACTGTCCCACTTACTGTCAAGCATGCATTTAAATTCATGCGAAGATAATGACTTTTGTTAAATACAAAATGATTAAACCACCAGTCATTCAGAAATGGAAATAAAGAAGCAAGAAACAATGCATTTAATCTTTTGATTGTAACATCAGGGACATCATGACAGAAAGTGAATAGGTCATGACAGAAAGCAAATAGATGAGTATGACCCCTGATCTTTGTATGTGTGAAGTAACCAAGAATCTTGCTCTACATACATCTGCGGATACCAGGCTATGCACAAAAGATCTGAATCTGAGTGAAGAGGCCACATTGGATGTAAAGCTCAAAACCAACATTGGCAATTGTTCTTCCACTTCAACTAACTCATTTTTATCATTTGTGTATCAAATTAGCCAGGTAACAGCATTCCTGCAGACATCTAAAGACCTGTCATTTAAAAACAGAAGACTAGTCTATGTTTACTGGAAGATGTGAATGTTTTTAGTGTTATCTTCTGTAAAAAAAAAAAAATAATAATAATAATAATAATAATAATAATAATAATAATAACAAGAAGAAAATACTGCTTAGGGTTCTCCATTCCCTATTTTGCAAAGATTTTGTCTGAGCACTCCGTCAGCTCAGGTTTAGAAAAGTCTTGGACCAATAAATCTTGCTGCAATAAGCCATATAAGCATGGTAACCTATTTCAGACCAGTTTTATGGACTTGTTAGCCTGATAGATAGAGCCTGAATATGTATGAGTTCTTTCCCTGTTCAGGCATTTGGATTCTGTTTACTATTACAATATATTATTCTATAAAAACATTAAAAAACAAGAAAGCTCTCTGAACTGTGAATTTGTATGCATAGATAGTAGGCACAGATATATAAATGCAAACATATATAAACACAACATGCATGGGTGTTCTGCACACACCCACATACATATCCACACAGATACACAATCTAAAAAAACAGCAATTAAAGGTCCTCAGTTCTCCCATGCCATGCCTTTTAGTAAATATTACCTTTGCTGATGTTTTGGCTAAAATGTCTTGCAGTTCCATAATTTTCTGCACAAGTCCATGGAAATCATTACAAGTTGGGCATGCTAGAATAACAAGATATGTATACTAGTAACAAGACCATTTATTTACAGTTGGTTCAATCACATCAAAGTTGACAACCAATATACTGAAACTCAAGGATTTAAGAAAGCTTGTAGGACAGAAAATAGGTACAAAGCATACCTTTCATTTTATGGTATAAGAATTAAGAGACTTACTGCGATTAAGATCTGGGCATTGAGAAATAAATCCTTGAGGCATGACAAGTAATTGCACATCTTGCATTATGCCCTATGTGTAAGTGGAGAGAAAAAACGAAAGGATGTATTATTTTTACCTGTCAAAATTATGTTTTCCATTTACCATGTAAAACATTAAAGCCCACACAGAAAAAGTGCCTGATAAAAACAATATTTATGAATACATAGCTTCTTTTCTGGACCCAATGCAGCGATAGAAGAATAAAGAGAAAGCAAAATAGATAGATGTACATGTACAGTCATAGTGAATCGTTTTTAAAGACATAATATTAACTGTCAAGATATAATTATGTGGCAAGAGTTTGGTTGTTTTGAATTCATTGTTATTTTTAGTTAGCCATTGCAGAAAAGGTTGAAAATGACCTTTAAACGTAATTTGAAAAAAAAGTTGCACTTTCAGTTATTTTGAAGCTCTCTTAAATAAAACTCAAATTTTTCACTAAGCTATGACTGTCAACAAGAAGTGCAGATTAAAGAAAACTTGAGTCAGGAAAAACACATTCATGCAAACCTTTTATGATTTTGATGTGGATCTTTTCATGAACACACAGAGTGTTAAGGACCTACATATCTGTTACACAGCTGCAGAGTAACATGTTGGCAAGAATTTGGGAGAACGGGAAGCTTAGCATGAAATTCAAATATGCCATCTGGAAAGGCCCCATTTCACCCAGAAGAAATCACATGCTTACAGGCAGAATTTACATGCATCCTTAGTCATTAAGACATAATTAGCAGCCACTTTGCTGCTTTCCAAAAGCAAAGGCCAAATAGCCATCCTATCATATACACTCCAGATGTCCCTTTCATCTATGATTCCCTCCCTGCATGTCCAAAATTCCTTCTTAGAAGTAAAAGCAGAATAATTTCAACATGCTTCAGCATGTTTATGAAGTGAATGTTTCAAGACACAAAGAATACAATGCAAACTAAATGCAAAAGGCCACATTTCATGTGTGTACACAGGGCATCCACTACAGATGTCCCAAAGTCCAAGCAAGAGAATTTTGACCTCAAGTGAATGAATCAGGGTGGTTTAGACACCTAAGTGACCTATGGAGAAGAGCAGGTGTCCCTGAAGAGTAACTGAGAAGTGTCATGGCTACCCTTCTCCCTTAACAATAAAGCTACTATCTATGACAACTGGATACTTCCCCATCCTGTGCAAAGAGCTGCAGTGATTAGTTAATAGTTGAAAAATAGGTGGGTATGCCTGAGACAGGACTCCACGTCAGGACCTCCCTCAGCAAGTGTTCTGGAATCAGGATCAAAGACCTCTTTGAAGAGAACATTGAAAAGCTCACAATATTCAATTCTCCTCCCTTTCTTCCTCAGCATCACCAAACTCAAATTCGTGTCAACCCAAGTTACAGCATTTTCATGAAAAGGAAGAATCACAGGGTCCAATCCTTTCAGGTTGTAAAGAGCTTAAAACAGATCTTTCACTGAACACATGGGCAAGTATTCAAATCACTCAGCTATTAATCAACAGTAAAGCCCCTGCAACTATTTGGGGAGATATATTCACCACACATCAGCTGTGCTGTGAGCTGGACTCTGCCACTTGACAGGAATTCAGGTTATTTCCCATCTCCCCAGCCTAACAACCAGGAGCTGTGACACCTCACCTGCCTGGGCTGCCAAATCAGGAGTTCCTGACTGTACATGAAAGGCTATTCACAGGCTCCAAAAGAAGCTATTGGTTCAAATTAAAGTACTTCTGGATATTAGGTGTTGGAGACTTTACACAACACCAGAAATTAGATGGCCAGAATTGCACTCTCAGACTTAAAACCTTAAAATGAAATGGGTACAAATATACCCCAGTGTGAGTATGCCTACAGACACATTGTTTCAGTGGAGCAGTATTAGACAAAGAAAATCATTTCAATGAGTGGCTAATGATTTTGGGTGCTTTGATCCTTCTGGACAACTCATTTAAGACCCACTCAAAGCAGCCTGATTTTCAGAAACAACTAAACAAATGGATGTCAGAAAATCAGATGAGTGGAAGTTGTCACACACAGTATCTAAAAACATATGCTCTCCAAAACACTAAGAATCACTGAAAGTACTCATCTTCTAGAGTGATGTGTCTTCTGTACAACGTCACATTTGCAGATGTAGTTCAACCATTTGTACTCTATTGTGATGGAGAAATTACTTCACACAGTATATTTTTGGCTAAATCAATGTTCTTTTAACAGCTATCAGTTTCTGTATTTCTGCCAGACTGGTTTGTCTTTGTAACTGAGACAAATTTTTCCATATATCTCGGTCCATTTTATCCTTCTTGAAAATTAACAAATGAACAAACAAAAAAATACAGTCCACTACTGGAGTATTTATTTTTCAACACCAAATGAGCTTCTTCATTGTCACAATGAGTTGGCAAAAAGAATATAATCAAGTCAAGAAGTGAGAAGGTACAAATAAACAAAAGGAATATTATATATATATATATATATATAAATAATAAATACATAGAATAAATGAAGTGTGTCTGAGATCAGTTTAGGCAACTTGTTAATATTTTATGATTTTATTCTTGGATTCAACTGTTGTTGATTTTTTTAAAACCAGTAATATAATCTTGCTGCTTGTTTATCAGGTATCCTCTTTTGTTTCAGAATAAAAAGAAACACATATTGAATAGAAAAATAAAATCATAGTCATACTTCAGTTTTCAAACATGAGTGCCCCACCCGATCTCCATATCTTACACTAAACAAAGACATAGTTTAGCATTTAAGTACAGCAAACGGTATTACAATACCCAAAAACTTATTTTAGCACACAACTACAGAACTTGCTGTGACAACAGTAGTCAAGTCAGAGTGTTTCATGATGGGGAAAAAAAAAAAAAAAAAAAAAAAGAAAAGATATAGCAGGCCATATTTAACAAAGTGATTAGGTCTGTGACCAACATTATCAATTCCACTTTGCAACTCAAGTAAAAAGATTCCCACAGGGAGGGAAATGGGACTGCAGTATTCCACAGGGATGCCATCATTTGCGAAAGCAGTTTCCAAGAGGACTAAAACCAAATGACAGAAAGTGTCTGCGACCAATGAATGCTACCTAATGGACACAGAGGAATCAAAATTTACACTCCAGTGGAAACACAGCATTCACTTCTTCAATCTTCCTATACACCAGGTGGTTGATATATATGTATATATTAATATGTGTATATATACGTATATAGAAAAATGGAGAAAGAGTAAGCAAAAAAACATGATCAAGTATTTTTCCTCTGAGGGAAAAGGCATTCTCTTCATTAATGGTTGTCATCTCACTTATTTCTGAACCTAGAGGATATTGTGGTGAAACCTAAATCACGAAGAGATTGGAGTTCCCTAGACCTTAGTGTTCTCTGACAAAAAATACACAGTTATGAAACAGACAATAACATGAATATAAATTTCCTGGAATTCCGTTTCTCTTGGCCATTTACCTTTTCCTGTCTTAAACTGTTTTACAACACACCATGGCACTAAAAACTGTGTTAAAACTGCAGAACCACACAATGGCTGAGGTCAGGAGGAACTTCTTGAGATAACCAACACCATGGCTCATGCAGGGCCACCTACAGCAGGCTGCCCAGGAACATGTGCAAGCAGCTTTTGAATACCTCCATCGTGGACTCACTCTGACTACCTTCTTGTTACAAGTGTTTTCTTATGTTCAGATGGAATTTCAGATTTTTCAGTTTTTGTCCATTGCTTCTTGGCCTGTCATTGGGCACTACTGAGAAGTGTCTGGATCCTTCATCTTCATCTCCTCCCTCCAACCATCAGATGTTTGTACACTTTGATGAGGTCCCTCCCTAAGCCTCCTCTTCTCCAGGCTGAACAGTCCCAGCTCTCTCACCCTCTCTTCACAGGAGAGATGCTCCAGTCTCTTCATCATCTTTCTGGCCCTTTGCTGGACTCTCTCCAGTAGCGCCATGTCTTTCTTGTACTGGGGAGCCCAGAACTGGGCACAGTATGAATTCATACTGTACAGAAACTTGTTTTTAACCTACTAAAACAAACTGACAAACCTGATGACAATTTGATCAATGCAGCTTTACTTCTGCTGAGTCTTTCCAGCAGATGACCAGCCACAAGTAAAACTCCTTCTCATCTCTGGTCTACAAGGTATACCTTTTTGTGTAGCACTCAAGCCCGCCTAGAGAAGTAGCATGGCAAACATACTGTCATATCCCACCTGCATGCCTGTGTGCCAGTAAATCAATTAATCTCAACTGAACCATATCACAAGTCTCACCTGAAATACTATTCATATCACAGAGTATTTACACTATTTTATCTGCTTCAAGGAAGCAGAACTGAATCCATTTTTATCTAAGTTCTCTCTCTTTTTTTTTTTTTTTTTTTTTTTTCCTTTCAGGGAATGCATACCTTAAAATAACCATGTGCATTATTCCTCTGTCCTAGCCAAAATGTTGTACCCAAAGGTAAGTCCATGAAGGGCTTCTCCACAACTCTTTCATAAATTCTGAAAAAAAAAAAAAAAAGTCCCAAGTTATCATTTCATTTACTGAAAGCTAGAATGTTCCAGAAGTGACAACTTACAAAACAACACTCGTTACTTACTTATTGCAGTCCACGTGTAAAATCAAGTGAGAAGCACTGATTGCTAAGGAAAGCCTGTGCCACTTATCATCTGCCAGGATGTAAGGGAATACCTCTGTGTGGGAGCGATGACTGCCTGAGCGATAATGCAACCTGATTTCATTTCGATGACCACTGCTTTCCAGTTCCAGGTACCTGTACCATAAATGCATCATCGTGAACCATTCTTAGCAGCACAATAACATTTTACATCACATAACTTCTCAGTATCATGCAGAAACTATTTAAAAGAGGGAGAAAGACAGAGAAGAGATAGAAAGATGAAAGGAGACATTTTACGGGTTCGCACTGAATCCTCCTCAATAATACATAAGAGCAGGTTCTATCTTTCATGTAAGTAGAAAGATGCCAAGCTAAATATTTTTTCTTCTAGCAATGCTACTTTACATAGCATGACCTGATTGGAAATATAATTATCCTATTCTGAATAACTGCATTATATCCTGAAAGCACGGTAAGGATACCCTGAAGACATGAATACACAAAAAACAACACCAAGTTCTGTGATAGGACATTATTAGCCATTACCAACCAGAGAAGTAAGCAAGAATTGAGACAGGACACTGCTTTGTTTGCTTTTGGATACATTGTTAACATCTCTTCATTCTTCATAATGAAATTTCTCAAAAGAAATTCAGAGTCAAGAAGTGCTAACTTTTAAAAATGAATATATACACAGACATTGTTAAATATGTATGTATTTGTGTTGTGTATGCATGTATATGTGTGTAAGTAAATGTATGCACAGAGTTAAAAAAAAACAGCATTGCGTTTCCCCAAAGTGTCTCATATGCCAGATTTGCAGACTGTGAACACTTGCTTTGCTGCTGAGACTGCTGCAGATCTATTTAAAGAGCACTATATAAGCAAACTCTCTATGTAGTCAGGCCTATTTCTTATACATTGGACCTCTTGTGGGAACAAGTTTGACAAATCATTTCTAAATACTAACTTTCTCATTTTACAGTCCTCCCCTAACATACTTTTAAAACAAGAGGAAAAAAGAAAAACAGCAACGAAGATTCTCTAATGCGTATATGCAACCAATAGCTAAAGAATAACAAAAATAAACATATGTAGTAAGATTCAGAAAAAGAAGGAGAATGGGCAATTAATTTTTGCATATTTTTGCCACTACTTCAGCAGACAGGCATGGCAATGATTTGTTAATATGTGTGTGCATGTGGATTACAGCATAGTTTCTTTTAACTGGCCATCCATATTAAAGAACAGATGAGAAAATTTTAGTTTTCAAAAGAGGATATGAGGAGACCAAATCAAAACCATCTTGTATAATCATCATCCCTAGGAGGAGGTTGGGCTCACTGCACATCTCTCCTTCCTTCAGGATATTTTCCCAGTGAAATATGCCTAGCAACAGCACAAAACTGGCAAAGGGTAATTTTAACTTCACCCCCAATATTAACATAGCAGTTAACTAAAGTCAGCAGTAAATTTTATAATCTACAAACATTTACCTCACGGCCCCCCAAAAAATTTGTATTGACAAGAAGTATAAGCTAATTGAAAGTCTGGATGGAAAAAAAAAAAAAAAAAGGGCAATAGTGGCAGGGCATCAGTCAACTTAATAACCTCCTTCATGACTCAAACTTCAAGGATAACAATAAGGTCAATCTCAACCTAACAAAGAAGGGGAACGTTATGGAACTGGACTCCTCCAGGCAATTTTAAATGTCTCCACCCAGCTGGAGGTATAATTTGGAAACAAAAAAGGCATGAATATGTGGAAACGTTATCTCCTGGTACAGCCAACAGCTAACTCCTACTCTCTTCTAAGTCAATGGCTAAGTGATCCCAGCACACAGAAGTGCAGGCAGGAAGGTAACAAAGCAGAGATACATTCGGTACCAAAGGTGTAAAATGAACATTTGTGTTGTCCCTTACACAGACGAGATGATGAGATCCCTGAGAAGGAAACACAAATTTCCCAATAAAACAGACATTGCTGTAAAATTTCAGGAATTGAGAAAGAATTTCTGAGTGATGATGTTAACCTCCTATGCTACTGGAACAGCAAGGAAAACTTCCTATACAAAGCTGTGCAAAAATTCTGTGATCAACTCAGTGTTTTGAGATCCACAGGCAATCTCTTTTGTTCTTCCATTTAGTAAACTGTAACAAATACCTCTACCTTATGAAGGCTTGATGATAGTTAGATAATATGTGCATCAAAATGAAAAAGAAAATAATAGCCATTAGGAGAATTATAATTTATGGTTACTAATAATCTGTAGAAGCAGCAGGAAAACACAATTAGAAAAGCAAATGCAATGACAGCCAAAACAATATTCCCTTCAGCTTGAACTAGCATCATGACACAGAAACACAGGGAACTGAATGTTAATCATTTTCACTTCACTATTTTATTTATTTATTTATCTTGCAAAATATTGTGCTTGATATTCCACTTTTCTGTATTTGTTTAACTGCTGGGTCTTAAATAGATCTGGCTCTGTTTAGCAGACTTCACAGCATAGAATGCAGCCTAGTTTCCTAAAGGACTTACTTCCCAAGGAAACAATAACTGCATCATACTGCAGGCTTTTCCTAAGAACCTCATTAAGGAAAAGATTTAGGGGAACCCCGTCAGCTGAATCACTGGTTCTTTGCCTACACCAGCCCAGCCCACTTATCTTAGGGAGAGCATCAGCCAAAAACTTCACCATGCTAATGTCGCTTCTGCTTCTCCCAATAGCTCCAAGGTGTCCTTCCACATTGGGAAAGGCAAACAGCTCCTTGAGTAAAAAAAATAAACCACAGTGATAAACACCATACAGCAGGAGAACCTGCTTCTCCCTTCACTACTGCCCACAATCTCTGTGGTTGTTTGATCAATACCAGCCTATTTAATGTTAACCCCCCCAAAACCACACACACTTCAGGTCAAACGGATTTAATTTAGCAGGGGGATGATACGTGCTTAGGGTTACTATGTCTGACATACAAAGAAGAAAATGCTAACCTGAAAAAGGTTGTTACAACTCTGCACATCACTCTGTGCATGCACAATCATTTCAAAGGCACCAGCCAGGAACACAGTAAGACCAGCCAGTCTGTGTGGAAACCTGCCAGACAGCAATCCCTTATGTACCAACTAAGGTTGAGCCTATTTTCATAAGAGGAAGAAATTTGTCTCAAATACCCCAGAGAAAGCTGAGAAAGAAAACAGTGATGCTTTCTTGGCTGCCCTGCACTGATCTGTCATAACTGCTGTGTGCAGATCCCAACACCACAGTTCGTGAGTAGATCTCTTTGAGCACAGAGATGCCCCAGCCCTCCCCGGTGAAGGGCATGTGGTCTGCAGGAGACTGCATGGGTCTCTTCAAACTGTAGCACAGCAGCACTGGGGCAGGCTGAGGAAGTACAAGTCAGACTGTGCAGCCAAAACCTGGAGATTTAGGATGTGAAACAACAGGGTGTATGGGGTACATAGTATCAGTCCTTGAGAAGAGTGAGGAATGTCCCTTCTAGCTGATGGGCAATGTTGGTAGCTCCAGGTCTTTGATGGCTCACTCCCCCGTTTGGCATCCTGACTCACACAGCACATGCACACTGCATCTGCCCACTCTTACTCCAGGCAATTAATAAAAAACCACTTCAGTTCAGAGCATCTAGACAAATATTTTAGAAGCTAAAGGCTATCGTTGTCTGTTGTTTATGAATTTATTACAGGTATTACAGGGTATTTTGTTGTGGGTTTTTATTTTGTTGTGTTTTTTTTTGGCTTGGTTTGTGGTTTTTTTGCTTTTGTTTTTTTTTTACAACTTTTAATTCTCACAGTTACAGATATAGTGTTAAAACAATTTTTCATGGCTTTTTGATTTACACTAAGAAGAAAAGGAAAACTAATAAAATTAAAGAGTAATACATACATAAAATCCATTTTTCCATTAATTATGAAAATAATTATTTCAAGATCTTTGATAAAAAAGTTCTGGTTCATCAGCTATGTATAATTACATAAACAAACAAAAGATCCTACTCAGTAGATCCAATCCATTGCAAACTATGGTTAAAACAGCATTAAGTAATTCCACTGGCTGTAGATTATGAAGTTGTAAAAGCAATCCATGAACAGCCACCACATTCAGCAATGCATTATTTGTTCTTTTCCATGGTGTGGCAACTGGGCATTTAGGAGCATGCGACACATTTTTCTATTTGGAAGTTAATACTTCCAAGTGCTCTAAAATATTAACTAGGAGTTTTTACTGCTTGATGCATCCCTTAGAACAATACCACACCAAAATATCCTCAGATGAACCGTAAATACCAAGTGTCACCCACACTAGAGCTGTAAAATATACTCCCCATCTCTCACTTATATTACTGTTTGACATTACTGTTTTTGCCCTTTTACCTATCTAGAGCTCTACCTAGTCATGAGACAAAACTGGCAGTTTAGCCAAAGAACAATAAGTAAAAAACCTGGTCTTCGCTTTTTCTGGATAATTTTGCAGCACTTAATGCAAATGAACTGCAAGCAGGAAAGACGCCAATGTAGTTTCTGTACCTTTTATTTGCTGAATACATTTTAGCAGCTGGACAAGAAATTTCTGTTTTCTGTTATTTTTATTCAAAAAAAAAAAAAGATCCATTAAAACCAAATATTTTGTTACAAATATTTTAGTAGAAAGGTTTGTGGGGTCCAGGATTAAATCCACGTTACAAGAGAGAGCTAATCTCAGGCTCTCTGGAAAATTTCCTGAAATGCTCTACAATGCCACAGTTATGACATATTTGAAAGCAGAGATCCCAAGTGAAGACAGGCTCAGATCAGAAGAGGTTATTTCCCATATCCAAATGGAGCACACAAACAGCTGGACAGTAAAACCAGTCTCCCAGGTTGACCTGGTAAGGCTATTTCATTCCATACATCAGAATAAGGTACAACAACCTAACCTTAGTAAATTGATCTCAAGCTCTACAGTTATACTAATAAATAGACCCAGCAAAGCCTGTTCCTTGGCCCTGAAGAAAACTATCAACAGTGGTGCTCTAACACAGTACGCATCCTTATGGGCACTCTCCTATTTTTTGCTTGAAATAGTGTGGTTTTTTTTTTCTATTTTGTCATTTGGGAATAGTCCCTGGCCAACACTGTTCCACAAAACATGCCCTGGCACTGTCTTTAAAGTTGATAATTGCAGAAGACAAAAGCATGCCAAGTAGGATGCCAACAGTTACACAGAATGGACAGTATCAGGCCAGTGCTCCAGCAGCCAGTGCTGGGTGCTGCACTAGGGTCATAACAACCCCATGCCCTGGGGGCATAGGTCCTGGGTACTACATTGTTGTGCTGGACAGCTATAGGGGACAGCTGGGTAGCAGAGAGATGCATTCCTCAAATGTACGGGAGACCAAGCCCCATGCTGGGATTTGCACTGAAGAACACCCTCTACACTGGGAGGTTACATGTGAAATCAGACAGGAGACCAAAGACTGGAAGATCAGAGGCAGCATTCACACACTCTCATCTGCACAAACACTCCTGGCTACGGACAACACTTCTCTGGACAGAAAGAAATAAATGCAAGTGAGGCTGCTCAAGCCCTTTTCATCCCTGCTGCCTCAGTGCCTGCACCTACCTAAATACACGTCAATGAGATCTTGTTTCTATCAGCACACTGCAGTGCCTTATCTGACTTCAGTGGGGCTGCTGTGATATGGAAGCCTTTGCTGACTTTGAAGGTAAGAACTTGTCTCTCATCTGAGAGGTATTTCTGCCCACTCCCGAATGTCAAACTCACCATGCCCCTAAAGAAGGGAGACAAAATCTTGCCTTCACCACTTAAAAGGTCTGCATAGCTTTTGCTCAGATTAGTGCTATGATCCAAGAAGTCAACACAGGGGCAAAATATGATGGACTCTCTAATGCCAATGACAAGCCAGTGCGCCTTGGGAGGGTCCCTGCAGCACTTGCAGAACTAAGCGGAAGCTAGAAGCAGGGGTCTGAGGTCACAGCGAGCTCCCCAAAGGACTGAGAGGAGCTATTCTACCAGAAACTGCTGGCTTAGCATCACAAAAATTAAGAGCTGGTGTTACAGCACATTGTCTGTGCTGTCAGAGTTTGAGTTGTGAATATGAATCAAAGCAAATGCCAAAATAGGAACTACTTTTTAAAACAGAATTCTTGGCTTTGAGTAATTGCTCTCATTCCTCCCATCTACCTCGATTACCCCACTTATCAATATACTACTTCCCATTCTGTTTTCACTATCACATATTAATGTTAACCTTGCCTTTCTGAAGCTTCCTTTCCTAACAGAAACCAAGGAGGGAAGAAACTCTCTCAGATCAAAATGGAACAAACCATCCCTCTCACTCCCTTTCTCCCTTGACAGTGAGAAGACTGTGAAAACAATAAACAAATTTCCAATACATACTACTAAAAGCAAAAGCCAGTTTCAACCTAACTCCTCCCCATTCCTACGCTGACAGAATACAAATTTCTTTGTTATTTATTTGTTAATAGAAACTCTTTCAAACAACAGCAAAAGAATGATGATATCTGTCAAAACTCACATTTCAACTGTTTCAGTGGTGTTTTCAGTGTCATAGGCAGAGACAAATCTTTTGTCTCTTATTCAAGTAGATGTGTCACTAATCTGAATTCAAACTACTGGATTCAGGCTCATCTGAGCATTTTGTAACAAGTTCTCACCAAATTAGACTGGATTTGTTGGCACTGTAATGATTTACATCAGCAGACAGGCTGACCTCACTTGATGTGATAAAAGTTACAGGAAGGTGTGTTTTAAGGTGGGTTCATTAACTACTTAGAAGAATTCACAAGCTAATCACTACTTTTCCCTTTTTTTTTTTTTTCCTGACAGAAAGTATAAGCTGTACTGAAGAAAAAAAAAAAAAAAAAAAAAAAAAGAAACAAAGAAAGAAAGAAAGAAAGAAAGAAAAAAAGAGAAAGAAAGAAAGAAAGAAAGAAAGAAAGAAAGAAAGAAAGAAAGAAAGAAAGAAAGAAAGAAAGAAAGAAAGAAAGAAAGAAAGAAAGAAAGAAAGAAAGAAAGATAGATAATGGTGACAAGGCATCAATCAATTCAGTAACATCCCTTGTAACCAACACTTAAAGAAACAGGCCTTTCCCAATTTTGTATGGAACTCTGTATAACACAAAACAACTGCTTTACAGATATTTCCATCAAACCATCCACTAAAGGATAGAAGTTAATCTCCCAAACAAAAAGAAATATGGAATCTATCTCTTTGGGGAAGAGAAAAGAATCTGGGCAAACTCTCTCTAGCTACATAAGGAATCTCTTATCTCTCAGAATCTTCTTGAGCACTATAATATAGAATGAACAAAAGAAATACCTTCTTCTGACACCTTTGATGAAACATGAAAACTTCATCAAAAGAAAAGAAGACTGACACTAGAGGAGTTTTACATCACTAGAAGAAGTCAATTCAAAAGACATTGATTGTTATTAACAGATTTGAAAGGGTTTGCAATTATTATCAGAATAGTAAGAAACAGCAACTAAGATTTACTACCAAAAAACAACAACAAAAAAAGAATAATACAACCTTTTACGCTTCCAGCAAAAACTAGTATTTCAGCACAGAATTTAAAAAGCAGAAATAAAATAGTACTTCTTTTGGTGCAAGGAATAGCCACACACAGCTTTAATGTTTGAAACTGAATCTCATGTTACCTAATGTCTTACTTAATGTCTATTCTGCAAGTTATTGATGGGGAAGGACAAAGCATCCCTAAACAAAACCAATGTAGATCTACGGTATTGGTTTAAGTGGTGAACATTGAAAGTTTTACTCAGTGTAATGTGTTTACAGCATGTTTTTGTTTTTTGATGTCAGAAAGAGACTTAATACTGTGATCCAGAAATACAGACACTCGTACATCAAAGGCAGGGAACATACAGTTCCAGAACTATTCTAGTAAGATGCAGCAAAATTCATGTATCAGGAGTTCACCTCTGGCAACCTACCTCGTAAATCCATAACAGAGAGAAATTGTCACAGATAATTGTCACAATAAGGTACTGAAAGAGGTCTAACACTACTGTACAGTGTAGCACATTTGATGGCAGATAATCACTAGACACCAATAGCTGTGAAAATAAATGCTATATAAGGCAGAAATCGAATAAAATAGTAGAGAAATACAATTAAGTTTAGGAAATGCCTATCCACAATATCCTACTGATTTTGGTGCTTTGTTTTAGGTTACAAAAACACTAACTGAAGGAAATAATGGTTAAACTCCAATCCAATGATTTAATCCTTTAGGGGCCCTAATATGCAGTACCTCAAGAGATTTGGATATAACATCAGTTGTGTAAAGGCATCTAACCATGAAGGGAGGAAAAAGCCTTATTACATTGCTCCACTGTTGCCAATTAAATGAAAATATACGATGGAATAGAGAGGTCTAACATATATTAAAGCCCTGTCACAGATTAAAGTTATCTCTCTGCTGATTCTTTCATCAAGAAGAAGCTGAGATGAATTCAGAAGTGAAGTGAGGAGGCTCATAGAGCTTAAACTGAAGGCTGAAAGCAAGCACACAGCAATCAGTGTTTAACAGTACTTCCACTCAGACTTCAGGCATCACTTCATTAACAGCTTTCAAAATATTTACCCTGTTATTGGTAAGTACAATCCATTTACGCAGGGCACTCTATGTATTCAAGGTGATCTTCTCAAGTCAAGTGAACATTCATAACTTCTATCTTTCAGATATATGCCGTACACAAAAGTGCCCAGAAATATGTCTTTAGCTGCCTGAAACTCAGCTGAACAATCATGGATGTGCAATTTGGTACATTGGGTTTAAGTGTCAAGGTTTTGGGAGTGGGGGGCTGCAGGGGTAGCTTCTGTGAGAGGAATCCAGAAGCTGCCCCATGTTCTATAAGGGCCCTGCTGCTGGCCAGAGCCAAGCCAATAAGTGATGTTGTTTGTGCCTCTGTGAGAGCAGATTTAAGAATGATTAAAAAAAAAAAAAATGCTGTGAAACAGCAGCTGGGAGAGCCAGGAGTGAGAAGCAGCCCTGCAGCCTCACAGGTCAGTGAAGCAGGAGGGCAGGAGGTGCTCCAGGCACGCAGGAGCAGTTCCCCTGTGGCCTGTGGAGAGGCCCCTGGTGGAGCAGGCTGTCCCCCTGCAGCCCATGGGTCCCACATGGAGCAGATCTCCACGCTGCAGCCCATTGAGGAGCCCTTTTCATTGTATTTTCTCCCCCTTTCCCTTTGAGGAGAAGGAGTGAGAGAACGATTATGGTGGAGCTCAGCTGCCCAGCTGGGTAAAACCACCACATTTGGATTCACTGACACCATACAAATTTTCTTGAAACTTTAATTTCCAAGCTGCACCCAAAACATACCACCACCTGAACCCTTTACTTGCTGTGAACAGTGGAGAAAAAAAGCTATCTTTGTGGAAGAATGTGAGCAAATTAAAAATTAAAAATTAATAGTTAAGATAAAGTTTCAGATTCTTTCACTCTGAGAACAGTTTAGAAAGATTTGAATACATTAAATATTAGAGAGAACATAATGATAATAAAAGCAGAAAGACAGTCTTGATATTCAACTAGGAAAAGAAAAAATAAGAGCACTTAATAAAGTAGAACAAGATGACTGTGTCTGTAGAAAATCCTTTAGAGAACTACTGTTTGTGGTGGCAGCAACAGTCCAGCCCCACCAAAACACCCAAGCCTCACCCAATTTATATAGAGAACTCCTGCATCTATCTTATACCCCAGAGACAGCATTCACCACATGAAGTTAGAGGGAAAGCTTCAGGAGGGTGATCCTATCAACTTCTTGAGAGTCAAAGGCTTAAGTATCTGAGTGACCATAACTCAGTGGAAGTACTTATTTTTTACGTTCTTCAAAAGGGAACCAGCAAAAAGGAACCAAAACCAATAGAAAACTAGGCAAAACAGACTGAATCAGGTAAATTATCTCAGGTGCGTTACTTTAAAGAACATTATGAAATCTAAAAAGTAACTTTAATTTGCAACAGTAATTTGTCCTCAATTACTCTAAATTAGCATATGTGCACTGAGGTGCCTAGACCAATGCAAACAGAGGATGAGTTTTTTACTGTTTTCTAAAGCATGTAAAATATTTCCGAAGCCACTGAATATTAAATGGACATACTTTATTCCAAGTTTTAAGCAAACATTTTTTTTCTTTTACCCTAGAAATTAGAACTATCAGGTGTTATGAAACCTGTGTAAAATAAAACATAAGAAAACCTACTTGTGTGATGACTGATTATATCCATCAGTTATTGTTGTCTCCAGCCTTTCTCACCACAATTCCCTCTTGGCAGAAAAGTAAAAGCTAGCACTGACTCTTGTAAATTAAGAATATAGCCAGGTATGACTGTCCCATAACGCAGCAGTTATGGGACAACCAGCACAACTTTTTTTTGACTTCAGAGGAACTACACAAGACTAAAGCTGATGCAATGGAATGGAGTAGCAGTTTTGTGTTGCTATTTCTTCTTCCAGCATTGTAACGTAATGACTGTTGTGACAGAGAGAGCTCACAAAAAGTTTTATAAAAATTAAAGCCTTGTTACAGACAAGTCCCTCATCAGAAATGCGCAATATCTGAGATGGAAATCTGGCACTGAAGAAACAGTTAGCTAATGTAAAGCATATAAGTGCTTTCTTTCAACTCCTACATTCCCCTATCATCATTGTCATTCATCATAAAAATAAAATGAAAGCCTTAAGAGATACTGCAAGGGACTCCGAGATGATAGCCTAATTCCAGTATTATCAACACCAAACTAAGCCAACTGCCAGGTCAGTACAATTAAATGAAGCAAACACTATTATGACACACAGACAATACATATTCTGTACATCCTTTAGATGTAGGATACGGACCAGATTGGAAAATGTTTATTAAAAGCTTAAGGGCACAAGGGCACAATAGCCACAAGTTCTTTCTGGTAATACTCTCATTGAGACTAATATTACATCTGCTGGAGGCAAATGTTTTCCCTGATTGCAATAGGCATTAGATTAGGCTTAGCATTTTTTAAAAGAGATTCAAGTTTCTTTTTCACTAGATTACCTGATATTCTCCCAAAGAAAGTGATGAAATATTCACATGTAGATTTTTTATCTACTTCACCCAAAGTTGACCTGATGAGTGATTCTACTGGCCTAAATAATCTAGAAGGTTTTTATCCAAAGGCTTATAAGGAGACCCCAAAAACAAACAAAGCATACATCCTTGTATACCTTCTGTATACACGCACCAGGTATCACTTAAGATGCAACAAGATAGAGAAGGCACACTGGCTACAGTGGTGACAGGAGATTTTTTTTTCAGCAAGGCATGAACTAATATCATCACTTTTCATGATGATGTAACAACATTAGAATCAGGGTACTAAACGTTTCCATAGTTAAGAGCAAAAGGGCCTCAAAAATGCCCAGCAATACATATGCAGTTAAAATATCTACACATAGTGCAGACCTTATTTCAGCCAGAAACCTTGAAAAACTTTTTGCCTTTCATTGCGCTTAGACATTTAAAGTCCTGAGATGCAAATAAACAGAAGGAAAAGACAGAAACGTAACAGCAAAACCTGAAAGTATTGAAGGGTTGAGAGAAATTTCATGAAAAAGTATGTTGTCAATATATCATAAAAAGATCTAATCACCCATCCCTAAAAATATGCCAGTATAAAATAATTAGATTTTCAGAGTCCTGCTTGTTAGCCTTTTATAACCATATTTTATATGGTTATAAGCAGATGACATGGTTGAACAAGATGCAAATCAGATAAGAAGCATTATGTTTTGTGGCCATGTGACCTACATGTCAGCACAGCTTAAACCTTTACTTTTCTTTGCTATGGATGGATAGAAGCAATTTAGTGTGTTCTTATTCCCATAAGACCAGTGGTGGATCTATTTGTCCACTCTTACTCACTTAGAGGACTAATTTTCTCAAACAATACCTCAAATTCTTCTTCAACTTGATAAAAGTTCATTGCACATTTTTTGTACTTTACTATCACAATCTTTGTGTTTGTGAAGTAGCACAGTTTTCTCCCAGTTGGCCACCCTCCAAGTGAACATCAAGTTTGGCTCAGTTATACACTACACATTTTTTCAATCTTCTCTTTCTTCATGCCATTCCTACGGGCAGGAAAGGTTTCATAGCAATCATTGCTTCCTTTCCGACAGGTCATGGTTATTCTCTTTCCCCAACTCTGAGAGCTTCACATCTCTTTGCCCACCTCTGCAGCTCCTTTAGGAAGAGCAGGGCAGCTTGCCTGCAGTCATTGAGGACTGACCTTTGCCTGTCCCAAAACACAGACCAAAAATCTCTCATCCAGTACACTGTGAACTGAAATCTTCCCTTGTTGCACTTGAGATCTGGTTTAACACCAGAAGCAATTTCTCACTACTCCTGGAGCACACTAAAGAAGAAGAATGGCAGAAACAAAGTCCCCTTTTGTTGATATGATAGAATGAAATCTGAGTGGTGGAACATGTACACCGTCTTTTACCCCTGTCCAGGCACACAGAGCCACCAGTCACCAGTTTGGGGCCCATAAACTACAACAAATAAAAGGCAAGAATTTTCATTATAGCAACATGCATTTTCTGGGTGACAATCTGAATCCATAACTCATCAACAACACTGAGTACCAGTCACAGCTAAAAGTCACTTGCTTCCTCTCAGAAGGACAATTGTTACTCGCTTTTCCAAATTCATCTAGAGTTTCACATGGGCAAAATCATTTCCCACCTCTGTGGCCATTTTGACACATAAAAGTTTCATCTCTCATTTTGGAATTTCAACTCTAGTTGTGTTGGTCCTTTCAGCAGCACAACCAACCCACGCTCTTCCTATAAATGTAGAAACAAGCTTAGTTAGGGCACAGCTGGCCCTGCAGACTGGCTTCCTAATTTGTGCCAGAATAAACTTGTCCATCTGGGAAGATTTCCACCTATGGTGGTACAATCTGAATTAGAAACTCAATATTCACAGCTGCCCAGTTCTGCCCATTGCACACTGCTCACTCTTGCAGATGACACATAGGTAACAACTAATAGAGAAGCCACTTGGCATTTTGATATAACATCAAAAAACATCATGCAGGAGGTATTCAAACAGCCCCTTGCAATATTAAAGATGTTTTTATAAGCTTGGCATAATGACCCTTAGGAGTATTTTCCTTTTTATTTCTACCACTCCCTCCTCCCTTTTTTTTTAAACAGGTGATTTGCAGAAAATGTGGCCTCTGGGAAATAGAATACAATTGGACCACCTTCCAGCACTAAATAATTGATGCCACACCTGCTAATGAAAACTTGCACACTTTTGTAAAAGCAACAGGTATTTTGCTTTGCTTGAACATCCATCTTTACCTTATATTTTTTCTACATTACAGTGAGACTGATAAGAAAGAATTAGTGGGATTATACATAGGAAAAAAAAATAAAAAGAACTGTGAACCTAAAGCAGATGTCTGTTGTTGGTACTGATGACTGCTTAGAAAGCACACATTTTAAAACTCCTTTTTACTCTGTCACAGAATCATAGGGAGGTTATTTTTATTAGCCATTACTCAGACAGAAATATAAAGAATATCTTATTCCTCTAGCAGTTGTTATCCTCTCAAAGAAACAATCCTCAAATGCTCAGTGTCATTTACTTTAGTTATTTAAGGCTGACAGCATTCTGAGTTAAGTGCTCTGCCATTCGTTGTAGGTGTAAGCCCATAACTGGAGGATCTTTTTCTCTACCCACAGTGTTAAAAACTAACTGGTGAAGAAGCAAATGTATAAGGGCAGGCTCTGCAAATCAGTGTGGCTCTACAGATGTGACAGCTTCACACCAACTGTAAGGACCAGATGCTCAGCTATGACCAGCAAGAGAGAAGTGGCTTTTCATGCCCTTAGTGGCAAAAGACATTTGAAGAGTGACAGCTGCTTCACTCTCCCTTGGCAGATTTGGACTTGTGAATTTTTATGCATCCTCACAATATGCTTACCCATACACTATATATACTTGCAGATGACCCGTTACACAATATTCCCATAATTTATGTTCAATTTTTGACTACATGAATACATATACTTTCATCAGCTTGCATACAGCAAGTGGTACTTACCTGTGATCTAAATGATGAATAGAGAGAATAACCCCTGAATTTAAATGGGCTTGTTTTAAGGTCACCAGGATTGTGAATTCATATTTATTTCTCAACTTCTGAAAAAATATTTCAGCTGTTTCTGGAGATGCCTTTACACTTCTTGAAGTATCTAAAAGAAAATATAGAAAAACACTCAGTATGAAATATTACATTACTTTACAAACTCAAATGAAAGAGTTTACAAAATAACAAACTACATCTGAGTAGCACAATGAACAGAGAGGCAAAAACACAGATAAAAGAGTTTAAAACACTAGCTGTTACATGAAGTGAGAGCCATTGCAACAAAAGAAACTCGTTTTCTAGGACAATTATTCTGTTCCGGAGTGTGGGCGTCAGTGTTTTGTTGTTTTGTTGTTTTGTTGTTTGTGTTTTTCTGTGGGTTTTTGTTTGTTTATTTCTTTGTTTCAAGATAGGGTCATGACTTTTACTCTCTCTATGGATGTACCTTTAATATCTCGTCCAAAATATGGACTCATTAGGAGACAAGCACAGACAGATAGCACTGGATATGAGGCTAATCTGCGAAGCATGACCTGAGCTTCTTTTTTATAACTTCTACAAAAATGTTATGCTTAATCGCTATGCAGAAATATTATTCTTTAATTAAAAAAAAAAAAAAAAAAAAAAAGTTTCTCATTAGGGACAATCTACTCAGTTTTAAGTAATAGTTACAAATGAACTTAAAACCTCACCATTTTTCAAAATATAGTCTTGCTAATTAATCATTATATACTCCAGTTGTGCAAGATGTTGCTTCTGCTTCTTCTTGTACAGGATGTCACAAACATTTGTTAGAGTAATTGCACACACACACAAAAGATTTTCTTTTAAAAGCCCACACATAATCTGAAGACTGAAGGAATGCTTCTGCTGAATTCACATAGTTCTATGCAAACTCACACATAGAAAATAAAAAGGCTCAACCTTAAGCCCCCTGGAGAGATAATTTACAAAATAAGATGTTAAAATGCTAGAAAAACAGTTCCCAGGGTTTTTCATAATACATTATACAAGGAAAAAAAACCTTAATATATGTTTTTAATGCATAAAATCAATTCATTAGTGTGTGTAATCAACTGTGCAAAAACTAAATCAATTCACAAGCTTCTTGTCATTACAATTTAAACATCCTGCTCTAAGTTGGGGCACTAATTCAGGGACAGAAACAGCAGAAGAGCTAACTGCAGCAGAAATGCTGATTTTCTGTTGGCAGCACTGAAGATGAGCACCGGTTTATACTGCTGTTCTAAGAAAGTGGTTTACATTGCGAGGGGTAACTATAAAAATACTACTGTGTATTAACAGCAAACATTTTAATGTGCTTTGTGAAACTAGAGTATTTTAATGTGTTTAAGAAATATAACAATCTGCACAGCCCATAAGTCCTAACCAAACTCCTGTACAGTGAGCTGAATTTAACTCATTTTTTCTTCACAAAGGGGAATTAAAAAAAAAAAAAAAAAAAAAAAAAAAAAAAGGAAAGGAAAGAATAATCTTTGAAAGTTCCTATCTTTGCTACTGTGTATTGCATAACTCTCTCACTGAAGCAGACATCCATGGTATTTTAATGGAACTCTTAATAAATCATAAAGCAACTCAAATACAATTACATCAAAGCATTCATTTTTAGCCAAGGGACACTAACAGAGTGGAATGACATAGGTTTGCATGCTGGAAGATAGTTTAACTGCATTAACTATTTCCAGCAATATAAACAATCTATTCCCAGCAGGCAGAGCAGAGGAAGGACACAGAACAAACATATTCTCTAATCACAATCACAAGCTCCTCATGCACCACAGCTCTTATCAGCAGCTTTCCTATCAAGATACAGAAGAATACAGGAGAATGAAAATATGAAACCCACATAGAAGCCTACAGAGCCAAATTCCTAGGTATAAAGCACATCCTCTAGCCAAGCTGGCAACTGGGGGAGCTGGGTTTCTCATCTTCAAAAACCCAGATTATATCCTTTTCTTTTTCAGGTTCATTATCAAACACAGTCTGGTCTGGGGCCTACAAACACGTTACATGTTAACACTCAAACTAGAATAATTTTGACTAATGACAGAAGATGTGACCAGGAATAATAAAACCATATTTATGTGTTTGAGCGCATAGTCAAGAGGCTCTGCCCTGAGGAGCAGAGCTCACCTGCCTGAAGGGATTACAGTCTCAGAAGTCTCTGTCAGGATGAGCAGTGCAATTTAAAGTAAATAACAGTGGCAGAACAAAATCCAAAACGATCTGGGACCACTGGAATGTGTGAAACCTTCTTGCTTACATCTTAATCACTGTTACTGCACTGTAACAATGCAATGTTGTCCTGCCAACAACCTCATATTTCTTTTAAACTTCCTTGCTGGAGATATTTTGTTCAATTTCAGATGACGATTGAAACCAAGCCTATAGAGTATACCCCATGAAAACCCACTATTTTTTCAGCCACATTAATTCAGGCTGATTCCCCTTCACCTACAACATTGCAAGCCTTACTAAGAGGAATGGGAAGGGTGGCAGAAAATGGCTATGAAGATGATTTCTATATCATCACCTCCCTATCAGTTAGAGCTGATAAAGCACCCATCCACATGGACATGACAGTGAAGAAGCTGCACAGGGCCTTCCTTCAACAGCTTTTGTGTCTGGTCACATAAGTCATCTTCTAATTTAGAAAGTGAGCAAACAGGAATCTACAGAGGCATTAAGGTACTGATTAGATATGATCAGTTTCAGTGGTTGTGTATTGGAGCTGGACACAAAACATTTATGGTTTTCCGTTGCAGTAGGAGATATACGAGTTTGATGGGAAGACAGGGAGAAAGGAAGAAAATTCCCTGACTGTTCTCATTCTGCTCCCACTGTCTCCCAACTGATTTCTGTCAGTTTTCCTTCAAGACAATGAAGTGGTAATGCAAGGGAAGATAAGAAATGCAGAACTATTACCTTTTTCAAAGAATCTGGATTTTCCCTGTGCGATTCGGAATCATAGAAGGTGCTAAGGTGCCTCTCTGCCCCAGTTACACACTGTTTTATCCCTATGCATCATTCCTAGTTTTAACTTCTATCACACCCTACCAGTGCAAGTCTTGAATGCTCTATGCTGGAAGTTGAACATGGCCCACAGGACCATTATGTTTTGTTAAACATTTTGTTTAACAAAAATACAATCCATAACCTTTAAATTATAAATAAATATTATTTTCCACCAAGTCCAAATGACATTCTCAGTGGCAACGGTTGAAAGAAAGTATATGTATAAGACAGGTACCGTTACACAAGGCCAGTTCCATTTGCACATAAATGATTATCTCTCTCCCATACATGCACTTTATTCTAATTGGAGTGACTGGGAATGCAAACACTTTGCTACAGACAGCCTGTGATAGAGCAAGAAAACAAAACCTAGCAGCCACATGGAGCAGTCCACAGCTTCCCCATCCCTCATTACTACACTGAGAGGCATGGGAAAAGCAGAGCTGCCTCTACACAGGCAAGAGAGGAATCTTTTTTTAAAGTCTACTCTTGTCACCCCCGTGAATCATTACCCTATCATTAGTCTGGACAAGAGTTTTCTATTCTTTTATTTCTATAAAACGATAGCACACTATACTGTAAAAAAGGCTTTATACTATAAAACCTGGGCACACTATACTCACACTATACTTTCTCCGTGGCCTTAGCCTACCTTCTCAGAAAAAGATAAAAGCATCAAGACTTGATCAGATCATGCTGAAAGCCTATGTATTAAGATTACCTGATACAGTATTAAATTGCCAAAACACATGGCCATTCAGTCTTGGTACTGCAAATAGTTCATACTTACTGTACCAGTTACACAGCTTTTTGAATTATTCCTACTCTGATGAAGTACAGCACCTTTTGCCCAGTGCAAGCACCAGGTGGATTTCTTAAAATAAAAAGACCGGTGAAAGGTCCTTGATCCATCTTCTTACACTAACACAACAGTGCAAATCCCTCGTTCCAATTACCTTAGAACACTAGCAGTAGTTGCTTGATAGATCACCAGCTGTGCTCAATAAATACTGATTCAAGATTGTTCTTGACATTTGGCTTCTGGAAATCATTTTAAGATTGAAGGAAAATACTTTACTGGAACTGGACTTCTTCCATAATAGCTTAGAAAATCAAACTGGTATATCTCAGTTAATAGTTTGTGGTTTCTCAAGAGTTACATAAAAACCTCATATTGTGAGCATTTTTAATATACCAAAACAATATCCTAAATCTTTTGATATTAGAGTGGAAAAAAAAAAAAAAAAAAAAAAAAAAAGGTGAAAACTATTAGCTTGAATAAGAAATATTACTTTATATTACTATACAATGTTACTTTTGTATCATTTTTGCATTCCTAGAATATTGCATATGATTGGTTTGACTACACTGTAACAACTCACAAATCCATAGCATTAGCACTCTATTTTTAATTTCTAGAAGAGCGAGTGAAATGAAAGAAACAAAAATCCAATCTCCAAGCATAACACATTGAATTCATTGGCAAATTTAAAAGTTATAGCATGAAAATGCCTTTAGATGGAATAATAATGTTCATTTGGTAACATGCAGAGTTGATGTGAGACGTGATTTAGCAAAACTACTGAAAACAACACAATAAACTGGGAAAGAAGGCTAGGGGAAGGGAGAATTAATATGCAACATGCACATACCATGGTAGGCAATAATAATGATTTACAAAGTCAGCAGAACCGATCACCTGAGAATTAATTAGAGTTAATTCGGCTAAGTTTGCACACAGTAATTGAGGAGAGTTTACAGTCCTAGGAAGGATGCAGACAAACAGTAGGAGGTGGTTGGTCTTCATCTGGGACAGCTAGTTGTGAGGTGATCAGCTGGCCACAGGCACAGAAAAACAAATCCTTTAAGATCTAGCATTGCAAAGCAGTCTGAATGCTCAGTGAAGGAAACCACTGACCATAAGACCTGCAGGAACTCTGCCATTCAAAGAAGCTTCATAACTGCCTCTGCTCAGCATTTGCAACAGCAGTCTCACCTAGGAGGACACATTCTCCCTCTCACAGAGGATCTGTACTCACAGCTTTTGCAGACACTGGAGCCATACACTCCTGGAGGTGTTAGGCTTATACACTGCCATTTCAGTCATGCTCATGAGATGACTGCCCCATCCCTGGAGGTGTTCAAGGCCAGGTTGGATGGGCAACTTGGTCTGGTGGGAGGTGTGCCTGCCCATGGCAAGGGGGTTGGAATTAGATGATCTTTAAGATCCCTTCCAAACCAAGCAATTCTATGTTAATTACTACAATATATCCAAGCTGATCCATCTATAACTAAACAACTTCCCCCTACTACTTAAAAGAGGTGTTGGAAGCAACCAGGAACAAGTTACTGGAGGTAAGCAGGAAAACTTCCACGCACACCTCCAGCAGCATAACAAATTGCATAGTAAAAAGTATGCAATTTCAAGTATGGTTTAGGACCAGCCATTCATTACAGATGTTTTCCAGCCCACATTAAAAAAAAAAAAAAACAGTTATTAAATGGAATGGATAACTTGTCTTAGCAAAGGGTGGGCTCTTCAGTTTCTGGAGTGCATCTAAAACTAAACATACAGGATGAACTGAATTATAAAACCAACTCCTGCAGAAGAGCCTTTGAAGGAGGCTTTCTAATTAATGGAGCTCCACAGTTTGCTTCATGTGCACATAATCAGCTTTTAATAGCTGCATCTATAAATCAATTCTGCATCTGACTGTAGGTTTGCTGAACTACCCAAATTTAATTCTAGTGGTTTGTAAGAAAATGGAGAAGTGCTGCAGGCTAAAAACACTATCAAAATATAATAAAGCTAGCTCAGTTTTGTTTCTTTTTCCTACACTAGTTGGGATCAGTGTCACAAGCATAAATTCACATTCTGTCACTTCTCCTTATTAAATTTTTGGGCTAATCTTTTACTTAACTAGGGATTTCACAAATCCTACAAAGGGCAACAATATCTCAGATTGTTTACCTTACACTGTTCTTTATTTAAGTAACCGATGCAGACTAAGTTACTCTCAGCAAACTAGGCAGAATGTGAAGCTGGTCCCAAAGCAGAATCTTTACAAGGTTGAAAGGGTATAGCAGTTTTTTAAGTGGAGCACAGGGCATCCAAATTTATGAGCTGCATTCGTATAACAATGACTGTAATGAAAATTGAAGATAGAAAGAAGTAAAGCAATGTTTATTAGACCAAAACCCCACAATACGATGTTATGGTTTAGATACTTCAGTGGGAATGTTGATTGGGTTAGCTTTTTTTTTTTTAATACATACCTGACTCTTTATTTGAACTGATAAAACATTTTGAGCTACCTTTCATAGAATCATGTACATTGGAAAACACCCTTAAGAACAACACAATTTTCCTACATGCTCGTTCATTCCTCCCTCCTGATACGTTCCTGAGCATTTCAGAGAGAATAGCAAAATAGGAGCAGCTGCAGTCTTCCAAAACCACATGAACCTGATTTGGTTTCTGCCAAGCCCTAAGAAGGAGCTCTGTGGGAGTTTGGGAGGAGGTGCTGTATTCCTGTCCCAGCTTTGAAAGACTAAAAGACAGGGGGTGAGCACTGACCCCATAAGACTCCCACTGGGGCCATTCCCAAAGGAAGTGCATGGCACTGCCAGATTGCCAGGTCTGGGTGAACACAATGACTATGGTCTAATTATAAGTCAGGATCCAACCAGGTATATATAGAGAGACCTTTAACACATGGGTGCTCCCTATAAACTGGGTGCAACCTACTCTCAACAGCACAAAAACTCATGAATGGAGAGGGAGCAAGGACTCCAGTGAATATCCCAGGTTGAATGATTGGGGATCTTTCAGGGAATGATCTTGGGATACCCCACAGACTGCATCTGCCTGTACAGTTAAGGCACCACCACAGTTGATTACCGTCTATGTGTCTTCCTTCTTATCTCCATTACAGAGATGGCTCAGCACACAGAGAGGTAGGAAGAACTGCAATGGATGGCAAGGAGAAACAGAGGAGTAAAAAATGTGCTTAAACTAAGCAATTGACACAAAAACTCACTTGAAGGTAAATCATTACTTCAAATTAAAAAAAAAAAAAAAAAAGGAGAAAAGTCACAGTTTGTTCTTGCAGCATTTAGAGAGGTTTCCACTGCTTTTGCTTCGTAGCTGTCTCTATTCTGAATGTCAGCCACAGCTTTGGTGAGCCACCCAGCAAGGGCTTTCCTCCAACTTCACACAGGAAGACCTATGGTATATATGCAAAGTCCCACAAGTCACAACGGAGTGACACAAGAGACTTAGAAGGGCCTGTTTCTGAGCACACTTATTTTTCTCTCAATTATACTGACTGTTCATACTGATACCCTCAAACAACATTGATCACATCACTTCTGGTCAAAACTCTGGCCCACCTACAAGCTATATATTCGTGTGTTTAAAGCCTTTTTGGCACAGCTGAGAACACAAATCCAGTGCAGGAAAAGATGGGGAATAAGGTGCTGAGAGCCTGGGCATATATGCTTGAATGCAGCTGCAATATTTCTGATCTGAAATAACCAAACCATTATTGAGCCTGTGTAATTGGGAGTTGTTCGTGCATTTACATAAGTAATCATGATTTCATTCAAAGAGCTTTGTTTGTAATGTTTTGTTCTCCATGGTCAAAGTCCCAAGGCAATTTTTGCTTAGTTTGTTAAGCTTGTTTGGTTTTGGTTTTGCTCTTTTAAAGCTAAAGGAACAATAAAAAATCAACAAATGCAAATGCATTTGCAAAATGCAATGAAAATGGAACATATTTACATGGGAGAAAACCCTCTACCAGATATTATAGATTTGGACAACTTGCTGGCCAAAAGCCCTCAATCATTCTTGCTAGCTCCGGGCACTGACGTGGAAGTGTCTTTATGAAAGAGTTTGCAAATACAAGAGTGTCCAGGGCAAACTATGGCTGTAATATATCATGCATTCACTGTAAATTGACAATAATACCACCAAAAATCTTTTTCTGTCTAGGACCATTCTGCAGAAGAGACTATTCAATGTAAGTTTGAAAGTGATTATACTAGGGATTAAGCCTCTGAATGTATAAACTAGCTACTTCCAGATACCAAGGGAAGTCAAACAAAGCTGAATCTTTCTATAATGCTGAGCTTACCTTCCCACAGCCTGACTGACTTCCCCTGCTGTAACAGCCTCCTTGTACACCCTTGTGCATCTACAAAACAGTTGTTCAGGTGCTACCCACTGAAAAGCAATCAAACATGGCCAAACCCCTGAGATAATCTTGGGATTTGAGCTATGAAACAATTCTTCATGGTACACACATACCTAACTGGATCATACTGCATGGAATGGGGAAGGTGGATCTTTCCTTCCACCAAGCCACCTACTACACAAGCAGAATCCACCTGCTTCTGTGAAGTTGTCACATTAACAGTGCAGCTGCAAGGATGATTCCCCAGCTTGATAATAACCACAGAAATGTTGTTTCAATGGCAGCTAGTCTCAGAGTGCCAGTAGCACAACGCAGACAACCACAGCACCTTTGCTTGGTTAGCAGATCCTTTCAACACAACAAAATAAATGCAGAGGGATCCAGTGGCTAAATTTACACCACTACAAAAATCCATTTGAGCAGCAGGATGACATATCAAAGTTCTCTTTTGATCTCAGGCTTAATTTACCAGATCACAATGCTAGTACAATTAGATGTCTCTCACCCTCCTTTTGGCTATGGCTCCTTTGGGGAAAAAAAAAAAAAATCACCCAGATTACAAGTTTGAGCAATTTGCTATAAGGCAAAGTAGCACAGCTGCAAGTCAGGTGCACTCTTCCAGAAATATGTAGGGTCCATGTCTGGGGGTTTCATGACTTGGAGACTCAGTAGGCAAAATGTAAATAGGTAAATAAATACAGTAAAAGTTCTAGACAGAATCTTCAACAGCATATTTTTCAAGCCTTTTGCAATGGATGAGAAACCTAACTGTAGAACAACCTGAATTTAAATACATAGAGCTCCAGATAATGAATCTGTATTCTTAGCAGTAGACTGAAACATCTGAATTGCTTAGAAAAACAATACAGATCCTACCATGCTAGATTGTTACTAAAACAATTCCCACCAAAGTGCCAAAGAATATGTGAATGTGCACTTCTGAAAGGAATATAAGTAATGTGTGCATCAACACAGGGGGAAGCAACATACATGTACAAAAGCATTATCAGGAATTTTTAAATGCATATATGATACAGAAAACCACTGTTCCCTGCCCACAAGCAATACTATCTCCTTCGCTGTAACTATGTCATCATGCAAAGTGTTATCACCAAGAGAGAGGGTGCTATTCAGTGGGGACCTATTACATGATAACAAAGTGACAAAGATGAAAGATGGCTTCTGCTAATCATGGAAATTCTACTCGTAGGAAAAATAAAATGTGTGTTGTATAGTATGTTCTGCCCCAGGTGTTTATTATTGTAATGCTTTCTGGTGACTTAGAGTTTCTGGGTTATCAACTATAAGATGCAATAGCTTTTTGATTACTAGTTTTCCCTAGTCTATATTCCACCACTATTATCAATTTGTCTTTAAATTCTTGAAGACTCTTTGTATTTGCTCACTTGAAAGTAATACTTTTAATGATGTTTATTAGGTTTTTCAGGTCCAATACCACTATAAAAACTATTGTGTTTGAAGAACACAGAAGTAGTGTAAAGTGAGATTTATGTCTGGTTCTTAAGACAGGTTGCAGCTACATTTAAAAGGCTGCAGTTCGTATAGCTTTATAAATATACATGTATATATACATGAACACACTCATGCCCCTTTAGGCACAATGTGGTTTTCTAGAAGGTTTGAGAATACCTTGAAACCTGTGGAGAAAATGAAGCCTGTCTTGTTTTCCTTGCTGCTGCCATCTGCGGCATATGCACCTAGTTATGCTTGGCTGCATACTGTCATACGAGCACACTGTGTCAAACTGCCCCAACAACAAACAAAAATATCACACCACACAATGTGTTAACACTGAGACACAGACTGAAGAGCACAAGAAAAAAAAAATGTATCATCTTCCAGCCCTACTGGTGCTATAATAAAGGCATGATACACTTGAAAACTGCTAAAAGACTGGATTTATCTCCACTCCCTAGTCATATAGCACAGGCAGAATTTTAAAAGTTATGCAGGTGATGCCATGGAGGAAGGGACAGGAGGAGGAAGCAGGCTTGTTAGCCTTTTCCAAATGAAAAAGGAGATGAAGGAAGGTAAACAAAGTCAAATCAATCAAAAACAATAAAATACGAACCAACAGCAATAACAAACCACAGAAGCAGATTACGCTGGATGTAGATCAAGCTGGATTACGTGACCTACCCTCCTCCCAGAAGCTATGACATAATTCAGGCTCCTCAAATGTATCATATCATAGCAGGGAACTGGGTCACACACTGACTGACTGCAAAAGGCCAGCACCTTCCAGGGCACCTGTGGATTAGGATCATGCTGGGCACTCGTACATCCTCTGAGCAGCACCCCCCCAGCTCTCCTCCCTTGGCTCTCGCTGTGCCAGTGTCAGCAAGGCCTAATCACGGCCTCCAGCCCGCTCACTCCCTCTCAAAAGCTCCTTTTCCTTGACCTCTCTGCTGCTCCTGAGGACCCACCACATGCAGCCTATGTGTCACAAAAGCATTTAGGTTGGAAGGGACCTCCTGAAATCATCTAGCCCAACCCCAAGCATGTGCAGATGCCCTGGAAGGTTTAGCTTTTTTTTTCTGTATTAAGAATCTAATGGTTTCTCCCTCCTTGCAACAGCTGGGAGTGCTCATCCAAGCTTTCCCTAACCTCTGGCTTTCTGGGGTGTAATTGCTTTTGTAGTCACTTTAGGATTCATTGCCTTTGGCTCACCAAACATCTAAGTGTCAAGGATGAATTATTTTCATACAAGGCAATGGTAAGCTTAAGAAAGCATTAATGCGAGATCAATCTTCATTCCCAGATGAACACAATGATGTGATCTACATGAAAGACCGACTTCTGACACGGAAGAATGGTCAACAGTCAGCAACTTAGGGAAATCCAAAAACCCAGACCTTCGTCTCAGTAACAAAGCCAGCAAGGCATCCAAGGCAGGGGGAGGGAGGCCACCAGTGGAAAAAAAATATCTCAAACATGCCTGATGTATCTAACAACACTGACGCTAGCCCCGGGCCTCTGGCAGTGGCCTGAGCAAACAGCAGTAGGAAGAGAAGGAAGGAGATTGATCATAAGGAGAATTCAGGTTCCAGCAGAAACGAGGGGGAAGTGCAAGTGGGCAAGGGGGCCACAGATGAGGGGAGGAGAAGAACACCCAAGCCCCCAACCTCACTGGCATTCTCAGAAAAATTACTACTAATCTAATAACTGTTTTGATGCCAGGTGAAGAAAAGGATTAGAAGGCTTAGAAGGACTTGGAACTATGGATACCAAGGAATACCATACACACCGCTCAGCTATGAGCAGGGCAGACAAACAGAAATACATGAGGGACTCAGGCTACAGTTCTCAGAGGTCCCAAGGAAGCCGAGGAGGCTCAAAGTTCGTCTGAACTCCTGCAATAATTTTCCATTTAAATCAGGTATTAATGGAATCTGATGGATGTGCTAGCCCCAGTGAATCAGGTACATGTTTTACCCACATGCACAATTTATAAGCTTGGATGAGTTAAAATCACAAATGCTTCCAAATACTGATTTCCTCACTCTTGTTGGCTTGTTTCATCCAAGTAACATTAAAATATACTCAAGTGCACCAAAATACAGTTTTAGGGAAAAATCAAAGTTGATGTCCATCAACATCCCAGATTTCCAGAGTTCAGAAAAATTTACAGGGTAATCCACTCTGCCCTTGGCATATGAATTGGAAGTAACAAAATGACTACAACATAGCTAATTACTCTTTCCTTGACCTCTTTGAATACTAAATAAGTCTTTCATTCTAAACCTCTGGGAATCTTCTAATAGCAGACACTTATCATACAACACTTCTGTCATTGCTTGGACAAGCTATATGTTTTCAGTTTGTTCAAAATCTTTCTTTGTAAGCCAGTCCTTTTTACTGTATAACTCAAGTTTATCTCACCTTGAATGGGTGCTGAACAAAGCTGGGAACAGTTGTAAGCTAAAGGGAATGAGCCAGTGTGACAGGAAATTTTCTGAGTATCTTTGGAACAGCCATGACCCAATACAGGAATGCATGTTTAGGGAGCTTTAAAGCACAGATTACTGACCTCCAAACCACAAAAGTTCCTTTGGAACGTTTCTGGATCATTATTCAGCTGTGTTTATAGACTACTAGTCTTTAGAGACTGCTAGACTTCCAGCCATGGGGTCAAAGCTAGCCCATCTCTTCCCAGTGACTCTTTTCAAAGAAAAAACAATGTGGACATTACCATCCTCTAATTATCCTTATACGAGCATTTGTGCTGATGATACTGTCTAAATGTTCCTCTAACAAAGAGAACAACTCTAAAAGTGGAGGTCTTTTTCTTATTATACTCCCTCTATGTTTTTAGAGAAGGAAATTGCCACTTAAATTCCACTAAAAGAGTTCTCAGTTATGGATCACTAGCAATATTGATTGTAATGGTTCCTTTGGAAACATTACAGTCTATCGTAGCAATGTTGTTGCTGCTGCAAATATGTTAATCAGCTGAAACCCTTTTGAACACTGTCTTCAGAATTCTCTCTCAGTCATCTCATCCTTTTATACCATGCCCACTGCTTTAGCACCTTCCAGCGGCACACAGAGATGTGAGTGGCATCTCCCAAGACAGCACAACACAAAAGTCAGTTTTCTAAGCTCTTATTTCTCCCTGAAGTCATCAGAATAACACACACAAAAAGTATGCACCAAGAAGAGAAAAATAAACAAAAAAATGCTTAACATAAATAATGAAAAAAAAAATGCTGTTAAATTCTTGCATGTTGAAAATGGCTACAGCATTCTTTTTCCACCTAAACATGGCTTAAAAAAAGGGGGAGTGGGAGAGGGAGGGAATCTCCCTGAATGAGATTGTAAAAATATTTTTGCAACAAAATTAAGTTTTTTAATTCCAGTGCCAGCTACCTGAAATAACTGAATAAACATTCATAACGGGTATTTATCATGGAAAACAAAGCACAACCAGGAAAATAAATAAATAAATAAATACTGTAGTACCCTTTCTTATCACATTTCTTCTCAGATTTTCCCAAGAATAAATCTTTTGGGTAACACAGAAATGGATAAATCAGTATTTTTTTTTAACACCGAGACAAACGTAGAGAGTTTTAGCCAAAACAGATGGAGAAAAAAAAAAAAAAAAAAAGTGGAAAATAATTTTTCACCCCCTAATTCTTTCCCCCCACACTCAGCTCTGCCTTAGAAGTTAAGGTGGGAGAACATAGCTGCTTTGTGGATATGCGCCTTGGAGTACAGCCAAACAAGACACTATATGGGGAACTGAAGAGTAACTACATGGAAGCACGGCTTCCCATGATAGCTATATATAATCTCCTGCTCTCATCCACTGGTTTTAAATAACTTACGAGCTGAGCTGTGTGCCTCCCCAAAGATGCACTAGAAGCAGGGAAGTTAACCATTCGCAGAGGTATTTTTTCAAGGCTGCACCCACATGAGATGGAGAGCACAGAGTAGCTGAACTCAAGCCATAGGTGGACTGCAGGAAAACTAATTCCCAGATTTTATAAGGGAACAGCTTGGTTGTGTCAAAATGAGGGGAGGGAGCAGACTATGAGACTGATCGACATGAAGGAATGTATAGGAAATGCTTTTCTCCTCTCCGAAACCTCACTAGAGAATGAACTGTGCAGCAGCAGGGCAAAAAATAAAAAATAAAAATAACTCTAACTTAGCTACTTCATGACTACAGAAGTGACACAGCAAGGTAGTTACATAAGGGCAGCAAAACCTCATTCTCCCATGTCACTGCCCCTTGCTAACACAATCCTCCTCCAGCAGTATAGAAAGATATCCTTAACAGCAGCCCATAGGCCTCTGCCCCTGCTCTCATGACACATGTGTTTTGAGGTACTGGGGTTTCTACCACATGCAAGACAGATGCCATCATGTTGTCAGCGTCACCTCTGTCACCAGCTACACCCTGCTGCACTGCAGGAGGGGCTGCCTGGTGAAGGCTTGGCCTGGTGGAGACGTAGCCATGGAGGAAACTCCCCCACTCCTCTGACCATCCTCTCCTTCTCTGGGAGGAGAAGGCTCTGCCCCACAGCAGCACAGGGATGCCCTCTTTTTCCTTCAGTATATGCCCCAGAGCTGCACACCAGGCTCATCTTCTGCTTTCAAACACACTCAATGCCCTAAGACAGCACTAGCTTCAACAAGGGGTTTGTTCTTACGTTATATTAGAAGAGGCCTGACTGTAGATGTAGGAACACGCATGTGCAGTCCTACTTGTTATTAATCAGCATGAATTGTTCTGAGCAATACTGAGCTTCTAAACAGAGCGCAGTAATTTGAATTAACCTGAGCAACCAGACTGTCATAGAAAATACAAAGTTTTAGACAACAAACACTGTCCAAATAGGAATCGGAGCCCCAAAGCCCTCAAATGGTTGCAGATATTAGAAGCAACCTGGCTGTGAAAAGCACCAGAAAGCATGGCAAAATAGGACATTCCCTCATATGGAGTCAAACCCTCACAGATGAATAAATGCAGGCACTCATCTGCTTGCAAAGGTTGAAGTAGCAAAGGTGGGAGGCTTTCGATGTCTCATTAAGCCCATGCAAATCATGCTGTCTGGCACCATCTCCCCATGGGATCTGGGCAGACAAGACATGGTGCCTGTTTCAGCTAGTACATGTTTCTCTTTCCAAGCTGTAATTTCTTCTAGAATCTATGCTCTTCAGAATGTACCAGACCAAAAGCCACCCAAAGTCCATACCAAGACACATAGCACAAGATCTGAATGTATATATATATATTAAAAAAAAAAAAAAAAAAAAAAAAAAAGGGTATGGAAGGAATATCTAATTTCTGCATATTTCATTTCCCTCTCCCCAAACAGCCCCCTGTAGAAAAACAAAGAATACAGGGAAAAAAAAAAAAAAAAAAAAAGTTTTATATAGAATATCTTTTCTTGCAATGAACAATGACATCATTTTTAGAGCCATAGTTAAAGTAGCTTTACTGCTCTGCACTCAGACCTTTACAACACTTTTTATTCCCAGTATACATTCTCAGTGACATTATTTACTTAAAACTTTCAGCATTAAAACAGTTACAGCCCCTGAGTGCTACAGGCTGTTTTCTGTCAATTCTTAACAAAATTTTGCATCAACTATGCATTACTGACTATGCATAGGGATTGCAAGCTCCTCTCCAGAAACATGACTGTGGAGTATATCAGGTCTCTGTTCACAACCCATTTCTCAGCTCCAGCCCATGCTGTACTATTATTACAAGCAGGAGTCACATGTCAACCCCACTGAAGTTTTGTTCTTCCAATAATTCTCCCACCTTCTGTTTTACAGATAAGCCAGCATGGCAGTACCTAGAGTGCAGTGACAGCGGGTGTATTTATGATTACTCAGCAGTAAAGAAAGCGTATGGCAATGCAGTGGCTAAGTACATGGCAGTTCTGCATAAGTGTGGTACTAAGGGCCATGGTTTAGTGATGAGACTCAGTAGATTAGGTTGATGGCTAGAGCTGATGGCTCTGAAGGTCTTATCCAACCTAAATGACTCTGTGATTCTCCATGTGTGGTAACTCAGCATGGTTTGGGATGTGTATTGCATACAGGATTTTCACATACTGCATCCTCCTTTTGGGGGGGCAGGCTCTTCCAGCAGCAAATGCTTCCCAAACACCTCCTTTTGCTAATGTTGCTGAGAGAAAGAGCCTACTGAGCATTCAACTCTTACTTCTGGAGCAAGAGGGTGTCTTGCAGTCCCCACTCTGTAGCCTTGCTCTTCAGGGCTCTCCTCCAGCACTGATCCCAGCTCCACAGCAGCACAGATCACCCTGGCAGTGCCATACTGCAATAGTTCCTGCTTGTACAGCAGCAACGAAGGGCAGAGGTGACTCGGTCATGTGCAAAAGGTGGAAGGGGAAAGAGGGCAGGGGTGGGAAAGCACATCCAGCTGTTCCAGCTATGCCAAAATCCAAATGCAGCTGTGGCTACCAAGTTGTCCTAGAATACTTGCTTACGCTAAACATTTCTATCATTGAAAGAAAGTCCAGTACTTGCTAAAGCAAAAAGGAATTATTTCAGTCTATCCAAACTAAGGGGTAAGGGGCTTTCTTTGTCTCTTTGAAACATTCTGGGAATTTTAGTTACCTACATGTATAGATGATTTTCATGCTGGAAGGTCCCACACTTTAAGGATTTGACGACTGAAAGAGAAACCAGATTGCTCCAAGACAGAAAAGCTGCAGACAGGTATTCGCTCTGCAGTCAGCCCTGCCAGTTGGCAACATTAGCATTCCCTCCCCCAGCTCTGTTCCTGCTCCTCTGAGAGATGATTTGGGTCTCTAGGACAGCTGGAGAAAGACTTTTTTTTTTTTTAAAACAGGAATCTCTATTCCATGTTACTGCAGTCAGCCCAGTTAGCTCCTGAAACTGGCCAACTTTGCCATCAGCAGATTAGGGGATGCTCATATGATCTCTTGCATTGGAAAAGTTGTGGGGACAGTAACCCCTAGCTCCTGAACACTGACAAGCAGCTGGAAACAGTAATATTTTCAGCACACTCAGCTGGAACTAGAAGAGAGCATCTGTCCATGGTTCCAGTGGCAGGTGGCAAGGAAAAAAGCATGTGTGAAGTGCATAGCTAACCTAAATCCTATTTCTGTAATGAGAGAAAGTTTACTCACATCTAGTTCTGAAGCTTTATTTTTAGCTCCTTTAGTAACATTCAGAGATGACACCACAGGCCAAAAAAAAAAAAAAAAAAAAAAAAAAATTGTACTTTCCAGAGAGAGAAGATGTGTGTATACAGTTCTATTTCATATTTTGCTCACATTTTTAAATAGTGGGCTAGTGATCCAATCACACAGCAATAAGCAATGAACTACTTACACCAAGAGGTGTATTTTAGGGTTCTTCTCCTCCTTCTCCCCCCACAGTCTGTGCCAACAAGACCCAGTTCAAAAAACAGTGCCACTAAGTCCTTTTCATTGCATCACACAGACATTAAAGTTATTTCTTTGGTGTTTTAAAGCATATCACTCCCCTCCCCACCCCCCCCATAACCTACAATACAGTTGAATGTATTACAAGAATAGTTGAATGCTGCTTATAAACATATAAGTTACATATCCTAACCAGTAAAGAAAAAAACACATTCCAAGTGAGTTCCAAGTCATGTATTCAGATATACAAGCTGCCACATTTTTGACAGTCATGCCCTTTTTATGTTTTCCTTAAATAAATGTTCCTGTCTGTAATCACCCAACTGCAGTGTTCTGACCACCCTTTATTCTCCTCTTTGAGGAACACATACACCTTTTCATGGATACATACGTTCCTTACACATCACTTAGCTCTCATTTTCACTCTTTGTGCCCCTTTTCACTTGATTTACTATGTACCTTCCACCACTCTCCACTACTGCTAGAGGTGACTGAAAGATGTCTCCATTAGTGCATTGGACAACAATAGTTTGATGTGTAACATTGAATTACAGCAGTTCAGGTGGGACCCAGAAACACGATCAAAATATTATATAAGATATAATAACAATATAGAGCCTAATGGAGGGGAGAAGGTGTCAAAGTCACTGCGTAGAGGACTGCCAGAAGGAAACAAAGTTACTCTGGCAGCCTTTAGATTCTCACATCCGAAAACATTTTCCATTGCTAGTTGAAATGCCTGGCTTCATTGGGCCTTACATGTGCTTGAAGTGAAGCCTATGCTCAGGAAACCTACCGAAGTCAGATATGTCTGACATACCCGAAACTCTCAACACTATACAGCCTCTATTGGTGATACCTCTGTCTGCCTCATCAAGTGCTGTCTGCCTCATCAAGTGTTCACATGCTCAAGTGGTCTTGCAGCAATATGATTTGCATATTTGCATAGGAAAATCGCAACATTTACCTCAATCCCCACTTATCACCTCGAATTGTATTGATGTCATTTACAAAGAAAGTTGTAAAAATGACAATTAGGATTTCTCCAAAAGGAATTCAAAGCCTTCTTCAAATACATTAATTATACTCCAATCCACTCATTTGCTCTGGGCTTTACCTTAAATGTCATCCCCATTTTTGAAAGGGATAACTAAGGTACTGAAAACTTCACTGTAATACATAAACAGGCACCAACAGAGAAGTTTGTGGTGCAGATCTCTGACTTCTGTGCTCTGACCAGAAAAGAAATAATTTTCCTCTCAACATATTTTGACTTCATAATAGCTGCTCTTGGCTAGGAAGTGCTGGCAGATGTTCATGTATAGCAACACTAACATTATTTTTTTTTAAGACTTCCTCCTGTTTTCTATTCATAATTCCATCTTCCCACGAGCTACACTGGAACATTTTACAACTACTTTGTAAATCACTTTCCTACAGAAAAATAAGTCCCTGAAGCTATACAGGGACAGATTGCATTGGCATTCAGGTGCTACCAAGCCACTACAACCAAGCAACATCAGAAACCTAAAAAGCTTTAAAATCATGACTAAGCATTTAATCCTGATGAAGCCAGTGGGAAGAGTTCTGTTTCATAAGTCTTATGCTTTCTACAGGGTGTGTATAGCAAGAGATCAGACTTATACATGAAAGGAAAGTCCAAGTGAACAAAAATTGCAAATGGTTTGAATTGCGTCTAAATCAGTAACTGTTAAGGAGGAATCTAACTGCTCTTGAATAGATGGTAACAGAAAAAAAAAATGCATGGCAGCTGTATACTGTGTTATATGATCTAGAGATATAAATTCCTTTAAAAATCTCTTACGGAAAGGAGAATTTATCAGGATAGCCAATTAGATGATAAAAACCCCTTGTATTGTAAATCAATGCTGCATTCAATTAAGCAATAAAAGCTGTCTTTTCACCTAAAAACAGAAGAAGAGAGACCATTCTGCTTTAGCTGTTGCTTTAGCTGTATGTACAATTTCCCCACCATATAATCTCTATATGCCTGTTCAGTTCAACCTCCACTTTCATAATTTCTTTCTAAAATAAAGAACAGTGTTTGGGCTTTTTGTATATTTTAAGCATATATAAAGTAAGGCTTTACACCAGTCTATCGAAAAGACAACACACTAAAATGACAAGAATGTATGTTGTGCAATAGACTATTCATCTTCTGAAGAAGTCAGAAGGACAAGGACCAGAAGTTAAAGCTTTGAGAGTAAGTTCATAGATTTAAAGTCACGTTTCCTTCCCCCAAATTATTTGGGTTTAGGACTACAGCTTTCGTATAAGTAAGGAAAAGCACACAGGCAAAAAACAAATCTGAAGCCAGCAAGAATATGTATTTCAAATTCAGACACTGTAAATACATACATTAAGACGCACACGCTGCAGCAATGCTCCCATGGTGTTAGCACTAAGAACAGAACAAAAATGACTACATGGACCAGTGGCCTGACTGAGTAGGGTAATGTCTGTATTTCTAAAAGCAAGTTAGAAAAATGACACTGCCTGCCCGCTAAGGAGTCTATTTCCTATAAGAAAATCAGGAGTTTTATGTAGTAACAGGAGAAGTATACTCAATCCTTCAGGGCACTGAAGGATGCCGAGTTAACCACTACGTAGACCTAAATGTTAGTGTCTGTTTTATTCCCGATTCCTTTAAACAAAATACAAGGTTGGCATTAAAAAAAAAGAAAAAAACTTTTCTCTGCTTTTGTTACAGCTAAATTAGCAGCCTACTTGGGAACTGCATATTCACATAGTTACAAAGCAAGAGGGAATAACTTGAAAGATTCTTTAGTAACCCAGCAATCTTTTTGTCCCAACACTGGGGAAAGTACATAATAGAGTTATGCTTACAGACCCCTAATGCTACTAAGATTGAAGTCATAGGGAGGTCTCACTCCTCACCTTCACACTGCATCGTAACACAGAGGGACCTCATCTCTGAGCACCACTGTACCTTAAGCACCTCAGGAATCCAGCTATTTTACTAGGAAGCACACAGCCATACAAACGTGTTGCCATTCTCCACAGTCACCCTCTCACAGAAGGCTGTTCTGAAGCTGCAAGCCCACCCCTGACATTTAATAAAAGCAGCATGTGTCAGTGCTTCAGAGCGCATAACGTGCACGTCTCCACATTAGTGTCCATAGTGACACATGCTGGCTGTACCAGGGAAGGACACCGCTATAGAGATCACCTCAAAAAAAGCCCCTGGCAACTATTAGCTTCTAATAAATTATCTCATTAAAGCAACCATGAAAAAGAAGTTCCCTTTCCAGATCTCATCTCCCTTAAATTATAACTCCTCTGCATGGGAAACAGCTTCCTGCCTGTTGCATCAGAAATTCTTTCAGACCAGAGCTGGCTTCTTGTCATGCCAGGAGTTTCAACAACCAAGTCCCTCTATCTGAAAACTATGGGCTGCTGCAGAGATTTCCTCTTGATCCACCAGATGTTGAGCTATATTCCCTTGCTCTTCTCTAGTCAGGTTTCTGAAGAGCATTTCATCATCTTCCATGTGCTTTTAAAGGCTATTTTTAGGCTTTTTTTTTTTTTTTTTCCTCCAGATGAAGAAGAAATTTTTCCTGAAAATGTTCAGGACTCCAGCTTCACTTAAGATATGGGTACATTATTAAAGCATAACTCAAAAAATACACTGAAGATGAGCAAGTGTAGGCGATGCAACCTGTGCCAACAAATTCAGATGTCCTTTGAGAATTATTTTATAGATCTGTGTGACTCACAATATTAGAAAGTCTAAGTATCTTGAAATAAGTGTATCTGTATTTTTGAGAAGTGGAACAAGACTACCTTTTCTTTTTTAAAATTTTATTTATTTATTTAGGAATAGAAAAAAATCACAGGCACTCTGAAAAGCCCAAACTCAGCCTTTGTTTCTCGCAGCGGGCATGGCACCGGAGCTCACAAAGGCCACTTTCCCCAGTAAAAAGCGATATTTTTCGCCATCTGCCTCGCTCCTCTGGGGCACTCCGGCTGCAGCATTTTGCCGGATTCACGGGAAACTTTGAGCGAGCGTTGCCTTGGCAGGACCGGGGGCATGTTCGGCGGTTCCCAAGTAGAGCCGAGGAGTGGGTGGTGCTGTTATTCATCACCGCACCCCACGGCTCGCACAAGCAGCCATCTGCCATCCCCGGTCCTGCTGTACTTTAATTAAGCGTCTACCAGACGAAGGATTAAAAAAAGGGGGGACTGAAAGGAGGAAAAGCGGGCTGTAAGGGAAGGAAGAAGAGGAGGGGGTGCTGGGGGAGCCGCTCGGGGCCGTAC
This sequence comes from Aythya marila, assembly GCF_965140915.1. Classification (NCBI taxonomy): domain Eukaryota; kingdom Metazoa; phylum Chordata; class Aves; order Anseriformes; family Anatidae; genus Aythya; species Aythya marila. The sequence goes on along the minus strand of NC_139042.1, from coordinate 175,159,385 downwards.
CTGGGAAGAGGAAGGCTTTGCTCCCGTTGTGCAGCCCCGGCACCTGCCGCACGCCCGCCGCCGAGCCCGGCAGCCGCAGCTCGGCCAGCACGTCGATCTGCAGCGAGGGGTCAACGCCAAAGCCTGCAACTGCCCCACAAAAGTGCCGTTAACCCCGCCGCAACTTTCCGCACCCTCCCCCCCCCCCCCGTGCCCCTTCCCCCGGACCCCCGCACCTTACCTGGCCCCAGGCAGAGCAGAAGGCAGAGCGTGCCGAAGCCGCTGCCGGACTCCATGGCACAGCGCAGCGCTCAGTCCATAGCCCACCCCCCCCCTTTCCAAAAAAAAAAAAAAAAAAAAAAAAAAAAAAGGATAAAAAATAATAATAAAAAAGGCTCCGGGGAGGGGGGCAGAAGCTGGCTGCCTCCCCGCCTCTCACCGGGAGGAGCGGACCCCCCGCCGCCCCGCAGCGCGCATCACGGCGGCCGGCCGGAGCACACAAAGGCGGTGGCGGGGGGGCCGGGCCGGGCAGCGCAGCCCCCCCTCCTTCTCCTCCCCTCTCCTCCGGGTGGGCTTCCGACCACCGGGGCGGGGAGGCAGCCTCGGGTCGTGCCCCGCAGCCTCCCCTTCCCTCCCTGCTAGGGGATGCCCTCGCTGCTCCTGCAGCAGCCTCCTCCCGGCGAGCCCCCCCCGGGAGCACCGCTCCGCTCCCCGCCGTCCAGCGGGAGCACGGAGGCCGGCGGGAGGGGCCGCCGGTTTATGGCGAGGCCGCGGGAGCCGCCCACCGCCCACCGCCCACCGCCGGGCCGGGCCGGGCCGGGGGCGGCGCCGCCTCGCCCGCAGGGAGCCGCCGGAGCCCCCGGGATGCAGGGGGGCGGCAGGCAGCCCTCTGGGTTCCCCCCGTCCCCCTGATTTGTTGTCGCCCCCTCCCCTCCCGCCGGAGTCATCCCGAGACGGGAGAAAGCCGGGGCTGATCCCGGGAAAATAAAGTCGGGGGTGAAACGGGGAGAAATCGGGACTTTGAGCGCTGGGGTGCCGGCCGCCCCGTCCTGAAGGACGGCTTGGCATCACCGCCCTGCAAGCCGGCAGCTCCCCCTCCCCCGGCAAGTGGCGTTTCTGAGCCTCACTGGGTGTAACGGGGGCCGAGGGCAGCCTCGGGCTTACCTTCCCGTTCGTAAGGGCTCCTGATGCTCCATGCTAACGCCCTGCTGCCCGTTGGCCGCGTTCTGCAGAACAAGGAATCGATTTTTTTTTTTTAATTTTTGCCAGCTTTGCATGCACGCCAGTAAGACCCTGATTTATATGTGATTTCCTGTGGCGTCTGTTGGCCTCCCCCCAAATTCATCACTTATGGTCTTTACAAATAATAAAATCTTTAGAAATGATCCTTACAAATCTTTCTGAATAATAATTACAAGGACTAAGAGAGGTGTTTTTCTCCATATTCTTTTTTTTTTTTTTTTTCATCACCGTGGGAGGCAATGGTGAATCTCCTTTCTGGGCCAGATTAACCAACTCAGATCCTAAGCAACATGAAAAGCAAACACCTTCTCTCCTAGAAGAAAAAATAAATAAATAAGAGAGAGGATTGTCTAAAGATGAGGGCAGAAGAATGAACTCCATCCCTCGAGCCAAGCCCACAGCCGGGGCATTGAGCACAGCTCCGGTGTGTCCTCTCTCCTGTGCCACCCTTGGAGAGCTCCAGGCTTCCCCTCCAGGTGGTGGTGGAGGAAGTAGAGGAGGTGGTGATGTCCTGGCCAGGCAAAACCCCTCTGCTACACCAACACATCTTCTCTGGCCCCTTGGCAAAGTCACACCATGCCCCTGAACTCATGTAATCCACTAGCTGTACAAGCAGGCTGGGGAAAGAAGGGTTTTGCTGTGGGAGTTAATGGACAACGACCACACACCAGTGATTGTTTTCATGCTATTTCAATCACATTGGTTACAGATAACTGAACCAGAAGCAATTAATTTAAGAAAGGGATTCAAAATCTAGAGCAATAATGGTGCATAATGAACCTCACAGGCAGCTGAGTCAGATGTGGAAGTGAACAAAACAAGAGGGGCAAACACCTACATTTAATTCTTGTGTATGCAGGCAGTCACCAACAATTTCCATCAGCTGGAGCTGCCACAGAGGCGTAAGAGTGTAAATCAGGTGGAGCCCGCCCCTGTGATAACCCATTTCTCTCTCAAGAGATCCCCAGGGAGTGGCCACTCATCGTTGTGTCACATACATGAAAAATCACTCAAATTGCCATCTAACCTGCTTTGTCTGCTCCCCGTTCTCTACATGGAGCCCAGGGCAGACATTATAGACATACACAGAGGTGTGTTTGTGTGTGAGATGTCAGTAGTGACATAATTCAGCTAACCAACAACTCAGTGAACAGCAGAAAGAGACTTTCTACCAACAGGAGGAACATGATATTGATGATTAGATCTTTCAAATATGTAGCTAAAACTTTAGTTGGCTCTTCCCTTTGATGAAAACCGTATCTTTTAGCCAGGAGATCTACATATGTGTCACACCGAGGCTCACCATAATCTATCCCATGCATAGCAAAGGGTGACAGACCTAAGAAAATGGTAGAGCATCTACATAAGAATAATGTAGTGGTGAAAGCACAATAATCCAGAGCTTTCTATATTAAGGCAGGTCTCTCACTAAAGCAGTCTATTCCAGATATTAACTTGTAAGGCTCTCAGCAGGTTTCAAGGCTCTCCAGAACCTAGATGTCTTTGACATATCTCCTTCCTTCCTTTCTTTCTTCCTTCTTTCTTTCCTTCCTTCCTTCTTTCCTTTCTTCCTTCCTTCCTTCCTTCCTTTGGGAACACAGGTGGGAGCACACTGTGTAACACAAGTTCTGTAATACAGCTGGCTTATAGAAGTCTTCTGGACATAAATGTTCCAACTGCAGTGAGATTTTCATGTGAAATGGGTATCATGGTGTTGACTCCTTCCCACCAAAACCCCTATTAAATCTAAAAAAAAAAAAAAAGTAGGTCTTCTGACTAATGGCTGATATTCACAACAATTTTTATGACAAATGGAAAGTTAAGGCATGTGTTGCAAGTCCCAAATTCATGAATGATTTCATTGCAAAGGGAATCTCATATTAATTATACTAATATTAATTATATGCTAATAAACTGAAGGAAGTAAAGCTCTTAAAGTGTGCCGATGACAATCCTGCCCTGGGAAAGCATTACCTCTCTTACTGCAGCTTATCTGGGTCTATTTATTTTTAAAGAAAAACATGAATATTTTATTCACAGTAGCTTTAGCCCTGCATTCCTATGCCGGAACCTGGAGAGTCCATGTGAATTTAAGAAATACATAAAGAATTGTCACTGACCTACTTACACAACACTGATGCAACTTCTTTCTCAGAGTATAGAAAACAAACTTCCTTATACTGCAAAACACAGTTGTTTACTCGACGTTATAGTACTTTAATGCCGCATTTATATGGAAGAAAAAAAATATTTGTAAAACATGATGTTACATAATTAATACTTTTTGAAGTGGAACGAGGAGAAATAGTCTGTTGTCATAGAGAAGCAGATTTTTAATTGGAGTAAATTTGATATTGCTGGGGATGAGGGGTTTTATTAGCTACCAACAGGGAAAACAGGCAAATTACTCTGCAGCAGTTCCTCTTGACACCCTTCAATGGGGACTTGTATCTGCACCGTTACATCATTACGATCCAGACTTTTCTTCAATGAAAACTATTGCGTGCAAAATCCATCCAGTTGTGTGGTGCCTCAAGTACCAGGATGTACCAAGGTGAGACCACTAAACTCATCTGCACTTGTTTTCTAAATGGGGACTTCAGCAGTGAGGAGCAAACCTCGGGTGCTGTTCTGCAATAGACCTCAGGTGTTTATTCGATTTTTTTTCTTGCCAGCCTCCTGACCTGTGAACTTCTCCTGCAGCACTCTCTCCCTCCAACCTATACAGACTTCTATGTATTAGTACCTATAAATCAGGAAATTTACTTCTGCTACGTCCTCAGCCTCCTCAGAGCTCCCTCCTTGCAGTCTTTTCTTCCCGATTCCCCAAGTGCTCTCTGTCCTTTAGCAGCTTTCTCTTGCACACATGCTCCCCCTCCTTCTCCCTTCCTCAGACACAAATGTATATGCATGTACACCCCTTTGCTCATCTTCTTTTTGCAGTTTGCCAGTCTTACAGCCTCTGACATCTCAGAAGTGGTTTCTGTATCCATGTCCCACATAATGCAGGTTTCCCATCTCAAAAATGCACTCTGTGTTTCTGACCAGGGAAGCTGTGGAGAACTTGGGATTTAAATACAGCACTTGGCTGAGGCCCAGCAGAGATTGTCAAACCGAGTAAGCTGTATGCTCGACCATGACAGCACCAGCCCCATTAAAAAGCCCTGGCAATCTTCTCAAACATGCATCGGCTGAAGATACATCACTGATTTTAGATACAGTCATGAATGTTTCATACCAATTTGATATTGCCCCGCTTGTAATTTCAAAAATTGCTTACCATCAGGAAATAGAGCTGTGAAACAAAGGATCTTGCTATTTAAGGAACACGCTTTACACCTCTTAAAGTTTCATCTCTTCACGTTTTTTTATGCCATCTTCACTCAAGTACATTTCATGTCTTGCACCTGACATTTCAGCATTGGCAATGCGAAAGGTGCAGTCAGAAGTGGAAAAGCAGCACATGGAAAGAGTGGTGGCAATTACAAGGTTAGAGCTAAGGCTGTGTGCATCTGAGCCCAGGAAGAGGAACGGAGGCCAATTGCATTTATGAGGGGCAGAGATGAAAGTATTTTTCAGAAGTTTTCCCAAAGATTCTTGTTTGATTCAGGGGCAAGAAAAAAAGGCTGGAGGTGCAGGCTGCATTCTCTTTTTCCCAGTTTTGAACCTTGATCTTCTGAGTTGCAAGGTGCACACATTAACCTTCCTTGCTAGAGCTTTGTTTCTTATACTAGCTTTATTTTTTTCCTCCAACAGGGTGCACATCCTTTTGATGTGAGGTAGAAGTGATAGACTGCCCTGCTGGCAGCCTTCACACATTATGATGCCTAAAAATGTCTTCTTGGAGAAAATGTCAGCTAGGAGTTCTGGCATGGTATTTGGTGTGTGGAACCGTAATGAGGATAAGAGGATAGTTCATGATCAGGCTTTAATTATCTCAGTTCTGCCAGTCAGGGTCACAATAACAATTAGGCAAGACTAGAGTTAAATTACTTTGACCTAAGTGTGCTCTGTGCTTTGATCCTCTTGCCATCTGAAATATTACCCCCTATTAAAAATGTATCAGCGTATCCACCACAAGTGTTTATGATAACAAAACTGGCATGTAAAGACCTTAATTTGCTATGTTCCTTTTTTTGCAGTACAGGAAAAATCTGCACAGCCCTCGCTGGAGCCAGGCACTGGCTGGAGTGAGAGTCAGTAAAAGAGGCTCAGAGCAATTTTTTGTTCTCCTTCCACAATGTGATGTAACGTGGTAAATCCATCTGCAAGTACCAGAGTGGAGAGAGGATTTCTGGCAGTGGAAGACTCCCTCCTGTAGAAAATAAAGGGAAAACAAAATCCAGTAGCTGAGCATCAAATCAAAGCAAATCCTCATTTGACAGCAGATGCTGATAAGGATCTATACCCCATCCCTGGATCCCACTCCCTCAGGAAGAATGGCAGAAACCTGTGGTGAAAGGCTCTGCTTTTCCTACAAGCTGCTGTATCAACATATTCCCCAAATCCAACACAGACAATTTCAAATGTCTGGTGTGCCATGAGTGGGGACAGAACATTAATACTTGTCATATACTCATTTCATTCAGCAGAACAAAGCCAGATATTGGTTCTTGCATTGTAGAGAGAGGGAGGAAATGTTTAAAATGTGCTTGTGACCTCAAAGGTACATGTGTATCAGTTTCTAGTATAGTCTAATTACTTCTGCAGTATCAGGAGAGAAAGTATCACAGGATTTCTTACACTGCCTGACAAATAATAGATTTTCAAAACTCATCTGTACAGTCTTCATACCCAAAGGCATATTTATTGGGAAAACTGGAATAGCTTCAATGATTCCCTCAGTCTATCAGATAATTAAGAAGGCCTTTAAGTAGTGTAGCATTGTGTGGCAGCACTAACACATCTTGAACTCCAATTCTTAAATGACCTTGGGTTTCTACTGCCTGGAGTAAAAAATGTAGAGGAAAGGGATGGGTCTGGGTGGTGAGGGGCCCAGCTAGGCTTTAGTGCAGACACCTAAACAGTATTTGCTTCCCCTGCTGGGACATTTGTACAGATTTGGTAGCCCAGATGTTGTGGTGTTGGGATGTGCTGGATGACATTTGGACCCAAGGCATGGCAAAGTCTGGGCATTTCCAAACCCTGCCCACTCTACAGTCTATACATGCCCAACGCAGGTCTTACCAGCTCTTCCTGCAGAGGAAGGGAGAGCTCCTGTCATGCATCAGCATAAAGAAGGTATGCACATGCTTCCTTGGGTTAGTCCTACAGATATGGAAAAAAAAAAAAAAACAAAAACACTCAAATCCTAATAGCTAGAACCAACTGGCTGGTAATACAATAAATCAGCAATTCTAGAGTGTAAATGTATATGATACATTTTAAAATGTGTATGATTTATCTTTTTTTTTTTAATTTTTTTTAAGCCACAAGGTTTAAAAAATCTCCATCAGCTAAATTATTACTGAACATGATACTAAATAAGGTCCATTATTGCCTTTTTTTTTCTTTTTTTTGAACAAACAAAAGACAGAGGAAGACTTGGGCTCATATTTCTTGAAAATTAGCATTTACAGACAAATTCTGACTTGTTTTAGATACCACTCTTTGCCCCTCTAATAGTAAAATTGCACTTAGAACTAGGAGGACCAGGTCTGAGTGCCTGCTTCATCTGATTACAGCGTATGTTTTGTTCTGGTTTATCTCTATTACTAGTGAGCACCCAACTCTTGAGTTATTTCTAGCAGAAGATTATTTCACCATAAAATGCTTGATTAGTCCTAATCTAAGTGGTCTGTTTTTCAAAAGTCTGAGCACTAGACATTTCACATGAACATCACTTGTGGTTCTATTCATTGCTTATTCAAGCGCATGTGAAGCGAGAGATCCCATATTTTAACATACCTGCTTGGCTATGGGACTGTTAATGGGAACAGGTGACTCTCAGCAGCTTCAGTACTTAAACTTTAATGGAAAAACAAAGCTAGAAGCTGGGAATTTCTTATCATCTTCACTTTAAATTCTAACAGTGCAATGCTGAGAAATAAATTAAATATCCAATTATGTCGGTGTTTTTTTCTTGGATGGGGAGGAGGATTCAGAAGCCAGGCATGGTAAATCACAGGTGTGTAAGTAACAGAAAGGCACAGAGATACAGGAGGGTAGGGTTAGTGATGGCTGAGAAAACAGTACCAAGTTGGGAAGAAATGAAGTGACTGTGAATAAGTAACTTTGCTTGGAAGTAAATACCAATCTTTTTTTTTTTTTTTTTTTTTTTTTTTTTTGTGGAAAAGGTAGGAGTTAAAAGTGTGCCACTTAAACTGCTGATAGGAAATCCAGTTGTGTAGGAGGAACTGACTGGAACAACCCTGCTAGCACATGAATTTTAGGTTGTGGAGAAACAGATTCAGCACTGCAATCACTCCACATACATGTGGATCAAAATGATTAAGCATGAAGAAATAATATGTCTCATAGAGTTCACTAGCTTAGTGACAACATGGTTCAGTTCAGAAAGGGTGGTTCCAAACACAATAATTAAGATGAGAATAATTACGATACCCCTATTTACATGACTATTTCCCTTGTATCTGGTAGAATTGCAAGTACGGATGAATAGAATCGCATTCTGGCTTAGTAATTCAAGGTATATGCAAGATATTAGCATTTAAAGCTGAATTTTTCTTCCAGGAAAAAAAAAAAAAAAAAAAAAAAAAAAGGAAAAAATGATCTATAACCTTAGGATGGAAACTATTTATAACCTGTGCTTTAGCAGATCTCCGCAGTTCAGAACAAAGAAAAAAGGGAAGGCACAGGATAATTAAAGTTCAAGAATTAATTTTGTTCCTCAAAGTGTCTTTCAGGAATGGATACTTATTTAAAGCAACACAAATCAAATGGAACATTTGGCAGGCAAGATACAGCTCACACAGTAAGAGGAAGCTCAGAAAGTACACAACAGTCAAACACAATCACAAATAATAAGAAATGATACATACAGGAAGATGAGTATTATGGGTGTACTAGAGCTGCTAAGTGTAAAGGAAAAAAACACAGGGTGAGAAAAGATTGCAGTGAAGGTAAATGATTTATATGAGTGTCAGAAAGAGGAGATGGGGGTGAATCTTTACTCTGAAATTACATGTAACAATGTTAAAGCACTTTTGGATGAAAAATATTAAAAATACCACTGGTACAACTCTAGAAATATATGTTCCAATAATTCACAGTACCAAATGGAATTCATCAGAGATTCTGAGGAAATCCTAAGAATGAAGCACAATTCCAGCCTACCATAATTTATCATTAGCGATACGTAATTCATCATTAAAACAGCCACTCTGATGGATAGCTGGAAAATGGCCAGCACTGTAGCAATCTTTAAAATAGCTCTTAAGGCTGACCCCAGGAACTGAAAACTAGAGAATCTCAATTCATTAATGGGGAAAATAGTTGAGAAAATCTTTTAAGATAGTTATAAAACATCTACAGGTGATATGTAGGAGGGAAAGGAAAAAAAAAAAAAATGGGATGAATAAATTGCAAGTCAGCAAAGATAAATTGTTGTAAGAGAGAATGAACCAAGCTTTCCTAACTGGTTCAAATGTTACAAAGAGTTAACAAAACATTGAATAAAAGAGAAACAGGCAATATATGTTTACAGAGACATTTGATAACATCATTCACATGAGGCTTTTAAGGAAACTCAGTAACCCAGGGGTAGGAGATAAGTTCTTTGTTACAGGTTAAAGGGAGAGAAAAGGATGGGGATGAATGGCAGATGATTGCGATGGAAAGGTGGCAAGGGTGTGATGCCCTGGGGACTGTACCGGAGGATCACCGCTAGGATTAATTTCACTCTTTCTCTGGCTCCATCCATTTATTAATGACCAGGAATAGAGGGAATACAATGAGATGGCAAAACTGCTGACAGCACAAAGCTGTTAAATTAGATAAAATGAAGGTGTCTGTAAATAACTCTTGGGACTTGTTGCAAAGCCAGCAACAGGAAAGGAAATGATGTTCGGCATAAGCAACTGCAGAGATAAGGCTATAAAACAAACTGCTTAAACTGCTTATGCTCGTTAATGGGCTCTGAACGAATTATGGAAGAACCCTTCTGGCTTGCATTTGTGAGGGGAAAGTTTCTACATTTTGGTGTTTATTTACGAGGAGATGTATTATTTTAAAATAGCAGAAAGCACAAAGTGTCTTCTGTTCATATATTTAAATCGTCGGAGCTTCATTTTATCCAAATCCTTCATAATCTCCAAGCAGTGCTGGATTCACACGGTGACATACCACCGCTGTGAAGGGCAGTGTCTGCCTCTCTCCTAATATCTGAGAAATCTTGGCAAGCAGATGGCTCTGAGCAGCGGGGCCAGCTAGGCAGTCTGTCACAGCCCCATTCCTTCACCCAGTCTCAGAGCCAGAGGACTCCTGCTGCGGGAGCTTTTATATTTCTTCATAAAAAAGACCGACAACACTCTAAAGATAGCCTCTGCTTACACGGGGCGAGCCAAACCGTGCGCAGAGGAAAATGAACAGCCTGTCCTCATTGCAAGACAGGTTTTTTTTACAGATTACAGTGCTGGTGGGAGGGGTTTGGCTGAAAATTCATGTTGGCCAACCCACTGAAGCATTTGACTTCCTTTTTCTGACCCCAGACAGGTCCCAAAAACATGAAAGGAAGAAGGAAGAGGAGGGAAATGCAAGCCTGGTGTGCATGTGAGGCCAGGGGTGCAGCAAAGAGATTACACTGAGCTGGATGGCCTTTTTTCCTTGTGTGGATGTAAATGAGGATTAACTCAGCAAAGCCCAACAGAGACCTCAGCGACGGGGTTGTGAAAGAAGAGCATCTGGATGGTAACCTTGTGGGGACCCAACTCCACAATGTGGATGCTGCTGGCATCTCCAGCACACCTGCTGGCATCTCCAGCACTCCTGCTCAGCCCCGTGGGTCAGTTCAGCCCTGAGCAGGTGAAAAGGACCCAGCTGATGGGCACAGGCTGATGTCTCAGGACTACAAGAGGCTCTGCATGCTTGTCCTTACTGTCTTACTTCATCCAGCCTCTGATGAATCAAAGGAAGGTAAACATTCCCTCTTCCCCCATAATGAAGTTATACATCAGTGGAAAAGGGAATTCACTCCTCTCCTGTTCAGGTGACTGGAATATCCCTTCGAGGACAGGATTAACTCAATAAGGGCAATCAATGTAAATGCAGAGCAGCAAATCCTCTAAGTGCAGGGAAGCTTCTGAGGAGGGAGGGGAGCAAAGGGCACACAGCATGGAAACAGTAATCACTGCTGCCCTGTCCGACCTTTCCCAACTCTACACACTTGCCTTTCTCTGCATTTATGATTTAAGTGTCCTTTGAACACAGGTGAGCAGAAATGCATATGGTCTGAGCCCCAGACCCTTCACCCTGCTACGAATTCCTGTCTCTGCTGCAGATTCCCACTAGGTCCATGTGAGAATGTCATCTGCTGTTTGCTCAGACATACAGCAGGGGGTGGGGAGGGAGGGGAGGAGACATGGCCATCCTATTGTCAGTTAATTCATCCCTCCTTCCTCCAGTTCATGAACTCCCTTCCTATAGCCAGAGTTCCGGTGATTAGTCTTCAAGGGCATGATTTTGCACTTTGGATTATTAAATTTCATGCTGTTTCTATTCTGCTGTTCCACAAGGTCATCTGATTTTTCCTGCATAATAATCAGGCCTTCCTTGGTCTGTATTAGCCGTACGTATGTACCAGCTTTGTGTCATTCCCAGATATTGTATGCGCACCTCTAGCTATTGCACCAAGGTCAGTAAGGGAAGCACCCAGCCAGCCTGGGCCCATAGCTGCCCACACCAGGACCACAGCTATTCCCCTGCTCGTGTAGTCCAGCAACCTCCTCTGCTCTACAATATCAGAATTAATCCCCTGTCATCTTTTGCTGAAACATTATTTCCTGTAAGGCACACCCTGTCTCAACACTTTCCTTAAACCTGGACAGATTCCATCCCACGTTTTTGCTTTTTCCTAATTTAAAATCACATATTTGCTTTTTCATCCTTATTTATTCTCTAAAATCTTTTCTATGGTTCATACAGAACCAAATGCAACTGAGCTGTGATTACCTACATATCTCTTCTCCACTCTTTTTTTTTTTTTTTTTTACTTTTGCTCATGCTATGAGACGGCATATTTCTCCCTGAGGATAGAGGAGGAGAGGTGCCAGCAGAAGACAAGTACTGTGCCAGCACCTTCTGGGGAGAAGAGGAGCTACTGAGCAAGTGAGGTGTCAGGATGGAGAGCAGTAATGTTCATCGGTGGGCCAAGTCCTACTTTTTTTCCACTAAATCTTAAATAGATTTAACAAGCACGCATGTTCAGTAGTGTTGGAGGTATTTCTTTTAAAGACCTTGAGAGACTCTTAATGAAGGGAAATGAGCATTCAGAAAATCTCCCTGCACTGGAAAGGGATCCATGCAGGTCCTGGCTGTCCTTGCAGCTCTTCCAAAACAACTCAGTGCTGGCTTACTGGAGGAGGGTGCCCGTGAAAGGCAGGAGTGAAGGCCAGCCTGTGCCAGGAGCAGGGTGAGTACAGAGAGCAGAGAGGAGAGTCTCATCTCTAAAATAAAGAGCAGGAGCAATGCACAGGGCCCGTCTCCTGCACCCACTGCAGCTGCACTGTTCTCTATGGAGCAGGAAAGTGCAGCTCCCCAGCAGCTCCCTCATTGCCCCATTTCGTGCACCAGCCTGCAGCCAGCAAGCACTACTCACCTCATGGACACCCAGCAGTGGGGGAAATGTGGTCGGGGTCACAGCCAGTAAATCACCTGAAGCATCTGCCCCCCTCATGGAAGGTTGCTCAGGTCTCCCCTCTCAACATGTTTAAGCCCTATGATGAAATTTCTGTTTGCTTAAGTCCTAGCTCACGGTCTGGGAGCGGGGAAGTGTGACTCGCTGGCTGCCCAGACCAGGACCCACTTTCACAGATTTCCGAGTGGGCAATGAAGCTTCAGTTTTTCACTAAAAACAGCAAGAAACTGGATGAGGCCTTTTGAGCTGCCAAGCAGTGCTGGGTGGAAGGGCTGTATGAGAGCTACATTCACTGCCCTATAGTCCTAAGATGCTGGGAACTGGACTGGTGTAGCCAAACCTGGGTTAACCTCCTATTTCCATCTGTCAGTCAGCAGTTGTCTCCATGTTCTCATTTTATTTTAGAAGATACAGTATCTCCTGCTATTTATTTTGGCTTTCTTCCAGTGGTGCAGCTCAGTGGGGCTTTTGAACATACTCTGTTTATCTCTGCCTTTTATGACCTTAAAGACACAGATCTCTTAATGGTCAGTTCCTTTCCCATTAGTAGCAGGTTTCTTCTCACTCTTAAACACTTTCTGTGGAGTGTTTACTTTTTGCCAGGTGGGTCAAGATACCTTTCCTACCATTTTCCCCTTGCACCTGGAATACATAGACAAACCATGAAGTAACACATTCTGACTTAAATTACATCCAAGCCTCCTTCACCTTAAAATTCTTGAGCTCCTCCCTCCATCGAGCCTTGCTTCATGCACATACCCAAATGGCCATAGTGAATCTAAAACCTCAGTTACAGACCAATTTTAATTGATTTTAATCCGCTGATCTAAGATGATCTTTGTCAGCCAGTTTCCTCTGTAACTCTGTAAGGATCTGTGTGGAAAGCAGGATCATCTCTGGATGATGTAGTGACCCTAAAGCAGAAAATGCAGATCTCCACATCCACGAATACCAGGATTTTGCACTTGCTGGTAGCATAACTTTCTGATCTATACAAGTTAAAAACTCCTGTGAACTCTACCAACACATAATTCTTCCATCATCTCACAAAGATCTCCACCCGTATCCACAGCTGAGCCTGGGGAGATCCACAACAGATGGCTCTGACAGAAACATATTTTCTACTTTGTGCCTTCTGTTCATCAGAATGCTTCTGTTCCTGTACCTTTTATTCCCACCATAAAGCCCTGCATGACTTGCTAACACCTTTTCTTGCCCTTCATGATTAAGCAATTTCCCCATAAAAGCCTAAAATGGAGAAATTTTCACGACTATCTCAGCAGCACTCATATTTTACTTTGAATCTTGGGACGTTTGCTGTTTTTCTGAAGGACACAGAAAGCAGAAAGCAACTGCGTGAGACTATTGGCTTTCATTAAGGAAAAATTAAAAGGAAAAAGAGAAACATGTTCGTCATTCATGTTCATAGATAAAAGCCAAAAAATACGACTCAGATGCACCTAAACACTCTGAAGCTTAAAAGAAAATGAGATACCTGAAATGAATTTACTTTTTTTTTTAATCACGATGTAAGGGATGTCAAGAGTTTTGGAGTCTGAGACATGGTTTTTGAGCTCTGAGTCTGGTGGTAACACTGTGCTAAATACAGAGAGAAGTGGAGGCTGCGCCAGCCTGATGCCTGTGTGCTCTGGGAAAGGAAGGGGGAACCCACGCACAAAACAGACTTGAAGAGTTACAGTTCTTACATTAAAACTGCACATGTCCTGCTGCCAGGGCCCCCGGGAACCATAAGGTGAAGCAGATTTCATAACCTGAAAGTTACCTTCTCAGGCAGCTAGAAAAAAGGTACAGAACATAGTTTCATCTGCAATGGACTTATTACAGATGCAGTGATGTAGAAAACTGTTTAATCACCTACTATGTGGTCCGTAAGTAGGGAATGTTTACCATACTGTTAAGATACTTTGGATAAGTGACGAGAACCATGTCATCCTGCTGCAATGGTCCAATCCACAAAGCAACTTTCTACTACATAGTAGAAGAAAAAAACCTTTCCTCCCTTGATCTCAAAACTCTCTGTGATACGCTATATTCGGAGCCAGTAAAGGCAATGAAAAACCACAGTGTTCATTTTTGAGTATATTAAGTAACTCTGTGTAAAATCCATTAGAAAAAGACACATTAGCATACGGTAGGTGTTACAAGAGGCACATGTGAACTTCTGACAATTAAATGAACTACACAATTAGATCTTTAAAACCTTGGCAACTAAGAAGGAGCTTATCCAAACACATAGCAGTAACAGCCCTCATTTAATTTCTGACTGAATTTTGGAAAGTACTTTCTCTCCTTTCTTCCTTGCTTTCTTATGTGTTGGTTTTTTTTTTTCCCATCCTTGGATGTTAATACATTTGTGTAGTTTTTTTAGCTAGATGTGGAGACCACATGGATGCCATTTCATCTTACTGTTCACAAGGTTATCGTAAATAAAACAACACAGAACATTAACAAGGAGCAGAATAATATGTAATGCAATTTTGAAGAATTCACACCACTGTTATTCATCTTCTGTGACCATTTAATAGAGGAGGTGTCTGAAAGGACAGATGGGAATTGAAAGCAATGCACTTGGAAGAAAATGGAGATTACAACTATTCCTCCAATAATTTGAAACTGATTCTCAAGCTTCTTCAAAAATAAATGCAGAGCTCAAGGTCAGAAAATGTATTACTTAGAATCAACTGTTAGAATGCAGAACAACCCCACAGCAGATTTTGCTGTCTGCAGATATCCTACATATGTCTTCATCAGTAGTGGAGTATCCAGGTTACTGCAAGTGTCTTGGAGTACTGGGCTGAAGAAGTTTATTGATTGCGATGTACAAGTAGCTGCACAATGGTAGCTAAACTGCAAATATCCTGTCCACTACACACTGGGTCACATGTACCACTGCTGATGGATTCTTTGGGTCTTTCATGCTGTTTTGTAATCCAAGTCTATAAGTGCTGGCCCACGATACAGTGGGGAAGTGTTTCCATGACAATGAGCATCACTTCTTTCCCTCCCTTCCACTCCTACTTCTTCCTCCCTCCTTCTGGCTTACATTCATGATAGATTGCTCTGCAAAAAATCAGTAGCACATTGAAGATGCTTTTGGATACTAGCCCATGTGACATGATAGCTCTGCTCTCTGTGTGTCATGATATGGGAAAGCAACCACGGAGAGAAGGTAGCCAAGGTGAAATTACTGTAATGGGTGAGCTCAGAATAGTGTGGAATGGTCTAGCTCTCCCCTCAGAATTACCCACAATTCAATATCATTCCGAATATCATTTTTGAACAGCTTACTATATGGCCTTGCTTCCTTCGGGATCATTATTGCATTCTGTTTTTAGGCGAGAAACT
This sequence comes from Aythya marila, assembly GCF_965140915.1. Taxonomy (NCBI): domain Eukaryota; kingdom Metazoa; phylum Chordata; class Aves; order Anseriformes; family Anatidae; genus Aythya; species Aythya marila. The sequence goes on along the minus strand of NC_139042.1, from coordinate 175,143,985 downwards.
TGTCTTTTGGATGGCTCAGCATATTTCTGTCTTGTACTCATCTGTCATCTGTGGTTTTGACCAGCAGTAGTCTCTTTCATACATTTCTTGCAGCTCTATGGGAAGCAGATGGCAGATCTGAAGATTCAGCTGCCCCAAATTGTACCATGTCCTGTGGGAGAGGGATAGACTGAGAGAATAGATGGAGATAGAGAGGATTTTCATTCCCACTGCTGTTGCTTGTAGGAAGCTAGCAGCAGCCTCCCTGGCAGAGGGGCTCCCTGGCAGTGAGACATCCTGACACTGAATGTGGAGATGGGGACAGGCAGCAGCAGCTTTTCTGGCACTGCTTCTGCCTCTTTAACTAGAGGCAGCACTGCACAGTGACTAGATGTGTAAAGGAAAGGCAAAAGTCGGGGGATGCATTTGGCCAGTGTAAATCTCTTCTTGTACACGCTGGGCCAGCTGCTGACCTCCCCACCTCCTCCCTCCTCTGCCCAAGCTGTTTCTGATGGCAAGGGAGGTGCAGAGGTGGCAGCAATGTGGAAGACCTGGCGCTGTGGCTCCAGCAGGGTGAGACAGAGAGGGAGAGAGAGCATGAGGAGATTCAACGTGCACTGTGCCCCTTTTATCAAGGAGAGGAAGGCAGACACCATATGGGCTGTTTAAAGAAAGTGGACAACCACTGCTTTGGTATTACACAAAGCAACCTGATGAGATGCCAGGACTCTCCACCAGTCCTTGGCCCAGAGTTTCTTTCTCCCCCATTTTTGCCTTCCATCATGCAGTAGCTACCTTTCCTATTTGGACTTAGGGTCTTTAAAGGTGGAAAGTGAAAGGTGGCCAGATGTAATGACAGGCACATCACTTCTTTCTGCACTGCTGTTCAAGACAGCATGTTGGGCCAGGGGCCTGCTGGGCTACCTAAGTGCAAGAAGACCGCTGTATTAGAAAAAGACACATACAGCTCAGGGTCCAGATAAATGTTAATTTATAATATAAATACCCAAAATATTGAGGTCTTGATTATCACAGGCTGCGACGGCTGCATTTATTTATTTATTTATTTGTTTATTCTAATCCCAACTTTCTCCTATGTAGTTCCAGGACCCATTTCCTGCACTCAGGACGATGAGCAAGCAAAGGATGTAGGTGAACTCCAGTTGTTGGTTTGGTTTCTGACACTAGCTGGTGTGCAGCCATTTCCCAATGGAATGATCATATTCATTCACCTCCAAGGTGAGCTTTAAAACTGTAGCCTTGATCTCAGTATTTCATCAGACTAGCTCTACAAGTATTGCCTTTCCAAACATGGACCATTGAGAGACATCTAGAGAAGAGCCAAACCTCTAGAACAGGCACGTAGAAGTCAAGAAAGTGAGCCTCAGTGGGTACTGAGCAAAACTGGTAATCCAGGGCCAAGGAGAACAAGAATACCTCAAAACTGAATCAGGTTTAGAGGCTATGCCTAACTCACTCATTTCTTACAACTTTACTAAACAGCTCACACTGTAAGACAAAAATCAAGTTGCTCTCCTAGAAAATAGTGGGTGTGAAGAGCAGAACCCTAGTGTCATTCTGCATAGCACTTACAGTGAAGAAAGGTGTCACTGAAATAAATATGGAGCCGTATCCTGCTAGTCTTATTTATTTTGGGAGTCTCAGGAAAGTTAATGGTTCATGTGAATAAATGAGAAAGATTTAGCTTGAGGTGACAGGAGGTAAGCCCTCAAGCAACGGGAGAGTGGCAGTGATACTGCCCAAGATTAGAAATCTAATGTTCTCCCTAGATTAATCTAAATAGGGAAGACTGAAACTGTGTAGTGTTCAGCCTACTGTACAGCAATCCATCATTAAAAATAGAAGAGGCGGAGAAGAAAAATAAGATGAGAAAGAAGTGAGATTTCTCTGCAGAGAAGTTTCTAAAAGGTATATTTCTCAAAAAAAAAAAAAAAAAGTCTGTAAGGATTTCATTTGCATATTTAATCATTGCTTATTAAAGATCTTTCCTTTTTTTTTTTTTTTTCAAATTTCAATGCATAAGGAATTTATTAGTAAAATGACATTTTGTATTGAGTTTGAATACATTATAGCTTTGATGATAACCCTTACACAACAAGAAAGATTTTTGGGGGTGTACTCATTTAAAATTAATATACATACATTCTGCGCAGCTAAATGTTTAATTTGCTACAAGGACTGCTACCATTTTTATTTCTTGTAAAAAGTCTTTAGAACTGTGCAGACATACCATGGTCACCTTTGTTAATCCTTTCATACATAAACAGTCTTGTTTCATGTACATTTTTAAAGGAAATTTGGTCTTGCACTATAAATGTTTGGGGGGAAGAGATGTAATCTCACAAGGACTTCAACTCACTGATTCACACCAGTACTTTTTAAATACCTGTGAAAATCTATAAGGAGACCCATGATTGTTCTGTAATCAGTACACCAGATTACAAGCACCACATTTAGGGATGTTGTGTCACAAAGGGCAAGGAAACAAGTTTTAGATACCTTATGGCACCTTTACATGGAACAACTGAGCCACCTTGTAGTCTGTCAGGTTCATTTCATGTGTGCACAGTGTAAATTACACTTTTTCCTTTTGCTATCTATTCCCTATAGTCACGGTAAGAACAGCTTGCACCAAAACTGTCAGTTTTATAGCAAAAATCTGTCAACATGCAATGCATATTCTGTGCAAAAATGTCAGGGTGCATTTTCCTGATGTGCATGTCATGCATCATTTTCATCAATCTTTTATTTTTAGGAGAGCAGGAAAAAAGCTCTTTTTTCCTTCACAAAAAAAAAAAAAAAAAAAAAAAAAAAAAAAAAAAAAAAAAAAAAAAAAGCAGCAAGAACAATTTAGTTAACATTCTACATGATTTCTATTTTCTTCAGGAAAGCAGAGTTTTGTTTCATCTTCAACTATATATTCTACACGCTGTACACTTGTTTCTAAAAATACTGAGAAAACCACATCACAGTATCTCCCAAATGTCCAGAGTTTTGCATCTTAGATCTTCTGTCTGACAGCTAAGTGTCTATACAATTATCCACTGTTTGTGTCCACTTTCTACCTGCTTAGGTTTCTAAGTCATACAAATGCGGCATGTGAGAAAAGAAAGTACGTGCATTGGAAAATGACCCCGAACTGATTAAAAATCTGTGTGTAATGTTAGTATTTTTGTGCAAGCTTATCCTGTGTAAATTTATAATGTTTCATATCAGATTGTAATCACTGCATTCAGTTGGGTGATAGGTAGGAGAGTGCTGCAACGACACATCTTGGAACTTTAAATAGGTTGGCTGGTACTTCATTTGTATGAATATGGGGTGAATAGGTTGCATATAAAGACAAGTGGGTGACAGAAGTTATTCTTCCCCAGAAGGAAGGAATATTTCTCCCACTGCAATTGATAAATAGCATATTGTATGTTGATATCAGTTCTCATACAGCTTGAATTCCTATTGATAAGAGTAAAGCAGGTATGGATTTATTGGATGGGGAGAAGGGAAAGTTCGGAGGGGCTGTAACCACCCTACTTCACCCTCAGCATGACCTATTACAGTATATATATCCTTCATCCCAGGGCTCAAGATCTGGTGACAAGACATAGCCCCTCTGTCTGCACTTGATTGGATTGATTGTCTGCACTTTATCTTCCTTTGGAAGAGGGCATCTAATTTTCTTCAGTTTTCTCTTGTCACAGAAAAGCTGATAGTGTGAATAGACTTGTTAATATGGACCACCATTAAGAATTCAATGAGAAATTGTTCAAGATAAACTGTTTCATGCTTCTTGAAGAAAATATTTCAAGAACATCTGAGATCTGAACACTCTAGAGAATTAAGATCCTACTGCTTAGACAGACAATAATCTCAAAGAGACGGTACAGGAAACTGTACTATTGTTCAGCAGAACTACAGAAATTAGAAATAAAGTAGGAATTGAGTTCCTCTTGAAAAAATATCTCCTCAGTCTTCTACCATACAGCCCAGGAAAGACAGACAGATTCATTTCACCTCACTTGAGACACCTGTAATACAAATGCTTGCTTCCACTTCTAGGGGTTGATTCAGCTGACCCACTTCAGATGTCATCTTTGGGGTGAGACTAATAATATGACAGAATATGATATTAATATTATTTTTCTCTCAAAAGGAAGTCTAGACCACCAGCTCAGATGTGGATGGGGACCAATTCATCACCAGGCAGAGCACGTATTTCACAACATTAAAAATGTTAGAAATTTGATCCAAGCTCTACCACCAGCTTTGCCTTATGCAGTGATATCTGCACTCGCCAGAGATACATGGGTCTATTCTCAAAGACTTAGTCATTTTAAAGGACTTAAATGCAGCTTTTATCAAGTACGTTATTGTCTCAGGAAGTGTTATTTCCTTAAACTAAGATCAGTAAGCAGTATAATACCATTTCATTTCAAAGTATCAACTTCTCTTCTGTCTCTTGAGTTCTGGTTTAGCCCCATAATCTGGACGGTCACTTCTGCAACCCAGTTACTTTTTTGAAACCATTCTCTCTGTCTTACCATGAAATCTCCAAAGCTTTCAAGGCAAGCTGAAGGATTAAAGTCCCTTGAAGCGTGAGAGAAGATAAAGTGAAACGAGATTTCTCTTACTAGATAGTGATGATTTCCAAAAGCTCTACTTTCCCAAATAAATCCTCTTAGAAACAAAACAGAAATCGTAACTGACAAAGAATGTATCCACACTGTGAGAGAGATGAGATGGTAGGACATTTAGATGAACTCAAGGCAACACTAACCTGGCTACACAGAGCATCAGTAGCTACATACATGTAGCCCAGTAAAGAATTTGAAAAAGATGAATCCTGAGTATAACTCTGGTATATCCACGTTACACTTTAAAGACAGGTCATCTAGAGACTTCACTTCCATCTAACCCAACCTGCTAAAGCCTCATGCAGAGCCTGCACCTTCTCTTAGCCCTAGGCAGTGATTCATTGAGGGTCCTTTAAGTACATAGACCAATGCAATGGGAAGGTTGTGCACCATACTGCTGACGGGGGAAGCTGGTTAAAGTTTCTTTTAATCTGACTTAAAAACCGCCTCCCACAAACTGTTTGCTTTTCTGGAGGCTGCATAGCATATGCTCACCTTGGAAAGAGGTTGCTGCAGCAGAGAGAGCCGCTTCTCCACCAGCCCTTCAGGCTCACACCCACGAGTCCCTGCTTTTCACCACTCTCCTTGCTCTCTTCCTCCACACTGGCTATTTTTATACCACTGAAAATATCAGCTGTGAACTAACTAAGCCCATTTTCAGATGATCTCCTTTCCCACAGAAATGGTAATAGATACTGAACCCAAACACTTGCAATTCATTCAGTTAAGGACTCTCAGCTGCAGTGGTGAAATGCTCCAAATGATAAATCACATTGTCACTGAATCCATGTCATAATTTCTAATACACTCTTTGAATTCTTTTCCTTCTGGTGTATTTACATTGGTTGAATTGTATTCTTGCAGCTGCCTTTTCCTTCTGTGATCATTTCTATTTTTTGTTTGTTTGTTTGTTTTTGGTGGATTTCCCAATTTATCCTGAGCAAAGAAGGGGAAAGACAGCAGTCAAACAAAAGAAACAGTGAAGTTGTGCAGAAATAATAAATGAAATGGTCACTTGTGTTTTCTCTGGCTTTCAGCTTTTGCCTGAAGTCATTCCGATGGCTAACCCTGAGCCTAGTTTTGCTCATGCTGCACTGATGCAAGGGGCAAGTCTGTAGATTTTGTTATTTCTAGTGTGTTTTTTTGTTGTTGTTGTTGTTGATGTTGCATTTTTTTTGCTCTTTCTTTCTTCCTTCCTTTCTTTCTTCATTTCTTTCTTCCTTCCTTTCTTCCTTTCTTTCTTCCCTAACATCAGCCAAAGCAAAACAGAGTCAATATGTGTTTCTCCGTTATCTTTATGCTGGTGAACACCCTGCTCTTTACAACTCCCCCTCCTTTAAAAAAAGCTGTGTGTATAAATCACTGGATTCCCAAGTATTGTATAATCAGCAAGGACTTTGTGACTGCATTTTCTGGGGTTTTATTAACAGGGGAGCCCACAGCCAGTGCTGCAGCAATGTAATTACTCTCATTCGGGGAGTAAAGATGCCATTCCTCTGAATTTAATTGGCTAAACTGAATTAATGACCTTCCTGGACCTAATCAAAAACAATGCAAAGAAATATTAAAGCAAGAATTATCCATTTCCTGCAAAATCTGTCCAAATAATGCAAACACAGTCATTAATTGCTGGAGCCATTTTATGACTGGGAACACAATAAAACATTCTTGTAATTTCAGAAACATTTACTCACTGTCTCTGCATGTTTATATCATTGTACCCCTGGTAAAAAGTTCTGCTAGCACAGAAGGCACTCACAGTTGAAAGAAGCAATAACAACCTGACTCAGGTCACTGAGCGTGAATTTTCAGCCTCCAGTCATAATAATCTTGTTTAATGCAGGTTTAGGGCTATAGGAGTTATCATTTTGAAAACAGAGATTGACAAGAAACAAAATGGAACAAGAGTTTTCAGGCACCCCCTAATGTGCATGACACAGAGCCCAGATTGGGTTTGTGCTTCGTGGGTTCATACTGGTTTACAGCATGGTCTGGCTGGTAAAGGAGAAGACAAAAGACCCCTGATTTTCAAGGGTAATAACATCACATGCATGGGGGTGGTCTGGGCCCTGGTGCACTTACCATTATTGCTTGGTGAATATTTATTAGAAGAATAAGAGAAGAAAAGTCATTAGGGAAAACAAATGCACATAATTTAAATCAAATGCTCTTCTCTGTGGGTGTTTTCATGCACAGTAAGCAGATATTTTCAAAGCTCAGTAAGTTTTTCAGAAACGTTTTCAGAAGTTTTTCAGATATTTTCAAAGTTCTGTAAGTTTTCTGGATATGACAGTTCTTTATACCTGCTCAGACTCAATCCTCTGCACATAATATATATAACTGTGTATTGCTGAGAAAATTGTGGAATAATCTTAGGAGTGGTGTCTTTTGGATGCCTAGATGTTGATTCAAGTGTTTGACAAGGAACTTGGCATTGGCTGGGGGGCGTGAGGTTCTGCCAAGCATAGTGAGCATGTTCACACTTCACACGCATTGCTCTGTGCATCTTACAAACCCTTTGGAAGGAAAAGTCAGGAGGTGGGGAGAACACACAGGTAACACTGTCTTGGAGTGACCTGTAGCTGCTAATATTTCAGGAACAGAGAAGTCAGAGAACTTGTAGAGAGTGAAGAAGCTGCAGAGAGAGCTATGAAGATGAGGGAAGGAAATGATATGTGTGACTTTTGGGTCAGACTCCAGGGGCTTGGGAACAATTTTTCCCTTTTCTGTCATGGAGGACATGTGCACTCATGTTTCCAGTTCTGGTAGGGGCTGCACTGTGTTTTGTGCAGTGAGATAGACAAAAAATGGGGCCATGGGGGACTTTTGATGCCCCAGCCAAAACATAAGGCAGATTGTGGAGTGGAGATTATTGTAAGTAGGAGTGCTATAAAAAGAGCTTCTGCTCTGAAAGCCAGTTCTTAAACATCTCAGATCCAGTGGGTATTTTCATCTTTAAGCTTTTATGCTTATCAACTTTGTCTATGCTGTGAGGACTCTACTGCGCCTCCTTCCCCTCCTCCCCCTCCCATCTCGCAGGATATATGTGAAGATCAGTTTGCATGAATTCTCATATGATAATTAAAGCATATATGGAAATTAATAATTGCTGTTCAAGAAAGGTCTAGAGTGTGCAGGAAATCAGGCATTAGACATCATCTGTGTGTAAAGATTTCTTCCTCCTCTAAGAATTCCCTCTCTAACCTGAGAAACCTCTTCTTTGGAGTCCAATATTTATGTTCTTGCATTAAAAAATAAATGGGGGGCGGGGGGGGGGAAGAGAGTGTATATTGACAATAATATGTCAATATTATGCAACAAAAGTCTGTACATTAGAATACTAGTTACAAGTTTCAGGAGACGTGTCCAAGTAGACTTCAGATGTTTGCACAGGTGTTTGCTGTTAATATTAAGGTTCCCTTTAAAATATAGAGGTATGTGGTATGGGTTAGGGGTATGTGACCTTCATTGACCATTTTCTCCAGATTTGCTTCTGAGTGGTTGCTTTCCTATCCTTATCCTAGTTTGATTTCTTCTCCAGCCCATCACTACCAAATGTAAAAGTTTTTGCTCTTTCTGTAGCACTTCCTAATTTGCTCCCAAGATTCTTTGTCACAGTCTATTAATACCTATTTGCTGTATTCATTTTAGTTTGTGAGTTTTTTTTCAGAAGGAATTGTTTTTCCACATCTCATTTCAAATTCTCTTTCCAGAAGAGTCCATTCCTCGCTTCAATTCTGTTCCAGTCTGTCTCTTCCTGCAAGTCTCAGTCGTCACATTAGAGTCATCTAAAAGTTTCACCATGTCCTCACCCAGCAACTTCCAGCTTTCTCTTCAGTCTCTGGTCTCCTTCTCTACACTGCTAGGCAAAGCAGTTCTCTTTCTTAATGAATGGCTGGACTATTTTAGCCGAAACTGTTAGAATTATTTTACTTTGAGGCTATAATTTCAGTATGTGGGATTTCAAACAAAACAGACTTTGGTTTAATCATAAAAATTAGTTAAAGTGTTCTTTTTAAAATTGGGCAGGCTTAGTGGTATGTAGTGCTACAGGCCCTGTATACGACACCAGATATACTAAAAAGTCAGATTAGTGAAGCAATGTAATTATAAAAGTGATATACTATATTGGATTCATAATAACTAAAACTGTAATTCCAAGTTATGCAACAGAAACTTTCATGGTCAAGCATTAATTTTCTTTTGCTACAACATGTAGTTTTATTTCATGCTTCATTAACAAGTGTAGGTGTTTTTGATACTAACTCATCTCTTCCCAACTTGGTCTCATGCATTCATGGCCTTCCTCATACAGTACAAACCAGGAAGATAAGGTGACTATTCAGAAAGAAGAAGTCAGAATTTTTAGTTTCTACTTACAAATATACCCTCACAAAACTGGCAGTTTCTTTAAGGCAGCAGTGGTGAGCCAACGACTAACTGACCAACTCAGCTTGTCTCCCTTCCATAACTCTCATCCTTCCAGACCCTCATTGGATTCTGAACTGCTTTATCAATTACAGAGGCTGTGCTAGACTGCGGTCTTTGCTGTGCATGTCATAGTAGCTCCTATTAACCTCACTTACACCTGTTTTAACTATTGATAGTAATTCAGCTATATTAAAATATATATATATCTGTTTATAACACTTTTTATTGCCAGAGAAGTGTGGTGTTGTTAGACCAAAATGGTTAGTTGAAGTTTCCTAAGAGGGAAAAATGTCCAAATTAGCAAGCACCTAAACAAGGATAGTGTATAATACTAAACTAGTTAAATAAATCCATTAAAAAAATCCTTTGTCTAGCACAAGATTGCCAACTCACACACAAGTTTATTGTTACAATGATAGTGCATTTGATTGCAGTGTTAGCAGTATCATAAGAGTAGCTGGAAGAAATATTTTTATCAAGTAAATTTTGTAATAGTACAGAAGTAGAAGCAGTCCCTCATTTAAAGAATTTATGTTCAAAACAGGTGAGATATCCATATGAGAAAGTAGGAGTGAATTATAATTCTGCTTTCAGAGATGAGGACAGAGACACTGAGGGAAAATCTGTTCTCCCTGTTCATCTCTGCATCTCCTTGACTCCAAGGTCACGCAGAAGCACGGCAGTGAGCACAACTGCACTCCGCTCCTCCTGAGTGCCAAGCCCAGGCTTTAACCACATCCTACCTAAAGCAGCTTTTGCAAGTCAATGCAAAATATGAAAATGAGACATTTTGGCATATCCTATTATACTTAATTAGACACATTTGTGTCTCCCTAATTGCCTTTATTATGTGCTGATTATATACTGATGGCAGGTATTATATTTGAAATCCTTAACAACATAGCCATTTTTTTGTTAACCTTTTCAAACCATCTTTGAGTCCCTCTGAATGTGTAAAAAAAAGAATAGAAAACTCATCCATGGAGCTTTCCAAATCATACAGGTTACCACAACATGATAAAAGAAGCACTTGGAGGAATGAACTGTGATCCTTGGCTCAATTTACGTTCTTACCTTGCCATCTTTGATTCATCCTCTCAACTGGGATTTCTTGGAGCTGGGATTCTTTGTTTCTTCACAGAATTTTCCCCAGGTGGTAACTAGATGGAAACTTCTCGACCACTGAGAAAAGAAAAATAATAGCCAGTTAATTTTCTTGCATTTATTTTTTCTCTTGCAGTTAATTTTACACTGAGGAAGGGAGGCTGGGGAAGCTAGTGAAGTGCCAGACTTCAAGCTAGAAAGTGGTTCTTGTTTCCACAAAACTCTTAGGCACACTATAAGACCCAGCCTTCTTCCTGGCAGCAGAACACTGTATTTAGGTACACCCAAAAGAAATCTGCTATAATAAGACTTTTAAATATTGTAGCATTCTGGGATGCATACATAGTGTCTCAACTCAAAATCCCTCTTTACTTTGCAAATCTATTAAATGGAACTGGCTTAATGTGCCCAATAATTAAAAAGTAATTGTACTTTTTCAGGTATATAGGGAATTATTTTCACTACAGCTGTGAAGAACAGCAGTTAAAGCAGCTCTTATGCTCTTTTCTCCTGACTCCAACAGCTGTTGGAAACAGTCTCTTCAAACCCTGGTTTTGTGCGGATGTTCCAAAAGGTTCTAACTTGAAAAAAAGTTTGCCAGCATCCCTTGCTAATATCTAAAGGCTTGTAGTGCCATCGTGTGGCAGAAAGTCCACTTAAAATTGCCAACAGGCTACCGCTTGTAACTATTAGGGAATTGAAATAAAATGTCCTAAGAATTACACAGATAAGCTGATTTAAGATGTAACTATCTTTTACTGCAGGATTTATAAAAAGCGGCACAAGGTAATAATTCTATCACTTTTCATTATATTTCCATGAAGGGTTTCCCAAGTGTTCCCAAGTGCTTAGAGGTGAAAGAGTTCTGCTCTTTTTTTTATTTATTTATTTTTTGAATAATAAAAAAAAGCCCCTTTCCCTTCCTCTCCCTTCCTCTCCCTTCCTCTCCCATACCCTCCTCTTCCGTCCCCTTTTCCTTTTCCATTTGAAGAAGAAGCAACATGAGGAATGAAATGCAATGCTCTTCAGTCTTCACCTCAGCAAACAAAGAAGTCTCAACATTAATGAAAGAAGGGTTTTCTTGGGAGGCTGAGTATTTTTTTCATTCTGGGTTATACTGTACTTTTACTAATCCTCAGTTAACTATCCACATATGTCTTTCCAGGCAGGAAGCATAAATTTGCAATGAAGCAGTGCATAAAACCATGACCCTTTCCCAATAGCCATTTTGTTTAACTGCTATAGCTATGCCTGAATCTCAATTTCCTCTTTACCTTTCTGTCTTTAAAAATGTATTATCACTAACATCCTAGACATGTAGGTCACATTTCCTAAGAGCCCTAACCAGGACCCTGCATTGATATCTGAATAAAAAGCAGAGTGCTGACATTTTGCTCCTTGATTGCAAACACAAATGTTGCCTGTGACCACAATGCAGAGTTAGATATCAAAATGTTATTTCTTCTGCCATTTTGCTGAAGTGAAATATGAACACTGACCTGTTTACAAATTTTTTCCTCTAAAAATGTTTCACACAATTTACAGCTTATACTAATATTGTCTACAAACATTTTAAGGCATATAGGTTAATAATATAGGTTATATTCCTTATTACATACTGCTAGAAAAGATAGACCCCGAAGCCTACCATTCAACAGTGAATGACATATCATAGGATTGATGTGTCACGAAAAGATACAGTTTTGTGAAGTTTTTAAGATGCTGGAAAATATTTTATTTAGTAATTGAGTTATGAATACAAATCTAATCTTAAATATTTTTCCTAATTGAATAAGCACTAAACTCTTTTGTCAATAAATTGTTTATTTTGACGTAATTCTTCACAGATGTACTTTTCGATTTCTGTGAAAATAAATATATACAAATATTAAACTATAGTGTCTTCTCCAGATATCACGAAGGCTTGGATATTTAAACTCAGTTGAGGGCCCATTGTCTGAAAGGTTTTTGGATTTGTCCAGATGAATCTTCAGATCCATGTCTAGAATCCACATAGAAGCAAGTACAGATAGCCTGGGAGAAATACAGAGAAATTGTCCAAGTGCCCAGCAATCAGGTTAGGAAAGCTAAAGCCCTATGAGAATTAAATTTGGCCAGGGACGTCAAGGGAAACAAGATAGGCTTCTATAGGTACACTGATGATAAAAGGAAGACTTGGGAAATTGTGGGCCCTCCGTGGAAGGAAATGGAAGACCTGGTCAGACAGGATATGGAGAAGGTTGAGGTACTCAATGACTTTTGTACCTCAGTCTTTACCTGCAAGAGCTCCAGCCACATTGCCCAGGCCCCAGAACACAAAAGCAGGGACTGTGAGAACGACGAACTGCCCACTGTAGGAGAAGATCAGGTTTGAGACCAGCTAAGGAACCCAAACATGTACAAGTCCATGTGATCTGATGAGATACATCCGTGGGTCCTGAGGGAACTGGTAGATGTCATTGCCAAACCACTGTCCATCATATTTGAAAAGTCATGGCAGTCTGGTGATGTTACTACTGACTGGAAGAAGGGAAACATAACCCTCATTTTTAAAAAGGGAAAAAAGGAAGACCCAGGGAACTGCAGGCCAATCAGTCTCACTTCTGTGCCTGGCAAAATCATGGAGCAGATCCTCCTCCAATACTAAGGCACAGAAAAAATAAGGAGGTAATTGGTAACAGGCCACATGGCTTCACTAAGGGCAGATTGTGCCTGAGAAATTTGGAGGCTGTCTATGATGGGGTTACAGCACTGGTAGATAAGGAAAAAACAATTGACATCATCTAACTGGACTTGTGCAATGCATCTGACACTGTTCCCCATGATATCCTTGTCTCTAAGTTGAAGAGACGTGGATTTGGTGGATGGATCACTTGGTGGGTAAGGAACTGGCTGGATGGTCACTCAAAGAGTTGCGGACAATGTCTCAGTGTCCAGGGTGGTGTTCCTCAGGGGTCAACACTGGGGCTTTTAACACTTTTAATACTGAGGCTTTTTAAGTTGTTTAATATATTTGTCGGTAACATGGACAGTGGAACTAAGTGCACCCTCAGCAAGCTTGACGATGATGCTAAGCTGTGTGGTGCAGTTGACACACTGGAGGGAAGGGATGCCATCTGGAGGGACCATGACAGGCTTGAGAGGTGGGCCTGTGCAAACCTCATGAGGCTCAACAGGGCCAAGAGCAAGTTCCTGCACCTGGGTCAGGACAATCCTAAGTACAAATACAGGCTGGGTGGAGAATGAATTGAAAGCAGCCCTTATGAGAAGGACCTGGGGGTGCTAGGGGATGAGAAGCTCAACATGAACTGGCAATGTGAGCTTGCAGCCCAGAAAGCCAACAGTGTCCTGGGCTGCATCAAAAGCAGCATGGCCAGCAGGGCGAGGGAAGTGATTGTCTCCCTGTACTCTTCTTTCGTGATACCCTACCTGGAGTGCTGAGTTCAGTTCTGGGGTCCCCAGCATAAGGACATGGAAGTATTAGAACAAGTCCAGAGGAGGTCCTCAAAGATGATCAAGGGGCTAGAGCACCTCTGCTATGAGGACAGGCTGAGAGAGTTGGGGTTATTCAGCCTGAAAAAATAAAAGGCTCTGGGGAGACCTTATAGTGGCCTTCTGGTACCTAAAGAAGGCCTACAAGAAAGTTGGAGGGGGGCTCTTTGTCAGGTAGTTTCATAGAACAAGGAGTAATGGTTTTAAACTAAAAGAGAGTAGCTTTAGATCAGATATTAGGAAAAAAAAAAAATCTTCACTATGAGAGCAGTGAGGTACTGGAAGAGGTTTCACAGAGAAACTGAATATTCCATCCCTGGAAGTGTTCAAGGCCAGGCTGGATGGGGCTTTGGCAACCTGGTCTAATGGGAGATATCCCTGCCCATGTCAGGGTTGTTGAAATTAGATTATCTTCAAGGTCCCTTACAAACCAAACCATTCTATGATTCTATGATTTTATTCTTTTCTTTCTACCAGGAAGCTGCCATATTTGTTTGGTTTTGATTTATTCCTCCCAGAAGGAATGAAAAAAATATCTTTCTTTTATTTGTTGAATTCCGTGTAAGTTCAGTTAATTTTACACTTGTATTATGTATAAATTTCATCAACACGGATGGCCTACTGGCTTCAGCAAGCCAAAAAATAATAATAATAAAAAAAATCATTATCTATCCATCTCTAATACTTGTACCGCCCTCTGTGACCCACTCTGTTCGTAAGTGAACCAGCCCTGCACTTTTCTTCTCCATTTGCTCTCTCTTAATAGCACTCTTTTCTCCAGCCCAGACCAGAAATATCCTCACAAATTGATGGAATGGCTCCATTTTCCTGCCTTGGGCTTCCATTGATTAATGTGCCCTCTGTTCCCTTCCCAGAGAACATGCTGAGGGAAACTGACTGTGCTCCAGTCCCATGTCAGGGCATCCTCCTTTGCTAAATGGTGCCACAGGACAGACAAACACACCATTCCCGAAGGCTGGTCATACTTTCTTATCCCCCCTTCTCACTCCCACTACAGTTTTCTGTATCCCTGTTATTGTTCTTCCTGACACTGCCTTTAATCAACTTCAGCACCACCGTATCCATGAAGGTGCTCAGTACTAACACCAGATTCACCAACAATACCTTGTCATCACCTTCAATCTTGCCGTCCTTGTCCTTCTGATCTTCAAATTAAGTGTAAAATGGTATGCCACCACTTTTTGTCCCAGAAGTAAGAACTGACTGTGGCATGGATAATAGGAGGCTGCTACTTAGCTGCTATGTAGCATCTAGCTATTACTCTGTGGAAGAAGTACTGCTGCTGTAACCACCTCTGCTCAGATGACTGATCTCCGCCTTAATTTTCTCTCTTTAGAAGTGTTATAGAGTATTTATCTTCAAAACAGAGAAAGTAATTCTAATCTGCAAGACAGAATTATCCAACTTTGGGGGGGTAAGTGGAGTTGTTGGAAGACCAGCAGCTCTAAGGAATCACAGCCCCCCAGAGGTTGGTGGTGCTGATTGCCACCAATTAAAAGTGCTGCCTGGTCCAACTGCACAACAGCCTATACCAGCTCCAAAGGGAAAAATGCGTCTTTTGAGCCTTGTGCTGACAATACTGTTTTGAGAGCAAACAGAGCATGTTCTACCAAGGAGTGGAAGTGTTGAAAGCTAAATTTTCATCAGAGGATTGTTTTTCATTTGGAACAAGGATATTCCCCAGAATGACATTTGAAAATACTGAATGCAGGCACTCTCCATGTCTTTGCTAACTTAGTTTTTACTGGGGAATCAGTATGGTATACAGAATGCTGGAGTGCATCAAATAAACAATAAAAAACTGAACGGTAAAGGCAACACACATCATGGGCAACAGATATGAAGCGTATCTTCTTTGGGGAAAAAATCTAGCTGCAACAAGATAAGCCACTAATTCTATACCATCTTCAGATTTATTGTGTATAACTGGCATGAGTTTGTTGGCCTTTGTTAGCCTTTAATTCAAATCAACTTCACTTTGTCAAGCAACTGACAAATATGACAGATTACAACAAAAACAGTAAGGCCAGCATCCAACGTCAAAGGATGACTAAAAATTAATTAAGTGTAAAACTAAAATTCCCTGTTGCATAACTAGGGGCTACTGCTGCAAGTCAAAATTAAGGTGAATTTACAGAGCATTGGAGAAACCCCCACGCTATGACCTCCTTCTCCTCAAGATAGATTAAACCCAAGTAAAGGTCATCTTTATTTAACCTTGCATTATGAAGTGACTCATTCGAGGCCTCCTAATCACTAAAAATCATTATAAGGACACAAGTCAAAAATTAGTTCCACATGTGTTCATGCTTGAAGCATACTTTAATGACTTGAATTGTATGAGTCAAATATTTGCTAATGGGCAAAGACAAAATATTAACTTGTTAAACAATAGTCTGAGCTTCTCAGACAATATTTGCACTTTACCTAAAAACCAAAGAGATCGTTTTCAAAGATCCCAGCTCCAGCTCTCATTGACTCCCCTATCTCAGTCCAATAAATGTCAGACTACTTGTGCTTGACAATGGGATTCCAAAACACAGCTCTTTCCCATTAAAGGATATGCAATACACAGTACAGACAAAATAGTAAATCAACATATTCACTGGTAGGATAGACCTCACTAATACTCATTCAGGTTAATATTACTTCACATCTCTGGTATCAGAAATAGTCATTACTTCAAATGAAGAACTTTAAAATCTTGCCTGGAGCTCTTAGCTTTATATTAGATCTGGATGGGAATAAGAATCCCAAGTACAAAGTAAAATCTCAACTATCAGTATTTAATTTCAGCTGCCATCTCCTAAAATATCAGAGCTGGTTCTGCAGAGCCTCCTTGCTCATGCTGGTCCTTCACAATACCACACTGGGCCTGGATTCTCCCCAGTTGCAGAAGGACTTATCTCGATCTAACCTTTAAGATTTCAGGCTTCTATTTTAAAAGGTATTCATGTGTAACTTTGAGTAATCCTACAGCTGTCAGACTGATCAGTCCAACTAGCATACATTTATAAGTCACACATATGCTTTCATATTCTGCAGAGCTGATGTCTTTATATCCTTTTTTTTTTCTTCTTTGACAATTTTTCTCTCCTAAAGACATACTCTGCCACTGACAAAGAAACAGGCAACCATAATATTTTAGTTGCATTATTTCAGACTTGCCTATACTACTACTCAAGCACATAGTTCAGCTCCGTACGGCTCTTTAGTCTTGCACCGTGCCTTGCACACTGCTTATATACATTTCCACAATAGACCTGACAGTGGGAGATAGAGAGAAGAGTATTAAGAGAGAAGAATGATGAAATAGCTATAGTTCAATATCTATACACATTTAAAATAACAGGGCTGTTCTTGCTAAGCTTTGGATTTGTAGCAAGATGATTAATGGCTCTGTTTAAATCAGAGGTGGTGTGACAATGTACTTCACTGTAGAAGTCTCTTGGTATTTGGTTCAGCAATTCTAAACCAAACACATTCTTGGCAATTAAGTTTCACTGTCAACATGTTCTGACTGTAGCTTAAAGAAATGAGCAGTTGCTAATGAGTCTGCCTGTAACATTTCCTTCAGGGTTCACATGTTCATTCACTACAAAGTCTAGGACAACATTTCACTGATAGGAACTGTCAGTTCTTAAAAACCATTGACAGCTGGTGACACACAATTATAACTTATTTCTCAATGGCACATACACTTTTCCATCTGATCTTGTGATGGATTGCTCATTTTTGTACAAACATGAATTGAAATACCTGCACACTTAAGAATACCTACGCAACTTTGACAACACATCCACTGGACAAGTATGAGAAAAGCATAGTCTTGGGGTTTTTTTCCTCTTTTTTCTTTGTATATATTCTCCAACTGACATTAAAAAAAAAAAAAAAAAAATCTATCAATACTATTAATGGTCTACTTGTCAAGAAAATGTAAATCAGAAGGAATGGGAACACAAAGCTTTCTGTGGCCTATCTCAGAGCTCAGGAAAACTCTGCTCACTCTTCTCACTTGCTGAGTGACACACCACCCTGTACAGTGAGCTTGAAATGATGAAAGTTTTGCTCCCCACGCTGGGGATCCTTCTCCTTTCACTAGGTTATCTAGCCCTAAAATTCTTTTCCTTTTTATTTGTCACGCTCCTTTCAGGCTTCAGATTTTCCTTTGACATTGCAGGGAAAAGCAATTAGAACACTTTTACAGAAAAGTCCATTAGTTCCTCCCAGCTGGCCTTAAGTTTTTTAAAATAGTTTACTTTCACCTTCTCAGATTTTCTCTTAGCCCATGTCAATTTATTCTAGACCATTTTTCCACTTTTTTCCTCTTTCAGTACCATATTTTCTACCTTGTCAGACACCCAATAAGAAAAGAGCTGTATGTTACTTGGATAAATGCTATAGAAGAGCCAGCCACCTATATAGCTTTGACAAACTTATGAACCCCTCAGAAAGGGATGCAGCTGAACCGAGTTGTCAGACCCTATAACACACAATGACAGAAGATTGGTTAGGGTTGGAGTCTTATAACAACATGACATTAATCATAAATACAAATTATTATACTCCATAGCAGGTATTTCACTGGTCACGTTGCCTCTGCTCATGTCCTCCTTACTTGGGTATTGCAGTTGGGCACATCAGCCTGAACAGAAGCACAAGTCAGGAGAGGAAAAGTTCTCCTTTGTGCTAGTGTTGCATTTGGCTGTGGGATGCTGGGAGCTGCAATTTCTTATGGCAGTCTCTAAGGCGCCTGCTTGCAGGTGGAACAACTTGTGCTTGGCAGCTGAAATAGGCTAAGAGGCAATAGGACATGTGTTATACAAGTCAGGGACATCAGCAGGCTTTTTCTAGGTGAGAACTCTTCCCACCAGCTGTGATTTACACTCTTGTCACTTGAATTAGCACTGGCTCCTGACAGGACCATGCACACCGATATGCAGAAGGCTGTGGCACTGTTGGAGCATGACACGCACCAGAGGGTGACCAGTACTAAAGAAAAAGCAGTGGTTGGCTTCCAGCTCCCATTAAATTCAGCAGCAGCAAGAAACGAGCATCAAAGGCAACTCTCAAGGGCTGTAGAGGTCTTGGCAAGTGATACACTGGGCACAGCAGCACCATGGCACGGTCCAGGGCAACCTAGCAGAATCAGGTTGGCCTCTGCACCCTGTCCCCACCAAGCCACAGCCACCCGTCAGCTCTTCTCTCCTCCATCTCTTCCTCAGGCAGTTGCTGCATGTCCTGATGGAAAGAAAGAAAAGGGGCCACATACCCAATAATTTGTACTTCTTCACACAAAGGTCATTTACATCAGGCATGCAGAGGAAAGCAGTTTTTACCTTCTGTGACTGCTTCTCCTCTTTGGAAGCATATTCTGACCACCTACATTAAACAACTCCTTTTCTGGGAATACAAAGGACAACTGGGAAACACTGAAATGAAGCATTAACTTACGTTACAGCAACCTGGTATTTAATGATTTCCTTTGGCATGTGTTTGATGTAAACATATGAACATGATAATATAATATAAGTATACAATTACTCATTCCAATTTGCTCTCTTATAAGTATGTCATATCTCATCCTTGTCAACTGAAACACACAACAGGACCAGTGAATTCTTAGAATTTGGTGGTAGGCTGATATTTTCCAAGGAGATTTCACAGAGACACGTGAAAGACAAACACACATTCCATGTGACAGTAAACAAATTTAGAGAGAGCAGCCTCTATAAATAATCTATGTTCATCATCTTACATAAGAAAGTGGAAGGTTAGCCACTTCTTCCAATCTATTAAATGGTTTGCAGCACATTGGTAGGAAAACCTGCAGGCTTTCTCACGATCGTTATGCTGTCATGTGGCTGCAGTCAGGGAATAACTGAAGCCCATAAGCATGTGAATATAAATGGAATACAAGTCAGTGATTTGGAAAGAAAACAAACAAACAAAAAAACAACTCTAGAAAAACAACATTAGGAGAACAAGAGGGAGCAATTTTTTTCCTGAATAATTTGTTGCTTTATACAATATTTATTAAAAAGCTACAAGAGTATAATTTGGAATTTTTACAAATCACAGAACAGAAACGTCAGAAGGATGAGCACCAGCAATGCTTCAGTAAGGAGCACCAGTCTGTTCAGGGGAGGATTCCTAAGGTTAGGGCACAGGAACCAAGAGGCAGAGATTTTGTTCCTAGCCAGGAAGACTCTTTGCTCAACCTTGGATAAGTCACTTTTTCATCCAGTGTTTCTTCCATTAGCAAATAATTGAAAAATGTCTCCCAACACTTATGTGGGATATTGAATACTGTGATTATGTTCTGCAAAAAAAAGGTCCAATTCTCTGCCTTCTCCTGGCCCCTGTGTTCTGCTGATGTGGTGAGCAGGGAGGAGAAAAGCCTTTGAGGAAAGAGAACAGAAATTCTTCAGCAGAGATCATGAATAGGACAGCTGGAAGTAATAAGCCGTCCAGCACAGGTGTCCTGTATGTTTCATGACAGGGAATACTAGGGGTATCGCCAGTCCAGGAAAGACACATATTGGGGAAAATGGGAAAGACTGTCCAGTCATGTATGCAAGTAAAAACTCCTGGGTAGTCTACCCACACTGAGAAATAGTTGTTGTTTTTTTTTTTAAAAAAAAAAAAAAAAAAGTAAATGTTCATAGAATCATAGAATCATAGAATCATAGAATCATAGAATGGTTTGGGCTGGAAGGGACCTTAAAGATCACCCAGCTCCAACCCCCTGCCATGGGCAGGGACACCTCCCACCAGACCAGGTTGCCCAAAGCCCCATCCAGCCTGGCCTTGAGCACCTCCAGGGATGGGGCATCCACAGCTTCTCTGGGCAACCTGTTTTCTACTTAGCTATAATTCTGCAGGCATAATGGGGCTAGTGCCCTGCTAACTAACTTGCATCCCTCCTTGGAATTAATGAACTGGAAAACTGGAGAAGAAATAGTTTCCATACCATGTTTCTGTTCTGCCCACACTCACATGCTAGCATCACAGTGGTGTCAAATAACAAAATATCTCTCATGGAAGCAACTGAGAAAATCCTCAGCCACCCTCCGTTATACAAAGGAAAAGCGGGGAAGTTGTCATGACTGAAGAACATCTTGGATAGACAGCTTTCAAAGATCAACTGCATATTAAAAATATCTTTTCCTCTGTTTTTTCTGTTCATTTTTATAGTAATCTAGTCACTGCTTATCACAGGGAGGCTGCATACTTTCCTCTTTCTTTATTCCTTATTATTTGTAAATCCTTGTTTGTTGTTTTCTGATTTTGGTTTGGTTTGGTTTGTTCATTTATACATTGAAATTATTAATATTTGGGATCTAGTGAAGTTTTGTTGATTTTCTGAAGGACTTTAGCCTGAATTGTTGTGTCTGATTCCAAATAAAGGAAAAGTGTGGGGGCTGGGGGGGAAGTCATTTTGTTTATGTTCCAGAAATATCTGACATTTGCCTAGCAGAATTCCAGTACTCTCCTTCCACATTCCTCTTTTGAAGTAGAAATTTGGCAAATGTTTTCATATCTGGGATAGGTATTTTTTTTTGCCCCCCCTCACATGGCCAAACTGTAACCCTTTGGAAAAAGGAAAACACTTTTTTTTTTTTTTTTTTTTTTTAATGCAATGTATCTTATTGATGTTATCTGCAAACTTTCCAACAGATTTCACCTGTATTCTGTATCTTCCATTGCAAAGATGATGCAACTCAAAGCTACTATGGGCCATGTAGATCTTGGCCATGACAAATATCTCATCTGCTGTGCCTCTGTTTTCCTGTTGTGCTCTGAAACCCTGGAAGAGGGATTTGCCTGATTCAGATACTGCGAGAATATGTACCAGTCCTGTACAGAGCAGCTTGGGAAGCACAGTCTGTGAGATGGAGGAATTTGTCCATACAGGAGCCTTGAATTTGTCCTTCCAAACTTCAGGTACATCCTATGAGGCTTCAGGTCTGAGGTGCCTAGGACTTCACTGTAGATGTTCTCATGTTACAGGCAGTAGAGAATTGGCTTAAACCTGAGCAGGTGAGGAGGGCTTGCCACTGCCCATTGACTGGGACTGACTAGGGAAAAACTGACTATTTTGGAGTTAGAAGCCAGTCAGTCTGGGGGAATCTGACTATAAGACATAGGAATAAGGCAGAAGTCTGGTGCAAGAAGGGGAATGATGATTAGAGGTTAATGAAAACAGGTTATGGGACAAATAGGAGAATTTAAAGCTATGTTTGATGTAAAAGGCTGCTGGAAGAGGTAGGAAGAAAGGATGCAACAGCTCAAATCAGGTATCTTAGATGAAAAAGGCAGGGGAGAACTGGTGAACATATCCAGATAGTAGGCTGCTGCCGGGAAAGTTAACATTCCAGCCAGACCCAGTACAACCTGGTGAAGGGAACATTTCCCATGTGTCTGTGTCTCAGTACCAAAAAGACAAGGCTGAAATGGAGTTCAGGTGTATCCAGCTACAGCACAGACACCTTCACAACTTGAGATGGGACAAAATGTTCCCAGGTCCTACCCTTAAATGTTCTCTTGGAGTCATCAAATATCTTTATCCTTTTATAAGGATATTTGTATAAGGATATTTGTATATATAATATATATATTATATATATATATATATAAAAGTATATATATATATACACTACTATAACAAAAATGCGTGACAACTTACCACTGCCATCACATTCTTAGCTTAAAAAGTCTGATAACTGATTACAGGCTTCCAAGAAGATTTGATTCCAGCTCAGGATTTCTTCTCCTACAGTAGGAAAATGAATCTTGGGATTAGCACAGCTGGAACCTGAACAAAATATTTTTATATCTGAATTCAGTAAAGGTGGTACTTATATAAGAAGTTTATCATAATCTGATGTGAGGCTATTCCTCAAGAACTAATTATGCCTTTTGCATTTCAAACTGACTATCCAAATGGGTAAATAATTTCACTGTGCCTCTTCAATTATCTGTCAAATGGGTATGACAGCACACCCTCACCACAGGAATAAACTGTGATAATAAATGAGTGAATGTTTGTGACCAGACAAAAAAATCAACAGTGATAGAGAGAATCCAGTAGGAAAAGGATTATGTATTCAGAACGGGTTTGAAAAGTGTGCAGTAAATAAGGCATGGGAGCACACAAAGAACAACAAAGAAAACCAAAACTGAATAGCTGCTTATTCAGCTGAATACAGTATACTGAACCAAGCAGAAACACTGTGAAAAAAAAAAAATATATATATATATATATATATATCATTCAGTAGTATCATCAAAGGCTATTATTCTTGTATTTACTAGGAATATGAAGGAAGATCCCATAGCATATTTGGTATCTTCAAACACAGTGAGGTGCATTTTATAATAACAAATTTATAATATTTGATGCCATGAAAAGAAAGTAGCAGGAATTACAATTTACAATTACAATTACAAATTGACAAATTTTGACTCATATATTTATATCATTTTCCTCATGAGTACTACTATAACAAAACAAAACTTGAGATCTTGCCACGTACTTTATACTGTAAAATATTATTATGCCATTGGGAAAGACACAGCCTGGCAACATCAACACTAGGATCATAGACTCATAGAATGGTTTGGGTTGGAAGGGACCTTAAAGACCACCCAGTTCCAACCCCCCTGACATGGGCAGAGACACCTTCCACTAGACCAGGTGGCTCTTTCCTCATTCACCAATGCTGTAAGATTGTAGCCAGATGTTAAATGAACTGCAGTTAACTTATATCCATACTATACTCACCAAAAAAATGGAACTTTGGTATCTCTGACATGCTTCTCTTCTGCAATGATATTTTCAATACGGTGGCAGATGGGAAGTCACAATTTAAATGAAACATCACTTCAAATCAGTGGACAGTCTTGCAAAAAAAAAAAATGTGCATGAAATAACGCTGTTCTCTTTTTTTCCTGCTTCAGTAAACTCTCTAAATTATTTGATTTCATAAAACAAAGGATATAGCATATATTTTTTCTGGATGGGTATTCTACAACTAACCTGTCAGCTACAGTTCATTTTGAACAGTGCATGATTATAAATAATACAGTCTCAGGACCTGAACCCAGTCTCTGTGACACCAGTATGAAACAAAAGTAAATGAAATCATCAAAGTTAATGGAGCTATACCAGTATGGTGGTCTAACGCAGTGGTCAAAGAATTCAGCCTAAGCCAACTACAGATTTTGTTGGGTGCTAGGACATCTCCTTGAGATTGTCTCTAATGTATGATGAAGATATCTCTATTTCCTTCAAATTCTTCACCCCAGGATAATGACTTGCCTGATTTTTTTCTCTAAATAATTCCTGATCATGACCCAGATAATGCATTTTTTTGATGCACATACAAATTTTGTGTATACTTTTATCTTTATGTTCAAAAAAGATTGCTCCAAATATAAGTCCATCTCTTTGAAAATGCAGTATATCTCTTTACTGTGCAGCACTCCTGCTCCACCTGATGTGTCAAGCACATGCTCCATCAGCTCCTGGTCTGCATTTGCAAACACAGAATGAGATTCCTCTGCCCTGACTTAGTCTACGCTCACCACCCTAAGCTCCCCTGACAATCAACAGGCAAAAACAAGCACCACCAGAGATTGGTGCTGTGCACTTACTTCCCTATGAACATCAGAAATTGCTCACTTCTAAATGAAAAATGCCTGAAATCAGAGGAGAGAAACCCTATCCTATCCTGAATGAAAGGAAGAGAATTTCATTACATGTTCTGAACATACAGGATTTATTATTGTCTCTTTACTATTTTGTAAATGAATGATGACAAGATCATCAAGAAGTCTGTTCCATAAAGGCTCTCTCAGCAGGAGAACCAGTAAAGGATATTGTGAAATTCAAGAGAAGACAAGACAGGAGGGTGACAGTTTGAGGAAGATGACAATGGTGAGCTGGTTCCGAGATTTGACTCTTTAGAAAGACAAAGAGATAAATAAAAGCAGGCTCAGTGACTATCAAAATTGAGAAATAGGACATAAAAGAGAAAAAGAAAAAGAAAAAAAAAAAAAAAGAGAAAGAAATCTAGTTTATGAAAGGAAAAATTTCTCAGTGAGTGAAGAGATAATAAAAGAGATGTTAAAAGTGGGAATAGAAAAGCCAAACACCTCTGCATGAATTGGTAAAAGCAGACAGTGAGGAAAACTGGATAGTAAATCAACTCTGTTCTCCAAAAGACAAACTCCAATATTGTAGCAACCACTCAATTTTGTAGTACCACCTTTTGGCCTTGGGACACTAATGACAAAAGTGATGGCATTGACTCCAGGCTTCCATTTTCCCATCCTGAAGAGCAGTAGCAGAATATACAGAAACCTTTGTGGACTTTCTCTGAGGAGTTTAAGGAAAACAACCGGTTTCATCCAGCTTGTCAACACTATGCAAGTGTATGTATATATGCTCAATCAGTTGCACATGTCTCCTAGGCAAGACTTCTGCAGAGCACCCATTCCAGCAAAGAATAGGGTAACTGGCAGGAGTCTGTGTAAAGGTTAGCCGGGGAAATGGAGTTGCAGTACCTTAAAAAGACAGTATTCCCTTGTAGACCCTATACAATGAGAAGATTCCTCTATTTCTAACCCAAACACTGGTCATCCTTTATCAGTAGTAACAGTTAACTGTTTCTCCTTCACTTATTATATATGCCAAAGCCTGTTCCACAGACTGTTAACCAACAAGCCAGTGACCTTTTACAACCTGGACTGGGAAGCACAAGTGTTAATGACAAAGATCAGCAGGGCAGTGCTACATATGAAATGGACACAACACTTTTGATACATATTTGTATAGTCTTCAGCATATTTTTACAACCACCTAAGCAAATTGCACATCTTCTGGAAATGTTTCTGGAAACACAAAACATTGGGTATGTTTAGAAATCTTTCCCATGACTCTAGCTATACTTGCAGAAGAAATATATCTTTTTCTTTACAGAACTAGTAAAATCATAGATATGTGATCCAGCTTTCAGAAAATGGATGACTGCTTCTGTAGGTAGTTAGTAGGCAGTGAACACTTTTTTGCATTTCACTTCTAAGATCTAGGTTATATCATTTCCATATTGTTTTGTTCAAAAGCTCAAATTATTAACTTTCAGAGTGAAAGAGTATGACTTACCCCTTCTTATTCTGTGAGATGTGCTTGTTGCTATGGTATAGGAAAAGGGAAAAGCAAAAGAGGACAGTATCTGGTTGAAACATTTTTAGTTCATATTTTACTCATTCCTGACTTAAAGTTGGGAGTGATTTTGAGTATCTAATGAGCTCCAGCTGATCTTGCACTATAAAACTGCAGCAGACTGGAAATGGGGAGAGGTCAGATGTTGCCCACTGACCCTCCTGTCTACAGCAGCATGGAGCTTACTGCTGACTTTCTGAAAATCATTGGAAAGTCTGTGAGAAAGGTTAAATAGTGATGGAGACTCCACAGTGTTCCTAAGCAATCTGTTCCACTCCTTAACTCTCCTAACCATTAAACATTTCTTTATAATCTCTAATTTAAATCTCCCCTATTGCAGTTTAATCCCATTATATGTTGTAGCCATAATGAGCGTGGTGAATAATCGATTGCCTTCCTCTTTGCTGCTGCTTTCTGTATATCTGAAAACTGTATCTCACTTCATCTTTCCCTGCTAGAGAGCTAACAACCCCAGTTCCTTCAGTCTTTCTTTGTAGGCTATGTTTTTTGTTTTTTCAACCTTTGATCATTCTTGTTTTTCTCCTCTGAGCTCCTTCCAACTGGCTCATATCTTTCTTGAAATGTGATGTCCGACACTGAACACAGTATTCTAGCTGAGGCCCCACAAATGTAAGGTATGGCAGAAGAATTATTTTGCATGTCTCACAGACAGCATTTCAAAGCACATGCTCCAGACTGCAAAACAAATGAATAAATAAACAACACAAAGCAACAGTAAGATACTACACACTTAGGTTCAGCTTGTTATTTCTTATAAGTCTTTCTGTTTGGGCACTCACTTGTTCTTTTCTAAGTAGAGTAACTGGGTTTTTCTTTCCTGAGCTGTACCCTACCTGTATGCTAAAGTCCAAAATTTTCTTAACACTTTAAGAAATCTTGCCTAGGATAAAATATGCATATGCCAGGATTTCTCCAAGGCAAGAAAAAACAAAATAAAATGTCTAATGGCCAATAAAAACAAGCCATTGATACAAGTGCTTACCACGAGTATGCTACCAATGTTCTTCAGACCCTGCTTTTTGCATGATTACTCATTTTTTGATAGTTACCCAATCCTAACATTGCAAGCTTTCATCTGGACCACAAGCCAGAAGTATTTTATCAGCTATCAAATAGCTCAGAGCTATTGCCAATGCATTTTGAATGATTTCCATTAAGAATCAGCCCAGCAGCTTTAACTACTAAAATTAACAGCATTGTTTTAATCATTAGAGATAAAGCAGAGGTAAGAGAATGAGAACAATCTCAACTGATTGTTAAGTACATTTTAATGAACTGCTTTAAAAACTAATTTAAGAAAATCACAAAAAAAAAAAAAAAAAAAAAAAAGGGGGGGGATAAAATGTGTATTATGGATCCTGATCTGATGAGAATGTGGACTAGCCCAATGGTGAGATTTCTGATATTTGCTTATATTCAGTTAAGAAGAAAGCAAATTGTTTTCAACTAATGCTAACTCAATGCACATCATGGCAAGATATGCCCCTGGAAGGACGTATAATTTGTGGGTGCCTCTCAGAGAGAAATAACGTTCCTTTGAGATGTCTGTATGAATAAATGTGATGTAGACTGTCTAAGTGTTTGAATATTATTTCTCATGTGTCTTCTTTTCAACCTTCCATCGGTCAAATGGCAGTATCTTTTTACTCTACTTAAAATTTTTTCTTGTTAACAAAGAGCCAAACCCTTAATCAGATGGAAACATGGGAAACAGAACCCAAGCAGAACACAAGAAGGCAAAGGGGGGTCCCTACTCAGAGTGACTTTGCTGACATTTTATTTCTCAGCACTAAAATTGCATGTCAAATGTAAAAAATTAATTACATGTCAAGTATATTCTCATTTCTAAGCAGACCACTCTCTTTGATGTGTACAAACTTCAGCAGGGAGGGCAGAGCAGACTCTAACAGCCGGCAATCACGGCTGTTCCCTGGCCACCCTCACCTGCAGGCAGAGGAATTGCCTGATTCCAGCTCTGCCAGACCCAAACCCAATCCCTGTGGATTCCCAAGGGGTGGGATGTCAAAACCTGGGTTCCCCTCTTCGTCAGCTCAAAGCAGCTCTTAATTTGACAAGTCAGTAGCCTGGTGATGAGCATCCTGCTTCTCATCATGTCTCACAGGGTTGCTCAGGATCTCACTGCCAGAAATTAAAAGACACCAAACGGGTCCATAGGTTTTGCACATCTTTGGGGAGCTTGACCCGAGCGGTTTGCTGTGTTTATCCCTCATCCTCTCAGCCTTATGAGGCACTACCGGCTGTCCTCAGGCATGCTCGCTGCAGCAGGCACGCTTGCACCAGCATGAACCCCCCGTTACCCCTGACAAGAGCCGGTTTTCCCCTGTCTCAGCCCTCACCTCACCCCCTCGGTGCCCTGACGGTGCGGATCCCAACCCCACCAGCAGGACCCCGTCCCCCCCTGCCCCCGCTCAGCCGTGAGGAGCCCGGGACCCCCCATTTCCGACGGCACCCGTGTGCTGCAGGGCCGGGGGCAGCCCGTGGGGGCGGGCAGCCGTCGGTGCCAGCCCTCGGTGGGCAGCCGGGGCCGCTCGGTGCGAGGGGAGGAGCCCCCCAGCAGCCCCCCGCCCCCGCCGCGCACACCCCACTCGCCCTATATAGGGGACGGGGGGCAGCGCCGCGCCGAAAGGCGCCGGACACGGGGATCCGCAGCGGTATGGCCCTCGCCAGGGCGGCGGGGCAGGCAGGTGAGGACGGGGACAGGGAATAGGGACAGGGAATAGGGACAGGGACGGGACCCGAGGGGACCTCGACGCCCCCCGCTCTCCGCAGGTCCCGGCGCGGCGCTGGCGCTGCTGTGGCTGCTGGTCCGTGCGGCGGCCCCGCCGGCCGTGTGCGCCCCGGGGGACAGCGGCTACCTCCGGCTCTCCGTGGCAGATCTCTTCGACAGGGTGATCCGGCACTCGGGCAGGATCCACAGCCTCTCCACGGCTCTCTGCGCCGAGCTGGTGGGTGCCGGGACTGCTTTTGGGAGGGTGGGAAGGAAGGGTATAGGGCTCTCTTCAGGGTTTCCTCCCCCCCGCAGGAAAACCGCTTTCCTGCCCGTGACAACGAGCTGGGGAAGCCCGCACGGAGGTGCCCCACGGCTGGGATGCTGACCCCCAACGGCAAAGAGTACGCCCAAAAAATCCCGGTAAGGACGGGCTGCGGCGGCGGGGCGGGAGGGGGCGGCCCCGAGGGGGGTCCCTCGGTCCCCTGTGTCCGTTCCCAGCCCCGGTTCCCCTGTCCCGTGTCCCCCCGGTCCCTTGTGTCCGTGTCCCCCTCTCATCCCGTCGGAGCCCCTGTCACCATGCGGCTGGGTGCTCGCCCCCCCGGGGCCGGCGGGGAACTGGCAACGAAGTTTGCAGCCCCTGGTGCTTCCCCGACACCTCGTCTTGAGGGGTCTGACCCCAAGCAGGTGCCTGTCACCGCGGTCCCTGCCTCGTTGGGCTGTGAGCCGTGTGGTGTATCCGCATGGCTGCCTGCGGGAGCGCATCTTTGTGGGTCAGAAGAGAGGGACTTGAGACAAGCGACTGACAGGCAGACACCCCTTTGACATATATGTCTTAATTGTGGCTCTGTGAAATAGAAACTTAGGAAACTATGAGAGTGATATGTATTGGATTAATCAAACTGTAAAAAGCGATCAGGAGAAAGATGCCACAGTCACTATCTCTGAATCGGTAGGTATGGAGAAAGCAGCAAACTGTTCTAGGCATCATTCTTAGTTCAGAGAAAGTCAGGAAGTTTCCTTAGACAGAAAGTCTGGAAAGTCAGGGATACAACAGCAGGAGGGACTTTTGCCTCTAGGAGGAGACAGAGGGAGAGGAATGTCAGCGTCTGGCTCTGTGCTGAGGTGAGGAGCTAACCCCAGACGTTCAGCAGCTCACCCTGAAGGGCAATGGGAAATGAGGTGCTGCCTGGTTTAGGAAGCCTGAAGCATTCAACCTCGCTTCTGAGGTGAGGCTGCAAGGGTCGGACGGCCATCTAGCTCCTGTTAGACAGGCAACTGTCCTAAGCACCAGGCCCTTTTCTTGGAAGCATGTCAGCAGTGAACCTTGAAGTGACCCATGTGAAGTGTGAGGCAACAGCTGCACTCCCATACCAGCCACCCGAAATGTCTGGATGAGGCCTCTTGGGGTCTTGAGACATCCAGGAGTTCCTGAAACGTTCTCAGTCCCAGGTAACTTGGGCGGTGCGCCACCATTTTGCTAATGCTGTGCTCCAGAGCACATGGGTCTAAAAAAGCTGGAAAGAAGACAAACAGAACTTTTATGTTTCTTATATCTATGCAAATAACCAGAGACAGAGTAGCCCCTTACGTGCAGAATATTTCCAAACTACAGAGTTAAGCACATAACTCTTAACCCTGCAGAGATTTCACTGTGAGCCTGTCTGCATTCAGATCAGCTGCTGCAAACTAAGAGAAATTCTTTATTGTTTCACCTTGCAAGAGAGAAGAACTAACTTATGTGATACTGAAACTTTTGCACGCCTGGAAAGAACCACTTTCCCACTTTAACCAGCACATGGAGCACCATCAAGAGTTACCTGATGACAGCCTTAGCAAAGCTAAGCAGATCAGCAAGATGGTTCATGAGCTGGAGACTGGGATTGAGAAAGTTACAGAAAAGGTAAGGTTTCCAATGGAACTTTTTTTCATACCAGGTATGTTGCACAAGTGATTTAAGGGGCTTCTGTTCAAATTGCATGAGCCCTCTTCATTGCCTCATGTTCCCTGAGTGATCACAAAATGCCATACTAATGAAACAGGTGGACTTTGTTATATAGATCCTGCAATTTTTCAGCCAAAGGATGTGACTTCGTTCATGCAGTGACAGGTACGTAGATGACATAATAAACATTCAAATATGTAGAAAAGAATAGAACTACTGACAGCTTCAAATATGAGCTAGTAATGCCTTTACTTTTCTAGGAGAGTAAAGGAGGTGTGGGCGGACCGCCACAAATAGTTAGATTATTGTTTTCAGGTTTATTCTGATTCACATTCTAACTAATTCAACTGTCACTGCAGTCTGCTGCAAAGAGCTCCTTCCCAAGGGAACAATTGCTAAGGCAGGTTCTGCAAGACAACAAGACAAGTTCTTCAAGACAACAATGACATAGGTTAACTCAGATGCCAGTCACAAAACCATTTTAAACTTCTATTCCAAATTCTGGTGACTAGGATGTGAATTATTGCATGTAATTTTTCATTAGTTCCATTTCAGTCTTCTCCGGACTAGCGAGAAGTCAAAATCTTTGTATTAAAATCTTTGCATTCATATCTAAAGTCATTTGGAGTCATTTAGGGTAGACAAATAAAGGTTATGTGTCCAATCTCTGAAATGGCTACACTTGTCAAGGTGCCTATTTAAACTAAAAAGCAAATAATAAACTAGCATCTTACATTCATAAGTCATCTCTTGTCTTTATGAGCACAGGTGGGGAGTATAAGTTTTAAAATGATAAAGAGCTCATCAGTATACTAGGAGGAATTGCACCCCACTCTATAATGCAGCCTTGATTAAGTTGACTAAGCAAGCCAACAAATTCGGAGCTAGGTACACACTTCTGGTATACTTGCCTGATTTTAATTTCCTAGAACAACTTTGGGCAAATTACTGAAAGGGAAGGCTCTGAAGTTTGGTGGAGTATGCCCTTTTTGACCTCTTATGGACCATGGACACACCACACTGTAGGCAGAATTTAAACAAATCAAGCAACTGACACAAATGCACCCCAATATTTTGCAATTCTTTGATTTACTTTTTTTTTTTTTTTTTTAAGACACTAATTCTAACCTTGGTTCTTATTGTGAAGGAAGGTACTACCTCTGAGAGGTGATAACAGTCACCATATTTCACCAACTTAAACAGCACTGTCAAATGTTCACATCAGAAGCTTCCCCTGACAAACTAACTAAAATTAATGCCTACAAGTCTGGAGGCTGATTTGCTGCATTCCTTCAAGAGGAAACAACCAAGCAGTGGTTTCTATTTCAATTCAGATTCTGTAATTCTAGACCTTGTGTTACTGGTGTATCAGATCATTTCAGGCTAGTCTTTTGGTGTGGGCACTTAGGAATAAACAGGCAGTGTTATTTCTCTGTTAGGAGCTTTACACCTATCTTCAATATATACCAGAAAAGGCAAGAGTAGAACACCCTAACATACTTGATACTTGGCTTAACTTGTGCACTAGTATTTTAAAGATTTGTTTATATGCAGCTGCTTCTTGTACTTCTTTTCCTGTTTCCAAAACAGATGCAGTCAATGGGCATCATCAGCAATTCCTTACATGGAATGGCATCATCTGAAGCTGCTGGCTTCTCCAGTACTAATGAAGCAAACATGATGAGCGACTCTGACTTTATTCACTGTTTCAAGAGAGACTCCAACAAAGTACAATGCTACTTAAAAATTCTGAAGTGTAGGATTATGCCAGAAAACAGTTGTTGAGTTGTGATCTCTTGGCAAGGAGTTTTCAGCATGTTGTTTACAAGGATGGGAAAATATAATTTATTTACAGTAATTTCACGAGGGAAGTGGTTTGGAAATTCTTTGGCAGCTACTTGAGTCTGTTAACCTATGCAGCTGGAATATTAAATAAAGCATCGTGTGTGATGTCGGTAAACACACCAGCTAAAACGGAGTACTCCAGCAGTAGCTGAAGCCATGTCTTTGACACAGTTTAGACATATGCATGGTCACAAGTGAAAGTCAGTTTGTTAGGCCTTGGTACAAAGACATCTAAATATTCCAAGTTTCCATACAGACAGTAATGCTCAAGTCTGGTCTAAATTCCATTTCAGCGTGAGGGCTTGGTATGGCTGATGGAGCAGTGAACCTGTTTCCCATTGCATGTCCTGACCCAGTGCATGGGTTTTACTGTAATAATGACAAACTCCACAGCGAGTAAAAATCTGAAAGCCATTAGAAATTTTGCAGTCATCACAATTTCCTATCAGTGGGGAAGTTGCTTACTGCTGTTCCTAGAACAAAACTTCTCAGCATTTGGATCCTAAATGAGGCATTTGAATAGGCATTTATAATCACTGTGGACTTATCTTTAACATTCCTGACTACTTCATCCCTGAATGCTCTTTTCTAGCCTCCTCTGATCTTGATGGTTGTTGACAGCTGCTGGAGCTCAGGCTGCCAAGAATGGAGATTAAAATGCTGATGATTGTTTCATACTGATGCTGGATTTGGTCTTGAGACACTCAGAGAACAGGAAAACATTTCAAAGGAACATTTATGCAGAGCAGAGATAGAACCTTTTCAGGTGCATTTCACTCGCTGTTGATACTCAGATACCAATGTACTTTCTCAGCTAGATGCTGTGAGCGCTCACAATTTGTTTCTGGTCCCTGTTGTGCCACAGACACCAGAAGTGCAGTGGTTTACAAGGTGCCTGCTGCAAAGAAGTTACTAGCTGCGATTCCTTAGGCAGGAAGGTGCCACAAACACATAGCAAAAGAGCAGCACTTGAAGTTCTGGAAACAAAACACATATCCAAATAGTCAGAATAAAGAAAGGGTTCTGCAAGGAAGCAACACCACCAAAGGAGCAGAAGTGACAGGCCAGAGGGACGATGGCAACACCCCTCCAGCTGCCACAGGTCGAGGCCTCCTTTCCCTGCCCTCTGAGCCATTGCCCAGGCTGAAGGCCCCAGTACCCAAGTGTCCTGTCCTGTTCCCTGGGCATCATTTGTCCTCCTGACAGACCTTTAGGAGGCCCACAGGACCAGCAGCAGGCCCCAGGCCTTGGAGGAGCCTGAGGGAGGGCATGGAAAGGAGGCAAAAAGGGCAGGGTGAGGCTGGGGGTGGCGGTGTGGTGCCTGGCACCTGGCATTGCTTCCTCCACAGAGAATGTCCATGCCCTGGAGCCTAGATGCAGTGTGGTCTCTGGATTTGGGGTACTTCTGTAGAGGGGGGTGCAGTGGTGTCATTCCCAAGCCCCAGGGCTGTGCACACTGCAGCCTTTAAAAAGAGGAGGCTTCTTGGTTTCCAGTGTGAGCTGTGAGGTGATTTGGTGAGGACCAGGAAAATTAACTGCACATGCTACTAGGTACTTCCATAGCTGGGAGTTATGCCAGTGGCTACAGTTTATTGCCAGGTGGAAAACATTTTACAAATGAAGCAGAGCTTAAAAATGACGATAAGACATCGGGAAAAAAAAAAAAAATAGAATCAATCTTCTCTGGATGATACACATTAACTTTCAGCTACCTCACACCTCACTCAAATATTGACATGCAAATAAAAAAAGGACTTGGAGAATCTGAAGAATTCATTAAATGTTGGGTGTTGATCTAAAGCTGGATGTTTGTGTGCTTGGGTGAGCACTGGAGGCTCACTATGGAGGGAGCAACAAGGCAACAGCCTTGTGATGATGTCCCCATCCACTACGCCCAGCTTCATCATTTACAATTGCAGCCAGTACCACCAGGAAACCAAGCTGCTGTGGGAGCTGCAGCTAACTGAGGTGCAAGCCCACATTGGGAGCATCTCAGCACCAGGTTGACCTACCTCAGCTTGTCTTACCCAGTGACAGTCTCCAAGCACATAATGTGGAAACAAGTTCATTGAAGACTTCCGTAGTCAATGGCAACTTGGTCCACTTAGGCTGTGAACCTGTCTCTGCAGGTCTCTTTTGGTCTCTCATGGCCTTTTGGACTCTCATGGCTCACAATGAACTCTGAAGTTAATTGGGCGCTAATTTCTCTCTGGGCCTTTCTTTGGGCTGTGGCTTTACAGCTAAATTTCTTTCAATTGGTTTGTCTTCCTTTCTAGTCTGTGAAGATCATAATGGTCTTGTTGGTAGAGGGTGCTGAAGCAAGGGAAGGCACTTAATTTATGTCAGGCTTTTGACTGTGGGACATATATTCATCGGGGGAGCTGTGTGGCTACAGTGATGGCAACTGGTATTTAAAACCCAGTACTAGTAAATCACAGTGGATAAAACAAATGTGATGTATTAGGGCAGCTGAGGAGTGACACTTGACCACTGTATTGTTGTTCTGACACTGAAGGTAGTAATGCAGTTTTGTGCCTTAAAGCAGACCTGCTCTGCTAAGCAGACCGACACAATTCCCATTTGGCAGGGAACCAATAAAAACAAGACAATTTTTCAAAAACTATTTTCTACAGTAAATGTGTACAACCCCAGACTAAGTGCTGGCACAGGTGTGGCCAGCAAATCCAGCTTTTAGTGGAGTTACCTGAAGCCCACGGAGGGCTTGCCTCTCAATTACAAAATCCAGCAGCAGTTCAAATGCAATCAAATGGGATTGCAGCTGTGCCTGAGGTAGACTGGCATCATCCACCACTCATTTGTGATTTCTCTTATAAAAAGAGACCAAGAGCCGTAAGTGGAAATTGGCACCTCCTTGGGAGGTACCAGAGAAGTTCCTCTGAGTGCCTGACCCCAAGAGCAGATTTTCAAGAGCTGCATTCAGACCCACATGCAGAATCTCCAACAGGTGGGTGAGAAAAGCCCCTCCTGTTCCTCAGCATGCTCCATGGTACAGCAGGAGCCCTACAGCAGCAGCATGGCCTATGGTCGCCTGAGTCTGGTGCTCTGCTAACCAAGGGAGCAATGAGTCTCAGCCCCTTCCCCCTTTTCCTGTTGCATTCTATAATACACGAGCATTGAGAAGTTGCCTGAACAAACAGTGAGGTGCCCAGCCTAAGTATCTGTGTTGTTTAGAGCCTCTGAAGAGCTGGGTTTTACTGCAGTTGAGAATTTGAGGTACCTAAACTCTGCCAAGCCCTAGGATCCCAACAAACATCCTTCACAACACTCACATCACAGGAAATACCCGATATCCCAAAACCATGCCACAAACCCACCCACCAGGTCTTATCTTTGAAGTCAAAGTGGTATGTTCCTGGGTTTGGCAGTGAGATGCCATCAGTATCTGTTACATCACTATAATACCAAGCCAGATGCGTTCTGTGCCATGCACGCCTGCAATGTGCCTTTCATGAAGTACTTCTAACACCCACTGGGGATTTTATGTGGAATTGGTGTTCTCTTTGTTCTTTTAGAAATAGTGTTTATCTGAAGAAAACATATGCATATTACTCAGTCCTTCACGCAACAAGACTGGCGCTGTAAGTCTCTCAGATTCCCTGTGTTCACAGGGAGTGCTATTCCTCATTTACCAGGATTTTGTGGGATGGACTGAAGGGAAACTTCCTTAAATGGCTTAAAAAGAGGAATCAAGGTCCTATATGTTACGGGCTAAATCCACTTCAACTAACTGAACCAGACTCTTACATACAATTCAAAATTCACGGGTATATTTCTTGGGTTTCAAGGTCAGCTTGATAAGCATTTACAAGTAAAGAATAGTTTATCTGGCATATAGAAACTTTATTCTAGCTGCGGAATAAGAATTCTATGAGGAGGTGTTAGAGATCTGGAAGGCCATAAAGTGGTGTAAGTTTTAGTAACTATGGTGAAACCAGAACTTGCTCAATTGAAAACACATATGACGTTCCAACTGTGAAACCAATTCTGCATGAGCCGCGCTTGATCTTTGCCTCAGTGAGATGTTCTTCACATGCGATCTGCTTAGCACATCACCTTGGAGCTGTGACAGTACTTCCCAGCCAGTGCTTGCAACATCATCAGCTGAAAGAATTTCACAGGGAGCGCTCTGGATCCTGTCTCCCCTGTCCATAAGGCAGTCACTTCTAACACTGACACTCGATTGACTCTTGGGAAGAGAATACGAGCAGCTGTGAAGACTCCATTCCCCTGAAAGGTGAGATGGGAAAACCTGAAATTTCCCCCGCCACACACCAATTTCCCCCACTATGGGGAGCACAGCTACCTCCACTTGATCATTTGATGTCAATTTGGAAATATCACTAGTCAGTGCCATTCATAAGACTCTCACCCACTAACACTTGTCGTGAACTACTCAAACAGGGCAGGACACTATGA
Source organism: Aythya marila (assembly GCF_965140915.1). Classification (NCBI taxonomy): domain Eukaryota; kingdom Metazoa; phylum Chordata; class Aves; order Anseriformes; family Anatidae; genus Aythya; species Aythya marila. The sequence continues at coordinate 175,107,101 of NC_139042.1, read as the reverse complement.
TTTCCACAGGAGAACTGGAAGGCAGATTCATCCCCATGAGTAGGCAATTGGTCCATCCATTCCTAAAGGTTTCAGGTGGAGCGTGTGTGAGTTTCTAGGATTTCTATTGCAAGAGAGGAATAAACTTCTGGCATTACTGAATGGCCTATCCCATGGCATACTAAATGGGTCCAAGTGCCCTCCGAGGGCAAGTATCTAGGCAGCTTATGTTAATGAGCATTTGGAAGTAGAGGGTGAGATGACTTCTAATTTTTTTGGAGTTTTGTTTTTTCTTTAACCAGGACTGCATAGCTGAGCACTTGGAGGGCACGCCATGCCCAAAAGTGGGATACAAAACTCACCTGATCATACACGTGGTTTAATGATACAAGCTTTGTCATGGCAGTCTTAAGGTTTTTAGCTGTAAATGTAACTAAACTTCACCTCTCAGATACTCCAACGTAACAACAGAACTCCTAGATCACCCTCCCCAGGTAAAACATTAAATATCAATTGTATGTTTTTGTGTTTTTTTCTGGAAGATACACATTACAGTTCTAAACCTTTGGAGCTCAAAGGCAAGAATAATTACAGACGTTCATGGTGTGCATGATGAGAAAAGCCAGCCTAGATTATCATAATCATCTCCTTTGGCTATAAAATGTATCAATCTGACAGAAATGAAATAGTCCTTATAAAGTCAAAACGTTCTCCAAAATGTTCTGCCTGTAGGATATAATACCTTTAGTTTTTATTCTCGACAAATACATTCATAAACGTATGATTAAAAAAAAAAAAATCTGCCCTCATTTTGAGCTATAAAGCCTTGCAAGTGAACAAAAATCAATCCTTCAATTCATAGGGTGATTACCTTAATGTGGATGAAGCAAACAAATCATTTCAAGTAAAGCAGTTTTAATGATATTTTTTCAGGCTTCTTGTATTACACAGAATGCTGTCCTGTCTTTGATACATATGTATGCTTATGTGTACTTGTTGGCACCAGTTTAAAGAGGAGTAAGTCAGGAATGAGATTACTACAGCATGCCATCTCTTTAGGTACTTCACTGAGGGAGGCTCTAGTGGCAGTTTTTCCAGTTATAGCACTGCTGCTTAGTCCGTTTGGGCTGTAATTCTGCATATTGCCATCGCAGTTTTGAAATACAGAACAGATTACAAGAGATTGCACTTACAGTCTGACAAAAGCCACTGAAATTGAATTGAAAATGCTGTAAGTTTCATCCATGGGATAAAATAAAGGAGTTAGTGAATTGCTTTTCCCAGTATGCATTCAAATCAAATCATTTTAAACACGGTCCATTTATTGTGTGGGTTGGTTGGTTGTCTTTTAGTATTGCATACTTTACTATGGCTACCAGCTGATGTGTGCCTGTGCTAGTTGGAACTAGCTGGATACTGATATAGGTGAGGACAGATGGAGGAAACATACTAAAAATTACATACTAGACATTTGTCTGATATGAACCTATTGTGTCATTTAATCAATTTCAAAAAGAACCCAAAGCAACTTACTATCTTCAGGGAACCAGAATTATTCTTATGCACAAACAAAATTACTTGATCTGAATGCAGTGAGAGATAGAAGAGATCATCTATCAGTGTGTTTTAATGAATATCTATATACAGTGCAGATGTATAAATCAGAGCCAAACTTCAGCGTCATGCTCTTCACTTCGTCTTATTTGCCATCAGTTCCTATTCCACTTTTAAGGTCAGTAAAAGACTGGAAAAGACACAAGAAAAGGTTGAGTATTGAAAAGTATTTCTTAAATCATTAGTTGTTTGTCATTTTAATGGTGTTAGACTTTAGCAAACTTATGAGGCATAAACTAGTTAGCTTTACAGTGTCCAAATATTGTTAGTCTTAGAAGACCTCTTATTTGAAGCCTGTATTCTCCACTCGATTTACAAACTGCCCCTATATTTTAAGCTGATGATGTAACTGCCTTATTTGCAGTGTCTTGGTCAGGATACAAATACAGTGGGCTCTGCGATGAATTTGCTCTTGGAGGTGGTTGCGTACTAGCCAGTCTTTCAGAATTCCCTGGAGACTTCTCCTTCCACCTTGGACTTGCCTGCTCCTGAGACACTTCCCACACAGAGGGGCATGGGGAGGCAAAATTCATGGTGGATTGTGAGAGGTAGTTCTCCTGAAGACCTTCTTGGAGGCACCTGTTTGAAAGCACTTCTTTTTCTTTGGAGTTTCGCCACTTCATCCTTCGATTCTGAAACCAAATTTTCACCTGTTGGCAAGTTAATGAGAGTTTATTAGCATTCTTTTCATTAAACAACATTGCCCTTATAAGTTTTTTTCCTTCCATCCCCTTAGTTTCATGTTACCTCCCTATTTAATGTTATAGTACATCCAGTCAAGCTGACTGACTGACATTAATTGAGGATTTTTCCCATTCTTATTTATTACAGCTTGGCCAAATACTCTCTGTGAATTTCCTCACCTCAAGCAGGTGATTATTTAGCTTGTACTGAAAAGATGACAGCTCAGTGCTAGGGACACTGCAATTTCTTATAGCACCATCTTTCTAGACTCATAAGGATTCTCAAAGTAAATTAGCATTGTCATTAACAACTAAGTGATAGTACTGGCAAGGTGAAACTTCCTTTTCAAAAGAGACCCCAAGAGCTAAGACTGTCCCATTCACAACCATAGCTTGGTCATATAGCTTCAAAATGTGTGTTATATGACACAGAAGTTAGGATTAAAGACATTTTGTCTGTCTAACTACAGTTTTCCAGGAGTTACCTAGAATCATGTGCTTTCGAGACAGAATTTCAAAAACTTTGATTCACAAAGCTTGGGCATTCAAAATGCACTCGTGAAATACTGGGAAGAGTTTAGGAAAATACACACCTGGGAACTGTTACATTAAGAGAAGAACTGGGTGTGTGCAGGGGGGACCAAGCAGATTATTCAGGTTATATTCTTTCTTAAATATTTGCATGAACTTTCTTCTAGGATACAGAAGGAAATATACTTCCAAAGGTCTGAGAATCATCACCTTAGCTGGCAAGTATTGTTACTCCAGCACAACCAGTCAGAACCAGAAGAACTAACATTCATGGGAACTACTCTTCCTTTTATGAGAAAAAAGACATGGGTATCATCTGGTCTATTATTATCATAAAATTATTTTCCTGTAATGATAGCTGTTATCTGTGTCTAACTCCATTATTTTTTATTCCCCATTGCTCTTTTGAATATCAAGAACATGGAAGAAAAGATCAACAAAAATAGTTGTAATATTAGGAATTTGATTATGTTCTAAGAAATTTCTAGGCAGCTCACTGGTGAGTGCAATTGCACATTTTCATCAAAATGAAATTGTTTATCCTGCAGAGATTGCAGCTTCATTCATGCTCTGCTTCTTTTTTGTTCATAGTTGGTGTGCTTGAGATGGAGTCGGTCATTCAGGTTGCAAGGAACCACAAGATCTAACCTACCACGCAAAGTAAAGCCAACTGCAAAGTTAGATTAAATTGTTCGGGGCCTTGTCAAGTTCTGAAAACCTCCATGATAAAAATGATGAGAGCCATCACCATTCCCAGGCTTTTCTGCTCACCAGACAGCTTCTGCCATATGTATCTTATGCACTTTCACTACTGCTGGATGCAAAGAAATAAAATTGTACTGTCACTCTCACTCTCTTTCAGGTGTACTCTGGAGACCTGTGTCTACTCTATTATCTTCAGAATCCCACCTGCCAGTGGCTACAATGCTGATTTTCTGCTCTAAAACCCTCACAAACATCATTCTCCAGTTTCTTTCAGGTTTTGTGCTCTTCATGCCAGGCACATTTTTTTTTATTATTTTTTTAAAATGTTCAGGTAAACTCTGAAGTCCTACAGTAGGATATGCAGAGTCATGTGTGAAAACAAAACAAAACATGAAATGTGAATTAGTAAGTAAAACTGGACCCTTTTGTAAGTCCACTATGCAGAGTTTTTCTTCTAGAGTTTCTCTGAACTCTGAAGAGTTCTTTCCTTGTGCAGCTAAGTTTGTTCTGCAGGGTGGTTTCCCCTGTCTCTTGGGACAGAATGGTTTCTGAGCAAGTGCTGTTGATTGCATTGTTACTAGCTGTATATCTGTGGGTGTAAAGAGTGCTCAGAGGAATACAGGAAGGCTCCATGCTGTGTTTTTTTTTATCAGGCAGCAAGATGCAGCACAGTTCCTTACACCAAAGCTGCATCAAACAGCAAAATTTCTCTCATTTCTCTCAAAACATTTCTCTCATTTGTGTGAAAACAGAGCGATCAACTTTTGATTGTACTCCTTCAGGAAAAAAAACAGGAACTTGGTCAAGCATTCTTTGGTTAAAAGTGCCATTGATTTACAGAGGTCTTTGCTCTGGGAAGGAGCTCAGGGCTGGCCCTATGCTGTTCAATTTTCCTCTTTCAAAGCCATTTTAAAGATTTTTCTTCAAAGGACAAAAAGTTATGGGTGTTCTGTCATTCCTTACCTGAGACTCCTTTAGACCCAGGTTAATGGCCAGTTTCTTCCTGTCTGTTTTACTGATATACTTCTGCTTCTGAAACATTTTCTCCAAAGCTTTCCTCTGGTCTTCAGAAAAGACAGCTCTTCGTAATATACCTCTCCGGGCTTTGGAGTTAGACTCCTGGGTCAGAAGAGGCAGGACACTTTCCTCTCCTAGTGGAAATAGATGTGAATTTCACACAGTATCTAACACAGATTAGAAAAATATTAAGTGCTGTTCATTATAATGCTAGCAGACTACTGTGCCACTTTTGATTTGTTGGTGTTATAAGTGTGTCGTAATGCTTCAGTCGTGTTCATTAAGGGTGAAATTCTTACTTGGATCTAGAGGTGTTGTCAGTGGTCAAAAGTCTCCCTTTGACATGGTCAAAAGTAAATCAGATGAGTTCATACAGGAATATTAACACAGGGCCCGTGCACAGTAGCAAGTACAGTCAGAGAAACTTCTCCACTTTCCTTTGCACGTTATCATTACTGAGTAACCTGCAGTAAGTTTTCCTAGGAGTTTATTTTCTCCTTATGTGAGATGCAGAACCAGATAAAAAGTGGTCTGTATTACTGACTCAAAGAAACTAAATAGGCTTTCTTAAGTTTTGTTTACCAATGAAAGGCTTTCAGAGTGAAGTATTTCTCAGAAAATCTATGGCCATTCACTTGCTTTTCTAGAAATCACAGCAATTTCTTTACTACAGATCTGGGGAGTACTTGGACTTATTCCTGTCAGCCTGGTTGCTAATCCTTTGACATCCCATAGGATAAATCTTCATGCCCAGTAAAGCCCAAAGCCCTTGTGCTTTGCCATACTCCCTCTCCTATAGAGGGATGTGGAGTAATGGGAGAGGTCCTGGTGAGGCTCGGTATGCCTCCAGCAGTCCCAGCTTCCCCAAATGCCCCCAAACCCAGGGAGCAGTACCAGAGGCTAGCTGAACAGGGCCAAGCATCAGACGTGATAATTGCACGGGACACTTACAAGCAGTCCAGGAAAGAGTTGCCCTTTGATTCAGAAACCCATGCTGTGGCTGTAAAGTCAAGGACACCTACGATCTTTCTGTGAGAGGGCAGACATAAAGGTGGCTTTGGTTTATATTACGTGCAATTTGGACTCTAAAGGTACAAGCTGTCCTGTTGATGACACCTCCCCACATACACACCAAGATTGCTGTCCCAGTTTAAGGTTACAGCAGCTGCAAAGGGGTGTTGCAGTTCAATTTCTGACAAGGATTTCCATGTCAAAAGCCAATTGCAAAATTCTCATCTAAAGTATATTTTCTAAAACATTGTAACCTTCTTTCACGAAAAAATTCTATTTTAGTCAACTGTACAGGCAGTGGGGCAGAACTGAATACATTTGCTCAATAAATATAGTGCTCTTGAAAATACTGATCAAATCCAGATGCAGCTTTCACAAGCTGTTCCTTGGGGCTAAGCCACCTTTCAACTTGGGTTTATTATACATAAATACACACGGGCATGTGTATCTTTAAACACTCTCGGAGAAACAAACACATGTACACCGAGAGTATTGTACAACTGTGTATGGATGACAGTGAGGAATTAGAGTGTCTATGTTTGTCTTGTAAAGTTGACTAGGTACTTTTGTGGTGTGTGTTTGACTGGTTTGATATTACGTTACACACATTACCCCTGTATCTTGCCTCCCACTGTGGCCAGCAGAGGAAGAATATTAGAAGCTAAGCAAATATACAATGTTCTTTCCCCAAAATACATTGCCACTGTCAAGCACTACTGTTTAGGCACCACTGCATTTAGTATTTTCTACTAGACATGCCTCGCTTGAATTCTTCTACATCTTAAAACCCCATCTTTATATTTGTCCCCTATTTTGAGCTGTGTCAAAGTAATTATTTTGATTTAAAATGTTACAGTATAAAGAATGGATACAAATGTATTTCAATTTTCAAAATGATATTTGGGATCTGATACAAAAATCATACCCTACTGGTTACTGTCCTGATATTTATCACCCAGTGACACAGTCAGACTCCCTGCAAACCAAAATAAACTATCTGCAGCACAAACATCAAAATGTCACAGTGGAGGTTTCTGTAAAGGGCAAGCTGGATTCGTATTTCCCCGAGGAGCGTATAGCCCCGCGTGCCCCTCCACCAAGATCTGATCCTGCTCACGAAGCTGGGGGCAAACACAAGCCCTTCTTCCTCAGTCGTGATTTCTGTCCTTCTTGCTGGAGTTTGCAGAATTCAGGTACCTTTTTTCAGAGAGCCTCCCAGTAGTTTCTGATGAATCATCAGCAATTCCCGAGTCTACTGGGAGGTACAGTCTGATGGTGGAGGAGCTGCTACTTTCTCTCATCCTTACCACGAGATGAGAGACACCAGTGAGGGAAGAAGCTTAACAGGGCTGGTCCGTGACTCCCAGGCGGAGTTCCACAATGGAGTTGTCAGCCAGGGACCCAGGATGCCAGATTATGTGACCCCTTAAAATTTGTCTTGCCTGGCTGGTTGTTAACAGTCAATCAGCAAAGAAGCAACCTCCTGCCAGAGCACTGAGGCGCCAATTAATTCCTATAGAGGCAGTATGTAGGGTACAGCTTAACACCTGCATTAGGCTAATGTAACAGTGAGGAGTGATTCGGCAGATTCCATGTAGACTAAAGCACAGTATGCGACTGATTTTAAAAGCCCATCTGAACAAAATTAAATCATGAGCACAACACTCATAAGCAGCAGTAAACAACCACTGGGTCATCACTGGGTCAAAAATGGTGATCCCCACTCGTGTTTGGGATAATGAATACTCATCTTCAATTGTCTAGCCTAGATGATTTTGTAAGATTGCCCCATGTTCCAAAATGCGTTCTGACTCTGCTCTCAAAAATTACAGTTCAGTTGGTGGGTTAAAAGATTTTTAGTATGTGGGGATAGGCAGTTGTTCACTCATTGCAATAATTCTCTAGAACGAAGCAAGTCAGTTTGCAACCTGTTGTACTGAACACACATCAAAAGGTTTAGTGCTCTTTTGACATAAATGCAAATCTGTTACCAACTATTTCCTATGTTGCTGGTTTGATTTTTGTTTTTGTTTTGTGTGTGTGTGTTTTTAAATCTCTCCTTTGTGTCCTAATATATAGTGATAAATGTCCCCTTAATCTGTGGAACAATCTTCATTTGCCTTCATGGCAGAGACCACCTTGAAGGAGCAAGTAAAAGCTTTAGTCATGGTTTCCATTTTTTCATTTGAACTCAATACATTCTAGTTAAATGGACAATTAATAGGTCACTTCCAAAATAGTAGTGTATCACTCCTGGTTAATAAACAATCCCCACAGTTGATAATGGCCCTATGTATTCAGCAAGTCCCTGTATACACTCAGCTCATCCACTAAATCCCTTTTCAGGTAGACAGGGTTATATGGGAAGATGAGCTAGAATGAGTCTATAAAAGTCAGTTTCATTCACTGCTTTATTTTTCAGTCAAGTGCTTTAAATGGTGTCCAGAAAATCTCTTGGAATGTGAGACAGGAGAAAAGACTGGCACATAGAGTATTGCTTTATGGCCATACAAAAGGGCAACTGACCCTTGCCCAGGCCTTTTCAATGTGAAATGGTTCCTAAAGTTCATCTGCACAGTGAAAAATTGTGGTGAGGTCGCGTGTGGATGAGTAAAGTGAAAGTGGTGATTGGTCATGGTGCTGTCAGCCATTGTGGGAGAGCCGGGGCCATGTAAAACGCTCTGTGGGAAAGTGTCAGCCCCCTAAAGAGGTGCTCAGAAACTTGCAGCTCATTAAACTGCCAGCATTTGCTGCCTCACTTGTCAAGAATCATTCAACTTAGCAACTGCCCTTCTGAAACGTTCATAAAACACATGCACGTAGCCAGGAAGGGTTTGAATGCAACTGTGATAAAAAAGTATATACTAGAGCACTCATGAACTCTAATTTCCATTTGGATTTGACAAAGGATTTGTGCTTTTTCTCCATTTTGAAGGCTGAGGAAATGCCTCTTCTGTTTGTGCTCCTGAGCATAAACATGTAAAATCAGAATATATATTCTTACACCATGGCATGCAGACTTCACAGTCAAGGTTAAATTTAGATTTGGATTAAATGGAAAGGCATTCCAGGTCTCAATCCTGGGTGTAAAGTGCATACTGTCCAAAATTCTCTTCAAAATGTGTCTTCATATTTTTACATTATAATTTTTAAAAGAAAAAAAAAATTAAACATGCATGCATTTGAATGCTACAACAAGAATGACTGTTTTATATAAATAATGCTAGAGCTTCCCGAATCATAATTTATCCCTAACAGACATCAAAATGCAGCATCCATTTAATGATCTTTCAGCTCTTTTCTTTTCTTATTTGCAAACGTTATTGACACAGATTTTTAAAAGAGTTACTGATTTTTAAAGAATCTTTTCTACCAAACTGAAAACAAGGAGATTTCCTAGGTTAGCGCTGTCTGGGGGTCTCAATGCCATTAGAAATCTCTCACAATTGCTCAGTGTACTTAAGTTTGATAAATCTTTGGAAACCTTCTGAATAGGATTGCTGTGATTTTACTAAGGAATTAGCTGCTGCCATTGCATCACCAATTAGTTTTCCAGAACACATTAAATCCTGCTGCTTTGGTTTACAGAATAACTCAAGCATTACTGATGAAGCATAAAAACTTACTTGGAAAAGCAGTGGGGGATGCAGGGTGCTGACAGGACCCACCGCAGCATGCTGAGTAGAATGGCGGGGCTCGGAGAAAAAAGTGTTTGGAAAGAGCTGCAGAGAAAGCATAGATCTAATTGATTATCCATTGAGCTTAGGTGATATTCATAACAACAGTCCTCCAAAAAGTCAGTGTGTAAAGTCCTGCCCCACAAGCTCTTTTTCCTTTTTGGGATGGTGATATTTTTAAGGCAAACAATGATAAGCCAAGTAATTGCTCTTTAATTTTAACAAGGCTAGTTTATATGTATCATTTAAATATAATATGGAAAACACAATTTATTTATTATAAGAATGAAACTGAAGATGTGAGATTTACTTCTGTAATTGCTATAATTATGTGTTTTTTTCTAAATATTAGGATTGAACATGTTGTTTAAATAATGCATTGTCAAATTAATTAGTATGATATATTTGAGAAAGTTACTTCAAATAACTCTAGTTGGCATAATACCTGAAAAAAAAAAAATCTAAAAATGAATCCTGACTGTTCTGCTTGTACTCAAGTGCTGTTATTAGTACTCAAAGCAATAATGACTTCCATAACTGAGGAACCTTTATGAATAAAATATTTAAAATGCAATGACACGATCCAGGCACTGACTACAGAACATGATTCTGCTATCCCGATGTTGAATTCAACCTTACTGGGAAAGTGCTCTAAATTTAAATAAACCACTTGCTGAAGGAGGCGCTGCTTAATACAATAAAATTGCTAAATGACCCCATAAAATTAGGTAATATCTGGTAACATTTCTATAGATTTTTTGAACCAATAAATCCGAAGTCTCTCTATGTTAAAAAAGTTATCATAAATCTTTAAAAATTCTTCCTTATCAAATAATTCCTTACATTTTTTTCTATAAGGCTCGTGGGTTTTTTCATTAATCTTAATTATTTTTTCATTTCTCTCATATTAGTCAACTATGAAACGTGGATTTTTTTTTCTCTTGAAAATAGATACATCATGCCTGCTAGAATTGTACGCGATCAGCATCTGTCACTTCCCTGTCTTGGTTTAGGCTGAAAATAAACAGCTCTACACTCTGCACTGCAGTTTGTCTAAGTCTCCATAATTAATCAGATTAATTACAACAAATCAATAATCGGGAAGAAACATAAATAAATGTATATAAGCAGAGTTAATTTTCAAAGTTTTTTTCCAACTGAAATTAAAAAGAAAGATGACACAAAATTAGGCTCCTGAATACATACTAGGGCATCTTAGTAAGTTTCCTGATGTTCAGATCTGCTGCCTTCCAAAGCAATAAGATATTGCTGTAGAAGCCTAAATCTGAATATTTTGAAAATATTCACCTCTTTTTATCTGAATTCATACACGATAGGTGAAAATGTCTTTAAATTTACAGGTGTTTTATTACTGCAGCTTATCATCAACACTTTGCTGATTGTAATGAAATATAAATATACTCCAAGAGGAACTAATTGCCTATATTTGAGTGCATGCTTGCAAAACATTTATGAAAAGGAATGATTTATGCCAGACATTAGTATTCTAAAGCTTCTCTTTCACACAAGACCAGCAAATACGGCACTGTGTTCTAAGGAACATTAAGGAGTCAAGAAAGTGCAGCTAAATTTTATCTGTCTTATGTATCCATGAGGCTTCAATGCAGCTGGAGCAGTACGGAAGTTGGAAAGGGTTTGACTGTAACTGAAGAAGCACAGAGATGGAGAAGGAAAAGACCTACCAGATAATCCCCACCATCCTCCTGAACACGAGAGCTTGTTCTTCAAAACACTTTTTATCTGCTGCTAATGTTTTATCTACTACACTTTGGAAACTCCCAAAGGAGGCTTTTCCTCCCTTTCTTGGCAGCCACATTCTTTGTGCCATTATCAAGCTTCCCTTACAGTAAGGTAGAATTCTTTCTGAAATTTCACTTCTAAAAATAAAACCTACCATACAAAAAGTACCAAACTCAATTTCTTTGCTTTCCTTACACATGTATCAAATATTCCTTGACTGCTGTAATGCCCTATTCCCCTTAACCATAGATTGAGCATCTTATTCATGGAATATGATTTTTGTTATGTTGGCCTGTCCCTGATTTTCCCTCTTATGGTTTCTCAATTCTCTCCAGTTCCATGTTCTTTTTTGATAATATGGTACTCATCGTGATGTGAGATACATCCAGGAGATATCTGGATAAATCAGAATTGAATAAGCTATTGCTTCAGAGAGATAGCATACTCCTGCAAATAAAGATATTTATATAAATACCCTTATCTGAGATATATATAATATCTGAGAAATAGGAAAGGATAGGTTTTCTCCATTCATTAAATTTCTTGACAAATAAGCACAAAGGCCAAGAAATGGATCAGTGTCAAAACTTAAAACACACATTTTGCTTAAGAAAACCTCAAACTAGCCACACACTTCCATGAATATTGTTGACAATGATTTACTGCACTAGCACAGCACAATGATGCAAACAGGAGAGATCTCCAAGATCTACTCAAGTCAATGGAAATCATCCTTCTTGGCCATTTTGCTTAATTCACTCAACTGTTTTTTTTTTTTTCTGCCTGCATGGCACATACCCCTCCAAGGGAGAACATTTGTTTAAGTGATAAGATGCAGATACCTTATATGAAGGTACCTCTGAACCAAGTGGTTCCTGAGACTGTTTCTCAAGATAGATTTATTCTAGATCCTATGGAATAGCCAATAGCACTATGTCTCTCTAAACCATACAACCCATCGTGCATGTCTAGTTTATAAACTTCTTTAATATGCTCCAACTACACTGATGAGTGAGTGAACTCTAGGTCGGGTCTATCAACCCATATCTCCAGATCATGTCTACCGAGGCAGCTGCACTCAAAGCAAAGCGTAGGAGTTAGGCAGAGTTGCATCAGTAAAGAAACTGCACAACACAGGGATACTCAACTCCACCGTGGAAGCCCTGTGTAGAGAAAAATGTTAATGCTTCACCCTAGCACATAGGGAAAGTATTGTCTATGTTTCCACCTTCTGGTCACATATATCATGGCCACTCTACCACTATTTGTTGTTTGAGCAATCTAAAGCAAACACTGTTTGCTGTTCACAGAAGGCTGAAAATTGGGGATACGTCAGAATATTAGTTCTGAATTTATTGACCAGAATGAAGTGTACAGTGACAAAAAAGTAGCTTTCACTTCAAGCCGTGTGGACTAAACATGGGCTAAATCCTAATAACTATAGATACCTAAGATACCTAATTCTTCTTCTTGGCATTCCCATTTCATAAAAACAGACACTGTAGAGAACTAAGCATTTCACAAGAGTGAGACTTTACAGGTTTAGCTTCACAGATGCATGAAAATGAAACATCAGAGTATGGCATAAATGCCTTTTGGCACTCCAAAAATTGTACTATATGCTTTAAAAGAAAATTTATTGCATCATAAATTAAAAAGGATGAAATACCTAAAATGAAATCAGTAATTTCTTTTTCTATTTTCACACAAGATAAGTTCTTTTGACACTGTTGCTGCATGCAAAATTTTGGTAATAATGCTCATTTACATTCAGCTGTGTGAATTCAAAGCCTTTTCCCAACAGACAATAAAATGATACTAAACATGCAAATGAAACTCGAGATCATCCGGTGCTAAAACTCAGAGATTAGTTCAGACAGTGACATTTTAAAACATACTGCCCACTCTGAAGATATTCTAAATTGAAAAACCTTGCCATCCAAAAGCCGTGCCAGTAATGGGCTTGGAGGTTTTCCTTCTAACTACCCAGCATTTTGACAGGAAGGTTCCCAAGTCTAATCCAGTTGAAATGGATATGTAATTTTAAAATAGCATATTATTAAAGACATTGTTTGCTTTTCCTAATCCTACCATTGTGAAATGACTTGGGAAATAGCGTAGGCCAGTAGCCAGGAGGCAAATGACAAATGGTTATTGAGGAAAAGCAAACCTACAGTAAACCTCAGGTATTACCTACACAGGTCTCCTTCACTGCACATATTGCTTGTTGTAGTGTGCTTTTTATAGCTCACTGATAAAAATGTTGTATAGTCTTGTGACAAGAGCAGAAACACCTCTGAAGAGTTACTCAGAGAAGCAGAAAGCCAGCTAACATGCAACAGCAAGCACGGGAATAAAGACAGAGTTCAAGCTGTGTGAACACAGCCTTTGCGTTCTCCTAAGCATATTGCTAAGCCCTCATGAACTGCTCTCCCCATTGATGCCCAGGCTCCAGCCCTGGCAGGAAAATAAAAAATATCATTAAAATTATCTCATTTCATCTGAGAAACCTGGATGAAGCAGGTACAAGTCAACTGCAATTTCCCACATACATCCATTCTTGGCAATGACTAAAGCAGGCTCCAGCACAGCTGCAGGAAAGCTGCATGTCTTGAGGAGCTCCCTGCAACCACTCCAGCAGCAGCTGTGCCAGGCTGGTGGTCCAGCTGAGCCACACGGCACCATCTCTGCTTCTGAACCACAAGCCATGGGCCTCAGGGTGAACCACAGCTCAGACTCCTGCAGTTACTGTGTTCAGCAAGGTGCTTCAGCAGCAGTTGTGCACCCCCAAGCATTTCCCAGCTGGTGGGGAGCCCCTGGCCAAGAGAAGGAAGCAACAACTGCTGCCATCTCCCACCAAAAGCGGTCACCACCACAAGGATGTGGCAAAACTGACTGCGAGAACTTGTGGTACAGCATCCCTCAGAGCTGGCTTTCCTGCACTCCTAACATCACTATTTGTTTGCATTCATTCTTGTAAAACAGCAGCATGAATGCTCTGGTCCAGCCCAAAGGGCACACCAGAGTGACATACACAGACCAGTTTTAAAACCACAGCAAACTTTCACAGAAATGGTTTTGTAGTTCCAAAAATATATTCTGAAATCCTGTACAAGCAGCCAATGCAAGAAGCAGGCTTGCATTTTTATAATGGGTCTCAACTGGGCTTTCAAAAATTATCAGAGTAGTTACTCCAGAAAAGCTATGTCATCAAAAAGGGCTTCAAATATGCTAACAGCATGATTATCTACATCTACAGCAACGTTGTGGATGCTGGAGCCCACCGAAGATTCGCTCAGATCACATGAATCACTGTTGGTTTTCAGAGGCACTATCTGCACGCCCTTTTATCAGGGCATGCCTTGCTGTACGTGTATGCTTGGTTTGTTTCTCTGCCTGAGGAAACTTGGGTGCCTCAGGCTGGCGACAATGCATGGTCACACTCTGGTGTGCACTTCAGCATTGCGACAATCCAAAGCAGCATCCAAACCCCACACCACTTGCCAAAGACTACATGGCTCTCCTGTGTCAGCAAGAAAGGCTGCTTCCATCTCCACCACACCTTGTACCTATTGAGAAGGATGGGGACCTGGAAAGCTGTGGGTTTATCAGCTTTGCCTCCTACTCTGTCCTTCTGCTTCAAGACACCCATGTGCTAGCATGTCCCCAGCACTTTTTGCTTAACAGTTCTTGTAAAAAAAAAAAATCTTTTCTCACTCTCAGTTAAATATTTTAAGGGCATTACTGTCACTTCTCTGTCAAAAAGTTTGGCGTGCTGTCTAAGCTCCTTGTCTCCTGAATAGACTCCTGAATAGTCAATGAGAAGAGATAATCAGCTCTATATAATGACTCATCACCTTAAAATAGCTGCCTAAGAAGGTAAGTTGTGTCATCCTCTGGAGGTGTCTCTGTATTGACTATGGATTAGACAAGGTATTCAGACAACTAGATTAGACAAGACACCTATTTTTTTTAAGCAGCTGAAGTAAGATGGTATTCTCATTATCCTTCATGGGTAACGTCAAAAGAACACAAATTCTCTGCATAGCCATAAAGAGGCAGGAAAAACGATAATTTTCAGTCATAAAGACACTAAAATTATTTTATTTGCTTTAGTTCAGAAACTACGGTTGCAACCCTACTTCCAAATCTCGCCATTGGCCAAAATGCACCATTTCTTCCAGCAGTATGCACTGAGTAGCTACAAATTCCTACCTGAACCAGTCTTTACTTGCTGCATTATTGCCAGTTCCAAGCAGCCCAAAGTCTCCAGATTGGCTAGATGTTGATAGAATGAAAAAATAACAAGTGGTGAATTCTGCATTTTTTTTAACACATGAGGCTTTTTAGTCCTTTTACATTTGTACAAGGAAATATTTCTTCAAGTTGAAATCCAAGATATTCATATAGTCACAAGATTCCAGAAGCAGGGACTTTAGCAAAGGCCACCAAATTGTCCAAGATCCACGTGGATGAGATAAACTCATCAGCAGACATACAAAATACCTTAACAGAATTACGGGCTATATAACTTCAGAAAAAGGCAGCCTCCCACAGGAAATTTTTGTGAGCTTTTCAGCACAAAGCAAAGGCCACTTGTTCTCCAACATGATGACTTACCTCAGTGAAACACAGACTAGGTTACTGAAAATATTTACGTGCCTAACTTTATAAGGTTTTGGGTCTACAGATCTGATATTTGAAAGAGCCTCCTATTGCTTTATGTACCTGAACTTGCTTTTACTTTATAAAGATTACATTCTGAATTCTGTTGGGTTATGACTGACACAAAAGTATCACTTAGAAAAAATAGAGTAGGGATTGGTTTGCACAGCTGAATTAAGCAAGATTTTCTGTCGAAGACCTTTGCTGGGCAATGGAGGCTGGGAATTTGCCTTCCAAAATGATGGGAAACTTACAAATGCAAAATAGCATAGCACAATGAAGCCTGAAATCTGCACTCATGCAGAGAACTTGCCTGATGAGATTAATCTTTATCACTTCCATCTGCTTTCTATAAGCATGGAGAATATGCTATGAGATTTCAGAAGACTTCATGCTGCAGCATAAAGTGCATTTTACAGAAAGAAGTTTGCTAACTGTAGGCATGATTAATTTCACAGTTTCCCCTCAGTAAATTGCTTTTCTACAGACCTCCACCATTGCTCTTCCTACTGCTGTTCTGAGATCTTTTGGCAGTGCTTAAACCTCACTAAGGACCAAATTCTGGAGCCTCTTCCTTTCTCAGAGGCAGCACACCCTGTGCCACCAGAGGAGATGGCACTGCCCAGTGCTGACACTGCTGGCCTGGAAGCAGGAAAAGATGCTACATTGGGAGAAATCAGTTTATGATTTCTGATACAGAAACTTCTCTGTCTCCAATCTCCAGTCCTGTTGGAGACTTGATTGTTAAAACAATGAAGGAATCTCAATGCTCCTGGCAGTCTGGACATAAAAGAACATGCCAAATAGATCTCTCCACCCCACAGGAACCCCAACAAAAAAGAAATCTTGAGACCTGTTAGTCAACAACTTGTTGACTAAGTGAAGATGGCAAGTTCCAGCAGCTAGTGCAAACTTCGAAGAAGCAGAGTTCTGCCTTTACTTTTAGTGAAAGTTACAGCATTATGTGCTGCTCAAGGACACAGTCTGACAGCTGGAGGGCTTTACATCAGTAATTAATAAGCATTTTTTTCACTGGGGACATCCAACATAAAGGAAAAAATCACTTAATTTCAGTAATTTAATTATCTCCTGGTTGTCACAGGAGATTCTACTAAAAGCTGGAAGTAAAGTATGTTGGTTAAAACAAGCATTGCAGGAAACAATTACTGTCATCACACCGAGGGAGAAAATTGACTCTGGTCTAAAGAGTCAGCCAGGAGAGGAAGACTTGATTTCACTTCCCTGCAATGCTCTCAGTTTTCTGTTTTACCTTAGGCAAGCTGTTTCCTTTTGCTCCAGCTCCTCCTCTAAGCAGCAGAGGTCTCTCCTATCTCACCAGCATGTTGCGATGCTAAATGCATTAAAATGTAAAGTACTGAGAAGTTAGAGAAACAGAAGCCATATCCATATCATAGAATGGATCTTTATTACTATACCTCCAGTTTACGTTTATATTTGCTCCAATTCCTTTCTTTTGTGTTATATGTAACATACCATATTCTATTCTGTATTCTGACGCTTTAGGAAAAAAATCCTGTAAGATGAATTTTTCAGCAAGTTTTGCAATGGAAGTATCTCACTGCTATGTTTGTTTTATTTGTTTCATTGTGCTTTTCAGTTTCTTTTCTCTGCTAATCTATCAAAACACCAACATTAAAGCAGAAAGATGGATTCTTGCCATGTATGTACTAGTAAGAATATTCAAGATATAAAGCAATTACTGTTATTTTCCCTCCAGGGCAAATTACTTGAGAAGAGCAGAGACTTTCAGAAAATAATTTCAGGTAGCAAGGTAACTGGGTACTTCCCACTGAGGTCACTGTGACCTGGTGCCAACCAGTACTTGGGGAAACTGAGTCATGAGGGAAGATGTGGAATGGACCTCTTTGAAGTCTGTGCTATGGCAGGCCGCATCTCATCGTCCTCCAGGTAATTTTCCTATGTCAGAAAATGCTGGAGAAAACTGTCAAGTCTTTTAATTTATTCAGATGGTGATGACAGCATTGGAGTACAAGGAGAAGGACCAAATCTGAGATCAGCAAGCAGAAAATGAGGACCTCTTCCCTACCTAGAGTCCATTAGTTTGCTCAGAAGCTTTATTTTAGGCGTCCCTCACCCTTTCACTGTCAGAGTAAGTATAAACTGCATAGCTGTAACACATTGCACTGGGAAGTGTTGCTTTACAACAGTGCAATTTTTAAATGTTTCTTCCCAGGAAGAACACGCTCCAGGTGTCCAGAGCTTAAAAAGCAGAACCAGATTCTGGTTTGGTTTATATAGGCATGGCTGCAAGTCCGCAGTGCAGAAGGCAGAAGCACAAAGCAGAGGGACAAGACAGAAGCTCAAAGCAGAGACACAATTTCACCTCTATTTTATCAAAGAAAAAGATCCTGAAAGGGAAGAAGCAGGCCCACAGCACATGGGTTAGGAGAAATTCAGTTCAGCTGGATGGAAACAGGGTGCTTAACATATCTGCTAAAGCTGGTGGGCCCAGTTCATCCTTCCATCACCAACACTGGGGCTTCAGAGCAAGGTGCAATAAAGCCTGCAGGAATTTGAACGTGGCATAAGCCAACACACCATTGCAGAAGACACGCAGAAGACACGCGAGTTTTACATCTAACAACACTTCCTTCTGCTTTTGATTTCTAAATTCTGGATGCTTGTTCATGTGGTTGTACTTTTAAGTCAAAACAACATAAATTTTAAAAACCTATAATTTGATTACATTTCACCTGTAAATATCATTACAATGCTGGAAAGTGATTTTAATATTGACAAAGAACATAAAGATATTTCTTTTCAAGATTTCCTTCACTCATTAGAAGATGTATCTTATGGTGTAATACTTTGTGTGTATTTGTTCAGTTTTTCCTTTAGGATACTTTTGGAGGAGTACTCCAAATACATAACCAGATAAACACTTGGATGATAAAACTAAAACAGTTTAAACCTATAAATAATACATATGGAAAATTGCTGATAAAACTCTGGGGCTAAAGAGTTACAAAGGGAAAGGCTGGCATGACCAGACATCACAGATCGAGCCCCACCCCAGCCTGTCTCTGCTTCAGACATGGACTAGAGTTTTCCAGCTGACAGAAAAAATACCAATTTTTCATTCTTTAGCATTTTTACAGAGTGTTGAAAGGCATTTGAAAATGGAGTGCTTTGTTCATGTCTTTCCTTGATAAGTGCTGTGGATACATGTTGGTTTTGGAACTGTGAAACGGCTCCGTTTATTCAGTTCGGTCCCTGTTGTGATTTCATGTGTTTTGCTTTCTGAAGACTTTTGTGGCCTCACCAATATTTTGGAATACATGAGCAATACAGATTACTTATCCTGCTAGTTGTGATGCTTTTCTGTTTTCTTTTCTGCAGGTATTTTTTTTTTTTCTTTTAAAAACTTTGTATTATGCACAGCTAGTTTGCTGGAGCATTTTTAGTCCCTACACAATATGTAAAGACTTACTAGTTCAGAAAGATTAAAAACACATTTACTTTACTATGTTCTGAAGTCTTACTAAAGACTCGGACCATGATTTTCCAAAAAAATCACGTAGTTTAGGGAGTCTAAACAGGGATGCATTTATTCCTCAGAAAAAACTACAAATATCAGTGCATATTCACAAAAATCCATCAATTTGAAAATTTTGCCTGGTACAAATTCCTTACTTAAAACGCCTAATCTGACAAAGTCATTTGCCCTATCATAGCGTAATCAGGAACTGCAGCCTGACCATGCCTTACTCAGAAATG
The DNA here is from genome assembly GCF_965140915.1 of Aythya marila. Lineage (NCBI taxonomy): Eukaryota > Metazoa > Chordata > Aves > Anseriformes > Anatidae > Aythya > Aythya marila. The sequence continues at coordinate 175,087,699 of NC_139042.1, read as the reverse complement.
CCAGCGTCCAGCATGTGAACAGTTCCCCTAGAGTATGCCTACACTAAAGAGACTCCTTAGAAAGCACAAAATCTGGCTCAGCAGAATAGTTCTGATCTAACTTGTAAGAGTTCAGAATCCTAAGAGCACTCATCACTTTCAGACACGTAAGTCAGATCAGCATCTATATATTCCTGCTATATATACATCTTTGTTGTGCGTCTTCTGCATTAACAGGAGACTTTTTCTGAGTGCATAATGCATGAGGAAACCTATGCCCAAATGGAAACCACTGCCCAAATGTTAGGGCCTGGTGCTTGAGCCCAGAGTTCCCTCTGAACTCCCTGGGAGTTGTGGGATCACAAGAAATGTAGGATCAGACCCCACCCAGATCACTAGGAAGACCTGACCTTGCAATGCTTTGCTAAATTCATGGGTACCACTATAGGCTGATGAAAGAAAAGTAATTCTGAAAGCAAATGCTTGAAAAACTCTGCACTCAGTCACTCCTGTAATACTTGGAAAAAGTTTACCTGTAGTGATGAGTGCTGGGAAATCTGCCGTATCCCTTTTTATGCGTGCTTTGTGCATAGAAAAGCAGCATTTTCTCTAGAACTTAAAAAAAAAAAAAAAAAAAAAAAAATAGATATATGCACCTAATTCCAGAAAGATTACATTTATCCTGGATCCTGACCTGGTCTACACTTGGCTAATATAATCATGTACTTAAATAACTGAAGTGCTTAAGATACACTTACATCAGTGAGGTCTGGAACATTTAGAAATGTTAACGTACGTTGATTTGAGTCTCTCCTGCCTTACCTTAAAATACATTATGACAAATACCCCAAAAAATGCTTGGGATTTTGCAGAACAGTTTGTAGGATTTAATTAAAGTAAAATTACACTTGGAAAAAAAATAATAATTGTGGTTCTAAAATGAGCCTTTTGGTTTCACATCTTAAAGCCTTAGCTCAATAACTATGCTTCTGTTTGCCTTATTTTCATTTTAAGAACCTTTAAAACTGAATGATCATATAGGAAAATTCTGAAAACACTACAGAAGGCTGATATATGATAACAGAAAGACAAAATACACATGGTGAGTCTACTGCTGAATTTTATGAATTAAAAGTTAATTCAACTTCAGATAGTTCTGTGACTGACAGAAACGCTCGTTCCTAAAAATGCTTCAAAACACTGTTTTTATTCAAACTAAACATATGTAGGACGTTAAGAGATAAAATAGTTTTGTAAAAAATGTTTCGAAGCGACTAGCTGGGCTGACAGGAGGCCTGCCCGGTGGCGGAGCGCGGTCCCCAGGCGCCAAGCCGTGGGCAGAGCGGGCTGACAGAGAATGGGCGAAACCGGCAGGAGTGGCAAATCCTGCATGTGGGTCCGACACCTCATAAAAAGCACTGTCTTTTATTTTTACACCGAGTCGAATCGCTAATTACAGGTCGTTTACGTAGCTGTAAAGGCATTTTTTTGAGATTTTTTTTGGTTTCGGGAGGGGGGTTGATTGGTTGGGGTTTGGGGGAGGTTGGTTATTTTCGGGGGGCAGAGTGCATACTGCCCCTTCTGGTTTTGTCAAAACTTATAGAAAATTGCCTGCTTCTCTTGATTTAATTTCCAATTTCCGAGGAAAACCTCGCGCCCCCTCCCCTGCTCCCCCCGAGCCGGGGCTGAGGGGCGCGCTGAGGAGCGCTCGGCTCCGCTGCCCCTGCAGCCTCTCAGACCGCGTCTGCTCGCGGGCGGGCTCCCGAATCGCCTCAGCCCCCCAGGCAGCCACCAGACCTGCAAGAACCGCGATGAGCAGCGATTCAAAGCGCTCCTCAGCAGCCCAGCGCCCTGCCTCGCTTACTACGCCCGCAGGTGCGCGGGCCCGCCAAGTTTAAAGCCGCCGTCGGCGGAGGCAGCCCCGTGGCGAGGCGAGAGCCGCCGCCGGGCTGCGGGCAGCGCTCCCCGCTCCCCCCCCGAGAGGTTTTCGGCCGCGGAGCCGCCCCCGGGGCTCTCCCCGCAGCTCCCCGGGGCCCCGCGGGCAGGGGCCGGCGCTCACCTGTGGCCGCCGGCGGGAAGACGCCGCCTCTGTCCGCCGCCGGAGCCCGCGCTGGCAGGCGGCCGCCGTCTGCCGCCGAGGGGTTAAGCACTTGAAAAGCCCACCGTGTCGGGAAGGGACCCCCCGAGGGGCTGATTTGTTCCGCCGCGGGGCACAGCTTGAGGGGGACGGGGCTGGCGGGGAGGGGACGGAGCTGGGCAGGGCTCTGCGGCGCCCCGGCCCGCAGCAAGTTCTCGATGAGGAAACTTTTGCCCAGGTTGCCGAAGCCCGGCGCCGCCGGCAGGTTGAGGAGAGCCGAGGAGCCCACCAGGTCCCAGTACAGGGCGCTGGGCAGCATAGCGAGGGCTGCCCGCCCCAGCCCAGCCCAGCCCGGCCGCCGCGGCCCCACACCGGGCCGGGACGGGGCTGCGGGCTGAGGGGAGCGGAGCGCCGGCTGGAGGCACGCCGCGCCTCTCCGCCGGGCTGGAAGGTGTGTCCAAGCGCATTCATTATGTCAGCCGGGCTGGGGAGTGAGTGATGGACGCGGCCAACAATGCCGCCTCGCCCCGCAGCCCCCCGGGGACGGGGGCTGGGCGGGGAGCGGAGCGCTGGCTGCCCCCTGCTACCCGCCCGCCGCCATGTCGGGAGCCCGGGGGCGCCCCTCAGGGTGCCCCGACATGGCGGCGGGCCCGCGCCTCAGGGCCGGGCGGGCTACACCTGCGCCGAGGGGAGGGGAGGGAAGGGGAGCGGGGCCCCGGCCTCCGGCGGGGGAAGGTGGCCGCGGTGCTGACCGGCGAGGTCACGCCGACCTAATGATCTCATGAGGTAATAGGAAGATAGTCATTAGCTCACTCCCTCTGGGCATTTTTACTTGCCTTTTTTTTTTTTTTAACCCCCCCCCCCTCCTTTCCCCCTCCCAGCCCCCACTGGATTTTTAACGTTTGTCTCAATAAATCTGATTAAGATCAGTGTGGTGCTGTTAATCATGTTTTCGAGAAGATGTGGGGCGATGCTTTCTGTAGGCATAAACATTCCTTGGCAGCGGTGGCTATGTTTCTATTCGTGTATATTCTTTTTATTTATTTTCTTAAAAACCACATAACACGGCAGAAATGCATCATTTTCCCGTTAAAATACCCAGAAAGCTAAAACTGGATGCTCTTCCCAAGCACCTGGAAGTGTCTCCTTGTTCTGCAGAGAAATCCTTTTCTTTCAAGCAGGTGCTGACCAGTCTCAGGAGTATTCCCTGCAAAATCCTCTGGAGCAGGTGTGTCCCTTATTACCGTAGGGATAATCCCTAGCTGTGGCCTTGGACATTGTAGCAAGGTAGTTATAGCTACAAACAGCTGGAGAAGTGGAATCACCCATGTCTTGAGACAGCAGGTTGGATGAATGGTTCAACTTCTTTGGTATTAGGTAATATCTTGGGAGATGTGAGTTAATCACTCAGCCCAAGTTTTCCTTTGCATCCTTGGGGAGCTTGGTCCTGCCAGAGTTTGGGCACTTTCTCCGCTGGCACCACGGTGGTGTGCATCTGTGGTGCACAGGAACCAAAGAAGGTAAGGTTGCTTCACAATGGGGACTCTCATAGTCCAAACTTCTGTCTTCAGCAGTGTCTGTAAGCGTGAGGAAGAATAAGAAAAAAATGAACATCGCCAATAGTTTCCCCCTCGTGTACTCCCATTCTGTAAATGTTCTCAGCTCAATGGATTTCCCAATGTATAAGCAGTTGTATGTACAGATCATCTGAAGATCTTCATCTTTTCAAACTCAAGATATTAACACAAGTATTTTACCTGTCTGCATTTTGTGACTGGGGTTGTCTCTTGCCATAGAAAAGGACAGAATGTAGCCCCGTGGAGCCAAGAGTGTACCAGAAGCTACTATGTATCATTGTAATATGAAGATGCAGGACTCTATATTTACTGTGTTTCTAAGGGAAAGAAGCAAACTCTCCCAGGAGAGCACCTGCTTTTGAGCATTGCAAGTAGCTGCCTCTCTAATTTACCCCTCATAAATTTATTCACACTTGAGGATTTCTTCTGTCTTTCCTTTCACTGACTAAATTCTCACAGAGTTCCCAAGGGCCTGAGACACTGAAAACCATAATTCAATACTCGGGAAAATGAAGTTAGTCCACCCAGCTGTGCTGCACGAATAAAAGGTATTCACCAAGCCAAAGATGGTTGTTGAAGACAGCCTTGGGGTTTGGTTTCCTCCAAAGCCCTTTCTCATGCCAAAGTGGCTACTATTGTGCTGTTGTGTTAATTTCAGCTGTGTAGTTCAGTAAAGTATGATTAGCAAGTCACACGTTTCTGTGAAATATAAGCCCAACATATGTAGCATTTTGGCAACTGCTATGCTTTGTGGAAGGGAGTGACAAATTGCCACACAACGGGTTAACAATTCATGTCAGGTTTTGCCTGTAGTTCCAGGGTTCAACACATCACACACAACCCATTGCAGTGAGTTTAAAAGTTTCTGTCTCTCCCATCTTCATCTATCAGTGACCTCTCACTCGTATTCTGGCTCTGCAGTCATGGCTGTGAATGGGATCAGGGAACTCACATAGGTTTTAAACAAGACAGTAAGAAAAGATTGTTTTTCAAGAGATTCCCAGGGGAGGGCTAAAACCAGTTGAGAGAGCTTGAGTAAGGATGGTAGTGTACAACTGGCCAAATGAACTCATACCAGGGTAGCCCCTAAGCACTTTGTCCCTGGGACAGAGTTCTGTAGCTTTGCTGAACAGCAGTTAGGAAATTCTGTTTATCCTCTGGGCGTGTGATAACCAGATACAGTCAGGCCCAAGACCTGTTACCTGTCCAAAGCTGGAGAAAACAGTCCAAGAAAATAGAGATTTCTCATTCAGATCTGGAGAACAAAACAATTTGAGTGCAAAACCAAGTAGCATCCCTAAACCCAGATCATTTTCCCTAGTGAATGCAGCCTGGAAATTTGTGACAAAGAGAGCCTGAGCCAGGGGGCTGGAAAGTCATTGCATCTGTGTTACCTGGATACATACAGCAAGTAGAGATGGTATTCCCACTTCTTTTCATTCAGTTCTGCAAACTTGGAAGCTATTTAGACTACTTGAATTTTGCCAATCTATTAATTTACTTTTGTCTTATCCAGATTTAAGGAGAAAAGAAGTTTGCCTTAACTGGGTAGCCTCACTTGCTTTTGGGTGTTTGGAAAACATTACGATATACTTCTTAGGTTGCAGAGCTTAAAGAAGGGTATATGAACATACACTAAATGCCCTGCACTTTTAGGCTTCCCAACTGGCAGCCCAGGGTACAGTCTTGCTGCCAAGGCAGACAGTTTATTTAACATATCACGTATAAAACCTGTGCAACCAAATCAAAGTCTCCCCCATGATTCCTTTTCTACATCAGCTCTGCCCCTTCTCAAATGGCATTTCCATCCTTGGACTGGGGGATTTTTTCCTTGCAGCTCCTTCCCAGTAGCAAGCCGTGTTAAATTGAGTCCTGCCTTTAGTTCATTCTTTTCTTATAAACCTTCCCATTGCTTAACTGGATGCATATATATTAGCTGTCACATGCTTCTTTTGAAAATTTCCAGTAGTTTCTTACTAGCTTGTTCACATTTGTCTTACTTTTTTTACTTCTAAAACTGCCAAATATATGGCTAGTCAATAAGCTGCAGCAGTCAACTACAAAATCCAAACAAGAAACAATTCTTTATTCATTTACTTATTTTACGCTTTACCAGATTCAATCAACATCTACAATATTTGCAAGATTTACATACATTTAATTTTCCTGCAAGCCATTTTTAACAAGAAAAACCTTCTTGGCTGAGACAGCTGCTGAAGGCTTAAGCTGCCAAGGTGTAGGTCCACATGCCAGTAAGTTACTCCAAGGTACTCAAAGGATCACGGGGATGATCTTTTTATTTTACTGCATAGGCTGTGTTGGAAACCAGTAGCATAGGTGGCTCAGATGTACTTTCCAGGACCCTATGACAGCAGCAGCTGAAAAGGTTTGTAATTCAAAAGAAACATACAAAAGGGAAAAAGTCCTACCTAGACTGGGGTAATTTCACACTGTGCTGTTTCTGACTATGAGGCATCTCCAGTCAGTGTAGTTAAAATATCAAAAACTGATTTAAGAAGTAAAATAAGTCATTGAAATGCTCTTTACATTCGATTCAGTTCAGATACACAGAAGCTCTAGCACACCTGCCGCTTCTAGGCGTGAAGACCTCACATGGTGTGAGCCGTCTGCCTCCGCACTTACGAACAACGTTCCTCTTGGGCAGCCTGAGGTACTGTGTGGCTGCCATTTTATGCCATACAGCCAAGAACGGGGATCTTGGTACAGAAACAGACGCGTGCTTGCAGGAGACAGAGATGAGGTCATTTCATACAGGTCTTTTCTAATGCTCTCTTTGCTTTGCCGTGCTAAAGGCAACTCTACACAGTCATAATTTTACTGGATTCTGTGTATGACACTTTAGAGACATCTACTTTAAATCAGTTATTGATGATTTCCAACTTTGCTTTTCCAGCAAAAATAATGCCATACCCTCTCCACTTTCCTGCTCCTAAGCTTTGGTGTGGCATATTCAAGCCAGAAGGATAGTGCATGACACTTGCTTCTTGGGACTGATCCTCAAATTCTCACTAAATGCCCAGGGCTTCGGCATCATGCTGTGCTTTGAATAACATCATGTGCTTCTAAATAACAAAATGTGCTTCTAATTACATAGTTATTCTAAGTGAGATGCGTTTTCCATACCCTTGGAAATAGGTGTCTTGTATTGTTTTGTCTAACCTGAGCATGGTAGACAACTGTGCAAAGGTTGTGCTGTTAGGCACTCTTTAATACAACGTTAGCCAACAAAATATAATTAAAACTTTGTTATTTGCATTCTGCAAAATAATACCAAACTTCCCATGCACAGGCTAGGCAGTGCCATCAATGCAGAGCTGCAACAGGCTTTTAGCCAGTTCATGCTCTGAATTTCCCCTCCATACTCAAAAATCACTCCCTTGACATTTTAGTAGTAATGGTACATGGTGAGGCTGGATGTCCTGGCCTAGGAAAGCCACTCACTATCATGTTATGCCAACCTGGGTGCAAATCGCTCTGGGTAGCTCCAGCCCTAAGAAACCACAGTGCTGAGAACAGCAGTGGGAGATGTAGTGCAGGTACTCAGCAAACTAGGGGCAAAGGTCCTGCTGTGCAGGAGGGATTTAAGTTTTGACCCTAAGTTTATTTCTAAGCAAACTAAACTGTTCTGGCTTACACCTGTTGCTCTTTGTACCATCAAATTTAGGATGAAATTCAAGCACAAAGTATAGCATGTGCATGATGTGAAGCATTAACCTGGTATAAGCTGACTTCTTAAGCACATCTTAGACCAAAAAAATTTTGCAGTGACTTGCACTGTGCAGACTTTTGCTGGATGAGTGTTACCTGCACTGTTTTATGGTGAGCTTTCCCACATGCAGCCCAGGGTAACCTTTGGCATCTCTTCCCAGAAAAGGGCAGGGTCTGGAGGGAGAGGAAAATTGTATTTGCATGCTCTGGTCCTGTCACAGGTCACTATTTTTTCCATCTGTCTTAGAATATTTGCACTGGGAGACAGAAAACAGTAGAAAAACCATGCTGCTGTCTGGCTCTGAGTGCAACAATGAGGGGCAGCCTAGAAGAGAGCCTGGGTGGGCTTGTGTTTGATACAGGCTTCCGCTCTAGCTGCCCACACAAGCCACTTGCAAGCCTCCCAAAGCTCTCAAGAGACGGCTGCCTTTTGAGGGAGGAGCAAAACTGGCACCCAGCCCACAACATGAGAAGATTCGGGGCACCCTGCGTTGCCCATTTTCATTTCCAAGAAAGCAGTTCTCCTTGACACTTACTTCTCTTCCTACCTCCTGCTGTTCTTTGTTGATTTTTTGTTGTTGTTTTTTTAAAGTCCCGACATCCTGAAAGCAATATAAACTTTGCCAGGTTAGTCAGGCTTTTGAGAAGCCTAGATTTAGCTAAAGCATTTCACAGCACTCCCAGCTGAACTTAACTGTTCACCAGGAAACTCTGCTGTGCTTAGGAATCACCATCGTCCTTAGCAAACACAGATGGAATTAGCATTCTTGCAATCCAGTTCCATAAAAAGCTTCGAGAGCTCAGTTTCAAATGACTGAAGTCATTTCCGTCAAATCTGCCTTGGCATTAGATCTCAGCAAGCTGCAAAAAAATACACAGAAGTGAAATGCTGAAGTGTGAAAAGGAACTGATTGCTGTCAAGTTATGTTGCAGATGTGCACAAATTCGTCCTGCAGCATGCACCCGGACTTCCATGCATGATTTTAACACATGCTAAGAGCTAGCTCCGTGGATGTGGCTGAAACTTTTTAAAGCCTTGCTTCTCTTTGCAGAAACCACACTTGGAAAACTTCGGTCCTAAAGGATTTTACTTGGAAATTTCATTTTCATGGTTTGGATATTTATTTATTTTTTCCCTCTGTGACATAACAGGAGTAAAGCGGAGGATGTGAAAGAGAGCTTATACAACAGAAATTGTAATTAATGTTTAATTAGTCATTAGCAGTCACTCCTGCTCCCAGTCTGATACAAAGGATTCAGGAGACAGTATATAAAACATACAGTGGGTTTTTGGCAGATGACTTATGTTGCTAAGAATAAATCATATTTACAACTCTGCTGATGTGAAATACAGAGCTTATCCAATAGTCTGTCCAGCATCATCTTCTATACCTTGGTATGATTTACAGCAGTGTTGATGCCTCACAAATCTGATGATATGAAAAGCAGAGGAAGGTGTTTTCTGAATGTCTTGAGTATTTCACACAGCTTCTATTGTGCACCTTTGTCATCTTGGGAAAGCGGTGCTGTTAGAGACTTGCATAATTGTTTTAGGGAATGTTTTTCAGTATTGGCTTAACCAGCTGAAATCCACACAGTGCTCAAAAGTGCCAGCTATCTCTGTTGTCTGACCAATGCCATCCTCTCACAGATCATAGTTTCAGGCTGTATTGTTAGCAAAAGACAAAATTTTTAAATGCCCTTCTAAAAATGTATGGGTTTAAGTAGTTTAAAGAGGGTAAGAAAGTCACCATTTTATTTAGCTCTTGCCAGGAGGCTTCCTCTGCCCATTCTCTCCATGGCCAGTGTTCCCCCAGTTTCTTGTTTTACTGCTGCTGCTCCAGTTTCCAAAGCTTGAACAACTTCAGGTCAGAGAAAGATACAGTGTGCTGCTCCACTGCTTCAGCACAGGTGAATATTTCAAAGTAACTGGGACAGATGGACAGGCTTCTCTTCCTGTGTTTTAATTGATGTACTTGATTCTCTACTGTTCCTAAAAGGGCTCTACAACGAGATGCAGACAGATAATGCCATTAAAAGAGACATCAAATATGATCATATTAGGATGTTTCTGATAATGTAAGATAGCATAAGAGGTCTGCATCCTCTTCATTCTTACTTTGAAAAGAACAAATGCAGTGTTTTGATGTTTGGTTTTGTGTTGGATTTTTTTGTTTGTTTGTTTTGTTTTGTTTTGTTTTTAACTTTGTTGCTTAAACCTTAGAAATAATTATTACCCCCAAAGTGACAGAGAATTAATGTGTAACATTTACCCACTTAATTTCATTGACATTATATAATTTTTTTTAGGTTTGTATCATAGTGAAGGGGAGCACATGGACATTGGTTAGTGCACTCAGAGGTGTTTTAACCTCTGAGGTGAAGGTTCACAATTTGGTTAGGTCCCAAATGGCTGGCGTGGATGACTCTGGCACTTCCTAGGTAAAGTGTTAGGTAGCATAATGAAATTTCAAGGTGAAGAAAAACACAAATAGCTTCTGCAGTTGTGAAAGACATAAAATCTTGACAGACAGCCGGGTCTCAACCCGACATTTACAATACAATTATGTGGTCCGTTAGTCAAGCAAATGGCTCACTCAGGTACCGTTGCATAACTGGACTGGTTCCCTGTGGCAGTTTTTCTTTACCACTCACCATCATAACATTAAGGAGATTTATCTTATTATTTTTTTCAGTGTTTGAAGCAAGCTTGTTACCAGCATAAGAAAAGAGAAAAGATACCTAAACTCAGAGCAAAGAGCCAAGAGAACAATATGCTCTGAGCTGGACACGCTTTGCAAATGGTGTACAAGAAACAGAGGTTTGCCCGCATTTTGCTTAGTAATAAACAATTAAATACAATAGCATTCGTTGTTGAATGTAGCTATTCATTTATCCATCTTTTCTCTTTCTGCAAGCGGAATGACTGCAATCCATTTTCAAAAGAAGAATGGTGCAATTGCCAGTTTGATATTAGTAATTGAGCAGTTTGCCGGCACAATTCAGGGACCATCTTTTGTGTAAGTCTAACCAAGGTGTCACTGAAGAAAATAGCAGTATTTCAGCACCGGATTCTTGAAAGGTTCGAGCCTACCTGACCCAGCTAGCTGAAAGGTTGCGTGCCACACTGATCATGGTAGCTGAGCACCACTAAAGTCAAGATGACTGTTCATATTCGTTGGGCTTTTGGAGAACTGGGCCTTATAATTTCTGAAGGAAATCTTACTATTTAACTATGAGCATTTTGCTGCGTTGGGACAATTTTTCTCTTCACAAAGGAACCTTTCATTATCCAGGTAAACAATAGCAGATTGAAGCAATCCCCCAAATATCCTGCTTCTTGGGAAACAAGCATAAATGCTTCGCAAACAATTTAGGGGGTGGGGAGAGAAGAAAAGGACTGCGAAGCTGCATGCGTGGGTTATGGTCCAGCAGGAGAGTAAGTGGGGAGTCTTGCAGAGCAGCTGACGCCTGCACAAAGCTTTTATTGCTGCGAGCGATGTAGAGACCAGGCAGCCTGAGCAAGCACACTGACCCAAAAGAAAACAGGATTTCTGCAGGCAAAGATAATATGGCTCCAATATACCTATTTTCTCCCCTTTTCTTCCGTGGGGCAAACTGACAGGGTGAGACAAGGATCTTGCTAAATAATTTCCAGAAAGATATTTTGCATTTCAGTAGTGGTTTCCAGGAAAGGCTGCTTTATGTGTTACGAACTCTTTTTGTTGTTGTGTTTTACTTTATTTTTCCCAGACATAACTCTATGATATACATAGGGCACCATGCCATATATATCTCATCTTTCCTGCACATCATCCATGGATCTACAAAATTCCCCTGCTTTTCACATGAAGAGTAATCCAGTAAAAATCAGTAAAAGTGGGATTGGAAAAATCTTTCAGGACTAAATACTCCTTTATTTAAAATTAAGTAGCTTTATTTCTGGAGTTTTTTTAATGAAGTAGAGCTTTCACAGAAAACCATAAAATTCCTCCGGATTTTTTTATTCACCAGACTATACGGAAAAAAAAAAATGATTTTGGTTGTTACTCGTAGGAATAACAGCAAAGACGTATTTACTTGTGTATACCAACTTCTCACCAACAGTGCTCCTCTCCTCCGTTGTTTCCAGAGCCTCAGATACCTGAATGTTCAAGCACTTATATATATGAATTCAGTCTTGTCTCATGTGAACCTCTGCCAGGCAGGAACTGGGCTGTCAGCTTCATCCCATCAAAAAGACTTTCAGTGCCATGAGCTGAAGGCAGGTTCCAATTGTTAAGTCATTCTGGCCTGGGCTGAATTTAAAGGCAGGCTCCTGTAGCTAACGGAAGTTGCTGCAGGCAACGGCTCAGCAAAAGGCACTAAAATCATATGTCTAATACTTATTCTTTTGACTCAATTACCCATTTACGCTTTATTTTTATATCCAGTGGAACCTGAGGGCAGCAAATGCTGCATAGGGAGAACAAATCCTGTGTAATAGTTCTTGTTTTGGTACATTCAGTTAGTAGTGATTTATTAAGGGCTGCTGAATAAGCCTGATTAAAATGCATAAACAGTTCTGAACAGTAAACAACCATGTCTAAGGATGAAAAAATGGGACCCACATGCTGTGCATGGAAATTGCCCTTAACAACATGGCCTATTGTTGAACAGATAGGAAGCCAAAGGTTGCTTGTAATCAAATTTGAAGTTTCCCATCACTTATAAAAGCAACACTTCCTTGTGTAAACGTTTCAATTTGTTGTTGTTAAAAACTGCTTCCTGACTTAATCCCTACAGGAACACACAATTTCTTTGACTGTCAGGTAGGAAGACAATTTCAGATAAAATAACTCAGATTTAAGCAAAGTAAAACAAATATGCTTAGCCCAGGCATTCTTGCAGCAGTAAAATCTGCGTAGTTTGTTAACATTAATTAGGAAAAATGACCAGTTGCATCAATTTAAAGTTAATCTCTCCTGAATATTTCATCCGTTCTTGCAGTTAAATTAATGCAAAATAGCAGAGAGGTAAAAAAGCACAGTTACAGCAGTACTAGCCCACTAGCTTCGAATAGCAACTAGAAGTTCCCTGCAGATTATTGATTTTTCCCTCAATTGGCACAGTTAATTAATTACATAAATTTGCATATTAAATATCTGATCTAATGCGCACTAAAAAATTATAGCCTTTCCATTAATGTCAAGGGGCTTTGACTTGTGCTTAGAGAAGACACAGGGACATTTCAACAACAACAAAAAAAAAAAAAAAAAAAAAAAGTAATTTTTAATTACTTTGACAAATATAGCTTCATTTTGCTGAGACACTTCAGAGCCACAAAACCTCCAGCCCTACCTGAACTACAAATGCCATTACATTTCCCTCTGCACACAACGGGAGCTTTGCCATAGGCTTCCAGGGAGACACAAATTCACCCATTTCTCTTGAAGTCTCTGAACAAAGTGACATCTCTCCAACGTTGTTAAAACTTTTCTTTTTTCTTTTTCTTTTTTTTTTTTTTTTTCCTATAGCAAATAGGAACAAACTGTCTTTAATTGCATCTTCATGTATAAAACATGACTCTATTATCTACGGTCTTTGTAAGGTCCTACAGACTTGGAGGTCCCTAACAACTAGAGAAAGGCAAATGTTGTGCCCATCCTCCAGAAAAGGCCAAAAGGACAAGCTGGGGAACTGCAAGAACTAAAGAAAGATCATGAGATTCAGTGAGGGTAGGTGCCCAGCACTGTCCCAGGGGAGACCCATGCAGCAGTGCCAGGGGGGACTGGCTGGAGAACAGCCCTGAAGTGACAGGCCTCGGGGTCTGGTGGGCCTCCTGGACTGTATTGCCAGAAACACAGCCTTTGGGCCAAGGAAAGGAGTTACTTCTCATTTCTCAGCACTAGATACTGCATCCAGTTTGGGGCACACCAGTGCACAAAAGGTTGGCAGACTCTGTGAGCCCAGCAGAGCCCCAAGCTGGCTGGGGGCTGGGCACTTGCCCTGTGAGAAGCTGAAGGACTGCGCTTGGTCAGCCTGGAGAAGAGGCAGCTTCATGAGGGACCCAAGTGCAGCCCCCAGCACCTATGTGGAGGTTAGCAAGAGTTAGGTTCTTCACCACACAGCATTGTAAGAGAACAAGGGACAGTGGCCATAACTTGAAATGAGAGGTTCAGACTGCATATAAGGGAAAACTTTTTGCCCATGAAGACAGACAGGCAATGGAAGAGGCTGCCAAGAGAGAACGTGCAGTCTCCATCCTTGCAGGTGTTGAAGACCCAACTGGATAAAGCGCTGAGCAACCTGGACTGAGCCCTGGGGTGTCCCTGCTCTGAGCAGGAGGTTGGACTAAAGAATTCGTGAGGTACTTCCCAGCCTGAGATATCCAATGAGCCTATTCTGTGATTCTGGAAAAATGTATTAACAACATGTCTATGTAAACTATGATGCAAGATCAAAACCATTTTTAATAACACGATTGGGAATATTCCATGTAATAGGCTTTGCAATGTATATTGAACCCTGGGAGAAAATTGCCTGAGCTTGGAGAGTGTGGTGAAGAAAGACTATTTCTAGATCTTTCTGGAGAACCTCTACAGCCCTAACTTTGGGGGTAAGACTGCAATCCACAAAGCCTCAAGTTCTTCTGTATTTAAGCACCTTTTGGGTAAAGATTTTGGGAACCTATTTTTGCAGATATTCTTTGCTAGACCAAAATACAATTTATTTATTTTTTTATTTAAGTTAACACAATCTGTGACACTTAAACTGAGCCCAGTGAAGAATAGGAGGCGTGTGGGCAGGAGAGAAGACATTAGGAAAAGCTTCTTTCTGTGACCCATGGGTGAGTCCTCATATTCTCCTGTGGGATCTCTTCCAGGTTTTGTGCTAGCTGGCCCAAGGCTACCTAGCCATATTCTTAACTAAAGCATCAAAATGGGTATCGTCTTAGCCACTGAATGTATTTTGTCTCTGAGAGGCCCTAGCAATTGTATCTAATCTTAAGGTTCTCCATCCATTGTACACTCAGATTCTGCCAAACAAAGCAGGCCCTGCCAGACACACAGGCAAAGCCAAAACCTACATGTGGCTCCCAAAGAACACAACATGGGATGGGCACAGGGATGCAATGAGGGGTGACTGTGGACAAGGACTGTGGGACAACTCAGAGAGAAAAGGGCATTTAACTCTTGAAGATACAGGTTTTGTACTTTTCCAAAGCTGGCAAGAAGTCTGGTAGGTCAAGCCTGTAGACAATGGGGCCTGTGTCCATATTTAAAAAGTTGTGTCTGATAAGGATCTGGTTGAAAACATATGGTTAAAATTTCAGAGGATTTCTGTTAAAAAAAAACTTATAATGGCTTGAATGAGTATAGTCAGCATGGGGGTACTCAGCGTCTTTGGAAATTAACTTTTTTATAGTTAATGAACCAGCGTCAGTAATTTTCATCCTATCCACATAGTTACACATGTTTTTTAAGTCAAATCTAAAAATGAAAATTCTACCTAGTCCTTGCTTTGGATCTTACCCAATTTGGGCATTTGACTTAGAAAATTCATAAGTGACAATTTGTTAAAAGATCATCATCTATTTTAGGAATATTTCTTTTGAAATCAGCATAGTTTCATTGTCTTTTTGTATTGGTGACGTGGAATTTTATTTAATTCCTGACGTGGAACTTTATTTCAAGCATGTGTTACTCCATTTAAAGTTTCACTAGAAATCACTATTATGCCTTAAATATTTCAAAACCAATGAGATTCATAGGAACATGGGGTACAAGGCTGTGTGCAGAAAACTGTGCTGTGACAAAAATATAAGATTGTATGTAAGAAATCCTGGTTTTCTTCTTTTAATACCTTACAGTTTGGCTTGAAAATATTTCTTTTTCTGTAGATTAGAAGATCCTCAGATTTTATTATTACCTGCCCTCAGTGCCTTTTGCACTCTTCAATTGTCTGCTTTTAATGTGATGCCAAATTAGCATACAAAGCTGTAGATACTCATTTACATTTTGCTTTCCAAGCAAACAGCAAACAAAGAAGTTATTTACTTTCCAAACTTTCACAAGTATCAAGCAATGTATTTGAGTTTCTACTATTACTCTTAAAAACTTTTCTGATTATTTTCACAGAAATGGGAGAATAAGATTTGACAATAAATGTGATGTAAGATTCATTACTTTAAAATATCTCACTTTTCCAAGATTTTCAACCATTTATTTTCTTTCTCTTCTGTAAATCCAGCCTTTTCATTTTTTCTCTGCTTTACACAAATACATGTCTTTTATGGAGTGTTTATATATTGCTGGAAAAAAATCTGTACCTAGTTATAATTCTTATGATTTTCCTCAATTTATATCTACTTAATACTGCTCTCTTATTTCATTTAAGGAACCATTTTTCCCCTGTGTAAAATGTCACCATCAATACCGCATTTGATGATGTTACATATCAATCTTTTATGTGATGCTCAATCAAAAAGCCTCTTTGTAGTCAACTTAGGATGTCTTGTACTTCACACCTGTCAGTTTTCATTGTCTTTCCTGTGAAGAAGTTAATCACATTAGTTAAACACAATTTTCCCTTTATATTTCCATGATGTCAAGTGTGTGCCTGTTCATATGTTTCTCAGTTATCTTTCCGAATAATTACTTGAAAGAAAGTGTGGGAGTGGGTTAGTTTGTGAGGGGTTTTGTGTTTTGGGTTTTTTTGTTTGTTTGTTTGGTTGGTTGGTTAGTTTTTGTTTGTTTGTTTTTTTTTATTGGTTGGTTAGGTTTTGTTGTTGCTGTTTTTTAATGTAGCAATTCATACCTGGGTAGCGTGTATTAGGGAAGAAATTAGGGAAGAAGTTAACTGAGACTCAGGGCCAACAGGGAGAAAGTATTTAGGAGACATCCTAATGCTACAAAGAGAATTGCCAGGGCATGTTTACTGTGTGTTACTTAACTTGTCACTGTTTGTCAGTCTGTCCTGTGCATACAAACTCTGATTCTGCTTTGCCCATCTATAAGCACATCACATTGCCCACTAACCCCTATTTAACCCCTGTTTTCAGCTCACTGAAATAGAAGTCAAAAGGATGTGATCCATTATTTAATTAAGGTAGATTGCAATCTAGCCAGGTGTGTGCATAGCACCTACGCCTGTATACAATTACTTTGTCTATTCTTTCTTCCATATGTGCTCACGTGATTTAAGTGTTTGTTGTTGTTGTTTGTTTTGTTTTGTTTTGTTTTGTTTTGTTTTCCTCTGCAAAAGAATGAACAACATCTCAATGGTACCGACTTTTCATTGTTAAAGATGGTACAGTGCGTCAAACACTTTCTGACAACATATTTTGGTTGGAAAATACTTGTTTTAAAATACTAAAATAATTTTTATCTATGAATTCCTTAACAAAACTGAAAACTTATGTTTTGTTACTACAAACACTCAGTTTTAATGCTAAAATCTGCTATAAATATATAATGTAATTACTCTCATCAAAATGGAGCACTTCAGTAAAATCATCTGCATGTTTCGGAGGCAACACTCACCTGAAATTTCACTTTGTAGGAAATGATAATATTCCAAGTTATTATTCTAGTTGGGAATGCAATTTTCAAAAGGTCAGAGCTGATCATGAAATAGATTACTTGCAGGGTTTATGGATATGTGATTTTCTGCCTGTCCTCATGTCAACCTCAGTTGGAGGGCCATTTTTTATTCTCTCAAACTACTTGAAATATAATACTGATGATCACCACAACAGGATCTTCTCTTTGACAATTGCAGGCAATAGCTCATCCACAGCTGACAATGTGGAGTTTTTCTTACTATTGTGTCTAACTTACAAAATCAACTTTCTGTTTTGATTCAAAGCCCGGTCACCTCTTTGTTTTTTTGTTTTTTTGTTTTTTTCCTAAATATCAAAACCATGCCCATATTTCAGCATACCTTTAAAACTCTGCTTGAAGAGACATTCTTAATATCTTAGCATCATCCGCCTTTGTTAGAGCCCCTGCTCAACCTCTTGCAGCTTGCACAATAAATCTCTCTTTCTTTTCAGATCTGATGCAGTCATCCTTTTCTTTGGTTTTAGCTAAACCCACCTTTATGATTTTTTTTTGCCATTTGATACCACTTTAGAAAGCCTGCTACTTTCACATCATCATGCCTTCAATGTCCATCTCATGCCTTTGATTACTAAATGTTTTTCTACCACTGTATGGAATTTTGTTTGTTTTAACATATGATCTTTTTTTTGGTTCTGGGCATATAGTTTATTTTTATATATGCAACACTGGAAAGCCCAAATTTATTTTGTGTCTGTCTAGTTGTCCTGATTACTGTTGCAATATTATACTTAATATATTATGTTTATATTACTAGTGGTAATATAATTGGAAAGTCTAGTGATCAGCTATACATGGTCCATTGTGAAAGAGCTGTATATGTAGATATAAAAATTGGTATAAGTTTTATTTATCCCTAGGTACTTTGTGACTATAGAGTGCTAACACTTAGAAACCTTTATTTGTATTTCAGGTAAGTCTGAAGAAAACTTTGAAGTTCAGCAGTGCTCTCAGATAGAGCAAAGACTCTGGAAACACAGCGGTAAAGGTCCTGTGCTGTACGACTTGAATACCTTTATTGCCAAATTTGTTGCAGCTTCTTCTGTCTCACCAAGGACTCATCCCTGGATATCTGGGAGTGAAATTTTGGTGGACACACCAGCACCCACAGCAAAGATGTAGCTTATTCCAAGTTATGTTTTCATCTAAAAATTCTACTCTGAAAAATGTTGATAGAGTAATGCCTAGCCTCTGCATTTTCAAGAATGCCAATAAATCCATACAGGAAACATTAAAATCAACAATGACCTACTGGTGATTTTTATGCTATGTTTTATCTAACAAGCCTTCAAGCTATATAATTTTGCTGCTAAAGAGCAATGACTTTTAGTGGACTCATTTCAATTATCTGCTGACCTAACTTTTTCCTTGTACTGTAATTAAAAAGCAATGGCTGCTGAAAGAACAGTTTCTGCGTTTGTTTGTTTGCACCACTTCTGAGAGAACAAAATGAAAATCTGAGGTTATTGTTGTGATAGCTTGAGGAGCCTTCCTGTTTACAGGGGTTTGACCATGTCTCTGATTACATATATTTCAAGGCTAAAGGCCAAAATCCTACTCCACAACCTGACAGTCACTGCAGAAATGACAGTGCCTGTTTAAAGTGCTGCTCACCACCATGTTCTGCATCCCAAGTGCAAAGATGCCAAAATAGATTGTATACATGCACTGCATCTTCTCTAATCCAAATATCAACAATATCTTATTAATCTGCTGTGTAAATCTGTGCAGCATAAACTCAGTGCTCCGATGACAGCATGAGTCTTCACATCAGCCATTCTGGACACACTGCTGTTTGGGGTTGGGTTGCAATTGCTGTTAATTGGTCTGCATTTTGTTCCTTGGCCCTCCTGCTTGGCTAAGGTACAGTGAATCCATAGGTGGCTATCATCTTCAAAAATTCCTCTTTGTATTAATTGTGACTCAGAGGACTGATGGTTTCTTCTCTTATCTGCCACCTCACCTAAATGTACCTTTCTCAACATCTCTCTTCACTCTTTTAATTGCCTTTGAATAAGGCACATAATTTTTCTTTTGGCCTGTAATTTTCTTCCCCCTGTAATTCTGTTCAAAATTATAGAAGCTCTTTGGCTTAGCAAACGTAAACTGAGATGAAACATTTGGGGGCAGGAGCTAGGGAATCCTGGGAACTGTCATCTATGAGAGAAGGCGATTGTATGGAGATGGCATAGTAGCTAAAAAGTAACTAAACCATGGCTAGAGAATCCCATGAGTTTGGTTTACGACTCTCAAGCAGGTTTTTGTATGTTAGACAATAATGACTAATAAATCACACCTGGTTTGCCAGGCAGGGTTCACTTACCAAGAATTAACTATGAACATATCTATCAGCAAATGTACAGCATTCCGGAATTATGCTGGTGACCCAAACACATTTTGACAGACCTGAAGGGGTATGATATATCCTTAGCATGCTATTTTGTTTGTATTTATTTTACAATGCATCCACTGATCAGGCCATATTCACTCACATACTGTTGTTTTTTTTAGAGCAGGAAAGCTCCGCACTGACCAACAAAACTAGTTTTGCTCACAGTGAAGATACACAGGTGTAATGCAGGGCTGCTTCTATTCTGCCAATTTATTAAAACAGAATAACAAATACTTATATGTTTCTCCACTGATTTCATAGCGTAATGTATGTCAACGTAAGGGAATAGGAGGAATACCACACCTAGATGCTAGTCCTGTACAAACAATAATTTCCTTACTTGAGCTTCCCACACCTGGCCAACAATGAAGGTGTAGTTACCTTAATGTCAGTTGCCCTTATTTAGATCAAAACCTTGCACCACGAATGTGGGAAATCATCAGGAATCCATATAGGTTCTCCTAATGGAAAGATGCCTTACTGTGAAATATTAAAAAGAATCTTTGCCAGACTAAATTATCTACACAACTTTCTTGTTTCCCTGAAAAATAAAAAGCCCTTAGGGTTTGATCTAAAGTGGATCCCTTTGGTTTGCCAATCTGTTATAACTATCTTTAAAGAAAATGTGGAAATTCCAAGAATGATACTAAAGATTGCCACCCAGCAAGCTGCCTGCCACTGCCCAAGGCAATGAGCACCAGCTTTCAAAGAATACACAAGAAAAATCATTTCAAAATGTGGTTGAAGCACTACCTACATTGTTATGCTCAGAGTTATCCTGAATACTGCAAAAACCTTAGCAATCCAGTGTCTTATTCAAAGAGATGTATTATACTGAACCCAAACCTGTGGTGAACCGTGTTATCATCAAATAATGGTACATGGGACCTTTACCAAAGATACTGACACTTTGTAGAGACAGGTAGACAGACAGACGGATTTTGGCCCAAGAAGAGCAAACTTGTCTTGTTAGTGGCAAGAGAGCAGTTCTTTATTTTTACCCCATTTAGAGTCAGACTCTGACAGTCTTATGCATCTTTTGTAGTGCCTTAATCCTTTAGTATCTCAACCAAAATCCAGGAGAAAAGGAGCACAATGAAGGCAGGTAAACAGAGCAGAACCTGGCCCTTGGTCAATAAGGGATTTGTGGAGCTGCCTTTTAAAAATGTCCTGTGAATGACTGTTTGCTTGCCCTGAAACGGCAAACAACAACAGCCTCCTAATGCTGCCATAGCACTTGGTAAGTGTGATCCTACCCAGTGGGTTTCAGTTTGTCTCAAATATACTGTCCCGAGTGAAACTGGAATTTCAAGGATGCAAAGTTAAAAGATGCTGGCAAATGAATCCCTCCTACAAAGACTGAAATGCTGGATTACAAATGAGCGATCCCTTTAGTTAGCCTGCTAAATTGGTGTGCAGGCCTGGAAAAAGAGAACAATGAGCACCTCCTGACACCAGGCTGTTTGTCTGGTGAGTATCCCTCAGTGCAAATGTTGGTACTGTGTGAGTATTTTTTGTGTTTCTATAAAGTCCTAATGAGCTCCTTGGGTGAGAGTGAAACCCTTTGCTTTTTCACACTGTGCTCAAGACCCTTAAACTTCATGGGGTCAGGCCTAAAGAAAGGGTAATGGACCATGAGGTCCAGCTTAATAGACCCGATATTAACACAGCAGCAAGAATGTCACCAAATGCAAAGTTTAGGGCAGGCCATGAATGAAGTATTTGTTACACTTAAATAATATACAAAGATTATAACAGAGTAGTAGCACTATATCAATGTCATCATGCGAGACTTTGAAAATCCCCCATGTATGAAATAACTTTGCAATGCATCCTTGTATTGTAATCACCATAATTTGCCTACATGCCCTAAATGATAAATTATATTAATGTGTGTTAAACATCATATCTAGCCAATAATATTCATCAGGATTTCTTGTTAATCTTGGGCTTTGAAAAACCTACGTGTAGAAACGTCTCTAATCTATCAGATCAAGTAAGAGAATATTTGCATACGAGAAGCAAACAGCTCATGCGTTCACTGGCTGAGATTCCAGTACTGGCAGATCAGTTATGTACAATTTTATTGGAAAGTGAGTGAGATTTCTCACTTCTAGTAGCTCTGAAATGCTTATTTGTGCAAATGAGGTTTAATCTGATTAATGAAGCTAATTGATAACTCATGCTAAATTATGTGGGGCCTGAACTTTCTTGACTCTAGCATTCATTTTAATATGAAACAATTAAATAACATGCTCTAATGAAAGCTCTAATGAAAGCGAAAGGATAAATACAGGTGTTTAGGAACACCAGGGATCAGCAGTTCAGAGATTTATTTAATATTTATTCAACTTCTTTTCATAGTCATGCATTTGTAAGCCCAGAACTGCTTATCACTATATTTGAATAGCTCTATATTAAAATTTATTTGTAGATAAGGATGTTTTATTATTGTCTCCGCTTTGTCTTGTTAGAAGAAGTAAAATGCAGATATAAACAGTGATTTGGTGAGCTTTCTGAAAGTGGCAAAAAGGCATTTCTGGGAAAAAAAAATGTTTTTCATTGGTCAGTAATATTTAATTTGACAAAAAATAATAATAATAATAATTTGACTGCAGAGCAGATGCAAATTCCCAAAGTGTCAGCATGATGCTTGTCAGCATGTACTCCTACTGCTTGCAGGTGATGGGAAGGAAGTGTGGCCCCAAGCTGCCCAAGGACTCCGGAGGGACAATTTGGTCTCTTCTGCTGATGAGCAAGTGAAAATAATTGAGCAGCATTGTCTGTGTTTCTGCTGCATGGCAATTTCAAACAAGTTGTCTAAAACACAGATTTTTTTTCTTTCTGAGGATAATTAAAGGTTGACAGAGAACAGGTCCTCTTCTGGGGGCATTTTTCTTCTCACTGGGATTTCATGTAGAAATACACACACACACAGCTGAGCTGAGGTGACCAGGGTGGTGGTGAGGTGGTGCTGAGCTGGGCTGGCTCAATGTCCCGAGGTGGCAGCAGAAATCGCACAAAAAAAGTGGCTATTTCCCAGGGGGACTGAGGTGGAAACTTTTCTGTCTAGCACAAAAACTGGCATTGCACAGAGCCCACAGCAGCTGTTTCTAAGGACAAGTGGTGAAACTGTCCTCATTTCTGGGTCTCTCAGGCCTCAACAGCAAACTTGGCTGTGCCATGGAGGAGAAGGCCATGAAAAGCCAAGAGACAGATTGCTTCACAGACATCTCATGACTGCTAGAGGAAGAGGGTGAACCAAGGTAATTGCCAGAGCACCCAAAGAGGGTTAATGTTATTGACCTTACTATTTGCTGCCTCTGACAGAAGTACTCTGTGCTCATGCTCTATTTTTGAAAGTTAGTGATTCAATGTTTCATTTAATCGTTAATCATTAAAACATCATAAAACATAATAGTATTTTAAATATCAACCATTAATCTTAAATTATTTTTTAAAATCTGGTCTTTTGTGTTTTAAATCTTTGAGCTCAGTGTTCATGAATAGAGGAGAAAAGTTCATTGAACTCAGGTATTCTAATTTAATTTTCCAGACTTTGGTGCTGCTGCACTTTCCAATACCAACACCACTGGTGAATTGCCTCAAAAACACTTCCACAAAAGCTATAGCTAAGAAGCAGAGGCTCTGCTAGAGTGCTATGCTGTACAGAAATGCAGTTCTAGTGCAGGAATAAAACTTGCATGTCTGCATGACTTAGGAGCTTAAATTTTATCATTACTGAGTGAAATAAAAGTAACATTTTCAGAACAGATTCCCTGACTTAGGAGTCTGTTCTATTTTTTAATTTTAATTAACTGACTCAAGCAATTAAAAAGTCAACCTCCTTCATCTGTCAACAAGGGCAGCGCTCAGAGAGCCAGAATAGTAGGCACGTTTTTCCCACTGCAATGTGAACAAAGTGCCCAGCAACCATCAGATCACAAGAACAGTGACTTTCAGGTTTATCATCTGAGGTTACTCCCTATCATCCACAGTTGGTGAACATATGTTGCAGCCATGAAAGAAAGCAACAACTCTGCAGGATTTGAATCTTCTTATTGAAAATTATGAAGCCAGCAATTCAAAATTAATTAAAATCTGAAGGAAACTATTTTAACTTTAGGAAAATGAGCTACAATGAAACAATCCAACCATGAATCAAGCTTAATGAAAATCAAAATAATTACCGTATACATAAAATGTTATGAAATCACAAATTACTTTGACCACTGGGTGAAATCGTCAGGGAAACATTGTGTGCATTGAATCATTAATTTATTTAACAAAAACTAAGAGGAATACTTGAAACCTGCTCTCTCAGTTCTTGAACAAGTAGTATACGAGATAATGCACAAAATGTGGATGCCCTATAAAAAGAGGTAAGTAAGGGATAGGCTTTTCTGTTTGTTTGTTTGTTTGTTTTGTTTGTTTGTTTGTTGTGTGTGTGGTTTTTTGTTTTTTTTTTTTCCCACTAGTTAAGCCTAGAGAGCTTCCTGCTCATCACTGAAGTTTTCTAGATCACTTTTCAGGTGTGATTTCAGATAACAGCTTTGAGATGCACTGATTGATTGGGAACACGTGCTCTCATTTTTGACGGTCTGGATCAGACTGCATGTCTCATGATGTCTAGTACAGATGGTGTAGTAGTTATGGGAAGAGATAACATCTTCAGGTTTTGTGGTCTTTGGAATATGATGGTTAGAGCTGTGATCAGCCAATTTCATCTCTGATTGATGTTTCATACCATGCAGTTTAATCACGAGGCTCCTCAGGCTAGCATGGTATGCAACTTCGTGCTGTTCATTTAAAAGACATTGAATAAAAGGCATGAATAAAATATATTGGTGCTTTCCAGAGAAAACCATGTGTCTGAGGTTCTCTAACTCAGTAAGAAAGTGCAATCCATACTCAGAGGCTCATACTCAACTGTATATCACTCTAGCATGCAGGACACTTGCGCTAAAAATACAGAAATCATGAACTTGAAAAGAGGTGGCTCTGGTGACTGTTTTGTCCATCTCCCAACATCTCTGTGAGGAATAAAAACTTGCCATAAGGAACAAGAACTGTGTGTGTGTGTGTGTGTGTGTAAAATATACAACATACTTAGGAAAAAAAAAAAAAAAAAAAAAAAAACTTGCAAAATACAGACATCTGAAGTTTATATTGTTAAGTTTCATTTCAGCCTATATCTTTCTACGTAGATATAAGGGCTTGGCATATTTGTCTATGCAAATTTTGAATAAGAACTAGTCATTTTGAAAATCTATTGTATTGTGCTGGGCTCTGAAGAGCAGGAGTATAAACACATACATAGTGTCTTGTGGAATGGAAGCAGAACATCCCATTTGTAGGCAAGCGATACACTTTTATAATGCTTTTTCTCTTTCAGGACCTGTATAACTTCTGAATTATATTTTAACATTTATACTGCTACTGTTATTAATAAAAGTCTCCTAGCCAGATGCTGTTCTATCTTCCTTTCCTGTAAATCCAAAAACCAAAGTTTACCTGGGGTTACACTGATACAAATGAATGAGAGAGATGCTCATTTGCAAACTGAGAAGTTGGAGTGTGCTTTAGAGAACATACATTACTGTGTATCTTAGATCTTGAAGTCTCTTGTCTATACATTGTGAATATTAATTCCAGGATGTATTATTTCATGTATCACTCATCTTTTAACTGAACTTTTTCTCACTCCTAGCAGTCAAAGAAGCACTGTAACTGCTCACGGGGCCAGAACAGATCTTATTCGAGGTGATATATCTCAGTCCTGGGGAGGTAGGGAACAGAAAAGGGATACAAAAGCCAGAAGCACACAGAATTCTAGCTTTGTTGGAAGCCTTCCTCGGGAATGATGTAGTGTCTAATGCAGGTCCTCATATTAATACACTTAGATTAATAACATATGCCATTTTACAATAGTCTGACAGCAAACACAGTACAATCCTCTACCTGAAAAGATGAGAGAAGCAAAATACAGCGATAACCCATTATCCTGTTACATTCTTTTGCAATGACAGAGCTCAGCAAATGCATTTCCAGTAATAGCCTTTGCACAAGGCGGTGCACTAATGCCAGCAGACAAGTCAGCTGGCAAACAACCATTTGGGGTTGCGGCCAGCCTCGTCACCCAACTGCCACTGCAATCCTGGTCTGCATCTGCTGGTTGGAGAAGAGTGGGCCCTGTGAGGCTGACTCAGCTCACTTGAAACACAACTCAAAATAGTCAGAGACACAAGTGTGACCCCTAAAGGCTTGCATCTGCTGAAGGTTACAGTGTAATTGATGAAGTCACCAATGTCATTCCTTTCTTCTAATAGCTGGATTTGTTACAGGAAGAGTGTGTTTTCTCCAAAATGGTACATTTTTCAGTACAACAGTGTTAGCGAGAGCTCTGCCTACAAAAGTTGCCAAGAGTAGAGGCAACCAAGAGTCACTTGTTTAGACAGAATTAAAGCAAATTCAATGAGAAAGTGAAGAATAAATATTCCAGCCACAGACCTGTGCAAATTGTCAAAACTTTACATTAGAATGATAAGCACAATGTATCTTCTATTTCTACCATAAAGGTGTAAAATATATAACAATCAATATTTTCCATCTAATTAAGTGGAGTATGATCTACGCTCTAAGCAAAACCATGTCAGTGTATAACCTGTTTTGTACCATGCTGGAGGGGAGCCTTGCTTGGATTCTGAGAGATAACATCAGGACGTGTGAGCACCACTAACTTCCTTCTTTTATATAGCCCTTGAGACATAATTTCCCTTGTAGTTAAAACCAAACATCTAAGATACTCCTGCATAATGCTTGCACGCCGTCTGAATTCCTTTTATTTACAAATGGATTTGCAGTCTAGTGAGTCAGATTCAGTACCAGACTGTCACAGTGAAAACAGATCTTTGTGTGGCTGAGAGCAGACGAGAAAGGCTATGAAATATAAAAGCAAACACTTTGAATGCAGTTACTTTACTTCAGCACCCAGGGCTTTGGGAGATTATTCCTAAAGCACCATATTTGCCCACATGGGCCCCATTTCTTCTTTTAATTAAGGTAACTTCTTCTACTTAGGTTTTTGGCAAAGGCAATAGAAAGAATGCTATCCAGGACACTGGATTCATGGTCAAAACTCAGTTTTTGCATTTGAAAGCAAACAAATAAGCAAAACCCCAAAATGTTTTTGCATAGTCCTACATCCTTTGCTGTTGCTAACAAAAAGTTCCAGCAAAAGTTCATCTCATGACATTAATGTAGTGACCTTCCATGCTCAAGGTTCCCTCTGGCTCTGCAAAATCCACTTACCCTGACACATGGCTGGTGGAGGCAGACACTTTTCTGTCTGCACCTGAGGTTTCTTGCTGAGGAGAGCAGCTGGGGAAAAAAAAAAATATATATATATATATATATGTGTGTGTGTGTGTGTGTGTATGTATATATATGTATGTATGTGTATATATTATATTTATATAAATATATTTTTTATATTTATATATTTACTATATATATATAATAAAAAGTAATACCATTTCCTCTTTGATGGGGAGAATTTGGTGAGCTGAGGTAGGAAAGAGGATAAATCTCAAGAAAAGAAGTTTGAAGTTATCCTAAATGCTCAGGATTGCACTCTTTACTTTCTCTTTGTTAAATATTTCCTATTTTTTAATTTCAATATGGCATGTGATCTGCAGAAGGAATTAATGGACTCTCATGATACGTCATGCCATGTAGTATGGTACACAGCAAATGGACAGCCTCTCCTTGTTGCAAATCCTCTTCCAGTACAGAGATGTCGAGGACTCCCTGTGACCAACACCTCCTATTTCAGGGAACAGTTTTCAAGAAATCTGTTTCTAAGATACTGCTGAGTTGAATATCACTATTGCTTGATGTTGTACCCCACTAGCTGGCTTGGCAAACCTAAATTTTCTGTACTGCAAGCTCATTTATGCAATTTGAAAGCTTTTCTTTCCTTTGAAAAATGAGGTACTGGGCACTGGAATAATTGATTGGGAGCCAAAATCTGACCAGCACTTGTGTGCTTTCTTGTCTGTTTGTCCTTTACAGGGGAAAAATATCAGAGCATTGTTCAGTATAAGTTATGAGTTAAATCCTGTTTAATAAAGAAACTTTACATAAAGGGGAAATATATCGGTATATTCAAATACAGAGTGCGTACATGAGGTTATAAATCATACTAAATGCTTCCCTCCTTCCACCGCGTGTGGTCAAATTTCCATCAAAATGCCAACAAATTTCTGCTGCTTTTTAATTGCCAAAAGCCCCCCAGGGTTTTAAAACAGTGATTCCGTGCGTATTTTTACTTTCCTGGAGAATCATCACCTCACCTGCTGTGTTCACTAGCATTTCCAAACCCCAGCCAGTCAGTATAGCAACCTCTATTTTTTTTTATTGTTTTATTTTTCTATTTTTTTGCAGGTCTGTGCGGGTTGCTGGGGCAGGTGAGTGCAGCTGTGCAGAGCCGGCGGTGCTCTGTAGCTGAGGCCATGCTGCCACCAGCAGGCTGAGCGCTTCTCTCCGTGCTTCTCTGCAGCGGCCCGAGCCCTGCTGCCAAGGGGGCTGCAGCCAGCCCCCACGTCTCCGGCGAGGTTGGTGGGTATATAAATAGCAGTGAGAGCGAGCTAATGAGCTACCCCAGGGCTGCCTATAAATTATGGCGAAAAGTGACTTTAGTTAAGTGGCTATTAGTGCCTACACAGGGCACGCATGAGTGAGTGCGTGTTTAATTGAACTAGCATGACAGCTACGTATTGCTAAATACAGCGGGGAAAATCATGCTGTACAAGCCGTGGCTCTTTCAAAAGAGACTTGGGAAACCCAGAAGTGCCCAGATGAAATAACTACGTGCTCTTTTCTTGCAATGTGATTATGACAATTTGATATTATTAATCTCATTAGTAAAATAGACTCTATTTGTATTAGGATGGGCTTTGCAGTTACCTTCAGTAGCAATTTAAGTTTATTTCTAAATTACAGATACGTGTGTACATACTGAGCAGGTGTAAGTTTCCTAACACAACTGGAATCACAGGAGCTACTTCAATATAAAGCAGTTGAAGATATTTCCCTAAGAAAACAGGAAATATTTCCCTGTAGAAAAAAATCCTGGTACTACAGAAACATGCTACCCTCATGATAATGTCTCTGATAATTTATTTAATGTTCTTTATTACATGCACACATATGAAAAGCCTTATCCAAAGCTAATGAAAAAGTGTGGTTAGGGTCTGTCTGTCTGTTTGTTTGTTTGTTTTTAGAGAATCTAAATATTCAGTGCTGGACTATTTAGCCACTTTCTCCATAAAGATCAATTCTTACAGATAGGCTCCTCAGATAAAACATAATCTTCTTTACCGATCTGAGAGTCTGGATTCTTTCCATTGCAGTTCCTTGGTCTGTCAATGACTTGTCCTTTGATCTTGAGAATGTTTCTCAGCCTGTCAGTGCCTTCTAATCCTTAGATCAAGATCAATTAAATAATCATCAGGAATTATTAATCTCCGTGGAATTGGAAAAGAGTTCTGAAGCATAATGGTCTTTCCCTCCAGCTGAAATGCATAATGGCATCCTTTCCCCTGAGAGTAAAATAACATCTGCTTAGACTTCTAAATAACAGCTTGCTTCAGACAATAGTGAGTGACATTACAGGGGTGAATCAGCTTACACATACCAAGTGCTATTTTCACATACACCATTTTTTATACCACTGTAACACCTACCATTTTATAGATCTTAATGAATACTCATTAATAAATTACCTATGTTTCCATGATAAGCCATCCTAGGTATGACTGGGGAAAAGAGTCCTTTATAGCTCTGATTAGCGATATGAATCATTCAGACCCCTTAGAACACCCAAATGTCCATAATATCGAGCAGGCAATTGTCTCCTTGAGTGAACACCAAGACCATCTTTGAAGGGGGCTGATGTGGCAGCAGGAAATTGAGAAAATTGCATATTGTTCATATGTGCTGGCTGTCACAATTGAAGGGTCCGGAGCTCCCCAAAGCAGCCAAAAGACACTGTTTGTCTGTGTGCATAGCTCTGCCTTCCTGCAGCCTTCCCAAAAGATCCCAGCAGTTTGGCTTGCATGATGGTGACCTCTCCTGAGTCAGGAAAATGCAATTTCTGAATGCCCAGATATTCAAAGCCTGTAACATCTGTATGGCCATAAGTATTCCAAAATGTAAATAAGAACAGCCGCGTTTCAAGGGGCACTCTGTTTTCTTTACAGCTATCACCCATCTTCTAGTTTCATTAGGAGCTAATGGAAAGATGTGGGTTTTTTCTTTTGTAAAGATGGTATTTATTCTGAGATTGTTTCCTTTACTACTATTTTTCTATTCACAAGAAACAGCAGCTCTAATTTGAATTTCTGAGTGCATTGTACCACTGGCCATAACTAAAGCAACAAGAACCATCTGGTAATTCATTCTTGATGAAAGTATATGTTTAGGAATTTATCATTTTGCTTTGTTTTCTATCTGTACCTGTTGGTCTTGGCACCTTCCTCCCATATTCTGTACTCCAAAAATTACAAATGCATTTTAAATACTAAATCTATCCTGAATTTCCAGGCATGAATGTAACTACAGAATGTTTCAAAGAGCTCTAGGAAATGGAAATTCACTAAAGAACTAACTAGTCCCACAAGGATCAGGCTAACGAATGCACAAACAAGCTTCACAGGAGCTGGTAGTCTGTGCTTCCAGGCGTAAGCTTCCTACCTTCTTTCACTTTAATATACAATTTTCCCCTGGTGACTCATTTTGTCTGCACAAGCCCCTGAGGGCCTTCTGCTGCAACTACCATTGCCTTTCTTTTACATCATGGTGTGTGGAGTCTCTTTAAACTTTGACTAGTTCAGTCAAAAGGGTGCTCCACAGATACTGGCCCTTTGACCTCACAGGAAAGGAAGATTTTTCTCATCTGGCGAAGCCATGAGGATGCTTTGCAGATTATTCAGGAAGAGGCTTTCTTCAGGGAAGCCCAAGATGCTGTTCAGGAAAGAATTCTATCAGTCTAAGAAAGAGAGTCTAATACTCAGACTGAGTTAGACCTACTGGTCTTCCACTGTGCTTCCATGTCCCAACACAGCTCCTTCTAGGACCAGAGAAAAAAAAAGAAAAAAAAAAAAAAAAAAAAAAGGAAAAAAAAAAAAAAGAAGACAAAGCTAGTCTGGAAACAGCATTGCTCTTCCCAGTTAGGGTTTAAGAGGTTTAAGAGAGGTTCCTCCAGGCTCACTCAGTTGAAGCACTCTGCTCCTGCTGGCTAAGCACCTTCTGTTCTGTGGAGAAATGCTGCCACTGCTCACTTGACATATCCTAACTCAGTGCAAAAGAAGGGAAGGAGAGGTTAAGTCATACCTCTAGCTGAGGTATGAAACAGGCATAGGTTATAATGACATTTATCTGCTGTTCTTGTTACTCTCCTATTCATACAATGTGCTTCATGCTACAGTATGTTCGCAATTATTTAAATGATTACAATTTGAGTTCCCCTCTGCCTGACAGGACCCTGACTGCCTCAGCCTACCTCCCACATCAAACCCACTTGAGTTGCGGTAAACTGCAGAAGTGGCTTGTCCTTTTTGGGTACAAACTGCTATTCAGTGTTTGGGGTCTTAAAGGAAGTTTCCTTCAAGAAAAATTGATGTTGAAGTCATTTTTTTTCCCTGACTTCTGTTCTATTAATACACAAAGACTAAAAAAGAAGTCATGAAATAAAGGCAAGCACATTCTTCTCAATTTCAAAATTCTTTCACCAGAGATCTCACAGAAAGATATCTTTAGCTACAGACTTTTTCATAAGGCCATGTGTCTTGTACTTGGTCTGGTTATCCCATTGTTTTTCTGATGCTTCTGCTAGCTGCCGTATGAGGTTTGCATGGCAAGGTTTTGGTACTAGGGGGTCTGCATAGGTGGCCTCTGTGAGCAGAGCCCATCAGCTGCCCCATGGCAGATCAAAGCCAGCTCCAGACGGCTCCAAAAGGGACCCATTGCTGGCCAGAGCCGAGTCAGTGAGCAATGCTGGTTGGGCCAGCATTGGGAGAGAAGATTTAAGAAAAGGAAAAAAATGCTGTACAAGAGCAGGAGATAGGAGCAGGCAAATGTGAGAGAACCAGCCCTGCAGCCCCCCAGGTCAGTGTGGCAGGAGGGCAGGAGGTGCTCCAGGCAGGCAGCAGCAGTTCCCCTGCGGCCTGTGGAGAGGCCCCTGGTGGAGCAGGCTGTCCCCCTGAAGCCCATGGGTCCCACACGGAGCAGATCTCCATGCTGCAGCCCCCCCATGGGTGGAGGAGCCCCCGGTGGAGCAGGTGGCTGTGGCCTGGAGGAGGCTGCGGCCCATGGAGAGCCCCCGCAGGAGCAGGCCCCGGGCCGGAGCTGCAGCCCGTGGAGAGGAGCCCACGCAGGAGCAGGGGGACTGGGGGGAGCTGCCGCCCACCCGTGGGGGACCCATGCTGGAGCAGTTTGCTCCTGGGGAATGGACCCTGTGGTACAGAGCCATGTGGGAGCAGTTCTTGAAGAGCTGCTGCCTGTGGGAGCAGCTTATTTAGCTGCAGCTTATTTATAAGCCCCCTTATTTTCTTCCCCTATTCCTTTCAGGAGGGGGAGTGAGAGAGTGGTTGTGGTTGTGGTGGAGCTCAGCTGCCCAGCAGGGTGGAACCACCACATTTGCAATAGTTTTGCTGCTTTTCTTCCTGCCTAGTTCCACCAAACTGCCCAGACCTCTGCATTTGTAATCATCCCAAAGAAAACCTTCTCTTTTATCTGCGATCCTTGCAGTGGTGTATATTGCTTTGTTCTTGGCAATAGCCGATTTTGTTTCAGCTATCTAATACCATGGAGGAGCTTTCCTGTTTCTTACATTTTGTCTCAAATGAAAAACAGCTGTTATAACTACAGCTGCAAGGATATTTTGTCCAAGCTCTAGGCTAATGCAACCTAACCCTCGCTGAACCCATCTTTCAAAATGAAATTTTGACTTAGAGATTTGATCTTTACAAAGGTCTAAGGTTCCTAGAGAAAACTTCTTGTACGAACTTACTGTCAAAGTTGAAAGTTCTATAGAGTCAGAAATGTTCTTATTCTACAAAAGGAAATATAAAACCTGACCAAAATACAGCATCATGTTACTGAAAGGCAGAAGTTACAACCTGCCTGGGAATTCAGGGCTTGTAGCTGGAGGTGGCTCAGCACCTCAGTTGGTTCACTTTGTCACCACAGGAGGCTCTTGTCTTACACTAGGCTCCTTCCACCACTGACCTACCCATCAGCACATCAGTCTCAGCTCACAACCTGATGTGCCTGGATGTGATTTTAAAGAGTGGTTCTGTCTAATGTGCCTTAGTGTGGCAGCACACTCAGATGTCACAGAGCATATCACAGAGCACCACTGCTCCTTCATCCCTAGAAGGCCACATCAGGAGGATCATCCCCAGAAACATCCCCAAAGGGCCCTTTGTGGGACTGGGAGAAGTGTATGTCAAAGGCCACAAGCACCAAAAATGTGTGAAGGGCCCTAAGCAGAGGGGCATGTTTGGAGGGGGGATGGCACCTCACTGCACCTGGAAGAGTAAGATGCTGGAGACTGTCTTGGCCTGGATCTGGGATACTCGGCCGGTGGGCAGAGGTAGATCTGTTCCCAAGTGAAATGAAGCTGCTACAACACAAATGGTACTAAACAAACAGATTTACTTAAATCTTCCCCCAGTTAATGAAACTAAGCCAAGCCCAAACAAACCAAATCAAAATCAGTTTTTTGTGTGCTGAGGTGAACTGAAGAAGGTGTGGAGGTTCAGATGAAGATTCTTGCTGCAAACTGAAAGGGCAGATCACTGCCAAGACAGCCCTCTGTCCTCATGCCTGGCTAAAATGCTGTGCTTTTCTTCTCCAGTGCTCAACCTTGTGTTAAGAACTATTACCAACCATTGCCAGCTTTGAATACATATGAATCTGCTAAATCACAGCATAAATGTGCACTGGCAAGTGCAAAGGAAGTTAACAGCGCTGAATCCACAGATAGCTGCAATACGTATGCATTGATGAATAAGGCTCCTCAAGAACCACCAGTCACATTTGGAAGCACAAAACTCATCATGCAGATGCAACTGAATCCAGTGTGGAGCGAGACATCAATTTTCAGTGGCTGAGAATAAAAGTGGCTACAACATATTCTGTGGCATTTCAGTGGCTGAGGTCTATCACTCATGGAAACAATTAGGGAAATTATTTCATAGAAGTTTCCCACTCTGTTGTAAATGTTGCAAATGCTGTATGCATAACCTAAACCAGTTTGTATAACACACACAAAAAGACTGGTGTTGAAAAAAAAAAAAAAAAAAAAAAAAAAAAAAAAAAAAAAAACCTTGGGATTTGTAAGATTAGGGATCTACAAATTGGAAAAGTCCTTTGCAACCTACAATATGACCCAAACTGCAGTTACATTACAAAATGATATTTTCTCCAAGGGACCTTTGCTTCATTCACTCAACAGAATGGGTGACCCATTCAGAGAATAAACTGCTCAGTACTTTGCTGTAGCCAAACAGTCATGCATGTACATTTTGGTGTTCGGGACTGTTTTTTTCCTATGGGCTCAGCTCTGACACTCCTTCTCTGAAGTGACTCTGCCAGGATCACTTATTGATATGGCTTCCCATTACAGAGCTGTGATGTTATCCTGTAGCTAGATGAGGCTCAAATCCTGAGCACTAGTTATTATGTGGATCGGATAAGATTTATGGGGGAAAAGTAACATGTGATGCTGTTTTATGAGGTGTAAACTAAAGTACATTCTCACTGGGTAAACCCACTAAAGAAGTGCAGCCAGCCAGCATTTTGGAATCTCCTAAATTCTTCTTAATTAATATCACAGTCATTTAATTTTGTTTAATTATTTTCAGTCATTTTACAAAGAGTGACAAATTGTTTAACATGCCACGTTCCCACAGCCAAGCCAAGTTTCTCCTGGTTAAATAACTGCACCAGAAAATAATGGAGTATTAAAAAGAAATTTGCCAGAAATTTACTTTAACAGAATTAATATTAGTCTTGTCCAGTTAAGGGGAAAGGAGGTTAAAAGAAACAGATGTTTGCAGTTCAGGGATGGATAATTAGAAGGAAGGTAATCTCCCAGCAAAGAAGTTAGTCAGCCAGGCCCCATATCAGTCTCTGCTGGAACAGTGAAAGAACAGTGCAAGTACAGAACAATTGGAGTATATCACTCAAAAAAAAAAAAAAAAATCACTAAAAGTAATACAAACTCTTGAGGCACAACCAATCCTCATGGCACCACATTCATACTATGATAAAGGCGATGCTGCAGCATTTCCACAGAATTTACTGTATCAGTTTAGGAAATTCATAATTCATGCAATACTAAAGTGTGTTGGTAAAATTGAAAAAAAAAAAAAAAAAAAAAAAAAAAAAAGTAGGTCATAAAGGTGTAGATAGAGGTTTCTGAAGTGAAATTGCAAGTTAATGTAAGCAAAGTTGAATTTTCTTCTTGCTAGTTAACAATAAAAGGCTGTTGCTCTATCCAGGGCTCTGCAGGGTGTGCACAAAATTGATCAATGCAGAGGTGAGCACTTCACTTGAGCTACAGCTACTGAACACCATCATCTGCTTTTAGGAGAAAGAAAGTTGCTGATGGCAGTACAAACACAGTAAAAGCATCCCAGGTGTCCTGTAGGGATATCACATAATGGGGAACCAACTGATAGTTGAACAGCAGTTTCCACAGATGTGTTACTGTGAGAGTTAGCATGATTTAATGGGCTATCCGGTGTGGACGAAGCATGCCCCAAACAACCTGAATTCTATCACCTGAATGCGATGATCTATATAGTTTTTGAAAGGGCTGCAGCAATTGTACAATTTAGTTTCTGCATACTACAGTAAAAAGCGGAAGATAATATGCAGGGATATTTTGGGTTGCAAGGGCACATTGGCTTAGACAGTAATAGCAGTACATCAGGCATGCTACCATGTTTATATAGTTTCTGGACTGACTGACTGGCATCTAGTCAGCTCATAGCTTGGGCAAAATAAGCTTAAATCTGTTCACAGCCTTCTGTGCATTGGCAGTGATGCATCTCCACTCACATCCCAGTACTGAAACATCAAGTTTAACAGAAAATATTCCTGTAATATTTGACTTTGGATTTAGTGTTTAATAATTTTGCTTCAGAGTGGAAGGTTAAGACAAGTAAAAATGAAAAATCAGGAGTTGTAGTGATTTGGTGCATTAAATCCACTTCTGAGGATGGTCAATGTAAATGTAAATGAGGAGGAAGTTTTCTTACTCTGAGGCATTCATTTCCAATTGCAATGAGCATAGTTACTGTTCACCAAGCAACCTCAATGGCTTCAAATTGCAGATCTGGAAAACTGCTGAAAAGTGTGAAACAGGCTTTCTAGTACTCTGCAGGATCACAATATGGCCTTGATCATTTTATGATCGTTGGGCTAGATGATCTTGGAGGCCTCTTCCAACCTAGATGACTCTGTGATTCTGTGATCCACTGGTTCATCAGTATTATGGACAATATGGTTAGGCACTTTGTTTCTGCAAGGTGGTTATAGCACCTTTCAGAAGGAAACTAGCTTTGAGATGGAAGGGAAAAGGTCAGGCTACAGAAAAGTTTTATGGATTTGCTATATTTCTCCTGGCCTGAATACAATACCTGATGTGAGGGTGCTTTTGCTGCAGTGTGTGCGGTGACAAAGAGGAGGAACTTCAGGACTTCACACACCAGACTAAGAAACATTTCTATTTTTTTCTCAGAGGAAGTCACTAAGTTCCCCGTCTGGATGATTATTAGCCTTTGATCCCACAGTGCTTGAACCTGACTAGCTGATTTCAGGCACCTGGCAGCCAGGAAAAATGCTTGTGCTATTTCTTATACTTTTCCCACAATGATCCCTGAGATGTTTCTAAATACAGGATACCAGCACAGTCACGCCTTCAGTTTGACCAGCTACTGCTGTTTCTGTGGTCTGGTGTGCTTTTCTCCTCAAACATCAGGTGAATGCTTTCTTGTCCATGCAATTTTACTCACCTGAGTTTGGGGGAGAACAAGATTCCATGTTATTCTTGTTTAGCTCACTCCTGAGTTTCTTTAGTGTGTCAAAGGCAAGACATTTGTAAGCTGTTATTTCACAATTGTGGGCATACTCATGTAAAGCCATATCCTGCCCTTGTTTACACTTTGGAGCTCCACCAATTTCACCAGGGATTTCATAGAGGAAATAAGGTCAGGATTCAGCTCTTTGAGTCAAATCCTACTGAACTTACTCAGGTAAAAAGCTTGTGGATTTCCTCCTACTGATACACAATGCAATGGGAGGAAACATATGCTCGTCTAAGTGACCATGGTAACTGGTACTTGGGTTTCCTAGGTGATTTTCTGGCAAGTGGCCAAAGGAGGAAACTGTAACAAAATCAGATCCCAGGCACCAAAAAGCATTGACGTTCCTGGCTGTGCAGCAGCCTGTACGAGGTGCCTGAAGTGACAAGCTGTAGAAAGAAATACACCAAACTCCTTGCTTTAAAATCGTAGTAGGTGTCAAGCACAAGGAAAAAGGAAGGTTAAGTAAGTCTATGGTCCCAGCTTCCTTGAGAAACTAGTAAGCCTGATGTGTTTCCTCTCCTACATCTGTCTGGTAAATAATATGAACATGAGACAGCACTGTGCCTTTGCTGCTAAGGCTGAAGGTGTCCTGGGCTGCATGAGGTCCATGGGCTGCTCTCTCCAGCAGGTCAGGGTAGATGATCCTTCCCCACTGCTGGTGAAGCTGCACCTCCAGTTCTGGGGCCTCCAGTCTGAGAATGACGTGGACATACTGGAGAGACACCAGTGAAAGGGCACCAAGGTGATGAAGGGAGTGGAGCACCTCTCCTGTGAGGAGACTTTGGGAGAGCTGGGGCTGCTCAGCCTGGCACAGGCTGCCCAGAGAGGCTGTAGAGTCTCCTCCTTGGAGATCTTGAAAAACCTCCTGGATGTGGTCCTGGGCAGCCTGTGCTGGGTGTTCCTGCTTGGGCAGGGGCTGGGACAGATGGGCCTTATCCAGTCTTATCCAACTAAATTCTTAAGGTTCACATAAGCTACTTTTTTATAGCAAATAAGAGACCAAAATGACACAGGGAAAGAAAAAAAGAAGCTGCTTAAAACTGACTCACACCTTGAAGTTAGGAAAGTCTCTCACTGTGTGTGTATATATATATAAATATATATTTGAAATGCTTTATAGTTAGTAAATAAGAATGTTTATCTATCTTACATTTTGATACATGAAAAAGTATCAATTTCTCTTTCAAGTGCAATACAGAGACTTTGCAGAGCATATCAGTATTCCCTCCTGGGGATCCAAACCAGCATGAAAAAGTCTCCCTCCTTCCACCTCTTTAAGGAGGATCAGGAGTCTCCTTATCTGCCTATCAAAATTCCTTCAGGAATAAAGATGAAATGCAGTGAAGTGCAACATGTCACAAGAGAGTGGAGAAGGAGGAAGGACTGGTGACAAGACCATTTCTTTTCACAGAACAGAGGAAGGAGAGTTCATATACTTGTACAGACACATGCTCCTCCAGCTCTTGTGCAAACATTAAAGCCCAGCTGTCACAGCAAGCTTTCACATCATGAATTGTGGAGTCTACTGATGTACACAACTACGGCAGAACAATCCAGCAACAGGGATGTTGCTGCAGATTAGATTAGAGACCATTGCAAATAAATGAAGACCAGCCTCAGCAGGAGAACTACCCATACTGATACAAAAAAAAAAAAAAAAAAAAAAAAAAAAATCAGATCTGGAAAATAGCAGAAAGAAATTATTTGTCTTCTGCTGGAAAAGAGCCAAAGGAGTTTGAAGCATCTCTCTACAAAAGACCACCTGCTGCACCTGTTGTGAGGAACAGCTGAGTATCAAAACCACAAACATGAATCAAACAGTAG
Source organism: Aythya marila (assembly GCF_965140915.1). NCBI lineage: Eukaryota > Metazoa > Chordata > Aves > Anseriformes > Anatidae > Aythya > Aythya marila. The sequence continues at coordinate 175,049,360 of NC_139042.1, read as the reverse complement.
CTAAGTGTTTACTTGTGTGTTTATATACGTGCTTTCAGCTGTAAGTGAAGAGTTACAAAGCTTGATTGCTAGTTTTTTCATTAAAGCCAGAAGGTCCTATTCTATCCCTGCAGGCTATAGATATTGACAAGTTATTTTAAGATCGTTTCACAGTCACAGCGTAGAACCAAAGTGTCTTTAAAAGTACCATGAAGTATTTCTGGAATTAACTCTTCACTTACCTAATTGCAGGGTTGATTTCAGAATTCTTCTTTCTTCCCCTCTCTTCAACTTGTAATGGAAAATCTGTACCTGCAAGTAGTAGGGGAGATGCACAATAGCAGTCACTGAAAACACTTTGCTTAACCAAAAAGCACAGAGCCTTTTTGAAAGCACATGTAGGGAGCACTTACTTGCTGCTTCCCTGGAAGTGCAGCAAAGATGAACAACAGCTGCAGTGTGGATGCACCAGCCACCGTGATAAGGGGAGATGGTGATGATGAGCAGAGGGGATGCAGCCTGTGTTAGTTAGTCTGGCTGTGTCATAACTCCTCCTGACCTTAACACCCATAAAATCTGGACAAAGGACAACATCTATTTGCAGTCTCACAAGCGTTGGGCATACATACCTTCTCCATCAGTCGAGCATGATGCCCAGATGCCTCAGCTCATTCTAAGCAGTGTGCCCATGTGAAGGGCAGCACCATGCAGAGGGACTCTCACTGGCTTTAAAAAGAGTTGTAATGTCCATAATATACAGTATATGAACTAATGAGCCAGAGCAGATCACTTTGCCCTCCACAACACCTACCTATAGGAATTTTTCTGGTGTAGTGAAGGCTTGCACTGGATAACTGAGAATGTGCTCTCTCTTGGGAAATGAGTAAGATTTGCTAGAGTCATTTCCTGTAAATTCAGGATATCCAGACAGATAGAGGACTAAAATGTTTTTGTAAGTGTAGTTAAAACATCATAAAGCTATTATGGTACGTTACAAACAAAATGACTGTATGCAATTGTTCATAATTCACCTGATGAAATAACCCTATTAACTCCCTGAATTTTACATATTCTAAACTATTTGAATTGAGGCATTTACGTTAGAGAAATAGAACTGCTTGAACGTTGAGTCTATTATTCTAAGATATACACTGGCCAAGTACAGACCTTCCCTAGGAATTAAAAGCTCTGTATTAAACATGTTAAAAATGTCAGGCTGAAAGTTTGCCATAAAATTGTCATGTGTATATCCTACACTATTGGCAGATAGTGAAAGAAGGTAAAACGAATACATAGGTAGGAGCCAGCAGATTTGGCAGCACTTATGAGACTTCTACATAAAGTAATTACACACGCCAGTGGTCTGAGATCAATTATTCATATCCTCCTTTACATATTGTAACTCACATTTTATTGGCAATTGTTATTACCAATTCACTTCAATAGAGGGCAAGAGAGACTGAAGTTGTCATCTCAGACTGGAGGTTGCATGCAAGAGCGAAAATTAAGTCTGGCAGGATTATGTACGATTGGAAACACGACCAAAATGAAAGAAAAATACTGCAGCTGTACAAGGTCTGAGTAATTTCAATTTCCCCTAATGCTTCATTGTTCTCCTTATCTGTGAATCATACTGAAATAAAGAAAAGTACTTGATGAAACAAAATGAACTCAAAACTCTTCAGTGCAGTGCTCTTTTTTTTTTTTTTTTTTTTTTTTTTTTTTTTTTTTTTTTTTTCTCTAGACTCAAACAGATTGCAAGCACTAACATAACAGGACCAGGAAACACACAAGTTTTGGGGAACTGAAAGTACATTCTCCTGCACCTTCTTTTACTGACTTCTAATACAGCAAATTTATGAAAAGCTTGGTGCACCTATTGGAATTTCTTGTGGTGAATGAACATTTTTTTAATTATTTCTGTATCTTTTCTCTCTGAATTTATTTCTGCATTAGAACAGAGCTTTGCAGGCTATCTAGTATTGTATTTCAAATACCCTCTTTTCTGTTACTGAGTTTCAAACTGTTTCTGTAATGTTTTAAAATTCACCCACTATCAGGTACGATATCTCAGCAGTTATTAAAAAGTGTAATGTCTTATGAAACAATAAACTTTGGTTTGGTCTCTGGGACAATTACTTCTTTCATTCTACCTAAGAATGCAAAATAGGAATATCCCCATGTTCTGCGATGAATCCCACAGTGATGGACCACTTGATCTTCATACCCTTAAAGAATACCTTATGCAATGATACTTGTCCACTGCTGTTCTTCCTAAATTTCATCTGCACTGATATGAGTTGCTATAGTAGCCTTAATACAGTATCTTACAATGATTGAGAGCTTTCCCACAAAACTCTTTCCACGTTTTTTTAAGTACACTTGACCTACCAGTCCTCCAAATCTGCTGACTGAATGCTTTTTTGCTGCTCACTCCTGGTCTTTATTCTGAAATGACTGTGGTTTAAGCTGTATGCATTTTGTCCCTCAGCAGTTCACAGGCATGGTGAAAGACATCTGAATTCAATATTACCTTGACAAATGAGAAGGAGTTGATCAAAGGAGGAAATATAACAAAAGTAAGGGCAACAAGTGCCCTCTCAGGAGCAAATCAAATACAGAAATACAAAATGGAAAATAGCCTGACAACAGAACTGCAGAAATTAATCTAAGATTTATGGCAGAGGGCAATATAAATATGAGTTGACAAGGTGATACTGCTACAAAAAAAAAAAAAAAAAGCAATTGTCACTCTGGGACATATTAGAAGGAGCATCACATTCCAAATGATACAAAAACTGTGTTCAGTTTTTTTTTGGATGAGTTCTTACCTGGAATTCTGCAATTGCTGCTGGGCAGTGTATTATCTGGGAAAGTGTCAGATGATGAAGAAAGATATACAGAGATACAGGCTTGTAATAGGAATATTAAGATAGTAGGGGAAAATATATATATATGTATATATATATATATATTATGAACATATTTATATATATATGTTCATAAAGAAGGACATAGTCCACAGCAGTAAAATTGATTGTATACAGGCTGTGGCCTGAAGGCAGATTTGGCTAAAGGTGGAAATAACCAGAACTCTCAAAACTCTGATACAAAAGAATCATGCCATACTAACCTTTAGCTCTTGGGAATTATGAGAGACCTGCCCAAAATCAGTTTGTCTTTGCGCAAGAGATGTGATGAATGCTTGACACCTGGCATCCCTCTATAGAATGGTTGAGACTGGACTTCTGGAGCCCACCTGCCTGAGGCCCTGCCCAAGCAGGGACACCCAGAGCAAGCTGCCCAGGACCATGTCCAGGTGGCTTTTGAAGGGCTCCAAGGTTGAAGACTCTCCAGCCACCTCCTCCTGTGTTGCACATAAGTGGCTGTGGACAGACGACCTGAACACATACATCTTGGCTCCTGTGAGTGTGTAGGAGTGGGAGTGTAAGTGAAGGAAATCATTGAGGAGAAGACTGTGAGTGTAAAGCTGATGTATTTAGAGATTTTGTAAAATAATATCACCTTTTCCTTTGATAGAGTCTCATATGAGATTTGTACACTAATTTCTTACCAAGAGGAAAGTACCTACAATGATATATGTTGAAAGGATGAAAGAATTGGGTTTTGTAATCTGGATGAGAACAGCTCCAGGTAAATTAAGGTGATAGTTTTCCATTTGGAATATGTTATTATTAAGAGGACAACAACCAGCTGTTCTCAATGGATGCTCAGAAAAAGGACAAGAAAAAAGAGCTTCAACTGCAGGAAAATGATTTTGTGTAAGTATTGCAAGGAGTAATACCCTGAAAAGAGCTCACTTTGAGGCATTATGGGATCCTCACATGACCAGCAAGTATTCGTCACTGACTGCTTGTATACATCCAAACCTGGCGCAGTGCCAGTGGCTGGACTAGCCCAGTGACTGACGGGATATTTTTGGTGCTTAGCACCAAACTTATTGTCACTGTGACTCAGAGGTCCCAGTGCCAGCCCAAATCTATGTCAGTTATAGGCCTGGTGCCTGTGCCAAAATGTTGTCACCACCGGACTAAACAATCTCTTGAAGTCCCTTCCTGAACTCTGTTTTGCTGGTTGCCACGAAACCCCTGCTCATGGAGGCGATTTTTCCACTGGCTCCATGGGCTCCTGCTCTGTTTCTCACTACCAGGAATGTTCAAACGTTTTTATTGTTTTCCTATTTCTTTTTCAATAAAATTAGAAACAGCCATGCTTGAACTGGGAAAAAAAAAAAAAAAAAAAAAAAAAAAAGGATTTTTTTACTCCAACCTTTTCACTTTAGCTAACTTTTGAAAAAAACTATTTATTTTTTTTTTAAACTAGAGATTACATAACTGCATCTCTCTGAGCAGAGCTTCTGCTATTATACATTTGACAAAGAGATGGCAGCAGGGTGGTGCTGTTGCATTTTTCTCTTCATTTGCTTTTTTTTTTTTTAATCTCTATTTTTCAGGAGTATCAAAACTAAGCTTCATTGGTACTTTGCCAAAAGTATACATGGAAATATTTGCATCAGTTATAAAAATTGGGAAAAAAATAGCTATGCTTTTTCATAAAGCTTTATGGGATTTTTAGACACAGTACTCCCTTTGTCTTGTCAAATAACTGCAATACTCTGCCTTAAAGTCATCTCTGAAACACAGAGTTCGGGTTTTGAGAGCTGAATGAAACGTGCAAAACCTTTATGTCCTCTAAATGCTGGGGGATACTTTGCAGTGAGAGCAGGACTGAGAGGGTAGATGCTCTACTTGTGTTTTTAGTAGGATCCAGTTAAAAAAAACTTTTTGTGTGCAGGTTGTTTTTGGAATGCTCCTCTTCCCTGCACATATTTTTAAAAAGGCTGCACTTTGCAACCTTTTAATTGCATTGACAAGTGGTTGTGACAATGAGTGAAGCACATGTTGAAGATTTTCAGAAGCAGACTGGCTGTGCCATGCCATATTTCAAACCTGGGACACAAGAAAACTTGTGTCTTACTATGTGGCATCACCCACTCCTGGTATTGCCCTCCTGCCCCGGTCCATGTCCAAGATGCTTTTTTTATCTGTCCAACAGTGAGAAAAACAGGCAGGGCCAGGTGGTGCTGACAGCGCAGGTTTGCTGATACTGGTGCTTGCATCAAGGAGCTTGAGAGAGGTACTCACAGTTCTGCAGACTACACAGATGTCCTTACAGACAACTTCTCTTTTCCAGGGATCTGTGTGGTAGGGTCTTTACTAAGCAGAGCTGCTCCAAAACTTAAGTTAAATTTCTCAATCATTTTTGTCAGGAAGTTCTTACACTTAATTAATTGCAATGCCAGGCCCTGCTGTGACTCTGACCCACAGCCGCTTGTCAACAGTTGATGACAAGTGACAAGCTTACCTGACAAATGGCTTTGGTCCACCTCCTTGTTTAAACACTTTAAACATCCTGGGTACTGTGGGTTGTTTTGTTTGTGTTGTTTGTTTGTGTTTTTTTTTGGTGTCAGCAGTAGAGATTGCAAACAGATTGCTTATAGGTTACTTAATGCAGACTAAGAAGATTATCTTGCTTGTTTCTTCTTTTCTGAGCCAGACTTCCCTGTTCCTTCAATCCATTTTCCCAGTCTTTTTCAGCTAACATTTGCTCATTCACTTTTATTGTTTCCATTTCTTCCTACTGCTCAGGCTCAGTCCAGCTCCTCTCTGGGCACTCCTCCAGACGCCTTCCAGTTTCAGCAAACCTCTGCTCTCCCCCGGAACCAGGACATGTGAGGAGGCTTGCACATTGCTGAGCACTTCAAATCCTTTCTTTGTGAGCACTTCTGCCCCTGCAGCATTTCTGCAAAGTGACAGTTCTTCACCCCCTGTGTTGCAAAATTCTCCTATTTCCTACTTGTAGACTGAGATGGGGATGAGGACAATGGTTCACCTGCAAAACAGCCAAGTGAGATGAATACATCTGTAAAGCTCGAAAGATTGTCTTTTTGTCTAATTTGGTCCTCGAGCCTTCCTACTCCAACTTCTGCAACTTTTTCCAAACAACCCTGCCAACATGTGGATTTATTTATTTATTTGTTCCATGCTTCAGGTTTTATGAAGAATCGAGCAACGCTGAGCTCTTCAATGACCGAGTGCATGCTCTGACATCCTTTAAGACCCAGGGGGTTAAAGTCCTGAGACAATCTTCAAAGAGTAAACATAGGGGTGGAAGCAGAGGCATTTGGGGCAAATCTTTGCTCTGGGTCCTGTTAGGAAAAAATAATGACAATAATAATATAAAACTGTTTCCTAATTAGTTTTAAGATGACATTTGACCCACTTATGACATCTCCAATTGTCTGATATGGCCAAATGCAAAAAAAAAAAGGAGGAGGGGGTCAAAAATCACATCGACTACCACGATGCTCTTCCCACGTTCCCCTTTCACTGGCTCGGGATGCTGCTGACGAGGTAGGAGAGGTTTCCAGCTCCCTCCGCCTCCACCCCCTGAGGGTCGCCCCCTGTTCTGTAAAGGACGCTCGGGGAGGGGGCTGAGGGGACCGAGGGGGAGCAGCCCCGGGACGCCGCCGGCCCCGGGGCGGCTGCCAGGAAGGTGCCGGGGCCGCCCCCTGTCCCCCCCCCCCCCCCGGCCCCTCCCCGCCCCGCAGCCCGGGGCCGCCGCCGCCGGTCGGGCTCCGCCTGGGCTCCGCGCTCGGCGCCCGGGGCACGGGGCACGGGCAGGGGCCGGGGGAGCTCGGGGCCGGGGGGAGAGGGCACCAGGGGCGAGATGCAGGCGGCGAACGCGGACGTGCTGCTGGATCTGGAAGAGGAGGAGGCGGAGGAGGAGGAGGAAGAAGAGGTGGATGGGGAGACCGGTGAGTAGCGGGGAGACACCGGCACGGAGGGGTGTTCAGTGCTGCTGCGAGGGTCTGCGGGGGTGGCCTTGTCCCAGAGCTCACCTTCTGCTGTTCCCGGAGTGAAGACCCGAGCTGTCTGTCCGGGCGGGTGGCGTTTGTCCCAGCGGGCGGGTGGCCGAGGCGCTCCGGTCACCCCCTCTGGGAGCATCGGCACCCGGCAGCCCGACTCTTTCCCTGCCTGGGGAGGGAAGGGCACCGGGGGGCAGGGGGAAGGCTGCTGGAATTGGGCACCCGAGGACTGGCCCCGAGAGCTGAGAGCAGCCTCCCCCGTAGCCCGGGTGCATGGCATCCTTGGAAAATGGGAGGAATGCTCCTGTGCTGCTCGCCCCGTGCTCCGAGCATCCTCCTAGCCCGATCCCGTTGTTGGCGTCAGCCTCAAGGGCCAGTAGCTCGCCGGCCCCGCACCACTAGACTTGGTTGGAGAGCCAAGCGAGGAGGGGGAAATGACGGGAAATAAAAGATAATGAAGGGAGAAAACTGGCAGAGCACAGAAAGACGGTAATTTCACTGGAAAAAAGTGCGTGTTGGGTCTGCCAGAGATGCAGACCATAAAAAGACCAGAGGGTTTTCCTTTCAAAGACAGTGTCTGTTGGTCTTGTCCGGACAGAAGCAGCCCGGGACAATTACTGTTGTATTTGTTGGGGGGATGAATTCTGGTAAAGTATTTCCAGAAAAACAGCCCCAAAGTGGCTGGTGCTTGGCTGGTTCAAACTGAAAGGTCTATTCATTCCAGTAAAGGCACCCTGATTCACTTCAGTTCAAAAGCTGTTTTCAGCTGCAAGACCCAAGAAGTCTTTTATTTCCTCTTGTTAGAATAGGTCTAACAAACAAGGAATGCAGGCAAATGTCTGTTAGACAAGTGTGTAGAACACAGGTTTGTATACACAAATGTTATCAGATGGAAAGAAGTCCTACTCATTATGGTTCAAAATGTGCAGAATTTTGGTAAGTTTTGAATACGGGGGCTGAATTTCTGCATTTGTCAAAAGTCCTAGTGACGTGAACTCTCTGGTACTCGTGCTGCCTTCAAATATTGATCCTTGGCGATGGCCAGCACAGCTTACCTCAGTTATTCAGTTAATTTAGTCCAAAGTGTACAAAGTTTGAGCCTCACCCAGTGCCTGTGGAAACCAGGGAATGGCTTTTGTCCAGCATCAATAGCCTTTGTTTCAGATGCTGTGGGAGTATCCATGGCTTTATAGTAACAGTCCAAAGACAAATTCAGTTTTCCATATGAAGTGAGGCAGAGGAATTGTTTGACTCCACTCCCCTAATTAAAGAAAGGGTGGATCGGTGCTGCAATGCATTAATCAACACATGCCTTTTCCTTTCCATTCTTCACCCCAGAGAACAACTGAATTGTTTCCTACTCATGACTCAAATTTGGGGTTAGTTCAGCTCCCAAAGCCAGCAAGTCATGAGCTGCATATTCTGCTTGCAGGATGCAGCACTTTGGAAGAACATAAAATGTGGTAAAATTAAATAAAAATTGAGCACTGGTGATTTCCTAAGTTGCTATGCAAAGGAATTTCAGTGCACAGCTCATTTGCTATTTTGCCTTGTAAAATGTATGAGTAACTGTCTCGAGGTTTTTACACCAGGTATAATTAGAGGAGAGATAGTTTATTAGCCTGAGAAGCTCGTCGATTGCCCATTTCCTCCAGTTTTATGGTACCACTTGCATCTGCATTTTTACCAAGAAAGTAATCCCTGCTTTACTAAGTAAGCAGGACTTCTGAGCTCTTTCCATTTCTACTCAAGATCAGCCCAAAGTGTGCACACCTCATCAAGAAAACATTACCATGGCATATCCAAGTTTGTAGTCACGGCACACAAAGGGAGTGCTCCAGCTTGTGCTGGCACACAGACGGGTTTGGTTCTCCAGCAAACCATTTGTGCCAGAAGCAGACTTAGGCAGGAGTCCAGATGAAGAACTGGACTCAGGAGTCCAAATCTACCGCAGAGCACCATAACCAGGCTGCCTGCCACTCATTGCTTTGAAACCAATTGTCCAGGCAGACTTTTATTTAAGGAAAGAAATCTTGTCCCCAAATTAGGCTTTTTTGACAAGTTGAAAACCTTTTTTTTTAATTTTTTTATGGTGCTTAAACTTTTTGTTCTGGAGTCAGACTGTTTTCAAGGGGAGTGTTACATTAGTGACACCAATTTGTTTCTGAGATATCTTGTTACCGGGCAGGGATGGTGGGAAGCACATTGAGCTGTGGTTGCCACAGAATTAAAATTCTCCAAACCCATTATTTTCTGCCTAGAAACTGTCAGACAGTTCCATAAACTGTAAAGTTTTTCTTTCCCTGGTGCCAAACCTCATACTACATCTAAATTAGTTTGCTTGTATTTGGGGATTTACAGAGTATCTGAGTGTGCTTTCCAGAAAAACTGACTTCTGAGGACAATATCCAGGGGCATTTGCTCTGACTAACCATGGTACACAAAATGCTTTTCTGTTTATTGAGATACATTAGCATCTTACTCACAGTTTTTTGTCTTTTTTATTTTTTTCTCATATATAACTTGTAGCTGTTCTTTAATCTCGCATATACAGTATCTTTTCCTGCCTTTTGAAACTAACCAAGTAACCAAGATACATTGTAGAGGTGGCCAAGAAATGGATGTTCATGTTAACCTTTTCCTCATCATGCAGTCTAGATGATGTGTTGATGGGGATTCCAGCTCTTTTTTCTGTAAAGTATTTCATGCTGTTTTCCAGCACAAACTTTTTTACCAACTCCAGTGAAAATGTACAACAGTAGTGGCTTATCCAAGCAGCAGCATATGTGGAATTACAGCATCAGATCATCTGTGAGGAGGCATTCTTCTCCAGCTTCTTCCAGTTTCGTGCAGCCTGCTATACAATGGGAACCCTGTCCTAGGGGCTGATGTTGTAACACAGATGGTGAAAAGCAGGCACAGCTATTCTTCACCTCATTACTTTTGCTCACTCTTCTGTTCTCTGCTCCTCATGGCATATATATTTTATTATTCTGTCTGTTAGAGCTTCTAATTTTTCCTATTCAATAGCTTCATTAACTTGACCTGCATCTCATTTCCACCCTGCAAATATTACTGATATACACTCCAAAATGAATGCACTGACAGTGTTCTACAAATAACTCCAATATTTTCCATCATGATTCTGAAAAATGGTCAATTATTTATAATTTATATATTTAAGTGTCCAAAAGGCAACAGAAAGTCTTAATAGTTGGATTACTCAATTGAAAAATGTGGCACTGTCCTCCAATTTATTAATTGCAATACTCACACAGTGGGAAATTAAAAACTGGTGCAAGGGGTAGATCTGATAATTTTGTAGCATGCAAGGATTGTAAGAGGATTTTTTGAAATGATATTTCTGTTTCTGAAGGGACAGTACCTTCCCTTTTAAACTACCTAACTTATCAAGAAGGACTGCCCCAGTCCACTCTTTCATACCTTGTTTTCTTTTCTTTTCTTTTTTGTCTCTGTTTTATAATCAAACTAAAAGTTACCGGGGCACTTTCAGTCTTCCACCATCCTAAAGAAGACTGTGAGTTGGATATGTCTCATGAGCTGAAAATCAGGAATTTCTGCTCCCTAATTCAGTGCTCTGTTTACAACACAGAAGAAGGTAGAAATGTGATGTCAGGCAACTCTGTATGCACAAGTTTGATTTCAGTCTTTTGTTTTGTTTTTTTTTGTTTTGTACTGCTGAGAGCAGAACTTCTTGTACTCGTGCATCTAGGAGATGAAGAACATGAATAAGTAGGAACATCATCTCCGTAGCTGTAGGCACATCAACACTTGGTCTACCATTTTTTGTCACTTGCTATTGAGTCAGTAGTAGGATCTTCATTGTGAACTGAAACATTATTACACTATACCACGTAGAAATCAAGGAGATGCTAGCCTTGATAATGGTCAAAATTTAAACTACTTTTCACGCCTCCCTGTCCTACCTCATATTTCTGTTGCCCTAAAGGTTTACATACATTTCATTCTCTCTTCATACTTCAGTCATCTCATTTTCTGACTTTCCACCCACTGCACTTTGCTGAATCCCAGCTACACTGGATCACAGCTGGGTCACAGAGTATGGCTGTATTTGAGCCGTACACTGTGGGAACCACTCACTTAAATTTTGATGTAATGATTTTTCTACAAAACTACTGAAAAAACACATAAATATTTAACCACAATATAATTACTGTTTTGTAGCTATTTATAATTCATAAACTCTGGAGGAGATCAGAATATTTCAAGAAACAGGAAATTATGGGTCTGATAAAATTCACAAACTCACCAGATATTGCTCCTTTTCAAGTTTTTCTACCTTAACAGAATTCCCAGTTGTCCATTAGAAACTTCCTGTACATTGAGAGTATTTTTGCAAGATCCTGTGTCTCAGTTTTCAGCTGAACATGTGAGTGCAGCTTACAGATAAGTCTGCAGTCTGTAGGACAGATTTGTTATCTGCCATATCACAGGCAACTCCTTAAAGTGTTCATAGAATCACAGAACAGTTTGAGTTAGAAGAGACCTTAAAGATCATGCAGTTCCAACCCCCCAGCCATGGGCATGGATGCCACCAGTGGATCAAAAACAAAGTTTTACCTTTATTTACACAGCAGTCCATGAGTTCTTTTAAAAGTAAAAACTCATTAAAACTTGTTTAATTAATATATAGGGCTTTTGTTACATGGTGCAGAACTCTTGACCAGCAATTCCATAGCGTTACAGTTATTGGAAGTAATGTACTCAAAAACTCACAAAAAAATGTACTAATATCACATGATTTGCAACTTACGCAGTATATCAATTTTTGCACCCCAGATTTCAATGCAGTTGTTATCATTTAAATCCCCTCATCTTAGTATTTCTTGGTACCTATCATTTCCTAGGAAACCTGTGTTGCATGCTGTGGAATTAAGGTCTGCTTTGCCACTAGATGTGTGGTGAATGCCAAGGGGAACTGATATTAAAGCTCTCTGTCATGCTAGGGAAAAAAAATAAAAAAAAAAAAAAAATAAACAAACAAAAAAAAGATGATTTTGTATGATAAAAATTACATGTAGTAAATTAAATAGTCTTCGTAATGCCTTCCAATGCCTTCCAGTTCATCCCTTGAAAAGAATTTTTTTGTTTGTTTGTTTGTTTATTTTTAGTTTGAAATGGCATAGTCTTGTACCCAACTAAAGAAGTTAAATTTTAAAAAAAGCATTAAACTTGGGATTAACTAGGGAAGGTCGGGGAAAAGGGTTGCTTATTTTTTTAAGTTAGGAACAAGGTAATACAACTGAATATCCTATGCCTACCCTTTTCCAACAAGAGAAGAACTTTGAAAAAGAAAAGCTTGAAAACTTGATGCTTGTAGAGCCCTTGCAGGTGTGTAACAAGATAATACAATTAATAGGACATGAATGTCAAGGCGGAGAGGCATGGAAGAATGGTGCGGTAGTTTTGGGTTGTTTATAGTTCTTATACTCGGAAAACTAATGTGAGACAGAATCATGCACAAGTGCTGAGCTCTGTATCCTAATGAATAGAAAAAATCATGTATTCTTCTACTGGGCTGTCATTATTGCTTTTAGTGCTTGTCTGTGGCATTCTCCTACATAACAATGTGTGAAGTATTTCCCTATGGAATAGATATACTATTTAACTAAAATTTGATTTATATTTTTAATCTAAAAGCAAACAAACAACAACAAAAATCATGGGCCTAATATCACTTGTAACTTTTTATTGGACTTTTGATTCAAATCCAGGCCTCACTGTGAATGTAGGTAGAAAAGTTTTCCCACTGGACAGAGCATGTGTTCATCTGCTGAATCAGCTGAGATGCAAGCCCATAAGGACACTGTTAACATTTTGTGTTAGAATTCAGGTTTGATGAATCTGAAAGTTGAAATGGAAGCCTTAGGCTGTAAAGCCATAAACAAGTCAAGCCAGCATAAATTGGCTTGGCTACCATAAGAAGTATTCCCCTCTAAACCACCTGACAGTGCCGCCTTAAGTGTTCATGGCTCTTTGGCCTTCTAATTCACCGGCTGTATTATTGGCAGCATGGTGGCAATACAAACCTGGAGACAAGTACACAGTGCCCTTTACTGTCTTATTGCCATGATCTTCTGTGAGAAATGAAAACTGGCTGTCATGGTAATTGCCATCAAACAAAGAATTTTGTTTGATAATAAATCTAAGAAAGCAAACCTCTGAATGTATAATCCTTTGTCTTCTCCACCTTTAAATAACATTTTACTCAGGCATCCCACATCTATCTGAAGGCTTCATGAGGGGATGAGGGTAAAAAAAAAAATTACATTTTTGTTAGCATCAGGCAGCCTGGCACATATTCTTCAATTGCATGATACCATCAAATGTGAGAATGATCCCTTTTTCCCATTGATAGCTTGCATGCATCAGAGCAGCTTCCTTTTCACAAGCCTTTCAGTTCCAAACATTATCAATACAGATGGCCCATTTCCTGTGCAGTAATTGATCAGATGAAGGTCATAATACTACTGCATGCAAAATAGGCAGAGCCTTGTTATTTTTGTCGATGAAAATAGCCATATTAATAAAATATGTATGTTATGTTTGTAAAAGGGTAAGATTCAGACCAGCATGGACGCTGTTAGTAGGAAGAAACAAGAAAATCAAATGGTTTTGGAAGGAGACCACATTTAACATCTTTAATTAATACCGGATTCAGACTGGAAATTTAACAAAAATATTTTAAAACACAAACCAACTGAACTTTAAGCAGTGCAGTTACAAGTCTGCTGGAGCATAAACATTCTTCTTTAATTGATTTTATGCCTCATGTGGTAGAAACTGCAGCTTAGTTTCAAAGTATTGTGTAAAGACTAAATAAGACTGAACCTTTTACTTTGGTGTTTACATTAAATAACTTCCAGCTAAAACACTAATCATCAATATTTGTTAGACATGACTGAAAATCAAAGTTTTTTAGTAACAGCCAACAATCTTTGCTTTTTTTTTTTTTTTTTTTTTTTTTCTTATGTATTTCCCCTGACCCCATTAATCTAGTTAGTCAGGTTCTTCAGCATTTTTAGATGTGATTTATCACAGGACATTAAATATTTGCATAGGAGACTGCTTATAGTAAAGCCGCCAGAAGGAAGCACTGTGCCAGTGCACTTCTGCAGAAAGCAGCTACCACTTCTTTTATATTCAAGTGCTGTTTGGGGCCAGCTGCTACAGCAGGTTTATGGTCTCATACCTGAAGTGTTCAGAGTGTTCCCGTCCTGTGGGCTTGTAGCTTGGGTGGATCTTTTGCAAAGGCAAAAGACATTCAGTGTCTCAGGGACATCTTGGGTTTTGTCCCTCTGCTACAGCAGACACATATGACTGCAGGTGCTACTACTTGGGAAACTGCAGGCAGATTAATCTTCTCTGGGTGGGGAATAGGAGAAATAGAAAGAGGGGGGAATAAGAAGCACTTGTATTATAACACACTCTGTCTCCTATGTTGTAGGGGGGTTGGAGTGTATGAATTTTGATCAGGGGAAGTGGATGAGATTAATGACTTCAGTGGGTGCAATGCGGAGGGTTCTTTCCTTCCTCTGTGGGCAGGATGTTTAACTAAGAACATTTCATATGAATTATAAATCACAGTGGAAGGTACAAGAGACAATTATAAAATGTCAGTGTAGCAGCTAAGGATGCTAGGAACTGGTTCTAGGAGTCAAAGGACACACTTCTGTGGTCTGGCACAGTGGAGGAGTAAAAGAACCATGTCCTGACTAGAGAAGTGGAGTGGGTTGCTGTCAATAGAGGGAGCCTCAGATAAACACCAAATACCAGAATTTATATCAATGGAAGAAATCCTGGAACACAGACAAGGGTCTTGGCTGAAGAGTGCACTAAAATAAGGAGTGTTGAAGAGATGGGAGGAGGTAGTTCTGAGTAAGGAGATGGAAATAAAGGCCATCCACTGAGACTGAGGTATAGACTGAAGGGAAACAACAACAACAACAACAACAACAACAACAACAACAAAAAAGAGAGAGAGAGAGAGAGAGAGAGAGTGAGAAAACAGTAAAAGGGAAAGAAGAAGAACTGGGTATTCCTAAGAGTAAAACCCACCAACGCAACTTCACCTATGTATATGTATGTTCCTATGTAAGGAACTCATGAGCAATGGCATAAAGATTCTTCAAAGTCAGTTCATCAGAAAATAAACTGCAGCATGGGGCTAAGGTAATATACCATTGTGTGGTAGTGAATTGAAATAATTCATCTGTGGCATTTTCAAACATATTTTTAATATATAGTAAAAATCACAATGTGTCTGTAGGCAATTCATCCAGCAAAGAAAATCCTATGTTTATACCATTAATTATTTACAAAAACAAACAAACAAACAAACAAACAAAACATTGCTGTAGGTTTAGCACTGCAGTTAGAGATAATAACATTTAAGAAAACAAGACTGAGATGATGATCCAGAGGGTTCTAGTGTTGCCAGAGAGTTTTATTAGTTTGCATGTAATATTACTAAAATTATTTGATCTCTCTATATGTTATTTTTCTTATGTTGCCTAATGGAGTTTTTATAGACATTAATGAGCAAGGATCAGGTCAAACAATGCACATTTTACCCTTGTGAGCTGTCCCATTGACTACAGTGGGAATAGCATTATTTTTGTAAATGCTGTTCTTATCAGGGAATGCTGAAGTAGTCCCTAATGAAGGAAATATCTTTATTAAATCTTTCATCATTTCAGTACCTACTGACCCATTCTAGGGAAAATAATTAAATTCATTTAATTATTCTACTGCCTATAAAAGACAAGTAGGAATTTGCACAAAAGGACAGCTTAATCTATAAACTGATGGCTGTGCTTAAGACAAAGAGCCCAGCAAAAACTTCTATAATATTTGTTAAGACTTAAACAACTGATATATTTAAAAATAAATAAATAAATAAAATAAAATAAAAAGTGAAGAAATCAATATGACCTGAAGAATAAATGACTCAATGCTTAATTTTACATTTTGGTTGTTGGTGGTTTTTTTTTGTTTGTTTGTTTTGTTTTGTTTGTTTATTTGTTATTTGTTTGTTTTAATATATTCATTACTGCTAATAAAATGACAAGAGAGAAAGCTTCAGTTGCAACACTGTTCAGCCAAATGGAGCTCCGGATATTTTTGTAAGGTTATTGATGTTTGCAACAAAAGCAAAACTCTCCTTTAGACCTCTCCTTCACAGAAGAAGGTTTTTAAGTGGAAGTTGGTTATTAAGCATGATGCAGTTGGTTAGATAATATATATATATATATATATATATATATATATATATATATATATATATATATATATATATATATGAGGAGTCCCTCAACTGGTAAATCTACAAAATATTTTCTGATTAGGAAAACCAAAGTAGGCAGTGTCTTTCTAGTCTCCATGTGCATCACTGGGAGCACTTACAGACATGAACCTGCACACCTGCACACACAATGCTCAAAAATTCTCATAGGTTCAGCCCTTGAACATAATATTTTCATAATCAAATTAAATAAAAGTATCTTTTTGGGACCCTCCTGGATATACAGTGTATAACAGCTGAGTACAAGAAATACTTCAAAGCAAACACTGAGAAACTCGTTACAGAAATTCAAATATATCTCTTCTGAGACATGTAAATTTGAGAGCAAGGGATATGATTTTATAAATATACTTCAAACTTCAAATTCCATGTTAGGTAATTCATTGATCCACAGACACTTAAGTCTAACCAAACAACTATTTGCAATTACAATTTGGTTAATCATTTCACTTCCCAATGAGAAAGTCCCACAGCTGCCTGGGGGCTTGGCATTGGTGACAAACACCAAGGGATCTTCTCTGCTGCTAAAAAAGATGTGTTTGTAGCTTGGGACAACTCCTGTGCATGGGTCACCCTCCTGTAAAACACACTGAAGGCAAGGTACACTAGTTTTCCATGTAGCTGGACAGTCATTTGACAGTATTCTTGGGGTTGATCTTGGCAAGTCTGTTGCATGGCAAAAGCAGCTTATTTATTTTTATATACTTCCTGCCTAAGGACAGCTGGTTTGGTTTAGTTGCTCTGGAATTAAAAATAAAATAAAAGTAATTAAATTTTAAAAATACACCACTTTACATTATTTTAAGAAATGAAGAAAAGACGTTCAGGCTGTAGAAGGTGCAGGTGTAGTTGTGGAATAATGTACTTCAGCTCTGGAGCAGGTGAAAAACAACTTATCATACTGTTGACCAGAGGGTTAGTTATACTACCACTGCTAGTCACAGTCCTTCAGAAAATCGGTGTTCAGAAATACGTTTGTTAGGCCAGGTCTGGGCACATGTGGTCTAGACAGAGAAGTCTTACCTGCTTACAACAGCTTACACCACTTCTTGTTTTTATCCTTTGTACCTCTTACAATATGTATATTTTAAATATACCTGTTTAAACCTGTACAGATGTCTGACATATAATCCAGTATTTTGGTTTAACAGAGCTGAGTTAAACTAGATTTCATTAACTGCTCATCTGAAATGTTTTGGGTAAAGAAAACACCCATAACCAGTAATATTTGATGATGTTTGGACCCAAGTCGTGCAGCACTACTGGTAGGTGTTACATTGCCAAAATTTCCTTTACTCAGCCCATGGTAGGAATCCTGATTTTTTACAGATTTCCATGCAGTTTGCTCACACAACAGCATAAGCTTCTGGAGCAGCAGGCTGCTGTTCATCCCTGTGCACCAGCCTGTGTAGGGACATATGACAAGTCTGTTACACAAACATGAGAACAACACTTTTGAGTTAAGTGGAACTGTCAACATCCATAAAGTTATTTAAGTGTGTAAATGCTGCAGTCTCAACCCCTAGAGACCATATATTACTATTCAGAGTGTTGGTTTTTATTTCAGTGGGGTTTTGTTTTTTTTTTTGTTTTTTTTTTTTCTTCCAGTTTTTCCAAAGCTATTCATGATGGAAGTACAAATATCTGTCTAAATAACAGTACTCTGTATTATAGTTGTGGTTGGTGTATCCTATTCTTTCTTTTTGTTCATTTCTCTGAATGGAGGAGAGTTTAATTAAATGTTTTGGGGATAGACATTTACCCTGTACTCTAAGACAGAAGTGAAGGTGTCCATCAAGGCATTTCCATGTCTGTCACCGGGTACAGTTCACAGAACAAACCCAGTGACCCTTCTACTCATCAGGATTTTCCCAAAGAACATCTTGCATACAGAAGTAAACTCCAGAGAAATTATCTTTCCTTTCTGGAGGAGACCTTCAGTTCCTTTTTGTCTCCTTCACTATTCTTCTCACCTTTCTGTTCTGGCATCATAGTGCCATTGATTCTCTTGGCCTTTGGAGTGCCAAGCTTGACTCCATATGAACACAAAAGAGAAATGTCCCTCAGACATAAGTCAGAAGTGACATGAGGTGCTCTTGGTGTCCAGCCTGCACAGGCAAAGTGCCAGCCTGCAGAATAGAGAGAGAGGAGAGTCATCCTGTGATTTTATGTTCTAGATCTTTTTTTTTTTTTTTGGGGGGGTGTAGTGGGTTTACATGGCAAGGTTTTGGTAGCAGGGGGCTATAGGGGTGGTTTCTGTGAGAAAGATCTAGAAGCTGCCCCATGTTTGGGAAGGGCCCCATTGTTTTCCAGATCTGAGCCAATAAGCGATGTTGTTTGCGCCTCTGTGAGAGCATATTTAAGACAGCGAAAAAAACGCTGCGCCAGACAGCAGCCAGGAGTGAGAGAACAGCCTTGCAGGTGCCAAGGTCAGTGCAGAAGGATGGGGAGAGGTGCTCCAGGCACCGGAGCAGAAGTCCCCTGTGGCCTGTGGTGAGGACCATGGTGAAGCAGGATGTCCCCCTGCAGCCCATGGAGTACCACAGTGGAGCAGGGTTCCACGCTGCAGCCCGTGGAGGAGACCACGGTGGAGCAGGTGGCCCTGCACTGACGGAGGCTGCCGCCTGTGGAAGACCCCTGCTGGAGTAGATTCCAGGCCAGACCTGTGGCCCGTGGAGAGACCATGCAGGAGCAGGTGACCTGGCAGGAGCTGCTGCCCGTGGGGGACCAAGGTTGGAGCAGTTTTCTCCTGAGGGATGGACCCCGTTGTACGGACCCATATCTGGAGCAGTTCTGGAAGAGCTGCTGCCTGTGGGAAGCCCACGCCGGGTCAGTTCATCAAGGACTGTATCCCGTGGGTGGGACCCCACAGCACAGGGGACGAGAGTGACCGAGAAGGAGCGGCAGAGAAGAAGTGCTGTAGACTGACCATAACCCCCATTCCCCCGTTCCCCTGCGCTGCTCGGGGGGAGGAGGTGGAAGAGGGTGGATGGGGGCGAAGGTGCTTTTGGTTTGCTTTTTCCTTTGTTTTCTCACTTCTCTCTCTTGTTAGTAATAGGCAATAAATCTTACTATCTCCTTATGCCGAGTCTGTTTTGCCCGTTACAATAATTACTGCGTGATTTTCTCGTCCTTATCTCAATCCTTGAGCCCTTTTCACATATTTTCTCCCCATTCCTCTTTGAGGAGGGGGAGTGAGAGAGCGGCTGTGGTGGAGCTCGGCTGCCCACTCGAGCGGAACCACGACAGGGGGGAGGGGGGAATTACATTCTTAGGATAAAGTGTAAATAGACGATTTTTTGTGTTAATTTACTGAATCCTAATTTGCTGTCACTTTCTAGAGATCTCCTTCTTGATATCTTTCTACCAGTTTGCAATTCACTAAAAATCTTTGGAATGAAGTTTATTCTTCTTCAGCCAGAAGTAGGAGTTGACTCAAAATATGGGAGGCGAACTGTTCTGGTTTGTGTTACAGGGATCAGACTGGATGCTACCTTCTTGCCTTACAGCCTATGAGCTGGATTCACACATTTCGAAAGGTCATGTTTATTCCCTTTCCACACAAAAAGTAGACCATGCAGTAAAGTCACTGTGATCTCTTCTTAAAAATAAAACAAAATTTAGCATGGGTACTATCAAGGGATTATGACTAGCCTCTTAACAGGCCAGCATGCACACTTTTGGCCTACTGTTACAATAAGGTGTGTAAGCAGTCTTACCTAAGCTTAAATGAAAGGTAACCATAGAGGCTGCTCACCTGAAAAATGATTTTTTTCTTTCTTCCTCTTTCATGGTTCTAAATAATTAGATTTAAATCTCAGTAGAAATTAGTTTGCTAAGAAAAGTATGGCTGGATCGCTCAGTACTGGTTGTAAGTTCATAAAAATCTTTAATGCTATACAAAAAGAGCAAGCCCTATGGCTTTTCCTAGGTTACTGCCACCTGATGTGTTCATACCATAATAAAACAGTTTAGCAGGACTCTTTAGGCACCAAAGTAAATTGTCTTTCCATGCATTCCAAAGCGTTCTCCCTGTGTTCTCCCACAAACCTTTTTATTCTTTTTCACTTTTCTTTTTTTTTTCTTTTTTTTTTCTCTCCTCTCCTCTCCTCTCCTCTCCTCTCCTCTCCTCTCCTCTCCTCTCCTCTCCTCTCCTCTCCTCTCCTCTCCTCTCCTCTCCTCTCCTCTCCTCTCCTCTCCTCTCCTCTCCTCTCCTCTCCTCTCCTCTCCTCTCCTCTCCTCTCCTCTCCTCTCCTCTCCTCTCCTCTCCTCTCCTCTCCTCTCCTCTCCTCTCCTCTCCTCTCCTCTCCTCTCCTCTCCTCTCCTTTCCTCTCCTTTCCTTTCCTTTCCTTTCCTTTCCTTTCCTTTCCTTTCCTTTCCTTTCCTTTCCTTTCCTTTCCTTTCCTTTCCTTTCCTTTCCTTTCCTTTCCTTTCCTTTCCTTTTTTCCTTTCCAAGATTTTGTGGGATTACACTGCAGTGTAGATGAAAGAGTAGGAAAACAAAAGCATTTCTGTTTGGCTTTTTACTTCTTTTTATTCTTGCTGCTTGGTTTTATTATAACTGAATAGTATCCAAGATTCAAAGCCACTCATCTTTCATCAGCATATTTAGTGTGTAATTCTTACTTCTTTTTGCTTCCTTCTGAGAAAAGCTACCAAAATACATATTTTCTATGTTGTTATCCTACCTGCAAATCAAAAGGAGGCTTGCACATTTAAATTCACTTGCCTTCTTTCCTGACATGTTCTAAGATTGAATTTAATCACTCTATGATGGCCAATATTCTGGGAAGGTGCAACAAGTATTAAAGAAAAACTACAAAGAGCACTTTACACCAGACTATCATGTGTTTACTTTGGTGGGCCTAAAGCTGCCTCCACCACTAGCTCTGAAATATTCACAATGATTTTAGGTGCCCACATTGAAATCTGAAATATGACATTACTCAGTGAGTTATCCTACTATACGTGTTGCTTATAAATAAGCATAAATCTCAAGGTAACTTAACAAGTAGATAACTAATATATGATTAACATCATCGCACATAAAGCACTCACTCAGAAAGTGCTTGCTATCCCCTAGGAAGCACTGTTGATCCTTTTTCTCAGGTATCTATGGCGTCTACCTCAGAGTGTGTAGCACTCTGGTAATTTGGCAACTTGATAATTTGGTAATACATCTCAGATTTCTACTGAGGCACCTCATAGAGTGGAGGGGAATCAAAACTTTTGGGTCTTCACTCTTCAAACTGCCAAGAAGTATAAGAAATAGTTGCAGGTTCAATAGACATAGAAAGAAATACATGAATTAAAAAAACATGAGATCATTTAAAAAGAAAAGCTATTGCTTCTCTCTGATCATGTACTTTGGGAGTTTGACTAAGTCAATGCCCTCATCTTACACTTTGGGACATGGAATGGCTGTTTTGACCCAGAGTATCACTGGCCACTCTTAGGGACTGAAGACTGGCCTAAGTAGACATTTAAGATGATCTATAAGTACAGTCTAGTGTTCTTTTGAGTTCTTGTTATTCTTTGATTTCACAAACATCGTGTTTCTTAAAAAACACTTATCTTGTACAAAACTGGTGGACAGCCTTATAGTCAAAAGGCAAGAACATGAACAGACGGCAAGCTGCTGGAATTTTACTCCATTGTAAAATAAAGTTGAGAAATGGGAGCGTGGGCTCTGTCAAAGACAAACACACACACAAAATTAAAAAAATAAAATAAAATAAAATAAAAACAGGAGCTAGTGTTAAGATCTGTAGCTGAATTACCACAGGCAAGCAGTGATTTTTCTTCTTATGGTGGATAGACAGGACAAATCACAAATCAGGCTCACAAGACAGGTCACAGATCACTAGTCCCAACAAGGGCTGATAATGTTACAAGCTTTTCAAGATAATGCCACCATCAGGCATCCTTCCCGTTAACGCCTCTTTTCTCAGAAATTAATTTAGAAACCTCTGTGTCTTCAAAGTCACAGCTGTCACGTAGCTGTCAGACTTTGCCTAGTTGTAGTTGTTGAGTATCATGAACTGAATTGTCAGCAGAATCCAAAGCTTCGTATTGATAGTGATTGCAATAAGGTAAAATATACTGCTTTGTTTTTCCACCATGGTACTGAATTTACGCTAATTACATTATTCTGAACTGATTTTTAAAACTCAATAAATTTGATACACTAGTTGCTAAGGAAAAGTGTCCATAGTTATTATGATTACTTTTCTTACAGTACACTTTTGAAATTACTCATCAGCGGTGCAGAGTGCTCCTACACAAGGACCACTAATCAAATTGTCTGATTAGGTGAAATTCTAGACTTACAGCAGTTTCTTCATGCCAAATTGCAGTAATAATTGTTCCATCACTTCTGCTCAAGGGAATCTCTCAAATGCTTCAGATATAATTTCATTTCTAAACTGACTGTATAATTAAATAATGCAGTATAGCCAGCAGTAATCTTTCTCCAAATTTAAATGTAAATATTATGGGTTACCAACAGGAGCCATAGCATCCCTAATTGGCTGTGGCTAATTATATATTATGTCTAAAAAATGTTAGCATTAAGGTTGCAAAGTCAAGCACTTACAAGTTAGGCAATGTCAGAATTAACGTTGCCGAGGCAACTTCAGTTTTCCTGCCATTTGTTTGCATGCATGTTACACTTTTTAATTACACAATCATGCTGTTCTTTTATTCTTCTTAAGTCCCCTGCCTCATTCAGTAAACTGGTAGTAAGTGAAGATTTCTTTTTATCTTTCTCATTAAGAGCATGGCTCCAAGCCTTGTTTAACTCAGATTATCCAAGCCTTGCACAGCAAACATATTTTTATTCATCTATTCCTCTGTGTTTCTAGGATGCTTTTGGTGTATCTGAGCATTGTATCCAAAAGAAATGTGAGTGTCAGCTTGCTTAACTTCCCATTTAGGGAGGGCTGGAGTTTAAGCAATCCATATTGGTGATAGGAATGCAGAGTACTTAAGCGATAAGAAGTGAGGAATGTGAAGCATTCACATGAATGAGATCTGCAAAGGAGCGCTAGACTAAGACACACATGCCACCAGCAAGCCTCCCTATGACACATCCATGCAGGTCCATATGAAAATAAATCATTTTCAAGCAAATCTGTACAACCTAGTAGCATCACCATTCTGTTTTTATGTCTGACAAACGTTTATACAAAGTTGCCAAAATGCTATCCAATCACAAGTGTTTTGTGGTGATTTTTATGAAATTGCATTTCCCAGTCTTTCTATTCCAAGTATTCTTGCTCCGTACTTCTGCAGCTGACTTAGTGACAAATGCTCAGGTCTGCTGCAACAGTGCTGAGCTTGCTGGTTGTAGCACCCTGGCCAGTTAGCTCAATAATTCTGCTGGGGAAAGTGAGGCAAAACATTGCTCAAGCAGCTTGCTCAGCATCATGTATACCAGATGCTGAAGCTGGGACATAGGCCATTTCTCCAAGGCTGTGAGCTCTGACAGTCTGATAACCCTTCTGCCTTTCGGTCTTCCTACAGTCTCTATATCCCATCCAAGTTTTGCAAAAACAAGTCTCTAAACAGACAATTCCTCATCCTTGACTAAACCTGGACTCACCCTCACTGCAGCCCCATCTGGCATAAAAAGCGAGATGTGGTCATGAAGAAGAAAGAATAGCAACTTGGGTTTGATAACAAAAATATATTTCCTGTGCTTTAAAATTTAAATTTTAAAATCCATCTTCTGTCATAGATCAGGTGGTATGGTGCACCTTTTACTGTTTACATAGTAAGAAACATGTCTGAACTGGGAAGGCCAGGATCCAGTTCCTTCCTGTGTCTTCTTTATTATAGGCATCACCGATCACAGTCTTGAACCAGCACTATTGCAGTGTTTGTGAGTTTGAGTTTGGAGCCATTGATCTTCTAACTTGACACATTAAGATATAAATTTATTTTTTTAATTTATTAAAAAAAAAAAAAAAAAAAAACCTGAAAACCGGATTCTACCATGTAGCACAGTATCAGCCAAAAATGAATGATTAAACCAAGTGACTTAATTTACTGCAGTTTAGACTTTTAGGTTGTAATAAATAGGTAAGCCGTGTAAAGTTTTTAATCATGTTTTCAAATTATATTTAAAAGGCATCCCAAGAGAAAGGTGTTTGTTTTTTTTTGGTTGGCTGTTTTTTATTATTATTATTTTGTAGATTGGTAGAATAGCTCAGGCAGTAAAAACAGTTTTATTCTGCTTAATAACAATGTTGTGAACTGAGAGGGCATAACCGGGGCTACACCCAGCCCGGTCCCTGGTGACCCAGTGGGGAAATGTCTGCAGTGCATTACAGTCACGTAGGAAGTCTCCTGTTAGCCTGCAGCTGTGGTTCGTTGTTCTGGACCTGACTGTTTTGGTTACTCCCAAATCCTGTTTGAGGTCCCTATGTCCTTTATTTAATTCCAAAGATGCATGCTCATTTCAGCAGGTATATAGCTCAATGCTCATTTTGATTTTTAATTCGCTGTTATATGACTTATTTCTTATCTTATAGATAATTATTGTATACTCAGAATTTGTATTAAGATGCATTTTGTTGGTAAGTAGAGTTAATAAACCATGGAGCAAAACAACATTTAAACATGTTTATTAGTTATATTAGATAAGCCGTGTACATAAGAAGAAAATAAATTCGTAAAACATTTTGCATTCAAATTAATTAAGCAAGGGAAATAATAACTGTAGTTAATGAAATTGAAGGATTAGTTAATGAAATTGATGTATTGATTCTGGTCACTGACGGCCACATGCTGTGTCTTGTATGTGTTTGATATAATTAGGCATAAAACTGTCAGTGTGCTTGGACACTCTTGAGTAAATACCTCAGCAGGAATTTATCTGTAACTTTACATGCCCAACACCTTCTGCAAATCTGTCCATACGCCTTTTGCATGTTTAGAATTAGTGGATCTCATTCTCTGCTACCTGGAGAAAGAGAGAAAGAGAGAAAGAAAGAGAGAGAGAGAGAAAGAGAGAGAGAGAGAAAGAGAGAAAGAGAAAGAAAGAGAGAAAGAAAAAGAAAGAAAGAAAGAAAGAAAGAAAGAAAGAAAGAAAGAAAGAAAGAAAGAAAGAAAGAAAGAAAGAAAGAAAGAAAGAAAGAAAGAAAGAAAGAAAGAAAGAAAAAGAAAGAGAGAGAAAAAAATCCCATTATTCTTGATCACATTTTTAGACTTTGACAGATTAAGTAGATTAAGTAGAATAATTCTCAGTAGAATTCAGTAGAATTTCTCTCAGAATTTTCAAATACAACTAAAAATTATAGTTCTCTGTAAGGTGGTGCCACTTCACTCAGTGACCCAGGTGATCCTTTATGTGTTATGTACTTAATGGGATTGAGGTTGTTATTTTTCTTAACCCTAGAGACTGGAAGAATTTGCAGTTTGGGCAGCAGAAATAATAATATTTGCACTATTGTTAAAAATGAAGGAAATAAAGTATGTGCATATGGGTGTTTCAGTATATGACAATGTGACATAGTTAGAGTACAGCATAAAATAGACTCATTTAACAGCCAACGTTACTGCAGTTTCCTACCCGACTCCCTACACAATTAAAACAAAAAGCTCCTAACTGGAAAAAAAAAAATAGGACATGTTGCATAGTTTTATTACGGTTGAGTCATTTAACGGATTATTAAAAGGTGGAAGGTGGTAAGTGGAAGAGATGGATTCGAGCCCATATTCCAACCTGAAAATAATGCATGGAAAGATTATCACTCTGAAGCATTCTGGCAGTTTATTCCATTACTTTATATTCTGACAAAGCTAGCTTGCTATTTGACATGTCTACAACCAGTACATGGAGAAAAAATATACCAAATCTCATTTAAAATTATAGCTAGCTGTAATTCTAAAAACATTCTAAAATGAAAAATTATTTCTTTATCTATATACTACATATTGATAGATGAAAGCCAAAATAATTCTTATCAACAGCCATTTCAGATGGTGGTGGATAAACTGAAATTGTTTAGCTTCATTAAAAAAAAAAAAAAAAAAAAAAGAATAGTCTAATTAGCAACATTTTTTGCACTAATTTACAGTCAACTGTTGTTCGTTGTACTTGCAACAGAGGAATGTACATGGATTGTTGGGCTCTGCTGTGCTCTGCAGCAATGAGAACCAGGAGCCAGCATTTGCATTTCAGTGGATTACTCTGGATTCACAGAATTGTAACTAAAAAGACATTAGCCCAGTGTTTGTTTTCTAAAGTGAGGCTGGGGCTAATCCAGGTCTCACGGAAATTTGGGATTTCTGCCACAGGTTTTGGGCAAGAGTCCCACTTTCAGTGGAAAGTGATCTTTTTGTCCATTTGAGCTCTGGATACATAAGAACTGAT
Source organism: Aythya marila (assembly GCF_965140915.1). Lineage (NCBI taxonomy): Eukaryota > Metazoa > Chordata > Aves > Anseriformes > Anatidae > Aythya > Aythya marila. Next base: position 175,022,768 of record NC_139042.1, on the reverse strand, counting down.
TGAAAATTTGGTTACTGAGCCCGTAAATCTTCTAACTCAATTTCTCTTAAATGTTTAGGCACTGCTATCAACAAAAGAATTTCCACAAAGTCTAATTTGTTGTTCTGTAAGTGTCTGCTAATTACATAGGTTTTCGATGAGCTACCTCGACTCTGGTCTGGCTGCCTCAGGAAGCAGAGGGTTAGATTAGCAGTGCTCTTTCTATTATATTACCAAGTGAACATGCTTTCTGTTTAGGGTTAGTCATGGAATGGTATTTATTTTTGAAAATCATACCACATGTTCTCAAAACTTTGTTTGCACAGCTGTAAGAAAAGATAACTGAATGGAAAGAATAGGCTTTCAAACAAGAAAGAATCATCTTCCAAGACAGCCATTTCACTTTCTTTGTAGTACAACAGCATCTGTATAGATTTGTATTGGATGTACTTGTACATCAGAAATTAAAATCGATGTTTTTCCTATTATGTGGCATAGCTTAGGTTTCAGTTTAACAATACCTGTATATCTGCTCTGTGTGACTGTACAAATAACACAATTTTTTCACAGCTTGAAAAGTCATTTTGGCATTACTAATTGTCATCAGTTTTCTCATGTACTGTAAGTCCATAAGCAACCATAGGAATTCTACACCAACAGCAGCTGTATAGATCTCTTATTAACTCTAAACAACAGGTTATAATGTATAGTTTGTTATGAAAATAATTCAATTTTACTTTAAATATATACTTTTTTTTTTTTTTTTAGAAAAATGAAAAACCAAGGAAGACTTGATGGTTGGGAAGTTTTGGTTTTTTAAATTGTCTAGGTGATTAATCTATTTTTATGTGGGTTGATATATAAGAATTAAGACCATAAAGAACGGTTTATGTTTAAAACCAATTTTTAAACAAGGAGTAGTTCATAGAAGTTGTGTGCCTTGATTAATTCTATTTTAAAATGCTGGATCTCGTCTCTTTCTTTCTTTGATTCATGACATTTTAAAAGGAAAATACATATTCTTGCTTTTTCAACACCTACAGTTTCTTAGATCTGAAAGAACTCCTATAGATTGAACTGAACATAAAAAATAAAATACAATAAAGAAGTACTCTGCACTAGGAAAAGAGATTTTGGCATATCAGTCCAACAGTTTCAGTTTCCAGAAAAAATACACTTTTGCAATGATTTTACTTCAACTGCAAAAATAATGTATGACAAGATCTGCCCTGAAAACAAATTGTGATCAGTTCTGAGAGGCTTTTTTTAATAATAGCTATTAGATTAATTTATATGGGGAAGGATATAAAATCTGATATAAATTAACAGGAGGGAAGGCAGTTTTTTGTCTAGTTTAAATACCACATAATCAAACCTTTCTTTGCTCATAGCCTGGGAGCTCATATTCAAGTTTAGAGTGTCTTCATTTTCTGTGTTAAGAATCAGAAAAGCAAAATCTTTCTTCAGACAGGCAACTCCTTTTTAGTGTCTGTTCTCCTCCTCTTTGATCTTCCAGAGCATTTAAAACAGCATGGCATATTTTTTTCTGCACCCTTTCTTCCCCCTTCTCTCCTCAAAAGCCAGGACAAAATCTTCTACTTAAATACCATGATTTTACTACATTTGGACCAAGAGACAGAGGGCTGAATGTTCTTCAGAAAGCTGACATCTACATCAAGTCCCTTTTGGGATAGTGGCTTCACTTCAATCCCCTTTTGGGAGTCAGAGACTACTCCAGCTCTTTAGTCTCATTTACCTGCTAATGATGCTCTCTGCTCATTATTATTTCCACAGGTTTTATACAGACAGTGGCTGCCATTTCCTCATGTGGTACTCTTTCTTATGACAGATATGTCAATAGCCGTCCTTTTGAGAAGATGATTCTGAAACATTAGTTTTATGCAAGACAGCAGGAGTTTGTTCTTTTCTGAGAAATAAGGTGAAAGTAAATTGACTTGATTAGAAAGTGGGATTCAAGTAATTTTTATTCACTGCAGGACTCAGTTCATATCCAGGATTTTCCTTCATGCTATCCTGCGGCTTCTGATGCAGGACCTGTGTGGTGGGATTTCTTGCTTGCTTGCCTCTCAGGTTCTTATGAGTGATGGTATCATAAAACCGGTCTTCAGCAAACACAGCTGCAGAGTGCTGAGGTGAGGAGACCCTACTAGCATTTGTCCAGTTCTTAAGAAACTATGGTGTAGCTCTGGCAGGACTCTAGACATTGCTTGCTGGCTTTGCAGGCATGGTTACTCAAGAGGTACCATATTCAGTGCCAGTGCTAAGATCTTCTCCTTTGCAATGTCTCATAGGTTTGTTGAGGGAAGTGAAGCAACAAGTGCTATGAGTTTGGTGTTATAAAACCATTCTTGCTTCTCAGAACAATTCTCTGTCTGTTAGATTGGCTTATGTAGGTGATTTTCAAGCTTAGACTGCTGCTGCCCCTTTTCACCTTTGATTATTTCCATTAGAGAAGAAATCAATGATAGCCAATAATTTCTTTGGCACAAAAAGTTTGGCAGCCTCAGGCATGTTTGGCAATGTCTTTGCTTATAGAGACAAGCCCAGCTGTCTTTTCAAACATCAGCCTATTTGATACCTTTGCGGTTTTCTTGTCATTAATACTTTTTGGACAACATCTTTCTTTTCCCTTCTGTGTATTGCTTTTTCCCTGTTCTCAGGCCTCTTAGTTTGCACTCTCAAAAAACTTTTATCCCCATCACTTGTGTTTTGAGTGGCTCTTATTATTTTCCTATTCAGACTCTAAGGAAAGGTTTAATTCTTTTTTACATTTATTCAAAAGGGAAAGCAGCTTCCATGCCTATCAGTGTGTGATTGTCTCTCACCTGTGCCATAGCAATAGGTAGAAATTGCTAGTAGTAATATTTGTGAAAACCTTTGAAATTGAATTATTCAATGGAAGATCACTGAACTTCCAGAACAATTCACAGTCAAATCAATTAACTAAGGCAAAGACTAGACATTTTACTCTGCCTCTTAAGATATTTTAGGGCCTTTAGTCAATCTAGTCAGAAATGTTGGCCAACCTGTGAGAAAGCAAAGCCCATAAAGCTCATAAATCAAACCACTGGTAGACTCAACAGAAGGATTCATCTTTCTTGGCATGTCCCAAAGTGTGGAATGGACACAGGCTGTAAAGGAGAAACATGAGATTGACACAGACTTGTTAGAACTTGTGTATGGGCAAATTTGAGGTGAGGTGTGAAATGTTGGCAGTGCCATTCAGTATCCTGGATTGCAGATCAATCTGTGGGCAGCTCGGAAAAGGTTTTGCCTTATTGGACAGTCTGTTGTATGTGAGGTCACAGTGTTTGGCTGCTATCTCTTCAATTTGTTCCTTATCTTCACATGAATTGTTATAGAGCAGGCCCTAAATGAAATCAATTCCTAGGGCTGTGTAGTTTGTTGTTTGTGGTTGTTTGTTGTTGTTGTTGTTGTTGCTTGTTTGTTTGTTTTTCAACACCTGAGAATCTGCAAAATGCAGAAACTCCATAAAATTAATAGTGGCCCCAACTGCTCTGTATGATGCACTCCCAGTTTTATCTTTCAGAAGATGGAGTAAAAAATCTGGGCTTAGTTTCAATTTTCCAGACTATATTTCCAGCTTCTAGTGGGTTTCAGGTACTACTGAGATCATAGAATCACAGGATGGTTTGGATAGGAAAGGACCTTGAGGATTATCTGATTCCACCCTCCTGCCACAGGCAGGGACACCTTCCACTAGACCAGATTGCCCAAAGCCCCATCCAGCACCTCCAGGGATGGGGCATCCACAGCTTCTCTGGGCAATCTTTTTCAGTGTCTCACCACCCTTATAGTAAATAACTTCTTCATACTGTCTAATCTAAATCTACCCCTCTTTCTTTTAAAATCATTACCCCTTGTCCTTACTGATGTTCTTGTAAAGTAGCATGCGCAGATCTAGTACTTCAAATTTTTACAACAATCAGCATCCTTTGTAAGAACAAAGACCAACTATTGTCACTGAGCAGGAAGTCAAAATCTATTATTACAATTGAAAGAAATTAGATAAAATTTTCTGACAAAAGCATATGTTCCTATGATTGCTTGAAGGTAGAAAATGATGTATTAGTCAGTTAAAATCAGAAAATGCCAGCACAAATCTGGTAGATTTCTTCACTCCCTTACACTTCCTTTGATTTCCTGGCTAAGTGGTAGAATGTTATAAACATCTGCACTTGACGAGCTCTGACCCAAATATTAACAGGAGTGATAATGCTTCTGAAGATGAAATATATCAGCAGAAATACTTTTTAATATAAAATATCTTTTTGGCCACAACTATGGGAACACAATGAGGTCTGTAAAGGAGCACAAATGCTAATGCAGGCCATCTACCTAAGGTGCATGCCAGGTTCAACTTGGCTCAGAATTTTCCAGCACATTTAATTAATCTGTGCTGAAGAATCACTGATGTTGAAGACCTCAAATGACCCCACCTGCCTCTTTAGGCAGTCTGTCCTGCTGTTTTCATGGTTAGAAAATATTGCCTAATGTCCATCCCCAGACTTTCTTGGTGTAGTTTTCTTTCATGCCCTCTCTTCTTCAAACTGATCTTATTATAATGCTGGAAGGGAATTGAGAGAAATAAATGAAGTGATTTTGGAGGCAGGAAAAAGCACTTTGTGTGGATGCAGCCTTTTCTGGAAAAGCTGAGTTTTTGCAGGTACCATTTCTATTTCTTTGAGAGACTGGAATCACCTCTTCCAGCCAAAACCACAACTGTCCAGATTGGCATAGCTGTCCTAGCAAACCACTGTCAGAACACATCTGACCTAAGCACACATTCAGGTAGTGTCAAGGTACTATATTTTTGGCTCCACATTGACATTTTTGCTTGTAAGTAGAGAAGGACTTGTGGGTGATGTGAAGACTGGAGGCTGTCTTGGGCATAGTGATCATGAATTAATAAAGGTTTTGTTTCTTGGAAAAGTAAGGAGGGCGTTTAGCAGAATTGCCACCCTGGATTTCCAGAGGGCAGACTTTGGGCTGTTTAGGAGGCTGGTTGACAGAGTCCCTTGGGAGGCAGTCCTGAAGGGCAAAGGAGTGCTGCACTGAATTTGATAGAAGTCCTGGGCTAATGTCTTAGAAGAACTGAGAACAGCAAATCCCTTTTGCTTGAGTCCTTCCATTATACCAATGGACCGGGGATTGTACTGGGCTGTATTTCATGTGAAAATGTGTTAAAATTATAAATATTGATAAAATGATGAAGTAAGCTTGATATTTACCATATTATGGGGAAGAAATGCTGGCCATAGACACTGAGGCAGAAGCAAATTGTACTCACATATAATTTCTCCAGAGGATATTCCTGGCCAGTCCCAGATACAACAAGATTTGGGAGATCTGGATTTATCCTTCCTGCTGTGAATGCCACATTTCCCCCTTCTTTTCAGTTCTGGCTGAAGGAATTTCTAGACAGCACTGAGGAGGGTGTGTTTGCACACCACAGGGACGTCATGAACAGGCCATTTCAAAGCACGATTCTTTTCACTGCAGTTCAGGGGCTGACATAAGTCTTCATGGCTGGAGATGATGCTGTCCACATCTGTTTGCCTTGTGCAATGACATGCAGAGTTTCAGAACAGTTGCTTAGGTTTCAAAGCAACATGCTTATATTTCTCCTTCACCCTACCCATTATGTGTGAGCAGAAATATTCCCTCTTCTGTGGGTTTTAAGAAGCACTTTGTATATTTCTGTCTTTGTGTCTAGATAGAGAAGAATGCCAAAGGAAAGTAGGGTGATGCCCATTACACTGACATTGGGGGTATGTATTTTCCCTTCTCACATTAGATTGAGCTGAACACATTAAAATGTAATGGTGTGCAAATACAGCAATCTTACAGCTGAGATGTGCCCATGTTTTCTTAGTTTTCACATTATGGTCTCAGCATGTGATGTTTGTGCGCTGCTCTAGTCCACATTTTACTGCTTTTTTTTTAAATGCTGGCAAATGTTTCTAAAGATGCTAATGCTTTTGGGAGGTCACAGACTTTGGTTATTCAACTGGGCCACCCTTGAGGTTGTGACTCAGATGTTTCTGAAGCTATGTTGATGGAAAAAATCACGGAGCTCCTTTTTTGTCCTCCCCGTAGTATACACTATCACAACAGTAGAGATCTGGAAACTGACAGTTCAACATCTGGAACGAAGTCCCTACCAAATTGTAAGAAACTGTACTTAAACCAGAGAATTTAGCCACTTAGAAACCATGAGGGAGTTCTGTTGACTTGTAGAGCTGAACAAACACAATCATGCTGTGCTCTATTTCTAAGTGTTTTGACATATCTTCAGCTGGTATAAGTGAGCATCATCAGTGAAAAATATATATATTTTTTAAACTCTTGAGTATTGCATATTCTATATGTATTTGGCTACATATCAATGAAGTTTTTAAGCCAAAAAAAAGTTCAGGCATACAACTGTTGTTGTAACTAATGTGCATTTAATTATCCTTCTTAAGTGTACTATAGATTTGATTGTTTTCAAGTACTTTGATTTATTTATGTTTTAAAGTATTGGAGTTTTGTTGTTGTTGTTGTTGTTGTTGTTTTTTAATTGGAGGCTATCCTTTCCAGACAACACTAGGTATCATTTACATCTATGACCTTTTCCTCAGTGCAGGACAGACTTGGCTAAAACACTTCAGATGCTGTATTTTACGCATCTAAAAATAGCATGAGGTCCATTTACCCACCAAGCACAGGCAAAAAGCAAGCTTCCCCTCAGCCACTTGATGTTATCTTCAGCTTCAGGATGTTACCTGACTTCTTAAGACACACACACCCCTGCCCCCAAATTGCTAAGAAACTAAAACCAAAATGTTGCAGCAATTATAGATCTTCTAGTAATTTATTTCTGGGAGGTTTATTAGGCTGAATTTGTATGGTATCCATCCAGTGCTTCATCTGGTGGCCAGTTTTCCCAGCATAACTGATAATGGTATCACAGAGTAGCATACTTCACAAAATCAATTTTTATCTGTGTTTTATTTTCAGGAAAACAAGTGTTTACAGGTGTTTTTTATTTTTTTTTTCTTTGTTTTGTTTTGTTTCCTAACAGGTATTACTAGGGAAATGAGTTAGAAGTCACTGGGGCACCAATACACATTGAACCTGTAGTTATGTTATGTGAAAGGCATTCCTGTTATGTAGTGGCTTTTTTAAGCATCACCACCTGTGTCACACTCACTGCAGGATTTCTGAAAAATTCCCTTGTACTGTTAATTGATATTGCCTAAGTACAGTCAGCATGACATAGGGTTATTTGTTCAGGTGGAGCCAGTTCTGGTCCCCTTATTCACTGAAAGATACTACTAACTACAGCTAGTCTATAGACAGAGTTTTCTGAAACACTAAATAACACATGCTAACAAAGAAATGCATTGCATCACTAACTTGGTTGGTAGGATCACCAAGCATTAACTTGTCATCCTGGTGAAATCTGTTGTGCTCTCTTGTCACCTGTTGGTTACTACTGAAGTCTGAGGGACAAATATTATTCTGAGACACAAAATGCAATAAAGTGGCTTCTCCACAAACCATTAATTAAGAAAAAAAAAAAAAAAAAAAAGTTGAGGGAAGAAGAGACAATAGTGCACAAAATCCTAAAATGCTTGACTTTTTTGTTTGTTTGTTTATTTTTAGTCTTGGAATTGAACCAGGTGATTATTCCCACTTATGGAACGGTGCCAGAGCAACAAAACCTTCATACTCCAGAATGGGTGGGTACTTCTTTGTTTCAACTATGAGTAGCGATAATTTTTTCTCATATACAACAGGTAGAGCTGTTCTAACAGAATATCATTCCACTGCATTTGCAGCATATGCAGTTCATCTGCAAGACTGAATCTGAGTTGCTATATCTCTACTTCCCTAAACATACCTGAAGTCATTGGCTCAGGTGTGAAAGTACAGGTTGACAAAGTCACCGAACTCAATTAAAAGTGACAGATCACTAGATTAGTTACAAATACATATTTGCCATAAACCGATACACACATAAAGTTTTGTGTATGCATGTATAGGATTTTTGTATGTGATCCTTTATCTATAAATATAGGATCACACACTCTACATATAAACACATATACCTTATAAATTCAGACACACTCAGGTATTTGTTGGCCAGCAAGTGAGTTTAGGACTTTTTTTCAAGGAAAGCTTGAAGACAACAAGAAATGCCTTGCTCCAGTCAGAGACTTAGGTAGCAAAACAGGAAGAAGACCTGGAGGTCTCTATTCCCTTAGCTAAATTCAAAGTTCCCCAGCTCACCTAATGTTTTCTGCAGCTAACAGGCTTCTGGCTCTAGCTGAAGATCTCCAGCCTCAGATCTCATTTATCTCTAAAGACTACCTAGTTGACTCCAGCAAAACTTAACACTGGGTGCCTCATGGCACATGCTTTGGCAGTCTGATGCTCAAATGGCATGCTGATGAGTTTAATTTCATTCTTTCCCCTAGTGCCATACAAGTGTAGCCTGCAATTGCACAGGAAGGTATAAGCCTGGATTCAAAAAGGTATAAAATCATATACTTATCCTAAAGCTATTAGAGAAGCCCTGTAGAAATCAAAAAAGACAACTCTGTGTTTCATTCCTCCAATGACAGAAATCAGTGTCATTTGCTTTAGGTATGTATTGCCTATTCAGTCTACCTCTACAAGTGGGTCAGTGTTGTGGGAGGACAAAGCGTAAAGAAACAGGTTAAACAGTGTCAAGAGTTGCTTGCTGGGCCAATTAATTTTGAGCGCCTGAGCTGGTGATGGTTTTTGCATACAGGAATCCATTCAAGAAACTGCTGCAGTGCTGCCACCAAGTAACAAGAGCTGGAGCTGGTTCCCAGACAGCACTGTCCAAAACTTTGACCTGTAAACTGACTATTTACAAGTAACTGAGATGGCCTGTGCATTTCTCTCACTGATGAATACTAAATACTATTCAAGGAATGACAACCTTTTGATGATGATATTAGCTACCCCTTCAGTTTGCACAGAGGAGAACTGTGTTATGCATGTGGAGATATAGGTCCTACTGATTTATTTGTGTATGAGGAAGTATGCTGTTTTCTTCATACATCCATAAAAACATACCGTACAAGAAATCAAACATCCATATTCAGGCATTTAGATTAAGCCTGCCTTGTCTTATATGTAGATACTATGATTGGAGCTGTTTAGATCATTTGTTTTTCATCCTGGCCACCAAAGAGAAAGGTCTTTTGCTTCATATCAAACTGAAATTGGAAACAGAATCATAGAAGAAAGAAACAAAGAGTTTCCATAGTGATAGAGTTTGGAAAGCAGTGAAAATGAAGGGATAGATTTAGCCCAAAGTACACCAAGGTGCAGCAGAGCTGTAGGGGAGCTGCTTCAAACTTCAGCTGGAAAAGCGAAGGGTTAGCTGTCATAGTGAAGGGTTGTGGTGGTTTTGTTCCTCCCTCTGCTCTAGGAAACAAATGCTAAATCTACCAGAAATGGAGTTTCCTTCTGGGATCTGAATACCCACCTGACCCTGCCTCAGAGAATTGTGACAGTTTTCTTCATTTGATGCTGCTTTGGTCTCTGGAAAAATATTTAATCATTTTCTGGAGCATGCAGTGGAACCAAGACCTTCCATTTCCCAACTGAGGGCCCTGACTAGCATGTTATAAAAATCCTCCTTAAACTCTTTTTGTGGTTCGATGAATTTTATTTTTTATGTATTTATATGAAATGAGGTAGCATCAGAACAAACAGAGTGTCGTATACCTTGTGGTTAGAGCAGTCTCCTGTAAGCAGTCATGGTAGAATTTATTTTTATTTCTACTAAAAATCAACTGTCAAAATCAATTTTTATTTTTGGTTACTCATGTTTACAAGCAGTTGTAATTTCTGCTCAGTTTTAGCAGCATCTTTTCCACTCTGCTCCTTCCACGTCACAGCCTCCTTGTCTGCCACTGGTCACTTTCAGTGGCCAGAAAGATTGAATAAAATTCAGTTCCACCAAGCCTGCCCATGAAATAGATGTGTGCTAATTCATTCAGGTGTAGCTAGAAATAGAAACTGAATAGGAAGCCTAACCTAAAACTATTGAATAATTTGAAGATTTGAAGGAAGACCTGTGCCAGTTCTTTAAACTTAGATTATGTTTTCTGGCTGAAAGTATTTTGTGAATTTGATTTTGCAGTTAGTCTTGGAGAAAAGGCAAAACTGAATAAGCTGTTGACTAATAACAATTATCTTGTTTTTATTATGATGCTGTCTCAAATTACAGGATCGCATGCTAAGTTTGTCACAGGATCCCTGCCCTATTCAGCACAAGTAGGATGTTAATCACCTCAAAGTCCAGATTCTGTGAGGAAGGATGCTGTCTGTAATACTTCAGCAAGGCGTAAATGTGGCAGGAAAATGCAGGAAAAGAATTAGAGATCTTATGATTAGAGAAACTGAATGTGGTCCTAGATAATTGGATTTTACCCTGACTGTAGTATAGGGCTTCTGTGAAAGGCTCACAAGTTTACATACATCCAACTTTTGTTTATTTGCCCAGTGTCAAAGGGGGGCTTCTGTAACCTGTTTGCATTAGCACAAAGTAGTCACATATGGGCCTGAAGATATTGCTCCCTGAAGAGAGAGACTTTTCAAGCCCTTTAGAAAAACTCAATGTCCCGGTTTCTCAAGCTGGAACTCCAGATCTGGGAAACAGGCAGCAATTTCTGGCATAAATCCCTAGGTGCCTCATGCAGTCACTGAGTTAGTGCTGCCCGTCAAGTGCAATTTCTGTAGTGGGAAGGCTTCAGAGGATTCTGAAAGAGTGAATTTCCCAGCTTCTGCATCCAGAAAAGGGTGAGAGGTGCTGAAAAGTGGGTTTTCAGGGGAGTACTGTCTTCACCTTTGTTCATAATTTAGGACATTTGGTCTGTCTGTAATCAAGAGTAGCTGGAATCCCTCTTGCAGCCAGAAGTTGCACACAAGCTCAGGCAGGAAGTCCAGTGGGTGTCTCATCTAAAGTTAGCTCCGGGGACAAGGCTTCCCAATGCCTGGCCGGTTCCCAACTGCTTTCTGCTGACAGAAATGTATGACCGTAATGACACTCCGTATATTTCCACTTTGTACAAAATCTTCAGTCTCTGTTTGCTTCAATTTACTACATGCCAAAAATGTCTTTGCATGTTGGGGTACAGAAAAAACACTTCTGATAGTGATCTTGCTAATAATCTCATTGTTGCTAAAAACAGAACTGACACAGCCCTCTGTTTTTATTAGCAAATGTGAGTCATGAGGAAAAATGTTAAATGCACGATAGTTTTATTGCCCTATGGAGACACATCAACGTTAGTTTCTTGAGGTATGCAAATAAATTTATATCCTGAGGTAGCACATACTTGTGTTTGTCTTGGTGTCAGAGCAGTTGTCTCTGTTGGTCACTCAGAATGTAAAGTAATTACAGATCTTATGAAATAGCTGTTGTAATAAGAAGAACTTTACGTTTCTGTAACATTCCCACCAGATGAGCTCAGCGCACTTTACGAATAATGATGTTTTTTGATATCCTGGCAATATCACGTGTTTCTTTTTTAATTACTTGGTTGGAGAAGAAGGTTCCTGAGGCCTGTAGAAAGAAATAAACGTGTCCCTAAACAGGCACAGTGACATTTTCATGGAGGTAAAACCCGCAGCTGATAGGTAACCCGTGGGTGTCCCGAAGGGCAGGCTCCATGCTCGAGCACGAGGACTCTCTGCAGGTACCATCAGCAGAGGCGAGTTACACAGGCTGTGCTCAGCTCTCCTTTCCCAGCACTGATTTACCTCCTGCCATGCTGCGGGAACCTGTTTTGAAGCTATCTGAAAACTATGTGAGCCTGTAGACAAGTAGTTTATCCCTCCAGTAATGATTACATTTGCTGCTATTGACAGTCACACCGAAGGCTCATGCAGACAAAATAAAGTACGTCTTTTATCCTCCCTGCAGAAGAGATTCCTGTAGAATCTCTTGCTATTTATAAAATAAAAAAAAAAAAAAAAAAAATCAATTTAAAATACCATGCTTGTTCAGGGTGTAGTAAGTAATAAATAACTGCAAATCCCATTCACGTAATTTTTTTCATTCTTGCCTCTGTGCTGCCCTTCCCACCATTATTCCCACCGTTTGTTTAATAATGTAATGCCCCGAGGAACCTGGAGCAGTGAAGGCTGTGTAACGCCACCGCTTCTCCTCCCCTGGAATGCAGCATCACCGCTGCTGAGGGTAGCTTCAGGTCTGCTTTCATCTTCTGCCGCAGCGATCGCGTGTAGCCATGGCTACGGGCGCAGTCTCCAGAGTCAGACACGGCAACTCCCCTTCGATACCGGCAAGCCTGGTTACACATGGAGAAGGGCAGGCAGCATCCCCCTTCCTGAGAAGCTCTGAGAGGCTGAGGGTGGGCTCCACCACTGGTTTTTGGTCACTTAGTTTTGGATGCCATACCTCTGGGGACCAGGGTATGTGCTCATTGCAGGCACCTCCCGTGGATGCGTGCATCAGCAGCGGTGCAGGGTTTCCCATCCTCGCTTCCCACTACATGCACCCCAGCTGCTTGCAAGGACCAGAGCTCCACATCTATAAAACAGTACTTTTAAAGCTGAGGATGTAACATCTGCATTATACACATTTCTGGGGTTTTTGTTAATAAAGACCACCACCGGTCTCATCCCTTGGAGCTAATATCCGCTGATCTGCTCCCTGATGTGGCCTGAAACACAGGGGTGCACCCACATGAAGGTGGACACCCTGACTCTGGGCTAGCTCATGTAGAGGTACCCAAAGTGATCCAAAGAATTGCAGGTTCCTCCTGCTAATAATGCAGCTAATGGCTCCCTGTCTCACTGTGGAAGGCAAGAAATTGATGTACAGCACTTTGAGATTGTACAGCACTGCAGAGTATGTGCTAAATATCATTAGTATTTTACAGCTAAATGTATTTTTTTTATTCATTAATGATGTTAATCAATATTAACCTGCTATCCACTCAGGTATTATTACAGCATTAAAGTGCACAAATGATTGTCTCCCTTAGTACTTAAAATGTGATTATGCTGAGGCTAAGAAAATTAGAAAGTGCCATAAATAGACCCCATGTTTGTTTCTTCCATAACAAAGAGGTATCAATGGGCCTGTTCATTATTTTTGGTTGTAAAGTGCTACTGATACTTAAGCAAAATTATGTATTGGAATTTCAGCCCCATTAACGTATGTGTGTGTGTGTGTGTGTGTATGCACACAAACTTGTATTAATTTGCCTGATAATAACATTTGTAATATTGTCAAATAATATTGCATATTAACAAAGCAAACATTGTCTCCAAGGAATTACTAACTTCAGTGTACAGCACATATTTTTTGTTTCCAGTTCTGTTTTTCCTCTGGTAATTATGTTGAATAATATATGATTTTTCATTACAAACTATCCAGTGGGGATTATAAGACATATCACACATCTAAGCTAATATGACTGTCAGAACTTTAACCATTACATTCCCTTTCACATTTTACTTCTTACTTTTAATTAAGCAACATTAAATTTTATGTTACAATTGATTTGTGTGGGTCTTAATCTTGATCTCTTAAGTATTCAGGCTTAATGAGCCAACTCTTTATTACTTTATTGATATATAAAATGTCTATTGACAGGTCAATAGGACATTGCCCTAGTAATTAAAAACAATGGAGATTACATCTAAGAAGTCAACTCCAGGAGTATGAAATTCTGTGTATCTGGGTTCATGCAGTCCAATTCTGATTAATCTTTTGGCTGTATTCAATTATATATACCAGAGTTTGTTATGTATAAAAAGATGTATGTGTATGGTAACATGCATATACTAATGTGTACAAAAACACATACGTACATAAATTCATGAGTCAGGATGCTGATTAATGGGCAGTATCTGGTTATTGTCAATCCATTTAAGCCAGTTATCAGTAAGTTACACATAGGTTTTATATGCTTAAAGGAGACAAGGTTCAAAGAAAAAAATACTTAGTGAAGTTATGCAATCACAAATTAGGAAAAACTTGATCTTTTATTTGCTGTTTGTTATTTCCTTTCTATCCTGTGCATAGGTCCTATAGGGAAAATAACTAAAAGCTGTAAGAAAAAACACTTGAAAGCTATTACTACTTTTACGTTTTCAAGTGCATAAATTTCACACCAAGACTCTTTCTCTTTAGACAAAATCACTAGGCTGCTGTTTCTAAGATTCAAAAGAAGAAGAGGCACAATTAAAAATCCTTCCATTTTAGGCACTGGTAACACTTCCCCTTGTTACTCATTATCACAAGGCTGGGTTCTGTGTTTCCAGCATTGCAACACAGGGCAATTTTAGCCAGGAACAGAGATTGCTGGGGCCCCAGAGGAGCACAGAGGCTGCAGGGGCCATGCTCATGCTCAGGGTCTGGCTGCCCTCAGCTCTCCTTGCACCCTTGTGCTGCTGTGCCAGCACCTCAAGTCTGGTTGCTTGATGTGACTTCTCCAGCTCTAGTTCTCATGAATTTAGAAATTTCCGTCTGTGACTTCGTTTGGGTGATAGACATGCTCACTGCAATTGTAGTCTGGTGATGCCATCTGAAAGCTTAAACCATTCTTCCTAAACCATTACTGTGTGCAGCTGTCTGTTGATTTGGTGACTGCTTAGGTGTTTCCTGAGTCCTAGGCCAGGCTGTGAACTAACATATGATATATCTGTATAGCAGCCGTATGTCAGCATATATAGATATATATATATGTAAGTATGTCAGCAGCTGCTTGCTGTCAGGGTTGTCACAAATCTCTCAGCACATGTGGGATTCAAAGAGAACTGTTCTAACCAAGAATCTGATTAAACTGTTGAAATAAGCAAGTTAACAGAACCTCCTTTGCAACAGTTTCTAGCCTTTGTACATACAACATAAGAAGTATTGAGTTTAAACTCCCCTCAGTTTATTTAAAATAAGGAATTTTTGTCTTAGTTATGGGGAGACACTTGGTCAACTCTTGTTTTGACCCAGCCAAAGAAGCAGTAACAAAATAGTCTACAGGGAGAGGTTTGGAATAAAACTCACAGGGAAATTTTGTTTTGGAAACACTGAAATGTTATTCCTAAAATGTTGCCTGTCCTTTGGAACCAGGATGCTCCTGACTGATGACTGCCATTCTCATCAGTTTTATTACAGTTGAAGAATAACCTCTGCAGGCTGCAGGTAGGGAGTCTCTGACACCAAATCCACATTTCTCTGAACTCTGCTGTGGACAAGGCATTCCCAAAACTCTACCCCATGTGGCTGGAATGCCTGGCATCCCTCATGAGGCTTGGTCTGCACTGAGAGAGAGATTTCAGGGAGATGACATCTGAGAATCTTTTCCATGAACCCTGCACAGCATGTTCTAGAGATTACTCTGGGTCATTTTGCCTGGCCTGAGTCTGTCCTAAGCCACCCTGCATGCCCAGATGTCTGGAAGGCAATGCTCCTCTGCAGTTCTGTATGGGAATCTTGCTAGTTTTTGAGATCTTACCATCTGTAACACAACACTGAGTCCTTTTGATATTCTGTAAATTCAGTGGCACTACCCTTATTAATCCCATGTAAGGATCCAGCCAAATAACTTAGAGTTTGGTACTCATTATGTAACATGACATTTCTGGTAGCATTACAATTATGTATCAACTGAGAGGGGTGTTGTTACTTGTGATAGTGCCCACAGAGTATTCTAATAATCTATGAAAACGTTACTTGAAAATTCAGGCTACCCCATCATCAATGTGTCTGTGTTGTTATACACATGAAATAACACATTAAGATGTTATTAGTGGGTACGACAATCTTTTCTACTTTCCTCTGGGGACTAGATAATAGCTTATGGATATATTAATCCTTTTTATTTTGGCATATATTTTAACATGATGGATGTGCAGCATACAACAAGGTTTTCTACTTGCTGAGATTTTGCTAATAAAAAGAGAAATAAATAAATCCATGTAGAATGTGTCCATTCTGAGAACTCATCTGCAGCCTGGCCATGTTCTTTATTCTCTGGGCAATGATTGTTTTGAATCAACATGCATAAAACTGCTGCTTTTTTTTTTTTTTTTTTTTTTTTTAATTGCAGAGATGCTGAAACTTCTGGCAGGTAAGAAGACAGATGGGTATGCTCTAATTCTGAGATTCCCATCAGGAGACAGCATATCTTGTAGACAGAATATTGTATCATGACAGGATATAAATTACTTGACAGATGCATTATTTAGAAATGGTGCTACATCCCAATGCTTCTCCCATTGACAAAAGCTAATACACTATTTTTAAAGAATAAAATTATGTCAAAGTACTGCTGTCCTTATGTCATGCAGAGACCTGCCAAACTCCTCTGGACAGATTTTTCTCCAGCCTACTTCATGCTAATTTTCATGTCATTTTTGACTCCTTGTTATATGTCTAATATGCGCTGAATTTCTCTTTTCACTGATGTTCTGTGTTACATGAAGCAAGGAAGGAAGCGCTGAATAAAATCCTTCATGTTAACCTATCCTACCTGTCTTACAGGCTGATTTTGACAATAAACCTGACTCCTTGTTCTTCAGCGATGGGCAGCGAAGAATTGACTTTGTTTTGGTGTACGAAGATGAAACCAAAAAAATGACTCATAAGAGGATTGATCGTAAAAAGCAAAAGGTAAGTTATTTTTGGTACAAATCTGAGTCATTTGTTGGGTGTTAGAGCAGAAAAGATAGTGCCCTCACCCAGAGTGGCAATGGCATTGCCCTGCCTTAGGAGTGCTTCTGAGGGCTGTGGGGCTGAAGCCCATCAAACTGAGCAGTGAAGAGATGGGAGATCAAGCCACTAGACCTGTGTCTAGGCAGAGTAGTGCATACTGTGTCTGTCAGTGTGTGCTGGGTGACCTCAGGGCATGCTCCTGGGAAGGAACCCTTCAGGAGATGTGAGCAGAAAAATTCTGGTGTCAGGATCCCAGTTAGAATTAGACAACAAGATCTTCAGACTAGGACAATTTTCTGTACTTACAGTGCTTGAATTAGGCCCATAGGGAACCTTGGTATTAAAATCAGGGTATTCAGGGGAAACCTTGGAAGGAGGCAGCTGACCAGATGAGAGTCATGTACATAGCTGCTGACATTCTGCCCAGTAAAGTACCTAAGTAAGTCTTTCATGGGAAATACTTGTATGTTACTTTGCTACCATGCTTTCTCCGGGTATCACTTTTCTCTTGACACTTGGCCCTCCCTAAGGACCTTGAAAAAAAAAAATTTACTCAGGCCAGGACTGCTTGATGCTTCAACAAGCTCAGTCATGCCACTGAACTTTTTAAATTGTGAACTGCCTGAGA
The DNA here is from genome assembly GCF_965140915.1 of Aythya marila. Taxonomy (NCBI): domain Eukaryota; kingdom Metazoa; phylum Chordata; class Aves; order Anseriformes; family Anatidae; genus Aythya; species Aythya marila. Next base: position 175,005,408 of record NC_139042.1, on the reverse strand, counting down.
AATGTGCATCCACTGGACTGCAGTCCCCTTGGAATCTGCGCTCTCCCACCCACCACTTCCTCCTCTGATTTAGCAGTTCCCTATGTTCCAGCAGCCTCTGGTAGAGACAGGCAAGGACAAAGACACTACTGAAAGCAGCTCATATACAAACAATGATTTGCCGTTTGGAAAGAGGAGAGTAGGAGTAAAAAGGCCTGTAGCTAGCTGGTTGATATTCATTTCAGTGTTGTCATTGGCATTATCAGGGCAGCTATAAGGAATGTGGTTAGTAGGGTTTAAGAGAGGCCTGCAGTGGGTGGATGTTGCATTACACATGACCACAGGATCAGCAATAAAAATAAATTGAAAGAGGTCATTAGAAACAAGAAGCTGCCCCTTTAGAAAATTTATATACATATGTATATATGTATATATATATATATATGTATATATATACAAATTAGCATTTTATTTTTATGTTTGGAATATTTGGCCATTGCCCAGATGTATGTAAAAATACAATAAGTATCTTTTTCAAATAGTGGTGAAAATTAAACATAAGCCACGGAATAGTATTTTTAGTGCAACATTAATTTTAGGACATTAGTCAGAACTAAACCATGAATAATTAGACCAGAAAATTGTGGGTAATGCACTTAGAGTTTGCTTTCAAAGGTCTGGGGCAAGTTCAATGGTGGGAAACCATGATGATCAGGAGCTGAAGCACGTGCCCTGCGAGGAAAGGCTGAGAGAATTGTCCTTGTTCAGCCTGGAGAAGAGGAGGTTTTGGGTTGATCTAACACTAGTTCCTGAGTAGCTACAAGGAGGTAACCAGGAAGACAGTGTCAGATTCTTCACAGTAGGGCATGGAGGAATGACAAAAAACAACAGGCACAAACTGAAACAAGAGAGGTTCAGACTGGATAAGGATAAACTTCAAAGGTGGTGAAACAGGTTGCCACAGCAAAGCTGTGCAGTCTCTGTCCTTCAACTTTTCAAGACCTGACCAAATGCTCCCTAACCAACGTGGTCTGACCTCAGAGGTGGCCCTGTTTTCAATTACATAACAACTCTGCCATTACCACTCTGTGAGATTGCAAGTGATGGCGAAGATGTGTCAGCAGGAAGATGATTACAGAGGTGACAGCAATTGTCACTGCTGGGATTTCCATGGACAGGGAGAATCTGAAGCTGTAGTAGTACAGAGGAAGGCATGGGCAAGAATCTTGCTATTGGGAACATAAACAGTGCTGAAAGGGCAGAAGAAAGCAACAGTAAGAGACTAGGATGAAGAGGATTTTCAAAGACAAGAACAATGGATACAAGTATGATGACACTGAGCTGGAGAACTAATGACAAAATCCAAAGCTGATCATGAAACAGACAAAATATTACACAAACAAAGGGTAAGGTACCAGAGGACACTGAAAGGTAAAGGAAGGAGAAGAGGGAATGAAGGAAGGATTATGTTCAATGAGTCTATAATGTAAGCTGAAATGAGTGACCTGGTCATAACCAAGCTCCTGTGATACAGCTCAGAAGTACTGACTCCCTCCCCCCAGTGCTTCACATACAGGCATCATTAGCTTAGAAATACATTTCCCTTATCTATTGTTGAGGGAAAAATCTTTTAAAACTTAAATAGATTCAGATTTTCTAACTTTTAGCATGGGATTGGTGCAGGTCAGCTCCAAGCATGAAAGCACTTCAGTCACCTCAGAAATAGAGAGGTGCATACTCTCACTTGAGGTCACTTGCTATGCAAGCAGAGGAAGCTGTATTCCTATGACAGAATTAATATTTTGGTCTACCACAGTTCCCAGAAAGTTTTGGAGATGCTTCTGCCCAAGATATATACAGATATCATTCCTGTAGGCATAAAACCTAATTGATAATTTGTCTTCAATGACAATGTTGTTTATTTGGTTATATACATGTATACTGGGGGGGGGCAAATAAGTTCTGCCCCTGTGATGAAATACAAGGTACCAAATTGAGGAATATTGTCATTTACAATCAGCTTTAACTACTGCATATGTCACTGTCTCTGATCAATGACAAACTAAAAATTACAAATTTTATAAACAGTATCTCCGGTAATTCAATGTGCTTTAGGTCTGAATAGGTCCCTTGCTCATACTACTCTTTCTTTGACTCCCCTGATGGATTTATATGGGGCTTACTGTTCACAGACTTTTAAAATTCCAACTTATTAAGGAAGAGCAGATCCAGTGAAATCTGTTGTCACAGGGTGAAATCCTCACTTCACTGAGGCAGTCCTCATTGCCAAGCACACCATTACAGGTCTGTGCAAGGTAGGGACCAGGAAATGTAGTCACTGGGATGAATTCTGTCTGACTCACACTACATCCTACCTGACTTCATGATGTAGATGTCAGGGCAGAATTGAAATTGCCAGAGGATATCTTTTGATTCCCTTTTCTGAAATGAAAAATTTTGGGAGTTGCCCTTGGCCGCTTTGTTAATGGTAAGAGTAGAGGAGTCCCCAAATGCTTACTGAAGTTAGGGGAAAGATTTGAAAATGTGACCCCAACCTAGGTATCCAGCTTACTGGGTTCACAGAAATGGGATACAGATCTATGTATTCCTCAGTAGCAAGAGGAGAATCAGATCCTAAGACCATCTTTATATTAAATGGTTTTCTGTCCTTCTTAAAAAGAAGTGCATAAGTGTAATTGAGAAAATGACCCAGTGTTAATTTATATTAATTAATAACATTCTTGGGAAAATGGCTCAGAGGAGACAAAGGAAAAATTATCTAAAAACATTAAGGTAGTTTGAATAGAAGGAACAAAAATGTGGTGTTCTGAAGCACTCAGAGATATTCAGTAGTGTTGTGCTTCCCTCATTCTCATGTGCTTCTGAAATCTGGTTTAGAGACAAAAACCAAACTAATGAAATCAATGTTTAAGGAAGTTTCTAACATAATTTACAGATACAAAAGTTACCAGATTAGGTTTGTATAAGTAACTCGATTTGAATTCCAAACCTTTCTAAGTTGGTATACAATTATTTTTGCAAGCACAAACAAAAATCAGACTGTCAGGAGCAGATTTCAGAAACTCTGCCTTGTAAGTAATTGAAATCACTGCCCAAAGCATGTTTTTTAAACTTCATAATTTATGTACACTTTTTGTCTGGATAGGATGTCATCAGAATAGAAATTAAATATCACCATCCTTTCTCAGAATGCTCCAAAATGCCAGTTTTATCTTTCAGGATACTCAAGTAGCTCACTGTTGAAAGTTAAAGGGTCAATGCCAAACAGACATATTCAAAATAAATCAGTGCAGAATATAATTTTAGTCCATCTGCTTCTCCCCAGCAGAAATAAACAGATTCTTAAGAAAGAATGTGGGCAAAACCTTCATTTCTAGCCGTGAAGTAATCTGTGCTTTGTAGAAATATCCAAATTTTCTTTGCAAATTAAATGAAAACCTATGATTCACAGACAGTACTACATAATTTTCCTTTTTATTTTTATTTAAGGTACAGTTGTACAGGGAACTTCAGCAAAGCTGGAGAAGTTTGCCTTCATAAGCAAACAGTTCCTGCCTCTAGACTTGTTTAAATTAGATAGCCAAAAACAAAAAGCTTGAATAGTTTTCAATGAATCAATTGCACATCTCCTGTTGTCTCACATGTTACACACCCATGGAGAAAGAACAATATTTGGGGTTACGGAATGAGCAATAGCTCAGCACCATTTCATGCTGTAATCTGACACAGTAGAGGATGGCAGGCTCTATATGCCCGTGGTGTTCCCAGCAAACCTACCCAGGAAGTTTGATAACAAAGATGAAAGAGACCTTTGAAACTGAAGGACGGCAACCACACCTGCTCTGATCTCTGCTGGTTGGATAGGTTTTGAAGCAGGAACTCACCAAAACGAGATCTCTGTTCCTGAGTTAACTCCAGACCAAAACTGCTTGGTGAATGGAAGGACAAATGGAAGGAGGGAATTACTCTGAAGTTACTGCATACATTCATGGGACCAGAAATGAGTCTTTCCAAACAGGGTGGCTAGGACACACTGTTGAGAGTAGGGCTAGGCCAGAATATTGACAGTTCTGTGTGTCTGTGAGTCAGGTGTCAAACAATTGTGAGGCTGGCTTCAAATCATAGGGTACCTCAGAAAATATGCAGTTGGAGTTCTTTGGGTTTACTCTTCTGCATCAGAGCCTTTATAGCATATTCTGCTTCACATTTTTGTGATTACCCTCAAACACAAGGGAAAGAAGTTGACTTTAAAAACACAAGTAGAGCTTCTCAATCGATTAATTTCCTGATGCTGGCAGTGGGGACTGGCAGAAAAGCCTCCAAATATCATTAAATAAACTCTGAGAGTTATCATCTAATATTGATACAGTGATCCTTTCTACTTCCTTTAGCTGATTTCCATGGGGGAGTCTGTGGGCCCAGTGTTCTTTCTCTTGCTAACTGTGATTTATCTGTTGCCTGCCAGGAAAGGCACAGGTGGCTATTCAAACATTACTTTCTTGTTAGGATTGTTCCCCTGAAGCCACACTGATACCGTTACAGGGAACTTTTCTCTGCTCAAAAGAAACTAAACAAAAATATGAGTTGGCATTCTTCTATTGCTGTAATCAAAGCAAGTGCTCCCTACCATTTATGAAACACAGAGAAAAATCTGCTAGTAATATACTACCAGTTTCTAGACTCTGACAAGACAATGGTGAGACATTGAAAGCACTTTGGTGAAAAAGGAGCTCCCAAGAGCTAACCCTTCTGTATGCCTGTAACACTTGGTATTTATTTACATTAAGCTTTCCCTTTCTTAAGACTGCATATGATTATATGTCATAGTGTCTCAGTCAATTGGCTAGGTATTCAATTATCAAAATCAATGTCAGTTTTAGATCAGCAACATTACCATGGTTACGTTATTATTACAACTTAACCTTGCAGGTGGCTGAGCAAAATACTGTGTACTAAAATAAACTTGGAACAGTCCCACAATCCAGCCAAATAAGCCATCACATCTTTACACTGTATTCCCCACTCAATGCAAAACCACTATAGACTCCTTTGGGTAAAAGACTAGCTTCTCCTTAGACTATCATACACATAATTCAATCATTTATATAAAATAGCAAAGCCCCTAATTAGCAAAGGTTCCCAGGGGCTCTGTTTCTCACTACTTGCATTAATGCATTATTAGAAACCTTAATATTGTCAACATTCCTCCAAGATTCTGAGGGCATAATTAATTTGGGGAACTCCTTGCCATAATAAATTATTAAAGCAATCTGAAAAGTAAGATTAAAAAAAAAATAACATTAGACTCATACAAATGAGAATTGCTCAGCCTCTGTTTTTGTGCTATTTTGTAAGAAATGAAACAGGTATTTAGACCTGTGCCTTTTTTATTAATTGAAACAAAGCAGAACTTATGTTGAAATGTTTACATAATTCATTATTATTCACCTTACAAAAAAACACATGTATAGGGAAGATGTAAAGAAGTAGGATGAAATGAATAATTTTCATCATGGCGAAAGAATGAATAGTGGAATAACAAACAACTCCTGTGCACTACATTTTTTAATGACCTGGTAAGGGGATTGAGTTATGACATAGCAAAAATCACAGAGGAAATAGTTATGTAGTTTACTCAGAAGCCAAGCCAACAAGAACCTTTAGCTTTGAAGGAGAATGGAGAACACTATTACACATGAAATGTTGGCAAATGCAAGGAAATATATTGCTGTGAGGAAAAACCTCGTTCTCATTTGGGATTCTAAGTTGATACTCTCAGTAAAAGGAGTAGACTTAGATTTCATGGGAAACAGCTATGCTAAGTGTCCTCATCAAGGTACAGTTACCTTGACACTAGGTAACAACATATTATATATATTATAAATATGTATTGTATAGGTGCTATTTTGTATGTACACAGAAAAAAATCATGAAGAACATTGTGAGGTCACCAATAAACACATAAATTAGGAGGACATAGAGAGATATCTCTCTGAAGAGTGCTTTGAAAGTTTGGGATTGTGTTTTTATCCTGAGAAAGGAGACAAATAAGCAGAAATGTGGTATGTATTGATGAAAGAAGAAAACAGATTGAAATATTTGGATCTCCCTGTCCCTAACCCAAGAAGAAGATGATAGTAATTGGAATAAAAAGGCAGAGAAATCCAAAAGAGATCAAAGAAATATCTTTTTACAAAATATGAAATGAATCCATCATAACCATTGCTAAATGCAGATGCTGCAGTTGAGAACTAACAAGATATTAATTCCAAGAATTGCTAGAGCTTTGGAAAAATATTTTTTCTCCTTCAGGGATTTTCAAAAGTCTTTGAACATTAAAGAATGGGATGAAGTTTATATGGTGATACAGTTGACATGTTCATTGGTTGGACCAGATGATCCTGAATGATCAATCCTAATGATTCTATGGAGAACCCCTTAAAACTTCAGCTCTTTTTGCCTCCTAGAGTGGGTGGGTCTTGAATTTGGTCCTAAAGACCAGTTTCCATGTACCTATCAAAGTTTCTAAGACTTCATCTAATAAATAATTTATTGACTGTGATCCTTCACAGTAACAAGAAGACTGGATCTTAAGCACTGCTCTTAAGGCAGCTATGCTGGTGGAAGAGAACAAGACTACAGAAACCATTGGACTGTTCCCTCTTGAAAACTCAAAGTTGCTGTACAAGAGGCACAGAATCTCTTAAGTGCAGAGTATACAAACACAAAAAACAATGTCCAAATGGCAGAAAAACAGTCAGGGAGTAAAAAAGTAGTGTCACCAAGTCACTTTGAGAACTGCACTGCATGCCTAGCCTTTATTCAGGAATAAAGCAATGAGTCCCAATTTGTTAATGTTATCTCCTTCTGGCAATTCCATTCTTCTGTGCATATGTATTCGGAACAGATGCTTTACAATTTTCAATACCTTTTAACAGAGGAAGAGACAAGTATATGAATCAAACCTGATAAACAACGGCTTGCAGCTCGAAGCAACAAGATCGGTGAGTGCTCTTTTCTTTGTCTGCACTCCTTTGTGCCTGAGAGACGAATCTTCCTCTATGTGGATAAGGAATTGGATAGATAAATTGAACTTAACAGTGTTCTCCTCTCAGGAATAAAAAAAATAATCATAATCAATAAAATAAAATAAAATAAAATAAAATAAAATAAAATAAAATAAAATAAAAAGCAAGCTTTTTTTTTTTTTCCCGTCAGTAGTGTTTCTCTGACCTGATGCAAAGTCACGTAAACTTTGCATCTGTTTCTCCCTCTACAAAATAAAAGCTGGGAAGTGGGGATGTTCGTTGGTGTTCGCTTCTGACTGAGAATATAAATAGGGACAGCCATGCTCCAAGGAAAGGCTCCAATTCCAGAAGGGCAGTGCAGGGCTCCTGTAGGTGACCCAGCCCCCAGACCCCTGTGAGCCACGGCACAGGGGGAATAGTTGTAACTGGCACAGTCTGTGTATTTTGGGCTACACCTGTCTGTGGGCAGCTCAGGAGCCTCCTGCAATGTACAACAGCTGCCAGAGCTGCTGTCTGCACTGTGAGGGCTGCTCAGCACCCAGGGCAGTGGAGAATCCAGGCAGAATAAAAATGTCATGAAGCCACCTTTCCTTTCTCTCCTTCAGGGCCACAGCTTTAGGCCTGGGTCTGTCAGGGGACAAGCAAGACAGTCACTTACAGAGTTCATTTGCTGTTGCTTGGTAATAAAGTGGGCACCTGAAAAGGTCTTTTCGCCCCTTCCTCCCAAGGTGCACCCAAGAGCCCATGACCTCACAGTGTTTGTTTGATTTATGCCATGAGAGCTCTTGCTGCATGTACAAGGAACCAGTTTGGCTGTTCACATTCATGAGGAAGTAAACCATTTCCTGGCAGCCTGACGTGGCTCTGTAGCTGTACTAACTTTTGGCCGTCTTCCATAATTCAGCAGTCTGGTCTGACTCCCTTCTCTCTCTACCCATTCTCCCTAAAAAACTGGGGGTTCATATTGCCCATCAGCATCCATAGCTGCATGGCCATTCTCTCTGGCATGCTTCCACCTAAGCTAATGGTATATTCACTAAGATGGACAGTAAATGCAACTTCAAATAGATCATCTGTGAGCCATTGCTAGCTAGCTATGAGCTAGCTATTAGGTCAAGGGAAAGAAAGGTCTGGATAGTTTAATAAATGTTATGAAAAATTATTTCATTTTCTTATACACATATTTTTAATATTCTTGCATTTAGGTTTTGGATGAAAAACTTGTTTTTGTGAAAGTGCATGCACCTTGGGAAGTGCTATGCACATATGCAGAGGTTATGCACATCAAATTGCCTCTGCAGCCCGATGACCTGAAAACCCGAGAGTCAGCATTCAACTGGTTTACTAGTCTCTTCAGAGTGGATGAAAATATCATCAAGCCTGAGCAAGAGTTTTTCACTGCCCCCTTTGAAAAGGAACATTTGTCCAACTTTTATATTCAAGACAAAGACACATTTTTCAATCCTGCAACTAGAAGCCGAATTGTAAGTCTACAAATATTTCTAGCTTTTAATCTTTTAAAGGCAAAAACATATTTTAATCAAATCGGTGCAATTACCTTCATGAAATCTTCCTGAAAATTTGGAAATATTTGGGACATTACAGTCCTGTGTTATTTATGAAACAGCCTGTACATTTGTCACTTTTCTGTTCCACCAGAATTTAAATGGGGAAATTTGAATGATTCGTCTAGCCAGTGCAATCAAATGTGTCTACACTGCTTACCTTTTCATAACTCGCTTACATCTTGAAACAGGTATTGTTGTGCATGATTACTTTCACATTGCAAGAGACAAAAAATATTTTGTAAATTTCAGGTTCATTTCATCCTGTCCCGTGTGGAATATGCAACCAAAAACAATGTGAAGAAGTTTGGCATTAACAAATTACTGGACTCTGGAATCTACAAAGCAGCATTTCCCCTTCATGATGTAAGTCCACTTTTGTCACAATGATGTATTTAGAAATAGAAGTCTGCAGCTCGAGAGTTTATGTGTGTTCTTCACAGCAAAAAATACAAGCACAATTGCCTGTCTTACTGCTCGACTGTTTTTTCTGTCCACATAGTAGAATATGACATAGTTTGTCTTAAGAGGTTTTTCTCCAAAACACTGTTGGTTAAAAATGTAGCTCCATAACTGAAACATGATATATTTTATTTAGAAGACGTTAATCTTGTATTCTCTTGAAGATGTAGGTTAGTAAAGTGTCTGGCCAAAAGAGGAACCTGGGAGCACTCAAGTGATGCTTTCCCATGATGCACTGTGTCATCACTTCTAAATCAGTTTTAGCAATTTTATTGGTATTCTGTTTTTCAGCATTAAAATCCCTATCAAATAACATTTTAATAGAAATGTAGAATACCATTTTAATAAAGATTTAGAATACAAGTCTCATTTTAGGGTGTATGACAGTCTTACGTTGTGAGAAGCATTTCCACAGTTCCCAAATATCACGAAACCCACATTTTTGCGAGAGTCCCAGTACAACACCTCAGTAAATGATGTCAGAGTCAAATGTTTAACTGGATTGGATTTCACCTTGCAATAATATGAATTCTGACTTTTGTAGCTACACTCCTAAAGCTTTTTTATTTTTAAAGTATATCATTTAAGCACATGTAAGCAAATTGTACTAAAAATTGTTTTGCATATAAAGACTAGTAATGCCACAGAAAAAGAAAATGAAGGAAAAAAAAAAAAAAAGAAATCAGACTTCAGGGTATTTGACAACAAAAACTCAGTGTGATGCTGCAAATGGGATACAGTAAGGAAAGACAGATCTGATTTTGTGCATTGTATCTACACCTCCTCTCCCATTGGAACCACTCTTCTGTGTCTGAGGTGTGTTCTGCTGAGAAGAAATGGAGAAAGTGGGAGGTCAGGAATGGGAACTACTCGAGATGTTTCAACTCTACTTAAAATATTCAGGAGGCCTTAAAGGATTTCAAGAAAATCTTTAAGTCAGAATCAAGACAAATCATGTTTCTTGGACGTAACCCAAAGCTTTACAGGATAGAATTAATAACATTCGTGACTATCCATTTTTAAGGTTGTCTTTTAAAGATTTAAAACCTTCCTTGCAAGCTATTTCTATCATGGCATGGGGAATTTGGACTCAATATGCCTTATAATTAATGACTGTCTTTTTATGCAATTAAAATTATATATCACAGCTACTCTGAAAATCAAAAGTAACTTATATATTTCTAGAAAAGTGACTTTTCTTGCCACATCATAGATACAGAATAGAAAATTCCACCAAATAAAACAACCTTTATTGAAATAGATTTTCCAATAACTTGGTAAAAAAAAAAAAAAAAAAAAAAAAAAAAACACGAGGATTACCTCTGTGTCAACTCTCTTTTAAATATAAAAATAAAACAGAGACTAGACTCCCTGGATGTATCCCTTGGACTTTCCAGCCTTCATTCTAGAACAATATTGTTCTAAAGCAAATTACATTAACATGTTAGAGCTACATAAAATCCATTTTAATGAAGTTCTGTTCTCTAATTAGACTGGATCCTTTTCTGTTTTGTCTTACTGAGTGCCAAGACACTGACATGGGCTTAGATTTAAGTTCATGGAGAGTGTCTGTTACTTTCAACCCACATGTGTAAAGCTCTTGCTTTAGTATTCAGTGTCTTTCTGACAACCTTCCATCCTGAATCCTCATGCACTCTTAGAGATGATTACTGAAACTTTTCCTGGCTTGCAGTGACAAAAAGGTTATTACAAGCTTTGGGTTTGTGGCACAGGGTCTGAAGAGATGTGAACTGATCCATGTTCTTTAGATTAATGGTGTCTTCTTCCCACGATCTTTCTGTTTTACAGTCTAGTTTTCGGCACCCATCAACAGATCCTGCCTGCCCAAGTGAACGATACCTCCTCTACAGAGAATGGGCTCACCCTAAAAACATTTTCAAGCTGCAACCCCTGGATTTTATCAGGTTAGTGGACATGAGGGAATGTCATGGAGCTGGGACAGGGGAGGGTCAGGCTGGGTGTCAGGGAAAGGTTCTTCACCCAGAGGGTGGTCAGGCACTGGGACAGGCTGCCCAGGTCAGTGATCATGGCACTGAGCCTGCTGGAGTTCAAGAAACTTTTGTAAAACAGTCCCAGATGTATGGTCTAATTTTTGGGTGGTCCTGTGCAGAGCCAAGAGCTGGACTCAATGATCCTTGTGGATACCATCCAGCTCAAGATATTCTGTGATTCAGTGACTCCGTGGTGTGACTAGGGCTTGACTAATGCAGAGGGAGCTAGGAATTTACATGACAGGTCTGGGTTCTGGGTGCCAAAAAGACACAGGCAGGTACATATACCTGTATGAGCTCATGCATGGAAGCATACTTTGAATTTGGTTTCATTAACTGGTTTCCAGTTCATGAAAAGTCATCCATTTAATTTTTTTCTCTGCAAGGTATGATCTTCCTCTCTTTTTTATTTTCTTTCCCTTCCTAACCTCTTATACAAGCATAAAAGTGGTGGTAGAAACACCCAGCTGTAATACTTCTGCAATACCAATGTTCTGACCAGAGGAATGTGACAATAACAGTAGGCACAAAATGTATGAAATGAAGAGTCATTTGAAATTTATTGCTTTTCATTTAAAAACCAACAAATAAACAAAACCTTAAACCTTTCTCCTCCACAGGAAATACTACGGAGAGAAAATTGGAATCTATTTTGCTTGGCTGGGCTTTTACACTAATATGCTGATTGTAGCTGCATTTGTAGGAGTTGGCTGTTTTCTGTATGGATGCCTGACAAAAGACAACTGCACATGGAGGTACTTGATCAGGCCTATTTTAATATTACACACAGTTTTGATCCATCCCCTACTGTACAAAGTTTGCAAGACATGGCATAATAAAAGAGACAAAATAAAAGAGCCTGAGAACAACAATGGTTATGGATTTGAAAGTCAAGGTATAAAATATGAGATAGAAGAGTACTAGATGTCCATGAACCATTAGAGTGCTAGACATCTGAGTTTGCTATTTCAGGATTTTCTTTATATTTTGCACTAGGTTACCACACCTAGTGTAGAAATAAAAAGAAAAGAATGATCATCAGAAGCCAATACAAATTTCTGTAACATCATTTTCAATGTGGGAATCCTTAAAGAACGTATCCAAAGACCATGATAAAACCCCTGAACTTTCTTTCCTTGTTCTGAGAGAAGAAAACAGGAAGAGCAACAGCACAGGGAGCTTCAGCTGCCAATGATACATTGGGAACAGAATCATAGTAATGACACAGATTTCCTCATCAGAATATGGTGAGACTGAATCATGGCACAATGACCAAGGAAAAAACACTTGGGTCATTGTGCCAAATCACGTATAGGACATCACACTGTACAGCCCCACTCAGGAATGGAGTTTACTTTTATAAACCATGCAGAAGAGCTCTTCCAGAGCACCATTCCAGTGGCCACTTTATACCAATTTAGCCTTATTATCATTTAGTTAAATGGTTCATCTTCCCTGGTGTTTGTGTTGCTAACGTATTTACAGAAAGCAATTACATCACCTTTTAGCTTCCACCATACTGCATTAAAGAAGCCAAACTCTTTTGCCACCTCTTATGAGACAGATCTACCATGCCCATTTTCCAATTTGAGCCTCTTTAGAGGTCCACAGGGACTAGGTAGCCGTTTTGGTTCTGCAGCTACTCCTTGCTCCAGTAGGCAACCTTCCTTTTCCTTCTCCCCTTGGGCTTGCAATGATATCCTACCTGTGTGCAGCTGTGGGTTTCCTACTGAAGAGCATGAGATCTTTGAAGAATCATTTTATTTTTAGTGTGAAACATTCTGAGAAATAGTACTGTGTATAAGAGATGGAAGTTATTTTACCTCCAGGTCATCTACTTTTGAGATGAGGGCTAAAAATGGAAACCGGGATACATTTGTGGGAGTGGGAAGGAGGGGAATTCTTGAGAGCAGATCACTGGTTACTTATTTCTCACTTCCCTGACAATATTGCACTGTCCTTATGTGCACATAAGGACTAAAGAATTTAGAGTGACTGACTAGTTTTGTTTTTAGCCAAGAAGTATGTGATCCCAACATAGGAGGTAATATCATAATGTGCCCTCAGTGTGATAAAGTATGTACCTACTGGAACCTCACCAGCACTTGTGAATCATCCAAGGTAACTACATTTGCAGCTTATAGGCATGCTATTGAACTTTAGTTGCACTTTCCCTAGTACTACATCTAAAACAATGTTGTTCTCCACTAATCCCCTGCATACTACTAGAGCTGTGCAAATACTTGTGCCTTTTGATACAGCAACTGAACTGTAAAAAGTTAAAACAACAATTTTAAAAAAGGTCCACTTCTAAAGTGAAAAAAATAAATTGTTTTTTGTTTGTTTGTTTTGTTTTGTTTTGTTTTTTATGTCCCATAGCCCCCAAATATTTGATATGGGACTAAAATATTTTTTAATTGAAAATGAAATACCGCGGCTTCATTTTGAGTTTTTTCTTTCCTTTTTGCAAAGCAAAATGAAACAAAACAAACGTTCTATCATTGAAGTCTTGATTCAGCAACTGACTTTATTTTTCTTAGGAAATGTTCAAAGCATGTTTTGACATTTCTAAATACTCCTTCCCCCCTCCCCAAAGAAGTTAGCTGAAGCTGTGCCTTGAATTTGCCCTGAGTTGTCAAGGAGGAGATGAGTACCTGGAGAGGCTGGTGTTAGCCATGACGGGAGTTGTGACTTAGTCGTTTCCTGTTAGCCATGACATGGCCAGGATCTTCCTCTAAATTTCTGCCTGGGGACTTGCCTTTCTTTCCCCGTTAACTTGTGTCACAAGGCTAGTGTTAGCCTTTTGTCATTCCTTCCATAGATTCTGTCACTCCAAAGTGACAATTTTTCAGCTGTTCATTAAAAATATTTTGCCCGGCCATAATGAACAGCATTGCTTGAGCGCACTTAAAGGGCAAAAGAAAGAAAATATGAAAAAAGATATGATGGAAATAAAAGGCAAATTGTCACCACAGAGGTATCTCATTAGAATGTGTTTTTACTAACTAGCTTGACTTGTTGTCATCTCACTCATGCAAAGCAGATGTGTCCATTGTCTTTTTGTGTCTGTATTAAAAATACATAGCTGTATGCTGAGCTCCCAAACCAGAAGCACTGTTTTCCTCTTCCTATGCAACTGATGGAAGGAAGTCTGATAGCACACCGTTTTACTATCCTCTTGCTGTATATTTGGCTTATACTTTTAATCCCAGGCTTTGCATTTAATTTCCTTAGTTTACTGGAGAGTACATTGACAGAAATTGAGGAAATACTACCAAGATTGTTTATTAAACTACACAAAAGCTAAAAATCAACTTGTTCAGTAAGCAGCTTCAGTTCTGGGTCAGTGTAGAAGAAAATACTAGTCAACTATATGTCAAGCCTTTTTTTCTTTTTTTCTTTTTTCTTCTTTTTTTTTTTTTTTTCCAGAAACTCTGTATATTTGATAGCTTTGGAACCCTGGTGTTTGCAGTATTTATGGGAATATGGGGTAAGTCAATTTCAACAACAGTGGTTTGTCATCTAATTTTGGCCAAACCTACAGCATCAGCCAAGAAAATGTAGATAAATTTACAACTACTTCATTTTCTAACACTCAGCAACTCACCAGTAGGTAGTTCAGCAGAAGATATATATGTTCACAACACCTCTTTTTAGCATCACAAGAAAACAACAAATAGTAGAACTTAAATATTGGTCTTCTGAGTCTGTTTTGTTTGGTTTGACTTGGAGAACAGTCTGAGAGAAGTGATTAGAGGTGCCTCATGTTCATCCAGCAGGAGCCATGTGCTTAAGTACATCTGGCAAAGGAGCTGTTTTTCTCCAAAGAGACTTGGAGCTGCCTATGCCTATTACACTGCACTGAAAAATAGTCTTTTATTGTATTTCCCAGACATTTTCCTCCTGTCTTCATTTAAGAAACTGATTTTGTAAAAATGTAGTAGTTGCAAGCACTAGAGATACCTTTTTTCTGAAAAAATGTATTTGAAACCTGAATGTTTCCTGTGAGTGAAACCACTTGGTACTGCATTCAGGGGATTAGGCAAGGTTTATTTTCACATACTGGGTTTTGTTTGTTCATATCAGCAACTTTGTTAACTGCCTTGTATTGCACTGTCTGATCCAGAAATTGCCAAAGTAAGTTAATGTTAGGTCTGTGTATGTTAGGTGTGTGTTTTCTTTGTGAAACACATTACATCTTTATTTTTCTGCGATGACTTAACATTCTTTAAAATAGTTATATCTTTAAATAATTTTAAAATAAAAGGTATCATTTCAAGATTTCTTTCAAAATACATGTGAAAATCAACTTTCACCTAAATTTAAAATAAAATAAAAACCTAGAATGTAATCTTCTGTCTATTGTAATTTTCTGTCATCTGAGTAGTTAATTTATTTGTAATTTGTTTTTTAATTAAAAATTGTGTTTCCTGTTTGGAAGAATGGCTACAAGAGTAATAATTGCAAAGCTAAGCTGCTTGGCTATAGTGATGGTTGCAAGGTCTATTAGTATTCTCATCCTAAGTCCACTGTATAAAGAGGTGAATTGTATTACAGTAATTTGGTCAAAATTGTACTGAATCCAAATGACCCAGGGTCCTGGTGCAATTCCAGCTATAATTTCCATTGCTCTAAAACATTTGTAGACCTCTTGGTCCAAAATAATTAAAAGACTATTAGATTTTGAGATATATTATTGCATCATTAACACCAATACACTTTTGAAGTTGATTTTTGTTTTTAATAATCCCTTCAAAGATCTTAAAGCACCATAAAACATCAGGGAATTTGGCATCAGGAATTAACTCCCTGTACATTAAAGCTCTGGATGAGTACTTCTGCCACCTCTCCCATGACAGCACAAGCAGATTGGCAAAGCTCCTGAACAAGGAGCAGCTTCCACTTCACTTGTTGCCATCACCGGAGACCCTTCCTGAGTGAGATCAGCTGCACAAACAGACGTTCTCCAAAATACTGGTTCAAAATAAAAGAAGAAGCATCAAATACAGCAGCAGCTCCTTTCCTGTTCAGAAAGATGCAACTTGGCTGCTGGGGTACTTTGGCTAATAGAAGGTGTTTTTGTACTGGGGCTGTGGGAGCTGCCCCTGTGTTATGAGCCCTCCTTTTGCCATTACCACAGGTGGGGTCCCTGCACCCCTGCCCTCCCCAGCAGCAGCTGGATTTGCAGCTGGAGCAAATCAGGGCAGCACGAAGTTTCCTGTGAGTGGGCTGGGGCCCCAGCCAGCACTCAGAAGTTCCTATAAGAAGATCTGCTTGCTCTGCAGGCAGAGGCAGATGTGACCCTCTGGCTGACTGCTTGGAGCAGTCTTTGTGTTTGTAAGCATGAGGTAGCAAAGAAATCCTTGTGAAAGAGGCTCCTGAGTAATCAGGGTGGGAGGATTTCCTGAGGTTTGGCCTGTATGCAGATGGCAAGGTCATCTTGCAACTCAGCCCATAGAGTTTACTGATTTTTAAATGCTTCAGTCTGGGATTTATTGACCACACCTGATTTTCGAATTGACCTTTAATATTCAGACTTGTAACTGCATGCCATCGATGTTTCATCATTCAGGATGAGGTGCCAAACCTAGAAAAAGAAACAACAATAAAAAAATTAGGGGTTAATTACTTCCAGATAATGGGAGGAATGAGAGAAGTGGTGAAGGGTTGCTCACTCCTCCTGGAGGCAGTGCTGCAGAGCCATTAAATCTGAGGATGTGCTGTTGTCAGTAGTAAAGCATCCCCTTGCTCTGGGGAGCATTGCCCTGACACCCATGTCCTGAGCCTCCAGCTTTCTCAGCTGGGTCTGTCATTGCCACTGCTGCCAGACCTGTCTGCATCACATCTCAGGCTGAGATAATGAGTTTGGCTGGACTGATTTCTTCTGAATACCACTTAGGCATCTGTGTACCTGATCCCCTTAGTGCTTCCAGCCCCAGGAGCACAGTCCAGGGAAGCACCTGCCCTAACCCAGCTTCAAAGCTCCATGCCAAGTGAAAAGAGATGCCTCAGATTCATGTTAGCAGAGGAAGAAAGTTGTGTTTAAGCAGTTTTGCCTGAACTAGCATCATTGGTTGATATGGTCTGTGAGCGGATCATTTGTGCACACAAGAATTGCAGATTGAACAAACACAAGCTTTTACCTGTGGCAGTTTCTGGCATACTGAGGTTTTCTTTTTGAGAAATCCAGCACTCTCCAGCATTTTCTCTTCACCTATCCAAACAGCTTGCTTTCTTATGTATCCCATGATCAACTTTTTCAAAAACCTTCAGTAATATGAAATCCAAAGTGTTTTTTTTCTGGCTTTAGGCAGAAAGCAAATAAATGTATGTGAGTTCTTTAGCATGTGCTTGCAATAGCACTTATTCCAGGTTTCTCCTATTAGAGTACCTAAATATCCAAAGCAGTAATTCCATAAGGAGGCAGGTCCAGTTATTTTCTTCCCCACAGGTACTTGGCACCATCACACTAGTCAATGAGGGTTTTGCTCCATGTCTGCGGAAAATTTATGGAAATCTGAGCCACATGTTATAGCCCAGAGGTTCAGTGTCCAGCGATCACCAACATGATATTGCTCTCTTTGTTTGTCTTCTGGACAGTTACTTTGTTTTTGGAGTTTTGGAAACGAAGGCAAGCTGAACTGGAGTATGAATGGGACACGGTTGAGTATTTAGAGCAAGAAGAACAAGTTCGCCCCGAATATGAAGCTCAATGCACTCATGTGGTAATGAATGAAATCACACAGGTAAGGAATATTTTGGTAACCAGTCACAGCTACTGCAATAGGCATGTTTTGAGAGTGTGCTATGAAAATGATGAATCTGGACTGGAGCTGTATAAGATGATTTATGGAGAGCTGATAAGCTGGCCTGAGAATAGTGAGTTTATAAATTCCAGATGTGTGGAAAGGAATTATTAGTGCCTGGCTCTAGGCACCTTGTAGGTGCTTGTTGGAGAAGCTAGTGAGGCTCCTGTGTCATTAATGAACAGAAGTAGGCATTGTACCTAGCTTAGGAGACTAACTCTACCTTATTAAATGCCCAAATCAAAGATTCTGTGCTGCTGCAAGAGGCCAAGATCACAGAGCACTTGCTATCTTTAACTAAGAATATATCAGGAAAAAAGGGTGAAATGGAGCAAAGGGTGTTACATTATGTATAAAGACAAGACTTTCTTTTTTTTAACCAAATATATTTCTGTTTGAAGCATATATAAATAGGTATTGTTGCCAAGTGCAGGTGGATGCAATTACAATTAATAACAGCAAACTCATGAGGACAAGGGTAATCCTCAATTCCATGCAGTAGGATTTATATCTATGAGGATCTTAGTTTAGATTTCTATTTATTATACATTTTGAGTAGCTTCAGCTTCTGTAGCTCACTCCAGCTCAGCTTCACTTTTTATTGTTCCCTGTCAATATATTACTCTGGTATTTATCAGATCATTTTCATTGCTTTCACATTCCATCCACATTACACTAATGTTTATTAGAGGGCACTTGAAAAGTTTCAAAATTAACTGGCATGGTTGAAACTATCCAATATAGTTCTTCTTTTTATATCTTGTACTACAAAAAAAAAAATATGATTCTATTTAAAAGCTTATAAACCTATGCCACTTTTAATATATAAAGTCTTAGCCAGAAAGTTCCTTTCAGACATGAACTGAACTGAACAAAAAGTGATGAATATGCTAAAAGATAATGGTTTTGCTCTTCAGAGATCCTATAGAGACTCAGTGATTTTTCACACCACCACATTGAAGTAGACATTTTCCTTTGAGAAATATAAAGATCAAGAACCAAAATTTTAGTGCATGCTAATTTCAGCCCATGAAGTTTGAAAGCCACTGGTGTGGATACCATGGCTAGCCAAGAAGGATGGGTCCATTCAAAAGGACTATGCAGCCAGGCATAGCTGAAGTCAGTACGAGCTGAGCACACACAGCCTCTATAGAAGTCATTTTTGTCTTAGAATGGACAGTAAAAAGAGATACCTGTAATCAGGTAAGACTTTTGAAATCATGAATAAATGTGAGTTCCCAGGATAACAAAGCAGGAAAGGAAAAAAAAAGCCTGGGATTTCTTTTCTTTTTTTCTACCCTCAGTATCACAAAGGGCTAATTAGAGTAAAGAAGAAGATACGAAGAAAAGATCGGGTGCATCCTTGATCTGTTTCTGAATCTTTTACAGCAAGAAGAACATGTGCCATACACTGCCTGTGGGAAGTGCATACGTATGACTTTCTGTGCAAGCGCAGTCTTCTTCTGGGTAAAGTTCTCCTTTTATTCTTTTACCTCATGAATTCACTTCTTCAGTAAATGTCTAAATGTCTTTAAAAAAAAAATCCTCTTAGCCTGAAAAAAAGGTATCAAAAGAATAGGATCAGTTGGATTTCCATCTGTTGCATAAAACAAGACCATAAATTGTGGACCCACATGGACAAGGTGGTTGTAGTTACCATTAGCATACAGTCAACAGAAAATATGTATCAAAATATCCCACGGCCGTAGCTTGTGAACGCTGTCCATTGTTTTTTCCCTCATTACTTTAAGATAAATGTCTTCACTTTTGTGTGGGGAGTAGTGGCAAGGGTTTTTTTTATATGCTGTCCTCCCTACCAGTGTCTGTCCTACTTGCTCCAGCCATTTGGTTTGGTATTGTGCCTCACAGCACGGAACCTTTCAGGTTTTTTGTTTCACTTAGAAGAGCAAAACTGGAAGATCTTTAATCTTCCAGAGCTGCTGCTTTAATTAAAACTAAAACTTGAAAGAAATCCAATCACCCATGAAAAAATAGATAACATGGTGAGCATGTCCAGAGAGGTTGTTGCCTTGAAAAGCTCATTGTTTTAGCAAGCTGCATGTTCTCCTCGCCTGTAGCACAAGCAGCAACTGGGAAAGAACTCGTCCTAGATAACACGAGACATGGCAGCACCAAGACAGTGGTGGCTGGCAGCCTGGGGGAGCCTCTTTTAACACAGCTGAAACACAAAGAGAAGACTGGCTTGCTGTTGGGTTTAAATAAACTTCAGGACTTCAGGCTGAAAGGAAGAGATTTGATCTAGTTTTGTCATTGTGTTACTGTACTCTCTTATTATGTGCTGGGAGTGTGGAAGTAGGCAAATTGATGGCATTTTGCAGCAAGGATAGTAAGTAAAAGACTCCCAGCTCCTAGGATCTTAATTTGAATAATAGCTAGAGAACTAGCAAGAAAGAGAAGTAGGAAGGGAAGAGATAGCAAGTAATGTGGGGTGCCTGGAACAAGATTACAACTCTTGCAGATCACATCACTTGGCTTAAAATGTGTCTGTTTCTTTGATAGGTTTGTAGTCTAAAATATTTTCAGGTGTAAGTGCAGCTACAGCTCCCTCCATGGTCAGGACAGACCTGCTAACACATTTACCATCCTGACAATTGCCCAGTGTCAAGAGAGGGAGATTTCTTCCTAACTCCTGGAGCTATTGCATGCCTTGAGGCATTAGATTTGATTACGCATCTCATTATCTTATCTCGCATGGCAACAAGGCTTGTTATTAGTCATAAAACAGACCATCTCTTTTTGTTCCTGCAGATTGACTGTGCTACATGAAAAATGCTTCTTTTATGGATTCTAGATTTATTGCCTTCTATTTTATTTGAGACTCCTCTTGCACTCATCTTGTGTGATGGAATAAAAGGCACACAATCACTTTCTTTTGCCTATTGTAAAATGTGTTTCAAACTAACTTTTCCCCAAAGCCAGTGGTTCAACATTAACATATTTCTTACATTCTCTTGGCAGATTCTTCTGATTATTGCTTCGGTTATTGGAATCATTGTCTACAGGCTCTCTCTTTTCCTGGTGTTTTCTGCCACTTTGTCAAGGCACATTAATGGCACACAAGCAATCCACAAGTACCTGACTCCACAGACAGCCACCTCAGTAACTGCTTCACTCATCAGCTTCGTAGTCATTATGGTTCTCAACATCATCTATGAAAAAGTAGCAATCCTGATTACTGACTTCGGTATGTCTCTTCTATGACTTGGATTGAAACTTTGGCTAAAATAACAGGCAAAAAAAAACATTTATATGTAAAGGAAGAACACCAGTGAATGAATACCTCTACCACGTATTTCAGAATTTTCCCACCAAATCACACAATGCCATATAGAATTTTTCAAATACAGATTTTCTCAGTATCAAAGGAATATGATATTCTGCTCTTTGCCTGAAAACTCCTTGTATAGCCAGCATGAAAGATGAAAGATGCTTGTAAAACAGACAAAGCAAAGAAAATTACTATAATAACCGAGCTTTATGAAAACAGATCAGTAACGCATAACACATTCGATTACATTAGCTTTTGTTTATGAGGAGAATAGCTATTTTCTTGTAAATAAATGAAATAGGGTCACTGTTCCAAAGCTAGATACTATTCCCTTGTTATTAAATAGATAAACAGTAACAAATATTATTATTCTTTATATCCAGGCCATCAGCATTAAAGTAGCTATTTACTTCAGATGTGTGAAGTAGTGTGGTGTTTTAATATAGTTTCATTTAATACTGTTTCATCGGTTCAAAGTGTTACATTTGCATCTTTCCCAAGTGTGCTGGATTTGGAAGAGTCTTTTCCTGAGTTATTAGAATTTTTACTTGCTCTTTTTCTTTATCATCCAGGAACAAATTCTTTCCTTTTTACAACCCATATAGTTTTAGAATTAACATAATAGGTACAGTATACATAGGGATTATATACAATCTAATTCGTAATGCTCTCAGTTTTATTAAGGAATACAGGGTACGCACATACATTTCCAGCTGAGGCTCCAAAGCAGCTTGTAGGTAACTTTTTATTATTATTATTTATTTATTTATTTATTTATTTTTAATTACAGAGCTTCCAAGGACACAGACCGATTATGAAAACAGTCTGACCACAAAGATGTTCTTGTTCCAGTTTGTCAACTACTATTCTTCATGCTTCTACATAGCCTTCTTTAAGGGTAAATTTGTAGGTCACCCTGGAAATCCTGTCTATTGGCTAGGAAAGTATCGCAATGAAGAGGTAAGAATATATCATTGTGCTTGCTTTTAAAAACACGAGTTTTTAGTCCTCGTATTCTTCTACACTTTGAATTGTATAATGTGGTAGCACATATATGTATTTAACATGAGGGTTCAAAAAGTGACTGCTTCCCAAGTCACTTGCCTCCTTAGTATAAATAATAATGATATAAGACCTGCTGGGCTTAGAAACATATTATTTTTACCCAGAGAAGTTCATTTTCCTCTGGTCAAACTATCTGTAAGTCAGCACATAGGGGAACAGGAGTACATGCAGAAACAACAGTAGATGCACTCCTGTTCTGATTCTCACCTGATGACAGTGCAGTACAAAGCTGAATGGCTTCATATGGTATTTCCTGCTTTCAGTAGTGTACTGTCAACCCATCACATGTGAACATATTTGGAATTGGCTTTTATCTTAATTACTGGAAAGGTTTGCCTAAATAGTCTTTCTGTATAGCTTAAAGAAATGTTTTCACAATAAAACAGGAATTCATCATTTTAAATGCTTCATTCATGCCTGAAAAGTTTCCCAACTGCATTTTTTTTTCATGTCTCTCCAAAACTTTAGTGTGATCCAGGTGGATGTCTCCTTGAACTCACAACTCAGCTTGCCATCATAGTAGGAGGTAAAGCAATCTGGAACAACATTCAAGAAGTGCTTCTTCCGTAAGTTCAAACTATTAAGGAATCTGCTCTTTCATATTTGAAAGATGCTGCTTTTACTTGATGTGTTCAGGCATTTGGCCACTAAATTTGAAGGGAGCATATTGTATTCTGAAAGAACAAGACTAGTCTTTTGGGGCCTTTTTAGACAGTTTGGATATTTTCGCTCTGGTAGTTTTGAGCTCCTGTCTCTGTCATTTTGACTGATTTTAGTTCTAATCAGAAGTGCTTCCCTCCTCTGCAGATCAGACTTAATGTGTTTCAGGCTGGATACTCAAAACTGAGGCAACAGAAGTGATGAAAATATTGAACTAAGTACAGTTGCTTAATATTGAATGGAATGACTTGTTATACATTTAAAAATTATACATACTTAACTAATTTAACTCATTTAGTTTTGTAGTTAGGTTTGAATTTCATAGTCCATATATATTCTCTCCTAGAGTCGCAGATCTTTGGAAGGTCATGTTTAATGTAAACAAGAAGCAAAGATACAAAGATCTTCTCTAGATGAAAATACTATCCAGGTCCCAGGACTTGTTTATTTTATGCTGATCAGTGACTATTTATATCACTTGGAGTAGGGAACTCCCAGTTTGTTTATGCCCTCCTGAATGCCATAAACACCAGACCACAACATCGTATACCCTCTGGTTGCAGTTCTTCCAAGCCCTTTTGCTGCACAGCAAAGGGACTTCAAAGCATATCATAAATACTGTGTAGGGTTGAGACTAGGGTGCTTTGCTGAGTTACAGTTTCTCCATACCCAAATGCTCCATATATGCTTATATTTTTTTGAATGTAGTCTATTGATTATTGAAAATGCTTACATGCAGTTCACCAGCTTTCTTAAATTTGCATGTAAGCCTTTTAGACACAAATTTCAGTCCCAGGGAAAGTAACAGCAGATAATCCAGGCACAAGAAAGTCATTGTGTGTAGCCTTTAACACTGTCACCCATAAAATCCACACAGACAAACTGTTGATGTATGGGATGAGCAGACAGTGAGGTAGGGGAAGTCTAACCAGAGGTCTACATTTAACTTCACTTTCTGCTACCCTGAATTTTACGTGGTCATTCACTTGTACAACATAAGTATAAACCACTACAATTCTAATTTGTCACCCTCATACATTGTGGTTACATATAACTACATACAGGATAAGACAACAGAAAATTATACTCATGTTTGAAGGAAGTTTTCAGTAATGCAAGAATAAATGAAAATCACTGTTCAAAGCTATAACAGCACAAAAGCCTTTTTTTCTCTCTCTCTCTTTTTTTATTTTTATTTTTTTCATTTACTGAACTTTGTAGGCTATTTTACCAATTTTAGTTGTCTTTTTCCCTCTGGCTGGCAGTTGGGTTAAGAATTTAATTGGAAGATACTGTGCAGATGCTAGATCAGAAAAGATTGTTCCACGCTGGGAACACGACTACCACCTGCAGCCCATTGGAAAACTTGGATTATTTTATGAGTATCTTGAAATGGGTAAGTATTCAGTTCCAATTTCTTATCTGTTCTGGACCCAAATATGCTCTGAAGAAAATTTTCATACAAGCAACGCTTAATACATTTAAAGACAGAGGAGGTATGAAGTTTTTAGAGAGCAAAGACAAGTTTTGATTTGTCATTATAACTTTGCAAGTTTTTATTAAGCAGCTATGGCTCAATTTGACTTATAGCTAAGAAACAGAGCAAGTGATTGCATGAGGAGGTGCACTGCTGCTTCTTTGCCCCATTGTCCAAGAAACATTTCCAGAAGCCAGAACACTGCCACCTTCTAACATCGTAGCAGCAGATTCCTGTATCGGCCTGCTGGGTCTGCAGTCACTTACACGTTGCTGGTTTCTTGGTTGCTGGCAGTACTCTGGTTTGTTTGCCACCATCCGTCCTGCAACAGAATTGCAGCACGTTTGTCACAGCACCCAGACACCCATAACATCATTTGTTAGCACAGGCTGTGCAACATTGCACTGAGACACCTGATCATTAGATTTCCAAGTCTACACGGTGAAGACATGGGAAAGTAATGGCTGTTTAAATTCCCCTAACAGTTCCTCCTGATGTGTTGTGAGATTTAACATTTTCCTGTCCCCTCTACCTAGCAGGTTTTCCAGTACTGTTGTGCTCATATATTCTCATGCACACATTGGCTGAACATAAGATTTGTTAGGAACTCTACTACTCTTTCTCACAGTTTGAGTAAATGAACTGTATATACTCGTATATGTTTATCTCCTGTACATGAAAGCATCTGTGTTTGTGACCTCTCCCTTTGGCAGTCATACAGTTTGGCTTTGTCACCCTGTTTGTGGCATCATTCCCCTTGGCTCCCCTTCTGGCTCTTTTTAACAACATGTTGGAAATCCGGCTGGATGCATGGAAGCTGACGACCCAGTTCAGACGCATGGTGCCACAGAAGGCACAAGACATCGGCGCGTGGCAGCCCATCATGCAAGGCATAGCCATCCTGGCCGTGGTGACCAACGTAAGTACTGGGCCAGCAGTTACCAAAGGTAAAACGCCTTCACTGCAAGTGTTACATCCAGATGTGGGAATGCTGTGTGTATCCATGTGTGTCATGCCAAAGTGACCACAGGTGAAGTACATCAATGATCCCAAATGAATTACAAGCTTCAGACTTTAGCTCCTGTGAATTAGGCTTTTAGTTATTTTTCAGATGTGTTGGAAATATAGCTACTGTATAAAGTATTAGGCCTCAATAAAAGAAATATTTAGAGTTGCTAGAAGATCCGTTAAAAAAAAAAAAAAAAAAAACTATTACATATGAAGATGCACATCTTTCCTAAAATTATACCACATAAAAGTACTTTTGGAGAATCTACAACAAAATGCATTAATTTTAAAAAAACAAAATGTTGGAGTTTAGCTAAGTTATGACTGATTGTTGTTTCCATCTGTTACAATTCTTATGGTCATGCCATCATAGTTGAGTTTGGCTTTGAGAAATTTTGCACGTAAAGCAGCAATTCAGTTTCTTCTTGATGTATTTAAAAATATGATGTATGCTCAAAATTGCAGCACTTACTTTTTGAGATGGGGATGCATTTTCCAAGAATTTGCAAATTAATCCATTTTTCATTTGCAGTTCAAATTAATTTTGATAAGGATTTCTTTAAAATATTTAGATTTTTTCCTCATGAATATGCTATTAAGAATGAAATTCAGACATTTCAAAGTTCCTATATTGCTAATTCACCAAGATCTTGTACAGGAGGCTGCATTGTGAGCAACCTGATTATTGTGATCCAGTAATCCATTGGATTTTACCACGTTGAATTGTTTAATTATTTATTATTAAACAGTAGCTAAAATGTATTGTTTCTAAATTTCCACTGTTGCCCTAAATTTCCACTGTTACCCTCAAAAGAGCAGTGACCACTCTTTTCCTCTGCCAGTAATTGTCTGTAGTTAGCAGACTTTTTCAGAAAGACCAACATTTTCTAATCTTGCCACTGAGATTAGGGATTCATTCTGACACACATAGAGATGGCCACTTCCCCCAGGACCTCCTCCTTGCACCTTATTGCACTCACTAGGAGTTTCTGGAGAAACCAGTAAAGTCTGAAGATGGAGTTCACCTCCGCCTAAGCTGCCACAGGAGTCTCTGTCTGTTTTGAGGATGGTGGAATTTGGGTAAGAGGAAGGAGATGGAAATGAACACTCTACCATAGATAGTTAGGGGATTCATTTCACATAAAAAAGCAGGTATTCGGTTATTTGAAGGCTTCTCAAAATGGCTATAATTCCTTTCTAGAATTTTATCTCACACTACAGAAATTTAGCAGGTATGATAAACATAGATAGGATATAGAGTGGAGGCTCAGGACAACACAGAAGCAGAGAAATGAACATGGAGAAGTATTGGAAGTAAAAAAGAAAGGAAGGGAAAATGGAGGATTTCCATGAGGATGGAAAATTTACAAGAGAATCCGGGAGACAGAGAACAAACCAGAGTATATGCTCCAGCGGTTTCACACAGATCTACTGAGGCAAATCAAACATAAATCCAGATGTTGTGTAGGCATGTGAAACATCCAAGGCGTATCAGTAAATGTGACGTTAAAATTTAAAATAAAAATCGTGCATCTTTGGTAACACATGTTCAGATTGATAGAAATGTCAGGTTATACCGGAGATACTTTGGGGCTCTTTTGTTTTAGTGCTTCTGTAAAAAATTGTAAATGACAGCTTTCCTGGCAAATCAGGGAGAGTGTGTAAATTTCCAGATGAAGCATAGCTGTAGCAATATAGAGGCAAAATTACTGGTGCATTAATGTCCTCTTTTGAACTATGCTGCTACAAAACTTGTAAAATAAAAGATGAAAGATGTCTCTGGTGCCCTAGAAGAAAAACAAGTATGTTATGCTATTGGATAAGCCAACTGTCTTTCCTCATCAATCCACCTGGGGCTTGTAATACCACTATGAATTAAAAAGTTGGGTATACATCTTAAAATTATTCTAAAATATTGTAATGTGTACCTTAGTCACAGTCCCTATGATATTCAGGGTAGAGTTAAAGTTGCCTTGGTGGCCTTATGGTGACTCAGGTGTGTAGACATCTGCTAGGAATGTACACATGCCCCTGCTGTACCTTCTGCAAAAAAGTGGCCCAACAATACTCCTATGTGTCTGTCATTACCCATTCATGGCCTGTCTGAGGCTAATTGGAGCTTTACAACATTTTCACTCCAAATTCCTCCTGATGTGCTATGCCACTCAAGAGACATAACTGAAAACTCAAAGTTCTCGAAGTACAGAAGTGCATTCACAGCTCAGTTTTGCCCTCTGTGCTCCTTGCCTGGCACTCAGTCCCACTGCATATGTGGCTGCTAACAGTATGCATGCCTCTTTTCGTAACCCTGTTTGGAGATCTCATGGTCAGATGAAGTTAATCTTAGTAGGAGCGTAGTGCCCCCACCACTGACATCAGGCAGGTTGGTAGCGTGCAAGGGCACAGCACCAGAGGTGGCATGCTCAGAAGTGCCTGTTACAGGTGCTGTAAGGAGCTCAAACAGATCAGTATTTCTTCTGAGCAAAGTGTGGGCTATAAAGCCAAATACTAGAAGCAGTTTTCTGCCTTTAAGTATGTTTTTTTCTTGTTTGACACCTGGGATGTAGTACAGGCCATCAGTCTTGCCTGTGCCATCTCATTGCCATCCCCATTTTCTCTTAGTACTGTTTCTTTTCTACGTGACTGTTACAGATTATTAGACTTGGGTATTGTATCATCCTCTCCTTCATGCATTGCCTTTTTAACACCTGTGAGTAGCTTGCAGGAAACTTTTGCACAAAACTGTCTGTTTTGAGACTTGCCACTCAGGCACTGTACTTGCTATTGCATGGTATCAAAGCATCTGTTCTTGATTTGTAGACTGATTTTAATTAGCTATGGTATAAATGGAAAACTGTGCATGATATAGCTTGGGAAGTAGAGAATGTGCTATTTGTTTGTAGTTCTCCAGTACAATACACTGCAATGCAGCCCATAATTCAGGAGGAAAAAAGCTTTTCCTTTGAGAGGATGCCGTAGGATTAGCTTTCGTATTTCTGTCCATGTAGCACTCTGCAACACATCTGGAGACCATTCTGAGAGAGGGAGGAGAATGAGACAGGGCTCAGATTTATGGTGATGAGAGACCTGGGGCCTTGAAAAAAAAATCAGTAAGAGCAAACATTAAGTTGTATAAATACTGTGTTCCAGAATCTTGTTGAATGATACATAGAAGCTGCATCGAACCCATTCAGTACAAACAGAAAAGGATGGGTTTTGTCGTATTGTTCAGTTGCTTTTAGTTCTTTTATGATATGAATGGATGTAAATCTTACAGGATAATGAACAATAAGAAATTGTATTTAACTAAAACTTTCTGTGCTTATACTTCAGTTAAAAACAATGTAATTTAGGTGTGAGGTCTTCTTCCTGAAACTGCAAGACACGGTAATATATATTCCTCGTCAGCCAAAACCACCTACACTGCATGTAAATATAAACAACACATAATTTTCACTTCATTGCACACTGGCATGTATTGCTTAAAAACAGTTTTTAAAAGTGTATGCCACCTACATTTGATTCAAGCTAGAACACGGTACAAAAAATCTTTTTTAAGTACTGATCCTTGAGAACTTAAACACTCTTAGGATGCCTCTCTTTTCTTCCTCATCAGCCAAATTAACTTTCTCTCAACTGAACTAAATTGCAACAATATTCTGGAGATGAAAAGGGAGATTTTGGACCACAGTCTCATGCTTAAGTCTTGTTTCTGCAACTTTTGCCTTAACTGCAGTTTTGCTTGGCAGGTGCCTCACAGTGAGCCAGCTGGAAAGGTAAGGCACTAGGACAGCCCTAAGCATTTGGTTGTGGGGCTGCAGGAGGTGAGGCAGGTCCAACTCCTTGCCCTACCTCTTCTTTTCCCCTTGTTGCTGTCTCCTGGTGCTGCCACAAACACATGGTGAAGCAGATAAAGGGGTGGATCCATCTGGGTTCCCCGGCCAGCCTGTGCCATACTTCACAGCTGCCCAAACACGGGGCATGAGCAACCTGCTAGGGGCAGAGGCAGGAGGGGTGGCAGCGGCTCTAGCTAGCACTGCCACTAGAGTGCTGTCTAAGGAACTGTGTTTGCAGGTATTTTCACCCTTCATCCTCTCCCCACCCCGTACTGATTCTTGCTGTTCACATTGTGAGGTATTTTTGCCCCTGCCATAGGATTGAAGACTGCTCCCCCAGCCACGGCATGCAAACATCACTAGCTCTAGGCACTGGGCATGACAGGCGCCTCTCATGCTGGCTTGGCTGGGCAGCCTCATGCTCAGCTGCCGGCCTTGCCAGTGGAAAGTCTTCCTCACAGGGAAGCCTTTTCAACCTGCAATAGCGGAGGAGGATGTTGGATTAAAGATAGTTAACCTGCCCTCCAGAATAGGATGTTTTGGGAACTTCGTGAGTTTAGAAAAGACTTCCCACAACAAACCCACAGATCCCATTTCCTACCCGGTTTGTACCTAGCAGACTGAGTAGGACAGGGACTCTCTTGGGAGCAAGATAAAAACAAATGGTCACGTCATATGTAAAACAGCACTGTGCAGCTGCTACTAAAAAAATGATCTTGGCACCAAGAGCAGTTTCCACATGTACTGACATGACACTGAAACTTATGAGGCAACTGCCAAGACAAATTTGGACTGGCTGTCACCTCGAAAAGAGCGGGATGTTTCTAGGGTCAGAGATGGATCAGCTATATATGCAATTTAGTTCATTCTTTTACTCGGTCCTCAGGCTTTCTGGGGAAATTTAATTTTTTAGTGCTGAAGGACTCTGCTGTGGTTTACATAAGTTTCACCAGACACAATTTCTTGAAGCATATCACAAGCAGCTCTGCAGCAAGCATGTTTGCTGGAGGTTACCTTAGAGCAGTGTAAGGTGAGTTTGGTTGCTGAACTCCCTCGCATGCTGATGAGGATAAACATGTATCATAGTACAACTTTTCTGAGGCATCCAGCAGAGCCAGCGTAATTTAAAAACTATACAGAGTGCACACTGCAGAAGGAGATTGTTTTATGCCTGTGAATGTCTACATGCTCCCTAACAGAGGGAACCACTGACTGGAAATGCACATGTTTATTTTATTTTTTTTTTATTATTATTTTTTTTATCTTGTAATGTAAATTTTTAGATACTCAGTATATGGAAAAGCTTATTTAGGCTTCACCATATATTATGGCTTATTAGTTACATGTCACTCTGCTTTTTTTGTCTTCTCTTTCTGAAATGCAGGCCATGATAATTGCTTTTACATCTGACATGATTCCTCGCCTGGTTTATTACTGGTCCTTCTCAGTCCCTCCTTATGGGAGTCACAGCAGTCACACTATGAAAGGATATATAAACAACACACTCTCTGTCTTCAATATATCAGACTTCAGGAATGCAAGCAAGCCATCTTCCCCTTGGTTTGGGAACCAAACGACATGCAGGCAAGTGTCAAATAACCTTTTTTTTCTTTTCAAATGACAATTTTTTTTTTTTTTTTTTTTAACATCTAACTAATATAACTCAATTTAAAATATCCAGGAAGAAATGTTAAAACACCATTAAAGTCAGCGTACTTTGAATGGCAGAACTGAGTGAAATTATTCACCTATATGTCTGTCCTACTCAGAAACTCAAAAAATACTTCCTTCATTTTCATTTTTCTCATAACTGATAGAGTCTCAAAAAAGGAGAAAAAAGATTTTAAAATAAATTAAGAAATTATCAACACAGTGGCAAAAAAAAAGGGACATTTAAGCCAAATACAGCTTATTCTGCAGACATGAAGTTTACCCATTGCTGTAGCTCCATTCAGCAGGCTGTTCCGGGATGCACTATGCAGGGACATGTCTTGCTCCATCCTCTGGCCACAGCGCCTTACTGCAGAGATTCCCGAGACTAGTCCCTGACTTTCCTGCATTGCCTTCAGATACCGTGATTTCCGCTACCCTCCTGGTCACCAGCATCAGTATGAGCATAATATATACTACTGGCACGTCATCGCAGCCAAGCTGGCTTTCATCATTGTCATGGAGGTAAGCGTGTGGGGTTTCAAGCAGCAGTTATTGTGAGCATCCTCTTCCCTCCATGCAGAAAATCCTTCAAAGCCATTCTGTCCAGGCACCAGAGGTTTTGGTGTGCAGCATGTGCTGGCATGGGCAAGAGCTTGGGAGATGTAATTAGGTGTAGCACCATTAGAAAAAGAAGTTTCTGAAGTCATGACATCTGCTAAGGATCGTCCCATGTGTTCGCAGTTTCTTTTCTCAAGAATTTTTAAAGTGATTTCTAGTATCAGAAATAGAAGGGACAGTTGCACCAAAAATATTTATAAATGATCTTAGATGATGTTTCTACAAAGCCTCATATATACATGTCCATACTACATGTGCACTAACACACACTAACCTGAGTAAAGACATTCACATAAGAGGTGAGTTTTTAGATCAGCCCCTTTGGTAAAAAACCAATCACTCCCTCATGTGCAGCAACTCTCTGGGCTTAGAAAATATAGAAGTCCCTCCAAGATCAAGGGAGAGGAATACTAGGTATTCTTTCATTATAAAATGTACTTAAGGCCTGATCCAGGGACTACTGAAGTCACCAGAAACATTCAACTGGCTAGAGCAGAGATCCCATAGCAGAGGAATGTCGATAGCCCCAGAGGCATTTGGACAAACCTGAAACAATTTCAGAAGAATCTGTAACCAATATTTCCACAGTCAGGGGAGGCAAGGGGAGGGATTGGGCACTGGGGTTCCCTGAAAGCGAGCAGAGGAGTCATTAGTAACATCAGAATTAGAAAATCAGAAATTCTTCTTTATCAGTCAATCTATTAATCTCTGTTTTTAAGATACTGTTCCACTGTGATAGATACTGGTGCAAAGCCTGTTTAAATCTGTAAGAGAGAGTGGGACATTTCAATAATAATAATAATAATAATAATAATAATAATATCCTGTTCAACCCAACTGACTTTTTTTTTTTCATTTTCACCTTCCCTAGCATGTCATATACTTTGTGAAGTTTATTATTTCATACATAATCCCGGATGTATCACAGAAGACCAAGAGCAAGGTCAAGCGAGAGAAATATCTAACGCAGAAACTCTTGCATGAGAACGATCTTAAAGTTGTGAAAAAAACCATGGGGAAAATTGCTGACAAAATTATCAAAGGAGTAGACAGCACTTTCCGGCCTAAGTCTGAATAAGTTTTTTTTTTATATGGAGTAACAGTATTTAGCCAGCTAACACCTGTCCAGATGTTACCAATAGTTAACCAAACACTTTGGATTAATTCCCTTTACTAAACGTTGTTTCTTGCAACTGTCACATGCTCCTTATCTGTTTCCCTTTGGCAAAAGCAACCACTGAGACTTGGTTTACAGTTACCAATTTTTTAAAACAGCTTTAGTAAGATATATTTTTTAACACATGAAGGTAAAAAATATTTATAATCTTAAAACAATGCAGATTAATTCTCAAATACATAAAATGCTTTCCACTTTAGGCGTAGGCTATTAAATCTGTTGTTCAACTTGAATAAAACCTTATGAACAAGAATAATTTGTTGTAAGAACACCACCACTTCCTCTGAAGGAGTTTTGATGACTTGATAATGCAGACCCCAGCTATAAAATGAAATGGAAAAGCCAAAACATGAAGGCAAGAGAAGGAAAAGATAACACAAAATCATGTTGTTAAGCTGTTGCAATTGACATACTAAGCACTGTTGTGTGCTACACTGAATTAGATGTACATACTGAGACTTAAATGGATAACAAGATATTTCAATTAATCATGGGCTTGGATCACAAGGAGCAGCAGGACTGTAAGCCCATCTTGTTCATCAATCTCTGTGTAAACAGGAGAACTGCCTTTGCAATCAATGCATACAAACTGACTTTACAGCACTCGGAGCGAGAGGAAAACTCAGACATTTTATCTTTCCCTGGTCAATGTACTTTCATTAGCTCACTTGGCCATTCTGTTCTGAATGAACACAGCCTTGAAGGTCTCCCACCTGTAACAGTAATGAGTGTTAAAATTCTTTTCACATACTAAATCAATATTTGCTGAGGGCTGTATTTTGCATTTCTCCCACACCAGAGGCACCATTCTTTTCCCTGATAGATTTTGACATAGGAAGAATGCACAGCTGGACCTGTTGTGGTACAACACTGCATGATAAATTGAATTTGGACTAGACCATGAATCTATTGAAACTGAAGATCGGAATAAACAATTTAATATGCCTTAACCGTGTTATGAAACTATAAACAACTAGGAAGATGTTACAAGTGTGGACGAATTTGTTGGAGCTATCAGTCATCTTGAAATTAGGCTGCAGATCTGCTTGGCAATTTTGGCTCCAGTTGTAACCTAGGAGTTACGAAACTACAGGGTAAGCATGTATGTAGGGCTCCATTTTGTGTCTGCAGCAGCGATGTTCCAGTTTATTAAATTGCTTTCTCTTTTAATGGTTCTAGTGGACCAATTCCTATGAAATCTGAAAACCAAAATCTTGTTAAAAAGGCAAAAGTATGCCTGCACTCCCTAAACCACATGATTACTGTTGGGTTTGTAATTTTATACTCTTAAATGTAATTCATATGTGCAATTCTTAGGAAGATTATTTGTATGGCTTTTTCAATATAAAGAAGTTTGTTTGCAGAAACTAAGTAGCATTGATAAGATATATTTTATCCTCATAATAATCAGAAGGAATCATTTGAATTTTGTAGAAAAACTTCAAAATACTACTCTGTGTACCTCAAGCCTATCCTTTGGAATGGCAACATTTAAACCAGAAGAGGCAGTACATAGGGGAGTTCTTTCAGCAGTTGTGATACACAAGCTTTCACTTAGTATGACTATGCAGAATGATTGCATAGGAGAGAGGAACATGAGAGGAAAGCTTGGTTCAAAAATTGTGATAAGGTTGGAAGATGGAAGACAAAAGCTTGGAGGTTCCAGAGAACACATTTCTGGCATTGAAGAACTGGAGCTTGCTTATTATAATGCCCAGAAAACTTGTTGTAGACATCACCTGAAGACACCTGAAGATGAAAAAGACTCAGGACACAACAATAAGATAGACCATAACTATAAGTGACTGTGTACCAGAGCAGTGATAGAACTAGTGCTTCTTTCAACAGGAAATTCTACTCTTGCCATCTCTTTTTGTTTCCAGTCAGAATCATAAAACATCTTTAAACTTACAAGGAATCAAACAGAAATTTGGCAAATGGATAGGCATGCACTCAGAAGCTTCTAAACAAGACAAAATATTTTATCAAAATGTATCACCCCAATACTGATTTGACCTTTTCCCAGAACCCCAGAACAGCTGAGGCTGGCAGGCCCTCAGGAGCCCACCTGCCCCAGCCCCTGCCCAAGCAGAGACACCCAGAGCAGGCTGCCCAGGGCCATGTCCAGGTGGCTTTTGGAGATCCCCCAGTAGGAGACCCCACAGCCTCTCTGGGCAGCCTGTGCCAGGGCTCAGGCACCGGCACAGTAAAACAGTTTTTTCTTATGTTCAAATTGCATTTCTTGTGTTTCAGCATGTGCCTCTTGCCTCTTGTCCTGTCGCTGGGCAGTATAATGAAATACTCAGGGTTTTCTTGTGCTATATGAGTTTTTTTTAGAAAGGCCAGTGAGCTCTGTGCAAGCTTGGAGCTTCTGATTTTGGCTTTGGGCTGGCATCTCCCTGTCAACAGTAGTGTTCAGCTGAGAGATGCCATTTTCATCTCCCCATCGGGGATCACAGTTTCAAAGTGCCTTAAACACCCTCTCAGGTGCAGTGTTGGAGGACAAGGGCAAGCAAGGAGGTATCCCATGATAAAGGAAAAAAAATAAAAATAAAAATAAAAATAAAAATAAAATGTCATGAAATGGGCCATTTCAGATAATTGTTTGATCTTAAGGAAACTTTGATTGCCTGCTTTGACAGCTGAAGGGACAGGGAGACAAAAGAATTAAGTGCCTTGCCTGGGGTCACACTGAACAGTGGCAGAGTTTAAGACTGGTTTTCTGGTCCTTTTCTTGTCCTTGAGGCCTCTCTCAATTGTCACTTTTCATCACGCATTTTCTGAAGGGGGAGTTGGTCCTCAACATCACTGAGAGTTTATATTCCAGCCTTTAAAATCATTATTGAAAAATAAATAAACAAATAGCATGCTACCCCAGCAAAGTATGTGCTCCTCTTGTAATAAATTCCTAACCACCTAGAATTACAGAATGAGAGAATATCCTGAGTTGGAAGGGACCCTCAAGGATCATCAAATCCAACTCCTGGCCACAACCAAAAATCAGACCATATTTCTGATAGCATTGTCCAAACACTTCTTTAACTCCAGCAGGCTCTGTGCCATGACATGGGTATCCTTGGGTGGGTTTCTACATTACCATTTTGTTCAGCTCAGGAGTGTGCTTTGAAACTCGTCTTCCACTTGTCCCCACTTTCTGGGTGGTGATTCACATCTGGTCTTGGAGCTCATGAACTGGATTCCTTTTGTCTTAGACCAAACCAGAAGACAGGTCTTAGATATGCCCATCATGGTCTCTGGTAAGCATTTTAGTCCACAGCTCTGAAACCAGAGCTAGTCTGAAGAGAACTGTGAGTACTTTGTGGGCATCAGCTTCAGCTGATGTCAGTGTCAGCTTTTTGCTCTGTGTTTTGCTTCCCAAGTGCCATGCTACTTGCTAACATAGCCATAATATTCACTTTCAGAAAGCATTATATCAGGAATTCAGTTTATTTTGCCATGTGCAGTGTTAATCTCAGCACAGTGCCCAAACCTCTAAAGCTGTGCAATGTACATAGCCTCTACCTCCATCTGCTGAAACGTGCACTGCCAGTACACAGCGAGACATAGGAATTAAAAATCCTTCAGGGGGTGGGGTCAGCTGCCAACTTAATTGTATTTGTAACTTTTTTTCAAGACTGGGTCACTTTAATAATGTTTGAAGATCTATTTGAAGGGAAAATTAACATTACTTTTAACGTATTAATCAATTTTACTCTTTTTACACTTTGTAAGTAGGCCAGACTCTTACCTTGTACAGATGAATCCGTGTCAGTGACCATTTCATTGCCTTAAGAAAGATGTGAGCACCACAAATTGCAGACCACCGCCACTGTTTTAGATTCTTTGTATGTTGAAAAAATTCAGAATGTAAGAATGTATTTTTTGTATTTTTCTAAGAATGTTTGCTATTAGTTTCTGAACATTAAGATTTCTTTATATTTATTGTTATTAAATAAAGTCTATTTTAAAAGGATAATACATTTGTTGTTGATTAGCTTTGTTTGTTTTTACATGAACAATATACTGCTGCTGCCAAATGCCACATTTAAATTCTTAGAACGTCACCACTGTCTAATTTCCATATTCCTCCTCTTTTTCAATCTTTTGCCATTAAGCTGTTACTGCTACTGAAATTTATCTCCTGTTTTTCCTGCATCCTCTAGATGGAAGTCATTCCTTTCAACATCACATCGATGACAAGGACCATTATGTTCTCCTACAAATAAACAGTTTAGGTCTTTATACCTTTTCACTCCTGTCATGATAAGCCCCGTGTTTTGTTTCCGAGTCATCGTTTATTTCTTAATCTGAATCAAGTCTGGAAGGTGCTCCCACCTCCAGGCAGTCCAGCTTTTGTGTTCCTCTTTAGGGCTCATGCAGCCCAAGCAGCAGGCAGTGGGTACAAGAGAGGCAGCAGCTTCATTTTGACTCAGATACAGGAGAGCAGCAGAGTGCAAGCTTCAGATCGCTCTCCTTTTCTCACTCGGTCTCCCTGTTTGAAAAGATGTGTATGTAGTTAGTCCTAAATAACCTCCACATGGCTTGGAGCAGTATTTTCGTCATAAGAAAATAATGTATCTTAATAGCCTTATAACAGTAACAAACTTTCCAGGAAAGTTGACAAAAGTGGTTTTTATTTACAACCTGGATGTGCATCAAAAGAAGAGCCTTTAAAAGTTGAGGGTTTCTTTTTTCTCTGCCATGCCTATTACATTCTCTGATACAGTTATCCTGTAAAAGCAATGCTAATCACTGGGATTAAAGCTATTTTGTCAGTTAGCAATGATGCAAAGAAATTAAATCACTTCTCTTGCTTTTAGAACATAGTAATCAATTCTCTAATTATTTCCAGCAGCCCCAGCACTACAGGGTTACAGAAGTGCATGTGTGAACACATACCCTCTGTCCTCTTTGCAGAACACACATACGTGCATACACTGATGGCTGTTCTGCCAGCTATGAAGACTACAACTCATGACCTGCCACATGATGCAAGATGCTCTTTTCCAGTAATGAAAAACGTCTTCCATCCAGTTGTATCAAGATATACCATTCTCTTTAAATACGTAAGATAAAGTAACCCCTAAGTGCTGAAGAGGAATAAAAGGCATGCAACACAGACAATGCAGAAAATCTCACTGAGTTCCTTCTTTCAGCAAGTACAAGCCAGTACACCACAAATCCACTTCTAGCATATGAAAAGAGAGTTTACAAAGGAAAAAGAAAATAAAATAAAAATAAATAAATAAATAAATAAATAAATGAAATTCTTAAATTTTACAAGACTCTGGAAATTACAGTCACCTCTGATAGCATTAACACACTATCAGGGATTTTATTTTTTTAGATACTCATTTAGTGTCCATGTCCTCTCGCATCATTTCTCTGCTCCTGAGTGGAGGTCACACAGTGAGTGGATAAATAAGTTGCGCTCCCAGCCACAGGCACCTGCCAGCTATTGTCTTACCTCCCCATTCTTCTGAGATCCTCTTTGGACCCGAGTACGGAGTCTCCTCTTACAACCGCATTGTGCTCATTCATGCAGTCATTTTCTAAACCAGTCTGGCTGCTCTGGTCGAGCACAATTACATTTAAGCCTCTGTGACCAGGGCACTGCAGGATCTTTGCTTTGGTCTGCTCCCTGCTGGAGTGGGACGCGGTGCTCAGGCCCCAAAGTCCATCCACTCCACCACGGGTCCCTGACTTTGGGGGGTTTGTCAGGTTCTTGGGTTTTACTGAGCTGAAAGCTCACCAAGAGGCGAGCTGGGGTTAAGGTTATTTGTCCTGTGATAAATCTGCTCCTTATCCCACAATTATTGTAATGACTTTTTCTTTAAAAAAAAAAATATATATATATAATAATAAGGGAGGAAGGGGGGGGGGGGGGGGTGGAGAGATTGGGCCATGCTGTGCCTTTAAGAGTCTTCTGCACGACTGCAAACACACAGGGCTGGTCTTGGCACCTGGGCTTAGTCTTCTGAATATCGCTATTCAGGGAGAGCCATTGTGCCTTGAATTTGTGTTTCACCTTAATCCAAAGGAGTTTTCAAGTTCAGACATGCCCTCTGGTTGTTCTTAACTTTGACTGCATAGGACGTTATACCGGCAGCTAAAAATTGGTAGAATCAGGCCCTTCACTATTGTCCTAAGTATGGTCTTGAACAGAATACGTCACTGTTGTTTCTTGGCTTGCCAACACAAACTGTGACCTTGCATCTGAAAACAGCAGGGAGACCGGGACGTGTGGGGACGGCAGAAGCCTGCCGTGCAGCTGGGGGCACGAACATCAGACGGGAGACGTGCAGGAGGTTTGGGTGAGGCTGAGGCTGCAGGGTGAGGGACAGGGAGCCCTGTTTGGTGCTGACAGAGGCTCCGGAGCAACAGCTGAGAAATTCTTTCCATATCTGCTGTTAATTAGTAACTGCTCATTTAAATCTGGGAAAGGCAAACACTGGCCTGCCTCTCCTGCAGTGTGGTGCCTCCAGATTAGCAACAGAGAGACCTGTTGCAACTCAGTGCTTACCTGCAGAGAGACTCCATTTTCTTCTCTTTAAGAAGTACACATGCTAAAGCACATTGTGTATTATATCACTGTTTTCACACCCTACTGCAAATTAATAATAAAGAGAAAAAAGTCTGCATTTGTGCTTTTCATAGCTTCAGACTTTAACTGGAAGGCATACATGTAAAAAAAAAATAATCTATTTTCTTTCCTTGTCACTCTGCTCCCATATTTTTTCCCCAATGATCTATAAGGGGGGGAAACATGTTGCCATCCCCAAGAGGCGCCATTAACAAATCTTTTCTTATCTTGCAGCCAAAGTAATGACATCTTATTGACAGCACAGCAGAGCAAACAATGTCTTATTGAAAGCTTCAGTGCTGGAGGATTTGGGCTGTCCTCAGGACTTGAGACAAAGTAATGAAAACAGGTTTTGCTACTAAATCAAAGACAATGACTGCTCTAGTTCTCCAGTGGCCTTTAGCGCTCCCAGACACACAGGAGGTGTGTATAGCTCACCGGGGTATCACCCACACTACAAATTCAATCAAGTACAGAGACCTTGCTGCGAGAAGGATGCCCAGAGTAGCAGGCAGTTAAAGGATAAGCTACAGCACACATGGGAGCAGCGATGAAACTTTTCCTCACAACTGCACATGATGTATGGTTTCCTACAACTTGTTTTAGTCTTAAACAAGTTTGTAAGTTATTTGATAATTTTTGTACCTCAAAAAATTAATTGGGGCAGCTACAGACATTTTTGAGGACTGAACTAAGATGGTGATTTGGGTTTTTGTTTTTCATGACTGTGTAAGATCTTATTAAAATTATTAATGTACCTTTGTTCTTTAGGTAGTGTCTCTTTCTTGCAAGCTCCTTTCAGCATCAGCATCCTGTGGGTAACAGGAGAATTTTGCAAACCAAGTATCCAAATTACATCCATTGTACACATGTGACTTTATCAAGCCTGTTTTGAAGATGTTGCAAAGTGAAGATGAACCCAGCAGAAAATTACCTAATTTTTCACCTATTCAGCTTGAATAGTGAATCAAACTGGCTTATTACAGAACCAGCCAGCAACAGCATCAGTCCCGGTGCAAGGGAACATGCAGCCAGAAAGTTGGGGTCGGACCTTCCTGTTCAGGGGTAAAGCAGAGTCAGATCAGCTCAGCCTCCCTGAGCCTGGCACAGGATGAACTGCAGCTCTCACAGCTACATTACTTCACAGAGAAGTAACCCGTTTTGCAAATGCTTTTTTTTTTTTTTCTCTCTAGTGGGAAGTTAATTCCTTTTGTTTATTTGTGTGTTTACAAAGCCAATGCATCACATTTGTACAACGCGTATATAACAGACTGAGAAAGAATGTGAACATACATTAAGGAAGCGCTCAATTTATCAGTGTTAAATTTAAAAGATCTTAGATTAAATACAACTCTTACTGTTGAGCAAACAAAGATTAATATTAAATCCTGCCTTTGCAGGAGAGAAGGAGTGAGCAATATGTGATGTCTTAACTTGTGAGTATGCATCTTCAAAATGCAGAGCCAGAGTCAGAAGCAAAGTGGAAGGGGGCCGAATTCAAACCTCCTGAGGAAGCTCCAGGAAGACACTGGAGGGCTTGCTAAGGAGCGAGGCTCATTTTCAGAAATGGCTTTACACAGAAATGTTAACAACACCGGCAAACAGCTGACTTGGGAAGACCACTTCCATTATCCAATATCCCACTTTGATGAAAGCTGAATTCTTAGGGTAAGAAAAAATTGCTAAATAGTGTTTCTCTTCCCCTGTTTGCTACTGTAGCTCCTACAGAGGTGTTAGAGGCTCTGCACAATGTACTCCTAGGAGATCATTCTTCTAATGATCAACAGACAAGTTGGATCAGAGAGATAGACCCAAAGAGACAAAATTCAACATGAGGTACAACAGGCTTTCCAACTTCCAATATCTTCATTCAGAAAGGGGATACAAGTGTGCCTCAGCTTTGAGGTGGATTGCTTTTTCCTCCTCCAGCCTCAGGATTGCATGATTTGTGCACATGAGCACACCTCATGAACCACCTGCTTCACCCACTTCTAAATCCCTCAGTGAGACAGTTTGGAAAAAATAACCAAACCTCTGCTTTCTCTATTGCTTCTGGTTTTCACTTGGTCTTGCAAAGAGACTGACTGAACTTGTACTTTGTAGTTAATGGTCACAATAGCATCATGGCAGTTCTTCACTGCCCCACTCTGGTGGCATCTCTCAAGCCTGACATCCTACAGCAGCAGCAAACTTATAAGAATACCGCACCACCCCATCAGTGGGATTGCAACTTGAAAGGTGATGGTATCATACAGATAAACTTTTTGATTGTCCATTATTGGAAGGATTTGAAAGTTGCAACCACATAGTCTGAAAAAGCAT
This sequence comes from Aythya marila, assembly GCF_965140915.1. Classification (NCBI taxonomy): domain Eukaryota; kingdom Metazoa; phylum Chordata; class Aves; order Anseriformes; family Anatidae; genus Aythya; species Aythya marila. The sequence continues at coordinate 174,963,847 of NC_139042.1, read as the reverse complement.
TTTGCAAGATTCTCCATCATTCAGCTGACAGACACCTTACATCCAGGTTACTTCATTACTTATCCCCAGTCACACTTTTAATATGTAAATGAAAACATTACATTTGGTCAGTTTGTAAAACGGTTCCAGGTAAGATAAATTTAATCAAATCTTTTCAACAATTCTAACTTCAGAATCCTAAAGTACATCCCATCTATTCTCTATTCCAAAGAGGAAATGTTTCATGCTCTGCACAACCAAGCATGATGAACCACCCCCCATGTCCCTTTTGCTTCAATTAAACCACCAGATTTGTTTGCACTCTGTATTTCCAAAGTCTCTGGAAATATTTTGGTTGGTTGGTTGGTTTTGTTTCGTTCTGAAAGATCAGAAAATCCAACTTTGGTTTCTTTTCCTTTTTGGATTTTATTGACACAAAGGAACCAGGGCTGTTCCAGGTCAGGTCAGGAAGGCACACCTTTATTCAGCCATGGTGAAAAAGGACATTGGAGTGGATTTTTATTTTCATGACATAAAAACTGCACTCAACCCTTCTAAATAAGGAAGATCACCACAACTATTAATGATTTGCATATATATGTATAATATAAAAATGAAATATCAATTATATTTAATTTTCAAAATGCTCATAAATAAAGAAATACCTCAGGACAGCAGTGATCTGGAATATAGTCCTGGGCCTTGCCCTTCTCTACATGGCCTTGTCTCTAAGGTGACACTTAAATGAGTAGTCTAAGATACTTTTTTTTCCTTTTTATTGTAACCTGTATGCTTCTGAATGTCTTAAAATAATGGCTAAGATGACTTCCAGCCTGAAGCTCATCACCGTGTAAGCAGGAGCCACACTGGCCCCTGAGCAAGCCCAGACGGCTGGGTCCCAGGGCTTAGCGAGGGCAGGAGAGGCAAGCCACAGGGCCAAGTTTCACCTAAATCAGCATGATAATCACATTGCTTTGCAGAACATTGTCCTTAACAGAGGTTGTTCTTAGCCAGATCCTTAATAAAGGGGATAATAGCTCATGAGAACAACAGTCACAGGAGATATTTCTAGTCAGCTTTTGTTCTTGTACTTGGCCAGTTTGTGTGCTGCCTAAGGGTATAAATAGAGAGACTATAGAGGGGATTAGCAGACTTTCTTTCCAGCAGGGCTCATGTGCCAAAGAGATGACTCTATTAGCATTGTTTCCCCTGAAAGGTTTGTTTCACTCCGGCTTTCAGAAACCAGCACAAAGTCACCAAACCCTTTCCTGAGGCCCCGTTTTCTCCTCCGAAGAAGAGCAAGGCTCGGTTCTCGCAGCAATCACAGACCTGAATAACAGGGAGTGTACCCTTCCATCTGAGCCAGCGCAACCAGGCTCTCCACGTCACATTTGCATCTAGGACAAAGTTTCTGTGGGGTTCTGCTCACCTATGAGCGGCACATCAACACGGCAGAGTCACTTTTTAACGACAGCGTTTAACACTGCATATTTGCTGATGAATGGGAAGTTAGTGATGACTCCGGCCTTTCACTTACCTGAAGACAGAGCATGTAAAACGTATCCCGTGTACTGTCCCCCCAACACCATGTGTTAGAGACCAGGAATATCACGGACTGAAAACCTATGCCTCGCCTCCCCGTGTTTTAGAGGTCTGGAGCATAGACATCAGTATCTGAAAAAGTTACCCTGGGATTCCCGTGTAATTAACAGAGACGAATGGGCACCTTTCAGGTGTGATCCATCTGATCCGTTTTGATTGACATCAGTATGTGGTGAATCACCTGAAGGTAAACAGGCACAGGCTCAGTTGTCTGTAGGTGACCATGCAAGGTTGTATTTCTGTTTCAGTTCTGTCAATCACACAAACAATTTAATTTACTGAGCGGCCAGATTCTTTCTTTCTTTCTTTCTTTCGTTCTTTCGTTCTTTCTTTCTTCCTTCCTTCCTTCCTTTCTTCCTTCCTTTCTTCTTTTTCTTTCCTTCCTTTTCTTTCCTTCTTTTTCTTTCCTTCTTTTTTTCTGTTTCTTCTTCTTCTTCTTCTTCTTCTTCTTCTTCTTCTTCTTCTTCTTCTTCTTCTTCTTCTTTCTTTTTTAACAAAGTCTCATCATACATGATAGTACTGGATAGCACCTGAAGTACTGTGTTCAGTTTTGGGGCCCCCAGCATAAAAAGGATGTGTAAGTATTAGAACAATTCTAGAGGAGGGCCACAAAGATTATCAAGGAGATGGAGCACCTCTCCTGCAAAGACAAGCTGAGGGAGTTGGATTTGTTCAGCCTGGAGAAGATAAAGCTTTAGGGAGACCTTATAGCAGCCTTCCAATACCTAAAGGGAGCCTACAGAAAAGGTGGAGAGGGACTCTCTCAGGGAGTGTAGGGATAAGACAAGCAATAATGGCTTCAAATTAAAAGAGGGTAGATTTAGATTAGATATTTGGAAGAAATTATTTACTATGAAGGTGGTGAGGCACTGGCACGGGTTGCCCAGAAGCTGTGGATGCCCCATCCCTGGAAGTGTTGAAGGCCAAATTGGATGGGGCCTTGGGCAACCTGGTCTGGTGGGAAATGTCCCTGCCCATGGCAGGAGGATTGGAATTAGATTATTCTTAAACTCTATCCTTCTCATGGCTGGAGCTCACACAAACACAATGTCACCAAAACAGCTGAGAGGTACAGTAGAAAGTGGCGTGACTTCCCGATGGAGCCAACAGCTGGAAAAAGATAATGTGGCCACATCTGTCCCAAGAGAAGCATCAGGATCTCACTCTGCACTAGGCACTTCATAGGGTCCTCCAAAATGTCCACATGTGTTTTTTAATATATTTTAAACACCTCTTTGGACCAGCTCTAGATGGCTAGCCTGCCAAAAGACTAAGCTCTTTCAGTGCATGGCCAACAGCATTTCCATAGCAGTGTCACATTGACCAATTTGAAAAATCAATCATTTTGATTTTGTCCATCCATGCAGTGTGCAAAGTCTCTGGCATGCCATAATCAGCTCTGTGATCCAGTCCAATATGTGCGGTGCTAAATTTAAGGAACTAGAAACAACAATCTGAATTCCAGTGTAATCATTCATCCTGGGTGCATAATGCAATGCCAGGATGAAGGCTGAGAGCCAACTAAACAGCTAATTGTGAATTACTATACCATAACTCAAAGGCGGTGGTGTATTTTATTAATCATTTATAGAGCTGCATATTATTAATATATGCAGAAACAGCTGTCTCTCTCTCTGGTGGATTTTGCTTTTGTGAGCAACTTGGGGGAGACCAAGGAGATTAAAAAGCAAAAGCCCAGCAGAGCCTTCCTGAACAAGGAGGAGATCTGCAGAAGTAGGTCACGAAACCTCTCAATACGTAGATTGGTCCTTTCCTCATTAATCTATTTTTAAACACGCAAGAAAAGATCCTTAGCTTGTATAAAGTAGTTTGGTCCCATCGACTTGTATGCAGCCAACCACACATTGACACCCCTTGAAAATCTGCCCCATGCTTATTGAAGTGCAAAGAAACACCCCAGTACATACCAATTACAAGTCCAGAAGATATTTTGAGTGTACAGTAACACAAAGCAGGACACACAACATACAGCAATAACAGTAAAAACTTGAATATTCTTCATGACAGGGGGCCAAAGTGCTGCTGTATGAGTGCTGTACTGCTGCATGATGAATACATTACAGACATAAATCTGTCTCTATATATTTGTAAAACAGATATTACCTTCTTAATCCTTGTGCTTTGCTTACTGACACATTAGAGCTGCCCTCTAGGACTTCTTCCACTTGAGGACTGAATCTCCAAACTACTCTGGAAGACTAAAAAGCATTCTTGGTTTTACAGAAATTAGTTCCTCCTATTTAAGCACTTAAACACATTTAATTTTATGGCAGGTATTTCCCATAGTCTTTTTTTTCCTTTCCAGTCTATGTACAGGCCTGCTATCTGCAGCACTTTCCAATACAGCAAGACCACTTTGTTTAATCTGCTAACATTTGCACATCAATTCCTCCATGAAAATACAACTTTCAGGAATTAACAATCAATCTCTTAGCTACCTTTAAAACGAAAATAAGAGTAAATAAATAAATAAATATTAGGGCTGGATGAGAAATATTTTGCCTCCCCAGAGAGTTTTTAAGAGTCCAAATGTTTAATATTCTACAATCAGGCAAACACAAGACCATGGGAATGTTCCCATGAACAGATTTAAAAGCCTGGAAAAAGCTGAAGGAAAGCGTTTTCACCTGGGACTCAGGGAAAGCAGAGTGAGGTCCCAATGCCAATGCACAACTATTTCAAATGACAGTATAGAATGATTTCATTAGAAGAAATTCAGAGTCCTTCCCAGCTAACATCCAGTATTTGGGTGCACTCCTGACAAGTTTGATGACAGGAATGTCTGGTTTGAGTCAAGATCTTCATCATCTCAAGATGGGTAGCGGATTTTCACCCGCTACAGGAGGACAAGGAGGGATGTTCCTCCCTGCTCCTCTTTTCCTCACTCCTCTTCATCTTTCCTTCCAGCTTGGACCAGAAATTCTGTACTCTAGTGTAGAATCTTTCTGAAAGGATTTGTGTGAGGAAATACCTATATATATGTATATGTATATGTATATATATTTACATGAACAGATTCAATTTAAATTACTCAGTTTATGACAAATAAGAATGAAGAGAATCCAAACAGGTAAGATAATCTCTCCCATGGAAATGTATGAACAAATACATGCATATGTTCGTATTGCTCAATGGATTTTCACATTAACATAATTCTAGAAAACCCTAATACTGAAATACTGCTGCTAAAGTATGTCTAAGTCACACGCAGCAGGTAACACCAAAATCCTGACTTTTAATAGCTTTGTCATGTAATTTGACTGAAAGAAAATAGTAAAATAGTAAAAATACAGATGTTATGTAAGCCTTTCCCATTAGTGACATTATCCTTTTAGGCTGTTTTTTGGTGCTCTGTATCTGTCAGGGATGTATCTTTTTTTTTTTTTTTTTTTTTTTTTTTTTCTGGGAGGTTTGAGGAAAACCTGATCTATGCTTTATACTTTTTTTTTGTAACTTATAAAAGGGTGGGAAAAGATACATCACTTTTGTACCAAGCAGTAAAAAAGCTACATAGATACTAGGTGTTTTTTGAGATTCATGCTTTTAAACATAACTGTTTAGAAGGACTTGTAGTTAAAACAACTGAGTATGTTTGGCTCTGGATCAAAAAAAAAAAAAAAAAAAAAAAAAAAAAGTGATTGAACAAATTTTCAAGATTGTAAATTTAAAATAAATAAATAAATAGATAAAATCACAATGCAAAAATAATCTTGTCTTAAAAAGCAAACAAACAAGCAAACAGCTCAGATACTTACTTTGGATGCTTACTTTGCTTACAAGGTATGCAATATGAGGTGAAGCACTATCTCGCATTGCTTTGGATATATTCTCAACGCTCCTTTCCTCATTGTAAAACCAGACCGGTTTTAATTGCTCTAGCACAAGTGCTCGCAGTGCCTTCACAAGCCCCAGGGAGAAGTGTGCTCCTGCTGCAGGGAAAAGCTCCGAGCTGCCCGCTCCCAGCACAGTGGGAACCCTTCAGCGCTGCAGCACCCACTCCGCACTGCCTCCGAAGGCATCTTCCAGTCCTGGAGGGACACCATTGCAGGCTGATTTTCTAACCCCATGCTGTGCTGCTACCACAACCGTCTCTTAGGGAAGTTTTTAAATCATCCTGGGTACTGAGAATCTCCAGCTGACTGGGAATTTTTCAACAATGCGTATTTTTCTTTGGAAAAAATGCCGGTTCGTCAAAAGGGGAACTTTGAGAAGAACTCTGTTGAAAGCAGAATGGGAAAAATGGAAAAACAAATAAAAACAACAACGACAAAAACACCACCTTCTTTTCTCTCGAGAAGATGGAATTTCTGCCAAAGTCCAAGGAGACTGAGAGCCCTGGACCCTGGGAGCAGCACCCTCACCTGCAATAACCTTCGTCTCCACAGCTGTGCAGCTCATCTAACAGACTCAGCCTGGGGTAGCGCTCCCCTACCTCACAGAATCCAAATGAGGTCTTTTTTTCCTACAGCCAGAGAAGAAGGCAATGCTGCTACAATGGCCTGCCGCACCACTAGTCTCAGGGCTGCTGTTTCCCCAGATATGCATGGATTCTGCTGGTGAAAGAGCCCTGCAATGCTGCGAGATTTGTCCTTGTTCCACAGTTTCTCTTGTATTTATATACTGGAAGTAACTATCCTGGGGAAAACTAGCTGTTTCCAAGAGCTCATTTTCAGTAATAGGTTTTGAAGACATTTTGGAGCTACAAAATCATACCATCGCAGCTGTTCTCGTAAAACTGATGCCACCAGCCTGCAAACTCTCTCTGCAAAGGCCATTTGGGAATACGAGGAGGTTGCAACCACCATTAGGGACCCTTGCAGAGCGGCAGCAGGGCTGGGGTTGCCTCTCCCTGCAAAGACAGCCCGGAGCTGCCAGCCCATCTCCAGCCCCACCACCACAACTGGCCTAAGGTCTTCAGTGAGCTTTGAAGTGGCCCCAATGCCTCACCAAGCCTCTGCTAGGATTTCAAACACTTTCAAAAAAAAAAAAAAAAAAAGTAGGATAAAGGATGGACAACACTGCTTTATGTCCAAGGCCGGTAAAAAAGGGTGGATGACTGTCTAATTCTATGTCCCTGGGACTAACCCCACCTACCAGGATACATTTTTGAGGTTCAGCTGAGAAAAAGTCTCCTACGGCATCCACAATGCCACTGGTACGCAGCACATGGCACATGTGCATCACACCTGTGTAGCAATGAATGAGAAGATTTTAAAGAGACTTTTCTAAGCTTCATGACTCACCCAGAGTCGGGCGCTTTTGTCTTCCTTACAAACTGAAAATTGGGAGTTGATAAAAGGCTTGCCTTTTTCCTCACATTTTTCTGATCTGTTTCTTTGGGAATGTCTCTCTTAGACTAGCAAATGGTAATTTAATGGGCTGTTTCCTCCAATATCCAGCTTGTGCTGGTTAAATGCAATACAATTTACCTGTCTGATGGATCAGGAGAGCAATTGCTCCGGGCATGAAGTGAAGCCCATAAGTCCCATACCTCTGCTCTTCCCTTAAAGGTGCAATATAGAGTTTTGCTGCATTTTCAAAGGGTGGGGTGAATGGGAATAAGGCAACAACAGAATTGCCTTGCTATGTTTTGCTTTTCTGTATTCATTTATTTACGTGTTGCACTCCTGCTTTTTGGTGTTTTGTTTTTGCTGGTGCTATGGGGAAGTTAGCATGCACGCACACACGCACACTTCTCCCATTTCCTTGTCCCTGCAGCTTCGGTGAAAGCCAGCCTTAATAAAGTTCAGGACTGCCTGTACGTCAGAGGCAAACCAGCTGGCAGCCACCGGCGCCTGCCCGAACGACACAGCGCTGGCAGCAGCGGCACGGATCCTGCTGGCACCTGCACGGGGCAGCGAGGAAAGCTGCGGGCAACAGAGACCCCAAACCTGGGAGAAGGCAGTGCTGGAGCTGCACGGACAGGTGCTCACCGAGGCAATAGCAAAGTTATCGAAGCAACACGGTCCTGCCCCCTGGGATGCTCGCAGCTGTGATGTAATCTAATGCAAGGTCCATTTCTGAATTGTGCTGAAAACGGGCTGCAAAATAATGCTGTTAGCAAGCATGTTGAAGGGAAACAGTTATTAGCAGCGCCTTTCAGCTGAGTGCTAAACTGTACAGAAGGCAATAAGGAGGAGAACGTTTCACAGCTGAGACAGCACAAGTTACGTTATAAATTTCAATACCAGGCTACACAAGTTACATTTAATTATTTTGCCTATATTTTAACTTATCAGCTCTTCCCTCTGCCTTTAAACAGGACATTCTCCCATGCAAAATCATTAATGCCCTATTAACATGAAAAAGCAAACCACTCTGAATGTTAATAAAATAAAAATGCATACGGTTACACTAGTCTTTCTTTCTTTTGTTTGGGCCAAACACATTTCTAGAGATTGGCTGGTATCACAGGAGGGTAGCATAGCTGTCCCTCTGCAGTTTCAGCAATGCAGGGCCATTTTCTAATGGCATTATAAATCTAATTTGCCAGATACCTTTATAGATTAACCATTGAATCCATATGCTGAAGAGCAGTTTAGGAGTATTTCAGCTGGGGAAATCTCACAAGATACAAAAAGGATAATGCTGTGGGTTCTGTCTTTTTCTTATTGAAGCCCACTCAAGACAATTTTGCTCAGTCTGAAAGCAGGTTACATTTTTTTTCTGGAAAATAAAAGCATGGAAGTCATCAGCTCAATAGATGTAAGCCGGACGTTAGGATTGAAACCATAAAGGGAACATAAAGTAAATAAATTTCTAAATATAATACATATTTTTAATATTTTTAGTATTATATATAAATATGCAAACACTAAATTTCAGTAGTTCACTTGGAAAAATCTTACAGCTCTTACACGACACTATTACTTTTGCATTTGACTGCAAATGATCTTTCACTTCCACATGTACACTGAAATTGAAAAAGCTGGCAACCTGATATTTGGGGTCTAAATAAGCATTCCTACACTCATTCACCACAGAGATCACTCTATGTGCTTTAGGTTACACAGACCTGCTATTTTTGTCTGGAAGTTAGAAAGCTGATTCCTTTACACAGTCTGCTATTCTACTATTATTTTTGTCCGCTTATGTACTCGATTTTCACACAAGCATCCCGAAATGCACCCAACCCCCCATCAGCTGAGATATATATGACTGTCTAAATTCCTTAGATGAACTCAACTGAGTCAGGTTAGCACATGCAAAGGCCTCTGAGAAGACAAAGAGGAGCAGTCACAGAGGGCTATCAGATAAAACCATCCCAACACCTACTTTGCAGCGGGTATCTCTCACCCCAGATCTCCTCTAACAGCTGTACAAACCCTTTCAAGTGAAACGACGACGTTAATTGGGTGAGAAAAATGGGAAGAAAAGTAGAATTAAAATACCACAGCAACAAGTATAGCAAAGGGAATTTAAGAACAAGTGAAAGGAATCGTGTTTGCGGAGTGCGTCCCATTCAGCTCCAGCTGCTTCCCTTTGAACTTGGGGGTGCCCCAGTTTTTGCGGGGCCTCTGCCATCGCTGGATTCAGGAGGAAGCAGCCAGGGAATGGCTGCAGCTGAGCCTTTTGATATGAAAAGTAACGACTCTCTGCAGGAGGAAAAAAGGGAGTCCCTCACACACCTACAGTCTGTTCTATTTTGGGGAAGGTTGTTGATGTCTTGTTTGAAGTGATAAGCATCGTAAAGCTCTGTGGCTAGGGCTCCACAGCTACACACTTACACTAAAAATAATTTTAAAAAGCTAATCAGGGAAGGCTGTATAACACCAGCTAGGCAGTGCGGAAGGTAGTCTGGTAGTTTTTTCTTCCTGTCAGTGCTTACAAGTTTGAGTTTGCTTTGAAAACTAAATGGTACTTCAAAACACAGGAGATTTAAGAATAAAGTTCCCATTAGCAGCTGTTAGCAGGAATTATCAGGGCAAATCCCTTCATATTAAGGCAAGAACAAACTTCTGAAATTCAAAGACTCCAAGGAAGAAAGAGGAGTTAAAAAGAAAAGCCCCACAGATGCAGACCCCCCAGCACAATTGCCCATCTCCAGGGCTCAGCCTCTGCCAGTGGGTCCTGATGCCCAGCACCTGCCTCGGGCCCTTCTCATGTCCCAAATGCCCCTGTATCTCCCTGCATCCCTGTGGGGGATTTCTGGGCACCAAGAGCAGCATTTTTGCCACTTTATGAGCTTTTCCAGGCTACAGATCCCCAAGCGCTGTGAGCAAACTGCTAAGCGGAAGGCAAGGACATGGCACTCTCCTTCCCTCCTGCTGCTGAAGCTGTGCAGCAAAAAATGAAAAATTCATAGAATGGAGTACACTGACATGAAATTGAATTTATTGAAAAAGTACGGCACTGCAATCTACCAGTCAGGTAACTTGTTTGAGTGAGTCCTCAGAGAGTGCTCGGATGGTTGTTTCCTATGAAACACAGGGGCAGGAGGTGACATGCTTTTAGGATGCAGTCTCATGGTATCTCATCTCCACCCACAGAGTTATCAAATACCGACTGAATCATGGCCATAGATTATACAGGTGTGTCTCTAGTCTCTGCAAATCTGTGATAACACATGTTCGCTCTGACCCACTTTCACCACCTCGCAAAATATTGTTTTTCACACTGACCACTGGGTTGAACACACGCTGGGCTGATTGTCTTGGCTCAGATGATACACAGTAAGGGCTCAACTCATGCAGCTGACTTCCTGATGTGGCTGAAGCCTGGATACCCAACCCTGGCCTTTCCCAGGGGGACACATTAGCCCTTTCTCCTTGTGCTTTTCCTTTCCTGCCCACGGTACCGCCTGTCCCACAGGAGCAGCAAGGCAGTTCCCATGTGGCGCGCAGCCTCCAGCATATTGCTGCACACATTCCTGGTAAGTGAGAAGCAATGAAGGGAAGTGAACACTTCAGAAAGAGAGAGGGGAGGAGAGGAGAGGAGAGGAGAGGAGAGGAGAGGAGAGGAGAGGAGAGGAGAGGAGAGGAGAGGAGAGGAGAGGAGAGGAGAGGAGAGGAGAGGAGAGGAGAGGAGAGGAGAGGAGAGGAGAGGAGAGGAGAGGAGAGGAGAGGAGAGGAGAGGAGAGGAGAGGAGAGGAGAGGAGAGGAGAGGAGAGGAGAGGAGAGGAGAGGAGAGGAGAGGAGAGGAGAGGAGAGGAGAGGAGAGGAGAGGAGAGGAGAGGAGAGGAGAGGAGAGGAGAGGAGAGGAGAGGAGAGGAGAGGAGAGGAGAGGAGAGGAGAGGAGAGGAGAGGAGAGGAGAGGAGAGGAGAGGAGAGGAGAGGAAAGGAAAGGAAAGGAAAGGAAAGGAAAGGAAAGGAAAGGAAAGGAAAGGAAAGGAAAGGAAAGGAAAGGAAAGGAAAGGAAAGGAAAGGAAAGGAAAGGAAAGGAAAGGAAAGGAAAGGAAAGGAAAGGAAAGGAAAGGAAAGGAAAGGAAAGGAAAGGAAAGGAAAGGAAAGGAAAGGAAAGGAAAGGAAAGGAAAAAGCTGTGTGTGTTGCATCTAAAAGTAGCACACAGTCATCACTTGTTCCAGCTGCAGTCAGACAATTCAGGTCACCATCCTAGCAGATGGCTATTCCTGTGTGGGTTTTTTTTTGTTTGTTTGTTTGTTTTGGTTTGGTTTGTTTTTTTTTTGTTTTGTTTTTGTCTATATCATAGAATCATCTAGGTTGGAAAAGACCTTCAATATCATCATGTTAGGGTTTTGACTGTACATCAGTTCAACAGAGCCCAGGGAAAGTACCACTGCATCCCATCCTGTCCATCCCAAACTATTAGACATAGTAAGATCCTCTGCTTTAACATCTCCCTTTCTTCTAGCTTGGAATATGTGACTCTCTACTTGCTGTGACTATCCCTGTCTTCACAGGTAGGAAATGTCAGCAACAGCTGCTCCTGCCCTACCTTCCTGTTAATCCTGCTTTCCAGTTTTTGTACCCCAACAAGTAAAGAGACGCAAGGCAGAGAGCCCAACTGTGCAGCCAGACAGAGAAGAGAGGCAGGTAGGTAGTAGGGCCTTAATTTGATTAGATTGCCATGGACCTCCAAAGGTCCTTTAGCAGATCACGAGGGGTGTGCGGATGAGTCCTTCTAGACTATTTATTATTTTGTCTCCTTCTCTATGTCTCATTTTTATTTGTCTCATTCCTAAGGGAAACAACTCCAACCTTATCAATCTCCCTTGATATGAGAGCTTTCCTCTGCTCCAGTCATGTTTGTCACCCTTCCCTGAACCCTTTTTAATTCTCTTGTTATTACTTTGAACAAAGATGGATGGAACAGCAGAAGCAGTTCTCCAGCCGCACAACTTACGAACTGCAGAAAAACAGGTCAAGGCTAGGCTGAACTCTGGAGCAGCTCTAGCGAGGTCAGCAGAGTCGCCTCAGGAATGAATGTACTCCTCTTCAGTTCAGTTTCTAGCCAAATTCAGTTTCCTTAGTATTGCTCAGGCTGTGAAAAACAAGAGTTACTGACAACAGGTTGTCCATACTGCATGCCGCTGAAGTTTTGTCAATTACATTTTATCTGGAAATGTGGATACGCATGAGCTGGACTGAGCATTTTAGCAAAATCATGTCTAAACCTCTCCATACAGAATTGCAATGCCTGACCAGAGGAATGATATGGCCATCTCAGACTCCTGCTCAGATCAAAAAAGAAGGGACAAGTAATCTACTACAAATTAATTAGGGACATGCCTTTTATTCCCATGGTTTGTGTCACACAGTGTTGTCTAAAACAGTTTAGATCTTCTCATTCTCCATACAAAGACATTTCCTTGCTTTTACTTTTACTAAATCCTTCATTTTGATGCATTAATCAATACCATAAATTAATAATGCACTACTCAGGATGTGCTGCTTTTCACTTCCATTTAATATTGTCTTGCTTTGGCATTATGTGGAAGAATAAATAAGAGACCTTGATTTTCTGTAACATTTATTATTTTGTGCCTCTTCCACTCCATATAGACTCTATTCATACATTTATTTTTTCATATGCTTTCTGAATAAAGCAGCTGTGGTCCCTCCATCTCTAACAGAAGTATTTCCAGGCTTTTAGCTGACATACCTTGATGTGGCGAGACTCTGCTTTGTCCAGCTACTGAGTAACATAAAGGAACCCCAGTGCAATACAGCCAACCTCCCATTAAGTATAACAATGAGTTATCTTTGTGTAAGTTCTTGGGCCTTAGTGACTTTCAACCAGAGAGACAAATGTAGAGCAGTATCTTTGGTGGTGTCATCCTTCCTACCACCCCATAGTCCTTGCTGTGCTCGATCTGAACCCAGAGCAGCTGACAGTGGCTGTTCCCACTTCTTCTCAGCTCCAGTGACCCCTTTCATGCATCAGTCTAAGGGCACTGTGCAAAAAGAGTAGGATGGAGCCACAATCAGGTGAAGTGAACCGAGACAGGCTACGTAGCAGGACATGTTGGAATAACTCATCACTGGTCTATCTCACAGCTATACTTTCATACCCTGGGCCTGCAAGGTCTTCCCTCAGGCAGATGTTTTCAACTCGGCAGTGACTGTAATTGCATTTGTGTTAGGGTTACATGGTGCAACATAGTGATTTGCATTCTGAAGACACCTGCAGAGTCAACATTAATAGCGAAGTAACCAGCAAAAGGCAAAGCAGATGGCTGGTGATATGTGTGTTAGTGCTGAGCTCAGAGAGGTTTCCGATGTCTTGAGTTTCTTCATCAAAAGCCAAGCCAAAAGGCTGAGAGTTGTCCAGTTTCATGGAACGGGTCCAGATTTTAGGAACTCCTGCAGACATCCTGCTCCCCAGCCACAGTCCAAGACTTCCCTGGCCCCCTCTACCTGCATTGTTCCTGCTGGAGCAGCCTCATCTTCCCCACCACCAAGCTGGGCTGGGCTGGGCTCAGGGCCACTGCTTCGAGTTCTGCCTTCCTTCTCCAGTGAGGCAGAGAGCAAAAGGCTGTGCAGACACAACCTGCCTGTCCCCAGCTGGACTGGGCTGAATAAGAGCATGCCACAGATCTCTACAAGGTTTGCAGTCATGTCCAGTGAAAAGGATATTCATGAATTCTCGCTTTAAATCCCATTCCATTTCAATAATGCTGTCCCCTTGAGATTTTTTTTTCAGTACCTGCAAACCTGCCAGGTTTTTTAACGTACAAATAGGAACATTTAGTAAGAAAACAGGGACATGGTTTTAACTCTATCGAAATACATCTGATAGAAAGAGCTTTTAGGAGAAAAAGAATTGAAAAGATTCACTGCTTTTAAAGAATGGTTAAAACCTATCTTTCATTACAGCAAGACCTAGGAGGAATGGCTTTGATCTCTCAATATTATCAGAGCAAAGCCAGTTAATACCTGCTTCTAGAGTAGCAGCATTTGCTTTTGTACAGAATTCTTTAAATGACTTCCAGGACCATTAGAGTCAATTGTAAAACACCACTGCGTTTACCTAACCAGAATTTCCCCAGCAGATCAGGCCACAAAAGGCTTTAGATGTTGCAACACTGAGTGTTGCAATTCTGAACTTTTAGCACTTGTAGCCAGCTCCATCCCACTAACTTTGAGAACCTGAGCCAGGAATGTAATCTTGCTATGCTCCTCTGAAGTCAGTGGAGAACTCCCGAGAACAGTTTCTGGCTGACTGTTACACAGGATGAACCCAAGATCTTGGCGCCTGCTGAAATACCCAGCCCTGGGTATGTATCTGGGCTCCCCATTGAATACCTGGAGACACCCACATGCCTCTGGATGGGATATAGGAAAGCCATCAGAAGGAATGAGGAATCCTCTCACCTAGCCGGCACTGAGGGGCTGAGGATGAAAGCCTCTTCCCAGCCCCAGGAGGCTGCTGATGGTACCTTCTTGCTTTCCTTCCTTCCCAGGAGCCATGAGGACACCCATCTGGATCTGTGAGAGCCTTGCCTCCACTCTCTTCCCCTCTCAAGGCAATTTTAACTTCAATCTTGTTGTGGCCAACAGACTAAAACTGGGTGATGCTCTCAACATTTCTCCAGATAATTTGTTACTACTTTCAGCTCTCTACCATATGAATCCTATGGGAAAGTCCAGTGACTGCAAATAAAGAGAATAGCGTGGATTCGTTTAAAAAACTAAGGTTTTGTGAAAGACTGGGTAGGAGCTAGACAAAATAATATGAGGACCAGCATCCAAGGGAATGGAAAATGACGTATTTTAAACAAGGAAACAGCCCAAGGAAAATGAAACATCAACATAAAACACTGAATTTTTAAAAATGGTCAGGGAAAAAAAAATAAAAAGGGGAAAAGAAAAACGATACAAGAACTCAGAAAACAGAAGAATTGTAGAAAAGGAGAACCATCGAGGCCATCAACTAACAAAAGAAGCTTCTGAAAAGCATTTTCATGTATTTGTGTGCTGGAAATGAACAGTATTCTGTTCATTTACATGTAGTGTGTTTTTTTTTCTGTTTGCAGAGCAATATAAAATGCTCTTGCACAATGGATTATTTATTTTGTAAAGCTCTCATAGAAA
The DNA here is from genome assembly GCF_965140915.1 of Aythya marila. Classification (NCBI taxonomy): domain Eukaryota; kingdom Metazoa; phylum Chordata; class Aves; order Anseriformes; family Anatidae; genus Aythya; species Aythya marila. The sequence goes on along the minus strand of NC_139042.1, from coordinate 174,948,751 downwards.
CTCCACACACACATTTAACACATATATAAACATTTTTCATAATAGGATAACTTATTTCTTAACTTCATAGTGAAAATGATCTGGCTTTCAATAATGCAGAAGAGAATCAGATTCAGGTTAATGAGAACATTTGTCTGATTAACCTTCTCCATAGGCAATGACTTGTAATGGTCCATCAGTCATCCATGCTTAAGTAGTGTTGCCAAATAAATTTAATCCATGCCCAAAAATGTATTTACAGAAATAACCATGGGCCACTAAATAAAATCTGGTATCACATGTTAGTGAACATCAGGAAAACCTTGCTTACAGCTTTCAAGCACTTAAAGATGTGTTCTGCAAGACCAAATTATTAGAGTTTATAGACATACTGGTATTAAATACCCAAGTGCAAACCGAATCATGTGAGGGAAAAGGGTCACAGACAATTAAAAATCCCTTAAGATTTTAACTTGTTAATGGAAGCAATTTTGATGGTAGTGACTGAAAGATAATAGCGCTTAGCAATAGCAGATGACATTCCTGTACGTAAAATTACTTGTTGGTCTTAATCTAGTTAGTAACAGCAAGGAGGTAGTTGTATTATTAAACACAATTGCGCTCATGGAATAAGGTTTGAAATCTGAGAAACCAAAATGAAGAGGTAAAATGGACTTCATTCCCTCTGTTAATGCCACAGCTAAACTGAACCTACAGAGCAGAGTGGGGAAATTCCCTTTTCACTGCCTTTCTAGTACCTGTTACAGAGATAAATACAAATGTCCTTTTTCTGAAGCTACCAAGTAAATACCTGAAATACCATTAGCTCTTCTTTAAAAAACAAGACCAAAACTAAAAGCACAATGTGCAGGTGGAACCCAGATGCTGGTCTGCAGTCTGTCAGGCACTCAAAGGTCATTCTGGGAGAAGACGTGAAACCACTTGGGGTTTTCAGTGCTGTGATTGAGGGCATAAATCAGGCATCCGCTGCCTGAAGTTAAGAACCGCTCCTGTGGGTGGGTTACTACATAATATTTTTCACAGGTTTTGTTGAACCTTTCTTTGAAACATATGGTGTACCAGCCACTGTGCACGAAATGGTAATGGACTCATTAGTCTAGTGGTCTGTTAAAATATCACAATTCTTTTGTTCCTGTGGTACTTAATAGAGCAAGGACAACAAGTCATCACCAATAATTCACTTGATAACTGTTGATTTTTCTCTTTATGAACTGTCATAGGCAGAGATCTAAACTTTCAAAAATGACTATTATTCCAAATTAGCTGTGATTGCCTCTATAAAAACCTCCCAGAGATAAGAGCATTCATGAAGATTAAAAAATAATAATAATAATAATTGAGAGCGTACACTGAATTAGTAGGCTATATGTTATTTCAGGCTTCAGACAGGCTCATATCTGCCAATAAATATCAAAGTACAAATTGAAAACATTGAATATTACAAATGAATATATAATGAAAAACTAACTTTTGAAGCAAAGAACATAAATTATGCCTTTTGTGCGCACTTGTCACGCAAAGTTGCAAAGATCAAATGCTTAAAAAAAACAGATGTAGGATGTGTTGAATTTCAAATGTGAGTAATTCAACCCTGAGAGCTTTTTTTAGCCAAATTCTGTCTTTTTCACATACCAAATGGATGGACAAACCCTGTCTCTCACCCCACAGCACTCTGCCCACTAGGGGCAGATTTTGGCTTTTGGGGTTAGCAGTGCACCCACCTCACCCATACCCCCCAAGTCCCACCAGTGGTACTGAGGGAAGCATCTGGACAGTAACTTGATTCTTCAGCAGCACTTTCTTAATTATGTTTTGCTAATTATGTTATTGACCTTCCTCTGAGGAAGTTCCTCTCGAGAGAACAGTATTAACTCAATTAATTTAAAAATGGAAGGTGGTTTTCTTTTTTCTTTTTTTTCTTCAACAGAGCAGAGAACAGTCTAAAAATTATATAGAAAGCAAGGCTGCCAGAGCACCAATAGCTGTACTACTGCCTATATTCAACCATTTCAGACTCATGGAAATGATTCTCTTTCTGTGTGCTGAACCTGGGTCATCGGTTCACTTACTCTAATCCACTGTGAACAGAATATTGTTCTTTTATGACACAAAAAGAAAGATAAATATTTGATCGATATAAACAACATACAGGATAAATCACTGGGAGACCTGCAGAGAGTAAGTTCTGGTAAGAAAAAAGTAAAACCATGCGGAGACGGGTCAGAAAAACGTTTTGAGAGGCAGCTGGCTGAAGGAATCAAAAGAAGTCGTCAAACCTTTCCCAAAGCCGCTGGAAGCCAGCCGCCTGCCGGCTGATCGATAAGGCCCGTGGGGCTTTCAGAAAGAGAAAAGCTAAGTGGACTCTAACCACTAAAGAGCATCTCGGGGAGATTCCCATAGCGTGGGCTTTCCTGGTGAGAAAAAAATAAAATAAAAATAGGAGTGACTCAAATTTAGTAGAGGAAGATTTAGGACAAACCAATAAAATAAGTAATAATGAATCAGCAGGAGCATACTGTATTTCCCCAGGGTTGTAAAAGACCTGCTAACTGCAGTGCACAACCTACCACTTAACAGGGAATAAAAGGAGGCAAAAGTGATCCCTGCTTTGGAGAGGAAAATCAGAAAAGGTCCAGAAATCTACAGACCTGTAACTGCAACTTGGGAACACTAGCCTGGGAAATGTATGATGAACTAAAAGATAGTAAAATAAATAAATAAATAAATAAATAAATAAATAATAATAATAATAGAGAACCAAAGAAAAAAATACTATGGCTTCTGTGGGGAGAAAATCTTACCTCATAAATCCATTGAGCTCCTCTGAAGGAGTCAATGAGAGCACAGGTTGTGGTGGTGCAGGTGATACAGAATACTTGTGCTTCCAAAAAGGTTTTGACAAGGTCCATCCCGAGAGGATGAATAAATAAAGATCTCATAGTGAGTCAAAAAGAAAGGGTAGGAATAAAGAGTCATAAAAAGAGAAAATAAAGGGAGATTTCCAGGGGAGTCCCACCAGCATCTACGAAGCTGTGTGCTCCATTTACCAATAAATCACCTGAGAAAAGTGAATAGCAGCATAGCAGAGTTTGCTGATGATACAAAATAGTTTAGGGCAATATAAACTAAAGCTGACTGCCGAGTGTCACAGAAACAGCTTGCAATATAACACACAGGATTGATCTTATCTAACCATGGACATCTACAACACAGCTGTTAGAGAAACTGAGAATCACCTGAGGCTCCTTTCATACTCAGTGGAGAGAAACGGGCACTTTTAAGGCTTGACTCCTCTGATCTGTTGTATATATATATATAAGAATTTGAGGAATCACAACCCTAGAAATGTCTCTGTCTCTCACTGACTATAAAGAGAGCACGCAGTTACTGGCTCAGATGCTGTTCATCTACATTTAGCCTGATGAACCCACTCTGAGTATGCAGGCAGTAAAATAGCAGGCAAAATTCAATGTCAATAAATATAAAGCAATGAACATGGAGGGAAACAACCTTAACTAGACATATATAATTTAATAGATTTTAAATTGGCTATTACCATTTAGAAAAGAGAGCTAGGAGTCACTGTTGATAGGTCTACATGGAAAGCTCTCCATTCACTGTTAACAATGGTCAGAAAGACACATGGCGTTGCCAAGTTACTAGGAAAGGAGTAAAAACAAACCAGAAATTAAGTAGTGGCACTGTGAAGATGGTGTGTATTTACCATGTCTCACTGAGGACAGTTTGGGTCCCATCATTTCAAAAACTGTGGTGGAAATGGTACAGGTATAGGAGAAAGGCAGGAGGGATGGTCCAAAGGTTGGAACACCTTCTGAATGGGGAAAAGTTAAACCAGCAGGGCTCGTTGTGTGGAAAAGAGACATCCAGGGTCAATAAAATCATGGACGGTGTGGAGACAAGGAACAGGGAGTGCTTATTCACTCTTTGTTGCAATTCTACTGACATAAATGGAAGGAAGAAAAACAGTCTCAGAACTGGCTTGTTGTAACAGGCACATTGACAAGCGCATCAGTCTGAACTTAAGGCAGAGAAAGCAATGAGATGCCATGCCATACCGTGCTGCCATCCGCTCCCAGGGGCCATGTGGGGTGGGAACAGCAGAAGGAAGATCTGCAAGGGCAGCCCTTTAGGGGAAGGTGTGGATGAAAGAACAAATAAACAGCAAAAAGAAAGGTCAGCACATGCCGTGCTACAAGCAGCTGGAGAGGCAGGGGACTGCAGAGAGAGGCTGCAGAGAGTAAAGGATCCAGAGACACATAAAGCTAGGAGAACCCCTCTGAATAATGGAAGATAAGTCAAATAAATGTGTGTTTCCTTAAACCTTTCTTAATCCTCTAGCAGCATATTGTCTAAGTAACAAGATGGCATATTTGCTATTCTGTCATCTGTGAATCGCAGGGAAGATGTTCCCTTGCTTTAGGTAGATTATTCAGAGCTGCTTCTGTCTAGCACAAGGCTGGTGGGTGATCTGCCAAGTTTCCATTTCATGGACAAAGTTTAAAAGGGTTCTAACAAGGCACAATGAACCAGGGAACAGTGGCAGAGGGTAGGACACACTGAAGACCAGGTGGATCTGTTAGATTGGTCAGGGACTTCAGCAAGGTACCTCGGGAAAATCCTGCAAAAACTGATCTGTATGTCTTTATATTTGATACATAACACACGTTATATAAATATATAATATTTTTAAAAGTCTGCATATAGGCACTTGGAAAAACATCTAAGCTGCTGATTGAAGATTGATTCTTAAGAACTGCCAAAACTGCAAATCCAATAACGTGCAACAAAAATTGTGAATTAGCAGTTTCAGTCTTGGAGAACTTCCAAACGCAGAGATAAGACTATGAAAAATGACAGAAGACAAATGAAAAAAAAAATAGAAATCTTCATCCATGTCCTTCACAGTGGGTATACAACAGCGCTACGCAGGAAGGAGAGTAGATTTGTTTCCAGGAGTAGCAACCCCTTAGAAATGTATGAAATTATCCTCTGTCCTGCCTGAATAAATAAATAAATAAATAAATAAATAAATAAATAAATAAATAAATAAGAGAACCAATTCAATAATCAACAGGCTTGCACTAATTTGGAGTTAAACAGAGCATTTAAACCATAAGCTTTACAGAGTTTGGAGAAAAGCAGAGGTCAACTTTTTGTTGGAAAGAGGCACAAACTTAATTTTCCTTATAGCCCCCTCTCATGTGGCAGTGCTTGTGCTCAGGGCAGGGACAGCAGTGGTGGGACAACTCCACGCCCCCCCCAGATCCCACCGTGCCAGTGCTGCTACCAAAACATGCAGCATGTCAGTGGGAGCCTGCCCAGCCCCTCCTCAGGAGGTACAGTACAAGGCCTCTACACCTTCTCATTTGGTCTCTCCCTTGTTAAAAAACTCATGCTGGATGATCTAAACCTTTGTGGCTAACAGCTTATTTAATAAAACATTGATTTTTTTTTTCTCATGCTTTAGGAAATAAGATCTTCAAGCACTTTGATGAAGTACTGTAGTTTTCTTAAACTCTTTCCAAGGTCCAACTGAAAGTCTAAGTCCTAAACTGAATGTTTCCTATTAATTATGCCCACATTTCCTGCCAGTCCTATAAAAATAAAGTATGCCCACCAAGATAGATGATGAAGGAGAACATCACGACATTTCCAATTTCTCCAGAGGTTGAGGTCCATTGCCAGCTGCACGTGGAAAAATGTCTGAGTGGGTATCTGACAGGAAAATACCCTCACAAAAAAGCACAGAGGTAAAGCAATAAGATCTGTAATAGTTACTTGCTAACGGAGACTAAACAAAGTGGGAAAAAAATGGTATGGTGGGAAAAAAAATGGTATCCAATGGTATCCAATGGATTTGGATAGTAGAAAGGAAGTGGAATTAAATAATATATAAAAGAGATGTGTACATTATTTACTTCTAATTAATGATTTATAAAGTTAGAGATGAAGATGTACTACAAGCTGAGGTATGCAAATTCAATTTATCTCTAAAATAAAAATTCTGAAAACAGAAACAATAAATTTTTTAAATCATAAATGAAAAAAAAAAAAAAGAGTATCTGTAGTGTTCTGAAACAGAATTTAACTGAAGACCTAATTTTATAAAATATGGGGAAAGGACACTGAAAAGACTTTTTTTAAAAAAATACACATGGTATTCCTACAAGCGTTCATTATATTAAAATAGAATATTTTAATATTAAAATTATATTAAAACAGAATTGTGTTAAGGAATAACATTACATCTTGCTGATGATACATAGGAGTTGTAACTCCATACTGATAAGTTCTGAAATATCACAGAATTTCACAGAATCACAGAATTTTCTAGGTTGGAAGAAACCTCAAGATCATCGAGTCCAACCTCCGACCTAACACTAACAGTCCCCACTAAACCATTTCCCTAAGCTCTACATCTAAACGTCTTTTGAAGACTTCCAGGGATGGTGACTCCACCACTTCCCTGGGCAGCCTGTTCCAGTGCCTCACAACCCTTTCAGTGAAGAAGTTCTTCCTAACATCTAACCTAAAACTCCCCTGGCTCAACTTAAGCCCATTCCCCCTCGTCCTGTCACCAGGCACGTGGGAGAACAGGCCAACCCCCACCTCGCTACAGCAAATAAAGTATCATCATCTGAAATGCTGTCTATAGAAAGCACATTTTAAATACTTCTCTAAAATGTATTTCACTGCTAAGTTTGTAATTCAGTGTTTCAAAAATAAAATGTTTTATATCTTTTTTTTTTTTCCATAGAGCTCCCTGGAATAAATAGGGAAAAATATTTTTGTCCTGGAAAATTCTGTCTTTTCTATACTATCTTTGATACTCTTTCTATAGAGTATCAAAAAGACCTAACATATTCTGGAAGCCTTTCTGAGCCAAGATTTTCAGCTTGCCCAGTGAAAAGCATCTGGCTGCATAACTGTTTTAACCAGCTTTCACATTTATATCACTCACGTAGGAATAAATGGACTCTTGGTTAGGAGAGCTTGTGATCTTTGGCCATCTTTGTTTAAATTTGAGATAAACACAAGTCCAGTGCACAGAACTGAGACCATTTAAAAGTGTAGCCTATGCACTAATGCCAACTTAAATCAGCTGAGGATGGAGTCAGAAATATTGTCCAGAGCACCCACACAAACCTTGCACAGATTGCATGTCTGCATATTTTCAGTATGCTCTGTAAGAGATTATGCTGAAGAAAGTCATAGGTAAATGCTGTTATTATCTCCTGTACGTTATCTGCTCTGGCAAAACTAATGCTTTATGTTTTTCTCCTTTTAACTTTATACGATTAAGGTTTGCAGCTATTAGCAAAGAACTCTGGGCAGATAAGAAGAAAAGGCCTAGTAGTGCATAATGGTACTAAACAAAACTAAAATAAGTGTGGTAAATACTTAAACCAAAGAAAGTGAACAGTCTTCAGTATATGAACACTACTGCCAGAGGAAATGCCCATCAACTTCAACAATTACCTCCGGGCTACTCATTTTACTGTGAAGTGAATATAGGTAGAAAAAGAACTGTCCATCTGCATGGTGTGCTATAGCAGATAAGCTGGTAGAAAACAAAATACTTTACTCATGGAATCAAAAGCATGAGGCATGAATGTTGTTTTACTTTACTAAATTCCTTAAAAGAAAGGTTAAACAATGCATGATTATTATTTTTTTTAACTGGAAATTCAGAGGCTGTAAGTTCTCCATTAGTTCCTTCTACCTACAAAGCACAAATGCATGTCTGGCAGCCAAGACTTCTGATGAAGTTCAAAACTGAGAAGAAAGGTAATTAGAGATCCATACGATAAACATGCCAAAACTTCTCTAGATCTTCCAAAGCCTAAATTAAAACCAAGCTTGACCAAGAAAAGAATCAATAGCCTTGTTTTGTTTTCTCTTTTAATCTTGATCACCATTGTTGGCCAATACAAAGAAAATAAAAACGTTGTTCCATCCCAGCTATATTTAGTGTAGTGTCTTAGCCTCACGTATCAGAGCAGAGTGTTGTGAGGGCAGTGGGTGCTTGGCATGCTTCGCTCCAGCATCCTCATCCTGCCTCTCACTCTCAATCTCCAATTCCTCCTCCCAAGCATCCTGCCTGAGTTCTCCACAGGGTTTTCGCCTTGACATGAGATGCAGGGAGCCCTTTGCATACATAAACTCATAAAACTTAAAAAACTTAAAACTTAAAAGTTTTATGAGTTTAAAAGTTTGTGGTGAAGGCCATTCCTGACATTTCTCCCACTCCCATTTCCAAAGGCAGCATCAGAGTCCCTCCTTTCTTTCCATCTGATGAAATATAGCTGTTGTAAAATGCTGGCTAACCACATTTAGCAAATGGAGGTAATCAAATAAAAATGAAGCTATACTTACCAAAGAAACACAGTTTCCAAAACACAGACTTTGGCTAGGGACTGTGTTTTGCTTAAGAGTCTGCCAGGAGATCTGTGGACTGTTTTGTAAACACTTCCAAACTGGTGTTTGTGGGAGAGACACATGGGGAGGGGATAAGAGACAGATGGACATATGAAATGTATTGCAAGGGAAGTTCACCAGGAAAGAAAATGCTCAAGAGCTGCTTTGATGGAGGCCTATGAGAACTGCAAATGGTGGAAAGAGGGTGAATGGGGAATCACTGTCTGTTTTCTCTTTTGTGTCCAGTTGCACAGGAGCGAGGGGACAGTCTAGACTACTTTTAAGACAAACAAAAGGAGGGTTTTTTCCCACATAACCCATTCTATTTGTGTACTTTATCATTACCAAAGTTATAAATTAAGTCTAAAGGAAAATAGGTGGGTTTGGAAAAGATAGCATTACCAGGACCATTCAGCACTATGGTGTAGGTGCAGTTTGCAGCCCTACCAGCCCCAAATCAATGATTGCTGAAGCTGTGTCCTAAGGTACCAGATGGTGTTCCAGACAAGAGCATCTTTAAGTGGTCTTCTTCCTTGTACTCAAACCCTGAGGTCCCTTCCATCCCAAATCATAAACTACCATGATTTAACTCATAACAATTAAATCATTAAGAGCCTACGATGCTGTGATAATGGTGCCACAACTTCCTTTCCTTCAGATTTCATTACTTTTTCTATCCTGATGATTTTGGATTAATTACCTTAGTTTCTGAAGGCAATACATCTTGCTGCATACTTTTGTCTGAATGAGGATTACTCTAACTGTCCTAAATTTTGAGCCATAAAACTTGAGGCCCTACTAAGCAGTACTGCTAATATCAAGTTCCCCTGCTCCCTCCAGTTACAGCAGTGTTCCCTATTACTGGAGGCTGCTGCCGAGGCAGAAGGAGGCACTGACCTCTGCTTTAGTAAGACAGGGCAGAGACACAGCAATTCAGGCTGCAGGGCCAGCACTTAGCATCACCTTCTTCCACTCAGACACCCCATTCCCCCTTGACTTCTCCAGTCCCATGGGGAGAGCTACAACATACAGTCAGGCACTGTGCACCTCAAAGACCCTTTTCAGGAGGCTTTTAGGGACAGCAGGGAAAGGATACTTGTCTGGGTGCTCAGGCTCGAGAGCTGCATACCATCTTTCAGACCTCAGCCTGGAAAGAAACACGCACATGAGCTTACTGTTTCGACTTCCCTACGCAAGTTTTTCTCAAGTAGGGAAACATGTAAGCCTTGTGTTATTCACAGAGTTAATTACTTCTGTCATATTGCTCAGGCAATTTTATCTTTGTGAATTCTATAGAAATAAGAGCAATTAGCTTTCTGACTATTGTTCCTTTCATTTGTTTCAGCTGCCCATTTCCCATTCTTCTTTATAGGGCAGCTAACAGTAGATATTTTGCTCAGACAGCTTTGAAGAACTGGAATTCAAAGAATACAAAAATGTATTGTCCCTTTGCATTTCTCCGTATCTCAGAAGGCTGTGTAGCACACATTTCATACTGTACCTGGTTCATTTCTTTCCTTTCACACTCTTAGAGCTGTGTGCATGGGATTAGCTTCTAAAACATGCAATTGCTTGGCAGGAAGACAATGGGTTGTTGCATCATGGATGCGGGATGCTAGCTTTGTTTCCAAATTCTTGAGATTTGTGACTGGGGACACTGCCAATGATGTTTTCCTGTTGCACTAAGCAACCTGTTGATGGCTGACTTCAGCTACATGTAAGTTTCCATTTTCTTGCATAGGAGGAGCACAAGCTGGCTTCAAGAAGCTGAGCTGCTTTCTCCCTGCAGGCCCTGTGCCCAGCTGCCTGGCAGTGTGCAAGCCCCAGGCTCAGTCGTACAGGGAAAATGCAGCCTATGGCTTCCACATCTCAAGCAGCATCTCTGCCCTGCCATCTTCTGCAAGGAATTCTGCCCAGGCAGAGACAAAGCACAAGGATCCCTGTCCCCCTCCTCCATGCACAGCACAAACATGTTTTGTCTCCAGACTGCGTGGAGATGTGGTCTGCAGAGCTACAAGCACCATCCTCCCCTCCACTGCAGCCCAACAACCCCATGAACCTCATGGTTCTGCATTTTTCCAAGGTGCCAGGTGGGAAGTGGGTCTCCTGGACACCAGAAAGCCACAGATTAGGAAGTACAGCCAGGCAGTGCAGACATCTTAACAGTAAGCTCTCTTCAAAGTGAAGGATGATGGAAAAATCATTAACAAATGTCACGTCGACACATACATTTAACTGCAAACTTGGGCCAGAAGGAGGATGGGAAGGAAGATTATTGCAAGATGTTTAAATAAATTAATGTTGTCTTGAAATTAAAAGATCAGTGCTGTGGAAATTAATGCCATTGACTTGGAATCCATGGGGGTCTTGTAAGTAAGGAAAAGCTACCGTACATTTCTCCATAGTAAGTCTGAATTTATTTAGGCTAGCATATAAAGAATATTGCAACTCCGTTCAGTTAGAAATATCTATAATTTCAGAAGAGAGAGACTGAGAAGGATTATTGCTGACTACACCTTCCTCATGCTGAACACATCCCAGTGCAGAACTGTGACTGTGCAGAGCCCATGGGGTGCTGGTGGACAGCCTGAACTGCAGTGTGGGTTTCTGAAATGGGATCCAGACTTGGAGGATGATCGCTCTAGGAACAGGAATTTACCTGGTGTTCTCCCTTCACATTTTCCCCACCTGTCGCCCGAGGTCCCATGTTACAGCCAAATGGTGTTTTCCAGTTTATTTGTATCCTGTGGCTTCCTGCTTGTCAAGTGTAGCCACGACCTCTTGTACTACGCCTACTCTGCCCTGTGGGATTCCTGGCACGTCTCTCATCCACACTACTTGCCTTGTGCGGAGAAGTTAACCAAACATAGAGTCATTTGTGCTAGAAAACAACACAATTTTAATTTTATCATTAGCTCTGGTCTTCCTTGATGTCAGGAGAAAGTAACTTTCCTAGGGAGAACTTCTACTTCCACTGAAGCCATAAAGCATTATTAGTGCCAGCAACTTTCTGGGAAACTCCTTAAAGATTTCTTTTCTGTGGCACAGGGTAGGCCTTCTGTGTACTGCCAAGTCAAGACCAGAGTTATGATCTGTGCTGCATGAGATTTCTGCATGCATGAAACTTGCTATTTTCTCCTTTGTTTTCAAAGCAGTAAAATGGAGCTATGGTATTTTGGACACCAATCCAATTGTATTCAGTATTTAATAATCTCAGCACCACGTAGCTTTTTTTAAATGATAGAGGAGGTTTGCTGATGGCTTATTGTGTGCTTCTGGTATTAGAGTGCTTGTATCCTCTCATTTCAAACAGTTTTTCATAATAATATGAAAACAGCTTTAGATGCATTTTAGGTAACAGCCAAGATGTACCCAAGGGGTGCAATTATGACTTGCTGTATTAAAGCAAAACGAGAAGGTGTTGCACTGAAAATATCCTGAGACAAACAATGATTCTAGAGAAATGGATTGCTTTAAATTTTCTTTTATTTTTCCAGAAACAGATACTCACTAAACAATGTGAGGTTTTTATTCTGCATGGTGTTTATTTATGTATTTATTTTGGAGATATGATCTGCAAATATTAGTTGTGTCAGACCAAGAGGGATGGATTTAAAATGTCGAATGATTCAAGATATCTGCCTTTAATGGATAACTTGCAGTAAAAGCAGCTAATGCTCAGTAATGTGCAGAGATGAGTGGCATTCAGTGCCACTGGGCTCTAGCAGCCTGCCGGTGTAGCCCTACAGGTACATGGAGCCCTCAACCCACCCGGCACTGATTGAACCATCAGGGTCTAAAAATAAATAGCACAGACAAAATGCTAGAGGAAAGAACAGCTGAGGCATTAGTGCTGCTTGACAGTACATCAGAAACTGCTGTAAATTTTCTGATCACCACTCCCCTTCTTCAATTAAGTCATCCTGCAAAGTATTACGCAGTCCCTTAATGGGAAGGATCCAGCCCATCAGGGAGCTGAAAAGCTTCTGGGTGTTTCCTCCTGTAACCAGCAACTAATCACAAGACTTCCCATCTACCTTACATCCGCAACAATACATTTACGTATGAAAGACAAAGGCTTTAAATCAGTCAATGTAAGCCATGAATAACTCGATTAGAATCAATGTCTTCAGCCAGCGCAGTTTAGATAAGGCTGAGCCCAAACGACTCTGTAATCAGGTCTCAGTGTGGCATTGCATGATGAATCATAGCCTTATTGGCTTTAGATGGAGCACAGATTTTAGATTGTCAGATTGCTGATAGGTTAATGGATATCCTATTTTCCTGATACTTTTCTTCACGTTAAGAGTTGGAGAAAAAGTTCAGGAGGAAGGACTGATTGTGTGCTGTTATTTTGTAATGGTGAGATGGGCTATAGGGTGTGCTATATGGGTAAGCACACCGGGACGTCCGTCTGAATCCACTCTGCTCCCCGAAGCTTGAAAGAGCGGTGAAGGAACAGAAAACACACACAGAGAAAACAATGCTAAAAGGTATCCAGTGAGTTAGGTTAGACAGAACAAACTCAGTTCCTACCGTCTGCCAAAGAGAAGGCTCAGGGGAGACAAGATCACAGAACATAAATACCTCCAAGAGAAGAGGATTATTCGCATTACCAGAAAATGACAAAACAAAAACTAGTGGCTTCAAACTAGGGAACACAGAGTGCAGCTGAGTAATTACACCCTGAACAGAGCATGGTGCCAATGAGAGAGGGGCAGGAGGGAGGAAAGAGGTGAGAAGAGAAAACTTAGACTGATAGAGAGGATTACAAACATAATTAATTAATTGTTTGGGAAGCTGTGGGATTAGGAGTAGGCACAAGCAATATCCTTTCTCTTTTCACATGAGGCCTGGGGTCTGCTGCAAGCTGCCCACCACAGCAAACCCTCCTTGTCTCCAGAGGTCTTTTCTGTGCAGGCATTTCTTGTCCGGGAGGAACCAAGCAACAAGCTCAGGGCTGCCAGGAGCCTGTGCCCTATGCCCAACTTCCATGCAAGCCTGCATCCATGGAGCTGCCTGGAAGGCAAAGAGTCCTGGTCCCACAGGACATCTCATTTGCCCCAGGCAGGCCTCAGGGCAGGAATCTTGATTCTTTCTCTAACTTGCCCTCTCAGCTGGGGAACATTCAGACCAATAAGGCAGCAGGAGCTGGGAGGAAAGCCTGAGCTGTAGATTCACGATATGCTCATCCCCTTCATGGACAGCTTGCTGTCTTTGTCATTAATCCACAAATACTTCTCATTGCCCCAGGGAGGAAAGGCCACCCCCTGCCCCAGAGGGTCCCTATCCCACGGTTCATATTTGCAACAGATTTCTCCCCCAGCCACTCACAAAATGGGCTGCCCTTCCAGGAAGTTGTGATCAAGACTTTTAACTTCCTCTTCTTTTGTGAGATAAAGGATTTTTAAAATGTCCTACGTAATAGTATTTAGTTAACTACAGTAGGGCTGGTCCTGCTCTGTTTTTAATGTCTCACTGTACTTTCAAATTCATTCTGGTTCTTTCCCCTGTATGGGCACCTCCAGATATGCAAAACCTAATCTCCTTCTTAAAGGAAGGAAGAAGCACTTTTTGAAAGAAATAATAAAGGCAGATAAGTCAGGGTGTTCTGAGACAAAGACAGGCATCTAACTCAGTTGACAACACAGTCAGAACTTGTCACACGCCCACAAGTGCCATACATCCTTTCCCCCACTGAAGCAGTATCAAAGGTAAAACAAGTCAATTTTTAAAATATTCCTCAATTTAAAATAATTGTTTATGTTTATTGGAAAAGGGCTGTGGCCAAACAACGAGACACCTGGGGCATTTCAGAAGTAGAGCTGGGGTTCACACAAGAGACTGTGCCTTTTAGATAGACAATAAAAAAATGGTCTTCTGGTTTAGGATTTTTTTTTAGTTAAGACATTCATTCTAAAAAAGACGTAAGCCTAAAATATTGCCATGAATTAAAATATGCACTTGTATTTGGAGTAAATAAAGCAAATTATGGAAGATGGCAAATTAACATATTCCAGATCTATTTCCAGAAAAGCAGTGTCTGATTAGCCTATAGTTTAATCAGGTAAACAGAGGACAACCAATTCTAAAAATAATATTGGGTTTTATGTCGGTAAAAATTAGCAGGATGAGATCTTTACTCTCTCAGTTGTTTTCAGATTAATTGGAATACATAATGAAAGTAATTACACTCTGATATTTTGGTGCATGTCTCAGTGTATCTTGGAAGGAGTCCAGTGAGTTGTCTGTCTGTAACTGACTTATAGAATGGTGATTTGTCTTCTGAAATTGCTCCTTATGAGCAATAAGCGGGGAGTGTTTGTATAAATAGTAAATGTCTCTTGATTTTTACCAAACTGACTTGCCTTTCTGTGCCCCCCAAAATATGTCATTAGGAATAAATTACTAAAAAAAATCTCATGTGATTCTCCCCCACACACCCAAAACGTCCCTCTTGAAGCTAAAAATTGAAAATTGGCCTGATGTTCAACATGCTTGTATATACTACAGACTGTGTGTGTACAAATCATGATACACTCATGGAAATATTTTTGTGTATGGGGAAAACAGCCTCTGCTATGCCAGGGAAGCAAGTCATCTTTTTTTTTTTCTCCAAGCAGAGTTGATATAGAAGTGTGGGAAAGGCTGGTTAAAAGTCACTGAGTGAAAGCAGGGCATGGCCTGGTGAAGAGGTCAGTTCTTCACAGTATTTTGGGTTTTCATGCAAAATGCAGAGTCCCTTCCACTGTGGTTGTTTAAAAAAATGGTGCAGGATAAAAGATGAAATTAGAGATACATTTGGGGAACCAAAAGGCTCTTGAAGTCCGTATCTCTGGTGTTTGTCAGTCCTGCAGCAGTAAGGGCAGTTCCCGTGTTGTGCAATCAGTTCCCTCCCTTCCCAGGTCCCACAAGGTCCCCACAAGCCTCTCACTGCCCCCACTGCTGGTTTTCCTCCCCCTCTGCAGGGCTTGGGCCTGGCCCCACCAGCACATCCCAGCCCCTCCAGTCCCACACCAGCCAGGTTTCTCAGGTGTTTATGGGACGTGCTAAAAGAGCAGACTCGGTTAGAAAATACCTAGTGGTCCTAAATACCATGTCCTAGCGTGTGCCATAGGCTCTGCCCTTCTCTCAAGGCCTGCTACCCTTCTCCAGCCTTTTAGGCACTTTGCAGGTCAGATAAGCAACAAGTATCACTGCAGATCACCATCAGCATGTTGATGGTGCTTCCACTGCCAGCAGATCCCAGTGTTAACTCCGTTACCCCTTCCCAAACCTCACTCAGACAAACGTGGATGTGTGCAGGTCTAGAGAAACCCTTCCCCACTGCAGCCTCCTCTGGGCTGCTGTTTATTCCTGTGTGTATTTGTGGCATATAATAGTGACAGGCACATTTTTTGTGATAATTGTTGTCGTGAATTTTTTACGAGCAATGCTCAGGTGAAAGTTAGGACTAAAATTTTAGGAATGCACAAAAAGAGCTTGTTAAAATAGTTTCTGCAGGTAACATCAGTGACCTTTTATCTGCTGTTTACACATGCACAAACTCACGAGTTTTTAAACTATGCTTTGAATTTAAAATTAATTTATTATGTGAAAGAGATATCAATTCTAGTTAGTGAACTGACAGATTGTTTCTGGTCTTCACGGGCTTGATTTCCAAAGGTGTTTGGTGCCTAACAAAGCAGTTCATTACCTTCTGGGATTTCAGAAAGGCTGTTTTACCTCCACTGAAATCAGTGTGAGCAGGATGCTGAGGCACTTCTGAAAAGCACTTATCTGCAGCAATGTGTGCGAGAATGTATTTGTAAACACATCCAGATATTCCTTAATTTTTCAGATTCAGATGAAGTTTTTCTTGTCCGTTTGGGGGTGTGTTTGTAAGCCAGAAGACAGAAACTTTTTCTACTTTTTATTTTTTTTTTCAGATAAAATAACACAAATGAAGAAAATATTCTGTTTGCATCCCACAGCTAAAAACTCAACTAAAAGGAATTCAGGAAAACTTCTTTCATATAGCAGGAACTGAAAAATCTATGTAATAATAATAATAATAAAAGAATCGTTCTCCATTGTAAAGATGTATACAATGTAATATATAATATTAGAGCAAAATGATTTAACTCAGGTTGATCATAGTGATGCAGGAGATACTTTTCATATTGAATAAAAAAGCACTTCTGAATTTGTTAACATCTGAGGAAAGTTCATTTCTGTGGCACATTTTTATTTACTTACACAATCAGAGAAAATTTAGGCCTTAGAACAGGCTGTTACTGCCATGAATTTAAATAGTATTTTTAAAGGCAAATGTATTAATTTTAAATTAAAACTTCAAATTTAAAGCAAAAAGAATGGCTCTTTTTATGTTGGTAAGCATAAACACTAAATCTGATGTTTATGTGTTGTACCTCAAGTATGGAAAAGTCTTTTAACCATGTGTGATAATATCCACAAATCTGTAGTATATCCAATATATATATTGCCCTGAGTATATGACATTACACAGCAGACCCCAATAATGTACTTACAGATATAGCCACAATAGCAACAGTCCTCTAACAGCCACTATTATTATCTTAAGCAATAAAGGACATGACCGTTCTAAATCGGAGCAGAGGCTAGCGTTTATAAGATTTCAGCATTCAGACAGACAAGATACCAAACGTCATTTAGATAATGTGTTGGGGCATAACTGATACTAAACTAATGTGGATTCGTTATGATGACTCAGAGAAACAATATCATATTATAAATTCCAGGTAATACGTTTCTCTTCAGTGTGGCTGTGGTCTTGCTATGAAAAATAGATATCTTAAAAGTTGTTCCTTTGGGCTAAAAAAGCTGTTTGAATTCCTCAAGATGACTGAAATACAGTGCAAAAATCTCTCTAAAAGGCTTAAAAAACAAAGAAAAAGAAAAGGGAAAACTGAGATTTTATTTTAATATGCAAGTTACGTCCTTGTTATCCTATCGCAAGAACCTTGTTACGATCTAATTTGGGCAAGTTGGTAAAATGCACCTCAGAGTGCTGGCCCTTCTAGTTCGGTCACATCCAATCAATTTTGTATTATCATAACAATCTGGCCTTTTTTTTTTTTTTTTTTTTTTTTTTTTTTCCTTTTCACCATGACACCCACAGTCCGGGCATGAATGTGCTCAGAGTGCAAATGTGCTTTCTGCAATGCACAGGCGTAATCTTTGCAGTCATGAGAAGTTCACTGGGTCATGCCTAGAAAGTGAAATGAAAAATGTCCTGTTTGTGCTGCTCTCCCCTGCCCCCTCCCAAAGGCATGTCAACTCTTCTGATGATACCCCGGTATGTAATAACGCCTTCCATGCTGTATTTTCCAACTTCTATTGCCAGGTTTCCTAGCAGCAGGTTGTAATTGGAATCTGACTGTGAAATAAACAGGTACAAAATGACTGACAATCCCCAAAGATGTAAAAATATGCACATTTTAACCCCAGGCTGGTAAAAGAGTTCCTGCACTGATTCTACCAAGTATTGTCTTTTCCTGAAGATAAAGAAACACTTCCAAAAAATGGGCTCATTGGCTTTATTAGCAAATTCTATCAGAATAACAAGTTTACAAAATATATTTTTTTTTTCATTACATACTTTAATATGTGTTTTTAGCAGTGTTGTCTTCATACCACTACCATAAACAAGAGCTACTCAAAATTTTTACCCCCATGTTTCTTTTCAAAAAATGGGTGTCACACCAGGGATAGTGACTCTTGCAAGAGAGTGAGGGGAAGAGGTGATTTGCAGCTCACTATTTGAGAAAAGCAATTATTAATCAAATGGCCAAGGCTCTTTTCTGTGAATGCTGCCAAACTCTTCCCTTTACAAACCCTTCATTTCAATCGTTCATAACTCTTCCAAAATTTAACTACTGGGCCTAACATTTTTCATGTCTGGTTTCCAAAAGAGTGTCAGCATAAATTGTCCACTTGTTTCCAATAATAAAGTCAGCAGAAAATATATTATTTGCCAATCATACTATTTACCAGTGATTACTACAGCAGTTTTGTCAATAATTTCTGGCAGTATGTTGACTTGAGGCAAGGAAGTGAAATTTGGCACTGAATAATCTGTGTGTGATGGATAAGCCTTTTGTTGTGCATCTATGTCTGTGGAGGGGTATAATGCTCAGATGTAGCCAAGTTACAAATAATTGGAAAAAAAATCTGATTGCATATGCTTAATAGCAGCTGATAAACAGCATTTCCAAGGATTCTGTCCGCGCTAAGCTGATTTTCTTCCTGACCCCGGGATAAAGGAGGATAAAAGGAGACTTTCCCTACAACTGCTGGTCCCAGATGCTCTGACTCTGGAGCTGGACATAAAACCGAGGCTGAAGCTGTGTGGGTTTGACCCCTCCCCATGGCAGAAAAGTGGGGAGGGAGGCGTCAGTCTCCTTTACTAGAGGCACACGCATGGCAGCACTGCTTTGATGAGCATTTCTCATTGCCCCATGGCAGGGGCACAAGACAAACCTGAGCACAAAGAATGCCTTAATGTCTTATTCACACAAAACAGAGATGCTCCAGTAGGCCAGATAGAGTGAAAGTAGGTTGTCAAAGGCAGAGGTAGATGAGAAGTTGATCTACAGAAGCCCAACAACCCTGTGCCTCCTCCCCAAGTTCTGCTGAGCAGCTCTGGTTCTCCCAGAACATCCTTTAAAGATTTCAGCAAGTGTCCCATTGTGGGGCTGGGCTGGTACCAAAATCCTGAAAATGTTCAAGGAACTGGAAAGCAATTTCCTACCTAACTCTAAGTGGAATGCACATAATGCTCAAGAAAATGAACTGCAGGGAAATAAAAATTGATTTCATAGTTAAGACAGCCAAACGCTGCCCTGGAGACCTGAAATCTGCCACTGACTCACAGAGCTGTTGCGTGAGGCTGCGTGGGGCAAGGCACTTAAAGCTTCACGGATTTGCATCACTTACACTTTCTTCATTTTCTAGGTTCTTGAATCAAGACCCTGCATTTGTCCTGCAGTAGCACTTCATCCTCACACCTGACATGAGTGAGGGTTGCACTGCACACAAAAACAAAGTGCCCCAGAGTCTGGTGAATAGTTATCTATTGTTTTCTTACTCAGTGTCCAAATTTTGTAGTTAAAGTCATTATTCATAGTCCTCTACTTCAGCTTATTATCTGCAAAATCATTCTAATAATACTCTTCATTGAAGCAAAGTAGTTTGACAGTAAGTTCATTACTGCTTGTGAAACAGCTGGATACTCTAATCATGACCATAAAAGAAACGGTCATCAGGAAACAAATAATGCAGTATTAGAGCAAGTTTGCACAATGTGAAATTAATAAGGCATTGGACACTCAATGAACACAAGGATAAAATCAAATACTGAGCTCATTAATGGGCCATCTACATGAAGCATGTTTCCATGCCAGGTGTCTAACTTAAAAGAGTTTCAGCAGAAGAGGCCCATCAGCAAGGATAAAAACATAGTATGTATTCTCTTAATTAAAGACTGATTATAAAGCACAAACCCAAAGGAAGCAAGTTAAAATCGCACAGATTAAAGCCAAAAAACACCAGAATTATGGTTTCCTGCTTGAATTCCAAAGCTTTGCATCTTCTTAATGTTTCTTTTAATACATGATGTTAACACATGCAAATAATAATAACAAATATATATATATAAATAAATAACAAAATGCAGGACAGCTAAACTGAAAATTATAAACTTATGGCTTTAAATGCTGATATTCTTTCCTGGGAGCATCACTCAGACCATATGATTTTGCAGTATGTAAATGTAATATTGGCAACACCAAGACTTGATTTAGTACCTAACAATATATCCCTGAAACCTAGAAGAGACAAGAACAAGATCAGCCTCAGAACTCCTACAGAAATGTGAGCTTTAATGTAAAGAAATGTAAACAAAACTTGGGATGACAGCAGTGACACATTTTCCATTTTTTTCCTGACATCTTTCTGCAGCTGATGTGATTTAGCACTGAAATTGAATCCAATGACAAACGGTAAAAATTCCTCTTTGATACAACTTCTCAAAGCAACCCTCTCTCACAGCATGTGTTCCATGAACACAGGCTGACAAATGGAAAAAAAATAATAAAAAAAAAAAAGTCTAAACCTTTACTCTAGGCAGTCACTTTGTTTTCTCCAGACTGGTAAATCAGAGGGCCAGGGCAACAGGCTGGAGATCAGGGCCACCAAGAAGAGAGGCAGGGCCAAGAGAATATGGGCAGCCCCTGGGTCTGGTTTAGGGTGGCCCAATGCACCCATCCCATCTGAGGGACCAACCAGCCTGCCCTGCAGAAGGCTTCCTCACTTCTTTCTTCCACTTTGTGCCTCTCACTCAGCAAACCAGCACCCTTAAGCTCAAAATCCAGAAGGATTTCATCCACCTCACCAACATGGCCCTCAACCAAAAGGAGGTTTCTGGCAGCTTCCCCTCTGCCTTGTGGCCTTTGTAATCAGGAGGTTCCCAGGCATAATGCACCCCTGCGTGCCTGAGCTTGAAGAGCCTCAACTTGGAATGGGGATTTGGAGCCCACACTTAAATTAATCCTGTGACTTACAATAAGAAGATTTCATACAGTCCTGCTCGATGCTTTTAATTTTTTTTCCTTATCATACATTAGCATAAAATTAAAAATATGCTCTGTATTATGCAGACAATATTTATGCACTGCACCTGGCTGGGGACAGTGACTTATGCATGTCATACACCCCCCTGCCATGTGCATCTGAGGCTTCATGTGCAAGATAACCTGGTTATCACAAAAGCTGTGATATAATTTGGACTTGCCAGTAAAGTTAAAAGCCATTTATAATCTTGAGGAAAATGAAAATACTGTGTATTTCTGACTGTAATGTAGCAAATGAGTACTAACCATCATTCTACATTTTTATATCACTTAGAAATTTTTTTCACAGAATATCTGAAGAACCTTTTGGATATTAAATTTGCCATCATGATTGATCTTAATGCATCAGCCATATATTTCCCTTCCTCTTTCAAATTACACTTACTGAAGAAATAGAAATGTACTGAACAAGGAACAAAAATATGTACTCAAAGTGAAAAGAAGTGTGCTCTCAATTTTGAAGTTGCAATGAACTGATATTTTTAATTTACAAATACTATAAATATTTCTTATAATTTTCAGGTTAGTCATGCGCAATGGGCTTCCAATGAGACTGCTATATTTATTAAGATTATGTAATCCTTATTTATTTAGCTAGTCATTGAGTAGACTGCACTGGTGTTCTGCCTCAGGTCCCAGGAATGTGCAATCCGCCTTGAAGTACTGGTGGCCCAATCCTGGAAGGTACTGAACAACTTCATCTTTCATTTCAGTAGAAGACAAGAATGTTTTGCATCCCTTAGGAAGAAGCACATGAAAGAATCTGCTCTAAATTAGCTGAGAAACAGCTTCATGTGAAATTTTGCATTTGTTTCTAATGAGAACAGTTATTTCCAACAGAGGAGTACTGCTATGCCAGAAGAACATTTGACCCACTGATTTCAGAATTTCTTTCAATTTCTGAGAAATCTCCCATACAGAAAGAGACTGACGTGTTGTACACTGTTCAATTTTGTTTTGTTTCTTAAGTTTTTAATAAGTGTTTCTTAAGAACACTTCCAGAAGTGTTCTGAGTGCTTACAAAATCACTGTGAAGTACTTTATTCTAAGGATACTACCCACAAACAACTAATGTAACCTTATTCTGTACACATTCATTGAAATATTTATTAATGAGGCAGAATTGTTGATCATAATCCTGAAGTGATACACTAAACAGGAGATCTGTTATAACAAAGTTCTTAGTAGGATACACTGGATCAGCTAACTCGAGTGAGCCACACGTGCTGCAACAGTCGGTGCTGATGCAGAGAATTTTTGCATCAGAGCAGGTAAACAAAATACTTTTGTCAAAAATTTACCAGGTTCAACGGAGCTGGACTTTATTAGAGCAAAAGGTGACACAGGAGAAAAGAGTGATGTTTTGTTTATCCCTTCTGCAAGTGAGACTTTTGAAATTCTTTTGATCATATGCATTGGTCGAAGCACATTTTTCAAATGAAAACTGCTTTTTGTGCTTTGTAGATATATGTATTTTCAAATCTCCCTAAAACTTGACATTTTGAACAGTCAGCTTTTCAGCAGTCATAGCCTGAATCACTGAAGGCAGGCTTTGGTAGAGGTCTTACATGTGTTATGTACAGTGCCTTAGTTCATTCTCTGTTAAAAAGTAAACTCATTTTTAAGAGATATATCAATATTTTCTTCTTTTTAAATTTAATTTAAAAAATCTTAAACTTTTTTATCTCAGTAACTTTTTTAGAGTTTGTTTAGTACAAACATTCAAAGCATTTATTTAGTTCATTCTGTTTCTTTCTTTATATTTGTCTTAAGATTCTTAGCAAATCAAAAATATCTGTTCACCATAGGAACAAAACTTACAAGGTCAGTGATGCTCTGTTTGCTTGTCACTGATTGTTGTTTTTTTCAACTCAGTTATCAAAGGAGTTATTGAATATGAGAGGATAAATTAAGTGCTAAGTCTAGCTTGTACAAATTAGCTGATCACATCAAACCCGCTGCCTAGTTTACTGCCCTGCTAGCTCACACAAAGTGAAGAATATATCCTAGCTGTGGAGAAAAAGCTAGTATTTATCCTTCTGCACCCATTTGTATGGGCTGCAAATCTACCCTCTGGCAGGGATAAAAGGTGGGTCGAGCTGCACCATTTTGCGAGCAGAGTAGGAAAAACTGCACTGCAATCCAATCATCATAACCACCGCAATTACCCAGCCCCACAGCAGTGCTGGGGAAGTGGTCAATAAGTTCCTTCAGCTCGTGGAGGGAGGGGAGGACAGGGCCAGCTGCCATCCCCCGAACCTCTGTGGAATATCATGTGCCATTTCCCTTTGCAGTGGCATCCTGGTTTAGGTGATTTCAGAACACAATGCTGATTGCTGGAGCACCTATGTGTATACACACCTTTACTCAGTTGGAAGACAGCTAATTTCTGATTATCAGAGCAAAATATAACATGTTTGTGCTTGTTCCTGTCAGCCACTTTGAGCAAGTGGTTCCCTTTGCTTGAGTACATCACCCAGTTTATGATGCTTCGCTGTGGACTACCTCATGATTGGTTCCTAAATTTATTCGGAGTTGTGCGTGTGGCTACTTGCAAGCAGTGCAGGTATATTCCACAGCAGGCAGGGTATTTATTGTTCACGACAGCCAGTACGTAGCCAAGCTACAGAGTAAGCTATGGCAGTATCAGTGCCTGATATCTCCTCACGCTCCGCATGCCTGTGGTTGCATGCATTGACTTGCGGCATGAGTCACGTAATGATGGGTTACATCCGCGACACCGTATCATACGAGCATGGCCCAACAGTGGTGGGAAGGGTGAAAATACAGATACACCTCCAAATGAATGACATGGAAGCGATTATATACGAAGCAGTTGCCCACTGCAGCTGAGGAGGGGGCTCTGGCCCTGGGAGCTTCTCTCAGCCCTACAGCCCTACAGCTGAAAACAAAGTTGTCCTTGGAACAAGGGAGCCCTCTTTTACAATGGGAATGGTGAATTCCAGATGGGTACTGACTCAGCACAGTACTCGGCACAGACACATGAAAAATCAGAAATGATAAAAGTGCTAGTAAAGATAAAGGTCTCTACTGGCACCAGGGCAGTCTGACCACATTTCTCCCAGGCCTTGCTTTTGGTCCTGCTTTGGTGTTGTCCCGCATCACCTCATAATGTCATCCTTGACATTAATAAACGACTTTTATCACGTACCAGGACAGAGTTGAAAAGGGAGAGATGTCCTGCCTTCGCTGTCTGCAGGCCTGTATGTCCTCCTCCTGCTCAGAGCCACATTTTCTGAGCTGGCTGAGACACGGACAGCAGGTTCGTCCCCACACTGGGGGGCCTGGACCCACATGGAGATGTGGCATTGCTCAGCAGAAAAAGTTTACCATAAAAATAGCAACACCTTCTCCCAGATAAATTATTTTGTGTCTGTCAAGGTACCTTATGGCCCAGATGTATCAGAGCAGAGAGCCAGGAAGGGCCTGCAGGGGCAAAAAACACTCGAGGGCACAGAGAGCAAAGGGGAAATGTTGCAGCTTCTTCTGCCCTGCACAGCTCTGGGGACCTCTTGGTTTTGGTTTTTATGAGAGGCATAAAGGCAGAGGTAAATCAGATAGGTAGGAAGAACAGATAATCCAGGAAGTTCAAGAGTTAAATTGTCTCCAAAGTTTGTTCTCCCATGGAGATGAAAGGAGCAGCTCACACGTGGCCCAGCTGTAGGCTCGGCGGTGCAGCTGTGCACTCATGTTCCCCCTCCACCAGGGATTTTATCAGCTGCACCTCCTCACACTCAGCATAACTTTAAAAGGATACTGTTCCATGTGCAGATATGTCTACATGATGTGTACAGCTCTGCTTCTTCCAGAAATTGTATTTCATTTCTTCCAGACGTTTTGCACTTCTGCTTCTATTAAATAAAATAAATAATAATAATAATAAAATCACTTTTCTCAAACATCTTGTAAGTGAGGACCAAAGAGTAGCCTTGAGAGACAGTGGCAGATGTCCAGGAGACTTGAAGCAGTCGAAGGTTTTCTAAGGAGCATGCGGGGACACTCTGGCACTCCTGGAGATGGGGTTCTTGCCCTGGTGCTTCACAGGCCATAAGCCAGGAGCTTTTCTCTGCACGATAGTTTGAGATACAGATAAGCAGATGCCCTAACCCAGGTAGAGCATTCCTGCTTGGGGGGAAAGAGACAACAACCAAAAAACTAACAGTAAAAGCTATCAAGATGCATGTGTTTACAAGTCAGATTTCTGTGTATTCTTTTGTTCTGTTATCTACATACGTTTGCCTTTTATACTGTCTGCTGACAGCATTTGATGCATTTTTCCTCCTGTGCCTATTTTTAGTTGCCATAGGAACTTTCTTATTTCCTGTCAGCTGATGTCGGTATTTAATACTATTAATTGTATAAAAGGGTGTTGATTCTGGGACTCTAGATGCTGAAGGAAAGCCTTAGGAAAGCAGAACACACATTGCAGTTTACTCAATCTTTTATTCATTTATTTCTATCAATATTTAATTCAAAAAGCCAGATACTGTAATAACAGCTGTTACCACATCAGTGGAATCCAGAGCAGATCCTCTCCAGCCGTTTCTTCTTGTTTGGTCTGAGTTTCCCTCCCACTACAAGAAATACACTCATTTGAAATAGTATCTTTTGTCTGTTTAGTTTGCAGTTTCATTCTTCCTCGCTCCCCACACATCCCATTCTTTTTTATTTTTTTCCAAAAGAAAAATTAAAATCTGCTGTTAGAATGAATGGGAGTGAAAAGAGAAATTTCCAGCACATAAAGACGTACTGTCTGGTAAAACACTGGGATCCAAGGAGTGTTTCTTTATGGCAAAGCCCAATTCTTATTTTCTTAAATATAATAAGTTATTTTGCAAGTGATTATTATTTTTTTTCTATTAAACTTGCTCTGTGACCAGAAAGAACTAAAGAATGACTGGAATAAACTGTGAAATACTATAGCTTAATCTGGTGCTTTCTTTATCCACGTCAGCTTTAAAATCTCCACAGTCTTTCCCATGAACTGATCACACACTTGGAGAAAATACTTGATCAACACATACTAGTGCTGCTTTTGAACTAACATTATACAGAATGCCTATGCAAGTTTAGTCCAGTCCTTGTCTGGAAAAACTGAGAAAAATAGCAGCATTTCAAACCCTTCTATTCTTTTTTCCATTCTACATCACTACTCTTCATAAGATGAAGGAAAATGGGTAGCTGGGAATAAAGAAACCAGCAAATAAATTAACATTTATGGCTTGAGAAAATAATTCCACTGGTGTAACTTAAATCACGCAATCCAAGGTGTAGTTCAAAGCATCCTAAAGACAACTTCACTGACTTCAGGGCCCTTTGGATTGATCCCTCTGAACAGAGTGAGGGGAGCACTAATGAGCCTGCTGGAGTGCTGTGAGGATAATATTCTGCTCAGGAATGTTTCCAAAGCATATGGTGTGTGCTGCTGCTGAGACAGCCACTGGTGAGTGTTTTAGTGGCTATAACTCAACAGACCCAGCATCCAAGGCAATGGATTTTCAGCCTGAACCTCAAAGCCCCTCGACAGAAGGCCCCTTCTGTGGACACTCTTCCCAGCCACTCCATCGGCAGTGCCCTAGATGACCTCAATGGGGAGGGAGCATCCCTGGCAATTGCCCTGCAAAGGGCAACTACACTTCATTTGGGCCCCTCTAAATTAAAGTAGAGCAGCACTTGGACAACAGCACATGCTTTTATTGTTTTTAGTGAAAGCAAAATGTATTAAACATTGGCTTTTCATCCAAACAAGAGCAACTGAAGGTTTTAGGAATTGGATATTTATTCTTTTTTTTTTTTTTTTTTTTTTTTTTTTCCTTTTTGTTGTTGATTTGATTTAGTTTGGTTTGGTTTGGTTGGGCTTTTTGTTTGTTTGTTTAAGAAGGGGTTTAAAACAACGACTTCTTTGGAAAAGAAAGTGTACGTGCACATAGAAGTAGTTTTTATTTAATAGAGTTATCCATAGAGAAAATAGCTATGCAGATTATTTCACTGTAGAATTGCTTGGGACCATGAAAGACTTTGAATTTTATTTTATAAAATTAGATATTGAAATATAAAACTGAGTGCAGAAAAAAAAATAAATTAACTAGATTCTTTTTCCATAGTGTTTTTCTAAAAATGAGTCTGCTGGTTAAACCAGTAGTCAAATGCTTACCATTTTTATAAACTAAAAAATTTCCCCTAACAATTTGTAATTCTCTATTTGTTTTCAGGAATACGCTATCATTCTGATCTATATTGAACAACTGGCACACAGGTCTGTAAGTCCAGCCAAGCTAAGTTGAAAATCACTCCCAGTTCAATGTCAGTAGTATGCAAGACATTTATAATACCGCACTACATTGCAAGGTACCAAGGTACCAAACAGTATCCAGCTTTCCTTGCAAAACCAAGGCACAAGCTCAGGAGCAGAACAGATAGGCAGCTCTGAAGGGGAAGTTTGGTTTCCATCCCCTTCTCATAGGATGGCAGACAGGAACAGGGAGGCTGTGGGACCAGGAGGTAGTGTCCTGTGGGAGGGGAGCTGAGGGGCCGCACAGAGCCAGACAGCTTTGGGCCATGGGGGGGACCAGGAAGGTCCCCCAGGTGGGCAGGAGAGCAGAAGGAAGCCAGGTACACCGTGTGAAAGCAGTGGAAGGGAGGGGAGCAGGAGAATAAGCCCAAAAGAGTTCATAAGGTCAAAGGCAGCAAAGACCAACATCACTTCTAGAAACAAACCTGGAGCATTGCTCTTCCTGCTCTTTGGGTCACTGCAGCAGCAAAGGGAAAGGAGCAAGCTGTTGCCTGCCTTGCACTGAGTGTGAGCGTGCTTGCCTATCCACTGAGCAAATGCGGCCCAGCAGTGACTTTGTAAGGCTCAGCAAAGGATGAAACGAGTTATGAGAACCACACTACTGAGACTCTAATAACATCACGCGGACATCTGAGGACACTGTTGTACTTACCAGAGCATGAGAATCAACATCATCCTCTCTAAGTTATACAAATGAAAGAAGGTTATTTAGTGTCCATCTGTTTTTGTTCAAGAGATAGTAAATAACTGTTCCTCAAATATCCACGGAGGGGTTTCAACTGCTCTTAGCTGCCAGATAGCTGGATTTTTCCTAGCCTACAACTGTCACCTTCCATGTCATCTGAGACCAAAGCGAGGCATTCCCGCTTTTTATACCTCTTTCATTAAGACAGCATGATTGCTTTGTTTATACAACACAGATATTAGTACAGCTCAGGGAATAAAAAATTAATAGGTACTATCCAGCAGAGGGAGCACAATAACATAAAAACCCTTCAGCTGTAAGGTGGAGAACTTTTTCTATTAAAATCCACGGTATTTGGCAATCTGATTTTACTGTTTTAACATATGGAGTGGAAAAGACAGAATTGAGAGAGAAAAAGAGGGAGAGAGGAAAAAAAAAAAAAAAAAAGAGGAGAAGGTACTAAACAAATACAAGTAGCAAAATAATTGATTTCCTGGCATTTCCATTGATAATAATGAAGATGTAACATACTGCTGGAAAAATTAAGGTTTAATAAGAGAAAGATCACAGACAATCTTCAGAAGAGTAATAACGTTTGTTTTAAAGTGCTGATTTTAATTTAAGTAGGAGTGGCGGCTCTGGCTGAAAGATTCAAGTGCTGCTTTCAGTTTGACTGTGCACTTCCTCTTGTTTTTAATGAAGTTATATATCAGAAATAACTGATGTACTCATTCATTCAGTTTATGTGTAATTTTTAGAGTCCGATATGACAGAAATCTTACTAGATACGTTCTCTGTTCTGTGACTGTTACTCTTTCTAACCCGATCATACTGAAATAATTGTGAATTAAAAAAAAAAATAAAAATCTGGAACTGAACACCTATTTTATAAGAAATGGTCATACAAGGGAGAAAGAATTTCAACATTTCGATGTGACTTACATGCACTACAGTAATTAAAGAAACAATGTAATAGTGTAAAAGTGTTGCCTTCTTAAATGCAAACATTTCTCAGGGTGCATTTCATTAATATATTTATACCACGAGATTTTTTAATTAGGACATCTAAATTCTAAGCTCTGCCACTGACTGTTATTTGACCTTTGGCAATTCACAGTCTTTCTAAGAGAGTTTCTGTTATCTTTGTAATGAAAATCATATTGATTTCACAGCTGGGTAGAGTGTAACAGCAGCTTTGCCTGCTGGTAGAAAGTACCGTTGAAATAAAAACATAATTTTAAAAGGAGAGAGAGAAGAAAGAACTGGATGTTCTGATCAGAAATGCTAACTACAGCCAATATG
This sequence comes from Aythya marila, assembly GCF_965140915.1. Lineage (NCBI taxonomy): Eukaryota > Metazoa > Chordata > Aves > Anseriformes > Anatidae > Aythya > Aythya marila. The sequence continues at coordinate 174,919,359 of NC_139042.1, read as the reverse complement.
AGGTAGAATATATTTGGCTTAACTTTTATATGTTTACTAAACAAAAGCCACACTTGATGAAGACTGATTAGTATTTTTCTGTTAAGCAAACTGAAAATTTTCTCCACAAACTGGCAGTAACATTAACAACTGAAACAAAACAGCTATACTGCTAACTACTGAAGATGCCCAAACCCAGCAGGCTCTTCATTTTGTTGTATAATGTCCTAAGGAAATGAGGCTTATGCCGTCTCACTATCAATTCATTCAACTATTACTCTGCTTTTCCTGGCAATTTTTCAACCTGTTGGACAATTTCAACCAAATCTAGAGAAACAGTGAAGCTGTTGGTGATACTAAAGACTTTTGACCACCAGATTCAGCTGAGATTGGATGAAGTTTGATGGACACTTGCTGCCATTGCTGGTCTCACATTCGACTGGTCATACCAAAAATAACACCCAAAGCAAGACATTGCTAGAGGTTTCTTATCTCTGTTATTGACACAGCATCTTTCCCGTCACAGAACAAGTGGACCCACAGGAGGCAGATTTGTCATGTTGAGAAAGGGTCTGAAGAATTATTTCTTAAGCACACCAAAACTCAAACAGTTTAACTTATAGTTCTATATTAGTCATTTCTGAAGGTCACAGCAAACTTGCAAATATGCTATAACATCCTTTTAGAATTATGATGACTTCACTAAGGTTATTAAGATTGTAGTCAAAACTGCATACATTCAAAAATGTATTATTAGAAGTTTCTTATTGTTTATCACCGAAGCATTCTCCTGATCCTCTGTAGATATGCAAATCCAAGAAATTAATGTTTACAAGGTTTTATTGCCATTTCTCCAATTAACAAATGCAAATACCTTTTGCTGGGCCAAGGCAGTCCCTTGTTATCTCATGACAGCCAACAAAATGTCTGGTGCGGGCAGCTTCCCAACAGCCCCGTTCACTCGCACGTACATGATGGCTGGTACCAGTGTGGTTAGCAGGTATCAGTAGTGACTGGTAAGTAGCAGAGAGAAAAAAAAAAAAAAAAAAAAAAAAAAAAGTTACCCTGTGCAAATACGGCTGCACACACAATGAATTACCTATGATTCAGCCTTTCACTCATTTTGGCAGCAGCTGGACAATCAGCACCTTAAACTTGTCCCCACAGATGACATACATGTAGCTCCAAACCCATTTCTTTCCCAAGCAAGCAGATAATCCTGTGTGTGAGAAGATACCCTGTGAGAAACAGTGAGAAGAACCCTGTGTGAGATGGAGCTTACGTGTGGTACGAGCTATCTGAAAGGATCCAAGGTTCACCAGTTCCACTGCCCAGAAGTGACCTGTTTAGGCTAATGCAAAGTCCCTCAGACCTTTAGGAGCTGTGTGGAAAAGAAACCCCAAAGGAATAAAATTTTGAAATCCACAGACTTTACAGTATTTTTGAAGTCACAAATGACTCCTGAGGTCAGGAGGCCTTGCATCAGCAGACAAGAGGCCTAACATACTGGAGTCCATACCACCTCTTCCATGTTTGTTTCTGTAAGGATCATATGTCAGGTACATAATGGAGAATAGAACAGCCTTTTGCCTGTCCTGTGCATTTAGTAAAGCTGGAACTCGCTTTGCAGTGCCCCGTCTTTGTGAACACAACAAACACTGCCGTTCGTCAAGGGTGCTGTACAGCAGTTTGCACACAGGCCTTTGGGTTTCCACCAGCGCAGGATATCAGCCGAGGCACAGCTGGGCCAAAACACACAGCGAACCCTGATCCTGAGCTTTGGGCATGGCCTGTGCTGGCTTTTGAAATATGCCATTTTAATGTATGTACTTCCAGGAATTGCTGCTATGCAAATACATTGGTGATAATGCACATTAGATATATGAGTTTAGCTTTAAATTTTAGTCATTTTAATCATCCACTCTAAGTTATTTGTCTCAGACTCAAGACTTGATTAAAATTTAAAGTCTTTAAGTGTGGAGAATTGAGCCATTTAATCCAATTTTCTTAAAAACTTGCCTCATATTTTTGTCAGTCTCATTAATGTTCATGCCAATATGCCCCACATGCAAACAGACCAAGATAGCGTGCAGCACACCGCAGTGTAGTAAAGCAGTATTTTCAAAACATGGGGTTATGCTACTGCTTAGTAAACCCTAGGAGGGCCTGGGGGACAGACTTAAGCATGTGCCACAAGGCTCCCTACATGCCTGTGTCGTGTGAGGCACACATGTGTGGCAGGGAAAATGTCAAGTCCCAGTGCCCATACGGTGCTGACACAACCGCTCTGCTGCTTTTGTCTCCGTGAGCTGGGTGGGTGAGGTACTTCTGCCAAACTTGTGTCACTAGGAGAGGTAGTGTAACTCCCTCCAAGATTTATTGTTTCCCTCCAGCAGCCAGCGCCGCACCTCCGCTAGGAGTCTCTGCCGGCACAGTCACTCCGGCGCCGCACAGCCCGCGGCTGAAGCAACAGCACCCCGGCACTAATCCTTCCGTCCCAGCTTCCCTGAGTGCTTTGGCCCTGCCCTGCTGGGGCTTGGCACCTGCTACATCCATCAGGTGCTGCAGTGCTCTCCTCCTCTGCCCTGGCATTAACAGTACTTCGTGGGCAGGGAGCTCTCCTTGCAGAAGCGATACAGTATGTCCCAGCAGCACAAAGGAACTGTATATGAGAAACCAAACATCAGGCCGCCCCTCTGAAATCTGGTTAATTGGTTTCAACAGGTATAGGAAGAGTCAGATAAAAATCTTCATTATTTAAGGACGCGTTTTTAGCTGGCATCAAGGTATATGTTCAACTTTTTTTAAAAAAAAAGTTTTGATTACATGCTAGGATATGCTTATGGGTGCTATGTTCCAGAGAAACATAAATCTCTTTTGTGGTAAATGCTTTTACTATAAAGCCCTTGTTTTTCACATTTTTTTCCCCGAATGCAAAAATTCACATGAACCTGCTTTGCAAAACAAAATCTTGAAAAAAAAAATACAACAAAACTCTTAGGAACAGATGAAGAGAAAGAGTTTTTTACCCACAGACCATTATGGACCATTAAGGATGCACCAAACTGATACTCACTTATCTAGGTTAATGGCCATCATGAACCATCCGTTGCTATGGAACTGTTTAAAATCCATTGTGTCTATTCAATGTAAGGAAATGTACCTGTAAAACCATTTTGAATATGTGCCTGATCTCCATTAGAGAATATGAATGCTCAGAACAGAGGTGCTGGTTTTAAAAATGCTACAGAAATGTCAGGGCTCTTCCTTCTTACAACTATTTCATTTTGGGCTTCTCAATTAAACACTTGACTGTTTATTAAACTTGTTGTCATTTTCATGTGTCTTTCATGTGGACATATGTTCTTACGAGTTAGATCCACAAGGAATTTAAGTATGTCACCAAGCTGCTAAATGGTGCGGATTCCCCGTATGCATGGCTGCTGTTCATCCTATTTTATGGACATGCAGTAACTTCTGTCTTGTTAAACACTTAGTGTTTTAACATGTTATAAGGAACTTGCTGCAGGTTGTGGTTTGAAAAATACCAGTGGCAAGGTGCTAGTGAGCTTGTTTTAAGTAATCACCTTCAGGCAGTAGAAGTGACATGGGTTTGAGAGGCTGGAACATTTTGCTGATAAATTTAATGGACAGAGCTCCTCACTATGGAGGCTGGACTGCTTCCAATAGTTGACCAGTCTCACTTTCAGTTAACTTCAGATAACCCTATACTGTGCTGACATCTAAGGGACCTATCTGCAAGAGCATAGGATTCCGAGTCCAATGTTTACATGTGCGGTACTTTCAAGTGTTTATTTTGTGTTCAGTCCCAGCTGAACCACCTTTCCCAACAAGCAGGACATTTAGGGTAAGATACCTGTTCCCTAACAGTATCTTTTCTTGATTTGGGGTAGCATTGAACCAAAGTCTCCCATCTGCCCTTCCTATGCTTCAGGTAATGTTTCTAAGCCTTACTTGCTGTGTAGGCCCCACAGCTACTTTAACAGCGGAAGAGGATTACACACCATATACATATATCCATGTTACATATCTGGTCCCATCACATACATATACACCAAGGAGGAAGTGAAAGGGAGGTTTGAAGTAAGCCTTAGGCTTGGTGAGGCATCCTGGCAGGCACCTTCAGGCCACGTGCCATAAATCTGGAGCCTGTAGGGCCGGTGGTCTCCCAGGGTCTCTGTCAGAAAAAGCAGGGGAAGAACAGTGCTTCCCAGGAGCCTGGGCCCCAGGGCCGAGCCCAGCAGGGCTCAGCAGCACCAGGTGCGGCTCAGTGCTCAGCTGGGGCTGCTGACAGTGCCTTCCTCAGGGAGCAAGCCCTCCCGAGGCCTCAGCAGCTAACAGGGAAAGAGGATCCAGGCAGCCGGCAAAGGTGCCTTGAGGTGGATATTGCTGTGCTGAATTTAAACCAGTTCGTTTGCTCCTGGTTTTGACCAAAGAAGACTTTACACAGCTGAATGGAGTAAACTATTTAAATTCTAATATTCAAGAAATAGAAGAGTCAAATTTCTGTCACATCCCCAGTGATGTGACAGAAATGCAAACAAACTGAATTCAAGTTATAATGCAAACTGAAAAAAAATAAATAAATAAAGACTGTCCAGAATTAAACAAACAGATTCAAAGCCCAGTGTCAGAAGTATGTGTTTGAGAACAGTGATTTATAACTGTGGAGTCAGCCTCCACAGCCCAACAACTTGATTCTGGAGGATTCAGGCAAAAAGACTGTAACATGGATTTTTAAAGTTCTCTCTGAAATTTGTACACGTTCTCCTTTTATTTATTTATTTTTTTAATGGATTTCATATTATACATATAATTTTTGAGAACTAAAGTGCTACTTCTAATATTTCCAGTTAAATGAAATCTTTGAAACAGAAGGAATGATAATATAAAAATCTAAAACTATATTTAGTATTCTGAATGCAATTAGGGCAATTTCATTCAATTGATTTCTGAGGTTCCCACATGAGTGATCTACAGTGATATCATTCAGTACAACAGTAACAGGTGCTGAAAAAGTAATTTTAAACAAATGAATTTTATCACATTATATGTTTTTCCTCTATTACAGCCAACTTTCCAAGTATTTCTGTGCAATTATCTAAATGAAGGTATATCAAAAAGTACTTTATTCCAAGACGTATTTCCATTTTTCATTACAAGATCACAGGAGTAATAGCATTGTTTACTCTCTTTTCTACAGAAGGATTTTATCACTGCTTGAAGACAATGATGAGACAGCATAAAAGGAATACGGGAAGCCTATCTTGTAAACTACAGTTTTACTACTATAGTAAAATACACAGTAGAGCTAGGAGGGACCTCTAGAAGACACCTAATCCATCCTTCTTCCTCGAGGAAGTGGTTATTCAAGTACTCAGATCTTACAGATCTCCAATGGAGATGGAAACTCCAAAAGCTTGCCAAGCAATCTATTCCCTATCTTCACCATTAAAGTTTTCTGTAATTTCTAAAATAAATCTTTCTTGCTGTAATTTAAGCCTATTACTTCTTGTTCTATCAAACATAGGCAAGGGAAATAGATTGTTCTCTTCTTCTTGGAGCAACCTCTTGTGTTACGTCTTCACTCTCTTTTCTGTGTCAGACTAAACTAACCTATTTTATTAAATTTTTTTCTTTTAGATTATAATTTCTACACATCTGATCTTTCTTGTCACTGCCCTCCGGTCTGTCTCCAGCTGGTTCACTTCTTTCTTAGTGTGGTGTCTAAAACGGAACATGGTATTCTAATTCGGTATAGAGTTAAGATTTGCTAGCCCCAGATTTCCTCTGATGGTTTAAATAATGAAGCTGATCATCTCCCAGAAGAAGGATACCAAAGCTGTCATTCTAGTGCATAGTAATTGTCCTGCTGGAAACAAAAGTTGCAAGTTGGATTAATTAAAACACAGTTCAGTGAAAATCAATCTAAAGAAACTTGCTTTCCTTTGGATTTGTGTCTTAAGCCTGATTGACTGAACATCTTGGAAGGCACAAAATCTGATTCAGGTTTTCTTTGGTCATAGTATTCACACGGATTTTACTATGTTCAGTAATAGAGGAACTGATATGAAGCCATTCCCTTGGTGGGGTTTATCTGTGTAGAAGAGCATATACACAAACACATGAAAACAAGAGCAGGGAAGTTTCCCAGGTAAGAGCCTCCAGGTGACAGCTGGAGTAGATGGGTAGGAAGAAGCAAAAGGAGACAGAGACTGGGCCAAGCAGAGCTGGTGCAGTTTTTCACAGCAGATTCAGGGCTAGGCTGTGATTTTACGGCCTATTCTGTTCTCTGACAAAACAGCTCCCAGCATAAGCCCACCTCCCTGTCTGTTCTACACAACCCCTAGAAACTTGGTATACATGAAACCTCTACTTGTGGTGCAGGTTTGAAACTGCCCAAATGTTTTTTTGGGGAGTGGGCTGGTACTGATGGGTGAACAGCATGATTTCACAAGCCTTACTTCTTTAAGAGACCAGGATAAATAGTTTCCTCACTAGTTGTGAGCTATGCAAACAACACCTTATTACATACTACCTTGCTATATTGATTTTAGATCTCCCGCTTAATTAAAACATATTAAAGCTTTAAATGAGACATGCAAGTGAAAACATGTCTACTCTCTTTCTTCTTTTCTGTACTCCTTTATTTAACTGCTCTACTCTTTTCCCAGGAGAAAACATGGTTTTGAGAGCTGGATCCCGACATTCAACACACTGACATTTATTTAGTTCTTACAGTGATTCAAGAACTAAATTCCATCATACTTAGGTGGAGTCACTCAAGAATTACTTAGCATATTCATTATGCGAGACACAAGGCCAGTCTATTTATTCATTCCTAGAGGACTACTGCTTGTGTCACCAATGACGATACCAATTCCACTGCGAAGAGTTATGATCGTGACTCTAAGATTTCAGTCATAAATAAGTAAGAGGGTACTGGTATTTAGATTTGCATAAAATTGAAAAAATTCTCTAGCAGACAACGTTTTATACAATCACTATTGGTAGATACATTTGCCTGGTATTTCAGATTAAGCTGAATACTGAAGATCTCAGAAATAATACCACAGAACTTCAGGAGCAGACTACCCTTAAGAAGCTGCTTCTGTCTACTGAGGAAGTGCCGTATTTGCTTATAGTTACTCTGATAACTTTAATATCAAGGGGAGCTCACACTGTTTACTTCAAGGAGCTGTCTTTCTTGCTTGAATCACCTCTTTGAAGGAGTTTACATTTTTTCTAGTGATTATACAGAAACTTTGGAGGCTACTCATACTATCATTTATCCAACATTGAGTACTTGGTATGGCCTCTCCTTCCTTCTCTCATAGCTGAATTAGATCCTAAAAGTACAGTACATAAAGTGATCAGTGAAGGATACAGGAAAAAAGTGAGGGGTATAGGAAAGGAGAAAAAATGGCATAAAATATCATGAAGAGATGTTCTATAGAGCAAATATTGGCTGACCTGACAAGTCAGCTGTGGTAAGACTGAACAAGGCTGCTAAGACAGGCTGGAGGTTGGAGCAGGAGGAAGGAGATACGATAAGGTGCAAAGAGGAAATCAGCTTGGTTTGGTTAGGTAAGAATAGAGATAAGGACTGGAATGTTACTGGAGGAAATGGAAGTGATTGTAAAGAAGATTCTTCAGCTCCAAGACAACAATTTACCAAAAAAAAAAAAATAAATAAAAAAGTGAGAGAAATTAGGGCCCAAATGAATAACCTGGAAAATTAAATTGGAATTGACTAGGATCCACAGACAGGGATTAGAGAAAACTGGCAAAAGTTGGGAAGGATGTGGCAGATGAATATATAGTTGGTGGAGAAAGGTAAAAAAGGTGTCTCAATCCCAAGATTTATCAGCTGTCAGAAAATGCATGTGTCTCACCAAAACTGAAGCTTGCGATGTGATGATAGTAGCCTACTGCTATCAGTTATTCCATCAGGTCCAGCTAGCAGACTGTAGCCACATACAGCACAGCAAGGAAAACCTAGTTTGCTGTGAGAATTTTCTCCTTTTAGTAGCTCTTTGTTGGATGTGGAGTCAAAGTTTTTAGAGATAGAAGAAACTGCTAGGTTATCTATTTTGGTCTCATAGCTAACACCATAGGATCTCGTTTAGTAATACATGTGATAAATTCTGTTTGATATCCTGATTTGAAGATGGATATATTACTGGTAGTCACAATTTAAAATTGATCACCCTTCTGCTACTGGAATTTAACTTTACTTTTTTAATACTGGCACTTGGCATGCCTTTTATTCCTATGTATATGAGATTTTTCCCCATAAAACTATTTACTTGGTGTAAGCAAGCTGCTGTCTTCATAAAATTAATTCCTTTAGGATGTAGACAGATAGTCAGCAAAGAAGATGCAACTCACCTTCCATCTCATTTTTTCTAGCTTTCAAATCTATTTCTGGGAAGAAGACAAATTCCTAAAGTAGCCAAAATTGTGGACAAAGAACCTCTGCAGTCTTGCTTAAATCATGGTAACAAATTGTTTTAATGAAATTATCTTCAAATATATTGTGTATATGTAATACAACCCAACAAAATGTGGGACAAATCATCAATATTTGTGTTTTACTGAATGTCGTAGTGTAAACAGGATGCAATGTTTACTTATTATAAAACCCAAGTTAAGGACACTGTACAAGAACATTTTTCAAATTGTAATTAGCTAATGGACAGGGAAGAGGCAAGCAGCACATCAGCTTGTCACAGGTGCAAAACCAGATTATTGAATTCATGCAGTGGAAAAAAAAAAAATCCCTGCAAGCCTAAAAAATGTTTTAGCCTGTTATTCTGGGCACAAGGCTGAGATACCACACATTTTTGTTATTTGGCACCAGTTCTTGCATGTTCAAAGGCACTGCAGAGGTTCACCAGTTGAGAGGCCTATTGGCACTAGATTACTTATGTCTCTGTGAACCTAAAATTTTGCCATAAGGCAAGGAATCCTAGCCCTATTATTTGACATAGCTTGAAATCTTATAGCTCACCCCTTAAGCCTGAATGAGATCCCCACAACAGGAAGTTCCCTCCCTGCCTCACCTGCAGGGACGAATCATTCCTCAAGCACAACCACTCACCCAGTGCTTTGGCAAAGGCAGATAGAGTCAAGAGGTTTTGGCACGAGCTGGGATATGCTCCCCTGCATGCCCCAGTGGCACAGCAATTAGGAAACTCCCCTGGAATGCAGCCATTCCCAACCGGCTTGCTCGGGCAGCTTCATGATCAGAGGTTTCCATGAAATGCACTCCCACTCCTGCCTCCCACACTGCTGAGGAAGCCTCAGCACTTCAAGTGGGGCTGTGATTTCCTTCAGGCACGGGGCATCCAGAAGTATGCAGAGGGATATGGATCAGAGGAAGAAATAACCAGTCTCGAGGACTTTACTCTTGGAGTAAGTGGGGGTGGAAGCATTCCTACATGACACTCAAGACATCTCAGGAGGAACGAAAAGTTGCTATCCACATGTCATACTACTTCAAACATAATTAACAAAAAATGACAGAATACAAATTCCTTAAATTTCATGTTGTTGCTGATTTCTTTCTCTATTCATGCAAAACAAACAGTAGTCAGTAGAGGTTACCTGCTCATACTGCCTCTGCATGCTCATGGCACTTCTCCAATGTGCAAGGTAAAGCCTTTAAGGGCTACTCCATCTGCGTGTTCAGTGTTGCTTCACCCTTTCCTAAGATCATGGATCCATCAGACTTGTATTTCCTCTGTCTTTTATCTAAAGCATATTCATAGCATCAACACAATTGTTCAATGCTTTTCTCTCTTTTTTAGAAGGGGCATAGTGGTAGGAGGCCCAGAACAATAAGATGAGGCTGTTTCTCTTCTCACATGACAGTAAGAAAATTCACATCATAGACAGAATTTAGCATGCATTATATAATGATGTTGAATCGGAATTTGTATCCAATATATATGTGGTAGGCTTCTTACAACATTTGGAAGCAATGCCTTCTAGAAGGTCTCAGAAAGCACCCAAACCCTATGGAACCAAAATGGCACAGTTGGATAAGTTGGTCAGACCTAAATGTTTCCTAAGTAACTGGAAGTATATCTAGTCTAGTTGCTTTTTGATTGTTTCTTTGTTTTATAACCAGTTGGGCAATTTGATTTAAAAGTTCTGGAACTAGTTAGAAAGCAAGCTTTCTGAGGTGTAAATATGCCTTTTATTAAAGTCACTTTTTGGTAAAAATACCAAAGGAATGTGTTTCATTTAAATGCTGAAAGCACAGGAGGCTCGTGTATGGAGCATGAAGGGTTATGTACAGCAGAGCTCACGTATGCAGCTGGCAATGCTCAGCTGGTGACTTACAGCTATCTCGGTAAGGCTGAGCCTATAGTAGGCACAATTGCAACTGCAATGCAAGCTGCAATGCCAACTTCTTTGTTAAGTGTTTCAGTTCAGTCTGAAACACATGAGCAGAAACGTCTAGGGAATGTAAGGGTGGGATCCATCTCATCCAGCTTGATATACCTACATCTGTGGTGTCTGGAGAGTGATTCATCTGACTAAAAGTAGATGCTTGCTTTAAAATGAGTTGACTCACTTTCTGGACAATATTGACTGTTTTGACTAGATCCCCATTGACTATGACTCCAGGCCTATCAGCTGCCTCTACCCACTCTAAAACAGGAGAGAAATTCAATGAGTTTGACTGAAGGCTAGGGACATGATCAAGTAAACTAGTAGTTAATATAGACTATCTTCCAGTTCTCATTTTAGAGGAACTATTGATGATCCTACAGAGACATCACAATGGCAGAAATTATACTGAGATAATGTACCCCCCCCCCAAAAAAAAAAAAAAAAAAGAAAGAAAGAAAAGGTAGGAAGGAATTATTATTATTATTATTATTACTATTATTAAAAATCTCCAGTATAGTGCTATATTTTTTCCAATAATGTTATGATTTAATGTTTTATACCATGCATACACTTACCATATATATGCATATATATCATTTGTAATATTTATATATAATCACCATGAACTAATTTCTATATAATCAAAGTCTTGGCACATTAAGATTATGTGTTTGACAGTTTTCAGATTGTACCATAGGTTTTAAACTACAGATTTATAAAATGTGCAGATCTTGAATTTTCTAAGATATTTTAAAAGAAAATATTTTCTTAACTAAGAGACTCATTAGTTACAGCTTCTTTTGTACAAACAAGTTCTTGTGACCAGCATGAGTGACGCTTTTAATAGACATGCTGGAACTGTTATGCTTTTTTCGGATCACAGACCCTCTTCTAAAACAAAACTGAGCAGCCACATTTTTTTTTTCTTACAGAGCATGATATAATTTAATCCAAGTGTTGAAAGCTGATAAATATTTTCTTCTTTTCCCATTTGGCAAATCCCATTTTCCCCTTCCCAATATTTCTAATCAAATATAAGTCTGTGTGTGGATTTGTTAAAACTACTGAGGAAAGGAAAAGATGGTTTATATTCTAACTGTTTTGTCACATAAACAGAGCCTATTTTTATCAAATTAATGATGGAATGCTAGATTTAAGACAAAATCCAAGTAATGTTTTCTAGATATCAAAGGTTAAAAATATGCTGTGCATTTTTCTTTAAGATAAGGGTTGTAATTATCCACTCCCATATATTCGTCCTGTTACCTATACCTATGGAAGCTGCTGCCAAATCAGAGATCTGTATCTACTTTGCAAAATTGTCAATGATTACACCAGGAGAAAGAAAAGTCATATATTCCATTAAAATATGTATCATGTACATTAATTTTTTTATGGGACATGAAATAGGTTCATACTGTTTCTTATAAAATTAATGGAATTTGATCACAATCATAAGGAGATAGCTGGCATTTTTTCCAGGCACTGTTTAGAATGTGCACACTTTTTAACAGAAAGATAATAATAAGGTGACTGATAAAAGTCAGCTTTTCATTTCATACTATTCTTGTAATGCACAGCTCCATATACAGCCCTGCAGAGCATTGTGAGTGAAGCAATGCCACATTCTCCTATAGTTTTGCTAACGCTGAAGTTAAGCAGAGTGTTTGGAACATACGAATTAACACCAGTTAGAGGGCAACTATGATCTAACTCCAAATAGGTGACACCTGCAGTCATGCACACTAGCTATCAACAGACAAGTATGCATTAACTATTAAGCAGATAAGAAACCCACAAAGGAAAATGGCAATTTACAGTCCTGAAAAGAACAGGGCTACTCCAACCCACCTGCCACTTTCTACTATCTCCAGTATCATCTGAGGACAATAGAAAGAAGAATGTCTCTCAAACTAACCCTAACCCTGATTAATCAACCTCTTGGGTCTTTTCTTAAGTAGAGAAACATGAACTCTTTGAATACAGAGCCATGCTTTTCAAAGTTCAGTATGAAGAGCCAGACTCAAAAAGAGATTCAGCCAGGTTTTAGGGTTCTACATTGAAAGATGCTCTCTTCAAATTCTAAACTCATCTCTCATCTTTTGGCACTAAAATGTGCCTCACCTTTGACACTTGAGCTCTCTGAGGGCACAGGGTTCTAGCAGATCTGCAGTGGCACACCGTTGCCATCAGCTGCTCTCTCTTTCATCTCTCCGATTTCTCCTGGAAATGATCTCAGGAGGTCACCCAGTCCAATTTCACATTCAAAGTACCTCTAACTAAAGCAAGTTACTCAGTCAGGCTTTGTATATCTTCAAGGATGTAGGCTTCAAGTCTACCAAAATCCTGTTCAAGCATTTGACTGCCTTCATGGTGAAAATATTTTCCTGCAGAATTTCCAATATTGCACCTTGTGCTCTCACACTTGGCTCTTCTCCTATCACCAAACACTTCCTAGAAAAGCTTGATATCTTCTCTATATTCCTCCCTACCACAACCTCCCCATAGACTTGTGCTCCAGCCTGTGTGATCTTGGTGACACCTTGCTGCATTCACACCAGCATGTCAATGTCTTTCCAAAAACAGTATTCTAGAAGCAGTCTCACAAGTGCCAAATAGAGCGGAATTATTACTTCTGTGGACCTGCTGGTTATATAACTTGATACCATAATCCAGGATGTGGTTGGCCTTGTTTGCCCCAGCTGTGCTCATGCTTATCATGTCCACAAGGACCCCAGGTCCCTTTCTACAAAGCTGCTCTTTAGTCCGTTGACCTCCACCGTGTGCAGTTGCAAGGGGTTCTTCCATGCCCAACAAATGACTTCACATTTGCCTTTGCTGAGCTTGGTGAGGCTCCTGGCAACCCATTCCTCTAGCTTGTCCTGGTCCCTGTGAGTAACAGCCCTGCCCTCTGGCATATCAACTGTTCCCCTGCAGGCAGGTAACTTCCATAAATTTGCTGAGAGTGCACTCTCTCCCATGGTCCAGATCATTAACAATGAAGACATCAAACAGCATTAGCTCCAGAATCAGTCCCTGAGGGGTACTGCCACTAGCAACCAGCTGCCTGTTGGACTTTGTACTGCCGATCACAACCCGTTCAGCCTGGCAGTTCAGCCAATTTTCCATCCACCTTATCATTTGCTTATCCTGTCCATATCTCACCATTTTAGTTGTTAGGAAAATATCAAAGACCTTGGGAAAAGCTTTGCTAAAGTGAAGATAAACAATATTCACTACTCTTCCCTTGTCCACAGAGCCAGTCACCTTACCTTGGAAGCCAATCAGGTTGATCAGGGACAGTTTCCTTTTTCATAAATTTATGCTGCCTGCATCTGATCACCTTCTTGCCCTTCATGAGCTCAGAAGTGGTTTCCAGGAGGAAATCTTCCAGGAAACTGAGGTTAGACTTCTTGGCCTGTAGTTCCCTGGACTGTCTCTCTCAACCATCTTGAAGATGAGTGTGACATTTGCCTTTTTCTTCTATCCATCAGGGACCATCTCTATCACCAAAATATGTCAAAGCTGATGGTCAGCAGATTCGCAGTGGCATGGCTAGCTGCCTTAGCACCCCTGGATGCATCCCATCTGTTCCCATGGACTTGTGTATGTCCAGTTGGCTTAAGTGCTCATTCATTCTCTGCTGTGGCTACGGATTCACTCCCACAAATTTTGCTATTAGCCTCAGGTTTGAAGTTAAATCTTACCAGTGAAACAAAAGAAAACAAAATGAAACAAAAGGCAGAAAAGGCACTGAATTCGTCATCCATCTCTATGCCTTTTGTCTCTATGTTCCCTGACACATATAATACTTGGCCCATGTTTCCCTTAGGCTTCCTTTTAGCTGCCAACATACTTACTGAAGCCCTTTTTGTTGCCCTTCACATCCTGTGCTATTGCAACACCAGCTGAGCTTTGGCTAATTCCCTAATTCCCTCCCTGCAGACTTGGGCAATGTCTACATATTCCATCCAGGAATCCTGGTACTGTTTCTACCTTTTGCATGCTTCTCCTTTGTGTTTGAGGTCAGTCAAGAACATCCTCTTCATCCATACATACAGCTCTAGTACCACGTTTCTTTAATTTTCTGTGATTTGGCGTGGTTCACTTCTGTGTTCTGAGGAGGCTGTTCTTGAAGATCAATTACTTGTACCAGGATTCCTTGACCTCCAGGGCAGTTTCCCATGGGATCCTGACAAGCAAATCCCTGAACAAGCTGAAAGTTTTTCTCTAGAATTCCAGGCTTTGAACTTTACCATTTCCTTTCCTCACTTCTCTCATAATTTTAATCTATACTATCTCATGGCCATCACATCTAAAGCTGCCCTCAACCTTCACAACCCCAGGCAGTTTGTTCACAAGTAATAGGTCCATCAGACTACAGCCCCTATTTCCCCACCCCCCACCCCCCACTTAATCCATACTTCAAGTACAGATAAGTGTCTGGAATCCAGTGTTCCCTAGAATGAATTGCATTTCTACTGTCTTCACACCAGAAGCCTCACTTGGCCTTCAAGATCTGAATATCCCAATCACTTACCACAGGCAATTTTGGGAAGAAGCCTTCTTTAACACAGATGTAGCACTGAGAAATACTGTGACCCTGATGCAAAGGGCTTGTAACCTATTCTGAGGAGAAATGGGATATGAGTGTGAGAAGGCTAGAAACATGTGGTACCAAGGCCTGTTGTGTTCATCATCTCTGATAAGGTTAGGAGTGGAGATGGAGACTAAGGAGACCTTCTCAGGTTGTTGGTGCTAGGTTTGGAGATGAGCAGAGAAGTCCTATCCATGTTAAGTCCTATCCTCAGACACATCAGTGTCTGAGGAGCACACAATTCCTCCAGGCCTCATCGGTGTCAAGGATGAGAAAGCCAATGTGTTTGCAGTCACTTCATGTAGGCTTTTATCAGGTGAAACAGTTCTGGAGATGGCATCCTGTTGTTGTATTTCACTTGCCAATGATCTTCCTCGGTAATCTCATGTGCTTAAGAAGTCTTGATATAGTGAGGGTTAGAACAGCTTCCTCAAAGTAGGACTTTTTAGGAGAATGGCCTCTAATTGATCCAGTGATTAAGGCTTTTGCCAGTGCACAGCTCCTGCCTATTCTTTGTGGCCACTGACTTCTGAATTTGATGTCTTTGCCATGTTCTGGGTTTGTAATTCTGCTGTTCAACTTGCTGATCTTTCCTTGTTTTAAAATCATGACTGAACATATATCAGAAATACATCACCTTCTAAGGCAGTTAAGGCTCCTTGTTCACACAGAAGGGGACAGGGGCCAGACCTTGTAGGGCATGCTGAGCAAAAAGTAGTCTTTGGAGAAGACTTGTAGAGGCACGTGCACATCTTGAGTGTCTAATAAACAGAAAGCAACTTACTACTTGTCTGAAATTTACTGTAGCAGGTCTCTCCATCTCAGCATTGTCACTGACAGCAACTGGTCTGGAGCGCTCCCTGTCTCATAGCTTACACAAATGGGGAAAAATTCTCTGATGTTGAGTAGTAGGGCCTGTGTATATCCTGCAAGGTGAATACAGATGTAGTCTCTCACTTAAAATAGAAGCTTTTCTCTAGTGAGGACTGTAGCTTCCCAGCTAATAGATTAGAAGCAAGAGGACAACTCTTCCTTCTGAGAAGGATTGCATGTCATATTTTAAATGAAAGAACATAAACACCAATCAGGATAGCACCATAGGCTATAAATCCCATGTAAAATAGTTTCCTGCTGACAGCAGTACCAAGTGCCCCAGCTTTAAAAAGCTCCACGGTCCTCTTCTCTGCAAGATGTTTTCACTAGGCTAAGCTGTCCCACTCACTCTTGGCTCTTGCTGTTCCTATTCCAGGGCAATTATCCTGTCTCTCTAACAACGTAGGCTTGACATCTAAGTTGAAACTGCAGATTCTCCCGCTGACTGATTGACTACTAGAAAGCTCTTTCAAGCATTACAGCCAAGCTTCAGGAATATTTGGGGCAGGATAGTACATTTAAAGTTCTTCACCTACAAGTTGGATACTATGCAGCCCTGATGTTCATTTTTTCATCAGGGCTCAGATTTTCCTTTTCCTTCAGATGAGAAATCCCATTTCTTTGGAAGCTGGGTTACTTTTCAAGTGTAGAATGCTCCCTTTGTTCTCTTCATCTACAAATACCATACTGTGAGTGTTAAAGGATACCAAATCTGGGCTTTGTAGCAAGAAGTGGGAATATAGTCTGTATGGCCTTTTGCCACTGAAAAACACATCCAGGTTCATGGGAAGAGCCATGTAAAATTTTTTGATTTTTCTCTCAAACCTTGTTAACCACTTTAAATCCAGGTGCTATTATTTCATTAAAACTTCACTTGATGGCTAAACTCATCTGTAAATAAATAAAAAATAAATCTTACTGCGGTAGCATTTAGATTCCCCAATCAGTACATCGTATTTTAATCTGAATTGTATGTCCAGCAGATAACAAATATAGTCAGTCTCTACCAGGAACTGTTTGAATTCTTAAGCCATGTTATCTGTGTGCAGAACATCAGTTATCTGTGTGCAGAACTTTCCACATGAATAATCCCATAATGTTAACGTAAGTTTCATAACTATAAAGCTAAGATACATTTTTAGATAATAGATAAATAGATAAAATTCACTAAAATAGGGAAATAAAATATGTGTGAAAACAGAGCTTGGTATCAGTTAAATAATTATGTTTAACATAACAGTGACTCCATATCTAGCAATGAGTTCTTTCTGATTTTTTTTTCTAGCATTATATTGGCAACACTTTAAAAAAATAGTTGGAGAAAAGGTAAGCAAAATGAAGGGATTTTTACCATTTCAAGTGAAATCTTTAAAAGATGCCAGTTGTGTGGGGGGCATCAATGACTACATTTAGGAGAAAAAACATGCTGCTGCCCTCGCAATTCAGCCACAGCAGTTCTGGCTCCTTTGATTTTACATGAAGTGCTGAACCAGGAGCTGTTTTAGAAGAAAACTGAAGTTCGGTGAAAAAGAAATTCTATTATAACACTAAGTTCTTTATCCTGTGTTTCTCCAATGTGTGAAGTACAACATCTGGTCTGAAAGAGTATGGACTTTGTAACTAAAATCTGAATTTATTACTTTTAAGAAGGATAAAGAAGTTAGCCTGTCTCTTCAACTCCATTCCTGACTTTCCATGTCCTCTGCTGTAAATCATGTATATATTTTCTTTCTGTGATAATAAAAAAGGGTTTTACAAGAGGAACCATGGATTTAGTTGAGTACTTTGAGCCTGTCCCAAGGCCTAACCTGCATGGCAACTCTTCTCACTTCATATTGCAGAAGCACTTGACTTGTTACTGTGGAGCTTTCCAAGGCTTGCAACAATTCAAGGACCTGTACTGGAACTGTAACACATGATGAGCAGTTGGGTTGTTCTGCTGAAGTCAAGTGCCTAGTTGTTGAAGGAAAACAGTGGAGGTGGTGAGGCTGATGTTGCTGCTGGGCTCCAGCCCAAGCCTCTTCCATCATCAGGTTACTGACTTCCACTGTGAGCTGTTAAGAGCTACCTTTCCCCTTGCTTTTCTAAAGCATAGGACATGTTTGATATGATTGACATGGGAATGTGAGGTTTCCTAATTGAAAACAAATAGTCAAAGTCAATACTTTTTTTTTTTTCCCCCATTAATTTAGCCATGCTGTTTATACCATAAAATTATAATTTGGGAATAATTTAAGTTTCATCCTTCAGTCTTTAAATTAAATTTAAATTCATTCTTTTCATAAATTTAATTATTTGTTCTGTACTTATGGGGAAGTCATGAATCTCAAGTCTGATGTGCTGTAGCTGCAGTGCCAAAGCATTGCAGAAAAGAGGTAGAGAAAGCAGAAGATGGAAAAAAAGGCCAAATCAGCCAAGAATTGCCAGGAATTAAAATCAGTGAGTCTATGGGAGGGCAGCAGTTTAGAGACTCAAAAGGAGACAACACAGAACTTCAGCATTCAATTTTCATGTCATCTGGAAACATTAATCTTACCAAACTCACACCTATGGTATGTGCCCTTTGTCTCTCATTTGCATGAAGATGTGTGGGAAGCACAACCACTCCAGCAATAACCCATATTTGCACTGCTTCAGGCATGGAATTTATTTCATATATGTATACAACTTAAAAATTATGCCCACAAAAATATAGAAAAAAAAAAATATATATATATATATGCATAGAAAATTTAAATATAGATGTGTTATTGTCCAAAAGGTTCTATCTTACAGTTCTTCATGAATGAAGAGCTGAAGGAGATAATCTTATTTCCAAAACTCAGTCTTTAAAAAATCCATCAAACACGGTGCTCCATGGATATTTAGGTTCCACTTCCCTCCAACTCCAAGGACTGCAGACTACAAACGTTAGATCTTTGGATGAAGTGCAGTGTTCCGTGGCACACAGGCTGAAAGTAGGCAACAGAAAGAAAATATAATAGGGCATTTATCAGCAAAATGTTTTTTTTTTTTTTTCAACTAATTTCTGTATTGTCTGTCCATCCCACAAGGACATGCTGCATGTAAAATGAAAGTTAGCTTTCTATTTCTGTTTTCTTGTAAATACCACAAGATGACAGTTGTACCCCACCTGCCCTGACAAAGAAATAAAAGCACGGTTGACTATTCTGCCAGGTGCACTCCTTTCAAAATGCCTGTGGAACCTGGGCTAAGGGAACTAGAGGAAATATTTATCAGAAGACTCACCAACACCTCTCTTTAAACAGCAACAAGGAAGTAGTAGCAGCACCTAATTGCCTCGATTTCAGGCTTCTTCAACCTCCTAATCAGCGTGAACAAGAGGGGCATGCTTTGTCCTGCTGTTCTTATCTGAGTGGGGTGGATAATGGACACTTTGAAGACGGAACAGAGGAAGAAGGAACCCTGCCTTCCCCAAGCTGCCTATTTCTACCTGTTCTTGAACTGACACTGCTCTTCACAGACTGAATCTCCTTAGGTACATTTAAAAGGTAACTTTTTTTGTCCTGTAAATTTTCAGCTGAATTAATCTTTATCTAGGTTGCAATATGGCTGCGCAGATGCTAGTGCCAAGAAAAAGGAAGAAGAGGATGAAGGTGAATTATATCCTCTTTTTCAGAAGCAGCACCCATTTAAGTTGTATTAAAATAATTGTTGAATAACTCGCTGTTAACTGACAATTAGTAGTGGTGCCACAACTTTGTGTCTGAATAAATGAGTTTGAGTATTTAGTGTGTAACTATAAAAAGTTGCTCTGGTGCTGAATCAAGCTGTTATTGCTCTTCAGAAACTATGTACCAATTAATGAGCAGCTAACTTGGCAAATCAACTACTCTATTATAGTAGTGATGCCATTATGCAAATTATTTATCAGCATCAGGGATTTGCCCCAAATTGCAGTTGTTCCTAAAAGCAGATTGCACCCCAAAACCCACACTGGTCAAGAGATTTGGATACTGCGTGCGCACATACTCATGACTCAAAGGTGACTCCATGAAACAACTGCCAGCTAAATTATATTATATTCCATATTTTGAGGAAATCTGAGAAGCTTTTACCTCAAAACTTGTCTAATGCAAGAGTTAGTAGTTGTCTGTTACATTTTTCTTCCACAACCTAAAGGCTGAAGGGACTCTAAGTGCATAGAATATTTTGCTCCCAATTAATTTTATGGATTGGGGTAAGCAGAGTCTTAATACATAATCTGGCACACAATTCAAGAGCTACTTCCTGTGGTAGCTAGTTTGTGGTAATGACATGTCATTTCTGCAGGTTGTGTAAATTGCTGGCTCGGTCTTTATACTTCAATAAAATCTGTTTGCATAGCTCATACTTCTCCTTTCATTGCAATTAGGCAGGCAGAAATTCAAACAACAAAACTTTATTGTTCATGTCTGTAAGATAAATAACCAGAGCAATGGATAAGATGATTTTAAAACCATGTAACAATGTGCAAACCACTGCTAAGCTATACTGAAATCGCAGTGTACTTTAGGAAGTGACTGATGTGCACAGGAAGAACACACGTATCAGCTGCTTGAAATTTTCCCATCTCTTCTGCATACTCTCTTATTTCTTCTGCAAGTAATGCATCACAGAACAGGAAAATGCTTTGGATGGCCAAATTCAGGGACCAAAGACCATGTGTAAGTGTGTGTAACACACATTCAGACAAAAGATTATATGTATTTTTGTAATAACTATCTTATCTTTTCTTCCATTTCCACGAAAAGAAAATGCTGAGAAATCCTTTTTTAGAGCTCAAAGTACATATGAAGTATTTTAAAATAGCAAACCCTTATCAAAAATTAATTGGCAACACTGCTGCAGAATATAAACTCAAGTGGTGAGTTTCTTTGTAAGTTTCTATACTATTTTTGAGCAGTGAATTGGCAGCAGCTTTGTCCAATTAACTTTGACATGAACAAAGCATGATAAAGGGAACTATTTAGCAGCAGTTAAGTCCTGATACTTTTATCATCCATAAAACATTGCACACAATACCAGGACTTCTGTTCTGAGAGATGATCCAACATTTTCTGAGCACTGCTGCACTCCGGTGCCAGAGCCCAGTTCTGACAGACTTAAGTGTAGACACAGACCTCTTCATTGAGTTTGAGCTCAGGTCCTGGAAAAAGCTACAGGAGCTGCTCCTGTTCTCTTACTGATACGTGGAGGGCAGCAGCCCAAAGAATGGCACACTCAGTACGGCTGGCACAGTGCTACATTTGATAGTTTACACTCAAAATGTGCCACCCCAGATAGCTGGCCGGCAGTACTCTTTTCTGCCACACCCAGGCACATGCACCTGCCCACTTACTACCACCTTTTCAACTGCTAAACTTCTAATAGCTGCATTTGCAACTATAAAGCAGTGTTTTTTTTGAATTTGTATCATTTATTGCTACCCTTATTGAAGATAAGCATGTTTTACTAAGGTAATAACAAATTAACCCAAAATACGTTTTGTGATTGGTGGCTTTGCTTTTCCTGGTTTTAAAAAATTGTCCTAACTTCCAGTGGGCAGTGCTCTGCTGTTACACATGATGAAAGGGCAACTTTGAAAAACTTCTTCATCAGACAGGACAGCCCATTTTCAAGACACTTGAACAGAAATGGAGACATTCTAACCTGGAGAGCTATGGTCTTCCAGACAGCTTTTTAGAAGGCCACAATGATTGCACAGCATATCATTTGTAGTGGAGTTTTGTCATCTACCAGGGCAGGGGAAGATCTGTTGCAAACATCACATCCCCTCACTTTCCATGAAAACATGTTAAAGAATACTGAAGGTGCTGAAACGGATTTGTTTGAATACTGTCTGTTTCTCTTCAGCTGGCAATGAACCACTTGCAGGGATGCAGAAGAAGTCAGCTTCACTGGCTTCTATACCGAGGAGCTGTAACTTGCCACTGAAATTAGTAGAAACAAAGAAAAACAAAACAAACTAACAAACAAACAAACTAACAAAAACAACCAAAAAAAAAAAAAACCAAAACAAAACAAACAAACAAAAAAAGCACACAAAAAAAGTCTTTGCTTCTGTATCTTCCCTGGGACCACAACTGCATAACAAAGCAGACTTTTGATTCAGGATAATTTATGAATACGTTGTGGAATATTAGCAAAGACTTTTTACTAGAATAATGTTATTAACTTTAAGCCATAAAAATCTCAAATCTTCAGGAACTGTGCTTATAAACATAAACCATATGAACAAAACTAGAAAGCCTTCCCTCTCCCTCAACCATGGTGTTTTGTGTTTGTTGTTTTTTTTTTTTCTCCTTTCCTCATGTGAGAGGCATGTGAGCATGGAGCAGCCCTCTGTGTTCTAATTATATTGCTGCAAGACACATCCCAGACATTTTGCTGGGATGGGATGGGGACAGGACAAGGACTGCTTCAATAAAGCAAACCGCTGCATAAAGCTCTTCGATCACTTTCACACCAAACTGAAATCAGTAGCACCACAATGAGGACAAAATGCTCTTAATATTATAGTCCCTAGCCATCCACCAGGCAATTTTTTTAATAATGAAAGAAAAAAATAAATACAATTAAAAAAAAGTATCAGATAGTACTTACTAGGCTAAGCTTTTGTTAGCAATGAAACCACCAGACAATAACAAACTAGGGTAGTCCCTTGAGAATATTCCCAGGACATCCAGTTAGTTGATCAAACTGTTCCAGACAGTCTGGACTGAGATGCTGTAACCACAGTGACAGGTAGCACAGAATGTGGTGATCACAGCTCTGCATGACAAAGAGACACAGTTCAGACACTACCGAAGGTCCAGTGAATATACCCAGGGCTACACAACTGCTTCCGTTACTCATAGTCCTAAGCCTGTTTGAGGAAGTCACCACTAAAATCACCTTTGTGAGGAACATCTTTACTCCTGGGATTACACATCAGGACTTGCTACCCTCCTTTCATATACTGACGCTGTACTTGGCAGTGTTATTGAGTAATTAGCATAATCTTGGAATGATCCGAGGACATCACAGGATAGATGTCTCCTTGTGTTTGAGCCCAGCGTACAGATATTTCGCAATCACTCTGCATATTGTATATATGGATTATAAATGCAAACGGTGCCAAATGGCTACTAGGGTATGTTTGCAGGATTAAATGTCAATAGGGCTTCAGCTTCCAAGACACCTTTTTAGGAAGAACTGTAGAAACAGCTTTTCTGAGCTTAAAACTACTTGGGATGAAGTTTTCCAGGTCAGGTGTCTGCCTCAAGCTGGTGTGTTCAAATGGGACTTTCAACAAGAAGGAGCCAGGTAAGTATAAGAATGAAACTGGGGGAAAAAAAAAAACTTCCCATTTCTACTCAAGTACAGAAAAAGCCCTCGTAATGTACTTGAAAAGGTCTATGATTTCTTTACTTTGAAGAAAGAATTTGAAATTTTGTGGAGGAATAGACTTTGAATCAGGGATATGCCTTTTGGGTAGTTTTCCGATTGAATATTATGATAAAGCAAAAAGCTTTTGAATCTCAAGCTGCACATGCACAGGAAAAAAGAAAGAAAGAAAGAAAGAAAGAAAGAAAAAAAAAAAAACACACAAAAAAAAAAACACAGAAGCTAGCAGATGCTAGGCTTGCTGAAACTCCTGTGGAATCTGCAGTGCTGCAGACTGGACCTTGCAAAGTTACTCCCACCTGAGGCAGCAGTGGGGAGTGCAATGAAGGCTGGGGCTCCACCGTGCTCGGTGCTCCCTCTTCTGGCACCCAGGCCAGGAAGGATGGGCACCTACCCATGGCACAGAGTAGGGAACAGGCCTCGGGGGGGAGGGGAGAGCTCGGTAATGTTGGGAGGGTAAAGCAAATTGCTCCTGGTGGTCATACCCAAATTCTATTTCTGTCTTTATCGGGGATTTACGCCGAGCACTGAGTGTCTTGTGTTGAGAAGGTGGCCTCTCATGAAGCGTTCCTCATTTTTTGAGTTCCAAATTTGAGCTTCTGGAAACTAAGCTCTGAAATACCTGGCAGCATCTACAATACCTGCATGGCTTTCTTTACTGCAGCTTCCGAGCACCACAACAGTCTTCCACTAGAAAAGAAAAGACCTCATAATGCAGGCAGAATGCACAAACAAACTCATAGTGTAGCCTACAGATGAATTAAAGCTGGCTTAGAAGTTATGGCTAGCACTTCTACTGCTGAACTGTCTTCACTCATAAATAAACCTGTAAATTATATTCTTAAAACTGTACTTTGATTAAATAAAGAACAGCCCAAATTAGCAGCCATTCTTGTACTGAATTCCTCTGCATCTTAACTTTCTCAACGTTACAGTGATGGTGATGCTACTACCTCCAAATTTTGGTAACTCAGTATACATGAAGCATTCAGTCTCCTACCGATTACTCCAGAAAAGCCTGTAAGGAAAAGCTAAAAATCTCTACTCAGATAAACATTTAAATGCAGTGCAGATACAGAGCTGTACCCCCCTTTTTAAAATTAATCTCAAACAGAAGGACCCTACGGTAAGAAGTACGATCATACCATTACAGGCTATCATAATACACACAAATGATATCACACGTGAAAAACTCTTAAGCAATGAGCACTGCATTTCTTCACCCTTTTTATAAGTTTATATGTTAATGTTTGTGTGTAATTATGCATAATCTTAATGTTCACTTGCAAATAGAAACTATCAGATATTCATTGATAGTCAAGAACTCTTTGGCATGTGAAAAAAAAAAGAAAAAAAAATCAAGCATCTCTGTGTTTTCTTCTAGAAATAAAGAAATTGATCTGATATGAACTTGCCTCCAGGCAGTTACCCAAACTTCAAAAATTATCACAAAAACATCTTTGAAAGCTTTGTTAGCATATTTTGGCAAAAGGACAGGCTTCCTTAGGACAATACTTAAACGACGTTGGGAAACTTGCACTATGAAATGCATACTATAATTTTTGTGTAGTACTGCAAACGTGGCATAGACACCCAGATTAAGGACACAGCTCCATTTTCCTAAGTGCTAAGCACAATTCAAAGGGAACTCAGTGGAGGCTCTAATAACTTGGAAGCCTCTGAAGGAAAAACTAGGACCCACATTATTTAATTTTCCTAATGCAAAGTGATAAATGAGCCCAGATTTATTAAAATGTAGGTAGCAGATCAATAGCAGAACTATCCTAACGGTTTCACTTACAGACAGACTTGCTACACTGTTATCATCTTTTAAATTTAGCTAAACTTGTAGCATTACAAGATAAATAGATCTACTTTGACTTTGTAAACTAACACTAGAGTAACTTGATGATGGATGAAGCGACACTGGAAGAAGTTTCATTCTGAGAAGCCACACTGTAAACTGAGGGGTACCAAAAACTTACCCAGCACTGCTGTTTACACTGTTAGGGAACACACCACAAACAGTCCCTGGTGCAGCACATGGCTTACGTCACTGGACCTTTGTGTTCTAGAAACTGAAATCGAATACTTAAAACTATAAAGAAAGCCTTCAGATTACAAATCAAGTGTAAGCATGTGCAGTACTACGTATCCCTGAATCAACCAAAGACAGAAACAAACGCTGCAATAACTACATCTAAGGAAATGTATCTGAAGTAGAAGTCGCCTCACAATGTTGAGAGAATGCCAGAGTGGTGTTTGCACCCGCCTAAAACTATCATTTTTTTCCTCACTCCCTTACTTGAGCACACAGTTTCTATGATTACCCTTTTTCCTTCTTCAACAGGACTGACAAATTTCTTCCAGCTTCTGTATTGTTCTGTGACACATGCGAGGGAGTCTCAGAGAGGGAAGAGACCCTTCCTCAGTGTGCAGTTTCTCAACCCTGCCGACAAGCTAGATAAGGACAAGACTAAGCAGATTAGCTCATGTAACATATTTTGACACTGTTATCTGATATCTACCCTAATATCTGAAAACTACACTTTGACTCTTGGTAAGGGTTAGAAAGTTTTGGGGAGTATGCTCACTTATCCCTGAGTAGAACGTTAAGGACATCTCAGCTCAGAACCTGACTCTCCCAGCTCTGCACATTAATTGCTCTTGGTATCTCTGGAAACCACAACATTACAAATCGGTGGAACATATAGGATGATAAATATACACTCTACAACTTTTACTTTTTGCTAACTGTCTTTGGTTATCCTTCATTTGCAACAAGATTCTAGGTGAGACAGATCTTATGTTAGGGTTCAAAATTCAGAAATAGTAGCAGCTCAGCATAATTAACATTTTTTGTAAGATGTGGAGAACAACAGTCATAGATTCCCCTAAGAGCTTTGAATACTATCATATTACTGCAAGTGACAGGAACCGATACTTGACTACATTTGATAGCTCATTATATGTAAACAACCTCAAAAACTGTTTCTCACTAGCTTTTTTTTTTTTTTTTTTTTTTCCAGTTATGTTAGACACTACTGTAGTTAAATGGCTGTAGTCCAACGTTTTAAGTGCAATTTTCAAGTCAGGTGTCCCATCAGCATTTGACCAATGCATTGTTTGAGATTTTTTTTTAAAGCTGAACGTAGCAATACTTCCTTGTGTCTGAGCAACACAACAGTCAATGCAATGCTGCTCACCTATCAGGAGTCTGTAAAAGCAAGTCTATAACAAGCAGATCACCAACAGACAGACTGAGAACCATAGCTAAACAGCACATTTTCTCCTTCAGAAGTGCATCTGTGGGTATTCATTTTTTTTTCATGGCTTTTAAGTATTTGACAATTCCAATAGGTTATTTATTTAAAGTGTTGTTTAATTGGTATTTCTTTCATTGACTACTCAAGTTCTCAGTAAGGTTTTGCAGCATGTATTATAATGACATGCACACATTGTCACATGTATTGTCTGTTCACATATTTACAGTTGCTCAAACTACTTCCCTTTTCATTTATGTCTATATAAAAGTTAACTAAGGCAACTGCTTACTTGGAGAAATTTCCCCATATTTTTAGCTATCATTTACTGCCATTTGAATTGGTCAAAATACAAAGATGAGACGGTGCTGTGTGATGAGCAAATATTGCTGGGAGATCTGTAACACTGAGAACTCTCACGCTAGTAGCATTTCATCACTTAGACTTTAAAAAAACATTATGAAGTTATTAGGCTTGTTTTTGCTTTACGTTAACTAGACCTCCTCCACCAATGTGTGATACCATCATTCTTGCTCTACAAAAGCCCTTAAAGTTTGAGCCAAATTTAACCTGATAGTTTCCGTATTTCAGAGCACAGTTCCTTTTTAACATTCAAAAGAACTCTCTCAGTTTTGCATCTCAATCAAACTTTCACACATGCAACCAGAAACATGAATCACACTAGTGCTATTTCAGGAAACAAGTACAGCTATGGTGGCAGGGGAAGTGTGCCATCCACCAGATCACACAAACATACAGGTAATCACAAGGTAACGCTGGAAATAGGTCATTTACTAAGTGCAAATACCTTTTTTGTTGTTGTTTTTAAAAAGCATGCAAAAATTTGCCTGTCAGGACATTCGTGACTTCTGCATTGCAGACCAATGTTTCTCAGAACCTCCGAATATTTTCCACCACTCAGGCCCTAATCTGCATTATAGGTATGATAACTTGAGAAATGCAGCACATATTTTTGGCCTGATAAGTGTAAGAAAAGGGTATGAATTAGCTAAACTTTCTACACTTACTGTTGAAGTATTGCCAAGCCCAAGTGTTCAGAACACATAAGTCAGGGCCTACAAAAGAATTATGATTTCAAAAGCACTGCAGTTTTGAAAGCAAGTGGGAGTGCGTTCACGTATTTATTTTTACTTCTCCTTCAGTTGCATTTAGGGTTTTCCTGCTTCATGTTTCATACTACATTGCACAACTGAAGAATTCTCAACTATGAAGTGTTTTTAATTTGGGCCTTAGATCAGCATAAAATTCACTGACTCCAACAGCAGGACCTTTGTGAAGTACAGTAGATACTGGGAAATTACAATAGGTACATATAATATTTAAGGAAGTATTGAATCAATTTACTTGATTATTTACAACAGTATTTATGAAGTCCATTTTTCCAGCTGTTTTATTTCCTGAGTAGTAGTAACTGAAAAATAAGATGAGGAAGGCATATAACACAATCATAGACTTATGAGGGAAGTATCATTCAAAGAATGAACTTAAAAAGTTGTTTTTTTCAATGTAAAATCATTATTTATTATTATTTTTTTAAAATTATCTAAAACAAACCTGCAAGAGTAGCTAAATTCCACTAACTGCAGTGGAAATTTTGTACAAGTGTGCAGAAGTATCCTGTAATATTGTACATTCACTTTCCTGTCTTTGCTGTAATATTTAGCATTAATTTCATGTATTAAAGATCTTTAATTTATGACTTAATACAGTACCATTACTGTACTAGCCACTTATGATCTATACAAAGTAGGAGCATCTTTATACCGGCTTGCATACCCAAATGAAATAAATAATTTTAGAATATTATTTGGTAAGAAGAGGTGGGACTAATACCTGTCTGAGTAAATGCCCCTTGTTAAAAGATGCATTTGTCACAGAAAGCTGAGCAAACAGTGACATCTAACATACATGGTTAAATTCAGCCCTTTTACATTTGTTGAGATGAATGTCACTAAAATTTACCACTGGTTTTCTGACCCTTTCTCCTCTACCAGGTGTTCATCCAGTAATTCTTGTGTTTATTTTCAGACTGCACCTTCATTATACATGACTGTCTGCAGTCTTGAGGGGATTTACTCTCTCCTCTCGTCCATTTAATAGGATGCATTTTCCAAAATAAACATATATATATATACACACATGCACCAGTGCACACACACAAACAAAATACACTAACTTCTGTTTCTAAGGATTTACAGTTTACTATTTAATGTAAGTAGCATTCAGCTAGTGATACTAGTTACTCTAATCAAAATGTAATGTTGCCACAATTCAACAGCAGCACAACAGAAATGAAAATGGAAATGAGCAAGAATATTTCACCCACCAGAAAGCAAATGCAGTTAGTGGGCAACTGACAAGAACAATTGTGGCCTGCTCTGGATAGTAACAGTTGGGCAGACAGGTAATAGGCACAGAATTTAATATTAAAGATTCGGGGAAAGAAAAAAAAAAAAAAAAAAAAAAAGCTTGAAACTGCAACATGGGATACAGATACTAGAATACAACAATTGTTGACACAGTTGTACTTAAAAAAAAAAAAAAAAAAAAAAAAAAAAAAAAAAAAGACATTTCCTCCCCCCACCTCCCCCCAAAAAAAGACACCACCACTACTGAACAGTGACAATTCAATTACTGGATCTGTACTGTCTGCAACTACGCTGATTCCACACGTAATATTTACACACCAAAATCCATTGTATATATTAACTTTCATAAACAGTTTATAATAATACAGATTTTATTTTACAATTAAATGAATTCAAAATGCATTGACAGGTACTATACAGAGATCAATAAATTGATTTAAAAAAAAAAGCAGCAGGATTTTTTAAAATTCTTTTAACCTACATTTCATCCTTGAGCCTTTAATATGCAACAAGCTATATTTCTAATTTTAAAATACTAATGTAATATTAGCACATTAATAGTTATCACTTCAACAATAAAATAGGTTAATGCTTTTATTTAGGTATAATTAAAACACATGCAGTATTAAATCAGGTAAATAAGGGGAAAAAAAAAAAAAAAAAAGAGCCATAATTCATAAACCCTTCCTCTACCTCAAAGGAGAGGGGAGCCCCCATCATCACAAAAACAGCCAAACAGGTGGTATAATACAAATTGCAGCCATATCGTATGGGATCTCCATCTATTCCAGGTACAGGCTAAAGAAGCAAGCTACGGAAAGGCAGACATGGTTAATGTAAAACAGCAATTATTACCGAGCTGGCATCACAAGATCAGAGCCCAATACAGACATTTTGTACCTTGGTGCTGGATAGTGTTACTTGAAGCATCAGCCTAATAGCCGGTTTATGCATAAGGCACGCACTAAAATGAAACAAACAGTAATTAAGTGCTGACAGTGACCTAGTTAGCTACACGAGGAGCCAGATCGTCCTGTCATTCAGTACAGGTTCGCCAGAATCCCACGGGCACGGTCCCCTCCGCCCGGGCTGCGCCGCCAACAGCGCCTCCCGCCCGGGCAGCCCCCGCCGGGCCGGGCCGGGCCGTGCTCCCGCAGCCCCCGGAGCCCTCGGACGGGGGCGAGCTGAGCCCCGGAGCCGCTGCGGGCAGCGCCGAGGCCGCCGCCTGCCTCCTTTTCCCTTCCCTTCCCTTCTCTACCCCTCCCTTCCCCTCCCCTCCCCCGCGCCGCAGCTCCGGGCTGAGGCAGCCGCTGACTCGCTGGCTGCTGGCGTCCCCCCTCTCCTCCCTCCCCGCCCGCCCCCCCCCCCCCCGCGCACACTTGGTAGAAAAGTCTCCTCTCGGCGGCGGGAGGGCGGTGAAAATCCTCCGCTCTCCTCCCTCCACGCCGTAACGCGAGCGAAGCCGCCGCCTTCTGTTCCCTCAGCCTCGGCCAAGTCGGCGTTTTGTTGACAGGCTCTGCCGGGCACAAAATGGGGCTGCCGCCGCTTCCATGGGCGCCGCCATTTTGTGAGGAGCCGCCGCCGCCGCCGCCGCGCTGCCCGCAGCCGGAGCCGCCGCCGCCGCAGCCCCAGCCCCAGCCCCAGCCTCAGCCTCGGCCTCGGCCGGCGGCGGCCCCGGGCGCGGCGGGGCGGCGGCGGCCGGGGTCCGTGTAATGGTTGAATAAAGTGACCCCCTCCAGGGAATCCCCAGCTGGCGGTTACGTAAGGGACCGTGCGCAATTGCCGAGCACGGAGACCCACCTCACCTCGCCTCGCCTCGCCTGTCCGCCCCGCTCCGCTCCGCTCTGCTCCGCCACCCACTCACCTCCGCCGCCCGCCCCTCGCCGAGGGGAGACCCCCCGCTCGGGAGGAATTTGGAGGCGAGATTAAAAACCACCGCCCTCTCCCGCGAAGGAAGGTTTAGCTGCGTGTGCCCGAGCGAGCGGCTTAGCCCCCTCAATCGCTTGTTTGTTTTAAGCCTCGCCCGTTCGCGTTATCCCGGCTTTGGGAGCCTGCTGCTGAAATCGCAGGAACGCGAAGTGTCACAGGCAGGGGCTTGCTGCAGCTCTCCTTCAAGCCTGGGGGGCAGGGGGGGCACCCAAGGCTACAGGGGACAGACACTGCACGCCTTGCATTGCAATTGACGCACCACCAGCCCATCCACACAGAGAGGGCAATTTTCAATATTTATTGATTTGAAACCGAGGGATCTCTTTTCTACCCCCCCTGCCCCCCTCCGTAAGTGTGACCCAAGGACAAATCTTACCAACCATCTTGCTCTATTTCTGTCTTTTTATATTCAAGCTGAAACAGCATTCAAGTCAAAAAGAAAAACAAAAAATCCTCAAAAAAATGTTTTATTTCCTGAAGTTAGTTAGTACATGGAATAGAAAGGAATTATAGTTCTCCCTTAAGTGCTCACTTGGTGCCATAATGTGCCATTGATTTCAAAACAGAGCTCCTTACTGACTTTAATGAGGAGTTCTGCTTAAAGAAAACTAAAGGCCCAATCTGGCCTTGAATTTCAGTGTACTGGTTGTGAGGGACCCACGCTCCTTCAGCGCCCCTTAAACTGGGACAGGCGCTCACCTGGAGCTCTGTTTACTTGTAAGGAAGGACAAACGCCCGCCTGGACCCCACCGCTTCACCTGGGGAGCGGATTTTGGACAGCAGGCACCGCTGGCTGCGCAGGCCCCTTCTGCTCCCACCTGCTCCGCAGGTGTGACTGCAGTGCAGGTTCTCCCCTGGGCTCCCAGGCGCTGGATACACGTGATGAGGAAAATATTTACAAATACTGCACGCGCCATATGCAAAGGGGAGAGCGGGCTGCCGCTTTTGGCTACCGCCAGCCCAGGGTGAGGGCCGAGGCCTTTCTCCTTCCATAATTTTACACTTTAAGCGATACACAGAAACATATATGTGGCTTAGATTGAGTAGAGCAGCCCCAAAGCTCTTTCCTTACAGGGCAGAGCGCCTCTGAGAGGGAAAAAAATATATATATATTTATTTATGGAGTGAGGCACAGTTCAGGCCCCTGCTGGCAAACCTCCCCGGGGCAGCCCTGCGGGGGAAGGCTCCTCTTTGGGGAAGTTTGGAGCCCCCTCGGCCCGGACCGGGGGGCTCCGGCCGCCCTTGCCGCACAGCGCCTCCCCGCCCCCACCCCGCGCTGCCCGGGGAGATTTCCTGTCCTTGGGAACACCTCGGGCCGGGGGACTCCACAAAGTTTTTCAAAAGTCAAAATCCGCCAGTGCCCCCTTCCGTTGTTGTTTTTCTCTGTCTTCTTCCCCCCTCCACCCCCCCCCCCCCCCCTTCATGAACTCGAGGCGCTCGGCGTGAGCCCGATTAAAAAAAAAAAAAAAAAAAAAAAAAAAAAAGGAGGAAAAAAAAAAAAAAACACCACGGCCCCGCTCCGCTCTGCGAGCCCACCTCTGCTGCCCTCCCCCCGGAGCAGCGAGCGGGGAGCGGCCGCCGTGGCGAGCCCGGCGCGGAGGGCGCGTTTCCCCGGCCCCCAGCCCTGGAACAACCGGTAGTAGCCGTTTTTTTCCTCCCCTCTTCTCCCTCTCCCTCGCCTCTTTCCGCCCGGCTTTGTGTGAAGTTTGCGGCACATTGCAGATGAGCCCTTAGCGGCGAGAGGAGCCTATTGTTCCCCGCCAGGAACTGCTTGCTGGGGCTGCGCTGGCTTTTGCCTTCGGAGCTGCCTCGTGCAGTACCGGGAGCGGCCTCCGGGGCCCGCTGTGTTGCGCTCTCGTCCAGGCAGAAGCACGGCGGCCTCAGATCTTTTTGTCTGAGAGAGAAGAGAAGTGAATCCTGCTGCCGCCGCCACCGCCGCCGCCGCCGTAGCTGTACAGTGTGTGTGTGCGAGAGAGCGAGCGAGGGAGCGAGCGAGGGAGAGGGAGATCGCATGGAGCCGCGGCTGTAACACACACACACTGTCAATACCTCACTCCGGCTCCCCCCCCACCCCACCACAACAGTAACCCAATTCATTGTGTGATCCAGCAGCACCATGTTGAGTCTCATGTGCAGGCTGGATCGGTTGGGTTTGTGGTGCTGAGAGAGGCAGCAGCAGCGGGAGGAGGAATTACTGAGAGGTGCCCCTCTCCCTCCCTGTCTCTTTGCCTGTGTGTTGTGTGGAGACAGGACTCGCAATTACCACACTCTCTGGGCTCCCTTATTCCTTTTAAACTTTTTTTTAAACAAGCCCCTCTCCATGGCTGATCCCCGGCCGAGCACGGGCACCTGGGTCTCTTAAAGACAAGGAGGAGCCGGGGATTGTTGTTGTTGTTGTCGGCCGTTTTTTTTTTTAAATTGGATTTTTTTTTTAAGAGGACCTTTTTTATTACAAAAATGGCAAATTCGACGGGTAAAAACCACGCAGACCAGCGGAGAAAGGGACTCGCTTTCCTGGACGAGCTGCGGCAGTTTCACCACAGCAGAGGGTGAGGAAAATGGGGAGATGGAACGGGAGGGGGGGAGGCTTTTAAACCGACCAGATCCAACTTCCAGCCCCTTCCCTGAAGGACACGGCAGCCCCAGCGAGGGGAGAAAAGGGGGCAGAGCTGACAAGTTGTGGTGTTTTGTGTGTATCTCCTTTGGCAGGTCTCCTTTTAAGAAGATCCCTGTGGTGGGTGGGAAGGAGCTGGATCTTCACGCTCTCTACACCAGAGTCACCACTTTAGGCGGATTTGGGAAGGTGAGTGGAAGTTTTAATTTGGCTTTCCCTCCCGCTAACCTCTTCCCAAAAGTCTCCTCTGACCCCCGGGGGCGGCGGGGGGAGCCGGGGTGGCCGGGAACCGTCCTATTTAAAGCCGGTTAGAGAAGGTGGGGGGTGGAAGAAGGAAGCAGGCAGGCAGGCAGGTTGGTGCCTTGGCCTTGTCGGCGGAGCGATGGAGGGGGATCCGGGGGTACGGCGGAGCCCCCGGCCGGCCCCCCCCCCGCCCCCGGCCGGGCCCCGGCCCCCTGCCCCCCGTCGCCGGGGGAAGGCGAGGGGGGAGCGGGGCGTTTGGGGCCGTGAGGGGCAGTTTGTGTCGCCTGTGGTCGCAGCTTGTGTGTGCGCCTCTGAGAGGGAGAGACGGAGAGAGGAGAGAGAGTCTGAGCGCAGTTTTAGTGCAACTCAAAATTAGCGGGCATGTTTAACATCGATAATCGGCACGGAGCATGGGCTAGGGAACGAGCCTCGCGGCCGGGGGGGGGCCAGGCGCTGCCCTCCGAGCCCTTCCCGGGGAAAAATAACAAAAGGGGCACCCAAGACGGTGTGTAATCAAATAGCCATCTTTAGGCTTCAAGGCTAGGGACAGAAATGTAGGCCTCAAAAGAAAGGCCTCTCTGTGGCTGGGGAGCTGCCGCGGGGGGACCCATCGGGAGGGCTCCCCCGCGCCCCCGCACCCCGCAGCCCAGGGGGCGCCCCCTCCCCGGCTCGCCTGCCTTTATTTTAAACTTCTTTGGGTTTTTAACGGACCGCGGTAGGATTTAAAAGGGGGCGACAGAGGGACTCCCGATTGGTTATTGTCCAGGCAGTAAAAACAACAACAAACAAACCCCAAAACGCTGCGGGCCCTCCCGGCCGTGCCCCCCGAAAGAAGGCAAAACACAGCCAGCCGGGAAGATGTCGGCGAGGAGCGGGATTGTTCCCGAAGGGGGAATATTAGCGGCTGTCAGTAACAAATGCAGTCCCAAATCCCATATACGTTCCTGTTTATTATTATTATTATTTTCTCCATATATTTATCTATTTGCTTCGTGGCAGCTCGTAGGTTTTTTTTTTTTTCTTTGTTTTTTTTTTTTTTTTGCGATGTTTGCTGTCGACGAGGTGTTTGTGTGTACGTTGTGTATCTCGGCCCCTGTGTGTTGTTTTTGACAGGTATCTGAGAAGAATCAGTGGGGAGAAATTGTAGAGGAGTTTAACTTTCCCAGAAGTTGTTCTAACGCTGCCTTCGCTTTAAAACAGTATTACTTGCGGTGAGTGCTATCAAGCTGTTGCAGTAGTATTTTTGAGTGTGGGATTATATTGGGTTGTCGGTGTGTGCAATAATAAAAATACCCCTACTCTTAAAAAAAAAAAAAAAAAAAAGCTACAAAATAAACCAGAAAGGACTTCTAATTCCCTATTTGTCTGCTGCAGTGATCACTTAAAGGTAATTATGTTCTGCAGTTATTTTATTTGTATTTTACAGATGCAAGCCTTAAACTTTCAGGGGATCCTAAGTATATAAACAATCCATGTCAGAGCCATTTTAATTGATTATTTTAGAACGGTGGTACTAAAGGACAGTTACTAAGAGATCCTGGTATTGTAGTTACAGAAACTTAGTTTAATTTTTGAAGCACTGAAATGTGTTCCTATATGTAAACTTGTTTACTGTTCAGTGGGGTCAGACATTGAAGGAAAATGCATCTGTAGGAAGATATCCAAAGCAGTCTAATTTATACTGTTATCAATTACCAGCAGCATACATTATGTTTTATTTTAGAGTACAAAGATAAATATTTTTTTTCCTGTTACTTGAAAAATAGTAGATTTTTGCAGTTTTTAAAAATAAGTTTATATTCCTTGAAGTCATGCAGATTATTTTTTAAGATGCAGATTTTTTTTTTTTAATGTTGCATGGAGGTTTACACTGAATATTTTAAATTACTGTATGTGGTGCTGTTCTGTTATTAAATGATTTTTAAAAAGAAATTAATTTTGATTAACTTAGTGTTTTTTTATGTGAAAGATTTTACAGCTATTGCATGCATAGTGTTTCTAGATGCTATATAGTGATGATTATATTTAATTTAGAATCAAGTTTAATGCACATGGGTTAAGGAATGTAATGTTATGTTTCTGAACTGTATAGATGATATTTTTTCATTGCAGTTAATGCTAAGATAGATGTGCAATGTGTACAAAAGATGTATGGGCTTTTGGACTTCTGTTTTGG
The DNA here is from genome assembly GCF_965140915.1 of Aythya marila. Lineage (NCBI taxonomy): Eukaryota > Metazoa > Chordata > Aves > Anseriformes > Anatidae > Aythya > Aythya marila. The sequence goes on along the minus strand of NC_139042.1, from coordinate 174,883,481 downwards.
TGATCTGAGTACACAGAAGCTTTATCTGTCTCTAGTTTGGCCTTCTGAATTAGGAAATGCAGTAATTGTACAGGTGCACTTTCTATTGGTTGTCCTAGATTGACTTCCAGCTTGAAGCTGTAGAGTTCAGAGCACAGTAGAGCTGTTATTGAGTTACAATGATGTCTGGAAAACCTTAGTCAGATATCTGTAGTTACTGAATTTTTCTTTTTTTGGTGATGACATATGATTGCTTTAAGATCCAGACTAAGGAAAGAAATTGCCATAGTTAATAGCTTTAGCAAAGTTTATGATTGCTAGTAGGCCTAGGAATGAAGTGGGAAGCTCACTTCAGGATGTCCTTTGCTGTTTATTTTCTCTCTCTAATGCATAGTATTCTGGTCGTGTTGCTAAACATTTGTTGGATCACAGAAAATAGTTTTTGCTTTTTGACTTCTTCTGGTGGACCATGTAGTCTATTACCTGATTAGATTTCACATTTATTTTGCAAAATGATTTTTTTTTTTTTTTTTAATTTCTGTATTTTAGAAGGGCTTGAAAGCCTAACTTATTGCACTGTGACGTAAGGCGGTATGTCATTTGTGTTTTCATATGTATTTTGGAAGCATTTATATGCCATGACAGTTAAGGTAATTAATGTTAATTTAGCCTTCTAATGGCTATTAATTTTTAACAAGATACTACTTTATAATTTAGAATCAAACATCCAAAAATGTTATTTTTATTTTTACCATGCTGATACTGACATTATTTTATATACAGTTGCTGAAAATGTGTCTGAATGATTAGATACAAATAATTGAAAGTGTTTTTTTTGTTATTTATTTGCAATTTAGGGAAAGAAAAGTTGATAAACAGTTAAGACGAAGAATCTTTTAAAATGTTTGATTTATCATAATCTCTATCATTTACGTAGGCCATTCTGAAATAAACTGTCAAGGTGGTTGTTTGGGGGGTGGTTTGTTTTTGTTTTTTGAATTACTGCTTTACTCGCTGTTGCTTCTAACATAATCTAAGTTTGAAGTGAAGTGTTTTCCAGCTGAGTTCACCACCCTACATGTGCAGTAATATGACTGTATATACACATACATCTCTAGATTCATGATCATTTAGCTTTAACATTGAAGGGTTTGGGGGGAATTTGGTTATATGGAAAGAAAAGTACTCTCATGCTAAATTTGTAAAAACTGTTTTATGTTATCAGTGGTGAAGAACATAACCTGAGGTTTCTTATAGGGCTAGGTTTTCATGAGCTGCTCAGCAATTCCCCATGGAAAAAAAATGTTCCTTTTTAGTCTCAAGTATGACTGGAGTCTTGGCCCCACTATTGTAATGACTTCGCAAACAAAGCCAAACAAATTGAGGCCTGTTAACTTTAATATACATTTTTATCAAATTGTATGTTGTGCCCTATAAAGTGACGCAGTGATCTGCCTGGCAGATAGGATCCTCATGAATTCAGAGGGATTTGGTGGTGTGCACCTACATGAATACATTTGCTGATTTGGATCTGTGATGGTCTGTGATGAAAGTTGCTTCTTTCTATGAAACATCTGGCATACCATGTTGGCTGAGATAAGATCTCAAGCTACAGGAACCCCTTGCTCGTTTTGCTGTGTTATCTCTAATAATGCTGTCATTTTGACTTAAAATTACTGTTTAAATAATTTAGAAAGTTGAATTTATTTTGTGTGGCGTTAGTAGTCCTGTTGGCTTAATTATAGTGAACGTTTTGCAAAACAATCATCAGATTAACTTTTTTCTAGGCAGTTGTGAGGTGTGTCTTCTGTTTTGTTTAAATAACTCCTTCATTTTGACTTGTGGATTTTTGTTGGATGTCTTTGGGAATGATAGCCCGTTAAAGATGTGAATTGTTTAAACTTCTGATGTAATTCTGGTAGGTTATGATAGACCATCCCATCCACCCCTTTTCCCTTGCAGTGCTCCCTCTTCGCTCTCACTGGAAAAAGTTATTTGTAATGGGGAAAGTCTGAACCATTCAAACTTTGTGCCTGCATTGCTTTGAGCTGTCTGACAGGTGAAGTAATTTATGCACTGTGGTTCTTAGTGAGCAGTCAAAAGCCACAGTGCCGATAACCATTGATAGACTGTACTTGTTAATGTAGTTCTGTAAGGCTCTACAGCATCACAGAGTGTAATTCCCTTGGATGTAGTGCAAATTAGATGTTTCATCTCAATTGAGGTGAATTAGTAAAGCATTTTCTAAATGCATCTCTAAAGATTATTTTATAATGTTAATGAAAATATTTTAATACGGAATAATAAATGTAAATATTGGTAATGCGGGCAGACTTTTACATTTTTGTTAGTTGGTAAACATGCAGTAGGTGAAAATAAAGTTAACATGAAATACAACTTGTTTTTTTTTATGTTAATGGTTGATTAGGTTACAGTCCTACAAAGAATTGGGCTGATGTGACCTCGCGTCTTAGTATAAGGTTCTGCTGCTTTTCATGTGAGCGTAAGCGATACATTTATTTCTGTTGTGGGTCTTCATCTATTCTTTGGAAGCGAGACCTTGTGCAAATGAAGTATGAATAGCTGAATTAAAAAACAGCTTGCTTTTAAAAAGTATTTGTCTGCTGTAAGAGAAATTATGGGAAAGGGCTAAGTGCCAGGTAAAATAAGTTTGGGTCTCAGTTCTGCAAAGCATTTGGTCAGGGTGGCAGAAATGAGTTAATACTAGTTAAAGGTGAATAAGAATTTGCTGTTGTAAATATTGGGGAGGTAAGGGGAAGTCAAGCGGAGAGAAAATAGGTCAGTTTATAAATGGAAAGGGGCATAAAGTTACTGTAAAGACAAGCCATTATGCTGAACTTCCTGAAATTGCATACATGGTAGGATAAAACAGTGTGAGCAGTTAAAAATCAGGACTGTGTGAAATTGTTATTGACAACAAATAGAGGGGGCATTCGAAAGTTACAAAGATATTTAAGTAATCTGATGTTCGAGATGGCACTAAGAAACTGAGTAATAATACTGATTTTTTTTTTTCTTAAAAAAAAAAAAAGCAAAAACAAAAAGTATGACCTGAAAAACTAGATAAATTTATGGGATTCTAATTGCTGGTGCTCGTAAAATAATGGCAGAAATATTAGGAAAGCAGCAATAAAAAGTCTGGAATTTTCCAAGCAAAATTACTTTAAAAACAGGCTTTTTTTTTTTTTTTTTTTTTCATTATATTTGCTCAGTGTTTAAAATTAGGATCTGATACTGCAACAACATCTGCACATAGATCAGTGAGTATGGTGGAGTACAGGACTGGTTTGAGGCCCTAGTGGATGAAGGGAAAGTTGTAGCTGTAATAGTATTTTACATGTTTTACTAAAATACAAATACACCTCTAAATCTCTCATTAACAAATTATTTATGTATGTGGAGTCTCATCTGAGTGAAAAATGGAGTGAACGACCATAAACAAAAATAGAACAAAGTATGGAGAATATGTTTGGTGAGTCACAGCAGTTTTAGGTGCTAAAAGAGTAACATGAGTGCTCGCATATGCATGCAGTGATACAAGTTTAGCCATTTTAGGCATATTTAGTGTCTGTATCAATGAACTCGATGTGAAAGTGAATAGTACACTAGTGACATTAGCAGATGATAAAGTGGGAAGAGTTCAACAAAAGTCAGGGCAGAAAAAAAAAACATTTATCTACAGAAATTAGACACATTGTTGGAAAATACAAATGAGATTTAGTTAGCCAAACGCAAGCTAATACATTTGAGGGACAGTAATCCAAAACAGGTATTCACTGCGTGGGAATAACCTGGAAAGCAGTACTGCTGAAAAAGGGATAGGAGTGATACCATGGGCCTGATAATCCTGTCAGTTGTGTGCACCCAGCTCCCTTTCATATGAAAAGGGGTTGTGCATGCTTCTGACAGGAAGAACAGGCCCCAATTTGCAGTATGATACATAGTCTTTGTAAAAGGAAACAAAATCAAAACAAACAAACAAAAAACATCACAAACAAGAAAAAAAAAAAAAGAGTTTAGGGTGCATCTGCTGAGGCACTGAAAAAGTGGGAGATTGTGTTTTGTATGAGATTGTGTGACTGTATTTTAAGGACTGGTTTACTTCCAGTACCTTTGCAACAGGTGTGGCAACTTGGCAGAAGCTTAGAGAAGAGCAAGAAAATATTTAGGAGGCTGGAAGGACTAGTTCATTAAAAAAAATAATAATAATAATTGAGAAATAAATACGTTTTGCATGGCTAACTGAACATTTTGGGTGAAAAGGGGATATGGTATTTTACAAAGATTTTTGAAAGGCCTAAATACCTAAAAGGGAGATAATTTTAACTAAGATAAGGAGCTACGTTAATGTGTAAGCTGAGATGAAACTGAGGGAGAAAATTGAGAGCAGATAGCAGCACAAACCCCTCAGATATACCCATCCAGCTTCTGACTGGTATGACAAGCAGAGCTGGGGGGAAACCCACACCATGCGTCATTCAGAACCAGCCTGGTCAGGGCGCTAATACCTGTGTTGGAGGTAACGAGCCAGGACTGGCAGAGAAGTGGACCCCATGACCCCACAGGTTCTGTCCATCCTTGAAAAACACTACAGTGAAGGCTTTCATCTTGCACAGCTACAGACTTTCATTGCAGCACTGCAGACTTCACCTGAAAAATCTGTCGCGCTTAATTTTGTCACAAATCCTGCAGCCGTTGGCAGGACAGAAAACAAATACGTGGATGGCATTTTTGTGATTTGTTCGTTAAATTATTCCCCCCCCTCCCCCACAGATAAGAATTGTAGTGCATGTTTCAGTCAGGCATCGGAGGCCTTGCCTTTAAGTTTTAAGCGAATATTTCACATAGTTGGAGGGGGAATTTTGTTTTAGTTGTACTGTAATAATGCAATCAACATATTTACTGTCAGGAGTAGTTACTGTTCATGCTCTAAAGCTTTATTTAGGGGAATTAGATATGTTGGTTGTTAAAATCTCAGAAGGTCTCTCCATAGGAGTTATTTATGCGGATGGATATTTTGTCAGAGTTGCTGCGAATCCGCCCAAAGGAGAGAAGAATTTTTATAACACAAAACCTGCAACAGGCCTCTTCTCAAGAGGGCAAGCAGCGGGTGAAAGGAAACAAAGTTACCTTAAAATCCCTCTTCCTTAGAGTGATGTGGTGATACTAGTCACTATGCAGATGAGTTTGACCTCTATCAAAGTTTGTGAGCTCTTCCTGCAGAGGGTGAACTCCACGGCTGGAAAAAATGGAGTGAAAAATTAGTGAGATGAATGTTAACGTACTTGCTCTTCCTGAGTATTTTCCTGCAAGCTCGTTGTTAGAAATGACGACCTACATCACTGCTGCTGAGGTGAAATATATTGGTTTATTGGGAGAGGGGGGAGAGTTGTTCTTCAGTTTTAATGCAGAATTCTGATTGCTTAACTTGAAAGCTTATCTAGGCAGATGTCAGAACTAATAACCTACAAAAAGCAAGTTTCTGGAAACACCGTAATAACTCTTGGTGACTTCGAGACCTACTGAATTGTCTAATAGCCGGTGGAAAGTTTACATGTTAAAACCATTTTCTGATCTTCAGTTGAAACAATATAAAAATTAATTTATGCTTTTAAATTATTAATAGCTGTGGTAATGTCTTAGGTTTGAATAAACGGTAAGCATATTGCAGCAAGATCAAGATGCTCAAGGATGGAAGGATAGCGCTTCTTTCCTTGGTAAAGGGGAGTAAACCTGGGTTAAGAAAAGCAGTTTCAGAGTACTTATTTCCTTTACTGCTAATAAGCTTTAAGTAACTTCTTTATTTGCAGTTAAACCTTGATAGATAAGGCTTTCTTTGTCTTTCCCATCCTAGCCCCTTCCCTGCTTTCCCCAGTAGCGAAGTAGAGAGGTATGGCTTGTTCTGTGCTGGAGGAACACACAGGTTCAGGCCACTGCTTTAAGAGCACGTGTCAGATGAGAATGAGATCCAAACATAGTAATACCTTGTAGTTGTTGTTGTTTAATGCCAGATGCCAGTTCTGCTAGCCAGATTTCTTCTTCCTGAGCCTTACTCAAGCAGGCCATAAAAGGGGGCTACTGATAGTTGCCATCTTTTAGAATTCTTCTCTAATCGCCAGCTGAGGAGGCGCTGCTGGAAAAATAAAGCAGGCTGGGGTTGTGCTCTGTGAACTGGAAAAGTGAAAACTGAGTATGCAACAGATTATGAGAAGGGATTTTTGTGGTTTGTTTTAAAATGCTTGTTTAGAGTGTCAAAGTGGTGCCTTTCAGCTTAACTGGGACTACTTGGAGTAACTCTAGTGCTGGTCCACGCTGTTGCAAGATACATAGTTGGTAAAGGGAATTGGGTATAGGCCAGAGATCCCATCACTCGATCGTGTTTCTGCTTATCAGTCCGATACATATTTATTCTGTGGCCTTAGTTAAATCATTTGCCATCTTTTTATTCATATTTATAAAGTGAGTATATTGATGTTTGTTTACCTATCTCTCAGAGAAGTGTGAGACTGTAAGCTCTTTAATGCAGGGATTGTGTCTCTTCATGCTTCTATGTCATATCTTAAATATTTGAAAATGAATATAAATTAGGAATATATGAGGAAAATAAAACTATTCATAAGCTTGTTTGCCCTCTGCAGTACTAAGAAGCAGAAAATATAGCATAGATGAGAGGAAGAACAATCTTTATTCCTTAGGGAATAGATAAACTTGGGATACCTAAGCAGAGAAATATTGGAACGGTTGAAAGAAAGAAGCTTATCTTAAGGAAGGATAATAAAACAGCAAGATGGTACCCAGAATAGTGAGCTTAGGCTTTGCCTGAGGTACTAGATTAGTGAGCTAGGTATCAGATCTAAAATACAGTCTCCTTGGAGCAATGAGTTCAAGTCTAAGCAGACCTGAATTAGGTTTTCGGCAAGAAGGCAGTGACACCAAGTTCTCTACTTTTTGTTTTCTATCTTTAAACAGAGTGTGCATACATTTCTTTTAACTCTAGATAAATTGTAGCAAGCCAGCTATGCTGCAAAAGGGATTGCTTACTATCATAACAGAGTGGAGTTCTGCTGAATGATGCAGTAGAGCATGTTTCTCTGCAACAGTGAACTGTGTTCGTATTATTTTCCTATTTTATTGCTGTGGGAGGAGCAACGGCACAGATTAGTATTCCTTCAGAATAATTTACAGGGTTACTTGTCAGTTCATAGCTTCCTCAACTGCAGAAAAATCCTGTGTAGTAACACGGTCATCGTGATTCAGAGAGACCTTTCCTTTCCCAGTGTTTGTTAAGAGTTTTCATGTGTTTGCTCGCTGAAGTTTCCTGGGTCGAACTTATGGCTACCTGTGTGTCTCGACTGTTACGTACCGTGACGTCTGCCAGTTGGCCTCTGCCTCCTGGTCCAAAGGTTGCTGTGCTTCCATGATAATCCATGTGTAGAGATTCTCAGCTCTGTAAATCACTAAATCATATGACTAGCTTTAAGTAGCTCTGTTAAAGTTCTTCTGAGAAGTGTTTTGTGGTAGTGTTACAATATTGTGTGTTACTGGGACATAATGTGTCGGGGTAGCTGTTCCTCAAGGATACATCCCAGGGACTTAATTTAGTAAAACGATAATAATTTAATTGGGGGGTAAATTTGGCATGGTCTTAGCATTCTAACAATAAGTACAATGTAGGATAGGTGTAGTACAACTGTGTGAGATATATATATAAAAATAAAATATATATATATATTTTTTTTTATATATTTATTTTTTTTTCTTAAGCATGTTTGTATTAAAAGAAAATTTGTGGAAGTAAACTTAGAAGCATTGCTTCCCTTACACAATTATTTTCCTCGAGAGTCTCTGGGTGTTGGTGACCCTGATTAAATGCCATATAACCCAGCCAGGTAAACAGTTCCAGGCTACAGAGTTCACATATATCCTCTATAATTTTGGGTAAGATAGTAGAGCTTTGAAACACTGGAGGCTGCAGAACTGTTTTATAAATACTTTTCTCTTCCTGATACCATCAATGGAAACCTGGGAAAATTTACATTTGAAACGAACAGTCATTGTTCATGTAATGCTACAGTTGCACAGTAAATACCTGAAAAGATCAGGAATGACCTCATTTAAGTATGAATATGCAACCATATCTTTTGTCTCTTGAGTATATTCTTTATAATAGAGCCTTACACTCTCTGTAGTAAATGCTAATAAATCCCACGTCAATATTAATCTGTTGTATCACTGGGAGATTTATTTATTTTTTTCATATACATACATACAGTTCGGACTCATTGCTTAGATGTTAATTGATTTTACTCAATAGTAATTATTTCTGAGGAGTTTTTGGCTGTGCTTTCTGGGCAACCTTTCCCCACTGTCTCAGCTTCCACAGTATTACCCACATGGGCCAATTCAGAAATTGTTTTGCTTTGCTTGTGGTCTGAGGGGGAATCACCTGTGATGCTGTTTACCCTGGCTGCTAGTCTCTCCTTCTCTGTTAATCATCATGTTCTCAATCTTTGACTGGAAGCTGGAATTCATCTTCTGGTGCTTGACCCCTTGGTGTCTGTACCCACTGTCTGCACACGGAATATTTACTGTAATCAAATGAGTTGCTAATTGGAAAGAAAACTGAAGGGAAGAAAAGGTGTATGCAGGTAAAAGGGCAAGAGGACAAAGCACTAAATGTCAGGTGCCTAGCAACCATAAAATACTGAATTTTACAGCAAAACGATAATAGATTCCATGGTACTTGGGGAAAAAAAAAAATCTGCAGCTGTGGACATGCAGAATTCACAGGATCTAGACCAATATCTGAAAGGTATTTCACACATCTCAAAAATGTGCTTTCAGGTACTCTGCAGACCCAGTCAGGCATTGCAGCATTGGTGTGCATTTTGTTTGTTCTTCCAAGGTCATTTTTGTAATCGTCAGGTATAGAAATACAATTTTTATTTTAGTAAAAGTTTTATTTCTGAACAGGGCTATGTGCAAAGGCTGACCACTGTAGTACATTATTATTGTGTTTAATTAGATATGGAGAATATACAGGGCCCTAACTACCATACAGGTTGGGATGCCTTTAGTGTTTTTCTTCAAATGCCTCAAAGTGCTTTTTCTTTCAAACTTAGCTAAACTGGTTATCCTGTTGAACACCATGTGATTCTCTGCGTATAATAATTTATTAGGAAGTTATGTTAATCAATGCATATAGAATTGGAGTAAAAGTGTAAAAGATTAGAAAATCAAAGTACAATACTCGGTGACAATGACCATCACATTCAGTAATGTTTCATTAGGAGGTCTTATAGACAATATGCTGTTAGTAATGAAATTAATTTTTAAAAATGTGCTTTTTGTCATAGATGCATACAAGTTTTTTTGTTTGTTTGTTTATTTTTAGATTTTTACATAACCAGTACACAAATACTATTTTTCTGTAGTAGCTTGCATTCTCCTAGTAAGTTTAATTGTATTTTAAACAAAGTTAGCCTGGCTTTTGAAGAAAGTGCTTCTGAAGTAAGATCAAAGAGAAAGGTGGCTTTAAAATAATCTACTGTTCTGCACGCAACCAAACACAAACCCCTAGCTTCCCCAAATGGACTGCTGTATTTCTGTATGGACGTCTCTGTGCGATGTAGTTTAAGGTGGTGATTCTCTGGAAATTTACATGCCCAGTAGGAAGCCCAAATATTCCGTTAGCTTTATGGTGACTCAGGGCTTATATAGGTCTGCCACAAGAGCTGTGTTTGGGGACTTTTGCCCACGTGGAATTCTCTTTAGACCTGCTTAGGGACAATCTCATCCCTGTTCAGAGCTGGGTGCATTCTCTGTCAGTGCTGCACCTGTGCTTTTAAAGGTCAGATGTGTAAGATCTGGACCATGCATATTAGCACGAAGTGTGCCTGTTTCCTGCAAGGAAAGAGCCTGAAAAAGTGAAGTCAATAAAGATACTCGAAACGTACGATACCGCGGGGTGTTCGTTTCTTTAGTTGTCCTCAGGAGGCCTTTGCATACAAGCAGAAGTTGCAGACTCGAGGTGTGTGTGTGTATATATATATTTTTAGGAGTTCATGAAAACAAAAGGATTTGTTTTTTGTATGATTAAATGAATTTAAGCATTTTGAGGTTTTGGCCTGCTTGGTGACCTAGGCAAGCCTGGAAAACAAAAAGCTGTTGACACCTGTTGACACCTATTAGGGATCCCGCTGATGGAAAGAAATAGAGCAAATGCTTTTAGCTTTTAAAATCAACTTAAAACTCATTTTATATATTCAGTATGGAGATGTATATCCAAACTTTAATTCAATTATTTGTGCAAAAGTGCCTGTTACCATTATTTATTGTTTTGAGAAATGTATCAAAGAATTTACTCATATTTTATTATAATTTCACTGTTATAGAGTGATGCGTAGTATTGCAGACTTACAGCACTTGCAACATCAGAATAAATATGATTAAAACCTTCTTTACATTGTGGAAATAATGATGGGAAGTTATAGTGAAGTAGGTACAACATAAATATGATTGTTGACACACCATATAACATACAGCAGCGGCATAAATGTGCAGGATTGTTGATCAGATTGCCTTACCAGATGAAATTTTAGAGTGTGTGTTATACAGAATTCAGCTGGAGAAGGCCACCAGGTAGAAGGGCCTCTCAGGGCCATACGTTTTTTGACAAAGCCTTTTTTGCTCAGGCCACTTGCTATGGTTTGTAGATTGAAAGGTTTTGGATATTTCTTGGCTCGGCAGCTGCCCGTTGGGAAGATGCACACCTCCTAAACAGGCAGTCAGCCCCACTGCGCAGCGTCAGGGCACTGAGGTGCACGAGGTGAGAAGGCAGGAACGTGGGAATATTGGTGGTGAGAGCACAGTTTGGAAAGGTCCAGGGGATGGACAGATGGACTGCAGGAGGAAGAGGAGGAGTTATGTAATCAAATGCTGATAAGTTACAGTCTTTAATGGCCAACCCCCTCATTTAAGTTGGTCGCTGGGTGTTAATTGGCTTGTGGCCCAGAGCTGGGTCACTGCTTACTGAGGGATGTCATTATCTTTAAAGCGCTGAGTGGTCTCTGGGCTTGAGTTGCACCATCTGCCTTCTGCAGTGAGGGTCTGGTGTACCGGTGTAAAACTCCTGGTGCTACTTCTGCATCTCCGCTTGCAGGACCAGTGCTACGGGAACGTCATTTCTCTTCTGCTGGTTTATATTTTTCATTAACACTGGATTTATCATTTTCATTTTGGTTTTAAAAATCTGTCGTCATCATAGTTACTGCTACTTTTATCCTTGTATTAAAATATCATAAGGGCATAAAATTGCATATAATCAAATAAAGGATTTTATCTCTTCCTAAAAAGAGAAAGGTCTTATCTTGGAAAATATTTCTTCATGGACATTGCTTTGCTGAAGAAAGCTAGAAGGATACAGTGGTGGAACTGTAAGGGGTTTTTCAAAAGCTGTTGTCACTTTCAGAAAACTAATAATATTTATGAGTACTTTATTTTGTGTGTTAATTACATAAAAATGCATGAATTATATATGTGGCGTATAAGACACCAGATGTCAGCTTAGGTTTGGGATAGGTTGCATTTGCACTATGTCTGCCCCACCTCTAATACTACACATTTGTCAAGAACCAATTTTTAATGAGAGGGGAAAAAATGAAGCGAGGAAATATAGATTTGAAGAAAAGTTTTTATGCTTATGAACATGAAGACTTAGAGACAAAGTTTGGGTTTCAGGGGTGGAAGTAAGTGCGAAGTACTCTGACAGTTTGTGATCCTGTGTGTTATGAAACTATTGCTTGTCCTGGGCCTTAGGCTTGTATGGTTTAGGAAGAGAACTTTTAAACTCAGCTTGTTTTTAAGCAAAGTGTTTAAAGTGGCTGCTATTTAAAACCATTCTGAGTGGTGGAATGCAAGTTGTTCTGGCCCAAACAGTGGGCAGAGGGCAAGTGAACCAGTCAAAGATGTGGGCAAAGTGTATTTTCAATGCAACTCCAATTTCTGCTGTAGTATACAGATATTATTATGCGCAGTTTTTGTTTCTGTGATTGGAATTATTGTCACTGTTATTATTATTTGCTAAAAGATAATGTAAGTTTGTGTTTGGCAGTAGTGCTTATTGACGCTTTATTCTGAGCTCTGTCACACTGATGTCTCCAGAGAATGAAAGCGACACATTATTTAAAAGGGGTGCGTATCTCCTTTCTCTGCCTCTTGCTCTACCTCACTGCATGGAGGGGGATGGAAAAAGAGCATAGGTCCTCATTGTTTCTTGCGAATGTACATTAGAAATTATTGCTGTTATCTTACAGAGCAGCTTGTGCTATCCTTTTTCAAGCAGACAGTACTGATGTCTCGTGAGTGACTGCTGTGCTTCTGGCATTGCCCCCCAGTAGTGATAGACACTCTGCTCTTTGGGTTTTGGTGGTGGTGAGGGTTTGTGGTGGGCTTTGTTGTTGTTTTGTTTTTTAATTGTAGAGGTCTGCTTTCACGGAGACCCGCATCAGGGTTCTGCTGAGTGCAACGTTAGCTGCAGAGAGACATGCCAACAGATCCATGCTCAGAATTGCCTAGTTCTGTTGGTAGTTCGTTAACTTGTTTATTTTTAATAGACAAGTTTGGTAAGTTACTCCTATTGCACTATGGTTGATTTTCTGAAGAGAGAGTTGTTCTGTTTGTTTTCCTTCTGAATTTGTGGAGGTTGTCACACATACCCAGGGAAGTCTCATTATAGACAAAGCAGGAAGAAAACTCAGAAATCACAGAGGGAAAGGCTGTGCATTTAGGCAAGTACTCATTCTCAATATATTTCTTCCCTTTTTCGGTAGATCAAGTCTCATCACTTAAGTAATTCTCAGGGCTTAACAGTTGTCTTGTGTTTTTGTAAGTTATTTACAGATGGAGATAAATAGGTTTTTGGCTAGTACATAAAAATGGAGCGGCAATTTAATGAAAATGATCAAATTAGTCAAAACTTCAGAAGGTCTCACAGTAGTGTGTATGTGGCTACCAAATGAGGAAGAGAACCCTAGTGAGTTTTAAAATGAAGGTATGTGATGATGTCAAACGTTGTTATTTTTGTGGTACTTGCAAGAAAGCTGAGTAGGGACATATTGCCAAGAGTGGTCAGAGGAAACGGGAGCTTTCCTAGTCAGGGGTCATTGTGCAGAATGTTTGTGTGTGCGTAAGTTTTATATGCAAAAGGCCTACGGGAGAATAGTGTGCATCGATGATGTAGGAGGCAGTGACAGACAGATTAATGCCGTATGGAAAGTAAAACAGCAAAGAGTTCATCACAGAGCAGTACCATAGGTTAAAAGTGTTGAGACGGGTAGATTTGTGGAGCAGAGTGTGTGCAGAAGAGGCTGAATTATGTTTGAAAATCTTTCCCTTGACCAAGAGAAATTCTTGTGTAACCAAGACACTTAATCAAACACAATTATGACTGTACCAGGAGGATATTTTGTAAAAAGAGTACAAACAGCATGGAGTTAATAACACGAGAGATGTATGGCTGATTATGAGCAATATAACATTGACTGTTAAGGTGGAAAATAGAGTATAAGAAAGGAAGCGTAAAGTGCTACGTAGTTAAGAATTTCTGTGACATACCATCAATAAGGGAACAAGAAAATCCTTAGAACAAATTCTGACTTTTTGTCAGAGGGTGAATAGAGAGGCATTTGAAAACAAATACTGTTAAATTAGATTCTGCCAAGGCTCAGATCCTTGATAAGTTGGTATCTCTTGCAGTGAGAACTGAAATGCCTAAAAAGATGATGATAAATTCCAGGAGTCATCTAGTAAGCTATTTGTGGTATTATTTATGTAACGTTTTGTATCTATTTCCTCATAAACAAGTTGGGTTTATACCATTTAAAGGACTTTAAAACTCTGTCAAAGAATGTACCCATTACAGTTTCTTTTTTTTTTTTTTCTTTTTACTTTAAGTGTAACATACTGCTGTTACAGACCTCACTTAAATTTTTAGTGCTAATCAGTTCAGAGATCACTACTGTGGTGCCTGGTGATAATGCAGCTCCTCGTACACAAGGTAAGAACATTTGCCTTTAGAGGGAGGAAATCCCATGGAAGTGCATTTCTGCAGATCGTGTCAGTGAGCAGCAGTATTTACTCGCTGGATGTGCCAGACGTTGTTGCTTCACCTCCTATCCTTTTGTATCTCAGTGGCCATGCATCTGTCTCTGCAGCCATATTCCCATGGACGTTAATTGAAGAGTCAGAGACCATACAGTCTCCCAACACAAACAAACAAAAGAGAAGAGAAATAAATGTGTGCAATGAAGTAATCTGTAGGACTGATTTTCCCCTCTCGACCTTTCTCTGCAAACATGGATACATAAGGGTTTTTAGACATCTTTTTGAACAAGCAGTTGATCTGCCACCACTTCTTCATGTACTATGTCAATGCTTCAGAGTTCTAAAACCAGTTCTCAGCTGTCAACTGCCTCATGGGATATTCTCTGTAGCACCCTACTTTTCATAGCAATAATCAAAGTTGAAATGCAGTTTATGCGTGGAGTCTCATTATTTTCCATTTCCAGTTGTGTGTACTTCTAACTACAATTGGGAGGTTATGGACAGAGAAACAGAGTCGTGAGTCTGAAGAGGATACAATTATCTAAGAAGAAGTTTGAGAACTGCTACCACAAGTGTTTCTCACTTTCATGGTTAAATAGATGTATCTTTATCTTAGAAAAAAAAAAATTACATATTCATGTTCAGTAAAGCAATGTAGTATGTGAAATTAAACTTCCCCTATGGCTGGTAAGAATTTTTATAAGAACACCTTACAAAAGATGTTTGGTTGGAAGGATGCTTATTTTCCTTGTACTATAGTTCTCACCCTGAAGGTCTCAGGCTTGTTTTCAATTTAACAAAATGTTATTTACCACAACTATTTGTTGACTTGAAAATGGATTGTTGAAGTTGTATTTTGCAATTGTACAGCTGGTGTAATATTTCATACCTAAGCAATTTGATTTAATTAAAAAAAAAAAAAAAAAAAAAGATTTTTTTTCAAGTCCTTTACAGCAAAGGAAAGGATGGCAGTGGAAGACAACTTCAGGTGAGCTGCTTTGGCATTCAAGGTGTCTGAGTCTGTGAGCCTCTCTCTGAGAAGGATGGATCCAGCCAACTTTTCTCACAACGGAGCAGTTTCATAGCTTGCAATAGAAAGTTTTAGTATCCCCTGTCTTTTCAGTTTTAGTATCCCCTGTCTTCAAGTATTTTAGAAATTTCAATTGTAATTAGGAACTTCCTTTCTTCATGGTAGTAATTGTATTTTTGTGTAGATAATTTAAAACCTAAATGCCAGTATTCTGATTAATTAGGGATTCAGTTATCACCATATTTTAGCAGGCTGTTTTAGAACAACCTTTCTTAAGTTTGTCTTTCTCAATCTGTTGCTGCTGCATTTTTATATAAGGCCAACCCAGTTATGCATTTTTTTAACCTGTTTGTAAATTTCTTCTGGTAGTGCTAGACTCTCCATCTATTCCAGTGCTGGAGTAAGCAATAGGTTTGTACATACAAAAAGCCAGGCAAATCTACTATTCTTTTACCATGCTAAAAATGACTGATTTACTACTACAAAAAGAACAATTAATTTTAGGCTTTACCATACATAGTAATCTCAAAAATGAGATTAAAGGTGAAGTAACTTTGATCAGTAGTTAGTGGCTAACTGTTGGCCTGATTTTAATACTGTGAATTGCTCATGAACATAAGGAACAAGCAGCCTTCTTGCAGATGTGGTGTATCAGCTACCTATTTTTTCATCAGGAACTATGAAGACAATAGAGTGTCAACTTTATAGCTGGTATAAAGCTGACGATGTCTGCGTATCACCTCTATAGAAGAGTAGGGAGTTTTTTTAATTAATATTTATAGTATTTAAACTTGTAATGTAATGGTGTCACAGACTAGTAGTCTGTGTGTTTGCCTCTCAGGAGGGGTGAATAATGCCACTTCCTGCAGCTTTTTAAATTATGGGTGTTCTCTGAGAATGACAGTGGGTGATGTCAGGGTTCCCTGCTTTGGGAGGAAGTGTTCAGCATGTTACAGAATCAGAAGTTTTATGTAAGGAGTGTGGTCTAGTAAATCTTCATAATACTCATTCAGTTAATCCCAAGTGAGTTTATGGTGCCATTGTACATTTGAGATTTTACCGTATATGCCACACATAGTGTATAGAACAGATCTAATTCTGGTAAAGAAATAGTTCTGAATATTCATTTACTATAAAACATTTATTACATAATAGGATTTATTAGCATGTAATGAGATTTATAAACATGTAATTTTTTAGATCAAATAGTATTTGTAGAAAATAAAATTATTTTAAAGATATACATTGAGTTGCAATAATAAACATTTCTGAAGTGAGTCATATTTAAACGTAACATTACTTGCAGTTATGGCTAGCGTAATAGAATTTTTCAGTAATACAATTTTAGTAAGAGCAGTTCTTACTTCTCATTGGCTCTTAAAGAAAACCCTTAAACTCTGGAATAATTTGAAACAATTCATTTATATAGTTAAAATAATCTGTTTTAACCAAGAATAATTTCCCTTTGTTCCAGAAATCTTAGAAGCACATATTTTAGGGGCAATCTGTATAATTACTCAAAATTAAAAGGATAAGGATTCTTGTTCTGGGTTTTTGCTGTGATTGTTTACATTTGTGGACAGAAGTAACTTGTCTCATATGTAACTTTGTAGAAAAACTGCTTGCTATACCATATTTACCTCTTCCTTTATGGTAAGTTCAGACTTTTTCTGATTTCTCAAAACTCCTTTGGTTGTAGCAGACTACTGCAATTCAGTGAACTTGAGGCCTGTAGTTAGAAAAGTGCCTTCCACTTGTCCCATCGCTACATTCTGGTGCGTCTGCATTTTAGGTAGTTAAAACTGTCTTTCCCATCTTCCTTCTTCATATGCGTTCTTCAGGTTAACTTGACAGAGTATCAAAATGATAACTAAACATGAACGGCACTGATGCCACTGTCAGAAGAGCAAGGAGTGCCATACTCTGTAGCTGGGGAGATACTGAAATTCTTATGGGGTCTCAGTAGTGGTGGTGGTGGGGAAAGACCAGTCTGGTTTTCCTGAAGACCTTCCTGTTCTCAAATCTTTGCCGTTGTTCCGGTTTCTGTTTTTGCATTTAAATACAGGACACTGAGCAAATACAGCAGAAGTTTCCCCATCTCTTGATGGGGGAGGAGAAACTGACTTCCATCTTCCTTAACTCATTTTGTGAGCTACTAATAACTCATCATACTTGCCTGGGATGATTGGTTATACTTCTTCAGCTCTAATACCATCAGTCTGTTGGAGAAACTGGTGATGCATTGCTTCATAATGTTATTGTTTCTTTTTAGAAAATGAGATTGAGTTGGATTTTGTTTTAAAACCACGAACCAAACAAAAATCCTACAGATTTTAGGGAAAGTCAGCTGTATTTACCTGGCTTGGCACTTAGTTATTTTCTTACAGTGACTCAAGATTTTCCCTACAGGTCATAGACATGCTCTGAATTGATGTTGGATATATAACAGGGCAGAAATAGAGGCTTCCTCTAATGTCTTGGGAACTTTTACAAGCTGTTGAGAACAGTTGGTTTTGTGGGATAGCTTTAAGTAGCTTTAATATGAATATTTTTGCCGTTGTTTTTTTCCCCAAGACATGAAAACATAAAATGAGAAAATATGGAAGGGAAAAATAAGGAAGAAGCTTATCTACCTGTTTATATGCTGTTCAGTGGTATATTTTTTGAGAACTATATTTATGTGCACTGATAAAAGGTGAAGTTTTATATAAAGACAACACAAAGGATAAGTATTCTTTTTTCTTTACTGTCTTATTAAAAAACATTACAGTAACATGCTGATATTTGGGCTTTTCACAGAAGCACCTTTGTAAGTACTGTGAAATGGAAGAACGTATAATGCTTTCTGGAGAAGTTTGGAAAACAGAAAAGTGGGGAGAATGTATTTTCTGCATTTCTTAAGTGTGTTTTATAATAAGGAGTATTTGCAGGGAAATAAAATCCTTGTTAGGATTAGTCTGTTGCTTTTTTCTTATCTGATGCTGCAATCCCTGATGATGGTATCACAAATGGCTCCTGTGCAGAGTATTATGATACAGTGATTTGGGATTATCATTTCATATGAGAATAGGAGAGACGGGAGTATGAAATATATTTCCACAATATATCGGTATTGTGAGTTGATAACTTGTGGTTTGAAAACAACGGCGACTTGGACCCAGCTATCGTGACTGAATAAATTAGTCTCAGGAATTAGATTATTAGTTGTTACTTTTTCTTCATGCAGTTCATTGAAAAAATGTTAAGTCAGACTGCTAAAATGAAGTGCAACAGCATCTACTTTATCAGTGAAGTAGCTTCTTATCTTTGGCACTTTCAAATTGTAAAGGTTTTCATGCTCTGGGAAACATTACATAGTATGTGTTCGTAAATAATTTTTTCCTACTTTCTGTACTTAACTGAGACAATAGGAATTACCTGATTTAAAGCTCCATGATAAAATTTGCATGCAAATAGTGATCATTCAGAATGCAGCAAATTAGGTAGGTAAA
Source organism: Aythya marila (assembly GCF_965140915.1). Taxonomy (NCBI): domain Eukaryota; kingdom Metazoa; phylum Chordata; class Aves; order Anseriformes; family Anatidae; genus Aythya; species Aythya marila. Next base: position 174,864,857 of record NC_139042.1, on the reverse strand, counting down.
TCGTGATCTGAACTGTTTGTTTTTTCCGTGCTAATGGAAAATCCTGAGGCGATACTGGGAATTGATGAAAGAGGACACAAACGCAGCTCGCTGTTCATGGATGAGGATACGGAAATCTGTTCCTGTGTGTTGTGGGAGGAACTGGTCCATCACATTTGCCTATAATGGAGCAGCACAGAATCTCTGTCCAATTGTATTGGTATTAGTGTCAGATGATAGATAGGGTGACAAATGCTGCTTGTATGTCACTTCTACGCTTCTCGGGTAGCGAGGCCACACCTGTAGGACAGAGCATCCTTTAAACTTGAAACACCTGTAGAACTAGTTGTACGATTATATTCAGTTTCCAGCACTGAAAGAAGTGTGGTTTTTCAATGACTTCCATTTCTCGTTAGGCTCTGATGTGGTTTTTAATACTGCAGGTGAGGGGAAAAGAAGGAAGTTCTGCAGTTGTTATTTTTTTAATGATGCTTTATAGTAGCCTATGTGAGATATAGTTGAAAGATTAAATCAAAGATAAATATTGCAGATCTCATTAAACGGGGACATTATTAAAAGGGAAAAGCTAAGCTGTAAAAGATTGAAACTTTAATCTAGTGAAAGTTACAGCACTGCTACAGCATCTGTAACTCGGTCTCTTTCAGTGAACTTTATATTATGGTATGTAGCAGTTTTAATGAAAGTTATGGCTAGTTACAGTTACGGTTAAGAAGTGAATTTTTCATTGTCTATCCACTTCTTTATTCTGATTCATTAAATGCCTATCTCAATTTAAAATATTTAATGTGCAAAACCAATTATTGAAGTGCCAGTTGCAGAAAGTGGAACATTATATAAGGAAATAAATGAATGTATGTAATTGTTATCACAGCCATAGTTATCATGTTTACCAGTGATCTCTCTGTATGCTCAAGAAAAAAAAATGCGTCTGAAAAGTTAAGAACATTTTTCCTTTTAAGTTTCAGGAAACAAAAATTATCTCAATAATGTATGTATAAACTCTAACAGTTTCCTTTTTTCTTGTTAGGTTTCAAGCAGTAGTATTATGTTTCTATCTATTAGTTGACCTTAGTTTATCTCGTTTAATTTTACATTTTCTTTGAGTTAAAATAATACCTTCATATTGATGTTTTATTTGTACTTTCAGTATCAACTAAACTAGCAATTGATATGATACATAAGTAAGTCAGACTAGTGTAGTTTTCAACAAGTTAAAGTCATTAGTTTCATCTGCCTTCATATATATAAGGGGACATGTATATTAGAATGTCTATCTGTGCCTTTTGCCATGTAGAATTATAATAGCAATTGTTGGCAGTTTTGAGTAGTACTACAGGTTTTTGCTCTAGTGTTTCAGCAGTGCTGGTTTAAATGCATCCTGGCGCCTCCTTCTATGAACGTTTTGGCCTTTAAGCTGTTCAGCCCTTTGCATAAAGTCTGTTGATGTTCCTGGGTTGGAGCTGGTGAGTGATGGGTGTCCTGGCACTGAAGTCGTGTCCAGTAACAGAAATTTCTGCATTTGTCACATATTTGTGGATTAGTGTTTACAGATCTTTTTTTGGATACTTCCGCTTGCATAAGTGGCTGGATAAATGGCTTTGGAAGGATACTGTCCAACAGATAAATGCCTTCAAATAAATGATGATCAGTTGTGTAAAAAATGAATGGCAGGATCTTGCCCTGTGACATTGTATGCTCTTTACAACCATTGAAGTGTTTGCAGAACTTGATTAACTTCAGTAATTATTCTCTCTTTAATCAGATTTTTTTTTTTTCATGATATTTAACCCAATGCATGAACTGTGTACCCAAATGGGTAATCTCAAAGCATTTTTGACAGGGAACATCCTGCCTGCTGACTTAGGCAAGGAATTGATTTAGGAATAAGTCACAATCTTTCATTTACTGTTCTTCTTTGAAACATCTTAAAAAATGATTGAAAAGTATTACAAATGAATTCATTACCACTTACGGTGGTTCGATAATAGACTGTATGTGCTGTAAGGGTGCTCACTGCCTTAATCTTTAAACATTTATTATAACCATTGTTTATTTCTTTTACTAATCCCCACTGCAACTCCCATGTCCTTTGGGCTCAAGAGACGAGGTGTTACCAGATCTGTTGTAGCAGAGTGCTCCAGGGCTCCGCGACCTGTGTTTTGTCATGGCTCTCTGCGTTTGTTAGTCTGTTTACAGGGGAAGGCAGTTAAGTTGCTTCACCAAACAATTATAATATAGAGGGGGTCAGTTATATTCTAGTTATTTACAGGACATGCAAAACTACGTAGGCAGTTTCAGGTACCTGTCAATAATTGACAACATCAGTGAAAGTATCTGGAAAAAATCAGGATCAGATCTTCTGTTACTTGACCAGACATTTATTTCAAGACGATTAGAAGAGGGAAGAAAATTTCTGCAGGAATGGGCTTAAAATCACTATTATGTGCATTTTTCTAATTCACTATAGAAAATAAAACAATGAATAACTAAGACTTTCTTAGATCTGTGGTGCCTTTTCGTGTTTTCATTAGTTATTTATAATTTTATATGCTTGCTTTAGCCTGGGAAATGTGCTCAGACATCAAAATACTTGATCGTTTTGGGTGAGTAGTGAAGAACACTTTGTTGCTATTGGTTGTTGGTTGGCCTTTTTTTTTTTTTTCTTCTTTGCTGGGCATAAAGTTGAAGGTCTTACATACATGCCTACTCGATTTTTTTTTTTTTTTTTTGAACTAGAGTCAATACCAGTTAAAATAAATTCATAATTTCAGATGAGTTGGACCAGGCTTTATGAAAAAATAAGGATTTGAAATCTGATACATTGGCAAAATTCTACCTTTGGCTCTGAACATGTAATTTAGTAAAGGTGTTTTTATATTTTCACATAACTAGCTCCCTGGCAAAGTCATTTGTCTTCCTGAGCAGGTACTCAGATATTCCGTGGTTTATCTGATGGTTGGTACATGGTATACTTTTTGAAAATGGGAGTTTTCGAACAGTGAGCTGCTTGTTGGTTGTAAAGGTGATGCTACAAGACTTTTTTTCCTCTGCATTCGCACAGTGTATCCTTCACCCTTCCTTCTTGCTTTTACTGTAAGCAGGCAGCAGCTGCAAGTGATTGGAGAGGGCCAGATGGCTCCTGTCAGGTCTCGGAAGCAGGCAGGTAGTGGAAGTCAGGATCTTCCTTTTCATCCCGAGGTAGCTGCAGAGGTGACTGAGACATCCCCCTGGGTTGTTCGTACGCATACACCTGCACTGCTGCTCGCTAACAGCCTTTTTGTGTAGGATCTGCCGGTTATGGCTGTGGAAAATTCAGAACTTTTCCTCCTAAAAGTACATAATGGTTGAGATGTACCTTTTATCATTTATTTGTATGGTTGTTCTGAATGAAATCTGGTTCCCATTGAACAGAGTATTGTGAATCATGGAATGAACTTGTTTCAAAGGGCTTGAAGTAAATAAGCAAAGGCAGATAGAAGGTGAGACTTGAAATAAACTGTTAGACGTGGAATTGTCCTGTGGGTCGTTACAGGGCTATCTGCATAACCCTTGTATTTCAGGTCTTGTGTATTCTAATCTAGGTTTAATAAATGCATAATAATTTCTTATCTCACTAGCTGCACTCTGTACTTCTGACAAGAAAAAATTGAGTGCAAATTGTATGCGGGCAGTTGTTGTTGTTTTCAAGTCTTTACTTTCTCAACCTGTTTGTTTGTTTGTTTTCTTGCTAAGAATACACTCATGAAAGCAGGGTCTTCTTGCTTCCAGAAAGACCAGAACTGGGAACTCCATGTTGGCTTGAAGAGCCTGGACAGCAAAAAAAAAAAAAAGAAAAAAGAAAAAAAAAAAAAGCTTATGAACATCACTTAAAAATATCGTAGTAATGAATTTCCTTGATCTGCCCTTCTCCTTTCTCTCCAGAAGAACCACAAACAAACAAACCTTCTGGAGGGAGGAGGGCCAGGAACAATTTCAGTCCCAGAGCAGGAAGTGATTATTGTTTTAGTTAAGTCATAAACTGGAAGAATGGCTGAAAATGAAAGTATAATTTTGGGTTGTAACTGGGCACTCCTGCGAGTGACAGCTCCTCTCGTTTTTCTTACGAACTGGAGTTTATTGTATTTCCTCCGTGGTAATTCCACTGATTTCTAGAGCATAACTGAGCAGTTACGCTATTGTGCGCTTCTTAGCACCAGCCTACTTAATGGCTGTTCGTGCACCTGTTGGTGTGCAAACAGAAGAGCAGCGATCTTGGAGTTCTGCAAACTGCCACCCTTAACTTTCAATCAAAACGCAACGGAAAGGAGACAGCAAATTCAGACTGGGAAGCGTTCCGTGTACCAATAAATAGGTCACTTACAATTTATATGGAATACTTTAGATGACCAGATGGTTACAGAGTTTTATCTGCATAATTTGTGGTTAGTGTGTACATCTGAGGGCATGAAATAGCTGTGAGCTGTGAACACACTATGTTCCTTTTGGGACCCAAAGCAGAATACCCTTAAAGCAGAGAGCCAAGTAGTGGGGGAACTCAGAATTTATTGCTTTCATGAACACCTGTGCATTGGTTTTTGTTTTGCTTTTAATTTGTCTATATCTGAAAGTGATGTAAGCAGCATCTGGTTATTCTTATTTAGTATGCCAATGCTGCCAAAAACTGAACAGATTCCTACTGTACTGCATTTCAGAACCAATGAAGACATAATTATATCCCTGAGCAGGAAGAAGGAATTAGTCTTTGTTGCGGACTAGACTAGAATAGAAAGAAAGTGAAAGAGCAAAAGAGTATTTTGCACCAAGTAAGAAAAGTGATAGCTTCTGTCAAAGATCCGTTTGTTATTTTTTATTTATTTGTTGCCAGTTGACTGAGAAAATGTGGTAGTAAAACTTGCATTTCTTTGAGAACACGAATAGCTCAGGTACAAGCAGGGGTGCTTTTTTCCTTGCTAGTTTTTCACATCTGCTGTTTTTCACTTTGTTTGAAACTAATGTGCTGATTTGTAGATTCTCATGAAGGTTATTAAAAATATGCTGATAATTAAAAGCAGATTAGGTTCTCCATTGATCTTGTTGGCTTGTTTTACATATATTTTTGAAAAAGTCAGAAAATTATTTAAGTTGAATGTGATGGAGAAGTCATTTCATTTCCCAAAAGGTAATCTAATCATTTTTCTAAGGGGTTGAGTATTTAAAAAAAAAAGATGGACCTGACTGTACAGGGACCAAAACAACCTTCCTTTGAGAAAACAATGGATGAGGACACCTTCAGAGATTCCTCCAGACCGTATTATTCTGTTGGTATTGCAAGTTTATACCTGATTTTACACACACAATATTTACCAGGTTTCCATCATTTTTCTGGTCGTCAACAATCCTGTGTGTGCCAATAGTGGGTCTCATGACTTCGTGCTCTTGTGCATTCCTTCTTCCTTTGGCAATATTGTAAATTGATCATGAGGAGATCACTGAGGTAATCACTGATAAATGTTTCATTCTCACAGTGTGCCAGATATTCTCATCGTGCAGATAACGAGAGTTCAGCTGCCCACTAAAGAAACGCTTCCTTTCTAACTTGAAAAGCACAGTCATCTTCCTATGGTGACAGATCCCCACAATGTCCCTTACGTTATCATGGTCTTTGCCTAGCCAGATTGGGTTGCTGATCGAACTGGAAGATCGGTAGATTAAAAATTAAAAAAAAAAAAAAAAAATAGTTTTCAGTCCAGTGTTCCTATCGTCTTACACCTCTTAGTAGACTGGCTTGTTTAGGGTCAGTGTTTTCTTAAATTAGTAAAAACTGATAGTACAGCTGTATCTTCAGAATGGAAAAGATGTGAAAAGTTGTTGTGTGGCATCTGTGTATCATTCTAAAGTTTCTTATTAATAAACCTTGAATTAGATGTGAATAGTAAATAATGGCTTCAGCAGATAATATCTATGGCTACTGAAGCTTCCTGTTCTTTTGGATTCCCTGTGACCCTAATTCTAATACCTAAAACCAAAAAAATTTTGCACATTTATTTTTTTGGTCAAAATGCACCTTCACAATGTGGTAGCTTGTAGAAGAATCACAAAGTTTGGTCAACTTAAGTATAGTATATGGCAGTGATTTCAATTAATTACAAAGTTGCTTTTGTTTTTCCCTTCTGTTTGACTTTTGCATATTACATTGTGATATTAGAGAGGTCTTACAGAAGTGAAATTTTGTTGCAATTTACGGTTTGGGGCTTTAAATTTTGACATTGGATTTATTTTTTTCTCTCACTAAACTCAATCTAATTTACTCTGGTTTAGAACAAGTGGCAATGAACATCAGAGGGATAATTCTTACTGGCCGTACCACAGCCAAATGTCTTGAAATAGTCTTTGTGTATTTCACACAAGCTTTTGCTGTGTTTTAGGGAAGAAATCCTTAAGTTGACTATGTAAGTGAGCTAATACGAATGTGAATGACCTAATATGCACACAGGTGGGAAATGAACACATCTTCTTTCTCAGACGCCTAAATTTATCTGGTTGGAAAGCTGGGAAGTAGCTCTGTAATTGAATCAAAGGGAATGCTGAATCTTAGTGATGGTAATTCATGAGGTAATATATCCTAAAATCACAAGGAAAATGTAATGAAAAAATGTAGGTTTTCTGCAAATGTTTGTGGCTATCTGCAGCTACCCTGGGGTTGGGGGGCAGGGAAGGTGTGGAGTATCAAAATGAACTGTAAGTAAAAGCAGAAATGCAGGCAAATGGAAAAAAAAAAAAAAAATCAAATTTCAAAAATATATCTTTGGGGGCCTGAATATTTGTAACTGTATGTATGATCTAAATACTTAATCTCAACTGTGTGGTGGTACGGTTGGCAAAACTTAGCTAACTGGAGAAATATTTAATGTGGTCACAGGGTGTTGGGACACAGCCTTTTCAGATAAAACTGAAAGTTGGGCGGTCTGAATTAATAATCTAGGTAGGATAGGACTGGCTCAGTTTGGGAAAATTCCTATAACTTTGCCATTCACAAAAAGTAGTTTTTGCAACTGGCGTGCATGTAGATTGCTAGCACTACATTTGGTGTTGGGATATTTGGGCTATAAACTCATGGTGGGAATGGCCTGTTAGTCTGTAAGTGTTGCATACGCTGGTGTTGCTGTACATGTTAGCGTTTTAATTGTAAATTTGAACTGGTTTTGAGTCACCGTATGGATAGGAAGCCATAAGTGAGCAATGTGATGTGACCAGCTGGTGATTTCCACGGCAGCAGTAGGCCGGTAAGGTCAGTAAGCAGAGGGGGCCGAAAAGGGTGGCTGGGTGAGCACCGGGCTGCCTGGAGCAGGACCCGTGGCTGCTGATGGAGAAGGGGCTTGGCAGCCCACCTGGCAGGCCTGCAGGGGGAAGGAGCTCAGTGCTGAGGAAATCTCGGGGGCGTTGGGGGTAACCTGGAAGGAGGGAAAATGCAGGGTGAGACTTGCCTGGCTAAAAGCTTCATTAGTTGAAAAGCACTGAAATACTACCCCCTGCTGTTTCTGCTGCAGCACTGGAATGCCTCATGCGTGGAGAAGTTTATATTTGTACATGGGCTGCTCTAATGGCCTTCTTTCCTTTCAGCATAACATACGACGTAAAACCGTGAACCACAGCGTGCCACAAAAGTAGTTGGCCTGGGCTGTGACTCACTGGCACAGGTTGTGTTCAGCTTCGCAGGGAGAGTAGGGCTTCTGCCTCTGTCCGGAGTGGTGAATACAGCGTGTCCTCTGCTGAATGTACTGCTTTTGGAGTGCCTAGTGACATTTCTGAGATTTTTGTGAGCAAACTCATTAATTAGTTTGAATTTAAATGAATGAGAAATTGAGCAATGTAACCTCTTTCAATATCTTTCTAATCTGAATTAACTTAGTAGTGGATGAGATTAATTCAAACTTCAGATGCAGCCAAACCCTATTGAAATCTTCTATACAATACCTTTGAAGAATTTAGCCTGTAATTTCCCTAAGCTGCTGTATACAATAGCCATGAGCATATAGGAAAGATTAGGTAAATAGCTAAGCTTGTTTCATCTGGGGCAACCTGCGACATCAAAAGTAGTATCACCAGTTGCTTCTGCAGTTCACTTTGGTGTAATTCTAGTGCTCACAGTAAGTCAACCAGATCTGTGTCATGCATTACGTCTTGTTTTCTGCTCATCCAGAGACGTGGTTGCTGTGTGCTGTCTCAGCAGCTGAAATAACATGTCTGCTAAGATTCTTCTGGACACTGCTGCTTTTAGGGTGGTTGTCCAGTAAACACAGACACAGGGATATAGGAAATAGAAATACTCCTTTCTTCCGGATGGCTTTCCTTCTACAGGAGAAAAGAAATGATCTTTTCAAAGGTCAGATTGGGCTACGGATGCTAAAAAACATGAATCAAAATGTTAATCTCATTTAATAGAGCTCAGTAGGGCAGAGCTAAGGTTGTTTTAGTATTTAATCTGTCAGTTTCTGTGTTTTAGGATTTCTCTTGAATCAGTTTGAGGTATTTGAAGTAGTTGCAACATTCCTAAAGCAAACAAAATGCTTAATTTTATACATTTATTTCTAACTTTAGTTAAACTAGAACAGAGCTTAGCTCCTTTGGATATGGGATAATGTAAAAATAGATGGCTTTCAGAATGCTTTCCAAACCATTAATGAAACTCCACAAAAAACATAGTGATGAGTACTTCTCCTGTTCTGTAGCTGGGGGAGTGTAGCTGATTCTTTCTATTCATTTAGAATAGAATCATAGAATAGGATGCTTGGGCTGGAAGGGACCTCAAAGCCCACCCAGCTCCACCCCCCTGCCATGGCAGGGACACCTCCCACCAGACCAGGTTGCCCAAAGCCCCATCCAGCCTGGCCTTGAGCACCTCCAGGGATGGGGCACCCACAGCTGCTCTGGGCAGCCTGTGCCAGGGCCTCACCACCCTCACAGTAAAGAATTTCTTCCAAATATCTAATCTAAATCTTACCTCTTTTAGTATAAAACTGTTCCCCCGTGCCCTATCATTATCTGCCAGAGTAAAAAGTCGCTCTCCATCTTTTTTTATAAGCTTCCTTTAAGCACTGAAAGGAAGTAAACAAACTGTGTAACATTAAGGTACTACCAGAAGTAAAAGAAACATTAAATGATTTCCTAAAGCAGCTGAAGGACTCAGTGTGTAAACTGAGATTAGATTTTATTCTTATGGATCTCTTCCTCACCCGATTTACTTCATTAGTGTGGCTTTCCCTAGAAGGGGACTACTACAAGAGTTCAGCAACAGGGATGGGGAGAAGTGAAACTTACACAAACTTTGAATACTTTAAAAACAAACAAACAAATAAAAATCAGCACAAAAAGAAACCCACCATTGTCATACCAAACTGTTGAGATAAAATGATTTTACAGGATTTCATACCACTGAAAGAAACACAATACAAGATAAAATGCTAAGACAACTCTTAAGTTCAGGTGGTTTTGGTTTTGTTTTTCAAGTGCCACATGCTGATTTTCCATAACCATCTCTAGCCTGTCTTGCCTGCTTAACAGTAGAGCAAGATGAAAGATGTGCATTGATACCAGTGCATCTTGATACAAGTATTATTTTTTCATTGTATTTCTTCTTTTTGCATCATAAGGGTTTCATAATCGATAGAAAAGTGTGTTTTGTTTTGTTTTTTTTTTTTTTGTTTTCAGTCCAAACACTGTTAGAGTGTTTCCTGCATCTTTTTCAGAAGTAAAAGTGTTTTTCCTTTCTTTACCTTATCACCTCCATCCTCCTGCACACATTTATTTACTCTTAAGTGAAGGCTTGAAAATGTAATTTGACAGAAAACTGGAAGAAAAACAATTTGGTTGGTCTGTGGAAGAGAAGACAAACATGAGAAGTTAATAGAGCTCTCTAACATCTGCAGGGGCCTGCTGTAACACTAAAATGTCCTTTGTGTCTCCCGGAGGTGGGGCAAGGAGCAGTGGGGAGGTGTGACTGGAACAAGTGATAATAAGATTAAATATTGTTAAAGGTTTCCTAACATAGGCAATGAGCAGTCATTGAGGTAATTGGTGGAATCTCCATCGATGGCATTTTTGAAACAGATCAGACCAACATCTGCCGAGAAGGGTCCTTCAGACCGGTAGGACAAGAGCACCTTTCTGACATTCTTTCCAGTCCCCATTTATAGCCTTTTCTATTTTCTGGCTCATGTGCCAGCTTTTTGAGGTCTCTGTGGATATGAGCGATTAAACACAGTGATGCGCATTCGTTGGGAGCCAACCACTTTAAGACAATATTAAGTCTTTCTTCCTCTCTCTGGAATTGTTTCATATTTCAGAGAGAATGTTTTGCAGATACTTCAGTCTCTGTAGTATGGACGTTGATTTTTATTTTAGAAGTTGGAAATAAGTTTTTGTTATTAGAGTGTTCCAAAATCTTTTTTAATTAAGATAATCATGCAAATAATAATAAATATTCCTGTATGGTAGTACTAGAATATTATGGTACAATGCTTTCTTTAAAATTTGACAGTATCAACTTACTCATAATACGGTATTTTCTACAATTGATTGTATAGTCCACGAGTGTCATGTCCTCAGCATTTTAAGGCACAAAGCTAATTATTAATTACACTGAACCCAGGTCAGTAGTGAGAGAACTGCCAGTTGCTTCACCAACAGCCATACCTGTTAATGTGACTGATGAACTTGCACTATACAATTTTGAGTGGAAGGCTGGCAGCGTGGGAGACAATGAGCTGATGTGAAAGAGTTCTTGCTACTCCGTACCAGGCTTCCATTGTGTTTGAATAGCACGTGTTTGTTCGTACTTGAACTTTACCAAAGTAGAGGTTTCAGCTTTTAGAGTAGCCATTCCAGTTAAGTTCTGAGAATGGATACTGTTTGCATCTGCATTAGCATACCAAATGTTTTTAATTCTTTTACTACCGTTAATGCAACTTTTGATGGTGCTAAATTTCCTGTGCTTCCTTTGACACATCACCAGCATTTTTAAGTGATTGCACAAGACCAGTGCTACTGGAACAAAGTGGGAGGTTTTGCTGTTACTGTTGCAAATAATGATCATTGAGTGCAGCGGTAAGTGTCAAGGTGCAAGGAGAGGCAAGGCTCAGATGAGATTTTCACAATTAATACGCAGGAAGAATACTGCTTGGGAAACATGGAATAAATTCTTTGTCTTTCTTTTTTAAAGTTAATATAATCTTCAAATCAAATTTATAAATGCTTATAACTTAAATTCAGCAGTAAATATTTTAAAGAACAAATTTGCAAAGCGTGCTTACAAGACAAATGACCACGGCTCTTTTGAGCGTACTGTTTTGCATGTAAAAATATGGCTGTTAAAACTGGCAGAGTGTATTGCGTGTGATGACCTCAGCTGACTCTTCCCATTATTGCCCGCTGGCGATACAGAATTATAGTGTGGTGTATTATCTCAAATTACTGATATCTTAGAAAAGATCCATTATTTGAATTGAGGGCAAACTGAAGTTAAATGAATTCTAGCCTCCTGCTCCATGAATGTTGTTTACTTCTGCCTCTCGGTTTAATGGTATCTCGTGTATGTGTTCGCTCCAGATTTAAATCTGGTCATCCAGCTTGTCCATCCCCTCAGTCATAAACACATTGCTTTAGTTGACGTGGCAGGAGAATATTAGTCCAAGCAGGTAAGGCAATTATTTGTTTGTATTCATACAGAATGTGTAGAAATTTGTATCTAGTTGTTAATTCCTAGATGTTTTTAGCAGGATTTTATTAGTCTGGTTTTATGAAGAACGTTTAGCACGTGACTTCACTGCATGTCTGTCCTCTTCAAGAGCTCTAGAACCTGTTGACCAAGGTCAGCCACAGAATTTGGAGAGAAATAAGCCTCAAATTCCAATAACCACTGTGATAATTAGCAGAGACGTCAAGGAAGCAGACCACAGAAATGCTGGCAATGTGGGAGGGTTAGGGACAACTTGACCAGTCTGTGTTCTGGGTGTAGTGGGTTTTTGACCCATCAGCCCATGCATCCCAGCTGCACGTTGATCTGAACCATTTGTAGCACGTGCTGCACCTTGCTCTGCCTGTTGAAGTGGGTGAATGGGGGCTGGGAGTGCTCTGCAGGTCTCTGCTGGCCAGGGGAGGGAGAAGGCAGCGGCAGGCAAGTGTGTGAAATAAAGAAAGTTATAAAGAGACTGAGGACAACTGAGAGTTGCTGAACTGATGTGAGAAGGAGCTCACGTTTTCGCACAGCCAAAGGGATAAGCAAATAAATTAAGGCAATATGAGGAATATAACCCCCAAATTCATGCTTCATTGTTTCCATTCATCACCAAGTAATTTTAAAAGCATTTTGGTTTCTGTTGTTTCTTGGTATGCTGTTTGTGTTTTTTTTGGTTGGGTGGGGGGCGATGGTGGTGTTCACTAACCTGCTAAAGAGGACCAAAGAGTGGAAGCAAAATGACAGAAAATTGTCTGTACTGCCCCTGGCATCATAGGATGTAGATAGGAAGATGTATATAGACATATATAGAATTAATTTTAATATTTGTCTTTGTATTTTGAAATACCATGAGTGACTGGCACATAAACCCAAAGAGCTGTAAGAACCAAACTACAACATACTTGAAAAGTTTTTTTTTTTGCCTTTTTTATGCTACAAAACCTAGATTTTAAACAAAAATTTAGGAACTCTGCTTTACCACCTAGGTATCACAGCAAGTTAACAAATCTTCCAGCAGGGTGCAGTCTTTTCTAAGGATTTCTAACAGTCTGCTAAGTGTCTGCATTTTGCACGTAAATATTATTTCCTACTGCAGCTATTAAGCAGACAATCAACTTTGTTTTTCAGCACTTTTAATTGTGCTGTTTATTTGTGTGTCCTAATCGTGCTTAACACCTGAGACAGAACGAGATGGAATCAGTTCGGTGATAATGTGGAATCATCAGAAGAAGTAATCTAGGTCTGCCGCACTGTTTGCAGCTCTCCAGAAGGAAGTTGAAGTCCTCCCACCCCACCTTTCTTGTTCGTTAGGGAAATTCACTGTTGCCTTGCATCAAGAGCTGGATTCAGACACCAGTACTGTAGGAGTGGACTTCTGTTCAAGTTACCAGGGTGTTAACATCAAAGCTTAATTGCATTTAAATGCTTTACACTTCTAAAAACTAGGGAAAATACAGCTGCCCAACTGACGGGGTTGCTATCTGAGTGGCATTCTTCTGGCTTTGGGCAGAGTTGCGGGTTGTAGGATGAAACCTGGCCCATTTGTCAGGTCTGCAATAAAAGTATTGTAAGCTGGTGTTCTGTTTGTCTTGGTTAGATGTATCCCAAGCACACAACTTGCCTTGTTTTGCCATCCAATTGTGTTTCTTACAAGCTATAAATAGCGATGCGATGTCATTTTCAATGTAATAGAAAAGTGCTTGTACTTGGCTTGGTTATAGTGATTGTTAGCAACAGCGAGTGCTGTAGCCAAAGACTATTTGTTCAACAGGTCAGATATTTCATTATACGTTTATTTATATAATAGTTGTTGCAGAGGTATTTCCACCATGGCCCACCAAAAGGACGACAGAAATCCTTTGTGCCATAAATCAAACCTGTCTCCTAAGCAAGTTCAGTTTGCTTTTGGGACGATCCAGTGTGTCGCTGAGGGTATTTCTGTGTCTTAGCACCACATCTGGTATTCAAATATGCCGTTCTTTTGGCTACTGGCTATTACTGTTCACATAAAGAAGCGCTATATTTTCTAGCTTTGACTGCACAGAGGTGTTTTCAGCACGTTACGCTGGATTCTGTGAACTAACACTTGTAGCCAGCATACCTCTCACGTAGGAGCTTTGGTTATACTTGGAAACCAGGCAGCAAACTGTACCTTACTGGAACGGTTTTAGTGGGGACAACAGGGGTGATGAGAACTCAGAAGGATTGCACAGAGAAATCGGATACAAATCTTTGCCTTAGATGTTGTATTAGAACTTGAAAGCAAAATAACCTTCGTTCTTACCTAGGGAAGAGTTAACACAAAAAGGCTCGAGTAATTTAAAGGGTTACCAGTAGTGAAAGAACGAGTTCTTGTGTCTTTCTGCCCGTAGCTGTGAGCTCCCACTGCTTTTTTTTTTTCCTCTTATTATTTTTGGTGATGGTGTTTTTTTATTATTTCTCTTTTCCCCCGAGATTTGATGAAGTTTATTAATGTGAGAGGGGGGAAAAATAAAACAAAGCACTAATCCAGGAAGGAAAGAAAAAGGCTGTTTTGCCAGAGTTTTCAGGGAGTAGAGTTGAGCTGGAGAATATTTTATGTCCAAGCCATTACAAAGTACTGGAGCAGAATAGCACAGCTAGGAATGAGGGTGAAATGGCAATGATCTATCAGATTGAATAATCTGAGACATGTAGCTTATCCTCACACGAGCTGCTTTCCCAGAGTTGATGTAACTTCTGGCTCTTGGTCTCACCCTCCTTTGTGCCAGCTTCAGCGCTCCCAGGACCTGAAATTCAGCTGCTTCACTCACTGTGCTGTGAAGAAACCTGTGTGTTATGTTCACATGCAATTCTGCTTGTGTATACACATCTACTCACTTTTAAATGTATATATATATATATATCTTTTAGGTTTTCTGCCACCTTGCTGTGTTGAAATGCTTTGGCACAGGGTCAGGCGAACGCCAGAGGGAGCAGTAATGCTTTGCCAGGGGAGAGGATCAACATAGCAGCTGCACTTAGATCTGATTTGCTGTGGAGCTACATTCTCCAGGCTTAGTAGGTTAAAAAAAAAAAAAAAAAAAAAAAAGGTGAGGACTAAACCACTGTCATCTTGCTGGGTGGATTTCTGCATACAGGCTGCTCTTACGTATGCTTGAACTCCAAGGATTCCAAAAAGATTTTATTTATGTTTTGGCAGAAGTGTATTCCATGGAACAGCTAATTAAGGACATATTTGCTTGTTGATTGTTTAATCAAATGTCCTCTCTGGATAGCCATGTTTTTAATTAAATATTTTTGATATTTTCAAAAAAGTGGTTTTTTCATCATCTTTTTTTTTTTTTTTTTTTTTTTTTTTAGGACTGTAGTAGATAATAAGCCTTATTATCTAATGGCATCTAATTAGGGAGAATAATTAGTCTTGCTACATCCGTAGCCATCAGATAATACCAAGGTAAAGCCTTATTGAAGATAATCAATGATTTTTAAGGCTAGTTAGTAGGTTGGGGTATAGCCTAATACTAGCTCTGTCTGCTGGTGCGTGTGGCCAATATGAATTCCCAGACTGTATTAGTGGTTTTGTTTTGTGCTAATGAAGTCAAGCTATGCAAGGGATGGCTCTTAAAATAGAGAGACATTAGACATCTAAACCCGATTAAAGGTTTCCACATCATTAAAGGGATGCCACAGGTCTAAATCCCTTACTTGAATCCAAATAAAGTATTTTTAGAGAAGTTTCAAGATGAGACTTAACTAAATTGACTTTTATTGAAGTAATACTTTGATTTTTTACATCTTCCGGATGTGTGTTTGTTGATAGTGTTGTGGTAAGAACAGCTGAAGTGGTACAATCCTTCAGAGGCACCAGGAAGTGAGGTTCAATGGGAGTAAACATGGTTATAAATTATTTTTTTTCTCAATAGCATCCATTTAGTGAATCTCTTCATGTGAATGTGGTGATTAAAAATAAAAAGAAGATAGTTGTTAAAAGGAAAACACAACAGTAATCACAAAAGCTAGTGTAAGCCTGTCAGCCCAAAGTTACTTGGCAAAGTTATGAGATACATCCAGGCTGGCTCCTGATTGTGCTTTTATGAACTGCGTGGCACATCTCCCTTCTCCTCCCTCTGTTGGCAGTGCCATAGTCCAGGGTGAATTGCCCTGCAGGCTGCTGATGCAACCCTGCTTATAGGTTCTGTGGGCACTCTAACCTGGGAAGGGCCAAACTCTGATCCTGCCCCTCCTCGTGCCTGAACGTGTTGGCACTGCAGTGGGCTGCGAGGTCGGGACCAAATTGGTGGTGCTTGGCTGCGTGGAGGTGGTAGCTCTTTGCTGCAGGGGTCCAGGTGTCCCTCCAGGGCTGTGGCACCTCCTGTTTGGAAAAGGAGGCTCAAGGAAGTAAACTCGCAGGAACCTACAGTTGTAAATACGACTTCCTGGGTCGGCGGGGCGAAATTGTAGTACAGGCTGTACGTGGAAGGGATGGAGGCGGTGAGCTGGCTGCAGTCTCTCCGCAGTTGGTATTTCTTGAGTGATTTCTATGCCCGCTCAAATAATTTGTTAAAAATGCTAATTAATAAGTAGTCCGCAACGTCACACAGCAGATATGTGGTGTAACACCTATAATCTGCGTAAAACCCACTCAGTGTGGTTTGCATGCTGTTGAAATGAGTACGAGCAGGGCCTTTTCTGAGCAGCTTGGGAGGCTCTTGGACACATGGCAGTAGCCAGGAACCAGGTGGCTGAAGCTATTGCTGCTCTGAAGCTCTTGGGTTACGCTTGCCCCACTTCCCAGCTGGTGATGTCAGATGGTCTCATGAATCAGTTCGTGAGCCACCTAAGTATTTTCAGGTAAAATCGTCTCTGATTCCAGTTTACCTTGAAGACGTTGGCCTGAGAGCGGCAGTGATTCATGAGCTGATTCAGGAGTGAGTGGATCAGCTGCCTTCGGTGAGGAGCAGCCACATTTATCAAAAGGGAGGGGCAGGAGGCTGGGTGCTGACAGCTCCAATTGTCTGATTTTTATCTGCTGGAGCACGTCTGCCAGAACCTTATGTTAGTTTGCTCAATCTACTGCTGAAACTCACGTCAATACCTGACAAATGTTCTGGAGCGTGTTACAGTGCAACATGCATAGCCTTAGCTAGCACAATTTGATACCTGCTGAACATCTCGCTTTAAAACCCTAATTAAGAAAGGGCCAGCCAGTCTGGCTGGGGGATAGGCAGGTCTTAAAGTAGTCATTTCTAAGACAGGAAAGCTGCAGGTATGGTCCAGATATGTGTTCCTCTTTCCCACTGATCTCTAGGGATACAGATCTGGTAGTAACAAGAAGTTCGGCACTTCGGAGAAAAGTGGAGGCTCCTGAAATGATGTCTCCACTCCAACATTCACCACGTTACCTTCGTGACAGGGGTTGCATTCCTTGGCATGCTTGTAATTAAAACTTTTTACCAAATGTAAGTTGTTTCTCATTTTGTTCTTGAAAAAGCTAATTAGATCGCCATAGTCCCCTGTTACTAGATTAGCCACAGGCTATTAGTCACAGGCTTTTTTTTGATCATGGCCCAGTGTGAGGTCAAACAAATTGGAACCTCTCTTGTAATTGCATTTTACTGCACATTACAGTAGCATACTGTATTTTGCGTCTTGCTGCATTGGAAGTGAAAATTATATTTGTTTTTGTGTACCTTTTTAACATTTTTTTTTCTCACAAAATTAAGGCCAGGTCATTGATATGTTTGTAAAATAGCAAACGAAACCTGCCTTTGTAATGTTCACTTTTTTTTTTTGTTAATGGATATCAGCATTTTGTAATATTACATCATTCTGATGTGTGCATAGCTAAAAATAAAACAACCAATATTTTAGGCTTCTTATGTACTGCCTCGGACCATTAGAGCTCTCTGCTATCAACAGCAGCAGTGTGATTGCAGATGATGTGATTGCTGCTCAGCTAACAGTTTTTGTAGTCGTTGCATTATAAAATTACTTAAATTAACTCCAACAGCTTCCTAATTTCAGTCACCAAGTGTAAATCTGGACTTAAACAATATATGTGCATCGTGTTTATACTTTACTAAAGTAACCAGAAGTTTAAAGATATAACTCAAGAGTAATACAAGCTTGAAATCATCAATAGACTGAAGGAAGATTTCCAGAAATCCATTGGGCCTCCCACCTTTTCTGGGCAAGAGGGAGTGTAGAGAGAATATCCCGGTGGATGTGTTGCTGCTCCCTTGTAACAGCTTAAAATAACTCAGAACCGTCTTACCTAGATCAGGTTCCCAGCGTAGCCTGCACATTCTTAGGATGCCACATAGCAGAAGGCTGTGCTGGGGGTTGTGGGGCTGGGCAGAAATGCTGGGAAGGCTTAGCCACTGCTTAATCGTGCTGAAAAGTTTCTTTTGAAACTTTGTTGTTACTGAAGGTGGTAGTCTAGAAGGGTGCGAGCTGTGATAAATCTCCCTGAAATCATTGTTGACTTCAAGTGTTGTCAGTAGTCTGGCTTGAGGTTATCTGAACCTGGCAAGATTCAGACTGGTATTAGATCAGACTTTTTTTGCCACGTAGGTTTATGTCCAGGTAAGCAATACCTCGGCCTTATATGTGTCACAGAGTGCTTTATATCACTGCCAGTTCCTACAGATGTCACCTAAAAGCTGAGTGACTTACACAAAGTCAGCCAGCCCATGGCAAAGCAGGGCTTTCATACTGATGTTTCCTACGTCTTGGCTATTGTTTTAGTATGCCTGCCATTCTGTTCTTGATTTTTCCTTTTCCCTTCCAGCACTGTGTTTTAGTGGAATGGAACTAGTTCTCCACATGCAGAGGGCAGTCATTGATAGCGCTGGGGAGGGAAGCTAGGAAGGGGGTGCTCACCTCCCCCTGGCAATGTCACTACACCATTATCGCAGTGTTTTTAAGTGTCTGGGAGGGAAACAATCGGTTCTTTTTTTCCAGCCTGCTTTCCATCCTCTGTTATAATCCTCCCTCTCGTATTTCACTGTACTCTCTCCTTCATACCCTATGAACCTGCACCTTGCAAGAAGTTCTCGTTGGGCTTTCTGGTGGGATCAGCCGCTGTACGTGTGCTACAGCAAACCCCACGGTAGGGGTGACAGCCTGCGGTGCCTCCTTCCCTGCTCTTCTGCATGCTGCCAGTGTCCTGCCTGCTTGGGCCTTCCCTGCCCTCTGCTCTGTGGCTGCCACACACTTTATCCTTATGTTGGATGTGGTTTGTTTTATATATGTATATTTTTTCTTGTTATTCTTTCCCTTTTGTTACAAGCCTAGTGTGTTTTAAGAGGAGGAGAACATAAAGCTCTCCCAGTCTTCATTTTACCTCCTTCCACAATACTTCTCTCTCTTTTTTTTTTTTTTTTTTTACACTTCTTAAATCATTTTTTTCCTCTTTTCAAATACTTTGTGTCTTCCTATAGCATAACAAAATACTTACCTGAGATAGTTCTGATAAACTGTAGCCTGATGCATACTGTTCAAAAGGCATTTTATTTTCTTTTTAAAAACAATCCCGTCCCTGTCATGGCCACACAATGTTGGTTTTAAGTCATCCATGTGCTGTAGAAACTTGAAGCTGCCGAGAAATGTAGTTGCTTGCCTTTCCTCACATATGTTTGCTGTGATCCATCTGGTGTTCTCCTGCTCTCAGGAGCTTGAAACTTTTAAAAATATTTAATAACAAACACTTTGTGTCCTTTCCCAAAGGCAGCTACCTGGGATAAATGTGCAGACCGTTTGGGGCAGGAATTAGAGCCGTCAGTCCCTTTACGACAAACAAACAAAAACCTCCCTTGCATTTTTCTTTGTTGGTGAAGGCAGAGGGCAGCCTGCCCAAGGGTGCCAGCACTGGATTTCTGTCTCTAGGCTGCATTCATACTGGTCACGGTTAATTCAACACAGCTTGTGTAGGACATGCATTTCAGCCTAGTCAAGAAAACTGACCGCTAAGCCAACATCCTGCTGGCCTGGGCAACCTTCTGTGAATACCTTTCTGGCTACAGGGAGCTGCCAGCCAGCTGATTTGCGCTGTTGGTGTTGGAAAGCTTCACGGAGCAGTAGCTAGCAACACAAACCGATTCAGGCCTGCTCTCAGCTGCTTGCTGCCTGCTTCTCTTGGCGTTCAGAAACGTGGCAGGGTCGGACGAGCAGTTGGTCGTGAGCATTTCCTGCTCCACTCCGGGCAAAATCAGCCAAGTTAGTTTAAATAGTTTAAAGAAGTGGTTGAGCTGACCTGACTAATGTTGCCCGAAGCAGAATTGGATTTACTTGGCAGAGATGTGGGTGTGCTAATTTCCAGTAGAGGGTGGTGGCTTCTGCAATTGCTCCAGGTGTTGCTGCACTGATCCCATCACCAAGTGTGCTGTTGCCTTTTCCACTCCTACAGTGTAGCAGCACAGCTACCTGAGTTACTTCTTCCTCCTCCTCCTCCTTTTTAAAAGAGTCTTAATGTTTTATGTTAGAAAATACTGAAGGGCATTTCTAATTTATTAGAAAATCGATCAACATTTATTCAGTTTTTCAGCATTTGGATGAGAGTTGGAATTTCTGGACTTCTTATTAACTAAAAGTGCCCTAAATGTACTGGGTATATTAAAACAGCAGTTTTGTCTACACGTGTTTTGGCTCAAAAAATAATATGCTAAGTAAGGAAAGTTTTAAGTGCAGTTATTGAGTTATGAATTGCTCCTTGCTGTCAGAGGCCCTGTTTTCAAAGTGATTTGATGATACAGAGTCACTAGGTAACATCCTCCAGTAACACCGAAGTAGATCCGGTGGGTTGGGTGATGGACTGACACCGAAATCAGGAGGAAGCATGTGCCTAAGTGTTTATGGGCTTGTGAAAGTTGTCTTGGCACACATCTGCTTGTTTGGGTCCTCACGTAGCTTTGAAGCTCTGACTGCCCGTCTGAGGCTTGGCTCATTCTTTATTCTCCTCTGGTTTTCATTTTTTCTTTTTGCAAAATTATAAAGGGGCAACCCAAGTATTCATCTTCTTTTTAAATTCCCAGTCCACGCATGTTTTAAATAAAGAAATATACATTGGGCCAACTGCAAGGAAAGGTATAAGCAAAATAGTTAGAGAGAAAGTGTGAAAAAGGCATGTGAGAAATGAAAATGTTAGCATTCCAATTATGTTAAAGGTGGATATTGGTGCTCTTAAAGCATTGTGTAGTACTTTGACTTAAGGATATTAATGAGCTCAGAAACTGTTTTTTTCAAATTCTCGATATAATTAATCCATTAAGAATGGCCAATTTCTTAAACTTCTTGATGCCTTTTGTTGATGCATTCTATTATTACCTGTATATTTCGAATAAGCACTAGGAAGTTTAACCTTTAATGAAGAGATAAATAACTTGTAACAGAGCTTTAGATTAAATTATTTTTTTTTGTAAAGATATAGTGAATTGGTGTCTTTGTATCCTATTTCCTAAGCAATACTCCTTACTTGTGTTCTGTGATAGGATAAAATTACTGGTATTTTTCTTGTTAATAGGAGAAATGTAGTGGCGTGGTTACTGCTGTGGAGACCATCAAAACATGACATCTAATACCGCCGTAGTACAACGTAAAATACAAAAATTGTAACGTGAGCCTTCTGACAGGAGGCTAGCCGTGGTTGCAAGAACTTTGCCAACTCTGAAGTGAAGACAGTGATTGACCTAGCATAATGAAAGAGGCGTGCCACCACCAGATGGCTGGGGAGATGAACTGTGTTGGTGCTGCTGCACTGTTATGTAACTGGTGTGGGGAGCTGCTCTCGTTTTGGGGCTGCATCTCTTTGATTCTGTTTCGGTTACAAGGAGTGTTCTATTGTGTTTTATTCGTGCTTTTAAAATTATGAAAAATATTATGAAGTGGTTCATTAAGGAACATTTCATCGTCAAGTACATCTCATGTATTACCAAAGAGATAAGTAGCCCAACTTTCAAAAATGTGCTGGTTTAGAACTTAGTCATTTTTATCTTGTGCTGATTCCCTTTCCACTACCAATTTCCTTCAGAAAGATGATTGTGTGCTTGGAAACAGGCAAAGAGCACTCATGTATTGGAATAGTGATTGTACTATTTTATAATGAATTATTATAAATAGAAAGCAGAGAAGCTGTTGTTATCTGAGAGCTACTACGGTGATGTAGGTTTACTTCTTAGGGACTTGAGGTTTACCTCTCCGGGACTGGCAGAAGATGTCAGAGAGCAGGAAAGCCATTGCTACTGGGCAAGTAATCTGTTCAATTCCTCTTCCATGAGAAATGTTGTGGTCAAAAGACGTTGAAAACACTTGAGTTCTTACCTTGTGACATTTCTTAATTTGTAAGATTCCAGAATGTCCCTCAGCATGTTGGATATTTTAGATACATCAGAAATTTAAAATATAAATCGTGCTTTTTTTCCCCTTGCATAATTAAATTAAAAGCAGAGAATTGTAATAAATCACTGCAAAAATGGACCATAATAAATACTGTGTCAGATCTTAGTTATCTTGAGACAATTTTTGTTTAAATGGAAAAACTAAAATAACTGTACTGATTTCATCTCAATTACTGTGCATTACACTTCCAACCTTTCTGTTCTTATACTCTCAAACATTATTATTAACCCTCAGAACAGCTGGGAAACTAAATCTGTTTCTTCAAAATTGGATTTTCATCAAATATTGTGTTCCTGAGTCCTCAAACAAGCAGCACTGAAAAGTTTTTTCACTCGTAACTTTCCAGATTTTTTTTGGCAATGGAAATGAGCAAGGCCCGAGCTGGTTTCACTGTAGGTGTTCATACGGTTGTGAAAATGACAGTGATAGTGGCAATGTCACACTGCAGCTGCCTGAAATATCTACTGCTGTAGGCTGTACCTACAGAAGCTCTGTGAAAGAGAGAAAAGGAAATGAAAAATGGCATTGATTAAGGGGGGTTGGTTGCTACTTAATAGAAGGGAAAACCCAGTGCTCAAGAGATCCTTAGAAGGGGAAAAAGGAGCCAGGAAGAAAAGCACTTTTTTTCTCCGTAATTTCTTTTGTTGCTGGACAGGTTTTAAGTTTCTCATATGAAAAAGAATAGAGAAGGCTGAATCCTTAGAAGATATTTAAGTAAGATTTCTTCAAAAGAATCCCAAAGGGCTTCCATTTTTGCATTTTTATTCAGGTTAATTTCTAGTAGTAGTGCCATCATCACAGTACTGTCTGATCACCTTTAGGTTGTTTTTAAAATGAAGTCTTGTCTGTAGTTCATTTCTTCTGTTGTGATCTTTCCAGAGGGTTGGGTATTATTGCTGGATTAATGCTTGTTATGCTACTTAAGGATTTACTTTTTTTTTTTTTTTCCCCAGCTGTTGGAAAGCATGATGCTACATGTGAGCAGAAAATGCTGCAGATAGATTCCTCCTTTCTTGTTTGAGATTTATCTCTGAGAAAGTCTGCTCGTTTCTGCAGCTGAGCTCTGTCTCGTGGTAGAAAGTTTCGCTGGCCTAAAGAATTGTCAAGCTTGTCCGGAGCTTTGGGTGATGGTGGTTTGCTCTCATTATACTGAGTATTCAAAGGAAAAAAAAGGCACCATATGCTGGTCTTAGCTGGAAACTAATGTCAGTTGCCTGTTTGCTGTGTAGCTACACCGCTGAGAAACTTTAGCTAGGTTTTATAAGGAACAACATTGCCTTGTCAGATACTGGACATTATTGGGCGGAAGGGTGAAGAAATCATAAATAACAAATTCAGTCAGTATATGGTGGAATAATAGAGGAATAATAATAGGAATAATTCCTTGCTGATTAGAGATGATGCACAGCGTTGTTCAGGCGTTGCTCTGCACAAAGTCAGCGCCATCAAGAAAGCAGAAGTGCCTTTAAGCTGCACGCCACATGATCCGGTTCTGTGTATGTAACTTCCAAGTAAAGAAAAAACTACTTGCAGTGCTTCCCCTGCTTACCAGCACGTCATGAGGCTTTGAGTTAATTTCAGCAGGGCGTCTCTTATCTGTTACAGGTCCTCATTTTATCATTGCATTGTCTTTGTGACAAAGGTGGAGGTGTACGGTGATGGGGCAGTAGGTATATGTCACGTGTGCCTTGGCAGTGCTTCAGTCCATGGCATTTTGGTCATGTACCTCTGTCTGCACACAGATAAAGCACGAACCCAAGCAAGAGTTGTTCCTTCTGGGACTGTGGAAGTGAGAGCAGTGTCAAAGGCACGTTTTCCTGACAGCTAGGCATGGATGCATGTTCCAGAGAGCATTTTTCTGGACACTAGCCCCCTCCTCAGACTAATAGTTTGAAAATCTCAAGGCCAGCAATACTGAACACCTGAGAAGTCCAAGACGTTGAGAAAGGTTGTCTGCCTTCAGTCTGTCAACAGTGAGGAGACCGTCACTTCTGCTGAAACTGCCTGGGATCGAGGAAGGGCTAGATTTAGGCTGGTACCTTCAGTTATAATTAATGTAATTTTGTTATAATTGAATGTTCAGGAATAGATGTTCTTTTTTTTGTTTTTTCTTCCATTCTGATTAAACTATTACATCACTGAGACAGGAGGACTACACCTTGTGTGTCTTAAATAAGTTGTAGCCAGAGAGGATTCTTCAAGTCTTGTTTAGTGAGAATAACTTAAGTTATTCATTTAGGTGCCCTAACAGCATACACGATTTTGTTATCAGAGTGCCTGTAGCATGTAGTGCGAGTCACAATTAATGTACAGTGCAGCAAGAAGGCTCTGGGGAAAAAAAATGTAACATTTAGGTTATTAACTAGAAAAATGTTTTCTTTCTTATTTATTGCTTAGTAGAGATCTATAATAGCGTGATTTTTTCCTTTCCATAATGAACTTTTTTCAGTCTCAGTTTATCTAAGTACTTATTCTCAACCTCTTAAAAAGGTATGCAATATATTAATTGCAGAGCTCTCCTCTTCCCACAGATTATTTCCATTCAAAATAATAGGAATACAATAAGCCTTGCTGGATTTACTCAGGATTTGAAAAGCCTGGTCAATCCACAGTGGAGGATCAGGCCTTATCTCCTCTAAACCCCAGACCACCAGCAGGGACTCAGTATCCTCTAAACAATTTCTAATACTTCATATTTGAATACTATTAATACTGTATTTCTAGCCTTCCTGTAAAAGATGGCAATGTTCTCAATACGTTCTTAGTATCTGTCTGCTCGATTTTAAATAAGGTTACGGTTTGAGTGTTTTCACTACATGTTTCACAAGAGCATTCTCATTGAGTAACTTGTTAGACAAAAGTAGGATTTTGTTTTGTTGTTTAAATATTCAAAATGTTGTTTCCTTCTACCTTTAAAACGATTCGCAGTGATTATCTTTAATGCCTGAGACAGATATTTCCCAAGAAGAAACCTGATCTCTGGGCTTTATCTGTATTCATTCTACCCTTTTGTTCTTCCCCTTTTATCTTTGTGTATCCTCTAATGTCTTTGCAGTTATACAAGCCAAACCAAAAACACTTATAAATTCTTCATGATCATTATGTCATGGGCAATTTTAAAATCTTCTGCTAAGGAGTAACACTTCATCTGTCTTTCAGGTTTCCCCAATCCATATCAGAATTTGTATGAAGTCAGAGGCTGGCTGTGTAGCATTCAGTGTTTTATCCTTACAAACGCTACTTATTAGTGAATTAAGCGTGGGAGAGGCTAGCTGACACAAAACAGCTCATGTCCGTGCTCTTAGCCCTAAAGCAGGGGTGCTATGTCCGAGTTTACCTCCAGGAAAAGTCCCTGAGCAGTGCTCTTGAACAGTGCCTTTAAATTGTTTGAGAGGAAGCTAATTGGCTTGGAAAATTTGTATCAGGCCCTTCTCTAACGATTTAATAGTACAGCACTTCATTTCCATGCATGGGAATGCTCCCAGCACTGTTTATTTTACTAGTATAGATGTGTAGCCTTTACATGTTTAGACAGCTAAATCAATATGCTACCTCTTTATCATCATCTCTAAATTTGTACATGCTACGTTCTCAGAATACGCTGGGATATTTAACAAGCCCTGTAGCAGCATATTGCTGCTTCTTGATCAAAAGATCTTTAAAATAGTCGTTGTTTTAGTTTGTCTGGATGTGTTTGTGTTTAAAACATACAGATATTTTCAAGTTGAATGTTTTTATGCAGGCCAGATTGCATTCTTTCTTATGAACTATTTTCTGGTAAGATCTTGAGGTAAACGAAGGAACAGGCTCCCCAGACAGCTTTTTTCTCTTCACGTGGAAATAAAGTATTTATCTTCCTATTGTGCAGTATCCCAGCAGGATCTTAATCAGATTTTTTATTCTGTTCTTACTTCTTTTGATGAATATTTGATCCATCTGGAATAACATTCAAGAATTTAATTAATTTCCATATTTTTGTTTGATTAACCACATAAATATGGACATGTAAGCTAGTACGTTTGCTTTGATTATGTGGTCTAAGTGTGAGAAATTGTAAATGGGTTTAATTGCAGGAAATCATAAGATGAAGGCAGAAAAGCACAACTCTTACAATTGCTGAATATGTGCAGAATCTAACAACAAAGTTACAGAAAAAGTGGTATAGCAATGTGTTTTGTAGACACTTATTGATTCATTAAATTAACCCCCACACACAAACCTGTAAGCATTTGAAACCAGTAAATTCTATTTTTGTTCTATTTAGCATCTGCTGAACAGGCTGGAAGAAGTAGTGTGGAAATATTTATTCTGGTGGCTGGAGAATCTAGAAAGCTTTTTTTTGTAGACTGCTGTTTCCATGAGACTTAAATCTACAATTAACTGTTCCCGTGAGCAGTATCCTTCAATGACTTGGCTTCCTACTGAAGGCTCATCTGCCCCTCTTGTCAAGGCAGTGCCAGAATATAACAAGGAGTGTAGAGAGGAAAAGGAGAGGAGAAAAAGGAACAGGGAGGAAGGTCGGTTTTCCAGTACTGAAGATACTCCTTTGGCTATGTGTGGACTTGGAAGCCTTGTTTTAGAAACAGAGCATTTGAATAATGTACATAAGCAACATTTATGTTGGCATGGTTATAATCACAGAACGGTTTGCATTGGATAACAGAATACGCAAGTATGAAAAATGGTAACTTCAGTGTTTTAAGTCATTAAGTAAGTATTTGTCTGAAAAGTGTGTAATACTCCTAAGTATTAGAAACATGTGCAAGGAAAGTCTCTGCAGTTGAAAAGAAGTAAGGAAGCTAAACGTTCCAATTTGGCGAAGTGCTTTGAGTAAGTGCATAATTGTAAGTATGTGACATGAGTACATTCATGTAGGGTGATGTTTTGCTAGATTACACCTTTACAGAGAAATTTATTCTGGATAGCTAAGACAACATGAGGAATGATTACCTCCTGTAATATTGTAGATACCAGTGTTATTTATAATGGTTTGAGAGAAACTCTACTGGAAATTCTTCATAGGATAAACTCTTTCTAGGGCATTATTTCTGCGTAAATAACTTTTCTGCAATGGCTAGCAAGCTGAAAATTAAGACATTTCCTTCTGACATAGTAGGGAAGAAAACATAGCAAGACTTTTTTTTTAACATTTAATGAAAAGTGCAGAAGAGAATGGGTTCCTAGCTTTGTTGTGCAAATACTGGCTCTCTCTATTTACATAACGAAACAATGCACTTGGTAATGAAACTATGAGCTAAAGACAACAGGGAAATCTCTTCCCTAATTGTGGATAGTTTGCATCCTAAATTTTGTGAAAAAGTTCAGACTGAATTACCGTAGAAACTTCCTCTTCAGTAAGAACAACTCTTCAGACAAGGCACTGACAGAATGTCATGAGCAAGAGTTGGATTGCTGTTAGACGCATCGTTTCTTTTCCTCCTTCTGCACTGGGGGAAAAAAAGCAAAAATATTTTCCTGTCATTTGAATTTCATAATAGCTAAATGATAGACATGAGTAGCAGTTGGCAAATAGATTTAGACCTTGTTTATGCATCATATAATTTTCTTCACTTAGTTAATTAAATGTGTGTTACTTGTATAGATGTATAAAGTCAGTAGGTCCTCCAGTCAACATTACAACTACTTACATTCACAGTACTGAAAGTTACATGAGTTTGTACACAGTCTGCTTTAGAAGAGTTTATGCTTTTATAAGAGGCTGCTTTTAGAAGTGGTTATGGCCATAGTTGCTTGTCTCCAGAAATACTTCTGGAACACTTGGGTGTTTCTATGTGGTGGTCAAAGTCCGTAGTACGTTAGTTACATGTGCTTTTGCTATTTTTTGATCTTGTAAGCAATTCAAAATATGTATAAGATTTTTAACTTTAGTTTTAAAATAACTGGTTTCTTATGGAAGATGAACATCCATCAAAATATGAGCCGCTCTTTTTGATGGAAGCCACCAGCTTTCAAACTTCCTGTAAGTTACTGTGTTGTGTAGGAATGATTATTGCTGTTCTGATTCTTTTTGAGTAATATATCTCGTGTACATAATATATGTGCATAAATATTCTTTTATGTGCATATTTATATAAGAATATTTCCTCTTTAAGTACACCTGTCGGATAAATCTGCAAGTTGCAGTTACAAAATGCTGTCCCATATTAGAATGTGATTGGGAAAGGAGTCGTGTAAATAGGTCACTTTTATTTTTGTGTTTCCTTTGTTATTTTTTATTTATTTATTTGTGTTTACTTTGACAATTGACGTAGTGACCTAAATAGTATTCACTGAACACAAGTTTTTACACTGCATGCAGAGAAGAGGTGCTGGGTACTAAGCTGTAGTGAGTTGCAGGTGTTGGTATTAGTGTAGCGCGGTGTATCTCTGGGCTGCAGGCACACCCTCACCCAGCTACCAGCTCTGCCTTGACTACAGCAATTCAGACAACTTGTGGAGACTTTCATAACGTGCTGGCATTTGGGATCTTGGGCTGTGCTGTGTACAAGTGCCGGTCTGTGGGTGCCTGAAATGGGATGACTGGTGAGGGTGACGTTGTTATTGTGACCTGCTCTGTGCAGTCACACGGTGTTTAGTTTTAATGTCCTGGTTCCTTCCAGGTGGTGCAATTTGTATGAGCACGTCTTTGCTGTTCAGAGGCAGGCACTGTCAGGAAATCTCAGTAGTACTGCAGACTGATTGTTTTTCAAAACAGAGAAAATCTGGGGAGGTTCTAGAATTTGCAAGCATGTTACGGATATAGAAAAAAAATAAAATAAATCTTGAAGATTCTGATACGTTGCTTGAAGAGCTAAACTCAGGCTCCTGTCACACTTGACAGGCTTGATGAGCTGTCAGCCTAGGTGGCAGCAGAACGACGACAAAATTAGTAAGATGAGTACATCGTTGTTGGAAAGTTAATTCCCAGATGTAGTCTGGAGAATTAATGCTACTAATAATGGCACAGCTCAGATATTGCTGGATGTGGAGCCTATCGGGTGTGATGAAACAGCCGCTGGAGCGGTGAGAGGTGGTGCTGGTGGAGAGCTGCTTTTGGCAGGCAGGGGGAATGCAGTAGAAGGGTTAGTCCTGGAAGAGGGCTGGGGACTGCAGCTGTGGCTCACAAGCTGACTCAGTTTAATTTAAATTTAAAAATAAATGAAAGCAAACCTGGAAGTGAGGGATCTTCATTTCAAAAAAGCAAGTGTTGAGACATTTTGCTGTTGGTTACAGCGCAGCAGACCAGAATGCAGTTGCCTAACTGTGAAAACTTTGTCCACCAGGCCGTTGCTGTTGCTGTGCAGAGACTTGCCCATGCAGTCCTTCTGCCAGGTCAGACCACAGGGGTGTCAGGGTTTGCGCAGAGGTAGAGGAAAGTTAAAGGAATGTAGAAGTAGCAGGAGGCCTGATTTTTACCTTCTGCTGCTATTTTGGCTAACGTGTGCTCCTGGTGAATGAAGCTCTTGCCTTCTCTTTTAGTACTTCCTTCCTTCTCCTCCCCCTTCTTTAACAACACAGAGTTAGTTCCTCATAACTTGAGAAAGTCAAAATATCTGTCATCTTCTCCAGCTCTCAGTTCTGTAGGGCATTTGTCCACAGTCTGTTGGAGTTCCTGGTTGTGTGGTTGCTTCAGAGGCTGCTTTTCACTTCTGTTTTGTTCCCTCCCTGCCACAGCTGCCCCAGTCTGTTGCATTTGCACTCCAGCACGCACACTTCAGTTGGCTGGCATATGTCTTTCATTATTTTCCTTCTAAATCAGGGCATTATTAATACTAAAGCATAACGTAATAATGTAATATTTTCATTTCTTTCCTCTTGGTGTTCTCATGGATATTAAGAACATATTTTCAGTGACTTGAGCGATTTTTTTTTTTGAACTTCAAAACATTGCATACTGTCTTCTTGTAATGTCTAATAAAGTGAAACTTTCAAAATTGCTGAGGAATTCCTCCCCTCTTTCTGTAATAACAGATAAAGGATTTGCTGTAGCAGATCCCAAAGTTTATAAAGAAGGCATGTATACAGTTTTCTCTTTCTGCAAGGGCTTCTTGATAGGATTTCTTAACCAAATTTCAAGCAAACCACAAAGTGGACCATCTGTCATGTAATCTTGCATAACCTGCATTACAAAACGTTAACACACTTAAAGATTGCATGCGCTGCAATTTGTCTGCATGTGGATCTGCTAGAAAGCCTGAGACTATTTCATCTGAATGGGGCCTTTTGAATTTACTCACAGTTTGCTGAGGTGTGAATGGGGGGTGCCAGGGTGGAGACTGGAGCTGTGGGGTCCCTGGAGCGAGGTGAGTAGTTGGCTGGAGCTGTGTGGGCACAGAGCAGGCAACCGGCCAGCCCAGGCCAGAGGGCAGTGCTCTGCCACCAGGCCAAGTGTTAAAAACACACAGCTGATGGTGTTTCCTATTCATCCGGCATCCTATTCATCTTGATTTGTCAGCCAGTCTAATTAGGTAGTCCTAATAGTGCAGACATCAAAGAGTGCCACTGAGTGCTGCTACAGGTGGGATGTTTCACCGGGTGCCGCCGTGTGTGCTCGGTGGCTGAGTTACTGAGGCAACAATGTGAAGATGGAAAACACACGAGCATTATTTTGAAGGATTCAGCTGCGAGCATCAGTTCTGACAATAATTGGATGTAGCTTGAACTGGAATTCACAGTACCCTTGGAGTCAGGGGAGAAAGCCCTGAAGAGATCGCTGATGGCCCAGGCGGGCAGGGACGGATGGAATCGAGCAGAGCCGCGTGAGGCAGCTGCGCGGCGATTGTTAAAAGGTTGAGCGGAGCCTTGAAGCCTGCTGTGGGCTCAGGCATTTCCAGGAAGTAGTTTGCTTAACTCTCGAGGTGGGGGCTCTGCCAAGGAACCTCCATGGGATGAGTAAACGAGTTAGACGTTACTTCAGGCGGCTGCAGCAGCAGACTCGTTAAGGCCTAAGCAGAAGTTTCCATCCGGAGCATGGCACCAGCCTTCACCGTGTGTGCTAGCGCCAGGAGAACTGAGCGTGAGCCCTCCGGCCCCGCTGAGAAGCAGCCTCCTCTCTGATCAGAATACTGCCTGCCAGTGAGATTCATAAATGGATCAGATTTTCAAGTAGGAAGCAAAGATCCATGGCAGAGGACGAGAATGGATCGTTTGGTAAAGATGGTTGCAGGCTTCGACTGGCACCACAAGTTAATGAGGAAAGGCCAGGAGGAGATCTCTGCTGGGAATAGTACCTGCTTTTCCTTTAGCTGGATGCAAAGCTAATAAATTCATCGTTGGTCTGTAATGGTTGATGCCATCTTTACTGTTTTGCCACGTGTTATCTGGCAAATTTACTGGCAGGGAGTAATAATAGGGAGTTGAAATACCCAAGGAAGTATGTAGCAGACTCTGAATTTAGATTCTTGTGGTCTCCGAGCGAAAAAAAAAAATCTAGATGCTTTTTTATTCATATTCTCCAATTTTGCAAGAAGCAAAAGGCACCAGAAGCCATAGCTTGAGAGCTGGTGGCACACTCTAAGCCCCTTCATGACCACGCCAATAGTAAATCCTGCATGCTACTAGGTGCATGTAGTGACTTCCTTTTATTAGTATTTTTTCCAAACATTTGAAAACAAGCCTGAAGCAAACTTGATTGAATGAAAATCTATGGTTGTTATTTAAGGAAGTATTTTAATGTATAAAAATATTGGCCATCTTCTGAGAATTTATTTTCTCTTGGACCTGAATGAAACCAAATGGCTTATTGAAGTTCTGTTGCAGCAACAGAATGTCTAATAGGTGAATCTGATTTTTTCCAAAAAGTATTATCTTTTTATTTACAACTCAAAAGGTCCTTAAAGGAACCAAGTTTACAGAAAGCATTCAAATGACTTGTCCTTTAAAAATGGCCAGCCTTCTCATCTTGGCTGCCTGTGCATTTTCACGTACTTGTCCTTTCATCCAGTAGTTCTAGCTATCTACCAGGCGTTTAATAAAAAAAGTTAGGCCTCTCAGAACAGAGGCGTTATTTGAGCTGAAAGGAGGAGGTAGGGGCTGTAAATGGCCATTGTGTTTCAGCGTCTTGAATCGTTTGGATCATGTGTGTGCTGGGCTAGTGTCCAATTAGGATGTCATGCTAACAGTACGGAGCGCCTTTTGGTGTGAGCACAGAACCTGGTTTCTGTCATTGCCCCATGATCACCAAGGCTTCAACGTGCTACTTAGTTTTTGTCCCAGATGCCACTGAAACTTTTACATCCTGTATACATTGCTTGTTTCATTAGTAGTTTCCTTCTTGTCCTTCATTTAGTTAGTTGCTTTAGTCCTTTTTGTATGTATTAGCTGCATCTTTTCTCTTTCAGAGCCTGGTCAGTCAGTTGGTGTTGAAATTAAAAGAGGAGAAGATTGAAAGATTGAGACCTGTGTTGTTGATATGAACTACCTGTGACTTTGCTAAATTAAGGAAGCATTCTGAATCTCTTAAAAAGCAAAAACCAAAAAAAAATCTTCTGAGATCAGAGTATGCATGTCAGGTCTATAGATACAGGTCTCAGTTGTTTTGAAACATGAGATTAGCTTTTTGTAACTACCTGATGATAATTTATGAGCTTTTGCACATCCGTTTTTCAGTAATAAAAAAGCTCCATTTATTATACTTAAATTTCTTATGTCTTTAAAGCAAGACCTGTCTTTATGATAACTGTTCTGCTGCTTGTACGGTTGCTGTGTGCCAGACTGGTAAGATTAGAATTTAAGACTAATAAAGCTCATTTATAAGCTAATTTACAAAGCTGCTTCTCTTCACTAAAATTCCGGGTCATTCTTTCTCTCTGCAGTAAACCAACGGAGGGTTTGGAGGATTGAGGTCTGTACGTTTGTCTGTGAACAGTCTGTACTTATGTAGCATTAAGGAATCATTCTAAGTCAGTCTATTATGGTCTGGTTATTGTAGCTGAAATTCAGTAATAGGGTTGTTAAACTCCATGGATTCAGAAACAGCAAAATGTCCCCCCTGTAAACTAGCAGTGCTTTAAAAGGGATAAATGTATGGGGTAGGTGTAGGGGAAGTCTTTCTGTTTGAGATAGGGAAGACAAAAAACACAACATTTTAGCCTTTGGGACTTTATTTTTCTCAGCAGGTTAGAAGATTAGTTTGGGGTGAGATAGCAAAGAGGGAGAGCTCTTCGAAGGGGTGGAACTTCAGTAAATCAAATGACAACTAGAGGAGCTGAGAATATAAGGGGGTGAAGCTGGTACATGCTTTGGCATAGGGAAAATGTTAGGTCATCACTTTATGTTGATTCCAATCCAGTTTTCCTATGAAATATTTATTGAGCAAGACATTTGTGATAACTTTGTAAGAGTTGTCAACACCAGAAAAAAAAAAAAAGAAGAAAAAAAGATCAGTTTAGTTTGCAAAGGTCTTCTAATTTATATTCACCCCTAGGATTTTTCTAGCCCCCCAGATTTCTTAGTCAAATAGAGTGGGAAGCAATGTAATCATTTGCTTTCAGAGGGAAGAAGGGGACTTGATTTTTAAGGTTTCAAAGTGCCTGTGCCTGAAACAGAACTGTTTTAGCACATTTTAATAAAGTAGGTATTAGCAGAGGAGCACGTCTAGGATATTCATGGTGGTTAGCTCTTCTGGGACATGGATTTAATAAAAGTATAAGGTTCAGTATTTGTGTTTTAGAATGGTGGTAGATTCCCTGTATTTTGAGTACTGTATGTGTTTCTGTGTAGGGATTTTTACTTATTCTTATGAAATCTGACATTCAGTAATGAAAGTGTTTTATACAAAGCTCAAGCTTTGACCCAGGCCAATGTTTGAGGAAATTAGACCCAGCCACAGCACTTCCAAAGTCATATTAGACAAGCGAAAGCAGTCTAGCTTCTACCATTGTTGAAATGGCACATGCACAGTGTCTTCTTGCCATCTCCAGCCACGTACACCTGCTAGTGCCCCTGCATCAGCTCTAGTGTTCATTTGACCCCTATCAGTTCAATAAATCAGTGGAAAACCAGCCTACAGTCCTCTTTGTTCAATATTAGTCCCTCAATTGCAATACAAACTCCATCAGTCAGTGATGATGACACTCGGAGATTTACTGGGCTGTTTGGAAGAGCCTCCACACAAATGCTGATAGGAGACCAAACACTAGGCTTCTGCAGTGACCAGCATTCAACTGGAAGTATTTTAATTGTTCCCAAGTTTCATTTTGAACCACAGTAAATTGAAAATATTGTGATCTTAAGAGGTTTTAGATGTGCACATAGTTCAGGATGCTGCACAACTGTGTTATCTCTCCTGATTTTAGAAGCCACTGTTAAGTTTATTTTAAAATACAAACAACTGATGTATACACGTGGGGATTTAGCCTGTCAGAATACCTAAGCCACAGGCATTTTTTCAGTTCACAGTTGTTGAAATACGTTCTGGGTTCAGAATGATCAGAAAAGGGAAGAGATGCTGGTCAGTATGTAATACAAAAATTATATCAAAAGCTTTTTTTCTCCTAAAATACTAAATATTTCTGGCATATACAAATGGGAAGATAAATGTCGTGAATTATTTCCTGATTATGTAGTGTTTTGAATATGATTTAATTGACTGGATGTTGTCAGTTTTTCCACAGGGTGAAAGTTTGTATGCAACTTCATGATCTTGAAATGCTTTCAGGAGGGGTGTTGCATCTAATACGTCTGTGTAGATTTAAGGCTACCCCGGGCCCTTTAAGTTGCCTTTCTTTATATGTTGGCATGTACTAAGTTCTGAAAGTCATAGTTTGTAATGAAAAAAAACACACCTACATTGATTAATTTATTACATTTATCAATTTACCAAGGTGATTAACTATTTGACTTTGATGTGTACATATAGCTTCTGTGCTCCCAGAACACTGGGATAATCTGCCACTGTGTACAGTGGCAGAAACCTTTTTTTTTTTTTTTTTTTTTTTTTTTTTCTGAAAAGGTTTAAAGGGATTTCCAATAGTCATTAGTTGCAGCTGTGGCTCAGAATTTCTGACCTTGAATTACTGCCTTCAGTGTATCTAAACTCTCTTACTCTTGTGTAATAGCTAGGATTTGATATATTGTTTTTCTCTAGGTCAGGAGGAAGGAAGGAAGTGTTTTTCTGGACTTGACCTCAATAAGTATATTGGTAAACTGTACAGAGTAACTTTTACAATGCTTTCAGTTGCAGACTTATCTGGGGAAGCTAACACAAAATATTTGAAAAAAATGGGCTTAGTCACAAGAGAGCTCAATGGGTTGTGATTTAGCTAGGAATTGCTGTTGAAAAATGTGAAGAAAATGGATATATAAATCCATAATTCCACATATCTACATTTTCTATATGTCCTATTGTCAGTTTGACTCACGTTTTATGTTTTATGCCACTTTGACTACTGTTCCAGTAAATCTTTGTGTTAGTACGATTTGTTTCCTTCGGCAGTTCATCTTTCGAGGGATATGAAGGATTTAGTTATACTATGTATGTTAAAACCTGTGCTATTTTTTTATTTATTATTATTTTTTTATTCCAGTTATCTAGAAAAGTATGAAAAAGTCCATCATTTTGGGGAGGAGGATGATGAGGTACAACCAGGCAATCCAAAGCCACAACTTCCCATTGGTGCAATTCCATCTTCCTATAACTACCAGCAACACAGTGTGTCAGGTAAATTTTTGAGGAAAAAAGTTTTGATTTTTTTCCATACATATATTGGAACAAGCCACAGTGTATAAATAAGTTCACAATAATATTAAAACCATCAAGTCTATAGGTCACTCAAATTGTGAATTTAATACTTCAGAAGCCTTTCCATTGTGAGCCAAAATAAAATCAATATGAGTATCCATAAGCTAGTGCACTTCTTTCCAAATGTTTCTTTCTAATTAGCAGGGCTCAAAAGTTACTGTGCTTGAAGCAAGGTACCTTGAAAATTTATAGATTTTGTTTCCATCATATCAATCATTTCTCTGCAAAGCCAAATATCTGAGTTGAGCATATGATTAATTAAGCTTTAAAATCTGAGGAACAAAGCTTATGCATAAGAAGCCAGAATCAACCCCATTGTAATTTACAGACCAAAGTATCAATCTTGAAAAGAACCAATAAACACATCGGAATCTCGTGGACTCTGTGGAAGGGATGTATAATTTGTTGTGTAGAAAGTGACTCCAAGTGATATCCTGCTTTAATTAAACTTTGCATTTTCAAAGCTTTTCTTTGGAAGAACATAATGCAGTTTTGCATTCTGGAGATGTTGAAGGAATTAATATCTAACTAGAAAGGTACACAGCTAGGTAGAATGTGTTCAACATTTGGGCCAAAGACAAATGGAAAAATAAATTGAATACTGTAAAAGCAATACCTTATTAATAAACTAATTTAAAAATAATCATTCATAATAACATTGCACAATATATAGTTTGAATATTAATTAGTTTAGCTGTGAAAACATTGTTTTAATTATTTTTTTCTTATTTAGATTACCTTCGTCAAAGCTATGGGCTGTCTATGGACTTTAATTCACCAAATGACTATAATAAATTGGTGCTTTCACTGTTATCTGGACTCCCAAATGAAGTGGATTTTGCAATTAACGTATGTACTCTTCTTTCAAATGAAAGCAAGCATGTCATGCAGCTTGAAAAGGACCCTAAAATCATCACATTACTGCTTGCTAATGCTGGGGTGTTTGATGACAGTAAGTATGTGACAACATTTTTGCAACAGAGTCAATACCTGTTTGTTTCATCTTTTACAATTCTTAATAACCAAAATGTTTGTAATTTATTGCACTGTAACATACCAGTATCTAGTTTTCATTTTTACCTCTTCCACAATTATTGTTTATATCAAACTTGGAACATTACAAATAACTTCTCAGGTGATTTAAAGCAGTGTTATTTAACATTTTAATGAAAATTAAGAATTAGTTTTGTAGTGGTACAGTTAAATTGCTCAAGTTGCTCAGATTTATAGCAATGGATTTCCATTTTTTTGTAGTGTGTTACTGCTTTCTTCTAAATTCATAGGAACATAATGTTTTTTCATAATTCTTTTCTAATGGCAATCACAAATTAAAAAGGGCAGTCTGTAAACTGACCCAGTAAGATCTTATCCTGGCACTTCACATTTAACTGTAGTGAAATCCAGAAAACAAAACACAAGGGATAAGAGATACTTGATGTGTTAGCGCTTCAGCTTTTAAAAAGAGTCTATTTCATCAAAATACTTTACTAAGTGAAATAAATTCTTCTGTTTGAGCTGTTCAGTGTGGCCTCCATGCCAAGGTGTTCCTTATTAATTACTTGTCTGTCTTTCTGTCAAGAAGAGGGGAAGGAAAAAAAAAAAAAAAAAGAAGGTAACCCTAAGCCATCCTAAAACTCATAAAAGCATAGCTCCTATCTCATGGTGAGGAAGAGGAATTATTTACTGGTTTTATGTACTGTTTTTTTTTTTTTTTTTTTTTGAGTTTTACAATAAGAAATAGCTGAAATGAACATTTTTAGCTAAATATGTTTGTCTGCTACTACAGATGATCATATGTATTTGTTAAGTGTAAATCTTCTTTGCATGTGTAAGCACAAACATAGTATGGTATGTCAGAGTTTCTGTTTTAAAATTCTGGGCAAGAATCT
Source organism: Aythya marila (assembly GCF_965140915.1). Taxonomy (NCBI): domain Eukaryota; kingdom Metazoa; phylum Chordata; class Aves; order Anseriformes; family Anatidae; genus Aythya; species Aythya marila. Next base: position 174,827,137 of record NC_139042.1, on the reverse strand, counting down.
ATTCTAGATATTGTACACTGTTTTTATATTGTTTTAATGAACTTTTTACATAATGATTTGTAGCCCCCCTCCCTCTCAATATTGCATCAGTGTCTTCTGACTTCTCACTTACGTTTGTGACTTGTGCCCATGCCCTTCAGTTATGATTAGATATTGATCATTTAGGATCTGCATCTACCCCAGTCACAGGAACTTTCAAAGAAAAATATTTGAAGGGAAGCTAAAGTGAAGCATAGCCCACCATAGTAGTAATTCCAAGGATGCTTGCTTTCTAAATTTTTTGTTTGCCATCACTCACCATTCCTTTGATGGCATCCTTTTATGGATTTAGAAATTTGTAAATAGTTAAATTTGTGTTATTTCATGATCTTTTGGACATTGCAAAAGTAGATGGCCTTTTTTCAAGTTCTTAAATTGGACTCAGAGCACAGGCTTGTTCATAGCTGGCCCCTATTTGTATTTCTTACATTGAGAAATATTTGAGTGACAATAGTGACAAGAGGAGTGACAAGCATGTAATGGGCTTGCTCTTTTCTTTCTCTGGGGAAAACTTCATTTTTATCTTACTCGATACCTCTAGAGATTACATCTTCTGGATAAATCCAGAGAGTGTCCTAGCAGCATTAGGAAGATGAATTAAGACAAACTGGGAAAAGAAGAGGGGAATGCTTACCTATTTTTGCAGCACGGATTTTAATTTTTTAATTTGAAATACTTACGTGCTTTTGTGCTATAAATAAAAAGGTAAATTGTCAAGTTTGGTGATTAAATGAAATTTGTAATTAGCAAACTAAGTATGAAAATACTGTCATGATAATTTCAGGTGTAAATAAATGATAGCTGATTAATTTTATTTAAATTTAATGTGTGTTTTAGATTTGGCTTGTCTATAATTAAGGTGTTATCATTGTTAGTAATAATATTTATAATGCAGTGTTTCTAGGTAACAAGAAAAATGTTTTCAGCTCCTCCCCTCCCCACCTGCCCCAAGTAGTTTGAGATGGCAATTACATTGTGTGCAGTAGGACAGTCCCAGGGGTTTGAGGAGTGTCTAGTATCTACAATTTGAAATGCTGCATAAGTCTTGGTTTGGTTTCTGTAAGAGTTGAAAGCTGATGTAGTCTTGGAAATCAGATTTTTTGCATTTTGCTCAAAACAGTAAAACGTTGTGAACCAAAATATTTAAGTGTAACTTCACCTGTCATTAGTTCATTACAGAACTATTGCAAGACAAAGCTTAGTTTTAGATAGACCAAATCTTATCTTTGCTGCTTTTAAGCAGCAGTGATTAGAAAAGCTGTGGTGGTGGCTCCATCAAAAATCCATGAACATTCATTACACTTCCTTCTTAAATATTGACTTTCAGTTGAGTGCTGTCAAACTATCACTGCTACTCTTCTGTTTTTTGGAAAACATTAATGGGATTTCGCTTAACTATTAAGGCAGTGTTTGCACATGGAAACTAGTTGCTGGCGTGGGGTTGAAAATTGAGTGGTCATCTTGTCTCCTTGAAAAGAGCTCTGGAAAAGTTTCCCATAGTTTTTCATTTAATAGTATTTATTTATAGTGTTCCCAAACCCTATAGACTAGTAATTCTCTATTTAAACCAGAAAATTCCAGTAGTAGTTAATTAAATTACTAAAGAAATTTTAGCAGGATTATACAATTTAGTGCAGGATTCTTTTAAAGAAAAGGAGGCACTGGAATAGTCTGTAGTGTTGTTGAATCTTTTATTTGGTTTGTGGATTAGTAAAAAGTTAAAATGTCCATTTATTTTTTACTGAATTCTGCTTTTTATGCTTAAAGCTTTAGGATCATTTTCTGCTGTATTTGGAGAAGAATGGAAGGAGAAAACTGATAGAGATTTTGTTAAGGTAATTTTAAAAATATTAAATTATTTTGAACTGGATATGGCGGGTGTCAAATCCTTTAAAAAGAAGAAAAATGAAGATATACTAGCATGGGTATCTTGAATTGCTCAGTCATTTTCCTTTTGTTTAAATATAGTAGGACATTAAATCACAGCTATCATAAAATGTTTGGATAATCAGGATGGTAAGTATTTAGAAAAGATAGGTGTGGGCAAATGGATAAAGAGATTCCACATTTCTTTTTATAAAGAAAACTAGTACGTGAAATGGAAAGGAAAGCCTTAGCAGGAGAAAAGAACGGTGATCTTTCAATTAAAAAACAAACAAACAAAAAACAACCACAAACATGCTGGATTATGAAAGTCAGGACCATGCCAGAAGAAGCATAGGGCAAATTTCATTAAGTTAGAAATGTGAGTTTGTTTCAGTTTTTTTTTTTTTTTGTTTGTTTTTTTTTTTAATTCACAAGGCTTTTTTATCTTCCCACTAGAGGGCATGATGTACTCTATTAGTAGTGAAATGAGGTAAAAAAATATAAGAGAAGTCGCTTTGTGTAAATGCTTCCTCCTTACTCTAGATGAGCATTTTGAGGTGAATGAGAGTCCAAAATGTACTGTTACCTGAAGGAGGTCTCACATTTTTGCTCTAATGTACAGCAACTTCCATAAATAGAATTTCGGGTGAAAATGTATGAGGCTGAAATAGAGGGAAGCTAGATTAGAATGTATGTTGCTAATTTATGTTTTTTATTAAGTGAAAAGGCGAGCTGATGAGTCCCTTAAAAACTGATAGCCGGTTTTCTGCTCAGTTTCTAAATGTTCTCACACATTGAAATGTCTTGCCAGTATATAAAGATACATTAGTTAGGATATATTATTAATAAGATTGTTATTATAGGGATGGTTTTTTTTAGGAGCTCTTTCCATTTGACTTTTGTTTTCTTTTTTATGTAACATGATTTTGGGACAAGTTGGGCAATTGTAGTGTTAGTGATAAATGATAAATATTGTTGAAATGTCAATATATAGATCGCCTAAAGATAATTTCCTAAGTAAAGTTAACAACAAAAAAAAAGGTAAACTCTCATTTTGCTAGTATATAAACTTGTAAACATGGTTCAGGTGTACTGAGGGTAAGTTTAAAAAATAATTCTTGATAATATATTACCTTTTCCAGTGGGCAGTATGTCCAGAGTACTATAGATTGTGTGGGGTTTTGTAAGCACTTAACACTTCTGCTTTATCTTCATCCAAAACTGTCACAGACTGTTGCTGATCTAGAGCAGCAACAAGTACCATGTTTAGATCTATAAACATTTAAAATTGCCCAGAATTCTAATTCATTATATGTTCATTAATTATATAAACTTAAGTTATTGTGATAGATAAGGACAGATGGTTCTGATAAATGTTTTTAAGCAAGTGTGAAGCAGAACTACTGTAGCTGCAGTAAGGTTTACTAATAAGAGTCTTGGATACCCGCCAGGCTCTATTTTTGGGCCCTACAACACATATAGTACCACTCTGTAGTGAAATACCGCTGAAAGCATGTCAGAAACTTAACACCACATCTAAAAATAACTCTTAATGCCAAGAATTCAGATTTTTCAGAACATCTTACTTAAAGCGTTTGTTTGACCCTCCTACTGGAAGTCATTTATTTTGTATTGCAGCTGTGACTGTATCAAAACAGAGGAAGCATTATGGGAGCTTCCTGACGTAGAATGGAGATACGTGGCTGGCAGGGTACACATGGTTATATCTGTCATTTAAATCGGGTTTTACAGCTTTAATATTAATAGAATGGCTATTGAGTGTGTTGTGCTCCCTCCGTTCACTGTTCACATTATCTTTTAAAAATTCTACTTGGTTTGTTTTTATTTTACTGCCAGTTGTTTGTTCAGTTTCCTAAGGTTATCATTCCAGTCTGTTCCTCTGCTATAGTGGCAGCAGATTAGATGTTTTTATAAAGATGAAAATAGAAAAGAGTTTTTAAACAGAAGAAAAGAAGTGCAGAATTATGAGCCTAAAGAGATAGTCAGAGATAGTGTACTGATGGCATGAACATAGAAATGGTGGAGATTAATAACAGGAAAGAGCAATTTCTTAAATCTACAAATTCTAAGCTAATAGGAATTGAGTTGATAGAAATTCTGGAGTTTGTAACCATTACCCTCAGACACTAGTTGATGTGTTTTTTGTTTTTTTTTCATTTGTTGGAGTTTTGGTTGGTTGATTGGTTTTTGGCAGGGAAGTATTAGAAATCTTGAAGCTGTTTTGAAAATGATTCTCAGAGTTAAATTCAGGATTCAAGGAAGAAAAATAAATTTGGGTTCTTGATAATTAAATATTGATTTAAGTGTTGGTATGTCAATTTTATGCAAAAAATACTGAACCCTTGCTAATCTTTGTTAGCTGAAAATAGCTTTCAAATGCAATAGACAAAATATAAATGGTCAATGAGGGATGTTCAGAACATTTGATGTTTCATCTATATGCCTACATTTACTGAATCAACTTTTTTTCCAAGCTCTTTCTTCTGCTTATTAAAACACATGACCATAAACTTGGAACTTCTGGATTTTATAGAGGCAGCTAGTTTCTGTATTTTAATATCTTTATAAATATAATTGGGGTTATTTCAGAATTCTGTGTTTATACTAAAAATTGTCCAAGTTTTTATTTAACATTTGCTTAAAATTAACTTGATTTAATTTTTGGTCTCTTAATCGTATTAGTATTTTTAAACTACAGTTCAAAAAAGAAAGATGGGCATATATTTTTTTCATTATTTTTTTCTCATTCTTTTACTACATTTTAGTTCACTCTGAGTACTACAGTATCATTACCATTTCTCCCACCTTTAGCTATCTAAGTCATTACTGTTGGCTATTTGGTATTCAGGCAACTCTTTTAGTTCTCTATTCACGTATCATAAAGAATTTTTCAAGTGTTTCAGCACCCATTGTTTGATTTTTATATTCTGCTCTCCTCCAGTTTTGACTTAAAATCATTTTACTTTACATATCCTCTCTTTCTGAAGAACTCTGGTACTGCTTATTTCTGATATTGCCTTCATTTAGCTGAATTACCTCTCCATTGTCATCTAACTATATATATTACTAGTATATTTTCACTTTGATCTTAAGTGTGATATTTTTTAGTCTGTCTTCTGCATATTTTGTGCAATGGTTAACTACAGCAGGTTTCCTTTAGATTTTGTCCATCTTTTTTCCTTAGTCAGCATTGATCAGGCATTTTAGGAGCAAGTAGAAATCTCTGTGTGTTAAACAGTTTTATCACTGCTGCTCTATTTTCTCTTTTCTAAGCGTACCTACTTCACTTTCCAGAATTCACTGTAAGCCAAGATCATTTTTCGTAAAGCTTCATAAATGGTTAACAGTACCATGATTTTTTATAACAACCTTCTGGTTTGGTAATGTCGTATCCACAAAGAAAGAGGCTTAAATCTTTGGTTTCATCCTTTCACACCGCTAACGTTCCAGTTGAAGGCGATGATGAATAGCAGTGTATTTATTTTGCACCAAACTTGGAGAGAATCAGGTTTTGTTTCTTTGTGTGTTTGTTTTGCCAATCCTCACCACATAAGTTTTCTAATCTTCTTTTGCACTTTCCATTATTCATAGTGCTTGATACTTTCTCGCTTTGTACAGTGCTTCCCTCTAAACGAAATCAAATATCTTTACTAATCAGTGAACATGAATGCATACTTAATCTCTGTTCCATTAGCTGTCAAAATCTGAGTATCATTTTAATTATGCCTGCTGTTTTCCCTTATAGCTATGTTAATTTCTTGCGTTCTTCCTTTCTGAGTTTTCCTGCAAATAGGCTTAAATCTGTAGTTACTCAAAATGACAGGATGTCCTTCCTTCAGTTCTCTGACTTCTTGGTGCCTCCTCCGGCTGTGGAATTCCAAAGTCCATGCTTATGCAATTTCTGTCCTTTCTTTATTGCTTTGCATAACGCCTTTCTTTCTTTCTTTCTCTTTCTTTCTTTCTCTTTCTTTCTTTCTCTTTCTTTCTTTCTCTTTCTTTCTTTCTCTTTCTTTCTTTCTCTTTCTTTCTTTCTCTTTCTTTCTTTCTCTTTCTTTCTTTCTCTTTCTTTCTTTCTCTTTCTTTCTTTCTCTTTCTTTCTTTCTCTTTCTTTCTTTCTCTTTCTTTCTTTCTCTTTCTTTCTTTCTTTCTTTCTTTCTTGTGTTAAATCAGTTTGGCGTCCAACTCTCTTTTCTTTGTGTAAGTTTAATATTCATTTACTGTGTATTTATTCTTTGAGTCTGTCTCACATAATGTGTAGGGAGAGGTCCTTAGAAATTTACATGCCTAAAATACTTTCCAAATGTCACTTTCATGTCTCATGGTGATCCATCAAGCTGTCAAGCTCAGACTTGGCTCCACTTGCACTCATATTTTTCTTGGACAATAAGTAGTCATGATCGTTGCTGCAGTACATGATTTGTGAACTCAGACATCCATTGTTTTTTACAGACAGTAATTTGGTCAATCTGATTTTCAGTGAATTATGTATAATCCTGTGTACCTTTTTCCAGAGGAACTTTTCTGTTGTCAGTAATCAGATCGTGCATGTGAATCAAGTTCTTTAACCCTCGTCCATTATCTCTTAACATCTAGATGTCACATAGTCAAGTGTTACTTGTTTGAGTCCAAGTTTTAGCTTTATGTTACAGTTATCAGTATTATACGATGACCTAAAACATTTATATAGGGATAACTGTTGATAAAGAGCTTCAATTTTTCTTCCTTCCTGTTCATTTCTGTTGATAAGTGGTATCAAAGTGCAGCTATCCACACCTTTTTGTAGGGAAGTAATAACTGCATGTGATGCTTGTTTTCTTGCTTCCCTGTTGTTTTTCAAAGGAATGCTCAGGTTGATCTAATCCATCTTTTTCCACACTTGACTTTTCTTTAGGAAAATAAAAATAGTGGCATGTTTTGCCTTGTTCTTTTCTCACAGATGGATCTCAAATGTATGTAGGTTAATTTTGTTTTCTACTTTGCCGAATTATTTTCTACCTCAAAATTCTTGGCTTGTTGAACAAAAGATGTAGCTTAACATTTCCTGAGGTTGTTTGGTTTGGTTTTGACCTCCCCTAAGAACTAGGGGTGTGAGTCTATGTGAATATGGACCAATATTCATGTCTTTGTATTAAACAGTGCGAGAAGTGAGTATTCTGGTCCAGAGACAGACTGGTTCTAGAGGCATGAATGAACTTACTGCTGACCTTCTGATTGTGAAAGCATTTCTCTGAATACTCCAAGTCATCCACAAGGCTGTTGAGGTTGTGCTAGAGTGGCTGAATCAGTTTAATTCTTTTCCATGTCCTCTGTTAAAACATGCTTTGCTACATTTTTTTTGGATGAGTGAGTAGGCTGAAGAGAGTATGGTCTGTCACAGGTTACCTGCTTGGACATCTGGTTTGAATCTGTATGTTCTCAGCTTCTTCCTTGTTCTGGTGTATGAAGAGTCTGGAAGGATTTCCTAACAGGTTTTTGTTCTGTGAGGCACCGTGCTCTTTCTACTCCATCTTTCTCCTGAGTTAGCTGATTATGTACTAGCTAAGTATGAAACTGCAGCTTCCTCTGAACATCACAGCTACCTCTGCTAGGACTCGAGTGACACCACTGAAACTCTTGCAGAATGCTTGAAATCTTAAAATCTGCAAAGTGATCACAGGAAGTTTGACTTACTGCTGCAGAAGACATCTCACAGGTGCTGAAACACCCCTGATTGGGGTGGCTTTGGGAATGTAAGCAAGCCTACGGGTTTTAGTGAGCAAAAGGCCCTGGCACACTTCTGCAGGTAAAGAAAGCAGTGTTCTCAGTGAGTGATCATCCACAGTGATAGCGTATGTAGAAATAAGCACAAAAGAGAAATATATAATACAACTTTGCTCCTTCTGAAGTTGTGTTGTCTGTATGTTCGTGCCCAGTCCTGCAGATTCTCTTCCTTAAAGAGGCCTTCCAGATCCCCAGGACTTGGAGTAACTGAGTCCCTGGGGGCACACATGCTATCCCGGTGTGCTTCGCCTACCTAACACCACTTGTGTATGGGTAATCCTGAGGCAAAAGCACTCTCTCGTTTGAGCAGTTAGTATTTTATGCTCACAGCAAGACTACGTAATGAAACAATTTGAAGAATAATAGTTACATAAGGAAACTTTCTTTGGTGCCTTGGAACCTCTCATTTTAACTGGCAGAAAGAAGCCATGTTCTGTTCTTTTCTGAAAAAGATGATCTTACCCTACCTGACACCTACAATTGCTTGTCAGACTGCTGCTTATGAAAGGGGAGAGTTCCTCAGTTGGTCTAGCAACTAGGGTGGGTCTGTTTATTTTGTGTGAGGCGAGATGTGTGCTCTTCCAGCAATGTGTTTCTGTCCTCATCTTTAGCCATAGGGCTTCGAGGCTTTATCTTCAGCAGTATCTGTTGTGTTTTTGTCTGGAAAAAAAAAAAATCAAATCGTCATTTTCCACCCTTTTGAGAACATGCCTTCTAGATGGAAAAAATTAGCTCCTTTGAGACTTTTTATTGCCAGAGGTTTTTAAATATTTCACTTTGGACTGTAAGCTGAAATACTAAGAGGCAGAAAGTGGGTTATTGGAGGGTTCAGCTAGCAAAATGTGATCCTGCTGTTTTACCATTTAACATTTTTAACCTTGCGCTGTGATTGACTTTGTCCTCTTCCAAAGAGGTTCAGGTTAAAGATGAAGACGTTAAGTATCTCTGCTCAATATTGATGTAAAAATAATAATAATAATAAATCCTTAATTGATTAAACAGCTAATCCTTAAAAGCTTGTAAGGTTTTTCTTTTAAGTAGCAGTGAAATATGAAGGATTATTATCTTCATTCCTTTTCCAAGAGGAAACACCCTAAAGGAAAGTGTATATTTACCAGTAATATATTTTATATGCCCTTTAAATCATGACTGAAACCTCTTCCCTAAATGCTATAGTTTCCTTCTTTAAAAGGAAAAGCAGCTCAAAATGCAGTACATTCTGGAACTTTATCTCCATTCCTTGGTCTTTTGTAGGGTCTTGATTGTAGCCTCAGTATTAACTAGAAAAATCTGTTTATCACAAACAGTAGGAGGCTAGATTTTTATCTGGCTGTTCTTGTCTTGGCTAAAATGAGGTAATAATCCTTTCTGTGCAAGTCAGCCTCTTTACTAAACAGCACTTGGATGTCATTTAGCAGCATTGCAGTGAAAAATAAAATTCTTTTCCTTCCAATTTAGAAAATCTGTAGTATTATATTTTTCAAGAAAATAATAGTGTCAAGCTTGGTATGAATGCTGTAATTTAGTAATTACATTTGCATAGCAAAATTTCTCCTGCTGTTCAGCTGGTTGTACCATCCTTCCCTTTTTATCAAGATTTATTTGTGCTTTTATTCAGTGTTCATAGCCAGAAGAGTAGCTCTATTTCTTTAGTGAGTCAAAGAAGTGTATACATTAGTGAAATGAAAGTTTACATTTTTATTCTGATGTATACATTAGAATATATTATATATTTTAGATCTTTAGTATACATTACAGTGTATATTTTTCTTAGCTTGCAAACCTTTGATTCCTTGATTGATAGTTAATTTCACCAGGCCAAGCAATGTAACCATTTACAGATCAGGCCATATATTTGTAAAGTAATTTGAATTCTAGTCTGCTGAAGCTTTCTGGTTTGCGTTTATTTATAAAGGTTTTTGGTAGCAGTAGTTATTGCTTCTCTCTGTTCATTGATTTAAGGTGATGTGGAAAGCATTTTAGAAGCTTTAGAAAGTCTCTCCAAATAGAAACCTTAACTGCTGGACTTCTGGCAGGAGCTAAGGTCTACTGAAACTGAGAGGAGTCATCTGCCTTACGAGTTCACTGCTTGTAGGAAGTGAAAGAAAATGAGCTCTGCTTTTTCCAACTTGCTGGATTTGTAATGGTTTGTGGAAGAACATGCATGTAGTTTCAGTATGTGTTTCAGTAACATAGATCAAGGGTACCGTTGGTTCATCACGAAAGCATATTTCTGGTACTTGTGAAAGGAAGAGCTTCCTCATGAGAAGTACTGAACACCTTGCGTATCATTCCCTGAGTGAAAAGTTTTGATACTATTACGTAAGACTGGGGGCACTAGGATACTTTTTAACAATAAGCTTTTTCCTATTGAAAAGTATTTTAAAGTAATAACAATAATAATAAAAATAACTAATTCAAGAAATATAATCCCCTAAAAATTAAGTGTATTTCTGATTTTTTTCTTCAGTTCTGGAAGGATATTGTTGAGGATATTGAAGTACGTGACCTAATTTCTGACAGAAGCAAATCTCAAGGTGAGAAATCTTGACTAAACTTAATACAGACATGTTCGTAAATACAGCAAAGGAAGGACTAAAATATCTGTTTATTTACCTTCTAGAAATTCCATCAGAAGATTGGATTTGGGAATCCTTATTTCATCCACCTCGCAAATTGGGCATTAATGATATCGAAGGGCAGCGAGTTCTTCAGATCGCAGTGATTTTACGTAATCTTTCTTTTGAAGAGGGAAATGTTAAACTTTTGGCAGCTAATCGTACTTGTCTTCGGTTCCTGCTACTCTCTGCTCACAGTCATTTTATTTCTCTACGGCAGTTGGGGCTTGACACGCTGGGAAATATTGCAGCAGAGGTAATGTGCTTCAAAACAGAATAATTAAAATATCATTTGATAAAGGCATTACTTTAATGTTAATTAAATGAATTACTTTTCCTTGATCGTTGGATGAAGCAGTAAATAAATCATTCTCTGAATTTGTAAATAGCATTTTGAAAGCAAGTATTCAAGGCCAAAAGTAAAACACAGGCTGTATGTGTTAGTTTGCTTAAATAGATTCACATGGAGAAGGCTGGTTACGTGGGGACATACAGGATATTCATACTGCATAATTTTCAGTTCTGCAGATGGAAGGAGGGAGCTAGCTCAATTCTGCAGACTATACATGAGCTTGCTCTCCTCATACTTCCTTTAGTTATAATTTCAAAACAGAACATTTGAAAAAAGGGGGTGGCAGAGGGTTTTATGCCACGCTGAGCAGGCACCACTATGGTGCTGGGTATTCTGCCTGAATCATGAGACATCTTTTTCTTTTCCAAGAGATTTGAATGTAATGTACTGTTTCACGTTGCCATATCATTGTGCAGATAAATTGTGCAGAATTTACAGGGAGTTATGTTCAGATATTCCTTTTATTTTTAAATATAACAGGTACAGTTAAATTAAATGGTTAGATACCAGAGTATGAGACTTGAAGTATTGGTCCACTGCTGAGTGTCTGAAGAAGTTTGTGTTTTCATTTACTGCGTATCCAACTTCTCTTGAACAAGAAAGAATGTTACCTGCTACAAAGTCTGAGAGCTCTGATAGAGAAGCACAAGTGGATAGAAGTAGGATGAACAACTGTGGTAGACTTTGGGAAGGAATGCTTGTTCCTACTCGAGTTCTGTTCTTTGGTGGATGCTAAAATATATTTGAGTATGCTGCATGGAAATAAAGTTATTTTCCTTATTCTGAGAAAAAATGTAAATTAGACTGCTACTTCAGAGTAGAAGAGGAAGAGGGGGCTAAAAACGCTAGCTAAAATAAAAAAACAACCTCACAGGGTTCTGTTTTTGTGAACGCAAGTGCCATTTAGCTATGCTCCATTTAACCACTTCTGAATCTTATGTTTTGATGTACATATTTAAGGATTTGAACTGTTGCCACTATATGCATAGTGTTAGTCATATTTTTTTTTTCTCTTTTCCTATCAGCTTCTTTTGGATCCTGTTGATTTCAAAACTACTCATCTAATGTTTCACACTGTTACAAAATGCCTCATGTCAAGGGATAGATTTTTAAAAATGAGAGGTAAGATCTCAAGCTATTCTTGTTGCTGTATTGGAATTGAAATTATTGCTGTTAAACTATTTCGTTTTTTTGTTTTTTTTTTTTTTTTTTGCAGGCATGGAAATCTTGGCAAATCTTTGTAAGGCTGAAGATAATGGTGTTTTAATTTGTGAATATGTGGATCAAGAATCCTACAAAGAGATCATATGTCATCTCACGCTGCCAGATGTGCTGCTTGTAATCTCAGCACTTGAGGTGCTATACATGCTCACAGAAATGGGAGAAGTGGCCTGCACAAAGATTTCTAAAGTAGAGAAGAGCATAGGTAAGGCAGAAGCAAGACAAAATCTGCTACTCTCACCTATATAGGAAAAAGGACTTCAGAACGTGTTGTGTTCAGTGGTTGAAAATGTGGCTTGTGTGTGTGTGTGTGTGCGCACACAGCTCAGGGATAGATATTGCAGTAGTAAATTTTACTATAACAACTCTGTGTCTGCAAGAAACTGATGATAGTAGTAACTATGGAAGCTAAAATTATTTCAAAATGTTTTTATGTCAGTAAGAAATTGTGTAAAATCTACGGAAGCATGCGGAGGCTTGTTTTCTTTCAACACATGACAATTTTAAAGCAAATCAACATGTCCCAGCTGCATTCATTTGTCTTGTCCTAATGTCACTGTCGATTTTGCATTTAATACTTTAGATACATTAGTATGTCTGGTTTCTATGGACATCCAGATGTTTGGACCTGATGCGCTTACTGCTGTAAAACTCATTGAACATCAGTGTGTTAACCAGCAAGGAGTACCTGATGTCAGACCACCAGTAATGGATCATGGTTCTTCACAGGCCCATGCAGCAGGTGTCCCAGGTTAGTATCACTACGAGAGAAAACACTCTTCTACAGAGTTTCCTATGTGGCATGCATGATTTCTGTCTTTTGTAGGTTTTGTAGGTTTCTGGTTGATTTACATAAATAAGTATAGCATTATATATGGTGTATGTGCGTGTATTATGTATAAGGTGTATATAATTCTATACTTACTATATATATATATAATATAAAATATATATGTGTGTGTATGTACATACACACACATATGGAGATATATATATATATGTTATTGTTCTGGTTTTTACCCTGATGGGCAGCTAAGCTCTACTTCAACTCCTCCCCTTCAAAGAAAGAGGTGGAGAAAAATAGAGTGGAAAGAGCTCATGGATTGAGATAAGGACAGGGAGATTGCTTACTGGTTGCCATCATGGGCAAACCAGACTCAACATTGGGAGTATATACCTCACGTGCATGCAGGATTGAACAAAGCTATTAATTCTGTGGAAAACGGAGGAAGAATCAACGTGAGAGATACTAACATTCATGTTCAGTGTTTCTGGAATGGGTTCAGATACCTTGGTGGAAGCGAATGGAAAAGAGTGTGACTAAGAAGATGAACAAAAATGAATGGAAGGAACCAGTGTGACATTGTAACAAAGTACTTTAAACTTGTTTCAACTTAGGAGTTGGAAAGTTACTGTGTATTTGTGCCTGTTCTTGTGGAGTATCCTGTCACTCTTAAATCATATTCAATATTCTATCCTTCTTAGAGTTAGCACATGGATCATGAATCTGGAAGCTGTTCTTCACTAAGTGCTTGCTTCACGATTGCACTTCAGTGGTTTCCCTGGCCTTGGCCTGCCCTGCTTTGTTTTGGTAAACTGGTGCAAATCTGTAGTCTTAGTGCACCTCTGTGACTTATCTTAGTTGGCAATATCCAGCTTACAAGCATAGGAGACACTGTACCGATGATAGTCGTGGCTTTGAAAATCATTTGCTTCATTCAACAAATGTTTTTTTTTCCTTTCCCACAGCCTCTAGAGCAGCACCACATGTTGCTCCACCACCAGGAATAGTAGAAATAGACAGCGAGAAATTTGCGTGTCAGTGGTAAGTGCACAGTTCTATTCAAATACTTAAATGAAGAAGAAAAACTATTCATGTGTCACAGATTTCCCTAGCTTGTTTTTATTCACTGTTAGACTATTTTTTTCTGAAAAGTATAAAGTAAAACCATTCTGTCATTGCTTTGAAGTACCATGAAAGAAAAAAATCAACGAGAATGTTCACTATTGGACAGATGATGCTTGAAATTAGTTGTTTTCTCTCTTTGAATATAATTTAATTTAATTTTAACTCCTGCATTGATTTTATTTTTTTAAGTTGTCAGGCAGCATTGTCTGTTTCATGTTTTTATCAGGTAATGTGTCACCATATTACCGCACCAATATAGAAATAATCCTCAAATTATGAAGCTAGACCCTGCAAAACTCTCATGTGACGATTGTAAATCCCAAGCATGTTAAGGAATATTCAAGCCTCCCCTCCAAATTCTTTTGCTTTCACCTAACACTGTTGTTGATTACCTGCCAGATAGTGAGAAAAAATAACTGTTCTGCTGGTGGTTCTTACATGGGCTGAGAGCGATCTGTTCACATTCTAAGTATTTGTATTAATCAGTTCTTGATGGCCCTTTCCACTTGTGCTGCTTGACACCTCACACGTCCATCTTAGCCATCAGACAAGAGCCTTCAAAATGAAGTGGCTACGATTTGTTAAAGCTTAGTGCTTCTAGTTCATGATGTAGTTTTACTCATTTTTGCAGCGAAGTATCAATTGGATGGGAGAAACATTTAAGATTTTTGTTGCTCAACTGATGTTGCTCTTACACTGTTGTTTGCACTCTGTGAAGTATTATTATATACTGCTGATAGAACGAGATATTTCATGTTTAGATACTTAAACAGGGACACCTGGCATTGGGATCAACCACACTTCACCTTAGCCATCTACAAGTTGGTCTCTAAACAAAGCTGGTTTTTTTAGGCTGCTCTTTAATTAATGGAGGGGGAGATTCTCCCACAGTTAAATTAATTGCCTTCACCTGCCTAATTTCTGACATGATGAGAGATTACCTTCTGGTGCCACCTTTTCTCTATTAACTATAGAAAGCACTATACATCTAGCTTTCAGTAGTAAAGTCTTAGGCAAGCACTCTAATAAAATGTAAAGTAAAAATTTCAGCTGTTAAAATAAGTGTGGATAGGTACCATTCTGTAACTGTGCAATACCATCAAATGACGAAAGATAATGAAGCAGACGATACGGAATAATATCAGAAGATTTGGAAGGTCGTCATTGTTTCTGAATCCATGTACAGTGTGCTTCTACAGCTGTCAGTGATGATTTTGTATTCAATTTTCTTCCAGTTAGTCTTAGTTAGGTATGAATTAGTGAATACTAAAAATTAACATCTAAAGATTCTCATTAAATACTGACTGTGCTGCCTCCTCTCCCCCCCCCAAAAAAAAAAAACCAACCAACCAACCAACCAACCAAACAACAACAACAACAAAAAGAAATGCATGTTGTTGTTTTTTAATTCAAATCCAGAGCAGAGAACTAGCCCCTTCCAAACATTTAATCAATGCTGACATAGATTGTCTTACATTCATGCAAATTTTCATGGTGTGTTTTGGTATGGTATTACTAGAATGACTAAAAGAAACTGGAAGTGAATAAATTATAATGGTAGCGTTTTGGAAAGTTACTGCCTCTTGGAAGCAACAGAAAGAAAACATGTCTAAGCTGACCTTCCTTGGATATATTATAAGCCAGCTTAGCCTGGGTAGGAGTCTTCTTGTAAAGCTAAGTGCGAGTGACAGTGAAGCGCTAATCGCAGTTCCCGTTGCACCTCTCTAAGTCCTGACCTCCTGTTTGCTGCTTGTACCAGTGACAGTGTGTCAGCCTGATGCCACATATCCAGCTGGACAGTCATTTGTCTGATACGCCGGGTCTAATTAGTACCTAGGCTTTCTGTTACACAATGGGGTCTCAATTTTTTGTAATAAAATTATAACTAAACTGCAGGAGAAATGGCAGTATACTTGCACTTTTCTGAATATGAGACAGCCCAGTTTAAAGACTAAATCCTTCACTCTTTAAACATTTAGCTCTACGGGGAGTCTGGGACTCTACAAAGGAGAATGCAGTGCAGCTTTCCAAAGGGTTAGCACTGTATAGTAAATACTGACAAGTTTAAATGTATTTTTGTTCCATCTGAGCCTATATTCTGGTATCGGTATTCGAGCATTGTGTGGAGAGTTGTTACTTTTCTCCATTTACTGTTGGGGGTGAACTGTCCACGTGCTTCTGGACTGGAATAATGGAGCTCAAAGAAATAAAATTAATGAGATAGAAACTGCTGCCTTCTCTCATGGTTTCCTAGTTGGGAATTGGATGGTCTCTGTGTTTGTAAAGATGCCGTAGGAGACACAAATACCTTCCTTCCATGGAAACTGAAGATTAGGCAGAACAAGCTGTACAAGGGTTTTGTGATGCCTACTTAGAGTGTGACTGCTGGCATGAGTGTTTGTGTTCATATGCGTGTATGAGAGAGTTCCAGTCCCCTCTCTCCTGCCTTTCCATCTCTGTCGTAATCATAGCTTGATGTGTTACTCTAGCTCTGTTTTTTTCTTGTATTTTAAATTACAACTGCATTTGCAGATCTAAGATACCATTTTTGACACAAATGTTGAGTAGATTACTGATAGAAATTCTTGGTGAAGAATTAGCTAGCATTCAGTCTATGTTTTGATAAAGTAGTCATAAAGAAGTAAGCGTAGAGCTTGTGGTGGTGAGAAGTCACCAAACAATGTGTTTGTTGTTGTTTCTGTATATACAATAAAAAAGGCATGTGTAGGGACTGTTCAACTTATTATCTATGTAAGTAAAATGTTTATTATAAAACTGTGTGTGTAGCCTAGGAGTCCTATGTGTCAGATCATAAGCAGTAAGAAATAAAAAGTATGAAACATACATTTGACAAGACAGTATTTTGAAATGCCATTTCCCATGTTGTCATAAGATCTCTAAATTCTCAGATACAGACAGAAGTGTTCTAATGGCTATGCTGTCTCTGTGTTTTGCTTCATGGTCTATTTTTTCGTCTTCAGGTTGAATGCACATTTTGAGGTGTATCTTGATTGCTCAGTCTCTCGAGCAGAAATGTACTCTGAATACCTCTCTACCTGTAGTAAATTAGCTCGAGGTGGAATCCTGACATCAACTGGATTTTATAAATGTCTGCGGTAAGACAAAAATTTACGCAACCATAAAGAAACAATTGTACGTTCTCAGTACTAACATGTAGCTTTCGATTTCTTTGAGGAAAAAAATCTACTGAGTTAAGTTTGAAAGCCATGCAGTTTTGGAATTTTAATTGAAACTCATTTGTAGTTTAATTGATTTGATTTCAGTCTATTTCAGGATCTTTAGCAGAGTTACTTCTATAGCATTCTAGTTACTTCTATAGCCTTCTTACTTCTTTCCCAGGTAGTTTTGGAGGTATTGTAGTTTTTACTCAGCTCATTCAAAATCGTGGCCAAAGCCAGGTTGGCCTGTTAGTTCTCAGTGATTGAATGCTTAAGAGCTCCTGGAGAATTCTGCTGTATTGCAATGATGCAGGCAGTAGCGCATTTACTGTGCACATAAGAGTAATGTTTAATATTAAAATGAAAGCATGGTAAGAGGACTGAAGTACTGTGTTTACTAACATAGATTTATGTTGTGTTTGGCAGAACTGTCTTTCCAAATCATACAGTGAAGAGAGTAGAAGATCCAAATAACAATGGTCAAGCACATATACATGTGGTAGGAGTGAAAAGGAGAGCTATACCACTTCCCATTCAGATGTACTATCAGCAGCAACCAACTTCGTCTACCCCAGTCGTTCGGGTCGATTCAATTCCTGATGTGTCGTCTTCTCCTTCGCCAGCAGGTTTTTTAATTACTTAAATAAAAAGTATTTTGCATTGATTCTTAAGTGACAGTAAAAAAAAAAAAAATGTTACTGAAACTATTTTGCAAGTGCTAGAACTAGGGACAATGTGGTTTTATTCATTGCATTCATTTTATTCAGTAGCGTTCTGAATAGTATTACTGTATGTGTTTGCATGCTATCTAATATTTGGCATGTGACCCATAAGCTTGTCAGCAGACAAACCATTGTTGCTGCATCATTAATTCAGACACAATATGGCTTTATATAGAATTATAAATTCAGGCCTTGGGGTTTTACAAATTCCTTATGTTTGTGTTTTGAACTAATTTTTGCTTTCAAACTTTCACCTTGTTTATTTCAATAGGAATCCCACATGGGCCACAAAGCGTAGGAAATCATTATCAGAGGACCCCTATTAACCAGTCTTCAACTTTGACAGCAACACAGATGTCTTTTCCAATTCAAGGTGTTCATACTGTGGCACAGACTGTTTCTAGAATTCCACAAAACCCTGTTCATGCACAGCAGCAAAATGCTACAATGACTGTTATACAGAATAAAGGTCCAATACCCTGTGAAGTAGTGAAGGCCACAGTAATACAGAGCTCTGTCCCCCAGTCTGGGGTTCCTGTTACTATTGCTGTGGGAGGAGCACAAGCTTCTAATCAAAATCACAGCAGTACAGGACCACAGCCATCTGTTGCTGTTGTTGGTTCTCAGACGTTGCTTCACCACCAACCTGTAATTCAACAACAGTCTCCACTGCACGCAGTGGTACCAGGACAGATACCTTCAGGCACTCCTGTTACAGTAATTCAACAAGCTGTACCTCAGGGTCATATATTTGGCAGAGTACAAAACATACCAGCATGCAGTTCAGCAGTTTCACAGGGTCAACAGCTAATCACCACATCATCGCAACCCGGGCAGACGTCATCTCAGTCATCTTCTACTGGTAACCAGCAGCAAGACACGGTCATCATAGCGCCACAGCAGTACGTCACCACCTCTGCTTCTAACATCGTTTCTGCCACCACCGTTCAGAATTTCCAAGTAGCAGCTGGGCAGGTGGTCACAATTGCAGGCGTCCAGAACCCACCCACCTCTAGGGTGGGCTTTCAGAACATCGCACCAAAGCCATCCCAGCAAGGTCCACCCAACGTACAGCAGCCCATGCAGTCGCAGCAGCAGCCGCAGCCACCACCATCCCAGCAAAGCGTAGTGATTGTAAGCCAGCCAGCTCAGCAAGGTCAAACGTACGCACCAGCCATTCACCAAATAGTGCTTGCTAACCCAGCTTCCATTCCTGCTGGTCAAACTGTCCAGTTGACTGGACAGCCAAGCATTACTCCATCTTCTTCACCATCCCCAGGCCCGGTCACAAATAATCAAGTCCCCACAGTTATGTCATCTTCGTGTACCACTTCTCAGTCACAAGGACCCCCTCCTACCGTCAGCCAGATGCTTTCTGTAAAGAGGCAGCAGCAGCAGCAACACTCACCAGCATCGTCACAGCAGCAGGTACAACAGCCGATACAAATGCAAGTTCAGTCCCAACAAGCTAACGCAGGAGTTGGCCAGCCTAACTCTGGTGAATCCAGTCTGATAAAACAACTGCTTCTTCCGAAAAGAGGCCCCTCCACTCCAGGGGGGAAGCTTATACTCCCAGCTCCGCAGATTCCTCCACCTAACAATGCAAGAGCTCCGAGCCCTCAGGTGGTCTATCAGATGGCCAATAACCAAGCACCGGGTTACGGAGTACAAGGACAGTCCTCAGCTCAGCAGCTGCTAGTTGGACAACAAAATGTTCAGCTGGTCCAGGGTGCAATCCCGCCCCAAGGGGCAGTGCAAACAGTACCCATTTCTAATTTACAGATATTGCCAGGTCAGTTGATCTCAAACAGCCCAGCAACGATTTTCCAAGGGACTACTGGCAACCAGGTTACGATAACAGTTGTGCCAAATACGAGTTTTGCTACTGCAACTGTGAGTCAGGGAAACGCAACTCAAATCATCGCTCCAGCAGGCATTGCAGTGAGTGGAACGCAGACAGGAGTTGGGCTCCAGGTGCAAACGCTTCCAGCTACTCAAGCACCTTCAGCTGGACAATCACCGTGTACTGCTGCTCCCCCGTTCAAAGGTGATAAAATAATTTGCCAAAAGGAGGAAGAAGCAAAGGAAGCAACAGGTTTACACATTCACGAACGTAAAATTGAAGTTATGGAGAATCCTTCCTGCCGAAGAGGAGCTGCAAACACCAGCAATGGGGATGCAAAAGAAAATGAAATGCAGGTGGGAAGTCTTTTAAATGGGAGAAAGTATAGTGACTCCAGTCTACCTCCTTCTAACTCAGGGAAAACTCAGAATGAGGCCAATCAGTGCTCACAAGTCAGTAATGGGCCGTCATTAGAAATGGGTGAGAACGGAGCTCCTGGAAAGCAGAACTTTGAACAAATGGACACGCAGGAAATTAAAAGTGATTTGAAGAAGCCCCTAGTTAATGGAATCTGTGATTTTGATAAAGGAGATGGTTCTCATTTGAGCAAAAACATTCCAAATCACAAAACTTCCAATCATGTAGGAAATGGTGAGATATCTTCAGTGGAACAACAAGGGAATTTGGATGCCACGCAGCAAGATACTGCCAAAGGTGATCAAGGGGAGAGAATTTCTAATGGGCCTGTATTAACTTTGAGTAGTTCACCTGTTGTAAGCGGTACACAGGAGGCTGCAAAACTGTTAACCCAGCAACTTAGTGGTACCAACACTGATTTACCTAATGGACCTCTAGCTTCAAGTTTGAATTCAGATGTGCCTCAGCAACGCCCAAGTGTAGTTGTCTCACCACAATCTACAGCCTCTGTTATACAGGGGCATCAAATCATAGCAGTTCCACACTCAGGACCTAGAGTGTCCCAGTCTACCCTGTCATCCGAAGTTCGGTCTACTAATGGCACAGCAGAATGCAAAACTGTAAAGAGGCCAGCAGAGGATAATGACAGGGAAACTGTTCCAGGAATTCCAAATAAAGTAGGAGTTAGAATTGTTACAATCAGTGACCCCAACAATGCTGGTTGCAGTGCCACTATGGTTGCTGTGCCAGCTGGAGCGGATCCAAGCACTGTAGCGAAAGTAGCAATAGAAAGTGCTGTTCAACAAAAGCAGCAGCATCCAACCACGTATATACAAAGCATGGTCACACAGGTATGTTGCAGCGTACTTTTTACGTTTATTCCAACTCTGACTGTGAAATAATATGTCTCAAAATGTAAACTCTGTATCTGTTGCACAGTATTTAAAATATTCAGAAAACGATGGTTTGCGTTCTTGCATAGACTGAAGTCCTAATAGCTTGCATACTTTGTTGATGTCATTGACAGTAGTGGTATGTCAAATAGCCTGTAGCTTCAAAATATGCAGTAAGGAAAGAACTTCTGTTCGTTGATTTCTTCCTTAAAGGATTTACTGTTCTGAAAACAAAAATGAGTTGTTGTACAGTCTTGTAAGAATGTCAGTATTGTTCTGCATCTTATTCTTGGTCCTTACTGCTTATGGGGGAGCAAAGATGTGTTTTGCAAGGTAGTTAACCACTGCAGCTGTATCTGGCCTGCTGAAACGAGCGCTTAAACTTGTGTTTAAAGGTGATCTTGAAAGGCTGGCTTCAGAAATTCACTATGGTCAGGAGCAAGTATTGTTTCGCAAATGTGTCAGAATATACATTTGTTTATTACAAAATAATTCCAATGTTCATTTTATTGATGCAAGTATTCTTTGGCTTTTTTATTCTGTTTGAAAAACTTTGGCGAGGGCCATTTTTGACTGTAACTTAAAAAAAAAAAAAAACACAACACATTTTAAAGTAGTTTCTTCCTAAGACTGTACTAGAAATGTGCTATGTCCATCATTTTCATGAGTATTACTGCAAATAATCAAGTTTCAGATTATTCCAGTCTCAGGATTTTATTTTGGCTTTGTACATGGACATAAAGTCCCTATCCAAAAAACCCTTCCTAACCTGAATAAGAGCAAAAAGAATGGAATATGAGGTGTGACAGTCACCGGATTCTGCCAGACTACACAGAGAGGAAATTCTGAGTGTATGTTCGTGCTTTTTGACCTTGAGGCACAACCCTTCTTTCATTTATTTTCCTTTTCTGTTCAGTTGGTTTGGGTTTGTTTTTGAAGGCATAGGGAGTATAGGCCTTCTAGATGGAAACAGAGCTGGAGCTTAAACTCAACAAGTTGATGGCTGGTGCTTCTTCTTTTCTGTGTCAAGCTAGGTTTCTATGGAAAGAAAACTCTTTTAAGGTTCTGTCACCTAATTGTCAGAAATCAGGACTAACAGTTAACAGGTTTTTGTCCCTTTTTTCTTTTAAACATATTACGCAGAGCCCTGTTTTTAAAACATCTTTAAAACCTGAATGTTTACATGTGCATTTATCAGAGAGAGATCTGTATTTTTATGATGCATTACTTAGCTTTGTTCTTGCTAGAAAAGATTAGACCAAAAGGAAAGTGTCTGTCGGTAGCACTGGGAGAAAACACCAGATAAATGGCAGATTTTCTGCAG
This sequence comes from Aythya marila, assembly GCF_965140915.1. Lineage (NCBI taxonomy): Eukaryota > Metazoa > Chordata > Aves > Anseriformes > Anatidae > Aythya > Aythya marila. The sequence continues at coordinate 174,804,973 of NC_139042.1, read as the reverse complement.
CGTGGACGTATTAGCTATGCCTTGTTTTTTTTTTACAGTGAATGTCTTTAGCTATTACACAGTTTGAATTTCTGTAATAGCTTCGCTAAGGGTTTACCTGGAATAGCAAATGGTACGGCTCTGTCTCTGGAATGGAATAGCTGTTACCTGTGGTTATGCATTCCCTGGACATGCGGCTGGCAAGAATTTGCAGCTGGGTCTCAAATGGCTACTGAGATATTCGACTTCCCAGTTTTCTCCCAAAGGAGAAGAGGGGGGTAGTACAGCTCATGATTTCCTTTGTACGAGATTACCTGTTCCATTATGAAAACGGAGCAAAAAAAATGAAATGAGTATTTTCCATGCTGAAAGTTTCTTAAAGGATAGGGAAGATACCTGTACTTTTTTTCCGTACACTGTCATTAATACTTTCTCCATGTTTACATCTTTTCCATTACCCATACAAACAGACGTGCTGCCAGCTTAGTCTGCAATTCAGTGCAAATCTGCAGATCCAAGTCTTAGCTTAATGTCTGTTTCCATGGAATTTAGCCTATTCTGTCTGGAGGATGCTCTGTCTTGCTTTCTGTCCTGCTTCAAAATGATGAAAAAATGCTTTCTTTAAAATGTGTGTTGGCCTAGAAGCGCTACCTGGCTAGCTCTTTTTTTTCCAAAGGTGTCTGGCTGCTGCAAACAGCCATTGTTATGCTGGAAAAGCAGATGCTAAAGTATTTCCAATATTGAGTCTGCTTTTAGGAGTAGGTTCGAGACACCCAGACATAGTACGTAGCCTAATTCTCGCTAACTCAGTGTGGGTTTTACTAGTGACTGTTGGGTTTAGGTACTGTAAATTCATACCAAATTATTTTTTCCCTCCCATTTTGAGAGCCTTCCTCGTATGATAAGCAGCTTGCTTGTCTCTGACTTGTTGAAAGGCAGCAGCTAAGGGACACTTGTTTCACTCGAACATCTGAATTGTTTTATCCTCTCTAGAGCACCTAGCCTGTACTTTGTCTCTTGCAGAAGAAATAGGGGAAGATGCTTCTCTCTGCAAACAGCGTGAAGTTTAGTATAAATGCAACCCATGGAAGAAAAATGGTGAGGGACAGGAAATAAAGGGATATTAGCTACAGCAAAATTACATAGCTGCTGAGGCTGTTATTATGTGATTTCCTGCTTGTCTGTCATCTTGAAATTTTATTTTAAACTAGAGTATGTATTTCAGAGAAGTGAGAAAGGAATAGAGGAAGAAAATCTGTAATAAAATTTGACCACAGCAGGAAGGCTGGAAAAGGAGATGCAGAGGACAGAAGAGGGAGGAGGAGAGCGTTGCTTATGCAGCTGTAGCAGGATAAGTTGTCATGAACTGCAGAGGGGAGAAAGGGAAGATGCTTGAACCAAAGATAAGGAAAGATAAATAAAGCAGAGGAGGGGGAGCAGCAAAGAGAAGGCAAGAAAAAAAGTGAAATAATTCTTCAGGGAACATAAAAGTTCAGGTTGGTTTCATGATGTGAAGGGTACTATGAAATGGGCTGCTACTGTATGCCTGAGGGGGGAAAATGGCCTGCAACAATTACAAACTTCATGTTTGTGAGACAGCCCGTGTGGTGCTCTCTGCATGCAGCTAGACCAATACAGGTGTGTTCCGGGTACAGTCTGTGATGGTTCAGTGTTAATTGCATGTCAGCAGGACTGGCTGAAAAATAACTACATATATACTGACTTCTGTATATTCCTACAAAAATTGAGCTATGGGTATATGAGTTATGTCATGAAAGGAATGTATGATGCACAGTGTTGGATTTTTTTTTTCTCTTATATCTCCATCTGTATTTGGTAAGCCCTTGAAATGTGGCCTTGTGAGGAGACAGAGTTGGCACTTTACTTTCTTAGCTTTCTTTTCTTTTATTTCTCTGCTTTTGGTTCCTGGATTATGGCTTTCCTGAGGCATTGTGCTGGTGTGGTGGATGAAAAGGAAAAAGAAATGAGTAATTACCTACCTGTGTACTTTTTCTTTTCCATTTTTTCCTTACTCCTCTTCAAACTCCTCCGAAGCATCTGTTGAACATAACCACGTTGGTTTACCCCAATGGGTTTGTGTTTTGAAGAAGCGCTCTGATATTATGCCAGGTTTCTACGAGTGAGCGAATCAGATGTGAATTGCCTGATCTGGCTTTTTAAGTAATCACTTCCCTGCTCATCACTGTCATCCCCTCGTAAACAAAGCATCCCTGTTTCTCTTCTGGCCGCCCACTTGAAACGTGCTTGTGTGGAAATTTAGGTGGCAAAAACCGCGTAAGCGTTGCCTGAACTATTTGCTCCTGCTCTCCGTTGATTGGGAAGCTGAGAATTACCATGCAGCAGAAAGCAGGTGTGTAGCCCCAGGAGGTGTAATTCATTCCTAGTCACAGAGCAAATGAGTTTCTCAGCTGGAAGTACCGAAATACAGAATCTCCGCGCTGTTACTGCTCTTTGCTTGTGAGGCACACTGTTGCAAGCAGACTTAAACCTTAGCAGTTGAGCAACAAGAAAAGAACATTTGCTTTAGTGCCTTGCCAGCCACCTGACCCCTGCCTTGTGCTCAAGTCCTGCTATGTTCATCTTCAGCCTGTGTTGCCTTTTAATACATTCATTGTCCTGAGGAAGCTAAACATGAACATTTCAGTAATATTTATCTGTAAATTCCACGATATGTAATAATTAACCATTTAATGTTAATGCAAACTTATTTACATAAGGGTTTGCACATCCAGGTGATGGGTGAAGAAAAGCCGAGTGCTTTGAAGCTGCACAGAGCTCTGCATGTCAGCAGGGCCCCGTGACACTGGCACGTAGTGTGTGCTCCTGCTGGAGGCGCAGTAGGGCTTTGAATAGGGCAGACATCATGCTAAAATAGTTATCCGTGAATCCATAAAGAGAATGGCAGTGTTGGCTCTGTGAAATGGAGGTGCAGGCTGTTTCTGGCCCCAGACCATGGGGTTTTGTTGCTCCTAGCAGACAGGGAGCTCTTGTGCCCAAATGGAGGAGCTCTTGTTCGTGAAATACCTTAGGGTGTTTTGTAAACAATCCGTTCTGGTTAGTAGAAACCTCTGAGCTTTCAGTTTTCACAGATATACAGGACTTCCTTTTTTTGGCCAATATCTCAATCTAAAGCCACTCAGTCTAGAGATAAAATCTCCTTCTCCTTACTTGGAATAGGCTCAAGTGCCTGATCTGCAAGTGGACTGTGCAGGTGTTAAGAGCTTGCATTTGTGTAGTGCAAGAGTTCAGTGCGACCCATGCTGTAGCAGCAACATCGTAGCCTCACAGAATGGTTTGGGCTGAAAGGGACCTCAAAGCCCACCCAGCTCCATCCCCCTGCCATGGCAGGGACACCTCCCACCAGCCCAGGGTGCCCAAAGCCCCATCCAGCCTGGCCTTGAGCACCTCCAGGGATGGGGCACCCACAGCTGCTCTGGGCAGCCTGTGCCAGGGCCTCACCTCCCTCACAGTAAAGAATTTATTCTGAATGTCTAATAGAAACCTACCCTTGTTCAGCTTAAATCCGTTACTCTTTGTCCTATCCCTACACTCCCTGACAAGAGCCCCATCTTTCCTGTAGTCCCCCTTTAGGTACTGGAAGGCTACAATGAGGTCTCCCCAGAACCTTCTCTTCTCCAGGCTGAACAACCCCAGACTCCCTCAGCCTGTCTTAATAGGAGAGGTGCTCCAGCCCTCTGGTCATCCTTGTGGCCCTCCTCTGGACTCAGTCTAACAGCTCCATGTCCTTCTTGTGTTGGGAGCCCCAGAGCTGAACACAGCACCCCAGGTGGGGTCTCACGAGAGCAGAAGAAAGGTGAGAATCACCTCCCTCGCCCTGCTGGCCACACTGCTGGTGATGCAGCCCAGGTACTGTTCAGCCATTTCAATGCAGAAAGATATCTGAGAGAGCAGAATTTTAAGAGGATCTTCTGTATCATTTTAAAGTTTATCTATAATAGCAATGTGTAGGTAGTAAAATATATACTAAAAAAAAAACGTAGTTTGAAGTGTTGCAATACAATACAGTACTCAGCTGTAAGCAAAATTTTAACAGCCAGTCTTAAGTGTAGACTCTAAAAATAATGTGTTTTTTATTATTATTTTCTTTACTTTGCTTAAATTGTAATTCTTTAAAGACTGCTGTCAAAAGATTTTCTTCAAACTGAACTGGGGGAGTGACCAAACAGCTGTCTCTCAAGTCAGCATCAGTGACATAATTCAAGGAATGTGCTTGGAGAATAATGTAGCCAGCATTGTTAATCTTGGCTACCCATCATGTTTATCTCCCCTGCAGTATATTCTTGTTTCCATTGGCCCAGGGAGCAAGATGGGAAACCATTCTTTAAAGCATCCTCCTCTGTGTTTAATCACCTGTGCCAGGTTCTTGATGAGGCCAGTACCTCCTTCCTGGCCTTTGTGTGGTCAATTCAGAAGTGACATTGTTATCCTGAAGAAATGACTGTAGTTAAAAGCAGCTGGCAAAATAAAGGTAAAATTAAGATTAATTAAAGTTAAGGTAACTGGGGAAAAAAAAGATCTCGATATTTTTTCTTCACTTTTTAATTTCTACTTCAAAGAATTCTTTGTGTCTGTAGTCCCAGCTCTCTATCGTACAGGGATCGCAGTAGCTGGACAAAGAAAGAAGCTGCTTTCTGGGCAGGACCTGTGCCTGAGCCAGAACCTGCCGTGCTGGGAGGTGCACTGCAGGGACCCTGATGGTTCTCACGAGGGCAGCTCCAGTTCAGCTAGGCTTGCTAGCTGTGCTTCAACGTTTGCCACATTTCCACATAGGACCTTGCCTTCTGCTCTGAATCAAAGCATGCTTCTGGTAACAGGGACATGGTGCTAGGAGGGCCTGTCTGGCTCCAGCCACGTCAAGTCAAGCTGAGCGTGGGGCAGCGTCTGCTCGTGAGAGCAGAGAGCTGCCTTTACCCAGCACTGAACCTGGGCTAAGGCAGGTCACGGCTGGTGCTGTTTGAGATGTCCTTCATCAGCAGTGCAGATGAAGAGCCCACGGGTGATGAAGCAGTGACCGCAGTTGTTTTTTTCTGCTATCTTTAGTATATGGTCAGTATATTCTTCTGAGAAAAACCATTGAAGGCCAGCAGTCTGCATAGCTCAGTTTTACTCCGTGGACCGTGAAGTTACGAAACCCCTAACTTTCAGCATTCAAACTTCAGCTTTTGCATCTGTACACCTCTTCTGCAAGCTGAGAGATGTGCCTTGAGTTGAGATCTTGCTGCAGAGACCCAGGTAATCGACAACAGGGAATGCAGCAACGCTCCCATGAAGTGTATGAAGGAGTTCAGAGCATGCTGTCTTAGGGGTTGCTCTCAAAGGGCAATTAAAGAAGGAATCAGTTTGTCAGAGAATGGTATTTCTGTGCCTCTCTCAAAAGCTGCTTCAGGTTCTTTGTGCGGTGTCTTAGCTGCTTTAACACAATGTGTGGTGTTGTAGGGCTCCAAGATCATGGCAAACACAGTTACCAGGTCAGTTTGTGTGGAACTAATGGTAATTTGGGGCAAACTAAGTGGTTTAGATCATTTGAGTTGGGAACTCCCTAAACATAGATTCGTTCCTTATATATGTGTGTATGTAATACAAATACTGTGTATTTAGCTGCTCTGCTTTAGTTAGGATTTAGTTTCTCAAAAAGTTGTGGACTTATATCTTGTATAAGGACCCACAAGTCCTTAAAACGGCATTCAGTGATCTGTGAAAGTGATTTCATGACCTGGACATGCGTTTCAAACGAGAGCTAGGATGCTGATGCTAGAGGTACTGTGCAGTCCTGGGGTCCAGTGAGGTTTGATTTGCAGAAGTGCTAAGTGGTGTCAGCTGCTAATTGTGATCGTGGAGGGAGTTAGCCAGAGTATAGAAAGAGGCTGTAAAACTGTCAGGTGTGCTGGAATACTGGGCAGTGGGTTTTGTGAGGAACCTGGGATTATTTCATGTTGTTGCTAGTGGAGGGAATCTTGTGAAATACCTGATGACACGAGGAAACTTCTTTCTATGGTACTTCCCTGAGAAATAATTTATTAGAGGGGGTGAAATGCTATACTTAGTTCATTAACGCGGAGAACTAAGTTTGCATAGTCATTATGTATCAGTACTGTAAAGAAAGTATCACATAGCAAGTATTTCTAGGTGCGTGCTGGAATAAAGGAGTTTCACACCTGAGGTCAGTGATTTCCAGCGTATCATGCATTATTTAAATCAACACATGAAAATAAAGCAGGGGAAAAAAATTAAAATATGAGTATTTCAGGTCTCTGGAATGAAGAAAGGAAAGCTTTACGATGTTCAAACACAGAATTTTTGTTTCTAAAATAAGACCTAGGAAAACAAATGCGACTTCCCTTCCTCTGTTGATGTATAGAATATAATCAGCCCAAATGATGGACGGGCAACACATTGGATTTAGAAGCTCATGGGTGTTGTAACCAGCTAATGCTACAAGTTGGAACAAAGTTACCCTACTCCACAGTGCAACAGTAATAAGAGAATACTAAACAACAATTATCTTATATGTTTCTTTTCAGTCTACCAGCTTTGTATTTTTTTTTTTTCCTCATAGAAGACTAGGGTAGGAAGGAATTGGAGGGAGGGAATTGATTTTAACTTTTTGTCCTCAAAATTGTTTCCCTTTCCGAATTCTTTCATTTGCAGCGTTTAACATTTTGTATTTAATATCTCAGCTCTCATTATTTAAAATAATACCATCTCATTAAAAAATTGTTTAAGACCTTAGAATACCACTAGGAGAGCTTGCCAGGAAAACCCTTGAGAAAATTTATAATTCCGGATTAATTGCAGGGTTTGCGTAGAATGGAGTAAATAATACACGAACCACGCATTGAGTGATGTGAATTAAACGAAATCCTGAATTAATTCAGTAATCTCACTCTCTTCAGCACATTAAATGAGCCACAAGTTCTGTGGAGGATAAAAAGTTGCACAAAGACCATCGTTATGTACTGACAGGAGGATGCTAAGTGAAGACTGCAAAACGAGCCGTGCTGCTGACTCTCGAGGATTTTACTTTCAGCTTCGCTTTAAAAACACCTCGTTAAAGGGAGGTGGATCCTAAAAGGGGGTGTACCCGTGTGTACCTGTGTTAAAAAAGACATTGTGAAAATTCATTTCCCAATCTGTTAAAGGGCTTAGAGATCTTGGAGTGAAAATAATTGCAGAGTCCAAAACAATTTGTATTTATGACTAATGGGCTCAAGTCTCTTCTTGCAGCTTTTCTCATACACCAGCAACAGGCATCCTGTAATAGTCATGCTGTGCTCTGGAGTTTCGCTGAGTTTTTGCCTCTTTTTTGTCAAGACTTGTGCTTAGACGTGGAGGTATTTTGGTTTTGATAAGACTTTTTCTGCTGTCCTTTTGGCTATGTTATTATAGCTAATAATGTGTTGTAAGGAGGGACTGTACCTTGGGAGAGTTTTGGAGAGTAGCAGCAAGAAAACTTAGGAGCAGTTTCCAAAGACATGTCAGAAGTTGCACTTAGCTGTTTCTTTGCAGTTAAAATCTGCAGCTGTTCAGTAACAGAGCTGTAATGATGTCAGCGTGGTATTGGGTGCACCACTTGAAAGTGGATTTAAAAGTGGTTTTATTTGGGCTCTTGAACAGCAATGCATTCCTTTTCTGTCAGTAGGGAATAAAACAACTTCTTTGCTAGACAGTATTCAAAAGCTTAATATTTTTACTGTCCTCCTTCTTATAAGTGCCTGGCCAGCCAGAGACTTCTAGGAAAAAAGGAAGAAGAGAATCAGTATTCTAAAGTAAACAGCGTTCCGAAGTGGGGCAATCAGCATTCGGTATTTTTATTACTCAGAGGGGAGGGGGAAGGGAAGAAGAACACACAAAAACACACATCAAGTTTGAACTTTGTAGTTGACTTAAGATATTTTTTATTTAATGTTAGAATAAGATCCTCATAAAGTTGTGAGAAAGCAAGGGGAACGTCTTTTTGAGCTGTTTGTATTTCACTGTACGCAAGTAGCACAGCATGCTTAGATGTTCTGGTGTGTTACATAAAGGGATGTGCAGATTTACAAGAGCTTAATTATATCATTTGCAAAGTTTTGAGGAGAAAAAAAAACGCATGGTTTGAGCCAACTGGTCTTTGATAGTGTTTTTTTCAGCATTGTTGAGTTTACCTTTTGTTACGTACTGTGTAACACAGACTGGTGTGTACTAATGAGATGCTTCAAGAATTCCACAGCTGCAGCGTGCGAAACCATTTCATCAAAGAGCAGTTTTAGATTATCAGTGCTCATCTTACTTTTAAGCAACATTTTCTACTACATTAAATGGGAAAGCAAAGTAATCCCTGTGCTGATGATACTACAACCCCTTGTGTTTGCAGTTTTTCTTTAAGAACAAATAAAGCGTTTGCAAAATAAAGAGAACCTTTCTTCCTCTGGTGCCCTTGAGAAATACCTTTGCATTCATAATTCTGTATTTGAATTTGGGCATAAGATGTAGGAGTCTGAATGCTAGAAACTTCTGCATAAATAATAAAGTAAAAGCTGTAAAAAGTGTAAAAGCTGTATCTATCCCTCTTTATTATGTCTGTTAATGCTTATTTGGAGATTAAACTGTTAAAATCTGAAAAATTGTTGGTTGATTGAAGCATAAAACAAAAGATCTTTGAGCAAATAGCAAACTGTATGTGTCATGTCTTGTTATATGCCCTGTTTAAAACCGTGTTTTAACCCTTTCTGCAGAGCACACCTGCGACGTCAATACCAACTGTGCAAGTACAAGGCCAGCAGATCAATTTGCAGCCACCTTCATACACTGCAGCAAGTCAGCATGCAGAGCAAATGAAGAAACCTGGACAGAACTTCATGTGTCTGTGGCAATCTTGTAAAAAGTAAATGGCTCTTTTATTCAACTAAGTTCTACTAATAATTAGCCGATGCTTGTAAAGTTATATGACAAGTTCTATCCATTTCGTTTCCTTAAGGTACCTTATACGTGGTTAATAGGGAAAAGAACAAGTGAAAAATGTTGAGGGGATGGAAGAGCGCAAGTCATTTAGCTGCTTTCAATTATACTTCAGAATGTAAAACGTATTTGGTGGCTTTCTTTTAATATATTGGTTCTTCAGTTATAAATAATATACTTCCATATAGTTGAGCAAGAAAAAATAATCCTAGCTCTGATGCTTGTTCTCTGCGTTGCAAATAGAAAAATAGTGACTGTACTCCAGTTACAAATAATATCTAGATGTTATTTTATGTATCCATCCTTTAATATATTTCCTGTGTTTCCAGTTTTGCAAGAGCAGGGTGTTGCAATTCTTTGTCCTGGTCAAAGTCTTGTTTAGGTTATGACTAATTTTAGTTATTATTGGTGCCATTTGTGCACCACAGGACGCCATGTCACACAAGGAAGTAAAAAGGCACTTAGCCATAAGATTGGACAGCAATGATTGGACTTGTTTGATTTGCTGTTTTTGTCCATAAAAAAGATATTTTTATTTAGGAAAAAAAGAAGAGGGGTGAGCTAACAGAGTTTTGGATACTGATTTTTAAAATAACGTTGGTTTGTGAGCGTGAGAAGTTCTCGGTGAAGGATACAGACTTCTGAAACAAAGGTAGTTGTCAAATAGCCACTTTGAAAACAGTGACAGAAATTAGGTAAGTTAAGAATGGGCAAGAAAAAGGATGAGACACTTTGTAGTTGTAGGACAAGACGAAGGGAGCATAAAGATGAGCTGATTTGACAGAAAGCTGGTGTGTAGACATTCAGAAAGTAGGAATGGAACTATGGAAAAATTAGAACTATTGGAACTAATGGTGAAAATGAGGCATTTGAACAAAACTTAGAGGAGGAATACTGAAGGACAGTTAATTTGTAGACCCATTAAGTTGTAGGTTCTATTTCTTTCATTCCTTACAAACAATTAAAAGACCATTAAGTCAATGCCAAGATATATGGATTTTATGTAAGATTCTGGCTGGTACTATAGATATCTACTGTGGCTTTTTAAATCCTTGCCTTAATTTCACCTTAAAAGTGATTTTTGTGTCTTTGGTAGGTGACACAATTTATTGCTATGTAAGAAATGCATGTAAGGCTATAGAATAAGTACAGCTCTAGATCCATCCATACTCCACTAGCTTCACAATAAATACATATAAATACCTTTGTTGGTAGAAGAGTGGATATACTGGGTTAGAAGTGAAAATTTGGGAGTATTTCCTAACAGAAGCTTTGGCAATTTATACCATCTTGAAGAGTTTGATGAATTACAGTTTTGAAGCATAAGCTAGTCGCCAACTTTTGTCTATGTCTTCAGTCGTGTAGGATGAGTTGTGTAGAATTGAAGTGGCATCTAGCCGTGGAACAAGCTGATGTCATGTGAACTAAGATGTACATACGTGCAGACAAATCTTGGGGCAGGAGGAGGAACAATACAGTTATCAGTCTTCTTCCAAGTCTGTTTTAAGGTATTATTCTGGTAATTTTTCCTGAAACTGGAGTCAAGAGCTACAGGGTCAATATTTTACAAGTTGGTCTCTGCCTTGTAGTTTAAAGATACTGTACTTCTCCTTTAGTTTCTCCTGTAGTTACTATACCGGTTTTTGTTCATAGTTGTCCCGTTACTTTTAAAGCCCTCAGAGATTTTGCATTGTTGAAATCTCGTCCTTGTAGTACACATCTCTTTTTCTTACACTGATTTTTAAATATTTATTTCAGCCCCAGCCTAAAAAGAGTTTTGACAAATCTTACACTCAGCATTCTTAGTGGTGAAGAATCAAAATGTTAAGTTAGCAACTTAATCATATGCATATAGCTTATGCATATTCTTTCAACAGCTTGATAAAAATCAGCAGCATCGAATCTCCTGTAGGCTTCCTGTTTCTAATTGCCATAAAAATCTGGAACTGCCACCTATTATTGAGAGTTACACTGAAAACAGCTACAATCTTTGCTGCTCCTATTGTTGTTTAAGCAGGAAATAAGTTTCTTTTGAGTGAGTTATTAGCCTGCCTTCTTACTTTTGCATCCAATACTTGGATTCATGTTTGCCTAGCCCTTAGGTATTAAGCAGGCAGGTTTATCATTGTGATACCACTGTGATTGAACAGTGCTTCTTTTGTGGTATTCATGGTTTACCAGGAAGATAGGACAGTGGATTAATTTGACAGTCATTTACCCTTGTGTTCTGTGAGCATGTCTGTTAGTTTTATTCTCACAATATAGTCGCATTAAGTGTTCCTTCCAGTCTGCATTGCAGGAGGCAGTGAAGGCCCTCAGAAACATTTTATTGACAGTCACAATAAATGTTGATAAGCAGGATTCCAAAGGTGTGGTTGGTTTTGCTGGCTTCTCTTGCTTTGTTTTTGAATTTAATTTTGAAGCGTTACACTAAGAGGTTGGTACCTCACCCTACAGAGTTTGATGTATATAACCTGTACGTTACACAGTCCTCATTACTTGTAGTATCTGAAGACCACAACGAGATCAGGCCCAGCTATATGCAAATACTTGTAACGATCAGCCTCTCCCAGATGAGTTCTGGTTCAGTATCTGAAGTGGAGGTAAAGCTCTGAAAGCTGTCAGCATGCTGCTTTGCATTATGGTTGGTACAGAAAGTAGGTGTTTTCCTTTGAAGTTCAGCTGTCTGCAAGTGCTGCTAATTGTAAGCAGGTTAATTTAAAAGCTGTTACTTTGTTTCACAAGTAGGCAGGAGATGTCTGCTCTTAAATTGCTTTATATTTAAAAAATAAATTGGAATTGCTATCGAATCTCCACTGCCTGTCAGATCAGCTATTAGGTCTGTGCAGCAGCTGAACAGAATGATGGAGAAATTAAGTGTGAAACGAAGAGTTTAGGTTCAACTGACCATATTCTCAGTACTTAAGGTTTTTTATTACTATAGCGAAATGTTGATTTAAGGCTCATGAATAAATAGATATTTCTTTTCTGAATAAATTTTAAATTTTGCAAACTAGTATTATGGAGTCTGACTATGCTGCCTAAGTTATTGAATTTTATACTGCCAAAAGTAGTTTTTCCTCACAAAGTTGTAGTAAATCTGAATCTTTTTAGATCACTGCTTGAAGTATAGCACTGAATGCATTATAGAGTGAACAAACAAACACTGTTGAAACGGTGAGGCTTTAAGAAAAATAAAGCTGTGTTGAATAAAGTGTTTCAAACTACATTTGGGGTTTCATGTATGCCAGGAAATTTGTTTCATCCATGCCAGGGATTATTCATAAAGTGCTAGACTTAAGTTTACGTACTGACTTTCTTCTTTATTGTGGAAAGATGTCTCTTTTCTCTGAAAGATCAGCTTTTGCTGTTGAGCAAATGTAGATGTAAAACACTGTATGTTCATTGTATTTTCTGTTTGGACCAACAGCACGAGGCAGGTATTTTTTCCCAGCTTCCATTCAGTAACAGCTGGGATGGAAAAGATGGATATTCTTTTTTTTATTTTTTAAGAAAGCAATATGTATTGCTATGTGGAAGGTAACTGCTGAATTACAGGCAGTTATTGGAGTAGGATTCAGTTCATAACGAAGGTTTGTCTTTGCATGAAATGAGCCCTTTGACACTGCCGTGAGGTTCAGGTAACAGCAGGTGATGCTTAGGCCCGTGTATCAATCCCAGGTGTTGCACGAAGGGCAGCACTGAGCTGAGCAGTGGGACATGGAAGGAGGTGACTCAAACTTGTCCATAAACCACTGCTGTAGGCTTAAGATGGTGCTTCACCCGTGGCTGCTTCCTGTAAGTCTCTGGCTGGGGTCATCTCCCTCTTGGCACTGTTCAGCCCAGTGAGTTCAGTCCCACATCTTACCGCAAATACGTTTTGTGTTAATTGAAACTGCAATGCTGGTGTGTGAACTGGAGTGGCTGAGGTGGGGGCGTTTCCTCTTCAGTAAGACTGCTGCGGTGGTGGCCTCCATCCAGCAAAGGTGTGAAGGCTGCGGGTGGTAACGACTCCCCAAAAGGCAGCAGCTGTGTTACCAGGCCTATTCTGTCAAGCCTTAAGCACGTGGTCATGAACTGGGTTACTTGAACTCAAATGAATTGTAAGTGGCTAAGTACTTCTTTTCTTTTGGCCATTTTTTTTTTGTTTGTTTCTTGAAGTAGGAGATGTAATTTGTGATGCTTGAGTTATATTTTAAAATATATCTAGGCTAAAAAGAAAAATCTTAGTCATCCCCAGTTTTCATTTTGTATGTTTTGAAATACAGTGAGTCTGCATTGCCATCTAATAGACAACAAAACGTGTTATTTTAACACGTGTGACAATTTGAAAATGCAGATCTAGGAACTGTTGAGGTGGCATTCAAAATGAGCTGTAACTTTTCTATCATGCTGACATGGAAGAAAACCCTTATCAGGCCAAACAGGCTTTCACCAAATAGAACATCAAAAAAACACATTATATACACATTTATATACACTCCTGAGTATTACAGGGCCAGGCTTAGTACAACTTCATCTCTTATGTTGATGCAGAAGCACTTTGTTTGCCAAAGTATCTAATGCCGTATGCTTTGGGGCTGTGGGGATGCAAAGCACTTTGTTTGACATTTTGGGAAGTCATTTAAAAATAGAGGTTTAAGTGAATATGTTGAAAGGGGTCATATAAGTTGATATCTTCCAACTTTTGTGTGTATCAGGAAATGTCATCTATTCATTTCCTTGATTTTTAAATTTCAGGTGCTAAAAAGCACTAATTTTACACTGATCCCTTATTCTCCACCAGTTTTGTCAAGCATGAAGTGTTGAGAGCAAATAGGATGAATTGTCTGTATCCCATTTCTCCACATTAAAGTTCGTATAAGGTCCGAGTATGACTGCCAGTAAAGAAGGAAAACAGAAAAAAATAATACATGAAATCCAAATTTTTAGCACTTGTAGTTTTGTACCTTATTTTATTGTATTGCAAAGAAGTTACCTGTTGCAATTATGATGCATTTTTTGAGTAAAATTTAAAAAAAAAAAAAAAAGATATTTCAATTAGATTCAGCAAAGCCATATTGCCATTTATTGGTAGCTCGCTGATTAAATATATACATGCTTTTTTCATTTAGACGTTTAGATCTTCTCATTTATCATTTCATATTTTCTTTCAGAAAATAAAAATGTGTAGCCAGTATGGGTTATATTTGTGATAGTTGCCCTTTATCATTAACTGAAAAAAAACTTTAAATTTTCCTTTCCCCCTTTTTTTTTTTTAGGTGGTTTCAAACACCATCACAGGTCTTCTATCATGCAGCAACTGAACATGGAGGAAAAGATGTCTACCCAGGGCAGTGCTTATGGGAGGGATGTGAACCTTTCCAGCGGCAGAGGTTTTCCTTCATTACCCATTTACAGGTGCAGATTTTCTTTCGCATACTACTTCAGAAAACAGTAAGGATTTCATGGGAAAATTTCACACACACTGTCTTCCTTTTTTCCCCAAACAGGATAAGCATTGTTCCAGAGATGCTTTGCTTGCAGGACTAAAGCAAGATGAACTTGGGCAAGCAGGAAATCAGAAGCCTTCCAATAAGTAAGAGACCTGAGCCTCCTTAGCAATAGAGAAAATAAGAATATTAGAAATCATTGGAAGAATTTGTGTGTTTATAACTTGGTTTATCAGGTGAAACTGATAAAAGTCCATAACAGTAATCAAATTTGAAGTCCACTGCATTAAGAGAAAATAGGCAAAAGAGGGAAAAGATTCTTATGTGGGAGACGTGGTCACAGTTACCATTAAAAGAGCAGGTAGTCCCTTAAGGTATGTTTGTCAGCACTCAGTAGTGAACATTGTTCATAATGTGCTCTACCGATTTTTCACAACTGGGCAGCATTTTATTGTAACAGAAAGGTGGCTGTAATGCAAATGGAAAGTAATTTGCTGTGTACAGTTGTGTTCTTTCATTCAGCTGAGTTGTCTTACAACTTGCTGTGTTCCTTCCAGTTTTATGGTCAAAATTTGGGCTAATTTGATTCAGGTACTCTTACAATAAACATCGTTTTAAACAAGTTAATCAAGATAAATACCATGACCTCTAGGTCTTCTTATTTTGTGCTGCTACCTGGATTCAGGTTTGGCTCTCCTTTTTCCCCAGAGTTTTTGCAGCCATCTGGAATAAATACTATAGAGTGTGATACGTTTCTGTGGTGTTTTGGGGATGGTTGTGTTACTGTTGAGGTTATTCAGGGCTCAGATACTTGTGTAAGTGTATTAAGACCAGGGCTTTGTGAGTAACTAACTGGACTTCCTGTGTTGCAAGCCAAAGTTGTGATTACTTGGTAATCACAGGCAGACTGTGATGTAGCTAGTTAAATTGCTACCGATCTGCTGGAGGCTGCAGAGAGAGAAAACAGAGTATGAAAGCTGAGAAATTTAGTTTGTATATAAAAAAAAAATAAAAATTCCCAAACTTCTCAGCACTGACTTACGGTTGCATTATAGTGCCTTGTTTCATTACACTAAGCAGCATTCAGACCTCTGAAAACCACAAAGTGAAGAATGATGGTAATATAGTCTTAAATACATGGTAAGTGGGAAGCGTAGGGCTGATGATACAATCTACTAGTATGATGTGGTTTCAACTCTGCCATTTCAGAAAAGTTTCATCATATAACACATCCAAAAGCTCTGTTCCTGCAGGGTTCTTTAGGATTGGCACAGATAGGTGTATTAGGGAAAAAAAAAAAAAAGGCTTTCATACATGCCCTCTTGTAAGGCAGAATTCCTTAATTAGGTCAGCGTAGGTGGTTGTGTGAGCTATCAAAAATGTTCTTCATGCAGCATGGGAATGGGGAAACTTTAATCATAAAGTGAATGATATGATATTAATTTCTGATATTAAATTGATAACATAATTAAGAAATTTTAGGACTCCAGATGTTCTTGAGATGCATATGTGCATGGAGACACAAGTCGGTCTACTTGAGATCTGAGTAACTCTTTTATAGACCCTTTTTTCCAAAATCAAAAAGAGAAGGCAATCTGTATTCATTACAATTGCCCCTTTTCAGTATTTCTAGAATCAAGGCAAAAGTACTTCAGCTTTCTAGATCCTATTATGATAGCTGTTGAAGAGAGACATTTGGAACAGCCTCGGTTGATAAATCCTTTTTCTTCACAATATAAGAAAAACAGCAATGTTCCAGGAATTAAAAAAGGAAGATCAATAATTACTGTGCTGCAGTCTTCTATAAGCATATGTCATTTCCCAACAGTTCCTTAATTCAGCCCCTGCCCTTCTCTTTTTCCTTTGTAAAGACTTTCACTTCTCTTTGCTGGAAAGTGCCTCAATATTCTAATATTCTTACAGGCTGGCTTTAATTAAAAAAAAAAAAAGACAAACACATTTACATTTGATTTATGCTACCTTTGCAAGCACTACTTTGTTTTTAGTATGTTGATATGTTCTACCCAGGGTACTACTTGGGGTTCTGGTACCCTAGTTCTACTAGGGTACTAGAATATTACTAAATCTATGGAAGTCATATTTCACCACTGATGCTGCAATCATCGCTTGATGATATTACGACACTTAAAGACTTATTCATTAAGTTGCACACTTACGTATTCTAAACTCCAGTTGTATGGCTCATTTCAATGTTTCACGTGGAAGAATTTTGACTTCAGTGTTCATACTGAAAACTGAGGATTTGCTTTCACTGTCTTTATTTGTACCAGCTTTATAAAATACACTGAGTAAGTTCTTAATCTGTTTGAAAGCTGCAGTAACTGGTTTTACAGATGTTCGGTATGATTTAACAATTTAGTGTTTTATGTCTTAGATCATAACTTGGATCATGTTGCCTTACATTGCTTACTAAGCACAGCTAATACGTGTTTTATATTGTCTCAGTGTTTAATGGTCCTAGCCGTGTCAAGTTTTAAACAGCTATATTTTTAGGACAGTCCTGCCCCAATCTCAGATGATGTTTGTATAGCCATTATCACTGTTCCTGTTATATTCTATGTAATAAAACGTTCCTTTAAGTAGGTACACTTCAGGAAAGTAGCTCTGTTATTAGTACAATATGTTGTTACTTTCCATCACAGATGTCATTGGTGATGAGCAGTACTTCTTCAAGAATGGTCAGGTTTTTTTTCCCCAAACAAAATAAAGCTTATGACTCTTCTGATGGCTTTGCAGTAAGGTTTCTTGCTGTGGAAAAAAAAGACAAATTGCATATCAGCACTAAAAATTAATGGATCTTTCTGTCTCTGTTCAAATAGATTAAAAAAAAAAAGTTGTCAAAATATGTTTTCAGAGTTGTTAGTTTATCAGAACGTGGTGTAAAGTTTATTAATTCTTTCTTTGCTAATGTAGGCCGCCAGCTGTAGGGGGTACTCCTGCTGCTCCCAGAGCACAGAAGGCCATTGTGAATCATCCAAGTGCTGCCCTAATGGCGTTAAGGAGGGGATCAAGAAACCTCGTCTTCAGAGATTTCACAGTAAGTGTTGGTTGACTCAAGTATTAGATATTAATTATTACCTACTACTATGGATCTTTAACATTTTTTTCTTTCCTTTTATAGGATGAAAAAGAGGGACCAATAACTAAACACATCCGATTAACAGCTGCCTTAATATTAAAAAATATTGGTAAATATTCAGAATGTGGTCGCAGGTAAGCATCATACAATTCTTCTAATACTAGTGGGCAGTGTTGCTTTTGTTCTGTTAGGAACCAAATAATAGGTAGTATTTACTTAGCCTTTAAAAAAGAACACTACTATGTATATTGACAGTTTCTTTATTAGTTCCTCAGTGCTTAGTTCCCCATGCAACTGCTCAGCATCATCTTATCTAAGATAGTATTTGTGATCCAGACTTTGGAAATTTGGTAAATTTGACAGGTTAAATTTTTGGAGATGAGAGAAGTCTTTGCAGTGCGTCTGTCCCTTTTTCTCCCGAAGGCAGTACTGTGTGGCTCTGAAAATTAATTCTTCTGTAAGGAACTTCCCATTGACCGTATACTTTTATCTCAACTTGAGAAAGGGTTGAATGATCTTAGGTGAAGTTTTTATTGTGTTGTGGAGTGACACGCAGTTGCATTCCATGTTCGGTGCTTCCCTGTTACTTTTCCCTCCAAAGTCAGGGTAATTCTAATGAGTGACTCAGTCAGCTTTTCTCTGGCTTGTAGAAGATCCTTCAGTAAGTAAATGGTACAATGCTGACTTGTGGTACCAAGCAGGAAATGTTCTTTGTGATGCAGTAGGAGTAGTTACTGTGCCAGCAATCACCATGTGTTTCACTTCCTATTTCTCCAAGAATTTACAGGCTGAGTGTTTTCCTGTTTTTGCTTTGTATTGTTTCACAGCTTCATCATAGGGGAAGTAATTATTTCTAATGAGAATCTGTTAAAGTTACTTTCTTCTTCAAAAAACTGTCATGAAAGGATATTTTCTCAGTTCTACTGAGTGGGGAGGTCAGGTCAGGGTTAGCAGTCTTGGTACTGGTTGTAGAACCCCTCCTGTTGTCTTTGGCTGTCTGAATGGGGGTTGTAGTGAGGACAGAGACAAACTCTTCTTCAACAGTATGGTGAAAGGCTTAAGGGGAAGCAGGCAGAAGTCACACCAAGGGAAAATCCAGTTAGGTATTGTGAATTAAGAGTGGTCAAACATTGCAACAAGTTCCCCAAAGAGGCTGTGCAATCTTTGTCCTCTCAGACATTCAAAACCCAGCTGGATATAATTTTGAGCAGTGCGATCCAGCACTTGGCCCTGCTTTGAGCAGGAGTGAGACCACATAACTTCAGAGGTTCCTTGTAACCTGAGTTAGTCTATGATCTCAGTGGTCCCAGGCTTAAGAAAACTTTAAAAGCTTAGATCTTTATCTATAATATTCATTAAGTATTTTTGTAGCACTTTCCTAATGATTAATTGTGAACGTTCCAGTGTTAGAGAAACACAAAAAGTTCCATTAATTAAATCAAACATGGAACAAGTTTTTGCTGTGAACCTTACCACTGGCAGCATCATCAAATATTTTCCTCTACCAGGTCCATGTAAATGCATGCTGTATACTCGTCACAGTTGTAGTGTTCCATGTGTTGAGGGTCTTTGAGGGACTTTCTGTGCTGTATTATACCCATCTCTTACACAGGTGTTGGTATGAGGCTTGTGATCTATGCACTCAGTTTCTTTCACAGGATATGAACAAGTAGCTACTGAATGAAAGAAGACTCAGTCTTCCCTGACAGCTTTGCCT